>NC_138497.1:132658759-135110769 GCF_964252035.2 Podarcis erhardii | reverse complement strand
AGAACGAATTAAGTTCGTAACCAGAGGTACCACTGTAACTAGCAAGGAATTCCTGGTGTTTGGGAATTCAAAGAAACTAACAGCAGCCCTCACTGACAATAAATGCAATTCTGAAAGGTTCAGTCTGCTAGCTTGATTCAACATGTCATCCAACGGTATTCAAACATAACAAAACAAAACTCTGTTCCTTGATCTCAGGAACTACTGTGCCAAATTTAGTTACAATATCTTAAGAGGTGTCCAAGCGAACAATTTATTTTTGAAAATATAATGTAGAAATAAATTTATTTTTGAAAAATTGTTGATACACATATGTATTATTAATTAAAATCCTTAAATATTTCTCAGAAACACATATATCAACATCCCTCCATATTTTACCTGCTCCAGCTCCTCCTTCCAATGCATTTCTTGACACACACTAATTTCCTTTAATTTTGTATTTTCTCTCCTCAATTCTTCTATGTCTTTTTGGGTCTCAACCTGAAGAACACAAAGTTTAGCTTTGTACTCATTTTCTAGTGCCAAGCATTGCTCAGCCACTTCCATTTCTACTTGACGCGCAGCATCTTGAGCACTTTGTAGACCAAGTTTAGCAATTTCTGAAAATAATAAAAGTTTAAAATATTTTTCATCAGTTTTCATAATTGCAACAAAATACTGAACAAGGCAAATTTAGTGTTTCATTGCTATAATCTTAAGTTTACATTAGAATGTTAACACTATTAGAAGACGAGGTATATGAAGACGAGCAGCAAAGTCATTCCTCGGGGAATGTGCAGGCGACCTTGGAACGGACAGATCACGGAAGAACCCCGACCAAACCTAAGAGGAGGCGGGTAGTGGTGATAGGGGATTCCCTACTGAGGGGAACAGAAGCAGTGATCTGTGGGCCTGACAAGATGTCTCGGGAAGTGTGCTGTCTCCCCGGGGCTAAGATCCAAGATGTAACTGAACGACTACAAGGAATCATAAAACCCACTGACAAATACCCCTTCCACTTGGTTCATGTGGGAACCAATGACACTGCAAGCAATAGCCTCCAGAAGATCAAAAGAGACTATGAGGCTCTGGGCAGGAAATTGAAGCAATTAAATGCACAAATTGTCATCTCATCTGTCCTCCCAGTTGAACGACGTGGCCAAGGGAGAGAGAGAGAAATAGTGGAAGTGAACAGCTGGCTTTGCAAATGGTGTAAACAGGAACGGTTTGGATTCTTAGATCACGGACTGCAGTTTCTTGAAGATGGACTTCTGGCAAGCGATGGGCTGCACCTCACAATGGTTGGGAGGAATGTTTTTGCCAAAAATCTCAGAAACCTCATCAGGAGGGCTTTAAACTGACTAATGTGGGGGAGGAAGACAGTGCTCCTGAAGGTAGGAATCTATCAATTGATGAAGATGATCATCCAAATGTCATAGACCAAATGGAGCAAACAGCACGCAGACCTAGTGGTGGGAGGAAAAAAATCCTTAAATAAGAGACACGGGGGAATGATTAATGGACTTCAATGCCTGTACACTAATGCGCAAAGCATGGGTAATAAACAAGATGAGCTTGAGCTCTTGGTACAGCAAACTAAATATGACATAATAGGCATCACTGAAACCTGGTGGGATAAGTCCCACGACTGGAATGTAATAATGGAGGGTTACAATCTATTTCAGAGAAACAGACCAGACAAGAAAGGAGGAGGAGTGGCGTTATATGTCAGGGATGTGTATACCTGTGAAGAGATCCAAGATTTAGAACCTCAAAGCCAAAGTGAGAGCATTTGGGTCAAAATTAAGGGAGAGATGAATAACAGGGACCTCATTGTGGGAGTTTACTATAGATCCCCAAGCCAAACGGAGGACATAGATGATGCCTTCCTGGAACAGATGGCCAAGCATGCAAAAGGAAGGGAGATAGTAGTAATGGGGGACTTCAATTACCCGGATATTTGCTGGATGTCAAACTCAGCCAAGAGCATAAGGTCAAACAGATTCCTCACTGGCCTTGCAGACAACTTCATTGTCCAGAAAGTGGGAGAAGCAACAAGAGGAACAGCCATTTTAGATCTGGTCCTAACCAATGTTGATGACCTGGTTAGTGGGGTAGAAGTGGAAGGATCATTAGGCGCGAGTGATCATGCTCTTCTAAAGTTTACTATACAGTGGAAAGGAGCAGCCAAGCATACTAGGACTCAATTTCTTGACTTTAAGAAAGCCGACTTCATAAAACTTAGGGAAGTGCTGGGTGAGATCCCATGGACAGTAATACTAAAAGAAAGGGAGTTCATGATGGCTGGGAGTTTGTTAAGAGGGAGATAGTAAAAGCACAACTTCAGGCAATACCAATGAGACGGAAACATGGAAGGTGCCTAAAGAAGCCAGGGTGGCTATGTAAAGAACTTTTAACTGAGTTAAGATTAAAAAAAGGATGTGTACAAAAAATGGAAAAGGGGGGAAACCACCAAAGAGGAATTCAAACAAATAGCCAGCATGTGTAGACACAAAGTCAGAAAAGCTAAAGCACAGAATGAACTCAGGCTTGCTAGAGAGGTTAAAAGCAACAAAAAAGGCTTTTATGGGTATGTTCGTAGCAAAAGGAAGAACAAAGAAACAGTAGGGTCACTCAGAGGAGAAGATGGTGAAATGCAAACAGGGGACACAGAAAGGGCTGAACTCCTCAATGCCTTCTTTGCCTCAGTCTTCTCCGATAAAGAAAACAATGCCCGACCTGAAGAATTTGGAGCAAATGATTCAGCAGAGGAAACACAGCCCAGAATAACTAAGGAGATAGTACAAGAATACTTGGCTAGTTTAGATGTATTCAAGTCTCCAGGGCCAGATGAACTGCATCCAAGAGTATTAAAAGAACTGGCAGATGTGATCTCAGAACCACGGGCAGTCATCTTTGAGAATTCCTGGAGAACAGGCGAAGTCCCGGCAGACTGGAGGAGGGCAAATGTTGTCCCTATTTTCAAAAAGGGGAAAAGAGAGGACCCAAATAATTACCACCCAGTCAGTCTGACATCAATACCAGGGAAGATTCTGGAGCAGATCATTAAGCAAACAGTTTGTGAGCACCTAGAAAGGAATACTGTGATCACCAATAGTCAGCATGGATTTCTGAAAAATAAGTCATGTCAGACTAACCTGATCTCGTTTTTTGACAGAATTACAAGCCTGGTAGATGAAGGGAACGCAGTGGATGTAGCCTACCTTGATTTCAGCAAGGCATTTGACAAGGTGCCCCATGATATTCTTGTAAAGAAGCTGGGTAAAATGCGGACTTGACTATGCTACCACTCAGTGGATTTGTAACTGGCTGACTGACCGAACCCAAAGGGTGCTCATCAATGGTTCCTCTTCATCCTGGAGAAGAGTGACTAGTGGGGTGCCACAGGGTTCTGTCTTGGGCCCGGTCTTATTCAACATCTTTATCAACGACTTGGATGATGGACTCAAGGGCATCCTGATCAAATTTGCAGATGACACCAAACTGGGAGGGGTGGCTAACACCCCAGAGGAGAGGATCACACTTCAAAACGACCTTGACAGATTAGAGAACTGGGCCAAAACAAACAAGATGAATTTTAACAGGGAGAAATGTAAAGTATTGCACTTGGGCAAAAAAAATGAGAGGCACAAATACAAGATGGGTGACACCTGGCTTGAGAGCAGTACATGTGAAAAGGATCTAGGAGTCTTGGTTGACCACAAACTTGACATGAGCCAACAGTGTGACACGGCAGATCTAAAAAAGCCAATGCAATTCTGGGCTGCATCAATAGGAGTATAGCATCTAGATCAAGGGAAGTAATAGTGCCACTGTATTCTGCTCTGGTCAGACCTCACCTGGAGTACTGTGTCCAGTTCTGGGCACCACAGTTCAAGAAGGACACGGACAAACTGGAACGTGTCCAGAGGAGGGCAACCAAAATGGTCAAAGGCCTGGAAACGATGCCTTATGAGGAACGGCTAAGGGAGCTGGGCATGTTTAGCCTGGAGAAGAGGAGGTTAAGGGGTGATATGATAGCCATGTTCAAATATATAAAAGGATGTCACATAGAGGAGGGAGAAAGGTTGTTTTCTGCTGCTCCAGAGAAGCGGACACGGAGCAATGGTTCCAAACTACAAGAAAGAAGATTCCACCTAAACATGAGGAAGAACTTCCTGACAGTAAGAGCTGTTCGACAGTGGAATTTGCTGCCAAGGAGTGTGGTGGAGTCTCCTTCTTTGGAGGTCTTTAAGCAGAGGCTTGACAACCCTATGTCAGGAGTGCTCTGATGGTGTTTCCTGCTTGGCAGGGGGTTGGACTTGATGGCCCTTGTGGTCTCTTCCAACTCTATGATTCTATGATTCTAAGATTATTAACACTGCTGTTACAGGGGTTCCATTCCTATTTGCAGGGTTGTGTCCCCAGTACTGGGAGGCTGCTCTTCTGGCCCATGGCAGTTATGCTATGTGATCGCACAGTTCTCTATTTTTTATTAGTTTTTTTAAATAAATTTTTATTAGATTTTACAATTTAATATTCAACACATTTACCATATAAAAGAGAAAAAAGAAAAGAAAACGAAAACTCCCCCCCACGTCATGACGTCCTTCAACTTCCACTTCTTTAAATATTTGCTACTTCTGCTTAATTTTTGTCTTATTTTTCTGCTTTTAGCTAAATGCTCTTATATTCATATCATTTTTATACCAAATTTTCTTTCAAGTTACATCTTACACTTGATTAATTTCCATATTGTTGTTTCTTAACCTTTACACTTGTTTTCTTACTTGTGTTTACTCAAACCCTGCTAGTGAGCCCATTTCTTTACAATATTTCTGTAGATACAACATGAACAGTTCCCAGTCTTTTTTAAAGTCTTCATTGTCATCGTCTCTGAGTCTTCCTGTGAGTTCTGCCATTTCTGCATATTCCATAAGTTTGATTTGCTGTTCTTCTTTTGTTGGTATCTTGTCATCTTTCCATTTTTGAACTAGTAGAATCCTAGCTGCCATTGTAGAATACATGAATAACTTCTTCCGCTCTTTTGGCAATTCCTGTCCTACAATGCCTACCAAAAAAAGCTTCTGCTTTTTTAACAAAAGCTATTTTAAGCATCTGCACAGGTCTCTATTTTGTCCCCAGCTATATGAAGCCTTTGGGAGCAGCCACTAGGAGTGAGTTTGAGGTCAAGGTGTAATCAATATGCTGATGATACCCAGCTCTATTTCTCTGTTACATCTGATTCAGGAGAGATGGTGAAGGACCCGGACAGGTGCCTGCATGCAGTGGTGGACTAATGAAGGCTAATAAGTTGAGTATGAATCCTGGGGAGGCAGCGCCTTTGTGGGCAAATGGTTCTCAGATCCAGGAGACAGGCGAGGTGACTGCATTCCCTCTGAAGGAGCAGGTCCGTTGTTTGGGGGAACTCCTCGAACCATCCTTATCAACTGACACATAGGTGGCCTCGGAGTGCCTTGTATTAGTTTCACAGGGTAAATCAACTAAACCCATTCTTAGAAAGTGATAGCCTGAGCACTGTAGTAAAGCAATGTATTTCACTGGTTTAGAACACAGAGCTAGCATTTTCCATATAAATGTAATTTTGGAAATTAAAATTTCACATGTTATTCTTATGACCTGCAACTGCTTACCTCTGAGGTGCTCTTCTGACATTTTGGCACGGAGCTGTTCAAGACTTAAACTATGTTTTCTTTTCAGCTGCTCCATTTCAGAAGTGAATCTATCTGAAAGATCCATCCTCATTTTCTTTAGGCTCTCTTCATACTGAAGTGTGAGGGAAGACCTTAGTAACTCTACCTCACTTCTGTGTTTATCATCCAAATGCAACCGCAAACAAGAGAGTTCTTCCTGAAGCCAACATGCAGAAGAAAAACACTGGTAAGATTTATGAAACATATCCATTTTAAATTTTCCATGCAAAACACTTGTTTTACTAAACTATACTTCACAAGAAGAAAAGGCTAAGAAGTAAATCTTGCACAAATCCGAAGTGGAGCCCCTAGGATGGCGCCTTGTACACCTCCTTCCAGCAACTCCTGCAGCCAAGCTGGTGCCAAATGTTTTGCTCTGCTTTCTTTTGGCCCACATCAGTGACGCCAAGAGAGGGATCTTGTCGTCTAGACAGCCTAGAACCTCCATACACACTGCCCAGGCTTGTGCCCCGAGGAGGTTACTTTGGTGCTGCTAATGCAGCAGTTAGACTTCATCCCAGAGGTGCACTCCATTGTCTCTTGAGACAGGTGCCAACAACTAAAATTAGCACAAGCAGTTTACACGGAGCTAATTGTTCACAGCCCTTTGGCGGTCATCAGCAATAAAATGCAACAAGTAGCTCTGCCTTAGTTGCTAGTACAGCCACAATCAGGATGGAAAACTGAATGCTAATGTATTAATAAACAGAATTAGAATTGATCATAGGCCATAAGTAGCACTGTTCTTCATGTGCACTGATATCCACTACTGGGTTGCAGCCTTACCCAAGATGGACTGCAACAGCAACACTACTATGCTATGGAGTCTGGTCCATTAGAATGAATGGAACGCCTCACCTTACATCATGGGAGGGCCAGCCCTGGCTATAGACTTCCAAGCCAGACAGAAGACTTGGATGATGCCTTCCTAGAGCAGATAGCCAAACAGACAGCTATTGGAACAAAAACTCTGCCAACAATGTAAGGTCCAACAAATTCCTCAGCTGCCTCATAGACAATTTCATTTCCTGAAGGTGAAGGAAGCTACAAGGGGATCATCTATCTTGTACCTGATTCTCAACAGCAGGGAGGAACTGTTAGACACCTACTTTGCCTCTGTCTTCACCAAAAAAAAAAAAAAAAAGCAGTGCCCAACCTGGTGATAACAGAATAAATAGTGCAAGGAGAGAGCTGCAGCCCAAGATAGGAAAAGAGGTGGTAAGGGAACACCTAGCTACTTTAAATGAACTTAAAACTCCAGGGCCTGAGGAGCTTCACTGAAGGGTACTAAAGGAGTTTGAGGATGTAATCTCAGAGACTCTAATCTTTGAGAATTCTTGGAGAACAGGTGAAGTCCCTGCAGACTGGAGGCAGGCAAATGTTATCCCCATCTTCAAAAGGGAGAGAAGAGAGAAGACCCAGGTAACTACTGACCAGTGAGCTTGACATCGATACCAGGAAAGGTCCTAGAACAAATAATGCAACAGTTGGTCTGTGGGCACTTAAGAAAGGATGTGGTGATTACTAAGACACAGCCTGGGTTTCCCAAAATCCCAGTCATGTCAGACAAATCTCATTTCTCTTTTTGATGGAGTTAAAAACTTGGTGGATTGGGGGAATGCTGTGGACATAGCGTATCTTGATTTCAGTGAAGCTTCTGGCGAAGTCCCCTATGATATTCTTGTGAAGAAGCTGTTAAAATGTGGGTTGATTGAGATAACTGTTAGGTGGATTTGTAGCTGGATGACTGACCAAACCCAAAGGGTGCTCATTAATGGTGCTTCATCATCCTGGACAAAAGTGGGGTTCTTTCCTAGGCACATTGTTGTTCAATGTTTTCATAAATGACTTGGATAAAGGAATTGAGGGGATGCTCATCAAACTTGCAGACGACACCAAACTGGTAGGAGCAGCTAATGCTGCAGAAGAGAGAACTGGGATTCCAAATGGCCTTAATAGATTGGAGAACTGAGCCCAAACTAACAAGATGAATTTCAATAGGGAAAAATCTAAGGTTCTGCACTTAGAAAGAAGAGCCAGCTGCACAAATATAAGATGGGGACACCTGCCTTACTAGCAGTACGTGTGAAAAGGATCTAGGGGTCTTAGTAGACAAGCTTAACGTGAGACAACAGTGTGATTCAGCAATCTCAAATGTAATCTCAAAGCCTCTGTCTATAATCTTAAAAGGTTTCACCCTCTGGCCTGAAGACAGACATTTCTGCATTCCATAGCCTAGACTGGTAAGATGGGGGGCGGGGGGAGGCAGTTGTTTCCCTAAGCACATGGGAAGGCACTCATGACGATTCTGGCTTGGTTCTACAGGCTTTGCTGTGGTGGCAACTGGTTCAGTTGTCTCCTTCTGGCAGCGGCAGGATCAGTTGTCATTCAATACCAGTATCAGGCTTGGAGGCGGAACCCAATCTGGAACCTTAGCTCACTGTAGTGACTGCTAAACTTACTCCAGACCAGAGCTTTCCAAACTATGTGCTGCAACACGTTCGTGTGTCAGCTGCAGGTTGTAGGTGTGTCATGCGAATGCTCCCCACGCTCCTCCCAGGTCTGGAAAGGAGTTAGTTTAACCTCCGGTTTGCTAGCAAAACTGAATTCCTGTGTCACAAAAAGATGCATGTCTAAAAAGCGTGTCACCAACATGTAGAGTTTGGGAAGCTCTGCTCTAGACTATCCACTACAGCAGGATAGCTCAATGTACATCCCAAGGGCTGCATGCTGCCCTTAAGGCCTTTTTTGGTGGCCCTCAGCAACAATCCCCAGAACAGCACATGGAGTTGGGGGGTGGGTCATTTTGTCCGGCAAGCCAAATATGCCTTTTTATTACTAGCTAGTAATTTACCTTGTGGCGTTCCAGTTGCTGAGTTAGCTGCTCAAATAGATCGTGTCTCTCCTTTTCGGTCATCTCTTCTAAAAATATGGCAGATGAACTGTATGGGGGGAAATTTCAAAAGAGTAAGTAACATGGTCTTAACAACTTTAATAAAGTAATGTTTTATTATAGCATTACTTTATTATAACATTACATATATGCTTTACTATATTATAATTTAATAAAGCAATAACTTTAATAAAGTAATAAAGCAGTTTTCAGTATCTTTAACAATGGGTATGTTTAGCATGAAGAAGAGATTTATAGATTATTAGGCAATATGATAGCCTCCTTCATATATTCAAATGACTATCATATAAGATGCTGGAGCACATTTGTTTTTAACTGCTCCAGAGTAGGACCCAAAGTAAGGGGTTCACACTACAAGAAAGAGGATTTCACTGAAATATTCGGAAGACCCTAACGGTATAAGCTGTGGTGGAACAGAATGCCTCAGAAAGTGATGAACTCTCCCACATTCTATGTTTTAAAGGAGAGGTTGGATGGCCACCTATGAGGAATACAATAGCAGTGGATTTCCTGCAGCAGCAAACAGTCGGACTAGATTACCCAGCTTCATCATTCTATGTTATGAACTGTAAATTTGGGGGTGATTTAAAGTCACACAGAAGCAACCATGGTAATATAATCATGTAAGAAAATGTTAGCATGAAGTAGTATTCAATTCTACAACCACGGATTCTCTTTTTTCAGTTACCACAATCATGAGATTAAGATTCCTGTATCCATATGCAAGCCAGTTCACACTTCACTTAACTCTATCACACTAGTTATAAACCTCAGGGTTCCCCACCACCACATCATTAAGAGTTGTGGTGTGCATCTCTCTCTCTCTCAGATCTTTTCTAATTGGTTGCAATTAGGATCTAGAGCTCACGTAGGTGAAAGCCATCTTAGTAGATTTTGCTACAGGAGAAGCATTTTCCACTGTTCAGCAGCCAGGCCTGCCATGATGCTACAGTCTGGATAATGCAGCTCAGGCCTTCCCAAATGTTCCCCAGACAGGGAAGGGCCAGGCACAGACAGGTCCACACATTGAAGGTTCCAGCCTTCACAGAGGTGCATGGCTAATCCACAGAAATTCACAGCACCATGTTGCTTTGCATTGCCCATGAAAATAGTAAAATAACTGTTTTAGCTGCTTTCCATGTTCTCTCTAGCTGTAGCTGCTTTGGTGTGGGAAGAAACAGCTGTTTGGGACTCTGGAGTCATTCAGGATTTTACCTTAAATAAATCTTAAATTCGAATTAAATATACAAATCCCACAAAAGCTATTATCAGCTTTTGTCAACAGGCTCTCTCTTTAGTTTGTAAGCATTTAGGATACCTAAAATTTCCACTGGAAGTATAGCATGAGGTAGTGAATTTTCCTTAAACCACACCCACCCACTGAACCCGCCTATCAACTGAACTCCCTAGTGGCATCAGCTGAGAGGCTGGAGGACAGGGTGTAATCTTACACTGACTGCACTCCACCATGTTCCCAGTAAGAAACATCAACCATGTTTCCTAAGCCACCCTCAACTTGAAGCAGCTGCAGACAGATCATAAGCATTCACTAGAATCAATACAAACAAAAACAGTATATGAAAGACACTGTCAGCTTGCCTCTTGAAAAAAATAATCTAAATCAGGATTAGCAAAGGATTCCCATTCTCCAAGTGGTTTGAACTAACCAATATTTTACAAGTCACTCACAGAATGCAAGACAGAGCTTGTGAAAACCAACTTATGTAACTAATGTCTGCCTGGTAATAAATATAAGCATTGGTAACAAATAATAGCTTTTCCAGAGACAAAACATGAGGGCAAGCAATTGCACAACACTTCCTTGAAAGGCTGGTCAGGGACAGGGTCTCTTCAAAAAGGGGACTCTTCAAAACAACATTAACTCTTTAAAAAAAAAATGGATACATGACAATCAAGCTAACCCAATCCTAGCTGTGACAAACAGAAATCTAGTGCATCCTACAGCTGCTAGATGCTCCTATGAGTATCAAAGTGTGGTAGTAAAAACGGTTCTCCCCTAGCCAGGAGCACTAGTCAAGACGAGGGCTTCAGGAGTTCTCCAACATGACCACCTGTCCAGACTGCCAGAGGAAACTACAGTTACAAATACAGTAGTACCTGGGTTTAAGAACAGCTTAGTTTATGAACAACTTGGATTAAGAATACTGCAAACCCAGAAGTAGGTGTTTTGGTTTGTGAACTGTGTGGTGCAAGCAGAACATGTTCTGCTTCCTGTTGAGTGTGTTCCATTTGTAAATTGAGTCCCCCACTGCTGTGGGAAAGCACACCTAGGTTTAAGAATGCTTTTGTTTAAGAATGGACTTCCAGAACCGATTAAGTTTGTAAACTAAGGTACCAATGTAGTTTTCATTACTAGGTATTACATTCTTAATAATCAACTCTTTAAAAATCTGGTGCTACAGATCAAGTTACTAAATTATTAGCATTACCCAAATTCCACATGTAGATCTTGGCTGTTCTCCACCTCTAATAGGGAATAATCTTTCATTTCCCGCAGCCTCTGATGCAGCATTGTTAATTCTTCTCTGTAGTTTTCTTCCACAGACTTTAATTTCTGTTCAAAATAAAGTCTTAATTGTTCCAGTTCATTTTCATGTTCACTTTTTTTTTTATCCCATTTAAGTTGAAAATCCTTCTTCAAGTATTCCATTTCTTCCATGTGTGAAGTGCGAGCAAGCAGCTGTTCTTTCAACTCTGGTGAAAGACCAAGATAATACTCTCTTATTTCAATACAGTATATTAAAATAAAACAAGCTTCTCAAGAACTACAACACACACAGGACAACGCTTTTAAGAAGACTAGGCTTATGCCTAAACAGCATACCTCAAGTGGAAAATGGAGGAAATAATAATAATAATTCAAGAGCTACTATATAAATACAAATCACTGAGTTAATGTTTCAAATTAATTGTTAAGATTCATAATGAATGGCATCAAGATTATTTGTGCCATAAATTTAGCCTGCATGTTATATTTTGTGTAGACCTGAAATAATAAAAATATTTTTAGAAACTTAATATTATTTTTGAACAGGATAAAATGTAAATTATGTCAATCCTCAAATCTGAGAAATTAACCTAAAATCCTGAAATTAAAACTGAGAGTTTCACAAACATGTGTTAACAGTTCCTCAGCTAATTAGTCATTAAGAGTATAAAATATTGTTCCTTTATATGTCATAACTTAATAGCGTAAAATAAAATGCTTCACTGAATGATAGAGAATCAGACCCTAAAATTTAAAAATGAACAGAAAGCAAGTTACAGGTTACAATGATTCTATGTCAAATCCTCAAACGTACCACTTAATTCTTGGCGACTTGTCCGAGCACTATCCAGTTGAGACCAAAGTCCTTTGATTTCTTCTTCTGACTCTGCCTTTAGTTTTTCTTGCATAGCCATTAGCTTTTCCATCTACAAGAGGTTCAATGAGTTAGTACACCTACAAATTTTAATTTTATAAAAAGAGTTTTCAAAATCTTCTAGACCAGGAGTGACGGGATTTTTGGCCAATTTCTGGCTCCGAATTTCTTAACAGCAGCAAAAATAAAACCACTTTATAATTGTTGTTGAAATATAAGGTAGCTAACCAGTAGTGCATATCTGCGTGAAAGGACTCTTTGCTTTGTTCAATTCTGATAGTTAAAAAAAAAAATTCCTAGGCTTAGAATGTGCTCAGTGGCCGCCTGTTTTTTCATTTTAACTCTACATCTTTTGCAACTGACTGGTAGATTTTGAATGGGATGGGGAACGTTTTTGGCCCCCACCGCACCCCTGACAGATGGACAGGACCACCCACTTGTCAGTCAGCTGATGTCATTATGACATTATCAGGCGATGTGCAGAAAGTTCCAATTTTCTTCAGGGCTTCAGTGTGCCAACTAGTTCATTGTGAGGAACTAGTTTGTACACCTGAACCAAGCAGAATTAAACTCCTTGTGCATCAGCTGATGCATGGAATGTCACTCCTGCTTTCAATAGAGTTCAGGTGCACCAGTGAGTTACTTCTCTTTTTTATTATTGAAACTTTTCAACATACAATACAATAAAAGCCAAACTAACCCAAATAAAAATAGTAAAAACAAGAAAGCAAATGTACATACAAGAAAGAAAGAAAGAAAGAAAGAAGAACACAAAAAGAAACAGTGGGAGGAAGAAAGGAAAATGCAATGCCCTCTTATCAGTTTCCCACTCTGGGAGATCTTCCCTTCTCTGCATCTCACACAGGGTTCTTCATTATCCATCCATCACCTTCCTTTGTGTAGCCTCATTAACTCAGAGTACAGGACATCAAAAAACAGAACAAAACATAAGTATAATAGAGTTTACAGAAGAAAACAAAAGCTAGAAATCATAAAAAATAAAGAGATGAGATAAATAAGGACTTCCAGTTCTCCATCTGCCAATTATGTACATAAAGATTATTCAAAATATTCATTCCAGAATAGTTAGTATCTAGTTGTATTCCAGGATAATGTCCTCAATCTGCTAGGCTTTTTTCCAATCTTCAGTCCCAGACACCACAAGACATTCTTCTTTCCACACAAAAAGTCCCAAAGGGGCTCTTTGATTGTTATTATTGCTAAAGGCCAAAAAAAGTCTTTCTCCAGTCCAGTATAACAACTTTCTCTTCAAGAAATTCCAAGAACTCTTATTGGAGTAATAGTCCATAACTATTTACTTGTATCTTCATTAATTTTGGCCTTGGCCCCGGCCAGGTAGAACGCTCTGTCACAAGAGATCAGGGCCCTGCGGGATCTGACATCTTTCCGCAGGAGCTGTAAGACGAAGTTGTTCCGCCAGGCCTTTGGGCAGGACTCAGCCTGACTCCCCTTCTCTTTTTGTATAAGAACTAGTATGAAAGAGGCCTCCCAGCATTTTCACAGGCCCATATAAGAACAGCGTAAACAGCTGGGCCTGATGAACATTTACTGTTCCCAACCCTAATCCTGCGGAAAGCCATCTAATTAGATTTTAATTTGATCCTGACTTGTTTTTAGGAGGTAATTTATGTTATATATTCTATGTTAGCCGCCCTGAGCCCAGTCTAGGCCGGGGAGGGCAGGATATAAATAAAAGTTTATTATTATTGTTATTAATATTATTATCCAATTCCATATTTTCCAGTCCTATTTCCCCTTGGCTATGCTTTCCCATCTTTAATTTAAAGAAAAAGTCCTTCCATTTCTATTTCTTCCATTCTTTTCCCAAAGATCGCCAGGAGCTTGATGGTGTTTTCTTCTGTGTTCAACTTGTACAGAAGATCCTTTCTCTCTTACGTCTATCATTTCCATCTCCAGATGTTTTTTATTATCTCTATCCATAATTCCACCCCTCTCTTTCAACATCCCAACACCCTCATTTGCCTGTTTCAGTCCTCCAGTCACCTATGTGGAGATCCTCATCTGCTGTTTCCCACTCTGCCATCTCACTCTCATATTCAGGCAGATCTTGATAAACATAAAGAGCCTTGCAAAGAATCAACATAAATATGCTTATTTACCTCCTGCTGTAATGCTTCTTCTTGTTTCTTGCTTTGCTCTTTCATATCTTCCAACTTTTGTTCATATTCAGCCTGCAGCTTTGTCATGGCCAGATCATACTGGTTTTTCAGGATATCATGCTCCACTACAAAATAACATTGTGTTCTGTTATAAAATTTATTTTCTTATCAGCTGTCAAAATGCACACAAAGAATGCACTCTACACCTGAGATATAGCCCTGCTTGTGAGATGACTGCTTCAAACCAGTTTCTGGCATCACAACAGTCCAAACGTCTGAAGAGGTATATAAGGTCAGCAGTGAATTTAAATTCTACTTCATACGTACAATTCTGTTAAGTTTTCTAATAAATTCCACAATCTTTGTAGCGATGTTTCTGACAAAAAAGTATTATAATGTGAAATGTGAAAAGCAATGCCAGATGCTGTACTTTGTCTAAAAGAGGTGACCTTACAATGCAATCCTTAAAAGTTTTATTTTAATTTCAACATTTACCGTATTTTTCACCCTATAGGGCGCACCTAGTTTTTTTGGGTGGGGAATGAAGAAAAAAAATCCCCCCCCAGGTGCGGGGCTGGGGTGGGGGAAGCCCGAGCGTCCCCCGACCCCAGCCCCCAGAACAGGCTGCTATCCGCAAACCTAGGGAGCCTGGCGGGAACTCCCGCCGGGCTCCCCAGGCTTGCAGATATCTGCCCGATATCTGCTCAGCGTGCCCCAGGCTTCGGAATGCAGGCTGCTATCCGCAAGCCTAGGGAGCCCGGCAGGAACTCCCGCCAGGCTCTCCAGGCTTGCGGATAGCAGCCCGATATCTGCTCAGCACGCCCCAGGCTTCGGGATGCAGGCTGCTGTCCGCAAGCCTTGGGAGCCCAGCGGGAAGTCGCGCCGGGCTCCCAAGGCTTGCGGAGAGCTGCCTGAAGCTCAGGGTGAGCCCCGCTGCGCTCCCCAGGTTTCAGACTGCAGGCTGCTATCTGCAAGCCTTGGGAGCCCGGCGGGAAGTCGCGCCGGGCTCCCAAGGCTTGCGGAGAGCTGCCTGAAGCCTGCATTCGCCCCACAGGACGCACATACATTTCCCCTTCATTTTTTGAGGGGAAAAAGTGTGTCCTATAGGGCGAAAAATACGGTATATCCCAACTTTCTTCTATCCCAAGACCCTGTATATGTGGTTCACAAGTGGGCACCCATCCAAGAACTGACCAGACCCAGACCTGCTTAACTTAAACAAGCCAGTAGCCTTGTGTGCCTGTTTACTCACAAGTAAGTCTAACTATGTTCAATAGGGCTTACTACCAGGTAAGGGTGCATAAGACTGCAGCCTTAGTCTCCCAGTAACTGGGAAGCAAAAGAGGAATAGAATTCTGCTATGGAGAGTCTACAATTACAGACTTCCTTTCTTTTGTTCTACATTAAGGAAACTTATCCCAGGACGTGGGTGGCGCTGTGGGTTAAACCACACAGCCTAGGGTTTGCCAATCAGAAGGTCGGCGGTTTGAATCCCCGCGACAGGGTGAGCTCCCGTTGCTCGGTCCCTGCTCCTGCCAACCTAGCAGTACGAAAGCACGTCAAAGTGCAAGTAGATAAATAGATACCACTCCAGTGGGAAGGTAAACGGCGTTTCTGTGCGCTGCTCTGGTTTGCCAAAAGTGGCTTAGTCATGCTGGCCACATGACCCGCAAGCTGTCTTCAGACAAACGCTGGCTCCCTTGGCCTATAGAACAAGATGAGCACCGCAACCCCAGAGTCGTCCGCATCTGGACCTAATGGTCAGGGGTCCCTTTACCTTTTTATCCCAGGTTTACAAGAGTATTAAAAGAAGATAAAAAGAAGTGTAGAAGGGAAAACGTTTAGAATATAAAATATGTTATTTCAGAGTCATTCTGGTGAGCTACAAAAATCAGAGAATGAGAAACAACAAATAAGGACACCTAGAGAGGCTGATACATCAAAGTCATTTTGCTCTGAACAGAAAATCAATGTGAGCGAAAAGAATATGAGATAAAACATAAGACCTGCAAACTACCCCAGCAAGACAAGGGGTGGAAATCCAAAGAGGAGAGAAGATGGAAGTCATCTAAGAAACAGGATAGCATCATGTCACAAAGAGAACAAGATGATAGACATTGTTAAATAAGACTAGCAAAAGACAAAGAAGAACTGAAAACCTTGGTAAATGTGGATTCAGTGTAAAGTGTGATTACAGAGGACCAAGTTATGGGATGGAAACAGCCTTGGTCACCCAGGTAAATAATTCACAAGGGACAATAGACAGAGACCTATTTAACACCATCAACCATGGTATCCTCCTGGTAGCTCTGGTCCTTCCTAGAGGGTTGGCCTCAGATGGATAAGGAGAAACAAGCTGAAGCTTAATTTATTATTTGTAACATTTATATCCCACCTTTCCTCTGCGGAGCTTAAGGTGGTGTACATAGTTTTCCCTCTTTCCATTGTATCCTTAAAAAAAAACCACTAAGTAGATAAGGCTAAGAGACATTGGGAGGAATTCAATGTTGCACAAAAGTGACCGTTCCATTACTATGGCTTCCCGGAGAGAATGATGCCCCCTCGCCTCCTGTGCGTTGTTTTGGGGCTCTTCCAACACATACCACCCTCACCCCCCAGCCACATGAGCCAATTTCAGTGTGGGTGGTGGGAGGAAAGAGGTTAAAAGTTCCATTGTGTAAGTTCTTGTGCAGAGCTTCCACTGATGGGGCTCATTAGTTCACTCCTGCCCAGTGAGCTTTATGACTGAGTGGTGATTTGAATACTTGCTTCCCAGGTCAATTTCCAACACTCTAAATACTACACCAAACTGGTTCTCCAAAGAAGGACTTCCGGGTTGGCGCCATCGCCGAATGGCGGACTCCCTCCGAGCTCCGGAGGGAGCCTGCTCGGCTGGGGCTGGGTTCTACCGCGTCGGCGTCGCGGGGACCCTCAAAAACCATGGGCGCTGAAACCCATGGGCATGGTGACTCGGCGGGCACTGTTTGCGCCCCCCCGACCCGCGAAGGAGCCTTTTTAAAGGCTACGGAGCGGGTGCCGGGGTGTGGTGTGGTGCTATGAGTCCTCTGCTTCCCCTGCCGAGCGAAGCCGCATGCCATTTGGCAGAGAGCGCTGACTTCTTCCATTGAAAATTCGGATTAAAAAGAACAACCCGTGAGTAATTGGAAACTGGGCTTAAAAAGGGAAAAAAAATTAAATTCGGAGCGAGCGGGGGAGGTGCAAAAAGGAAGTCTGTCTCCCCCCTGTCATAGAGGATTTAAAGCAAAGGATTTAACAACTAAGATCGAGTGCTACCTTAGTTTGATAAAGTTACTAATTTCACGATGGAAAATTATAAGACTGGGCTGGAGGAGAAAAGTAGAATGTGAGCTAAAATGCAAAACCCCCCCCCGGGAACCGGGAGCGATCCGCGAGAGCGCCGGGAGAGGAGAAACAGAGGCTTTGACAGCTGTCAAAGGAGCTGTCAAAGCTGAAGAATAAAAAGAGAACTTTGTTATGAGGACTTTGCCGGTTACATTTGTTACAAATTAGATATAAATTGTTTAAAACAAGGAATAACAAGTTACTTTGACTGTTGGGTGTGATCTGGAAGGAAACTGAGTTACTATAATCCCTCTAGAGGGGCTGTGGGACACTACAAGTATTGCTGGCATGGAATTTGAATTGGACTTTTTATCTCCTGGGAAACTGCAGAAATGGAACACTATTTTGTCTACAGAGGTCTCTACACTAAAGGAGACAATAGATTTATCTATTGAAGAATGGAAGGGACTTGACGTAAAGTTTTGTTCCTGAATAACAAAGCCTCTGTAGGGGATTTAGAAGCTTTTGGAATTGGAACATTTTTGCAGGAGAGCAGGAAAAGAAACTAGAGGAAAGTGAGGAGAGAGAATAATAAGAACAACATGAACAACAAGAATTGGATAAAGCTGGAAGTGGGGACATTTGGGACATCCAGATTTGAAAGGTCTAAAGAAACAAAATTTGAGTTTTTACTCTTAAATACAGAGATCTGGATGGAAAAAATGGACCTTTTTGAGATAGAGTTTTTCCAAGATTGGACGCTCGAAACTAAAGATAAAGATGATCAAAAAGACGGCAAAGACTATTAAAAAGACGGCAAAGTGGACTTGTGAAGGATTTCGGCCTAGATGTGGGATCTCCAGGATGACAACAGGCATTGATGGACATTGGGGAACGCAACCGGGAAAGGGGGGAGGGAAATTTGGAATCCAAAGGGTGTTAAATTATACTTTATTCTTTTTTCTATTTTCTTTTATTTTAATCTGTTTTGCATATTAAAGAGGGGATCTTGTGGAAAGGAGCGGGGTCGATTTTAGGGGATGGAAAAACATTTTTAACATTGGGTTAATGGTAATAAGTTTAAAATTTGGGGTAAGAATTTGTTGAATCTATTTGAAGGAATTGGAATACAAGAGGGGGTGGGGTGGGGAAGTCCTGGAAAGATGCTAATGAAAATAAGGTTATAAAATGGATGCTTTATTTTTTTTCTTTTTTCTGTTATATTTGTAATTGTTCAATAAATATTATTTAAAAAAAAATACGTTACTCTGGGGAAAAAACAAACAAACAAACTGGTTCTCCAAAGAAGATGGACTTTCTGCACATGAGAGAACCATTAACTCTGGGAAGAGGTGTTCAACTTCTGCTTCAAGGAGCTGCACACCCCTGAATGATCACATTCATAGTTCAGGGGCACTAAATGCTTCATTGCTGACTGGGGAGGCTGAGGTGGCGAGGAGTGCTTTTTACCAGCTTAGACAGGTACACCAACTGTAATCCTACCCAGTAAATAAGTAATCCATTCACTTCTCACAGACTGGATTACTAAATGCACTTTACAAAGAGTTGCCTTTGAAGATGGTCCGGAATCGTCATATGGTACAGAATATGGTCACCTCGTTATTGGTGAAAGCCAGGCAGTCACAATATGTTACCCTGATTTTTGGATCAGATGTACTGTTTACAACTGCACTTCTGGATCTAATTCAGGGTGCCAGTTATTACCATTAAAACCCTGACTGGCTTGGAACAAGATTATTTAAAGGACCACTTGTATGCAGGGCTTTTTTTCAGCTATAATTTCATTAAATAAAGAAATCGTGAGAGTTGGATGACAGAAATGATGTCAGTACTGCTAATCTATACTTTAAAGAAGTCTAGAGGTATATAAAATACAAAGAAGGATAGAGGGTAGTCACAGACTTTTGGAAGGTGGAGAAGACTTAGATATGAACTGAAGTGCACAGTCTGGCTTCGCAGACCTCTAGCAGCTGACTAATACTTCCCCTACCTGCCTCTCATTTTTGATAGCAACATACCTCAAGAATTGATGCAGTTGTCATTCTATTGGCAAGAGTGGGAAAGCACCTACTTTTTTAGAGGCAGATGAAATACTGCTTCTTGCACATAAAAGTATATTGCAATGATAATAACTCTTCTCAGAATATAATACCTACTTTCAACCTGCTCTTTTTCAAGAGAAAGACTCTTCAACTTTCTTTTTACTTCTTCAATTTCTGCATTTAGGGTTCTTTCCATCTCATCTAATTCAATCTGATGTTTCACAGATAACTCTTCATGCAAGTTTTTTAAAGTGAGGTCTGTATTTGATGCACATCCTCTTTTAAGATTCTGAAAGAAAATGAAGTCTAACATTGAAAATTGCCACACAGTATCCTGAAAAATACATAATCTTTTAAATTAAAGGAACAATCACTCTTCCGATTTAAATGCTTTTAACTTTAGTTTCTTGTCAGTCCCAGCTGCTACTTGTTGAGCCTTTGCAAAAATAAAGTGGGTTTCCTGGACAGGACCTACCCAATAGCCCATGTGTGTTCAAGCAACTCTTTTTTCAGAAAGAAACTAACATCTCTGCTTTTATCTCATGATCTCTTTAGCAGCTGCCACTTGCTTTCATACAACAGTCAGCAAGAACACTGGATGCCACCACTAGATTAGCCTTTACATTCACTTTTATGATCTTATTTTAAAGATGCATGATCAATAGTTTGTTAGGGCATTTGTATTAGCATGCTTGGATATTTAGCCATGCAAAATGCAAGATAACATCTTGCATTCCTACATTTTAAGAAAGGGAACTTGTGTGTGTGTCTGTGTGTACACACACACACAAACACAGAACAATCTGAGGAACTGTAATGTAAATCAAAGAATTTTCATCATATAAAAATCCAGAAGCTTTAAAAAGAAAATATTTAAACACAATAAATTATACACAATACCTCTAAGAGCTGGGTGTGTATCTTCTCCATTTCCAGAGCTATGTCCTTCTTCTGTTTATCTGAAATATCAAATTTGTTGCCACTGCATAAATTTATTTGGCATGTCAGCTAATATAAATACCAATTTCAAAATATATTTAAAAAAATTATCTACTCTTTAATTTCCACACTTCATATAACCTTCCCCGCATCTTCCTTTGTTCTTAATGGCTCCCCCCCTCGCTTTTGCAAATATTCTGATTTTGCATATTTATGCTTATTAAAATGACTTGCTTTTACATAATTTGCAGAGGGTTTTCTTGTTTTGTAAAAAGCTTTTCTTACAGCACACTTGTCAAAAAGCATTATGTACTTCTAAATTATAGCATTAAATTTTATATTTTATATAATCTCTGTACAGTATTAAATCATTTTCAAAGTATTATCTGCTATGATTAAAATTGACATTTATTTTGCTCTCAAACAGAACTGAATAAAACATCAGAATGTCTGCACTAGTATTCTATGGATTGCAATATTTTGGCTGAAAACTACAAGGTAGCTTACCCATGGCATCTAGATGTTTCACGACCATTTCTTCTTTTTCCTTATCACTCTGTTCTTTAATACGCTCCAGCTCAAAATGGAATTGACCTTGTAGAACTGCTACTTCTTGAGCATGTTTATCGTTGAGCATCTCACGCAACTCCATGAGGGCCGTTTCTTTCTCTTTTCTCAGATTAGTCTGCATCAGTTCCAACTGGGATGTGTGTGTGTTATTTGAACTTAGCC
Source organism: Podarcis erhardii (assembly GCF_964252035.2). Lineage (NCBI taxonomy): Eukaryota > Metazoa > Chordata > Lepidosauria > Squamata > Lacertidae > Podarcis > Podarcis erhardii. The sequence continues at coordinate 135,089,598 of NC_138497.1, read as the reverse complement.
TTAAACCTTCCAGTTTAAGATTATGAAGAGCCTGCAGTCAAGAAAGACAATAATTGAAACCCATAACCCTGCTTGCAATTACAGTGGTACCTCGGGTTACATACGCTTCAGGTTACAGACTCTGCTAACCCAGAAATAGTACCTCGGGTTAAGAACTTTGCTTCAGGATGAGAACAAAAACCGTGCTCCAGTAGCGCGGCAGCAGCAGGAGGCCCCATTAGCTAAAGTGGTGCTTCAGGTTAAGAACAGTTTCAGGTTAAAAACGGATCTCCGGAATAAATTAAGTACTTAACCTGAGGTAACACTGTACTTTGTTTATTACAGTGCAATCCTATGGCTCACTTATGCCAGCTGGACATCCTTTCACCAGGGATGTCACATGGCACTGAATTATGTTGCTACAGGAGCCAGAAAAGGTGAGCATCAAGGAAAAGGGCCAGGCTTAGTTAGTACCCTAATTTCCCTCAAACCTTGATTCCACTTTTAACAATGGGGCAAAGTGATGGTAACAATTGAGGTACTACAAGTTAATGTTAAAGCACCTTTCCCAAATCACAATGATAGTGACTTTTACTAGACAGTAAGGAAGGTATCTTTATTCAGCTTATTAATAATTACCTCTAAGGATGTGGACAGGCTTCAGTGACAAGTGAAACCGATCACCTGTCTCCTGGACCCTTGCCCATTCTGGCTCATAAAAGCGAGCCAGACAAGGCTGGGCAATGAGCTCTGTAGTGGGGTGGTGAATGCTTCCCTCTGAGAGGGAGTCTTCCTGAACCCCCTTAAAGAAGTGGTTATTAAACCGCTTCTTTAAAAAAACCATCTTTAGACCTGGCCATTATGGCCAGTTATCACCCAGTAGTCATTCCTGGGCAAGCTGTTTGAACAGATGGTCGTTGAACAGCTCCAAGCACGCCCAGAAGGTGCAGACCATGTGGATCTCTTCCAATTGGGATTCCAGCCCTATCATGGGACTGAGACCACCTTGGATGCATTGGTCAATAATCTTCGGCAGGCTAGGTTCAGAGGTGTAAGCAGTTTCCTGGTTCTGCTTGATCCCTCAGTCACTTTTGATACCATCAACCATGGTATCCTTTTGGACCATTTAGAGGGATTGGGAGCTGGGGGCACTGTTATGCAATGGTTCCGCTCCTTCACCTGAGCTATGTCCAGAAAGTGGTGTTGAGGGATGAGGATTTGGACACCTGGGCACTTGCTTGTGGAGTTCCTTAGGGCTCCATCATTTCCCTCATCCTTTTTAACATCTATATGAAGCTGCTGGGAGAGGTCATCAGGGGGGTTGGGGCTTGGTGTTCACCAGTATGTTGCTGATACCCAGCTCTACATCCGATTTAAATCAGAAACAGTGAAGGCGGTGAACGTCTTATGTGAGTGTCTAGAGGCAGTTGAAGGATGGATGGTGGCTAACGGATTGAGGTTGAATCCCGATAAGACAGAAATACTGTTTCTGGGGGACAAGACAGCCAGGTGAAGGGGACTTCCTGGTCCTGAATACGGTAACTGTGCCCCTGAAGGACCAGGTCAGCAGCCTGGGAATCATTTTGGATTCACAGCTGTCCATGGAGGCACGGGTCAATTCTGTGTCTAGGGCAGCTGTTTACCAGATCCATCTGATATGCAGGCTGAGACCCTACCTGCCCACAGAATGTCTCATCAGGGTGGTGCATGTTCTAGTTATCTCCCGCTTGGACTACTACAATGCGCTCTACATGGGGCTACCCTTGAAGGTGACTGGGAAACTACAACTAATCCAGAGCACAATTCAAAGTGTTGGTGCTGACCTTTTAAGCCCTAAACGTCCTCGGTCCTGTATACCTGAAGGAGCGTCTCCACCCTCACCGTTCAGCCCGGACACTGAGGTCCAACGCTGAGGGCCTTCTGGCAGTTCCTTCACTGTGAGAAGTGAGGTTACAGGGAACCAGAGGGCCTTCTTGGTAGTGGCACCGGCCCTACAGAATGTCGGCCCAGTATACCCGAAGGAGCATCTCCAGCTAACGCTATTCTGGGTTGTATCAACAGAAGTATGGTGTCCTGATCAAGGGAAGTCATAGTACCACTCTATTCTACCTGGGGTCTTGTGTCCAATTCTGGGGACCTCACTTTAAGAGGCAGGTAACCAAGATGTTCAAGGGTCTAGAAACCAAGCCTTAAGAGAAACGGTTGAGGGAGTTGGTTATGTTTAGCCTGGACAGGAGGACACTGAGAGGAGGTATGCTAGTTATCTTCAAATGCTAAAGGATTGTCACATGGAAGATGGAGCAAGCTTGTTTTCCCCTGCTCCAGAGACTGGAACGGAATCCCTTGGAAAGTGATTGACTCTGCTTCATTGGAAGTTTTTTTATGCAGAGGTTGGATGGTCATCTGTCATGGATGCTTTAGTTGAGATTTCTACATGCAGCAGGTTGGACCAGCTGATCCTCATATTTCCTTACAACTCTGCATTTCTGATTCTATATGCAAATAACTGTGAACATTTGACAGATTATTTTTTTAAAAAATGATATTGGTTTAGGATTCAGTTTATAATCTTCCCTGTGTTCACTTATTTCAAATGACCTATTTCATATGTATTTGCAGCAGCAAAGGACCTTTGAATTATTGCTTTGGTTAATATTGTACCTCTGCTTGCTGCATCTCTTCTTTGTGTGTCGCTTCCATTTTTTGCAGCAACTGTTGTTGCTCCTTTAATTTAGTGTGCAACTCTTTGATTTCTTCCTCATGCTGAACAATTAGTTGACGTATTTCACAATAATGTTCTTGTTCATGAACCTAGGGAGAAGAAAATATCATTAAAGACCTTTCTTAAAGTATAATTAAAGAATGCATCACCATCTGTTCAGAACGCTTAAACAAAAATCGGTGCAGGACAGAACTATTGCAGAGACTTAAGTGAATGCTTATTAGGAGGGCCCGAAGAGCCTTCAACAATCTGCAGTGGCGGGTTGAAGGAGAAAGGTGGCAGAGGAGAGATGAACCTGGGGCGCGCCTCCCCCCGTTGGTCGAGACATGCTGAAAGAGGGCGAACGGCGGACTACAAATCCCGTCAGCCAGCGCGGCCCCAGGGCAGGGAATCATGGGAACTGTAGTCGAACAACAACGCCAAGCTCTTGTGGGCGCCCAGCCTCCGGCCCGCCCGCTGCTGTAAGGCACTCGACCTCAGCGAGAGGCGGGCGCTGGAACTCCGCCGCCCCGCAACGCGGGAGCCCCAGGAGCGCCCCAGCCGGCGCAGCCCCGACCCTCGAGCGGAGAAAAGAAACACCTCCGGGCCGCCGCCGCCACCACCGCCACCGGCCTCTCGCTCCATTTCCACGGCCGGCCGCTGCTCCCCTCAGGCCGCTGCTTCTCAGGCCCGCTTCAACGGCCGCGCAACCGTCGGAGCTGGAAAAAAAACTTTCAGCCAATGGGCTGTCTCGCCCCAAACTCCGCTGTCCAATAGCGAGGCGAGCCCTGAGAGGCGGCTAACCCGCTGTCGCCGCCCGCCGGGCTCCCGTGCTGACGGCAGATTAGCAGCGCCAGTAGCCAATGGGGCCTCGGATGCGCCGCCGTGTAGTTTTTTTTCCTCCGATTCAACTTTGTGTCCCGCCCTTTCCTCCGGAAGCGAGGCCCAGGCCGCCCGTGTGACCGCGCGGGGGGCGGGGCTGCTGTCCCGGGCCCGATCCTGGCGGGGCCCCGAGCCGTGAGGCGGCAGGCGGGTTGGGCCTCCTGGCTGCTTCTCCCCTCCCACTTCACGGTTCCTATCCGGAGGATGGAAAGAGGCTTTTCCGAGCTCTGCGCCCGGGCCGGGAAGCGGCGCTGAGGGGCGGGCGGGCGGGCGCCGTCGTCTCTTTCGGCCCGGAATGGCCGGAGCCCCCCTCCCCCCCGGGGGGGGTGTCATGTTGTTGTTGTTGTTTAGTCGTGTCTGCCTCTTCGTGACCCCCTGGACCAGAGCACACCAGGCACTCCTGTCTTCCACTGCCTCCCACAGTTTGGTCAAACTCATGCTGGTAGCTTCGAGAACACCGTCCAACCATCTCGTCCTCTGTCGTCCCCTTCTCCTTATACCCTCCATCTTTCCCAACATCAGGGTCTTTTCCAGGGAGTCTTCTCTTCTCATGAGGTGGCCAAAGTCTTGGAGCCTCAGCTTCAGGATCTGTCCTTCCAGTGAGCACTCAGGGCTGATTTCCTTCAGAATGGATACGTTTGATCTTCTTGCAGTCCATGGGACTCTCGAGAGTCTCCTCCAGGACCATAATTCAAAAGTATCAATTCTTTGGCGATCAGCCTTCTTTATGGTCCAGCTCTCACTTCCATACATCACTACTGGGAAAACCAGAGCTTTAACTATACAGACCTTTGTTGGCAAGGTGACGTCTCTGCTTTTTAAGATGCTGTCTAGGTTTGTCATTGCTTTTCTCCCAAGAAGCAGGTGTCTTTTAATTTCGTGACTGCTGTCACCCATCTGCAGTGATCATGGAGCCCAAGAAAGTAAAATCTCTTACTGCCTCCATTTCTTCCCCTTCTATTTGCCAGGAGGTGATGGGACCAGTGGGGTGTCATAGAGACTTAAATTTTCCCCTGGCAGAGACTCAAGGCAGCTAACAGATTAAATATAAAAACATCTTTTTTATTTTAAGAAAAACCGCAGGGCAATTTTTGAAAACTTCTTTTAGATTATTATTATTTTTACACTAAACGAGGTTGAGAAGAGCGGGAATTTCCACCTGCCTTTTTTCTGTTTGAACCTGCTTATGATATTGTCACAATAACACGTGGTGGTGGCATCCCCATCTCGCCCCTCCGCCACCCTGCACTTTGGCTGGTTGAGCAGAACTTGTCTCCTCCCCCTTTCCTGTCTGTGTGTGGAGAGAGGCAAGCCATTTGCTTCAGACAACCCCATCCCCTTGGCTGCACCTCTGCCAGTCCCTCCGGGGCTTCTTCGCCTGCACCACCAACACAGCCTTGTTGCCCTCGCTGCATCACAAGCACCACTTTGGCTGTGCAGTGGGGGTACAGTTGTGGAGACGGGGCTGGCAGAAATGCAGGCAAGACCAGCAGGGCGGGCTGGGGGTTGGACGTGGAGCAGTAAGATGTCTTGGGCTGGCCCTGCTGCTTGGCTTTCTCCCCTCCCCCTTCCCACCCTCGGGTGATGTTGTGATGCACAGGAAATTTGAAATATGCACTCATCTTAGCTAAGGGCCCTTTCACACTTCCTCTTGTCCTGCCACTTTCCCCAAGGGAAACCTGCTGTTTACTGCTGAACCGTAACAAGCTTCAAAGAATTGGCATTTGTTCCAATTCAGTGGTAAAAAACGGTATTCCCGGGAGAAGCGGTAGGACAAATGAAAAACTGCTTAGACCCATGCCTAGAATATTTCTTGGTACAAGAATTATATAACCTCATTTACTCTTTTTGTTTACCTGGGCACTGAAATAAATGCTGAAACTCAGTCCCACTGAGTTCTGAATCCATTTGTAGGTGTTTTCACATGTCATGCTCAAAATCTACATTGGTTAATTTGCTTTCTAAAACATAAATAAGATGCAGTGTGTCTTCTGAATTCTACAGTTATAAAGGCAAATTTAAGCCTCATGTCATGTGCAAAAACACTACAGTGGTACCTTGGTTCTCAAACTTAATCCGTTCCAGAAGTCTGTTCCAAAACCAAGGCGTGCTTTCCCATAGAAAGTAATGCAAAATGGATTAATCCATTCCAGACTTTTAAAAACAACCCTAAAACAGCAATTTAACATGAATTTTACTATCTAACAAGACCATTGATCTATAAAATGAAAGCAATAAACAATGTACTGCAGTCACTCAGTAGCTAAACTGGGTTCCATACAGTCACAAAAACAAAAAATGAGCAGCAAAAACAAAACGCAAAATAAATAGCAAAACAGACAGACCTCAGTGTAACTCTCAAAATGGAAGTATGGCACTCAAATCGTCAGTATAACACTCAAAACGGAGCATGTTCGCTTCTGGAAAAAGTTTACAAACCAAGGCATTTGAGAACCAAGGTACCACTGTACTCTATGCACAGCGTGAAGTTCTATACTTGTTCCTGTATTGACAGATGGAACCAGCTAGCTTGAGACAATCTGCTGGGACCTCTTACTGTTTGATTTTATTCAGTTTGTAACAATTTATTAATGAATCAAAAGGTATGCATTATTTTCTCTGTACAGGCAAGGACCAATTTAGGTGCGTCCGAATGATACGAAATCATGCACATGCACATAGCCCCGAACTTGGAAATAGCCCCAGAATGTCGTAAAGATGACATGAAAATGGGCAGAATGGACTTTGGCTCTGCTGACTCATGTGGGAGTCCGGAACAGAAACCCCGCACAAAACAAGTGTTGACTTGTGACTTCAAGTGACTTCATGTGAAAGGAAATTTGAAGGAAGAGGGAGATCTGGCAAAGTGAAAAATCTGATGGGTCTAATGCACAGAATTGTAGAATTGTGGAGTTGGAAGGGACCATGAGGGTCATCTAGTCCTCCCCTTGCAGTGCAGGAATCTTTTGTCCAACATTGGGCTCGAACCCATGACCCTTGAGATTAAGAGTCTCATGCTCTTCCGACTGAGCTATCTCAATATCCAATTTCTGTTTGGGCTTTCCTTGAGGCTTGCCTAGATTAAGGTACTTTTAAGTGATGGTTGGGAAATGCTTGGTTTGACACCCTCATTTGATTTGATAGAATCAAGAACAGCCTCACCCAATTGGATTTTTATTTTTTGTTTCTTTCAGTTGACCAAATCTCATATGAACCAGGTTAGTGCCTGAGTTTGTTTAGGTCACAGACAATGCAAACAGCTACAGGGTAACCTGAGCTTAACAGAGTTATTCATAGGAGCATGTTAGCAACGCACAGGGCTGGGCTTAGTGACTTTGTATGGGGAAAGCCAGCAACCACTGAGAAAATGCTGCTGTTGTTCAAGCAGAGCAATATCTTAGTAACCATACTGTGCACACTGCAAGAGACACTGTGTACTTGAGAGGATTCTGTTTTCCTTTGTAATTTGGAACTGAAATTATCACAGAGACTTTATGGAAAATTTCGACAAAGAGCCTGGAGGAAGAAAAAAGCAACACGCATTAAAAAGCAAACTACTGTCCTTTGTGATTTGAAGAGCCTGTTGCCCTGAAATTTTGTCAGGATGACAGACTCGGATGTGGCTGATCACATGACTCGACTCAAGCTCAAACTCCTTGAGAAGGTAAGGTAATTTTTCTAAGGTCATATCTAGGTTATAACTTCCAACACGATTGTTTTTGCAAACTAGCACTAAATTGGTAGTGGGCAAAGCAAAAATATCTAAAGCGGGATTTTTAACTAGTTAACTCTTCTGCCCTGTGTCTATCCATGCTGATCAGCAAAGGAGTTTACAAACACTGAGCACTGCACCCCCAGAGTCATTCGCAACTGGACTTAACTGTCAGGGGTCCTTTACCTTTACCTTTTTATGACTCAATATAAACTATTGCCAACAACTCCCACTTTCACAGCGCACAGATTGCACAAATCTTTGTAGGTTTTGTGATGTTCAATTACTTGTTGACAGTCAAAGCTGAGGTTCTGAATTTTTTGTTAATCCTCATTCTGCTTTGATCCACAGAAACTAGAAAATGAACGTGAAAACATTGATGATTTGGAATCTTCCTTTTCTGCAGCAAGTAAGAAGTTAAAGCTCACTCATATCTCCATATGAATCAATTTGTAATGTTGGTTTGAGGGAAAATGCATTAAACAGGATTTCTCAACATTTACTATGGGATAGGTGTGGATTGTGACAAACTTTCTCTGCATTCCACCCGCTACAGATCTATGGACCAATAGGACTTCTGATGGTGAGGAAGACAATGAAAATCCACCCTATATTATCATTATTTATTAGATTATTTACCTTCACATGTGGTCCCAGGACATGTTAGAACAACTTTAAAATACAATACTAGAAAGAGTTAAAACTTAAGAGAATAGAGTGGGTTCCAAAGCACACATCCTGGGTGTCAAAACTAGAGTTAAGAGGCATATGACAAAAAAACGACACAATGAAGGTGCCAGACACCCCCTTGTGGGTAGAGAATTCCAGAACAGAGGTCCTTTCCCAGGCTGCTACTACCCAAATTTCTGAGGGTGATGGAAATCCCAAAAGGGTCTGTAGTGGAGGATATTTGTGGCCTGAATCATTTAGAGCTTTAAATACTAGCTGAGTGCCTTGAATTGGATCCATAACTGAACCACCAACTAAATGCCTTCTTCCCCCTCCTTTATATACCCCCCTTTCCTTTGTTTTGTAAATTACTGCAAAATTGTAAAACTAAAGGAGATGGCAGACTCATTCCAACTGTTTTTGCAGGGAATTATGGCAGCCATGGCAATGCATTGCAAAGTGCATTGAGACGAAGAAAGGATCTTCTGCAGCAGCTCAGGGTATGTCTCAGGCAGGGGGTTGGACTAGATGACCCTCAGGGTCCCTTCCATCTGTACAATTCTACATTTCTATGATTCAGTACTATGAAGTTTCTTCCAACACATGAAGGCTGCAGTCCTGCAGTCCTAAATGAGAGTACCTGAGAGTAAGTGCTATTGAACTCGATAAGACTTACTTCTGAGGAGACACACATATATAAGGTCTTGGAAGTCTTTAAAAATGCTGTTAAGAGTTTTCTTTGGAGGGAAAAATTCTTGGATCCAGCATTGAATAGCCAGACCAGCCTGGTAATAGCTGGCTAAAGATGGGTCCTAAGGAAACAGAGGAGAAGCTCTGTGCCGGGGAGGGGAGAAGGGGGCCTCCCTCCCAAACTGTCTGTTAGTTAGAAAGACAAAAGGCCAGAGTTGAGAGTCTGCTGTTGAGTGAGCGAGGAGCTAGATGCAGAAAAGTTGCTGGCTGGAAAAGGCAGAGAGAGAAAGCTGTAGCTGAATTCTGCTTGAATCCAAGGCTGTGGCTATGGGAGAAACAAGACCTTCTTGGGTTGTCAATGCTGTGAACTCATCCACATAGGCTCAGGTTGTATATATACAACATATAAAGACACCGCAGTCTCCACTGTGCCTCATTCCCAAAAGGAAACATGAACCCCGTGTGAGTGCCTGGAACCCCTGGAAGCTTGCACCACTTGGAGGCTGGGGTGGCAGGCAACATGTTACCCTGCAGTCTGGGCAAAGCACATAGCTGTACAGCAGTTCAACTTAACTAAAACTTATGTGGTTCAAGTTAGCTTCGTCTCCTTCTGCTACTGCCTGCCATCGATTGGCTAGATGTAGAGGAGTGGTGGGAGGAGTGGATGGGACCCCCAAGGGAAGAAGGCTCAGAGCCAGGGGACTGGTGGTGGGATGAGGGAGAAGACTGGGAGGAGGTGCCGGAAGCTGAAGAGGCAACAAGGTTTAGTGAGCAGGAAGAGGCTGTGGCAGAGAGCAGTCCAGAATCAGAGGCAGAGGAGGAGGCTGGGGGGCAAGAGGCAGAGACCAGGCAGGCTGCTGAAGAAGCCAGAGGTCTCCCTCTCCTGCAGTGACTAGTTTCCCTCCTCCCTGGTTTCCCATAACCCACAGAGGTATGAAGAGGACAGAGCAAAGACAGACAAGACTGAGAGGTTGCTTGGGAAGGATGCAGGGGAGGAGGAATCTTAGGGAGCTGTGGAAAGACGGGGATGTTCAGTCCTCACAACTGCCTCATTGGGGCAAGATCTACTGGCGAGAGTTACTGGGCTTACTGGACCATAGCTATGTTGTTTCTTTGAATAAGTTAGTTTTGCTTTTCACATTTGGCTTATGTTAAACCCATTAGGCTTCTCATTCTTGATGGCATTCCATGCACTGGGTAAAATCTCATAGGTTTGTGTCTCCCAGTAGACACAATTGTTGTTGGCCCACCATGCTGTCATTGCTCCTATCAAATCCAGAATCTCCCACACCAGCTTTAATGTTTAATGGAATTGGGAAGTGCAGTCACTGGTCTCCTATGTCATGAAAAATTATAAATATTTTTAGTAAATAGTTAAATATTTCATTTCTCACTGATACACTTGGCATAACAAGGTTTGTGAATTAGAAAAAAATGCAACATAACTAATTTTTCCTCTTATAGAAAGCTTATATATTTGGTATTGTAGGAGCAAAATGTTCTGGAAGAATTGTCATTACCACATGGCTTGCCAAGACTCCAGAGGAAGCACTTCAGACCAGAACCAGAACATTTCTACCAAATTCCTCCTCCTCCTCCTCCACCTGAACAGCCAAGGATTATCCAGCAGACAGTGAGTGCCTTATTATAAAAAAGAACTATACAGTTTGGAACTGCAAATGATGGATGCATAGATGAATGATGCATTTTTTCATTAACAGAAACCTGGCAGTGGATAATCCTGTCTAAATTCCTGGCCTGAATTTCCTGGTATTGATCATTCCTATTAACAGATGAAAGCTCCAGCACTGTGCGTGTGAAAGCATACTTGCACCGGTGTAATACAGTGGTGCCCCGCAAGACGAATGCCTTGCAAGACGAAAAACTCGCTAGACGAAAGAGTTTTCCGTTTTCGAGGTGCTTCGCAAGACTAATTTCCCTATGGGCTTGCTTCGCAAGACGAAAACGTCTTGCGAGTTCTTGCGAGTTTTTCCCCTTCCCCCCCTTTTTCTAAGCCGCTAATAGCCGCTATGCCACTAATAGTGCTAATCCGCTAATCCGCTAATGGCCGTGCTTTGCAAGACGAAAAAACTGCAAGACGAAGAGACTCGCGGAACGAATTAATTTTGTCTTGCGAGGCACCACTGTAATGGAGATTTTCACATGAAAGATTTAGATCAACTTTGTTTGATTCAAAACTTCTAACTAAATGTAAAATGTAAATGTAAAACTTAGAATTGGCTTGGGAAATCTATAGCAGAACATTTTTTAAAAAAACTTTTCGCTTTCAGATTCTAACATAGTGTCAGGGACTATGCTGAGGAGGAATAGTGGGAGCCTCCCCCTCCCCCTGCTCCTGATCAGGATCCTGAATCTTCCCAGGAGCAGGAGGACAGTACAGGGGTACCTCGGGTTACGAACTTAATTTGTTCCGGAGGTCCATTCTTAATCCGAAAACGTTCTTAACCTGAAGCACGCTTTCTCTAATGGGGCCTCCTGCGGCAGCAATTTCCGTTCTCATCCTGGGGCAAAGTTCTCAATGTACTACTTCCGGGTTAGCGGAGTTTGTAACCCGAAGTGTTTGTAACCCGAAGTACCACAATATAGATTTGGAAAAGTGGTTTGCAAAGGGACATAGTTCAGAAGGCAGAAGCTGGGAAATACTGGATGGGGAACAGCTAGAGGAAGAAGGACTGGAAGAGAGAGAGGTAATAGATTCACTGTCTCTGGAAAGCATTCATCCACTCTCCCCAAGGTCAGGAAGAGCTGATAAAGTGGCAGAACAGAAAGCACAGAGGGTAGGAGCTCAGGTTACAAGATGCAGTAGTGACATGGGTGACTAGGGAGGAAGGGGTGGAACTCTTAATTGGGAGCACCTCCATTCCTAGGAAATGGATTCTTTGTTCTCTCACTGTGATCATTAAAGGTTATAACTGGTAAAAAGACTCCTTTCTCTTTGTTCTGCTTATCTACTGCCAAGGGGGAGTGGGGAGGAAGCAGATTCCCTGAAGCCTGACACATAGTAATAGCTTTCACACATAACATAAAAAGTATGAGAGAAAGTACTTTCTGATAGTGTATCTATAGCTAACACTACTGGATCCCTGCAGGACCCATATCTAGGAGGCAACAGATAGGATTCTAATATTCACACAGGACCTACAAAATGTTTTATTCCTTTTTGGTAGCTGCATAATCCTCCTGTTCGTTGGGCCAACCCCTTAACTATCAGATAATTGTGGCTTTACGCAAAAACAGATCCTGTTGTTCTGCAATTGTTAGCTGTAAATGACTCTTGCCAGGTGTTGAAGTAAGAGGACAAATCCCACTCTTAAACAAAAGTAAAGTCAGGCAAGCTTAACAGTGAAGGTGCCAAATACATCTCTTTGGAGAGAGAGTTCTACAACCAAGGACTTTCCACAGAGAAGGCCCTCTTCCACCATCACACACCTGAACTTCTAAGGGTGTGGAAACCACTCAAAGTCAGTTAACACCTGAGAGAGACTATAGGACATGAGGCAGTCTTTAAGATACTTGGGGGCTTAGTTGTTTATGGCTTTAAACGCTAGCGCGCGTACCTTGAATTAAGCCTGGAAACAGATTGGCAACCCATGTACGCCACTGTTGAACTCCAACTCCCACCCCCAGCATGGCCATGGGTCAAGGTGAAGGCCAACAATGTCTGCTCTAGGAGACACTGATGCCTGCAGAAATAATGTAGAATATGAATACAGCAAGCCTGCAATTTACATGGCAGTTACATTCTGGGAATCATGACCAAAGCTAGTCATTGGGTTCAAGGGTGGGTGGGATTGCCAAGTCGTTTCTCTAGAACCCCACCCCCTTTCCACTGCTTTTTTATTTTTTTATTCTTCTACAACACATGTAATGCTGAATGCACACAAGTTAAATGTGTGTAAGTTGAGGGAGGCTCAGGAATCCTTGGAAAAAGCCAAACTTCTCTAGCAGTTGTTGATGATGCCTCTAAGTTTAATGGTGATTTAATGTGCCGTGCAAACCAGACATAGAAGAAACTAAAAAATAATAATTCTTGATTAGTCCAATAATGAACTGAACACAAAATATGTATCAGTTTACAGTATTTGCTGTTTAGTGTGTTGAGTACTGACAGGATTTAATCAAAGTCTAGGATTTTGGCTACACTTTGATCAGTTATTATTTTGTTTTTGCTTCCTTTCTTTTCCAAGTTGCCTCAGCAGCCAGCAACCATTATTCAACAAATTCCTCAGCAACCACCGCTCATTACCCAGATTCCACCTCCGCAGCCTTGCGCAGGCCCTCGCTCTGGCAGTATTAAGGAAGGTGGGCAATCCCATACGCATTGAAAATGGGGGAACCTTTTCTGGGTGCATTGAAAATGGAGGGACTTTTTCTGGGTAGATGTAGGTTAAATGTGCAGAGAATTACAGCACATCTTACAACCCTGTGCATACTTAGGATTAAGATCCACTGAATTAAGTGAGATTTACTTTTGAGTAAAGAGGCATGGAAACAGGCTGTGAGGCCCTTTTCAGATTTGCCTAGCATTTTTTCCATCTCACATCATCCCTCCTGCATGTACAGCATAGCATGGAGAGATGCCTGCGTGAACTAAGGTGTGCCTTGCTACAAACTGCAGCAAGCTGGCAGCCCACATAGAACCAAACTTATTTCTGAGTTTATTTCACTGCACAACATTTTCAGAGCATTATAGTACAATGGAGATGTAAACTATGTTGAATGCTTCCATGCAAGGAAATCAGAGAGTGAACCCTTGAAGTTTGTAGGAAAGTCAAATCATAGTAAGGGGAGAGCCAGGATCTTTTCCTGTCTTTCTTTGGGTACCCCTATGACACAGGATGCGGGTGATGCTGTGGTCTAAACCACTGAGCCTCTCTGGCTTGCCAGTTGGGAGGTTGGCGGTTCAAATCTGTGTGATGGTGTGAGCTCCCGTTGCTGTGTCCCAGTTTCTGCCAACGTAGTAGTTCGAAAGCATACCAGTGCAAGTAGATAAATAGGTACTGCTGCAGCGGGTAGGTAAACGGCATTGCCATGCACTCTGACTTCTGTCACAGGGTCCCATTGTGCCAGAAGCAGTTTAGTCATGCTGGCCACATGACCCGGAAAGCTGTCTGTGGACAAATGGCAGCTCCCTTGGCCTGAAGCAAGACTAGCCCCACACCCCATAGTCATCTTTGACTGGACTTAACCATCCAGGGGTCCTTTACCGTCTACCTTTTACCCCTAATGAGCAGAAAGACATTGATGGCTATTCCATTTTCTCCTCTGCCAATTACTCCATCTCCATTTTAGGAATGTACTTCTAGGGCCAAACCTGGTGTGACATACTTGAAGGAACTCGCAACTTTGAAAAAACCTTTATGCAACTGGTGGGGCATTCTAAATTTTATTGGACTAGAAGGGATGGGCTGCCTTCAGAATTATCCATCCTAGCTTCTTTCCTATGTATGGAAGTTGGGAAATTTTGATATTTGGGGTGTTTCCCACGAGGACAGAAAAGATCAGGAGATGCCTCATCAATTTTCAGCATCACATATAGATTGACACTTCAGTTACAAGATAATACAGTTAAAGCTCTTCGCATCTGTTTTCCAGCATAGTGAAGGACTGGTCCTGCCACCAGTGCTTTTTTCCTGGGGATACGCAAAGGTATACAGTACTGGCACCTTTTTAAAAAAAAGTTAAAGGTGTGGCACTTACTGTAACAACTTCATGGTGAGTACTGGCACCATTTTTCTTAAAAAATAAAAGGAAAAAGCACTGCTTGCCACACATTTGCATATACACTGGGTGCATTATCCCAACCTCTGGCAGACCTGTTGTCTACAACAACACAGCATGTGCCATTCCACAGATAGAAGGAAATCTAGAGGCATCTTTATTTCTTCCTTCCTGTTTACTAGTTTGCAAATAATCACTCCAAGTTACTTATATTGCTGATCTTTCATAGTTTAGAATACAAAGGAAACAGACAGAGCCGCCGCTGGGCTGGTTTTATTCAAAGGCTTCTGAGCTGAAAAGATGAAGGCTGCTTCTCCCTAGCATCCTGTTGTGATCTCTGTAGTAAGCAGAGTGTTGTCTCTTGATCCTGATCTTCATGTTTTCCTAGATATGGTGGAAATGATGCTAATGCAAAATGCACAGATGCATCAGATTATTATGCAGAACATGATGTTGAAATCTCTGCCACCACCTGCTTATTCACCAGCTGGTGGGCATGGAGTTCCTGTTCTTCACCCTGGACAACAGGTAAACTTAGAATCATAGAATCCTAGAGTTGGAAGAGACCACAAGGGCCATCGAGTCCAACCCCCTGCCAAGCAGGAAACACCATCAGAGCACTCCTGACATATGGTTGTCAAGCCTCTGCTTAAAAACCTCCAAAGAAGGAGACTCCACCACACTCCTTGGCAGCAAATTCCACTGTCAAACAGCTCTTACTGTCAGGAAGTTCTTCCTAATGTTTAGGTGGAATCTTTTTACTTGTAGTTTGGAACCATTGCTCCGTGTCCGCTTCTCTGGAGCAGCAGAAAACAACCTTTCTCCCTCCTCTATGTGACATCCTTTTATATATTTGAACATGGCTATCATATCACCCCTTAACCTCCTCTTCTCCAGGCTAAACATGCCCAGCTCCCTTAGCCGTTCCTCATAAGGCATCGTTTCCAGGCCTTTGACCATTT
The DNA here is from genome assembly GCF_964252035.2 of Podarcis erhardii. NCBI lineage: Eukaryota > Metazoa > Chordata > Lepidosauria > Squamata > Lacertidae > Podarcis > Podarcis erhardii. The sequence goes on along the minus strand of NC_138497.1, from coordinate 135,074,261 downwards.
TGGTTGCCCTCCTCTGGACACGTTCCAGTTTGTCCGTGTCCTTCTTGAACTGTGGTGCCCAGAACTGGACACAGTACTCCAGGTGAGGTCTGACCAGAGCAGAATACAGTGGCACTATTACTTCCCTTGATCTAGATGCTATACTCCTATTGATGCAGCCCAGAATTGCATTGGCTTTTTTAGCTGCCGCGTCACACTGTTGGCTCATGTCAAGTTTGTGGTCAACCAAGACTCCTAGATCCTTTTCACATGTACTGCTCTCAAGCCAAGTGTCACCCATCTTGTTTTTAAAGGACACTAAATGTTAACTGATTGCCAAGGCGGGAGCCAGGAGAAGATCAGCAATAACTCACAAGGTCTCCTTGAAGTTAAATTCAGAGAAACAAAACAGCTCAGGGCCAATGAGCACAGCAACTGGTGGGGATAACAAATAAAAAAGTGTACATTTGAAAAAAGAGCTTATGAGATCCGCAGAAGCTCTTCGTCCCCTCCATGCCATGCAGCATGTAATTGTTACTTAAATAATGTTAACAATCTGGAAAGTGTTCAGAGGAGGGTGACCAAGAGGATGAGGATGTGGGAAACAAGCCTTATGAGGAACAGTTGAGGGAGTTGGGTTTGTTCAGCCTGGAAAAGAGGAGACTGAGTCAAATTATTTGAAGCCAAGCCGATAGCACAACTTCTCTATGGTGCCCAGTTGGGTCCCTTTTCCAATTTTGCACCACTAGAACTTGTACAATCCAAATTTCTAAGGTTCCAAAATGTGTCTCTAGAGACAGGCTTCACAAAAGTGGAGGCTAGAGTGTGGGTGACCATATTCAATTACTGGCTTAAACTGTCTTTCTTTCCCCGTGGCTTTGCCCCACTAACTATGAACGATGACTTTCAATCCACGTGGAAACAGGCAGTGGCAACTAAAATCTCATCCCTGGGCTTCTCTCCAGGTCTTCCACTTAACATAGGATATGATCAGGCTAAAGCACTCATTAAATAACACGTAGTAGACACAGAGCACCTATTAGATCTAGCCAGGACTCCAACTTTTATTGCCGAGGAATCCACCAGGTACTTTGCCCCCCCCCCCCCCCGATGGCATATCTAACTAAACTCAAAGTTCCTAAACACCGAAGGGCTTTTAGCCTGGCTCTGTGTCATACCCTCCCCTCTGCCGTTATTGAAGGTCAATACAGGAAGATTGACTACCCGGAGAGACAATGCCCCTGTGACTCGGGACAAATAGAAACGGTAGAGCATGTCCTTCTATGGTGCCTGTACTACAGAGACACTCGTATTAGCCTGATTTCCCCACTACTTCATAAGCACCTTGGGGCAATTCTATACCTCCCTGCTGCTCTCAGATATCAATCCTGCTACAACACACACTGTTGCTAGATTCTGCACAGCAGTGCTCAAAATTCGTCGGAGGAGGACCTGTGTCACAAACCAGATTTAATGAACATATCAGAGTGCTTTGTAAATTAATAGTTAAAGTCTTTTTATATATCAACCTTTTATGCTCTTCCACAACCGCCCAATGACTTCTTCTAGCTTCTTTTAAATTCTTATAGACTTTTATATTCACCTTCTGTTTTAATACCTTTTAGCTTGCCGATCAGAAGGTTGGCGGTTCGAATCCCCGTGACGGGGTGAGCTCCCGTTGCTCAGTCCCTGCTCCTGCCAAACTAGCAGTTTGAAAGCACGTCAAAGTGCAAGTAGATAAATAGGTACCGCTCTGGCGGGAAGGTAAATAGCGTTTCCGTGCGCTGCTCTGGCTCGCCAGAAGTGGCTTAGTCATGTTGACCACATGTACGCCGGCTCCCTCGTCCAATAAAGCGAGATGAGCGCCGCAACCCCAGAGTAGGTCACGACTGGACCTAATGGTCAGTGGTCCCTTTACCTTTACCTTTATGACCGTGATAAAGATTTGTATTGAGGAGGCTGAGAGGAGATAAGAAAACCATCTTCATATATTTAAAGGGCTGTCACATGGAAGATGGAGCAAGTTTGTTTTCTTTTGCTCTGGAGGCTAGGACTCAAAGTGAAGGCTTCAAGTTCCAAGAATTGAGATTCTGACTAAATATCAGGAATAGCTTTCTGATAGTAAGAGCTGTTTGACAGTGGAACAGTCTCTCTTGGAAGGTAGTGGATTTTCCTTCCTTGGAGGTTTTGAAGCAGAGGTTGAATGGTCATCTGTCATGTATGATCTAGTTGAGATTCCTTCATTGCAGGGGGTTGGACTAGATGGTCCTTGGGTTTCCTTCCAACTCTATGATTGTATGAAATTTGGAAGACATCATGATTTTATTACCAAATCCTGACTAAAACCAGATTGAAATAGACCTAGATAATCCATCTCATTCAGAAACTCCTGGAGCTGAGATACTAATGTTTAGCAGGGAGGGGACCACCGGTTGTGCCAAGGAGGTGCTTTGTGCCTCTTTGAGAGAGGCATGGACATATAGCACAAGCTCTGACCTGGCAGCACGGGCTGTCAATTGTTCATATCAGGAGTTGTCAACCTGGTCCCTCCCGCCCATTGGTGGGCGTTTCAGGATTCTAGGTGGGCAGTAGGGGGTTCTATGGCACAAGCTGAATCCTCCTTCCATTGAGCACTGGTGGGCAGTAAGGAAATTTTACCATCAAGAAAGATGCATTGGTGGGCAGTAGGTATAAAAAGGTTGAGTACCCCTGATTGAGTACTTAGTGAATTCAAAGGGATGGTTTTGGACCTTTAAAGCCTTATGCAGCTCATGACTTGACACATAAAGGACCACCTTTACCCATGTGAACCTTCCCAGATCCTGAGATTGTTCTCTGAGACCCTTCTCTGCATGCCACCTCCAAGAAGAGATGCAGAAGTTTGTGATGAAAGGAGAGGCCTTTTATGTAGTATCCTCCCCATCTATGGAATGCTATTCCCAGGGAGACCCACCTTGCATCAACATTGTCATCATTTTGGTACTAGGCAAAGACTTTTGTTTTCCTGGGCATTTGGCCAGAGATTAGTAGAGCAGCCACGCTAATCTCTAAGGCAGGAGGGGAAAACATTTTTGATTCTTCTCAGATCCCAGCCTTGCAGGCCAAGTAAGCCCCCTGCACAGTGCTTTAAATCGCCTGGGCTTCAGACTACTCATCTGTTTGGTAGCACTGAGTTTGCTTTCTGTAGGCCCTTGCTGTGTGAGTCAATTCTCCATGGGGAAACTCCAGGAGACTTTGGCTTTACTACCCATCAGCCAATAGGCAATAGAGCCGAATCCTGCCTTCCCTTCCAATGCGGAGCTGGGAGTGCACTTTAAGGCTCCCAGTTGTGCATTGGCAGCTTCATCCCTCCTTTCCCCACATCTAAGGTGTGGGGCAGGTGGGCGTGGTTTGGGGGAAACTGCCTCACAGGTCAAAGTTGAACCCCTGGCAAGCTAGTTTTGGCACACATGCCGGAGGTTCCCCATCCCTCCTCTAATGTGTTTAACTTGCTCTGCTCCCTTGCCAATCCGAGCATGGAAGAAAAGACAAGCAAGACGTGTTTTATTGAAACAGGCAGAAATTAGCTACCAACCGTTTGGAAAACATTTTTTACTATGCAGAAGTATTGATTTTACTAAGATCTTTGATCCAAAAAAATAAAACACATGAAAGAGGAATATACTGCGTACCTTGCAACAAGAAAGATTATAATTTTACCTGACATTACTTGCAGAGGAAAAAGGCCAGTGGTTTATTGAAATTGAGCTTGTTTGGAGGTTCTAGCAGGGGAGCGCAGCTATCGTATACCCTTGACCGAAGAACGGTACACTCCTTCTATCTGGGATGGTCGTCCTCTTCCACCGAGCGCACAGCTTCGGGAGGGACGCACATGGAGCGGTGAGGGAGGAAGGGGACACCCGCCTAGCCAGCCAGATCAGCCGAATCAACCCTGGCGATCAATGGGGTGACAGATGTCACAGCCAGATCGCCCTAGAGGGATCTTAAGCCAGAAAGCTACAAACTGGATCAGCTTCAGAATCTGAACCTTATTCTTGCCTGTCCCAACAGCTGGGTGAATGTAACACACCTTCCTTTTCTTAACTACCTGCAGCTGACTGCTCCGCTTCTAGTAAGAACAGAGAAGTCACGACCCCCAACAGTGCATCATCACCACTACACACCTCCAGGGATGCCAGCCATCCCATCTCAGCTTGGCTTTTCCATGGGCCCTTCGGTGATGCAACCTGGCCTTGGCACACCACTGGGAGGATTCCCATCTGATTTACATCACCTGCCCATCCCAACATCTGCAGCGTATGTGTAAGTCAATATATGTAAGTCAACAGGCTGCCACGCTAGGAACATGCTTTCATCCGAAAGGCGGCTGGTTTATTACAGTATTCCCAATTCAGTTTTATTTCAATATTGTTACTGGCTGTAACAAAGGCACAAAGATAGAGCGGTACCTCGGTTTTCGAATGTAATCCATTCCCGGAAGACAGTTCAAGATCTGAAATGTTTGAAAACTGAAAACTCAATAGCTGACAGCTAGCTCTCAGGATCTTGCACTCAGCGGAAGCCGTGTGGTATGTTCGACTTCCGAGCCGTGTTCGAAAACCGAAGCACTTACTTCCAGGTTTACAGAGTTCAAAAACCAAAATGTTCATCAACAGAGACTTTCGAAAACGGAGGTACCACTGTACAATACCTAACATTATTTTGAGAACTAAGAAAGTAATCAATTCAGGCTACTTTGGCTCAATTGTCAAGGCAGGCACCAGGTCTCATATGAGCTCCTAGCCCTCTGCAAACTCATATATAGGATGCTGCAGTCTTTGTGTCATATAAATGCCTTCTAAATGATAAAGCAAGGATACATGTATAAATTAATTCCTTGCAATGAATGCACATTTCTAATGGCTTGTTCTGTCTTCCAAGTGTACCTACCAATGGACTGCTTGGATTACCCCCGGGTTTGTAGACTTCTACAGTGCCTGACTAGCAAAGGTAACCAGAACACAGTCTTCCTGTGTTCATATTTGGTCCTTCTCTCCATGTGAAATTGGCCTCGTAGTCCAGGAGCCCACGTCATAATGAGTCTTAAGATGATCAAAGTTATGGCGTTTCTAAAGCAGCCAGCCTTATGAGCAATGACTGGGGCATCTAGTGGGTGGCAAGCAGCCCACCCCTTTATTGGGAGGATAATTAAATCAGAAGGTAAATGGGTGAAAGAAGCTGTATGTGTTCAGGGATAGTGTGCATAATTCAGAACTGTCCAATCTGACTGACATTGTTTGGGATCATCTTTCTGTTCCCACCAGAAGGGGATACTTGGCTGTTTCACTGACAGTAAATGGCTGAAACTGGCAGTTCTGGGTAGAGATTTCCTTCCTGCATCTTAAACTATCTACTCTAAAGTCCCAGAGATGCTTTAGCTGCCCACATCCTCACCTTAACCAGCAATGGGGTCCAGTTCTGGGTACCACATCAGATGACAATTCATCTGACACATCACTCAATATGCTTTCACTTCACTTCTCACTTCACTATTAACTATTAACTATTCCTGATCCAGTCTTTTAGTTTTTTAGAAATAAGGTCATTGTTTACATTTTTAATAAAGATTTCAGAGCTGGCTGAAAACTCAACCGGCCTGTAATTTCCCACAGAGGTAAGCATCTTGCTGCAGGGTTATTCCTCGGTGAATAACAGTGAATCAATGAAAGAGAAGTTAAAAATAATAGAACATTTCAGTAGCACTGTTGTAAAAATATGAAAGGAGGTTTGAGACCCCTTGTGGGTCTATTGCGATTGGAAAGAGTGGGTTGATCGTAACCAATCAAAGTGAAGCAAGGCAGCTTTAAGCTCTGATCTTTTATTCTTAGTTGCAACTGGGTCCTTACAGATGAGCAGCAAAGAGCCCGGTCGAAAGATGAGCAGGGAGCTTAGGTTTTTGGGCAGCATAAGGTGTCATAGATTTGTCAAATTGCACGTGAAATGAGGTGCTGCAAAAGGTACACAGGTGCAAGGTAAAGATGCAACCTGCAAGTACATTTACATTTGACAGGCATGACAATCAGGAAGAGGGTTTTCGCTAGAGTTGAAAGCAGGATTCTAGAAATAAAAATAGAATTGAAGACTGGTGTGAGTGACAGACAGCAGAGCCAGACCAGTCCGGTGGTGCTTTTCCTCAGAAACTCCACCAGAAGTAAAAGGCGAAAGATTTATACGATCTGAAGAGAAACCAGAGTATAAGTCTGTTAGGGCTGGATTTGGGATGGGAGAAAGGGATTAGGAGAGGATTTGTCTGAGGGAGAACTGTTTCAGATCTGACTGGAACATCTGCTCTGAGGAGGCTATCCATCGCCAAAGGAAGGAGCCTTGCCGCTTAGATAGGGAGACGGAGTTGAGGGTCTGGAGAAGATAGACAGGAGTTACCTGGAAGGATGAGTCTGAGGCAGGAGAGGGATAAGATGTGGTAATATGGACTCCCTGGGTCCCATTCCAGTCAGGAGGGGAGGGTTCTTCTAGAAAGAGAAGACTCCCAAGCCAGTCACAAGGGGTGAGGGGATCCCCTGGGTCTGTTATACTAATTCAAATACCTCAGGAATGGGATTGTTAAGAAAAAGGGGAACTGAGGAAAAGTGCCCCTCACTTGTGAACCAAAGAATTAATCTGTGAAGGAAGTTGTGCTGTGCAAAATGTATTTAACTATAACACTAGTCACAACTAATTAGCAGAAACTGAGTTAAGCCTTTCACCACCTATTCTAGAAGCCAGTGACATCTTTATATTTAGTTTAAGTATAAAGGTAACTTCTACTTGAAAGAATGCATTTCCTGAACCAACTTTATTTCACAAACTCCTTTTTAATAAAACTTTTCTTGTTTGTTTAACCGACTCCTGCCTAAGACTCTAATCCCTACGTTTTCCCTCACAAAAGACATCACCACAAGATGAAATGTGGCAAAAGGTAGAAATTCATTTAAGGGGCTTACCATGAGGTGTGCATGCAATATTTAATTGGGGCAGTAAGCAGGGTGAGTCTGCTGCTTTATTAATTGGTGGTAAGCGGTGGATCTGCTACAACTGGCATTCAGATGTTTGGTGAGAACTATTTAGCAAGGAGTCTTTTCTTTACAGCATGAAATGAGATTAAGAGTGCTGTGAACCCCTTCTTGGAAGGCAAGCGGACAACAATCTTGTGACCCGAAATAAGGAAGGAATGCAGTAAATGAAGATTACATTGGGCAATGTTTGCTTAAGGGAAGAGTTGTATCCATTTACAGTTTGCTTCAATAAAGTTTTAGCATCTTTGATATTCGTTTCATTCTCATAGTATGTTGTATTTATGGTTACACAATTGGTTGTGTACATCCAAAGAATACAAACATTATACAAAGGTTTCATTATACATAGGTTTTAAACTATACTACAGTCTATATCTCCTTCATGGATCACTGCCTTGTCATGGTGAAGGGGCCTGAATAACTCAGAGAAGCTATGGTTTTCCCAGTAGTGATGTAGTGAGAGCTGGACCATAAAGAAGGCTGATTGCCGAAGAATTGATGCTTTTGAATTATGGTGCTGGAGGAGACTCTTGAGGGTCGCATGAACTGCAAGAAGATTAAACCTCTCCATTCTTACGGAAATCAGCCCTGAGTGCTCACTGGAAGGACAGATCCTGAAGCTGAGGCTCCAATACTTTGGCCACCTCATGAGAAGAGAAGACTCCCTGCTAACATGAGTTTGACCAAACTGCGGGAGGCAGTGGAAGACAGGAGTGCCTGGCGTGCTCTGGTCCAAGGGGTCACAAAGAGTCAGACACAATTAAACAACTAGACAACAACAACAGTCTATATAGAAAAGTTCAGGTTTGCGATCTTGTTTATTAGATTCAGGGTGGGTGAATCATGTTCAAATCACATTGTTTTATTGGTAATACTTCAAGTAGGAAGAATATAGAAGAAGAAAAGGCAAATGCAGTTTCCTTAGTGAGTTTTTGCTAAAGATTCCCCATAGTGGAGATGAGAAACCCCATTCAGTTTGCTAGTACTGTCAATAGGTTAACAAGGGAATTGCGCTAATGAGGGAAACCTGTGGAGTGTGTGCTGAGAAGGAAAAGGGGGGTGTCTTTCCATGAACCTACAGTCTTTGCTCCATGAACCTCAGGGTACATTTATCTACATGTGCCCCCTACGCGTGTCTTTTGAGGGGCATTTTCCCTTGTTGTCTGGGCTGGTCTACATCAGCACACAGCAAGTAGTTAAGACCAAATGTTAATGGTGACAGTAGATATATCATATCATAACAAATGTCAGCATATCCAAATACTCTATAAAACAACAACTGTATATCAGGGAAATCAGCCGAATGCCCAGGCAAGTGAGATCGCTTGGCAAAGAGAGCGGACCAGTGGACTAGGGCCAGGTGGATGCTTGGCCTGCATGTAGTGAATCCTGCCAGGATCTCTCATAATCACCCACTGTCTGTAAAAGAGGACACAAATTTGCAGGACACAAAAGTGTATGCAAATTTTATGCAAACTTGTGCCCTCTCAAATATATAATGGGGAGGTCCCTGAAGGGACCTTGGCCCCTAGGCGTAGGCTCCTGTTGGGGGGTGGGGGTAGAGTCCAGGCTCCATACAGGAGAATCATACACCCACCAGCTCTTAGAAGCACTTTTTGCCCTTATTTTTGAATTTGTGGAGCACAGGCAAAATCCAGTTCAGGGAAGGGAGAGAGTGAGAGAGCAGTGACTCAAGGGAACGCCACACAGCCATCAGACCTTCTAAGGAGTGCCAAAAAGTCCAAATAAGACATGGATTACTTCCAAGGATAGCAAGTGAATCATTGACAGAGAACTCCATCCAAACATACACACAGCCGATCAATCAGGAAAAGTGAGTCACCTTCATTTACATCATCCATTGCTGACCTGCCCTTTGGACCCAGGCACAGCAGCACCTTTGAGGACAGAGTGCAGGTGGGACAATGTGACCAGACTGCGGCAGCCCATTCTCCATTGCAGCAGTAACAGCCTGAGGAGCTAAGGTACTCCACAACCCTAGGGAACTTAGAATCAGTTTTCTTAAAACCCACGTGCTTCCTTTCCATGGGTCCACCCCCCTTCCTCCACCATCATGCTACTTTTAGTGGCCTGGAATGGGAGTAAGTGATCAAACAGGAAAGACAGTGGGGAAAACATCTCACAGGTAGGAGAGTGTTTTCCTTTTGTCCAACTCTGCAGGAGGCTTCCAGATCCTTAATCAGCAGGGATGGATAGAAGAAGTTGGTCTCTAGGATTTTGACAAAGCATGTGATATTCAATAATTTATTCAATATTGGTTAGATTGACACTGACCAATGTGAAGTTTTAGGGATGGAAGAAACAGCAGGTTGTGTGAACCACTTGACTGCTCCCTGTCAAATGTTCAGAAGTATTTATGCTGTAGAGCCTGAATGAACTGCCACATCTCCTCCCCTTAAAACATTTTCTGTTGAGCAGGAGAGATATACACGCACTCTGCCTGGAGAAAAAAGTCATGGATCTTTCGGCTCCGCAGAGGAAAAAAGTGGCCATTATTGGAGGAGGTTTGGTAAGACACTTTTATTTTTCTCTCTAATACTGTGGGTTCACACATAATGCTAAGCCATAGTTTAAGAAATCATTTCTTAGTGCTATGTGTGAACTCTCTGCAACAGCTTAACTATGCTTGTTTACTGCCAGTAAACTAGGATTTGAAGGCTTGGTTTTTGCAGGCTCAGAAAACTTTGTTTGTTTTAGCTGTGGCTGAGTATTATGTGCACCCCCATCATGCTTCCTTAAACCATGGCTTGTTCAACTCCAGATACTCACCAAGATACAAAGGTACAATACAAGAGCTGCTGGAAAATAAACCAAATTTTGGAGAAACATGCTATGTATGTCAACTCATACTTAACTTGTAGTTTGCTGAGCCAGTGTCGTAACTCTGGGCATATAGCAAACATATAGCTGTAAAATTGGTATAAGCTACAGTTTCTGAGATAGCAAAGAATTGCACCTGGGCTTAAATTTAGGGGTTTTGCTCTCACAGATCTTTGCTTATACAGTTCATTTTTAAACACTTGTTTGCTTCCCCTTAACTGGGTCTGTGAACTAGCTGACTAGATTAGTGCTTCTCAAACTGCTTGTAGGAACCTTGGGGTTTTGCATCAACACCTGTATTTCCTTACAATTTGCAGCTTCTGTGGTGTGTCTGATGCATTTTAGGATGTTCCTTCAGTTTACACAGAAGCTGCCTCACAATTCTCCCCACGCTGCCCTGTTCACAGATGCAGACTTTGGGGAGAGGTGGACAGTGGCTGAAGAGCACAAGTTCATAGAAGCGCAATGCACAAGAGCTTGAAGATCCAACATTACATCAGTGTAAAGCCTACAGGCACTATATACATCAGCAGCAGCACCCGCCCATTTTACAGTGTTGCCAAGAGAACATTTATGCCAGCAAAATATAAGGGTCACTTCAGAAAAGATCTTTGGATATAGGCACAAAAGCTGCTTCTCTTCTTCAATGAATAACAGAAAGTCAGCACGGCTCACAATGAGCTACTGGGAAGAGTATAAGGGTTTTCCTTTTTGTTTAGTGAATCCTGTGTAGTGGCTCAATGTCAGGACTACATTCATCTGATGAATATATCTGATGATATAAGAATGTTTGCATTCAACACATGACACACCCTTTCCATGTACCATTGTTTGTGGTATACTATTCGACTCTAAAATTCTTCTAATGCTTTTCTTGCAGGTGGGTTCTTTAAATGCTTGCTTCTTTGCAAGAAGGGGCTTTATAGTGGAAATGTATGAAACCAGACCAGGTATGTACATTTTGATATTTGCAGGGATGCAGTAGAAATTTAATCTTTCCCTAAATGCATGCACATCCCATTGACTTATGTGGAGGTTGCTTGCTTGTGAGCATAAGAGGCCTGCTGGATCTTGTTCTCATAGCAGCCGATGGAAAGCCAACAAACATGACACGAGAGCAAAAACATTCTTCCCAGCTGCAACTCCCAGCAGCTGATATTTAGAGGCCTGCCACTGGAGAACATTCCCATGATGACAAGGAGCCACTGATGGTCCTATCCATGAATTTGTCTGTTGATATTATCTATATAGGCTATTAGCCTTTTATTTATTGCCATCTGCTTGTCTTTTTAGAGTGGAGTAAAACTATGTTTTGAAGTCATAAGTTCTATATTTTTGCAGTGGGAACCTCTGTGTATACACAGCAAATATTATAAGTAGGCATGAGACGCCAAAAAATAATCCAGAACAACCCAGAACAATAATAATCCAAAAACACTTCAATAAATACCCATCTAGTAGGGTTGACATATGTCCTCTTTTTCCAGGACACGGCCTCTTTTTCATGGGTAGAGTCGTCATAGTGATCCATAGTTAAAAGCAGAAGTCAGCAAAAGTCCTCTTTTTTGCTCTTCAAAATATGGCAACCCTGGCTGTTATGTTGTTGTCGTCTGTTTATTACATTTAAAACCCACGCTGCAGAAACAACTTTTTGAAAATTACATTTCTCCTGCCCTTGAGACAAGACAATCCTTAGATAGTTCTAGGTGGGTGTTTTCTGTCATTGTATCACACAAAGGCTGCCCAATACATTTTAATACATTTTGGCACCTGAGGCAAACCACAAAATGGCTCCCTCCTCCCCACCAGGTACAAGTCACGAATAAACAGCTACTGCCGCCTAACAGAATCCTGCCGCCTGAGGTGGTCGCCTTCCCTTGCCTCATGGGTGGGCTAGCCCTTAAAGACTAAGACCTGGCAAATCTCATCCAAAGGAAATCCGTCCAGAAAGGGTGCTGCCATCACCCAGGCCTTTTCTCTAGATTGCCAAAACGCAGACAGGAGGTTCTTATTCTTGCCTTTTAGGCAGTGTTAGAAACTGAGATATGAAAGCAAAGGGCACCTTAAACCTAAGTTATGGGGGCAACAACGGAATGTCTAGGTCTACTTTTTCAATAATAAGAATACAAAGCTGAAAATGAATGAACTGCAGCTAAAATATTATGTTCATTTTTCACATGGTCTAGTCCTTCCCCTGCCCACCCCCCTAATACTCTTAAGAGGGTCTCTTCTCCAGGCTTCAGAGAGTAGCTGGAAGTGGGGAAGCAGAAAAAGTGCTCCTTTCCTTCCACTCTGCAGTTTTACTCTGAAATCTTAGGCACAGTACTGCACCCAGAGCTCAGAAACTACTCGCACTAATAAAATTCCCTGTCGCAAAATGTGCCTAGAACAATGGGAGTTTCAAACTCTGCTTTTAGGGCAGGGGTGGTTTCAGACCTGTACAAAAATCCTGGGCTTTAGCAAATGCCCAACCCCATTGCCAAAGAACAGACCAGTCACAGGGTCTTTAGCTGCTTTGAAGCCAGGGGCTTGGTTTTCTGTTTTGGTCAGGCATTCCCCCCCCTCCCAAAAAAAGTCCTGTCTTATCTGCATCAAAACCTGGCGGGGGCACATATCCCTTGTTGTCTCTCCGCTGATTAAAGTGTTTGAGGAATCCTTTTGCCGCCCCCCTGTCTGCCAGTGCAGCCTCCCTGGAAATATGCATGTTCCTGAGGTTGAAGCGTGAAGCCAGCCAGTGCTGGCTTTGAATTCCTTTTTCCAGGCTGCTCACTCTCTGGAAGGTTTGATGTTTGCACAGAGGGAGAGAGCCTTTTGGTGTCGCTGAGGTCCATCAACAGGCACCCGTTTCTGATTCAGGTTTTCCAGCCACAGGTTTAATGTCTTCTCAGTCTTGACTAAAGCCTTGGCACACCCCTGGCTGGTCGCCTTGGCAGATAATGGAGCACTTGATGCCACAGCCCCATGGATCTCCTTCTTTGCACACCTTGATGGCACAGATGCTGGACTCGTTCAGGCCATATCCCCGTGCCAGTGCAGACACTCATGCTGCCTCTCAAGCAGTCCAGCACAGCCAGTTTCTCTTGCATTGGGGGAACACATTCTGCTTTTTAGCTTTCCCACCTTGAGGAAGAAGCTGCCTTGTGTTGGGGGGTCATTCACTCAGACTGAACCTCTGCTTGCTTTCAGACCAGCTTCCCCTCGCTCTCAGATCACCTTCACTTGTTCTTCATGTTCATGCTAGGCCCATTCACACTCCCCAATGCTTACTCTGTCACCATGCCCAAGGGACACTGCAGTGGCTGATGGGATTGCCAACTCTTGTTTCCTGCTTGCCTGTCCCTTTCTTGGAGTTTACTTTGGAATTATTTGATATTTTTTTCTATTTTCCCCAAGCAGCCCTCCATTTATTTATTTTCCAGCCAGCCACAAAAGGTTGTGGTTGCCTGTCAGGCTTCAGGGAATCAGCTTCCTTCCCTCTTGGCAGTAGATAAGCAGAACAAAAGAAAATGAGTCTTCTTACCAGTTAGAAATTTAACTTACCAGTTTAACTTACCAGTTAAAACTTTAATAATCACAGTGAGAGAACAAAGAATCCATTTCCTAGGAATGGCAGTGCTCCCAGTTAAGAGTTCCACCCTTTCCTCCCTAGTCACCCATGTCATTACTGCGTCTTGTAACCTGAGCTCCCACCCTCTGTGCTTTCTGTCCTGTCACTTTATCAGCTCTTCCTGACCTTGGGGAGAGAGGTGGAATGCTTTCCAGAGACAGTGAATCTCTTAACTTTCTCTTTCCCAGTGCTTCTTCTCCTAGCTGTTCCCCATCCAGTATTTCCCAGCTTCTGCCTTCTGAACTATGTCCCTTTGCAAACCACTTTTCCAAATCTATACTGTCCTCCTGCTCCTGGGAAGATTCAGGAGCAAGAGCGGGGGGAGGGGATGGCTCCCCACCATTCCTCCCCAGTGCAGCCCTGCTCAGCACGGTCCCTGACACTGCCTAAGGAAAGTGAGTGTGTACTATAATAGACCTAACAGCAGTGGCTGTAGAAGCTTTTTCTAAATTAATGTGGCCATCCATTGCAACAGTGTCACACACATGATGAAAGTGCTACCTCGTTTCATTTCAGATATCCGTGGTTCCAATGCTGCTCGTGGCAGGAGCATTAATTTGGCCTTGTCTCACAGGGGACGGCAAGCTCTCAAGGCTGTTGGGCTGGAAAACCAGGTGACCCCTACATTTAAAGGATGAAACAAAATGTAATGCCTTTGTGTTGGGTTTTTCAGTATTGGACTGCTGGGTAGTTTGAAGGAACAAGGGGTTTTAAAAAGAGCTTAAAATCAGGACTCCCTGAAAGTTTTTTTTTAAGGAAGACCGCTGAATTGTTGAGCTTTTCATAGGAAGCCACTGACATTGTGTTTTTTTTAGTTGTTGAGCAATACATCTATTTAAAAAATTGATCTCCCTTCTTCCAAGGAAAGACTGCAGTCTGGGACAGGTTTTTAATACAGATGTTTTCAATGCCAGACAGAAAGTTACTTACAGGATTCCTTCCAGTTTCAGTCATACAGCTTAAGTGGGCAGAGCCATTTCCCAGCCATAAAATGCATCATTTGCATGCAGAAAGACCCAGGTTATCTCCCTGGTATCTCCAGGGACATAGAGAGTAGAGTTGAGGAATATATATATAGAGAGAGAGGGAGGGAGAATAGCTGGGCCCCCTGTTATTTGCTGCTTTATAGGTAACTACCAGCCCTTTTAATTATGCTTGGAAATAGATAAGCAAATAGTGCATTGCAACTATTTAAGCACAGGAGAGATGTGGTCTGAGTACACTTGAGAAACCAATGGTGGTGCAGGGAAGGAGCTTAGGGGAAAATATTGTATCGTTCCCCCCACACACTGTGACTAAGCTTTTGTGGGCCAAGGGCTGCGTTGACCCCTGCTCAACTCTCCAAGGGCCAAAGTGCAACAGAAGTGGCTGTGGAGAGATCAGCAGGGGGGACACATTTTGGAAGTGACAAAAACCTTTTGGCACCTGAACGACATCAGGAGGCCTATGGAAACAGTCAATGTATTATGTATTATAATATAGTGTGTGTGAATTTTTGGGTGAGGTGCCTTACTCCCCTTGCACCAAAAAACCTCTTGGTGCGCCACATATGGCCTGTGAGCCAAGGGGTACCAACCTCTGGTGTTCAGAGTCAACCAATAAATACAGTGGTACCTCAGGTTAAGAACTTAATTCATTCCAGAGGTCCGTTCTTAACCTGAAACTGTTCTTAACCTGAGGTACCACTTGAGCTAATGGGGCCTCCCACTGCTGCCGCACTGCCAGAGCACGATTTCTGTTCTCATCCTGAAGCAAAGTTCTTAACCCGAGGTACTATTTCTGGGTTAGCAGAGTCTGTAACCTGAAGCGTCTGTAACCTGAAGCATCTGTAACCCAAGGTACCACTGTATAAGGAATGGTTTAAAATCAGTGCTTTTAAAAACCATATAAGTAATGATTTAAAAATTAAAGTCATGTTCTACACAACTTAAAATACAACAAAAGCTGCAAAGATTTAGAACCTTTGGGAACTCCAGCCTGTTGCTTGCTACATTTAAAGATCCCCTATCTCTTAGGATGCAAATGTTTCTCTTTTCTGATTTCAGATTGTGTCTAAAGGCATACCGATGAGAGCAAGGAGAATTCACACGCTCTCAGGCAAACAATATTCAATTCCATATGGGACAAAGAGCCAGGTATTATTTTAAGCATCCCTTTATAAAATAGTTTTTAGTCTTTAGTGGTGTCTTTTTGTGTATAATACCCAATTCCCACTATTCCGTTGAGAGAGTTTTTATACTGCAAGCACACATGAGGGGGTGCACTGGGCATCTCCCTACATTCCTCTCCCTTCAGAACCTTCTCATTGAAAACTGAGTCACCTGCAAAACAACTCTGGAAAACAGGCCAGCATACCTTTATTCTCATGATGCCCAAACCCAGGCTTATAGCTTATTTCTCTCCAAACAAACCATGAGCGATATTCAAGGTTTGTTCTTGGATTCCTGATTGTGATTTATTTTGGGAAAACAAACCAGAAGTCAGGATCTGGATGTCATGACAAGCCACTTGGGCTACTTTCCCAGCGGCACAGCAAGAGCGTGGCTTCTGCTGATAATGGTGGGAGATCATGTTGGGGTTTCTGTTGCATGCCAATCACCGTAAAAACAACAGCTCCTTGATTGATCAGTCCCAGCATGCTTCCATTCAGGAGAGCAGTAAAGACACACAGCTTCCAGCAGGTGGAGACCCAGATTGGGGTAGTGGTAAATTACAGGACCTCTGTGTCCTAGGTTTGTGATGCATGGAAATTTAGGGAAAGGGGATTCTTAACTTAATTGTGACCATTCATATATGTTACAAGACATTCAAACTTATTCTGTGTCCTATGTATTTCCCCCCATGCAGTACATTCTCTCTGTAGATAGAGCAAATTTAAACAAAGATCTGCTAACTGGTAAGTATGATTCCTGCCTGCCCCCATTTTCAGTCATTTTTTACCTCTTAAAGACTCAGATGATGGAGACTGTAATTACTCAATCAAAATGAGATATAAGAAAGACTGAGCGCAGTGCTACTTCACTGGCTGAGTGTGCACATATTCCTAATCCAAACCATGGCTGGTGTGAATGCACTACTAGCAGGCAGAAACTTACAGTAAAATTCATGGCTGTTTTGCTCCTCCCCAGTTCTGCTGCTGTGCTACCCAAAGCTAAGCCATGGTTATAATTATAGGAGAAGTGGTTTGGATATGCATTAGCTGTGTACATATGACAGATTGTTCTAGAATCAATGGAGACAGGAGTACTTGTTTTTTTCTATGTAGCTCATCCACAATCTGGATCAAGGACACCTTGCAGTGTGTCCTTGTAAGGACAGATGTTAGTGGTCTTGGCGATGGGAGTGTTTGTGTATCCACACATATGTCAAGGGGAGCATGTAACAAGAAGGTTATCACGACTTCCCTCCTCTTTCACCTGGGGTAGATGCAGAGAGGGAAAGTCATGGATAACCTAATCAAGAGGTATCAAATGCTAATCAGGTAAACCCACCCACTATTACAGATGGCCGGATCTAGAATCAAACTAGATTGATTCTAGATCCGGCCATTGATTCTTCCCTGAAAACAAATACCTCAGAATACAGCAAATGTGTTCAAACCACTTTCATAATAACTTTTAATACTGCTACTCTCTTCACTCTCTATGTGATTCAAATGTCACAAGAAGATTCCCTAGACAGCCCTTTTTCCTGTGGTGACCTCATGCCCCCTATAATCCTGGCAGCCTCCCCCTTTCTTGTCTGTTGCTGAATGTCTCACCTGCCAGGGTAATGACTCTGTCACCACCACTGCATTTGTTTTTGGATGGCACCTCTTGAAGCCCAACTCTTGAGGAAGCTGGCTTGGCTTCAGACCTTACATTTACTAATTTCAGAAATTCTGGGGATAACCTGGTGCCCAAGAATTTTGGGGGATCCTTGCCCCCTGCAAATCCATAACAGTATGTTACATGAACTTTACCTTGCAAACAGCTGTTCAGCCATTCATTAGGAAAAATGTAATTTCATTATGCAGCTCCCAGTTTGGCTCATATTTGTGTTCAGTACAATGTAGTTAATACTGTGTCTTTCTACAGCTGCTGAGAAATATCCCAATACTAAATTATACTTTGGACACAAACTGCTTCACTGCAATGTGGAACTGGGAACACTGACCTTTTCAGGGTAATCATTATCTCCATCCTTCCTGAACATGCTGATAATTAATCAGAACCCAAAGGGCGAGTTGACTCTGTCCATCCCTCTTGGTCTGGTGGGGTGGTCTGGGGAGAGGACCACCAGTTGCAATTGCTCCAGGAGTCATTAGATGTTTCAATAGGACATGGCACCTAAATAAATTAACAATGTAATCCTTTGGGAATCATAGACTCATAGAAGTGTAGAGTTGGAAGGGACCACAAGGGCCATCTAGCCCAACTCCCTGCAATGCAGGAATCTTTTACCCAACGTGGGGCTCGAACTCACAACCCTGAGACCAACAGTCTCATGCTCTACCAAGTGAGCTATCTTTCAGGGGTTTTTTGCATGTTTGCATGTTTATTTGAAAGTACGCCTCACTCAGCGGTGGAGGAAGCCGCTTGGGAGCCTGGGGCGGTACACCCAGGGGTGGGGCGAGCTGCCCATAGGGACGGGGCGAGGGTGGGGCACACGACGCGGCCTCCATAGTCTGCCTTCTCCCACTCAGCCACCCTACAGCTGGGGGGGGGGGAGGCAGTGTGCAGACCGTTTGGGCAGCGCAAAGCCTGCGCGTGCCCTAGCCACCGCGTCTCTCCCAGGAGAGATGTGTGGCTCAGGCACGCTGCAGGCCCCACGGTGAGTGCCTCACAGCATTTAGTCACCCCCCTCAGTGGTGGCACCCGGGGTAGTCCGCACCGCCTGTACCCCTCTTCTTCCTCCCCTGGCCTCACTGTGCTGTGTTCACTGTGTGGGGCTTAAACCCTAGTAAATATGTTTAGTTTTGTAGTCTAAGAGCATGATAGTAATTTTCTTTGATGAAAAGTTTTAACACTAATGTAATAATAGCTGCCTCTTTCATTGAGCTAATATCATAGTAGCTTATACTGGGCAATGACTTATATCTTCATAATCAGAAGATGTCAGTTCCTCAATAAATAATTTCTTAAAAATGAAGGGCAAAATGTTGATTTTTGAGTCCAAACATTCAATAGGATTCTTTACATGTTACATTCAACAAGTGTATAATCTGTGTGTCCATGTACACAAATGACTTAACTGTACGCTCAGACAGTTTTACAAATGTAAAATTATCAAGTGGACAGTCTGTGTACTTGTCTGCACAACTGTTTAACTTTACAAATCAACTAGTGTATACTCTTTCACACTAACATTTATATATATGCAGAGACAGCTTGTACAGTATCTGTATGAACAAGCCTAACAAGAGCGGCTTTTTGTGTTAAAATTTTTGAAATCAGTATGCACAGGCCTGAGAGGATGTTTTGAAAAGATTACAGCTGCTTAAATAAATGGAAGAATGGACTAAACAGCATAAATGGCATAATTTGTTTTACGTATACTTGCATTTTCCATACTATTTCAGGGGTCAACTGTTGTTTTTGGAATATTTAGGGTTATTTCCGACCCACAACTTGGAAAGAAAGTTAACCTTCTCTCTCCCTGTTTTCTCAAATCCATTTGAGCAAAACTCAGTGTGGATTTTGTGTGTGATATGTTTTATAAAGTCCAGACTTAAGAAAGAAAAAAAGCAAACCCTTAGGGTCTTAAAATGTCATGCTACAAAGAGAGGTCCAAGCAAACAGATGTCAGGTTTGGCCACCACTGAAAATACTGTAATAGCAAATAAAACCTGCAAGATAGGTTTGATTATCAGTTAGTGCAAGGAAGTACACATCTTCTGCTGCTGCTGCTGTTCTCCTTTCTAGATCCGACCAGATGTCAAAAGAAGTCACTTGTGACCTAATTGTAGGCTGTGATGGAGCCTTTTCTACCGTTAGGAAGCAGTTCATGAGACAAGCACGTTTTGACTACAGCCAAGTATATATTCCTCATGGATACATGGAACTGAAAATACCCCCAAGGGATGGAAATGTAAGTACAGTCGTACCTTGGTTCTCAAGTGCCTTGGTACTCACATGTTTTGGCTCCTGAACGCTGCAAACCCCAAAATGAGTGTTCTGGTTTGCGGATGTTTTTTTGGAAGCCGAACATCTGGTGCGGGTTCCTCAGCTTCCAATTGAGTGCAGGAAGCTCCTGCAGCCAATCTGAAGCCGCGCCTTGGTTTTTGAACGTTTTCAGAAGTCGAATGGACTTCCGGAACAGATTATGTTCAAGAACCAAGGTACAACTGTAGTGGTAACAGAGTCTCACTATAGACCTTGCTTTCCAAGTTGACAGCTGCATAAACATTGACAAACATCTTTCTGCCTCTCTCTTGGTCTCCTTTCAGTTTGCAATGGAACCAAATTATCTCCACATCTGGCCCAGGAATACATTCATGATGATTGCGCTGCCAAACCTGGTAGGAGAAACAGTACATGTTTAAAACTGTCTTTTTAGTAGTAACACATCATTTGAAATGTCGATGTAATTTCAGGATCGTTTAGATTTAGATTAGGATTTCTGGAAACTAGAATAACAACGAAGTACAAACATTAAAGTGACCTAATGTACCTAGTTGAGACAGAGATAATATTTTCTATCTACTGTCAGAACCAACAAATATCTTACATGCTGTCTTGTGGGATATCTTTGGGAGAAGAAAAGGCTAAGGAGGAAACCCTAGACAATACCAGAGTGGAGTCGCTGACTGTTGGTTGGTGCCTTGTATGCTTCCTTCTGGCAACTCCTGCAGCCAAGCGGGCGCCTAATGTATTGCTCTGCTTTCTTTTGGGCCCCATCAGTGAGGCCGAGAGGGGGATCTTGTCGTCTGGGCAGCCTAGGACCTTGACACACACTGCCCAGTGTTGCGCCCCAGGGAGAGCACTTCAGTGCTGCTAAAACAACAGTTTGCCTTCACTTCCAGAGGCCCACTCCATTGTCACTTGAGAGGCCAAGAGGCTGAACCTAATGGACACAAAACCCACATCCATCTAAAAGTAATTGCAACCAGTAGGACCTTCTCCATCCTTGAAGAGGAATGCTCCTGTTGTGGTTTCAGATCAGAGGTTAATTTCAGGGCAGGCTGAGGGATCCCACCACTTTCCAGGGTATGTCTGGAATAGATATAACAAGTATCAATATTTTTAAAAAACAAAATCTCTCTCCTTTTCTTACCTTTGTGCTTTCTTCTTCATGTTGTTCCTCATTGCTGTAACATTCTCCCCTCAATTACCTGAACTTAAGGGTGCTTGGAGCCAGGTAAGTTAGAACACCAAGATAGCAGTTTTATTTTGGACATCCAGATGAAGACTCAAGACACCCTGCTGTGCTCAAATGGGGTTTTTTGCTTTTGGTTTTTTGGGGAATATTTATCACAGGTAACTTTTGAAGAATTTAGAAACAACATTTTTGCACATATTTTATTTTCCCCCTCAAACACTGCTCTTCTGTCCATTTAAACTTCATTTTATTTTATTATAATTATGTTGTTATTATGGGATGATAAGAGTTATTGTTCAACCACTACTGGGGTCCCAGGCTATTAGAAGGTTGCAATGTGCGTTGAAAATGATATAAGACCTGGAATAAGTTGTGTAATGTACATCTGTATTTTAGACAGAAATGTATACTGTATATACTAAAATGCAGATAGTATGTTTACCACAGCACTTGAAAACTTTGTTTCCAAAAATACATTGTACATAAATGAATCAGTGGAATTTATTTTTTTTTGCTGATATTTCAGGAAATTACTTTCAACTTTAAAACTAACCAGTGATATCTCTTCTTTCAAGTTCTCACACCCTTTTTAATTCATAGGATAAGTCATTCACGTGCACTCTCTTCATGCCTTTTGACGATTTTGAAAAACTCACAACAGGAGACCAAGTGCTGGATTTCTTCAAAATGTACTTTCCGGACACAATTCCTCTAATAGGAAAGTAAGTTTGCCACTTACAGCCACTGAATGAACACATGAGATCTCAGAATGAATGGAGTCTTGCAGGCGGCTCGCTCTAATGAATGGGAGAGATAAAAATGGAGAGGAATGGCACAATGGCTCTGGAGATGAACCAGGCAAAACAAAGTGCTTTCATATCTAGTGAATCAGCATTAACAGTTATTAATGAATCCGTCTCCTTTATCTTACCTTTTGAAATAGGATGTAAAAGGAATATCCTTCATTTTCAGGAATTTACAAATCATCACAGTATGTATAAATGAACTTTATGATTACTAAAATTATGAACAGAAATGATCATACAGTGGTGCCTCGCAAGACGAAATTAATCCGTTCCGTGAGGCTCTTCATATAGCATTTTTTTTGTCTTGTGAAGCAAGCCCATTGACAGCTTAGCGGATTAGCGCTATTAGCGGTTTAGCGGCTTATCAGCGGATCAGCTGATAAGCGGCTTAGGAAAAGAGGGAAAAAAGGAAAAAACCCCGCAGGAACTCGCAAGACATTTTCGTGTTGCGAAGTAAGCCCATAGGGAAATTCATTTTGCAAAGCGCCTCCAAAACGGAAAACCCTTTCGTCTAGCGGGTTTTCCGTCTTGCGAGGCACCACTGTATATTAGCATAATTCAAAGAAATATTTTGTTATTTAGGATGCTGAAAGTCAGGACCTTCATGGTGGATTTCTCTGAAATGCTACCAGTTCTACACCAGCTAGACAGACAGCTGTGTGGTCTCCATGTGTGTGTGAAAGAGTGGTGCTGTGCAGGAGAGTTTTGGAACAAGCTAGGCCTGTGCAAAAGGGACGGGCTCCACTTGAAGCAGGATGGAATCAGACTGCTGGTGCTGCATATCAAAAAGGTGGCAGAGCAGTTTTTAAGCTGATAGTGAGGGAAAAGTTGACAGGAGCTGAAGAGTTTCCAGTGGAGAGCAAATCATCCCCAAGCAACAATCTTTTTGTAAACAGCCTTGAAATAATTGATAAAATGTGGCATATAAATGTGTTAAAAAAAAAACAAAAACTTACTCTGGATGTTTACCAAGAAAGCCTCGAAAGACTAGACCAGCTATAAAACAAACCTGGAGGAACTTGCCCATCGCTTCCCTGCAACCCCAGGTTATAAAATCCTGGTGACTATGATTAAATTCCCATATCTGGATTAAGCTTTAATCAGTGTTTCTTTCATGGCTACAAAAAATCAACAGAAGGAATGGTTTACAATGGCACGGAAACCCTTGGGAAGCCTAAGCCACACTTTCGCCTGCAGAAAATCTTTCACGTAGAAAATGTACTAGTGTACCATTTCCCTGTGTCTTAGGTTTATAACATGGCCATATTTAGCATTTGATACATGCTCTGCTATTTCAATTTCAGGCAAGAACTGATGCGAGATTACTTTTTGTTACCAGCCCAGGCCATGGTCTCTGTGAAGTGCTCCTCGTTCCACCTTGGCTCTCGCTGTGTGCTGATGGGAGATGCGGCCCACGCAGTCGTGCCCTTCTACGGACAAGGCATGAACGCGGTGAGTCAGAGCGTCCGCTCCGCCATTCCTTTGTCCCTCTCCGTAATTAGATTACTTGGGGAATTAAAAATCCTTTTCTTTTTGATTTAAAAATTTCCGTGTAGAGTTTATTGGCTTTTAGAACTGAAACACAGCTTTGTGATATGTGGCACTTCAGGCTACTTCTTCCCCAATTTAAAAAAAGTAAAGCAAAAACTGAAGACAAAATGTCCCAAGCATACCAAACTAACAGGTCAGTTTGTTGCATCCCATTTTTCCATGTGATAATGGCCAGACTTTAGTGAGCGTTCTATTAGATGAATCAAATAAAACACAACACAACATCACACGCTAAAAACTTCCCTTCAGATGTCCTTTGAAAATCACAGAGCTGTTTATGTGTTTGACATCTGCTCCCAGGGTCGCTCCCTGTGGTCTTCCTTTGGCCTTGTGGGTGGCTCAAGCAGTCCAGTTGTCCACAGCGAGAAGAGTCTTGTGGATTACAAGGACTGGATCATCTGGACTGGATGATGATCAGTTATGTTAGTGCATTTTGTAATTTTACAGTGGTGCCTCGCAAGACGAAATTAATTCGTTCCGCAAGTTTTTTCTTCTTGCGAGTTTTTCGTCTTGCGAAGCACGGTTTCCCATAGGAATGCATTGAAAATCAGTCAATGCGTTCCTATGGAAACCGCCTTCAGACCAGGTCCAGGGACAGTCTGTCCCCCGACCTCTTCTGAAGGCTGGGGGGGGGGACAAGGGCTTTTCTTCCCACCGCCAGCCTTCAGAAGGCTGTTCTGAAGGCTGGCAGTGGGAAGAAAAGCCCTTCTCCCCACCTCCCGCCCCGCAAGCTCCGGGGACAGGAAGGCTTTGCTGCCGACCGTCAGCATTTTAAAAGCCCCCGGGACAGCGGAGACTTCTCCGCTGTCCCGGGGCGATCTTAAAATGCTGGTGGGCAGCAGCGAAGCATTCGCTGCCGACCCCCAGCATTTTAAAAGCCCCCGGGACAGCGGAGGTCTTCTGAAGGCAGGCGGTGGGCGAAAGTCTTTGCTCCCCCCCACCTGCCTTCAAAAGCCGTCCGGGATAGCGGAGAAACGCGCTGCGCTTCTCCACTATCCCGGGAAGGCAGGCGGGGGGGAGCAAAGACTTTCGCCCCCCGCCGGCCTTCAGAAGAGGTCCAGGACCACTTCTGAAGGCCGGCGGTGGGCGAAAGTCTTTGCTCCCGACAGCCAGCATTTTAAAAGCGGTCCGGGATAGCTGGAAAGCGCAGCGCGCTTCCCTGCTATCCCGGACCGCTTTTAAAATGCTGGCAGTGGAGAGCAAAGTCTTTCGGCCCCCGCTGGCCTTCCTGGACCTCTTCTGAAGGCCGGAGGGGGGCGAAAGGCTTTGCTCCCCACCGCCAGCATTTAAAAGAGGTCCCCGGAGATTTCCCTATGGGCTTCCTTCTTGCGAAGCAAGCCCATAGGGAAATTCGTCTTGCGGAACGACTCAAAAACGGAAAACTCTTTCGTCTTGCGAGTTTTTCGTTTTGCGAGGCGTTCGTCTTGCGAGGCACCACTGTATAAGGTTTGTGACTTTGTTGCTTGGTTTGATATTTTCCCATGGTTTTTTATGAATTGTGATATTTTATATATTGTGACGCTGCTGTTATTTTTGTTGATTATAGTCTAGTCATGATTTGTTGTAATTGCCAAGTGAATTTCTGTTTAATTATTATATATTGATACTTTGAATGTTAATTTTGTTGTGTAATATCCTAAATGCATTATTGGCTATTACTTTATTTTATATAAGCTGTTTATTTTAAAGTTGTATTTTTTGTTATAATATTTGCATTGGATTGGGATTGTTATAAGATGCATGATTTTTTGGGGGGGGTGTACAGCTTTATGTATAGCAATATAGAAAGATGGCATACAAATTAAAAGTGAAATGAACATGAAATGAAATATGCTGGCTGGCAGCTGCTTTCCAGGTTTTCTGGAGATGCTGGGGTTTGCCTCTGGGACCTTCTGAATGCAAAGCATCTGATCCAGCCCACAGGTCCTGTCCTAAGCTGTTTTTCCCCTTGTACTCCTCCTTCAGGGATTTGAAGACTGTCTGGTTTTTGATGAGTTAATGAACCAGTTCCAAAATGATATATGTGAGTATATGTTTCTGTCATGAAAGACCATATTCCTCATGAGCCTGAATGAAAACGGCTGCTGTAAGAGTCATTCCAGCTTGTTAGCCCTCTTCTCAGACGCTCCCTCTTCACATCCTAAGTTGCTCTGATGGCCTCCTGAAACCGAGGAAGTTGGTTACAGAAAACCTCCACCAAGCAGGTGCTTCCTCTTGCTAGGATTCAAAGCTGCCCCCAATATTGCTACAAGACACCCCAATCTCCACAGCAGGGAGAGAGTCCAGGGAGTTTTGGGTGTCCTTCGTTACCAGGTTCTGTGTTTCCTTTAGGAAATGAGGCACAGCAGAGAATACCAGCTGGGTAGGAGTGGAGGCACCATAAGATGGCGTCCCCAAACCCTTTACCAGTTGGACTCCTCAGAAGGATATCAAAGTTGACAGTTATTAGCTTCTTGGGCAAGTTATCTGCCTTTCCCCCTTACCACATGCACAACACCCTTCCTCTTCCAGGACCATCCTGTCCCCTCCTCCCCTGCTGTGCCTCTTGCTTCATCCACTTTCACATCTCCCATTGCTCCCACAGTCCTCACCTACCTCCAAGTTTATCACGTGCTCCATAGCCATTTTCTTAGAATGCCTCTGAGTCTGAGTCAACATAGCACCCAAAAGCATTCTGGGGAAATAAAGATGGAGGGTAACTCTTTGATTTACTTTGTGGGATGCTGGAGCCAATGGGATGGCTATGTCCTTGTGATGCTAAAGAGTTGTGTGAAGCAGCCTCGACTCCTGGGTTTTTTTCTCTTGCTTGGCGCAACAGTCCTTCCTCCTGGCTTTCCTTTTTTTGTCAGATAAGTCTATTTTGTTTCTTCTCTAGATCCCTGTCTTTAACAAACAAACAAACAAAAAAACAAGACCTCTCCTCAAACCCCATTCCTGCTTTCTTCCTATCAGCATTATTATCTTTGCCCTACTTTGAGGTTATTGTTGCCATTCTGCAAATTTCCTGGGCTCCTGTGAACGTTTCTTTCTTTCCTTCCTTCTTTCCCAGTCTCCCTCTCAGGCATGAGGCAACTTCGTTTGTTTCACAGCTTTACTGATTGCAAAGATGAGGAATACTCTTTATTCCTGCAGTGTTTTGGCGGCTTTTTGCAAACGCCACTGGTTTTTTCTCCTGTCCTTTTTTTCCTATTTAGTTTGTGGATTTAAGGGATTTGTTTTCTCTTCTGGCAGTTTGTTTCTCTTGCTTTCTGTGTTGCTTTGGCATGCAACAGCGGCAAACGGAATAGATCCTCTACATTTATAATTTAACCTAAGGTTAACATATTTTTTTCAATGAATCCGGGGACACTTTTCAACTTCAATGGATTTTGTATGGGGACTGATTTGTAAATCCAGGGACTGTCCCTGGGAAACAGGGACATCTGGTAACCTTAATTTAACCTCTTGACAGGCACTTGTGTGTATCTAAGGCAGTTGGACTTGGCCTATTTTCTCCTGGTTCACGATGTGGCAAAAGGAGATTCAGCATCCTGTGACAAACAGAGTTGAGAGCTTATATTTTGCAGTCCAGGGCTGTGGCTGTGTAGGTGTCTCTTTGTCTTGTGTTTCTCTGACTATTATGCAGCCAAACCAGGCTGTGGCTGAGCCACCTCTTAAGAAAACGAAACAAAGCTGAAGCACTTGTTGCCCTCTAAAGGACCTGTTGTTTAGTTGTGTCCGACTTCGTGACCCCATGGACCAGGTCATGCCAGGCACTCCTGTCTTCCACTGCCTCCCACACACGCACCACATCTGCTCCTCCTGTCCACCCCAGGAAGCGTCTTTCTTCCATTATTGTTTTTCAGTCTAAAGTTTCAGAGACAGAGCAGTCAGCTGTTTGAAATGATTCCACCCATTTGAATGCCAAGGATGCACTGCCACCTGCTGGTCACTCTCAGGTTGACACATTATCTGAATCTGAACCTGACTTATATGTTCTTCTGATGATCAGGGACATGAGGTTCAGACCTCCCCTCCCACCAATCGGGTTGCCTCTGCCTCTGTCCCTCAAACTTTTCCAGCCCCGCTTATTTAACAATTTAGAGAAGCTATAATTGCTTCACACTTACAATTGTAGAATGAAGAAATTGGTTAAACCTAAGAAGGCTGCCCCTTTCTCATCACGGAGGGCACAGAAGGCTCATTTGGATATAAAGGACCCCCCCCCCCAATTCACATCCGTAGGTGATGATGAGAATGTGGCTATTCCCTTGGTTTCTTCCCCAACCCTTTTCCAGGAAGGAGAGCTGGATGATAACTGGAGTGAAGGATCTTTGCAAGATGAAGATTAATCTATGAGGCTGTTTCAGGAGGCCAGCGCCCCCATCCTGGAACGTGAGAAAATGCATGCCTTAGAATTAACTGCTCAACCTGACAAATCAACCACTGAACCAGAGAGTGATATGTTAACTAATAGCTGTACCCCAGCCAACTACTGCTTAAGGCAATAGTTAAATCTTAGCTAAGAAATTATATGTCTTGGATCTGGAATTTATGGCATATATTAAGACTCCTTCTATAGACAGATCAGTTTTAAATCTGTCATCGTGACATCTGGTCACCAAGGAAGGAAATACTCAACTTTGGGACACTACTGATAGGAGAATTAAATTTGCCTTACGTAAGATGCAGTGGTCCTCTCTATGAGAGTGCCTGGGTAGCATCCTCATGTGCTTGAGCTTGTATTGTTTGGCTTGAGGATTTATTGCAATCTCCTCAAGATCCAGCTTGACAGCACCAGATTCTTACCAAACTCCTTTAAACTTTTATGGCCGATGTCTTCATGGACCCCATGCAGTTTGCAGCTAGAGCAATGGCATCCCAGGTAGCTGCTAAAGTCCTGGAACGCTGAGGCTGCCTCTAAAGTAAACCTTTCCACGGAACCTTTCGGTCAGCTTTCAGAGAAGGGGTGTTGAAAGATGTCTTTATAGAATCAAAGATAAGAGAAAAGTATTGTTTCAATGCCTCAACTTCTTCCAAGACCAAAGCCACAAAATAGCGAACCCAAGGACGGGTCCACACCCTGCTTTCCTTCCTTCCTGGCAGATGTCAGTATCTGATTGCTGGGTTTTAGGAATTATTTCACAAGGTTATTTTATAAAATTAATTTCCACTACCCCCTCACGTTCATTCCCTCACCCTTGCCAAGAAACAAAGTATGTTTGCAAGCTGTTTGGACTTGTGTTTGCCATCTTCTGTCTGTGGGAGCTGTTGTTTTCAGTGGTCTGTGTTTGCCTGAGCTTGAGTCTGGACTAAGGATTCTGAGCTCCTGTGTTCTGATTCGATTCATGATGTCCAATCACAGAACATTTCAGGATTTGGGCCTCTGCCATTGGCCCTTGAACTCTGAGTCATGATTCGCAGCTTGGAATTTTAGACAGCCAGTCACGTTATATACATTTCAGGAATGTATATAAGCAGTTGCTTTGCCCATTTCTCAGTTATGTAGTTCAATAAAGGTTATTTCTGTTATCGCAATGTCTTGGCTTGTGGGAACCCACCTACACCTTAGGAGCCATAACTCCTGTTTCCTCAGATCAGCGCTTTCGCGGCTTCTAATCCGTATTTTTGGTTGTGCCAAAAAAACCCTACCAAAAATGGTGTCCTATTCTCAATTTACATTTCCTCAATAATTATGTGGCTTACAAAGATTCAAAATGGAATCTCTGAACTCAGTCTGAGTGTCCGCACACCATGGAGTTTTCATTTTGAGTGTAGATTTTGAAGACACATGTCCTGCCCCATCCAGTGCACCAACAACAGCTTTGATTCCCCTGCGTGACCACCATTTTCAAGAAGGGAATGTTTTTCTATCTCTGGAGAGAATAGCCAAAATCAAAGCTGCAGCCTCTTTCCTGATTGCCTCCAAGATGATGTCGGCTAAACAGTTGGCAGTTATTCTAGATCTCTGCATGTCTGCCTCCCAAATTACCTCCTGGGCAAAACATCACACCTGAACCTTACAGTGGTTGCTTTTACCTCACCAGTGGGCCATCACCCACAACATTCATTTCCGATGCACTGTTAAGTGAAGATATAGTCTATTGATCATAATTTCCTTGCCTTTCAGATGTCTAGCACATGTCTTTCTTTAGATTTTCAAGCCATGGAGAGAGGAGGTAGGCAGACCTTTTTATTTCAGTGACTCCGTCAGTGTTTGCTGCTTGGCGAATCCGGAAAACTGAGGAGTCGAGCCTGCTTCACACAATTATTTGCTCCTGCCTAGCGTCACGGGATGAGGACATAGCCCATTCCATTGTCTAGAAATAATAATAATTTGCAGTCTAAATTGAAGCCATTAGTAACCGCACCTACTTTGCTGAGTGACAAACCAAGACTTACCTTCAGTGTAATGAGTGAAATGACCTTGTTTCTTCCCCAGGTATTTGTCTCCCAGAGTTCTCAAAGCTGAGAGTACCTGATGATCATGCAATTTCAGATTTAGCTATGTATAATTATATAGAGGTAAGTTAAATATAGTTAAATAGAGAGTGGGCGGCAGCTGAACGATGAGAGATGTTTCCAGATGTTTCTCTTGGTTGTTGCAGATGCGGGAGCATGTCAATTCAAAGTGGTTCATTTTCCGAAAGCACATTGACAACTTTCTTCACGCCCTCTTCCCCTCCACTATCATCCCTCTGTACACCATGGTAAGACCAGCAATAGATATATTGCAGGGTTTCCCTTGTTTTCTTCATTCCCGGCTGCCATCCCCTCCATTTTCAGTGATGATCTGTATGATTTCGTAATCTGATGCAGGTCACATTCTCCAGAATTCGATACCATGAAGCTGTGCAAAGATGGAAATGGCAGAATAAGGTCAGTGGCAGCTTAGATGAATTTGTTTGGGCTGGGAGCATATTGTATTATGGGTGATATAGTCATGGGTGTAGCCAGGATTTTTGTATGGGGGGGGGGAGGACAGGACTTGCTCAGGAGGGGCAGAACCAACGTGATTGGTCAGTTAGTTATTTCTATTGTTTTACTTGGTCAGGGGGGCAGCTGTCCCCCTCTGCCCCCCATGGGTATAGCCAACAAAGTCCTACTCAGAGTAGATCCTATAATGGAAAGGGGAGATTAAACACCTTTTACTCCCTTTGATAACTGCCCATCTAGGTAGGTCAGTCATGCCAGAGGCTTCCACATCATCTGCTACCACACTTCCATTTGGTTCCCTCTAACCTGGATGACAGGGCTTTCCTGGGATCCAAGGTACATGTATACAAGGAGAAGCAGAGAGAGCAGTTTACCTCTCCCTCCCCAGAGACCAAAATAACTTGCTTTTGTCAAACTTATACACACACAGCATAAACCAAGTGACGAGGCACATAAGTGTTTGGAATACAATACAACCAAATGCACTCCTAATGGAGTTAAGAAAGAAAGGAAAAGAACAAACAGAAGAGACAGAATGTTGCTCCAAAAAAAGAAAAAGGGAACCTGTGTTTTATTTGGCTTTATCAAGCTGTTTATATGGGTTTTATGCTCAGATATTAGTATCTGTTTAACAAAAGGCAGTGTACATTTAAAATAATGGGTTGAATCCAATTTATTCACAAATACCATTGATTTCAATGGGTTTACTCTGAGTATGATTATGTCTGGAGCCCATTGTGATTTTAGATTGGTTTTTAATATATGATTTATTAAATTAAATATGGAGTGATATGTTATGCATACCTTAAAGCAACTTGTGCATTGTCTTTTGTATACAAATATTATATATTTTATTGTGATCCTTTAAAGATTCTAAAATTTATTTTGAATGGTATCTTATGTAGTTAGCGGAATAGTCCAAAAGATTTAACTATAGACTAGTAAAAATATTGCAAACTATTTCCTCCTGCAACATTTGCAACATTTTCTGACTCAAATTTGATTTCTTCTTAAAAGATAATTAATAGAGGCCTCTTTCTCACTGTGGCTGTGACAGCAGTAAGTGGCATCTATCTGCTCAGAAATGGTATTAAGCTACAAATTGACGTATGTGCAGAGAATCTGTGGAAATGGACACTCAGCCTCAGAAAATTTGGAAATGTACCACTGGTTACCCAATAGTGTTAAAAGCAAGAGAGAGAGAGAGAGAGAGAGAGATGTATTCAGTGTTTTAATTTCACCTCTGCTTGGAAAGTCAGAACATCAAAGTATTCCCAAAGGACTAATTGTGCTACATGGTGCTGGATGCAAGTGTTAGAAGGCCATCCATCCATATGGAACCCAACAAGACACTTGCCCAACAAGACTTGAGTGCCCTGCTGTCATCTTCCTAAAGAAATGGTATGTGTCCCTCAAGAGCCTGAGGGCCTGTAAGCTGTTCTTCCACACTTCCCCAAATACCAGCATCAACTTTTACACACAAGAGGACATGTATAAATTAACTGCATTTTGTGAGTTTTAGAAAAGTTCACTGAACTTGCAATAGATCTGTATCCAATTTTTAAAGTGTCAACCAGTTTTCCAGTTTCTTAAGTGAACTATTGAACTACAATGTCAACGAGAAACAGAATCAGCAATAAATTTGGCATATAAAATTCAGTTTTGTGTGGTGCTTTTTTGTCACATAGAAACTAATAAATATATATATATAATTTCAAACTTGAGGCTTGCCTGCAGCACAATGGAGAATGTCTACGTATATGGAACATGTCACAATTCAATTTTCTTATTATCACTCTGAAACAGATGAAGGTTCCACCCATTCTGTACTTAAAAGAAATAAAGTTATGACCAATGATACAATCCTTTCCCTGTCTTAAGTTTAGTCCAATAGATACTGCAGAGAATGTTAACAGTGGACACAATGACACTCCAAAACACGTCATGTCATTTCAGGAATGGTGTTTTGAGATTTATTACTTGCAAATCATAGGCACACAGTAGAGGTTTATACACTTGCAGCAATATTCTTCTTGCACCTGACAGCTTGGGAGCTTATTCCCTTCAATACACAAGGCTTTAGGTTCCGAGTGCCGTATTTCTTCACATGAGTACAGTGGTACCTCGGGTTACATACGCTTCAGGTTACATACGTTTCAGGTTACAGACTCCACTAACCCAGAAATAGTACCTCGGGTTAAGAACTTTGCTTCAGGATGAGAACAGAAATCATGCAGCGGTGGCACAGCGGCAGCAGGAGGCCCCATTAGCTAAAGTGGTGCTTCATGTTAAGAACAGTTTCAGGTTAAGAACGGACCTCTGGAACGAATTAAGTTCTGAACCCGAGGTACCACTGTATATCGTCTGTCTGTTTCTCTGAGATGTTTCAATTTGACTGAGGTCTCTTTTGCACTGATGGTCTTGTACAGAATTAGGAAGGTGTGGATTCATCATCCTACCTTATTACTGTACACTGAGCAGACTGTCGTGAGATTTATCTGCCCAGAAACCCAGAGCTAATAGAAGATGATAGTTCTCCCCGCCTGCTAATGCCATTTAGTAAGGCAGAAAAGGGCCGGGGGGGTCAAGGTTTTACATTCTAGAAGCACTGAATGTGAACAACAGGGGACCCCATCAACCTAATATTCAATAAGCATGCTTATTGTTTCGTGTGCTTCCATAATATGTAGCACTACAATGTTTAACTTAACAGGTTAATCTTCTCAATTAGGTAGAAGATTTCATCATTATTATCATTATTTTATATGTGCATTATAGAAGCACATATAAAAACTGTAGCTGGAAAGTTATGTCTTAAGAGGCATGAGCCCTTTTCTGTCACACATGACGGAAAATTTCTTTCAGATTATGCCTTTCTACAACACATGCATGCATGGCTTACTACCACTGTGGAATTAACAAATACTTTGTCTATGTAGATGCTTGAATGGCCAGCCCACCTTTTCCCCTTCTATTTGGGTTTCAAGGGTTGACCTTTAACAGCTGATAACTGGAGAAGTTGCTCAGAGTGCCTTGGGCAGGATAAGTGGAAAGGCAAGTTGAGATCATTCCATGGTGTGTGTGATTAAGCAGTCTTAACAGGGAGACCTTTTAATGA
This sequence comes from Podarcis erhardii, assembly GCF_964252035.2. NCBI lineage: Eukaryota > Metazoa > Chordata > Lepidosauria > Squamata > Lacertidae > Podarcis > Podarcis erhardii. The sequence goes on along the minus strand of NC_138497.1, from coordinate 135,041,093 downwards.
AAAGAAAATCATCAGCATCAAAGCATGTTTGGAAAAAAGCCACACAAAGGGTTATCGGAAACACATGAGGTGACATGGATAGTGGTTGACAGGAATAAAGCACAGTGGAGAATAAAGTCAATATCTTCTGCTTCCCTCCTGAAGAATTTCTTTGTGCTTTCCCATGTTGCTGTAGTTGAACTTCACTGGCCATTGAATCTGGGGTTCACAACAGTGGTCGTGGCACTCTTGAAAAGAGGGTTGTCAGCCTGCCAATAAAAACATCACAAGTGTCTGTAGCTGGTGCTGCTGTTTTACTCATTCAGTATTATTACTATCCCAGGCTACCACATTAAGTAAGTAGATCAAGTGGACAAATGTCACTACAGCTTGGTCTCCTTTAATGATCTGACTATATACAGGGCTACTAAAAATAGTAGCCATTGATGAGGAAATGGGGACAGTTTACTCAAGAAGGAGAGCTTCCATTGTAGATCAAACACTGACCCTCTTCTGCTGGTCTAGGAAGACAGGGAGGAGGTTGTGTGACTGAACTTGCTGGTCCTTGGTCCTCTCTCCCATCACTTCCTCCATTCTACACCCAGCTAATGTATCTAAATTTAATCTATGTGGCTAAAAAAGATCATTATATAGCACAGTAGCAAACCACACCTCCCTGCGTGGCTGAAATGCAGAGGAGCAACCCGACCATGCCACTCTAACATAAATAGGACCACATCAGTGGTTAGTGCATCTCTGAATCTTTCTGAAGGCACATCTCCCTCCACAGAATAATTGTGTAGTAATAATAATACTAGCAATTATTATGATTGTGTCCTACCCTTCCCCCCAAATAAGCGCAGGACAGCAAACAAACAACAAAATGTCTTCAAAACAATTCCAGTGCAGGTGCATTATGGGAAAGATCTCAGCTTAAAAGCCTTGTTGAAAGGAGAAGGTCTTCAGTAGCCACCCAAAATACAACAGTCTGTCGAGTATTCAGGGGGCTAGTTTCCAGAGGGCAGGTGTCACAACACTAAAGGCCTAATTCCTACATAGTGCAGAAAGGACCTCCTGATATCTACAAGAGGTTCTCGCCTGCAGAACACACACTATTTATTTTAGGCAGTTAGGTCACAGTGTAAACGTAGCCTGTGTGTGCTAATGTGAGAAGCTTAGCTTCTCATGCCTGAGCAGCTGCATTCAGGCCTGCCTGAGGTACTGGAACTGAAACAAAAGTTATGTCCCTGATGTTTCTCAAGAACTCGGAAGAAGGGGGGAAGAGCCAATGCCTTAGCAAGTCTTCTTCCAGCCCCTCCTGCTGAAAGGGGAGTGTCTTACATCATTCCACTTGGCCTTGGACTTCTCTTTCTCAAATCGGTGATATTCCTTGCGATCAATCAGCTCTGTTACCAGCTTCCAAATCAGGAGGAGGAGGAGGCCGATAAGAGCCACGCCAGCAACGGTGCCCCCCACAATGGCTGCGACATTAGGGGGTTGTGGGCAATCTATGAAAAGAAAAAACAACGGAGAAGGTGCCTCATCTGAAGGAGGAGGGAAAGGGTGCATGTGCTGTATGCCAGGAATGAGAATACCACGGATCCAGGAAAGGCTGGAAGTCGATTCAATGAATGGAGCAGCTGCACATCAAGTATCTCTCTCTCTCCACCATGCAAAATACTACTGAAACTGCTCCAGATAAATTGCAAGGAACTCTCTTAAGGCCACATATACTTCCCGCTGGAGGAGCCTTGCTCACCTGGCTATGTGGCCTCCACTCTGCTTCCTTTGCCTCTTACCTGGAGCTGGGTCCCCACCTGCACTCAGATAGCTTGGAAAGGAAGCCACTCCCAGGGGCCCCTCCATCTGCCACACCTCACAATTTGGAGGGCCATCTCCCTATGAAGCCTTGGGGGATGCAGACCTCTGACATCCACAGTCTCTCTTCCTGTTCCAGTACCCCACCCCTCACAATGGGACTTTATGGGGGAAACTGGTGATTCTCTCATGTATCAATTCAAAGTTTTGGTGTTGACCTTTAAAGCCCTAAATGGCTTTGGCCCTGAATACCTGAAGGAGCATCTCTTGGCTTCGAGGGCCTTCCGGCAGTTCCTTCATTGCGAGAAGTGAGGTTACAGGGAACCAGACAGAGTGATGTCTGCCCTGTGGAATGCCCTCCCTTCAGATGCCAAGGAAACAAACAATTATATGACCTTCGATTGACATCTGAAGGCAGCCCTGTTTGGGAAAGCTTTTAATGTGTGATGGTTTTGTGTATTCTGCTGGAAGCCACCCAGAGAGGCTGGGGCAACCCAGTCAGATGGGTGGGGTACACAACATTTATTGTTTATTGTCATTAAGCCACTGAGCCCTGGTGCTAGGTGCTGGGACCAGAGTATGGAACTGGTGTTGCAGCTGGTGGCACCTTCCCTCACATACCTTTTAAAGGTTCCACTTTAACGGAGTATCTCTCCTCTCCATCCAACTGAAACATAGAGAAGGAGATCCAGCAATTCTGAGAATCTTTCTCCTTGCATTCTTTACTTCTGGACATCACATTATCTCTCAGAATAATGTTTGAACAAGCTTGAGAGCAATTCTTCTGAAATGGACCACTCTGAAAGTAACGGCACTCAACACACCTTCTGGAAAATCAACAAGAATCATGTCTCCAAGAAGAGTTGCTTAGCAAGACAGAGATGCAATGGATCTATACTACATAACATAAATCTAATATTCAGTGCAGTTACAGCCAGAGATATAAAGGAAGCCAGTATTGTCATCCTCACATTGCAGAAGCTAATAATAATAATAATAATAATATTATTATTTATACCCCGCCCATCTGGCTGGGCTTCCCCAGGCACTCTGGGCGGCTTCCAACCAAATATTAAAATACAGTAATACATCAAACATTAAAAGCTTCCCTAAACAAATGCAAAGAACATGCAAAGGAGGCAGGGACTCTGAGAAAAAAGAGGCTTTTCTAAGCCCAGGCTGTGAGTTAGCTGAGCACCTCTGAAATTCCCACAGCGATTTCATGTACATGTTAAAAAGGGAACTCTGCTGGACTCCACAGAATGAATTTGACCTATCTAATTTGGCTATCTAATTCAATATACAAGGAAGTGAACAACTACCAAGAAAACCCAGCACAGTTAATTTTTCTCCAGATTGTTTGTGGGTTATCCAAAACCATGACTCCTGAAGCTCTACTACAACATCCGCTGCAGACCAAGAAAGGTACTGTCAAATTCTAAAGGATTCCCGTGTGGTTAAGAAGCAGAGCCAGGTTAGAGGCAAGAGGCTTCCAACAGGAGATATAAATCTAACCCAAGTGAGAACACAAAGGAACAGCAACTTGCTCTTTAGACATTCATCCCATGCCAACTTGCCGGCACCACCTTGTGCAAACTCCAGGCAGGGACCAGCACCATTGTGCCCAGGCACTGGCTGTCCTCTAAAGGATAGAAGTTTTTCATCCCTTTATCTAGCTTTGTTAAGGTAGGTTTATGTCTATGTTTTATCATACTGTATTAATGTTTCATTTCTGCCTAAATTGCCTTCACCTTATTGGTGTGTTTGATGGACTAACGGAGAGAGGAAGACAGAATAACTGAGCTATAAAAGCCCAGACTTTAAAGGAGGCTTCTGTACAAGAAAAGCAAAAAAACGAGGCAGTGCAGAATCAGTTTCCCCCACCCAGCCCTGTTACCTGCAGAAACACTGCCTATTCTAAAGGCAAGACTTTTAAATACTGACATGCAAAGCGCAGTAATTTTCACTGTGGTCCCTCTCATATCACTTACACATGTCTGGGACAGGGTGATGGACAGCCTTCGCAATCTTCACAGTGTGGAAGCTGATAGCCTGTTTTACATTGGCATGTGTTGCACAGACATTCCCCACGGCCACTGCAGACGGTCTCATTGATGTTCAAGCAACCGTCTGTTGAAGTTTCACATTGGCAGGCACTGCCGCCAAAGCCAGGATTGCATTTGCATTTCCCACAATCACACCGTCCTCTTACTAGAAAGAGAAAGTGGAGAGTTCAGGACAGAACGCATTCCCCGTATTTGCAATTCTGTTGGAAAACCCAAGTTTGCCAGTAAGTACAATTTAATTTAATTTAATTTAATTAATTTAAGGGATGCGGGTGGTACTGTGGGCTAAACCACAGAGCCTAGGACTTGCCGATCAGAAGGTCAGCGGTTCAAATCCCCACGACGGGGTGAGCTCCCGTTGCTTGGTCCCTGCTCCTGCCAACCTAGCAGTTCAAAAGCACGTCAAAGTGCAAGTAGATAAATAGGTACCGCTCTGGCGGGAAGGTAAACAGCGTTTCCATGCACTGCTCTGGTTTGCCAGAAGCGGCTTAGTCATGCTGGCCACATGACCCGGAAGCTGTACGCCGGCCCCCTCAGCCAATAAAGCGAGATGAGCGCCGCAACCCCATGATGGTCAGGGGTTCCTTTACCTTTACAATTTAATTGCATTCTATTTTGCAAAGTCACATTCCATAGTAAAAGGCCATCTTGGTATCACCTGCAAAATACTGAAATTACCTTTCATGAAAGAATAGGCTGCCACTGTAAAATGATGCAAGTGTTTTAGAAGTCTTAGAAGAAAAACTAATATTTAATATTCACACCTGGATGATGGTAAGCCATTATATGAAACAAAGGCAGATTGATAGCAGCTTGGCTAGCTTCCAAATTATTGTGCTATTCAAACAACTCTTCCTAAGAATAACAGAATCACAAAATTGTTAACTTGGAGGAGCCCAAAGGATCATCTAATCCAACCTCCTGCAACTCAACCTCTGCTTAAAAAGCTCTAAGGAAGGAGAGTTTACCACCTTCCAAGAGAGTCTCTTCCTAATGTTTTGTCAGAATCTCCTTTCTTGCTTGAATCTATTGGTTCGGATCCTACCCTCCGGAGCAGCAGAAAACAAACTTGCTCCATCTTCCGTGTGACAGCCCTTAAGATGTTTGAAAATTACTATCGTATCTCCTCTCAGTCTCCTCTTTTCCAGGCTAAACAGACCCAGCTCAACAACTTTGCCCAAAAACTTTTGTGTCTGGATTTCCACCTTTTGAAATATGGCAACAGGATCTTCTGCACATGTTTCAGGTTGCCAACACCCTCCTAAAATTGTAGTGTCCAGAACTGGACACAGGACTCCAGGCAGGGTCTGACCAACGCAGAAGAGAGTGCTACTATGAATTCCCTTGATTTGGACACTAGACTTCAGTTGATGCAGCTAGAACAGAATTAGCTTTTTTTGCTGCTGCATCACACTGTTAACTCATGTTAAGCTTGTGGTCCACTAAGACCCCTAATTACTGTGTGCCCTTTAAGAGCTTGTGGTAGAAAATGTAGCTTGCTGGAACTCTGGCAACAGGAAGCTTGGAGAAGTAAAGCAAAGGAGTCCAGGATATTTCCATGTCCCGCAGTCGCCAGCTACTCACTTTCTCCGCCACAAAGTTGACCATTGTGAATCTCACAGTTCATGTTGTCACACTCGCAAAAAGAACCATAGATCTTCTTTTTGGATGCTTCATCGGTGTGGCAAACACACTGGCCACACACACAGTCGCCCAGGCCGGAGCAGGTGACGGAGGCATTGTCCTTGCGGCAACTCTTCTCCAGTTCCTTGCTGGACTTGCCTCCAGTTTGACAATCACAATTCTTTCCAATAAAGCCAGGAAAACAGCTGACATGAGAGAAGAAATGTTCAGAATATAGGAAAGGCTTACTAAGCAATACTTGTTTGTGTTGGAGGGTTGATTTGCCTGAACTTGCACAGATTTATTGTTTTATTGTAATTATAACCCACATTTTCACATTACAGAACCCACGGCAGCCTATTCCCAGAAGGTCACCCATCCAGGCACAGACTAGACCTGAACAATGGTCTGACAGGCCAAATGTGGAGACCTGGGGGCTCTGTCAGCCCTCACCCTAGTCCATTACCCAGAGTGGCTTGAGAATTTGGCAGGAAAAAAAGTCTCAAGGTCATTTTCCCAAATGTCCTCATGCCAAATTCTCAAATTCTCCTTTTCATTCTAGGAAAAATTATACTCAAGCAGTCTGCACACTCTGTGACAACAGATGTTGTTCCCAGACTGCATAAAACTGCAGGTGCAGATGTGGGACATGCATAAGCAATCATTCAGATGGTGATCATGGTTAACCTTTCCCAGTAGGACTGGCATATCCCCTTGTGATTTGGAGGGAGGGTATTGGTGAAGTGGTTTGATTACCTGCAGATTCCACAATCTACTTTCCCATGTCCACTGCAGTCAGAGCTACTTGATATTTCCTCATCACATTCGCAGTTGCATCGACCGCGCATGTGCACAGCAAGGGAGTCTGTGAAACCGAGAGCCCGGATGGTAACCGTTTGGTTGTCAAAGCATTTGGTTGCTGTAACTTTCACCTGGAAAGTAATCTGTAAGAAAACAAAGAACTCCATTAAATATTCTCCATTAAATGTAAAAACCACTAGGAAAGCACGAAGGAGTGCATTTATAAATAAAGGACTAGGGATGCTAACAGTCAGAAGTATGTCAGTGCCAAAAAAGACACTGTTCTTCTGCAAGTAGAATTGCAATGGACCTTCCATGTGTTTGGGCAGTTCCACCCAAACCAGTGAGTGTAAAGTTGCCATGTGGACAGGAAAGGGAAAACTCACCCCCCCTCTTTTCTTGTGGGTGTGTAAACACACGGCCATTAAGTGTGGTTGCTGCCTTCTGCAGACACTCCTCTTCCTAAAATACTATTTGCTTTTTATTTTTTATTTTATTTATGTATGTTGTTTTCAGAGATTTCTATTCATTTATATTACTTAAAGTAGTGTAACCTGTTTTTCTGTGATTGATATGATCGTGATGGTTGAAACAACAACAACAACTTATTGTTTATACCCTGCCCATCTGACTGGGGTGCCCCAGCCACTCTGGGCAACTTCCAATAAATATAAAAACATAATAAAATATCAAACATTTTAAAAAGCTTCCCTATACAGGGCTGCCTTCTGATGTCTTCTAAAAGTCATATAGTTATTTATCTCCTTGACATCTGATGGGAGGATGTTCCACATGGTGGGTGCCACCACCGAGAAGGCCCTCTGCCTGGTTCCCTGTAACTTGGCTTCTCGCAGTGAGGGAACTGCCAGAAGGCCGTCGGTGCTGGACCTCAGTGTCCAGGCTGAACGATGGGGGTGGAGACGCTCCTTCAGGGATACAGGGCCAAGGCGGTTTAAAGCTCAGCATCAACTGTTATGTTTACCAGGGGTTGCTCGTGCGCAAGCAGGGCAAACCTCTCCCTGGCTGGCTGCTAATGTAAACTTTATCTGTCCGGAGAGCCACTTGCCCGTGGCTGCCTCAATCGCTGGCAGAATCCGTGAGTGGGCGTTTCTTAAACTTCTTCCAGCATAAAAGCTCCTTGACGCCCAGTCTCCGCCTTCCCTCTCTGCGCGAAAGTCTTCTGCGCAGAGAGGGCGTGGGCAGCGGAGGACCCCTTCCTTCCCCGCTTGTCCCAGGCAAGGAGTCGTGGGACCGCCTCGCCACATCCGACTCCTGCACCCCCTCTCCACTGGAGCTGCGTTTATTCTCTTCCCCAGAAGAGGAGCTGCTTCTCCCGATCCCTGGAGGCTCTCTATAATCCCTCTGGCTTTTGCTCTCTCCCTCCGGCACTGATGGCAGTTCCCTGACATCCATACTTTGAATTGTGCTTGGAAATGTACTGGGAGCCAATGTAACTCTACATAATGAAATAAAGCCTACATATTGCTTAAAGTAACAGGCTTAACCCAGCTGCAATTTTTAAGGGGTTTGGGAAAGAGAATAAGTGAAGACCCTTCTCACAAGCAGCAGTATTGGAAGAAATGCACACTGCTCTTTTCTCTCCACATACAGAGCAGCAGCAATCAGAACAGCTTTAGATAGAAACAGAAAAGTCTTCTCCTACCTGATCATTTATCTTCACGTTGTCACATTCCCCTCTTGGTTTATCCTTGGTGTGTATTTGGTTAGGGCAGAAGGAATCATACGTGATTTTGATGAAGTTTGGCAAGGGGCCATGGTCCAAAATAATTTTGGAAGACAAACTCTGCAAGGAAATGAGAATAAGGAAGAGGTGAGAATAGGAGCCCAAGTCTCCAGCGAGGGAGAAAAATATGAGAATTAATTGTAACTTCCATTCCCACTGCCTCAGTTCTTCTGTTGGAAAAGATGAGCCTTGAGAGAAGAAGGGAACTAGGGCCAATATCTCTAACGGTTATGCACTTTCTTTATAGAACTGTCAGGTCAACACAGTGATGCTTAAGTGAACATAGAATCATAGAATCATAGAGTTGGAAGAGACCACAAGGGCCATCGAGTCCAACCCCCTGCCAAGCAGGAAACACCATCAGAGCACTCCTGACATAGGGTTGTCAAGCCTCTGCTTAAAGACCTCCAAAGAAGGAGACTCCACCACACTCCTTGGCAGCAAATTCCACATGTTGAAGCAGAGGCAGGCAGAGGCAGAGGCAGGGGTTTTCCTGCAATATAGGCTTGAGAAGAATTTCCCAAGGGACAAAAGGACTATGTCGGGGACATAGCCTACTGACAAGCTAAAAAACCTTTACTACTGGGTGTGTACTGGATAGATGTAACCAAGAGCAGATAACAATATTTGGCCAGTTACAGATAGGTAGCCGTGTTGGTCTGCCATAGTCAAAACAAAACAAATTCCTTCCAGTAGCACCTTAAAGACCAACTAAGTCAGTTCTTGGTATGAGCTTTCGTGTGCATGCACACTTCTTCAGATACACAGTGTATCTGAAGAAGTGTGCATGCACACGAAAGCTCATACCAATATTTGGCCAGTGTGACACTTCCAATGTGCCACAGCAAAGCTGATTAGTGCTTTTAAGAAGCTCAAGCAAGGAAAAGAGAAATGTGTTACTGGGAAAGGAAGTTTAGGATTGGTTCAACAAGGAAATTACAGTGGGATGCAGGTCAACTAGTGTTAAGCTTTGAGAAAGTGAATTTGATCACTTGTTCATGCTAATCAAGACCCTGCCCTTATAAACAGGCAACTCACAAAAATATGGTTTACAGCGAAGAAAGGAAGAAAGCATTTGCAACTGCTCAAATGACCTCCTCCTGTTTCTGGTTTAATAGTAGGAAAGCATGTTAATTGTTGACCATTTTCTCCCTCAGCTTCCACTATGGCTGCTTTTTCTTTTGTTTCATTTCTTTTTTAGGCTTGGTGGGTGCTTTAATCAGGGAAGCTTTATAAAGGGGAGATGGAGAAAGGAAGGGGAAAAGGTGGAGCAGGGTGGGGGGCAGCTATCCCCTGAAAACTGATTTGGAAATCTGAACCAAATCTGCATAATTTTGAGAAAGTTACACAAACATGCTTCATGTCAACAAAGTGCAAAGTCTGGCAAAGTCTGGCTGGCTGAAATATATACTGTAAAGGATTAAAATGATAATATCAGTAACACTTACATCATAGGCACGCTGGATGAGTTGGATGATATTATTTGAGTCTTCCTGCAGCTCTCCCACAGCAGATTTGGGAATCATCTCACTGAGTTTCTATCAACAAAGAACAAATGAATTGAAAGCATTGTCTCACTCTATTAAATAGAATGCCAACCAGATTATAATGCAAGAGCAAAGCAGTAAATATCTGTAGTCCTAATTGTTCCATGTATATTGCTCAAATTATAGACTTAGGCATTTATTTTATTTTATTTTATTTTATTTATACCCCGCCTTCCCCAGCCAATACCGGGCTCAGGGCGGCTAACATCAGGTATAAAAACAATTGATTAAAATACAATTTAAAAACAAGATTAAAATACTACTTAAAATGCAGCCTCGTTTCTAATTATTATTATTATTATTATTGTTGTTGTTGTTGTTGTTGTTGTTGTTATGTCTAATAATAATAATCTAATAATCATTTTCGCCACAGACATTGTTTACTTAACCTTCTTTACTGCTGGTAGTTTTACTTACCCGATATGTATCAACCATTTTACTGGTAACAGCAAAAATGGGCTGGATATAGTTTTCTTCAAGTTTTTGAACCAACTGACCAACAGATGGATAGTCCTGTGTAACAAAGGAAACAGTATTTAGGGCTCTCTCTCCAAGTTAGTGAAGATCCTGGTGGGATCTTGCAGGCTAGATCTGGCCTGAAAAGAATCCCTCTGGCTCTGCCCCTTCAGTCTGGCCCCTCCCTCCCTGGTTCCTAAGGGCAGGGCCACTGGCATAGTTAAAGCAGAGAGACTGTCAGTCAACTGTGGTCTGACCTCCCATTCTCACAGCAGACAAGCCGCACACACAACTCACTGGTGCTCCATCCCCCAGAGAAACAGAGCAGCGCTCTCAACATGTTGCTCATTCCTGTGCAGCAGAGATTATGAGAGAGGGCACTGATGAAAACAGAAGCAAAGGTGGCAGGGAAACTGCTGGAGGAGCTCAGCCCCATCCTTCTCATCCACTGTGCTCTCGGATTTGTTCCCTGGCACCAAAGGAAGGTGGCTCTCTACAGGAAACAAAGGTATCGCAATTGACGGCTCAGCTTCCCAAGGTCTGGCCTTGAATGCCACAACACGCACACACCAGGTTAACAAACAGCTTGGTTTACAAATCTGTTGAACCTTTAAAACAATAAACGAAACAAAAAACATGGACCCCTTGTCTTTCTGCCTAAGAAAAGAGTTCTTAGAAAATTAAGAGGACTCTTCCTAATATAGGAGTTGTATGGGTTGTCCAGTCGGCTCCAGTCTAAAATCGTAAATCCAGTAAGGTAAAGGTAAAGCGCAGGTCAGTGGCGTAGCGTGGGTTGTCAGCACCTGGGGCAAGGCAAGTAATTTGCGCCCCCTAACCCGTGGATTTGCGCCCCCTAACCCTAACCCCCAGATGTTGCGCCCGGTGCGGCCGGCCCCCCCTGCACCCCCCACGCTACGCCACTGGCGCAGGTACTTCATAAAGTGTGCTGCCTACTCTGTGTACTTACATATTCATTGCTCCTTTTATACATATTTTCCTCCAGGTGGCATTTTCCATCATAAGGGGTTAAGATGGCTCCAAGTTTACCATCCCCAGCAAAATGGAAGCCATCATCTGTCGTATACACCAGTAAGCGTGTTACATTTTTCCAACCAATCTTATCCTGGATTTAAAAAGCAAGCAGATTAAAAAAGCAAACCACGCTGGGTGAAAGATTCCTGCTTTGCAGCGGCTTGGACTAGATGACCCTTGTGGCCCCTTCCAACTCTGCAATTCTAAGATTCTATGATTCTACATAAAATCAGAGCTGAAAGGGACACAATGTCTGTCCAGATCTCAGACCTAAGACAGGATAACCTATGTATACACTAAAATGGCTTTAACAGATTTAAATATCCACCCGTACATTTTGACCTTTATGACCAGTTTGTTCTCCTGTCATTATTTTATGGGACATTTTAATAATGCTGCCACAAAACAGCCACTGTATAATTAATTAACCCATTGTTTCTTGTATTTTGGAGACTAATCAATCTTTATTTTTAGGAAGGTTTGTACAGGCAGATTGTTTTTAGCTTTTGTGCTGTTGTTTTATCTCATTTGTCGTGAGTTTATTTTATTACTCTATTTCATTTTTAATATTTATCTTATCTTATTTATTGTAATATTTTAATTTAATTTGTAACAATACAGCAACAATAATAAAGACCCTGCCTAGAATCTCTCTAGGCCTTCAGCACTGAGCCTAAATACAACGTTAAAAGCAACAGCATATCTTGACAACATTATGATTATCGGGGGGAACTCTCTTCCACTTTGGACAGGAATCCACGGCCCCCCAAATTCAACTTCCTCACTCCCCAAGAGCACTTTGTCATGGTGCCTGTTCCCATATGGTACTCTTACCCCACAGACAGCGGCTTGCATCATGGCGTCGAGTCCTCCCTCTGGTGCGTCAAGATTCCCAGATATATCCTGCTTGCCGACTTCTTCTTTAAACTTCTCTACCCTGTCTGTGAGGCTGAGAACATGCCTGAAAGCAAATGGTGGCTGACATTTGGTCTCCTTGCTTGGACAAGGGTTCTGCAGCTTCTCTGGGTGGGTGTTAACAAAGGGCAACACAGTCTTGTCCACAAAGGCGCCAAACCCTAAGGGAACACAAGGGAAGTGCCGCTGAAAAGAAGGGTCCAAAATGGTTATTGTCACCGAAGATATATAGAGGGAAGAACTCTAAACCACTGAGGGGAATAGGGCAGTCAATATATCCTGCAATTGTTTAAAATAAAGTTAAAGTTAATTAGAGGAATACAAGTGGAAAGAGCTGGGAATACAAAAGGGTTATCATTTGACAACTGAATACAACAGAAGAAATATTAATTCTATTCTTCTCTGACCTTAAAATCTCCAACCCCCCTGAAAGAGCTAGATCTTTTTCTTTACATGCTGCTTGTCACCCAAATGAGAATAAATGTCATATTTTTCCTTCCTATGGTTCAGATCTCGACTGTTGGTATCTTTTCTTCAAGAAAGGGCTCATCCATAGTTCCACTTGTTTCTTGCCTAAAAAGCAATGATCTGAGCAGTTTCCCGCTTGCCCCACGCTTTCAAAGCATGGGTCTGAGTTTGACCTGCTGCTTCCCCCAGGGAAAACTGCTTTTTGTCACTGAATCAGAACAAACAATTGTTTCCAAATTTCTTTTAATTTTCTCTTGAAGCTTCCTGAGAGCCATTCTACGTGGGGGGGGGGGGGGGCTGCCAGAGGGCTTTCTGGGGTCCCTGGCTGGGTGGAATATGACTTGGAAGCGGAGGAAAACCCATCCTGCAGAAACGACGCAGCAGCCTCGATGGACAACTAGATACAGAAACACATCCCTTTCTGAATTATCTTCGGAATAAAATAATTTACAACTTAAGTGAGTTTCTTCGTCTGCCACTGAGAGCTTTTATTAGGTGAGTCAGCTACTTTTTACCACTTAGAAAGAAGGAAGCCGCTAAGTGTAGAATGAAGGCAAAAGGCTTGATTTATGCTCTGAGATAACAAAAGTTTAAACGAACAAAGGAGTTTCTGTGCTATGTTTAAGTGCATTATTTTATTATTAAGCAGAATTAGTATTATTATATTATGACAAAAATGTGCATAAGAATATAAAATCTACTTTGGCAGTTGATACTTCCTCCATGGGAATGTTTTTTTTTTCTTATTAAATGAGCTAAGCTTACTGGTACTGCTGTCAAAACAAGGTATCTAGAGGAGTTGTGCTGCTGCTGAAGTTTCTACAGCAACAGTTATAATAAACATTTTATTATTTCTACTCCACCCCCAATAAAGAGACAGATGTGCTAACATTCTTAAAAAGCAAAGTAGAAAACAGAGGGGGTGGGATTAAAACACTCCCAACACAGCATGTTGGGTACCAGGAAAAGGGCAGCAGAGGAAAGAAAGGCATCTTTAGATACCTAGCAGATGATGGTAGAACAAACAATATCGCTTGAATTAAAGATTAATGAAATTAAAAATGATTTGGACACTTTGGATTATGGAATAGACAAAATATCGGAAAACTAGAAGGAACAGTTAATAAAACAGAAGAATCCTATACACTAACATTTGGATAAATGAGGCAAATAAATGAAACAAAGCAATTAAGGGTAGATCTACGCACAGGGGAAAAACGCTATAAATAAGTCAGAAATCATATCGTTATAACAAAAAAAACCTATTGAAAATTACGTATAAAATTTTCCTGCTCTCTGGTGTTGCATGTTTATAATGCATTCAAATAATTGTTTCTTTGCTAATATAAAGGTAAAGGGACCCCTGACCATTAGCTCCAGTTGTGGCTGACTCTTGGGTTGCGGCGCTCACCTCGCTTTATTGGCCGAGGGAGCCGCTGAGTCCTAAATCATGTTTCATTTTGCCTATTACTGTATTTTTTGCACCATAACACTCACTTTTTTCCTCCTAGAAAGTAAGGGGAAATGTCTGTGCGTAGGGAATGCCTACGGGTGGCAGGGGGGATCTGCTGCAGTCGTGAGCAGAGGATCCATGGTTCCCCTTCCTTCCCTCCTCTGTGGCTCACTTTGAAACAGCAAAGCGGGAGAAGAGCCGCTGAGTGGGGAGAAGAGAGGGACAGAGAGCCTGCTTCTTTAAAGGAGCAAAGAACAAGAGGAGAGGAGCCGCTTACACGAGTGTAAACGGCTCCTGTCCGGTTGGTTCCTTAAAGCAAGCAGGCTCTCTGTCCCTCTCTCCTCCCCACTCAGCTCGCTAAATAGCAGCAAAATTTTCAGCTCACTAAGCCGGGGATGAGCGGGGAGGAGGGAGAAAAGCAGAGCCTGCTTGCTTTAAAGGAGCAAAGCGGGAGAGGAGAGGAGCCTTCTCCCCTTAAACCCCTCTTCTGCATTATTAGCAGCATCCTTCTCCACCCACCCCAGGCGTGTTCCTTCTCCCCTTAAACCCCTCTTCTGCATTATTAGCAGCATCCTTCTCCACACACCCCACGCGTGCTCCTTGTCCCTTGAGTGCTTTTCCTTCCCTCAGGAATCCTCAGGATTTTTGCATTGGGCTACTCCAAACTCACTGTCAGATCACATGTCTGTGGCCACAGCATGAACCACAAAAATCATACACCCACTGTTTTGTTTAGAATATTTTTTTTCTTGTTTTCCTCTTCTAAAAACTACGTGCGTGTTATGGTCGGGTGCGTGTTATAGAGTGAAAAATACGGTATCTTCTATCCACTGTGTGAAGTAGCAGCAGAAGTTCCATATTGACAGTGCCATCAGTGCAAAAATAATTTCACTAAATCTCAGTAAATCTGTATTTGATATGGAAGAGTTGTGCTCTGTGTAGTTCTACTCTTTTGAATTAAAACGATCCTAGATGCTAATTTTGTTAGTACCAGGAGAAAAATGGATTAATCAGAAATGTACGCACCTATTCGAGCATGTTTGGTAATACTTTTGAGAGCATTCAGCAGGTCTCCTCCTAGCTTCTTCACATTTTCCAGATCATCATTCATAGAGTATGAGAGGTCCATCAAATAGTAAAGATCTATAGGGTAGTCTTCCCCACGGCGGAATGTCACATTAAAAACAGCAGGTAGATCTGTTAGCAAAAGGGGAAAGAATGAGCATTTGCCCTAATCCTGCCACCCTCAAAGTCTGAGAGCATCCTCTATGGCGGGGGGCCCTCTGGTCTGAGGGCCTTAATTAGGCTCCCAAGGCAGTTTTGGTCAAGCCATGCCCACCTGCATATACATATAGATATAGGCAACTCCCCGTTTGCACGGAGGTTGTATTCCGGGTCATTGTGCATGTCAGTGGTTGCATGTAAGCTTGTTCCATTCCTGCCCCTGTGGGGCAAGTAAAGCTGGGATCAAATGTGGGAGGGGGTTCATACACTGTGGGAAGCACCTAACAGGCACCAACACTCAGCTGACAGTTGTGGCTTCTGTGCACAGCGCAATGCAAGCCCTGAAGATCATCAAGACTTGCATAGCGCTGTGAACACATGCCCTGATGATAAGGTGATCAATGGGATGGGGGTGTTTGTGCCCAGTGCCATGCAAAAAAAGTCACCTGATATATTTATGCTGCCAGGTGATTGACAGGTGGGCAACTCTACCCATCTGTCAAAGTTGCTCTGCAGGTGGTGGAGGAGACAAGTATCTAACTCTACAAAAGGCATTTGAGATTTACTACATCCACTTCCGGTGCTCTCCACCATGATGAAGGTAGTTCCCACATTAGCAGAACCCGTTCGCGGAACATAAACAAAGACTAATTTGAGGATAATTGTCCTTGCAAGCCCCTCCCCCTCTGGTCGGGGGGGGGGGTGAGCTTCACTCACAGATCATCTGATACCTGGCTCCCATCCTGAAATGGAAGGTGGGAGGCGCTGAGTGCAAAGCATTTTGCGTATCGGAAACCCTCCAATGCAGTCATTATGAGCGGAGGATCTTCTGTATCTTAGAAAGAAAAATTTGGATCTTATTTACAGACATGTGCTGGACTAATGGAACAAGATAACCTCCTAAATGAATCAGCCACTGAGCAGCAACGTTTTGGTTTGGAAAGAAGATATTCTTCGTAGTGAACTGAGGTGTGTTGGGGGAGGGGAACCGTTACCCTTTCTTAATATATTATGTTTGCTGCTTTGATGATTCGGCAAACCTCCCCCCGAATGCTAATGGATTGAAAAAAGGCAGCAGGAGATCAATGAGAACAAGATAATATTTATGGATTATTACAAAAATAGGACACTGTGAGAATATGTTATGATGTAAAGCTTCACTGAACTGCAATTAAGATGCCTTTTGAAGATCTACCACAGCTCTGGTGGGACGCCATATCGTTAACAGCTGAGCGATGGATGGGAAAGAATAGTTGGAGACCTGCCAAGGTCTATGGTGGGACACCAGTCTTTTTTTATTTATTTTTAGACTTCGACAAACAAAAATGGCATGTATGACGCAGTGAAAATTAGCCCTTGAGAGCAGAGCAGTGAGATCAAGAGATGCCGTATATGATGGATTACAACAGGAAGAATGAAGAAATGAAAAGAAAATAAACATCTCACACAGGAAATTCACGGAATGCAAACTCCTCTTGCAGAAGTAAAATTTATTAAATAAGTACTTATGAATGAAAGTCAAGAAATCATTGACTGTTAAATTAAGGATTAAGATCAGAATTGTTGTAATTGGATTAATCAAGATCAAGGAAGCAGGAAGAAATAAGAACTATGTACCCTGAAACTCAACACATGGAAAGGCACTAAAAATTGTTTAATTTGATATTTGAATAATTGGCCTTCTGATTGTATTGTAATTTGGTATTGTCATAATGCAGCTTTTATTGGATTATGATAATTGAAAATTAATAAAAATGATTATACAAAAAAAAGAGAGTTTTACTACATCCTGACTGTTATGGAAGAAAATATCAAAGCTAAAGATCGCAGGAAGCATATCAAAATGCCAGCGTATTTCAACCTGCACCAGTACTACTCTCAATGCAAATAATTAAGTACTAGGTATTATCCTGTGGTCCTCCAAAGTCTGTTGGACTTCAATTCCCAGCAGCACAGCCACCCTAACCAAGTGGTTCAGCAACTTCAGAAGAACAACAAGCACCCACCCCACCTAGAAAATTGTAAAACATTTCAGTTTGTCCTGGAACTAACTTTTGAGGGCAAGACGCAGAAGTTCTTGTTGTGCCAAGATTACAAAGCTCCTCTCATACTTAGAAGTACAGACAACAACCAACTGGCATGCAACTGTGTGTATCACACTGAACCCAGAAGTGACTTAAAAATGGCAAAAACAGCCCCCAAAGAGCCCAGAAAGGGCAAAAGATGGTGTGAAAACAATGCCTATCAGTCCCATGAGCCTCTGCAAGTGCAATTCCAGAAGCCCTTGCACCGACCGTTAAGGCCTGTGGAGAGTTGGGAGGTTGAGCAAGGAGGTTTGGTGCGAGTGATTGTGGTGGAGTTTGGCGTCTGGTAAGTACTGTTGGTTGTTGTTTTTTACTGTTCTTTCAAGAGTTTCCAGAGGTTTTGAGGGTGTCTGCAGGCTGTTCCAATGGCGTTGATTGCACTTAAATGCATGGTGTGATTGCACTTAAATGCATGGTGTGATTGCACTTAAATGCATGGTGTGATTGCACTTAAATGTGGTGTGATTGCACTTAAATGCATGGTGGCTTGGAACACAGCCCCTGCATAAATGGGGAGTTGCCTGTAGTGTTGGGTAAACTCTCCAAGGTATAGCATGATGGGGTGCAATGTTCCACAGGAAACGTAGTACTTTCAGTGGCTTTTGTAACTGAAAGAGCCCCTGAAAGAACTACCCCTCTCAACCTATCACTCAGGATGACAGAGCTTTTGGGGAGGGGGCCCCCTCTGCTGTCTCTCCTTCCATCACTCCTGCGTTCTGCCTATTCACCAAGGTGAAATGCAATATTGAGGGCTGGCAGGTGGGGAAGGGGATTTCCTCTGAGCATTCATATTCTGAGGCAGCGTTTGGGAGACACACTTCCCATTTTGAGTTGGGTCTTTGGAACCACCTAGGGCTCATTTCCAAGTCAGGCTCAGATAATCTCTCACAACATCCATACTTAGAAGTGAACAAGGTGTGGCACACACTCGATATTTGATGTTTATTTCTGCATACTGCTTTTTGTTCTTTCAAGCTTTAATAAAAATTCAAATACAAGAAAAAAACAGAAAAAGAAGTGAACAAGGTGCATGTGTATAACAACACGGGTGACATATATTTCTCTGGATGTTCAGCATCTACATCTTACCTCTGCTTATTTGTTTCGGGCACTTTATAACTAGTTCTTCAGCCAAAGGCTCCCAAAGAGGCATTATAGAATTTAAACAATCAAATCCAACACTTAAAACCAGGCATAAGGTACTTCCCCACCTTCCAAGAATTCGAGAACTATTTATATACCTGTACAAAGGAAGTCACACCTGTTCTTTGCCCTGTCACTATAATCACCCCATTCATCCACTACTAGACATTTGTCTAGTAATTACTCAGAGTAGTACCTTGTCTTAGCTGCAGGTGCACATTCTCAGGCTGGATTTGCCTCATCTGACTTGCTGGTGGACCCGACTGGGCAAAGCTTTCTGGAAAAATTATGTCATCCCCACATCCCCTCTGCCGGAGTTGTTCCCTGGTGTCACAGCGACTGGAATCTTGTTCTCCTACTTTTGTGAAATCCTATATTTCATAAAAATAAAAAAGAACAAATGGTCAGTATGTTTCAGAAATAAGTCTGATACATTTTGGACAACAGAGGAAGAACAATAGCTCCAAAAACAAGCTTTGCCTGCAGAACTTCCAATGTCCAGTGTCTCTAGTTAAAAGGATATCTAGCTACAGGGCTGAGAATACCTTTGCCTGAGCTGGTGGCCATTTATAACTAGTTCTTCAGCCAAAGGCTCCCAAAGAGCCTGTCTACAGACAGTCAGAATAGAATTCAGGAGCTTAAAACATTACTCTTCTAAAGGATTGTACTGGAAAGGCATTCATGGGACTTCCATATGGCAGTCTGTTGTGGAATTGGTCTAACATTGCTCATGCTTACAAGTTTTTTGTCATAGTATTCATGTATGATGTTATTGAAATACTAGTCTGTACTAGTCTGTACTTTTCTTACATTTCAACCATATTTCCCGTTGCCATGGAAGTCAATAAGGGGAGTCCAAATGGCCAAAATATTGTGAAATTTTAGAACAGGAGGGAAACAAGTGGAAATTGCAGAGTTTTGAGAATTTAAAAGACAAAGTGCGTGACTGGCTTCATTATTATCAAATATTGGAGGTTTATAAGTTGGATAGGAAAATTGGTTTCCAGGTGGAAAAATCAAAACTGGAAACAGAGTTGTTAGAATCCAAAACTAAGAATTTGTCAAAAATGTATAACTTGCTGCTGAAATGGAATACGCAGGATGAAACAGTTAAATCAGCTATGATTAAGTGGGCACAAGATATTGGTCATAACATTATGTTTGCTGACTGGGAAAGGTTGTGGACCACAGGCATGAAATTCACGGCATGTAATGCCTTGAGAGAGAATATTATGAAAATGATTTATAGGTGGTACATGACCCCAGTCAAGCTTGCAAAAATTTACCACTTATCAGATAATAAATGTAGGAAATGTAAGGAAAATGAAGGTACATTCTTTCACCTCTGGTGGACATGCCCAAGGATTAAGGCTTTCTGGGAAATGATATATAATGAAATGAAAAAGGTATTCAAATATACCTTCTTGAAGAAACCAGAGGCCTTCCTCCTGGGTATGGTTAGCCATGTGGTGTTAAAGAAGGACAGAACTTTTTTTATGTACGCCACAACAGCAGCAAGGATTCTAATCGCAAAATATTGGAAGACACCAGATCTACCCACTCTGGAAGAATGGCAGATGAAGATGATTGACTACATGGGACTGGCGGAGATGACTGGCAGAATCCGAAACCAGGAGAAAGAGACAGTGGAAGAAGATTGGAAGAAATTTAAAGACTATTTAAGCAAACATTATAATATTAATGAAGGCTAGAATCGACATGAGTTTTAAAAGTTTGTGGTTTTTCAGGGACGTTGATTAAGGAAAAAGAACAGAATTATTAAAAATAATGGGAAATAAGGGAATGGAATTGCTGATTAGATAAATGGAATTAGAATACAGAAGGGGGAGGTGTGAGGAGGTCGAGGAAATTAGGTTTCAGAAATAAGATTTGAAATTATACATGTTTCTAGTATTGTGTCTGTGTATGTTTGTATTGTTGTTTGTGTTTATATGTCTTAATTTGGAAACTTCAATAAATATCATTTAAAAAAAAAAGGAAGTCAATAAGGGGACTTTCAGGGAGGAAAGATGGCGGACTAGACTTTTATTGTCAACATACAGTGGTACCTCCGTTTACAAACTTAATTCATTCCGGAAGCCCGTTCTTACACCGAAAGCGTTCTTAAACTGAGGTGTACTTTCCCCAATGAGGCCTCCCGCTGCTGGTGCCCTTCCACCAGTCGGCTTCTGTTCGTCTTCCGGGGCAAAGTTTGCTAGCCGGAACACCCACTTCCAGTTTTGCATAATATCTGCTCTTGTGCACTACTTTTGGGTGTTCCCAGGTACGGAAATACATGCCTGGCTGGCCAGATAGGAGGAGGATGGATGGATGGATGGGAGAGGGACAAAAGAAAGAAGAATCCCCAGAGCACAAGCTGCATCCATTCGTGTCGACAGCGAGTGCCTGAAGAGCAACTAATGCCCATAATGGAGGAGGCTAACAGGGCCATCATGCGCAGCTAAGAACCAGACCTGAGGGACCTGTGTGTGATATCAAGCCTCCACCTTGAAATAGACTCAGGAAACTCCCCTCTCAGATTTGACCCATGACCTGTGGCTAAAAGATCAAAGTGATAGGAACCATGAATTGTGAAGTTACCTACAATCAATGCCACTTCTCATTATTTGCTTTCAATGTTTTATTTGAAACATTATTAATTTATCCCACCTAATCTGCACGCTTCAAGCACGGATCTAAGAGACCTAAGTTTTATTGTGTTGGTTTTGAATTTGGGTTTAAGTTTATTGTGCCATTAAGTTTATTGTGGTTTTGTGTGGTTTTATTATTTTTATTTTTGTTGAGAGAAATCCTAACAAATGTTGCTGGCTTCCATCCTCCTGATAGCAAAGTCAATGCTGTCCAGTCAATCTCTTGGGCCACATTTTAGCACTGCACAGGGTACCACTGAAATTTGAGACCCACGGATCTGCCCCCAAATAGGGAAAGGGGTGCCATGAAGCTGGAGATCTAGAAGAGCAGAGCATTCACCATTTTGAAAACAGCAGATTCTGTTTATTATTTTTAGGACAGTGACATTGGGCCTGCCCAAAAAGCAAAACTTGAAATGGACATCCACTATCCAAAACAAAAAAAAGTTTCATTATCTTTATACCAAAAGGTATCATTCAGAGTGAAAAGGTTCAGAGGAAAAATTATTTGACGGAACATAATAATATGCGTGAAAAACAAGAGATGGAAAACTTACCCGCTTCTTACACCAGGCGCATCCCGGGCCAGACTGGATGCAGTCCTGACATGTTTTCACATTGTATTTGGTGCACTCAAGAGACAGCACTTAGGAAGAACAGGGCAGGTGGAATTAACATGAGGAAAAACTACACATAATATGAAGCTAAAACTTACCGCAAATTGAGTACATGGCAAACTATGTAGAAGGTTGATATATGAATATGCTGATGCAATATTAAAACAGAGACAAAAACAATCTCAAGACTCTACTTCAATATTAATTGTTGAGAAGGGGCTGCATTATCTGGCACTTAAGTTAAAAACCTATCAACAGCCTGGATTCAGAAGGACACGCAGGGCTTGTCCACACTTCGCTTGTCCCACACCTACAAAGCTTGCGCTTTTCTGCCTGTCCTGTGCTTTCTAGGCATGGGTCTGAGTGGGTTTTCCTTTGCCTCACTGCTTTCCCCAGGAAAACCTGCTCTTTACTGCTGAATTGGACCAAACAGTGGTTGGCATCCGTCTCTCATGAGTGCAACTCCGGGGGTGAAGTCAAACCACTGCATTAGCAGCAGTGAGGTGACCTCCCCAGGGCACAAGCCTGGGCAGGGTGGATGGAGGTCCTGGGCTGCCCAGACGACTCCTGTGGAAAGGATGATGGCCAACTGACCAGTGGCGTAGCGTGGGTTGTCAGCACCCGGGGCAAGGCAAGTAATTTGCGCCCCCTAACCCGTGGATTTGCGCCCCCTAACCCGTGGATTTGCCCTAACCCCAGATGTTGCGCCCGGTGCGGCCGGCCCCCCCTGCACCCCCCACGCTACGCCACTGCAACTGACTGTCTCCATCAGCCGCTGGCTGGCCAAGACAGTTGTGTGGCGTTCTGGTTGATGTTTGCTCCAGTTCATCTGTAAAGAGCAGGCTTATCTGGGGGAAAGCGAAGGGACAAGTGGATGAGTCCTCCCTGTGAGGAATATGTCTGTTGGACAGGATTTCACAGCTATTTTATTATTAAGATTACTTATATCATGCATCTTCAACCACACAGGCCCACAAAGCTGAAGTGAATATGATACAATATAATACAACATTAAAATAACCCATTAAAAGTTTTACCTCAACAAGAGATACAAAAAGAAGCACCATACATCATCCCCCAGCAAAATCACAAACAGGTTAAGAGCGAGGCAACACAGCAAAGCTTGTGGTGTGTGTGTGTGAGAGAGAGAGAGAGAGAGAGAACGAGAAAGAGAGAGGTATATATATACAGTGGTGCCCCGCAAGACGAATGCCTCGCAAGACGAAAAACTCGCTAGACGAAAGGGTTTCCCGTTTTTCGAGGTGCTTCGCAAGACGAATTTCCCTATGGGCTTGATTCGCAAGACGAAAACGTCTTGCGAGTTTGCTTTCTTTTTTCGTAAAACCGTTAATACCCGGGAATCCGCGCTCCACAAGATGAAAAAATCGCAAGACGAAGCGACTCGCGGAACAAATTATTTTCGTCTTGCGAGGCACCACTGTATTATATATATCCACCCCCGCAAAGATACAGAGTGCTGAAATCCCAGGACAAGGAATCCCATGGTCTGGGCACTGTTATTAAAAATGCCCAGACATGCACCCGCAGTTTCCAGGCTTCACAGTGTAGCCAGGAGTACAAAATATCTCAGCAAGTGAGGATGTTGAAGGGATCCTTCTGATATTGAGGCTCCAAGCTATAAGCAGCTATCGGATGAAAGCAGCACCTTGAGCCGGGCATTACAACCAGCATCTTGCTGCTGCTTCCTGTAGTAACTCCAGTCTCCAGACGCCCTTCAAGGACAGGCTTACATTCTGTCGCTGTTAGGAAGAATGGTGCCACATCCACCTTGTTTTTCACAAACTCTTTGGGCTGCACTTTGTTGCAGATTGGGGCAGAAGAATTGACTGTACCTTCTCTTACAAACCATTTGTGTGCCTGATCCATTGTCCTCAGGCAAACAGTCCTGGTGGCTGCTGCTTCAGTTTCATAGCTATCAGCACCGCAGACCCAAAGCCTGAGTGTCCTGCACCTTTTCACTTGCACAGACAGTTATTAAAGTAACCAGCAGTTATTTTAATATGTTTTGCTTGTATTGCCCCCTCTCAATGGCCCATGTTTTAGCAATATGGTGTGGTAGATAGCACCTATCGGTAAAATGAACATGTGATCCTGTAGCTCAGATAAGCGCCTCTTGCACAGGAAAACACCACCGACTTGGGATACCGATTAACAAGATTTCCCACTGAAGATAGGATAATGGGCACAATCCAACAGAAGGCTGAGCCTACTTAAGCCCACTTTGTTCAAGGCCCTTACAGGCTTAGCTCTACAGGGAGAGGGTGGTCATTACACCGCTACAAATGCAGATAAAGCTGATGCAGCACTACTTCCACCTAATAGTGGCAAGTACCTGATGTCAGAATCAGCAGTCCAGCGCCAGACAGCAGAAGGAAGCGCTCGTGAAGCATCTCCTGTGAAATTGAAATAATATACCATGAAATGACTACGCTAAAAGACTATAAGGTGACTTTGTTTGTTTGTTGACATTATATTATGCATTTCCTCCTGAAAGAGCCCAGGATCACACTTCAAAACGACCTGGACAGATTAGAGAACTGGGCCAAAACAAACAAGATGAATTTTAACAGGGAGAAATGTAAAGTATTGCACTTGGGCAAAAAAAATGAGAGGCACAAATACAAGATGGGGGACACCTGGCTTGAGAGCAGTACATGTGAAAAGGATCTAGGAGTCTTGGTTGACCACAAACTTGACATGAGCCAACAGTGTGACGCGGCAGCTAAAAAAGCCAATGCAATTCTGGGCTGCATCAATAGGAGTATAGCATCTAGATCAAGGGAAGTAATAGTGCCACTGTATTCTGCTCTGGTCAGACCTCACCTGGAGTACTGTGTCCAGTTCTGGGCACCACAGTTCAAGAAGGACACTGACAAACTGGAACGGGTCCAGAGGAGGGCAACCAAAATGGTTAAAGGCCTGGAAACGATGCCTTATGAGGAACGGCTAAGGGAGCTGGGCATGTTTAGCCTGGAGAAGAGGAGGTGAAGGGGTGATATGATAGCCATGTTCAAATATATAAAAGGATGTCACATAGAGGAGGGAGAAAGGTTGTTTTCTGCTGCTCCAGAGAAGCAGACACGGAGCAATGGTTCCAAAATACAAGAAAGAAGATTCCACCTAAACATTAGGAAGAACTTCCTGACAGTAAGCTGTTTGACAGTGGAATTTGCTGCCAAGGAGTGTGGTGGAGTCTCCTTCTTTGGAGGTCTTTAAGCAGAGGCTTGACAACCATATGTCAGGAGTGCTCTGTTTCCTGCTTGGCAGGGGGTTGGACTCGATGGCCCTTGTGGTCTCTTCCAACTCTATGATTCTATGATTCTATTCTATGATTATAGGGCAGCAAACCTATCTTACAATCTTTTTTAATTAAAAAAACCCAATCAAAAATACTTTAGTTAAAACAATCTAAATATAATTACAGTTTAAAACATCTCAAAGCATTTACAGTTAAAAACATTATTCCCTCCAATAATCTGAGGCTTTCCATCCAGCAAATGCATGAGTAAACAAGTAAACAAGGATGGCAAAAGTTGCACCTGGGGGGGGATTCCACATCTGGGGAGCCACCACTGAAAAGGCCCCGGTGGCTGCACAACTACCCAGACCTCACCTGTTGATCCTATGGACCAAGACGGTTGATACTTGGTTGGTATGGAGTTGTAGAGTCAAAGAACTTACGAAGGATGCACACAATTTGTGAAGCTCAGTTACAGATGTGATATTTTGGGGTAGGATAGGAAATTTGGGGAGAAAGCAGAAGTATATGCAGCATTTGCTTACAAGTGCATTGACTAACTTAAAATGAAATTTAATTCTGGTATCTCACAACATCGCAGCAAATCATCCTTAAATATCTGCACTGCCTGCCTCACTCCCACCAGGGCCAACTGACACCAACTGCCCTGTGGGGAAAAGGTATTGCTATGGCAATACTGCAATCATTGATTAACTGACGTGTAAGGAAAATTTTGTTTTGTTATGAAATAAGAAGAAGAAGAAGAAGAAGAAGAAGAAGAAGAAGAAGAAGAAGAAGAAGAAGAAGGCAGTTTTATGACAATGAGCATATATCCTGTATTCATCCTGCTTTGCATGCCAGGGTGCTCACATGTCTACCCATTAGTCATTTATTTACCCCACACTTTCAACACAACTCCCGGTCACTTTTCAAACCACAAAAGGTGCTTTAATCCACTTTCAGTGCAGAAAATTAAAGTTCTGTTGTACTTCTGAATCCCTCTGACAAATCAGTGAGTCATTTACAGTTTGGGAAGCAGCTAGCGCAGTGGTTAAAAGAGTGAGCTATATGAGTAAGGCTCTAATCTCCCCTTATCTCTCAGGGTCAGCCCCACCCATCCGCCATGTGGGCAAGTCGACTTGCCTACTTTACAGAGGTACTTGTAAAGATCCCAACAAGAGTGTGAAATGTCAGCCTTTGCAGAGATGAGAATCAAAGAAGATACAGGCAGTCTCCTTCATGTGCTTTTTCCACCTCAGTCACAGCACATATAGGAGGATCCTTTTCAGCCCAGCAGCCTGCAGATGAACACAACTATTTTCAAAGGCAAAATTAGAGAAATTTGTGTGATTTTAAGGATCTGGTCAGCTATCTCCTTTTGCTTTTTTAAATAATGATTACAATCTTGTAAATGGTAGCATAAATTCCACTCTTCTGGGACATATAGCTGTGTTCCCTCTCTACTGTGCCACTTTTTCAAGAAAATCTAATTTGCTTGCATTCACTCAAACAGCAGTTTGAGGCAATGGCATTCTTCTACCCACCTGCAAAGGGAGTCTATAAATCGATTAGGCATGCTATGCATTAAGTGGCTGAATCAGTGACATCACGGATGTTAACTCCCTCCTTCCATGTTCGCATACATTCTCTGGTATTTTTCAAAGGTTTATTCATTTTTAGTTATTTTCAGCCCCACTGACCACATTTTAAAAGTGTTGAATATGAACAAAGCTACCACCTTCCCTGCAGCAATGCCTCACCATTACACAACATTCTAGATGCCTCTCAAAGCCGTAGTCTAGCAAAGTGCATTACTGTACTGATATTTCGACACCCCCCCCCAAGCAACAAAAGGCACTGTTTCCACAAACATAAGCATATTTCTGGCTAGCTGTGTAGCTACAGATCTATGTCACAAAAGTGTGGAAAACTTTTAAGTTCTCCATAATTCTTTATTAGGCAAGGTGTTACACAAGAGGCAGGAGTGGGTGGAGGGGGAGGAAAAATAAAAACCGAAAAAGTTCAGAAATTAAGCTGGCATAGACAGCTCTAAAATACAGAGCTAAGTAAGTTCTTCTCAAGTGCTGCGGAGCTATCATGTTACATGTTTAGGACTCCAGGATGAAGAAGCAATGAGTAATTAAAATATGTTTTGTAAGATCTGTCCCAAATATTAAACCAAAGGTGTGGAAGCTGCAGCCCTCCACATATTGTTAAAATCCAGCTTCTGTTATCTTTCACAACTGATCATGCTGGCTGGGCTAATGGGAGTTGGAATCCAACAACACATATTCCCCATCTCTGTCTACAAGCTTCCTGGAGTAGGCAGGGGGCAGAAGTAAAAAAAAACTTTAATTTAGAAGAGCAAGGTATAAAAAGCACAGCTAGGTAGCTGTGTTGGTCCAAAAGAGGGGGAAACCCCTCCAACCTCACCCCCTGCATTGTGTAACATCTTGCCTGGTGACGAGTTATGGAAAAGGTCAGGTGCAGTTTCCAAAATGCCCCCCCCCCAACAAACCCATGAAATAAGGGGCCACAAATTAAGTTTTGTGGTTGCTTACAACTTTATTATTGCAGAAGCTTTCATGGACTACAAAAAAACCCAACCTTTGAGCATGTGCAATTTCACACCTTTCAGCAAAACACACACACACAGTATTTTACCAACCTTGATAAATAGAAATATATTCTTGAGTTAAAGTCCAGTCAAATGAAATTTAAACTTGCTGCTGCTGAAGGTGATGAATGTTAACAGTTGAAGCTAGTGGCTGGTTTTGTACCCAAACCGGCAAATTGTGGATTATATTGTAGAGGCAGCATGCTTGAGAAGTAAATTACGGTACATAATGTGGACACAGAGGAAAGATGCACATGCTTTCCAGAGTTAAAACCAACATGTCCCTGTGTATTAATCCCCAGGTTCACTTCCTCTGACATCTCCTGGGGCAGCCCAGCCAGGAGCCAGGAGCTGCTGCTCTGGGAGGCCCCTCTTGCATCCCACATGAGGAGGCCTGTTGTGGTGAGCCTGGCTGCAAAGGCCACAGCAGGCACCACAAGACCACAGAAGACTGTGGCAGTGAGGATGTGCACGTGTGTGCTACACATTAAGCATTGCTGCTGCTTGTGGCTGCTTCTTCCTACAGCTCTTGCTTCTGCCATCCCCTTGGACATCAAGGTGCAGGAGCAGCTCAGCTGGTCCCTCTGCTTGCAACTGTGCCCTTAAAGGTGATGAGGAGCAGGCACAGGCAGTCATTCCATCACCATCGTTGGCAAGGATGGATGGTGCCCAACCTGATCACAGCTGAGAGGAAAATAATTGCCCACCACCTGTGTAGATGGGCTTTTCCTTTTGGGAGCTACATTACAACTTGATAATACTGGATAATTTGGTTCCAAGTGACTCTATTTATCCAGCACTCTGCCAGATTTATCCCTGGCTTTGCCAAATTAAAGGCCACCAAATTTCTCTTTACTTTTGTTTCCTGCCTACTCCAGGAGCCTGTGCGTTTTGTGTTAGGTTTGGGACAGACCCTGGGTTCACAACCAAATTTTAATTTCTGAGAGATGGAGACCACTTCTTGTTTTTACATCCCAGAATCCTGGCATCTTGGCATCCCCTGAAGATTTCTGGGAGCAGGACTTGGCTAAGGGTACTGAGAGTTGCTAGAGGACACCATTACCCCCTCCCAGAGGTACAATTCCTAGATTGGTTTAATAATCTATCCTGTTTCACAGGGAACTCTGGAAACAGTAGCTGTGGGAGGGGAATAGGAGCCTCCTAACATCTCTCAGCACCTTTTACCAACTACAGCTCCCAGGATCCTTTAGGGGAAGCCATGACTTTTTAAAGTGGTATCACAGAGCTTTAAAGGTATGTTGTGGATGTGGCCTCTGTCTAAGCAATTCAGGAGTGTGGGAAAGGTTTCATCCTCCCTCTCCACATATATGATGCTACAACACTAATAAAGGACAACTCTTGCAGTCACTTTTCTCATATGATGTTGAAGGTATGCCTCAAGTTGGCTATTGCAGTGTCCAACATGGAAAATCTCCCTCCTAGGAGGCTCCCTCAGGAATAAATTACATGTGGCAGCAGCAGATCCAGTGGCCTGCAGTGCTGGTCAATTTTAAGAGCCAGGGGGCTGTGTGGGCAAGGGGAGCTGAACCCTGTTCTGCCTCCTGCCGCCTTTCAGTCTTCCACCCTAGCTACTTTGTTCTCAGTCAGAACCAGACACCAAGTCAGCGAAACAAGTGAAAGAGGACAGCCCTGATGGATCAGGCTGAAGACAGTCTAGTCCAGCATTTTATTCTCAAAGGGTTCAGTTGGATGCCCACGGGGAAGCCAAGTTCAGACATGCACACCATTGCCCTCTCCTGCTTTGGGCTGCTATTAATGTGCACACTTCCCCAGACCCTGTGAGTATTTATAGCCTTCCTGATGAGTACCTATTATCCTTCATGAGTGGCTGTGGCAAAGAAAGCCGCAGAATCAGGGGCAGATTCAGCTCTTCTCATCTACAATGAATTTTGCTATTAAACTCAGCCCTAAACCATGGAGGCAAACCTGGTTTTACAGAAAAAGTTCAGGCAATTTAAATATTCAATGACATTTTAAGATGTAAAATACGTTTCTTGGCATGGATGGTATGTTAATATCCTGGTCTAGTATTGCCTTCTAACTGTGTAACATTTTTGGAATTGGTTTAGGTTATTAAAGTATTTAATTATTTAATATTAATTAAAAGTATGATGGGAAAGCTCCTGGATAATCAAGGGTATGTTAGGACCACAATGAGTGTTTACAACACACTACTTAAGTTTTGAGCAGAACATTTTCCTTGAGCTGAATGTTCAGACAGGTGTTTGATTTTCCAAAACGTCTTGGAGCCGACTTGCTCTGAGGTATGAGGATGGAGATTATTGACAGTGGCCTGGTTTCTACATAACACTAAACCATAGTTCAGCACTAGGTGAACAAGCCTGGATGAGATTTGGGCTTGTGTGCACACCTTGCTGCTCTCCCCTGTTGTAGATGCAATTCGGAGATTGGAGGCATCTTTTCTCTTAGTTTAAATAAACTGGAATATATGCTGTCAAAGCCAGGAACTGTTTTCTCAAACAAGCCAGGATGAAAAAGCATGGTTTGATCTTGGCTTGTTTCAATAAGCCATACTTTCAACTATGTAACAACAAACTATGATTAATTTAAGGCAGGAAGTGAATGCTTTCAATTCCCTCCATGTGGATGAGCCAGAGGAGAAGGGGAGAGGGGGAGTGTACAAGACTGAGGCTCATTCATATAGTACTAAGCAATAGTTTAGCATGAAGTTGGGACAAGTGCCATGGGCTTCCAAATTCCCTGGGGAAAATAAAAGCAGCAGAGGATGCCTGGAAAAGACTGGGCCTATTTGCTTCACTCTTTGCAGAATTCCTCCCTTGCTTCTGGCTGTCTTTTCTGACTTATGTTCCTTATTTTCAAGTTGTTGTGTTGAAAGAGCTCTGAGAAAAAGGGAACTCTTGATGAGTCTTTCTCCCTGCAGCGTGGAAGAAGGAAGGGCATTTCACTGCTGGTGGAGACATATGGAAAGCAAAGGCAAAAGCATGCTGTGCCTGTGATTGTATCTTACAACACTCATCTGAATGCTGTTTCCATAAATAGTCTTAGGTACTGTCTGAAGCAGGAAATGCATCTCCCTCTCTTATCTTCACTATAAGGGAAAATAATTATAAATGTTGTCAGACACCTTTTGAAATATGACTTTAAAAGCCCAAATTTCAGATTTTATGGGCTGGTGATCTATGTACCATAGACTTGGCCTTCCATCATACATGTCATCTCTTTCATCTGTACCACACCGACTTGCATTTATTCGTGCAAGGTTCAATGTTTTTCCATCGAACCTGCTGAGCCACAGATTTTCCAAGGGTTTGGTGTCTCCGCTATGCGAGTGTGACGGGAAAACAGTTGAATCTCTTCCACATATAATGTTCAACTGTCCCTTACATAGCATAGCCAGGACTAAATTCCTGGGTCCTGCTTTACTGCGCTTGGTTGGCAGGCCTGTTGAGTCACATGCCGCACTGCTTTTGCAGGATACAGATCCTTCTGTAACTCTGCAGGTGGCGAGATTCCTGAATGCGGTTATCTCACACACAAAAACCACCAAAAAACAACAACAACAACAAAAACTAATCGGACAGTTATGATGTGAGTGCATGACGGATCTCGTCTCCAGTTCTCCTTTTTCTGTGAACCGTCCCTTGGATCTTTCCGGGCCCCAAGCTGTTATTTGCCATTGCTCAATGACCCACCCTTGTATCGTGGTGTTCCCCTTCTGTTGTTAGATGTATTGGTTTTTATGCTTCTGTGCTTTTATGTTTGTACATATTCTATGGGCTAATAGCCGTAATAATATATATATATATATATATATATATATATATATATATATATATATATATGTACCATAGAGATACAATCCTAGGCATACCAGGGAACAAATCTCATTGGTGAGCTCTCTCTCTCTCCCCCCCACACACTTTCTACTTTAAATATCATTACATTTATGCTGCATATTCCTACAAGCATTTGTCTTTGGAGAACCAGTGTGAAAAAACAGGGTGAAACACTATAGAAATAATAGAAAGCTATATGTTATTCTCTTCCTTTATCTTAAAGAAGGATTCCTAAAGTTACAAAAAAGGAGATTCTGACAAAACATCAGGAATAACTTTCTGACAGCAAGAGCTGTTTGACAACAGGACTGTCTCCCTTAGAGGGTGGTGAACTCTTTCCGTGAAGGGCTTTTAAGCAAAGGTTGCCTGGTCATCTCTCATGGATGCTTTAGCTGCGATTCCTGCGTTGCAGGGGGTCCCTTACAACTCTGCAATTCTATGATTCCAAGTTATACTCCAAGCCTCATGTGATCCTGTGCCTAAAATCCACACACCAGGAAAACATTCAGCTTCCCAGCTGGCAAAACTAATGTTTATCATTGGAGTTGCCAACTGATTTCCCTCTTGTACCTTTAGCATTTATGTGATTCTCAGCAATTATGCAGGTGGAGCGTTCCCAGTTCCACTTCTTGCATTTCTATCTGTCAAGTTAGAGTTAAAGGGACAGGAGTGGGGTCAGTAAAAACACTAGCATCCCTTTATGTCATACAATTGTTATAAAAGCACAGAAGCCCTGCCACAAAAAAAGTTAGCACCCCAATGCAGACAAGCGAAGACAGTATGTATTTCTATTAGTTACTGTCCAGTTACACCAATCTGTTACTAATGTACCAAAAGGCAGAGCACACTACACAATGTACGGCTGCAATCCTAACCCCACTTACTTGGGAGTTAGTCTCTTTGAATTGAATAGGACTTAATTTTGAGTAGGCAAGGTTAGCATTGCAGTCCTGGTCAGACTCATATCCGCCTGGGGGAAAACTTTAACCAAATCTTGGGTATTGGATCTTCCATTGCTGGAGTCCTGTCACTTTAAAAGGATTCCAAGCTTATATAATACTTTTCCACACCAGGTTTCATCAGAAGCCACAGAATGTAGCTTTCTCATGAGATATTCCGCAGAAGTGTGAAAAGCAAGCTGACCTGCAAACTTACACATGCCATACCACAAAATAGCTAGCATACCATTTTCATAGAAGCAGAGATGAAAGTTGCACATTGAACTATAGGCCAGCAAGAAATGGGCTCATTAAGGATATAGTTATGACCCTTGGGAGGAACATAAAGAAAAAAACTGCCCTGGTGCATCTGCATCAGCACAACGTGACCCCTGTATCTGTCCCAGATGCAACAGAACATGTCTTTCCCACATTGGTCTGCTCAGCCACAACAGGTGTTTGAAATTCTCATTGTCCTAGGCGCATTTTGCGATGGGGAATTTCATTAGTGCAAGCATTTCTGAGCTCTGGGTGTCGTACTGTGCCTAAGATTTCAGATTAAAACTGCAGAGTGGAAGGAAAGGAGGACCTTATTCTGCCTCCCCACTTTCAGCTACTCTCTGAAGACTAGAAGAGAGACCCTCTTAAGACTATCAGGGGGGCGGGCAAGAGAAGGACTAGACTACGTGAAAAATGAACATAATATGTTAGCTGCAGTTCATTTATTTTCAGCTTTGTATTCTTGTAATAAAAAAGCATGCCAAGACATTCCATTGTTGCGCCCATAACTGGATTTAAGGTGCCCTTTAGCTCCTAGCTTTCACATCTGTTTCTAACACTTCCAACGGTTTAACTTCACCTCCAAAGGTGCAATCCTCCACTGTCCCCCCAGAGACAACAACTGCTCCCTCACATGCAGAATACTAGGCAGAAGGTCTGTTTCTCCTCAGAAGTATTTCTCTTCAGCCTGGTGACTCTAGAAAGCTCTGGCCCTTCTTTCTGTTGTTTTCCTCTCAGCTACAAAGAGAGAAACTGCCTTGCATTTTGAATCCCACATGAGGAAAAGGTACGTGTAGGGCGACTGCAACCTTGAAAATACTGTAGTGGGTAGGGAAGGCATTGACCCCAAATGCTTTCCTTTCAGTGAACAACAACAACGAGGTAAGGGGCAGTCAGGGCTTCGTTACAGACATCTACAGGAAACATACAGCTAACCTTCAGTGCTAGACTCACACCTGAGGGCAGCCAGCATCTAAAGAACTGGAAGGTATGGTGCCTCCATCAAATACTGAAGTTCAATTGAATTAATTACCTTTACAGTTACAGTGGTACCTCAGGTTAAGAACTTAATTCGTTTTGGAGGTCTGTTCTTAACCTGAAACTGTTCTTAACCTGAAGCACCACTTTAGCTAATAGGGCCTCCTGCTGCTGTTGCCGCACCGCCACTGCACGATTTCTGTTCTCATCCTGAAGCAAGGTTCTTAAACCGAGGTAATATTTCTGGGTTAGCGGAGTCTGTAACCTGAAGCGTATGTAACCCGAGGTACCACTGCACATGTCTTGGCTGCTAGTGGTACTTCAGTTAAGATTTTGGACATACCAAGCCCACAGGAAGATAATACAGATGTCAAACTCTGCATACTCAGTTTGCGAAAAGAGTAAAACACAAATAAACAAAGAATTTAAAAACATACATCAAGTTGTCAGTCTCTCTGGCTTCTTCTCAGCTATTTTATGGGGTGTGTTGTGAAGTTCTCTGTCTTCTGATCAGTTCCCTCTGTAGAAGTGAGAAAAAGCCAAACCGCTCCTCAGAAGGCAGAAAAAGGCCCACGCCTCTTCCTTTTTCATTGATATTGCATATCTTGCCCCTGTGGGTTGTAGAGGAAGTGAGAAGTGAGGGAGGGTGGAAAGCTTATTTTCAAGGCATCCAAAGTTCAAAACTGTGCCCAAATCCCCATAATGTGTGTTCAGTTAAAATATTTCTCAGAAAAGGACTTTTACCCCTTGGTAAAATCTTGATCTTTTTACCCCTTGGTGAAATCTTGATCTTAGCCAAAAGCCTGAGAAAGACCCCTTGGAAGCTTTTTTCCCTTCAGCATAAAACACTATGAAGGAAACCATTACAGTGCCCACCGTAGTCATTTCCAGGCCGGCTGCCTTAAAGTCCTTTAGAGGTCTCTCAAATGAGCCAGCATACCTTGGAGGGTCTTCCACCTTCATTTCTAAGTGAGATGGGTGGTGACTGGAGGGGCCTTTTCATATGGGCAACCCTAACTTTATAATTCCCTGGCCAGCGATGCTCGCCAGGTGCCATTCTTGATGTCTTTTTATTTATCCTGATTTTGAGGCATGTTATTTTGCTGGTTTTAATCTGTTGTGATGTTTCTTAATCTGCTGCCATTTTCGTTTGCTGCCATGTTTCTATTCAATACAGTTGTGAGCTACCCTGGGAGTCTTTTAAACTGAAGAGTGCTATAAAAGTTTGGATAAAATAGAAAGCTAAATAAAACAAACATTGTCTAAGAGAACCCTGCATTTTTCACTTTTACAATTGTCTATTTTGGAATAACGTCTGAACCCATGTCAACATCTTGTTACACATTCAAGGGTAAATCAGAAGTTGCTGGAACCTGAAGAAACAACTTGTAGGGAAATAGTGGGGTCTTCACTCATTTCTTTTTGCAGGATAACTGATCAGTATTAAGTTGCTATTTTAGAATGAGGAAGAGAGGAAGGAAATGGTGCTTTTTCAACACTGTAACTTGCAAATGAGTCAAAGTGTCAGCAAAGAGTTGTGCCTGAAACTGTGGAATATGTGTACGGTATAACCAAGATTTGTTCCAAAGGTAAATGTCATATTATAACACTGAAATAAAAATATTTGAAAAATACGTGAGCAAGTTCTTTGCCAAGGAAGCCCATGCGAAGCCTGCCTCTGCTGGCTTCCTGTAGCAAACCACCTTAAGAGAGTTCTTTCAGGTTTCCTGTTGCCAAGGGATTCATTACAATTTTAGGCTAAGGGGCTAAAATAATAAAAAATAAAATAAGGGGTCATTATAGGACATATTGGGTCAAGTCCCTCTGTCCCCCTCATCATGATAGTGCTTGGCATCACAGTGTAGACTTTTGCAGTTGCTAAACAAGGAAGCAGATTGGTAGCAATTGTGGTGAAATGTTGCCGGTCCCCTGTGGGGGTGAGGCACATCCTGATTCTGATGCAACCTATCAGGAGTTAAGTAAAAGATGCCTCACATGTGCGTAGTCATTTTCTGAGACTTCCTAAAGTAAAAAATAACTATCTGACAATATGTATTGTTACAAAAACATTTGCTGGATAATAGTGCATCCTGACTGTCCAGGGGGAAAATCTCACAAAACAATAAATCCTACTTAGCTAAATGGTACATCTGCACGTTCATATGAAAAGTTTATTGGCTTTTCATTTCTTTTCCTTGCACACACTCAACATACCAACATGTGTGGCTACATCTAGCCTTATATTCCTTTATAGTATTACATTAAATAATAATAATAATAATAATAATAATAATAATAATAATAATAATAAATTTATTATTTATACCCCGCTCATCTGGCTGGGCCTCCCCAGCCACTCTGGGCGGCTTCCATAAAAACCAAAAATACAGTAAAATATCACACATTAAAAACTTCCCTAAATGCTAGATCTTTCCTAGTTTTATCAGTAGGAAAAGCGGCTGGGGCCAAATTATGTGTCATACATACAATACCATCAACTCTTAGTGCAGAGGGTGACAGTTTTAACCATGATTCATGTTTCAATGTAACTAGAGCGGCATGCTACTGGTTAATAGAAATGGTTCCTGCACCACAAATGTTAATGTATAAATTGAAGTTACAAATTTGGAAGAGAAGATATTCTCCATACCTGTGTTCAAACTAAGTAGCCCACTGGATTGTGACCTGGCACTACCACCATACAAACATATGATATGACATAAAGACATGACCAATAATGAAACCATTACTACGTATAAACAGGCCATACCATTAGAATGATGAGCCGGATCCTTGTATACTGTAAGATGCTGTTTAATAAATAGTAATTGATGCATACATAAAATGGCATTGTGGCTTTATTACTGATTTGGTAGATTCTAATAATAAGGGGTGGGTTTTTTTGGTGATTTTTCAATCCCAGAAGCAACCATGATTTAGCTTACAGCTTTAAGGATGCACATAAGTGAGTGGCGGAGGAATCCTAAGCACTGGGTGGAATCAGCAAGGCAGAGCAGGGCAGCGGGTCCACCATCTCCAAAGCTCTGTTGACTCACGCTGACTAGGACACACAGTATGCGCGGTATGGGGTGGTGTGAGTTTTCTACAACTGTTTGTTACACAGCTCGAGTCTTATGCAAGTCGAAGGGCTCAGATCAAGCCCCTCCCTGGAGAAAGGCATCTGTGCTACCCCACCCTGCACCAGCTGGTCTCACTGGGTAAAGTGGAAACAATCCAGCACAATTTCCATGGCTGCCGTGAGGGCATCTGCTGTGGACAAGGACGTCCATGACATCCTAACTCCCTCCAGAAGAAAGGATTTTGTTTACTTATTGTTTATTATTAACTTTGCAACCCGCCCTTTATCTCAGCCTAGTTCACAGCATAAAAATACAAAATGAAAACACCACATGATAAAAACACAAACAAAAGCAGACACATAACCACACCTGGAATACTGTGTCCAGTTCTGGGCACCACAATTTAAGGGGGATGTTGACAAGCTGCAAGGTGTCCAGAGGGCAGCGACCAAGAGGATCAAGGGTCTGGAAACTAAGCCTTATGAGAAATGGTTGAAGGAGCTGGGTAGGTTTTGCTTTGCAAAGAAGAGACTGAGAGGAGCTATAGAAGTCATAGGATTGTAGAGTTGGAAGGGACCTTAGGGGTCATCTAATCCAACCCCCTGCAAGGCAGAACTATGCTGCTATCCCATATGACAGCCATCTTCAAATACTGTATCTCAAGGGAAGATGGAGCAAGCTTGTTTTCTCCTGCTCCAGAGGGTAGGACTCAAACCAATGACTTCGAGTTAGAAGAAAGGTGATTCTGGCTAAATAAACATCAGGAAGAGCTTTCTGACAGTTAAGAGCTGTTTTGACTTGGATGGAAGGTGGCAGACTCTTCCTCCTTGGAGGTTTCTCAGCAGAGCTTGGATGGCCATCTGTCATGGACGCTTCAGCTGAGATACCTACATTGCAGGGGGTTGGACTGGATGACCCTCGGGGGTCCCTCCCAATTCTACAATTTCCTATTTCGGCCTGGCCCCTAAAGGCGTACCATGGGGGCAGCAGGCGAGCCTCCCTGGGGAACATAGCTGTCAACGTTTCCCTTTTTTTAAAGGAAATTCCCTTATTCCGAATAGGATTCCTCACAAGAAAAGGGAAAAGTTGACAGCTATGCTGGGGGGAGCCATCCTGTGGGTCTGGAGGGCAACCTGAACCCCGTCGAAGTCAGTGGGGTTCACCTGGGGAGACAGAGGCAAGAAGGGTGGGGTGAACAGGTGGAGAAGGAAGAAGGGGCTTCGAAGGGCGCTGCTCGTCCCTTGGTTCCCCCCTTTCTGGAAGAGAGAAAGAGAGAAGCCGGACTTGAAGGAACCAGACAGGCGCCCATCTTGGACACCAGGGCGCCCTCACGGCCTCTTCTCGCCTGGCCACAAGCCCCGACGGAGGCGCCCGAGACCGAAGGGAAGGCGAGAGAGACGCGACGGTCTCCCCTCAGAAATGGCAGCCTGACGGGGGCGCAGCGAGCGGGCGAGGGCATTTCGCGGCTTTGGAGGGGCTTCGCGACCGGGCTACCCTGGACCCGAGGCCCGCGGCCTGCGCGGTGTCTAGTACGGCGGCCGCCTGGCGCGGCTCCCTCTTCTCCCCCGCTTCCACCGGCCTGCCTGGGGGCCGCCTCCGTAAGCCGCCTCGAGGCCGCGCCAGGCAGAAAGGCCTTCTCGGCGCGGCGCTGAGGGAGACGGCAGCACGTGGCGCGCGGCCTCGGCGCTTCCCCGGGGCGCCGTGAGGGGGCGACTTCCCTCGGCCTTCTCCCAAGCCTTCCTCCGGCTTCTCCTCCTCCTGCCGCCGCCGCCGCCGCCGCCATGGTGGGCAAAGCGGCGAGGCGGCCGCGGCTGCACCGGGCGGCGCCCAGGCCGGCCAAGGGCCTCTGGACCCCGGGCGAGGACGAGGCGCCACTCCCGACGGGCGCCCAGGCGGCGAGGGCCACGGCGGGCCAGGTGAGGCCTCGGCGCTCCCTTCGGCGCCTCCACGAGGCCGCGCGGGCGGAGGCGCGACCCCGCTTGGGGGTTTGGCTGCCTGGTTCCGGCGCCTGAAGCCCCCCTCGGCCCCCCCAGGTGGACTGGATGCCCTCGGGGTTCCTCCCTCCCACCATGAGCTCGGGAGGGGGCTGGGCAGGGAGGCGAGGCGAGGCGCCCCTTCATGGGGGGCATCTGGTCTTCGAGCGCCTCGTCCGCCCCCTTCTTCGTTGGAAGATGCAGCCTCCTTGCCCCCTTCCCGCTCCTTTTGCAGCACCAGGCATTTGGGGGGGGGGGTTGCAGGTGCAAGTAAGTAAATGGAAGGGCTCAATTCGCTGACCCATTGCGCCCCAGATAACTTTATTCTTGCCCCCCCCCCGAAATACGTCCAGCCCGCGCCCCTGGCACCAGGGGGGAAGGGCGTGTGCCAGGTGTGTGGGAACCTCTGGCCTGCCAGATGTTGCAGAGCAGCAGTTCCCAGCAGCCCCTGGGGCAACATCTGGGCAGTTGACCTACACAGCAGCGCCTGAGAAAGTTGACATCCCTCCAGTGGCGTAGCGTGGGTTGTCAGCACCCGGGGCAAGGCAAGTAATTTGCGCCCCCTAACCCGTGGATTTGCGCCCCCTAACCCGTGGATTTGCACCCCCTAACCCGTGGATTTGCACCCCCTAACCCTAACCCCCAGATGTTGCGCCCGGTGTGGCCGACCCCCCCTGCACCCCCCACGCTACGCCACTGCATCCCTCAAATCCTTCATCAAAAGCCCAGGGCTATTTCTCCAGAAGAAGAGGTGCTGCCACTCACCCTGAAGGCCTCCTTCCTTCTCTTGGAATGGCAATGGCACCCACCTGAGAAGGGCCAGGGCTGAGTTCCAGCTGGAAAAAAGCCCTGGTCCAGCCCATGGCACTTGGAAGCACCTACAGCGATAGACCAAAAGGAGCGGTGTGCGCCTTCAGAGCTTGGAACAAGGCTCTCCACAAGATGGTGATACAGGACACGTTTCTGGAGGGTAAAACTTTCTTAGGACAGGAGGAGGTGAGGAGTGAGCCATGGCAAAGTTTGAAAGGATCCTGCAACTGCCGCTTCAGTTTAGGGGTGGTTTCTTCAATCGTTTTATCGCCTTTACTTTTTATTCACCAATTTGGGTCAAAAGTTATAGTAGAAGTAAAAAAAAAAAAAAAGAATACCCACTGATACAGAAATAATTCTTTGAGAATAAAAACTGACCAAAATTTTGCTTTTTATACTTGAGATATGGTAAAGTAACAACTCTCTGACCTAGTATATCCTGGCCAGTATATTTAATGCTTTTGTCATAGGTGTTGCCAGGATTTGTTTTTTGAGGGGGCCAGACTCTGTTAGGGGGCAGAACAAGTTCTGTGATGCAGTTGGCCAGTTAAGTATTCCTATTTATTTACTTGGGGGGGCAGTGTCCCCCCCCCCCGGCTAGGCCCATGGCTTTTGTCCTCCTGCTCATGGATGGTGCAGTAGAAATAGCAGCCTAATAGAAATGCCATGTTGCACTTGTAGCAACAAAACTGAACACCTTCATTTGCCCCAGCTGCAACAAAACATGTCTCTCCTTTATCATTCTTTATTATCTACAGCAGGCACTGTAACTCTCCAATAGTTTGACTTTACTCTCAAAGGTGCCCTCTTTTATTGTCTCCTGAGACAGACAGATGCCAGCAACAACAACAACAGTGCATGGAACAAAGGGAATAGTTACATCACATTTTATTCTTAACATGTTTTTTTTAATCACATCTGATGAAATGTATAGTAGTCCACCTGAGCTTAGGCCATGATGAAGGTGTCACAAGACTCTTTGTTGTTCTTGTCTGTGTTGGAACCAGGTATTTATGACCTCAAACGTCTTTGCTGGAGTGAAGATTGATCCAAAAAGTCTGGTGAAGACATTGGACATTGATGTGAAAAGCATTTCTTCAGCCATAAAGGGTAAGAATTAAGGATCTTCTAGTACATCTGCCTCACAGTGACAAAGAATGCAGAAATTCACTTACTGAATCAAACCTATTCTCTTCCTAGCTTCAACAATTTGTAAATTGGCTAGATTCTTTGGAATGGGTTACAACCTTTTCCACTAAAAAGTGCATTCTCATTAGCTGTTGAATTTTAGACCACCAGAAGATGTTAACCCTATTTGCATACAGTTAAGCCAACACCAGTCAGATGTAAGGTTTTTGAAGCAGTTTGTATGAAACTAGGCATAGTTTTGGTTTGTTGAACTATTGTATTTGAATGCCCTTCCTGAAACAAGACACTCCCTTCTCTAATAACGTAGCAGGGTACACTGCCCACCCTACCTCTGGGCTTATCCACACTTGCCTTTGCCCCACACTTTCTAGGCACAGATCCGTGCTTTAAAGTGCTGGGTCTGAGCACTCCCCCCTGTGCTTCCCCGGCAACAAACCCACTTTCTAATGCTGACTTGGACCAAATGGCCGTTTGGGTTTTCTACAGATTGCAATTCTGATTCAGCGGCAAAGAGTGGATTTTTGTGGGAAAGCACTGGGGCATGAAGAAAAAAGCACTCTGACACAGCGCTTTAAAGCGTGGGCTGATGCCGAGAAATGTGTCACCAAAAGAAGTGTAGATGAGCCCTTATGCACTGCTTACCACCCCAACCCCCCAATATTTTAATTAAACTTCTTAATGAAAACGATACAAATTACACCATAAAGTAGCCAGAAGCGTCTGCTTCAGCTTCACAAACATGAGGGAAAAAGAAATATTCTCATGAGCTCTTCAGATATAAATATTTCTGATTTAAAATTAAAACTAAAGCATGAGAGATAAGCCATTCAGAATGAAAACGAAAGCTTATGATGTATGTAATAAAAGCAGTTTCTATTTCAGTGTTCAAAATGCATTAAGCTTTTGTCTAGTAAATGCCCACAAAGGTCGCTGTTATAGATGTTCTCTGCATTATTAACATATTGGTTTTGCAGGGTAATATAAAATTGAAATATTATGTTTAGTAATCTGTTTTTCCACCCTGGGATGCACAGGGGCCTTGGAGATCACAGCTGTAGATGAGCTTATTATTGAGCTGGACCCTGCGCTATTTTTTAGCTGGAGAGAGTGGGACTCAATGTTCCTTATTTCAAGAAGAAAAATGTTAGTATTAATAGTCATATAATCTGAAATGTTGGTGAAAGGAGTTTAACAATTGAGAGTCTAGCTTCTAGCTCATGAGAATAGATTTTTAAGTACAGTCATACCTTGGAAGTTGAACAGAATCCATACCAGAAGTCTGTTCAGCTTCCAAAACGTTCGAAAACCAAAGTGCAGAAGCCCTGTCGGATGCTCGGCTTCCAAAAATAGTTCGCAAACCGGAACGTTTCATGCCAAAACGTTTGAGAACTAAGCTGTACAGAAACCAAGGTACGACTGTATACACACAAACGCCAAACGCCAGCTCCCTAGGCTTATAGAGTGAGATGAGCGCGCAACCCCAGAGTCGTCCGTGACTGGACCTAACAGTCAGGGGTACCTTTACCTTTTAATCTTCCTCTACTACCATGAATTCTCTTTTGTCCATGTGATGTTCTCCTCCAGCTCAGCGCCTTCCTACACTTTCCCTTCCCTTGTCCTTCATTTTCTCATACGATGAGTACTCCAAAAACAAGAGGATGTGAAAAAATCCAGTTTGAGGGAGGGGAAAATGTGGGAAAGCAGTGAGCCAGAAGAGAACCTCATATGGACAATGGAAAACTAATGGAGGTTCAGGACGCCTGCTATGCACATTAAACAGCTGTGTGGATGAGCCCTTCCTCTACTTCGTTTTCTGTCAACAGGTGGCAACATTTATTCTGCACACCAGAAGCAAAATTTTCAAGCCTTGCTGTTTATTCCAGCAGTTCAGGTCTTGGAATTTACATAATGCATTTAGTTTTAGCCACTCATTTGCCCTAGATTTACTTATTTATTTGAAGGATTTTTACCCCATTCTTCAGCCCAAAAAGGCTTCCATAGTGGCTTACAGTGATCCAGTCCCTCCCCTCAGGCTTGCACAATCTCAGAGATGTGATGGAACAGGATTGGGAAGGAGAAGCAAAGCAAACTCCAGAACTAGTACTAACTTATCTTCCTCGCAACCAGCTGGAGAGGGGGATAGGCAAGTAATAGCTCTGTCAGGGAAGAGTGTCTCTGTCCACTGTAGGTGCCAGAGGGGCTGGCAAAAATGCTTGCTGTTTGTATTCATTTGCAAAGCTGAATAAGCCCTACATTTAAATTACTGTACACATTTGACATGCTAAATATAATTTGTTTGAACACTGCTGTGGTTGTTTATGGACAAAGCCTTGGCTGTGAGCCCTGGAAGACCTGCTCCCTGCCTCACAAGCCTTTTCCCATCTGGCCTGCAAGCGCAAGGCCCAGGCTGTCTGGAGCTGAGGAAGCCTGTGTAGTTTTTGCCCCATGCACCAGCATGCTGCCTATTCACCACAGCATCCTAGTTATGCTTGAGTATAGTGATGTGTGACTCATACGGATATGAACTCTTTTGAAGTGCTGCTAGGCAGTGAAAGGTTATGCATGAGGCTAAAAATCAAGTTAACATCTAAAATATTTTCCACCGTTCTTTTATAGGAAGTGGGGGGCGGGTGCCCTTATGAAACGATGCCTTATGAGGAACGGCTAAGGGAGCTGGGCATGTTTAGCCTGGAGAAGAGGAGGTTAAGGGGTGATATGATAGCCATGTTCAAATATATAAAAGGATGTCACATAGAGGAGGGAGAAAGGTTGTTTTCTGCTGCTCCAGAGAAGCGGACACGGAGCAATGGTTCCAAACTACAAGAAAAAAGATTCCACCTAAACATTAGGAAGAACTTCCTGACAGTAAGAGCTGTTTGACAGTGGAATTTGCTGCCAAGGAGTGTGGTGGAGTCTCCTTCTTTGGAGGTCTTTAAGCAGAGGCTTGACAACCATATGTCAGGAGTGCTCTGATGGTGTTTCCTGCTTGGCAGGGGGTTGGACTCGATGGCCCTTGGGGTCCCTTCCAACTCTATGATTCTATGATTCAACAAAGAACTAAGTATTTCCAGTGGAGGAGATCTAACACAGGCCATTTCAGAAGCGGATCATCTCCCTGAGTACCTGTCTGCCAAGTTGCAACAGGAGAAAACAGAGAGCAGGACATAAAAGTTTTTCTCCTTTTTTCTCGATGGCCCTTGTGGTCTCTTCCAACTCTAGGATTCTATGATTCTATGACCTACCCCTTTGTCTTGAGCCCAGAGGTAGAGCCCTTTTGCCTGAACAGGAGGTGCAAAGAGTGGCAAGCAGGACACACCTCTGCTCACAGTTCTTTCTCTGGCTGCTTCCCCACTTCCAGCTGTTTTTGCCAGTCATTTTTTAGGCATTTCTAAACCACCCTTTACTAGGACGAGCATTTTATGAAAATAAGATAAAATGTATTTCATAATAAACACAACATTAAAATAAATAAATAACAAGGTAAATAAAATAAATAAAGGTACATTAAAGCATAGTTCGCAGCAGCATCAAACACACTTAACCCATTAGTACCTGAAAGCCTAACGAAACCTCATCATCATAATTTTATTATTGGTACTCCACCTATCTGACCGGGTTGCCCCAACCACACTGGGCAGCTCCCAACAAAATATAAAAACACAGTGAGACATCAAACATTAAA
Source organism: Podarcis erhardii (assembly GCF_964252035.2). NCBI lineage: Eukaryota > Metazoa > Chordata > Lepidosauria > Squamata > Lacertidae > Podarcis > Podarcis erhardii. Next base: position 134,996,868 of record NC_138497.1, on the reverse strand, counting down.
AGTTTCCCTGTGCAGGGCTGCCTTCAGATGCCTTCTAAAAGTCATATAGTTGTGTATTTCCTTGACATCTGACGGAAGGGCGTTCCACAGGGTGGGCACGACTGAGAAGGCCCTCTACCTGGTTGCCTGTAACCTCACTTCTCGCAGGCAGGGAACTGTCACAAGGCCCTCAGAGCAGAATGATGGGGGTGGAGACACTCCTTCAGGTTTACAGGCCTGGAACCATCAGCAAACTTTTTCAGCAGAGGGCCATTCCACTGTCCCTCAGACCTTGTGGGGGGCCGGACTGTATTTTGAAGGGGGAAAAAGAACGAATTCCTATGCCCCACAAATAACCCAGAGATGTATTTTAAATAAAAGGACACATTCTACTCGTGTAAAAACACGCTGATTCCCAGACTATCCGCGGGCCGGATTTAGAAGGCGATTGGGCCGGATCTGGCCCCCGGGCCTTAGTTTGCCTAACCATGATTTAGGGCTTTAAAGGATTAAAACTTAATGAAGGTACCACTGTAGTTGCATTTTCCCCAAAAATAAATTAAAGATTGTGAGCAGTTTGGCAACTAATATTCAAAAGTAAATTAGTGCCATTTAGCTGCTTCTGGCTTTGGCCCATGCAAATGCCTTCTTCCATATCTGAGGCACACTTCATAATAATTTGGAGTCATTATATGAATGTTTGCAATTTTTTAGTGCTTTTGATTGGATTTATGTCCAGTTCAACCCCTCCTTTCCTCTCTTTGTTTTTTTCTTTTTCTGTAGTGTTTAGATTATAGACTTTCAGTGGGGATCTGTTTCGTTTAACTTCGTTTAACTACTATTGACAGTGGTTTATAAATCATATTAAACTTGACTGTTAGAAAAAAAAATATGGCAAACTTTTACAGTCTGGCTTATATCTCTTATTAGGTGTGATTTTTAAATCACAGGGAAGCCCACTGAAAGATCTTACATATTGGTGAGAGCAACCTAGGGCATGGGTGGAAGCAGGCCTGTGAAGCAGCAGATATGAAATAAAGCTGTACTTCCAGTATCCCAGATGTGAATCTCTGCCTTCTTGGACTGTGCCGTCAGATGTGGGCCCATGGGAGATAGAGAATCTTTGAGGTTCTCTTCCGATGACATAAAGCACAGGGGTATGTTAAAAGATCAAGATTGGAACCGTGATTGTGTGGAGTTGGCAGTGAGCTTTGGACATTCAAATAACTCTTTAAGATGTTGTAAACTCAAGATGTCAGCATCTGAAGTCTAGGATTGGGTGGTGTGTTTTAATAGTGGGCTTTCCTCAACTATCTCTTGTTGTGTCTTTCTGCTCATCTACACTAGTGATAAATCTCTGCATAGTGCTGCTGAAACCAACATTTCATTTTGGTAATGGACTTATGCACCTCTCCCAAAGTGCTGTAATGTTTCTCTCCTTCGTGTACCGTCATGATCTGTTCTTGTACTCATGGCAGCTTGTTCTTCCAGAGCATAATAAAAAGGGGAAAGAATAACACTGTCATGAGGCTGCATCATAGCCTGGAGCACTGCTCCCAATCAGGCACATGAAATCTTGGAATGGTCTAAAGATTGGCCAACACCTGCTTGGCTAATAGTCTTGTAAAAATAACAAATGTGAAACAGATCGGCTGTCCTATTGCAGTATCAGTTGGCATGTGTAGAGATTTAAAATTTATCTTCTTTCATGTAGTGGTGAAGTGGATAATCAGATAAGAGAAAGCTGTCGTGTTTTCATTTCCAGAGTGGCTACCTGGCTCAGATAAAGATGCTGGTTCCTACTTTCCGTTCCACAGCATTTCATAACCCAGAATTCTGTTCAGCTCCCTGCACAACAGCTGCAGATTGCTGGCTTAACTCTTGACGTATAGTTGTGAAATAAATAGATCAGTGTTTTAGCTATACTCCTTTCTGTGCAATTTATTAGAAAGACTTAACAAATCAAGGGCAATGTCTGAAATAGGGTTCTTTTTAGTGCATAAAATGTTTAGGATAGCCATAATAAAAATAGTAGTAGTAACAACAACAACACAGCAATACAATAATGAAGGTGATGTTACCTAGTGTCGTTTTACAAAATTGTCACTAGCAGTGTCTCTTCATGTTGTGCAATGCTGCTTTCTCAAGAGTGCCCTCTCAGCACTCTCAGTATATGGTTCTTTTGAAATGGTGTCTTTATAGAGAGCAAGGTTTGGAAACATTAAGCCTTGGTGGTTCATGTGCGGCAATCCTGCGTGCCCTCTGTTTAAGGCAGTGATAGGCAGGGTTCATCTACCATTGGGTTAGGAATTCCCTCCAGAAATTGGGAAACTGCAGGCCCTCAGCTTCAGTCTGCACCTCCATGTCCTCCATCTTCAGTGGAATATTTAGCATCACTGGTGAGCATTTGCATCCTTTTCTGCTACTTGGAAAAGGGGAGACTGGTTGCTCCAGGCAATCCTTTCAGCACAGCATCTCCACTAGTCCTTTTTATCTTTCACTCCTCAGAACATTAGATCCTTTTCAGAGTTTATTTTTGCTTTGGCAGGAGGAGAGCTTTAACTTTAAGCTATTGGTGCCATCTCCCACCCACCCTGTCCAATTTACCTGTATTTTAAAATCAACCACAAGAAATGATGCATTTGGTGGCAGTGTGAGAAAGGGCCTCTTCTGGGTTAGCATCCTGACTATGGAACATGTTCCCTGTGGTCTGGTTGGCTCCACAAGTATGGTAATCTCCACACCAACTGAAACCATTCCTGGAAAACCAGATGTTCTAGCTTTATTGGATGAGTGGACCTTTATGAAAACTTCTGCTGTTTTTCTTACTTTCTATTCTGATGTGAGTTTTAATTGTTGTTTTTATTAGTTTTTTATTATTCTGATATAGTTCATGATGTAAGCTGCCCTGAAAGCATTCGTGATTAAAGCATGATATGAACCTTTAAAATAAATCCCTGCAGCGCTGTTGATTGCTTTTATCCTCACATTGTAGGTTGGGTTGAGTAGGCAAAGAAGAAGCCCAACGATTGTAGACCATGCTCAGTGAACCTGAAGAGCTTGCTGATGGGGGCCGGGAAAGAAAGCAGGGATGGAATGGGGTGGCTGGAACATTGAACAGACGCGTTCTCCACCACAGAATGTTATTGCAGGGCCCCATGTGTGACATATAAAGCTGAAAGGGTGACGTCCAGTGTTGCATGGATGGATTTCCCCTTCCTTTCCCCCCAGTCTCCTGCGTCATGCACAGTCTGCTCCAGAGGGACCCCTGGCATGTTTGGGATATGCTGAAATGTTGAGTTTCATCATTTATTTTCTCTTGGAATACCTCTACCCCAAGGTTTGTGCAGTTGGGGGTGAGAGGAGAGGAATCCAGTGTCTGGCAGAATGTATATCAGTTTCGGGTTGGCACCATTTGAGACAGAGAATGTTAGAGTATCAGATGAGGGACTGATATGGGTAGAGGGAGACAGAGAAATGGCTTTCTCATTACATTACAGTCATACCTCGTGTTGCATCCGCTTCATGTTTCATCTTTTCGCGTTACGTCCTGTGGCAACCCTTCCGGAACGAGTTACTTCCGGGTTTCGCCTCTTGTGCATGTGCAGAAGTGCTAAATCACGCTATACGCAGAAGCGCCAAATCGCACCGTGCACCTGCGCAGACACAGCACTTCGACTTGCGGACATTTCACATTACAGACAGGCCTCCAGAACGGATCCTGTCTATAACATGAGGTACCACTGTACAGAACATATCCTCAAGTCTCCCCATCTGTGCCGTGAAAAACTTCCCTTGCCATATGTAGAGATCCCAGAATAGAAAATAGATTAAAGCTAAAGGAGTCCCTCCAGCTCCAATGTTGAGAGGCCTGAACACCCACCCACCCAGGCTCCTCTTTCAGGCTGCTTGGAGCCCTGAAGAAGAACACTCCTTGAGGGAATGGTCAGCAGAAGGGGCGAACTAGGAATAACTGCTCTGCAAAGTGATTTCGTTGGGGAAAACAGATGTTCTGCCTAAGGACCCCATTTGCTTTAGTATTTTGCAAAGAAAATACACCTTCCCTGAAACTTAGCAGTGCCGCATCAATGTGCAGGGAGTACTCTGCACATTTTGTTCTGTTCTTTTAAATCCTGGCTGGCACAGGCTCTGCCATTCAGTTCTAAAGAAGTGAATTGTCTAAGGCTAAATGGCCTTTCTCTTAAGTCAAACAATGTGGGATTTTATCTCTTCATGGGGCAAATGCAGACTCTGCAACATTCAGTGAAAGCTTTTTGATGGTGTTCCAATCTGATTTCAGGTTGATTGTGCAGATTCTATTTGGAAAGCAAGTTCTGTGAGTGAGATTAAGGGGTGTGCCTAATCTTCTTTGGGGATTTATTTTACGTAGTTATTTCACAACATTTATATACTGCTTGATTTATATTCCCCTTTCCTGTAAGAAAATCTAGAGGTGGTTTGCAAAAAGGTGTTTTTTTGTTTTTATGAGAAGAAGTTTTGAATGGACAGGTCATTCTTGACTACATTGTAACTGCCTGAGGAAATGAGATACCAGCGCACTCAGTTGACCTGCATAGAGAAACTGCTGCATGTTTGGAGGTCAGGTGGTAAGCGGATAGGAAGGTCAGTTTAACAGAGTTCAAATCAATTGGCTTAATTACTATAGAACTGATAGGTTTTGAATTATGTATGGATGCCTCCTTGGAGAGCCACAAGAGAGGAATGAAATAAGGCGGGTGGAGATGCTGTGGGCAACTGCTTTCGTTCTGGAGAGTCAGACTGACCCCCATGGAAGAGCTATAGGCATTGTAGGCCATTTGTGTGGTTTGTGCCAAGTGGTCATCCTAAATATGCAAGAAGGGGTGAAACAAGAATGAGACTGCATCTCAGATATTTAATTCTCAGCTAGCTACAGTGTGTACTGTTTCAGGTCTTAAAGGAGAATAACAAGCTCAAACAAGAACCCAATACTTGGTTGTTAGAATTCATTTTTAGTGGGAAAGGGATATGTTGTAAATAACCTCTGCCTCATTTGTAGAACTGGAAATCAGTTGGGTTTCAGTGCCATTGGGTTTCATCACAGCCTAGTAAAGTTGTCTTGCCCCATCTGTCTTGCTTTCCCAACCTCAGAATTGTCCTCCCGTTCGTGAGGCATCCTTTAAGGAGGGGTGGAGCCTCCTTCCGACACTTTGCTTCCCATATAGGCAGAGCCAGCAGAGAAACACCCTCCTCAGCCCCACGCCTCTTCCAACCAAGGACAGCGCAGTGATCTTACAGGTAGGCAGCATGGATGGTCAGTTTCTCAGTGAACACAAAAGAGGTCTGGCGTTGATTCTCCTCATCAGCCTCTGTTGGAATACCATTATTGCCCAGGCAAAATCCCAACCCCAATGGAAAGCCTTTTCTATCTCTTTTGGTCTAGGTGGGCCAGCTGGCCAGGCTGGTGGAGGTGGATGAGACAGTCCTAAGGCTAAGAATGCTTTAATGCCAAGTCCTTTTTTAAAAAAGAAGTTTTAATAAGATATAATGCTTTTACATTTAAAGAAATTTAATAGCCAATCTCTTGCCATTTTTTAAACTGAAGAGCAGAATCCTATGACACTCCAACAACTACTTACTTTGTGTGTTTATGTGGAGTAGGAGGTAATGCTTGTGTGGAAGGAAGCAGGTGATGATGCTTGGGTGTTTAAGCATGAATGTATAAAACAGAAGCAGTGACCAAAGCTTCTGAGGGCAGAAAGACCATAAAAACGTGCCTCTTTCCTCTCCGCCCCCCCCCCCCCGCCTAGAACCTCACAATGTCTATGGCAGCAGTGTCTCACACTGAATGTAACTGACCTGTGGAAAGGACTCTATGAGTTGAAAACAGAGATGTTGCATGTACCCTTGTTAAGTCTGAAAAACCTTTCATAAAAACAACTGTTATAAAAAAGGGTGAGTGCACTGCAGCTGCCTGTAAATTGTATACAAGCACAATATACAGGGTGAGTCTTTTAAAAGAGGCCCCGTGGACCATGTGTACTCTGTATCCATGGGGCCTCTTTTAAAGGACTCACCCTGTATGAGACTGTAGTATGAGCCTGCTGCTTACACAGCAAGGAAGGTTGAGTGAATGTCCTAACATTTCAATTTCTATGCTTTGTGGTACTTGAGTGATTTTTGTAAAAAGAAACAAAACCTTAAGTCTTTGCTAAAGCTAAAGGCTTCATGAACATGTGTGTTAATGTAGTATTTTAGTTTATTTTTTGTTAAACAGAATTCCTCATACTTTGAAATTAGCCCTCTGTTATTTTCCATATTGTTTTATTCTCTTCTAAAGAAACTACGCCTAATACTTAATGTGAGTATTCACATAACAGAAGTGAAGTTGCTTTCTCTGTGCAGCTGCAATAGGAACAGATTTCAGCTTAATGTCATGTCAAGTCAGCTAATCTACTTAGAGCAATTTAGGCAGACACAAGGCCATAATATTCCCAGATTACAACCTTTCATCCCTTCATTATTATTTTAGTGTGAATCTGGTGGGTTATTAGAAGCAGTGTGTGTGTGTGTGTGTGTGTGTGTGTGTGTGTGTGCGCGCGCGCGCGCGCATGTATGTGTGTGATAAAATCCCATTTAATAAAACTTAGGAAATCCGCCCAAGGTCAGCTGTGGGGAATGATCTTCAAACATACCACAAAGTGCTCAGTTTCAATTCTCATTTTATATCTGGTTTATACAGTATTCTTTGTTGCAAGCACAGTAAAACTCCTGTTGCTGCCAGTGGTAGATTGCCAGCCTACTTCAGTCACGCCTTCAAAATAAGAAATACTATATCAGGTAAATGATTTAATAATAATAATAATAATAATAATAATAATAATAATAATAGGTAAAGGTAAAGGACCCCTGGATGGTTAAGTCCAATCAAAGGCAACTATGGGATTGTGGCGCTCATCTCACTTTTCAGGCTGAGGGAGCCGGCGTTTGTCCACTTTCAGCTTTCCAGGTCATGTGGCCAGCAGGACTAAACCGCTTCTGGTGCAATGGAACACCGTGACAGAAGCCAGAGCGCATGGAAACACCGTTTACCTTCCCGCCACACCGGTACCTATTTATCTACCTGCACTAGTGTGCTTTCGAACTGCTATGTTGTTGTTGTTATTATTATTATTATTATTATTATTATTATTATTATTATTTCTTCCCCAGCAACTCTTGGCGGCTTACAGCACATATAAACACATAGTAAAAGTCAAACATTAAAAACTTCCTGACACAGGGCTGCCTTCTCACTCTTGTGAAGTAAATATCCCTGAGATGTAGCCCAAGAACCTTGCTAATTTTGTGTTGACCTTCTTAGGTTGGACTGTGTTGCTTGAGGTCTCCCAGGCTCCCCTTCTGATACTTCTGATACTTCTCTTACCCTGCAAGAGTGCACAACTGAGCCTACTTCAGTAGAGCTCAAGAGACTGGACAATATTGTTTGGAAGGACATATTATTGTTATCATGTTGAGTTGGAAGGGACCATGAGGATCATCTAGTCCAACCCTCTGCAATGCAGGAATCTTTTGCCTAACACGGGGCTCAAATTCATGGCCCTGAGATTAAGAGTCTGCTTCTCTACCAATTGAGCTATCCCAGCTGTCCCAGCTATCACATGGGTCATGCTCTTTCAACTTCAAACTGGACAAGGTAAACAAACAGCAGGCAGACAGGAACTTGCAGGAAATAGACATTGAGGTGGTTGAAGAAACTATGATATGAACTTATTTCTGCTTTTAATTGTGTTTGTCATTATTGTCCTGCACAGAGAGACATCATTGCAACCAATGAGAGGACGGAAGGACTGGGGGATGTGGTTAAGGGAATCAATAGGTATTGGGCTTCAGTTTATGCCTGGCTAGCCTGTGCAGGACTTATCTGGCCAAAGGCAAATCCTTGATTATGCAAAAGAGGTTGGTTATTTTTTGAGCAATTTAGTTTATGTAAAGTGAGGCTTTGAGTTTGAAACTGAATTTCAAACCAGAAAGAGCAGGGAGTTTTGTAACTTGATAGCCATCTTAGTGCAAGCGCACTCTGTGATTGTTCTGTACTAAGGGTGGGTGGGATCCAGGCATATACTTGCTTCTGCAAGGAATAATGGCATTACAGTCTCGCCCTGTGCTCTCATACTCATTTTTCTGAAGAAGATAATTGAAAGGTGTCTCATTTAGTATAATGTGTCTTCCAGTCTGTTGTTATTGTGGTTACAACTGACACAAATGCTGATGGCATTTTTCTCTGAGATGCCAAGAGGTTGTTACATGGAGCTGTTTGACTATTCCCGAGCCATGGTACTTAAGCAAGGTGTTGCTGGAGGAGAATGACTTCAGTTGTTTCTCAAAACACCGGGCCACTTAAAGAAATGAGCATCCCACGTGCCTGTTCCTTCTGTAAAATAGGCATGTAAAAATGATAAATGTTTGGTGTTTTCCCTCAGACCTTCACCTGTAACCAGAGTGCTGTTGGTGTAAAGGAAATGAAATTCAATTTCTTTTGGAGAAGATGTGTTACAGCGTTTAAGGTTAAGTGTACTGAACACTTTGAACTTCTTTTAAGATGCAGTTTTCTTTTCCTCAAAATGAGTGTGATGATCTTTTCTTCATAATTCCTTTCTGTCTTTGAACAGCCCGATAGAGCATGGTTTTCAAATATTTCTTGGAACTAAGGCAAATGAGGATTCACAGGTCTCCTTCCCTATGTTTCTTTTTAGCATTGACTTGCTAGTTTCTCAATTACCAGATTGTGGTTGTGGCCACAGAGTTTTAGGGGATTTGGGTGCACTATTCTAGTGTCCTTGAATTGGTAGGGTGTTTTGGCCTGTGCAGATGTTTTGCTGATCCTCAAAAGGTGATTGGGAGGACTGGAGGACTGTGGAAGAGAAATGGTACCTATCTTCTCTCCTGGGGTGTTTCTACCATTGTGCCTGAACATGGAAATGAAAACTTGAATGATAAGACTGAAGATGCCTGCTTGCAAAGCATTGTCAAGGATGTGTGTGTGTGTGTGTGTGTGTGTGTGTGTGAGAGAGAGAGAGAGAGAGAGAGAGAGAGAGAGAGAGAGAGAGAGAGAGAGAGATTTTTATTCAGTGTGTTGGACTTCCCTAGCCTGCCCACCCCCCAAAAAGCCTGAATCTCCCCTTGTAAATCAGAGCAATTATGCTTTATGACTGCAGAGTTAAGCAACTGCTACTAAACAGTTGCTAGCAGGAAGATGTATTCAGTTCCTTCGCTCTCACACATACTTTGACATATCTAATCACATGTCAGCAATCATACTTGAATGTCAGGAGATACAGCACTAGAAATATAAGCCATTCAGAAACTTGCCTGGTGCTAAATTGCTCAGATGATACACTGATTCACAGTGCCAGCTTAGGTCTGCTATCGTAGAATAGTAGAAAACTTGGAATTGAAATAAGCAATCTTGCCACACAGGGAAGTATTTTCAGGCCCCTACTTTATGACTAGACTTTCATTACAAGCATCTACAGCAGTTTCTGCATAGTCTTGTACAAGGGTACTTCTGGTTGCGAACAGGATCCGTTCTGGAGGCCCATTCACAACATGAGCAGAACGCAACCTGCAGCAGCACGTCTGCGCATGCGCGGGTTGCGATTCGCCGCTTCTGCGCATGCGTGTGACGTCATTTTGCGCGTCTGTGCATGCGTGAGTGGCGAAACCCAGAAGTAACCCTTTCCGGATGCAGCCTGAAAAAATGTTTCATGAAGCAAACGTAACATGAGGTATGACTGTAGAAATAAGTGTGCATCCCTTGTTTGTTGGTACAAAATGGTTTTTGGCCACAAGTTTGCTGGCCGACTGATTTGCACAATTGGGGACTGAATTATGGCAATAAAATACAGCAGTTCTTAAATTTATTGAGTGTTTCTGTCAGTACAAGACAGCATTCTGTCGTAGGCAGCCTAAGACCCATGGGCCAGATCCAGCCCAATCGTATTCTCAGTCCGGCCCACGGATGGTCCTGGAATCAGCGTGTTTTTACATGAGTAGAATGTGTCCGGCTCCCTCGGCCAATAAAGCGAGATGAGCGCCGCAACCCCAGAGTCAGTCACGACTGGACCTAATGGTCAGGGGTCCCTTTACCTTTACCTAGAATGTGTCCTTTTATTTAAAATGCATCTCTGGGTTATTTGTGGGGCCTGCCTGGTATTTTTACATTAGTAGAATATGTGATTTTATTTAAAATGCATCTCTGTATTATTTGTGGGGCATAGGAATTTGGTCATCCCCCCCCCAAAAAAAAATAGTCCGGCCCACCACAGGGTCTGAGGGATGGTGGACTGGCCCATGGCTGAAAAAGGTTGCTGACCCCTGGCAAAGAGTCATGTGCCATCTTAAGGCTAAAAAGTAGTTGTGGCTTGAGCTTTTTGTAAACTGGAACCTACTTTGTGTGAGAGAGGGTGTGGGTGTGGGTGGGTGTGCCAAAAGCATTGCACGTTTTTCATTTGAACCCCTGTATCTGCTTGGCTTGACATTTGGCAAGGTTTGCATAGAGCTAGAGGGGGAAGGGATCCCTTTTCAGAACCTCTTGTCTAGCCTTTAACTTGTCTAGTTTTTAACTGATTGACTTGTCACCATAAATGAGCAACTAAGGACTTCACCCAGGAGGATGAGCTGCCAGAAGAGTGGTGCCACGTTCAGCCTCTCTTCTGACAGCCTGCAGCATTTCTTTGCTGGGTGTGGAAGAAGATCTGTTGTCTCCTCCTTGCCTAGCGTAGAATCCAAGCAGACAAGGCATAGAAAAGGCCCTCCTGTGGCACCTCATTTCATTTCATCTCTGTTGTGAGCCCCTCCTCTTTGCCCAGCACAGAAACCAAGACAGCTCCTGGTAGAGACATGGAGTGTTATGATGCTGAACCTGCAGTGGCCAAAACTCCCTCTTACACTTCCAGTGTAGAAATCAAGAGGGCTGGAAGTGGAGGAAAGAAAGAAATGCTGCCAGCCTGCTGCATTTCAGTGCTAGATGAGCTGCAGGTGAACCTCCTATGCATCTAGCATAGAAAAACAGTGGACTGGTGGCAGAGGGAGAAAGCAGTCGGTGCTTTTGCCAGGAGATGGATGTGCAGCAGGAGTGTCGTCTTCACACAAATCCAGCTCAGGATTGGCAGTGGGATGTGCAAAGGAGGAAGGGAACACTATTTTTTTATTCATCTGCTTTTGATACATAAAAGGCCCTGGAAAAGCAGGGAGGAGTGCCCAGCTAATGAGTAAAAACAGGTTGTTTTTTTTAAAAAAAGAAATTGCTGTAACATTGGGGAGTTTATTTACAAGGCTGCTTTATTCTTTTAACAAATTAGTTTCTTTTGCAAATATTGAATAGCATAACTACTTCTAGTCTGCTAGTTGCAGCAGGCTATGGTTTTTATTCTTTTGCATAGTTGTTGTGAAGCACGCTGACTTTGCCCTTCACAAATATCTGGCTATGCTGGATTAGGATCTATGCTAAAGCATTCAACGGGGCAGATTATAGCTGAGGTGCACAGCTTGGAAAATCAATATGCTGCTAATGAAAATGCTCTTTCACAGATATCGACTGAAAGTACGGGTAAGCCTTAGCAATCCTCAAATGCCCTCTGTGTGCACATGCTGGCTGTTATAAAAAGAGATCTAAGGGGGGGGGGTGAGAAACAGAGAATCCAGAAATAATACCAGGGGCAGGGGGAATAAAGGATCAGGAGATCCCACTCAGTCTCCCTCTCTCTTTTAAGTTTTGGAAAGGGAAATGCAGGGAACTTGTAGCCCTCCAGACCAACCATTGACCAGTCTAGATGGGGCTGATGGGAACTGGAGTCAAAGGTCAGAGGTTACTTATCCCTGGGGTATTGTGTGAACCCTCTCCCTGCGCTGGATTGGGGTGTTCAGTTGCATTGCCGCAATCTGTCTTCCCTAGCACCCAGCCTTGCTCTCCCCTTTTAAATACAATTATTTCTCTGCCCACATGGGGTGCTCCTGAGTAAAGAGAACTCATCTCTTACTTATAGATAAGCCTTGTCTGGCTGCCCAGCTAGCTGATGTTGGGGTATTCATTGATGCTTTGCATAAAATAATCCTGGATTGACTAAACATTCAGCATTTGCCCAACAGTTACAAACTACACGTTATTTTCCCCCCAATTTTTTTTTATTGGTTTTCACAATATTATAACAAACAAACAAACACACAAGACAAACAAACAAAACAAACATAGATCATAGCCTTATTGAAAATTACCGTATTTTTCGCCCTATAGGACGCACCATCCCATAAGGCACACCTAGTTTTGGGGGGGGGGGAAATAAAGGGGGGAAATTTCTTTTCCCCCCAGGCGCGGGGCTGGGGCGGGGGAGGCCCACCCGAGGTTCCCCCGACCCCAGCCCCCAATCAGGCAGCTCTCTGCAAGCTGTGGGAGCCCAGCGCTGACTCCCGCTGCTTGCTGAGAGGTCCGCGAAGCCTGGACGCGCTGAGCTCAGCGTGCGCAGGCTTCAGCATGCAAGCAACTCTCCGCAAGCAGCGGGAGCGCTCCCGCTACTTGCGGAGAGGTCCGCGAAGCCTGGACGCGTTGAGCTCAGTGCGCGCAGGCTTCAGCACGCAGGCAACTCTCTGCGAGCAGGGGTAGCGCTCCCGCTGCTTGCGGAGAGGTCCGCGAAGCCTGGAGAGCGAGAGGGGTCGGTGTGCACCGACCCCTCTCGTGCTCTAGGCTTCACCGAAAGCCTGCATTCGCCCCATAAGACGCACGCACATTTCCCCTTCATTTTTGGAGGGGAAGAAGTGCGTCCTATAGGGCGAAAAATACGGTAGTTGTTAACTTTGTTAAGCGATTTCCTCACTTCCCCTTAGTTGAATTTCATTGCATGTCCTTTTAACGGTTTTCCAAATCCCAATTTTTATGAAATTTAACTTAAACATTAACATTCTTAAATCTTCACCTTATAGAATTAAACATATTACTTCATCACTTAACATAAATAAATCCTAAGCCCATTAAGTATGTGCAAGCTATTTCCAGTTAATTTAGCTTAACAAATTTAACTAAATAATCATTAAATTTCTTCCATTCTTCCTGATACTCCTCCTCCTTCTGGTCGCGGACTCTTCCGGTTAGGTCGGCTAGCTCCGAAAAATCCATCATCTTCATCTGCCATTCTTCTATTGTTGATAATTCTTGGGTTTTCCACTTTTTAGCTAACAAAATACGAGCAGCACGTTCTTAACTCCTTGCATATCAAAATAAATTTTATTCTTTTTTTCCACCTCAACTGATGAAAATGTTTTTTATGTTTTAACTTTATTCTCCGCTTTAATGTTCTTAACATTAAGAAAATGTGATGAGATATTAACTGAAATGGGTTTTACATGCAGCATTCACTGTGACCGACCTAACACCACAATGTGCAACTTACAAAGCAGAAATGTGTTGTCATATGTGTCATTCAAACCTCTCTTTAGGACTCTCATATTTTCCTCCCTGATAATTTAACAGTTAGTGGGGGAGCAATCCCATGCACAAGAAACTGGCATAAAGCAAACCGGTGTAAATTAAACTGGAGTAAAGTTAGACAAGAGGCAAACTCTCTTCAGCAGCAGAGCTGAAGTTTGGCAGAGGAAAACAAGCCTTCAGAAGAGTGTTCTGTGCTGGGTTTCTAGGTCACATGACTCAGCTGAAGACCTCACCTCTGGTTCTGCCCGCCCACCCACGCCTTGGAGTGCCCCTTTGGCGAGGCTTCAACCTGCCCTGGCTCAGCCAGCTTCAGCCGGGATGAGCAAGTCATGTCAGTATACGTACGCTGAGCCAGTGACTTAACGTCAGAAGCAGTCGTTTGTGGTGAAAGTTTTCCTAGGGAAACAGTTAGGGCCAGAGGTGCCAGCTTGGCAGGGGCACCAACATCATGTACCTGAGCATCATGCCACCCTCCCTCTCTCCCTCCTCCTCTGTTCCGGGAGAAGCTTCCAGGGCTTTGGGAAGGAGGCGCCAGACTTTAATACTCCAATTTACTGGGAACATTCAGGGGACTATCCTAGTCCCCCTAATCCACTGACCACACACCGCTGGCCAGTAGAGAGTCCAGGGAGCTCCATTGCATCCTGCATTGCTCATCTCAGAAGCTCTTGCCATAGGATTGCCCCCAGAACATTCTCTGTGTACCATCATGCCATCAGTGCAGGGCATCTGCCAGAGTTTTACGAAAAGAGACAGATGCCTGCCCTCAAGAAGCTTGCAGTCTGAAAGACTAGATATAAAATTACCCTTCTAATTTTTGGTAACTTCCGCCCTGATACATCAAGAAACGTGTAGACTTTATATTTCAACTGTGGACCGCCACACCCTTTCTTGAACCTTGTGGAACCTAACCCTAAAGGAGGCATGCCAGTCCCAATTGGCTCTCCATAGCTAGGCTGTAGAGCTGGGCTCATTGGGGATGAAGACGGGACGGACCTTTTTGGCTCCATAGGCCACATCCTTACCAGGATCTGCCTTGTGGGCCAAAGTGGACGGGATGGCAGGTGTGCCCTACCTGTCTAAATCCCTTTTGTTCCCATCACAGTGGCTCTGGGTTTAAAATAGCACTAACATAAGTGCACTGCCTTGTGTACCTTTTGGATGAACTTGGGCCTAAATGCATAGAAAAATTAAATACTAAATTAGCAAGTTCTGAGAAGGGGAGCCTCTTTATTCTCTCTGAGGTTTAAATAAGGTTGTTAACATTGCAAGTCTGCTGTTGTAATCGATCCTGTAGATTTGGCATTTATAGCTATATTCTCTCCTAAAGTGTACAATGAGAACAGATGGTTCACCTACGTATTTTCTCACCTCAACATGATCTTTGGAATGTTTTGATGGTTTTATAATGCCATGTTTTCTCCTTTTCCTCCCAATTGCCATTTTCGGTCTTGTTTTTGTGAGCCTGCTTTTGATTTCTGTACAGTGGCTAGCATATTTTAGGCACTTTTATCAATAATAAAGGATAGTGATGACAGATTTACTCTTTTGAATGTCATTCATTTATTGTTACATCTGTTTGATTTTTCAGGTGAAGATGAAAAGGTACTTTTGCCTAAGAAAGAAAAAATGAAGCTGCGAAAGGAGAGGTGGTTGCAAAGTAAGTCTTTTTTTGATGAATCATGTTTTCACAGAAGACAGCTAACTCTTCAATGCTTAGACTTTTACCTAAGAATATTCTGTGCAGTAGGCAAGCACCTGAAAATCTATATGGGAATCCACCTGACCGGAAGCAGTTTTCAGATGCTCCCTGAAGCTCTGTTGGCTGATTGCTCAAGTAATTGATAAGTTCAGCAGATGGCACTCGTAATACTCACAGTTCTTCTAACTTTGCTGAATTATCCAACAAGTAATAGATTATCAAAACTCATGTACAATATTTTTAAAACAGGGTTAGACAATCCAAAGTGAATGTTATTTCCCGACTTACAAGCACTAGGAGCCAGAGAAATGACTATATGTTACATGAAAAGTAGTTACATATAAACTCAACAGTTGCAGATTTTTGAAGTCACTTCCCATGGAAGTGAGAAAGGAAAAGTAGATGTGCTCATAGAGCTGTGGACAGCCTTTCTCTATGGGTCACTGTATGCTCATTTCACTTTTAGTGGCTAAATTTCCAAGGGTGGTGATGTTGAGGAACAGGAGAATTCATGTAAGCATTGATAGAGAAAAGCAGCTGCCAGTTCTAGGATCAGGCTTCTCTCTTTGCCTTCAGAGGAATCTACAGAATTCTTAATAGGAATAAAACTAATAAATGAATCTAAAGAGAACCCACCCACATGACACGCATGCACACACACACACACACACACACACACACACACACAATATTAAAAAAGAAAGTTTACTACCCCAGCCTTCTCCCTCCCAACTTCTCTTCTTTCCCAACCTTAATCCACCTATAATATTTGGGCCTCACATAGAATAAAACTGATCTGTAGAAAAGATTGAATGAACAGAAAACTGAGACACTGTATGTACAAGAAAATCTAAATAATAATAGTAACAACAACGAAAATTAGTCAGAACCTGGTTTACACATGACTAATTATTGCATGAGGATTTAAAATAAGTTCATAGGAGACTTGTTCAGATCTTGCAGGATGAGATTAAGAATAGACCTTGGGCTTGCATTCTTCTTCCTCTGCTTTCTTCAGCTCAGGAATGAATTATGGAACTAGTCAATCCCATGTTTCTCTCCCAGTGGGCTTATTGCATCCCCCTTTCTACCCCACTTTCCTTCTTTGTGGAGCAAAGATATCTCAGCCTTAACCTTGTCATACATGAGGATACCTCGGGTTCATGGTGAGGAAATGAGGACACAGGAAAAAATTATAGAATGAAAGGTAAAATCCTCCCTGCTCTGTGGTGAGGCTGTCTTTTGCAAGGTTCAGGCTGAATACTCACAGAGTGTAAAGCTCTGGAGTTGCTTCCACAGCAGCCAGACTTAGGCCAATCCCTATATAAGAGCAGCACCTGTATTCCAGTTGCAAGCTCTGCCTTTACTGAAAGGTGCCTCTTCACCTGCAGGGGCCCAGGCCACCCCAGCGGTCTCTTAATCCTATGGGGCCAAGGAAATTGGTCACGTGGATGCTTCTGAAATAGGGTCCTCTGAGACGTAGTTCTCTTATCACAGATACTTTAGTTGATTGCAGGGGGTTGGACTTGATGTCGCTTCCAACTCTCCAATTCTCCCATTGGCTCCCATTGCAGAAGTGTTTCTGCCCTCGCTTGTAGTTCTTTTTCTGATTCAGAGCCTCCAACCTTCATCCCTTGAAGAAGGTGAATCTGCCTCCAGGGCCATGACACCTCCTTAGATTTGATTGAAAAGTAAAAATTGGATATTCTCACAGGTGTGGAAAGAAACATGTGAAAACTGCATTATTAGGCTCACATGAATAATGCTTCCTGTTGTATAATAACAGGGTGTTCACTTGAAGGAATTTAATTACACATTTGGTAATGATATATGTTTTTACTTCAACAGTTACTTGTCTATAAAGCAGATAATTTTCCTAGTATACAATAAATTTCACTTATACAGAAAATTGTTGTTGTAAGATTTAATCACTTGACTATTGAATATATTTTTGTTATCTTCAAAAGCTGACTTCATGCAAATGTACGTATTTTGGGATTAATTTGCTTTCTGCCTGATTTCTTTTGTGAAGAGGAGATGTAGATGCCTTTTGCCCTCCCCTTTTTTGTTTGCCAGCTGGGAACTGAAGTTCTGCCTAATGGCGTAATAGAAATTATTCAGGTTATATTCTATTCCAAGCAGTGGTAAATCATATCAAACTAAAGCCAAAAAAGATGCAGTTTCAGCCACTAGAATCACAGGTAGAATGTCTCTGTCCTTAGAAAGATTTCATAAGAAAAGAATTCAGAATCAGGTATATCTAAGCCTCATTTCTGGAAAGCTTTGAAGTACCGCAACTTCATAGTACTGGACCAAAAACAGGGGTACTGGTGATCAGAATGCATGTGCTCTCCAGGCAAGAGAGCCCATCCGAGGTGAAGTATACACGTCCACATTTGTCACAAGCATCTGAAAAGGCAAACGTTAACAGGACAGCCAAAAGAAACAAGGATGTTGTAAATTCCAGCTCTAAAGATTCCAATGAAGGGCTGAAGAGATCTAACCACGGTGAAAGGATTGTAACTTCTGAATCACTTCTGAATCCATAGAATCTTGCCTTACTTTCAAGCTGAACCATTCATACTAAGGAGATCAGAGGGACACTGTGACCTCTTTGAATCTACGTGATAGTGGGTTCAAAATGGGCATATGTGGCTTAGCCATCCCCTTCTCTCTCTCGTTACAGCAGAACGGGTAAAGCTCATTAACTCCTGGTTTTATGCTGTGCACTTAGGTAAATTATACCAGATCTTACATCTGAGTGAGCCTGGAAAGCTCCCTTTGGTGCTCCAATGCCATGTGACTCCTTTTGTTCAGTTCTGTAAGCCCCAACCCTGGCTGACTGAATATTTCCAGTGACCAGGCTGGGTCACTGCATTCCTCCCTCTCCTGTTTCACTCTAGCATTGTGGCAGAAATAATGTTATTGCCCCAAATAATATTTCAGCTAGTAATTAGTCAGTATGGATAGTTACTCTCATGGGTCAAGCAAAATATTTTTTCCTAAAGAAAGAATGGTGGAACTATGACAGGACCCTGTAGTTAATAAAAATGGACTTGAAACAGACTTCTCAGACATAAGACTTTAAAAAGTGGTAAAGACATTTTAAAGATTCAATTAACAGAATTTAAAGTATACTCCATGGGTAGGCAAACTAAGGCCCAGGGGCTGGATCCGGCCGAATCGCCTTCTAAATCTGGCCCGCGGACGGTCTGGGAATCAGCATGTTTTTACATGAGTAGAATGTGTCATTTTATTTAAAATGCATCTCTGGGTTATTTGTGGGGCCTGCCTGGTGTTTTTACATGAGTAGAATGTGTGCTTTTATTTAAAATGCATCTCTGGGTTATTTGTGGGGCATAGAAATTCGTTCATCCTCCCACCCCCAAATATAGTCCGGCCCCAACAAGGTCTGAGGGACATTGCTGAAAAAGTTTGCTGACCCCTGGATACTCGCTTAACAATTGTTTCTCCCTCCTGCCCCTGTTTTTCAGAAATAGAAAATATCAAGCTAGCAAAACAACAACAAAAAGCAGAAGCAAAGCGAAAAGCTACCCCGGTAGTTGGAGATATGAATCCTCTGATGGACGCTCTGCCTGAGCTCTCAGACATGGTAGCTGTCAGCAAGTTCTGCAGACATCCTAAAACGTAAGTTAAGTGCTGCACACACAATTTGGGTAAGCGGAGGTGGTAAACAGACTTTGAAATTGTTATATTGGGGTCTAAAAGCATGAAGTTATTTTCCATCTAATTTTTTATATTCATTAGGGTTATAGAAATATGGCTATTATATACAGTGGTACCTTGGTTCTCAAATTTAATCTGTTCCGGGAGATTGTTTGACTCCCGAAACTGTTCGAAAACCAAGGCATGTCTTCCAATTGGCTGCAGGTTTGTGGCATTTGGGAGCCAAAACGTACGAGTTCCAAGGCGTTCGAAAACGAAGGCACGACTCTATAGCAAAGTAAATCCTGGTGGAGACCTTACATTTCAGTTTTTACTAGCTGCCACTGAAAGTCCTTGTGGTTGATTTCTTGCATCATTTGAGAATCTTCTCTTATTTGAATAGTCATGTTAACTGCCCTAGGAAGCCATGGAAACCTTTGAAGGTAAAGGAGAAAAGAAAATTACCGTATTTTTTGCACCATAACACTCACTTTTTTCCTCCGAAAAAGTAAGGGGAAATGTATGTGCGTGTTATGGAGGGAATGCCTACGGGTGGCATGCCTACGGATTTTCCTCCTCTAAAAACTACGTGTGTGTTATGGTCGGGTGCGTGTTATAGAACGAAAAATACGGTAGTTATGATGATAAGTATGTGAAGACCAAGATTTGCAATAACTGAGCACTGAAGGTAAACATGATGCTTAGAAAATATTTGCAAGTGGGTACAATGAAGTTGCTCTACATCCACACAAGATTTTCATTAAAAGTTCACTTTCTCATGATCTTGTCTCAGAACAGGAGTTCCACTGACCTCTCAGTTCCTAATTCTTTTTACTTCATAAATAGGGGCTAAAATTAAATTCTCGACACAGATGCATGTTTCTTAAGAATAGATTTTATTGTAAGCTTTAGAACTGGCATGCGAGAGGCTTTTGCCTTCCTGGCGTTGTGCTCCATCCACCTTAGAGAGCTTGCTCAATGATCAGGGATGGTGGGAATCTGGCAACTTCTGGAATGACACGGTTCCTCAGCCCTGCTCTAAAATGTCTTGTCGTCAGACTTGGTTTAGGCATGTAGCCTTTCTGGAGTCTTCAGTTGTGTGGCTTTCTTGCTGTTGTAACTCTTTAATAGACACTCTGTCCTGTGCATATCTATATCTATATATCCTGTCCTGTGTATATCTATAGAGGAGTCTTCCGACTGGGCTCAGCAGGACTTCCCCACTTGAAAAGATGCTTAGGACTGCTGCCTTGTCCTAGTGCCTTGCACTGTTAGCATGGGAAAATCTTTCTTCCTTTGATTTACCACAGAATAAGGCATTTTAGTACTGACATTTTCAGAAATGCGGTCTTATTCAGTGGTTGAGTGAATTCACTTATGTTTTTTGATAGCTTGATATCCAATGGAACAATTTTCAGAATACTTTCAAATCTAATGGATTGTTGCTTACAATTTACAGCTGTCCGAGTTATTTTGTTTATATCCCCTCTCATTTGCTTTCATGATTAAAACTTATTTTGAATAGGGTAGGTTCTTATATTTGGTTATTTGTTATACTTTTCATTACAATGTTAATATTAGAAAAATGCTATGTTAATACTTAAAAAGAAGAAAGAGAAAACAAGAAAAAATGTACATCAACATAACACAGAAAAACATGTAGCAACACCTTGTCTTCAAAGTTATTGTTTGATAAATGTATAAACAAAGACTGTCTCTCAGAAAACCTAGCAACTGGTTTCCTAAAATAACTCATTTTTGAGATGTCAACTTACACCAAAAAAAGTTTGCTTGTTTTTTGTCTGCTTTGTGTTGGATTTCCTCTGGGAATTGTGTTACGGTTGGCTAACTTCGAAACAGCTCAGATGCTTTAAGCCAGTAGATCCAGGGTATTGTAATTTATTTTTATTTATTGCATTTAAATCTTGCCGTTTTCTCCAAGGATCTCAAAGTGCCATACATGTTTCTTCCCCACAACAGTGACTGGCTTAAGGCCACCCAGGGAGTTCCTGGCCAAGAGGGGATTTAAAGCCTGTTCCCTTGGGTCACAGTCCAACACATTAAGCACTCCCCACATGGGCTCAGGGCAGGAGACCTCTTTCAACTTCAGAGCCACATTCCCTGCTGGTCAACCTTTCAGGAGCTGCATGCCTGTGGGGGTGGGGCCAGAGGCAAAACATCAGCTTTGCATAGGAGGCGAAATGCTTCCCTTGCAGTTCAAAGACACATTCCAGGCAGCTGAAACCCCCAGGCAGGAGTGGCCAGAGGGTGTGGGACTGAGGGGGCAATCTGGCCTTGGGAGAGTCCCCAGGGTCAGATAGAGAAGCCTGGAAAGCCATGTTGACCCCTAAGCCGGAGAGTCCTCGCCCCTGTGGTGGGGACTTAAAGAAAGGCAGCAATCCTTCCTCTAATGTGCATTGGACGTGTGTTATTCCAGCCATGTGCAGCTGAAGGCAGGCTGGTTAAAACTGTGCCAGTCAATCTCCAAGCAAGGCAGGGGAGCTGGAAAGCTCTTTTTGCACTGGGCAACCCAAGCAGACCTGGTGCAAAAACATTTCTCAAGCTTTTGGCCTTTCTTGGAGCTTGACTTGCACAGTTTTAACCAACCTGCCTTCAGCTGCGCATGCCGTTCTTTAAGTCTTGGCACGCCTGCTCTGGGAGTGCGGAGAATGCTCTCTGTGTCCCTCACCCACTAGTCGGGGGGAGGGGGGGCGCCAAGGAAGTGACTCTAGGTGAAAGCATGACAGGAACACTACAGGTTTTATGTTTCAAAGGATGGAGACTCTTCCCCGCCCCCCTTTCAGATTGACACAAACCCTATTCAGTTTTCTCTCCAGAAAAGATTGTGCTAAACAGTCATGAAAAGGAATGAACTTCAGAATGAAATGGTCAGAATCATTTTAATGTGGGCAAGGGTGGGGAGAGATGTTTAAGGTTCATAACCAAGCCCAGAGGATCAAGTAAAAGTTCTACATTCCACATTTAATTCTTCTATTTAGAAGCAGCTACTAGTTAGTTCAATGTCTAGAAAGTGATTGCTGCTCCTTACTTTGCAGTTGTAAATCCACTTTGCAGTTCCTCCTTTGTGCAAGGGCTGTTCTGGTTGCTCACAGTCTGAATCTGTTGCATGTGCTATTTAATCAGCACAAATTTTTAGAGGATTACAGTTATTGCATAAATGAGGAATTATACTCCCAATGATTTGTCAGCTTTTAGTCATAGAAGATCAGATTCTCCAGAAATGTGATCCCCTGCTGGGGATAAGTGCATTCAATTGAGGTTTTATTCTGATTTATAATGAATGAAGTCTGCAACATGTAATGAAACAAGGATGCCTTTCATGATGAATAAATAAAATTGAGGAGGCGGGCATCCCAGCAGCACATCACAGGCACTTGAGGCAAGTTTCCACAAGTGGCACAGACATCTGTATATGGGAATAAGTCTTATTTCTTGGGTTAGTTACAGGTCACATGCATTTAATCTCAAAGAGAACTTTGGGTTAACCTGAAGTCTGATAATACATGGATTCAAATCTGTAATGAGAAGCTTAGAGAGTGGTCTTAATATAGTCTTATTCAGGAATAACGTGTTTCACCTGGGATTACTTCACTAGGAACTGATGTTTTATGTTTCTGGAAGTAACGAGAGCAGTGCAATTTGCTTTGAAGGTTTGGAGCAAGGGGCTGCCGTCCTGCAGATTTTCTGTTGTCTCTTCAGCAATTGTAGGCCGTTTTCTCCTGGGTGATGTGCTGGCTTCCTCAGAAGGCTCTTGCTGCAGAGCATACGTGGCGGGGGGGGGGGGGGCGATGGCAGCCTCCTTCCAGTGCCCCCAATTTTTGAGATGCCAGTTTTCTTTCCCACATATTAGAGCTGTAAGTTCTCAGGGGAGGATTTAATCTCAGCACGATTTTAATATAGACATTTTTTAAATCATCAGACAGTAGTTTTGACAGGTTTGTGCTAGATCATGAAAGAATGCAGTTAATCACTAAAGTATGTATTTATAACAGTGAGTAACAAAGCAGAAGACACAACATTCTCACGGCGAATCATTTTGGCTTCTGTTGCTCTGACATGAATCAAAGGGTGCTGCTGCTGCAGCCTTGGCAGAAGCCAAAATGTTTTGCTGTAATAATTTAACATCTACTTTGTTAGCTGCTGTAGTTTATGAGAGAGAAATAGCAAATTCAGAGTTTGTAGAAGGACAAAAAGTCCTTTGTAAAACCTCAAAAGTCTCTGTGGCCACAGAATGCTAGGTAAGTGCAGGGGGTGGGGTTTGAGAAGGGAAGGGGCCTGGAGTGGCTGGAAGCCCAAGCTGAAGGTGCTGCACACGGCAATGTTTTTGGCAGGTCTTTGGTGTCAATACTGTTCTCAATTAATACTTAGTTTTTGTTTTCTTCAGCCCAGCAAAGAAGATGCTGCTGACTAACTTCTGTCAGATGAAATCAACCCAGAAACGCCAAGTCTTGTGAGTAATGGTGGGACAGTCGCAAGAAGCCCCTCTGGGCAGCAAAGTCAAAACCTGTCTTGCCTTAAAATAGAAGAAGATGCAATAAGGGCCAATGATGTGGCTCTTCTTCACCGTGGTGTCGTCAAGTCATGCTCCTCTGCGCAACCAGCAGCAGAAACAAACTCTGAAGTAGCAGCATGGACACCATCCCATAATTTCGGAGGAACTCCGCTGCCACCTAACCATCCCAGCATCCCATGTTGGTGCCTTCAATGCACAGCGAAATGTGTGGGGTTGCTCTCGCTCTCCCCCCCCCTTTCTTTCCCCAGATAGGCAACTGCACATCCCCCATCCCAGGCCTCTCATCCTTAGCAAGTGAAAATTAAATCCTGAAGAGGGCACTTCATTACAGAAGCAATTTCATATTGCTTCTCCTAAACTTCTCTGCCTCTAAATCACAGCTCCCCTTTTGAAAACAGCAGCTGAAGAGACACCATGGTCTCTTACTGGGTGTTGGGATGTCATCTGCTTCTTCAGAACCTTCCATGCCTTTAGACGTTGGACTGAGTGAGTCCCTCCTGCTGTGCTTTTGCAGAAGCAAGAGGTTTGGGCAAGTCCATTTGTCCTTGGGAAGTTCTCAGTCTGTGTCTCACTGATCTGATGACTCACTTGCCGGGGGCCAAGGGCTCTGCTGCATAAGTGGGCTTTGCTAATGCAAAATTTGGCAATTTGCCTTGTTCCTCTTGGGTATTTTTGTTCACTGATTGCAGGGGATAGGGGTGGGCACTTCCTAAGAATTTAGCCAAGGCAGCGCCAATATCCTGTTCTCTCCTCCCCCCTCCCTCTTCTGGCAGAGTTCTGTAACCTTAGTTCTGTTTGTGCCAGAGAAAAGTCGACAGGTCAGGAAAATGATTGTACTCACCGACGCAACACCATCCTGTTTATCCAAAGCAGCTAATTTGGGAAATGATAATGTTATGCATGCAAGAGGAATAAAGGCTAAAATGTGAACTGAAAAAGACAAGGCATTCCAGGTCCCAGAGACGAGGGCTGTGTTCATAAACTTTTATTGCACTAGCCAAAGGCCAGGGCATCAGTAGGGGTATGTACCAACAACAAAAGTTGGTTCAGACCCCAATTTGGTTCTTTGGAATGAGGAAAAAAGGAATCATGTTCTCCCCTGATGTTTTGTGAACAAATGTTCTGAAAATTGCATACATAAGAGAGCTTACCTTATCACCGGATAAGAAAACTGGCAAACTGCCGTGAAATATGCCCACCATTTTTTGTGGAGGCAAGGGGGCTTTCGAGGTAAAATCAGTTCCTCTGATGACAACTTTGCCCTGTTAGTCACAACAATCTCTCACGTAACTCTCCCAGTGCGGGTGTTTCTTCTTCCCTCAGCATTCCACCCTGGCGTTTTCCTTAGATGATAAGCTTAGTTCTGCTTTTAGCATATGCTTGACTGCAGTCGCTTTTTGACATCTGAATTGCCAAGCCCCACAAAGTGCTTCAAGGGTTCCAGATCCTACTTCACCTCCAACAAGCCCCAAACCTTTTTGAGGCGCCACACTTCATCTTGGATTCAGGATTTGTCTGAATTCAGTGCACACCCCTACTGGATAGCACATATACTCCTTGAGAGGCTTGCAGAATTACAGAACTGCCCTTAGCTTCAGTAGAGCTGCCCAGTAGTGTTGTTTGCATAAACACATGTAGCAACTGTACGCCAGCCTAAACTCCATTGTGCCTGGCTAATATAACTTGGATTCTTGCAAATTCAAGCGAGATATTATAATGAGAGCACTGGAGGTAGGATTGTGTTTCAAATAAATCCGGAGAGCTCTTCTGCTCAGAGACATACCGGTAGCTCAGAGGGCCCCATATTTCCTCTCTCTCCCCCCCCCCCTTTTAAAGTTTAAAACGTTAAGCTTTTCTTGGCTTATAAGGCAGTTAAGCACTGCAGAGCCCAGAGCTGATAAGACCCTATCCAAGACCATCTTCATTTCCCTATAAATTAACAAATGCACATTTTGGGCAATTCTTTAAATTTATTGCTACACTTTTGCTCTTACTTCTCTCTGTGAAGAATGCTATTGCCAGATACAGTGGTACCTTGGTTTGCAAACAGTGTGGTTTGCATACATTTTAGATTACAAACATGTCAAACCCAGAAGTGCATGTCCTGGTTTGCAAACTTTTTTTGGATTACAACCCCCCCTTTTTTGGGGGGGGATTACGAACAAATTTTTTTTTGAGGCCCCATTGGCAAAAGAGCGCCTTGGGTTACAACCTATTTTGGTTTACAAATGGACCTCCGGAACGGATTATGGTTGTAAACCAAGGTACCACTGTACATGACACACTCCTGATTTTATGTTACTTTTCTCAAGCCACCCTAGAAGCAAAGCCCTGGTTTACAGTCTTTCATCAAGTAATTCACATTCAAAGGAATAGGATGAAAGGTCCTATTTGTGAATTTCTGGTTCTATGCTCTGCACAGCTGCAAGGAAAGGGCTCTGTCTAATTAAACTCAGACTGTAGTGGGTCTGTTATGCTATTCCCATAGAATAAGTTTGAGTCGTTCAAGGAATATGGAAGACACACTTGGATATGAGCATCTTCAGGTGTTGGGATTCCTGCTGTTTGCATGTGACTCTTCCTCGTGAGCTCTCTTACACTGAACCCCACAGCGGATGTGCCTAGATGACACCCTCCAGTTTATGCCTTTTTGTTCCCTGGGGTGTGCTAGAAGTTCAGTCAGAGCCAGGTTAGGTTAGCCCCACCTGAATACAGTGAGTGACTTCACTCAAGGACTGGTAGTACAGTGGTACCTCAGACGTCGAATAGAATCTGTTCCAGAAGTCCGTTTGACTTCCAAAACATTCGGAAACCAAGGCACAGCTCCCGATTGGCTGCAGGAGGCTCCTGCAGCCAATCCGAAGCCGCGTCAGATGTTTGGGTTCCAAAGAATGTTCGCAAACCACGGCGTTTGGGAGCCAAAACGTTCGACTCGCAAGTCGTTCGGGATCCAAGGTACAACTGTACTTTTAACTTGCCTCTTGTAATGCTAGCCTATCATCTGATGCATTTTCTCCCTTTTTTCTAGGATGCAGGAAGTAGCACAGTTTCACAAGACTATATCGGATCCTTTGTTCAAAGCTAGCCCTTTGACAGTCCTTGGTGAGCATCTTTCCAAAAGACTGCAGCTGGAGAGGGAGGGAAAGCCATTCTGATATCATTGCTGGGACTGTTTGAGAGCACAAGAGATTGGATTCTCGCAAACACACTGCATGATGACCTTACATGCCCAGTATGCCAGCATAACTTGCAAGAGTCCACAGGATTATGACATTCAGTGACCTTGTTTTCCGCCAACAGAAATAAGGCTGCCAAGACTGATGATTGCCAGGAGTAGCTGCAAAGCTGTCTGCTGTTTTGCTAGAAGCTCTTGGGGATTGTTCTCGATTCCCACTCTCTGCTATATCAGGCACCAAATGTTGTTTCTCTTTTCTTTCCATAGTTCCTATGAAGTATAACATCCTCTCCTCTAGGAGTAATGCAGCATTTGCATCATTCTCCTGAAATTATATTTAATAGAGATTAAGTCTGCTCCTGTTTCCACGAACAATTCAACTGAAAAATATCTGTTCTTGTTAGTTTTTGATACTGATTTGGCCAGGTGCACAATGTAAAGTTTAGTTTTTCTACATAATAAATATTTCCCCCCATAGTATGATGTTGTAAGATAGCAATAATAAAGGGAATACCATCCTAATTTTTCAAATGAAAAATGATGAGTAGTGAAACTGACATGGGGACAAATAGAAGAAGATGACTTCACCCTGATATGGTTCCTGTTTATCACATACCTACTCCAACAAGACAACCAAAAGAATCTGCTGTCAGTATACAAATCAGTCTGCCTAACCTGACCCCAAAACCCACACCCACACCCACACCCACACAAAAACAAATCTCACTACAGACAACCAACCACACCCTAGGCCACCCCAACCTCTTACCGCCAAGGAAATACAACAAGCGAACAGTAAGAACCCACACAAGTGACACTGACACAAAACTCCACACATACACTAAGTGGAAGAATAGAAGCATTGCCACCCGACCCCACCCCACCCCACTCACCAACCCCCTCTTTCCCCCTCTTTTCTAACCTAACACGAATGTCTCACAACAAATGAAACTGATCTGTAGAAAACACAACTTGAAAAAAGAGACAATGTATACATTTTTGTAAACTAAGAAATCTTTAATAGTTTTTTTAAAAAACGAAACAAAACTGGAGAGAGTGTTGTGGTACAGCGGCACTTGACCATCCAACCTGTGCTAATGGTAAAAGAATAACTTGGGTGGGGGAGCTTTACTCCTGCAAGCTCATCCACCCAGGTATTTTTAATGCAAGCCAAAGTTGGCATCCTCTTCAAGGACAAAGTCCTGGAAAAAAATCAGTTTTTCACACAGACATAGCATTCAGCTAAAGCACCACCAGATTTGATTTGATTTCTTTTTGGCAGAGCAGCCAGGTTTGCTTTGGCTAGGAGGAAGAACATGAAGGGGGAGCACAATGTACAGTCCCATCTTCATTAACCCCTTAGGGTGCCAGTCCATGAAACTTGGTTTTATTATTATTATTATTATTAGTTATTCAGATATACTGCTAATTTTGGCTACAGTATATTGTCAAACAAATAATCATTCTTATCTGAACACAAAACAAACTGTAAAGCATATAATAAATCCTTAACACAAAACAAACCACAGGTGTGTAGTACCTTGGAAAATTATACTTGGGGCACATCATCCAAATTCAGTAATCATAATTGAAATCAAAAACAGAATCAAAAAACCCCACCATGCCAACATGTGACTTGTCTTTGAGTAAATAGCACATGTATGACTTGGCTTCTTGAAAATGAAATCTGCAGACCATGTCAAGAAAGGAAAGCCAAATGGCTCAATATCTGCTTTGGTTCACCTTTCCTTAAATCAAGGGTGTACAACATGTTGCCCTCTAGATGTTGAGAACTCTAGCTCCCATCTTCCTTGACCATTGGCCAGACTGGATGGGGCTGATGGGAGTTGGAGTCCAACAACGTCTGCAAGGCACCAGATTGGCTGTCCCTGCCTTAAGATGACAGCCAAATTGCAAAGTCAGGTAAATCAGGATGGTGAAGCAAAGAACCTGGCTAAAGGTCTCAATTCATCAAGGAGTAACAAATGTTGAGATACTGCGGAAGGGCAATTCATTGGATTAAAAATTAAAAATGGGACCTTTGACAAAAGGGAAAATTAAAGATAAGGGATAAATCTACCTTTTGGAATTATTTGCGGCAGGAGGTATTGTTACTAAAAGCAAATAGGGCAAGAATAAAATTATTCATTTATTCATATAATTAATATCCTGTCTCTCACAAAAGAGCAGCAAACATGTCTGTGATAAAAATGCATTTTAAAATAATACTTAAAACATTTTAAAACGTTTTAAAACAAGTACAGTGGTGCCCCGCAAGACGAATGCCTCGCAAGACGGAAAACTCGCTAGACGAAAGAGTTTTCCGTTTTGGAGGTGCTTCGCAAAACAAATTTCCTATGGGCTTGCTTCGCAAGACGAAAATGTCTTGCGAGTTCCTGCAGGTTTTTTTCCCTTTCCCCCCCTTTTTCTAAGCCGCTTATCCGATAAGCCGCTAAACCGCTAATAGCGCTAATCCGCTAAGCCGTCAATGGGCTTGCTTCGCAAGACGAAAAAACCGCTAGACGAAGAGACTCGCGGAACGGATTCTTTTCGTCTTGCGAGGCACCACTGTATAATAAATGAGTAAGTTATAATGTCAAAACAATGCAAAAATTAAAGCCAGAGCACTATTTGGGGGGGAAAGAGAATGGAGGCACCTTATTCCCATGTTTAACAATATATTATCAGGCTGGTATGTTAAAACATTCAGTGACATGGTTCACTCTAGACAAAGTGACTAGATTGGAGAAACAGGATCTATCCACACCATAAATATATCCTTTGGTATTAGACCACAGGAGATCCGAGGGCATGGGGTATTTATAAATGTAAATTAAGCAATGGTGTGTCACCTTGCACAGCAAAGAATGGGAAGAAAAGCAGGGAGGGGGGGTATAAATAATAAATTATTATTATTATTATTATTATAGTTCTTGGGGGACATACAAATCTGGGAAGCCCAAAGTCTGAGATCAGAAATTTCTTGGGAAATGGTCTAATAAGGAGTTAGCGGTAGATTGTTACTGAAACAATCCCCTTCTTTCAGTACCTACAAATTCTACATTTAGACAGCCCTGTTGCTCTTTTCAGTGTCTTGGTTGAGCAACAACGTTAAAAGGTGGCCCACGGAATAAAACTGAATGCTATAACCGTAAGGAAATGCCATCAACACACAGTCTTACCACCCCATTGTTAAGATTTTGTTGGTGTTAATGGTGATGTTGTTGAAAGTCATAGCATCCAATCTTATTTAAGCACCCCGGCAAATATTATTTTAAATTAATGACTTGGTTTTTGGGTATGTCAGATTGGAAGTAAAGATTGTCCTCAGGGCCAGCCCCAGACGTAGATCCCAAGCCAGAAGCACTTGCACAAGAGGAGTGTGTCATGCCTGTCCCTCTCCAGCGCATGCCTACCACGCTGCCCCCTGAGGACCCCAGCTCAGCAGCCCTAGCAGAGCCATCGTCTTGCCTGCTCCATCGACAGCAATGCCTGGCCAAAACAAACAAGATGAATTTTAACAGGGAGAAATATAAAGTATTGCACTTGGGCAAAAAAAATGAGAGGCACAAATACAAGATGGGTGACACCTGGCTTGAGAGCAGTACATGTGAAAAGGATCTAGGAGTCTTGGTTGACCACAAACTTGACATGAGCCAACAGTGTTACGCGGCAGCTAAAAAAGTCAATGCAATTCTGGGCTGCATCAATAGGAGTATAGCATCTAGATCAAGGGAAGTAATAGTGCCACTGTATTCTGCTCTGGTCAGACCTCACCTGGAGTACTGTGTCCAGTTCTGGGCATCACAGTTCAAGAAGGACACTGACAAACTGGAACGTGTCCAGAGGAGGGCAACCAAAATGGTCAAAGGCCTGGAAACGATGCCTTATGAGGAACGGCTAAGGGAGCTGGGCATGTTTAGCCTGGAGAAGAGGAGGTTAAGGGGTGATATGATAGCCATGTTCAAATATATAAAAGGATGTCACATAGAGGAGGGAGAAAGGTTGTTTTCTGCTGCTCCAGAGAAGCGGACACGGAGCAATGGCTCCAAACTACAAGAAAGAAGATTCCACCTAAACATAAGGAAGAACTTCCTGACAGTAAGAGCTGTTCGACAGTGGAATTTGCTGCCAAGGAGTGTGGTGGAGTCTCCTTCTTTGGAGGTCTTTAAGCAGAGGCTTGACAACCATATGTCAGGAGTGCTCTGATGGTGTTTCCTGCTTGGCAGGGGGTTGGACTCGATGGCCCTTGTGGTCTCTTCCAACTCTATGATTCCATGATTCCATGAAAGCAGGTGGGCTCCTTCCACAAAGGCGGAGCTAGTCGCTGAGACAGAGCGGCAGCTGCTGAAAAATAATGTTTTGGGCTCTGCTCTTATCAAGTCTTCTAGCTGAGCGCTGCATGGAGCTGTCCAGGCTGCCACTGAAGCCTGCCTTTTCCTCTGCACTCATGAGGCTGTGGCTCAAAACACAACACCAGGTGTCTTCCTCTCCGGAGCAAGTAGCTCCCTCATAAGATTCAGAGATTATGTGTATCTAGAGTCAAGTGGCCCATGCTGAGCCCTTGCTGGTCAGGTACAAAGTAAACAGAGTAGAACAGCTGTTCCCAGTCCCCTCTCTCTTCTGAGCAAATTGACATCATCATCCTCCTCCTTCATCCAATGATCCCAGGGCAGTTCAGCTATGATATGTAATATGTAATGAAGGTGCCAGGAGAGCCTCTTGTGGGAGAGCATCCCACAAATGGGGAGCCACTGCGGAAAAGGCCTTTTGTCGTGTTGCCAAGGCATCATGGCATGGGCACTGTGGAAACCAACCTTCCATCATTAGGGTTTTTGTGATAAAGTGCAAGACATGGTATGCAACAGCCCTCCTGATGAGACGGTATCTGCAAAAGGCCATCAACTGGGTATATAAAGGATGACACAATCTTTCAGGTGTCTTGGTCTTGAGCTGTTTAGGGCTTTATACCCCAAAGCCAGCACATTGGACATAGTCAATGCAGTTCTTTCAACAGCAGGGTAATGTGTTGGCGATACCCTGCCCCAGTGAGCAGCCACATTTTGCACCATCTGCAGTTTCTGGATGGACCTCAGGCGAGTCCCACAGAGTGCACCGCTGTAATCCAGCCTGGAGCTGAAATCTCATGGACAACAGTAGACCGGCAACTTCTGGGGAGGAAATGGCAGACTGGATATTGACTGCTGGTGCTCTTGCCAGCAGAAATAATTATGCAGTGACAAGAGGTTATCAAGATATCTTGATTGCCATTTAATTGTGATTTAAGAGAGGACAAAGGGTAAAGGCTCACATGCTCAGAAGGCATTCATCATCATACCAGGGGAACAAACCTGTGGGGTTGGGGAACTGTCTAGAGCTAGGAAAAATCTTCAGCCTGCACACTGCATAATTGCATAATTGGGTGATAAAAGAACATTACATAACAGCCTGGAAGATTTATCAAAAAGCTTAAATTGATTGATTACCTTGAAAAACGTTTAATAGCTCTGAAGTTGCTTATAACCTTTACTTCATGTTGTTCGCAATTCTCCATCTCTGTTTGTGCTGAGTTGACTGAAAGCAAAAGCTGAATTTTATCTATGTCATACGTTCTGGAAAGCGGAGAGAGCCAGTCAATCATGGCAATATGGAATGCTTAACTGATTCTTGATCTTTTACAATGACTGTTCAAAGAACAGCTAGCAGAGCTAAGAGATGAATTGTGTGGAATGTCCAGGCAGAATGGACTACATATAAAACAGATGAAAAAATGTAGAGAAACTGCAGAAGAAGACTTGGAATTACTTTTACCTAAACACAAAGAAACATCAGGTGGCAAATGGGAGACAGCTTTACAGAGGTCTAAAGGTTGAAAGCAAGGAAAGGAAGCTGATGTAACATCAGAAGAGATGAATGAAATTATGACCAAATTATGATGACTACAGAGGGTAGAGAGTGAAATGAATATCCAAGCAGAAATAGCATCTCATCTCCTGGGGAAAAGTGGGGGAAAGAACTTTTTTCTTAACTGGAACGAATCATAACTGACTGGAAACAAGGATGAAATATGATTTAATGAAGATGTAACAGGCAAATAAGTACAGACTATTGTATTATTAAGATATGTTGGAATTCTAGAGGAGAAACCCATCATGATGAAACAGAGAAAGACCATTTTGACACCTGAAGATAATAATAATTCAAGAGCTCTTTTGGACTTTTTGCATGGAAAAGGGTGAATCTGAGATGCCTATAAGGGAACGTTGAGAAAAGGCCATCTAGAAGAATGAGAAAAAGCTGGATAGCAATACAGCTAGAAATTATCCTAGAGTGCATACTCTAAATATTTTGAATAATTGTTACATACATAATTGGCAGACAGAGAATCAGAAGACTCTTTTTGTCTTCCTTCTTATCTTCTTTTTCTCTGATTCTAAACCCTTGATAGCTCTCTCTTAATTATATTTACATGTATGTTTTGCTCTTTGAAGATTAATATTTGGGTTAAATGAAGCTGCATACAGAGAGGATTTGGATAGAAGAGGAAGGGACCTGCCTGAGAGGCAGGCCGGAGAGGTTTCTTCAGGTGTGGGGCTAACAGAAGAGGGGGAAGCTCCCAGGTGAGAGCTGAGAGGGTTCACTCTTCTGTACGTGGAATAAGGATCAACATATCATTGTGATAGAGGGCTTGGTATTCAATATACATACAGGATTTCTCTCTCTTATTCATATTATTTTTCTCTTCTCCCTCTTTTGTTTTTATTCTTCTTCTTTAGTTTGGTTTTTATTGTTTCTTTTATTGAAAACTCTCAATAAAGTTTAGTATAAAAAAGCAACAGTGGTCAGGCAATGCTAGGCCAGAAATGGCTATACTGCAGTTCTTACCAGCCAAAACTGCTATAAGGTGTTTCATACAGCCAATGAGGTCACCTGAACATTCTTTGTTTGTTTAATTATATTATATATTAAATTTCTATACCGCCCTTTATCCATAGGGCACTTCACAACATAAAATTACAGTATACAAAACACATAATAAAAATAAGAACAAAAACAAACCAATAATCCCCGTTCTAGCACCCCAACTACAAAGCTGCTCTTTCGGGGAGAGTAAAACCCCATCCAAACAAGCAACTGACGAATTGCCCAGATTCAGACCCCCCCAAGGCCTTGCCAGGATTCAGGGTCAGCCCACCCCCATGTGCCAGCACGGCTCTATTTCAGGGTGAGGGGATTATAACTAAGCAGAATCATAGAGTGAGATTCTTATATGTATAATTTGATTGTGTGGGAAAGAGTACACAAACTACTCCATTCATATCTTGAAAAATGGCTCTACAAATGGCAGCACTCATGTTAAGTTCTGGGAAAGGAACAATTTCTCCATTATTTTTCTCTGCTCCAAAAGGTTCCCTGTGACTATGCAAGATGATGCAGCTTCATGGAGATGTGCTGGGCGCCCCTGAGTCCTTGCCGCTAAAAATAGCAAAAGCCAGCCTGCCTTAGTTTCTATAGAGACAACCCGCTGTCACGCTCAGAGTTGGGTTAGCCCATCAGTCAGAGCATCTCATGCGGCCACCACAATGAAGGGCCGTTGCCCAGACCGTTTGCAGGGTGGAAGCCGGCTGCAGCTCGAAGGCTTGCTGAGCCCTTCGTTAATGACGGCTTTGGACTAATTTCCTAATAAAATGAACACTGTTGCTATTGTTCGTCACAACAGGAGAGCCTGTGCACTGTTAATTGTGTGTGTGTGGAAGGGGGAAGGGACACTGCCAGAGAAATCTGGAAAGAAGAAAAAGGTTAGAATTACCATACTGTTTTGCTGTGTGCTTCAGTGGCAGATGGGCAGAAGTTGCACATCTTTGCGGCTGCAGCTGATGCTGTGGCAGGAGGAGGAGAGGCTAAACAGAAGGAAGGATGAACAAGGAATTTGGAGGGAAATAAGCAAATGTGCAGCAGCCACCACTGAGCACTCAGTAGCCACTGCAGTGAATCACTGATAGATTGATTTCATAAAATTTATATACCACTTGGTGGTAGGAAAAAACCTCAATGCAGCTTACAAAAAAGATAAAACAATTTTAAAATCCACTAAAAATTTCCAACCGTAATTTAAAACATACAGGAATTTAAAACCACCATAGAATAGATTAACATTAAAACTCATACGGACTTTCTAGACTTGTCTAAATATAACAAGACATATTAAAGAACTATCATTGCTATGGATGCGTACACAGAGCACCAAACACTGGCCAAATCTAAACACGTCCTACCATTGTTTTTGAAAGTTGATGAGTTTTGGGTGTGGGCAGGATTTTCAGAAGGAAGCACCAACTCAGTGAGTTGACCAAGGTAAATGTCTTTCCATTTGGCCTGATGGTTTGAATGTTCTCTCCATTAGCTCGTAGTAACTGTCCGCACAGATGTGGAGGTGTATGTCCACAGATGTTTCAAAAGTGACCTTTCAAGCACTGCCCACTTTCCATAGGACTAAAGACCCTTCCACTCCTATTGCCCTTTGCAGGGGCATGTGGCATGGAAAGGCATACAGGGGCGAGATATGGCTTTCTGTTTTATACAGTGTGGCATCAGTGTTTGTGAGAAGTCCCCGTACAGTGATGCTTCACAAACAAAAGACGGTTTGTTGTGGTCCCTCTTCAGGGCCAAGCAAAACAAGTGTGGAAATAAAGCAGGCTAAGATCTATAGTATGGGGCCACACCATGGCCCCCACAGCTGCACAGCGGCCTGCTGTGGTCTTCCCAGATGCACACGGGGTCTGCTTCCCTTGCTTAAATCAGTTAGCAAGTAAACTACTATACATAGAGAGAGAGAGAGGTTTGCTGGATAAATGACTTTAGAGACCAGGCATACACCAGAGAGGATGTATGTACAATGATCCATACTAAAAGTAGAATGTGTGTGCCTGAATTGTGATCTACCACAGTTGCATTTAATATCTCGCTTCCATTAGGGTGCTACTTGACCTTCAGTCAAATGGTGAAGGAAAACACTATCTGCCCCCCCCCCTCCAAACACACATTTGGCGCTGTCCTGATTCAGGCTTCTTTGTCTTGCCACTGAGGTCATAGGGTCCTTCATTAGGCAAACAGGCTATCCTTTCAAACCAGAATTTGGTTCTTCTCTTAGTCTTTCTCCTGAATAAAAAGCAGCAGCAATATTGGTGCTGGCATGAAACCAATTTGACAGAGCCCAACCCGTGTGCTTTCTGTCTCTCTTGGTATAATTTTCAGGAGGAACTTAAAAACATTCCTGTTTGCCCAGATATTCGATGGCTAAAAATACTGTTTCTCACAACTTTCTAGAGGGTGTGTTCCTAGTGTTGGGTAAACTGGGACAAATGAAGGATGCTGCTGGCTTACCACCCATTTTGCTGCCCTGCAGTCTCCTTGCCTGAGCTGACAGAGCTGGTCTCAGAGGTGGCGTTGAGGACAGCCAAACTGCTGGTCCTGGGGTCATGCTGAGGTGGTCGGCTCTGTGGTGACTCAGGCCCCGGGGCTGTCACAACATATCAAACGCATGTGGCAGGCCACACGATGGACCTTGTTTTCTCAACTGGGCTGGAAGAGGGTGATCTGAAAGTGGGGGGTACCGACAACAGTCCTTTGTCATGGTCAGATCACTTCCCGTTGTGGTTGAAGTCCTTAGCACATTTCCCTCTCTACAGAATGGTTGGCCCTCGGAGGTTAATGGAGTAATTGCCAGCCAGTTCCCTTGATCTTTCCCTTGGTCAAGGTTCTCAAGTGGGTGGTCCTGGACCAGGTCCAGTGTGAGTGACTGGCAGGGTGTGTGGGGGGGGAGGCAGGAGGCCAGGAGAGTGACTAGCAATTTATGGGGTTTGACGCTGTCCACCAGGGGAGTAGGGAGAGTCAGGGCAGTCCAAGATGGAGGAATGCATGCCAGGTGGCGGAAGAAGAGGCTGTGGTTGTTTATTAAATTTGTATGTCACCCTTCGGATCTCAGGGCAGTTCACAACATAGAATTACAATTCAGCCGTCAGATGGGTCTGTGGACTCCTCACTTCCTGCCCTACTGTCTCCTAGAACCAGCAGGAGCCTCGTTCTATTGTTTTATCACTTCGGTGCTTGCTGCCCTGGGCTCCTTTGGGACAAAGGGCAGGATGGAAAGTTAATAAATCCACAAATCAATAGGAGGGCAGCAATCTGCAAGCTCTCCTGGCTCACTCAGCTAGTTCCCTCTTAGAGCAGGTTGTGTTTTCCAACCTTTATGTCAGCTGAGGTTTGATGTTGGAAGGAGAAATAGAAATGAAGCTTAACGTGCACAATAGCCCACATTTTGTGCTCTGCATTGGTTTCTTGGCAGCTGTTGTGGCCGTTAGCGAGCAGCAGATTCTGCCTTAGCAGGAGAATTGCCTGGGCAGGAGGGTTGGGAGACAAACTGTGGCCGTGATGGCAGAAAGTGGCCTCATCAAACTCCACAAGTCCTAGACATATGGCTCCATGTTGGCAAATAATAAAAGCCCTGTGCTAATACATTTTGTAGCTTTCAAAACACAGAAGCCTGATTTGTCTTTACAGCGGGGCATGGCCTCATGCTATGTATGTTTGTGAGATAAATATTTGCTCACACAACGTTGGTGTGCTGTTATTCTGTAACGCAGGCTCCTGCTGCCCCTGGGATCAATGCCCCTGATTATGATGGTGCCTTGTCCTTTGCAGCACCTGCCTCCTGCTTATTCATAAGGAACTTGAAGACAGGAAGTTCTTGAGAGAGACTGGCACGGGTGTTTGGGGCTTCCCTCTCTCCAAAACTGCAAGTCCTACTGTAGTTTTACTGTGCAAGCACATTCTCTGCTCCAAGGAAGGAGCTGGGCCAGCAACTGACTGCTCAGAATGTGCTTGTTCTGCTCAAACACTGATCTTGATCAGCTCCAGCAATTTGCAACAAGATCTAGACAATAGTTACCTATGGAACAAGCTCCCATAAAAATCTTCAGTGGCAATTTTGCCTCATTTTGTTCCTCAGGGTGATGGGATTGCAGCCTGAGCAGGGACCACCTGGCTCTCTGCGGCCTGGTAAAGTGTGCCCTTCCCTCCACCCCAAATCTCAAGCAGCTAATAGCTTCTTTTTCTTCACTGGCATCATATATGGTTTCCAAAAACCTTAGAAACTTAGCTGAATTTTATAATAAGCACTGTTTACTCACCAAGGACATAATAAAATAAGGAAAGACAAATGAAGGACAAATTTGAAGGAAACATGACGAAGGCAATAGTCCAGGTTTACTCTTCCTTTCAACTGCATTCTACCTTGCCAGTGGAAATGATAGTCTGGGGTGCCCACATGCATTCAAATGTCCTGCCACCTGCAGTTTAAAAGTAGGAAGCTTGGCAAGGCAACATTCCTAGAGATGCTGTTCAGACAGTGCAAAGAAGACTGCAGGACGCTTCTCTTGATTGAGACAGTGACATTTTCCAGGACAACAAACGGGACACCACATGGAGATGACGCACAGACTGTGCAGCTATTCCCAGCAGGTGCAGACACATCTATGCAGATGTAATGCATTGCATCTGATTCCTGCATTTTCAATAAATCAAATTGTTTTAATTACTATTGCTTCATAGCTTGGCCTGCTTTTTTAGTTTAAATACATCTGTTTTCTGTAGCCTGGTTCTGAAGCTACCGCTGCCTGAAAACCTGCCATGACGGATCATTCAGAAGCAGCAGTCTGGCAAGCCAAGACGCAGCAGCGCTCACAGTCATTCTTGCCTGTCCTTGGAAGGGCATTGGCAAGGAGAAGGACGGACAGGGAGCAGCAGGGAGAAGGAATATGCTTCATACAGAACAGCGTCTAGCCTAAAGTGCCCTTCTGGAAAACGCAACGTGTGTGCACTCAGATTTATTTCAAATGAAGTTGAAAAGTAGTCATTTCTGTTACATAAAGACATAGTCCAGAGATTAATCTAACACTACAAAAGCTTTAATTTCCTTCTGTGAAAGGTAGAGGGAAGAATCCTGCTTCTCAGGGGCACTGGGCTGTATGGGGTGTTAGAGGAGGGGTAGTACCTCTGGTGAGGGATACATTGTGCTCCTTCTGGGGTAGTTTGACCACCTTTGGTCCCCACCCTGCACTCAGCTCTCACCCACGGCTCCTAGAAGCTGTCTATATGCGACAGGAAACAGCTTATACTGGCTAAACTAGGTGAGGGGAGCCCATGGGTCTCACACCCTTGATAAGATAGGGACATCCCCAGCATGTGAAGACAGGCTCCAGTGGATTGAGCAGACGAGACCAATGGTCAAGAAGGCAGTTTCTGCACATGCTAGAGAGGGATGTGAGAGCAGATGGGGCTCATCCACTTGGGAAGGTAGCCCATCTAGGAGAAGGAAAACTCTGATCCTAACCCTCTGCTGCCACGTGGGATATCTTCAGGAGAAGAAAAGGCTAATGAGTAAACCCTACAAAAATCTGGAGTGGAGTCCCAAAGTCTGTTGGTTGGCACATTGTATCCCTCCTTCCCACAACTCCTGCAGCCAAGCTGGTGCCAAACATGTTTTTCTGCTTTCCTTTGGACCACATCAGTGAGGCGAGGGGGGGGTCGTCTTGTCATGGGCAGCCCAGGACCTCTAGACACATGGCCCAAGCTTGTGCCCCAGGAGGTCACTTCAGTGCTGCTGACACAGCAGTTTGACTTCATGCATGGAGGCACACTCCTTTCTTTCTTGAAACAGACAGATGCCAACAACAACATCAATACCCCAGCACTTCTACTTGCTTGGAAAAGTGGGGTGAAGTACTGCATTACTCTGCATGTGTGTTTCTCCACTGTTTATATTTGTGATCATGTCATGAATCTGACACTTGTTGATGGAAGGCACATGACAAACCTGAAGCAGACATTTCTTGAGAGAGTAGGAAGTACAGTAAGTCACCCAGAAGATTCTCTCTTCAAACTAACACATCCTGCCTCACAGATATTTTTGCTGCTCATGGATCCACTTATGAATAACTGGCAGACGTCAGGTCTGGTGTATAGTCACATCATGGGCACAGGGCTTTGCAGTCTCTTTACATTGCTTCCATGGGACAACGGAGTCATTTCCTATTTCCATCCATCTCTGGTTTAGAAGGGAGACCACAGACAGACGACATAGGACATGACAGATTTGCTGGGATCTGTGGTCCATCTACTCCCTATCTCATTACCAGTCATAAGACTCTCAAGGATTCTGCCACTTGGGATGTGCATTGCCAAAGAACCAGCCAGCACTTGCAGCACAATGTGGTTACTGAAGGGCAGTAGTGCATTGGCACACAACCAACCTTAAACACAGCATTTTATTTCAAATAAAGGAGCCCAGAAATATACCCTTGAAGGAGGACATAACCCCTAAAAGTCTTTATGGCGATTCCTATTGGTACCACCTTGCTTAAGGTAAAAACTATACTTTAAAGGTGAACACAGAGTGCACTAATGCACGCTGCCAAAACTGCAGGTGACCCTTCCCATCTCTGCTGCTGCTGCAGTGCCACAAGCAAAGTTACCTTCACATTTGGGAAAACAAAGAAATGAGTATAGCAAGTCCATTTACCTTTGCTGGGTGCATGCAGCCAGTGTTGACCAAATCAGCTTGCTACAATAATATAGGCGGCAAATCAGTCCATTATACTGGAACCAGGGGCAGCCCAATACATTTTGGCACCTGAGGGAAACCACAAAATCCTGTCAGCATCTAACTCCTCTGCTCGGAGACCCTCACTGACTGCTGATTTGCTACCAGGCCAGTTTAAGGAATTACAATTAGAGCAGAAAGCCCTTAACAACTTGGGACCAGTTTCCCTGGGAGATTGCCTTACCACCCATGTACCCATCCGCTGCTTCGGTCAGTGGAACCGGAAGTGCCACAGGTGCCATATAAGACCCCCTCTGCATCTGTGGAGAATTCCTTAGCCTGACAGCCAACCTGTGCTTTGGAACTTCCTGTCTACTGACACCAGGCAGGCGTCTTCACTGTACTATTTTCTGCCCCTGCTAAAAACTTTTTGTGGATACACAACTTTTTATTTTTATTATTACTTTTAAGATCAGTTCCACCTTTTGTCCAAAAAGCTCAAGGAGGCATTGGTGGGTCTCCTTCTCCCCTTTTCACAAGAACTCTGTAAGGATAGACTGAGAGTGACTGGCCAAGGTCACACAGGGAGTTTCATGGTTGAGTGGTACCCTGGTTTTCCAGGTTCTACTCTATGTAGTAGCCATACATCATTTTCCACATTCTAGAAAAAAAAGATGGAGAAGTAAATAAGCTGGGGGGAAGGAAATAATCTTCCCTCAAAAGTCTGCAAATTTAGGTGGGCCCTTGTTAACTGTCCTGCGTGGCAACTTCTGTGCATTACTCAGAAGTAAGCCCCACTGAATTCCATGAGCTTAGTGAGTCATCTGAACCCAGGCTTCTGCTTATACTCTTTCCAGACTAACAATGAGCTGTAACCAAAAACAAACCTGAGGTCAATTTCACCCCCACAAATCAAAATTTCTGCTTACTCCTCTTTAAAATAATAATAATAATAATAATAATAATAATAATAATAATAATAATATACCCTGTCAATCTGGTTGAAAAAAATTAAGATGTCTATAGAAAACGTAAGATGTCTATAAATATTCATACGGCATTCACTGTGATTCATCAGAAAACATTTTATTGCTTCACTGAAGTGGAATGAGGCAGCTCAATTCTTAACATGCAGGCGGATGAGGCTCTTAAATTAAATCCTTAAACAGCAACAAAAGTCTAGTTACATAGTGAATGGCCAAATGAAATATTCTGCAAGACTAGATAGATAATCCAAGGGGTAAAAAGACAGTTCTACCAACAGTACTGGGGTCAAACACCTCAAACACATTTGCCAGGATCCAAAGGGATATTTCAAAGTCTATAAAGATAGTCCCAGATTATTTTTAAAAATAACGTTTATTCTCATTGAACATTGCAAAGCCAGGCTACTTCACAATCCTCTTTGCTCTACTTCACAATTGACTTGTCTTGTGACCTGCAAGGCTTCTGTTGAAGAAACATTTGCCGAAAGTGGCCCCCTGCCATGTAACTAGTTATGCAGTGCTTTGGATCCTGGCCATTAGCTGAAAGTAAATTATATTGATTTAATGTGTTTAGAATAAGAGCCTCTTGGGCATATTTAAAACCACATTAAGTACATGAAGCAAATAAACAACATTATTTGTCAGTCAACAAAAATACTAACATTGACAATGAGTGAATAGGTATATTTATTTGGAATTATATATTGTCATAGCTCTAACAGGAGGACAGATTACACAAACATTTACAGTTGCATATTGAAAAGCAGGACCAATCAAGGAGAGATGGATATTCCTCCCATCATGATCCCAATCTTACCTGCCTTTGGAGACA
Source organism: Podarcis erhardii (assembly GCF_964252035.2). Classification (NCBI taxonomy): domain Eukaryota; kingdom Metazoa; phylum Chordata; class Lepidosauria; order Squamata; family Lacertidae; genus Podarcis; species Podarcis erhardii. The sequence continues at coordinate 134,954,932 of NC_138497.1, read as the reverse complement.
AGAAATTATAAATTATCTCCTATCTCCAGAGAATGGAGTCTTACAGAAGCAAAGCATGGTGAATGGTATTATTTTAAGTGCCTGCAAAAGCTGAAAGTAATAAGAAACAGCTGGAATAAAAGAGACGTCCGAAGCTGTCATTTTGTGCACTCATTCCTGTAAGTAGGATTCTCCTTCAAAAGCCGGACGTGATACCCAGCAGAAAAGTACCACTTTCACTTTTAAAATTGAAATCAACTTGGTAGTTTCAGTAAGCTTCAATTAAACAAGTTTTAAGACTGAAAAAAATGAGCTAACTTTGCAAATAACAATTTAAAAGTACTTTGTTAGGAACCTGGATAAAAAAGCTTTTCTCATATAGGAGGCCTCAGCCCTGAGGACAGGCCTAATGTAAACTGAGTACCAATAAGAATGCTGTAGCTTAAGAGAAGGTTGTTGAAGATAGGAGCTTAGAGGCAGAGCACGCTATCTAAATTGAAGTTAATGTTGTGAATTACAAAAGCACTATTCAGACATGTGAAAGTGCATTGGGGAGGAGTGGGATCAGAGAGTAAGCCCTCCCCGCTACATATATTTTTTCACAGCTCCAGTTTGCAAACTGTAATGACAGGATTCAGCACTTGTAGGCCTTCTATTATTAATTGAGATAAGCCAATCTGTCCAAACCCAAGACCAACTTCTGACTCCCAACATGGGACCCATTTTAAGTTTTTATTTATACTTAATAATGTTAATAATGCACATTGTTAATCCTAAAATGGTATTTCACAGTGCAATAAAGTGTCACATTGCTATTAAAACAAAACTAGTGTCTGTCTTTCCTTTTGCTCTCTCTCTCTCTCTCTCTTTTCCATTGCCTGCTGGTGCCTTTTTCTCCCTGTCCTGTTACCCAGTGCATCTTTCCCAATTCTCTCTCTCACGAATTCCTCTACTCACAGCTTCTTCTACCTTCTCACTTAATCCACCTTCCTGTCTTCTCCCCGTCTACTTCCTTTCACCTGCTGCCGTTGACTTTCCTATAGGCATTCCATTGCACTTTCATAAAGCAAATACCGTAGAAACAGTTTAGAGTCCCTCTCCACTCTCCACTAAAATCTGCTCCCACCACAGCTGGTGCAAAATGCAATGGGCAGAGTGCGCACCAGAACAAGACACTTTGAGCATATAACACCAGAGCCGTGGCTGGGTGATCTTGCGCCCCTGGCAGAACCGTCAAGATTGTGTCCCCCAGCCACAGACAAATTGGCTCTTCTTTCCGCCTCTCCTCCAACCCCCAAACCCCCGCACCCATTCAATTCACCCTCTATATAAAATCATTTCTTATGAGGCAATAATCAATATTTATGGACATATTTTTAGCCAGTTTTGTGCCCCCCTTGCCTGCTTCCCTGGTGGGGGCCTACCTTACCACCCCCTAGCTTACGGCCCTGTATAACACTAACCCTGTCACTGGCTGCCCATTAGTTTTGGGGCCCAATTCAAAGTGCTGGTGTTTTGGGGCCCAATTCAAAGTGCTCTAAAGCCTTACTTGGCTCAGGGCCTCAATACCTTAAGGGCTGCTTAACTGACCAGGACCCTGCACTTGTCATTGGGGTCCCTTCTCTATGACCCCCTCCCAGAGAGGTTCGGAGGGTGACAAGAAGAGAACAGGCCTTTTCTGAACTCCCCAGAGAGATTTTCCTGGCACCATCGTGACATGTCTTTAGGCACCAGGCCTATGGCTATTAAATAATCAATGGCCTGTGAAAGCATGGGGGAGAGGACTGGTATTATGATGACTATTTCATTATTAGGCTGTCTGTCAGTGTGCTTTTTATTATGTGTTTATCATCGATGTTTCGTCATGTATTTCTAATGATGTACACCTCCCTGGGATCTTTGGATGCAGGGTGGTATATAAATTGAAAACTACTACTGCTATAGTCATATGCACAGCATTTCCCCCTGGTATCTCACCAGAACACATGAGCTCAAATGCAGAGCCTTTGTGGGGCTGGCTGGGGGGGGGTGCATGTGGTCTGGGATGTGAGGTGGCAACACTGCATGTCTAGGTGAAGCTGTGAAAAGCAAAGCAGAGGCAAGACGACGTGAGGCACGAGGAACTTGCTAACTATAAAGCAAGATGCCTGCTATATGGATGCCCCTTTTTGGTCCCGCAGAGAACTTTTCCCCTGGTCTAGTGCTACTGGTCAAAGGCCTGGAAACGTTGCCTTATGATGAACGGCTTAGGGAGCTGGGCATGTTTAGCCTGGAGAAGAGGAGGTTAAGGGGTGATATGATAGCCAGGTTCAAATATATAAAAGGATGTCACATAAAGGAGAGAGAAAGGTTGTTTTCTGCTGCTCCAGAGAAGCGGACACGGAGCAATGGTTCCAAACTACAAGAAAAAAGATTACACCTAAACATTAGGAAGAACTTCCTGACAGTAAGAGCTGTTTGACAGTGGAATTTGCTGCCCGGGAGTGTGGTGGAGTCTCCTTCTTTGGAGGTCTTTAAGCGGAGGCTTGACAACCATATGTCAGGAGTGCTCTGATGGTGTTTCCTGCTTGGCAGGGGGTTGGACTCGATGGCCCTTGTGGTCTCTTCCAACTGTATGATTCTATGATACTGCAGGTTGCATGCAGTGGGGTGAGGATGTGATGTCCCCACTTGCTTCGAGTCCCACATTCTGCACCAGCACAGTCTTTAGCATATGCGCCACCGGGGTGCAAAGATCCGCCCAGCACCCCCAAATTTAGTTTAGCCCCCAAAATTAACTTTTATTTTGCTTATGTCTGACACCATGCTTATTATGCCTTATCTCTTGTTTACGAAAGGGAGGAAAAGGAAACAAAATTTTTACTTGCTCATTTATTTACAATACACTTATACTGAAGTATACAACACTACCACACTTAAACTTATAAGTATTGTTTAGGCACCTACTTAGGAGAAACATCAGTTGTGTCAAAGGTGCTGCTCACCCTGCTGCCGCATAGCAGTGCAGCTCAATACAATACGTAACATATTTTGATGTAAGAGTTAATTTCGCGTGCACGGCGCCGTTGAGTCTGACAAGAGCCGCCGTTGTGAATGACATTTGTTAAATGAGTGCACAAAGTCGAAAGTCTTTTAGTGAAACAGTAGGTATACATTTCGGTAATACCTAGGTATATATGTATTTTGTTTTTCTAGCTTGATATTCTCTACTCTCTTGGTAGACATAAAGCTATAGAAAGGTAGAGAATACGGTCAGCCAGAAACATGCATCTAATTGAAAAGGGGTTGTGCTTTTCTCTAGGCACATTGCAACCTTTGTGGATAAAACAAGTGTCTCATCAGAAGATTGTGTCCCATCCCAGATGTCAAATGGAGGGTCCCTTTGGTCTGGGCCTTAGCTGAAGTCCAAACTGTTGGAAATAGCTTTGCCCAAAGCTGGTGGCCTCATGACCCAACAGCTGAAGATCTGATATAAATCAAGGGACAGTTGACTTAAATTTGACAAAGCAAGAATGCACACAGAAGTTCTCTTAATAGTAAAGGCATAACTGCTTTGTATCAACCTGGACTTGTACTTTGCCCAAGAGCACAAGAAGCACATTGCTAAAGTCCAGTAGCTTTATTTGCAAGAGCCTCATCAACTAGCAGGCACCAGTGCTGCATGGTACAGGATAATTTATCATCTCCCCACTCCTGATATAAATGATACACAGAGGATGTAATTGTACTAAAGTTACATAAAGAGAACTTTTAAAGGTTGTCTACAACTGTTTGTCCCCATTAGATCAGGGATGGGGAACCAAGCTTCTTCTGCCCAATTTTATGCTGATAGGGGAAGCCTGGAGAGAAAGTTTAGGAAGGCAGGATGAAAAAGAAACGGGGGTGGGGGCAGTCAAGACAGACAGAATGGTGAAAAGTAGGGGAGCCCTCTCAAGTCCATCACATCTGACCTCTGGCAAGAGCAATCTGTTCCTCTCCAGGCAGAGAAAAGAGATGGCCTGGCATTTATAGGAACATTTCGCGGGGGGGGGGGGGAATAGCTTTAGGTCGTGGGTAAATAGCTAAATAAATAAATAATTAAATAAATGTAACTTATTGATTAGTGTCAAAAGGATGTTAAAGGATATGTTAACAGTTCAAAGGGGAGTCAGGAGAAAACTTGCTTCACCAGCAGATCAGTAAGCAATTAGGAAATAAACCTTTGGTGCTCTGAAAGTATACAAAAGTTAACCGTGGAAAAGAATGTGCAATATATGCTTGCTGCAAACAGTGAGATGATGCAACATTAGTTATGGGAGCGATCCGTCCAAATGTAACACGTTTAGGTCATTTTCAGTAGGAAAGGTTTAAGAATGGGTTTTATCTTAAACTAATGGCTTAAAATAGTGATTCACTTGGCTTGCATACCCTGTTCTATGCATTTGTTGCTGAGAACTGGCGCACATGGGACTCCCGGGCCAGATGAGAGGGACGTTGCCTTTGCCTCCGGGACCTTTGCAGATGTCCACCCACTTCCACGTCGCGCTCCTGGGATCGTGTGGGGACTGAGAGGCGGCCGAAGGCGGATCTGGCGAGACCCTGTGGATCCCTGCGGGATAATCCTCGATGACGGGGAGCAGGGGGGCTCTTCTGAGGGAAAAGCGGAGCGCAAGAGGGGGGGGGAGAGCGCGCGCTCCCCGCCAGAACCGAAAGGAAGACCCGGTTCCGGGGGGGGGGAGGAGGGAGCCAGAGCAGCGACTGCCCCCCCTCGTCCTTCCCACGGGGCCTTCCGCCCCAGAGAGACCCTTTTCCCGCCCGCGGAGAGCGTCGCGCGCGGGCTCCTCTCGGGGGGGGGGGAGGGAGGCAGAGAGCACAGGGCGCGCACCACCCCACCCTCCAGCCACGCATGCGCGCCTCAGCCGCGCCTGCTGGGCGGTCCTTTCGCCGTGGCTCCTCCCCTCGCGACACAGGGCCGCCCGTCGCAGCGTCGTCCCGCGGGGCTGGCGCCGGGCGCGGCCACGGAAAGAGCCAGCGAGCGAGCGAGGAGCGGGAGCGCGCCCGCCCTCGGCTGACTGACTGACTGACTGACTGACTGGGCCGATCTGACTGACTGACTGAGGCGGATCCGGCGGCGGCGGCGGCGGCGGGGAAGCGTCTGGGTGGTCGCCTCCGCCGGGCGCCCTGCGAGGTAGGCCACCTCTGCTCCCGCCTCGTCCCAGGCCGAGGGGGAGCCGCGCGGCGGAGGCAGGTGCAGCAGCGCCGCCGGAGGGAGCGGGGTCGCCAGGGAGCCGGAGCCGGAGCCTCCTCCTCCTCCTCCTCCGCTGCTGCTGCTGCTGTCCAAGGTCCGCCGCCGCCGCCGCCGCGCGTCCTCCGGCTGCTCCCGCGGGCGGGGAGGCAGCCGGGCGAAGGCTGGGCGGGCGGCAAAGCCCCTCGCCCGCCCCGCTGGCCGGGCCTGCGCGGCGCTCGGCTCTTCCTCCACGCGCCGAGGAAGCGGCCGCGTCCACACGTGACGGCGGGCCGGGGAGGACGGCGACGCTTTCAGGCGGAGGAGGAGGAGGAGAAGCAGGGAAGGATGGAGAGGCCGCTTTTAAATCCCCCAAGCTACCCGGTGGTCCCTGCAAGCAGAAAGCCAGCACCTCAGGGGGAAGGCGGGCGCTGCTGCGGGGGGGGGGGGCGCGGGGAGAGTCCGACGGGCCTCGTTGGCCTTTTCCACTCGGGATCGGGGCCGCCTCGCCCAGGGCGCTGAGCGTCTCGGAAAGCGGTTTGACTCCGGAGCGTCTCCTTGGGACCCCCGGGAGGCAGCTGGCTCTTTGCTTCTTCTGCGCCCCTGCTCTCCTTCTTCCCTACCTGTTTACATGGGGATCCTTTCCTCCTCGCTAGTGAACATGTAAGAGCCTGAATCGCAGCTGATTCTAGAAATCTATACAGGATAGCTGGTTCAAGTTGGGCGCTCGGTGACTATTGCTTTAGTCAGCAGCATGTTTGCAATATGGATTATAAAAGAGTAACAGTTGGTCAGATTAAATGTCTTGGTTCAGCTGCGAAAAAGATCAAAATGAGCTTAAAGTATTCAGTGTTAAAATTACTTGAACTTTGTTTAAAATAGGATTAAAATAGAAACATGGGTTTAGTTCACTTTCCTGAGGATAGATTCAAATAAACTCCAGTGCACTTACTACTGATGCCAATAAATATTTTGCTTTGGGGAAAGAGAGTTACAAATCGGGAGAATTCCCCTGCCTTTCATAGAAAACGTGAGCGCCTGTAAATACAGTGAGACAGTTACAGATAGAGAAAACCTTCTCAAAACATTATGGCCTTTATTAAGAGTGATTCCGGCTTTGGCATTAGCAGAAACAAGGACTCTTATGGTATACACAAAAAGCAACAAGAGAGGGGCAACTACAGCTACAGCTCAGAAATTGGGAAATACGAATTATGAATTGAAATACATGTACTTTGTAGAAATTCTCATAGGGCATTTCTTTGCTTCTTTTCTTGAGGAATAGCAGAACAACAGGAATGTATTTATGTGTTTCTGTTTATTATGAAAGAAGTAAATCCAAGAGTTAAAGATTTTGGGGATATTGGTAGAGTGCAAAATTAATATAAATGTCTTGTTTATTTATTTATAATATTTATATTCCACCCTTCCTTGTGCCATTCAGGGTGACTAAAAACAAATAATAAAATTTAATAAAAGCCAACAACAAGCTGGGGACAATGACTATTTCTTTAGTCAGCAGCATGTATGGGAGGCTTATATATCAGCATTAGAGTTTTTCTGAGTCTATAATTGTTTTAAAATATTTCAGGGTAACAGAATACTTTCAGTTCTTTGAAGCTCAGAACGACACAAAGTGTCAAAATTGTAAATGTGAGATGAATGCTACTTGGGTGTGAGAAACTGTATTTTTGAATGCTCAGTGAGGTCAAAATGTAACTGGAGTTGGGATGTTGAAAATATTACTCTGGCAATCCATTTGTATTTAGAATCTCTTACTTTCCAATAATTTCCTTGATTTTCAGGTAGATCTAAGTCAAGCAACCTTTCTTTGTTTAATGGTCTCTGTGTCACTTACTCTGTGTTGCTTTCCATTCTCCACGTTTCTTTATCCATACAGTAGCCCTCTAGTCTAAAGTTGTTGTTGTTTAGTCGTTTAGTCGTGTCCGTCTCTTCGTGACCCCATGGGCCAGAGCACGCCAGGCACTCCTGTCTTTCACTGCCTCCCGCAGTTTGGTCAAACTCATGCTGGTAGCTTCGAGAAGACTGTCCAACCATCTCATCCTCTGTCGTCCCCTTCTCCTTGTGCCCTCCATCTTTCCCAACATCAGGGCCTTCTCTTCTCATGAGGTGGCCAAAGTCTTGGAGCCTCAGTAGATCACTTTAATTCCCATTTTACACTTGCGAATCTAAGGGTGCAAAGTAATTACTTGGCTATGGTCAAGTAATGAACTGTTGTTTATGTTGTTGTTTTTTGTTTTTGTTTTTTCAAATTACAAACACAATCATTTTACTTTTATATCAGATTCTCAATAATTTTCCTAATTTGTTTATGTTGTTTTAATTATACATCATTTTAGTATTTCAATTAAAAGAAAAATGACTCATAAATAATAATCCATGGTTCAGTGCTGCACTTACTGAATCAAGCCGGTTTTAAGGAGAAGTTGGTTATAGGAGCCAGTGTTGTGATATGTTGCAGGCAAAGCCTGGCAAGAGATGAAGTGGGGAGAGGGAGTTTGAATCCTGGGACGATGGAGGCCCTTTGGGTGGGTGGTTCCCATGTCTGGGAAATTGGCAAATTGCCTGTTTTGGATGGGAGCTGCACTCCTTCTGAAGGAGCAATCTCTTCAGAGCAATCTGTGTAGTTTGGCTGTACTTTGGGATACATTTTTGTCACCAGAGGCCTCTGTAGCTACAAGTGCCTTTTAGCAGTTTCATCTGGGTCGCCAACTACGACCATTCCTGGGCAGGGATAACCTGACCACTGTTCCATGCACGAGTAACTTTGGGGATGGATTACTACAATGCATTCTATGTGGGGCTACCCTTGGTTCTGGTTAGGAAGTAACTGCTTGTGCAGAATGCTGTGGCAAGAATACTGGTGGGAGCTTCTGGTTGAGAACGTAAGAAGACACCATTATTAAAACAGTTACACTGGCTGCCTATCTGCTGCTGAGCCAGGTTCACCATTATTTTATTGATTTTCAAAGCCCTAAGCAACTTTTATCCAGGATACATCAAGGTTCACCTGAATCCTTCTATTCTAGCTCAAACACCGAGATTATCTGCAGGAGTATATTTGTGTGTTCCTTGAGTTTGTGAGGCTGATATGACAACAGTGAAAAACTAAACCTTTAGTGTAATAGGTCCACTCCTGTGGAGCACCCTGCCAATAGAGATTTAGCGGGAGCCTTTCTGCATTGCAGGTGGTTGGACTAGATGACCCTTGGGGACCCTTCCAACTCTACAGTTCTATGATTCTGTACCAACTTCTAAGCACCTGCTAAAACCCTTCCTATTCCACCAGGCCTATGCAGGCAATTAAGAGTATACCCCCCGCAGTGGTCTGTTGATGTTTGTTTTAATTTCTTTTTGCTTTTAACATGTTTTTAACTTTTTTATAATATTATTGTTTGGTTTTGTTATATTGTTGCAAACTGTTTTGATATATCTTTATGAGATAGCAGTATATTATATATATATATATATATATATATATATGCAGGTTTTGGTGTCCTCGGGTGTCTTCCCGTGTAAAAGTTGGGGTGTCTAGGCGACGTTTCGACGAGGTCTCACTCGTCATCTTCAGGCTGGTGCTTTCGGCTTCTTGTTACTGGAACAGAGCCGGATCTCAGTGTTTGAGTTCCTATAAATACTGTAGAGGGGGTGTGGTGTATAGCCTCCAATGTTCTGGGCAGAGAGGAAGTTCCCAGGCTAGTGTGCCTTTTCTTCTTTTGTTCCTTAATTACTTGAGAGATATCTTGAGTGATTTCTTGAGTGATATCCTGAGTACCACTTAGGTGGGTCATTAGGTGTGGATTAGTTGTTAAAGTCTTTGTGTCTTGACCTCTTGAACTTTGTGAAGAGTTTTCCTGAGAAGATGGCTGTACTGTATTTAGTTGTGCTCTGGCTTGGCTTCGTGTATAGGGGCGAGCTGTGGTTTTGTGGCTTGTGTCAGCCAGATCTGTGTAGGGATTGCAGGGGGGTGCAGCATCCGGAGGTGCCACCATGGATTGGCTACTGGATGGTGTCTGTAATTCATCTGTGGAGAGGGTCTGGGTTTGGGTCTGGTGTGGTTGATTGGTGTTGGCGTTCTGTGTGCCTCTGGATCTGGTGTCAGTTTTTGTGGGGAGGGCTAATTTCCAGATGTCTGGCAAGCGGGATGTGTCGTCACGCTTGTTCATGTTGTGAGGGTGTTTCTCTATCTCGATGGCTTCCATGATTATTCTCTTGTGGTGATGTTCCGTGTTAAAGAGCAATTTGGAATCTGCAAAATTAATTTCGTGTCCTGTTTCTTTCATGTGTTGGAAAAGAGAGTCTGCCCAGCCACGTACATTTGACAAACAAACAGACGAATAAATGCACGTATCGCAGAACACAAGAATGCCGTCAAAAAAGAAGAAAAAACTTCCTCTCTTTTCCAACACATGAAAGAAACAGGACACGAAATTAATTTTGCAGATTCCAAATTGCTCTTTAACACGGAACATCACCACAAGAGAATAATCATGGAAGCCATCGAGATAGAGAAACACCCTCACAACATGAACAAGCGTGACGACACATCCCGCTTGCCAGACATCTGGAAATTAGCCCTCCCCACAAAAACTGACACCAGATCCAGAGGCACACAGAACGCCAACACCAATCAACCACACCAGACCCAAACCCAGACCCTCTCCACAGATGAATTACAGACACCATCCAGTAGCCAATCCATGGTGGCACCTCCGGATGCTGCACCCCCCTGCAATCCCTACACAGATCTGGCTGACACAAGCCACAAAACCACAGCTCGCCCCTATACACGAAGCCAAGCCAGAGCACAACTAAATACAGTACAGCCATCTTCTCAGGAAAACTCTTCACAAAGTTCAAGAGGTCAAGACACAAAGACTTTAACAACTAATCCACACCTAATGACCCACCTAAGTGGTACTCAGGATATCACTCAAGAAATCACTCAAGATATCTCTCAAGTAATTAAGGAACAAAAGAAGAAAAGGCACACTAGCCTGGGAACTTCCTCTCTGCCCAGAACATTGGAGGCTATACACCACACCCCCTCTACAGTATTTATAGGAACTCAAACACTGAGATCCGGCTCTGTTCCAGTAACAAGAAGCCGAAAGCACCAGCCTGAAGATGACGAGTGAGACCTCGTCGAAACGTCGCCTAGACACCCCAACTTTTACACAGGAAGACACCCGAGGACACCAAAACCTGCATTCCTGTACCCGTGAAAATCTACGAAAGCATATATATATATATATATATATATATATATATATATATATATATATATTGTAGGCCATTTTCCCACCACATAGATGTGCTCAAAGCACCTGTTTTTTTCTTCTTCCCTAGTTGGCATTTGTCTAACTTGGGAAGCAGTGGAAGACTGCACCTTCAGGGGTGAAGTCAAACTGTTGGAGAGCTGTGGCTATACAGTCTGATATGGGAGAGACATGTTTTGTTGCAGCTGGGACAGATGAAGGTATCCAGTTGTGTTGATGCAGGTGTGCCATGTTGTTTCTTCTCTCTGCGCTCCTGCCAGTGGTCATTCTTCCTCCGGTCTGTGGTGTGGATACACAACCTGACTGATTATCTCAGGTGCTTGTGGTCATTTGCAAGTGTTTCCCACATGGCAGGGTTAATGCTGTCAGCCTTTATGTCACATTTTTTGACATCTTTGTAACACAGAGTTAGTCTGCCATTGGGTCTGGAGCTTGAAGTCAGCTCTCCGTAAAGCACGTCCTTGGGGAGCCTGCCATTTTCCATTCTGTGGACCAAACCAGCATAGATGGGGCTGAGACAGAAAGCAGCTAGCATAACGGAAAGCACATAGTAAACAGTTTGAACCCTCATCACCAACAGTTACTTTACATTACAAAACCTAATGGATGTTCACAGCTTGTGTTCATAACCATGATTTGCAGGGTTAGCGTTGTAAGTCCAGTTCAATTTAATCTTCTGCATGTTTGTTTAGAAATGCAGCCAGTTACATTCATTGGTACTTTCTTGCAGAAAAATAGGCATAGGAGTGTAGCCTCATTTTCTCAAGTGCTTTTTTCGGGATGTTGGGGCCCTTCTATTGATGATGTACATGCTTGCTTTGATGTTCCAACAGAAAGTGAAGCCAAAGAGTCATTCCAAAGGAACCTAATGTTCCTTATCAAAGCAGAAAAGAAGTATGACACTGTCCTCATTAGAAACTGATTCATCAGTAGCCATTGGTTGATCTGCTATTTACAATACAGAGAAACTGGCATTCCCATCTAACAAAGTAGTCAGAACTTTTAGAAATTAAATTGAAAAAGTAAGGACATGCTCTATGGGGATCTGGCTTCAGGCATCAGACCCATTGGTAGACCAACTCTGTGTTAAAAAGATGTCTGCAAACGCAACATTGTGCACCTTCAGATGTAAAGTTGAACTGTTGGAGAGCTGTGGCTGTACAGACTGATACGAGAGAGACATGTTTGGTTGCAGCTGGGTCAGATGAAGGCACCGGCTTGTGCTGCTGAAGATGCACCATGGCATTTCTTCTTTTTGTGCTCCTGCCAGCAGTCATTCCTCCTCTGTCCTCTAGTGTGGATACACAACCTGACTGATTGTCACCAGGTGCTTGTGGTCATCTGCAAGGGCATTCCACATGGCAGGGTTAATGTTGCCAGCCTTCATGTCATGTTTGCAGACATCTATGTAACATAGAGCTTGTCTGCCATTGGGCCTGGAGCTTGAAGCCAGCTCTCTGTAGAGCATGACCTTGGGGATCCTGCCATCTTCCATTCTGGGACATGACCAAGTCAGTGTAGATGTTGCTGACACAGGAGTGCAAACATGCTGGGAATGTGGGCTTGGGAAAACATCTTTGTTTGACACTCTGTCCTGCCATGTGATGCCCAAAATCTTCCTGACACATCACCTGTAGAAGGCATTGAGGTGTCATTACTAGTCTTACTACCATAAAGCAGTGTGTTCAATATGCAAGCCTGGTAGATCTTTATTTTTGCATTGGTCGTTAATGTCACCCTATCCCAGACCCTGGGATACTGCCTTGCCAGTATGCTTGTTCAGCTCAGTGTCGATGGAGAGGTTGCTGGTTATGATGGAGCTCAGGTAGACAAAATATCTACCACCTCAAGCATGTGGTCACTAGTGCTGATGCATGGCATGCTGGCGACATCCTGACCCAGGACGTTGGTAACACTGAACTCCATGCAGGATTGTGCAAAATAGTTTCTAAGACACTGTAGAGCTTCCTTGGAGTGCACTGTCAAGGCCACATCATCTGCAAACAACATCTCTTGGATAAGACACTTTTGTCTTGGTGTGGACATATGCCAGTTTGGACAGACCCCTGTCACTCCTTGAATGGATGTACACACCGTCTTCAGTTGAGTTGAAGGCATGTGAGAGCACCAGGGAGAAGAATATGCTAAAGAGAGTTTGGGCAAGATCACAGCCCTGCTTCACACCATCCTTTATCGGGAAGGCATCTGAGCATGAGTCATCCTACTGGGCGGTGCCGCACATCTCATGGAAGGACACAATAATCTTGTGGCGCTTAGGTGGGCATCCTTTCTTATTGAGCAGCGTGAAGAGTCCTTTTCGGCTGATGAGGTCGGAGCCAGGCGATGCCAACCCTACGGAGCCAGGCGACATTAACCCTACGACGACAACTACAGCACTGGAGTCAATCAGTCAGGTTGGGTACTCACAGCAGTGACCAGAGGAGGAATGACTGCTGGGAGGAGTACACCTGCATAGTACAACAAGAGGATCGGTCCCTCTATTCAAACACTTGTTATACAAAAAAATGACTTATCCAAACATGAGGAAATAGTACCCAATCCTCACTGTACACACTGCACATTCAGATATCCAAACAGCTGGACCTGCGTGCAGTACTGTAAACAAATAAGCAGCTTTAAAGAAGCCTTGCTCTTTTGTGTTACTGGTTAGCAACAGCCATTTGGCCAGAAAGCATGGCAGGTGGAATAGGGAGATCAGACAAATAAGAAAGCATTCTTTCCCCCCCTTGTTTCCTTTTGCAAGGTTTCAGAGGATTTTCCTTGTTTTTTCATCAGTTTGGGATAAAAGTTATGTGGTCGGGAACTCATTGGAAATCTTCCCATAGGAATCAATGGAAATCATCAGTCTCCTTGTGCGAACGGTTGCCTAACAAATAATTTCCTGAAAACACATTGTGTTCGGATAGGAAGACCTACTTGTACTTCATCCTATAGAAATGGTTGTCAGGGATAGGAACTATTACTTGAACTAATTACTTGAAAATTATTTTGGATATATTATCTAAATTTCATCTTCTGGATTGGGGGGGGTGTTTTATGTGTGTATTATGTTCTTAATGCTGCAAACTAATAAAATAAATATATTTTAAGTGTTATACTTTTAAATGTAATCCAGGAATGCCATGTTTTGCAGTATAGTTCATGGGGTTGAAAACGAATTTGCACAAATTTAGGATTTATTTTCCATTACTAACAGTTCACCGCTAACCATGTCTGTTCAGAACTAAATTGGAGCATATTCTCAGCTAAGTGGGTTAGGACTTTAGCCTAAGATAGGCATGGGAGACTGTGTTGTAGTCCTGTTTTGCTGCACAGTGTCACTCTCTCCCTTCCCATTTCGTTTGATATAAATTGAGCAAACAATTGAGCCTTAGCTCAAATTCATGGTGGTAAATGGCTGCTAGTGAGTATTTATTTGTAATAATTTCTTACCTGTCCTTCACCATAAAGTCCGAGGGCAGCTATACAATTATAAACAAATATAAAAACAGATAAAACCATTACGATTATGAAACAAGTAATGCTGTTCAAAATGGAACAGAAAAGTAATTGAATGCACAATTGATTTTCAAATGACCTCTTACTAGTACAAAAGACAGTGTTGCTGTAAGGCATTATTACGTTTGGCAAATGCTGATGGCAACACCATTTTGCAGGGCAGGTGGATCTAAATTACAGAATCCTGCCTTTTTAATCAAACTTGGCAAATAAATGATCAACCAAAGATAATTTATAGTAAGGTTTTTCATTTGCACTACTTTCAAGAGCAACAGAAAACTGGTTATTGAATAATTAAAATGTACTGCGGTCATATCTGACTAGATATAGTATTTCTATCTGTTGCTACTGTATTTTCAGTCATTAGATTACAGGCATGGAGCTTGGTTTTGCACACCATCTAAAGCAGGGCTGGTGAAACCTTGGGCCCATTCAACGTTCAGCCCTTCAACAGCCCACTTTTTGCCACTGTTTAGCTGTGCCCACAGCCTTGTTCTGTGATTTGATGGCGGTTTGGTTGGCATCCCATGTAAATACCATGAAGATCTCTTCGAATTTGTACCTTGGATGCCTGTTTTTGTGGATCTGTGATTATTCCTTTGGATCACTATAAGATCACTTGGTGAAATATATGAATGCTAGGCAGTTCAAACACAAACTGCAGAATGGCAATTTATGTAAAAGCCTATGCTGTTGCCTCCATTCTGGTCTTACTTCTTTTCTTACAGCAGAAGGCAATGCAAGTTATTTTAGCTATACTGATTTTGCACAGAATCATCTTGAATTTCTTATTTATTTATAGGTGGATAATTTGTATGTCTCCTTCCTTTTTTCTTTTCTAATTGCAGCACTAGGCTTCATACTGGATGCCTTCTGTGTTTTTCTGAGTCTTTAGATAATTATCTTGAAGAAAGCAGGGTATAGAAAGCATTAGGTTGGGAAGATTTCTCACTATTACCTGACAATCCTATAATTGTGGCAATCTGACAGTCAATGTATGCCAATATAACTTAATCAGGATTCTGTGCACTATCAGCACAAAAAAACAGAGCAGAACAACCCTGATCCCCACACCTTGTGTGCTCATGGAAACACTGTCAACTCCCACCAATCAGAGATTGGCATGCCAGGGATATCCCCATGTCAGCCAGGTGTGAAAGGAGCCAATCTAATGCCTGCTGATGTGGAAACAGCACCATGATATCATTACTCTGCACCACAATGTGCTGCACAGAGTATGCCTTGCATAGTAGCAACCAATTGTTGTTTTTATTTTGATTATATATTTTGTGTTCTGATTTTGTTCTGCGAGCTGCTCTGAGACCTCCAGAGTGTATATAAATTCAATTAACAACCACCACCACCACTCTGGGTTGGAGGCAACAGGGATCCTGGCATACATGGAGTTTGAAATTTAAGGAGCATCACCTCTTCTGTTGCAGTACAGGAGTTGGGAGTGAGGTCTACGAGAGCATGGGATTTGTTGTAAATCTGCTCTTCCCTCTGGCATACCCACACTACCACTTTGTGGTAGGGATATACTTGATTCTCATGACATAACATCAGGGCTGGGACTGGCAGATGTATCTCATAGTATGGCAGTGTAGGGGGACTTTAGTAAACCCTAAAGCTACCCAGCTGTTGTATCTAGGGCATATGAATGTGCTCTTAAAGATGTAAAATTATGGAATAGTCGCCTTCAGGGAATTACGCATTTGTATGGATCATCATTTGTTTCTAGGCAAGGTTGGATGCACTTACAAAATATGTATCAGTTTATAAAGGTAAAGGTACCCCTGCCCGTACGGGCCAGTCTTGACAGACTCTGGGGTTGTGCGCCCATCTCACTTAAGAGGCCAGGGGCCAGCGCTGTCCGGAGACACTTCCAGGTCACGTGGCCAGCGTGACAAAGCTGCATCTGGCGAGCCAGAGCCGCACACGGAAACGCCGTTTACCTTCCCGCTGGTAAGCGGTCCCTATTTATCTACTTGCACCCGGAGGTGCTTTCGAACTGCTAGGTTGGCAGGCGCTGGGACCGAGCAGCGGGAGCGCACCCCGCCGCAGGGATTCGAACCGCTGACCTTTCGATCGGCAAGTCCTAGGCGCTGAGGCTTTAACCCACAGCGCCACCTGCGTCCCTATCAGTTTATAATTATGGCCTATTTGTGGAAAAATCAGTCTAGCCTTGACATCTAAAGTTTTACTTGTGCCATCGTTTGGTCTTGTGTTTGTAAAAAAACCCGAATACTCTCTCTTCAAACAACTTGAATGGTTTTTGCTTTGTATTCATAATACAAGAACCAGTATGTACCTAGCAGGTTATTTTCATTGTTTGCTAAGTGTTTTTGGAATGATAGTCTACATGCTTTTGTCATGCAAACAAACTGTACCACCATTCTGTTTCCTGCGCTATGGTTTGTGCTCCTCACTAAGTGCTGTGGTCAGAAAGAGGTGGCTCCAGATTTGACGGTAAAGAATTTTGTGTTACAATTGGAGGATTCATTTGATGAACAGGGCTCTGCCACAAGACTTCTTTAGCCTTTAAGGTGCCACAGGATTCTATTTTTGTTGTTAGAACAAACTCTGGAGTTTCTGGTTTTGAGATGTTTGTGGTTGTAGCCCAGTATCTGTACCAGTGTGGGATACTGAGTTGCATCAAATATAGGTGAGACTTTGCAATTCTGCTTGTCAGGTCCGTTTCTCTTCTCTGACAAACAAGGAACCATGCAGCCACATTCACACTATACATTTAAAGTGCTTAAACTTAAATGCTTAAGTGCTTAAACTTAAACTTGAAATAAACTTAACACGGCTTCCACTGCAGATTTTGGGAACTTTGGGAACAAGTTTGTTGCTAAGTTGGTAAAGGTAAAGGTAAAGGACCCCTGACAGTTAAGTCCAGTCGCGAACGACTCTGAGGTTGCTGTGCTCATCTCGCTTTACTGGCTGAGGGAGCCAACGTTTGTCCGCAGACAGTTTTTCTGGGTCATGTGGCCAGCATGGCGAACCAGAGCAGCACACGGAAACACCGTTTACCTTCCCGCCGGAGTGGTACCTATTTATCTTTTTGCACTTTGACGTGCTTTTGAACTGGTAGGTTGGTAGGAGCTGGGACTAAGCAACAGGAGCTCACCCCATCGTGGGGATTTGAACTGCTGGCCTTCTGATCGGCCGGCCCAAAGCTCGGTGCTACCCGCGTCCCACACTAAGTTGTTAGGAGGCCCCTATTTCCCTCACAGAGTTACACTTTGAGTTCCCTGTGAAGAAGGATTGATCGTTAAACCACTGTGGGAATTATAGGGGCTTCCTAACAACTCTCATCACCCTTAACAAAACACAACTCCCAGAATTCTTTGGAGGAGAAGTGTGTCATGGTGTGAATGTGGCCTGAATTCTTTTAAATGTTTTGAAATATCCAAGTCTCTTACTTCGTCACCTTCTTCCTTTCCTATTTTTTATCATTTAAGGAAATACAATATCCGTTTATTCATAAGCTGTTAAAATATAATATATTGTTTATTATCTGTTGCCTGCAGAAGGTCATCTGCAGGCTGGAGATTCTAGAGGGACCTAAGCTACTTCCTGTTTGGTGATTGTAGCTTCTGCCTTTTCTTCTGTTCTCAAAGGAAAAAAATTAAGCATTAAATGAAGTTTGAAAGTTCAGACCTAGTAAGATGTAAACATACTTACAGTTGGTGGGGGGGAATGGGGTGGAGAACCTTTGAAAACTCAAAATTCCTTGCTTTTTTACTGCAACAGTACAGCAAGAAGTGATAGCTTCATTTTCATAAGAGACAAATGAAAAACTTTATGTATCATTCAAAGTACACCATACTTTAGCTAACATTTATTCAGTTCTATAATGAACACAGAGGAGAGATGGAGTGACCCATTGTTCTGCTGGCAGCCTGCTTACTCTGCACAGAGTTCTGTGTTGCCTATGGATGCCAGGTGAGTATTTAAATCGGGTGGAGAAACTTTTCAGGTGCAGACCAGATTCTTATTTCCCCATCCCTGCCATGCCAAATTTTACAGGTGGGCAGGGTTGCTCATTTGTTAGATGCTGCAATTTGTAAATTTTGGTTTGTCCAAGCAAGTTAGATCAGAAGCCACCGGCATAGTGTTTAGCTGAGTGAAAGTCATGGCGTGGAAGATGACAAATGCATATTGAGGACATATGCATTTATATTCCCTCCCCTCAATATTACATTAAGACAAGTTTTGTCAATATGGGAGGACAGAAATAAAAAAGAGACATTTTAAGAAGGATATTGACATGCAGAGGAGGGTGACCAAGATGGTAACGGTTCTGGAAACCAAGCCTTATGAGGAATAGTAGAAGGAACTGGGTATGTTTAGCCTGAAAAAGAGGAGACTGAGAGGAGATATAAGAGCCATCTTCCAACATCTCAAGCGCTGTCACATGGAAGATGGAGCAAGATTGTTTTCTGCTTCTCTGGAGGGTAGGACCCGAACCACTGGCTTCAGGTTATAAGAAAGGAGATTCAGACTAAACATTAGGAAGAACTTTCTAACAATAAGAGCTGTTTGACCGTGGAACAAATTTATTAGATATATAAACCACAGAGAAGTGGCAATGCACCAACATGGTATTTGAGTCCAGTGAGACATTATTTCTGCTGCATTACCTGAATCCTATGAAAAGAAATAGAAATTAGATGGGGCAATGCCTGTTGTTTTATAATTTTATTGGTCAAAATTTTGGGTGCATGGCCCAGATAGAAAGCTTATTTCATGCAAAGGGTGAAGCCTGGAAAAATGAGTAAAGACTATCAAGTTTATGTTTTAATGCATTTTAAGTGGTTAGGCTGTGTTCATTTACTTGGGAGTAAGCCTTTTTGAAATGAGTGGCACTTACTTTTCAGTACATATGTTTAGAACTGCACTGTTAAAATATCTTTCAAACTCTCATTTGTGAATTTTCTTTCAATAAACTATCCAGTAATGATTCAGTAATCTCAGTGGAAAAATAAAGCAACAAGATGAAACAAATATTTGTAACATAGCCTTTGAAAAATAGCTGTCTTCAACTCAGAATGTGTTATTGCTACTGAACATTATATTTATGTATTGGGGCTGAGGAATCCTGAACTTTTTGCAGGTGCACTACCTATATGTTAGCAGCAAACCTTCCTGATCCTATGTCAGCTTAGCTTGAGATAGGAGGGGGGAAATACTTTAAAACACTTGCACTTAACAAAATGGTGACATGGTGTCTGATTGAATTATTATTAGTAACACAATAATAGGATTTTTAATCCTTACTTCATCATAAAGTCTAAAGGTGGGATTACAGCAATATGAAAATATAATATTAAAATGAGTTAAAACAATTTACAACCATAAGAATAGGGTCACTATTCCTCCAGAGGCCAAAAATATGCATATATTTCTTCAAAATATATATATATATTCCTTCAAAAGCCAGGGCAAAGAGGTGCATCTTCATCTCTGCCACAGGCTGCCAATCAGGGACTGTCAGCAATGGTACCCATTTGCCATACAGACACAGAGGCATCCAGTGATATCAGGGTATATATCCAGAACAGCCTTCTGCATCACAATATACACAGTGATGCCAGCGCACACCCACTCAAGGAGCCACCATGGCTCTCTCCATAGGGTGGGAAGAAGGAGTTTGGAGTTTGCCTGCTTCTGCCTGGGTGGGACGTAATTTGCACTCACATTTTGCATAATTGGCACAGGACTAGCTGGACATTGTGTTATGATCCACCAGGGGGGAGTCTTAGGTTGCTCAAGTATCCCTTTTTTCACACTTTGGCCTGCTTCTAGGGCTAGGAGCTCAGCTCAGTAAAGACATCAGATTTTAATAATAAGGAAATGGGTTTTGGTGGATTTCCAGAGTGCACATTCTGCATCAACTTGTTAGGAAGAGCTTTATCAGGTCAAAATGTGTGGGGGGCTGTTTTGGCAGGGTATGGGGCAGAAAGGAAGCACTATTTGATCCTTTGCTTCAAGCCATAAAATGCTTTTTGCTGGCCCTGTATAGTAGGAACATCAGGGACCAGATAAAATTGCTTGGGGATCAGATAAAGCTGATGAGCCAGCAGTTGACTGCTTCTGTTTTTGACATATAAAAATGTTATTAAAATTGGTTTCCTATTATTTGCTGTTTTTTAGTTTGTGGGCGGCAGCTCAGGATAGCAATATAATCTCTGAATCTTAAATGTGGGGGAAATCCCTTTGGTGTGCAGCTGGAGGAGCACTTGAATTGCAGAGCAAAGGGTGGGAGGGAAGGATATCTAGATGCTGCCTTTTTGACTGCTCATTGTGTTTCCCCTTTTTATCTTAAGTGCTGCAGCTTGTTTAAGTCAAAAGGGAGGCAGAGAAAGAGGCACATGGAAACTGTCATGCTGCTGTTATGCCAGTCTTAGAACAGATCTGTTTTTGTTTTGCTAGCTGCACTGAGAAGAAGCATGGAAAGCATGCTTTGCTGCTTTCTAATCTAGAACCATGGGTTCAGGTACACTGTGTGTTGGTGGCAGATAGGTGTTTCCTCATTTTACCAGCCTTAGGGGTGAGCAAAGTAATGTTATCTTTGGAGAGCAAGGATGGAATGGTGGGAGGAAGGAGAAGGGCAACCAGAGATGGTCAAAGACCTGGAAACGATGCCTTATGAGGAACGGCTAAGGGAGCTGGGCATGTTTAGCCTGGAGAAGAGGAGGTTAAGGGGTGATATGATAGCCATGTTCAAATATATAAAAGGATGTCACATAGAGGAGGGAGAAAGGTTGTTTTCTGCTGCTCCAGAGAAGCGGACACGGAGCAATGGTTCCAAACTACAAGAAAGAAGATTCCACCTAAACATTAGGAAGAACTTCCTGACAGTAAGAGCTGTTCGACAGTGGAATTTGCTGCCAAGGAGTGTGGTGGAGTCTCCTTCTTTGGAGGTCTTTAAGCAGAGGCTTGACAACCATATGTCAGGAGTGCTCTGATGGTGTTTCCTGCTTGGCAGGGGGTTGGACTCGATGGCCCTTGGGGTCTCTTCCAACTCTATGATTCTATGATTCTATGATTCAGAGATGGATGATGGGCAAGGGCCTCCCTCAAACTCATTCACAGTTTTGTGTGAAAGCATTCAAGGTGTTTCTCTAGGGTTTTGTGTCCTTTCAGAACTGTATTTGTATTTTTAAATCCCTCCTTAATATAAAATTGTGATGATTGACACATGGTTAATCACAAAAATACACTGCTCCAAGTATGCATTCCTTTGCACGCACAGAGCTGTCTCTTTTCTTGAACTGTGGCACGTTTTGGAGCTCTGTACACCACTGGAACTATTATAGGGGTTGGGGAGGAAGTGGACCTGCTGGTCTTTCTGCTGACGTATTAGGAGCGTATTTGATCCTGCCAGCTTCCTTGTCATAGTTCTATTAAAAAATGGAATTGGCCCAGCAAAATTCAGGACCATGGAAGTGGGGAGGGAATAAAGCCAGAGAACATGGGGTTTGAGTTAAGTTATAAATGTAGCATTTCACTTCTTTGTAATATGCTGCTGTGTAATTGTACTATGTAATGTGTGAGGTTGGTTGTGCTGTTTTAAATCATGCTCTGAGTGATTTATGTTTTTGTATAATGGATGGATTTGGGTTAAAGAAGATTTGGATTTGGCTATTTCTTTTGTTTCTAGTAGTTAATTAAGATGACTATTAGAATTTTACGCACAATTGTAAAGGCGGTCTTGTTGACCCGTAAGGCATTTACATTCCCCTTTTCTACCAATGTAGTACAGTGCTCTATTCTTTGACAGGTCTGAATCACGTGGGTGATTTTTACTGCAAGAGCAGCACCATCTTCTGGCTACAAATGATATATATTTGAACCGCCCCTTTTGTTTCCCTTTACAGTCCAGTGATACCTTGTTTGTCAAACGCCTTGTGACTCGAACGTTTTGGCTCCTGAACACCGCAAACCGCAAAGTGAGTGTTGCCATTTGCAAATGTTATTTGGAACCCGAACGTCTGATAGGGCTTCTGATTGAGTGCAGGAAGCTCCTGCAGCCAATCAGAAGCTGCTCCTTGGTTTTCGAACGTTTTTGGAAGTTGAATGGACTTCCGGAACGGATTCCGTTTGAGAGCCAAGGTATGACTGTACTTTTTATGATGCTTAAAAAAACCCCAAACCTTTATTTTAAACAGTAGAACCAGGGGCTTTGTAGAGGAGAGCAGAATGTACAAAATAAGGAGTCAGGTGGCATCTTTAAAACTAACAAATTTATTATGGTATAAACTTTTGTGGGCTGTCTATTTCATTAGGTGCATGAATTGGCATGTTAGGTACACACCTCACTGTAGAGACAAATGTAAGCTCCTTTGCCAGCTGCAGACAACTTCATGCATCTTACGGTGGATTCTAGTCCACAAAAGCTTCTGCTATAACAAAAGATCCTCCTCCTTTTTTGTTGTGACAGTCTAAGATGGCTGCTTCTCTGGAAACCCTGTGGGCCTGCCTGCTTCTCCATTAACTTTATCACCCATATTTCCGAGAAGAGAGACGACACATTCTGTCTCTCTTCTCAGAAATATGGGTGATAAAGTTAATGGAGAAGCAGGCAGGCCCATAGGGTTCTCAACCTGCACAAACAAGCTTGCTCTTGGTTTCGCTTTTGGGGGGGATGCGATGGTAATTTGTATTGGATAGTATTCTACTGAGAGACAAAAACAAAGACGGAGAGATGCGTAATTGGTTGCATATGTTTTGTTTTCTTTATCCTTCCATTTCCCCTTACAGGTAATACCGTATTGGCTTGAATAAAAGCGTCACTTTTTCTCCAAATTCTGACAGCGAAAAGTTAAAGTGCGACTTATATTTGCGACCTTCCCTTTCCCCCAATGGCTCTGGGGAGGCTTGGAGGCAATTGGCAGGCTGCGCGCTGTTGCCCCATGCTCCCAGGCTGCTTTCGCGGGGGGGGGGGTGCGCAACACTTTGCCGGCAGCTTCCCTCCCCAAGAGCAGCCCAGGAGCACGGGGCAACGGTGCGCAGCCTGCTCACTGTTCTCAAGCCTCCCCTGGAGCCGTGGGGGGAGGAGGGGAAGGCCACCAGCAAAACGGTGTTGCCCCCCCCCATGAGCAGCCTGGGTATTGTCTCCCCCCTTCAGTTTTAAAGGTGTGGCTTATTTGGGGGTGCGTCTTATATTCGGGCCAGTACGGTATGTCATTCAAGCTGAGCTCATTCCACTTTCCCCTTTGTGCTTGTTTAAGCTGCAAAGGAGTAACTAGCCTTACTGTTTAAAAGTTTTATTGGGAATTAGTGAGGAAAACTAGCTCAGAACATGCAGCACACAGCTCACGTCTTCAGAGGCCAGCCTCTTCCCCTCCCCACCATCTAGTAAGGCCCAGACTGAAGAGAAGCAAGTAGGGTGCCACCAACATGGGCCAAGGCCTTATGCTGGTGCAGTTACAGATTATACAGAACACCCCAGATATAGGGGGAAAGTCTGTGCATATGTATAATTTCAACTTCTAATATTTGCAGTGCAGGGGGTCAGGCTAAATGACCCTTCGGGTCCCTTCCAGCTCTATGATTCTATGACTGCAGTGAATGTTTTCTGTTTTTAAAATAAAATCCAGTTATGTTTACATGACACTGTTGACACCCCAACTTAAGAACTGCTGACTTGGGAATAAAAACCACATACTTTCTCTCCCTCTACCCACCCAGTTTCTTTGTTCAACATATGGCTTGATAAAGAGTCCTGGAAAACTGGAATTTGCTCACAGTTTTGTGGTATTTTGATGGGTCCTAATAAAAATATATTGAAGGTACTATGATAATCTTGGATACAAAGCTAGTATACCAGGAAAAAGTGTGCTACCTGAGTCTTTTCTCTGCTATGGTAGCTTTCTGTATGCAGGAAATATTTGTGTGTGGAAGCATACAGTGGTACCTCGGGTTAAGTACTTAATTTGTTCCGGAGGTCTGTAGTTAACCTGAAACTGTTCTTAACCTAAAGCACCACTTTAGCTAATGGGGCCTCCTGCTACTGCCGCGCCGCTGCTGCACGATTTCTGTTCTCATCCTGAAGCAAAGTTCTTAACCTGAATCACTATTTCTGGGTTTGCGGAGTCTGTAACCTGAAGCGTATGTAACCTGAAGCGTATGTAACCTGAGGTACCACTGTATTCAATGATGTAAGAATGAAGTGGTACAACTCAGGTTTGTCATGTCTGTGAGATCTGAGCTGTGGGTTCCACAAGAGGATGGAAGATGATGCACCTGAGTCTTCATTAAAGAGGATGCATGGCCTCCTTCTTAGTCTAATGCAGGGCAAGCTACAAATTGTGGTGTTGGGACACAGTTTCTGTAATAAAAGAACCACTCTTCCATTATCCAGCAGCAACAGACTAGAGATCATAGAACTCTTCTCTCTCCCCCCCCCCCCGCCCCGCCATGCCTGTCATGCTACCAAATACCTGCTTCTAAAGACTAAATACTTAAGTAATGCATTATCATGAAAATAATCTAGGGTTGCCATATTTCAGAAAGTGAAAATCCGGACAGAAAAGTTGTTGAGTTTTTTGTTGTTGCTTTTTTTGGCCAAAAGTTGTTGGCAAAACCAACACTGCCGACATGGGCTGCCATACGTCCAGATTTTCCGCCAATTTCCAACCAGACACTGCTTGCGGTTGCAGTATTCCAGATATGTCCAGATGTATGGCAACCCTATATAATCACACAAACTTGACTGTTCCTCTTTCATTCATTCAACTTGTGTTGCATTCTTCTTTAGATTCTAAAAGTATTGTATTTCTTCCTAGGTTGAAGACCTGTGTGGGCATTTATACACAGAGAAGGTAAGCAACCATTAGAACAGGTAAGAACTTCTTTAAATGATGGTAAGATTCTACAGTAGTTTCTCCTTTCGCAGCAGTGAGTTTGCACTCCTGGTAGATAGGTTTGGAAACCAGATTTGGCATCATTACTGACAGTTTCTAGGGTTAGTCTTGTGTTGTTTTATTATGTTATGTGTCCCTGTCAGTAGGCAGAATAACTTATCATGTATACATGGATTCTGGTCTCACCAAGCAACCATTTTGAGGAATCACACCTACAAACAGGGATTGGGAATAAATTGGACTCAGTTTACATTTAAAGGCAAACTTACAAAATCCACACTTTCTGAAACAAAAAACAAACCAAAACTCAGCCCAGCTTTGAAAAGGGCACTTCTCTGAATTTTTCAATGTAGCTCTCCAAGCCAAGCAATGTGTACAAAATGTATATATTAGGGTAACTTGTGCATATATTAGTGAAAATAATATACCGAAACACATTGTATTAGGGAAAATTGCTTTGCAAAAATGTGTATTTTAAGAGAAATTCATGAGGAGAGGACTATCAATGGCTACTAGGTGGGATGGCTATTCTCTGCCTCCACAGTTGGAGGCAGCAGTGCTTCTGAATACCAGTTGCTGGAAATGAGGAAGTGGAGAGGGCTCTTGCGCTCATGTTCTGCTCATTGGTTTCCCACAGGCATCTCATTGGCCACTGTGAGAACAGGATGCTGCACTAGATGGGCCATTGGCTATTCTTGTCTTCTTAAATCTACACTAAAATGCTGATGAATTTTCATGAGGAATTTATCACGCCCCCCCCCCCCAAAAAAGAAATTGCAGACTGTTGTGGAAATGTGGAGAACTGAAATTAAGATTGGAAAAACTAGAAACTAAGAGAAACAGAAATTGACACTGTCAGGGGCTCAGGAGCAGAGGCACAGGGGAGAGAGGAAATGGAGAGCGAAGGGGAAGAATCGGAGGGCAGCGTAGGGGAGTATGACAGTGGCCCGAGAGATTCCATGAGCTTCTCCAGCGAATTAGAAGATTCCCAGAGGGGGGCGCCGATGGCCAGGGCAAGGGGGGTCCCAGGGGGGACGCACCAGAAGCAAGGGGCCAGCGGGGACTCCCAAAGCAGCAGCGGGGGATCAGGACCAGCTCCCCCACCAGAGCGTAGTGGGGGGGAAGAGTCCCATGTATCAGGGCCAGCGTCTCCTCCAGCAGGGAGAGAAGATGAGTCAGGGCTGACCACGCCTCTATTGGAGAGTGAGGGAACGGAGGGGGAGTCAGGTCCAGCTAGCCGCCCCGAAGGGGGAAGCAGTGACAGGAGCAGCGTAACGGTCAGGAGGAAGGTTGCCGGCTGGGCGCGGGCGCCAAGTTCGAATGTACAGACGCGCGGGACAGCAAAGAACCCGGATTGGGAACCAGGTCCTAAAGCCCGCCGGAGGCAGGGGAAGATTCAGGGGACTCAGCGTCAGAGGAGTCTAGAAAGGGCAAGACCCCAGCGGACAGGCGGACCCAGAGGAGGAAAGAGCAGAGGAAGAGGTGGAGCAAGGCTAGAGTCTTAAACTGGTGTCTGGGGGGAAGAGATTCAGACGGAGCTTCAGCGGTCTAGTGTTTGAGACGTAGAGCTGCGCACCGCGGCTTTGAAATCGAAACTGAACTTCAATAAAGACTTTTGTATAGAACAACAAACTGGCGTTGGTCCTTTGTGAGCTGGGACCTCGGGCAGCTCCGACAGACACGTTCATCCAACCTCAGTTCCAGAATCCTATGCTAGTCTCATGTAGTCATCAGGTAGCCTGTCAGCCAGAAGACCCTGACATTCCTGGAAGTGTTCAATGCTGGATTTGCATGGAGAGAAAATGACAATAATGAGATTTATAAAATAGCAGAATATGAGCTGCCAGTCATGCCATTCTTCATTAACTATTGTGTAATGGTGTAGCAAATATTATTATTATTTAACTATGCCAAATAGCTTTGTGACTCTTCAAGGGGTATCTATACCAAAACATACATGAGAAATCCTCCTCCTACTTTAAAGACACATTATGTTTTTTTATGTTGATAAAAATGCTTTTTTTAGTGATTTCTATTTAAATAGGCGTAGGATTTCATTCAACTAAGTTTTACTCAGAATAGATGCATTGAAATGAGTGAACATGACTACCGTATTTTTCGCCCTATAGGACGCACTTTTCCCCCTCCAAAAATGAAGGGGAAATGTGTGTGCGTCCTATGGGGCGAATGCAGGCTTTCCTGGGCTTCCTGCAGCTCTGCGCCACCCTCCGGATCCCGGCGCGAAGCCGCGCGGGGCTCCGGACGGTGGCGCAGAGCTGCCTGCGCTCCCGGGCTTCCTGCATTCCGAAGCCTGGTGCGCGCTGAAGAGCGCGCCCGGGCTTCGCGCACCTCTCTGCAAGCCTGGGGAGACCGGCGCGGCTCCCTAGGCTTGTGGATAGCAGGCTGCTTCCCCCGTGCCTGCCCTGTGCCTGGGGGGGGGGTTTCCTTTATTCCCCCCCCCAAAAAAAATTAGGTGCGTCCTATGGGGCGGGGCGTCCTATGGGGCAAAAAATACGGTAATTTAGGCCCATTAATTTCATTTTGTCTACTCTAAGTAAATGAATACCACCCATGAATTTTTAAAGAGTACTGTGCATATTTTGTTTACTTAATGGTTGACATATCTTTATAGAGCTCAGTGCTGTCATTTATCATCTAGCACGGTGTTTTTAAAATCCATTTAAGGTTGCCTTGGCATGCTGAGGCTCATGGTTAGCTATAAATAAGAATCATGAATCTGTTATGTTGGGATGTAAAATGTGGTGACCTCATAGATGGAAAAGGCAACAGAAATCATAATCAGTAAGCAATTCAATAATTTTAACAACAATATAACTTTTGATGCAATTAGACACTGGAACTGCAATTACCTCAACTAATTATCTCAACTAACTAGCTGTGCTGATCCCGGGGGGAAGGTTACCGTAGGCATAGTCAAATCCGGTCCTGGGTCACTAGCCTGGAATCAGTCCACAAGGAGCGGGGCAAGGTCCGAAACAGGAAGCCGGGCGGGGACAGGAGCACTGGAGAGTCAGGTCTGGGTCCGGGCAGGAACAGGAACTCAACAACGACGTTGCTCCCACAACCTGGGACCGGGCCGACTGGCCTTTATCTGTTCTGAGGCCAGGGGCGGTCCCGGGCCCCTAGGAGACCCGCCTCTCTTGGCCTTAAGGCGAGCACTCCTCCTGGGAGAAACCAGTTCCCTTCGCCTCTCTGCCCTGAGTCTCTGCAGTTCAGGAGAGGCTAAAGGGTTACTGGGCCCAGGGGGAGACTCACCTGCAGGCACTGAGTCCTCAACCACCTCTGGAGCCAGAGTGGGGTCACCTGGTGTCTGCTCCTGAGGATCTGACACAGGTGCAGGCGCTTCAGAATCAAGGCCCTGCCCCAGTTCAGCTGGCCCTGGAGGCGGGGACTCCTGTGCAGGCTGGGATTCCTCTAGTTCAGCCTCTGAATCGGAATCCCAGGCCATCACACCAGCATAGGTTCCTGCCAACCTAGCAGTTCGAAAGCACGAAGTGCAAGTAGATAAATAGGTACCGCTCTGGCGGGAAGGTAAACGGCGTTTCTGTGCGCTGCTCTGGTTCGCCAGAAGCGACTTTGTCATGCTAGCCACATGACCCGGAAGCTGTACGCCAGCTCCCTCAGCCAATAAAGCAAGATGAGCGCCACAACCCCAGAGTTGGCCACGACTGGACCTAATGGTCAGGGGTCCCTTTACCTTTTACCTTTAATTAGCATAGGTAGTATAAGAAAAAATATTTTGTAAGTGTAAGGGGCAAGCTACAGAAGAGCTTTCAATTGTAAATATAAATAATGTTTTAGTCATGTTGCCCCCTAGACACTCAGGGTTGCTATTCTTAAGCAGAAACGATTCTGAGCACAGTTTGAATGAGAGGCTGCAAAATTAGGTCAGTAGTCAGTCAGGCTGAAAAAGTTTTATCTGCTCCCTTGGCAACAAGATTAAATCACTTTCTTTGCAACATATAAAGTAGACTTTATGCTGGGACATCATATAAGTGACTCTGTCCATAGGATACTAAGTGTAGTAAAAATTTGTCAGCAATCTGCAGCACTCATTTCACTGGACATCCTTAGATAACTTTGAATGGACCTACCTTCAAATCTGTGAGGCTCGACTCTCTCTTTAAAGCCCTTTGCAGTAGAGTTTAATAGTTTGCACAGCAATAGAGCAGGGAATAAGGCTGTTAAGCCTATTTGGAATCCTATCTGGGCACCTGGGATTTGCTACCCTGCCTCCCAACCTTTCACTAATAATCAGACCAGTCTTTTACTTGAGCATAAAAAGATTTACTTTTTTCAATGCAGTGTGAAATATAGACACAGGAACACTACATCTTAAAGCAAAATACAGAAATTTGCATGAGGATGCTTTATGTGTCTGCAGAGCAGACACCCCTGTCCTTCCAGACTGGGAGTCTACTTCTTGAAAAAGGCAAATTGACCTTTTTATTTCTCCCCCTGGAGAGAAGAAGGTTCTCAACCAATCAGAGCCTTGCAGCCTGCTCAAGACTATAAAGGCCTTATAGTTCTTAACCCCTTTGTTAATGGTAGTCTATGTACAGTTATATTTGTCAGCATTAAATTTCCCACAATAGTAGCAATTTCATAGCACCATAGCAAAGCATAGTTTCTCTTTTTTCTCTTAGGCTTACCATGCCTTTACGTGATTCTAAGCCCATCTCTTCTGTGTATCAAGCTATGTATGCTTTGTAATAACCTCTGCGAATGGACTGTTTTTCTTTAGCTGCACTTTATTGAAAATACAATAAAAATACTGTTCTAAACAACCAAGGATAGGCACAGTTGGCATCTTGCCGCATATGACAAGAAAGTAGCCGGTATGGATGTGATATATTGCTAATTGTCTGTAATGCATGTATTTTTCAATATCAGATAATGATCGGTAGATTCAGAGATTCAGAAGTCACACATTGGGCAGCAGTGGCCCTGGCCCTGGCTCAACGAAGAATTAGGAAAGCAGGAGCAAGGAAAGGCAGTGTAGCTCTGGGATGATCATGCAATCTGCTTGGTATAGTGTAGGAGTTGCCAACCTGTGACTATATATATGACAGTTCCAGTGCATCCCCTTTTGGAAGGCAGCTAACAGCCATTCTTGCCACCCGCACTTCAGCCTCCAGAAAGCTGGCTGTGGTTCATTGCGGCCTTGGCCTGCAGATGGTTAGCTGCCCCTTCCTTAATGGTTATAATGTTCCTCCAGAAGTCTCTGAGTTCAAATCCCCACTCAATCAGTTTCTACCTCAGAGCTTTTATTAGGATAAAAATGGGAAAATCTCATGTAAAAAAAAACCCTACCCCTTGTTTTTAAGAAAGTGTGGGATACATAATAAATTCTTCAAGCTGGATAAAAACAGGTCAGAGGTAAATTGGAAAATTTGCTACTTTGGTCTAATTCTCAGACATCTTAATCACGCAAGCTGAAACATTCAAAATATACAGATAACTAAGATTCCACATTTTGTCTTCCAGAAGGAAACTCTACACCAGTCTAGAGGCTGAAGAACTTTTTCACAATGGACATAGATGATGAAGAGAATATGAGTAAGATGTTCATGTTATACAGTGCTAAACCCATTACTGTTTCTGCAGCTGCTTAGTGCTTGCCTTTTTCAAGTCAGTCACCTTTTGCTTCTAATCCTGCCTGACATTCAGAGGAGTTCCCTACTTTTATTCTATGGAAAGAATTATGTTATAATAATTTGCACAGTCCTGGAAAAAGAATACTGAATTACTACTGAAATTAATGAGTTTTAAATTCTTCATGTGCATAGGAGCTGTTGTCTTCAGTGGGTGTGCAGGCCCAACGGTATGCATGTTTACTCAGAGCTAAGCCCCACTAAGTTAAGCCCAAGGTGGTAGTCCTAGACACAGTTTCCTGAGAGTAAGCCTAACTGTATTTGATGTGGTTTACTTTTGAATAGATGTGCATAGTCTTGCTTAAATTTCTGTGGTCACTGAGTCACACCTTTTTGTTTTATTGTTGACCTTCCTAACTTTCATCCTCCTCTAAGTCAGTTTTCACTTTAAAATGCAGTTTCTAGAATATCTAAGAATATTGGCTATAGGACTGATGTCATAGCAGATCTTCACTACCGTTAGAATACATGCTTCTGAGTAATGTGCATTGATACTTGGTTCCTACTTACCTACCACAGCAGACAAGGTAGCAAATTTTCATGGATGTATATGTGAATTTCCTGCCAAAAGTATTAGGGTTGATGATCCCTTCTTATCTGCCTTTACTACTAAGTGCTAAAGTATTTGTGCTCAGTGCCTGGGCATGTAATTAAAATGTGCACCTGCAATGGTTTTGTGAAACCAGCCAGACTTCAGTAACACCATATTTTCAGTATCATTTGGGATCACGAGGTGGGTTTTTATACCCCTTTGGTTTTTTGACTGGTTTTAGCCATTTTAAAGACCTTAGCACTTTTCAACAGCTGTGATTAATGTCATGATTGTTTCTCTCTTTTTATTCTGGGAACATTTTAGCTAGCATTTTCCTTCTTGTGGAAGTATGGCATAGATGCAACCATAGGTCAGGCACCTCCCTTGCTTCTGGTGTATATCAGCCTTCCAGGTTGGAGAAGGCTGATACAGATGAGCATATGTGAAAAAGAAGGAAAGCATGTTTAACACATGGCTTGGTTTGCCCAGTTTTTGATAGACCAATATTCTCATATAGTGTATTATACTCCTTTTGATTTGTTGGCCGTACGGGTTTCTGAACACACTCAAGTACTGTTCCCCCATGTTGCTTTGATGTTTGAGATGTGTTACTGGGCTAAAGTGGATGGGAGATTGGGAGGGGAGTTCCCTACTTCTGAGTAGACTCCATATGTCAGTAGGACTCCCGCAAGCCCTGGCTTAGGTGACAAGCAGGTAGTGGCAATTAACATGAATGTGTGCCTGTTGCCAGTGAGCTACCTTATTTGGTGGCACTGGAGCAGGGTGTCAGCATTTTATCATATATGTACTTCATTCATCTGATGAAGTGGATTGCCCTCCACAAAAGAGCATGCCATAGTAAATTGGTTGATCCTTAAGGTGCCACAAGACTCATTGTTTTTTCTGCAAGAGTCTAACAGGACAACCTCTCCGGAAATTGTATACCTCTTTCTGCCACCAAAAAATGTTGCATAATTGTTTATACCATAGCAATCCTGCCTCCACCATGCCATTTTTGACTTTCTGAAAAAGCCTGTTGTCTATCTCCAGCCTGAGTCATTTTCTTGGGGCGATAATTCCCCTTTTTGCATTTTATTTGTCTGTACGATACAAGAGAGAGCAAAAATATACTGATGAAGATCCAAAGAACCACACAATTAATTCTACAAACCCAGGGAGTTTGCAGCCTGTGCCTTGTACACATGGTACACCAAAGTGAAGAGAACAATTCTGCGATTCTATGACTAAATGCTAACTGTTCTAAATATAAAAGTAAAAAATCTTGCTAGGCATTGCTGCGCAATAGCTCTTTGCATCTTGGTAATTGAATACATAAGGAATCACATCTTTGTATGATTGTGGATGATGTGGACTGTGGATGATGTGTGTGTTATGCATATTGCTCTTGAGTTGATGAAATGAGAAATACCAAAAGTATTTCCCACACTTTGTGTTTTTAAAATGACTATCTTCATTTATATGACATTTTCATAGACTGCTCCTGATTTAATTAATCCAGTACCACATTTTGCAAATCCCTTATCTTCTATTTAAGGATCTAAAGGCCCTAACAATAACTCATAAAGAAAGAGGAAGTGTGTAGGATGGGTTGTACCCCAAAAAACCCACATGAACTGTTTGAAAACATCATACAGTTATGCTGTCATTTTAGTGATTTGACACTAGAGCTCTGGCAATTAATTTTGCCCTGGTTGCAAATCAAATGGCCAAAAATTCACAAAAGCTCCTTTTTGGAAATAAAGTGTGCGGCTAAGCATTTTTGAAAGGCTCAGCACTTAATAAGAAAGAAAAGGAGCAGTGGACTTAAAAAAACTGAAACCTATCATGTTTGAATTTACAGTTTTCAAATGGAAGTTTATGCTTAATTGGAAAATGATTTTCAAGAGCAAATATTTCAACAGGCTGGGTATTTATGTTCCTTAGCTTCTTTCAAGGCCTATCCCTTTTTGTGAATGTTCTGTCTTCATCATTTCAAGACTGGTTAACGAAAAGCCTGCATCTTGAACAATCTATTTTATAAATTTCTCTAAGGAACTGAATTGCTTGTTAATCTGGTTCTGATCATGTATGCTTGAAGGGGGAGGTTACTCGCAAATGTGTGTCTCTAGGATCATCACCTTACACATCAGTCTTAAATACATCCATCAAGGTGGAATAAATCTGCATGTCTGATCTGCTGCTATTGCTATGTTGCAAATAATATCAACCGTGTGCTTAATAGCATTTTGTGCAGATGTAACTGCTCTGAAAAGGCTACATCTGTACACATAAAATTTTCTATTTGAGGTAAAATTTAAGATATAACAGAACGTGTTTCAAAGGAAATAGTTCTTAAAAATATGAAAAACTATTGATTCCTTTCATTTTATTTGCCACTATTTTACATTTATTTCTTCTCTTTTTAACCTGTATGTTTCTATCCACTCTCTTTTAATTTTCTGTTATTTTGAGCACCGAAAGGAGTAACTTATCGAGCTTTTGCTGGAGGATGTTATAAATGAAAATTTAATAACTGTTCCATCAACTTTGTCAACTGGGTGAAGTGGTGTCTGTGTGCTTTTAATTGTAGGATTTAACACAAATTTAAATATACTTTCCAGAGCAGCAAATTTTGAATCTCAATCATGCCTCCCCAATGGTGTGAATATGTTTTAGGCATCTGAGATTGGGTGGGGTTCTTCGGCAAAGTAGAATTTATTTTATGTTTAATTGTATTGCTTCATGTTTGGCATATTTAAAGAAGCTTGCCATTTGTAACAAAGTGTTTAGAAAATTGAATTTCTGTATTACTACCAAGGCATCAGTGTTTAAAAGTATTATGTCTATCTAATGTAATGTTCAGATAAGTATTTTAATATAGTCAAATAAGTTTACTGCCCCCAATAACCTTTTTTTTTACATTCTGAATATACAGCTCTTGAAAAGTTTTATGTTTAATACAGGCAACTCCCGACTGACACGCAATCGCTCACACATGCACGGAGCCCAACCCGGAAGTGACCCTAGAACGTCACTAAAACGTTACTAAAAGGGTGGAATGAGGACGGGGCAGGGGTAGAACGCTTTACGCGGGCCCCGCCAACACGCAAGGGGATCTGGAACGTAGCCCCGCGCAAAATGAAGATTGCCTGTATTTATGATAAGGTGCCTAGTTGGTTAGTAGGACAGTTGGAATTCTAGTCTTTTAGAATTTGAAGTTTACATATTCCATCTACCTGCTTCAAAGTAGTGTCTTGTTTATTTATTTAGTAGCTTTATATGTGACTGTGGCTGAGCAGCAGTTTGTAACAGTAGGGGGTTCCAATAGGAAATAGCACATAATTGCTGATGAACACGGTATGAGAATTTGTTTTCTGGGGGGTGGGGTGGATTCCAATAACTGATTATTGCAGTGGGCTTGGGCCCAACTTTGGTGGTGAAGGGAGGCCTCCCTCCACTGCTGAAGCAATCATGAGGTGGGAGAATTCAGCTAAAGAAAAATATCCTCTCCTACCAGTGACATGAAAGACATGTGTGTGTGCATCCATCTACAGCACCTTTGTGTCCATGGGGTTGGGGTGGAGGCTGGGGTTTTTAAAGACCCTATTTTACTGTTCCATCCCCCCCAGGTTTGTACCTTCAGATGGATGCTGAAAGTTACAAATAGATAGATCTATCTTATCTTTAAGTCCACTACAAAATCTCTAATTGGAACACCTTTGCACATTACATGACAGTGAGATTATAACAGAGAACTCCACTGCATATGTTGGGATTTGTGTTTAGAAATGTAAATGTCATAAAGTACCGTATTTTTCACTCTATAAGACACACCAGACCACAAGACACACCTAGTTTTTGGAGGAGGAAAACAAGGAAAAAAAATATTCTGAATCTCAGAAGCCAGAACAGCAAGAGGGATCGCTGCACAGCGAAAGCATCAATCCCTCTTGCTGTTCTGGCTTCTGGGATAGCTGCGCAGCCTGCATTCACTCCATAAGACGCACACACATTTCCCCTTACTTTTTAGGAGGGAAAAAGTGAGTCATATAGATAAAAAAATACGGTAAATACTATTTACTTAGAATATGTTTACCTGCTACATGATAGTGGGTTTATAAGAAAGATGCCCGCCGTATATTCAGGGATATGGATTTAAGGGTTTTTCAATAACCTCCCTCAAACATCCACCCAGCGCATGAGGTTGGCCCTGCTCCAGCATGCCGCTGTCTTCTGGTCTGCCCTCTGGCAGCTGCACATTCAAAATCAAGGTGAAGGGACTTCCACGCATGCAGGTGTCAAATGCCTGTGAGCACTCAGTGTCAGGGACTTGGCTTTCTGCCATGTTTTTGCTCCCTCAATGTCTTTAGAGAACATGTTCACCCAGTTTGCCTTTCACATATTCACTGCATTCAGATGTAACGTTTCACCATGGAGCACTCTGCGCATGGGCTGGGAGGAGGACTTTGGGAGCCTTTACTTTCAGTTTCCCTTACTCAGCTAACCACAGACAGGGCTGTGGTGCACATAATGCTAAACCATACTTTAGCCCTAGGTGCACAAATTGGAATGCATCTGAGCTTCCTTCTCCTCTTGCATGGCTGGCAGAAGGACTTTGTAGCATTTATTTTCGAAATATCCTGGTTTAGACTGTAGTTTAAAACAAGTTCTGATTAGTTCAGGCATAGGCAAACTCGGCCCTCCAGATGTTTTTGGCCAACAACTCCCATGATCCCTAGCTAACAGGACCAGTGGTCAGGGATGATGGGAATTGTAGTCCCAAAACATCTGGAGGGCTGAGTTTGCCTATGCCTGGATTAGTTAAACAAGCCTGGTTCTTAACCTGTGATTTGAAGTTTCTGGTTTAGAAACTTCATTCTTTAGTGTCACCTGTGAACCAGCCCTTTGTTTAAACAGTGATCCTGCATTCAGCTTACTTATGGAGTTGGCTGCTCTGGAGCACCTGTATAACATGACTACCACATAAAGCACAAAGCAGGTTTTACTGTATAAGTCAATAACTTGAATGTTTGCAGGCAAGAAATAGTATACTCTCCTTTTCTCAATAAGATGCATTGTGTTAGTCTTTCTTTTTCAAAGGAAGAGGCATGTTCCTCAATATACAGATGAGCAGGTGCCTGATATTACCTGCATAGGTAATCTTATGTGATTGCCCTGTGGATTCTGATGTTTGAGGTTAATTGGATATTAAATGAATGTAAATTGGGGTTATGACATGTTGCCAGTTACTGGTTCATTTCTTTTTCTTTTAGAATTAGGGAGGGTAATTTAACATATAAATGCTAGTAGGTGTTTTGGTGCAGAATTAAAACTTTTTATCAGCATATGCCAATATCAGATGTCTGAATGTTTACTCAGTGTATGTTTCTGAGTTGCCTATTACACCTAATATACCTAATAAAGATATTAATATTTGAGCACACATCACTTAACCAGTTGCAAAGATAGATAAAGGAATCTGTAAATTTTACATTTACAAGGTCCTGCAACGAAGGCATTGTAAGTTACTCTTTCTGGGCACCACAGGTTCAGGCAGCATTGATGTTAAAGAGAACCGCAACATGGACAACATTTCACCTAAAGATGGGAGTTTGCAAGGCGCCGGAGAGGGGAACCAGCTCTCCAATGGCGGTGGCGCTAGCAGCAGGAAACGACCCTTGGAAGAGGGAAGCAATGGCCACGCCAAGTTCCGCACAAAGAAAAGGAAGAAAACACCAGGGCCGGTCTTGCCCAAAAATGCTCTCATGCAGCTGAATGAAATCAAGCCTGGCTTGCAATACAAGCTTCTCTCCCAAACAGGACCCGTTCATGCCCCTATTTTTGTGATGGCAGTAGAGGTTAATGGGCAGCTGTTTGAAGGCTCCGGCCCTACAAAAAAGAAAGCCAAGCTCCATGCAGCTGAGAAGGCCCTGAGGTCCTTTGTTCAGTTTCCAAATGCTTCCGAAGCACATCTCGCCATGGGAAGAACTCTTTCCGTAAATACGGACTTCACCTCTGATCAGGCAGATTTCCCAGATACCCTCTTCAATGGCTTTGAAAACCCCGCCCAGTCTGATCTTTCCTTTTATCTGGATTCCAACGGAGATGGTTCCTTTAGCTCCAGTGCAGACTATAATTTGTCATCTTCTGCGGCCTGTAGCCTTGTGCAGTCGTCTCTCCCTGCTCCATCACCATACCCCTCAACAAGTGGGAAGAATCCAGTCATGATACTGAATGAACTTCGACCAGGCTTAAAGTATGAATTTCTCTCAGAAAGTGGAGAAAGTCACGCTAAGAATTTTGTAATGGCTGTGTCAGTGGATGGCCAAACGTTTGAAGGTTCTGGAAGAAACAAAAAACTTGCAAAAGCACGGGCTGCTCAGTCAGCTCTTGCATCCTTGTTTAACATGCAGTTGGATCAAACACCATCTCACCAGCCTATTCCTAGTGAAGGACTTCAGTTACACCTGCCGCAGGTGAGAAAACATTTCCCTTTATGTGTTATAATGGGCTAATGAGTTAATTAAAAAATACTGAAGTTACAACCTTTCGTTTTAGCAGTGCATAAATAGTTGTATTTGGGTTCCTTCAGTGTGTTATTTCTGGCAGGAGTACAAAATATCCAGTTAGACTGCTAATTCTCTTATGTTTGATGCTGTGAATGGGCAGAATATTTTATACTTCCTGAGAAATTAAGTTAACCTAATGTATGATTTGACTGAATGAGCAGGTGAAGCAGAATGCAATATACATGAACTGCACATCATTGCAATGTCACGAACTGTAGCATTTCCCTGGCATTATAAGGTGACGTATTTCCAATGCAGCAGGACTGTTTTGCTGATGAGCCACCATTGCCTTGTATAATAGCAATGTGCTGCTCTGCAAAAAGGAGGTTCTGCTTCACAGAACTGGATATACAGAGGCAAGGATTGGTGTGACTTACCTAGGCAACAACATCTTTTAAGGGCTAACTACACTGGTATACCGTTGTACCTCTGACATTAGTAGCAGCCCCCCTTCACCCCATCCATACACTGGGAACTCTACCATCAGAGACAAGTCTGTTCAATAGATAGTGTTTGCCTTTACTCCAACACAGACCCTGAGGGCACCCCTTTAAAGTTCTCGCTCGAGGTGAAAGACTGTCATTTTCTTCTGAGGAAGATGGTAAAGAATCACACATAGGCACATTGCTCCCCCAACTGCTCACGGTGGAGTTGAAAAAAGCCACCCACCCACTGGACCCTGTTAATGGTTCAACCCTTGGGCAGTGCCCAGCCATATTTTTCCCTGAGTGCAAGGACTTCTGCCTGTTCAGTGGAGCTTCCCTCCCACTCCTCTCCTCCTGCTCCCTCCCTACATCTGCTCTGAAGGACTGAGGGAACACCCAGAACAGATTTAAGGAGGATATGTGGGGAGAGGAGAGGGAGAGGAAGTTTTATTGCATGGCCAAAAGTCGTTGTGCTAACAGAAGTTTTTAGTTGGATACCACTCCTTATTTTATTCCATGGTCTCTGCAAGAGACAAATTTGTCCCTATTCCTGACACTCCAATGTTTTGGGGCAGGTTTTGATCCCATTCTAACAATGTCCATATACTGTAGTATACTTTGCTCTATTTTTTATAGAATGCAGTGCTACATGCAATTTTATGAGAGAAATTAGTGCTCATACTTTCTGTGGTGCCACTCATCTTCCCATTGTATGGCTACCTTGCCTTTGTAGAGGGGAGACTAGGGATCCTGGAAGCAATGAAACTATGAGCATTGCCTCCACCATCTTGCTGGATCAAGAAACTTGTGGTAGGTAGCATTTTTAATACCTCCAGTTCAGTGCAGTGTTGCTCATAGATCTGTCTTAGCTGAACACAATACACCTGTGCTGTCAAAGCAGGCCTCCAAAGGAAGCATGTGGTGAACCCCACACTGCTCCGATTCCCAAACCTAGCTTGCACAATGCTGTGGTACCTGAGGTTATCAGACATCACTGCCTGAGCACCATTAACCACACATCGCAACTGAAAGTCAGAAATAGGCAACATGAAGAGAGAGAGAAAATAAGCAACCAGGATGACCAGTCAGAGCAACTAAGTACTGGAATTCGGGGGAGGTAGAAAGAACAATGGAAAACTTACAGGGGTTAGGGAACAAGATCCTGCAGGAGGGGTCAGTGGGAAGTGACCTTCTGATGCCCCCTTCTAGATCTCATGGAGTCAGCTGCCATGGGAGCTGTCTGCAGGCACCGGCTCCTCCGATTGTCGTCTCATTCTTCCTTCTGCATACATTAGCCACAGGTTTGGGAATATGGAGAGGCAATAGCTGTTGAGTATTTTTATACAAACTCTTTGAAGCCTATAAAGCTCCTGATTCAGTTTGAAAAGAATGAAAGTGGACATAGGTCATATTGATTTCCTGGTAAATACTGTATTTTTCCGTGTATTTTGGGGAGCCCCAAATTAAGAAATTTAAAAATTAAGAAAGTTGGGATTTTTTTGGAGAAATTGCAAAAACAGTTGTTGAGCATCTTTTGTAAGTTTGTTGAGGACTCACCATGTACTCTTCCTAAACCGAGAAGAGCGGGCAAGCGGCCCCCTTGCCTCCGTCCCCTGCTACTGCCGCAGCTCCACCAGCCCTTGCTTACTTACCGCATTAACCCATGTATAAGATGACCCCCAATTTATCACGAAAATGGTCATCTTATACATGGAAATACACGGTAGTATGTTAAGTGACCTTAATTCCATTTGTCACACTACTTTTTGTGCCCATGCTATAGCCTACGTATGGCTGCTGTGACTATAAATTAAGAGTGCTGTGTAAATGATAGTGTGAGTGGTAGTGGAATCCAAACAATCAGAGAGAATTTACATGAAACTTTTCCACTCACTTTATGCTTATGTTTTAACACCCCCCCTAAAAATGTAAGGTAAAGGGACCCCTGACCATTAGGTCCAGTCATGGCCGACTCTGGGGTTGCAGTGCTCATCTCGCTTTATTGGCCGAGGGAGCCGGTGTACAGCTTCCAGGTCATGTGGCCAGCAGGACTAAGCCGCTTCTGGCAAACCAGAGCAGCACACGGAAACGCCGTTTACCTTCCCGCCAGAGTGGTACCTATTTATCTACCTGCACTTTGACGTGCTTTCGAACTGCTAGGTTGGCAGGAGCAGGGACCGAGCAACGGGAGCACATCCCGTCACAGGGATTCGAACCGCCGACCTTCTGATCGGCAAGTCCTAGGCTCTGTGGTTTAACCCACAGCACCACCCGCGTCCCTTCCTAAAAATGTACTCAGCCTTTAAAACAAATTTCTCTAATATACCGTAACCATCCTCTGATATCAGGGGTGCAGGCCTCCTCCATCAGGTCTTGGGAGACTCCTCCCAGGTCCCGCCCCCTCTCCAGACACGCCCCCATTTTCCTCAGGCCACACTCCTCACCACCATTCCCACACATGCTGCTTGAGTGTGTTTGCCTGATTGGAACTCTGAGGACTTGCTTGCCTGAGTAGAGGATAGAGAGGGACGTGTGAGCATGTGAAAACTAGCCTACTGGATGGAAGTGAAACTTTTACTTATCCCTCTGCCCACATTTGCCTCTTGTCCGGCCTGCCACTGGCATTTGGAAAGTGGCTCAGAAGGGAATGCGGCCCTCGAGCTAGAAAAGGTTCCCCACCCGTTTCACATTGTAAACTTCTGTAACTAATACCAATTGTTTTTATTCTTTCAAGAATGTTAATTTAGAATATTCCAGATCAATCATAGATTGTTGGGA
This sequence comes from Podarcis erhardii, assembly GCF_964252035.2. Lineage (NCBI taxonomy): Eukaryota > Metazoa > Chordata > Lepidosauria > Squamata > Lacertidae > Podarcis > Podarcis erhardii. Next base: position 134,914,075 of record NC_138497.1, on the reverse strand, counting down.
AGTCCGACAATGGCCCAGTTCTTAAAGTGAGTGCTTTTTGTAACACTTTTAACGAGGCTTAAAAGTTCCTGCAAATTAAATTTGAATCCTATTATAACAGGTATATTTAGAAGGTATATTTATGCAGCTCTCACATAATGCAAGGGATCCTTAAGGGCCAGGCAATGTAAGATTACATTATGAGACAGGAGATCCTAGATCTAAACCCTTCCCCAACCTATTCCTCAAGCAGCGAGGACTCTTCTCAGTTGCATGTCACCCATAAATTTGTATAATTCTACATACAAGCCACAGTTTACTGGCACTATCACCCCCAAAGCATACGTTTAATTTGTACTCAGTTTATAATTCACTTTAATCTCAAAATCCTTATTGCCTGTCTTAATGTCTAACCAAAGAGTTACCATTTTATGACTCTGTGTCTTTTTCTATATATTTATATTTAATATGTTCAGTTTATGCTTTATTGTAGTCTGCTTGGCTTTTCAGTTATAAATATATATATTATAAACTTACATGATCCACCAAAGTATTTGCAATCCCTCCAAATTTGGCATTCTCTGCAGATCTGGTTGCGGTACTGTTCACTCCATTCAAGTCACTAATGAATGTAATGAATGATAATGGACTCAAGACCAACCTCAATGGAACACCACTTGGTACAACTTTCTGGTTTGAATTCCATTAGTTCTTACCCTTTGAATATGCTTTACAAGCCAATTATGGATGCATTCCATGGAAATACCATCTTAGATACCTCAAATTTTCTACAGAAGATCTCATAATGAAGGCTAGAGCCTTGTTAAAAATTGAATGTTGTGAATGTTGTGCATGCAGCCTCATTCCCTGAATTTAAAATTATCTTTTCCATGATCAACACTAAGGGCTTCCATAAAACACAGCATAGTTTCTAGACATGCCTGAAGGGCATGGATATAAACTCTTCAACACTTTGAATCAGCAGTAATTCGAAACAACAGCACCAATCAATTCTAGTAAATATTACAAAGATTCCCTGTGATCCTTGGATGAACAGCAATATAGAACTTTAAAAACTAATTAAATAAAAATACCATACAGGTTTTTAAATCCATTTTGAAATGTTTTAAAGGCAGCTCTGTTTTGATGAATTATCCAATATATTTGTCTGATTTTTGCAGGTTTTAGCTGATGCTGTTGCACGCTTGGTGGTAGATAAATTCAGCGATTTGACGGATAATTTTACATCGCCCCATGCACGCAGAAAAGTGCTATCTGGAGTAGTCATGACAACAGGTAAAAACAAACCAAAAACATGCCTCCCCCACTGATTTGGCCTTTTGCCCTCTGTTGGTTTACAAAATAAAATGGTAAAGGTGAATGGATATTTACATTTTATATATAGTTTCTATCGCTTTAAAATATTGAGATCTCTTCATTCATAAAATAGGATTAGGAAATTTAGTCCAAACTACTTGTCTCTAAATGTATCAGGTGTTGCTCAGGTAATGTAAGAGGTAATGTAATGTAATGTAAGAGGTGTTGCTCAGGTAGTGCTGAGGCTTCTAGATGGTGGGGGGACAGATTTAGAGGTGGGAGGAGAAAGCATTGAAAATGGCTTCTCTTCCCATTTCACTGACAGAAGCCGTGCTGTCAGAGGAGTGACATTTTTAGGTTCTCTCTCGCTCTCTCTTGGCAAATATTAGGAGTGTGTACTTGTACAAAAAACATAGCTTTCATTTTTAATAAAAATTCATTTCCCTCTTGTGAGGCAAGCTCTGCAGCCTCTTCCTAATGTTGAGCTGGAGTCTCCTTTCTTGTAATTCGTCGGTTTGGATCCTACACTCTGGAGCAGCAGAAAACAAACTTGCTCCATCTTCCATGAGTCTGGCGGCATCATTTGTACCCACATGGATCAGAAGGAAGGGGAAATGGTCATTGGACTTGATGAGACTTGGCAGCCGCTCTGTCATGGTTCTCACTGGGACAATGCAGCAGGACACTACAGCCCTCTCCTGACTTGTAGTCAGAGCACGGCAGGTAGCGCACATGCTGTTTGGAAGCCATAAAAATGGATGGCCATCACAATATCTTATGGTAGTGAATTTGATACTTCAACTATGTTCCTTTTGTCTGTCCTGGATCTTCCACACTTCCTCTTGCCCTCCTGCTTTCCTCTGGGGGAAACCATGGCTTAGCACTCCATCGAAGCAAAGGGCAATTGGATTTTCTGCAGGTTGCCATTAGTTCTGATTTAAAACTAATGAATAGGTTTTGCCTGGGAAAGGAGTGGGGCAAGGGCTGGAAACACTCAGAAAGTGCAGATCAAGCAGAAAACTGCTCAGCCCTGTGCTTTCTCAGCACAGGACAAGCAGAAGTGTGGTTGAACCCTCAGCTGCGTTGAATGAGCTCATATGCTAGTGTTATGCAAGAGGGAGAAAAATCTCTCTCTCTCCCTTTTAGTAACCAATAACTGTAGGCCGGAGGCTGGAATTTCCAGTTGAGGGTCTGATCCTTTCTTTTATACAGGATGCCAGGTGTATATGGCTGGGCATTGAGTGTTCAGAGAATGTCTCTGGAAAGCATTGGTTCTATCAAGAAACCCAATCTCACCATGGTTTCTAGTGTTCTGCAAACAGTACCCAGCATCAAAATTTAGCTTTTAAAAAATTGATTCCTAGCATACTAAAGTTGAGAAGGGAGGAATTTTTTTTGTTAGAATTGAATCTTCTGTCCCAGTAAAGTAAAACATTTGCTTTAATGGTTATCTAAAATCTCCAGTGGATTGAAATAGAATCCCAATTTTAAGCTCAAACTTCATGTGGCAGCAGCAGTTAATGTGTTACCCCCAAATTCAGGATTCCCCCCAAACTGATGCCAACGTTTTGTGCTACAAACCCAGCATTTTGTGCCACCCCCAAACTGAGTAATTGACACTCAAACCACAAAATGTGGGGTTTTGTAGTTTTTAATACTTTGCTGAATTTTTATGTAGTTCCAGAATTTTAAAGGCAACCCAAGTTTCATGAACAGATATTAGTGTGACTTCATTTCCACCCCAAGTAAGCCTTCAGAATATATATGACTAGGATGTAGCTGAAGGTCATCTGGTGCAGTATTGTCCCCCAAGCCACACCTTCAAGAAGACATTCAAGAAGGCTACCATATTTCACCAAACATGTCTTCTAAAAATATCTTTATATGCTTTCCCTTTTAAAACTTGTCTTCCCAGGTACTGATGTGAAAGATGCTCAGGTTATAAGTGTTTCTACAGGAACAAAATGCATTAATGGAGAATATATGAGTGATCGTGGTCTTGCATTGAACGATTGCCATGCAGAAATTATAGCACGTAGATGCTTGCTTAAATTTCTCTATACACAACTTGAACTGCTCTTATGGTAAGTTTAAAGAACAATTCCCTTGCATCCCAGTTTTAAGCATAGAAGAAAGTTCCATTGATCACATTGTGCTTAGGATTACAGTCTTGGGATGTGATCCTGTGAGGTTCTGTGATGATCTGCAGCTTCAGAGAAGTGATGCCGGGGTCCTAATATCAGCAGAGATGGATAGCTAGTTGCCTTATTCTGGAACATGGATATGACACTAGCATTAGTATAAATATTTCTTTACATCTTTGGCCTGGATTGGTGCAATCCTGCCCTTTTATTTTTCAAAGAATTCATAATGTGCAAGATTTCATTTTTAACATATGCTGAACTGACAGTTGGAAGCATATGGTTTGTTTTACGTTGAAGTGTACATTAAAAGTCAGAATTGGTGACCAGAAGAATAGCTGGAATCCCCTCTGAGTGGTTTAGAAATTATATGAAACAAACAAATAAATAAAATAAAGTGCATCTGGGTGAAATCTATATGTTTATATTGATTTTTAAAATATCTGTTTCCTTTTGAGTGGCACCCTCTGCCACATCCTGGAAACTGCTTTTTAATTTAGGGGCCTTAAAGTATGTAGAGGCAAAATGGGATGATTTCCTATATTTGGAGGGAAGCAAAAATAACAGTCGTACTCAAACAAGGGAGGGAGGGCACCCCAGTTTAGATGTGTCAACAAACCTCCCTCCTGAATGCGGAAGGTAACATGTTTACATCCTTAATAGCCTCAAAGCTCAAAATAATAAGTAGCTTTTGTATCAGTTATGATCAAAATTTATTTCAGATAAACAGATTGCAGATAATATATTCTTATCTCTAAATATACTTCATTACTGTAAACAAAAACATATTTTGTTCACAGAATTGTCACTTGGCACAGAGAGCCTTTTGTCTTGGAGACTGTCATAAAATTATTATGAGTTATTCAGTTTGGCCCTGACTTCTTCCAGGCTATCTAGGTCTTTTATGCCCAACCAGCTGCTCAGGCTAATGTCAGTAGTATAAGATCCACAAAGTTCCTGATTCGGGGAGCGCCCAGAAATGTTCTCTTTGGTCTTATTCAATAAGCCTTTTGGAGAGGCCATTAGGCAGGATGCAATGATGAAAAGAATTAAGATAGGTAATATTGAACAGAAAAGTATATGACAGTGAACAGTTTTATACCTGACTGTTGCAATATCTATGCCAACATTGCAGCAATTGATTTACTACATAGTGAGGTTTCAGATCTTCCAAGTGAATCACAGGAAATTTGAGCTTTTGCTGATTAATCCCTCTGGACAAATTAGGGACTTCATTTAATTACGCTTCCACTATAAATGGATCAATAAGACATGGAAACAGATGTATATATTTGATATCTTATTCCATTGCCCTTGCAAAAGACAAAACAAAGCAAAACAACAACAACCATACAAAACTTATAACCTTGGCTTAAATGAAATTTTCATGTTTGGAGCAAATTGGACTTACCTTGATTGATACAAAACAGTGCTCTTAAACTGTATATCTTCCCACTTTTATGTAATACCTATATTTCTCACTGCAACAATTTTTAATGAATGGAAAAGGGAGAACTTAGATAAATTAAGATGCTCCTTGAGGTTGTTAGACAAAGGAGCTTGGACCCTACTTTGAAGCTTCACTCCTGAGACACATTCTGCTATATGTGGAAATGTTCAGCTAAGTAAGAAAAAGCAGTCCTAGACTCAGTTAGAGTATTACACCATAAGAGTTAAAATCAAGTTATGGTAAACTTTGGTTCTTGCTTGTTGTAATTAGAAAAACCAAAACACCTTTTTAATAACATTGCTGCACTTTGTTTCAGTAGTAAGGAAGATCAGCAAAAATCTATTTTTATCAAATCAGAACGAAGCGGGTTTAAATTGAGAGAAAATGTACAGTTTCATCTCTATATCAGCACCTCTCCTTGTGGCGATGCTCGGATTTTCTCACCACATGAAGCAGCACAAGAAGGTAGGACAAGTTTCACCTAGTAATGGGGATGTTTGAGAGAAAACAATTTATTGAAAATAGCTTTCGTAGTTTATGAAAATCTAGATTGGCTTTTTACTGAAAATTAAATTGTTTAGTTTTCTTCATATTATAAAAGCCACACTATCTAGGAGGGCTAGCACCTCAGTTCCACTTCATACATTACAAAGATTGTGGAGGAATTAATTTGTTATGCATCTATGGATCATTTCATCATGGCTTTATTGTTGCTTGTAAGCCATATTGGAAATTTCAGTTTGAAAATGGGATATTCTGTTAAAATAAATAAAAGGTTGTACCATGTAGAACAGTGTGAAATAAGCCTTGCAAAAAAGTATTGGATGTGATTTTCTATAAATGAGGCACTCTAGAAGTTTTTGTTTTTTTTAGTTCACACCACTTTTTTCCTAACTGCTGTCGTCCCAAATGAGTAATGGAAAACAGGGCTGAATTTTCTTAGAAAGCATAGTTTTTCCTTGCATGAACAGTGGTTGTTTCTGTCACTTAGATCAGGGAGACAGACATCCAAACCGGAAAGCAAGAGGACAGCTACGGACGAAAATCGAATCTGGCGAAGGAACAATCCCTGTCAGATCTACAACTACAATCCAGACGTGGGATGGAGTCCTACAGGGAGAAAGATTGCTTACTATGTCGTGCAGTGATAAGATAGCCAGGTAAACTATTTCTCCTCTGTCCAACTTCCATATTGCTAGATGGAGGGTCCCCAGGTCAGTGACACCATGGGGATCAGGATGCCATCAGACACCTTACTTGGCACCTCTTAAAGCAAAAAGCAAAAAAACCAAAACCACCCTAGGGAGGAGGAAAACCCCTAAGGCGACTGGAGACTCAATGGCACAGAAAGTCTGAAAGGAAAAAAAAACTGACTGCTAGGTGGGAGGGGAAATTAAATGGAGTGGTTGGAAAGAAAGAGGGAAAAGAGACAACACATAGAGACCATTTCCTGCTTCAGACTGAGAAGTTGTGTTAAAAGTGTCCCCAGGAAGAGAAGTAAAAATTGCCAAATGAAATTGATTGACAGGTCCAAGTTTTCAATACAACTGGATTGGGGAGAAGTGTGACCCCCCCCCAAAGCAAACAAACTCAAGATAGCAACAAAGGGCTGAGTTCATGCCTTTTCTTACTTAACTATTTATCGTTGTTCTTTGTTAAATGTAGATGTTACTTAGCACAAGATACTTCTAGGTCACTTACAATTAAAGCACAGCATATAGTACTACGAGATGCAAATACTGAAACTGCATTAATTAACAAAATTCCAATTTAAACAGAAGGTTAAATGAACAGAAAATCCCCATTGAGAATATTAAAAGTACCGACTGTGAAAGCAGCTACTCTTAAAACTGCAGCTAAAAACACTTTAAGGAAAAGTTTTCACATGTGTCTCCGAAGTCTAGTAAAGCAGGCAAACTGCTGTTCCCCTTGTTGCCATTCTCCAAATTCAACAGGAGGGGGCACTGAGGAGAGTCTGCAAAGATGCCCTTAAAGTCCAGTCCACTCACCATAAGAGGTGTTTTTTCAGGTAGCAGCCTCCTGAATTGGGCCAGTCAGTGCAGCACATGAGGACGGGCTTAATGTGCTTTCATGACCTTTTCGCCATTAGCAAGCTTTAGTGTGAATCACTTTTCTAAAACAAAAAAAAATGTTGCTTTACACATGCATCCAACTGGGAAAGGACCATTTTAGCAAACAACTAGGTATATTCTTGCAAGGGCAATATTTTGCTTTATGGGAGTGGGGGGGCCACCTTGTTTCTGGAAGCAAGAACACAAATCACTTGGTTGTGTGGATGATGAATGTTAGCAACCTGCCCCACCCCTACAAGCATTAAAATGATGCAGAGGATTGTAGAGCAAAGCTTGCTGGATTTTCCTGATATTTAGCACAGTAAGGGTGGGAGCCTAACCCCACTTACATGGGAGTAAGCACCATTGATGTGCATGGGATTTACATCTGAGTAGACATAGTTAAGATTGTGCTGCTTTATATTATTTAGAGAAAAATTGTCTTGTTTTACACCTGGCAATCCCTGGGACTGATAAACAAATCAATCAGAGAACCTTGGCCAGTGAATTATGCACCATACCTCATCCTATAGCTCCCTCATTTATTTTGTCCTTCGTGCACAGTAGGGAACAGAGGGACAGAAAAAACACAGAGGGCAGTGTGGGACATAGAGGGGAGTGAAAACAGACTAAGAGGACAAGGGAAATAAACCTGGTGCAGCACTGAAATTCCCTTTTAAGCCTCTGAGTACTTGTATTCATGTGTTTAAGTTATATATGCCTAGAAGAAACTTCTCTAAAGGTTTTTTCCAATATAAAGAAGGTATTCTGTCTACGATGAAGTTAATATTGAGAGGCAGTGTAATCTAGTGCTTAACTCAAACTAAAAAGCAGCCTGGCAAAGGCCCCCAACCAGCTTAGCCCTCCCAGGCCCAGAGCAAGAGTACCTGCCCTTTCTGCTTCAGAGGTGCCTGGGTGCTGTATTCAGAAAGTTTGCAGACTTGCTCCATCTTTGCCCAGGTTCAAGCTCATCAGTGGGGGAAAGTGTGACTAGGCATGACAAAATGGTGAAATAGAAAATGGATGTGCAGTTGCTCACAAGAGCATAAAACTCAGATAAGCTTTACTGCTTGGGCAATGCTGAGTTTACAGTTATCTTTCACATATACATTTGGGATTAAAGTGTGACTGAAAACACTTGGGTTTAGTATTGACAGGCTAAAATGTTGGGAGAAGAGATATATCCTCTCCATGTAGGTCTCCCTGTGGGAATGTCACCTGAAGGCAGAGGGAGATGGGGCGGGGGGGAGGACGGATATGTTATTGGTTTGAGTTTGTTTGGGAGTTAAGGAGTTTCAGTGAGAGAGAAGAAAGAAAGAGAACTACTCAGTGGGTGTATGCCGTGTTATATGAAAGCAAATGTCTTTTCTCAAAATGCAGTGGACAAATGTTGGAGGGACGGTGGCTTGCATTGTTTATTTGTTTTTGTTTACTGTATTGAGACATTAAAATGTTTGAGTTAAATATAAATGTGAGGTGTCTAGCCATGACCTTAGAGCAGGGACTGAGCTGGAAGGTGACTAAAAGAGCAATGCAAATGTAGTATTCATTCAGGAAGCTTAGCTGGTGGGTGTCAGAAAGGTGGAAAACACCCAGAACTGTATACAATGGGAGTGGGGGAATGGTATAGGGCCCTGGGAACATTGAAATCTGGGATGTGGGGTGGCATGTGGTTCGCACATCACAATGTTCTGAAAGATTAACATGGGGGCTTTATTTTTGTCAAAGGATATATAAACAGGGAAGTGGTTGTGATGGGCTCAATTTATAGTCCCAGGGCTGGGCCAGTGCGATTCCTGCAAATGATGGTGCATCAGTTGGAATGCAATACCGAGTGGGGATTTGAACCTACTCTCTGATACTCAAATGAATAGAACAGCAGATATTCTAAACAGGAAAGCCAAGGGGACATTGGGCCCTTACAGCACTTGTGCTAGAATCACCTATTTCTTTCACCTGTGATGACCTTTCAGCATCTCCCAAATGGCTATTTTTCTTATCCATTGAGGTCTACTGGTTTTTAATTATTTTAAAGATCTGCTGCTAGTGTTTTAAAAAGTAGAAGCAAATCCTCCTTCTGCCTCTTCTGGCAAAGGGAGGATGCTGCTGTTTTCTGAGCCTTGGCTTAGAACAGCCTGTAGGCTCTATGTGAGTTGCAGAATGATGGCCCTTTAGCACTGTTTGTTGTCACTCAGCTACCTTCGCTAGGCTTCAAAAGAGATTCTCTTGCCCTTAGACACAGTGAAGCACAGCTAGGGTAGGAAGCTCACCCTGACACATCTGGTGCCATCACCATTTTTGCAGGGTATCTGCCCCACTCTCCTATAGTCACTCATATTTTTTTTGTTTTGTTTGCAGGCCTAATTCAAAATGGTGTCATTTGTTTCCCTTTAGATGGAACGTGCTTGGTATTCAAGGAGCATTACTTACCCTCTTTGTTGAGCCAATTTACTTCTCTAGCATTATCTTGGGGAGCTTGTACCATGGAGACCATCTATCCAGAGCAGTATACCAGCGAATAGCAGAGATAGAAGATTTACCCCCTCTCTATATACTCAACAGACCTTTACTCAGTGGTATGTATGTAATAAAAAACAAACAACAGCTCTTCCACTTCTGGTATATTTTCAAAATTTTGCAAATTGCATTCACCTGAACCCACAATGTGTAAAAACAGGGTCAGGGTCAGGGGCACATACATAAGGTCCACCCCAATGTCTCGGACATGCAGGTTGGTCTTTAGGTCTTTGCATTAGTGCAAAGGTCTGGAGAGGGTTTGAAAATGCTTTCATTCGAGCACACTTAGAAACTCTCCCAGATAAGACTGGGTTTCCGTCTATGGGAGAGTTTCGCAGTCTATTCAACTGAATCTGCTTCAAAAACTCCTTCAGACTGTTGGACCAGTTGGGCAAAGGTCTGAAGATGAGGTCATTCCTAGGTCAGATAAGACAGGGTCCCACTTGTGCAAGGGTTTCTAAGCGTGTTCATTTGGACATGCGCAAAAGTCCTCTACAGACCTTTGCACCAATCATGAAAAAGTATGAAGATGGGCCCATATACTGGCACCTTGATGGCTGAGTTTGTCTGCACACCCCTGTTTTTACTCATTGCCTTTTGTTAACGAGAGATCTACCTCAAATATAAATAGGGTGTTCAGGAAAGACTTGGAATCCGTGTAATGAGGGATTCGGGGCAGTTAGATAGTTAAAAGCCATTGACTTGGAGCACCCAGTGCTGTCCTTGCTTATGGCTATGTACCTCTGTGCCTTATTAGGGAAACATGTAGCAATATTATTAAGGGTTTGGATTTCTCCACCTGCTTCTCAACAGTGCCATATTGGATGCTTTACTGGATAGGGCAGGAGTGGGCCCAGGCAGTGGCAAGGTTGGCAGGAGGGCCAGGTTGATTCTGCCCATGTGCTCCACAGTCCCAGCCTTGCCACCCTTCCCTTCTGGGTGTGTTGCTGTCCCACCGCACCTGCCGCTCCTGCACGAGTCCTTTAAAAAGCCGCAATTCAGCTACTGAGGTAGCAATTCAAAGAGGGACACTGCCATAGGACAGGAGCTTCTTCACCCTTGTGCTGCCTTCTTGATGAAAACCATCCCTGCCTCAGCTGCTTTTACCACTGCAGAGGAAAAGATGTGGCTACAGGCAATCCCCCATTTACACGGAGGTTACATTCCAAGGCACCACACATTTAAGTGAAATTCCAATGATGTTTCAAATATATGCAAACACCCCATTCCACTCTGCCCCTTTCTGTGACGTTTTTGGGTCACTTCTGGGTTTGACACAATGCGCGTGTGCATGGTTGAGCACATGTTGAACTGCGTGAATGGCGGGTTTCCTGTACTTCTTTCTTTTCCTCCTTGATGGTAAAAGCAGTCATATTATGAAAAAGCTTCAGTATTCTTTTTATGAAGATGGTAAAAGCAATGTGAGTGGGGTAAAACTGGGCCTCTCACCTTTATATTAAGTTTTAAAGTGTATTTTAATTGTGCTTTAATTTTTAAATCAATTTTCTATCATATTTATTGTTTTATACTGTATTTTAATGTTTTTTTATTGCTTTGTGATCTTCTCAGATACTGCCTGTTAGAGGGCTGTTATGTAAGAATAGTAAAAAAATACAAGCAAACATCTCACCTGTAAACCAGCTGCACTGTAGGAAAGAAAAATGTCTCCGAAAGCAGTCATGGAACTACATGGATTCCTGCATTGCAGGGGGTTGGAAATCCCTTCCAACTCTACAATTCTATGATTCTGTACACATAAGATGCAGTTCAGCTATACATTTTTTTTGCTGTTATCAGAAAAATTATTCCAAATCCAACATTTTTTCTTTGTTGTTAATAACCCCAAATCCTATGATTTGTCAGCATACTGGGGGCAATCTACTTTGCAATATCAAATACTGAAACAGGAAGGTCTAATAAAGAATACACATTACTTTAGTAAATCAGAAACAACAAACAGCCTTGTGACACCTTAAGGACTAACAAATGTCGCTTGGCATAAGCTTTCATGGACTGCAGTCCCCTTCATCAAATGCATGAAGTGTTATCCTGAGTTACAGGTAACTTCGTTTGGGGAAGTGAGGTTTGTAAGCAATGAGCTCAGAGGGAAATGAAACATAGGCAGTGATAATTATGTAATTAAAAAAACCAGTTGCTGGACGACACAGACATCCTGGCATTGATAAGCCAATTGACACACAGAATGTGCCAAAAATCTTTGGCCTCGGTACATTCCCCAGGGGATTGCCTTGAACTTCTTGCACTGAAATGTGAAACCACTGAATTATAATATATCAAGGGGTGTCACGCCCTTTTTCTTGGCCCTACCAAGACTGTGTCTCTGGTGCTAGCATGGCTGCAAATGTTTTTGTGGCAAAGCAGATGGAGGTCCGACATGACGCCAGAGCGAGATGGGGGGAGCTGATGTATCCGTTGTCCTCCCAAGAGCCACAGGATGCAGCCTTACCAATAGTAAAAACACATTAATAATCTCCAAATCTGATTAGTTTATCAAAAAGACTTCAGTTTCATATTACTTATTCATTAATTTAATATACTTCAATGTACCTAAAACAGTGTCCCTTACTGTTGTATCTAAAAAGGTAAAAGTAGCAAAATGTCATGGAATAGGAAATTTTGTTGGACTTTAAATCCATAAACATACTGGGTGAGAAACAGAATGAATTTTATCAAAATAGAACTATTCCAACATCTTTTCCTGCTTTTGATCACCTTTTTCTACCTTTTCCCCATTTGTCTTTCAGTATGTTCATTTCATGGATTTAAATGCAACCACAGCAGGTGCTATAACTCTCTGGCGGGTTTGACTTTATCCACGAAGGCACATGCTTTCATTGTCTCCCGAGACAGATACCAACAACAGTTGAATAGAGTCCAACACAATTTCCCATTCTATTACTTTTGCTACATTCTCCCCACCCCCAGTATTGAGCTGCTAAGATTTTTGCTATTGATAAATAAAAATTCATTTTTTCTGTTTCTGATCTAATTCCATTTATAAAACCCAATAGAATTCTGATAATCTGTCCCTGTTATTTCCTTAAACGTGTCCACCATCTGCACCTATGAATAACTGGATATTTGCACTGAATTTGCATCATATCAGTCTTGTGATATTTAGATCTCCAGCTTTTCGTTTTGCCTTCTAACTAAGTATGTTTCATCCTTCATGAAGTCATGTACCATCTGGCTATTATTTCATTTGAATTTTCCAATTCATTTATGTTTAATGTCTTACACACACTCTTCTCCATAACCTCGCTGTTTCCGTATTTAGATCAGTAGACTGTATTTCACAATGCATGTTCTTCCATTCATTTACATTTATCAGTAAATTCTGCATGTTAGAGGTCACTTTCCTTGCATTAACATTTATTCCCTTATTCCTTTTCTTCATTTATCTTGTGCCCAATTTATGGATTAAAAATATTGGTATATTGGAGATTTTATGGTATTCCTTTTTTCAATCAACTCATGATTTTGAACACGTACTTCTTCTTTGACTTGCTTACCTTAAACGTACCATCCAGGAGGGATGTGTGCCAATTGTTGCTCTTAGATTCTCAAGTACAGTCAATTATCATTAAAATCAATCTAACATCACATTTGCATAACTATTATATCTCTCCACCCCACCTTTTTTTACTGTAACTGAACTTCCATTTGGGTTCTCTTTTCGTGTGTTGATTTTGAAAAAGGTAAAGCAACTTCAGCAATATTCACTAATGATATTCTTACAAACTAAGAGATATTGAAATTATTCTGTATTACAAACGCCTTCTTAACCATCTTTATAACTAGACCAAAATTAACTGAGAGGATATAGATCCTCTAAACTGGATGTTAGCCACATGCCATAAAATCAAACGGGTGTTAATGTCACTTTACTTTCAAACAAATTCTGTATCTTTGTCCTCTTCTAAGCAAAACCAAATAAATTCTGTTTTGGATCTATTTATCGTATATCATGATACCTTCCTGTTTCCTGAATCACCCTCTTAAGTACTTTCAGTTTTTGACATATCTAACTTTCCCTTTACTTGCTGGTTTATTTCTTATAGCTAAGCCAAAATTCCCAACAAAAACAACAAAAAAATGTAGATGAAAAGTAGACATTCCTCACTGGTCCCTCTTTCTAACTAGACTTACTTCTGCATTGTTTCATTTATTAATAGTTTTGTACTTGCTTTATGATAACATGCTGTTATTCAACATTGATTTTTTTCTTCTACTTCAAATTTACTTAAAACACCATTAAAAAAATTCTCTTTCCACCCTGTCATAACTTTTCTGCATCAAACACTGTCAAAGTAGCTGGTTGTTGATTCTTATGACTTTCATAAAGTAAACTTACTGCTTTCCTTTTTTGGTTTTTATATACCTTCCCTTCTGGCAACTCCTGCAGCCAAGCTTCTGCCCAAAGTATCGCTTTCCTTTCCTTTGGGTCCCAGCCTGTTCTTCAGCTAAGATGGCATTTTGCTCAGCCCAGGTTTGAAGCTTATTCAACAAAAACCTTCTATAGACTTTTGACCCAGTATCCAAGAGACTAACTGGGCTATGATTTTTCAGATCAGATCTCTCACTTTTTTCCTTTTTTCTTTTTACAGAGGAACAATAATATTAGATCACCATCCACCAGGAATGTTGCCTGTCCACTTGATATGAGAGAATAGCTTAGCCAAAATGGGTGCCAACCAAGAGGAGTTAAATTTAAATATTTCCTGGGGAAGCATATATTCCCCATGAGCTTTATCTGTTGTTAGGTTTTGAAGTAAGCAACCAATCTCCTGAGATGTCACAGGCAAGGGAGGGCCATATAAAACGAGCCCTGGTGGTTGCCCTCAAAATACAACTGTCCTATGATAGCAAGGATTTGGGCTTCCAGGTGAAGCTTGGAAATACAGAGAACTGAATGGACCAAGTTCCATCCTTTTGATTTTCAGCCACACCCAGCTTCATTCACCTTTATCTTGAATCTGTACCCTTCCCTTATTTTCAGATTCTTGTGAAATTATTTCTCCTTTCTTACATTGTGCATTACAACCATCAATACAGGAGCTATTTCATCTAAAAGTTTGATAGAACTCTGTAACCCCAGGCTTATTCTTTGTATGGTTGTCTATTACCTCCGCTTCTTACATTCACACCCCTTTCTTCTATTCAGGGCAACTAATCCCCACCCCACCCCATTTTTATTAGTGGATTTTTTTAATGCAGATATAATAAAAGAACAAGAAAAAGGGGAAAGACCAAAAAACCAGCAGCAGCATCCATTAACAATAAGAATAATCCACCAAAAATTATAACTCATCAAACCTAGTTTTAACACATACATTAATAAATGACATCCATGTGTCCAAATAGGTTTCCAAGTGATATTGTTGATTATAAGATATAAGATCTTCAGATCGCTGAGTAATAGATGATCGGAATTAAGAACCACTCCTGTTCTCTATCTGTTAGACTGCACTTCACAGGAATATACATTCATAAATATCGAGGATTTTTCCAAGACAAAAGTTAATACAAACATTTCCTTCTTTTCTGAAAGAAACAATTCATATTGACTTTTTATATAGAACAACAAATATAACATCCTCTCACCCCCATAACAGGTATCAGGTTGTACATTAACATTACTCTGGTGAATCCATACAAACTGAGTAAATGCCCAGCATATAATGTTCTGGGGATAGCAGAAAGGTGGTTTTATCCATCACAGATAGGCATTCCCAGTGGAGAATATACCATATTTTTCTCTCCATAGGGCGCACCTGACCATAGGGCGCACCTAGTTTTCAGAGGGAGAAATCAAGGGGGGAAAATATGATTCCCCCCCCCCCCAGCTCTGGGAGCAGCGGACAGGCTGCGCACAACCTGTGCGCTTCTCCCAGACCTTCTCCCTGCTTTTGCAGGAGGTGGGGGAATTCCTCCATCTCCTGCAAAAGCCCACAGGAGCCACATACCCTTTAAGGCTCCTGCGGGCTTTTCTATGAGGAGTGAGAAGGGTCTTGGGGGGCTTTTCCCACCTGCTCTTGGGGGCTTTTCCCACCTGCCTCCCCCCAGCATTCGCTCCATAGGATGCAGACACAATTTCCCTTGCTTTTTAGGAGGGAAAAAGTGTGTCCTATAGAGCGAAAAATACGGTAGTTCAAGCCGTGCTGTTCTGGATGACCATACTTGCGAAAGTGCTTTGGATAATTTTATATTTAAGAGCAGTTTGGTGAAATTGCTCCTCCCTTCCACCCATAGGGTGGCATGCCTAGGTCTCACTGTTGCTTCTCTTACTATTGCAGATACTTGAGCAACTCACGTCTTTTAGCAGTCTGACAGTTGAGTCACAATTTCTATAACACTAATCAACTAAAATGGATGGAGAGAACTACCCAGCTGCCATTGGTTGTATTTCCTTCTTGTCATCAGACACTTTTGTATGTTGCTTTGGCTTCAGTTAGCATGGCAGCCCATTAGCCTGCATGACACATCACATAAAAAGAGCCAACCCTCGAAAATCACTCGTCGCTATGGGAAGAGGAAGGGGAATATATGGATTGGGAGTAGAAAGTCTCTTCTAGGCAAATATGTTTTTTGGGGGGGAACCACAGGGTGGACTGAGCCTAGTTGCATAGAAGAGGACAAGGGCTTTGGGCCACTTTAAAGAGTGAGGGGATATAGGGATTGAAAATGTTTTGCAACTGTATTGCAACTTCTGAATAAACGTTTTTTGAATTAAATTATCCAAAAAAAGAAAAGAAAAAAGAAAGAGAGTGAGGTTAGGAACATTTTCGAGGGTTGAGGATAACTTTCCTGCTGCTCTGGTGGCTGCTTTCAGAACCGATTGACATACCTGTTAAAGATACTTTAAACATATTCTGAAACAGATCTTGGTGTCCCATCATCATATTTCCTGCTTTCTCTGGCTAGCTTCTGGGGTGCAGTTGTCCTTTGTGCTTCAGAGGGCTCACTGAGAAGGATTTCAGTGGTGGAGCAACTGATGGGATAGGTGGGAATCTAAAGAACTTAGACCACGTTTTGCATTCAAGGGCATTTTGACAGTATATACTGAACCCCTTCTATAATACATTTTAAAAAGTTGGAACAGTTACCTTGAAAGTTGAAGTCAAACAGCATCCCCCCCCGAAATGTCCCCCCCCCGCCCAATCCACTGCTTTGATTTGCAGAGCTTGGCTACTAGCATGTGACTCTCAGTTTTTAAAAGGGAAACAGCATGCTTTCATTTTTTTCAGAAAGAAATATGGGGTCTTGGGACAAAGAATATCACAACTTCCATCATTAATTTTAAAAAGTTACTTTTCCAGTTAAGATACCGGTTAAGCAGATACTTCAGTATGAAGAGAAAATATTGTATCAAAATCGAGTGTGAAGTGCCCCCGCCCTGCTCAGTGTCTCGTGCTGTGGGTGGGCTGGGCTGGGACACCCAAACTTTGCAAATGGCTTCTTGATTTCTGTGAGATAATGAGGATGAAATCCTGCACCCACTTATTTGAGAGGAAGTGCCTTTGAACTCAGTTTGGCTTCACGGTTGGGGTTGTACTTCCAATGACTTGACTAACCTAGGATAAAGTTCTGCTTTAAGGGGTTTGCAAAAACTTCTTGTCAGTGAATACATTCTTCTAATGAAGAATGTGAACATATATATATATTGAAAACTAGGAAACCAGAAAATGGCAGAGGTTGTATGACATAAATTTTATAAATTTCAGACAACATTATTGTACCATTTGATTCTCTCAGCCTCTATAAATGCATTAAGGTGTTTTTTTTGCGTTGTTATTTTTTTAAAACCGGGAAATCATTTGGCTTCTTGACTATAACGATGTAGTCCAGAGATTCTTAGAGCAATTTATAGCTACATTGCTTGTTGGTATATTTCTGTTGTCATAACATAGCACTACTGATAAAAGTGGTCCCGCATATTTCCCCCCTTGTGGTGTGGCTGTTTCTTATGCTTTAGTGCCTTTAAGCTCCCTTGGTCCCCCCGCCCCCACGTTTCTCTTCTTGGAGCTCTGTGGGGTGAAGAGCAGGGCTGCCATTTCTTTTCCATAGAGATCTCTTTCCAGTTGCCCTTGAAGACTGAAGTGCTGCTTTTTGCTCTTCCCTAAATGTGGGGGAAATGAAGTATGGCAGTTTGCTAATAAGATAAGATCAGTTAATCCATACTTTCTTCCCTTCTCTTCCTGGAGTTGTGATACCTGACTGGATATCCACATCTCAGAAAGAGGGGACATAAAAACATCCGAATGATGCTGAGCTTGACATAGTTTTGCTTGCTGCTGAGCTTGACATAGTTTTGCTCTAATGGAGTGGCCAGCTGCTGCCACTTCATCAGAAAGGGGTTTTTAAAGGGTTGTTTTGCAAACGTAGGTACAATATGAGCAGTTTTATTTTAGAGACTATTAGTTACCACTAAGTAATGTCATTTTTCCTTTATCCAGCTATTTAACTGCACTCAGATTTGAATTGTAAAAAGATTAACCAAAATGTGATGCAAATGCTCCTCCTAATAAGGTTATGTTATGTTATTCTAACATACATTTCTCCATTTATAACACACCTGCCTTAATGATGTTGGAATATTTTGACCACACATTTTCCAGTAATGGAAGCAGAATGTTCATGGCTTTATGTCCTACCTCAAAAGAGGAGTGTTCCAGTTTTTCAGCCATTGTTTTAAAGGAGTGTGACATAACATGATTGACATGTTACATTGCACTCATTTTCTTTGGAAATAGAAGCTATAAAAGGTATGTGAATATTTCTTCTTGTTGAGAGCCCCTCTTCTTTCTTACAGGTATCAGTAATGCTGAAGCCCGCCAGCCAGGAAAAGCACCTAATTTCAGTGTAAACTGGACCATAGGAGATGCTGGTCTTGAAGTGATTAATGCTACAACAGGCAAGGACGAAATGGGCCGTGCGTCCCGTCTTTGTAAGCATGCTCTGTACAGTCGCTGGATGCGAGCTTATGCAAAGGTATATTTTGGCAAATGGGTAATTCAGCACCACATCTGTATCAACAGGGCATAAGCATTTGGGCTTTGAGTCTATCATTTACTGGTCAAGCTGTATCAGAGCTGAATGTATCAGAAGTTTGATGCACCCATAAATTTATTTGTATGCCACCTTTCCATAGTTCAAACAATGCTCAAGGTGGCTTAGAACATGGAAAAATGCATACCTACGATGAAAATAGTCATAAACAATAAATAAAATATTTTAAAATACACAACCAAACTGAACAATTTCCACATAAATCACAACAAGATTACAAGATCTCAACCCCCCCCCCCATCATCCCAGCCCAAGAGTCTGTTTAGCAGCCTCAGCTGTTGTAGCTCGTCATTCAGGGTCCTACCGTCCCAGGCCAGGCAAGGAGAAGATCTTCCAGAACTCATAGCCAAGAAGGGATATTTGCTGCTGTTCCTCCAGGAATGATGGCCACTGTGCCCGAATACATTGGCTTTCTGTAACCATAGAATGGTTGAGTTAGAAGGTACCCAGAGGGCCCTTGCATCACAGCTAAAGAATGTCAGACAGGGGGGCATGCAGCCTCTGTTTAAAAACCTCCAAGGAAGGAGAGTTGACCACCTGAGATAGTCGGTTCCATTGTCAAACAGTTCTTACATCAGAAAGGTCTTACTAATGTTAGTTTGAATCTCCTTTCTTGTAATTTGAATCCATCAGTTTGGGTCATAGAATCATAGAGTTGGAAGAGACCACAAGGGCCATCGAGTCCAACCCCCTGCCAACCCCCTGCTACTACCCTCTGGAGTAGCAGAAAGCAAGCTTGCTTCATCTTCCATGTGACAGCCCTTCTCCAGGCTAAATATACCCAATTCTCCCAACTGAATAGGTGGGATTAAAATCCAATTAATTTTTCTTGGTTAGTAGGCATTACAGTTTTTAAAAAAAACACAAAATGGGGCAGAGGAGAGATGGGAAGTTTGGTTCGTAGCTTTGGATTTTGATTCTGATTCATAAATAAAGAGAAAAGAAAACAAAACACGTCCTAGGTATTATTTTGCCAACTGTTTTATAGTTGCGCAGTTTAAAAAATCATATATTGAAATGATAAAATATTTGCTATATGTAACAGGATTCTCTTTCTTTCTAATCTCTCCAGCTTTCTTCCAATCTTCGTTCAAATGTCAGTAAACCAAACATGTACCACGAAACGAAGCAAGCAGCTGCCGAATATCAAACTGCCAAAGAGTGTTTGTTCAAAGCATTTTCAAAGGCAGGACTTGGCGCCTGGGTGGAGAAGCCCATAGAACAAGATCAGTTTTCCCTTGTAGTCTGATCCATGGATGCCCTCTGCTTGGAAAAGGGGATAGGATGGAAACCCTGACGTCAACATTTCATCTACACAGCTGAAACAGCAGCTTTTAGATTTTTATTGTGGTTTTTTGTTGGGGAGAGGCTGACTTGAAACCATTTTTTTTCTTTTGCTAAAGTATTAAAACCTTTGGAAAACTGATAATACAATAACTAGTCTAGAATAATACAAAATAATTCCATTACCTTCTAAGGAACTATTGTTTGCAGGGGGTGGGGGAACCCACAATGCAATGCAACGTGATACATCTGGATAATTTAAATTTTACTGCATTGTTACCAGGTGCATGATTAATGTAAACCACCTAGGATTTTACACAACACTTTGACTAAGTGGTTTGTTTTTGTGTTCTTTTAGAGCCCAAGAGACAGATTATTTATGTGCTTCTTATAGATTTTTATTTTTTAAATAATTGAGCTCACAAAACCAGACTGGAGTTTGGCTAGCTATTTTTCCCTGCTTCCTTGCTCTTTAAAAACCAGCTGTTGAAAACTTTGTCTCTCTGATTTATGTATTTATTATTGTGTGACCCAGTTTTTAACATACCACTTTTTATTCCATTTTTAAAGTACTTGTCTTCACTTCCCATTTACACACATTGTGAAGTTATTGTTTTTTTACCATTGTAAACTGGAAACTAAATATTTGTAAGCTAACAAATTCTTTTTACAGTACTTTGATGTATGAAAACCAGCTTAGAAATAGGCGGATTGTGTTTCACAGGAACTCAGTGGAGTACAACAGTAATATTACCAGTGATGTGGCAATTTCAAAACACTCATTTGTGAGGAAATACGCTGCCTTGCCAAAAATCAGTTCACACACGAACACTACTAAGGGCAAAGGAATTTTTAAACTGCGCGCTTCAGAGACCTAACTTATTTTCGGCGAAACTGTTGTGTTCTTTTACACACACTGATATAAGGGTACCAACCCAAATTATTCTGAAATGATCTGTTTGATCTAGTATAATAGGAATAAATATTGAAAACGTTGTTCATATATATTGATGACATCTCCCATTAATGAGCATGTTGCGTGGATCTGATCTCTCAAGGACAGCAGTCCTTGGCTGAGAGAGTTAGGTCCTATGCTGAGCCAAAGCACAGGACCCTGGGGGGCAGCTGCTTCCGCTGCCTGTGCTTCAGAGCCAGTTGGCGCCAGGAGGGGTTGTCCCAGAGGCAGGGTGCTGCAAATGTCCAGGTGCTGTAGCCAGCAAATCTGACTCTCCTGCCCATCGCCAAGGTATCAGAAGGTATTGTCTTTCTGATAATTTGTGATAGGATGCAGCAAGCCAAGTTGCACTTAATGAAATAGGTGGTGGGACTAATACCTCAGCATTAATTGTAAACATGCAATATTGCTAACATATTATTCCAATAAAAATAAGAAGGAATTCATAGCAATCATGGTAGAAATTTGGGCTTGATCTCAGTAGTTACATTCCAAGAAAGCATGTATTGTAGGTTTAGCAAATTCAACAATTTCCATATGCTTAAAGCGAAGTAATGGTTACATGTTTTGCTAAACCAGTGCCAGAAATCAAAGTTGTAATACTATATGTATATTGCATATATCTTGGCCTCTACATGATGTGATGTTCATATTGAAGGTATCACATCAGCTCAAAGTATTTTTTAAATATTTGTGCGACTGTATGTAGTAGGTAGACACGGTAGCTAGCTCCTCACCTCTGGGTATTGTCTGGGTACTGCTATCTACATAGTATTGTGGTGTTACAAAAACTTTACGAAGTTACTTTGCATGTCCAGAAAGCCCTATACTGTAATTGGTATTCCTCTTCCTTTAAAAAGAAATAGATATATAATATGTTCACTTAAAAAATATTATGAGAAAAAGGCATGATAGCAATAAGTTAATATAGAATTTAATAGAATAATTCAGAATTTTATTATGTGAAGGAAAATAATTTATATGGCATTTTAAATTGTTACTAGGCATTTTCTTGCAGTACTGTGGCCTGAATTATATAGAACATAATTAACACATCCACGTGCTTAAAATGGTCACGTGAATAGTCCCAATGCAGCATATTCCAGTTCAGAGGATCAAGGCCAATTTGTAGACAACTGTGAAGAAAAATAAGAGTATGAATAGGCTTGCCAAGTGTTGAATTTAAAAAAGTCTGGTACCTGGTCAGGGCCTGGGGACAGAGCTCTCCGTTACATGACGTAGAATCCAGAGTGAGTCCGCTGATGAGGCAGTTTTTTAGGGTGGACCCAAGTCAAGAGGTCTGGGGGCAGAGCCAAGATTAAATTAAAAACCAAACCAGCACAGGTAAGGAGGAAAATAGCAGCTTTGTTCTTGTCTTTTCTGACACCTGGCTCAAAATCAAAAATAAATAAAATTGTCCACACTGTTGCTTTCTTCTGGCTGATTGGCAACCCTAATTATGAGCTGGCTGAGGTTTTTCACTATAGCGGTTTTAATGAAATCAAAGTGTGAAGATTGCACAATGTATAGCAAATTTGCTGCATTTTATAGCTTGAGAGCAAATGTGTTACGTGTTTTTTCTAATAGCAAAGTGGCTTGCTTGGAACATAATACCAAGTCACAGGGCGAGCAGAAGTGAGCCTGAGCTTCATGCACTCTGCCCTCCTCTCGCCAGCACGACGACAAGGGGATTGCAAGCCTTCATTCACACTTACCTAAACTAACCAGAGTCTATTGTTACGTCCATCCTATGAAAATTCTAGTTGGTTTAAACCATGGTTTATTGAAACAAGCCAAGATCAGTCGGTGGCTTTTGGTTCTGGCTTGTTAAAGAGTGTGTTTAAATTAATCACAATTTCCCCATTATGGGTATAACCATAAACTTTGGTTAGTTTAAAACAGAAAGTGAATGCTTTGGAAATTCTGTCCTATTTGGGGAAGAAAAAAGGGAAGAAGTGGTAGCCTATGGGTTGCTTTACTCATTTGTGGGTGTGCCAGATTTGCTCCTTTTTCTCTTCCAACCCGTGTCTGTGCCTCAAAGCGCTCTACGGTCGTGAGCATTAAGAACATAATGTGACTATTTGGAGCCGACAGCTGCCTAATTGCTGATTTCATGACCATGCAATTAGTAGCTTTCCTAGAGACAACTCCTCTTTGCCTGGGCGTCTGGTATCTCTCACTGGGGCAACCTATTTGTTTGTGACCGAACAGGCCTGTTCCTATGGCTGCACTGTACAGTCAATAATGTTACCTACCTGTAAAGCAGGGGAAGGGACTCTGGGACCCTGTTAAGACTCACAACACCCATCAGCACATTCCATAATGGTGGGAGCGGAAGTCCAGCAACATAGCGATGTCTGTGGGTTCGTCGGCCCTGCCGTCAAGAATTCAGTGGATGTGCGGTGAAAAGTTCCTTGTAACTAGACTCTTACATGAACAGCAATCACAAGTCCAATTTATGTGTTTATATGTTCATTTCTGTGATCATCAGGGCAACAACTCTGTACCATCTCAATGAAAAGGATGCTTCCATATGCTGGGCAGGAGGGAACGAGCTTCTCTTCCTTTTCTCCCTCAAACAGCCCCTTTCCTCATAGAACAAAAACTGGACTATTGAAATACCTAGCTAATGATGTTGCCACATAACTGCCATGGAGGTTTATTTTTGTTTTTTGTTACAATGTGATAACGGTTCTCCAGGCTTTGAAAAATAAATCTTTGCCTTCCCTCAAAGGAAGCTCTTACCATAAAGACTCTTTTCATGTCTTTGCAGTTGAAGCACAAACTTGATTGGGGAGAAACCCCTGGATTCCTTTTGGGAGGTGGGAAAGGGATGTACTGAAGTTATCCAAATGTCTAAATGAAGCAAGCTTACAAATAAAATGAGCACAACTATAACTGGAGCCTGCTGTTGCATTTTAAATATAAAGGACCTAAAATACCAACAAATTGGTTTTTAAAGTGTTTTAGGTTTTGATGCTTAATACCTCACTGTTTCTGCATGATTTGAGCATTCAAAATAAGTGAGCTTTCAAACATACTTTCATTCTGCTTTACAATGTAACGGATTCCTTGGTCTTCAAAGCAGGTGAAACCTGATGGTAACCAGTACTGTTCCCATAACTAGAACTTTGTTAAAGCAATACATGAAAACTAGTAGTCTTAATAAATCTGCATAAGGTATCTTTTTTTCTTTTTTAGAAACTGTTACTACTATTATTATGGTCATTTTTCATACAGAATGGTGATTGACATAAGCACATACAAAATGCAGTAAGAATAATGAGTGTAGCAAATAAAAATAGAAAAATGAAATGAAATTAGATTAGACGGGAGGGGAAAACCGGGAGGCAACTGAGTGCGCATGCCACATACAATTGATCACAAAAAAGAAAAAGGTGATTCAAATTAATTATCGAAAAAGCTCCATATATTTTATCTGCTGAGCAGGGGATTTAGTGGGCTGTGTGGATGAGTTAACAGGAGAAAAACTTAAACCAAGTCAAATAAATGTGGTCTATTTTTGATTCACCATTAACCGTTTGTGTATCAGGTGCTCTGACAGTGCAATGCCCCACACTTTTGAGAAGGAGGCTAGTCGGATTTCCAGTGGGAAGCCACTCACAGTTCTAGCTGTCGCAAGAAGCATAAACACAAGAGATTTATGTATTAGTATTGGGTCTGGAGGTGTGATAAACCTAATTCCATTTGCAGACACAATATTAAGCAGAGTTGACGGTGGATTATCCATATAACCTCCTTGATTTACCTATGGTAGATCAGTTCCCAGACTAACCACACAACTACATATTTTCTTGCCAGTCCACAGCGTGAAGACTTCTTGCAGAGTGGCAAGAGACACACAACTCTCAAAATAAAAACAAAGAAACCTTTATTTCTTGTAAACATAGAAAGCCAAACAGAAAATATCTCTTCTGCTTTGAAGATAATACAAACTAATGTTCTGTATCCAGAATAATATTTTAACATTAGAAAATATCGTATGATCAATTTTTAAAAGGGAGACATTTTGGTATCTTGTCAGAAGAGCTGTCATTGATAATACTGAGTGAGCTGGATGCACCTGACTTCCACCATTCATATGTGCTTAGCACCAGAAATTAAAAACCAACATTCAAAATAAATTTATTTCTACAAAAATGATTGTTTAATTGCATTGATAAGCCTAAAGACTACAGTTGCACGGGCCAGTATATTTTAATATACAATTTTCCAGTGAGTTGGCTGTTCACAGGTACTCTCTTCATCGCCACAAAATCTGTTGTAAGTTGTTTTGGGATCAAAACCCAGAATCTCTCTTTCCTCATGAATGCGGAAGGAAAATGTTGAGACTGAGGTACCTATAAAATACCTGTGAAGGAGTACAGAAAAAAGTAAGAGAAGCTTCTACTGCACATTCATGATATGGAAATCAGATTGTTAGGCTGCATTCTGACACCAGCTATTGATGTGTCCAGAGGGGGCCGTGAGAAGAGTACAAGGTTCATGCAAAGAAACCTCCACTTGACACCAATTGTCAAACTCTCCTCTCTGAAACAGCCATGTTCACTAATTCACAAAGTTAGGGAGAAGTTGGTTGCTTAAACAGTTGCACTGTAAACCATTTAAGATGCTATGCCTGCTGAGTCAAACACAGACATACGCAGAAATTAGCAGTTAAACCCTGAGCACCTGCAGGTCAAAGAATCTCAGGCAGCAACGCTGAGAATGTTACACAAATATCGTTACCTGGAAAAGACAGTCCTGGCCTAGATGGGCCAGTGGCTCCACTCGGCAGAAGGCACTTCTGATAAAGCAAATTTTAAAGATGGGTGCCAATCTGAATTTTTTCCTATGAATTATTTTTGCATATCATGGTATGAGTGAAGTTGGCCTAACTTGATATAAAACATAACTCTCAATCAGTGGCATGCGGTCAGTGGACCGGGGGACAACTAGGCTCATCTCCTAAATGTTCCACCAGTGCCTCCTTCCCAAAGCCTAAGAAGCTTCTGCCCAGCTTAGGGAGGCACAATGCTCGCTCCCTGCAAATCGCCCTCACAAGCTGGCCATAAGCCTCATTCGTATGCATGAAGACTGCTCTAATAGAAAAGTAAAACAAAAACAACACACAAACCATAGTCACCTGGCATGTGCACATATCCACTGATCAATAATTGCTATTCCTCCATCTTTGTAGAGTTCCAGCTCCTCCCAATTAGGTTCAAATCTCACCATCTCTGGAAGAAGTCTCTTCAACTCTTCAGTCTCTGAAAAGGGACACTACGTCAGTGGCCTTCAGCTGGTCCCCACTCTAAAGGGGGTCACACTAGAAGCAAAACTACAATTTTCTTCCTGCTTATTTAAGTGTTGATGTTTTTAATAAAGAGAGATGGGCACACATGGTAAAAAAAGGGAGTCTAAGGGTGTCCGGAGCTGAAGATCTACTGCGGTAGATCACTGTCCTGTAAAAACATTTAATTCAGGGGCAAGCCATCAGCTCACAAAGCCCTTTCTAGTAGCCTACAAAAGCCTCCCACATATTGTCCAAGGTAAAGGTAAAGAGACCCCTGACCATTAGGTCCAGTCGTGGCCAACTCTAGGGTTGTGGCGCTCATCTCGCTTTATTGGCCGAGGGAGCCGGCGTACAGCTTCCGGGTCATGTGGCCAGCATGACTAAGCTGCTTCTGGAGAACCAGAGCAGCGCAGGGAAATGCCGTTTACCTTCACACCAGAGTGGTACCTATTTATCTACTTGCACTTTGACGTGCTTTCAAACTACTAGGTTGGCAGGAGCAGGGACCGAGCAACGGGAGCTCACCCCGTCACGGGGATTCGAACCGCTGACCTGATCGGCAAGCCCAAGAGGCTCAGTGTTTTAGACCACAGCACCACCCGCGTCCCTATTGTCCAAGGTGCTGGAGATCAAATAAATATGCACAGCAGCTGCAGCACCTGCGTAGATTCAGTTTACAACAAAAGATTAAAGTATTGGGTTTTGTTTTGTTTTTTTAAAAGCTACATACCCTTCGCAACAGCGTCAGTGGCTACAAAGACTCTCTGAAGTTTATGCAACTTCAAGAGGCTTCGGATGGTCTCCACCGCTCCCTGGATGCTAGGCACGTCATTTCTGTGACCCCAGATGAAGTCTTTGCGCCTGAGGTGGGCTCCAAGATAGGGCCCCCCTATGGCCGTACCCAGCTTTACCTAGCACAGAAGAACCAGTACATGCTGAAACTGAAATAAAATGGCATTGATTCAGTGGGAAAACATCGTGCAGATAAACACACGTTCCCTAGCATTGTTAAAGGAAGAAGTCTAAGATGCTAATTGGTCAATGCTTAGCAGAACTTTGCAAAGCTCCAAGTCCAGCCTACCAACCATCTATTTTCAGAGTAATAGGCTTTTTGGTGACACTTTCTTAAATAAAAAGGTGATACCATCAGCTCTTTTGATTCTGATTACTGTATTTTTAACACCTGCAAGCCACCTGGGGGCTTTTGTCTGGAAAGCAGCAGAAAATGCTGCACCGGGTGACTGGTTGTCTTGCTCCTCTTGAGAAATTCCCAGCAGCTGACCCACTGCCTTCTCCTCCTTCCTTTGGATTTTTAACTGTTTACCAGACTGGAGAGTTGATTTTTTAATTTTTATTTTAAATCTGAACAGGGAGTGGGCTCTTTCCACATGAAGGGAAGAAGCAGCTCCTTACAAGTAAGGCAGAGTTAAGTGGCTCAGACGAGGCCCCATTCACTGATGAAAACCAGCATTCCCAGAAAAGCCAATGTTCCCTTTCTATAGCACATCTCATCACACTTGAAAACACATGGGCTCCATTCCTTTATATGAGCCTCATATAGTCACTCCCAACAGAAATGCAGTTAAAACAGAAAATAGCTAAGTTTAAATATTCAGGCAAACCTATTTTACCTTCATCTTTGTCCAGTCCTCAGAATACTGTGTCCTGTCCTTCTCATCAGTAGAATTTAAGAACTTGGTCCTAAACATGTCCCCCACCACACGAAGATGCTTAGCAAAAACCATACTTCGACGAGTCTGTCACAAAAAATAAGTAAAATAAAATGATAAAGGATTAAAGTTCTTCCAAGATCTAAAACAAAAATTCTTTAAAGGCACAGTCTCAATGTTATTTAGCGCCACACAGATTAAACCAGATGTATCCAACAACACCAAGTTAACTACTGGAGAAGCAAAATTCAATGGATGGATTTTATACGCATATTACGGAAGCACCCTATAATCCAGTTTTTATGTAATACAGTTTGAAATTTAATTACTGAAAGGATGGGATAGTCACTCTACCAAAACCCTAAAATATTAATCCTGCAGTATTTGAAATACTTCATTCTAGGTGAAGATTTAGAAGCTGTGCTAAATTTGCTCTCTTAGCTTCAGAATGCCTTGCCAAAATCAATTTAAATAAATTAGGATTAGTTGTTCTGGATATGCATATGACCTCAAAACAAGAACTGGCAAGACTACTTCATATAACAGGATATAAAAAACAAAATACCTAAGGATATCCCTGACGGAAAAAATCCAGGTAAACTGTACAAGTATAAAGAACTAAGACAATGCATTAGCAGCACCAAGTGTGAGAACAGTTTATGGATTAGCTTGGATTAATAAAGTATGGTTTTGGTCAGGTAAGGATAATCTATGATTTGATACAGACTACTGTGGCCTATTTATTTCATTGGAAGCCATACTGCAATTGGATAACAGGAAGGTAATATACTGCAAGTTCACTTTAAAAATGTGTGATGTGATTATAGGAGAAAACAGCATAGGTCTTCCTTCAACGGAATTTTTGTGCATTACCATACCTTTAATTCAAATAATATTCTGGGATCATTTATAAAATAATTGCAGTAAATGTTTATATTTAAGGATTTGGAAGTAAGTGGAAGTGCCTAGAAAATGCCAGGTCGTATATTTCCTCTTTTCTTAATGGTACCTGTGCCACACAAAATGCCTTGAAACGATGTTTGCCAAGGGGCAAAAAATAAGTGGATCATATGGGAAAGAGAGCTAGAAAATACTTACATTCCAATAATCTTTGCCACCATAGTGGTCATGAAGAAGATTTTCAGCTCGGTCTAGCATCACTGACCTACGAAAAATGATAAAACCAAGTGTGCATTCCCTTGCAAAATAGCTTACATCAATTTATAGTTTAAGGAATCAGAGAAGTCCATGGATGAACAAAAATGAACACTGCAATTTCTTTTTCAGGGGGTGGGGTGGGTGAAAATTGAGAAACCTTTCTTAACCCAGAAAATCCTAAACCCTGACAGCTCAACAATTGGCGTTCTGTGGAGGAAATGTTGATCATGTACTTTGGGGACACTTTGTTTCTGGCTTGTAATTAAAGACAGGGGGGCACCATCGATTTGGGACAGATAATTTTCCAGTGCTTTGTTTTTCTATTTATTTATTTACTGTTTCGTAAGTTAATTGGTAAGAATGCATGGGTGTTAATTGTAAATACAGTATTAGACGAGCTCAGCAGTTAACATTTCATTTCTTTACCAAATGAAAGTAAAATAAAAGTCTACATTAATTTCTCAGACTAGGATATTATTATAGGGACGTGGGTGGTGCTGTGGGTAAAACCTCAGCGCCTAGGACTTGCCGATCGAAAGGTCGGCGGTTCGAATCCCCGTGGCGGGGTGCGCTCCCGTTGCTCGGTCCCAGCGCCTGCCAACCTAGCAGTTCAAAAGCACCCCTGGGTGCAAGTAGATAAATAGGGACCGCTTACCAGCGGGAAGGTAAACGGCGTTCTGTGTGCTGCACTGGCTCGCCAGATGCAGCTTGTCACGCTGGCCATGTGACCCGGAAGTGTCTGCGGACAGCGCTGGCTCCTGGCCTATAGAGTGAGATGAGTGCACAACCCTAGAGTCTGGCAAGACTGGCCCGAACGGGCAGGGGTACCTTTACCTTTACCTAGGATATTATATTTTTTCAAAAGCAAATTAACCTATCTAAATTAGCCAAAGTTTGCATATGGTGATTTGGATTTTCCTCAGTGGAAAATTTCACAGTTCAAGATTTCTTGGGGAGGGGAATCATTTACAAACTGAGGGCTTTTATGGATTCCTCCTTCTCTGCCTTAGTGGTGCTGCAATAGTTTTCAATGTGAGATTACAAAAAACACAAACCTTCATACTTGTTAAGAGTGAAAGGGGGGTGGGGGGGTTTAAAGCTTGCCTTTCTCTACACAAAGCAAATATGGAAACATATGAGATAGAAAATAATAGATTGTGTCTGACCGAGCAGAGATGTTCAAAAGGAGAGGAGCTATGACAGAGGCAGAGCCCTGGACAGATAAACAAGTCACATTCATGCCGCGTGTTTCTTCGTAGCCCCAGAACCATCCCCTATAAAGCAAGATGGAAATCATTAATAGATTGGCATATACAATATGATAGAAATTAGAACAATCTTGCTGATTTGAACACAGTCAAAGAAATCTTTTTATTATTTTTATCCTCTTGCAAGTCTGAGCTCATTCTGAGTTTTAGCCTGCCTGTCACCCTGCAATTGTTAGCTACTCGTGTATACTCCTCCTTTGTGATTTTCCCTTTCTTCCACTTCTTATACACACCATTCTTAAATCCCAGCTCATCCGTAAGCGCCTTATGCAGCTGCGCCAATTTCTTTAGATGTCTCACACTTTTCTTTCTTGTTGAAACTGTCTGCATTTGGGCCTTCAATATTTCTCATTTTAGAAACTCCTATTCATCTTGGACTCCCTTCTCTTTAGGTATTTCTGACCATGGAATTTCACTCACTAGTTCCTTGAACTTTTTGAAATTGGCCTTCTTAAAGTTGAGAGTGCATGTCTGAATGTACTCAGCTTTCCCTTGCATCTGTATCATGAAATCCAGGACACGACCACTTCCTCACAAGTTTCTGAGTACTTCCACTTCGTTTTAAAAGCTCCAATTTGTCTTGATTCCCATACTCTTTGCATTTGTGTAGACAACTGAAACCATGAGTTACTCCAACTGTGGTTTTGTTACTAGCTAACTGATCCTTAAACAATCCCCACCAAAGTGTAAGAAAAAATCAGCTGATGTGGCCAGAGTATTGCTATAGGTAGCAATATGTCACAATTTATGTAACAATATAGGGACTCAGGTGGCGCTGTGGGTTAAACCACAGAGCCTAGGACTTGCCGATCGGAAGATTGGCGGTTCGAATCCCCGTGACGGGGTGAGCTCCCGCTGCTCGGTCCCTGCTCCTGCCAACCTAGCAGTTCAAAAGCATACCAGCGTGAGTAGATAAATAGGTACCAATCCGGTGGGAAGGTAAACAGCATTTCCGTGTGCTGCTCTGGTTCGCCAGAAGCGGCTTAGTCATGCTGGCCACATGACCCAGAAGCTGTACACCGGCCCCCTCGGCCAATCTCGTCAAAGCGAGATGAGCACCGCAACCCCAGAGTTGGCCACGACTGGGCCTAATGGTCAGGGGTCCCTTTACCTATGTAACAATAGCAGCATTGGCTATGTTTTTGAACTATTTAAATTTCTGTGCTGTTAACCATTCTGTGTTTTATTGTAAACAGAATGGAAGATACCCATCTTTAAAAATAAATAAATATTTTTCATTTAGGGAGAGCATGCTGATGCAACAGTAATAAAATATTCATTGAACAAAAGAAAAACTGTTTTAATGTTAAAAATTCCAATGAAAGTTTTTTTCAGGGGGGACATTTAGGGACTTGGGGAGAGAATATCTGCATTCTAGGTGCCCAGCTGTAATTATAATGCAACTACTATTATAGAAGATTACCTGTAATATTTATGTTTGTCTGTCGAATACATTAGTTGGTCAATACATGGCCTTTCATCTATTTTCTCCTCCCAAGTCCCATCTTTCCATCCTTCAGCATAACTTTGCAAAACATACACCTGATCAATAAAGGGTCCACCCGACTCTGAATAATGAACAAAAAATCAGCACATGAGTATAACATCTATATGTATTTCATTTTATACAGCAAATATCAAGTGGGGCAACTAGCATTATATCTAGCTGCATAGTTACTTCCAAAGTAATTATCTACAGAAACCAGAATGACAGTTAATAGAAAGGGGGTTTGAGTTGGAACCCTGTGAATCTGGTCACTGCATCTTCAGAAAAAGACAAATAATCCGGAGAAGATTCGGAAGAGAGCTACAGGTTATCTCAAATGTTTCTATAAAAAGCACCTTTTGATTTGATTAAGTTGGCATGAACCTCAACCCTGTGCCAGTTCAAGAAACGCACTGACACAACCCCCAACAGGTGTCCATCCAGACTGTGTTTAAAAACCTCTAGCGAAAGAGACACCGTTACTTCCAAGGCAGTCTGTTTCACTGCCCACAACTCACCCCATCACAAAATTATTTCTGATGTTTGGCTTAGCTTAAATCCCCTTCCTTGTAATTTAAGCCACTGCTTCTAGGCCTACCTACAAATCTGCTCCATCATCTGTATGATGCAGCCCTTCCAATAAGACAGGAGGCTGCAAAACAGAAGCAGGAACGAAACTGTGCATGGAGGAGGCAACCGGAGGAGAAGCCGCCATTATGCCAACTGCAAAAATGGGTGCCACATTAACAAAAATCTGTATCTTCTGTTTCTCCAAGCAACTATGGTCATGCCCAAATAAGATATTATTGTTTAATTTAATATTTGCTAAAGGGCATACACATGCAATTGTGCAACAGATAGCATGTACCTATTTTAGCCTTCAAAATAGTAGATATCCCTCTACCTCCTGAGAGATAGTGGTGGTGAGAAAGGTAACATATCCTCATTTGGAGTTCTGCTTTAGAAATGTTATCAATTTCAAACACCTCATTTAACTGAATGCAAGCAGAAAAGCCCACCACAAAACTACTTCAAGATTGCATAGAATACTGATTATTTAATAGTAATATTTTACCTGCAAGAAACTCTTCGTACTCAATAACTGGTATATTTTTGCTGAGGCTGGGAACATCAAAGAATTCAAACCAAGGAATTCGGATCTGATGAATGTCAGGACTCTGCCAGTGATAGAGACGCCCCCAGGGAGGCAGAACCAATACCCAAGCTTCATGTTTCAACAAAGTTTTTATAAGAGAAGCAACTCTTATATAGACATCTCTGCGGAGGTTGAAACCTTCCGGTGGGTTTACATCATACAAAAGATACCTGGAGATAACAAAATAAAGTTACTTGAAAAAGCTAAAGAAAAGTCATGATTTGTAATTTCCAGTGACTTCCTAGTTCTGAATAAGGCAGATACAGAGTCATCTGTGCTTTTGGAAGATACAGAGTTTGGGGTACAATCTTCTCCCCTGGTGAAAAACAGTGGGGACTAAATAGAACAGTGGAGTCATAACCACCTCTGGAGCCCATCTGCTTGTGCCAGCCGGGATGGAAGGCGTGGGAGAGCAGGAAACAAGGAAATGCCCATTGCAAATAAGTATTAGGCAACCTGGACAGTTTTCAAAGTGTTTAGCTTTGTTTTACTAAATACTAGTAAAATAGTAAAATAAACATGATAAATTAGATCGCACTCTGAATTTAAACTGAATTTTCTGATGCAAATCCTTCTAATTCAGCCCCCCCCCCCGCCAGAAAACTTCCATCACTGCCAGTAGTTGGACTGGCTTAGGGTGCAGCAGCAACTTGGCTGACTCATGTCCAACCCCCACCCACTTTCTTCATAGGTTTATGCCGGCAAAGTTGGGTGGGTAGAACAGGGACCTCCATGGTGGCAGAGTCTCTTCACTAAGCCAGGATGAACAAGGCATCTGCTTCCTCCAAGAGTTTGGATTGCTCTGTTCACCATCTGGGAAGGGAATCTTAGAACAGAAGGAAGACAACCATTCTAAGGGGGA
The DNA here is from genome assembly GCF_964252035.2 of Podarcis erhardii. Taxonomy (NCBI): domain Eukaryota; kingdom Metazoa; phylum Chordata; class Lepidosauria; order Squamata; family Lacertidae; genus Podarcis; species Podarcis erhardii. Next base: position 134,880,374 of record NC_138497.1, on the reverse strand, counting down.
ACTTTCCATCCAATCGCTCTCTGCATCTACCCAGACTACCCAAGCTGGTGTCTATTTAGTCAACACCAAGTGCATGACCTATACTGTATTTCCTCTTCTCAATGGCAGAGCACACACTTTGCATGCAGAAATCACAACCCCTGGCATCTCCTGGAAGGGACGGGGAGTCCTGGACAGCTGCTGCCAATCAGTGCCAATAAAGCAGGCCTAAGGTGGACCAGTGGTCTGATTTACTTTATGACAGCTTCCTATGTCCCGCTGTTCATATACAGTTGTACCTCTGCTTACTTATCCCTCCAGTTATGTAAATTTTGGGATACATAAGCGGCAAACTGGGAGTATATTTCCGGGTTTTGGCCATGCGCACAGAAGTGGTCTCTCCAGTTGTGAAAACCTCGGGATCGGGCCGGACCTCCGGAATGGATCCCGTCCGCAACTGGAAGGACCACTGTATTCTCATAAGTTTTATAAATAGTAACTGCTGCTTCTAATACTAATTTATTTCCGTTTCCAAAGAGCTACTGCTTTTTTGTGCCAATCAGAGGAATTTTGCAGTGGGCCAAAATTAGCTGAGTGTTTGCAGAATCTCCTGAATTGTAAGACCCTTTAGCTACTGCCCCTTCCCATCTCGTTTAAGACCACTGCATTGAGTTGGCCCTTCCTAGCTCAAAGCCAGGCTTTACAACCCAATTCTCACGCTTCAACTTCCCTGCTCAGGATGGGACCCTTTAAACTCTGTCCAACCCGGGATAACTCGCTATTCAGATATCCTCTGCTGCCTATACATACATGATTTTTTTTAATAAAGAAAAAAATCTGTTAGATCAGTTTGAGGGTAGATTCCCACAGGAGTCGCTTAGTGTTCGCCTTGAGGAAGACAACCATTCTAAGGGGGAACTTTCCATCCAATCGCTCTCTGCATCCAGTGGCGTAGCGTGGGTTGTCAGCACCCGGGGCAAGGCAAGTAATTTGCGCCCCCTAACCCGGGGATTTGCGCCCCCTAACCCGGGGATTTGCACCCCCTAACCTGTGGATTTGCGCCCCCTAACCCGTGGATTTGCGCCCCCTAACCCGTGGATTTGCGCCCCCTAACCCTAACCCCCCAGATGTTGTGCCCGGTGCGGCCCGCCCCCCTGACCCCCCACGCTAGGCCACTGTCTGCATCTACCCAGACTACCCAAGTTGGTGTCTATTTACTGTATTTTTGCGCTCTATAAGACACACTTTTCCCCTCCTAAAAAATAAGGGGAAATGTGTGTGCATCTTATGGAGCAAATGCAGGCTGTGCAGCTATCCCAGAAGCTATCCCGGGCCGCCGAGCTGAGGGCGGGAGCCCAGCGGGGCCGAGGCGGAGAGGCGCCTGCGAGGGATCCCGAAAGGCCCCCTCCCTCGCCGGACTCGGGCTGGCGGGCCCTCCCGCCTGGCCTCCCTCGGGCGCCTCCGCGGCCTCCCTCTCCCTCCGGCCCTGGCCAGGCCTTTCCTCACCGTCTCCGGGCCGCGGCGGCGGGGGGCAAGGAGGCTGCGCCGTGTCCCGCGCGGAAGGCCTGGTGGGGCGGCTGGGCGGCGGCGAGCGCGAGCAGGAGGAGGAGCGGCGGCGGCGGGAGGCCGGGGAGTCGCGGGGCCGCCATGCGCGCCGGGGCGGAGGAGGAGGAGGAGGAGGCGGCCCCGGAGCTCAGCCGCTCCCGCCTTCGCTCCCCCCCCCCCCGCGGGCGATGCCGGCCAACGCGGACCGCCGCCCGTCGCGCCCTCCCAGAGACCCGCCCGCCGGCCAGGAGGAAGCGGCTCCCCGAGGCAGGCGGCGCCGCCCTCGCCCTTCCCTCTGGCCGCTTAGCCCTCCGCCTGGCCGACCTGGCGGGGCGCTTGTTGGGGGTTCAAGGAGGAGGGAGACCCAGGCCGCCAAGGGGGCAGAGAGGCAGCCCACCGACCCATCTCCCCCAGCGCCTCCCGGTTCTTCCTCCCGGCCAGCTCATCTCCGGCTGCACGCCGCAGTATTTACCTGAGGCGACTCCTGTCGTCTGCGTCTCCTTGCTGGCTGCAATCATCTGTTAGATTTTTCTCTCTCTTTTTTTAATAAATAATATTTATTAAAGTTTCAAAAAAGTTACAGGAATAAAAAAAAGAAAAAGAAGCAGAAAATACAAAATACAGAAAAGTAAAAACAATTAAAAACAAGTCAACCTTTCCATGTCTTGTCTTTCATTTACTTGTCTTTCCTTTTTTTTAAAAAAATATTTATTTGCTTTTACAGAAGAAAGAAAAACATCACAACCACAAAAATAAAGAAAAAGAAAAACAATCACAAATACACAAATACATCAAAAAGAAAAAAAATTAAAAGTAAAAACTCCAATTTTAAATTCATGTTTACATAACTTTCTTTCTTGACTTCCTCACGCCTCCCTTTTTTGTGTTCCTCTTTAACCAATCAGATACAGCAATTCCTTACCCTCTTTAGAAACTCATTTCTAATTATTAAAATCAATTCTATTATGTCTCCGATCTTTCCTCCTTAAGTTTAAACACCTTTAACCTATTATTTACTTTTGACATAATATAACTTTAGTCTTACACCCTTTTTCTATTACATTTTTGCATACTTTTTAACACTGTATCACTAATGCCATATTTTTTATATATCCAACATCATTTTAGCATTCATAAACTTTGCAGTGTTTCTGCAGATAGTCCTTAAACTTCTTCCAGTCCTCTTCCACCGCTTCTTCTCCCAGGTCTCGGATTCTGCCAGTCATTTCTGCCAATTCCATGTAGTCTATTACTTGCGTCTGCCATTCTTCCAAGGTGGGCAAATCTTGTGTCTTCCAGTACTTTGCGATGAGTATTCTTGCTGCTGTTGTCGCATACATAAAAAACGTTCTATCTTTCTTTAACACCAATTGGCCGACTATGCCCAAGAGAAAGGCCTCTGGTTTCTTAAGGAAGGTATATTTAAATACCTTTTTCAGTTCATTATAAATCATCTCCCAGAAAGCCTTAATCCTTGGGCACGTCCACCAAAGGTGAAAGAATGTACCTTCAGTCTCTTTACATTTCCAGCATTTATTATCAGGCGAATGATAGATTTTTGCAAGCTTGACTGGTGTCATGTACCACCTGTATATCATTTTCATAATATTCTCTCTTAAGGCATTACATGCCGTAAACGTCATACCTGTGGTCCATAACTGTTCCCAGTCAGCCAGCATAATGTTGTGTCCCACATCTTGTGCCCATTTAATCATAGCAGATTTCACCATTTCATTCTGAGTGTTCCATTTCAACAGCAAGTTATACATTCTTGACAGAATCTTAGTTTTGGGATCTAACAGTTCTGTTTCCAATTTTGATTTTTCCACCTGGAAGCCAATTTTATTGTCCAAATTGTATGCCTCCATTATTTGATAATAATGAAGCCAATCTCGCACTTTGTCTTTTAGTTTTTCAAAGCTCTGCAATTTCAATTTATCTCCCTCTGTTAGATTTTTTTTCTCAAGGTACCCTAAGCATTAATGCAGATGGTACCAGTGCAAATGAACAGAAAACTGCTGATGCCCTCTTAGATGACCATGTGCAAGGCCCTGACCTAATGACTGTTGCACCCACCCAGCTTCCATCTGGTTTCTTGGGATCCCCAAAGGAAGTCAAAAGTTCAGCGGAATAAAAGGATGAAGAAAACACGCCCCAGCAATTCTTTAAAGACCTTCAAAAATGTGCATCTCCCAGTGATGTACTAGACCTTGCTTCAAAATTTCCAGATGCTCCAAAATACACCAGTAACTGTCTTGCCACTATGCGGACGCTCACAAAAAAGCTCTCGGAAGATCAGAAACATTATGAGAAACGGTTGATGTTTGAGCACCCTCAGTTTAGCCAGGTCTGTCAGTGTGTGATGCAGGAACCCAAATACATGTGGCGTGATGACTTGGCATACAGCCTGCTAGCTGTGATGAAACTGGGAGTCCCACCGAACACCCGGTTGGTTCAGACCTTGCTGAGGGTATGCCAGGTAAGTCACAGAAACTCTGTAGTCTTGCACTGAACATAATAGTGAATTGAGCTCCAGACTTGTCATTGGGGCCATTCATCTGGCATGGGCAGGGAAACTCTAGCAAGCTAAACTAATGATTTTATAATGAATACTTTGGTTTTCAGTGTGCTCCCACATACATTCTCATAATCATGTAAAATAGGTCGTAAAGGTAAAGGGACCCCTGACCATAAGGTCCAGTTGTGACTGACTCTGGGGTTGCGGCGCTCATCTCACTTTATTGGCCGAGGGAGCCGGCGTACAGCTTCCAGGTCATGTGGCCAGCATAACTAAGCCGCTTCTGGCGAACCAGAGCAGCACACGGATACGCCGTTTACCTTCCCGCCGGAGTGGTACCTATTTATCTACTTGCACTTTGACATGCTTTTCAACTGCTAGGTTGGCAGGAGCAGGGACCGAGCAATGGGAGCTCACCCTGTCGCGGGGATTTGAACTGCCGACCTTCTGATCAGCAAGTCCTATGCTCTGTGGTTTAACCCACAGCACCACCCGCGTCCCTTAAAAACAGGTCATAGAGCAGCCCTAATGCTCATTCCTTTTCCAACTCCTATCTGTTACCTCTGAGGCACACAGTCTTGTGAACTCTGTTCTCCACCTGCTCTTTAAGGATAGATAGGAGAATGAGAGACCCACATAGCAGTTGGCATAGCAGCCCTGTGAAAAATGCAAGGTGGTGATGTGGCACTGCATGTTTGTGACTCTTTCCCCATAGCAGTAGAAACTTGCCAGATACACAGACCATCAGAGGCGTGGCAAGCCCTCCTGGTGGACAGGGTGTTGCTGAAGGCTCCTGTTAACTTCTTCATGTACATTTTGCACACGGGAATTTCCACATTGTAAGAATCACCATACTTACAGTTTGAAGAACACAACAGTAAATAAGGAGTAATCCCACCAAACAAGTACACTTTGTTAATTCGATGTAATTGAGTCATGGTAAAGCTGGAGTTGAAAATGCATTTGTTTACTATTTGTTTAAATGGATACGGATCAAAGTTCAGTTAAACTTCTCAACCAATCCATTAGTCTCTGGATAGTACGGTGTGGAAGTTATATGTGTGATGCCACACGCTTCCCACAATCTTTTCATGAGCCGGGATGTAAATGAGGTGCCTAGGTCCGTGGCCAACTCACTTGCAAACCCCAGGCGACTCATGTAATTAATCAACACATCTGCTACTGTCTCAGTTTCAATATTTTTTAATGGGATCGCTTCTGGATACCGGGTTGCAAAATCTATGATGGTCAGGATATATTTATTGCCCCGTTTCGTGGCTCTTGGCAATGGCCCTTCTAGGTCAAGCCCCAACCTTTGAAATGGGGTAGAGATCACAGGTAAAGGACACAGTTTGGCCTTTGTCTTGTCCTGCCCTGTACCTCGTCTTTGGCAAATATAACATGCCTGGCAATATAGCTTGATTTGCTTCCCCATGCCTGGCTAGTAAAAGTTCTGCGCAACCCTTCGTTTAGTGCGTGTTATTCCCATGTGTGCACCAAAAATGCTATTATGGGCTTGTTGCAAAATCTTTTCTCTATAGGTGTGAGGGATTACCAGCTGTTTACGGATTCCTCCTCCCCCTCTATACGGTGTGGCAAGGAGTTCCCTATACAACAGCCTGTTTTCTTCACAGACTCTCTCTGGGCATTCAGGGGTTAAAGGGGCGGCAGACTTAGCCACCTCAAAACAACTGCTTAACCCAACATCCCCTTTTTGCTCCTGAGCGAAACTAGCTTTGTGGCTGTTTTTAAAAGGAACTATAACAGCTTCAGTTTCTGCTCCGCCCAAACCTTCCAAGAGAGGTTTCCCAGCCCTGCCTCCACTGGCAACTCTTTCCGTTTCCTCAGTAGTGGGTGATTCTTGGCCCCCCTTTGAGCGAGTAACTACAAATGCACTCTTGACATGCTCTAGGAGATCCCAGCCGATAAGAACTGCTGCTGGAACTTCTTCAGAAATGGCTACCCGCCACTTCCCAGACCAATCTTGGAAGTTAATATCCACTTCAGCTACTTTTAGGATCACTGGTTCTTTGGCAATTCCTTTTAATTTTATTGTTTTCTCAGGTATTAATTTAGTGGTGGAAATTATGTGCGGATGGACGATTGTAATCTGTGAGCCGGTGTCTCTTAACCCAAGATACTTTTCATCACCAACCCAGATGTTTTCCCCAGCATTTCACAAGAGGAAACTATCCTGTTTAATCAACTAACATTGTACCACACGTGCCTCAAAATTTTCCTCAGGCTCAGGCCTAGCTAAACCTCGGTTTCCCTGGCAACCTGCCTAGCCTCTTCCTGCTCCACTGAGTGGATACAATAAGTCTGTTTTTGAGAACCAGAACTCAGTTTTACCCTTTCCATCCCCGCAGTCCAAACTCCTGTGGCCTAATTTACGTCCACAGGACGTCCAGCACTTCATTTCCCTGTACCCAGTATAATTAGTTTTATTTCCTTTTCCCTCAGTGGGACCAATGTTAGTCAGGGCCTTCTTAGTTGGACTTTTAGTTTGTGGCATATTTCCCTTACTTGTCCCTGAGGTAGGGCTTTCCTTGGCATATTGAAATTTGTTTTTGGGGTACTCCCACACTTTCCCACCAAATTTTGGACCATCAAATCCCTGGTCTCTAATTTCATTAATTTGGTCAGCTAAAGTGGCTGCCTCCTGTATAGTTTTGGGATGTCGTTTTTTTACCAGATGTTTCAATTTCTCGTTGATGGTTGTATAAAATTGTTCAAGCGCCATAATCTCCCTGATCTTCTGAACTGAATTGGCACCTTCCTGCTCTAGCCACTTTGTGGGGTAATTTGAAATTTTGGCTCCAAGTTGAGCAAACGTTTCTTCCCTCATTTTTGTCACACTCCTGAACTGCTTTCTTAACTGTTCTGAGGTTGTTCCAAATCAGGTATAAATTAATTGTTTAAACATGTCAGAATTTCTAGACTGATCTTCTGGCATTTGCACATATATTTCGGCTAAGGTTCCACTAATTCTAGCCCTTAATATTATCATTTTTTCCTCATCTTTTACTTGGAAATCTTTGCATGCTCTTTCAAATGAGACGATAAAAGCCTCCGGATTATCCTTCTCTTTGAATTTGGGAAAACGCTTGAGGTCTATCTTAACCTGGCTTTGATCATTTGTGCTATTATTATTATTTTGGTTTTCCCACAGATGCCAATTCCATTTTCCGCATTTCTAACTGAAATTGCATCTCTTTTTCCCTCAGATGGTACTGCTCCCTTTCTTGTTCAGCCTTAATTTTATCTCTTTCTTGTTCAGCTTTAAGTTTATCTCTTTCTTATTCAGCCTTAATTTTATCTCTTTCTTGTTCAGCCTTATTTTTTTCTCTCTCTAATTTAAATTTGTATTACTGTTCCAACTTCCATTTTTCAAATTCTAAAGAGAGTCTAGGCTCTACTGCCTCGGAAGGAATTTCTGATATCTCCTCTAAACTCTGCCCTTCTCCCTGCGGATTCCCATTTTCCTCTCCCTCGGAGCTTTCATAGGTTGGTTCCCTCACAGGGTTTCTTGACTTTTTCGGTGGCATAGTGAGCACTTGTGGTCCGACAGCGTAATAGAGTCACTTGAGAGATGTCAACTAGTTTTATCTGACCTCGGTCTCCTTCAGTTCCTTTACATTCTTCTCTCTGTGTCCCGTCAGCAACTGGACATTAATAAAAGCAGGCACCAAGCAGATCTTCAGCATGATTAATTCTAATAAGCACAAATAATTGATGTTTCCAGTTGATGTTGTAAACTTCCCTGGGGAGAGTCTACCTATTGCAGAAGGCGAGCCAGGAAACAAGACCCTCTCCGCACCTTCCTCCTCTTCTTCCTTTCGGCTTCCGCTAGGCTGGGCCAGGCTGGGCCACTTCTCCCAATGCTTTCAGGTTGCCTTGCCAGCCTCCTTGCCAGCAGTGGCGGAGGAAGGGGGACGGGGCACCCTGGGTATTATCCGGAGGGGGGGGGTGACATTCGGCACACCATTGCTCCCGACTGGAGGAGGCAGGCAGGCAGGCAGGCGAGCGAACAACGGAGGCGGGTGGGAAGGGGAGAAGAAGGAAGCGAGGCAAGTCTAGTGTGGTCAAAAGGAAGTCCCATTGTGTTGGGGACCTGGAAGGAGAGAAGCAAAAGGTCCCTCAACTCAGGACCCAAACCCTGGAAGGCACAGGAGGAGAGGTGGGGTGTGAGGGAAGCGGCGCTTAAAAAGGGAATAAAATGGTTTTTGCCCTTCTCTCTATCTGAGCTGGCTCCCTGACTGTTACGTTACGTGCGGGGAAACCGTGTGGGGTTCCTCTCTGTGTCAAGTCTTCACGCTGTGCCTGCGCGCACCTGCCTACACTCAGGTATTCATGGGTTTATTTTCCTGAATAAAGGGCTGTGTTTTTGAAGTTGCAAACAAATCAACAGGGCAACTCTTTCCTCCTCCTCTCTAACTCTCTGCCCCTCCCCTCCTTCAATAATTTTCCTGTGAGCATAGAAGCAGGTCAGTTTTTAAAATAAACAACCCCAAAACCATGACTAATAATAATAATAAAAACGATGAATTTTCTCCCTCTGTCCAGTCCTCGATATTCTCTACTGCTTCCCAAGTTTAGCTGATAAACCAGAAGAAAATGAGGAGAGAATAGCTACATTTGTATTCAAGAAGTATACTGTAATCACCAATTCTGTACTTATATAGAACTTACTACTTCGGGGAGGTGAGATATACAACAAATTGCTCTGTACTTATTTGAACATCATCATCATCATCATCATCACCAAAGTTGGAAGCTGCTATTTGCTCCGATAGCCCAATTTCTACGTTCATGCCCTCATCCTGATGGCAAGGCATAACCCAAAGAAAGCTGAGCACATTTGAGATCTGAACAATGCCAGGCAGCTGCAAAAGGATATAATGGGACATATGTGTTGTTGCATAAAACAATTTTGCAAACAGTGGGGAGGAGGAAGGCAAGAGGTAAGATGCCCAGACCCCAACTAAGTTGTCGCAGAGGGACATTTGTAGCCTTACCAATGGATCAATAGGATCCGTTTCAAGGAGAGAAATCCAAGATGTCGTTTTAAAAAACTGAAAGATGAAATCGTATTTTCCTGCCTGTTATGGCTCTTAGTAGTAGGAATGGTAGTATAAGGTCTTCCTCATTTTCTTCATTAGGTTCCTTATTTCCCATTCCAATGAAATCATTATTTTGCAAAACAAGCTTAAGTTGCATTCTTACTATATTTCTGTTTGGGGACTTGATAGCAAAACCCACAAATAACGAAAAAAACCCTGAACTTTCATTTCTTTTATTTCTGAGCCAACATACAAACTTGGCACTTAGAAGTGGTGTTTGGTCAGTGGTTGCAAATTTGTGTCTGACAATCTGTTTAGCTCCAGAAGAATTTGTGCTTCCTTTTCATACATCTGAAAAAGAGATAAGGCAATGGTGATTGCATACATTTCCTTCCAAATAACACAACAATGTCATCTTACAAAATTTGAATCATAGAATTAAAGAGTTGGAAGGGATCCTGACAGTCATCTAGTCCAACTTCCTGCAGTGCAGGAATCCTGACCGCAGCCAGGCTCAAACCACCAACTTTGTTGTTAACAGCCAGATGCACTGATCTGTTGCGCCACAGACTCCCTTCATGAATTTGTCACTTACACTGCACATGGGGTACATAAAATTTATGTTTTCTCACCCAATTAATATGCTAGGGCATCTGCAGATGAATCAAGTATTAATATTTTTATAGGATGGGGGATTGGTTTGGATAATGCCTATGGATCCCAACGAAGTTGTGGTTTTGTATCTACAAAATGGGGGCCTCTGCAGGAAGGAGCCTGCTGAACTGGTCAAAACAGTTTGTCAAGTTGCTGGTCTTGTTTAACACCCTCATCTACGTGACCGAAGAGTCAGCTGTGTTACCATAGAGACAACTGGGTAATGCTGCTTTTTCAAGAGGGGATAGGCTGTCTGCACTCTCTCACCTGGCTGGAGGCGGCATCTTTTTTAAAGTAGAAGAAAAAGAGTTAGGGCTGCTCTGTGTGAGTTTGGCTGAAGCTGAAAGCAGAGGAGACACAGAAGCTTGACTGCCACTGTGTGCAGAATTGAAAACTGGCTTTGGGGTCTTCACCTTGGAAACTTAGTGGGGAGGCAATAGCTGTTGCTATTGCTAATGCTAAGAGTCCTTCTATACTATCCTCAGTGTGTGTGTGTGTGTGTGTGTGTGTGTGTGTGTGTGTAAATAAAGCCATCCTAAAGACAGAGTCTCTGCTGACCTTTGTTCCAAACAATTAAACCCTGAGTCTCTCGCTGCTCAGATATTACGGTGCATGCAGTGAAATTGCTCATCAAAAGGAAGACACTCACCTGCTGCCACTCTGCTTCTGTGCTGTGTTTATAGCCAAGTAAGTGGCACATGCCATGAGCAACTGTTACCTGTGCAAGGGGGAAAATATTTCAGAGTTTCACTTCTGCCCCCCGTGTTCAAGGACCACATTATATTGGAAACAAACAAAATAATGAACAGGTGACTTTGCTCATTATAATTCTCTTCCATGGTTTTAGGGCTAGGCTTTTCCTACCAAGTTACATGGAATTCATTTCATGGAAGTCACTGGGGCTTGTCTCAAGAATAAGCAGGCTTGCTTTAGAAAGCAAAAGATATTTGTTCAGTCTTTTACTGAAATTCAGTTGTGTTTCTTCTCTTGTCATGTGTCTTAATTGGAAACCAAGTGGAAGGCAAGGCTACAGTATACACACTAAAGAAATGTGTTGCAGAGGAGAGGAATGAGACAACCAGCCAAGATGTTTACTTTTCAGAGATCACCCATCTTATCTATCTATCTATCTATCTATCTATCTATCTATCTATCTATCTAGCTATCTATCACACAATCATTACACTTATATCCCACCTTTGCTGCAAAGAGCTCAAGGTAGAGTACTTCCCCCTCCATTTTTATCCTCACAACAACCCTGTGATAATACTGTGGTACAGAATCAGAGAATGGTAGAGTTGGAAGAGACCCCGGGGGTCATGGTACTGTTCTGTTGTAGTCCCCGGGGGTCATGTAGTCCAGGAATCTCATCTAAAGCATCCACGACAGATGGCCTTCCAACCTCTGCTTAAAAACTTCGAAGGAAGGAGAGAGCCCACCACCTCCAGAGGGAGACCATTCCACTGTTGAACAGCTGTTACCATCAGAAATTTATTCCTGAAGTTTAGTTGGAATCTCCTTTCCTGTAACTTGAAGCCATGGGTTCAAGTCCTACCCTCCAGAGTAGGAGAAAACAAGTTTGCTTCATCTTCCATGTGACAGCCCTTTAGGTACTTGAAGATGGCTATCATATCCCCTCTCAGTCTCCTCTTTTCCAGGCTAAACATACCCAGCTGCTTCAACCATTTCTCACAAGGCTTGGTTTCCAGACCCTTGATCATCTTGGTCACCCTCCTCTGCACACCTTCCAGCTTGTCAACATCCTTCTTAAATTGTGGTGCCCACAACTGGACACAGAACTCCAGGAGTCCATTTGAGGGTGTGGGTAAGGAAGCAAGCTCTTAGCATTGGAGGCAGGGGCACAGTTGCCCTTGGTGCCCTGACTGATCCATTCCTAGGGCAACTGTGGCTAGCAGCTGTAGTTGTGCAGACAGTCTTAGGGAGCAAAGCTTTCCTTCCCTTAACATTGAGATCATGAAGTAGCCCAATGGCTTAGATGAAACAAAATATGCCCGCAATTTAATTTTTTTGGGGTGAAAATCTAATAGTATACATAATGTTAGAACGAAGTGAGGAAATAAAAGAAGCTTCTTTTGTAAATTGAGACCAAGCAAGTTTTCGGGTAACTTGTCAGAACTCTAAAGATAAAAACCAACTCAAGTAGCAGGATAACTGAATTAGTAAACATATACTTACTGTAAGAATACTGTAGAAATCTTCCTTATTCTCCTCACACTCTTGATAGATATGTTCTACTCCAAGAAAAATGTCTCCCAAATTGTATTCACCTCGAGCACAAGGCTGAGGCAGCTCCCCTGCTGTCAGATTCTGTGAAGGGAACAGGCCCAAACTATGATCCAAAAGTTACAGATACACATTTGCAAAGTTCCATAAATTTTTTGAACATTCACAATGGGTGTCAATGCAGAGATGACATATGTTGAAACACAATATTGATTTCTAAGCTCCTTGCGACTAAAGGAGCTCGTGTGATTGCCTCTGGGCCAGGAAACTGGAATGGTCTGGTTTTTATCTGCATTCTCATTGTGTGGGCCTGGCAACCCACAAATTATCAGCTTTGCAGCACGATCCTAGAATCATAGAGTTGGAAGAGACCACAAGGGCCATCGAGAAAAAAGGAGAAAAACTTTTATGTCCTGCTCTCTGTTTTCTCCTGTTGCAACTTGGCAGACAGGTACTCAGGGAGATGATCCGCTTCTGAAATGGCCTGTGTTAGATCTCCTCCACTGGAAATACTTAGTTCTTTGTTGAATCATAGAATCATAGAGTTGGAAGGGACCACAAGGGCCATCGAGTCCAACCCCCTGCCAAGCAGGAAACACCATCAGAGCACTCCTGACATATGGTTGTCAAGCCTCTGCTTAAAGACCTCCAAAGAAGGAGACTCCACCACACTCCTTGGCAGCAAATTCCACTGTCGAACAGCTCTTACTGTCAGGAAGTTCTTCCTAATGTTTAGGTGGAATCTTCTTTCTTGTAGTTTGGAACCATTGCTCCGTGTCCGCTTCTCTGGAGCAGCAGAAAACAACCTTTCACCCTCCTCTATGTGACATCCTTTTATATATTTGAACATGGCTATCATATCACCCCTTAACCTCCTCTTCTCCAGGCTAAACATGCCCAGCTCCCTTAGCCGTTCCTCATAAGGCATCGTTTCCAGGCCTTTGACCATTTTGGTTGCCCTCCTCTGGACACGTTCCAGTTTGTCAGTGTCCTTCTTGAACTGTGGTGCCCAGAACTGGACACAGTACTCCTAACCATGTCTACTCAAAAGTAAACTGATTTTAGTGTGGCTTCTAATTAAATATACTTAGGTCTGAAGCACTGTATGCAAATGTACTTTATATTTTATTTGTTGTTCTTACACTGTAAGCTATCCTGAGAGTTCCAAATGATTTCAGGGACAAGATATTAAATTTTGTACATAAATAAATAAGTGTACTTTGGAGCAGATCATGCTGAACACCACGCGATATGGTTGCTTTGCTGCACTCTTACACATACTTATTCCATGGGGTTTATTGAAATAAGAACATTTAGAACAGTGCTATCTTAGCTGTAGAGCAGAATTAGTATCTTACATTGTAGGATTATTTGGATGAATTGTGGAAAAGTAAAGCTATAAGCATAACAAAGTACTATATGGAAGTACTTTCCGATGGTGGTTAAAAAGGATGATGATGAATGGACCTGGTAATATAAATGATATATCACTTTATTTTTACAAATGAGCATTGCTTATACAGAAGCAGCTATTTGTTTTAAAGAAGCCACAGGTCTCCATCTTCCCAAAATTTAAAAATTTCTATGCAGCGTCTGTTTTGTCCTCGTCTAAACAAGTATGATTGGTCCATCAAAGGCCCCCAATTACCCACATAAAAAAATTCCTTCCAGTAGCACCTTAAAGACCAACTGAGTTAGTTCTAGGTATGAGCTTTCGTGTGCATGCACACTTCTTCAGATATCTGAAGTGTATCTGAAGAAGTGTGCATACACACGAAAGCTCATACCTAGAACTAACTCAGTTGGTCTTTAAGGTGCTACTGGAAGGAATTTTTTTATTTTGTTTTGACCATGGCAGACCAACACGGCTACCTATCTGTAACTGGAATTACCCACATGTACTTGAAGCCTTAACACATTTTGTAATAAGTCCTATTGTCTTGTTCCTGTTCAAGACAAGCCTCATAAGACTGTTGCTGAACTGGAGAATCGTAAGCAAAATGTTTACCTCATGGAAAGGAAAAGATAACACGTCAGTAGGGCTATCCTTCCATCTGTAGTTTCTGTTGAGCAGCTGTATGTGCCTGTTATTAACACAGATAACACCAAGATCAAACTGCTGCACACCCAAAATGCGACGGATTTGTTCTATATTCTTGCGAAGTGGCACTCTCCTGATAGGGATGGCTCTCTGCAGGTTACGTATGAGCAGGCTCATATCTTTAAAAAGTGAAGACGATGGTCTGCAAAGTAGTGCTTTTCCAACATCATTAGACGGCAGTGATAGTTCCAGCAGCTGAAATGGCAGAGATTAGAATCATTGCAGTAGGTTAAGTAACCATAGAATTGTAGAGTTGGAAGGGACTACGAAGGTCATATAGTCCAACCCCCTGGATTGCAGAAATCGTTTGCCCAACGTGGAGCTCAAACCCACAACCCCAAGATTAAAAGTCTCATGCTCGTGAGAGACACAAGATGAAGAAGTAAAATCAGCAATGATACACTGGGCAAAAGACGTGGGTCATGGGAAAAGTTACGGAAAGTGGATTTACGATTTACTGCTTGATGTTCGTTAAAAGAAAATTGTATGAAAATTATGTACCGATGGTACTTGGTGCCGACAAGACTTGCAAAAATGTATTTAAAAATGTATGTTGAAAGTGCAAAGAGAATGAGGGTACATTTTATCATATGTGGTGGACCTGTAAGTCAGCAAAAGCCTTTTGGGAAATGATTTATAATGAGATTTTAAAAAAATGTTTAAAATAACTTTTGTTAAAAAACCAGAGGCTTTCTTATTAGGTATAATAAGAGAAGAGATTCTGGAAGGAAAAAAGGCCATTTTTATGTACGCGACGACAGCGGCAAAATGTTATATGCCCAGGGTTGGAAGGAAGAAAGAACCCCATTGAAAGAAGAATGGATATTGAAATGAATGGACTATGCAGAAATGGTGAAATTGACCGGGAAGATCAGACATCAAGAAGATCAAAATTATTTGAAACGAGTAGATTAATTTTATAGAATATATGAAGGAGCATTGCAAATATTTAAAAACATCAGGATTGGATTAGCACTTGTAATATAATTGATAAAAAGTATTGAAAAAGGAGATTTAATAGATTGGATAAAAAATATTTAGTTGCAGAAAAGAGAAGAGATAAATATTTGAAACCAGGGAAAGGGTGGAGGAAAGTCAGGGTTGGAAGAACCCCAGAAAAATAGTGAAATTGTTATGGATGGATGCAATTAATATTCTATGCAAAAAACTTTTAAAATAAAATACTAAAATAAAAATAAGCAGTCTCTTTTCCTGCAGGACCCCATCTAAGATGACATGCAGACTATTCCCCACCCCACCCCAATCTTATAACACTAACAGTTGTGATTTTCTAGTGTCAGTCAAAGGTTTTGGGGACGTTTTGCTAAATGCGTGTTAGTGTGAGTTCCTAGAGTTGTCTTTCAGAATTTAGCTCCCTTTCCATTGTCAATGGAAGTTAAACCCACCAGCTGGGTGTACAAGTGCATCTTGTTTCTAATGTGCAAGCATATTTTGAACTGTGCAACTGCACATCCTCAGAGGATTAGATAGATAATTTATTACGGTTGTAGACCAGCTTATAAAACACACTTGGGGGTACAATCCCAGAAGGAAAGCAAACATTTAAAACAATGTACAACAATAAATTAAAATTTTATAAATGCGGTAAGCGTATAGACACTTAAAGGTCTACCGCAGAGAGATGACCCAACCCAGAGTCACCCATGGAGCCGAGTTTGAGGATTTTATTAACGAACTAGTTTGGGTTGTGGGATGGTCTGCACCTACAGATCTGTACACAGAATCTGGCGACTATCTGGGTCATCTTATGATCTTTGCCTAACAGGAAAAGGTCAAATTTTTGCTTTTCCGGGAGGTCAGCGAGCCTCATCAGCAGGGGATCAATGGCCTCACTACGTGCCTCTTCATAAAAGGGACATCTAAAGAACAAGTGCTCTGGGCTTCCTATGTCCCAACAATGAACAAGCACAAAGTCTCTGGGCGTATGGGACTTTTTAAAAGGCTCCTTCCATGATCGGGGAGGGCAGAGCCGAGCTTCTGGCGAGTGTAAAAGCCCTTCTTGCATTTTTGGATACGAGAAAGAAGAGATATGCTGCCGGTGCGGCTATATATCTCTTGATTTCTCCAATTCAGAGGATTATGCTTTTCATCATCGAAACATTGCACAATCCTGGTCCTTTAAATTGGTAAGAGCAGAATATTGCAGAGTAAATGGTTGCAACAAGGCACAGCCCTCCCGAGGCAAGTGGTGGCAGGGGACAACTGTTTGGTGCCAAAATAACGGTTGCCTGGGTGCCCGTTTTATCTCAAGAAAGGGACACAAGCAAAGGACGTGCAAAAGGCTGCTCTGCCTGCACCGCCTCAGCCAAGGCCCTTCCACCAGCAGCTGCCATACGGGGAAGATTCTCTATAATATCTATAACACAGAGAGAGCAACTATAACAACAGACACAAACCAAAAGAGAGCCATTTTATATACTGGTATTGTTCTGTTGTATGTGTGTGTTAAACGTGTTTTCATGTTACTTGTAAGTTGCCGTGGAAAGGTTTGTATCTTGAAAAGCAGGATGTAAGTAATTCCAATAAACGAATGTAGGACCAGTCTGGATAGTTGGCCTTGGTGAAAATTTGACGTTTTCATCCCCAAAAAGTTTTTGATTTGAGTTTCTACTGAAATGAGGCTGCATTTTAATGTTGTACAATGGTACCTTGGGTTAAGTACTTAATTTGTTCTGGAGGTCCGTACTTAACCTGAAACTGTTCTTAACCTGAAGCACCACTTTAGCTAATGGGGCCTCTCGCTGCCGCTGCACAATTTCTGTTCTCATCCTGAAGCAAAGTTCTTAACCCGAGGTACTATTTCTGGGTTCGTGGACTTTGTAACCTGAAGCGTACGAAACCTGAAGCGTATGTAACCTGAGGTACCACTGTATTTTAATCTTGTTTTTATGTTGTATTTTAATCAATTGTTTTAATACCTGGTGTTAGCCGCCCTGAGCCTGGTCTTGGCTGGGAAGGGCGGAGTATAAATAAAACTTATTATTAGAGCGGTACCTCGAGTTACATACGCTTCAGGTTACAGGCTCCACTAACCCATAATAGTACCTCGGGTTAAGAACTTTGCTTCAGGATGAGAACAGAAATCGTGCAGCAGCAGCAGCAGCAGCGAGAGGCCCCATTAGCTAAAGTGGTGCTTCAGGTTAAGAACAGTTTCAGGTTACTGTTAAGTACCAACCTCTGTTCTTAACCAAAAGTATCATTGTACAGTATTATTATTAACTAGAGGTACCACTGTATTATTAATTATTATTTTATTATTATTAAATATAACAATAAATATAATTCATCATCATCCCGTTTTCCTGAAGGTGCAATAAAGCGACACAGCTTACCTTCCCCCGCCCCGAGCGCGGCCCCTCGAGGGGAACCTCCGGCTCGCTCCGGATTCCCTGGCGGAAGGGAAGGCGAGCCCGGACTTCCCCCTCCGGAAGCTCGAGGGACTCTGATTTCCGGTACGGAGGCGCTTCCGCCATAGAGAAGGCGCCGGGAAAGAGCGCCGCCGACCCTTCCCTTCCCTGCTCGGCCAAGGCCCGCGCCGCCTCCTCTCTGGCCGGCTGCGCCTGCAACACCTTTGGGGCGGAGGCTCGCTCGCTCGCTCGCTCGGGCGAAGAGACCCCTCCGATTGCCGCCCTTGCAAGAAGCCCACCCGGCCTGCAACTGCCCTCCTGCCCCGCTCGGACGCGTTTATTACCAACGCCATGTAATTTAGGAGTTGCTTGATTGTAGGGAGAGGAACCCTTCCAAGCAAAGGTTTACCAAAAGCACCGCAACATTTACCAGCCGTACTTCTATTTTTTTTTTTAAGCATATTTATTAAAGTTTTCCAAAAATAATACAATGTGAAATTGAAAAAAAGAAAGTAACAAAGATACAAAAAAATACAAAAATAATTAAAAACACATAGAATTTCCATGACTTATTTTCTTTTAACTTATTTTCCAGACCTCCTCCTACCTCCCTTTCTTGTATTCCAATTCAAATTGTTAGTTCAGCAAATCCTCACCATTAGTTTTTACTTATTTCTAAACCTTTTTTTTTCATATCTCTTAATACCAGCCGTACTTCTAACGGCCTGCCAAAGTAAAAGCACAATGGGAAAGACTAGATCATAGAATAATAATAATAATAATAATAATAATAATAATTTTTTATTTATACGCAGCCCATCTGGCTGAGTTTCCCCAGCCACTCTGGGCGGCTTCCAATCCAGTGTTAAAAACAAGACAGCATAAAAATATGGAAGGCTTCATCGTGCCTAAACAAGGAGGTCTTTGGCAGGCGCCCGGAGGACACAGCGATGGGAGAGAGCGGCCCACGCGCCCCGGAGGGACCTCTGCCCCGAGGAGACTGCTCCCACGCCGCCCGGCAAGCCGCAGGCAGGGCGTTCCGGCGGGTCTCCAGGAGCAGCGCCCCTTGGGCCGGTCTCGCTGCAGGACCCTGGTGCCCAGGGCTCCTTCAGGGGCCTTCGAGGGCGGCAGCACCCTCCTCGCGCCCCCGGGGGAGGGAGCAGCCCAGCGGCTGCTTCTTCCCGCCTATCGGAGGTCGAGGGGCGTCGCGGGCGCTGTGGAACTCCCTGCCTCTGGAGCTGCCCCGCCCGCAGGCGCCTTTCGACAAAATCTGAATCCAGGTGAAGGTCGCCCAGGCTCACTATTTTAACTTGGCCATCTTTTAAAAGGAGGGTCGGGATTCTTTTCGTCGATGTTGCTGTTTAATCTTTTTGCAAACCGCCCCGATGAGGAGATTTCACCCCTCCCATATCCAAGAATCTCCTGAGGTCTCTGCTGACTCTACAGAGAGGAGGAGCAATGTACTGCTCTCTACTTAATTAGTTAAGTGAGTGAATATGTGTGTGAGAGAGAGTCAGTCAGTGGGTCGGAGAGAGAGTGCAAGAGATCGTGTTTAGTGATAAGATTGCTGCTAAGAGCAGCTGCAGGCACTCAGAGTATAGCATTGATTTATGCTTAGAATCTGTAGCTCTGTATATAGTTTTGTATTATAGCTGTAGCAATAGAATAAAAGGAAGATATTCTACAGAGCTGCTCTCCGAGTGGTTTATACTCTGCAAGACTCTGCAAAACGCTGCTGCGCAACGACTGTATAATTGAGACAGTGAATCCGGTGCTCTCAGCTCCAAGCTGTGAGTCCACAGCACTGTGACCTGTTCCTGTGGGAAAGGAGGTCTCTGGCAGTGCTACCCAGCTCGCCTAGCCCAGTCGGGGCTGTAGTGCATGAGTCCAGTTGGTACACTGGCTCAAGGGCGATGCTGACAGTCTCCTTGCAATTAAGCGGCGCCTAATTTGTCACGAAATAAACAGGCAAGCCAATAATAGGCTCGGCCTGCAAATCCCAGGAGCTGGACGGGCTTCCACGGCCCCGGAGAGACGCTGCAGAGGTCTTGCACTTTTAGTAGTCCTTTATGAAATTCGCCCACCGCTCCGTCGTATCCGTGATGATGATAAAAACACCGCCTGGCAAGCGTTCCCTACTGCGCATGCGCTTCGGGCGGGGGAGGCGGGGCCGGCCTCCGCCTCTCGAACCTGTCCAGACGAGGAGGCGGGGCCCGGTTGCCTGGAGAGAAACGTCACTTCCGTCTCCTGCCCTGAAGAGGCGGAAGCTGCTGCCTGAGGGAGCCCGTCGTTCTGGGAGCGTCGCCGAAGCCTCTCTCGTGAGGCGACGCTCGTGGGCGCCCAGCGGGGCAGAGGCGCTTCCGGGACCCCGAGGCGGCTCTCCGCGGCGGCGGCGGGTGAGGAGAAGTGGCTCTGCCCGCGGCGCCCTTCCGGCGACAGTTCGAGGCCGGGGCGGGGGGTGGGGCTGTTATGGCGGGCGGCCTAATTCGGATGTGCTCGTTTGCAGACCGCCTCTCCCCTTGACAGGGACCCAAGGCGGCTTACGGATAGGAAAAAGGGCAGCTAAACACATGGGGAAAAACAAAAACAACACGATCATTGGGGTGGGGGGTGGAAGGGAAGGTTAGAGTTGGAACTGCATGAAAAACATGCCCATAAGTTCCTAAGTGTATTGTACTCGCCAAAGGCCATGACAAACTTGTAGCCGTAGCGTTCATAAGATAAAGCAGAGGATATGAGCCAACACCCATGATTAAAGAGACGGAAGATAGCAGACACAAGCAAGATTCAATCTAGCTTGATTTCGGATTAAACCCCCAAATCACCAAAATAATGTACAAGCTATTTTATCTAATGCCTTTTTCCTGATTCGTTACATATGCAAATAAAGGGTCTGAAAGCAATCTCCTTCGCCTCTATGTAAGGGGTAGGCTAACCGATAAGGAGTGATGCCTGAGGTTGACCACAAATGCAAAGTCTACCTGCCTATGGGATCTTTTTCTAGCTGTCATCCAAGACTGCAGTGGGTTAAAAACATGGATAATTACAACAAAAACAGCATGGTATCAGCCCTTCCATTGTTTATTTTATTTGACTCAATATTTCTATTCCGCTTTTCCAGCAACAACTGGAGGCTTCAAAGCAGCTCACAGTAATCACAATATTATTGGAGGTGGTGGAAGAAACCATTGTAAACAGTATTAATATAAAACACAGCAACGTATAAATAAAGCAAACAACAAGTTTCCTGGTGTGCACTGTAATCCAAAATGTTTGGAGGGCACCAGATTGGGGAAGGCTGGCTTGCACCCTTGTTGCTTCAGACAGCAGTGCCGCATATGACTAAATGCTTCCCCAAGCCGAAACAACTGCCTGTGCGTAGAAAACTATGATGTCAGGTGGAAAGGTCCATTGTAGCTGTCTCTTAATCATGTTTGCTTTCTGTATGCATGAAGTGTGTGGAAGATCATTCAGTCACTTGAACTTCCACTTGTGATCCAAAATGATCATAGCCCAGACACACATTTACCACCTTGGTTAAAGTAGTCCTTGAAAAGGAAGAATAGAAGCCTAACCTGTCTTTTCCCCCGGTCAATGACTTGTATTGCCCTTGTATCTCATTTTTCATGCTACATACAGGTGAAACTCGAAAAATATTATAGAATATTCTAATTTTCTGAGATTGTTAATTTGGGGTTTTCATCAGCTGTATGCCATGATCATCACAATTATAACAAATAAAGGCTTGACGTATCTCGCTTTGCATGTCATGAATCTATCTCATATATTAGTTTCACCTTTTAAGTTGAATTACTGAAATAAATGAACTTTTCCACGATATTCTAATTTTCCGAGTTTCATCTATAATGTCAAAGGGGACAATAAGAACGATGGGAAGATTAAACCTTAGTAAAAGTCAGCATACTTTTGTATGGTAATGCATTTTGTTTTAGTAATTTACTTAATTATTGGTAAGGGTTCTCCATTCTTTTTGCTTTCCCTGTTAGTAATAAAATAGGACCTTCAGTAAATCTACAAATTATTTAGGCTAAGGTGCTTAAATATGTGTAATTTATTATTTATATTTGATGTCATGCTCAAACTGGTCTTGATGATGAGAGAACTGTACTGACATTTTCAATGGGATCTCTTGATCAAGAGCTTATGAAGAAAAGCTGTTTTAATGAAAAGGCTTTTAATAGAATAGGTTCTCATACTGTGATATTGTGATTAAATGTATTTATGATAGGTCCTTAATAATATGATTCAGCACTAGATGTAGCTAATGTGTTGCTAGAGCATATGTGAAATGTTTATATTTTCCTGAAACAATTTCTTAATTAAAAGAATTGTATTGATATTACAATATGTCCTACTTATTTTGTTTTGCAGATTATGAGAACAATGGGTTAGGAGTTGAAAGCTACCACATTCTAGGTGGGAGAACCTATTGCGTAGATGGCTGGTTGTGAATATGAATCCCAATACACCATTTAGTGGACAGCCACCTGGAGTTTTCCAGACTCCACCTGGAACTTCAGCAGGAATATTTCCAGTTCAGCCACCATTCCAGTTCAGTCAGCTTCCTGTCTTTGGGCAGAACAGTGGTGGACTGTTAAAGAATCCAGGGTTTGCACCCCACTCTGACTTCACCATAACTTCAGGACTGCAACCTTCAGGGCAAGGTTTAGGATTTGGGCAACCCCCAGGATTTACCCAGCCTTTTTCCCTTGGACAAACAACTTCCTTTGTGACTTCTCTGCCAACTAGCTCTTCCATTGCTGGCAAGCAAGGATTCAATTTTAATCCACCTACGAATCTTGGGGGTTCTCAGAATACTTCTAGCTTTGGAGCTACGTCTGGAGAAACTTCTGGCAGTAGTTTTGGGAGGCCACATTTCAGCTTCAAACCCCCCGAGAATGCTTTGTTTCAGCCTATCTTTGGCACTGGTTCAGAACAAGAGAAACTGCCAAATCAGATAACGCCAACTCCATTCACATTTTCCTTACCAGGTAGTAGTGGATCTGGAAGCGTACCCCCCTTTGGTATTTCTCAAGAGAGCAGCAGTTCAAGTGTAAATACAAGCATCAGCTTTTCAAAACCTGCAAGCAGTAATACTTTAGTGCCTTCATTCAGTAGTCCTTTACCAAGCAAGATCACAGAGGATGATAAAAAAAGGCCAATAAGTCTCTTTGGAAACCCTGGTAGTTTTACCTCTTTTTCTAACTCATCTGTTGGGTCTTTGGGTCAAATTAATAAAGTAAGCAAACCAGAACATGAAGAATTGCTACCTTCAGGTGAGTCACTTCCGATCCTTAGGAAGGGAAAAAAGAGGAAAGAAGAGCAGGAGCCTTCTCCAAGAAGACATGATTATGATGCTGTGGATGAGCCAGAGCTGCTGGCAAGGAGCGAACATTCTTCCGTTAAGCCGCCAGTCAAGCTGAATCGGCCCCGTGGAGGAGGCCTATTTAACAGAACATTGCAAGATATGCTGAAAAGCAATAAGAAGAAGTCCAAAATGGAAAGAGTTTCTCTAGAATCTGGAGAAATTGAGCAGACGAGTATGGCAGGGGGAACTCAGTCTGGTTTTGCAATGGTTAGGTCATCAGCAACAAAGAAAAAGGAAGAAAATAAGGCAGCACTGAAGGAAGGTAAGCATCAACCCCACCCCCAGCAAGAATTAGTATAATGAGAACATGGCAGTCACTTTTGATTTAAAACACATGCCACATGCTTTTGCCCAGCTGGGATGTGTCTTTGGACTGTGTTGATGCCTTTTGCTTTCCTCCATGGAAGACAGAGAGGTTGTGTGTGTACATATGTCCTCCCTCCCTCCCTCCCTCCCTCCCTCCCTCCCTCCCTCCCTCCCTCCGACTTTCACATGGTTGGACAGTAGCCTGGTTTACCATGATCTGTCTTTTTCTCTTCCTCTGGCTCTGTTCATCACTGGCAAGTAAGCAGTCCCTGGAAGGTTGCCCATTTTTTCTCTGTTTTGTTTGTTGTTTTACATTCATTATTCTGTGGTGTCTACTTAATAATAAATGCTTTTTAAAAAATCTACATTAATGTTTGATATAATGAAAGGCTGTTTCTCCCCTTAAGAGTCTACCATCTCCAACCCTTTGCGTCGAAATCAGAACAGGGGAAGCACAGAGAGCCTTGGAGGCTTGTCATCAAGTGACCTTACAGTCATCCAGTACAAAAATATTCCGGACCACCTAAATAACAGAAACGTTATTGAGAATCACTTGAAGAAATTTATTCGATTCCAACGGATCCGTACCAATGTAAACAAAAAGCTGGCTATTGTACACTGTTTTGATCATGTGAGTTCTTAAATATTAATACAAAATCAGAAGTGTTAAGCTTTTACATGCATAGTTTTTGTACAGATATGTGCTAATGTGGTGAAGCATGGGAAACAAATATAATAAATCATGATGATGATGATAATAATAATAATTTAGAATTATTCCCACTACAGCCGCTCGTTCTGGAAATTCATGGGTTGACAGATAGACCTTTATCATATGGAAAATGTTGGTAGTAGGGTAATGTTATCTGCACTCTAACTTAGGGCACAAGTCTTGTTGAAAGCAGTAGGATTTCAGGGTCTGTGACAAGGAGATGCAAATATTGTGGGAATGACCTGCTCAAACGTTTCCTGCAGTTGTTTACTGGCAAGTATTGCCTATTGCTCTATGTATTCATAGTAAAAATTGCAGCCTTCTCAATAGAAAAGTCTTGGGCAACAGTAACAGTAATTTTCAACAAATTAAGACAGGAAAGCCTTGACAATACTAGTGTTTCAGAATGAATGTAGTTATTTCTGCCCCTTAGAGACAAGAAATTGCACATCTTGCATAGAATGCAGAGGATTTATATTGGATGCATTCCTGAGTTTTGGCACTTGACTATCCATCTGTTAAGGGTAGCAAGTAGGTTCATAATGGGACACTGGTTTCAGGGATGCATTGGGATCACTTATCAGATGCAGTGGGAACTGGTTCAAAAAGGTAACACTGCACACTTAATGAGGAGAAGCATGCTTTCCTAATTCCTTCCTAAAGAATATTTGGTAAAGTGGCAACGTGAACCTCTGTTTATACAAGGTGGACACATTTTGTGTCATTGATGTGGCATTTGGACAGATGGTTCTTATAGAATTGTAGAGTTGGAAGGGACCCTGAGGAATAGCCTGGACACAAAATATTTTTAACATTCTTCTTCAAAATGTTCTCTGAAGGTTCCTCTTGTGAATGTTCCTCCTGTTCATTGTGAGGACATTTGTTCCACGCAGTCGTGGTTGGGTCTATTGCTTCTAACAGGAGGTGGTTTCTTGCATATTTGCAGTTCACCTTTACAGATTTTTGGCTATGTTTTATTCCTTGTGCGCTATTATAATTGCTTTTCTGCTTAGTTGGCCCCTCCACTGGGTGCAGTGCTTTCTCTTAAGTGGGCATGTCAGCTATAGTTTATCTCACACTGAGAGTGGGTCCTACCAGAGAAGAAGGTGGGAAGCTCTGTATAAGACCTGCCTCCAAAGCCTATATGGGGGGGATGGTCTTCACAAAATTGTTATCCTGTCTCCAAAGAGAAGGGACACTCACAGTAGGTGCAGTGTTTTGTTGATAAAGTTATCAGGTATGTGAGATATCATTCTAACCCTAACTGGCCCTTCTACTGAATACTGTTTTCCAGGCATCTGCAGTTTTGGCTAAGAAGAAAGCAAAGGAGTTACATAAAGAAATAGTGGCCTTTTGGCACAAGAAGAAAACAAGTAGGTTACCTAATTGTATACTTGTAAAATGCCTGCTAGTGTGTTGGGTTTATGTTTCAGAGGAAGGGTCCTCTGCAGTCATGCATTGTACTGCTCTGAAGCGCAGCAGAGGCCACCATGGAGAGGGGCTGCTCCGGGGTGGCACCCTCCTTTTGGTGTGCTCTCTGCCTCTTGCTTTGAGTGCCTTTTTGTTTCCCCAAACTTTCTGTCCTTTTCACTTTGGTTGATGAGTTTTGCTTGGATCCTGCTTTCTCAGGGGTCCCCCCCCCCGAGCTTTAATGTATTAGACGAAAATCCAAGCCGTGCCTCTGGCCACAGCAGTACTTTATGGAGCCACAGGGCCAGGCCACATCCATGGCTAGGGTGCAAAGTGTGTCATGGGGATGGGGGTGGCCACAGCAAGATCACTCCAGCAGCTTGGTTGAAATGAACCTTCCACTGATAATTTACTCCATGGAAACTCATTTTTAGAACTGTGTAAGTTTCATAAAAAGGGACAAAGGGGGAATCCAGAAAAAAAGTGAAAATCTGATAGAAGCATGGTATAAAGGAGTGCCCCATATTTGGCTTAGATGTGACTGGGTAGATGTGACTGGTAGTAAACTGATCAGTAAAATGCTTCAGAAGCAAAGTGGTACAATGCACTTCAGTGCCATTAAAATCAATAGGGCTGTGTTAGCGGCTTTTGATATCATCTACCATAACATCCTTCTGGACCGTCTAGAGGAGTTGGGACCTGGAGGCATGGTCATACAGTGGTTCCGCTCCTTCCTCCTGGTCCGTGTTCACAAAGTGGTGTTGGGGGATGAGTGTTCAGACCCCTGGGCTCTCACTTGTGGGGTGCCTCAGCGTTCTGTCCTCTTCCCCCATGATTTTCAACATCTACATGAAGCCACTGGGAGGGATCATCCGGGTTTGGGCTAGGTGTCCATCAGTATGTGGATGGTACCCAGCTCTACCTCTCTTTCAAATCAGAACCAGTGAGGGTGATGAAGGTCCTGTGTGAGTGTCTGGAGGTGGTTGGAGGATGGATGGCGGCTAACAGATTGAGGAGGTTGGAGGATGGATGGCGGCTAACAGATTGAGGATGAATCCTGATAAGACAGAAGTACTGTTTTGTGGGGACAGGAGGCGGGCAGGTGTAGAGGACTACCTGGTCCTCTATGGGGTAACTGTGCCCTTGAATGACCAGGTGCGCAGCCTGGGAGTCATTCTGGACTCACAGCTGTCCATGGAGGTGCAGGTCAATTCTGTGTCCAGGCCAGCTGTGTACCAGCTCCATCTGGTATGCAGGCTGAGACCCTATCTGCTCACTTGCCAGACTGTCTTGCCAGAGTGGTGCATGCTCTGGTTATCTCCTGCTTGGACTACTGCAATGCACACTATGTGGGGCTACCTTTGAAGGTGACCCGGAAACTACAACTAATCCAAAATGCAGCAGCTAGACTAGTGACTGGGAGCGGCTGCCGAGACCATATAACACCGGTCTTGAAAGATCTACATTGGCTCCCAGTACATTTCCGAGCACAATTCAAAGTGTTGGTGCTGACCTTTAAAGCCTTAAATGGCCTTAGCCCAGTATACCTGAAGGAGCTTCTCCACCCCCCGAGGGCCTTCTGGTGGTTCCCTTACTGCGAGAAGTGAAGTTACAGGGAACTAGGCAGAGGGCCTTCTAAGTAGTGGCGCCCACCCTGTGGAACGCCTCCCACCAGATGTCAAAGGATAAAACAACTACCATACTTTTAGAAGACATCTGAAGGCAGCCCTGTTTAGGGAAGCTTTTAATATCTGAAGGATTATTGTATTTTAATATTTTGTTGGAAGCTGCCCAGAGTGCCTGGGGAAACCCAGCCAGATGTGTGGGGTACTAGTATTAGTATTATTTCTAGTAAGAGTTGGTTCATTGGTTGCGTATGAATAAAAGGTCCCATGTTTGATCACTTGGTTTAATCTCTAGTCTTCTATGTCATTCAATTTGCAAAGGTCCTAATAAGAAAGACTATTCCTCTAAGGAGCAGAAGGCAGACGAAAGTGAAGGGAGGCAAACCAGTGAACAACTGAGTCATCAGCATTCTCCACATAGCAAGTCCTTAATCCGTTCCACTGGTAGCGGAAACTTGTCAAACAAAAGGTATGTGCCCATCAGTGGAGTCTTGGTATAAAAATTAATGTACTGTAATGTATCTGTCGTAAGTGCTGTTATTGTTAGATCAGAAATAGGGAATCTGTGGCCCTCCAGAGGTTGTTGGACTACAACTCCCATCAGCCCCAGCTGAAATGACCAGTGTTCTGGGATAATGGGAGTTGGGAGTCCCGCAGCATCGGGAGGGCCACAGGTTCTTCATCTCTGTTTTAGAGAGAGAGAGGTTTCAAACAGGAAAATCTAGTTCTGTTATGTAGCGGCAGTTTGAATATAAGGGCAGTTAATGTAGAGTAGATTTTAGAATGGTGTCATTGAAGTCATTGCACTTGATGTGGTCCACTGCAGGCAGAAGGATCAGCAAAGGACATAACAAAACAAAGGATGTGACAGTCAACATGGGTTCCAGGTTGACCCATGAGGCCGTTCCCCACAAACCACATCCACCTGCCACACACCTGACCTGGTCCTTTGCAAGTGGAGTCCCCTGTCAGCACTGAGCTTGCCTGTTCCATTTGGAAAAGGCTTGCATTCAAATCACCTCATTTTCAGAGTTGTTGGAAACAGTGCAAGCCTCTTGGAAGACATGGTCCAGGCACCAGTCAACTGACTGGTGCTGGGAGCACACCTTCAAAGGAGGTTGCTGTAACTGTCACTTATAGCAAATCCCCTTTGAACTTTGGCAGTTGTCAAGTGCCTGATGTCATCATAATGTCAAGCGACAGGTGGGTGGTGTTGCCCCCCCCCCCAATCAAAGGTGGTCTGTGAAAGGATTAGGATCTGAAGATCTGGTCTGCCAGCCAGATCCAGTTCCATGCCCCATACCCTTGTGTTCCGTGCAATTTACATGCTCAACATGTCAGGCTGTTATGGGGAACTGGAGACTTCTGTGCATCCTGAGTCCTGCCTAGCTCCTTCCTTTCCACTCAGTTGAGGAATGTGAACTTCTTTTAAAATGTCCGTCTCTTGGTTATAGTTCTCCAGCTAAGAAGCAAGGCCTTAAAAAGTCTCTGCAGTTTGAAGCCTATGCCTTTGACTCGGGATCTGAAGGCCATGGTCCAGAGATTTTTGAAGCCTCAGCATCCTCTCTTAGCAGCCTTGTGGGCCTAGTGGCTGAGACCTCTGAGGACAAATATCGTGTTCTAGACCAGAGAGATAAAATCATGCGGCAAGGTAAGAGTTTATGAATTTGGATTGAAAAAATGTCTGGGATACATGTCCAGGTGATTCACATCCACAATGTGAGTGGGTGTGAATGCATTACACAGCTGTGTAAATATCACCACAATACAGTAATGGGGGAGTACGGGAAAACATTGAATTGATTCCCCCTGCACATAATCTAAATCTCTTGGGATCATATTTAGGATTTAGTTGACAAATCAGTTAGTTGACTAATATAATTTAACTCACTAATTAGTTAACAAAACTAAAGAAGTACTCCATGTTAGTCTTACATGCTGTATAAATATCAATTTTCCCCGAAGACCGAAGGTATGGAACTAAAGTATTTCCTTTGGGGTGGGGTGGGGAGCAAAAAAATAATAATGAAGGTACTGAAAGCTGTTAACGTAGTAACAACACAATCCTAACCATGCGTACTCAGAAACATGCCCTATTGAATATAATGGGACTTACTCCCATGTAAATGGGGTTAGGATTGCAGCCTAAATTAGAATGCCCAAAGATATTAGCAGTTTCCTATAAACCCCTGCCCCATGTTCTCTCCATACATTCCTTCAGCATGTGGAAGGGGTGTATGTGTGTGACCCTATTCCCATTCTCTGCATGTTCAACAAGGTGAGAAGGCTCTCTGTGCTTACAACTAAAAGTCCATAAGGAGTTTCTCCCAAACAGGGGATTCGGCCTCCTTGGTCTGTGGTGACCTAGAAATCTTATGCCTGGAAGTCTTATGCCTGGAAGGTGGGGGTGCAGTCAGTAGCGACAAATCTGCTCCACCTCAGGCGAATGGAATACTGGAAGAAGGCTACAGTCTCAGCTCAAGCAGCCGTGACAGATGACCATCCAACCTCTGCTTAAGAGCTTCCAAGGAAGGAGAGTCCACAACCTACTCTGGGAGTCTGTTCCATGTTGAACAGCTCTTACTGTCAGAAAGCTCTTCCTGATTTTGAGTCGGAATCTCCTTTCTTGTAACTTGAAGCTATTGGTTCGAGTCCTACCCACCAGAGCAGGAGAAAACAAGCTTGCTCCATACAGTATTGAAGCTGTGCAGATTACCTGTATTCTGCTGAAGTATATTATTAATTCGTTTGGTAAAAGAATGTGTCTTTTTGAAATGGAAAATTTTCCATGGGAAAACTTTTGGTGGCAGAAAGTTTTCCATCCCACAACATTATCATAGAGAAGGATCTCCCAGAGGGTTCCCTGTGCATGTAAATGGAGTGTCACTTTAAAAGATCCGGGCCATTATAAAGGCTCGTTCATTCTTAGAAATTCTATAAAAAGGATTCCCCCCTCCCCAGTTAGATGATCATTTGTACCAAGCTAACATTTGTACCAAGTTAACATTTTTTCATGATAAATGCAGAAGATCCCCCGAGGCAGACTATTGAAACTTTGATTTCTTTCTTTTTAAGCTCGAGTAAAACAAATAGATCTTGGCAAAGCTAAAACATTCGTTGGCACATGCCCAGACATGTGTCCAGAAAAAGAGCGTTATATGAGAGAGACGAGGAACCAGCTTAGTATCTTTGAAGTGGTCCCAGGAACTGACAAGGTAGTATTCAGCAAATTCTTTTTGTATTAAGGTACTGCTACCAAGGCCCATACCAAGAACAACTTGGCCACTTATTTATTATAATTCCATACTTAGGGAAATAAAACTTTGTAAATTACCCCCCCCCCAAAAAAAACCAGCCTAACTTGGATTGAGGCCTAGAAGAGCATGGAAACTGAGGACTGTTGATTGGAGGTGAAAAATGAGGGAGGGGAAATTGGCCTGATCAGACCCATAGCGGATTGTATCCTGTGCTTTCTGCATGTATTCCCAGATGGATATAAGTAAAGTGCTCCAAACCAGCCATAGTTAAGTTTAACAGACCTTTGGTTTCATGTTATCTGAAAATATTGACAGAAGTCCTTTAACTTCCTTAGGGAAGATTGAGAGTGATTGGTTCAAAAGATGTAAACAATGGCAAAAATATTTTTCAGCTCTCCTCTTGCCTGGCACATGGACCGTGCCTGCAGAGGTGGTGGTGTTGCTGTTCTTGTCATCCTTAAGAATTTATTTTGTTTTCTCTCTGAGGTTGACCATGCAGCAGCAATAAAGGAGTACAGCAGGTCTTCAGCAGACCAGGAGGAACCTCTGCCACATGAACTGAGGCCTTCAGAGGTGTTGAGTATGACCATGGACTACTTAGTGACGCAAATTATGGACAAAGGAGAAGGAAACTACCGGGAGTGGTACGATTTTGTATGGGATAGAACTCGTGGAATAAGGAAGGTAACCACTTTGGGATGAAGCCCTTAGATTTGACAGGATGCAAGCTAGACTCATCCAAACTATTGATTAGACATCTGTGAATGAAAAAGGAATCCTGAAGTTGCCAACGGGGTGCTGTTTCATATTTCCCTTTGGGTGGAGGGTGAAAGACTTGGGTGGCTAGGAGGGTACAGGGTTTAAAGGGCTGCTCTTTCATATGCACAGAATTGAATTGCTGGCAGAGGATCTTCAGATCATTTGTTGTGCTTCTTTTTCTATCTCATGACGGTAGCAGTGTGGTTAGCACATCCCACATTCTTCTCCCCACCCACCTGTCATGTATGACCTGGTGCTTCTAAACTTCTGCCACCAGATTAAAATAAGGTGAGCTCTCTAGGGCAGCCTTTCTCAATCTTGGGTCCCCAGATGTTCTTGAACCACAACTCCCATCTTCTCTGACCACTGGCTATGCTGGCTAGAAATGATGGGAGCCATAGTTCAATAGCTTCTAGGGACCCAAGGTTGAGAAAGACTGGTCTAGGGTATGCCACCTAGCCTCATAAACTCTCAAGAGTTTTGGTCTAGGATCGTAGCAGTTGTGCCAGGATGTCTACACATAGCTGCATATGACAAAGCATTGTCTTGGCTTTGAGACTTGTGCATAAATCTTTAAAAGGTGCAACATGAAGCATATAAGTAGAATTGAACATCTGAGTTCTTGTGCTCTTACATTTTGCCAGGATATAACCCAACAACATCTCTGCTGCCCTGTAACTGTTTCCTTGATGGAGAAATGTACCCGTTTTCATATCCACTGTTCCCACCATTTATGCGAAGAGCCGATGTCTTCTTTTGATGCCAAAATCAACAATGAGAACATGACTAAATGCCTCCAGAGCCTGAAGGAAATGTATCAGGACCTTGCAATCAAGGGTATTTACTGCAAGAGTGAAGCAGAATTCAGAGGATATAATGTCCTCCTGAATCTCAACAAGGGGGATATTCTCAGGTAAGTCTTAAAATAGTTATAGGATTGATTTCACCTCTTCCCTTGCCATTATTTGTAGAATTGGTATATAAATGCAAAAGAACATGAAGTACTCACTGTTGAGGTGTAAGACTATCATTCTGTGATAATTGCTGTAGAATTGAAGTTGGAAAATAGCTACCGTATTTTTCGCTCTATAAGACGCACCAGACCACAAGACGCACCTAGTTTTTGGAGGAGGAAAGCAAGAAAAAAATATTCTGAATCTCAGAAGCCAGAAGAGCAAGAAGGATCGCTGTGCAGCGAAAGCAGCAATCCCTCTTGCTGTTCTGGCTTCTGGGATAGCTGCGCAGCCTGCATTCGCCCCATAAGGCGCGCACACATTTCCCCTTACTTTTTAGGAGGGAAAAAGTGAGTCATAGAGCAAAAAATACGGTAATCCCACCCAATCTAATATTTGTCCAGAGCCAACTGTCCACCAGTTCTTTTACTTTTTGTCCTATGGAAGTATATTGTTTCTAGTCAAGTGTTGGCAATGAATTATGGTCTGCCTCTGACAGGAATGGGGAACCCTTTTCCTCTAAAGGGCTACTGACCAACAATAAAAGCCAATCAGAGCAGAGCAGAGCCACGGGTGGATTGAGACACTGCCTGTTCTCTCTTTCTGTAACCCCCTTCCAAAGCAGCCACCTACTCTTCCATCTCCTGGTTGTCTGGCTGTGTGTGCTGCATGTGCCATTGAAGTTTTCAGGAATTGGGCGTTTGCTTGCATATTTACAAGTGGCTGAAAGCTTTTCATTTGCCATGCTTCCTGAGGTATAGCTGTCTGGGGAACTGTGCCAGAGTGCCTCATGCCCTTGGGAGTGCTCATGTTAGGCTCCCCGCCCCCCAAAGGAAAAACCTTTGCCTAGGCAAGCACTCCATCCCTGAAAACTGCAATGGCAAAAAAGAAAGAGAGCTTTATAAGTGATCAGGTCAGGTTTATGATGCATTTGAAGAAAAATCTCTGTCAGCATTATTTCTTTCAATGCTTAAAAAGACAAGGACAACCTCCTCCGTTCCAGCTTACCAGTTTTTGTGCTTGGCTTCCCCTCCCTAAATAGCTGTTCTTGATCCTTATATCTTGAGCCTCTTGTTCAGTGTGCTCTAAACACAGTGGCACTGATATTCTTCCTTCTTGGAAGAATCAAGGATTTTGCTTTCAGTTCATTCAAATAAATCAGATTTAGAAGTAAAGTCAGATCCATGGTCACAAACCTGCAGCTAGACTTTGGCAAGGATATGCTCTGCAAAGACGTGCAAAAAGCAGAATAAAACATAATGCATTTTGACTCCTGAACTTCCTTAAAGACTGGCAGATGCATTAAAGTATATGGCTTCATCAATTTCAGCCCACTTCCTTGGATGGATATAGAATAAAAAGAGAATGCTAATCCATGTGACCAAAAGGCTACGAGAAGCCCTTGCACATCAATCCCTCTTGCCCACAATTATTCTCTTGATTCCTTTGTGTGCTCCTGTCTCAACCAATGATAGCTCTTCATGCATCTGATTAAATGGACACTGCATTGGTTTGGCTACCACAAAAATTACTCCTTCTAGTATTAGTTAAAATTAATAATATAAGTAAGCAGTTTTTTCAGATACATAGATGTTGAAATAAATGTTTGAATACTTCATCTGCAGCAAGGGGGTCTTCAATTTAAATGCATGATACTGTTCAGGGATTTTAAGCCTAAGGCCCTGTGTGTTTTTTCTTTCTGCATTTTTGTGTTCAATAGAGGTAGCTTCCATCATTAGCAGTAAAGTAAGAAAATTGTGTCCCTCTTTGTCTCAACAGGGAAGTGCAACAGTTTCGTCCAGATGTCCGAAACTCCACTGAAGTTAGATTTGCAGTTCAAGCCTTTGCGGCTTTGAACAGCAATAACTTTGTAAGGTTTTTCAAACTTGTGCAAACAGCTTCTTACCTGAATGCATGCTTGTTACACTGCTATTTTAGCCAGGTAAGGAATGGCATTTAATTAAGAAAATACTGAGGAAGGGAAAACCCATATATTGCATTTCTTATCATCGTAAAATATGTTGTCAGTGGGTGTTTGGTGGTTTTTTGTTTTTGTTTTAACATTGCAAATACCCAAGACAATATGGTGTTAGGCTGGTAAGTCACAGAATGTATCACTTAGGGGTACAATTCCAAGACCCAGGCTTCCCCAGGTGTGTGAGAGGGGGCCACTTCCATGACTCTGAGCACTACTCTGCTGGCCAAGAATGGAAATTTGATTTACTGTGAGTGTTTTTTCTGCCAGGACAGCAGGCAAACCCTCTTCAGGCCTGTATTCGTTATCTGAGGTGCAGTGTATTCTATTTGTTTCCACAGTAATTTGCTCTGGTGTTGATAGGGACTCCACTGTCCTATTTTCTATTTAGTTTTTCATTAAATGTAGCTTATTCCCATTGGAATGGCTTACGTCTGCCTTCTACTGGAAGGTGAATCTACCTTTTTTTTTTCTTTTGGCTCGACTACTAACCAGAAATAAATTACATTGTAAGCCTAATTTTCCATTTACGTTTGTTGAAGTACAGTATTTATATTTACAAACCATTGTGCAGGATTCAACTAATGAGTCACATCTCACACAATGGGGTTCCCCCCAATCTCTGCCCCCAAATTGGTTCGGGGGTCAAGAGAACCCTTGCAACCATACCTGAAGACAGGGAGAGGGAGATTGTTCCTTTTGGGGAGCCGAAATGCTTTGTTTGATGGAATAATTGCTTTAGTGCAATGCTGAATTCCTCCCATGGTGTTCCAAGGTTTAGTACTCCTGGGGGTTCAAAACATGTTGAAAGAATCACCTGCTGCAATTTGGGAAAAGTTGGTATGTTGGAGCCTCAAACAACATTGGTTAAGGTATATAAAGTGAAAAGAAAAGCACCTATAAACGTAACCTTCTCTTCCTTGTCATTGCGAAACATTTTATGTATCTTAATTAATTTTTTAATTATTAATGGGAGCTTTTAAAATATTTTTCAGATTCGTAGAGATGCTTTAAGGTCTCTCAATATTGCTTATACTGTGAGCACTCAGAGGTCCACCATCTTTCCTCTCGATAATGTGGTCCGCATGCTGCTGTTTAAAGACTTTGAAGAGGCAACTGATTTTATAAGTTATTATGGCTTGAGTGTTTCGGATGGGTAAGTGTTAGATAGAGTTCAAGGAGCCTTGGTTTATCATAGAGCTTTTATGAAAACTGGTGCAAAGGCTTTAATAGGGAAAGATGGATTTTAGTGACTGAAGCCAGCATCTCCTTCAGAAGGGTCCATTCCCTGCATTTACCTCCTGTGTCCCACACACATCACAAAGTGGAAAGAATAAAATCTTTACATTAAAAGTGTGGTCCTAACTTGACTTAGAGCTTCACCCTTTTCCATTGTTAAACACCTCTCTAATAACCCATAAGTGTAACTGCTTTTATGGGTTGTATTAGAGGGTTCTTGGGCCTTTGACTCTAATCTTGACTGAAGTTGAACCATAAAACAGTGGTAAGTAATGGCTGGAATCTGGGCATCACAATGGCATACTCTTAAATGGAGTTAAGATCCAGAACCGTCTGGTTTCATCTCTTTGCTCAAAAATAAGGAAGCTTGTGTCAAGCCCATGGACCATCTAGTTCAGGGGTAAGGAAACTTTTTAGCTCTGCGGACCAGTCTCCTGTCCAAATCCCTTGAGCTTACAAAGACCACCCGTTGCTGATCCGTTCAGGCCCCAATTTGGAGGTTGAAAGATCAGTGCTGGCCGGGGTGGGGAGCTTTACAATGTACAGGACGGCTTGGGAATCCAGTGGAGCTTCAAAAGATGGATGCGGGGAAGCTCCTGGACCAAGAATTCTGCGTCTTCCCATGTTCCTGCTGCCCCTGCTGCTAGGCTCAGCAACAGAAGAGAGCCTGGGTTTTACCATTCTTCTCTTGCTTACAGTTGTAGCAGTGGCAGTAGTGGGAGGGGGGCAAGGAATAGAAATAATTCTTTCTCCTCTTTGTTCTTCCCTGCTGCTACAGTGGTAAGCATGCTAGTAGAGAGAAGCTGTCCCCTCCTTGGGCAAGGGGCACTCTGACTTCCCATCCTGCAGCCCATCAGCTGATGGGCGTTTGGGAGCAAGCCTTGTTCCAGCACAAAGGAGCAATCAGAAGCCCACTTGTTCCTTTGAAGCCCCACCCTTACCTGCTGCACAGCTGATGTCATGTATTATGCCACGTGCAAGGGGGCGGGCAGGGCTTGGCTTTCCCAAAGTAGCCTCCCGAGTTTGTTCTGCAGGGCAGAGGTTCCCCACCCCTGATCTAGTTGTGCATGCTAGATATATTTGCAAAACTCCATGTAGAAATCTTTGGCCTCGGGATCATTTGGCATGTGTTTTGTATTTCATTTTACAGTTTCGTGGAGTTGAATCGGTCTGCTTTTCTGGAACCAGAAAGCTTGCCCAAGCCAAAGAAATCCCTGTTTGTTGGGCAGAAGCTAACTGCTTCCGTTGGGGAAATTGTCAGTGGGGGAGTTTTACCACCTGTGATTCGCCACATACCTTTGTGTAGCTTTAACGCACAGAACAAATACACAGGGGAGAGTGCTGCAGTGGACTCAGCCAGCAGTAGTCAGAAAGCCAGTGTTGAGGCGACAGGTAAGCCAGAACTCACACACCCAGGATAGGGCGCGAAACTGTGGTCTTGAGTTGAAGGAGAATTATGTCATGGAAAAAAAGCATATATGTGTGTTTTAAATTTGGTTTATCTTTCAACTTTTCAGCTTTTGCATTTGGCAGAACAGTTTAAAATAGTATTGAGTGATTAATAATAGAATTTGAAAATAGGACCTGAGCATTAAAATAGTTTATTTGTATCCTTCACTTAATTTGTTAAGTATTTGTTGTCTGTAAAAATACTATAGACACCAGAGCTTGAACATGAAGGTTTCTGCATGCAGCGCATGTCCCCATTGAGTTCTGGATCCTTCCATTCAGAATTGGCTCTTTTGAAGAAAAAAGTGGTTATCAGTGTTATTAAGAATGTGGTTTACCTTTCTAAGCAGCTCTTCCCTTTAAGCAGCTGGATATTTTATCTCTTGGTTTCACCCGCAGAAACAAGAGCAGAAGACAGTAGTGTAGACCTGGAAGTCCTTCGAGCTCAGCCTCCGTTGTTGCTTTTACCACTTGTACCAGCACCTTTGCCTTCGGCTGCAGGGTCCACTTTTCGGCCAATTTCACAACCTTCTCTTCCTCCTCCTCCCAAGCCTCAGCCTGTTTACAGTGATATGGTGAGGAGCTTCAGAAAATATATTCTGTTTTGCTGTCACACAGTTCTTAAAAATGAGGAACGATACTTTATAAAGTCTTCTATTTTAATGTAAGTGTTTGTGGTGTAGTTTCTAAAAGAGGAATGTGATGCAGGTACCACATAGGATGCTATAATTAACAATTTGGCAACATAGATACACATGGTGTTTGGTATTATGGGATTACGACAAAGGGCTGCGCTGACCAAAAGTGAAATTTATGGGAAGATCATCAAGGATAATTTATAGTAATTTAAAAGGATGGTGTTCAGTAGTATAAAAGTGTGTATGGTCATTTCAATTTAATTTAAACTAGCAAGAAATAAACATGTATGGGGAAGGCCTTAGGGGGCTGACAGCACAGCCCCTAGTATAATGCAGCTACAATAGAGGCAAATGCAGTCTTTGAATGTCTTAGGCAAGGCCTTTCCTGTCAGAATGGGGAGTACTAATAAACTCACAACGCAGATTTGGAAATTTTGTGTGGCAACAGTCATTCAGATCCAGCAGCAACAAATTTAAGCTTGAAGAAGAAGCCTAGCTTGGATCATTGCAGGGATTAAGAACGTCCTCTGTGAGTGGAGGTTGAAAGTGCAATTACCAGTTTGGGACTGAAGGCTGTATAGCAGAATTTGGGGTAAATTACTTTGTTGAGGGACTTTGTCTAATAGACCCAACTGCTGTAATCTGAAGGTACTGCATTTTTCTGTCTATAAGATGCCTCCATGTATAAGATGCCCCCTATTTTTGGGGACTCCAAATTAAGAAAATGGGTAAGGATGTATATAAAGAAATGCATAAGTAACTATTTTTTTAAAAAAAGATTTTAGTTGTTGCACAGAAGGTCAAATTTAAGAAGAAGAAGAGTTTGGATTTGATATCCCACCTTTCACTCCCTTTAAGGAGTCTCAAAGTGGCTAACATTCTCCTTTCCCTTCCTCCCCTCCAACAAACCCTCTGTGAGGTGAGTGGGGCTGAGAGACTTCAGAGAAGCGTGACTGGCCCAAGGTCACCCAGCAGCTGCATGTGGAGGAGCGGAGACGCAAACCTGGTTCCCCAGATTACGAGACTACCGCTCTTAACCACTACACCACACTGGCTCTCATTTAAGGCAATAAGTGACTGACACGCCGCCTAGTTCTGATCATGAGCCTAAAGTGTGATTAATATAACCTTTCCCTGTAGAGTGCATATTATTTGCTGTTCTGTTCACATTTCTGAATTTTAATAATGACCTATCATGCAGTAATACCATTTGGTTTTGCTTTTCAGAATGGAATGTTTTGAGTGTTGGATGCTAATTGCCAGTTCTTTCTTGTTCCCAGGACATTGCCGAAGTGATTGAAGACCTTGTTCATGATGTGCTAGAAGGCGAATGCAGAGAAATTGGCTCCACAGGAGCAGCTTATGTACAGACAGCAATATGGTAAATGCACTAATGCTGCACTCAGTGTTATTTGAAGACATTCTGAGGAAGCCATTGCTATATCCAATCCATCTCAGCATACAATAACATAAGAAGAGTCCTGCTAGATCAGGCCAGAGGCCAAACTAGTCCATTGGTCTTCAACTTGTGGGCTCCAGCCTGGTCCAGAGTTGGGCACAACAGGAGCGCAACCACCATGCAGATATATGGTAAAAGATTCAGAAATGGGATCCCAAATGCATGTTTGGGTTAAAAGTGGGTTCTGGGTCTGAAAAAGTTGAAGAGGCCTCTTTTAGTCCAACATCCTATTCTCACAGTGGCCAACAGCTTGCAGAAATAGTTTGGATACTGTTTAGTCAGTGAAGGCCAACTGTCAAACTGGGCAGCTTTATTCATTTCACAAAAATTGATGATTGACAGCGGTGGCATGTTCTCCTTCCTCTCTCTCTCTCTCTCTCTCTCTCTCTCTCTCTTTTTTACGTGTAAACACATTACTTGGTAAAGCAGGTTGGCATACTTGCTGTTGCAAACAACTGTGAAGTATTACCTGGAGGTTGTTTAAAACCCAGCTTGGAACACCCAGAAATAAATGAACTGCCACATGGGGGAAATCACTGGTAACCATATTGCATTAATAATAATAATAAATTTTATTTATACTCTGCCCTCCCCAGCCAAGGCCAGGCTCAGGGCGGATAACAACCAATAATAAAAACAAGTTGAATGACTATAACTTAAAAACAAGATTAAAATACAACATTAAAACATTAAAATGCAACCTCATCACAGGAGGAGAAAGGGAAAAAGAAAGAAGGGGAGGGAATAAAATTGACACCAAGCTAAAGGCCAGGTGGAACAACTCTGTCTTATAGGCCCTGTGGAAAGAAATCAGATCCCACAGGGCCCTGGTCTCATGAGACAGAGCATTCCACCAGGCTGGAGCCAGTGTTGAAAAGCCCTGGCTTTGGTTGAGGCTAATCTGACTTCCTTAGGGCCCGGGACCTCTAGGGTGTTGCTATTTATGGACCTTAAGGTCCTCCGTGGGGCATAGTCTCTACTTTCTTGAAAACAGGACAGGAGAGCAGGCAGGGAAAGGTTAATCCATGCCTGACTGAGGGCAGGGCCCGCAAGTTTGATATACCTCCTGAAAAGGAAGCTCCTCTCATATTAAGCACATGACTTCAACCATATGAGGACACAACTCATGGCATGCAACAGTAAAGTTAATTCTGGAAGAGCACTAATGAACAAACCATCTAAATGATGTGGGAGGGGTACATCCTGGAGAAGGGCCCTAGAGCACCTGTACTGCATGCAGAAGGTCCTTTCTTCAGTGTCCAGCATCTGCAGGTGGTGCTGGGAATGTCCCCTGTCTGAAGCTCTGTTGTTGAACAACTCCGCTTCAGCTCTCATGGCCAACAGCCAGGGGCAATGGGGGTTGTAGTTCATCAACAACTGGAGGGCCACCAGATGCCCATCCCTGGTTTAGACAATACTGATAAAGAAAGTTCCTGTGTTCCTACTTTCCACTTTGGGTTATGGTGTAGGAGAGAAGCAGGAAAGGAATATTCAAAAGCAGTGTCATCCCAGAAAGGGTCGGGAGAATGGCATATTTCAACAACCAGATGAAGGATCCCCTTGACTAATATAGTTTTGTAACATTGCGTAACATTAAGTGGTGGAGCAGGTGGCTGTGCCAAATGTGTCTTCTGGTGCTTCAAGCTGTGGAAACAGCAGATGTGGGCAGTCAGTCATCTTGTGGAGATGAGAATAAGCCCTTGAGGACACATTTGTGCTGTTGGAGCTTCTGTGCCTTCTAACCTACAAATAGAAACATGAAGAACCTCATGTTAGGGCTCTTTGTTGCGGTGAACTGGATTCAGGCAGTTTGGTGGGGCTCTCTTCCAACTCCTGTGAAAGACCAAATTATTTTTTGGTACCAATTATGGATTGGAACAGAACACAATTCTTTCTTCTTGAAAAGAAATAAAGATCTCATTATATCCCACCACTATGATGGAAATAAACATGGCCCAAAACATTGACAAATTTGCATCCCATTAGCATTCCTGGTCATGTCTGGAGCACCCAAACTCAGATATGGCCTTTTATCAGGGTGAAAGTAAGTCATAATGGGGGGGGGGCTCTTTAGATATCAAATCATGCCAGCTTTACTATTCCTGCATCCCAAATGCATGTTTACAGAAATAAACAATAGAAAAAAATTCACATTATCACACTACATTACATGTGAATAACAAACAGGCTTTTGTGGGGAGATTGGAAAAGTTCTGCTGCATGTTTAGGCCTAGTTCTTTCTACTAACTCTTCACAATTGTTTCCTTTATTTTATGCAGGATCTCCAGTGTTACTACAGATGAAATCATAACAGACGTGATGCTGGGAATCTTAAGGCAAATTGCGTCAGATGTAATCAGTGCAGAAAAACTGAGACTTGAAGAGGAACGACGCCGTGCTGAAGAAGAGAGGCAAACATTCTTTATACTTGTAGTAGAAACTTTGAGACAAGGAGATGTAGAGTGGAATACACTGTGGTACTTGTGTGGATAAGCCAGCCATAATACCCCAGCACCACAGCGGGAACGGAGTCCTGGAGAGGCAAGGGTCAGCAACACCCAGTGGCCAGGCTTCCCCACCCATGCGCTCAGCCTGGGTGGGAATGGGCTCTACATGTGTACCAACATGTGTAGAACTCTACACAATGCTCCCCTTGCTCATT
This sequence comes from Podarcis erhardii, assembly GCF_964252035.2. Lineage (NCBI taxonomy): Eukaryota > Metazoa > Chordata > Lepidosauria > Squamata > Lacertidae > Podarcis > Podarcis erhardii. Next base: position 134,839,069 of record NC_138497.1, on the reverse strand, counting down.
GTATGAAGGTGCTCTGCGATGCACATCCCTTTCACCTATTGGCCAAATGCATGGACCATGAGGAGGTATGACCCCCCCCAAACATGCTGGCAGCAGGAGATGGATAACTTACACAGCCCCACCATCTCCATTCGCATTGTTTGAATGTGAATCTCTCAGGTCAGGTGGGCTTGGTTGGGGAGAGGTTGTAGCTCAGTGGTCAAGCATCTTCAGTCTCTGGCATCTTCAGTCCCAGACAGGACTGGGAAAGTTTCCTGTCTGGAATCTTGGCTAGTCAGTTTAGGCAAAATTGAGCTACCTAGACTGATGGTCTGAGCTGGTACTAGGCAGCTCTGTTCCTCTGTTATCAGCTCTAAGAGGTATCTGTTTCCTTCCATATCATTAAGTTTCTCTCTTCGGTTGATTATTCCCTAAACATTGTATTTGCGTTCATCTTGAAAACGAATGAATCAGGATAAATTGGCAGGACCCAGGATTTACTGCTGTTTAATGCAATGTGCGAGGAATTTCAGCAATGAATGTAATCTGAATATGGTTAATGTCACCTGTATCCGTGTAATACTTTCATGCATTACACTTAATGCACTAGTTTTGACACTGCAGTTTTTAAAATATGGAGATACTTGGTTTCTTAAGATTTTACTTGTCTGTCATCTGCCTCTAATGTGCGTGTGTTTTCCTCCTCTCCTTAGGCAGAAGCAGGAAATGGAGCAGTTAATAGAAATGTTGAGCGACTCGCTGCGTATGGCATTGACTGAAGAAGTGGTGAAGGAAATGGTGCAAGAGATTTCAGCAAAGGAGTTAAAGTAAGCAGTAAAACACGGGGATTTGCCTGTGAAAAGGATGTCAGGACCTGCCCTATGCAGAATATGGGCAGGGTCAACACGAAGGAGCTTTGAGACCTAGATGTTAAAAAGCTCAAAATTTCAAATGTAGGCTTCCTAACTCTCTGTGCCCTGTGTTTTCACAGTCATCTAGAGGAGGGGAACAGCCCCTTTTCACTTTCTGTGATAAAGTCTACTCTTCTTTGGATCACACAATGTTTTATCTTGAAGTAAAACTACATAAAGTAATGCCAATCAAATTAGTTTTGTTTTTTCTTCCCACCATAGCAATAACTGGTACAGTAATCTAGTTGAAAGGGATACGGGTGGCACTGTGGGTTAAACCACAGAGCCTAGGGCTTGCCAATCAGAAGGTTGGCGGTTCGAATCCCCGCGACAGGGTGAGCTCCCGTTGCTCAGTCCCTGCTCCTGCTAACCTAGCAGTTCGAAAGCACATCAAGTGCAAGTAGATAAATAGGTACTGCTCTGGGGGGAAGGTAAACGGCGTTTCCGTGTGCTGCTCTGGTTCGCCAGAAGCGGCTTAGTCATGCTGGCCACATGACCCGGAAGCTGTACACCAGCTCCCTCGGCCAATAAAGCGAGATGAGCACCGCAACCCCAGAGTCGTCCACGACTGGACCTAATGGTCAGGGGTCCCTTTACCTTTACCTAATCTAGTTGAAGAGAAAGAGGAGAGTCGACTAGACACAGAATATCTAGGTGGTGATGTAGAAAAATGGATCAGTTCATGTCATATTACAAATTGGCACATTTTTTTCAATTTCTTTGTTGAAAAAGTCTTGATGCATCTCTGTGTGCAGAAGACAAGAGTTCCTATTTAAGCTGTTCTGTCGTTCTTATCACCATAACAGTAGGGCATTATTTAATGTTTGTTGTTTTACTATGTTTTGTATTTACTGTATGCTGCCCAGGGTGGCTGGGGAAAGCCAGCCAGATGAGCGGGGTATATTACTACTACTACTACTACTACTACTACTATTATTATTATTATTATTATTATTATTATTATTATATTTTCAGTTTAGTCTTTGAAATTTTTAAAGTGGCTTCATTCATTGACAGAAATCCGGTATTTTTCATTTTCATTTTGCTTTGTTACTGTGCTCTAATGCTTAATTTTGACCTAGGTGTGCCCTGGAGAAAGACCAAAGAGCACGCATTGCCCGCTGCTCCAAGGAAGTCTGTGCTGAAATAATGGGTGTATTTTTGGAAGATGAGATTTTCCAGAGTGCTAAGGAGACCCTACAAGAACTCCAGTGTTTCTGCAAATACTTACAACGGTGGGTTAAATGAAGCTTTTCTGTAGCCAACTGACATAAAATGGACCCTTGACTAGCATGTCCAGTTTATCACAATTATATTCTACTCTTTCACAAAATAGCTAAGAGCAGCACATGTTAAGTCTCATTTTTATCTTTATCTTGTTACAGGTTTAATCTACTGTAGGAAGATAGGTTAGGTTGAGAAATGATTAAGAGCTATAAGTAAAATGATTTCTGAATGATGAATGGCTATCCCAACAGTGCTTTTCTTGTAGGCTTCTCTAGGAAATTTTCATGGTGCCAGTAGTGGCCCAAGAAGGAAAGTTGCATTCCTTCTGGCCTCCATTGATTTGAACTGCTTTGATGCCTGCTTGGCAGGCTTATCAGGGACCCTTTTTTAAAAATGGGCTTTGTAGATTGTAAATCAAATTTCAAAGAGAAACTGATGTTGAGTTGAACTGCTCATGGCAGGGCTCTGGGTCAGGGCTTTTATGTGATGACTCCTGATTGCAAAATAATTGAGTGGCTTTTCATTTATTTTTTAAATATACACTGCTTGATATTTTTTTAAAAAAACCCTCAAAGTGGTTTATTTTGTGTGTATTTTGAAGACCTTTATTTTGCCTGAAATGTGCAAGCCTACAGGAAAATTACATGAGCATGTTAAGAATGAATTGTAACGTTTTTTGGTGACAAACCAAACCCTATGGTCATATTTGACTTAGCCAGCTTTCTGGTTGCAGTTTTGTCTGTGAATGAGAGCAGTTAAATGAGTAGGACCCTTCTTTTGTAGCAAGTGTTAATTGTTTATAGTTTTTATTATTATTGTAAAAGATACTGGATTCCACAGTGGAGTAGATACTGTTGGATGGCTTTTGGCATTGTCTGCTTTTTATTTTACTGCTGTATGATTTGGTGATGGCCCTTGGCTAAGCAATAACTTTGGTTTGAATAATTTTAATGAAATGCATTGATACTTTATCTTGCAGATGGAGGGAAGCTGTTGCAGCCCGGAAGAAATTGAAGCGTCAGATGAGATCTTTCCCAGCAGCTCCCTGTTGTGTAGATCCAAAACATAAATTGAAGGCTCTGTCTCCCAGCGCAGAATGTCCTATTGCCAGAGAGCACCTTGCTAAAACAATTGTAAACTTGGGACATGCAGGGAACCTTGGCATCTCCTGTCTTAGGTAAGTGCATCCTGGCCTGGTTCACACAATAGACTAAGACAAGCCTTGGCTTAAGCAAGAGCAGGAATGCAAATCTCTGGAGAGGAGTCTCTTCAGTGCTTTTTGCTGCTGCGCTGTGCTGTGCTGAGCTAAGCCTTGGCTCGGCTAGACATGCCACTCAGTTGGGGGCTCCTGGCTTAACCACAAGCTCAGTTTGGCTCAGCGCAGTAGTCCCCAAACTTTTCCAATAGAGAGTGCTTGAAAGCTGCTGAGGGCCTTGATGGACCACTTAACAGTTTTTCTGCCTGTCATAGTTATACTGTATAATTTTTTACAGACATGCCACAGATGACCTGAATGAACGGACTACAGTTTGGAAACTGCTAGCTTAGTGTATTGTGCAAACCGGGCCACTTTTTAATCGACCACTCTATAGGTTATAGAAATCAGTGGATATACAGTTTCTGCTAGTCATGTCCCCATGTGAAAAGAAAGAAAATAATGCTCCTTTTCATCATCCTCTGACCCCCGCCGCCCGTGCTTGTATTCTTTGTGTCTATTGCAGGGCCAGTCTTGGTTTGCTGTGGTCCACATACACAGTTTATGTGGCTAAAAAAAAGAGATGCATTTTGTTTTTTCAATGTTGAAATCCAATGTGTCCCATCATGTTTATTATGTCATATTTTGGTCACGTTTATTATTTTTTCAGTGTTGTGTGGAGGAGCCCCAAGAGAGTAAATACAATAAGCCTACAACTTAAGCGCATTTTACTTGTGTGCTCATTCAAACATTGAAAATGTTTAAAAAATTAAAAGGGGCAGAAAGGAGGTTCATGGGGAAAATACTTTCTCAGTATAATGTTGAGGGTATCAGTCCCTGAATTCTTTTACTCTTCAGTATTTCCCCATTAGACTTCTTTCTTTTCTCTGTAGACTTCTTTCTTCCCTCTGTATTAACAATTGTAGGTAAGGCACCTCTTAAAATTAATGTGCAACAGGCATCTCAATTGCAGCCATGTAGGTGATCACATCTGCAGCTAGCTAGCTAGCTAGCTGTTCCCTGAGGTAGCTTTGAAATCTCAGAGAGACATAAATTATTGTTAATAACATTGGAATTCATGTCTTTGTACATGCCAGTCATATAAGAGGTTGTCATATACTTGCAAGATGGAAGGGGGAATGTGGACCAAATAAACACTTTGCTTATTTCTAGGCTCAGACGTTTACAGAACAAGGCAATTCATCAAATGAAAGTGCAACATTTTTACCACCAGTTATTAAGGTATGTTAAAATTATTGAAGCTAGAGCACACATATGGCAAACTCCGGGATTGCCACCTGCAGTAACCCTAGAACAATTGTAAAGTGATAGATTCCAAAATGGATTTTGACTTGAATAAGTGCCTTTAAAAAAAAATGTGTTCATGACCATCTATCAAACACTGAGTTAAAGACTGATTTTCTTTATAAAGGAGAACTAAGGGGGGGGGGCAATACCTGACTTCCTAGGTTAAATCTTATCATGTTAGTTGTATTTTTTTAAAAAAAATATCCTTCCAGTAGCACCTTAGAGACCAACTAAGTTTGTTATTGGTAGGAGCTTTTGTGTGCATGCACAATTCTTCTTGTCTGTGGACTTCCCACGAGGCTCAGTGACTTGCAAGTTCCCACAGGCAGGGCCAGGGCTCTATGGGAGGCAGCAGGGCCGGAGTGGAGAGTTGCTGCCACTGGGTGCCTTGCTGTTCCTGCCACTGCTGGCCACTTACCCACCCACAGGGTCCTTTGCCACCCCCTTTGTCTTCTGCCTGCCTTGTTCAAAGGGAGCCCTTTCTCAGAGCACGGGGTTCTGCACCAGGTGTCCAGGAAAGTACCTTTACTGCCAAGCCTAACAGCTAAAAAAGCTATTTACGCCTTACTCCAAAGTAGCTAAACTTTTTCAAATTTTAAACTTTCCACTTTAATCAGCATTTGTAGCCACTGTGGCAGCAGAAGCGATCTGTCAGACTGTCTGCTCCCAGACTACATCACTCTGTGGAAGGAGGGAGCCCCTTGGACTTTCCTCAGAGTGTGGCAAGATGGGGGCAGAGAACTTGCCAGTAGTGCTAGCACTAATGCAGTAGCAAAAGAGCAACAGAGGAAAAGAAATCTGGAAATGGGCTGTGGGGAGAGGAGGAGGAGGAGGAAGAAGAAGAGGAGTATCTTGAGCTAGCCCTGATCCCAGATGCTAGGGTGATACTGCATAGATAAGCAGGTATCTCTGTTTAGTGTGCTTTGGCTATCTGAGCTCTGCTGTGCATCCCGTTCTGACTATTTCCTGGTTTAAGAACCCTACCAGCCAACCAGCACAGACACTTACTTTCCATCTTGGAGAGCAGCACAACCAGCCCTTGCTCCTGAAGATTCTGTACACTTGTAACAATCTGTTCTTATGCAGTCTTAGCCTTCTGTGTATGAAGAGAGACAAATAGAAATTTGCCTTTTGTCTGAAGCAGATGTAACTGTGCAATGTAAGAGTATATGAGGTGCACGCAGAGAGGGTTTGGATTGTGCTCCTAGATCGAATCAAGGCTCTGTTAGATTAACATATCAATACAGCATTTATAATTTGCAAAACAATATATAAAGCAGTATTTAATCTATAAAACAATATTAACAACACAGGCAAAATAGCAACTGCAAAAAAATAAATAATCATACACACACCCTCCAGATGCCCATCACTCGTAATCTTTTGCTCTGTTCAGTTAATTAAAATACACATAAAATGCACACAATTCCTGTTGCTAAGGCAGCTTAGCCAGATGTTGCGCCTGCTGGACTCCTTGGGTAGTGGGCCATGGGGGGAGACACTGGGGCTCTTGGGCCTGCCACCAGTGGTTGGTTGGGCTTGGGGTAGCTTGCCCAGGCGCTGTTGAGGAGAAGCTCGCCCAGCTTGCTCTTGATAGTCTGGAGGCCCATTCCCACTCGAGGAAGCCCAAGGCAAGCCTGTTCCTCCGGAGTGGTGAGTTGTGGCTGCACTTGGTGTTGAGGCCTGCCAGGAAGTCCAGCTGTGCCTCCATGCCCAGGACACTCTCGCTGCGCCATGGCCCATCCACCACCAGCTGCTCCCTGTCTGATCACAGAGATCATGGGGGAGTCTCTGTTAGTGGTCCCTCACGATTCAGAGGCACAGCTGTAACTCACAGGAGCCATGTATTCAGCCTTGTGGGCCTGATCCTGTGGAACTCCTTACCAACTGAGATTAGACAGGCCCTTCTGAACTTTAGGCCCTTGACACTCCTATTTCAGATGGCATTGCATGGTAGCTTTCTGTTTCTCTGACAAATTTTAATTGTTCTTTGTGTTTTTAAACATATTCTGTGCACTGCCTAGAAATTCTGCATAATAATAAGTGTTATATAAAATAAATAATGAGAAATAATTTTGTGTGTGTGTGTTCCTAAGGGGTGCAGTGTGGACTCCACTGGATCTGCCATCACTGGTAGCTGAAAACATTCCAGTAAAAGAAAAAGAGGTTTTTTGGAAAGTACTTCTCGTGATGCCAGGCTATGAGGAATGTCCAGTTGGGGATCGCAGAAGGTATTTTTTGCATTCAAACTATAGCAAGAAAGCCAGTAGCTGGTGGTGTTGCCTGCGTGGCCCTCAGGGCTGACTTGTTATCAGCAGTACTGCAACCTAGTAGATGCTAGCCATTCAGAAGACACAAAATAATTTGGTTTGCTACTTGCTTATGCTGGTATTCCTAACTAGAGACTTGCATGAAAATGTTTGGTTTTGTTGTTTTTTACTCCCTGGCCCAGCCCCATGTTGCTGACTGAAACAGTCTTCTAGTCCCTGGAGCTCCTTTTCATTAAAAGAGACATTAAAAGTTACTCCAGCATTGCTGAGGCCCAGGAAATCTTGGTGTCATTGTCTATTGAACTTTGAATCTGGGCTAACTTCAGCCTGTTTTTCCTGTGTGGAAGAACGCAAGCTAGCCATTGTGTTCTCCATGACTGTGCTATGCCTGCTATGTCCCTTGTGCCATTGTTCTTCCCTTTGCATAGAAGACGGGGAAAGTTGGGGCATTGGGTACTTGGAGTCCTGCCCTTAGAAGCTCCATTGCGTTGGCTCCTCCCATAATAGTAGTGGCTTTTAAAAACAGGATTAATGGTAGTAAGCAGTTAAGCAGAGAAAATAGGTATAGCCCAGGTGTGGAGAACCTGTAGCACTCCAGGTGTTGCTGAAGCACTATTTCTTTCAGCCCCAGCAAGCATGGTCAATTCTCAGGGATGATGGGAGTTGTAGTTCAGTAACATGTTCTGCATGTCTGGTGTAACCAAACCAGTGCGAGCCACTCATGGTGACTTGTTGGAATCACTCGCTGACTGGTAAGTATGAATGAGATGTTGTGGGCCTAATGCCAGATAGGTTTCATGTCACTTCAGAATATGCCAGATATGTTTGTTTCAGTGGAGCCAGTTCACAGATTCAGCTGTGAGCAATCAAGTGATATACGTGCACCGTAAACTTGCCCTTTCTTGCACTGTTGTTCCTATGCATATTTGTAGGATCAGGGTGTCAGGAAATCTCTTTATTAACAGGTTTATTCATTTATTATCAATCTTCAAGCCAAGAATTTAGGAATATAGGTTTTCGGTATTTCAGTTAAGTTTCTAATGCTAACAATCTGTGCACACTCACCTGGGAGAATTGCCCATTGAACAGAATGGGACTTGATTCTGAGTAAACATGTATAGGATTGAGTCATATCCTTATCAACCTGTGTGACACTCCTTAAGATTTCTGAAAGGAATCTTAAACGTTACAGTTCAGTAAAGGCATTGGCAAATAGGAAAATTACCATATTGTGGCTGTACAAATTATATATTAATTATCGAATTATCAAATTATCATATATATTAATAGTGATCTCATTTCTCTGAGTGTTGGTCCTTATGTAGCCAAAGCAGCTCCACTCACCCACAAGAGGGAGGAATAAGGAAGTTCAGGGGACCCTCAAGATTTGCCTAATTACAAAATATATTTAGAACCCCATGGCCTGGTGGCCCAACCTGAATATGTTGGGGGGGCATGGAATGCTGACTCTTTTGCTGGGGTGGAGTGTGTACATAGAACCAGGTGAATGAGAGATGTAATGGAATATGCTGAAGGAGGTCGTGGTTGGCTATCTGAAAGAGGGAAAAGGGTCGCTCTCCATTGCAACGTTTTTGTGGCAGTCCTGCTTGTTTGCTTGTATAAAATGTTGACTTTAGATAATAAATTCAAATATGATTCTTTTAGATACTATATTAACATGCAGATAGTTTGTGAATATTTAAATGAAGATGTCTGTTTCTTTCAACAAAGTAGCACACTCTGATAACAACACTATTATTTACAGGATCTAAATATTTGTCACTTTTTAAAGTGGTGGCAGAGTTTACAATTAATTTGTGATGCTATACTGAAAGTATATCTGGTCTTCTGTTCACAGAATTATAGCAGACTGGTTGAAAGCTAAGCTTATGATTGGTAAAAATTTGAAGGAAGATATGTCTGTGGTAAAAGGTGGAATCCAGACACTTGCATTGCATACTTCTCTTCATATGAAAAATGACTGGGCTGCTTGTATCAGTGTGTGTGTCAAGGTCAGTTCAAACATTGCTTGCTACATGTTAGTGTCATGAGAGGTACCGCAAAAGCTCTGCCTTTTGAAAGTTCAGAATTCAGTAGCCTGGTTAAGGCAGACTCACTGTATCAAACACATTCCTGTGTTTAAAGTTCTTTATTAGCTTTCATTTTGTCTGCTGGTGTTGCTTGATAAAGCCCTGCACCGTCTAGATAGGGAACCTTTTTCAGGCCCCAGGGCCCTGATGGAAGCCTCATTCCAGTAGCGAGGTATGCCAAACCCCAACACAATCACAGATATTTAACACACCCACCCACAAAGCTATTTGCCATGGAGGCAGAGGCACATATTTAATTATTATTAAATTATGCAATTATATTTCATCTATTTTCTTCATAGACATTTTTCTTAATGCATTTTTTTGTTATTTTGATTTTTTAAAAGAAGCCTTCAGTATCGTTTAACTATGATTTGTAGTTTGTTCCAATTGTGGTTTGCTTGGAGCAAAACAGACCGCAATCCCACATTCAGACATAATGCTAAGTCAGGAAATTATTGTTTTGTTTTCTCTTCACCCGAGGTGGGAAAGGCAAAACTATTATCGATCTGCACATTAACAGTAAGCCATTAATTTGTTTAACTTTTACTGCCCAATGTTGTTATACAGATTGGACTGTTTGGTCAGTATATTTATTCACGGAGAGTAGGTCAATTAGCGGCTGTTGGCCAGGACAGCGGACTGGCATCTTCACGTCCAGGGGAGTCTGCCACCGAATGCCCGTTGCTTTGGAGCAAGCAGCAGGGAAGGGCTTCTGCCTTCTGTGGTGCTTGTGGCCAGCTTGTGGCTGTCTGCTGCTAAAACAGGATGCTGTGCTAGATGGACCCATTGGTCTGATCCTGCAGGGATGCTTTTAGGTGTTGACATTTCCCCCTATTGGTTTGCCTTCCCTGTGTAGGTGACGGAGGGGACGCTCAGTCCCTCGGAGCTGAATGACCCAGAGACCCAGAAGGAGCTGCTTGGCACGAGGGGGCTGGTTCTCCTTCTGTCTCCTCGAGTGAGCAGTGAGGATGTTGTAGAGGAAGAGGTTTACTGGCTTTCAGCCTTGCTGCAGCTAAAACGGATCCTTCAGGCGAAACCTTTCCAACCAATCGTCCCTCTGGTGGTTCTTGTCCCAAGTCAGGGGGATGAAGCCATAGAAAAAGATGTAGAAGGAGGTATGAGAAGTTTCTGCACTTGGGGGTAATTGCTCTTTAAGTCATTTTTTTTCATTTGGAAAATAGCTGTGTGGTTGTCTCTTCTTAATTCTGTGCCTTTTCAGGGGGATAATGGAGTAGTATCACTAAAGTGGAATGTGGTTTCTTTTAAAGGACTGATGCTGCCAGATTTGATTTCGGCTAACCTTATTTCAGGTTACAACATAGTTGTCATTCCAGATTCTGTGAATGGATTGCAAGGTACCAGCAAGGTAAGAACCATCTCCACAGAGAGGTTGTAATTTATACTCCTACCAGGTTTAATGATTTTTCGCCACAGGGAGAGTATTATTATCAGTTGCATTTTAAAGCTGTAGGTTGGCAACTCGAAAATAAAGCAGAAACCAGTGTGCTGATTAGAGCCTGGAAGACCAGGGTTGAAATCCCCACTCAGCCATGAGGCTCACTGGATGACCTTGGGTCACTTGCTCTCAGTCTGACCCACCTCACAGGGCTGTTGACATGCCACGCTCAATGCAGGGAGGCTTTTCATCAGGCTGCCTGATAACCAGAGTCCTCATTGAAAGCCCCTGTAGATGCCTTCCAGCTCCCAGTCCTATCTCAGGCTTTTTCCATCACTGCAGAGATTTTGGGCAGTCTTCACAGGAGCAATTGGTTGTGAAGGATGGAGTTACCATCTCTTAATACGATTGCATGAGCTTTTTCTATTATTCCATACTCAGTTGATCTTGTCTACTAGAACCTTGTCTAATAGGGAAGGTTGTCTAATATGGAAAGGCATCGTCAGCATAGGGTTTTCACCTTGGTTTAGTAGATCATGGGAGTGGAAGCCTGTTTTTAGTAAGTTTTTTTCAGCTTTATGTTCAGTTGTGTTGGAGGAAGGACTGGGTTTGAGAGCAGGACTGAAAGCATTTATGTATCAACAGAACTGACTCCCTTAATGTGGTGACTCATTGATACGGATTTTCACTTTATTGTCAACTGGTGAATTTTGTCGTGTGTAATTCTGTCTACAGCTCTCTGAAGCTGTGCAGTGGCTGGTTGCTCAGTGCCCGAGCTCAGACAAGGTTCACTGCCAGACACTCATGCAGTATGTTGAAGACGGTGTGGACCGTGAGTTCAGTAAGCACTTCTACCAAGACATGAAGGAGAGATCCCTTGCTGGCTTGCCCTCTCAGGATCCGAGTGCCATAATAGAGCTGTACAATAGTGTGATACAGTTCCTGGCTGAAGTTGCCTCTTCAGAAGATCTCTGTGAACTCTCCTGGCCTGTTCCTGAATTTGCAGAGCCCGGGGGCAGCAAAGTGCTTCCGCATCTCCAGTGGAACACCCCCAGCCATCTGGGCTGGCTGAAGAAAGCCCTGCTCTCCTTCCAGATCCCTCACATGGATCTCCCTCCTTTGGGTGGTAAGAACTCCTAACCAGTACTGTTGCCTAGTAGCAGTTGAGAGACTGCTGTGTAACACACAAATAACATGCTCCGAATTATAATTGTCTTGCTTATCACAAAAGAAAATGTATTAGAAAGAAAATGTTTCTCATCATGAGAGTCTTTAAGTTACTCCTTGCTTCCATCATGTTTTGTGTATTTTGTTGCATGTCTGTTTATTGTTCTGGAATTAAATTTTGAATTGGGAAGTAGCCATTTCCCAGATGTGTTCACACGTGTGTTTGTGTGCATAAGGACAGAGCTATCTTTCTGTTATGCCCACTTACCTGAAAGATTTCCTTATTCTTACTCTACCAGATCTTGATGCGAGAAGCTTTGGAACTCCCCCTATATTTTCTTGCTCTGCTTTGCAAAAATACACCTAACATTTCAACAGATATTTTAACAAATGTTGACAGGACTCATTGGTTGAATCCTGGTTGTTATTTTTGTTGTTTCTGCTGTTGTAATTATTATTAATTGTTCTGTGCCCTGATACTTTGGGGGCAGAATGTTTCTGAATAGTTACTGGAAACCACAGGAGGGGAGAGGCAGGGGGCGGGGGGCTCTTGCGCTCAGGTCCTGCTTGTTTCCCACAGTTGGCCACTGGGAGGACAGGACGCTAGACTAGATGGGCTATTGGCCTGATTTGGGAGGCTTCTCTTGCCTGCTTTGGCTCAGCTAATACCGGAGCAAAACTGAGCTGTAACATTGGCCAAAGTCTTTTCTGTTATTGTTAGGCAGAAACTTTAATGTATCTTCTCTTCCCTCTGCCCACCAGCTCCCTGGCGCCCTGTTTGTGCCATGATTTTCCAGTATTTGTCCCAGACTACCAGTTCTCTTCAGACCCAGGAGATACTTCAGTCTCAGGTAGAGAATTTGCTGAGCAGAACTTACTTCAAGTGGAAGAGTAGGAAATATGCCAGCTCAGAAGACAATGGCCCATCTGTGGAAGAGATCCCTTGGGACAGCATCTTGGCACTATGCATTAACCATAAATTGAGAGACTGGAAACCTCCACAAAAGCCAATAGCACCAGGTAGTAAATGTCTCTGGACAATCTTTTATCTACACTTTAATTTTTTTTTCTATGTTCTGTATTAAGTTGTGTTTAGCATATATTAACTTTGCCTCTAGCCCCAAGAGTCTTGCCTGTATCCCTTGCTAACAAACTTATTATGGCATAAGCTTTCATGGGTTACACTTCCTCGGATGTGTGAAGTGTTATCGTAACTTCTGGTCTATATACACATGGAGTGGGGTGTGTGTGTAGAAAGGTCAGGGGTGAACAGAATCTGGAAAAGTACAGTGCTAATTGCATACTTAGCTGTGATAATTCACAGAACAGTTCTTGATGACTCGGCCATTCTGGCATTGGTAAACCAATTAACACATATAAAGGTAAAGGGAACCCCTGACTGTTAAGTCCAGTTGTGGACGACTCTGGAGTTGCGGCGCTCATCTTGCTTTAGTGGCCGAGGGAGCCGGCATTTGTCCGCAGACAGTTTCCGGGTCATGTGGCCAGCATGACTAAGCCGCTTCTGGTGAACCAGAGCAGCGCACAAAAACAGTGTTTACCTTCCTCCCAGAGCGGTACCTATTTATCTACTTGCACTTTGACATGCTTTCGAACTGCTAGGTTGGCAGGAGCTGGGACCGAGCAAAGGGATTCAAACCCCATCGTGGGGATTCGAACCGCCAACCTTCTGATTGGCAAGCCATAGGCTCTGTGGTTTAGACCACAGCACCACCTGCGTCCCATATTAACACATATAATGTTCAAAAAATCCATTGCCTCCATTCAGTCCACAAGTTACACCATTGTATTTAAAGCCAGCAATTTCATGTTGTAGTCTCACCGTGAAGTTCCTTTGCTTCAAGTTGGCTATTTTAAGATCATTCACAGAGTGTCCTTGGAAGGTTGAAATGTCCCCCCCACTGGCACTTATTGCCATTTCTAAGGTCAGGCCTACTTTGCCCTGTACATTTAAAGCAGTATTGTACCATTCTAAACAGTCATGGTTTCCCCCTGGGAAACTAGTATATTGAAGGTGCTGAGCATTGTTAGTAGGCCTCTATTCCCCTCAGAGAGCTACAATTCCTAGAGTTCCCTGGGAAGATGGATTGGTAGTTGAACTATTATGTGAATTGTAGCTTTATGAGGGGAATAGAGGCCTACTAACAACTCTCAGCACCTCCAATATACTACAGTTCCCAGGATTCTTTGGTGAAAACCATGACTGTTTAAAATGGTATGATGCTGCTTTGAATACATAGTGCATATGGGGCTCAGTTTTATGTCCATTTACCCTTTTGCATAGAGACTGGACTGCTTGCCCTATGTAGAATGTGTTGTTGGTAGATGATACCGTGTATCACATTGGAAGATGAGCAGGTGAACGAAGACATAGTGCTGCCAGAGTCAATATGTGGTCAGAATTAACATCTGGGATTACCACAACGACTGGTCTTTGTTATGTGGCCTGTTGCTGCTAGGTTGAGGGGCTCTCTGTAAGCAAGTACAACCTTCACACCCAACGAAGTGTCATTGTGCAGAAGGGACTATAGATCATCTAAGCTGCATTTGAGTACTTACAGCTGCAATGTGTGGCAACAAGTGGCCTTCTGTCATTTCCCCTTCCAAATCTTTTAGATTATTCCTTGGTACCAGTAATTTAATTACTGAATGAGTGTACTTATACTGAACGCATGGGCAGAAGGAAAAGGTAGCAGTTTTGTTCAAACAGACATTTAGTGTTTGCATTCTAGAGCGACTGAGGCAGAGTTCCTCATTTCACGATAACTTCTGTTGAATCTGGAAAATCTATGTTACTTTTGATTTTATGTTGGGGTTTTATGTGTCTTGCATCTAACAGAAGCAGTGAACAAAGATGGACAGACATATGTGTATTTTTCTGAGGAGCAATTGAGAAAATTCACTCGTCCTGTTTTATGGGAAGAAGCCAGATTAAAAACTCAGAAAGAAGTCCAGCAAAGTGAAGGATGGTGAGATTGTCTAACTTTTCTTTGACTTTTAGCAGCCCTGCCCTCTTCCCTTTCCTTTTTGACACTTTCGCCTCTCACAGCCTACCTCTGTTATTCTATCCCCTTAACTGATTAATTGGCACCAAGAGTGCTGGACTGAAGCCCAGTTTTGGAAATCAGTACTTGTGGCAATTATTTGAAGTTACTGCTTTTTGTTACCACTATCTTCCCCTGCAGGCTTCCTCTGCAGATCTTAGGATATTTCATTTCTGTAAACTTAGTGCTGCAAGAAACTGAGGTTCTGAGGTGCAGAGAAATTTTCAGAAGGCGATTGGAAAGTATTTGCAATACCTTTATATCATCAGATTGATCCATTTGGTTAGATCTTGGGAAGGTTGTGAGAACAGCTGTATTTGGATATAACACTGGCCATAAAGCTGTGTTTGTTTATTGCAGGAGTTGCCAACCCTTTTGGAGTTGTGGGCACATTTCAAATTTTGAGAGTGTTCTGGAGGTGCCAGGGACAAGATGGCTGCCATGGAGGAGCACGACATAGCGCAGAATGAGAGAGAACCCCACCCCTGGCAATCTTATGCTTGCCATGGGAAGTCAGCTACATCCTGCTGGCCCTCATTTTGGAGATGCAGATGCTGTTGTTGTCTAATAACAACAGGATGCATTCCTCAGTGTGAGGAAAAGACCAGAAGGTAGCCACAGCACTCTCATGTCGCAGAAGTCACTAAGGAGTTAGCTGCACATTTTGCCCCATAACTTTCTAGGAGGGCTAGAAACTTACTTTTTTCAAAAAATGAAAGCTCACAGTCTGTGCACTTTCCCAGGGCAGCGCTGGAAGCCCAACCAGCCGGCTCCCTGGTGCCTGCAAGTGCCATGTTGGCAACATCTGATTTATTAGATAGGATCTCAGGTGAGATTACAGGCTGACCAAACTGCAACAAACATTGTCTGCTTAATCATAGTTTTTGCTAAGCTAATCCACCTGTGTTTGTTGCCTCAGAGGAATAGATGAGCAGAGCAGGTTGTGTTCAAGCCATAGGCACCCACTTACAGCTCGTTTACAGACCGGTTTGTTTCGTGATGTTTTGTGACCAGTGTTGCATCTGAATGTGACTGTGCTGAATAATGCATCTCTTTGTCTTTCAAACAATAATTGAAAGGTTGTGTGAGAGAGACGCCCTTGGTGTGGGATGACACCTTCATTTGAAAGCTTCAACTTCTTAAACATGTCTATTCCCCTTTTAATCACACTGAAACTTTGATTTGAAAATGGATCCTAAAAGATTATGCCCCTGAGATCGAAAAGCCCCCCCTCCGCCCCAGTCGCATTTGCAACCATATTTTGAGCCAAGAGGCATGGTGGTAACCTCAGAGCCGTCAGATTGCAAGAGAAGCTAAGTAGGCAAAATTAACAAAGAAACGCAGAATTGTAGAGTTGGAACGGACCCTGAGCATCATCTAGCCCAACTCCCTGCAATGCAGGAATCTCAGCTAAAGCACCCATGACAGGTGGCCATCAAATTTCTGCTTAAAGACCTCCAAGGAAGGAGAGTCCACCACCCTCTAAGGGAGGCTAAGTTTTTAAGCAGAGGTTGGACTGCCATCTCATGGATGCTTTCCTGCAGGGGGCTGGACTCGGTCACCCTCCGGGCAACTTCCAACTCTGCCATTCTATGCCTCTAAGAATGATCTGACAGCATACTTGAAAGCAGCACTGAAGCCATCAGAGGATGGGATAGACAAATAGGAAAAGTGGATATGGTGCAAACTGCCTGTGCAGACAAGAACCTCAGCATTGAGCAGACAGGAAAATGAAAGAGTCTTTAGAAGAAAAACAAATTCCTTCCAGTAGCACCTTAAAGACCAACTAAGTCAGTTCTTGGTATGAGCTTTCGTGTGCATGCACACTTCTTCAGATACCAAGAATATCTGAAGAAGTGTGCATGCACACGAAAGCTCATACCAAGAACTGACTTAGTTGGTCTTTAAGGTGCTACTGGAAGGAATTTGTTTTGTTTTGACTATGGCAGACCAACACGGCTACCTATCTGTAACTAGTCTTTAGAAGCACATTGTGGTTTTGCAGCTCTGGCTAGAATCTGAAAAAGACATTGTGGAACTAGGAAGGTATGGGCTATGCTTGGCCTGCCAGGATCCTGAGTTGACCTGCAAGACTGTTTTCCCCAAACCCACAGCCACTCAAGTTGCATTTGATGTAGAGACAAGACATCAGGTGTGGGGAAGGCAGAGGTGGGGCTTCAAAGGAACAATTGGGAGCTTATAGTGAGCAAGGTTTGCTTCTACCATTCCTCAGCTGATGGGAGGTGGGAAGGTATTCTGCTCCTGCAGTATTTTGCCAGCATCTGCTACATGAAGGAGAACTTCTCTGTGCAGTAGATGCCTGCAAAATGAGGGCTTCTTTCTCTCTCCCCTGCTCCCCGAGCAGCTGGTGGGAAGGAGAAAAAATGCTTTGCCAGCCCTATGCTCAGTGCTTCCCAAAATGTAGAGTAGGGCTGGAAACTCCCCAAGCAGCTAATAGGAAACAGTCATTGAGGTGCTTGGGAACCCCATGTGAGGGATTTTGCAGGGCAACTCACCTGTCAGTCATGCTGGCATAAGGATGTTATGTGGTTGACAGATGGGTTGTCCCACCCACATGTCAGAGTTAGCCAAGAAGGATGGGGCAGAAAAAGATCTGTCCTCCAGAGCCAAAGAGGACTATCACCCCAACCTAAACAAATGAAGAATTGGACCATCTTTGCTGCAACTAAGTGGCAGAGAGGATAGTGTTTTATATAACTATGTACAATGAGGAAAAACAGGTTTTTGTCTGCTGTCATTATACTAGATCTTGGCCATCTAGGGAAACTGGTTGACAGTAGATTCAGGAAAGTACTTCTTTACAGAAGTAAAAGGTAAAGGACCCCAGAACGGTTAAGTCCAGTCAAAGGCGACTATGGGATGCAGTGTTCATCTCGCTTCGGGCTTCGTGTTTGTCTGCAGACAGCTTTCTGGGTCATGTGGCCGGCATGACTAAACTGCTTCTGCTGCAGCGGGACACCGTGACAGAAGCCAGAGTGCAGGGAAACACCGTTTACCTTCCAGCTGCAGCAGTACCTATTTATCTACTTGCAGTGGTGTGCTTTTGAACTGCTAGGTTGGCAGAAGCTGGGATAGAGCAAAGAGAGCTCACCCCCGTAGTGCAGATTCAAACTTCTGACCTTCCAATCAGCAAGCCCAAGAGGCTCAGTAATTTAGACCACAGTGCCACCTGTGCCCCACTTTACACAAGATGTGCTATTGGATATATGATTCATGTATTCATCTAAGATACAGCTAAATGGAACTTGTTAACACTGTTTTGATCACTTGTGCAAATAGCATGCTGGGCTAGATGGAAACTTGGGTCTAGTTCTAATAGAAGTGCTGTTATACTTACTGATATTTCATAATTCTGGTAAAAACAAATAATTCCCTTTGCTTGATATTTTTCATTGCCTAGGTCCAAAATAAAAACTCAGTCCTTTGCTAAGCTATATTCTCATTCATTGTCTCCAATGGAATATTGTGCCAGCCAGCAAACTGTGAACAACAAAGAACTAAGTATTTCCAGTGGAGGAGATCTAACACAGGCCATTTCAGAAGCGGATCATCTCCCTGAGTACCTGTCTGCCAAGTTGCAACAGGAGAAAACAGAGAGCAGGAGGTAAAAGTTTTTCTCCTTTTTGTAAGTTGTGGGACCCCATGATGGTGCTGAGTAATAGTTCACAATTCTTAATCTCTGTAAGTGGCCCCAAAGCTTTGAGAAAACCACTAACATGATGGTGCTGAGTAATAGTTCACAATTCTTAATCTCTGTAAGTGTCCCCAAAGCTTTGAGAAAACCACTGTCATCCAGTCTCTTCCCCCACTCCCAACACACAGAGCCACTCTGAGAGGATACCATGGTCTGTGGCTTGAGGTTTTCTAAGCCAGTTAGATGTACATGGTGAATACATGTACTTGTGAATACAGGCAATATCATAATTGGGTGTTTTTCATGCTTGGGAGTGTTTCATTTTGGCGCTGAGACATAAGTTTAGGTATCCTGTCCTGCAGTGCTTTATTTTTTCAAGAAAAATGGGTGCTGGAACTCACCATGAAGTTGTTAAGTAAGTCGTCAGGTGACTCGGGGCAGCCCTGAACAGATACTGGTTTGTCAACAGCCATGTTCACTTCCTACAAAGATGCTAAAAACTATGGCAAGCTGTCTCCATAGTTGGTTTGTTCCAGTGCAGGTCAAACAAATGCTCCCTGCCTCTTAGACTCAGGAGGGTGCCTAGGGCAGCTCGGAAGGGCCCTTGGGCAAATATGCACATGTGCAACTGTAGAAGGCTAGCTGGAAAGCTTAAAGGCTGCTGCCACTACACAGGAGATAGATTGAAGAAAAGGAAATACAAATTGGCCCCATAGCTTGACCAATCATGGCTAGGAGCTAGATCTAAAAAAAGTATAGATTCTCACATGCTGGCCAGCTTCCATTTTGACTTGAAATGTTGGTTTAGGGCTTCTCAGAAGTATGTAAAGGTCAGAAGCAGGTTGGGGTGAGCATTGACCTGTTTTGGGGTAATGGGCCCACTTGAGAGGTGCCAGAACTGCGTTCTGGTGCGCTCCAGCTGAAAAAAGCACTGCTGTCCTGTGAGCTGAAGGGTGAGCTGCCTCCAGGATCTTATTGGAACCAGTATTGCAAGCGTCATGTACCTCTGGAGAGTACAGATAGGAAACTTAACTGGAAAATACAAGTATTTGTTCCCCCTGGAAATTTAAAACGTACCGTTACACAAAGAAGAAAATGTTTGTTTATTTGAACTTTCCTACCAACTCTTTGTTACTAAAAGTAATGACTGTACCACAATACGTTATATCAGAGTTTTAAAACAGGAAACATTTTAAACCAGCAAATAAATATTCAGAGTCTGGCTAGAGAAGGAGAAATGGTGGGAGGCTACAGCTGGGGAATCCCTAAGGAAGCATCCGAGTGGCTCCAAGGCTCTGAACCAGGAGAAGTTGGTGGGATACAGAAGATAAGCCACAGGAAGAAGGTGGGGACAGATGGGTTGGAGGCTGAGCAAGCAAGAGGTTTAAGTAGAGTGAGGCAGCTGAGGAGGAAGACAAGGCTGCAGCTGGAACATTCCCAGACCCCTTGCCAGTTCCACTGTTTCCCCTCTCCTCCATCCCCAAGAACGAGGAGGGTGTTACATGTAGCAGAATAAAAGGCACAGAGAGCCCCTCCTGGAAGGAACTTGCGACTGTTGGGAAGGCGGCCGGCTGGGGAGGAGCCTTAGGAGGAAGGGGGAGGCTCAGATCCTCAGTTCTGGCAGCTGCTTCATTGGGTTAGTTCTGCCCATGGAGTTCCTGCTGGGTTTTGTCTCTCTGAACAAAGAATCAACCTTACTGCTCATCTCTATGAGTTTCTGTGCTGAATCACAGTGGAACCAGCCCTGACATAAAGACACAGAACAATAGGCAATGAATATGTATAGCAGGCGGTCAGACTGACTAGAAGCTGCTGCCAAAACCTAATAAGGGTGAGTGCCAGCCATTTTGAGGAGCGAGGGAATTCCACAATTAGAATGCCTCTGCTGAGAATACCTTCTCCCCTCTTGTGGTGGCATGAAGAATCCCTGGCCGACAGGAGAGCGTTCCCCATCAGTCTTCTCATGTGTATCTAAATTCTGAGCTGTTAGTGGCCTTCTGCGTCTGTTCAAACACCTTGAACTTGTCTCAATAGCATATAAGCAGCCAGGGCAGCTCCTTCAATGGATAGAGTATGATCATTTACCCATTCTTTTTGTCCTTTGCCTTTGTTGGCCTAGATTTGAGGAGCAGCTGCAGCAGTTGTTAGTGAAAGACTCTGAGACATTCCAGGATTTTCCCTCTCTTCCTCTGTATCTTCCTGAAACTCTGGTGGCTGTGCCTCAGATTATCCATCCCCAAGCCAAAACACCAGTGCTGAGAAGCCCAGAGGTAAACTCTAGAAAAATAGAATGGAATAAATCATATAGGGTTGCTATATTTACATGAAGTGTCTTAACTGATAGATTTTATAATTTTGTGGGTGGGGGGTGGTTGGAGCGGAGGGGCTGGTATGTATTGGTGTCAAATATGCCTGATTCTGGGCTTTGTGGTGATGGCGCTTTCAGCTTCTATGGTGATTTAATTTTCTCTGACTTAGTACACTTAAGCTATAAAACTTGATTACTATAATCAGTTTTCCTGGAAAGCCCACATGTTTTGGGGTTGGATCTAAACTTAGTTGAACTTCAGTCACTTTGGAATCAATGGAACTTTTGTCATGACCAGTTTATCCCATTGATTCTGGTGAGATTTAGGTTCCACTAAGTTGGGTTGCATTCCAGTGAAGTTGCCCCATGCAGGGACTTCCCATTGCGCAGGAGAGTTTCCTCTTCCTCTCTTTTCCCCATGTGCCACAGATAAAATCTGCTCTGTTGGGGGGGGGGTGAGGAAATGAGAGAGAAGGGTAGTTCCATTTTAGAAGGGGAAGCCTTTTCATGAATGGGATGTTTCATTGAATTCAGCCAAGTGTGTCTACCAGGTCACACTATCCCCACTGATGTGGCTCATTGTAGATCAGGGTGGGGAATCTGTGGCCCTCCAGTTGTTGCTGGAGTGGAGCTGCCATCCCATTGGTTATGCTGACTGGGGCTGCTGGGAGTCCAGCAACGGTGAAGAGCCACAAGCTTCCCATCCCCACTGTAGAGAGTGTAAGCCACGGGTGCCACACGGTTGTGCCACTTCTGGAGAGAGGCAAGAGGGCAACCAGCCTCGACTTTGAGATGGGATCAAACCTACAATTCTTCCTGCCTCTTGGACACTATTTCCCAGCCCAGGAGAACTAGAGGCAGAACCACTCCTTGGAGGGGGCCCTTGAATGACCCTGATGCCTCCCTTGAACTTGAATTGCAGCACCCCCTCCCCCAAAAAGTAGGCACCGCTCTACTGAAGGAACATCTAAGCAGGGTTTAAATTTATAATTGTTTTCTATAGCCTTTTAGTGTCCTCAGCAATTTGCCATGTCCTACAGCAACATGTGTGTGAATGAATGTGGTTATTCTGGGCTGTTAGATTAAGTGCTTCTGTTTAAGGGTGTGCTGCTAAACTGTTGGCTTTCTCAAAAAATATTTTATACTGTATTAACAATTTTCTCTTTTGCTCTTCAGGCTGCAAGTTGGACAGAATTGAGAGACACAGATACCTCTGTGTCACAAAGATTTGCCTATTTGAAACAACTAATCAGGGCTAACAAAGAAGAAGAAATGACTTGTGAGCTCCACCTGTCAACATTGCTGGACATGATAGATGCTTGATCAGAGTTGACACGAACGTGGATGATGAATACAAATGATTAGCCTACAATTTCTGCGTAGAAAACAATGGAGGCTTTTGTGGATGAATAGTTCTTTCCCTATCATATAGTACTTGTATATGTTTGCACAATAATGTTACATTTCCCTGAAGATGAATTGCTCCTTAGGTTTTACATTTAAATTTTGCTCTTTTCCTGTACCCACTTCCTTGGACTAAGCCTCCTTAAACGTGGTGTAAGCCTCATTGAACTCCTCCATTCTGTTGATGAAGCCAGCTGCTGCAGCCCACATAGACAAGAGTTGGTTCTATGCATGGTGGGGAGAGAAAGAGGAGATTGTCTCTGATTCCATAATCAAATCTCAAATATTTGTTTGGGAACTGGTCTGATGCGTTTCTCGTTGCATATGCGTAAGGCCACATTCAAACACTATTCTCCCACATGAATGGTTGCTGGTATTGGAGACAGGGCAAATGTGTGATTGGATGGGAAGGTCAGGTCACTGTTGCTCATGCTCCCCACCATGTGTAGGAGAGACACTATTGACTCGCCTGGTCACTTCATCGACTTGGCTGCTGCTCTGAGAAAGTATGACAACCCTTTATCTGTGTTATTTGCTCTGCATGGACAAAATGAATTATGTGTCCCTGGTGATGCATGGCACTGCTGTGCACCCCTGTGTGGAACTGACATCGATGGAGGAATTTCCATATGTGGAGTTGCCTTAGTAAGATTACTGCCTTGTCACAAAGGAGGCTCAGATTGGAGGCTTACACAATAAGATGCTTTAGGGACTTATGTTTTGGTACATGCGTTCAGAGGTGTGTTATCCGTGCTATTACAGATTTCTTGTCTTCAGCAGAGGCAAATTAAGAGGAGCCAGAGATCTCTCTTGATAAAAACTGAAAGAAGTACTTGGTGTTGCAAAGGGCAGATACCTGTATATAGAGATCAATTTCATCAGAAGCTCTCACCCAGAGGTTGCAGCTCATGTTGCAGATTTACATGATTATCATAAATATGATGAAACCAGTGTGTGCTCTAAAACAGAATGACCAAAGATGATTGGACGCCGTGTTGTTTCCATTTTACATCATGTAGTCCAAGGGCAGCTTGCTTTCACATGGCATTTAGGCACCAGAGTGCTGCGATAAGAATTCTCACCCGGGATGGTTTCAAATCCACCTGTTTGCAGTGCCAACGCAGGCTGCTGAAGCTCTTTCATGCATTTTTGGGATACTTACGCTGCCATTTTCATTTAAGGAAGGGAAACAAGTAAATTGTAAGGTGGAAGGCGGGTTTAAAAAAATACTGTAGAACCCTGGAAAATTTTGCAGCACCTTGAGAACACTAGACTGCTTTTGTTAAATTACCATGGACAATCTGGTTTGTGTATGTGTTTTAGAAATGGTCTGTCCTGCATTTTGCTTAGATTTTCACATTAGGAAATAATTTCTTAAGTCTGTATCTTTATCAAGAGGAAAGCAGCTACCTGAAAAAAAAAATCTGATATGCAGAGCTTATAAAGTTGGCAAGAGCTTCCTTTCCAAGAATCAGTAACTTCATATTCTGCATATTTATTTTAAATTTTGTGTTGCTTTCTGTTTTAAGTTGTGCTATTTTACAGCATCCTTTCTAGTTAAGTATAATGTGTGATTTTCATACGTACATTTATACTGTATTAGGCTAACCTCCAAGGCCCTGATGCTTTCTTCCCAATATTTCAGATATTATATTTAGGTTTAGGGTCTACTGTAGCTATTGTCTAATAAATAAAAACTATTCTGACACTTTTGAAGTGATGCTTAAAATTACTGCTTAGTGTCATCTATGTACATGGTGCTTTTCCAGGATGCCTGTTTGGCAGGTCCACAAGAGAAAATATGTAGACAGAAGGAAAATCACAAAGGAAGTGGAGGAGATTGAGGCAGAGGTAAACAGAAATTATATGTGATTCTTTCAAATACAGGGACTTTGGCTCAGTGAAATATGGTACTGAGAAATATGGTACTGAGGGAGGGTTCCAAAAGCTTCAGGGAAGTTTTTAATGTGTGATATTTTAGTGTATTTTTGGTTTCTGTGGAAGCTGCCCAGAGTGGCACTCGAGGACTCTCTTCCCCTGTTACTCACTGCTAGATTAGCAATGGCAAAGCACTGGAAGACATCCCATTTGAATCGAGTGGGCATAACAGCATCAAGAAATCTGGAAATGGAGAGCAATGAAGAAAGGAAAGTAGGCAAATGTGTAGAAACATCGTGCTGCTGTATTGAACGCACTGTTTAGAAAGAGCTCGCCGCCTCAATCCTGTGGGGAAATGACTTTGGTCGCTGGCAGGCGCAACAGAACAGAAGCAACTCGGGGCGCGCCGGCTCTTCTGCTTCGCCCAGCGCAAGCGGCGCAGCTGCGCCAAGTTCTCCGCCCGCCTTTTCTCCAGGCCCCGCCCACCCGCGCGAGCCGGGCTCGCCCGCCCTCCGCCTGCCGTCGAGGCCTCCCGATTGGCTGGGCCCGGCATGGGCTCATGTCAGTCCAGATCGGATGTTGCGCCGGCGCTTCGGGACTTGTAGTTCCCTCCGCCGAAGCGCCGCGGCCTCCGCCGCCCGCCTGGACTTCCCTTCCCGGCATGCCGCGGGGCGAGGCTCCCCGGCTCCAACTCCTCAGGCGAAAGATGCGACTCCGAGTGTGGGCTCGGGCGGCGTAGTGGCAAGATGGAGGGGGCGTGAGTATGGCGCTTGGGGAGCCGGGGCTGCCCGGGGGGGGGGGGCTTCAAAGCTGCGGGGGGGGGCAATTGGGCTTTATTTTTCGGGACGCGCCTTGCTGCTTTTCCGCACCAGCGTCGTTTCTGGCGCTGCGCTCGCGGTCGCCCAGGGGTCGCCCAAAAGCAGCATCACTTGAGGAAAGGGAGCAGGTGGTACCTCGGGTTACAGACGCTTCAGGTTACAGACTCTGCTAACCCAGAAATAGTACCTCGGGTTAAGAAGTTTACCTCAGGATGAGAACAGAAATCACACAGCGGAGGCAGCGGGAGCCCCATTAGCTAAAGTGGTACCTCAGGTTAAGAACAGTTTCAGGTTAAAAACGGACCTCCGGAACAAATCAGGTTCTTAACCTGAGGTACCACTGCTCTGTAGTCTGAAGATGGAAGTCTGAAGATGGGACCCTTTTTTTTCTGGGAGCCCCAATAGGCTAAAGTGGTACCTCAGGTTAAGAACAGTTTCAGGTTAAGAACCTCCGGACCTCCAGAACGAGTCAGGTTCTTAACCTGAGGTACCACTGCACTGTAGTCTGAAGATGGAAGTCCTTTGGGGACCCTTTTTTTCTGAACCCAAAAAACATCCTAGTGCTCCGTTATTTTTAATCTGAACTATCCGAAGATTCGACTCTCCTCTGGAATTCACCTGTTCCCTGTATCTCCCCTGCTAGATGTCTGCGGAGAAGAAGAGGCGGTCCCTATAAGACAGAGCCGGCCACGGACTTGACCCGCTGGCGCTTGAGCAACGAAGAAGGGCGGCAGCAGTGGCGATTCCTGGCGGATGGCGAGGATGGTGGTCGGGAGCAAACGGCGCTGGAAGCTCACTCGCTAGGGCTCAGCACGGTAGGGAGGCAGCTGAGGCGACCCCTCGCTTGCTACCAGGTTCGGAGGAGGACATGCCAGTTGCATTAGGACCGCTTGGTTCTTTGGGGATACTTCCATTGGAAGTGATTTTCAAACTTCATTTTGTCTGAATGCACATTGACTTGTCTGCTGAAGAAATCCTGTAATTGTAGAAGGCTTATTCTTTGGCGATCCCTCACAGCCGAGTAAGAGTGTCTTCCATGAACAGTTTTAACAGTGAGTCCGTAAGTGACTATGAAGGCCAGTTCTGGATCCCCACGTCCTTCCACACTGGTTGGTCCTCATAAAATTGACTTGCTTTTTTGGCTCCAGAGGCAAATATTCAGCCCTCAGATTCCCGGTGTGTGGAGGGGTATGCCACCCTGAGGAAGCCTGGGAACATACTGCCAGAGTCTTTGATTCCCTTTCTGTTTGCCTGTTTTGCCAGCCCAGTCTCCTGCTTTTCCTTGCCTTGTTCCTCCCTTGCCTTCTCCCTTTTCCTATGAAGAAGAGAGGAGCTGAGTGCCCCACAACTTGTGGAATTGGTCTCCTGCCCTACAAGGTGCTCGCTGGAGACATTCATTCTTTCTTTCTATTTCCCTGTCTGTTGTGAACCTAAGCTTCTGCTATAGAATTCACCTGTGTCTCTTTCCTCTTGGCAGAGCAAATTTTTCCCGGACTTGCCAAAGGCCTGTACAGCACAGGAAGCAGCAGTGAATGGGATGAAGTTTTACTCAGGCCTGCAAGCAGAAGATGGCCACTGGGCTGGGGACTACGGAGGGCCTCTCTTTCTGATGCCAGGTAGAGTTACCATGACAACTCAGCAAACTTTTTCTCCAACCAGACAAGCAGTGTTCCAGCAAGGGGTGATGCGTAACAAATCCGAAAGTGAATGCTTTGGGTGCGGCCGAATCCCCAACATCCCTGAGAGGGAGAGGGAGTGGCAGGGCCTTGCTTCTCCTGCTTGAAGGTACCCGTGGAGTTGACACAGTTGAGAGAAGTGTCAGCTGGAGAAGTACTGCATGTGTACAGGAGAAGGAATCATAGTGTCATAGAATTGGAAGGGACCCAAGGGTCACCTAGTTGCATCTGTCAGCAACCAACTTAGATAAGAAAGTTAACTTTTAAGTAAAGGGAGGTTAAAATAACATGTGCCTCATCTTATGGCATCCTGTCGCTGGAACATTTAAGGAGGCAAAGAACCTTGCGTGTTTCACGGCAGAGCTGTGTAAATTCATGATCAGGATTTTGTGAGGTATTGTCTACGTTGACTGGCAGCCACTCTCTGGGATGTCAGGGAGGCGCTTTCCTGAGCTCTGCCTGGAGATGCCAGGATTGAATGAGGGAGCTTCTGTGTGCAAGCCAGGTCCTCCCCCACTGGGCGCACCCCTCCCTACAATCTTGGATCTCACGCAGGTGTATCCGCCTGGGTACTTCTGAGGACTGATTGTGTAACACACTGATCTCCCTAAAACAGGGCTCCTAATCACATGCTACGTTGCCAAGATCCCACTGCCAGAAGAGAGCAAGAAGGAAATGGTGAGGTACTTGCGTTCAGTTCAGCTCCCAGATGGAGGATGGGGCCTGTGAGTAAACTTTAAAATTTGGTGCTTTAGAAGCTGTTCACCTGCCAAGCTTGGTCATCCATGAGGGGGTCGGGGTAGGAGGGATCTGACCCAGCCGCTGGACCCAGTTCCCCAGCCCTTGTTGAACAATATGTTCCAGGTTGTGGAGACTAAAAAGTGAGTTTGCCTTCTCCACTGCTCAGTGCTAGAAACTGGAAACTGGTGGACTAGAAAAGAAAATGGAGAAAATGACTCCCCCACAGCCAAAGGTTAAAGTAAATGTTGGGTGATAAAGTTGACCGTCCCCAGTGAGAGTGATGATAGATACAACGTGCCAAAAACATTAGCACATAGATAATTGAGTAACAAAAATGCTCATAACAAAAGGGCTCTGAAAAAACAGACAGAAGTTGTGGGAGAGTTACAGATTAGCTGGTGTGTCATGTGCAGAGCCCATGTGCAGCAGCAGTGGAAAAAACCCCTTTGTGCATTTGGCCCTTAGATTAGCCAGTTTGCATGAAGAGCATGGAAACAGTGGAAGAGGCAAGGCTCATTCTTGTAATATTAAACTATGGATTATGTATTACATCCAAACTTGTCTAGTGTGTAAACAAAACCCTATCCAGCAGAACCAGACCTGCTGGGAATTGAAACACCACATGAAATTTCTATAGTCTGCATTTAAAACAGATGACATAATGTTCCCATGGAAGTTGATCAAGCTCTTTCTGTTGCTCAAATTGCCTTAGCCAGCTTGCAGTAATCTTGATCTATCTGAAGTCAATCAGGACAGACTGAGCAACTGGGTACAAGGCACATATTCCTAACAGTTGCGATGTTTTTGTCTGGCAGGCATGTTGAGGACGTATCCAAGGTATTTTGTACTGCTCTCAACTACACAGCCATGCGAATCCTTGGGGTCAGTCCCGATGACCCAGATCTGTTGCGGGCTCGGAACAACCTCCACAGTAAAGGTGACTAACCAGGAGGCCACCTCACATGAAGGTGGCTTTGTTTTTCAGTCTTGTTATCCTGTGGAAAGGGAACTCTCCTTATTCCTAGAGTGAGCGCCTAGTTCTTCTAACATCCTATCACATCCATGGACTGTCTCCTTTCAGGAGAGTTGGAATCTTTGGAATTTAATATACAACACACTGTTTAATATTGGCTGCCTTGAGTGCATCTGCTTAAAGCACTAGGCATGAGGATGCCGTGATAGAGCTCCATGCTGTTGTGCACAGGAGGCCAAAGTTCCCTGTTTGGGTCTTCTCTCACCACCGATGCAGCATAATTGGCGGCACAGTAAGGAGGACTCTTTGGAGAAGGCTGAGAGGAGGAGGGATGAGGAAATAATCATCCTTTGGCTCCAGTGGGAGTGTTTTGTTTATACTATCCCTTTTGCAGACAAAAAAGTCAAACAGTAAGCATTTGTTTCTTACAGAAGAGTCCATTTTACTGCAGCGATCTTTGGTTTTATAGATATCTGTATGAGTTCTTGTATATTTGGCTCTTCAGGTGGTGCTACAGGAATCGCTTCCTGGGGAAAATTTTGGCTGGCTGTTTTGAATGTCTACAGCTGGGAAGGACTGAATACACTTTTCCCTGAGATGTGGTACGTGCAGTTTTAGAGTATTACAGTGCAAGCCTAACCATGTCTTCTCTGAAGAAAGTGCTGTTGAATTCAATGAGACCTGCAGGTATATGGCAGTAAAAAAATTAATACATAATAATGTGGCTTACTCCCTGGTAAGTGGGAATAGGATGGCAGCTTTAGCTAACATAATTTATATCTATACCTTCTCATAGAAACGACTGGAAGGCAATAGGTTTGGCAATAGGTTGGCATGTTTGCTAAGTCCCTTGTTCAACTTGTCACATCAGTTCGAAGAGCCAAAAAAGACCTAAGTTTCAGGAGGCCCCAGAGACTGGCCACAGGAAATCTAAATGTCAATTAACATTTTAGCTCATACTGGTGAAAATTTGGCCTTCAGAAACCTTTTTGGGTAGGAAACCTTAGCTTTACGCAGGCTATGGTACAAAGGCGAGACTGACTGCCATTGCTCCGCCCACTTTTGTCTCTGGCCACGCCTGCTTTTATGCCTGCTCATGCCCATTATGGACATGCAGTCACACATTGCCCATGTGTGAACACAGACCTCAGCCAAAACCGGCTTCCCAAGCCCCAGTTTAGCATGTTGTCTGAACCCTAAATTCTGGTTAGTGTTAACTATGGTCTGTTTAAACAAACCAGCTTGATGAACTGTGGCTTGCAGTTAGCCTGTTTCAGTAATTAAAATTTATTAGAGTTTGTCAGGTTCAGGCAGCAGAGCAAGCTGTGTTTGAGGGAAACACCTCCTTGGGGCTCAGCCAACCAGGACTGCGTGTGAGCTCCTTCTTGTCCCATTCAGGTGGGTCATGGGCTCATGGAAAAGGAAGGCTCGGTTGTTCATGTACGCTCAGCCAGTTTCGTCCTGAGTCTGCTCTGGAGTCCCTGCTGCTATCCGGGTAGCTGGTCGTTGGATGGATGTTCTGGGAATCTCCTTAGGGCCACAGATACATGGCTACCGGCTGCCATTTCTAGAGTTCTGCCCATCCTTTACCGCAGGCTTCCCTTTTGATTTCTGATAGGCTGTTCCCTCGCTGGATGCCAGCCCATCCTTCTACTCTTTGGTGTCACTGCCGTCAAGTTTACCTGCCCATGGCCTACTGCTATGCTGTGCGACTCACTGCGGAAGAAGATGAGCTGGTTCTGAGCCTCCGGGAGGTAGTTCAAAAGGGCCTTTTTTCCTTCCTCCGTCTGCCTGTTTCTCTCTCTCATAGAACCATAAAATTGGAGAGTTGGAAGGGACCCAAGGGTCATCTAGTCCAGCCCCCTGCAATGCAGGAATCTCAGCTCAAGCATCCATGACAGATGGCCTTCCAACTTCTGCTTAAAAACCGCCAAAGAAGGAGAATCCACCTGAGGGAGAATGTTCACTGTCAGACAGCTCTTACTGTCAGAAAGTTTTTCCTGCTGTTTAGTTGGAATCTCCTTTCTTGTAACTTGAAGCCATTGGTTTGAGTCCTACCCTCCAGAGCAGGGGAAACAAGCTTGCTCCACCTTCCGTGTGACAGCCCCTAAGATATGTGAAAATGACTATCCTATCTCCTCTCAGTCTTCTCTTTTCCAGGCTAAACATACCCAGCTCCTTCAGCTGCTTCTCATAAGGCTTAGTTTCCAGCCCCTTGACCATCTTGGTTGCCCTACTCTGCACTCGCTCCAGCTTGTCAACATCCTCCTTAAATTGTGGTGCCCAGAATTGGACACAGGACTCCAGGTGTGGTCTGACCAAGGCAGAATAGAATGGTACTGTTACTTCCTTGATCTGGACACTGTGAAATGCTTTAGAAAAGTGTTTTTGCTGTGATTCCTCTGGAGGCACCACAGATGTCCTTCTGGAACCCCAGCGAAAGCGTGGCTTACAAATTATATTGACATCTTTAAGACTTTATATCTCTTTAAGGTCATACAGAAGTCAAGGTACTTGGTCCAAAAGTGTGTGATGGATTGGGAGGCGGAACATACAGCAGATACATAATTGAAGCATTTACTTAGATGGCATAAACAGAATGAAATTCTGTGGTCAAAGAAGACGCTCTGCCTGGTCTTATAGCCGGTCCAAGGCTGAGAAGGAACCTAGGCAGCCTGTTTCCAGCTTTCTCTTCTCTTGCCAATTCTGCTTGGTGTTGTGTGACCCTTCTTTGCACCCAGGAGCTCTACACCCAGGACTATTCCCTCATTGACTGGCCGGCGCAGAGGAACAACGTCGCTGCGGGTGATGTGTACACGCCACACAGTTGGCTGCTCTCCATCATCTACGGTGAGCAGAGCGTGAACTCTGGGCTTGGAAGGTAGTCATGCTTGTTTGCAGACCTGTTTGCCGTCGCCAGGCCTCTTGTGCTGTTCACTAGCTGAGGTGGTACTGCTGGTCAGAAGAAGGAAAAGCGGATGGTTCACAGAGAGGCATCGCTGTATTGCCCCAGGTGGAGATCAGGGCTGCCCGTGTATACTTGGAAGTTAGTGGGTCTTCCTTCACTCGGGAAATGTAAGGTTGCCTGCCTGCTCTCCTTGGTGCTTTTTTTGCTTCTGCTTTCTGGCACATAGTGGATAAATGCAATGGAAGACTCTGTAGAGGAAGGTTCGGCCCCTGTGAAGAGGCCTCACCTGTATGCATGCACTGTGTGTAGTTGGCCTAAATGCCTCTCTGGCAACGGCACATCTCCTGACATCCGAAGCGTTTCCTTCAGATATAAAAGCTGCATAGGCCTGGCACGGGGTGGGCTTGGCCTGGTCAGGGCAATGCTTGTGTGAGTCTTCTGCAGAGAGTCCTCTGCCTCTCTTGGTCAAGGGAGCCCTCAAAGCTTTGCTTCAGCCTGCCTTTTCCTTTTTAATCTTGCTGGCCGTGGCTGGCTTCATTGCTCAGAACTTGGATTAGCAGCCTACTCGACATTATTCTCCTTTTGTACAACTCCACTTACTGGTGTATCACCTGCTGATTTCACAAGCCATTGCTTTGTTGTGATTCAGAGATTTCATCCAACAGTAGACAGAAGTGGTTTGCTTTGTTTACCTGACAGGCCCACTCACTTTGCAGGGTTGCTGCAAGCGCTCTGCACATAGAAGAAGAAGAGTTTGGATTTGATATCCTGCCTTTCACTCCCCTTCACGAGTCTCAAAGCGGCTAACATTCTCCTTTCCCTTCCTCCCCCACAGCAAACACTCGGTGAGGTGAGTGGGGCTGAGAGACTTCAGAGAAGTGTGACTAGACCAAGGTCACCCAGCAGCTGCATGTGGAGGAGCGGAGACGCGAACCCGGTTCCCCAGATTACGAGACTACCGCTCTTAACCACTACACCACACTGTAGCTTACAGCATATATCTTTCAGCCCCCTAGTCTCTGTGTTCTCATCCCTCAACCCTTGCTTGGCTATCAGCTGAATCGGGACTCCAGAGTCACAGTAATGCCACAGCAGCTGATTCTGGGTGATTCCACTACTTTAGTGCAGTTTGTGCTGGTACAGGGACATGTGCACAGGGATTGTTTGCAAATGTGGCTTTGCCATTTTCCAGTGACAGGATTAATAATTCACAAATGAAGTTTGATTAGCTCTGAACTGCTATGGAAACCTAAGTTAGGGATTTGCTAAGTGTATGTGGCTCAGTCCTGCCTGTATTACTCTTCATTGCTCATATTCAGCAGATAAATATGAAACCTCTTTGTTTCTCTCTGCTTCCATTCCAGCAATTATCAACACCTACGAGAGATTCCACAGCACAACCCTGAGACAACGAGCAATTGAGCAGCTGTACGACCACATTAAAGCTGATGACCGATTCACCAAATCCATCAGCATTGGCCCTGTAGGTCACTTGGAGTGGCACTTACAGCTCAACAGCTCTGGAATGGAACTTGATTTGCAGATTCCAAAATGTTTGTTCAGTGCATCTGTTCTTGGTAGCACAGTACCTAATGAGCACAGGCAGATGGCTGCAAAATTTGTCACCCCCTTGATCACCAGGGTTGATTTGGCTGCCCTGACTGGCTGGTCAGGCACCCCCAACCTCCCCCCCCCCACATCCCTCCCGGTGGAGCACAGCCATCCCGGATGGAAGATGTGTGCCTCATGCTCTTCAGTGGAAAGCAAATGGTCGTTGATGAGCCCAGGCTCAAAGCTGTACACACCTGGAAGGTTCCTTCCATAGAGCTGAGTGGAAATCTCAGCAGCAGGGCACATGATCTGCAAGCAGAAGGTCCTGGATTCCACCTTTGGCACCTCCCAGTTGAAAAGGAGCCACAAGTACCAGCAGAGCTCAGAAATAGCCCCGGTCTCCACTGACCCCCTTCAGCCGTTCTGCAGTGGGGAGAAGCGTTTCGGCTCCATCCCCACCTCTCTTCCAGGCAGGGGAGGGCGGTTGGGGCAGAGCTCAGCATACTTGTCCCAGCTGCAGTTAATGCTGGAGGCAGCTACTGTTGATGAGTCTTCTTTTTGACTGATGTAGGAGCTGAGTTTATAAAGAGGCACAAATATTAGGGGCTGTTTGCTCTATCGTTCTTAGGAGAAATGAGTTTGCCTTTCTCTGCCCATTTAGATATCTAAAACGATTAACATGCTTGTGCGCTGGTATGTGGAGGGAGACAAGTCTGCTGCCTTCCAAGAACACGTTTCCAGAATCCCCGACTACCTCTGGTAAGGCTTTGTTGAAACTCAGACTTGTACATCCTTACAGCTGCTTGTGCATAATGCTCTTAAGGACTCCTGAGTACTCAGGGTTCATCAGGAGAGACTGGAGGACACTTGGAAAGTAGCTGCTGAACTCCCCTGATGAGAGCAGGATTGCCTCCTGTTGGTGTTGCCGTTCACCATTTGGACGGCATATTAAGCTCCCAAGCAGAGGACCATCCTCTTCTCTTCCCAGGAGACCAGTAGTATTTGAACAATAAGGTTGAGAGTCGGCAACTTGCCCAAGGCCTCCCTGTTGGCTTAAGAGCTGAACAGGGATTTGAACCTGAGTTCTCTTCAGCCCCTGTCAAGTGGGGACTCCCTTAGGGTAAAGTTTATGAGGAGCTCATTAGTGCTGGTGTGAAGATAATTCAGCTTGCACCCCCTTTGCCCATTTGTTCACCCAGGGTACAGGAAACATAATTGAGGTGCAGGACTCTGTTTAGCCAGTCTACAACACTGAATGCTTTCTGTCTCCTTGCAGGCTGGGACTGGATGGCTTGAAGATGCAGGTAATAATCCCTGGCATGGATGAAAGGGATTTATTTTTTCTCTGTCTCGTTGAGGGTCAGACTTGTGCTTCACAAGATGGTGTGACACTGAATCAGTCACCCTGTTCAAACTGGAAAAGCTGCTTCCAGAGTGGCTTCAGGATCAGAGAAGCCGCAGGGTTAGCTGACATATTCCTGCTCCAAATTGCCCTTTCTCCTGCACCCCACAGCCACCCTCTGGTTTCCGAAATGTGTGGGGAAATGCATTATAAACTTGGAGCAACAAAGCAGTTTGGGAGACGTCTAGAACACAGGTGGCAGAAAGCTTGCCATGAATCCACCTTAACGCAAGTTGAGAGCCACTTGGTGTCAGTGGTTGAGGAGTGAAAACAGAGCTTCTCCTTGACAGTTGCATCTTCAGAAGGTCGTCTCATGAAGCATTTTGAGACCTCCTCCATTCTGGCCCAAATGATTTAGTATAAGAGCCCCCAGAGGACTCCTGCGACATGTTTACTTAATACTTTAGGGATAAAGCTCCCAAATCCACCACATTCAGATATCACAGTTGCAACAGTTTAAGCCTGTGGATGGATCCAGAGCACCATATAGTTTTGGGTTATGGCAGGTGATTTTCAGGTGTTGCAGCCAAAAGAGACAAACACAGTTTTTGGAGGGGTGCAGTTGACCACTTGCCCTTCTTGGCTCGAGGCATCTAGCAAGAGGGTATTATTGAATGACTCAGCCCAGTAGGTGATTTATGTCCCCTCGCAAGAGGAGTTTTTGAGCACTGCAATAACTATTGTCCAGTTGCTTTTAGTTTATTTTTATATTTTAAAAACCCTGTCCTGCTCTTCTGGTGTTCATGTGCCACTCAGGACGGCTTACAACAAATTAAAACCACAATACAATTAAATGTAGTAAAATTGAAATGAAAATAAAAACACACATCAGATGAACTACACAACATTAAAATCCATTTTGAAGCAACAGTGGCTGAGATCCCACATGAAAACCCCACTAGCCAACTTCACTTTGCCAGTACCAGAGGGAGTCCTGGGTGGCACTTGCCCATGAAACATTAGTTCTTTGGGTATATTGCCGCAGGTGGATTTTAAAAACTCATAGGTTGAGAGAAAACATTTATCCAAGTTATAGATAAATGTTTGAGTTTGTAAAACGGTTACGTTGGTTACATCCTCTAAAATGCAATAAAAAGAAATCATATAAACTACTTGTTGTATGCTTAATTATTTTTGCAGGGATGATTAAACCAGTTAACAAATAGTTTAATGTTAATGAGAATTCAAATAATATTAACTAAAACACAAAATATTACGTAAAGTAGATTACAAATGTTTTGTTGGTCACTACGGAGTTCCCCCCTCCCAGCTATTTTGATGGCTAGCACTTGGTATACGAGTGGGGAAGGTTGTAACAAGGACTCCCTCGATGGCAATAGCCTTTTCCTTTTTACCCCATTGTCAGTTTTAGGGGAAATTGCTTTTGGGGAACAGCTGAGCACCTTCTGCTGCCTGCAAGGGAGACAAGTCAGGTGGGAGGCGAGTGTTTCTTACTGCACCTTCCTTCTCTTTCAGGGCACTAATGGGTCACAGCTTTGGGACACGGCATTTGCTATCCAAGCTTTCCTGGAGGTAATTATTTTTCTTTGTTTTGACCTAGGACTTAATAGGAGAAAACATGGCTGTTCTCTGTAATTTTGGGGAGAATTAGCCTGTAGGTCCAACACACATGAATCAAATGACTGAAGAAGCAGTCTGGGATATAGAGAGAGCATATTTAGTTCACACAACACAGAAAGGTATTGGAAATGGTGACATGTCACTAGTAGAGATGCAGTCAGGCAGACAGCCAGTAAATTTCTGTTAAGAATGTCTTTTGGTTGCTATTGCAAGGGAATGCAAAGCAGCAAAGTTTTAAATAGCCTAGGATGTTTAATTAATGTTACTCAAAGGGTATTCCTCAGCACATAATAGCATGAAGGCAGTTTTGTTTCGTACATAGGAACCACAAGGAAGTCTGAGCAGCTTTAGGACTTTGGCGGTGAGCCGGGGAGTTTAACTCTTTCCCTGCCCCAGTTCTGATATAGTGATTTATTGGAAGCTTCCATTTACATTTCAAGGAAAGCATATTCCTTGTGTTCATGGGAGTTTCCTTCAAATGCAGATGACAGTTCTGAGAGGCCGTTTTTGCCAAGCCTGTAGTAGGGAAAGAGTTAAATTCACTTCCGGTGTCATCCCTACAGTCCCAAAAGTCACTGCTTACCTTAATCTCACAATTATCACAACTCAGTTACTGCTTGACCCTGAATTCTAGTGAGATTTGTGGGCCTGCCCCCCCCGGTAAGTATAGGATAAGATTGTAGCCTTAATTCATCAAATTTTAATGAAATTAATCTTAACAAAATATTATTAAGATTGAATACTGCTCCTGGATTCAGTTTTTAAAAATCACATTATGTCAAATGAAACACCTTTTTCTTTCTTTTTAAGGCAGGTGCCCATAAAAGGCCTGAATTTAACTCCTGCCTGCTACGTGCGCATGAGTTTTTAAGAATCAGCCAGGTAAGAACCAGGCATATACATATCCATGATCCAGTTCTGCTGTAATACTGCCCACATTCTAAAAATATGTAGGTTTTGATTTTGCAGTGTGCCTCATAGTTCTGTCCAACAACCAGGTGTACAGCCACACCCACCTCTGCTTTGCTCCCAGGAATGTCTCCCTTTGTTGTAAGCCAAAAATAGCGTATCTTCTGAGTTTATGCCAATGAAAACTCTGAAACGTGAGGAGTTAGGAGTCCAACGTTTATGCAAGAATGTGAATTTCAGCCTCTCCAAACTCACGTCTTGGGGGGAAGTGTTCCAGCAGGTGAACCAAATTTAACTACCGTATTTTTCGTCCCATAGGACGCTCCGTCCCATAGGACGCACCTACTTTTTTGGGGGGGAAATAAAGGAAAAATTTTTTTCCTTTATTTCCCCCCCAAAACCAGGTTGGGGAACAGTGGGATGGCGGTGCTGCGCCTCCCCGCTGTCCCCCGAGCTTGTGGGGCTGGCCGATGTCTGCCTGGCGCGAGGGGCACTCTGCTTCAGGGCGCCCCGTGCGTTGGGCGGCAGGCTACTGTCTGCAGCATGGGGAGCCCTGCGGGAACATCCACGCTGCGGATGTCTGCCTGGTGCCAGGGGCACTCTGTTTCACCAGCACGAAGCACGGGGCGTCCTCCGAAGGGCGCCCCATGCTCCGCGTTGCCGGCTGCCGCCCGCAAGCCTTGCGCGCCGGGGGGAGATCCCCCGGGTGCGCAAGGCTTGCGGACATCTGCACGGAGCACGGGGCGTCCTCCGGAGGCCGCCCCGTGCTCCGCGCTGCTGGCTGCCGCCCGCCGCCCGCAAGCCATGTGCGCCTGGGGGGAGATCCCCCGGGTGCGCAAGGCTTGCCAACACCAGCGCGCAGCAGGGGGCGTCCTCCGAAGGGCGCCCCGTGCTCCGCGCTGCAGTCTGCCGCCCGCAAGCCTTGCACTCCTGGTGGGAGATCCCCCGGGCGTGCAAGGCTTGCGGATAGCTTTCTGGAGCCTGGAGAGCGAGAGACGTTGGTGCGCACCGATGCCTCTCGCTCTCCAGGCTTCAGCGAAAGCCTGCATTCACCCCATAGGACGTACACACATTTCCCCTTCATTTTTGGAGGGGAAAAAGTGCGTCCTATAGGGCGAAAAATACGGTACTACATCTGGATGACTTTATTCCTTTTCTCTATGCAGAGAATTTCTTGATTTCTTCTCTGTAGTTCTCAAGGCACTGCAACATCAAGAAAGATTCCTTGCTGAGGTCAATATTTGGTTTTGTTTTTTTTTAATAATTTTTATTGGGTTTTTACATTTTATAACAACAAACACACACACAAAGACAAGAACACACAAACACACAAATACAATTACATACCCTAATTTTCTTTACCCACTTTCATTGACTTCCCCCCACCCCCTCCTCTTACATCCCAGTTCCAAAATTAATTCAGCAAGTTCTTACCTAACCTCTTAAAGATATTCATATTGTTTTTAAAAATTAAATTCTTTTTGTTTATCTATATTCAACTTATCCAATTCTCTTATAATCATTAATTTCTTTTTTTTTAAGGTCGATCTAACTTCCCCTCCACAAATTTTCCCTTTATTATATTAATTATAGGTCACATTGACCAAGTAAAACAAAACATAACATTTTATAGTTCTATTCTCTCCCCCCCCTGCCCCGGTTTCTGTCCCTTCCCAGACAAATGTCCAAAAAAAACAAACAAAAAATAGTTCTTAGCCCGGATTCCTCATGTCCGAGGCGTCTGATTCTCTGTCAGTCCCTCTCTGCCAACTATGTTGGTAGTCCTCTTTGTTGGTCCTAAGACCCCGAAGGAGTTCAGTCAGAGTTACATCATATTTTCTTTCATCCAGAATGTTAAAGAGTGTTTGCTGCGAAAGACCATCTAGTTTTCCATACTCAAGAGGAAAGTCCCAATCATGTTGCTTTATTCTTTTTAGTTTTAATATTCCAAGTACTCCAGGGACTTCTCTCTTCTTCTTTCTCATCTTTCGCAGGTTTGTAATCCAAAGGTCTTCTTGCTCATGCTCTAACAATGCAGATTCCTGGTTGATATTTTCCACTTGTAGTGTCTGAACTCCTTCTTTCTTCTCTGTCAATTCCAAAGGCATCTCTTCCTGCTCAGCTGCAGAGTTTTTATCATGCGTCTCCTTTGTGCATTCAGCAGAGTTGTTTGTTTCAGAATTCAAGGTCATAAAAACTTTACTCAGAGCCATACTCTGCTCCTGCAGGATTCCCACGAGAAAGAACATTTTTTCTATCTCCGCCAGTAATTTTCCCTCTGCAGCCATTGTAATGTCACTAATTCCCCCTAGGGGGCTTTCAGTTATTTAGTAGTCCTTTTCCAATAATCTGTTACTTTGTTATTATCAATACTTTGTTTCCAATCGCCTCAGTCCAAATGTATCAGCTTTAATTCCAAGAGTTGTTAAATAACAAAATTCTTTACTTTGTCCGCCCGTTTGACAGCTTCTTTGACAGCTGTCAAACTCCTTTCACTTCTTCCTCCGGCACCCAAATAGGACACTCCGGGTTTTTGGGGGGGATTACACACAAAGTTCCAAAATTCCCTTTCTCTCCAGCACAAAATCTTCTTCTATCAAATTTGTGAAAAACTTTTAAATCATCAAAACAGTATTCATTCCGCCTTAATTCTCCGTTCCTTGCTTTAAATCGTCTATAAGTAGAGGGGGTGCGGACTTCCCTTTAACACATCCCCCGATCGTGCCGAATTCTCAGGATAAAATTTTTAAAGTCCAAATTCCACTACTCACGGGTCCTTTGTTATCCAGTCCAAATTTTGGGAAGAAAGTCAGCGCTCTCCGGCCATGGCTTGCGGCTTCACTCCACTGAGGTAGCGGTCTACTCTCAGCACCACGCCACTCTCCGTACCCTCTCCGCAGCCTTTAAAAAGGCTCTTCGTGGGTCGGGGAGGGCGCTTAAGGTGCCCACCGAGTCACCAAGTCCGCAGGCTTCCGCGCCTGCGGTTTCTGAGGGTCCCCGTGTCGCCGGCACGGCAAGACCCGTCCTCAGTAGAGCCGATTCCCTCCGGAGCTCGGAGGGAATCCGCCATTAGCCGTTCGCGCTAACCCGGAAGTCTCCGCTGAGGTCAATATTTGATGGCATTGAATTGCTGAAGTGTCTGTGTTTGTTTATAGTTGCAAATATCTATACCCATACAAAAATGTTTTTATGTCTATAACACCTTCAGGCCCAAACCTGAAATTACAAAGACCGCTGTGGCTTGTGCTTGTATTTCAGACTTTTTATATCACTTTCTCCCTTGCGTCGTCTAGCATTTTTAATAGCGTTGTTCTTAAAATAGTGTTCCTTTTATGCTGATTGCACTTGCCTTCTTTGTCTGAGTGTAGCTTGTATCTCCTTCAGATTCCAGATAATCCACCTGATTATGAGAAGTACTACCGTCAGATGAACAAGGTATAATCACAAAAAGAGCTCCCGTTCTGAAAGCAGCAATGCCAGATGCTAAGTTTCCTCGCTCTTTAACCTAAATCTTCTTTCTTGTCCTTGAAAACTGACCTGCAGTTTATGGAGAGGCAGGCCCCCAACCCTGTGAATGATTCTGCATTCATTTTAGGTTTTGTTTATGGTGTTTAACTGAACTATTTGAAATCAAAGGCTTTTCTTTTAAAAATAATAATACTAAAGTAAATGGATTATCTAAAAGTGTAAGTTTTTCTGTACTCAAATGCTGGGAGAAAGGTCAGCTGGGCAGCAGAGTTATTGGCAATATATGTGGTCCTGCAAGAATCCCCTGCTCTGCATTGCCTAATGCTTTCAATTGTCTATTGCTCTCCAGGGTGGATTTCCTTTCAGCACACGGGACTGTGGCTGGATTGTAGCTGACTGCACTGCAGAGGGGCTGAAGTCAGTGATCCTTCTGCAGAACAATTGCTCTTTTATAAAGGAGCAAATCCCACCGAACCGTCTCTTTGATGCTGTGAATGTGGTGAGTGGCTTGGAAGGAGAAGCAGCCCCTGGGTCAGAGTCCAATCTGCCTCCCAGACGATGTTGCCTTTGGCTAGTTGGTGGTCATAAGCAGGAGGTGGGGATTTCTGGGTGAAGCGTGGAGCTTGTGGGAGTATTTCTAATTTCCGCTGGGCCACTGCTTAAGGCTGTGGGGCCACTCCACTGAGCTCCATCTTTGCCATGCCCTTGTCTAGACACACTCTCTCTCTTCCTCTGTGTCTGACTTCAGTTGCTGAACATGCAAAATGTGGACGGTGGCTTTTCCACATATGAAACGAAGCGTGGCGGCTGGCTGCTGGAGCTCCTGAACCCTTCTGAGGTGTTTGGTAAGAGAAGGGACTTGCTTTGCATCCATGCTAGCATAGTTAGTAAGAGGTTTGTGTGTCAGTGGAAGTCCTCTTGGGCAAGCATGGGGAATGGTGCATCGTTGTCTCAGTAGAAGAACTGAAGCCATTCCACACCCAACCACCCTGCCTGCTCCGGCAATGTTATTTGGCTCCTGCTGGCCCCTCTTAATCTTCAATCGAACTCTGATATTAAAAAGTTGACAACAACTGTACCCGAAAGGAAAAGACAAATTATTTTAAGTTTCAAGAAAAAGAGGCATGCCACACAGGAATCTCACATCTCTCTCTAGAATCTGTCTTACTGATTTTCAGTATATAGCCTTTATTGATATTTCTGCTGCATTTCAATCTATTAATCAAAATAGACTCTGGGAGAAATTTGAAATTGCCAACCTTGACTGCACTCTTTGGCTTTCATCCAAGAACATTACAGCAACACAGGAATGAAGGTCAGAGGAGGTTTAAATGGTGACATGACTAAGGCTTTTAAAAGTCACAAGGAACGAAGGAAGGTTGCATTCTGACTCCCACGCTGGAAGCTGGCTCCTATTATGGATCTATGATCTGTGTTGTTTTATTGGTTCTGGTGCTGTGGGTTTGTCATGGCCTTTGGCTGTATCAGCAAACTTGTATTGTATTTTTTGTGGTTTGCAGGGGATATCATGGTGGACTACACTTACGTAGAATGCACCTCGGCAGTCATGCAGGGGCTGAAGCATTTCCAAGAGTGCTTCCCTGAACACAGGGCAGAGGAGATCAGGTAAAAGGAGGGAAGGAAAGGAGCGGAGCAATGGAAAAACAGGATGTGAAACCTTCGTTTCAGAGTTGACATGGGAAAATAAATTCCCTCCTGTCATTGGGCACCTGACCCTTCTGTGGGGTGGGAGTGAATAGCATTTTTATTCCTTCCAGTCTGGGCTAGAGAGAGTGGTGCTGGGAATCGTGGGTATTCACAGGGTTGAAAGGGTTTCCCACTCTTTCCTTTTTGCTTAGAGAGACGCTGCAAAGGGGCCTCCGCTACTGTCAGGAACTTCAGAGAGCCGATGGTTCCTGGGAAGGGTGAGTGTTCCTCATAAAGCCAAGGGCCGCTTCAAGGATTTGTTGGCCTTTCCAGCTGCTTGGCAGGGTATTTAAAATAAATAGCAAAATGCCTGCCTTGGGGCAATTTTAAGAATCGGAGGTAAAAAACCCCACTTTTCAGCACCAGTTTGAGACCTTTGGGTGGTTCTAGTAGGAGAAGCCAATAGCACCTTTTTATTAGCAGTTTAATTTGTCTGAGAGACCAGTGTGGCATCTGACCCTACAAGTCCCGGGTTCAAATCCTGTTTCGGTCGTGCTCCCACTGGATAGCCTTAGGCAACCCGCCTTCCTGCTTTGTCACAGTCACTCAGAGAGTTAATATTCATATCTTGTCCATATGAAACACCTTGAAACTGCCCAGTGCTATATAAATGCTCAGCATTCTCATTTATCTTTTACTAAGTCTTAAACCATCAAAGTTAGAAAAGAAAATGTTCATGCCTTTAGTTAAAAAGTAATTGTACAAATGTAATACATAAGCTTGACATATTACAAGAATTTAAAATTTGTTCTAGAATATTGTATGGAACATGGCTGGGGAATCTGTAACCCTCCAGCTGCTGTTGTTTCCTACTTGGCAGGGGGTTGGACTCGATGGCCCTTGTGGTCTCTTCCAACTCTATGATTCTATGATTCTATGAACTACAACTTCCATAATTCCTGGCCATTTGCCACTCTGACTGGAGCTGATCTCCCCTCCCTCCCAGTCAAGAAAGAGCATGCCAACACCCTCAGGGGCAATGGGTTGGGGGGCTGGTAGTGATAGAACTGAGTCACCAGGTGTAGGGAGAGAGGGGCTAGGGGAATATCTAGGGTCAGCCAGTATTCTGAAGTTGCAGGTCCATACACACCTAGGAGTAAGCGCCACTGAAATTAGCTCTCTTTAGACAAATTGTTGATGCAGTAAGTGAAGGGAAGCTGCAGAGTTTTTAAGAATAAACATTTAAAGTAGATGAATTGTATAAATGCTATGAAGACATTTTTTTAGAGAGAGGAGGTGGAATTTATAGCAGCTTGCCAGATGGAACGATCTCTTCCCCCATCCCCTGTGTCCCACCCTAGCCAATTTTGGGAGGTGTGTGAGTGTAAGGGATTGGGGGGGGGGGGGAGCTTTTTTATGTCCGGGTGGAAGTCTTTGCAGAGGAGGAGCTGGTGGCGTTTATCAGAGGAATCATGGCCAACAGCTTCGGCAGCATTTGTTTTTATTCCATATCTGAAGTAATGGCTGAAATACTATAGACTGGTATCTGATGCCAGAAACATGAAATGAAGCAGAAATGAGTTATGTCAAAGAAACCAGCTTTAATTTCCTCCAATATATCTCACGTGTTAAAAATGATTACAACATTTTTGTAAGCTGAATGTATATGTTCCAGACATATACACTGAATCGTGTTGGCTTAATAGATATTTGAAAGATAAGGAAAATAATTTATACAGTTGGTTTTGCTTCTGCAAGTAAACTTCAGGCTCATTCCCTTGATTTGGGATTGTTTGGCACAGCAAGGAGGAAGGAACTGGCTCTCCTCCCGGCTCGGTTCTGTTTGCTGACTGACTTCTCCCTCCTAGGTGCTGGGGGGTGTGCATCACCTACGGCACGTGGTTTGCTCTGGAAGCCTTTGCTTGTATGCAACACACCTACCAGGATGGGTGAGTGAAGACCTTCACCAGTTTTTATAATGGAAGCTCCTCTGATCAGAAGAGCTTGCTGGCAGTGAGTGGCCTTTCATTCAGCATGAAGAATCGTGCTGTCTCCCTACACTGAGCCTAGAGGCAAACTGCTCTGGGATTCAGCTGGGAGCCAGCCTCACCTGAAGAGCCGAGTCAGCCAAGGTGGCCGCTCTCTCAGGCTCACCTGCGCAGGGGAGGGACTGGAGAGACCGGCACTACTGGGCCAGCCAGACTCATTGTTCTCACCCACAACTTACAGCGGTTTCAGCAGCTGAGGACAGGCCTCCTGGGTCAGCACTGGTTTGCAGTGGTGACATCCGCTCTTCTCTCCATAAGTTTCTTCCCCTGTATATATTATCCTGGCCCTATCAGAATGCAGAAAGACCATCCCATCAGGCATCCTGCAGATGCTTCTCCCTTGACATTTCCAGATTCGTCTTGTAGCTCTCAGCCAGTTGATGGGT
The DNA here is from genome assembly GCF_964252035.2 of Podarcis erhardii. Lineage (NCBI taxonomy): Eukaryota > Metazoa > Chordata > Lepidosauria > Squamata > Lacertidae > Podarcis > Podarcis erhardii. Next base: position 134,795,108 of record NC_138497.1, on the reverse strand, counting down.
GCTGTCTCTATGGGTGCACATGCACTCTGGGGAGCACTGAGCCTGTGCTTTTCCTTGATATCCTGTCTCCTTTTCATCTGTCTCTGCCTGGCGTGATAAAATTCCTTGCCTTGTCCTTGCTAACCACCATATGTTCCTCCGCTGAGGACATGGAGCCACTTTGTGAGTTCCCGTTCTCCTGCCCTTTCTCTTCCAGAGCGGCCTGTGGGGAGGTGACCCGCGCTTGTGAGTTCTTGGTCTCCAAGCAGATGGAGGACGGTGGATGGGGAGAAGACTTTGAATCTTGTGAGCAGCGCAGATACATCCAGAGCACCACATCCCAAATACACAACACTTGCTGGGCTCTTCTGGGGCTCATGGCTGTTAGGTAAAAGTTTGTGCTTGGAAGTGACATTGACCCTTGGCCTCTGCACGGGGATGAGGGCAGATAGAAACAGCCACCAGTCTTGAATTGCATCTTTGGGGGACCCTTGCTCAGCTGACCCCCACTGGCTAGGAGAGGCTACCACCAAGCATGCCCAAAGAGCAGCTTCCTCGGTCTGTGCTGCAACCTGCACACAAGATGTCCCTTGGGAAAATGCAGGCCTCCCTTTCTCCTGGAACGCCTTTGTGCAGAAATGCAATGAAACGATCACAGCTGCCTTGTCTGACAAATATTTCTGCCTGAGAATAGCCTGGTGTCACTGCGCATCTCTCCTCGTTAGCCATGCTCCTCTGCCTTGCAGGGAACAGAAATGCTCAGTTGCTGCATCCAGTTCTTGAGGCCGTCCCTTTAGCTGCTCGCTTTGTTTGTGGGAACAGTTAACAAGTCTCTGACTGAGGCCATGCTAACCTTGGCATTTGATCTTCCAGCCTAGGATATTACATCACTTGCAAGAATCTTTCCGATATTTGTGAATTACCTGAGCCTGAGCCTTAGCTTTTCCTCTCTAAACCTACTTGAGCAGTGAACTTGGGTCAGAACAACTCTTCTTGCTTTGCAGGTATCCAAACGTTAGAGTCCTGGAAAGAGGGATCAAAGTTTTGATTGACAAACAGCTGCCTAATGGAGACTGGCCTCAGGTGAAGTCTGCCTCGAGTGCATTCCATATAACGGAAGGGCACAATGGAATTCCATATAACGGAAGGGCCATTTGCATACATTCTCTCTACACTAATACACCTACAAGCACACCTTTCTTCTTAGCTTCTCAGAATTCCTCTTCCACCCTTGTTGCAGATTTTCCTTCAAGCACCGGAGTCTCTTTTGTGTTCCTTGTTCCAGTATGACTCCCACCACCCACGTTTTAGCTCCTGTTTGTACCAATCCCAATCAAACACAGCCTTTCCTTGGCTGGGAGGGATTCCCTCTTGACTATTCAGCAGCTCATGAAAAAAGCAGCCCTGACTATTTCTACTTCTTGGAAGGGCTGGTTCTCAAAGTGCCCATTAAGCCGCCTGAAGTTTTAAATGTTTAAGCATGGATCAGGAACAGTGGAAGTAGGAAAGCTGGCGCAAGCCAGACTATCAAGATCACTGTGCATTGTCTGGTTTATCCTGGAATGCCTGCATATTGGAATCGGAGCCTTTGGTCCAGCTCATGCTCAGGGCAGTGAAGGTGTCATTTATTTATTTTTAAAATGTAAACATTTCAAAAAGTATCAGCTGCCTTTTCACCATGGATAGTCAAAGCAGCTCACACCTGTCATATGGTACCTCCATGTATGAGGAGGTTTGTGCAGGTGCTGATGCCCTTATAGGTCGCTCATCTTTCCGTGCTTCTTACTGTGTTGGAAAGATGAGAGGATGGATGAGATGGAATTTCTGCGTTTCTTTGCCTTGCAGGAGAACATTTCCGGAGTATTCAACAAGACCTGTGCCATCAGCTATACCTCCTACCGAAACGTCTTCCCCATCTGGACCCTGGGGCGCTTTTCTCGCCTGCATCCTGCCCACCCACTGGCTGGCAAGCGCTTGACGGAGGCATTAAGAAATGGAGAGAAGGGCCTGGCTGGCAGGATGGCAAATGGACATGGAGAAGCACCACTCCCCTCTTCCTGAGTTTGGGTCTGGTACCAACATTGCAGGCGTGGACTGCCTATCTCTCTGCTTATTTTCTAAACTCTTGGGAAGCTGGTGAAGAGGGAGAATTGAAGGGGAAACACGGAAGGCTTCTCTGGATGGTTTGCCGTCCTCTTGCTTCTCGTACTTATACATGCCAGGTAGAAAGGAGTTGGCCCCGGAGAAGTGATGAGTGGCAGACTCTGGGTCTGTGCTGTGGTTGACTCGCATTTGCTGCTCAGAATGACACTTTAGACACAAAAAACCCATGATTCTGTGCCCTTTACTGGACATTAACCTTTATTTAACTTTCTGTACATGCATACCAAACATGATGGTGGCTGCGTGTATCCCTGCTGCTTCACTGTTATACTTGCAGTATTTGCAGTGGAAGCAGAAGAGTGTAACTTTTAGAGTAATTGAGGTAAATTAACACATAACGTAATCAGTGTTGATGCCTTATTTTTCTCTTACCTTAAAGATAAGCTTAAATTGTTCTTTAGGGTATGGGTGGGGAACCCTAGTGCCTCATCCCCCCTCATGGCCAACCTGCTGGGGTGCGTAGGTGGCACAACAATTGAATAGTGTGCGCTAGTTGCATAGACTCCACATTCATATCCCAGGGAACAGACATTCTGGGACTTGGGTCTACCCAACTGCCACTGAGAGCCAGCCCACATCCAAGGTAGTGGGGAGGCTACAGCTGACCACATTGCCTAAGTAACTCATGGTCCTTGACGTCTGCCAGCATTGGCCAGCATTTTGGAGCTTACATAGCCTGGGGTGCAAGTCCCTTCTTATCATTTGATCTACTTACCCCAAGCAGAACATAATTCTCTTACCAGAGAAAATTCAATACATGTTTTGTGTAGATGGACACAGTGACATACACGCAAGCCTTGGCCTGTGCACATCTGGCCCTCATCTTGCTGTGTTGCAGGGGAAAGGTTTGCACAAGGCCTTAACTTGTGGTTGCTGGAAGGCAAGTAAAACCCTCCACGCTGACAGGCATTCCAGAGCTTTCTGGACTCGTGACCCTTGGTTCTACCAGGCTGTCCTATTTACCAATCTAGCAGCTACATTCTGTGTGAGCTGCAGCCTCCAGACTGTTCAAGGGTAGCCCCGTGTGGAGTGCATTGTAGTAATCTATATGGGAGGTCAGTAGAACATGGGCAACTGAGGCCAGGATATCCTGGTCCTGGAATGACTGTGAATGGAAAATCAGCCTTCCTGGCTTGGCACTCCAATGACGATTTGGAATCCAGGAATCTTTCTTCCAGGAGAAGTGCAACCCCTTCCAGAACAGGTCATGCATCTCATTCCTGGCTATGGGAACCAGCACCCACAGGATTCAGTCTCACAGCCCCACAGCCCCAAAGCCACCTACCCCAAGCAACCATCTCCTGGAACTACCTCCTGCTGATGACCCTGAAGGTAGGAAGAGAACGGCAATGCTGCCTCCAACTCCTCTTCCAGAAGTTCCCAGAGCTGCTGAGAAATCAAGAAGATGCCACAGGGTTACAGTCCCCCCCCTTCCATCCCAATAAAGGGCATCCGTCAGGGCAACACAAGTGCTAAAACGGGTCCTGGAGCCAGATTGAAATGGCTCCAGATAATCTGCTTCCTCCAAGAACACTCTGCAGCTGCCGCCCCCCTTCACCTTGCCCAAGAAGTAAATGATAAGAGGCGGGACTAAACTTCTGGATCCAGGGACAGTCTCTTCAAGAGGGGTTTATCGCCACCCCTTTGAAGGCAGAGAACATAACTCACTCTCACAACAAGGCACCAGCTGCTCCTAGACCCATCCAGTCAGTCTTGCTAGTGTTTTGTCAGTCTTTTGGGCAGGGAGCAAGAGCACAGGTGTGCAATTGGCCTTAGCACCAATTGAATTTTGCTCTCAAAGTGCTTTTGCAGCAGGCGAATAATGGAGAGGCACTGGTCGGCACCAGCCCATTTGCCAGCTCTGCTGCTGGAGACGGTCAGAAATTATTTAGAGGATGGGTCTGCCTTCTGAATGGGCTTAAACTTCTATTGAGAAAGAGCTAGCATGTTCAGAACAATTGGGCTTACTGGGGAAATGGGGAGGCTAAACTGGGAGTGAGTTGTGCATTAGACCCGTGGCATCTTTCTGCTCAGGAATTCCCAGAGTCTAGATTCTAATATAGGGGTTTGTGACATTGGAGGCTCCCCATCATTGAAACGTGGCCTTCTCCATGCCCCAGAAGGTACTGCAGTGGGGCTGCTGCATGTAGGAACCAGACCCATGTGCTGAATCGATGCGCAAGAAGTTTGTCATCTGGCAGAGGGTTGATGTGAAAACCATTTCCTACCTAGGCAGCTTGTATCTGTAACTACATTTACCATTAACCGCCACCTCCCCCCCCCCCCGCCAAGCTACTGAAAAACTGGCTGGAGCATTCAAAGGCACGATGGTAAGTAGAAACTGGGTCGTGAGATGGGTGCATGGCAGAGCAATGATGTGCCTGCATGTGCCTTGCCTTTTGTGACCAGAAGTGAGCCATGCAGCCGCCAGGGCTGGGAGCAGCTGCTGCTTCAACCCCTCTGACCAGCAGACCTTGCGCAGCTCTTGGCTCATCCCGACACGGGGCTGGCGATGGAAGCACCTTAAGATGCAACCGGGGAGAGAGAAAAACAAAGCATTCAAAAGGCGGCCTCAAATTAGTGCTGGAATTTAATAAAGTTGTACAACACCCAACAGATATATAAGTGAAAATCTTCAGAGGTTTCCCAGTACCATTTTACTGATAAGTTTACTTTAAAAAAAAAAAAATACTGCTTAATATAGCAACAACAACTTAATAAAAACCATTAAGTGGCTTACATAAAAACAACAGTTCACCAACAGCCTCCAATAGCATTTGAAAAAACAAAACTACACAAATAAAAATTAGGAGCCAGAATCCAGGAAAACTTGGGTATGCCTGCATATTTTAAGGAAACATTTAAAGCTAATTGCCACCTCCACATCACAAATTACGGTACCTGAGAGAGGTCACTCCGGGGGGAGCATGCTGTCCCTGAAGAGGCCCCCTTATGTGCTGTTGCCAAGGGACAATGGCCGTGGTCTCAGTAAACCCATCTCCTGACCTGGTGGTCATAAGCAGCCATAAGATGCTTAGGATGGCTGTTCCACCCAGTAGGTAAGCTGGGCCATTTTGGTCACATCTATACTATACATTTAAAATGCATGGCTTCCCCCAAAGAATCCTGGGAACTGTAGTTTTTAAGGATGCTGGGAGTTGTTAGCTCTGTGCAGGGCAAACTACAGTTCCCAGGATTCTTTGTGAGAAGCCATGTGCTTCAAATGTGGTATGGCTGTGATCTAATTCGGCTGCCCACAGGCCTAGCCAAAATAAATGATTTCAGTGGCGCAACAGGGCGTACTGTTAAGAGGTGGCGACATCATAATGCCGTAGAAACATTCTAAACCTGTTGAGCTTCCTGTGAGCCTTTCAAAGCACTGGGACAAGTGACCTGTCCAGCCAAGGCTGTTCCTTACCAATTAATCCTTCCTCACCAAGGAGGAAGAAGAGGATGACCGAGGAGAGAGAGTGGATGAAAAGGATTCAAGACGAAAATGTGCACCTGAAAAATCAGATTAGGCTGCTCAGGGAAAACTATGAACTCCGTGCTATGTTGGGTCAACAGTGTGACAACGGCAGCCAAGTCCAGTTCTTAACGTCTCCAATTTCTCCTGCATATACTGATGCTGGTTTATTGGTGAAAGGAGGTAAGGAGCAAGCTCTACAAATTTACTTACAAAACATTTTAGAAATAAACAAGTGATAAGCATATTCCTGCCTATGTGTGCATTTGAATTTATATGTGCAGCTCAGAAAGACGTGGCCTAGTTTGCCCATCTGCGTAAAACGCTCATTAGAGGAAGAGGCACTTGTAATAGAAACCTGCCTTGGCTGGGTCGTTGACGAGTTGACGAGTCTCCTCAGCACCTTCCTGTTTCAGCTTTTGAGCAGAACTGAATGAAACTACGTAGGCTTAGCAAGTCCATTAATTTCATTTGTATGAAATTTCGTTTCATTTTACTTTTTATTTGTATACCGCCTTTCTATGTTGCTATACACAAGCTGAAGAAACAACAGAATAGACAGCAAAGAGTACACACAAAATAGAATCTGATCCAATACAAAAAGTCATAATAAAAACATAAGTTTAAAATAAACAATTTATATCAAATAAAACAATATTAAATAATCCATTAGAAATAAAGTATATACATTCATCAGTGCCATTCGTAGCTTTAGGCAAAAGTAGACAGGTCTCTGTCTTGGGGAGCTGACAATGTCCTTTCCTGAAATCATGAAAGTGGAGCAAATTCCAGTCTTTGTATGCAACAGTTCCTGACCAGATGATGGCCCCTGTCATCTGGTTTAGGTACTTAAATATTAAATTGCACCTCTACCCGTGTTTAAGGTGGGCTAACAGCAAAGAGTTTTGCACATAAAATGCAATGATAACAATAAAACTAGGTAATATTTTTTTTGAAAATCTAAAGTTTCCAGGTTTGTGTCTTAACATGCTATTACGCAGTATAAAATTGGGTTTTGTTTTTTAAAAATGAGCTGGAGGCTGATATGGCTGAAATTTGAGATCTATCTGAGGAAGGACTTAAACACGTGTAGTTGGAGTGGGGGAAGAGTGGGCTGGTTGCAAGTCAGAGGAATCGACACTTACCCTGACGGAACTGGCGCAGGACAGGATGTTATGTCTGCTACGCCTCTGGGGTCTCCCTCCCCCCCCACCTGTCCAGGCATTCATCATTCTCCCCTGCTGCTGCTGAGCAAAAAATGTGACACTTGTTGCAAAAAAGCGTGCAACTTAGTTCAAGAGATGGGGAAGAAAGATGGCCCCAGAAAAGACAGAATCAGTGTTGAGAATTGCTTCTGCTGAGTCAGTACTATTTAAAGGTAAGGGTAGGTATGGTGTCTGTGTGTATTTGAGGGGGTAGAGAGAGGAGGGTCCAAAACATTTTGCTGCATGTGGCGCTGTAGCAAACCCCCCTCTACAGCCACCCCCTCCTCACCACCAAGCTGTGTCACAGCCAAGGATGGTCAAGTTGTTTTGATGCCTGAGGCAGAAAAATCCCTCAATTGCCTCTTCTGGGGAAGTAAAAATTCAGCAATAATAAAGGCTGCTTTAATGAAATTCTCTCCCTCCCCGCCCTCAGATAAGATCCTTCTTGGTGCAGAGGAGCCAATCTATCTCCCTGTCTTTACAATAAGCCTGCATATTGGGCTGTTGCCATATATTTGGCGGCAATTGTGATTTTCCTCTTCCATATTCTCTCAAGAGGAGTGGTTTGCCTGTTTTATAAAATAACATCTCACCCTCAGACACATAAGACAAATATTAGGGTACCTTCCAAGCTGCATTTTTAAATTGCATAGCATATCTCTTTAAGGGTGTACGGCACCTCTGGAACTTTAATCTCGAGTTAATTTCCTTCTCTGGAACAGAGACTCTTGACACAGATGTCAGTCAACTACAAATACACAAACTGCATTCCTTGCTGTAGTTAACAAAACTGTTTGTGTTGTTGTTGTAGCAGCTCAGTATATTGGACGAGAAGATTTTGGTTACTGCTCACACGTCATCTCCAAGGAGCCCACTGTCCTGCCCAACCCCAGTGCCCAGTCACCGCTGAAGCAGCTCCAAAATGAGACTCCCCCCTTTCAGCCTAGAAGTGGTGAAAAGAAACCCGGACATTTGTCAAGCATGTCGTGCTCCACCATTGGAGGAAAACAGCTGGAGGAACCCACAGAACTGATGGGACTCAAGAAAGCGTGGCTGATGGACGGCCCTTTCCCTGGTGGCGATAAGGCTCAGACGCCCCTAGCACTAAGCATGGGTGAGAAATGGTCACTGGGTGTCCACTCTGGGGAAGGGAAGAGGGTGTGGCAGTTTATTTCATGGATAATTTAAAGAGGTTCCAATTTCAACCCATCAGATCAGACATAGCATTGATTAGTAGCAGCTATTGCAAGTGATAAAGTCCTATCTCTGGGCCTATTTAAATGATAGCCAGCTTCACGTGAGATGCTTTCTTCCCTGCTGCCACCACACACTGGTATTAGCCCTGGTTATGTCACTGGTTTGCTAGCTGCAGAAGTGGACATTTCTGAATGTCACAGCTATTGGCATGGTTTGTAATGGTGTACAAAACTATATAAATTGTGTTGCCTTCCTGGTTAGATTGTTAACAGAAATCCATTGGCAGTTGGTCTGAAGAAGAAGGGAGGGGGAGGGGCACATGACACAGCTCATAGTGCTGTCAGTTGGTGAAGGCAAGGGAGACGAAGCGGGAGGGAAGCCACATTGTACTGGGGTTGGAAGGGGCCATCAAAGTGTGTAGTATCCGACCTACTGGACAGGGAAGAGCATGGGAGACTCTCATCCATCAGCATTTTGTCTTGATGTTTCTTTGAATTTGGAATAAACCTTTTGCTAAATGTGCTTTGTTGTAGCTCACTACAAGGCTGCAAGACTACTCAGTTCAAAAGACACGGCGAGCCATTCACCATCATGGACAGAAGAATTAGCTTCCTCCAACCCCACACGCTTGGCAAGCAAGGAGGAAGCTCAGACCACATTTTCAGATGACCTCAAAATACGCAAAGGAAGTTCTTCCTTGGGGATTTCTGAAAGGCAGTCCTATCACCTTTTGGGCAGCGCCCAGGACCCAAGCGCAGGCAAAGCACAGCTTGAATCTCAAGAGATGCCCAGGAAGAAGAGAGTCTGGTTTTCTGATGCACCAGACACAGACAAGTTAAGGAAGTCCCATACGTTCTACTTGAATGGTAATACTGAGACATGGCATGGGGCTGGTGTAAAAGACTGGTGTACCCCTTTCCCCTTCCTACTTCAGATGTCTTCTAAAAATATGGGAGTTGTTTTTTCCTTTGATATCTGGTGGCAGGGTGTTCCACAGGGCGGGTGCCACTACCGAGAAGGCCATCTGCCTGGTTCCCTGTAATTTCGCTTCTCGTAGTGAGGGAACCACCAGAAGGCCCTCGGAGCTGGACCTCAGAGTCCGGGTAGAATGATGGGGGTGGAGACGCTCCTTCAGATATACCGGACTGGGGCTGTTTAGGGCTTTAAAGGTCAACACCAACACTTTGAATTGTGCTCGGAAATGTATTGGGAGACGATGTAGGTCTTTCAAGACCAGTGTTATGTGGTCTCGGTGAATGCTCCCAATCACCAGTCTAGCTGCCGCATTCTGGATTAATTGCAGTTTCTGAGTCACCTTCAAAGGTAGCCCCATGGAGAGCACATTGCAGTAGTCCAAGCGGGAGATAACTAGAGCATGCACCACTCTGGTGAGACAGTCTGTGGGCAGGTAGGGTCTCAGCCTACATACCAGATGGAGCTGGTAGACAACTGCCCTGGACACAGAATTGACCTGCGCCTCCATGGACAGCTTTGAGTCCAAAATGACTCCCAGGCTGAACACCTGGTCCTTCAGGGGCACAGTTACCCCATTCAGGACTAGGGAGTGCTCCACACCTGCCCGCCTCCTGTCCCCCCAAAACAGTACTTCTGTCCTGTCAGGATTCAATGTCAATCTGTTAGCAGCCATCCATCCTCCAACCGCCTTTGTTCCGATTCAGCAGCGAACAGCGAGTTTCTCCAGGGAAAGTGGCAGGTCCAAAAACAAAACAAAAACAAAAACAAAACAAAACAAAACGCTGCTCAGACCTTGACGTGGAAAGCATGGACCCTTTTCTAGAAAGCCTGGTGCAAAAAGAAGTCTGGATGAGCCCTCAGATAACAAGTTCACCAACAGAAAATAGATGGATGTGTGATTGGCATCTCAACCACCAAGGAGATGTATACATTTCAGACATGCCTGTTTTTAATATAAGCTCTGGCCTCTTATAGCAAAGGCCCAGTATATCTACGAAGTAGCCTCTTTCTTTCACTTCCTTGTAGATATAGAGATTACTCAGAACAGCAAGAGGAACGGGCGCATTGTGGGAGAGATTGCCTTCCAGTTAGACAGGCGCATTCTTGCGCATGTGTTTCCTGGCATCACAAGGCTCTACGGGTTCACAGTGTCCAATATTCCTGAGAAAATCAAACAGGTGAGTCCCAGCACTTTGAGGTAAAGTTGTCTTTTTGTCAAAACATTAGTCACTCAGGTCTCAGAGACCTGCTTGGCCATAAAACAACTTCCTAAAGACGTCTAGGGACACGGGTGGCACTGTGGGTAAAACCTCAGTGCCTAGGACTTGCCGATCGCATGGTCAGTGGTTTGAATCCCCGCGGCGGGGTGAGCTCCCGTCTTTCAGTCCCAGTTCCTGCCCACCTAGCAGTTTGAAAGCACCCTTAAGTGCAAGTAGAAAAATAGGTACCGCTTTATAGCGGGAAAGTAAACGGCGTTTCCGTGTGCTGTGCTGGTGCTGGTTCGCCAGAGCAGCTTTGTCACGCTGGCCACGTGACCCGGAAGTGTCTTTGGACAGCACTGGCTCCCGGCTTCTTAAGTGAGATGGGCGTGCAACCCTAGATTCGGACACAACTGGCCCGTACAGGCAGGGGTACCTTTACCTTTTTAAAGACGTCTACCTATTGGTATCACTCATTATCATTCCATACCCAGTTGTTAACAACGCCATAGTATCACATAGTATCACATCCTGTTGAAGAAGCAACCATACCCTTTCAGTTAACTCTAATGCATCTGAAAATGACAGAGCAGATTTGTTCATAGGTCTGGAAAAGATTTACATTTCTGCTAAATTCAGCTAAGTTCCTCCTTAGTTTCTACTAAGTGCAGATAAGAGCCATATTTAAATTGTTTTAACTGGAATGCATACGAGAATGAGAGGGAAATTATTGGTCCATAAGGTGCCTCCAAATTTATTAATATCTCTAGATATCCCACCATCCTTATGGGCAGGGCTGACTCAAAACATTTTGGCACCTGAGGCAAACCACAAAATGGTGTCCCAGAGTGAAGATCTGCATTGTTAGGAACGAGGTGGGCAGGAGACCAACAGCCCCCTATTAGCTGAGAGGCTACTGTAGAGGCACTGGCAAGAGGTTGCCCAGGCAATGGCCTCCAAGGAATGTGCCACAATGTTTGCTTGTCTACACTTCCACTTGTCCTGCTGCTTTCCCCCAAGAAAAACCTGCTCTTTACCACTGAATCGGGGCAAACGTCAGTTGGGTTTTCCATACATTGATGCTTGCAAAGAGCTGGTTTTCCTGGGGAAAGTGGAGGGGCAAACAGAAAGGGTGGACGAGCCTTTTGTAACGGAGGCACAGTGACAAGGTGACACAGTGATAGGGGGATTCCAGCTTAATCCTGCAGATGGGTCACTGATGTATTGCAAATGGGCCATGGAATTTATTTTGAACCTTATCAGATTTTTTTTTTCTGTGAACAGCAAATCCTAATTTTTTTGGGGGGGGGGAATACAGGCGAGTATTTTGAAGTCAGTGGCATTATGTGAATCCTGCAAAAAAACTTGCAAGCACCAAAGCAACCATTCCATAATAAACACCAGTCTGGAAGCAGCCATAATATCAGTAAACCATGTCTTGTTTAGTTTTTGCATAGCGAAATTCTGCCCAGCAATTATAACTTCCTTATATTGTTTATCTTTGATTTGCTCTCTTGTCTCCTAAAAGCTGGCAGTAATTAAGTCTATGTTGCCCTGCATCTCTCTGTATCTTTTTAAAAAGCTATTTCAAGAGTCTCAGAGGGAATTCTGGTCTGTTTCTACTTAACCATAAATATACTGCAATCATTCATAGGCAACAAATATTCCCACAGTGACTTTTTACTTACTTGGTGTGTTTATCTTGTTTTTGCAGCAGTTATTGCTTGGGATGTGACGGCTATGGTTGCTAGAAGTCATCAGATTTCAGTAGAATTATTGCTCCTAACTGAAACTGCGATGCATTATCTGAAATTTGGTTAGCACATTGTCTGATGTGTAAACAACACCAGTGCAATATTTTAAATAATTTGTTTTTCTTTGAGCTGCTTTGGTGGACACTTTCAGTTTAAATTTTCTCAGCTAATTTACTATTCCCAGAAAAATTCTGAATATCTTGTGTGGATTGGGGTATCATTCAATGGGCAGAGCTCACGTCTTGTCAGATTCTGGAGACAATTTCTCACCGAGAGAACTCTGTTCCCCAAAATATACACTTGCTGTTAATATGTCCACAAATCCATGCCCACTTTGGTCTTCTTTGGTGGGACCCAAGATAATGATATAATCCATTAATGTGTTTGCACTGGTAAAATGCTTGTGCATCATGGCCACAATCCAACATCAAATTAAGCACTCGTAGGTTCCTTGATTTTAGCAACTGAACTTTCGAAACACAGACCTTTTGGCTTCCTGCTTTGTTAACAAATTCCATTTCTGCTTCCTTACTTTACTCTTTCCCCCCTTCCTCCCCCCCCCTCAAATATTCAGACCTTGCCCAAATTGCACTGAGTTTCATAGTTAGCCCTATGGCAGGCAGAAACTTGTTACAAACTTCTAAAATTTCTTCCCTTATGAAACAATGCAACAAAACTTTTGATTTAACTTGACCCTATTTCTCCTCTGCTCCTATTGATGCTAAATTAAAATTAGGATCTTTAGCCCTTCCATAAAGTGCTAGCAATAGCTTTTTAAAATGTATATATGTATGTGTATATGTGTGTGTATATCTAATGAAAATACCTAGGTCTCCATGAAATCCCTAGATGGCTCTGTGGACGAGAAGAAGTACCGAGCCATGACCCAGCGCTACCTGGACCTGACTGCTCGCCTGGAGAAGATGGGCTACCACGTGGACGTCCACCCGGTGTTCAGTGAATTCCTCATCAACACGTACGGCATCCTGAAGCAAAGACCAGACCTCAGTTCCAACCCCTTGCACAACAGCCCTGCGGAACTCAGGAAGATGGTGATTGACATTGTCCCATCCAAGTTCCTTGGAGATACCTTGCTGCTCTTGAACTGTTTGTGTGAACTTTCTAAAGAAGACAACAAGGCCCTGTTTGCTTGGTAGTAGTGCACCTGCTGCAGCTCTTGCCCTCAAATCTCTACGGAAAGGACACACAAACAAACATAGCATATATGTAATAAAAGGATATCTGCTGAAAGTGGGCATGGAGTCGTGTGGATGCTTTTTGTATCAGGCTCCTGCTGACGTGAGTTGGTGCTTGTGGAAGGGTTTGTTCATTTGCTTTCGGTTAACTGTTTCTCTCGTTTTTTTTATCGACTCTGTACTTTATACCTGACTTGTTCATAGCTGCTATAAGAGCCACATGTGGGCTAGACGGCGCATAATAAAGTTTAGTAAAAATAAACTATATAAGAAAATAAATGTAGTTGTTAGCACTCAGTTCACAAATGCCAAATTAAAGTGCTGCACTGTTTGTTAAACAAGGAAAGACATGCCTGCCAGCTCTATTTTTTCCTCACATTCTGCTTGAGATGCAGCCCTTGTGACAGCCTGAATGAGCTTCTGAAAGGCATCTGTTCTCTGTAGCTCATACTCTAGCATTTTGACTATTTATCTCCTATATCTGACTAAAGAGCCTTCACTTGTCTGAATTCTAGCTCCATGTGGTCATTGCAAGGGGATCAGGAGTAAAAATGGTACATGTTGTTCTAAAGGGCATCTCCCCCATTGTCAGTTACATGCTGTCTGGGTATGTGGACATCTGCCACGATCCTAATGAAAGATTCTAGTAAAAAATGGTGAAGATCTGTCATAGTTCTTGTTAAGCCGGAAAATCACAAAGAAGCATTAAGGTTGCTGCTTGAACAAAGTCTGCCCTAAAATTTGGAGGTGATCCATAGGTCCCTGGAGCAAGTTGCATGTATTTGTCTCCTGGTAGAGAGTTGCCAATCCTGCTCTGGCCTCTTTTAGTCTGCTGATCCATCTGCCATTGATGCTTTAGCTGAGATTCCTGCATTGCAGGGACTACATTACCCTTGGGGTCCCTTCCAACTCAACAGTTCTATGATTCTATGATAGTTGCAGTTTCATCTGCTTATGGTTACAATGAAGAGTTCTTTGGCTTTGTATGCTCCTTGCAATTTTGCTTGTTCCTTTAAACCACTTCCTGCCAAAACATTCTGTGGTGATGGCATTCCCAAGGTAAGCAAAGTCTACTTTCCTACAGAAATTCTAGAACTCGCTGTGAGAAAGGGCATATTCTCTAACAGTCTCCCAATCACTTCTGGGTGGAACAGCAAAACCACAAACAATTATAATGAAAAATATTTCGGATGCTATAAATAAACTTAGACAGCTTCATCTCAGCGAATGTTGTTTCTTATGAACATCCCACAATATCCCACAACCACACACAAGCTTTTCCATCTCTGCTTGCTTCATGGGCAACAAAATGTGAAACAACTTTCTTTTTATCCATAGATCTTAAGATGTTTAGCAACACTAATTGTTTCAATAGCTGTGTAGTTGTGTAGATCTATTTGTCTCCAAACTAGAGTTATAGATTCTACATGTGATATTAAATGTGTGATCATATTTGCACATGTGTTTTTTTAAAAACAAGAACTGTCATTTTACAACACCTGCACCTGAACCCCAATCTGGATCAGGATGGTTGGAGTGTTAAACTTTTTATTCCCCTCCCCCACTTTCATTCAGATTCACTTTGGGGGGGCACAAAAAACTCCATTGTTAAAATAAACTTGTTGCCCAATTGTGATTATCTAGATAAGCTCCCTCTGGAAGACCCCTTAGCCTGTAAAAGAAAAATAACAACATACAAGTATTGTGGCCCCTTGTAAGGAAGGAGACTCATTCAGATATGAGGTTTCAGAGAATAGTTCCCACCTTGTTAGATGCATGAAAGCAAAATTAGCAGCAACTTTCATGCAGTTTTTATAACTGGGGGGTGAATTCTTGTGAGAATAGTTTGACTGTTTTCGAGGTAGCATTTTATTTTAAGGGACAATGTGCTGCTGTGGGATGGTGACCGATGATGAAGACAGGCTTCAGAAGCAGAGAGGACAGTCCAAAGTGCCATGGAGAGCTGTTTGGAATAGTTAATGAGAAATCCCAGAGGTAGAGGAAGGTCACTGACTTTAAGCCAGAGAGTTTCCTGATCCCATAGTTCCATTTTGTCACCCAGAGCAGAAGAGGGGGAAATCATCCAGGACTCCCCACAACTCTATGAAAGAAAACATAAACAGAGCAATGTCAAAATTAGTGGAGTGTGTCCCCAATTTTTCTGAAGGCAACAACAAAGAGGTAAGTTCAGAATTGGTTTTTGTATAAAGACAGTTCCTTGTGTGGCAATATGGTGGCAATATAATACTGGTGAAACCACAAAATCTATTTTTCCCCTGTCTAAATTAGTTTTGCATGTCTGAGTTCAAAGCATATTTGAATCACCTGTCCATGAGAAATTAATTTTGAAAACAGTTTTACAGGTGTACTGAAATTCTAACCCCATAAGTATCAGAACAAAACTTTAATCTTCTATTAATAAAACCTAAGTTTAATATAACCAACAGCAAAAATCAAAAGGGAGAGGAGGGGGAAATACTTCTAAGTGTAAATGTTGTAAAAATTGAAAATACAATGTTTGGGGTAAACTTTAATGATTTGACATGCAAATGCAATGCTTTTGGAGGGAGATTTCTTCTCAGGGTTTAACCTGCATTATTTAAAAATAAAGTGAATGCATATTACTTTTGCATGCTACTTTACTAGATTATAAGCCCATCTGCACTTGGCTGGGTGTGTGGTGGAGAGGCATCTTAGCAGCTTTGTCTCACTGAAACTCTTTTGCTTTATTCAGAAAAAACACATGATCACACAGAGAAGGAAGAAAAAATGGAAATATCTCCCCTCTCTCTGTGTCCTTCCAACCTCCTGCATAACATCACCACCATTAACCTCTTGTTTTCTCTTGCTGCCCAACATAGATAGCAAACACAAAACCCGTCCTGCCTCTATTATATAGGGTAGAAAGGGTTGGACTGGATACAATCAGACGCCATAGTAAATGCCAGACAGTGGACTGAATCTTTCATAACTGCACTGACTTCAAAAGTGCATGGATTTTGTTTGTTTGTTTGTTTCATAGAATTCCCATGCAATACCAAGTACAAGGCTGCTGGTCAGTTATAAAATAGTACAAAAATATACAATTTTATAACATGCAGAGAATAACATGTGCTGCTAAACCAGAGTGTGGAGCTGGGGGAAGTCTGGGGTGGTGGTGGGAGGGTGGGTTTTTATGTTTTAGGGGTGGAGGGTGGAGGAGAAAAATGGGGGGAAATGTGGATGATGTATTTTTGATAAATTGCTATGTTGAAATCCCGAATAAAAAACATTTTAATAAAATAGTACAAAGGTGATATAAAATTAACTAACACAGCCAATAAACCCACTAAATATACCGGTACCTTCATATCAGGCAGATTCACTTGAGCTTACAGGGCTTTTTTGTTTCAGCAGCACCATCCCTCGACAGTTCCAGCCCCCCAGTAAGGTAGCCCACTATCAATAGGTGCCCAGTCTGATTTCCTTTTCTCGGCCTGCTCCCACCGATGTGTCTGTCAACTAGGATAAGGGATATGGGATTCCCAGTGCCTCATGGTGGTCTACTTGGAAACAGGGAAACAGCTGGATTCCAAGTGTCTTCAGCCCCTCCCCCTCCCCTTGCTTTCCCAAACAGGTATGCATGTGCCAAATGAAACTAATGCACCTAATCCCACACAAAGCAAAACTAGTATAACCAAACAGGAAAGAGATCTTTGGATTGTAATGGAGATCTCATTTGATGTTGATGTGAACAATACATCCATTTAACATGCAGCAGGAAAAGGCAAAATCCATGTTAGGGATCACTAGGAATGGGTTTCCTCTTTTTATTTTTTTAAATGTGACATGAACATTTATTCACTTAAAGAGTTGTCACTTTAAAAGCAAAATCCATTCTAAAAGACCTGCAAAGCTGCTTTAAGTTGCTTGTGATCCCACAACCAGCAGCCAGTCCAAAGAGCACAAATGGCAGAGCGACCTGTATTTTTCCCTGAGCTCGTTGGCAGGTGTGTGTGCGCATCAGCCATTATGTATTCAGTGGTTCTTATATTATAATTCTATGTTGTGAATCACACTGGATAAAGGGGGTATACAAATGTTCTAAATAATAACAACCCTGACAACCCTGACTTGGTCACTTGCACACTATGCACACGCATGGACTGCACTCTTTGATCAGTGGATTTGCTTGCTCCCTGAATAGTCTGAAGCCATGAGCATGAGGTCCATGCGCTCTAACAGGCTCTGCTCTGCACAGGTGATAGATGAGATTGCCAAGGCCATCTCTCAGACCGAGGGCTGCATGCTCCTGGATGTGGATGCGGGCCCTTCCACCAATCGGACCGTTTACACCTTCGTAGGAAGTCCTGAAGATATAATTGAAGGTGCACTGAATGCGGCCAGAACAGCTTTTCAACATATTGACATGGCAAAACATAAAGGTAATCAGAGTGAGATGAGTGTTAATCATAGAGAGTAAGACAGCCAAACAAGTTTTTATTGATGGCGCCTTGTTCAACTACTTTGCAGCCCTCCTCATACTCTGAGCAGCTTGTTTTGTCCTAGATCCGGAAGAAACTATAAATAACCTGTGAGAGGCAATGGGATTTGGGATCCCATAGCACTAGGCATTTCTACATGTGAACTCTCTGGATTCTGATAGTTAAGGTGGGGCCTATGGAACCAGGTTGAAAGATCAGCCAGGAAAACCAGGTGGCCTTGGACAAGTTCCTCCTTTTCTCCTTTCAGCATAACCTACCTTGTGAAGTTGCTGTAAGGATACAACTGTCAGAAGCCGGAGTCAATAGTAGGTCAGCATAAAAACACCAGTGTCAGGGAAGTTAGCTCTGTGCAATGAAACCAGAACAGCTCAAACCCAGTGAGCCCAATAATTCTCCCCAGTAGATCTTGCTCCAATGAGTCGGTTGCAAGGACTGAAGGTCCCTGTCTTCCCACAGCTCCCTAAGACTCCACCTCCACCACGTCCTTCCCAAACAGCCCGAGACTTCTCTGCCTTGTCTGTCTTCGTTCTGCCCTCTTCATACTGGGAGACCAGGGGGGAGGGGAACTAGTTCTTCTCCAGCCTCCTCTTCTGTCTCTGAATCTAGACATATCTCTGCCACAGCCTCTCTCTGCTCACTAAACCCTGTTGCCTCTCCAGCTTCCAGCACCACCTCCTCCCAGTCTGCTCCCTCTTCTCCCTCTGACCAGCATCATCATCCCTCTCCCTGGCTCTGAGCCTTCTCCCCCTGGGGGTTCCCTTGGGGGTTCCCCGGCTGGTGCCTCCCACCAATCCTCTGCACCCAGCCAGTCCATGAGAACAATGCAGTTACTCTCCTGTGTGTTAGCTTGAGCTCCTTGAGTAAGTAACAAATAAACAAATGCAGTAAACAAATGCAATCAATAAATAAGTATTCACCTCTGAGCCTCATGAGAATCGTTTCCAATTTATTCCAAGTTATACAACCTTACAACCGTCTTACTTACCCATCTATGGATTCAAGAGGAGAGGTCATGTGTCCCTGAAAGCTTGTCACTGAAACCCATAAAAAGGAATCTTTAGGAGGAAAATGTAACACAAGTCCACAATAAGCCTCAATACAAATACAGTGGTACCTTGGGTTAAGTACTTAATTCGTTCCGGAGGTCCGTACTTAACCTGAAACTGTTCTTAACCTGAAGCACCACTTTAGCTAATGGGGCCTCCTGCTGCCGCTGCACGATTTCTGTTCTCATCCTGAAGCAAAGTTCTTAACCTGAAGCACTATTTCTGGGTTAGCGGAGTCTGTAACCTGAAGCGTATGTAACCCGAGGTACCACTGTAACTCATCTTTAGGTTGCTTTTGATACACAAATTGCTTTACAATTTACCATACACTTCCTGAATCATAGAATTGTAGAATTGGAAGGGACCCCAATGGTCATCCAGTCCAACCCCCTGCAATGCAAAAATATCAGCTAAAGCATCCATGACAGATGACTATCCAACCTCCCTTGCCTCAGTATCATGAAACCAAAGCGGACACGATCACTTATTCCCAAGTTTCTGATTACTTCTACTTCGTCGATCAGTTCTTCCCTGTTGGTGAGGACCAGGTCCAAGATAGATGACCCCCTTGTTGCTTCTTCCACCTTCTGGGAAATGAAAGTGTCAGTGAGGCAATGGAGGAATTTGTTGGACCTTACATTCTAGGCTGAGTTTGAGTTCCAACAGATATTTGGGTAATTTTAGTCTCCCATGACTACCATATCTCTCCATTTTGAATGTCTGGTAATCTGCTCTAGGAAAGCATCATCCAAGTCTTCAGTCTGGCTTGGAGGTCTATAGCAGACACTCACAGGAAGGTCATTGTTGTTTATCTCTCCTACAATTTTTACCCATATACTGCTTTTGATGTTCCAGGTCATGGATTTCTTCACAAGTGTACACATCCTTTACATATAATGTTCCTCCTCCTCCTCCCTTCCTGTTTGGTCTATTGCTTTTGAGCAAGTTATACCCCTCAATTCCTACCTTCTAGTCATGAGTCTCATCCATCAGGTTTCAGTAACGCCTGTTAGTTCATATTTGCCATCCTGTATTAAGAGTTCCAGTTCATCTTGCTTGTTTCCCATACTCTGTGAATTAGTATACAGATGAAACTATGAGTCATTCCCTCCATCTGCTTCCTTCTAGTAGTTTCCTGTCTTTTAGCAGGTTTCTGTAGCACCACCTCAGTTTCCTGTGCACCAGTGAAGCTATTATCCCCAGTACCAGGTGTTCTTCTGTCTTCTGTAATGTTGTCTCCCTCAGGATTTTGTTTAAAGCTCTCCCGATCAGGTTCTTGCCAACCACCATGAAAAGTCATGCCAACCACCATGAGAAGTCCTTCCTCAAGGAAGTGGAGATCATGGTCGAAGAAGCAAACCTTTTTCAGATGACACCACCTGCTGAAGGGTCTTGGGGCACTGCCCGTCTTTCCTGTTGAAGGTTGGGGCTTGTGTATGTGAAAATGGCAAGCATGGGAACAATGTAGCTGACCCCAAGTCACTCCTGTGTACTTACTAAACTTTTGTCCTCTTTAGTAACAAGATGATGTTACTAAAATACTGTACCAAACACTAGTATATAGGACAAATATCTGTGATGTATTTCTAATGGATTGTTTGGAGGCATAGGCTTGAATCTGTGGTGAGTAACTTTTTATCCTAAAATATATTCCACTTAACCAGTTACTCTGTCCATGAGGTTCAATGACTCTTTGTATTCAAATGCAGCTTCTTGTAAAGTCCAGGTTTCTCTGTATTTTATATTCTCTTTCCCAAAATTGCTGTTGTGGCGATCACACAGGGCCCCCGGACGTTTCACGGTCTATTGACCTTGTGCCACCACTGCGGTTGCTTTCTTCGCTGCCACCACCCCGCTTCTCATGGGGACACATGGAGTCCAGACAGTTGTTAACATCAATAATCAAGTTTATTTTTAAGTGCAGGAATAAGCGTATGGTTTCGGTTTATTTTTCTCTTGTCAGGTTCTTAAATCTTAGTTCCTAACAACTCCAAACTGAATTATTCTCAACTATCTATCTAACTCCCTAACAATTCCTCTCACTCTCTCACAATACAACTCTGCCAACCCACTGCGTATTCCACCCTCTTCCTTCTCCAACACCCAAGCCTCAACTCCCAACTGACAACCCTCAACTCCCAGACTTCAACTGTCTTTTCAAATCCTCCCACTCTATCTTTTGCTCCCCCCTCGCATTCTCACTGGCCAATCACATCACACCCATTTTTAACTCTTTCCTTGATGCATCCTAGGGGCAAACGCCACATTCCTCCCCCCTTAAGAAGATTGCCTCAGGAGGGATAACTTAACCTAGGTATTCTCCTGATCAATCAGCAGTACATCTTTATGGCAAATAAACATTTCCTAATCTGCCATTTCACCCTTCACATCACACCTAACATTTGTACATCATTCTGGTAAAATATACATATATACAAAAACCTGTTACATGTTAGGTATTCAGTTAACTTTCAACTACAGGTCTTCTGGACAAGGCATCTGTGACAGTATTGAGGGTCCATTTCACATTTTTAATTGTAAAATTAAAGTCTTGCAGTGATAGGGCCCACCTCATCAACTTACTATTGGTCTTCATTAACCTCAGCCACAACAAGGGTGAATGGTCAGTACATAAAGTAAAAGTTTGCCCCCAGATGTAGTTCGCCCCACGGCTCCAGCTTCTGTAATGCCCACACGATGGCAAAGCATTCCTTCTCAATGGTCGAATAATGTCTTTCCCTTGGTAGTAGTTTCTTGCTTATGAAGGTGATGGGATGCAGGTCGTCTTTCTCTCCCTGTTAGCACAGCACGGCCCTGATCCTGGCATTGGATGCATCAGTGAAGACGGTGAACTCACGATCATAATCAGGAGCAACAAGGACTGGATTTGATGTCAAGGCGCTTTTTAAGGCGTCAAACGCCTGCTGACATGCTGCTGTCCAGTTAATCTTATCTGGCTCCTTCTTCCGTGTTAGGTCAGATAACGGCACTGCTATCTCGCTAAATTTCGGAATAAATTTGCGATAATAACCGGCTTCAGTTGGAAACCCAATTTCCTCATCGATATCTTCATTGAGAGAATCATCCAAATCAGATGATGGAAGGTGAAAGCCACCACCCACAAGCTTTATGTTGGTCTTAAGTCGCTTCCGTTTCTTTAGGGCCCTCCAATTGAGGTATCGCCTTTTGACTTCTGTTCCCGTCCTTTGCTCTCCTTCACCAAGAGCATTAACACATTCTGCTATTTCCTCCCAAGCCTTCCACTTCACCTCATTAATGGTTGCTTCATCCACTATGGTGAGGATGTATCTGTTTCCCCGCTTGCTAGCTCTAGGCAAGGGCCCTATCAGGTCCAGCCCTAACCTTTGAAATGGGGTAGAGATCACAGGTAAAGGACACAGTTTGGCCTTTGTCTTGTCCTGCCCTGTACCTCGTCTTTGGCAAATATCATATGCCTGGCAATATAGCTTAATTTGCTTCCCCATGCCTGGCCAGTAAAAGTTCTGCGCAACCTTTCGTTTAGTGCGCGTTATTCCCATATGTGCAGCAAAAATGCTATTATGGGCTTGTTGCAAAATCTTTTCTCTATAGGTATGAGGGATTACTAATTGTCTTTTCACTTCTTCACCCCCCCTGCATGGTGGGTCAAGGACTTCTCCATATAAAAGGTCCTTGCTCAAACAAAACCATTCTGGGCACTCAGGAGTTAACGGCCTCTCCGACTTGAATCATAGAATCATAGAATCATAGAATCATAGAGTTGGAAGAGACCACAAGGGCCATCGAGTCCAACCCCCTGCCAAGCAGGAAACACCATCAGAGCACTCCTGACATATGGTTGTCAAGCCTCTGCTTAAAGACCTCCAAAGAAGGAGACTCCACCACACTCCTTGGCAGCAAATTCCACTGTTGAACAGCTCTTACTGTCAGGAAGTTCTTCCTAATGTTTAGGTGGAATCTTTTTTCTTGTAGTTTGGATCCATTGCTCCGTGTCCGCTTCTCTGGAGCAGCAGAAAACAACCTTTCTCCCTCCTCTATGTGACCTCCTTTTATATATTTGAACATGGCTATCATATCACCCCTTAACCTCCTCTTCTCCAGGCTAAACATGCCCAGCTCCCTTAGCCGTTCCTCATAAGGCATCGTTTCCAGGCCTTTGACCATTTTGGTTGCCCTCCTCTGGACACGTTCCAGTTTGTCCGTGTCCTTCTTGAACTGTGGTGCCCAGAACTGGACACAGTACTCCAGGTGAGGTCTGACCAGAGCAGAATACAGTGGCACTATTACTTCCCTTGATCTAGATGCTATACTCCTATTGATGCAGCCCAGAATTGCATTGGCTTTTTTAGCTGCCGCGTCACACTGTTGGCTCATGTCAAGTTTGTGGTCAACCAAGACTCCTAGATCCTTTTCACATGTACTGCTCTCAAGCCAGGTGTCACCCATCTTGTATTTGTGCCTCTCATTTTTTTTGCCCAAGTGCAATACTTTACATTTCTCCCTATTAAAATTCATCTTGTTTGTTTTGGCCCAGTTCTCTAACTTGGCTGCCTCAAAGCACATTTGTAACTCAGTATCTTCTTTTTGCTTTTTGACAAAACTTGAAGTTTGACTGTTAGTCAAAGGAAATAAAAAGGTTTCTTTTCCTTCCTCACACTGATCATTCCCTTGCTGTCCTTCAGCATTGTCTGCCTCTGCTACTGTATCCACCCCCTCAGGATTAGGTGACTGTGGGCTCCCTTTTGCTCTGGTAACTATGAAAGTACTCTGCACATGTTCTAAAATGTCCCAACCAATGAGCACAGGGGCGGGAATTTCTTCCGAAAGGGCTACCTGCCACTTCCCTGCCCAGTTTTTGAACCTGACATCTATTTCCGCCACCTTTAGGATCTCTGCTTGTTTCGAAAGTCCTTTTAAGTTCATTACTTTCTCTGGAATTATGGCCTCAACCCTGACCATTTCCGGGTGGACTATGGTGACTTGTGATCCCGTGTCCTTTAACCCGAGATATCTTTTCCCGTCTATCTTTTCCCGTCTATCCAAATATCCAGTGTTCTTTATCAAGAGATTGTCTTGTTGTATCACATAACAATGCAGGTCTTCGGCCTCTACTACCTCAGCAGGCTCGGGCCTAGTTGGCATGTCTGTTTCCTTGACAACCTGACTAGTTGGGCCCTGCTCCACAGACTGGATACAATATGTCTGTTTCTGTGTGGTGCTATAACTAGATGTTTCTTTTCCTGGTTTACAATCAAAACTTTTATGCCCTAACTTTCCACATCTCCAACATGAAATGTCTTTAGGTCCTGTATAGCTTGTTTTATTGGCTTTTCCCTCAGAAAACTCTGTATGGGTGTGTGCCTTCTGATGTGGGCTTTTTGATGAGGGGCTGCTTCTCTCATCGGTTTCTGAGGTAAACTTTCCTTTGGTTTGCTGAAATTTATTTTTGTTTGTTTCCCAATATCTTCCACCAAATTTTGGCCCATCAAATCCATGGTCTCTGATTTCATTTATTTTATCGCCAAACCCGCTGCTTCCTCTATTGTTTTGGGGTTCCTTTCTTTTATCAGGTACTTCAATTGGCCATTTATTGTGTCGTAAAATTGCTCCAACGCTATCACTTCTCTGATCTTAGGTACCGTGTCTGCATTCTCTTGCTCTAACCATCTTGTGAGGTAAGTTTTTATCTTTGCACCCATCTGCGCATAGGTTTCCTCCCTCACCTTTGTCACGCTTCTAAATTTTTTTCTTCAACTGCTCTGAGGTAATCCCAAAGCGTGTAAATACCAACTGCTTGCACACCTCAAAATTTCGGGATTGTTCCTCAGTCATTTGAGCATATAATTCAGCTAGAGGACCACTTATCCTAACTCTCCACATCATCATTTTATCTTCCTCTCTTACTTGAAAATCATGACAGGCTCTCTTGAAGGATACTAGAAATGCTTCTGGGCTATCATTATCTCTAAACTCAGGAAAGCGTTTTAAATCTATCTTCATTTGATTCTGCCCATCGGTGTTATTACTATTATTACTATTTTCTAACACCGTTAATTCCAACCGTCTCATCTCTAACTGAAACCGCTGCTGCTCCCTTTCCTGCTCAGCCCTCAATTTTTCTCTTTCCAATTCCTGCTCCAGCCTAAATTGTTCAGTTCTATTTCTCTCAAGCTCTAATTTCAAGTTATATTCTTGTACTAATTTCCACTTTTCAAAGTCCTCTGAGAACTGTGGAACTTCTACTTCAGGTGGGGTTTTAGTCATCTCTTCTATTCTCGTTTCTTCCCCCATGGGGATTCCCATTCTCTTCTCCAGAGCTTTCATGTGGGTTTTCTCTCACTGGGGGCTTGGTCTTCTTGGGGGGCATTATGGGTGAGTCAGTATTTTGCACTAATTAAATAAGAGACTTTTACTCTCAACACTGTTCCTCCCGGCTTGGCTTTTCAAGACCCTGGTCCCCAAAGTATAGCTTTAGGTTTCCCCCCTCTAACCTTTCAAGCTTCCTTCCTCTGACCCTGAGCCTAAACCTCCGCCAGAACAGTCTTTTGAGATCTCTTGCTCTTATTGTTATCTCAGTCAAACGGCAATCTGGGGTTTATCTTCAATCACACCCTCGGGCCAGGTAATCTCTTCACCAATTTACCCTTCCCTTCTCCAGGTGTATTGCTTCCCCTCACGGGCACTTAGACTTATCAAATCCCACTGCTGTCGCCAATTTTGTGGTGGCAGATACGGTTCTTATCCCACCGCTGCACCACCAATTTTGTGGCGATCACACAGGGCCCCCGGACGTTTCACGGTCTGTTGGCCCTGTGCCACCACTGCGGTTGCTTTCTTCGCTGCCACCACCCCGCTTCTCACGGGGACACACGGAGTCCAGACAGTTGTTAACATCAATAATCAAAACAAAATAAAAAAATTCCTTCCAGTAGCACCTTAAAGACCAACTGAGTTAGTTCTAGGTATGAGCTTTCGTGTGCATGCACACTTCTTCAGATACACAGTGTGTATCTGAAGATGTGTGCATGCACATGAAAGCTCATACCTAGAACTAACTCAGTTGGTCTTTAAGGTGCTACTGGAAGGAATTTTTTTATTTTGTTTTGACCATGGCAGACCAACACGGCTACCTATCTGTATCAATAATCAAGTTTATTTTTAAGTGCAGGAATAAGCGTCTGGTTTTGGTTTATTTTTCTCTTGTCAGATTCTTAAATCTTAGTTCCTAACAACTCCAAACTGAATTATTCCCAACTATCTATCCAACTCCCTAACAATTCCTCTCACTCTCTCACAATACAACTCTGCCAACCCACACCTAAGCCTCCCTCTTCCTTCTCCAACACCCAAGCCTCAACTCCCAACTGACAACCCTCAACTCCCAGACCTCAACTGTCTTTTCAAAACCTCCCCACTATCTTTTACTCCCCCCTCGCATTCTCACTGGCCAATCACATCACACCCATTTTAACTCTTTCCTTGACGCATCCTAGGGGCAAACGCACACTGTTTTCCTTCCTTCTGATTTCCTGCATGTTTCTGAAGAACTGCCTTCCTCTCCTAGGTGAACATCCTCGGATGGGAGCCCTGGATGTTTGCCCCTTCATCCCAGTGAAGAATGTTACTATGGAAGAATGTGTCCAGTGTGCCAATCTGTTTGGGAAGCGTTTAGCAGGTGAACTGCATGTGCCAGGTGAGTTGGGTTTGCAAGACAGCACCTGGTCACTCCACCTTTCTTCTTGTGGGCAGGTTTGTACCCTACATTGCCTTGATGTTTTGGCACATACAATGTGCACAGACATTCCAGATAAAGTGTGCTGGGGAGCTTGGATGGTGTCCACTGGACCTGGTCTCCATGGGGATATCTGCCCAGGGAGCCTATGCACACAGACTCTATATGTGCCATTGGTAGGGAATGCATGTTATGAACCTATGCATGCTGGTCAATATGTGTGTTGGTTCCCTGTGCTATCACCTTTTCTGGGTAGTCTAACATCATGGCACAATGGAAATATCAGATTCTATCTGTCTGGCGTTAACCTGAAAGAATGGAATTTTTATGACCCTAGGGGAAATGTTTTAAGAGAGTAGGTTTAAATATATCAGTTTTAATGAGAAATAAGATTAAATAAAGTAAAAGTGGATGGCTAATTGGTGAAAGAGAGAATGGAAAATTACAGTATATTAAGATAAATTATTAGGATAAAAATAAAGATGAAGGATTTGCTGAAATATCTATTTGAACTAGAAAACAAAGAGGGGAGGTGTGAGGAGGTCAAGGAAATAAGTCATAGAAAGAAATTATGTAAAGGTTTAACTTGGTTTTTTTTTCTTTCTGTTTTGATTGTATGTATTTTCTAATTATTTTTTTCCCTTTTTATCTGTTTTTGTTTTTTTGGCTTTTTTATTTTTTGCATTTTTTCTTGGAAATGTCTTGGGTTTTTTTTGTATTGTGTTTTCTGTTCTTTTTGTAATGTTTTAAAACCTGAATAAATATTATTCAATTAAAAAAAGAAAGTAACTGCAAGGGCGGCAAAGTTTTTATTGCATGGACAGGCGGAGTCCCCCAAACCCTGGGCGGCCCCCCCCCCGTGTGGAATAGCGACTCAAGACAACGTGCTATAGGATTAAAATTGGCCACAACTTTAATATATTTCAGATGTGGGTAGACCTTGGCTCAGGCATTGGGCGTTTATCCCTCCCAGTCCCCCGCCAGGGATCTGGGGAACATCTGGGTTATCCAGTGTGTGTGTATGTGGGGGGGGGATGGGCTGGCTCTGGAGAACATATGTTCAAGCAGATATAGCCGCCCCCGTTACGCCGCCGTCACAGGGGAGAGCAATGACGACCTCTCGGTGTACGGCCAAAGCCTCCCCTCAAACAACCCATTTAACGGGAACCCTGGTATCGCCACCGCAAAGAGGAAGGGGCATGTGTCACTGCTGCATGCCCCCCCATTCAGGGAAGATAGACTAAAGGATTCCGCCCAAGGCCTGATACCGCCAAAGTTGTGACGTTTTGCTACGGGAAAGGCAAACCTGCCAATGCAGGGGAATTCCTTTCCGGCCCTTCAACAGCGACCTTGATGTAGCAGCACCCACATACTTGTGGAGAAAAGGTTAACCTGCAAAAGAAGTCTTAACTGAGGGTGGGTAGGGTGGGAGAAGCTCGGGAGCCGACTGACGATTCCCAGGTAAGATCCTCCCCCTATTGTGTGGGCAGGTAGTCCCTCCCCCCTACCTGGCCTGATCACCTTGGCAACGCCTCCCCAGGCGGGACTGGGCAACTGACTGAGGTAGGCGGAGACCTCCAGGTATCCCACCTGGGGGAAGGTCATTAATAGTAGTGTCTCTTAGTGGTGAATGGCACTATTTAGCGGGAAGAAACTGCAATGAAAATCCTTGTTATTACATATTTTTACATGGCTACTTATTTGTATATATTTTAAAATTTTATATGACTGTTTTATGATGGCCTATATTTGTAATGCCTAATAAAGATTTCCTGTGCAGTTAGGCACTCTGTTCCCCGGAGGCCAGGGGCAGGGAAGGGGCAGGAGATGTGATCCAAGCCGCTGCTGCCACACAATGACCTCCTGCATTTCCTGAGTGGTGTGAGGTGCTCTGGAAAGCAGTGAGTCCCATGCACCGTTCTGCGGCTGGAAGCTTCTTGAAATAAATCTGTTGCAAGCCAGCTCCTGGCCTGTGGCCATCTGGCTGTGAGCAGCTTGTGTGGATGCAGCGTTTTTTGAATTACCGTATTTTTCGCCCCATAGGACGCACCGCCTGTCAGGGAACTGCCATCGGAGAGACAGGTGGTGGACAGGCTCCAGGAGAATAGGAGAGAATCTGCAGCAGAAGAGGGAACCAGCAGGGGGAGTGCAGGAGTCACAGCGGAGGGGAGGCTCTGGGATGCTTCCAGTGAGAGTAGTGGAGAGGTAACGGGACCCCCGTTGGGAACGCCCACCCTTCGCCGGAAACTGTCACGCAGAGAGTCTCGAAAGCGCATGTCTGTCAAAGAGCTTTTATGTTGGCGTAAATTCCGTAGACGCCCACTGTCAGATACTACCAGCGACTGACGGAGTCATGCTTTGGGGGCTCCGTTAGTGCATCGGTTTGGATGACCAGCCAAACCCCAGAGGGATCAAGCTTTTACGCACAAGCAGCTCACTATCCCATCACAGCAATCTGACAGTCTTTGAAAGCAGCTTGTGCAAGCAGAAGGCATCATGAGCGAACCATCCGGAACCGGAGGAGCAGGAGCGGGAGCTGGCGCAGATCCAAGCCTGGAACAAAGGTACAGGGCGTTGGAGGTCCAGCTGGCACTGCAAACGGCGAGGCTCGAGGAGAGGAGGGCTCAAGATGCAGATAAGGGGAAGACCACCCCACTTGCCAGACGGGTGCCTGGACTGGTGCAGAAATTTGGGGGGGATCCCCGGAACTATCAAGCCTTTAGGACAGAGATGCAATATGCTCTCAATCTACTGTTTGATGACTTCCCCGACGAGAACTCTAGAGTGGCGTACGTGATTGGCCATCTAGAGGGAGGGGCGAGGGACTGGGTTCGGCCCCTGATGGCAGCCAATAATGAAATCTTAAAGGACACAATGAAGTTTTTCCGCGCCATGGACTTGATGTTTTCCAGCGAGATCGAGCAGGGAGTGGTGCGCAGGCAGTTAATGGCGTGTAAACAGGGGAGCCGATCTGTACGTGAGTACTGGACTGAGTTCACCATGCTGATTCATAGACTTGGGTGGGACCTTGCTAGTGAACCTATTCAAATGCTGTTTGAAGAAGGTCTCTCTCCGGCAGTGAAAGATGAACTTTCCCGGGCGCCTAGGGCGGAGTCTATGGATCAGCTGACTAAATCAGCGCTGTCCATTGGGGCATGCCAGGAAGCTAGAGCTATGGAAAAGCGGGAAGGAAAGGGGGAACGTTGGAAGGACTTCCGCATTCCAGAGATTCCGGAGCAGCCTTTCCCGCCAGCAGAGCCGATGGAACTTGGAACAGCGCGCGCGCGCGCAGTTTCAAACACCAGTGAAGGGCGGAAGAAGGAGGGAAAGAGCGGCAAGAGATGCTATCTCTGCCAACAGCCAGGTCACTTTGCCAGAGTCTGTCCGCAAAGGAAGGAATGGCAAGGGATGGCGGGAACTGTTGGGGGGAAGGAGGAAGAAGAAATCACGGAGCCAGTAAAAGCCAACGCCTGGTTGCCAACATCAGGGCACAGCAGCCAGGCCAGGGAGTAATGAATGTGCCCACGCCGGAACCTCCAAGACCAGCGCTTGTGATAGAGGTGTTGCTGGAACTGGCAAACGGACACCCACTGAAGATAAAGGCGCTATTGGATTCAGGTAGCTCATGTAATTTCATGAGCAAAGAGTTTGCAGCTGCACACCAAATACAGACTATCCCATTGAGTAAGCCTTTGCAGGTTACCACGATTGATGGGAGGGAGCTGTTGGGAGGAGAAGTGAGCCAACAGACTGTACCAATGATAATGAGGGTGGCACGACACACCGAACTGATAGCGTTTAACGTAGCCACCTTGGGAGGAGCTCCTATTATCTTGGGTATGAGCTGGCTGGCGCTACACGATCCGCTAGTAGGCTGGCATCAGAGAGTGGTTTCCTTTGGATCAGCACATTGCCTAGAACACTGCAAGGAGGGAGAGGCTCAGGCAGGCGCCAGGGGCACTCTAGCAGGGATGGAAGTGATGGACAAAGGGAGGGTGCCACCACAATACGCTGACTTGCTTGACGTATTCAGCGAAAAAGAAGCAGATAAACTGCCCCCGCACAGACCCTTTGATTGTCAAATTACCTTACTCCCAGGAGCACAATTGCCAGTGGGCAAGCTGTATGCAATGTCAGACAGTGAGATGCAGGAGTTAAGGGAGTTCATTGACAAGAATCTCAAGCGAGGTTTCATCAGAGAGTCACGAGCGGTGGGGGGCAGCCCAGTGTTCTTTGTGGACAAAAAAAACACGGGCAAGCCCAGGCTTGTATGTGATTTCAGGGCCCTAAATGCAGTGTCAGAACCAGTGACTTTCCCTATGCCCAGAATTGATGACATTCTAACACGGGTGAGAAAAGGGAAAATTTTTACCAAGCTGGACCTTAGGGGGGCATATAACTTGATACGTGTGAGAAAGGGGGATGAGTGGAAGACCACTATGTTCACCCCCTTGGGGGCCTTTGAGTACACCGTTATGCCTTTCGGATTACAAGGGGGCTCCGCCTGTTTTCAATCATTCATGAATCACGTCCTGGGGCCACTGCTCTACAAGAACTGCGTAGCGTTCTTAGATGACGTTCTGGTGTACTCAGACAATGAGGAGCAGCATGTGCGAGATGTAAGAGAGGTACTGAGTAAGCTGCGAGAAAACCGGCTGTGGGTGAAACTGGAGAAGTGTCAGTTTCATACCAAGGAGGTGGAATTCCTGGGGTACCGGTTGTCTGACAAGGGATTGGCCATGGATCCCAGCAAGGTTCAAGCGGTACTGGAATGGAAAACACCAAAGACCAAGAAGGACGTGCAAAGGTTCCTGGGCTTCGGAAACTTCTATAGGAAGTTCATCAAAAACTTTGCCCATTTAACAGCGCCCATCACGGATTGTCTTAGTAGCAAAAAGAAATTTGTTTGGACGGGAGAAGCGCAACAAGCGTTCGAACGCTTAAAGCAGGCGTTTGCGTCGGAAGAGCAACTCTTGCACGTGGATCTACAACAACCAATGAGAGTGGAGACTGACGCGTCAGACCGAGCGGTGGGGGCCGTTCTTCTCCAGCCGGGAAAAGATACGTCTGAATGGAGACCGTGTGCATTCTTCTCGCGGAAGTTGAACAAATCAGAGAGGAACTACACAGTGTACGACCGAGAACTGCTCGCCATTCATGAAGCATTCCGGAAATGGCGGCACTTGCTGATTGGGGCGCAGCACAAGGTTCAAGTCCGAACTGACCACAAAAATCTGGAATACTGGAGAACAGCCCGAGTGCTGAACCAGAGACAAGTGAGATGGGCCCAGGAGTTCTCCAAATTCCACTTTGAGATTCGTTACGTGCCCGGCTCCGAGAACGTGAGGGCGGACGCTCTTTCCAGGAAACCTGAGTACTTAGAGGGGGAGGGAGCGCCTGAGGCAAGGCATGTAATCCCTGAAGACCGCTGGGTGTGTGGGGCGGCATTGGTGGGGCAGAGGGAACTGATAGAGGGTACGGAGAACGATGAATACGCCCAAGAGAAACTCAGAGAGCTCCGGAGGACAGAGGAGAACACAGGGGGGTTCGAAGAAAAGAACGGGGCGTTGTATTACAAAGGGGCACTGTACATACCCGACGGGGAACTGAGGGGCAGAGTACTCAAGCAGTTGCATGACAGCCCCACAGCGGGACATTTTGGACAGCACAAAACCATGTGGTTGGTTACCAGGGAGTTTTGGTGGCCCAAGGTGAGGGAGGACGTACGGGAATATGTCAGGGGTTGCGACAGGTGCCAGCGAGCGAAAGGAGAGAGGGTGGCGCCAGCGGGGCTATTACAACCCTTACCCACGCCCGAAAGGCCATGGGAGGCAGTATCCATAGATTTTATGACGGACCTGCCAAAATCCAAAGGCAAAACAGCTGTCATGGTGGTGGTAGATCAATTAACCAAGATGTGTCATTTTATAGCTTGTTCACATGCAGTCACAGCGGAGGAAACCGCCAAGTTGTTTGTAGAACATATTTTCAAGTTGCATGGCGCCCCCTTGAGGGTGGTCAGCGACAGAGGGAAACAATTTACTTCCAGGTTCTGGAGGAAACTTATGAGCTTACTGCACGTAGAACTCAATTTCTCAACTGCCCGGCACCCAGAAACCAATGGGCAAGCGGAAAGGGCAAATGGGGTTTTACAACAATACCTGAGGTGTTATGTAAAAGACAGAGAAAATTATTGGGTGGATAAGTTACCTCTAGCAGAATTTGCCTACAACAACGCGGAGAACGTGTCCACAGGGATGAGTCCCTTCCTGGCAAATTATGGGTGTCACCCCCGGGCATTCCCAGGAGAGGGAGGGGAGAGGTGGAGCGTGCCGGCGGCGGAATATTTTTTTGAAGAGATGGAGGCGATCCACCGTCAGCTTCAACTTAACTTAGAGAAAGCCAAGGAAGAATATAAGAAGCAAGCAGACAGAAATAGGAGGGAAGGTGAAACTATAAGGGTGGGGGACCGGGTGTGGTTGTCCACCCAAGGGCTACCGTTCAAGGGCGGGAGTAAGAAATTGAGGCCCAAAAGATTGGGACCCTTTGAGGTCATACAGCAGGTCAACCCAGTGGCATTCAAACTCAGGCTGCCCAGTCACATGAAATTACACCCAGTATTTCACAGGTCATTACTGTCGCCGTACCGAGAGGGACGCGAGTGGGGGGAGCGTGAGAGAGAGGCCACCCAAACGCCCGTGATAGAAGAGAGAGAGCGCGACATGAACGTGGCAGGAATCGTTGATTCCAGGTGGAAGGGGAATCAGGTGGAATATCTGGTAGAATGGGAGGGGGAAGCAGAGTCGGAAAACACTTGGGTACCAGCAGAGGTAGTCAATGACGAGGTTTTAATAGAAACATTTCATCAGCGTTTCCCAAGAAAACCGCAACCCGTGGCTCGATTTAGAAGGGAACACTTTGGGACCACCGATGAGGAAGGAGAGTTTGAAGGGTTCCCAGAGTCAGGGGTGGGTGAAGAAGCCGACTCCGACGAAGAAGAGGAAGACGGGGAGAGAGACGGTACGCCGTGGCTGGAAGTGTTAGAATCCTCGGACGACGAGGAGAGTTCCTTCAGGGGCTTTCCGCCTTCACCGCCAGTGGGAGAGGAGGCGGGAGGGGGTGAAGGGGGCCCTGGGGGGGAGGTGGATGTCAGGGAACTGCCATCGGAGAGACAGGTGGTGGACAGGCTCCAGGAGAATAGGAGAGAATCTGCAGCAGAAGAGGGAACCAGCAGGGGGAGTGCAGGAGTCACAGCGGAGGGGAGGCTCTGGGATGCTTCCAGTGAGAGTAGTGGAGAGGTAACGGGACCCCCGTTGGGAACGCCCACCCTTCGCCGGAAACTGTCACGCAGAGAGTCTCGAAAGCGCATGTCTGTCAAAGAGCTTTTATGTTGGCGTAAATTCCGTAGACGCCCACTGTCAGATACTACCAGCGACTGACGGAGTCATGCTTTGGGGGCTCCGTTAGTGCATCGGTTTGGATGACCAGCCAAACCCCAGAGGGATCAAGCTTTTACGCACAAGCAGCTCACTATCCCATCACACCGCCCTATAGGACGCATCTAGTTTTTTTTGGGGGGGAAATAAAGAAAAAAATTTATTTCCCCCCCAGGCACGGGGCTGGCGCAGGGGAAGCCCGAGCTTCCCCCGACCCCAGCCCTCAGAAGAGCCTGCTATCCGCAAGCCTAGGGAGCCGCGCCGGTCTCCCCAGGATTGCGGACAGCTGTGCGAAGCCCGGGCGCGCTGAGGCTTCCTAATGCAGGCAGCTCTGCGCAACCTTCCAGAGCCCGGCGCGGCTTGGCGCCGGGCTCCGGAGCGTTGCGCAGAGCTGCGCGGAACCCGGGAGCGCAGGCAGCTCTGCGCGACCCTCCGGACACCGGCGTGGCTTGGCGCCGGGCTGCGGAGGGCTGCGCAGAGCTGCACGGAGCCCGAGAGGGCAGGCAGCTCTGCGTGACCCTTCGGAGGCCGGCGCGGCTTGGCGCCGGGCTCCGGAGCGATGCGCAGAGCTGCACGGACCCCCGGAGCGCAGGCAGTTTTGCGCGACCCTCTGGAGGCCGGCGCGGCTTGGTGCTGGCCTCTGGAGGGTCGTGCAGAGCTGCGCGGACCACGGGAGGGCAGGCAGCTCTGTGTGACCCTCCGGAGGCCAACGCAGCTTGGCGCCGGGCTCCGGAGCGATGCGCAGAGCTGCACGGACCCCCGAAGCGCAGGCAGTTTTGCGCGACCCTCTGGAGGCCGGCGCGGCTTGGTGCTGGCCTCTGGAGGGTCGTGCAGAGCTGCGCGGACCACGGGAGGGCAGGCAGCTCTGCGTGACCGTTCGGAGGCCGGCGCGGCTTGGCGCCGGGCTCCGGAGCGATGCGCAGAGCTGCACGGACCCCCGGAGCGCAGGCAGTTTTGCGCGACCCTCTGGAGGCCGGCGCGGCTTGGTGCTGGCCTCTGGAGGGTCGTGCAGAGCTGCGCGGACCACGGGAGCGCAGGCAGCTCTGCGCGACCCTTCGGAGGCCGGCGCGGCTTGGCGCCAGGCTCCGGAGGGATGTGAAGAGCTGCGCGGAGCTGGGGAGTGCAGGCAGCTTTGCGCGACCCTCCAGAGGCCGATGCGGCTTCGCGCCCGGCTCCGGAGGGTTGCGGAGAGCTTCCTGAAGCCTGGAGAGCGAGAGCCTCTTGCTCTCCAGGCTTCAGCGAAAGCCTGTATTCGCCCCATAGGACGCACCCACATTTTCCCTTCATTTTTGGAGGGGAAAAAGTGCGTCCTATAGGGCGAAAAATACGGTACACCACAAGCCAGCATTCTCAGTAGGCATGTCTGGCTTATTTGTGTACCCCTAATGGCAATCACACAAAGACCCAGCTAACCCCTGGGATGCAGTACACAACTCACAAGTTTCCCAGCATTCCCTGATTGGTCCCAGCACCATGGGGCAGTGTTATGTACTGAAGTTCTCACCCTGGGCCAGCAGGGGGATATTGTAGATAGTTTTTACTCAGGTCCACATATGCAAATAAGGGATCGAAAGTGACGTTCAGTGATTGGATAGTTACAGAAAGTTGTACAGTTACGTTGTACTGGAGCTCTATATAAGCAGGCTGGCTGAACCCTTCAGTTCAGTTCTGTTCTGACCTGTGAATAAACAAGAGCTGTTTGGAGAATCGCTGTGTCGTCTGATGTGTTCACCCACAACTTAACAGGCAGCAAGCTGGTTGCACCACAGAGTTCAAGAGGTGGGGCTGTCCATAGAAGGGAGCCCCCTGCAGTCCTCTTTCCCCAGGGCCTCCTCAAACCTGGAACCAGGCCTCCTGCTCCCTCCTCTCCTCTGACTCTTGAGTCCTGCAAAACCAGCTTCTTTAGGTTGCAGCCTGGCAACTCCCTGACTGGATCCATGTGCTTTCTTAGTAAATCTGCCTCTCTTTTGCAGTGTATCTCTATGGCAAAGCAGCTCTGAAGGAGAGCAGAATATCCTTGCCAGCCATCCGAGCAGGAGAATATGAAGCCCTCCCTGAGAAAGTAAGACTATGTGTTGCTTGCAACAACAGCTGTACTGCCAACCCTTAGATCAGAGGTCAGTGCCCTAGTCTGGGTAGCAATGGAGGCATTTTAAGAAGGGATGCTCAGATTTTATTGGATGGAGCTGGTTTATGGTTACAGCACAGCTGGCATAATGGAACTACCACAGCTGCCGCTTCAAGCTCCTGCTTACTGTTGTACTAGTTGCTAAAGTGTGAGCAAGTCTCTCCCAGTACTTGTGTGTGCACAGGGTGGAGACGCCTTCTCATTCTTGCTCATGAATCATTCCTGCAATGTCCATGTGGATTCTGCAATCCAGCTTCATTGTTAGGTGTATTTATCCATGGCATTTGCATCAGATTTGACTTACAGATTCCTTTTAATAGAAATGAGAAGAACATTCAAAATACACATGGCCACTCGGGCAAATTTCTTTGAACACATTAGCTCAGAACGTAAGTTCCTACAGTGGTACCTCAGCTTACAGACACTTCAGGTTGCAGACACTTCAGAAATAACTCCGCTAAGCCAGAAATAGTACCTCAGGTTAAGAACTTTGCTTTAGGATGAGAACAGAAATCGCGCAGCGGCAGCGGGAGTCCCCATTAGCTAAAGTGGTGCCTCAGGTTAAGAACAGTTTCAGGTTAAGAACGGACCTCCAGAATGAATTAAGTTCTTAACTCGAGGTACCACTGTATTTTAAAGAGCTACTGTAAATATAAAACTGTGTTGATTTAATCTCAAGAAAAATGTTGCATGAATAAATTCCAATGCAGGAATCCCCAGGTGAAAGTGTTCCAAATGATTTTTCTGACTAGATTGAGGACGGTTCTGCTTTCCCTTTCACACCACGGAGCCCATGCTCTCCTGTGCATGCTTAGTCCGTGATAGGGCCCACTGACAAACCAAGAGCAGACAGTAAATACGATAATCATTTGCATTCATCATCACACATCACAGTTCTCAAGCTAACAAATATCTCTTGAGTGTGACACTGCCCAGCAAGCCGGCTGTCTGGCTCTGGGTCTATCTAACAGTGAAATTGTTATTATTACTGGAATATTACAACCCCCTCCTTTTCTTTGTTTTGTTATTTTTTAAGCTAAAAAACCCAGAATGGGCTCCTGATTTTGGCTCTGCAACATTTGTTCCAAGATGGGGAGCCACAGCAACAGGCGCCCGGACATTCCTCATAGCCTACAACATCAATTTGCTGTGTACAAAGGAGCTGGCACACCGGATAGCCCTGAACATTCGGGAGCAAGGCCGCGGAAAGGACCAGGTATTCCTGTGTCCAGGGAAGAAATGGCTTGCAGATTCCCCCCTCCCATTGGAATCCTCCCACAATTCAGAAAAGGGCAAGGAAAGGAGAGATCTCCCCAATTTCCTCCTGTAATCACTAACCCTGTATTACTCTTCATTTTTACCCCACTACATGCATAGAGTTGTGCCTCTCTGCAGGCCACAGATGATGGCAGGGGGAACATATGAGTTGACTCATTGCTCACTGAAACTGGCAGCTTGCGCCAGAGCAGCCAGGAATCAAGGTCTGACTAGAAGCCTGAGGGTTTTGAATCTTCTTTTCAGGGTCTCCTGGGAAAAGACAAAAAGTCCTAGGCTGGGAAGATGGAACCAAAGGAGTGAACTATATTCTCCTAAGACTGGTTAGACTTTTGCTGTGGTCTTTTGGCCCCTACAATTTACAGCTCTTTCCTCTGCTTCCTTAAGGGTAGCTGATGAAGCAGACTCCAGTCCATCAGCCCTCATGCTATAATAATCTTTAAAGTGCCACAGGATTCCTTGTTGTCATTTGGATATGTGATGAAGCGAATGTATGAAGAGTCTCAAAACAGAAATATTTTGGGAATGGGGTAGGAACTTTAAAATCTGGTAGGAATATGATAGGAATGTTAGCTTTTGGCTGCTGGGGTTAAGAAGACAGGAAGTGCTTGGCTCCTGTTTGCCAGCTTCCCACCTTATTCTGTAGATGGTTGAAATTCTTGCTCCTGTTTTTGCTTTGTAGCCTGGGCGATTAAAGCAAGTGCAAGGCATGGGCTGGTACTTGGACGAGGAGAATATTGCTCAGGTTTCTGCAAATTTGCTGGACTTTGAGACCACGGCCCTCCACACCGTCTATGAGGAGGTCTGCAAGGATGCCCAGGTGAGCTGGACAAGGAGGTCGCGCCAGAGCATCTCAGAGATGACCTGAGCTAAGACCTTTGGGGTGAAATGTGTCGGGAGCAAGGAGTTGCAGCCCAAAGCTCTCGCAGCTGTGCCTTTGGCTCACTTTTATGGAGCTGTTCTCTGGTTACAGAAGAATTGATTGCCGCACAGCACACAAAGAGAGAGAGAGCTACCAGTTTGCGTAGGCATTGGCAGCTGGGCTAAGAGCAGGGGATCTGGGGGCCGCCTGGCCCTTTAGCTCACTTCCTGCCCTCTGCTGCAAACGCTGCAGAACAGCAGGGAAAGAGAGGGAAGGGACTGCTGCTCAATTGCATATGTAAGCCAAAAATTCCCCAGTATGGCACCAGAAGAAAGGGACACCTCTCCTTTTTGCCTAGGTAGCATGGGGGTTACCCTCTCTTCCCTGTGCCCCAAACACAGTGGGTGAGCTTTGCCTGTCCTCAAAGAGCCCTCACGCAGCAATGAGCACCTGTGAGTCTGCAAGGGTTAGGGCTGGGGTTTCTGCTCGGCACTAAAGATACCAGACAAATGATTCCACTGCCAGCCATCCAAACCTTTCAAAACATGCTCAGCTTCTTATGAACTGGAAAAGCATCGCTTGTAGGCTGAGACTGCATTGGTTATACCTTCTTCTCTGAGTGTTATTTGAGAACATTTCTGTATTGAGAGTTTTGGGTTATTTGGCTTATTTTCTAGTCTATGCAGTAGTGTGAACTTGTGGTGGTAGAAACTTAAGCGTCATTTGAAGAGCTTGCATGTTGCATCTCTGCCAGAGACTTGTACCTCTGAGCGTGTGTCTGGATCCTTGGGGTTGTGCTGGACTGCTGTCAAATTCCTGTTCTTGTTTCTAGGATCTCAATCTGCCAGTGGTGGGATCTCAGCTGGTGGGTCTGGTCCCCAAAAAGGCCATGCTGGATGCAGCAGAATATTATATTAACAAAGAAAATCTATTCATCCTTGAGGAGGAGCATAAAATCAGACTGGTAACCTACTTACTTGAGTATCCTATGAAATGTATTACTGTACAGTGGTACCTCGGGTTACATACGCTTCAGGTTACAGACTCCGCTAACCCAGAAATAGTACCTCGGGTTAAGAACTCTGCTTCAGGATGAGAACAGAAATTGCACGGCGGCGGCGCAGCGGCAGCAGGAGGCCCCATTAGCTAAAGTGGTGTCTCAGGTTAAGAACAGTTTTAGGTTAAGAACAGACCTCCGGAACGAATTAAGTTCTTAACCCAAGGTACCACTGTAGTAGGATTCTCCTTTTCCACACATACTTTCACTCTGTTTTGCAACTGGCTCACTGTGTTTTTGCCTTACTATATAGTGAGAATGGTTGACATGTGGGACGGATGTAGAGAATTCTGATGGCAACGGGAGCAGAAATTCCCTGGTTTTGCTTATTCACCCCGAGTGAAGAACAGAAATCCATTCAGAAAATATGATTAGTAGTAGCTGTTGCTGTTGTTGACAGTCTGCAGATTATACATAATTGATTACTACTTCTCCATTTGCATTAAATTTCCTTTGCATTAAAATAAATGTTGTGGAATAATGTAATAGTAACATAATAAATTATGTAAAATTCTGCCATAGGGGATAATGAGACGCATTACAAGCTGCAGTAGAATGGAAGCAGCACTGTATGTGATAAACCATGAGTTGGCATCAGTCTTTTCCATCCCTAAACTGTGACCAGCGCCGCTCCGAGACATTTTGGCACCTGGGGCAACCCCCCCCCCGCTGCCCACCCCCCGCTCTTTTTCTGTGCCCTTGCTTTGGTATGGGGGCGGGGGAAGCAAGATTCCACAAGGACTTCTCCTTGAGGAAAAGTCCTTGCAGAGCCTCACTGCCCAGGGGAGGGGTGAGACTCTGCAGGTGGACTGAGGCTCTGGCCAGCAAGCCACTACTGCGAGGGACCAGGAGGTGGCAGCAGCCAAGTGGGCTGGCGAGGTTCTGCATGTGGCTCCAGCTGCCTCCTTCCTTTCTTCCCCTTAATGGCCCATCACCCAGACTATCACCTCACCAGGAAGCTAGCCTGGCACTTCCAAGAATTAGAAGGGGGCTTCAGCCTGCCCCTGGCAAAAAAAATCCCATAACTATATGTATGGTATATTTTAATGTAGTTGTTATTTTTATATTGAAGTGTGGTGTGAACCTAGAAGCCTTTGAGTTGAAAGGCGGACTCAAACGAACAAATAAATAGTTTTTGAAGTTAAAGAAAGAATGGGGGATTCTGAACAAATCTGAGAACTTTTTCATCTGTTCTGCAGGAAGCACATTTTGAATTTTGATAGGCACTCAGACTCTTGGGAATGGAAGAGATAGACATATAAATAAATAAATAAAGGGGTGGGGCAAGGATATGCCTGAGAAGTGGAACAGCTTGAAAGTTCTGTTTAGATTCATGGTGCAGAATGTTGTTATACTTTTTTAAAGGAGGTACAAACACTTGTATAAAATAAATAGATCACACACTCTCTCAAAATGGAGAGAGAGTTTGTGGGATGAACTGCACTGTTTTATCAAGTAATTTTCTTGAAGATCTGAACCCCCCCCCCACCAATTTTGTATTCCCCAGATTATTTCAGTTTCTGTTTGATGCAGTGAATCTCTATTCATTTTCCATTCTCAGGTAATCAACCGACTGGGGCTGGACTCTTTGTCTCCTTTCAATCCCAAGGAGCGCATCATTGAGTACGGATGTTTTCATTGTCCTCCTTCCATTTTTTGCTTGTTTGCTGGGCACCGTACATTTGGCAAGCTTGGCTGGGTTGGGTGCAGGCCTGCACCATAGGATGCTCCTGGAAGTCCACTAGCTTGTCTTACATCCGTTTCCATTGCAAACAGGACCATGGGAAGTGCTGGGAAGCTGTGGGCAAGCGAGTCTGGGGTTGGGGTGACCCATGTGCTAGCTTGAAAGGAAGGAAGCAATGGGCCACTGGCTTCCCTACATTTCCTTATTTGTCTCAGGTCAAAGTCTGGCACCTGTGTGTTGCTCTTTGGTTCCAGAGATGCTCACTGGCAGTTTGAGGGTCACATGCATGCCCAGCCCTAATCTGGGGGAGGTTTGTGAGGTTTTGAGTCAGATTTGACGGTGGTTTGCCCCACCTGCTTGAGATGTAATTAAATGGTTTCATGTGCCATCACATTTTCAAGGGAGTGAGTTTTGCTTAGTGAATGCAAGACCAATTCCTAGAAAGAGACAAAGCAATCCTCCCTGCTCTTGGTTCACCAGGGACAATGCTAGCGAAAAGCATCTGGTCATTGGGCCGTACTCTGCTAACATTGTAAGTGCTACTTTGAATCTTTGCAAAAGAGTTACCATCCTACACATGGCAGAGAGATGCCTTCTCCTTCCTTGACTTTAGTTCATTCTGTCCTCTTGACGTACGTGAATGTGCTTTTCCTATGTCCTTCTTGTCTTCCGAAGGGATATGGTGCAGGATGGCAAAGAGAGCGGCTGCCTGATATCCTTGCCTCTTCACACTTTTGTGCAGAAAGTTGGTGCCAGGTCAGCTGCTCCTGGAGGAGGATCCGTAGCAGCAGCGATGTCTTCTTTGGTACAGGAGCCACTTGTTTTTATTATGTTATATAGATTGTGTGTGCACCTTGCACATAAATCAGACAGGGCTGGCCTCCAAGTCCAGATGGGGGACTTGAATTTAGTCAAAAGTAGAGTGTAATCTGCATTGAGAGTATTGATATCACCTAAATCAGGGCGTCATCGGACAGTGCCATTTCTGCTTGCCCTATTCCCATTAAAGCAATGTTTCTCTTAGCCTCTGGGTTGGAAGGAGAGGAAAAATTATTGTGTTTATTAATATTGCACATATGGAAACAGTAAGGTGAATAAAAACTGACTCTTATTGAAATAAAAATTGTGCAGTCCAAAAATATGGTTCCAAAGCTTAACTTACAGAATTTGTTCCGAAACAGACACTCCAAACAATAATGTTCCCCAGAGTGGCAGGGGAAACCCAGCCAGATGGGCGGGGTATAAATAAATTGTTGTTGTTGCTATACATCTAAATAGTTGCATAGAATCATGTGCTTGTCTAAGCACAGGTACAGCCTCTTAGAAATATGAAATTACTTCAAACAGAGCAGAA
This sequence comes from Podarcis erhardii, assembly GCF_964252035.2. Classification (NCBI taxonomy): domain Eukaryota; kingdom Metazoa; phylum Chordata; class Lepidosauria; order Squamata; family Lacertidae; genus Podarcis; species Podarcis erhardii. The sequence goes on along the minus strand of NC_138497.1, from coordinate 134,752,916 downwards.
CACAAAGCTCTGACTCTCCCACAGCTTTCATTACAGCCTGAGAGAGAGAGAGAGACCATTAGCACATGTCCTTTCTTCTCTGGTGCTTGAGGACAAAGATCCAACTCCCACAAAATGGAGATTTGTAGCTGAATACTTATCATGTGATCTAAAGTTAAACACCTCGTCAAAGAGTTGCAGAGATACATTTTAAGTTAATTATCAACCTGTTAGGCTCTCTGCAACTCCTTTGCTTAACTACAGTGGAAGTTTACATGATATGCAGTTAGCAGTACACATACAGAGTTATTTTCCATTTCAATGTACAATTGAACAATTATACTTTGCAAAAATCCCATGAAGCTGAAGTTGGTTACTGTTTCCAGTTCCTTATTTACACAAAAGCACAGATCGGTCAGAAAACTTTAGTGGCGAATCAAAGCTTATTGTGGGAAGCACCTCTCCCCTGCCGGTTTCTCGTTTGCCCTGCATCAAGCACATTATGCGAGAGGTGAACAGGAGATGTGGAAGAAGGGAGCACTTGTTGTATTTGATTGTTTCCATATCAGGACCCTTTAATACTGCTAAAGCATTGCTTTTCAGGAATCAGCTAGATGCAGAGTTTAAAATGGCGTTTTTCATTCTCCCCGTACCACACTCGGATGCTGATCTCCAAGATCCAGTGGGTTGGAATGGTTACAGTGCTGGACTAGGATCTGGGAGACCAGGCTTCAAATCCCCCACCCAACCATGGAGCTCAGTGGGGGATGCTGGGCCAGTCACTGCCTCTCAGCTTAACTACACGTGACCATAGCCAAAAGGCTGAGAAGCCATCTCAGAGGGTTGTTGTGAGGATGAAATGGGGAAGGGGAGAGCCACATAAATGCAATACTAAACAAGCAATCAATATATGTTTACTGAGGAGTAAGTTGCATTTGGCAAAGGTCCCACTTCTCCTGGCTTATACAAACCCATTCATTGTACTGATTAAGGGTGTAAATCTGTTCTTAATTGTTTCATTTATTTTACTTCTAGGGGGCAGCGCTGGGCTGCATGGTGGGGCTGATGACCTATGGGAAGCGTCAGTTTGAGGATCTGGACCCAGTCATGAGGCGGCTGATTCCTCCATTCCATCAGGCCATGAAGGAGCTGCTCATCTTGGTGGACACAGACTCTCTGGCTTTCAGCAGCTACATGGTGAGTGAGACTCACAAGTTTTCGGGGGTGGAATTCCTCCTGCATTCTTTACCCCCTAGTTATCTTCCGCAACACGTCTCTCTCTCTCTCTGTATTGGTAATAGTTTGAGGATCTGGAACAATTTTGAATTATTATCGGTGATGTGATTTCATTTCAGTCACCTGGAATGGTGATTGGAATGACAAATGTAGAAAGGTAAATCCCGGGACAGGGAGGGATGGAAATGTCCTGCCGCAAAGGGCAGCCTTGTCTTTACCAGAAGAAAATAACAAATGGAGACAACTGCTGGAGATGTCGGAGTACAGATGCGAACTTAGTACATATGATGATTAACTGCCCGATGATAAGATCATTTTGGTGCGAGGTGAAGATATAAGCAAGAGTAATAAAAAGAAATTGTTATTTAGGGAAATTGTTATTTAGGGGAATTGAATTTAATTCTAAATTATATACCGGAAACGTGGGAGATAAAAAAAAAACGGTATAAATTATATACCGGAAACAAGGGGTCAAAAAAAATGGATGTACCGTGCAAAAAAACTTGTTTTGATGAATTAGAAGAGCCACAAAAAGATTCCATTGAGCACATGGATTGATAATATGGACAGACTAGCTACATACAAACGGATTGCATGTCACCGCAAATTAAGAATGGATAAATATGAAGAAATCTGGAAGGAATATTTAAGTGATAAGGCGGACAGTGGTGGGAAGTACTGTAGGGGGAGGAGAGGTGGGGATATATGGTTAAAAAGGGGTAGTCATAGGTATATCAGTACTCAAATCTTAAATGTTAAATTGTGTTATTAGTGTTATTGTGGTTTTTGTTGTGTGTGTTTTTTGTGGTTGTTGTTTGTATTGAAAAATTGATTAAATAATTCTTTTTTAAAAAAGAGCAGCCTTGTCTGTCTGGGTGCAGCTTGGGCCTTGTTCTGTAAACAGGTGGTTCTACGATGGGCAAAGTGGAAGATCCTGGGAAGCAGTTCTCATAGCTTGAATAACTACTGGACACAGTTAACTAAGTATGTTTTTCTCCCTTCACCTTAGGCTGCTATGAAGCTCCCTAAGAACACACCTGAGGAGAAAGAAAGGTATGTATCGATATCTCACTTTCCATCTGTTTAACAATTATGGCTACTAAATAATCTTTTGTATGTACCTGGTTGCTGAATTTCCCTTAGCTCCTCTCATACATCTACAGATACCTGGAATAAGCAGTGGCTTCTACACCTGTTCAGAGCGATATAGCCACTGTTAGTCATGCTCAGAAATCAATGGACAATCAAAAAAGTCTATATATCGCTTAAAGCGTGTGATATATGGACATGTTGGCCCAAATGCTATGAAGAGATCCCTTCAATGTCTTGCAGTTATTGAAAGAGAGGGTGGGATGTAGATGCAGCTAAACGGACTCATGGCAGCTCATTTTTTATTAAATATTACTTGAATGAGGTCAAGCAGTTTTCACTGATTCTCCGCTCCCTGTGCACACAGCCTGCACCCCTCTCTCTCCAGAGGATTTGGGGGAACTTCTGGAACAGTTTGTGAGGTGACACACAACGGTGGCTGCAGGAAAAAGGAGAAAGCTACCCAGATGGTGGGGTACAAATGACAAAATCATTATTGTTATTGAAATGTTAACCTCCTCTCTCCCCTCCTTTTTGCTCATGAATCAAAGAGCCTTCCATGCTAACCTTGTGGGGCCTTAATTTAGGGTGGCATTAGCTTAGGGGGCCAAGAGTCCATTGCCTTCTGAGCAACTGTCACCAAAAGACTTGTCCAAATGTGTCTGTTAATTTTGAAGGTGTTGGAAGACTCTTTGCTGCCGCTGTTCCCCTCTGCAATGTGTCTTTTAGGTATCATTTCCTTGTTTGTGATTTCCAGTTGAATTTACTAGAAATATATTTGGTATATACCTACTTTTGTCTATTTATTCTCTTGCAGGCGGACAGCAGCCATGCAGCTGGGTCTGAAAAGTGCAGTTGGTGTTCCCTTTTCACTGGCAGAAAAAGTTCATTCTTTGTGGCCCCTTTTAAAAGAAATGGCTCAGCAAGGAAATATAGCCTGCAAATCAGATATACAGGTATAATAAGTATTTGGTGGATGAGAAGAATTCCTTTAAAAGGGCTGTGTACCTGTTTTATCTTTTTAATAGATCTTTTAGATATATGTGAGTAGATTTCATTCTATTACTGCTTACCATAGTTGTTTTTTAACGCTCCCCATTTTTAAACTGTTCTTATTTTATCTGTAAGCCGCCTTGAGCCCCTGTGAGGAGAAAAAGTGGGGAATGAATGAATGAATGAATAAAATAATCAAATAATGTCTCTGTTCTGTTTTTTAAAAATCATTTTAATTATATTTAGTCTAAAATTTATATTTAGTCAGGTTTTAATTTTATTTGGAAAACCAGCCTGGGATTCTGTCAATGAAGGGCAGTTTAAGCTTTTAAATAAATAAATATGATGCACTGATTACATAATTGTAGATTATATAAGAATTGCAAAGCATTTTGTATGCTAAAAGGTGCCTTAGACATGGCAGATAATTACATTTTATCACTGCTGTTTTGAAATTAGTGGTTTAAAACTGCAGTTTTGAAAGGTTCAGCCCACCATCTTGATTCAAAATGGCATCCCATTTTGTCCAAACATAGATGATGAAAATCTGCTCCTTGATTTAAGGAACCATCATGCAAAATTTGGTTACAATATCTTAAGAGGTGTCCAAACGTAAAGAGAACAAACAAATTTCATATATATATATATATTATTGTCAGTTATACTGTGTGTGTAGATTTTATGTAGACCTAAAAAGGAGTCCTTGGGCTGAAATGTGCTACAAGGAGATAGCATCTTCAGGCTACAGATGAAAGTAGTAATGTCTCAGCAAACCATAATATAGATAAATTACTAATTTTATCTTGTGAACCACCCTTACAAGAGGGTTGTATATAAATGTTAATACATAAATACGTACAAACATGGACTTGGGTAATGTAGAGCATAATAGAAGCCTAGCTTTTCAAGTGCTTCTGCATGAGCTCCAGAATGCTCTTACCAGTTGCTGGTTTGGGTGGTTTCCAGTGGTTCATAGTGACCTGAATCTTTTACTGATGGTGTTTGAAGTCACAGGCCTCCTCTGTGTGCTTTGTCTACAGGTGGCAGCTAAAGCTTTAGAAGCTGGTGTGTTTGGTGCCTATTTCAATGTTGTCACCAACCTGAAAGATATAACAGATGAAGGCTTTAAGCAAGAGGTAAGAAATGCTCAGGCTTTTTGCTCCAGGGACTATGTTAAACTCTAATTAAGTGCTGTGTCTCTGGCATTGTTCATACAGGCAAATCAAATATATTTTCAGTTCTCCCAATTTCTATTTTTTGCAGTCTTAAATTTGCTTTCCCATATTTCCACCAATAGCTTACAATTTATTTCTCCCCCTCCCCCCCAAAAAAAATCCTCATGGAAATTCTTTAGCATTTTAGGACAATTATATCTGAATATACACATTTTTCAAAAGCAATTTTCCCTAACATATAATGTGTTTGTGTACGTTATTTTTACTAATACACACATACTTTACCCTAATATATGCATTTTGTGCATGCTGCTTGACTGGAAATCTGCACTGCAAAATTCAGAGAGCTGCAAATGTCAGAGGATAACTGGCGTTGGTCAGATGTACTCCCTTCCCTATAATCTGCTGCAAACAGGCACTAAGGCAGGCATGGCCAAACTTGGCTCTCCAGCTGTTTTGGGACTACAACTCCCATCATCCTAGCTAACAGGACCAGTGGTCAGGGATGATGGGAATTGTAGTCCCCAAACAGCTGATGGGCCATGCCTGCACTAAGGGAATTGTCACAAAATTGTTTGGCCATGCCTGCTCTAAGGGAATTGTCACAAAAGGTCCATCTGACCATCCTTATTCTTCAAACCCTGAACATGTGTGGAAGTGAGGAGGCAACCTAACTATCTACACATGGCCTTAAATGCGTTTCTTGTGTGTTGTGTGGGGCTAATATTAATGTTAAATGTAATATTAAGCTGGGACGGGGTGGGGGCAGGCATTTTGAATTGGGACCACAGCTTGTGGGGAGAGGAGGCTTAACTCTTCCCCACCTTCCCCCAATCCTGAGGTCTCTTCCAACTCTATGACTGTGGTCAGGGCCTGCCTGCCAGTGGGGCAGGGTGAAGCAACTGCCTCAGGCAGTAGGATCCACAGGGGCAGAAGATCAGACCCCAAGCACCCGCTGCCTCCTCTGCAGCACACAAGGTGCCACCACACACGGGCACACCAATGGCCAGAGTGCCATGTCCCTTCTGGGCAGCAAATCTCTGCCAGGGTTTTTCCTTGAGCAGAAGTCCTTGTGGAGTGTCACTCCCCCTTGTGGGGAGTGGCCCTTATGGAGTCCCCTCTCCCCGCCCAGTTCCAAGGAGAAGCCACTGCAGGGGCACTTCAGAGGCCGGATCTGTGCGGCGGCAGAGGGGGATGTTTAGCCTCAGGTGCCCAAGGGTCTTGGGCTGGCCCTGTCTGTGCCATGAATGAGGTCAGGGACCAGAGTCCCTTGAGTCACATGGCCCACCCCTTGTTTGTACAGGCTTGGGTAATCCAAGGCTGAGCCTGGGGACTGTAGTCCTTACATGGGAAGGTTGGGTTATGAGTAGAAGACTCTGCCCCCCTGCACACATACTTCTCCCCAGGGGTGCTTCTGCATGTGCTTCACACAATTTTAACTCTCCTGTTCCGTGTAGGTACAAGGGAAACTTTCCCACTTTTTAGAGGAAGCCAAGAAAAGTACTGCGTTTGTGCTACATCAGCTGGAGAAGCGGACAATGTGAATGATTCTTCATATCAGGAACTGCTTATCTATGGATGTATAAGAACCAATTGTAGTATTGCCAGGTTGTATGTAGATAGACATGCAGACGTGCTTGTGATTTCTGTTCTACAGCTGCAAATGCAGAGTTCCATGTGCCCCAATTCTAGTCTTGCACATTGCTTCCTTGGTGGCAGCGTGGGACTTGTTGTTCTTGGTCACCCCCTTGAACCAAAGTAGCCCCACCCACACCACCAGGATAACAGGAGAATGCATTTCAAATTGCTCTGTGTTCTAGTAAATGCTTGTTATACAAAAAATGTCCAATGTATCAGAGCCCAACTTCATTGCATTGTGCTTGCTCTAACTCAGAAGTCAGTAGTATCTGTGTGTTGTATTGATCAGTCTAACGATTGGTTTTGCCTGGATTTACTCACAATGATTTCCTTTCACAATAAAGCTATAAAGAACTGTGTTATATGCCGTGCCTAAAGTGAGTCATTAATAGATCCAGCTAGCACACTGATTTCTGAGCTCTGAAAGGTTGCAAGCAGGACTTTCTTTCAGCTGGAACCTCTCAGGTGGGCCCCAGTGCCATTCTGAAAGAACGAGGGAGGCGTCCAGGATGAGTTCCGGCACCCCTCTTTCCAGAAAAATAGCACTAGTTGCAAGGAAATATGTTTCCTTGTCCTGTATGTGCAGCAAGGCAGCTGCTCTTCTGCTGAGTGGCAGCCATGAGGGGCAGCTTCATGTATTTATCACACCCAATATCTGATTTTATTTATTACCCCTCTAATTACAGCAATTAATCTACATTGCATTTATCAAGTATCTGTGCTCAAACTATTGTACTTTGCTCCAGTTGAAGAGTACACAAAGTGGCATGTGAAAGGACCCTGCTCAGTCCAACATTCAATAACCTCCACGTCGTCTGTTGTTGAAATTTTCAGCCCACTCTCTGCTGGGGTGCGTTACAATGTCAGAAGCTTGCTCTCTCCCTGTGTTATGCCCTTTGGCCTGACTTGTGTCACTGTGTAAAAAGGGTGGAAACAAAGATAAGCTCCTTTATCGAGACAATTTGACTCCAGCTCTTGCTTCCGCTCCAAACTCTGGATAATTCTGCTTATAGAGCTCGCCAACCTAGAATAAGTTCCTCCTACTGTATTTCATGTATGATTCCTTTATCATGTGCTTACAGGGAACCTTTAATTCACTCTGCATAAGTAATAAGAATATATTGGCAGTCATCTGCAATATCTCTCTTACTGGGCTGAGTTCAAGGTGCTGCTTTTGGTGTCTAAAGCCCTATACAGCCATGGAGCCAAACAGAAATTCTGGCACACATCACTGCAACTCAACTCTAAACTCTGGCTTTGTCCTTCTAATTAACCATAAACTGGGGGGGGGGCACCCATTTGCTGTCTCATTCAGAGCCCCTTTCCTCTCCCTTAATGGCCCATCACCCAGGTGATCACCTCAACACAGGAAGCGAGCCTGTCTTAAATGTAAACACTTGCTGGATCACAGTGTTTCTCAACCTTGGGTCCCCAGATATTGTTGGACTACAACTCCCATCATCCCTGAGCTCTGGCCTTGCTAGCTAGGGATGATGGGAGTTGTAGGCCAAAAACATCTGGGGATCCAAGGTTGAGAAAAGCTGGAGGATCTCACATACAGCCTACTTAAAGGTAAAGGGTAAAGAAGGATCGAACATTTTTTATGTATGCAACAACGGCAGCAAGGATTCTCATTGCAAAAAACTGGAAAACTCAAGATCTACCCACACTGGAAGAGTGGCAGATGCAGCTGATGGACTATATGCAACTGGCCGAGATGACCGGCAGAATCCGTGATCTGGGAGAAGAGAAGATGGAGGAAGACTGGGAGAAATTCAAGATGTATCTACAAAAACATTGTAATTTGGTTGAATGTTAAGAAGGATGCTAGATTATAAAAAACTGGCCACCACTAAACTAGATTTAAATTTGATGATAAGTGAGACTAAAGAAAATATAAATTTTTTTGGAAGAAGTGCTAGATTATATTTGAATGAGTGGACATGAGATTGTATACAAGTTGATAATTTGTTTGGAAAAATTTTTTAACGATGTAAATGGGAGCGGGAGACGTGAGGGAGTCCAAAGAAGTGATGAAATTGTTGTAATAGAAGTAAGATCGTTTATTATGTGTGCATTTATATTTAAAAACCTTAATAAATATTTATAAAAAAAAAAAATAAAGGTAAAGGGACCCCTGACCATTAGGTCCAGTCGTGGCCGACTCTGGGGTTGTGGCGCTCATCTTGCTTTATTGGCCAAGGGAGCTGGCGTACAGCTTCCGGGTCATGTGGTCAGCATGACTAAGCCGCTTCTGGCGAACCAGAGCAGCGCACGGAAACGCTGTTTACCTTCCCGCTGGAGCGGTACCTATTTATCTACTTGCACTTTGACATGCTTTCGAACTGCTAGGTTGGCAGGAGCTGGGACCGAGCAACGGGAGCTCACCCTGTCACGGGGATTTGAACTGCCGACCTTCTGATCAGCAAGAAGAAGAAGAAGAGTTTGGATTTGATATCCCGTCTTTCACTCCCTTTAAGGAGTCTCAAAGCGGCTAACATTCTCCTTTCCCTTCCTCCCCCCCAACAAACCCTCTGTGAGGTGAGTGGGGCTGAGAGGCTTCAGAGAAGTGTGACTGGCCCAAGGTCCCGCAGCAGCTGCAGGTGGAGGAGCGGAGACGCGAACCCGGTTCCCCCGATTAGGAGACTACCGCTCTTAACCACTACACCACACTGGCACTGGCCAGGGGTGCCGACTTATAAAAAATATTGGGGGGGCCCATACCGGGGTCCTGCCCCGGGAAGTTTTCTAAGAGCCGCTCCCGGCCGTTGCTGCTGCCGCCGCCCGCCTCGTGGCCCCCTCGCCAGCTGAGGGAGGGAGAGAGACCGAGAAGGAGAGAGATGCGTGGTGGGCAAGGCAAGTGCCCGCCGCGCCTCGCCTCCCACCGCCCCTCGTGCCGGCCGCCCCCTCCCCTCCCTTCCCCGCGCGCGCGCCCTCGCTCGCTCGCTCGCCCTCCTCACCCCAGCTCTTGGCCGTTCGCCCCAGGAACTCGCCGCTGTTGGGGTTGTAGATGAACCTCCGCCCCTCGGCCATAGACTGGCTGAAGGGCTTCTTCTCCTCCTTGGCCATAGAGAGAGAGAGAGAGAGAGAGAGAGAGGCTGGAAAGAGAGAGGGAGCTCGGCGGTTCGCGGGCGGCGGTTTTTCCCCTGCCGAAACAACAGCGGCTCCTCAGAACCGCTAAGTAACTCTCCCTCAGGCGCCCGGCGGGAGAGCAGAAGAGAGGAAAAGGAAAGAGGGGCTGGGCCAGTCGCATGCGCATGCACCGAGCAAAACTACTCGCGCCGCCTCTTTTACTACCGTAATAATTATTTGTTTTAACTCATTACTGAATGTATTTTAAAAGGTAACTATCGTCAAACAAGGAAAATAAAAAATACCAACATAATTTTGTGATTTTACAAAGCATAATATAACTAATAATTTTCTTAAATTTTTGAGGGGGCTCGGGCCCCCTCAGGCCCCATGGAGTCGGCGCCTATGGCACTGGCACACAGAGCAAGTCCTATGCTCTGTGGTTTAACCCACAGTGCCACCCGTGTCCCACGACAGCCTACTTACTTCTCCACAAATTCCTAGCATTACTTGCTGAAGAACAAGACACCTGTCCCTAGATCTACAAAGAAACAGCAAGAAGCAGTTTCCCTGTAGGAAAGAAACAGGCAAGTTAGCAAAGGTATTGGGGTAGTAGTGGTATAAATTGCTTACCTTGTGCAGAAATGACTTCAAAGCAATCCACTCATGGCTTACAGTGCTTTATTCAATTAAAAAAACAACAAAAGTACTATGATTTACAAACTGTGAGAAAACTATTGCATATTACAGGCATAGCTGGGCTTTGTAATGCTAACTGGTTTGACACAAACCAGCATGAAACATAACAACATCCCAGTCAGCAAGCCCCTCTGTTTTGAGACAGTGGTCTCTCTCTCTCTCTCTCCTTCACCTTCCATGACTACTTTCTGTCACTCCTTGCTGCATTAAGCAGTTGTTTGCCTTCAAATAGAATGGGGAATGGGGTTGGGATTTTGCCACAAGGCTGGGGAAAAATACATATAAGCTAAACAAGCTATAGCTTAGGGCCCCACTCTCCCCCCCCCCCAATTTAAAGGATGTACATTTCCAAAATATAAGATAAAAAACAAAATAAAACCTGCATACAGCAACAGTGTTTTGTGATGTGTAGGCTCCTATTTGTTGTGTGTGCAAATGGCTTTAGATACCTATTAGGTCCATAAATTACCATATAGCATATAAAAAAGGTAAAGGGACCCCTGACCGTTAGGTCCAGTCACGGACGACTCTGGGGTTGCGGCACTCATCTCACTTTACTGGCCGAGGGAGCCGGCGTATATATTCAACACAAAAAACAGTGACAATTGTTGTTGACAAAGGACAGCTGGACGTATAAAGGGCCCCATTACCTTCAGTAGCTGAGGGCCTCATCAAACCTAAATCTGGCCCTGATCACATTGCACATTACATGTCTAGGCGTAGCCTAGATAGGCTTTGTAAACCTATTTGCAAAGAATTTCACAGCTATACCTGTGAAATATACTCAGAGTCGCAAAGTGATTTCATGCTCTTTATTCAGCTCATAGTGGTGAGGAGGAATGAATGACTGTCCCCTTAAAGTATCTGCTTTATATACATTATTTACACAATGGGCTGCACATGATTGGCTAATTCCGGAATTCTACTGTAAGCCAATCAGGTTGTGGATTCACTTCTATCTGGAGCATGATTGGGTGGTTCCTGCCAACCAATCATACTGTTGCATTGTTCTAGGACCAATTAGACTGCTGCATTCTGAATCCTATTGTTCTAGGACCAATCAGACTGCTGCCTTTTGGATCCTATTGTTCTAGGACCAATCAGACTGCTGCAGTTTGTATCCTGTTCGACTCAGTACATAACAACTTGCAAGCCTTCTCAAAACATTAACGTAATAGTGCAAAATTAACATCTTCCCATCCATCTGCTTGAGAAGCTGGGCTTTTCACGGACCTTTTCAATGTCTCTGAAGGTGATCTTGCCATCTTGGAGGGAGAGGGGCCGTAGGAAGTAAATCCAGTTGCTGTTGGAAAAACCAAACCATTTTTCAATGTACCTAATGGCAGTGTCAATGAATGCAATGAATTCTCCCATTTTTCCAGGGATGGGTGGCAATCCGACTCCCAACATCTCTGGAGCACTTCATGGGCCAAACAAAGGCAGATAACCCTCCCAGTGGCTCTTACTCCCGAAACTCATGGGACCCTGGCTGCTGGGGCCTCTTTAAGGGCTTCACACATAAGGATTGGCCCCCACTCCGCAAGGCCATCTTGGGGTGCTGTAAAAAAATAATCTCCCTTTTTCCCTTATGGGGTATCCAAGAGCCCATATAGAGTCCTTATGTAGGTTCCCTATTGGTAGGAGAAAATAACAGAGGCCCACCAGAGAATATTGAGAAGCAAAGCAGCTAGTAAGCCTGATCTTTATTGATCTGTTGCAACTGGGTGCTCCCCTCACACGCAGGAAAAGAGGAGGAACCCAGAAACAAGGTGTGCCTGCCCTTATATAGACATTTTAAATTCCCTGCCCTGGAGATCAAGACCACCCCTCCATACATCAGACATCACAGAAGGGGTGTAACCTAAAACCACCCCCCAGATACATCATACCTACATCACAGAAAAGGCGGTCTACAGCAGAAAACTGAGTGCATTGTTTATCTTGTATGAAAGGTTACCTGTTAATGCTCACTTGATTGGATACCCTGGGGAGCCTGGCCAGTCTTTTGTAATGATAAATACTTAGTTCCTGAGCCAGGTCACAGGCTCGCCCTATTGTAACACAGACATACCCTTAAGACAGGATTTGTGAAGGAAAAGACAATGGGGAGTCTTTTCCATTTTCCTTCACCTTGCAGAGAAATCATTTGGTCAGTTTGGGGGTCAAAAGTGGTTTCCGGGCTGTTTTCCTGTGCTGCTTCAGACATGTGGTTTATATATTTATGTATGTGTTTGCTTGGTTCATTTATGAACATTTAATATATATCTAAGACCTTAAAATTCTTATCACAGGGGACAAAATTACTGGAGTTTTTTTGTTTTGTTTTTTTAAAAATCTCACTCAGTTCTGCCGGCCTCGGCTGCTCCTCTGGCACATTCACACGCACCTCCAATTCCTGCTGCTCACGCATGCAAAATGCATTTCCCTCTTATCATTGGGCCAGAATAAATATAGCTCACCGAATCAAGGTATTCCCTTTCCATACCACACCTCAGGCAGGTTTGCATTGTCATTGTGTACCTAGTCTCCAACACAAGCAGGTGACCTTAGTGCTGGGGGGTGGAGTTTGCATTTAAAAGAATGTGTGCAAACTGGAAATAATGGAAGGGGAAGTTGAAAAGTGAATAAAAGGACCTTTTACTAAGCTTGTTCTCTGATGGTGACACTGGCTTTCTGTGCTCTCTGATTGGTAGGAAAGTCTTTAATTGCTGAAGGTGTGGTTATATAAGTGAAGGACGCTTATTGTATGAACCCCTAGGAAAGACTCCGCCAGGACTTCAGGCGTCACTTTGGTACTGTATGCAGTTTCAGTATTGAGCTGGGGGAGAAGGCGGTGGAAGACCTCCCAGGCATCCGAGGGAATATTATTGCACTTGTAGCTACTTTTGTGTTGTAGTCTGGGGGGAGGTATTCTTGTTTTATTGTTAAAACTTTGTGCTTTGAGTTCGTATGCCAGTCACCTAGAAATGCTTTGTAATAGGTGAAAAATACTGTAAATCAAATAAATTTTCAGTTGCATGCCTTCTATTTAGGAGAACCAGATATATAAAGATATACTTTTGTGTTGTAGTCTGAGGGGGCGTATTCTTGTTTTATTGTTAAAACTTTGTGCTTTGAGTTCGTATGCCAGTCACCTAGAAATGCTTTGTAATAGGTGAAAAGTAAATCAAATAAATTTTCAGTTGCATGCCTTCTATTTAGGAGAACCAGATATATAAAGATATATAAACCTTTATTTTTTCTTCAGCTTAAGTTTGTTGGTGTACACATATAATTCAAAATCCAGCATACCCCTAAAGACCTAGTTAAACTAGCACCAACTTTTATATTTGGCTCTCCTGACTGGGGAAGATACAGCAACTACTTTGCTTGTCAAAGCAACAATACCTATTTTAACCTATTTTAACCACTGGGTAGTTTTCATATGGTGCTGTTGCTCTTGGACAGGACTTGTCAATGGATGATTCAAAGTTACGAGGTTTTTCAGAGTTTTGCCCCATAAAAAGCATTGCAAATCTCAGCTCTTGTCTAGAGCTGATTCTTAGGGCTGTTTCATATGATATTTTCTGTTTCTTTCTCACTGCCTTCCCAGCCGCTCTCGTCCATTTTCTGCGTCACTCCTCATAGTTGTGATCTGTGTAGGTTGTGACTCAGAAAGTCGAGGGAGTTACGTTGCGTAAAGGAAGCCCTGAAACACTTGCTGAGAAAATGCAGTAACTTCATTTCCCTCTTTACAGTGGTGCCTCGCAAGACGAAATTAATCCGTTCCGCGAGTCTCTTCGTCTTGTGGTGTTTTTCGTCTTGTGAAGCAAGCCCATTAGCGGCTTAGCGGATTAGCGCTATTAGCGGTTTAGCGGCTTAGCGGCTATTAGCGGCTTAGCGGCTTAGAAAAAGGGGGAAAAAACTCGCAAGAACTCGCAAGACGTTTCGTCTTGCGAAGCAAGCCCATAGGGAAATTCATCTTGTGAAGCACCTCAAAAGACGGAAAACTCTTTCGTCTAGCGAGTTTTTCGTCTTGCGAGGCATTCGTCTTGCAGGGCACCACTGTATTGTATTATTATCCTAATACAATTAAATATAAAAGAAGGAATAAAAGACACAAAATATAATTAAAAATCAATATACTTCATGTGATGGATGTGCTGTAAGCAAGCACAAACACACCATCGGCCACCTTAATGAAACTTGTGCGTGGACCATTTTGGGGCCCCCTGTGACAGATGTGGTATAGAATTCAGTTTGCCATTTCCCTTTGTGTCTACTTGTTGTTACGGATGCTTTCCGACAGTGCTTCCTTAAGCTGATCTTTTGACAGAAATGATAGGGTAGCCCAAGATTTAACAAAATAATGACTCTCCATCCCTCGGAACACAGCAGAAGTGCATGTTTTCTCAGCTGGGAGAGGTTCCTTCCTGGGCTTCCCTGCTTGCTTAGGTTTTCTTCTCTTTGGAATGAGATCACTGGAGTCTGACTGGTGTTCGTAATATTTGATCTGAAGTGGAGCAAAGGTGAAGGAAGCATCTTAACAAATTGCTGAAATCTTCCACAACGGTTCTTGAAGGAAACAGTACCCCTCAGACACCATGAGCTTTTCAGAACCTAAAACTTCAGGCATCCCACCTGTCTCAAAACTCTGGTCTTTCTTGTTGGCTTCTTACTGATAGCCCTAGGTTGTCTCCCCTGCCATAAAGTGTGTGTGTGTGGGGGGGGTAGGGTTGCCATATTTCAAAAAGTAAAAACTAGGACACCCCAAAAGTTGTTGAGCTTTTCTTTAGGAAGATCCCAAAATTGTTGCACTTTTTTTAAGGGAAACCCCCAAAGCATTGCTTCCTCCCTCCATCAGTTCCACCTTTGAAATCTGGGAATATCCGGACGTCTTGTAGCCCTAGTGGGGATGGGAGAGAAATAAGGATGAGTCATCTCTGGCTGTCACCTTTGCCCTCTTGGGCCATTTTACTTCCCATGGCAACATATCACCAGCCTATTTACCTCACCAGATAATATACGGGGCCAGCCCTGGCCATCTAGTTTGACCACTTTAGCAGTCCTGGCCTTGCTCAGACCACAGAGTTGGAAGGAAAGTTAGAAGTCATGCAGTCCAGGCACCCCACTCCCTTTCCTAAGAGAAACCTAAAGCTAACAGTTAGTAGAAGGGCACAGAGAAACAGTTCTGAGCTATATTGGCAGTTTTGGAGACAATTTTCTAGCTGGAGTTAGCTGGATCTGGGGGGCAGCCTTGGGGATTTCTTGCATTTGATCTCTAGGAATCTGATGCAGAGTTAGCTGTGCTGCCTGTTGTTGGGGGTGTTGAGGTACCCAACCCACTCTTCACTGCTTGTGTAGCATAGACAACACCTTTTTCAAAAGAGCTGCAAGTCCTGAAGCCTCTTGTTCAAATGCCACTTCTGCTATGAACTGGCAGAGGGGCTTCAGGTAATCCACTCTCAGCTTCATCCCCACATCCACAACAAGGGAATGCATGTTCTAACTTACCTTACCAAAGCACCATAAGGATGACCAGTTAATGCATGTGAAGCACTTTGAAAATTTGAAAGCAGTATACAAATGCTAAGTGCTCTTATTAAATAAAATAAACAGTATAAAAACTGTGTAAGCTTCCATCTCATCCAATGAAAATGAGCCTGCGACATCCTATAAAAATCCTCTGGGAACAAATGCCATTGAACTGACTGGGCTCATGTCTGAATGGACTTCCAATATTGATGGCCTGAGCAACTGTGGAAAATAGAGAACCCTTCATGATCTGAAGCCTGTTGAACTTCACTCATTATAAATGTGCAGTGTCAGTGATATGTAACTAAACAGTATGACTTCATTGCAGGTCAAGACTTTCTCTTCTGACATGTGGAACCCCAATTCAGGTAAACTTTGCTTTGTCAACATATTTGGTGGAGGCAGTTATTGGGCTCTGGCTTCAGTGGCAAGTTGATTCACCACATTGTAGCATAATTAAATGACCTAGACCAGTGCAGACAAACAGCCCACACATGAGATTGTGGACTACACACACACACACACACACACACACACAGGGATGGGGGAGCTCTTTTATTTGAAAATAAATCTGGTATATTATTTATAGCACTACAGATATGTAACAAAATGGACCCTGAAGAAAGTTTACTTTTTGTTCACAAATAAGCACTGACCTTTGCAGTTACCCAGCTGGGAACCAGCTGCAACTCAGACATCTGCAGGGTCTGATACTGACTTACCTTGCAGGTCTGGTGTGAGGAGAAATGGCACACGGGGCATGAAAAATGATCAGAAAAAAACCCCCAGGGAGGCAGAGAGTGGGTCATGGTTTCCTGAGAGAAGACCTTCCCAATTTCTGGCTCCAATGCATCAGCTTGATCAAACCTGTTAGTCGACGAAGGCAGTAACTATACATGGCCCCCAATCCTATGATTTTTGTTTTACTCTCTGGCAGGAATGCCTGGTGGGATGCCGCCGCAGCAGCCTTACCCTCCTGCTCCTCCATACTCTGGACCAGGCATGCAGCCCTGCCCACCCCCAGGCTACCCTGGCCAGCTGCCTCCCCAGTCTGGATTCCCTGGGCCCTGTGCGCCCCCTCATCATGGACCACCCCACCACGGACACCATCCTCCACCTGGAATGGTCCCTGGAGGCTGCCCTCCCCCACCGCCTGGTTGCCATCCTCCCGGAAGCCACCATGGGCATCACAAAAAGCCAAAGCACCACAAGCACGGCCATGGGCACCATGGGCACCATGGGCACCACGGCAAAAAGGTAAGGAGGAGTGACTTGAAGGTGTCTCTCTGAGTCAAGCTGCAGAAGAAAGGCAGCTTCAGTAGCCATGGGCCTACAAGGCTCCAGTGCAAGGACAACCAGGGAGTCAGTTAAGGCGTGGGAAATGTGAAGTTAAGTCTAAGGAGAAAGCGGATGCCAGAGTTTATCTTTCCATGTAATGCCCCACTAATTACTCAAAATCATCATAACAAGCAGGCAGAAATAAAACTAAAGAGGTGAACTTAGAGTGGGTTGAAAATGCAGGAGGGGAAGAAAACACAACAGAAATCAATAAATATGAGCTGAAATAGCAGCAGTGATGGCATCTGTTTCTCTTTCAGCACCATGGCAGTTCCAGCAGCAGCTCCGATTCAGACTGAGAAAGGTGTCCGCTCCCAGATGCATATTTGCAATCGATCGAGACCTGTTCTGACATTCCTCCATTGTCTTTCACATGGTCCAGTAATCATGTAATACTTTGTTCCGTTTGTAGCAATCCCAAAAGAAATGTTTAAAAAGCTATGTGATATCAAGTTTCCCTTCCATTTTCCATATCCATTCCTATCCATTTCCATCTTACCCCTGAAATAAAGGCATAATTTAGATACCCACCTTGACAAAGACTGAAATCCTTGCATTTTGCAGGAGTAAGACTCCTAGTCACATATGGAACATGCTTCACATGAATGTTTACACCGAATGCATGTTTGTCCACTGACTCTTCTAGCAGTTTGCTGAATCTTGGGACTGGCTCATAAAGGGTATTCTATGCTGGCTAACATAAAAGTGTGTTCTAATGCAATGATAAACGACAATATTTTTAAGCTAGTGTGAAAATGAGTTTATTTACCAAGAGTGCAATTTTGGCTCAAGTAAGGATGTTATTGCAGAAACAGCAATCCCAAGAATACACTGAAGTTGCAATTTCATTCCACATCCATCAACATGTTTTGCATGATGTCTGACTTGATGATTCACACTGTGTCTCCAAGGAGGAGGTGCTTTGTGATTAATGCGGGAGAAAGGGTGGTAACAGCAGTTAGAAGGAGGAGAGACAGACTTTCCACAGGAAGGTTGGGTACGTAAGAAAGGCACTCAGAATGACAAAGTCTAATGCCATCTCATGCCAGCAGTGCTACTCATTGTGATTGGGGAAAGGGAAAGGGAAACCTGAGGCAAGGCAAGGCAGGTGGCTTTTGGCTTCTCCTTAAGCATGGTGTGAAAACTCATGCTGCAGTAGGGGGAGCCAGAGACAATCCCAAGTGGATTGTCATGCCAGAGACAATCCAAAGTGATCCCCATAAAAGGTCTCAATGGCTGTCACCTGGACTGGAACAGGACGGTGTCAGCACAGGATGAGGACCCTCCATGGCTCTTCACCCTTTCCCTGGCTCTTGGTGTTACAAAGCAGACATAGTTAAGCTTGCAAAGTACATTTAATGGATGCAAAGTACATTTAAGTGCAACCATGAAGCAATCGCATGAAAAACAAGGAAGAAAGTCCAGGCATTCACTAATGGAGTGGCCCAAAGCCCAGGACTCAGTGCTGATAATTTCCTGCAGCTGCTTTCACCTGTGAAAAAGGGTGGGATGCGACACAGCTGCATAGGAAACACTGGCAGGGTTTCCTTGGAAAGAGAATAAGGAGGTTTTAGCACCAGGATCAGGACAAGATTCAAATTATCCCCACCTCCCAGTAAAGGAACCAGTTTCTAGAAACAGATGATTGGGACGTGAGGTGCTGATGTGTGGTGTGGGGATGGAAGGACAGTTTACTGGAGACCCTTGTTGGAGATGATTATTCTTTGTGCTGAATGTGAACACTTTGCTGTTCTTCTGTTTAGCACCTACATGATTACAGCACAAAAAAATCTGTTTAAACAAAGTTGTAAGACATGACAGATTACACTGTGTAGTTTTGGATCCTTCCTCCACGTTGGTTTTAATTAGCACCATAAAACTGAGTTGAGTTTCATCATGAAATTTAAAATGAGCCTACAGGTTTTGGCTATAAAAATAAATCCACCATTTGCTAAAAACCATATAACAATTTTAGGACATTAATAACTTTGGTGTGTGATGAGAGACTGCACTTCCCTGCAGCTAACAGATCCACCTAATGAATCTATCAAAGAAGCCAGGCTGGGAGAGGCTGGCATAGTCCTTCTCCCGGAAAATGGCTGCCTGGTCCCCCAGACCAATCTTCAGCAGAACATCCATGTCCACATCGTTCCCTAAGGCCACCACGGTGGGCATCACATTCTGCTTCTTCATGGAGTCAACAGCCTCAACCAGGTTTTTGCTGCCTGTAATGCCATCTGTGATGAAGACAAATGACAGCTCGGCGTTGCGCCTGGCTGCTCTCTGCCTGTCTCTTGGGTTGATGACAATGTTGTTGACGGCATGGATGATGCCGGACCCAATGTTGGAAGAAGAGTCCAAGTATTTGATCTGATCTAAGGCATCCGAGATGATAGTGAGATTGTGTGTCAATTCAAAAGCCACCCTATGTTCGTTCTCACTTCCGTACTGCACAAGGGCAATGCGTGCATTCATATTGTCATTGTTATTTCTGGCCAGGGTTAGACGTCGGGCCACATCTTCAACAAAACGGTAGGCCCTCTGGAAGTTCAGTTCGCCAATTCTTTCAGAGCCATCCAGGAGGAAGACAATGTCCACAGGGCGCTGTGTGCACTGGGCAACAGCAAGCTCTGTAGGGGGAAAAGAAAACAGACCGTCATCCCTCTGGGGCTACTGATGAGGGCATGGCTTTCATAGACTCATAGAACTGAAGAGTTGGAAGGGACCCCATGGGTCACCCAAGCCCTGCAATGTAGGGGGTCCTGCTGTTTTTCTAGACTGTAAGGTCTGAAAACCTATTGACCTATCAGGTTGAGGGAATGTTTCCTCTGCTATAGCCCAAGAAACAGACGAGGGCCTGGGGTTGAAACCCATATTCAGCCATAAAGCCCATTGGGGGTTGTTAAGCAAATGACTCAACCTAAAAGGTAAAGGGTAAAGGGACCCCTGACCATTAGGTCCAGTCGTGGCCGACTCTGGGGTTGCGGCGCTCATCTCACTTTATTGGCCGAGGGAGCCGGTGTACAGCTTCTGGGTCATGTGGCCAGCATGACTAAGCCGCTTCTGGCGAACCAGAGCAGCGCACGGAAACGTCATTTACCTTCCCGCCGGAGCAGTACTTATTTATTTACTTGCACTTTGACGTGCTTTCGAACTGCTTGGTTGGCAGGAGCAGGGACTGAGCAACGGGAGCTCACCCCGTTGCGGGGATTCGAACCGCCGACCTTCTGATCGGCAAGTCCTAGGATTTGTGGTTTAACCAATAGCGCCACCCGCGTCTCACCTCAAAGGGCTGTTTGAGGATAAAAGGGTATGAGAGGGAGAACCATGTATGCTGCCTTGAGCTACTTGGAGAAAATGTGGGATAGAAACAGGATGCAAAATTTAAAAATACCCAGCATACTTCAAAGGAATATTGACAGTGGCAGATCTGACAAGCAGCTAGTCCTGTGAATCAGTAAATAATCTAAATCAAATAAACCTCTTTTTCTGAACCCACACCTCTCTATTAACAAGCGAGTTCTTTCCTCACCAAAGAAAGAGTGAACAATACAAAACCTTTCAATGTTTCACATTCACATAACTGATTCATTTCCTCCCCTTGAATCTGGTACAAATATTTTCTACCTGAATGTTTGTAGAAAGTAAGGTCGTCATCTGAGATTGTTAAACACTGGACATGATATTTTGGGCAAAGAAGAGTAATTTATACAATGCTCCAAACTTGAAAGAAAACCTGCCATGCATTCAGGAGGCCACTCAAAGTCAAACACGAAATGCTTAAAGCAGCTCACAAGAACTCCAGACAATAATGACTGAAGAGCCAACAATAAAGAAATCTGTTATAATATTTGTTGCTTCCAAATTATACAATGAAGGAAAAGAGGGCTGCATACAAAGCTGAACCCCTGTCCATTTCTGCCCCAGGTGTGGTATTGCTTAGTACTTCAGACATCTTAGTTAGCTGAAGGAAGAAAACATACGTTTTCAAAGAGGCTGCATCTACAAACAGCAAACATTTCTATAACTTCATGTCAGATATTTGTGGACTACAGTTCTTCAGCATTCTGAGGAGGCTCTTCTCTTACATCTAAAAAATGATAACAGCCCACCCCCGACTCCTGCAATTGAGGGGTATTTCATGCAGCAATTGGAAAAGAGTAATGATAAACTCTTTTTGGTGTGAAAATGGTGCATCTGATGGTCTCGGTGCTTCACAACTTCTGTGCCTGGGGAAGAACCTGCCCCACAGCAAGGCAAGACCTGGGCACAGAAATCTGTGGTTTTCTACACATATCCCCCCCCCACCTCAGTGACTTATTCTAAATTTAACCAAGCCAACCTGGGGCAACAGCACTTTGGGCTTGTCCACACTTCCAGCTGCCCCATTCTTTCCAGCCCTGGCCTGAGAGGCTCTTCTTTTATCCGTCGGAAAACCTGCTGTTTCCTGCCGAATCGGAACAAACATCGAAGGGGGTTTCTGTGGATTGGCATTTGTCAGAGCAATCCACAATTCAGCGGTAAACAGAGGGTTTTCCCAGGGATAAAACGAGAGCCTCTCAAGCCCATGCCTAGAAAGCGTGGAGTGAAAAGAAGAAAAGCTGGACCAAATGGAAGAGCCCTGGCAGTTTGTAAACTAACCCGATTATACACCCCCCTACTTTTGAGTTATGAATACTCTACTTTTAAGGATACTTGTGGATGTTATTGCTAGCTCCTTTTTAGTTGTATAGCTTGCGCTGTTAAAAAAACCAAAACGGACCTAGCAGTTCTTGCCCCACGAAAAGAGGCTGCAAATGTTTAAAAAATTCTTCAAATTAAGAGTCAAAAGCTCCAGTCTTGCCTGGTGCCTGCTATGAACTGAGAGCTTTACTTACCTGTATTATTTATGTCCGATAAAGGTTCACATTCTCAGAACTTCTGAAAACTTCCTTGCCAGTGAGGGATATTGGAACAACAACTTTGTATATGCCTAAGCGCAGAACGCCAGGAGGACCCTTCCTTCCTTCCTTACAATTGCCACTTTGCTCCCAGAACCTTCATGACTGTCCCGCCACGGCCACAACTGCAGCCACAACCCTCACCTCTTGACCATGCTCCTCAAGGGAGGCCATCTGGGCTGCAGGACCAGCCCTGTTACCTGAAAGAACACTCAGTCAGCTGCCCCTGAGGACCAGCCCAGATCCTTTCATTTATTTGGTAAATTTCTATAACACCCTTCGTCCAAGGATCACAGGGTAGATTACAGTAAACCTAGCAACACTAGGCATTATATAAAAAAAACCCCTCTGCCTTCAGAGCTAACTTTTGAACCTGGAGCACCTCGTCTCACTCACGAGAACCTTGCCTGGTGATGCTTCTGCTTCTTTTAATGATTGGCTCTGCCCCCCCCCCCCCCCCGATTACATTTTCTGTCACTTTAATTGGATTACTGTTTTCTCTCATGTTACTTTATGGAACACAAGGTGTGGGGTTCACGGTCTGCCCTGTCCTTGACAAGCCCACAGCTTTTCATATAATTTATATGATCAACAACAGATCTGCTCAAAGCCTAGCCAATTGCATCCTGCAAGCCATGGAGCCACAGCATGGAGCCACAGAAGCAGTTACAACCATTTTTTAAAAGAAAATGCAGTCGGCGACCATGTGGGTCTTAGGTGCGGTTCCACATGTGTGCAAAGGTGAAGGCAATATCAGATGAGCAAATTTCATGTATTAGGACAAAATCTGGATTGGCCTGTGATCACATGTCAGACTACAGTCACAAGACGTACACAGTTCATATGGGTCAACCTTGCAAAATTAAAATTAAGGGGGTATGTAAAATGTGTGTGAATTCTGTCTTTATGATAAACCTCAGTTTGCCTCATGAAGTTGGAATAGTGGAAGGGGGACTTGCACAAAGGTTGAACTGCATTCAGAATTCAGTTCTGCTTGGCTAGGTGTATACTATCAATAGTTACTTGGGATTTAGCCAGTCATTACTGAAGTTTGCAGTGGTGGGAGTTGGGTTAAATTAGATTGCTTAAAAGTGTCTAGCAAGCAAACAATTCCTCCCTCACTGAACCCCTTCAGACAGTCTAGTTCCACCTGCTTTCTAATGCTTGGTGAAGAAAATAACGTTTGCTAGCAAAAATACCATTTGAAGCTATATGGGATCCCCCCCCCCAACTTGGTCACAACTAATTATGATAAAACACAAATACTGAATTGAATAATTTTTCAGAGTCTTTTAAAAACAGGCCAATATATTTGTAGTTTTCCCAAATGTGTATTATAAATGCATTATTTCTTCATGCAGAGGCTGTTTTTGCTACAGTGTTGGAAATACAACAATAGCTTAAATGCATTACTTCTGTGTTGGACGCCTTATCTAATTCTCTTATTGACTATCTATGGCATTTTGGACTCAATTATGGGCCCTCATGTATCATAGACATTCGCCCACGCAAAAGGTGGCAGGACAGTCATCTCAGAGTCTCAAGATGTAGAATCTTCATACCCACAAACCTAAATTTTCATTTTGCATTGCTTTTTACAGTAATAGAATATCCTTCTTAATTTCCATCAGTAATTTTGATGACAGTAGCTCACTAAGGAGGGCAAAAGATGTGCAAAATGGAGAAACACATATATACAAAAACAAACAAATAGACCAGGAATGAAACAAAGCCCACAGAGACCAAGTTCTAGCAAGGACAATCCCAGGGAGGTCCCTGGGAAGGACCTCTGCTGTTTGCTCCACACCAGTTTTGACCAGTGGATACTGAGCTGGGCAACTGATCTGGCAGACTAAATTACTGTATTTTTTACTCTATAAGACTCACCTTTTCCCTCCTAAAAAGTAAGGGGAAATGTGTGTGCGTCTTATGGAGCGAATGCAGGCTGCGCAGCTATCCCAGAAGCCAGAACAGAAAGAGGGATGGCTGCTTTCTCTGTGCAGCAATCCCTCTTGTTGTTCTGGCTTCTGAGATTCAAAATATTTTTTTTCTTGTTTTCCTCCTCCAAAAACTAGGAGTGTCTTGTGGTCTGGTGCGTCTTATAGAGCGAAGAATACGGTATTTCTAGGTGGGAGCATCCAAGGCTTTAGGGTGAAGACAGAGACAAGGGCTGCGGTTTGAATACACATTCCAAGCTGTGAAAACAAATGCTCTGGAATGCCGTGAATGTGTGTTCAAAACACTTCGGCCACAGTTCCGAATATCTGGCTGCACCCTGAGAATTCAAGAGGGAAAATATATGGGATCAATGTTTCCTTCCGTTACCTAGAAAAGTCCTTTCAGTAAAAAGACAGACAACAATTTATAGACAGACAATAGGGAGAGAAACACATATAGCTTTACAACACAGGATCAAAATTCCAGCTCATAAGTTTGTGCCATACTGATAGGTTGGCAATGCTATGTTTTGAGGACAGAAACAGACAACTTCCAACCACTGAGAAATGATCCATGTTTGTAATGGTGTGAAGAAGCAGTCATCTGTAAGTGTGTTGGTAAACTGAGGATTCCTACGCTCCAAAAATCACTTCATAATTAAGGGAAGTGGGGAATAGGAAAGGTAGGGATGCAAGTGTGTAGTTCATATTTTGTGGCTTTTAGCATGCTCAGAGGCTGCCATCATGTGGTTGGCAAGAGGACTGTTCTTAGGCTCCCCACCCAAAAAGTCCACGCTGGAATGTTTCAAGAATATGTGAGTTTATCAGCACAGTGTGGTTTTTCAAGTGAGAAACTCAGGAAAGTCTGTTTTGGGGCCATCCTGCCTTGTTTGCTTTGTTCTCTAGATGATAGCTCCATTTCTCCTCTGGCAAGGGCCAAATGAGCTGGTCTGGCAGTGAAGCTGCGTATAAGCCTTAAGAGCAGCTGAGACTGACTTTTTCAGAAGTTCCTATTTCTAGAAGCTTCTCTTGTTGCAATCGCCTAGCACTAATGAGAGCTCCAGCAAGATTTCTACAGATAAAGTGACATTTCTGACTAGCTTTGTGTTTCATAGGCAGAATGAGGTCCTATTCTTTTGGCAGAGGCAGAGCACAGTCTCAGCAAAGGCCTATTACAGTATCTGGATCCCCAACAATCTCGCTGTGCACCATTTTAAAGGTGTCAATGAACAGGTCCATCCACTCCTGCCGCTCATGTCCAGTGGAAAACTTGGCTTTTTCGGCGGTATAGGCCAAGGTGGCCACGAGCTGGGTGTACATGCTGGGGTCCTGGATCTCCCTCGTGGAGTTCAGGAACTGGGCGATCATAGGTTTGGTGCTGGGGAAAGGTATCTTGTCTCCCTTTTCCATAGGGCGGAAAATAACTGGGTTTTCGATCCCAGGGTTCCTCCCATCTGCAAGTGAGTGTCAAAAGAATATTTTCAGGGCTTTCTGGTATGGCATGGACCTCTGGTTTCTATTCACTTTGATTCTGTATACCACACTGGTGTTGGGTTCTTAAAAGGGTGCTCGCCTGGGTGGAGTTAGGGTGGAGCCTTATGGATCTAGCTTGGCATAATCTGGGGGTTACTGGCTTTCCAGACCTGACCATCATCCTCAAACAGAATTTTAGGTTCAGAAAGATTTTCTCTTCTACTGCATCATAGGAATGTCAACAGTCTATCAAGTGAAAGACCAGCACTAGTGCCAGACGCACAAGAAGCAACGGAAAAGGATCCAACTGCATCAGACAAGTTCAGTGACAGAGTTACAACAGGAAAATAAGAAGGATGGAAATGTAATTCACTTTAATTAATTAAAGTCAGTGTTAAAGCTAATCAAGAGTGAACCCACATTTGACAAGTGAAGAGGGTGTTATTCCTTAGCCCTCTCCTTCCTGAACCATAACCACTCCAAAATCCATATCAGAGACTGGCAAACGAAAATATTAGAAAACAGTGTGGAAGCCATTCACTCTGCATCTGACAAGAGTCTTAAGATGGGATGTGGGAGGAGGTATAAAACTCTTGTAGGTTCTATGCAGGTTTCAGGTTCTCATAAGGCATTTCAGAAAAAAGAAACATACAAGAAACATATCATCTTCCCTGGTAATACGAAAACCAGCTTTCACATAACCTAAAACCTGCACAACACCCACCACAGTCTCCTTTGAAGGCCTGCTGCCTCCTCCCAGGTTCCATCTTCAGACCCTTACCAGGTATAGACTGGATGGTTTCAACACCAGCCAAGTCTTCACTCTCATTTGTTTGCCATCTGAACCAATTATTTGGAACAATATGGTTGGCCTAACAAAGGCATTCCCCTACTATGGATTTTGGAATGATTAAATAAGTCATTATTTTTATAAGACCTACATTGGCTCCCAGTACGTTTCCGAGCACAATTCAAAGTGCTGGTGTTGACCTTTAAAGCCCTAAACGGCCTCGGTCCTGTATACCTGAAGGAGCGTCTCCACCCCCATCATTCTGCCCGGACGCTGAGGTCCAGCGCCGAGGGCCTTCTGGCGGTTCCCTCATTGCGAGAAGCAAAGCTACAGGGAACCAGGCAGAGGGCCTTCTCGGTAGTGGCACCTGCCCTGTGGAACGCCCTCCCATCAGATTCAAAGAGATAAACAACTACCTGACATTCAGAAGACATCTTAAGGCAGCCTGTTCAGAGAAGTTTTTAATCTGTGATATTTTAGTGTATTTTTGGTTTCTATGGAAGCCGCCCAGAGTGCCTGGGGAAACCCAGCCAGATGGGCGGGGTACAAATAATAAATTATTATTATTATTATTATTATTATTATTATTATTATTATTATATAGGATACTTACTCAAAACTTGAATGGTATACAAATTTAATAAATAGAAAAAAATGAAACACTGTAATGAAAAAACCTCTTCTACATGCTTCAACCTTACGTAAAGAATGGAGTGGCTTGTTTTATTTCTCCACTTTACCTGGGAAAAGCCACATTTTACCACTGAATCAGAGCAAGTGGCAATCTGCAGAAAACCTGATTGCTATTGCTCTAATTCAGTGGTAAAAAACAGGTTTTCCTGGGGAAAGTGCAGGGACAGAAAAGACCTGCTTGGACACAGAGCTTTAAAGCCAGACCTGTGCCCAGAAACATGGCTCCTGACAGGCAGAGACTCCTCAACAATTTGTCCATGAAGTTTGGTTCCAATGAATTCACGCAGCTGAGAAACTCAAAGCAAACCTGCTCTGAAGCTGATGGCCTGATCGGAAGAGGCTGCACAGTCATATCACTGCGGTGAACACTACCTGTTCTATGTTCTATGAGTTTAACTTTCTTCCACACTCATTCCTTCCTTCCTTTCCACTCAATTTATAGAGCTACTAAGAACAAGACAATACAACATGCATTACGGGAGAAGGTCCTTCCATCAAACCACACAGAGCAAGCATAAGCTATACCATTAAAAAGCTCTATTTTTATCAATATACAGACGGCAACCATTTTAGGCCTGCCCCATTGATGCACAATTGCCAACGTCTGCAGAAAAGGACAGAATGAGGGGGGTGGTTTAAGGGGGGCGCTTATGCATGCTCCACTGACACGAGCGGGGGCAAGAGCAGAAACCCCACACTAATGAAAACTGCAACCAAATCTAAACTTAAATAATAGTAGGACTTATAGAACAGCACTAGAAATACTACATATTGATCAACTCCCTTTATCTCTTTTAACTTAAGCAGGCCTTTGCCCTGATCTGGTTCCTCTATTCTCTGTCAGTTATAGAAAGGGTCTTGCCTGTTGTTCATTTGTGGGCTAGGATCAGCTTCTAACAAGCTTGACTGCGCAGTGCTGAACATATCCCTCTGATCCAGATTTAAAGGGTTGTGCTCTTTGGACTTCAGAAGCAAAGCTCAAAGAGCATTTGGTTTTCTCCTAAACCTGCAGGCTAGCAGTGCCTACTTAGCATGAGTGTCCACTACACTATGAGGTTTTATCCAGAGCTCATTACACATATGGCCTTGCGGACTAAAACTGGTCTTCCTCACGACTCTGCAAATGTGGAGCATTCCACATTCTTCCTGTCATAAACCTGTCTACTTGTTGTCTGGCTGGAGGACTGGAGCAGAAATCCCCACAAATGGAGTGTTTCAATCCTCTGACAGACTGTTTCAGAGAAGGCTCCAGAATGGCCGCAATATTGGCACACATTCTCAGAGTGTAAATGGCTATTCCCATCCTAGCTGTAATGCAAAAATACATTTACTTGGAGATATAGATGATTAAGTAGAATGGGATAATGTTGAAAAGGAGACGTACTGATATTCTGGTCAACATAAGCTCTCCCTCCCCAACCTTCTGTTTCCTGGACTAGAACTTTCCATTATTTCTCCAAATCAGGTGATACAGTGAACAGGGAGGGGGTGGCAGGGACACAATGACAAATGCTTTTACCTGTTTGGCAGGGCAGTTCGGGGCAGACAATCTGAGGATCTGAAATAAGAATGAAGATGTTCAATTGAAACCATGCAGAACACTACTGGTCTAATAATGGTTAGGCACACAGAAGTCAGAGGTTTCTGCACCCCAGCCCCCCATGCCCCTCTCCATCCTGACAAGCAAGAGCTCAAGGACACAAATGCTCTTGAGGAGGAAACAGAGTAGGGCCAGAGAGAGAGAGAGAGAGAGTCACAAGGGCTGCATCCAGCAGGTTCCCAAGAGCACAAGGTTCAACACCACCTATGGGGCAGTTTCCCCAACCGCTGGAGGTAAAAAGAGGGCCTTACACTTAGAAGTAAATCCTATAGATCTAGGATTTCAGTCTCAACCAAGAGGCTACAGGGCATGTTAGTGGCCTCCAGTTGAATGCCTGGGGACTGGCAAATATGCCAAAAGACTCTCCACATTTGACTCCTATGATGTGTCCTCCAACAGTCCGGCTTTGAAATTTATTCAGAGGTTTCTAGTTGGCTCAAAATATGGTGACTGTAGCTCAAGGACACAAATGCTCTTGAGGAGGAAACAGAGTAGGTCCAGAGAGAGAGAGTCACAAGGGACTGGCTTGCATCAGGGCTGCACTATTATTTTCAGGATGAGTTTTAGTTGGCACTGGGAAGTGATGTGGAATTAGTCTGGTTTATACAGTATTAATAATACTGGGATTGTGTGGATTTCTCCCAATACAGTTGTACACAATTTATTTATTTTTTTGCTTTTCAATTTTAGTCCTTTTTGAAACATGTTGTGACCAGTCTGACACCCCTTGGGAAAGGATGGGCCCTAGATCCCATCAGAATGATGTAATGTAGACTGCTATTGGCTTTGATGTAGCCCATTATGGCCCACTTTTAACATATGGTGCCAGGAAAGAGAGAGGGAGAGGGAGAGGGAGAGGGAGAGGGAGAGGGAGAGGGAGAGGGAGAGGGAGAGGGAGAGGGAGAGAGAGAGAGGGAGAAACTGCTTTATATTGGAGAGGTTGTGACCATAAACCTCAAAGCAAAAGCTGAGGGACTTAGGATCACATCCCCCTACTTCGTTCCATCCTCAGCGGGGGCAGGATTGACAGACCTGGACAAAGTTCATGCTCCATGCTGTCGATGAACTCATCAGCCACCAGCTCCGAAAACAACTTCATTCTCTGAACTCTCTTGTCGTCATCACAGGCAATCGAGCTCAGGGTCTCATCTTCCTCCTTCTTGTTG
This sequence comes from Podarcis erhardii, assembly GCF_964252035.2. Lineage (NCBI taxonomy): Eukaryota > Metazoa > Chordata > Lepidosauria > Squamata > Lacertidae > Podarcis > Podarcis erhardii. The sequence continues at coordinate 134,723,584 of NC_138497.1, read as the reverse complement.
AACATGTCACCAATCCCAATGGCATGGACTGTGACCCCCTTGCTGCAGAGAGCTGGTAAGTTGGACTCACTATCCCGGGGATCGTGGCGCCCATCGGTAATCACCACAGCAAACACCCGGGCCTTGTCTCTCCGGCTCTCCTTGATGAGGGTGTTGTAGGCGAACTGAAGCGCAGAGGGTGTCCACGTGCCCCCGGCAATCCACTCCAGCTTCTTCACTGCCTCTTTGAAACTGGAGAGGGAGTCAATGCGGTCATCGTTCAGCTGGATGGCTTCAAATGTCCCTTCGTGGCTGTACTGCACCACCCCAACACGGGCGCCTGGCAGAGAAAGAAACCATCAGTTCCACCTCCCTGAACCAAGGGAGACCTCATTTCCCCTTAAGGCAGGCATCACATTGCCCTGCAGCCAGGGAGCCTTCTGAAAACCAAAGGCTCTGTATCTTGGGCTAGTGGTTTAAAATCCTTTGCATTTAGGGGAACAGTTAGGAAAAAGCTGCCCAGATGTAGTACAGACTTATGTAAGGAATATAGGTGCCTCTTCTCTTCTGCCATGTGTCTTCTGCCGATCACTTGTAGAGAGTGTGGCACTCAAAGCAGTTCTAATCAAAGGCATTTCTACGCACACACAAGCTTTCCTGCAACAAATGCAGCACTTGCAGCACAAAGTCAAAGCTGGATGTCCACAATTTGTTTGCACTGCAATTTGGAACAGGTAAGAAACAGGTAAGATCTTCTCCACAAAAGAGTTAAGTCCCAGCTCTGTCATTAGACCTTCTGGCACACCTAGAACCATGGATTTCTCTCATTTGTGCTGCTGTTTGGAGAAGGAAAGAAACAGCAGAGAGATTCCTGCCACAATTCTCTTCTCTGCTCTTTGCACATGCCTCTTTTCCCAGGCTTCTGCACTGGCCACATGGCCCAGTGAGGGAAGGAAGGGAGCCAGGAGTTGGTGGCAAGCACAGTTAGATGGCACACACAACACACACTCAACATGATCAATGCAAATGGAACACTTCTAGAAACCAAGAGATATTTTAGTTCCCAATATTGGGTTAGGTACTGCACAAGCATCTCATCATCACATCTAATGTTCAGCAATAAAATCAGATTCTCAGCCATGCCACTAACCTGTCTCAGATTTTGGATCCTTGGCTATGGAACCCAGTCTGCTCACCACATTTATGACAAAGTTCTTCTCCAGGGTGAAATTGGTGTAGCCAATACTTTCTGAGCTGTCTATAACAAAGACTAAGTCCAAGGGGCCACACCGCTTCTCACAGTCTATGGAAAGTAGAGACAGAGCAGTCAGAAGCTTTGCATCCAAACACCATAAAACCAGCCTGTGACAGCACCAACCTAGAGGACCCTGGAACAGATGGCATGCTGTGTTATAAAGCCACGTATCTGAGGGACAACAAGCAGGCTGTTAACAGTCCTTCCTTGTGTTTCCCAGTGACTGCAGTGTTCTTTCCTAGAGACAGGCAGGACACGGTACGGCTATTTCCAGCTCTTGCCTACAGGATCAGCAGTGAATACAGAGGAACAGTACCAAAGGGGTTGCTCCCAGCCTGGTTTCTGTATCTGGGCAGCACTGGAAGCCAGGAGCCTTGGCCTGGGGAAATGCAGTGGTGCCATCACAACTGAAAGGCCTACATACGAAGCACCTGTTCTTCAAGCCTTCTTGTAAGTGCAACCCCATGTAACCTAAATTTATAACTTTGATTAACACTGTGATTTAGAAGTTTAAATGAGGCATGGGCACTTTTGCATACTCACAAGATGATGGGCCTGAGTCCGAAGCATGTTTGTTCTACCATACCACATCTAAGATCATGGAGTGTTACGAGGCATGCTTGAGGCATCACATCCCAAACCCAAAGCATGGTGCAACATTACCTCTCTCACTCTCTCCAAATTCTCCTCTTTCTCAACTTCTGGAGACAGTATTTCCTTTTCTTATATGTGATTAAACATTTCTTGGGAGTACCGAAGGCACAGTAAGATGTCTCTGCCAAACTGATGAAACCTATTTAGTCTCTGACCAAGCAAGGCTCCCATAGAAGGACAGAAAGCATGACTATGATCTTTGTTTGGGAATAAAATGCATCCTCCTGGGAGAGGCATCCTACTCTAAAGCAAGATTATGAAAAATAATTATTCTTATAAGTCAACAAGGAGAAGACTCTGAACCAACCACAACAGCCACAGGTCTCTCTGATGTATGCCATCACATCACAGTCCTATCAAGAAAAAGAAAGAAAGAAAGAAAGTAAATAAAGAGGTGCTCTGAATGTAAGGTCCTAAATTGTTTGATAGCATGGCAAGATCTGGCAGGAAATCAGTCAGTGCAGTTTGAGTGATGATTCTGCTAGTTTTCATTTGCATCTTGTCATTGTGAAAACTTGACTGAATAATACACAAGCTTTTCTCCCTCTACTGTGCACAAAAGGACATCGCTGCAGATTTCATCGGGAATATCTTCCACATAGTGGGAAGCAACCATTTGAATGTTCTTGCTATATTCCACGGCAAACTGGAACTGACACTAGATAGGTATCCCGCTCCACAGGTGGAAGAATAAATATAGGTTTTCTCTCTCCACTTACAGTCAGGCCAGGATCTCCAGCAGGGCCAGGGCCACCCTATAAAAAAATGGAGAAGAAGACTTCAGGGGTGTTTTATCTCTCTCTCTCTCTTATGCACATTCACCTATGCTCCATCCATGCTGCTGGGCTTGACTTGGTCACAGGAGCAGGGTAAGGATAATTTACAAGGCACACCATTTCCCGCAGCTGGAGACCAAGTTCCTTCTTCCCTCACAGAGGCCTCAGAACCAATTGCCTGGTGAGGAAGACAAGCAGCAGCCACAGGGGTGAAATAACACTTACTGTTTTAATAATTTGTGAATCTTTGTACTGCTTTTACGCAAGTCACCCTGGGAGCACTGGCAGCTCAAGAGCAAGTGGGCGGGGCGCTATAAGTGGAAAAGTGGATGAGCCTTAAATTGCTATCACTATCCATAGCTTAACTCTGCTGTCTGAAGAAGGACTTCCTTTTGCCTGTCCTTCAGCCTCCAACATTTAGCTTCGTTGGCTCTCCATGACTTCTAGTGTTATGAGAGAGGGATTCCCCCCCCCTTCCCTTTCTCTATGGCATGCTGGATTTTATAAACTTCTGTCATGCCTCCTCTTGCTTGCATTTTCTCTCAAACTAAAGAGGCCCAAACGTTGCCACCTTTCTTCCTAGGGGAGTTGCTCCACCCCCTGGATCATTTTGCTTTCCCCCTTTCTGAAACTTTTCCAACTCTACAATATCCCTTTTAAGGTGAGCTGACCACTGAATTCAGATTCAGAATGCTCATCAAGGATAAAGGTAAAGGTAAAGGGACCCCTGGCCATTAGGTCCAGTCGTGACCGACTCTGGGATTGCTTCCGGGTCATGTGGCCAGCATGACTAAGCCGCTTCTGGCGAACCAGAGCAGCGCACGGAAATGCTGTTTACCTTCCCGCCGGAGCGGTACCTATTTATCTACTTGCACTTTTGACGTGCTTTCGAACTGCTAGGTTGGCAGTACTCATCAAGGATAATACATATTTATTTTTTTTAAATCAAAATTCTGAATTCAGGACATATCTGTTTTCTCTTCCTTAAAATGGAAATCTGTATTCAGCAGGCTCAGGTTGTTCATTTCATTTTGTGTGTCTGGTGGCTGCTCATGTTGTGCAACATACAACTGCCCAGAATATCAAAGGAAGGAGCTGGCAAGATCTAGGGCCCAAGGCAACACTCATCTGCAGTACCTCAGGGCCTCCTTCGCCTGGAGGTCCTCTGGGTCCAGGCTCACCGGGTGGGCCAGGATCAGCCTAGAAAAAGAGAGAGGGAAAGAAATGCATGCTTATAAGTTTAGCAACACGAATGGGGAAAAAGTATTTAAATTAACATGAATTCAGTGTCCTAGAGACCAGGAGAACCTCTACTTGCTTACCTGCCCATTACAATGTCTCAAATATTAATTAATAATTTCCATAGCACACAAAGTGTTTACTTATTCTTAGTACTTTTATCCTCATTGACAGTTGTGAAAAATATATATTTCCTTCCTCTCTGCTATGAGAAGCAAAACTTCTCTCAAACCAGTTTCAACCCAGCTTGAGTATTGCCTGTCTCCAGCCTATCACATCCTATTTTTTAATAGACATCAGCAACCTGAAAAGCAGGTGGAAATTACCAGATACACAGACTGAGAAACCTGAAACCCTTCTTCCTCTCCATAGAGGACAAACCCAGGGGCTAGCTAGATGTGGCAGGGGCCTCCACGTTTGTTTAGCCATGTGATTGAGAGAATTTATGCAGCACCAGGGATCACCAGTATGGGAAACACCAGTGGACACCAGAATTTCTCGCAACAAAGATGTAGAGATCAAACCTGCACACATTCATCTACAGACATCAGTGTAAACAGGTCTGGGAAACATAGTACTATCCGCATTCCCAGACACATGAGCGTTCAGAAGAACATGTGAGGCTCAAACTGTGTGCAGATGCATGTGTCAGCCCTGCCTGCCTTTTGTGCACTGAGCAGAAAGGTCTGCAGGGGGGTTCATGCTGTGCAGCAGAACATGGCAAGAATTTTCCAGGCCACTAGTAATCAGGTTCTGGATCAAAGGGAGAATTTAAACTGCATTCAGCTCAGCATGATTAGAATCTCCAAAGAGACTTTTGTGGGCAGGGGCTGCTTGTGTGCCCCTATGCAGTTTGTCCATTATTCTGAACAACCGAAGGGGGCTATGTTCACTGGCATTTAAAGATGTCTACACAGGATCAGCTGTTTAGAAGTGTGGTGTCCTACATTCAGCTGGCCTAAGATTAGGTGGTTCTAGAGTATAATTTAAAACTTATCAGGGAGCTCAACGTTTACGAAAGACAGGCATTATCCCATTGTCTCCTAGACTTATCACCCCAAACCCTGACAAGTGAAAGGGCAACACAAATTGAAATTTAGCTCCAATATCTTTTGTGTCCAGCAAATCCACATTGTGAATCAAACTAACTGTTTATGTTCCACACATTTGTTAGTAATAGGAGTGTAGAAGAGTAGTCTCCTTACAGGTTCACCTCGTTCTCCTTTGGTTCCTGGGGGGCCTTTTAGTCCAAAGTCACCTCTTGCACCCTGTTCCAAAAAAAATGTTAGAAGAATAAAGATTTTTCTTTTCTCTACTGCCCCCTTTTCAACCCCCCATTTATCTTTTATTATTCATTTAAGGGCACTTCTATTATTCCTTTAAAGCAGTTCTCTGTGCTGATGCTTGAAGGCTTAGAGCTAAGCTGGAAGTACAGAGGAAAAGTATCTGAGCACAGAATGCATTTTTTCACAGACAAAATAGCAGTAAGCCTGGCTGTATAGAGACAGAGGTCCTCTGGCTGGGACGGGACGATATGAGATTGAGGGGGCAACTCCCATCTCTTGCGGGGGTGCAATTAGTGCCAGCACCGTCCGTTAAGAGTTTGGGTGTAATCTTCGATACCTCCCTCTCCATGGAGGCGCAGATTGCAGCTATAACAAAGGCGGCATTTTTCCATCTCCGCCAAGCTAAGCAGTTGGCTCCTTACCTCTCTCGCCCTGACCTAGCCACTGTGATCCACGCGACGGTCACCTCCAGACTTGATTATTGTAACTCGCTCTACGTGGGGTTGCCCTTGAGACTGACCCAGAAACTCCAGCAGGTGCAGAATGCCGCGGCGAGACTCCTTACGGGGTCTTCGCTGCGAGATCACATTCATCCAGTGCTATACCAGCTGCACTGGCTCCCGGTGGAGTACAGGATCAGGTTTAAGGTGCTGGTTTTAACCTTCAAAGCCCTATAAGGCCTAGGACCCTCGTGCCTCCGGGACCGCCTCTCCTGGTATGCCCCACATAGGAACTTATGGTCTTCAAATAAAAACATCTTGAAGGTCCCAGGCCACAGAGAGGTTAGGCTGGCCTCAACTAGAGCCAGGACTTTTTCGGCTGCGGCTCCAACCTGGTGGAACGCTCTGTCACAAGAGACAAGGGCCCTGCAGGACTTGACATCTTTCTGCAGGGCCTGCAAGACAGAGCTGTTCCACCAGGCCTTTGGTCAGGGCGCAGCCTGACTCCCTCCTTTGGCAATCTTTATAGAACTTTAGTTTATGGTTGCCATCAATTTTGATCTTAATTAATTTTTATAATGTTTTTATAATGTTGCACTATTTTAGTGTTGTTAGCCGCCCTGAGCCCGGCTTCGGCTGGGGAGGGCGGGATATAAATAATTTTTTAAAAATTATTATTATTATTATTATTATTATTATTATTATTATTATTATTATATTAAAATAATCTACGTCAACACTAGTTAAGCCTTGTACTGTATACAGTCGTACTTTGGTTGTCAAACACCCTGGAACTCATACGTTTTGACTCCCAAACGCCGCAAACCCGGAAGTGACTGTTCCGGTTTGCGAATGTTCTTTTGGATTCCAAACGTCCGACAGGGATTCCTACAGTTTCTGATTGGCTTCAGGAGTTTCCTGCAACTAAGCAGAAGCTGCGATTTGGTTTTCTAAAGTTTTAGAAGTCGAACGGACTTCCAGAACAGATTCCGTTCTTCTTCCAAGGTACAACTATACTTCATAATGGCACCAGGAGTCACAGCACTGAGCCACTTGAGAATGATTTAATTGGACAGAGCACAATGAGTGTGTGGTTTTCTGGCTCACTTGTGCTTTGGTGTTCCACCGATATGAAAAACAAGCCACACAACAGCTTCTGTGTGGACACAGCCTGAGAAGTGGCCCTCCATAGCCTCATATCCTCATAAGCATTTCAAAGAAAGAACAGGATCACTAGCTTTGTTGGCAGAATAAGGTGGCAAACGTGATCATACTATACCTCTGGTCCTGGAAGCCCCTTCTCACCTTTCTCACCCTGGAAACAGAGAAGAGCCAGTCAGCTTTCAGTTTCATGGTCTTACCCAGACATAGCAAGGATGGACAAATTCTAAAGTAAATGACAATTGTGGCCAACTAGGCATCTAGAGTTGCTGAGCACAGGAATTTTCCAGTGGGTCCAACAGAAAGCAGGGGCTCTTAGAACATCTGATTAGCAGCCTCTTGAAGTGACCTCAGTTGATTCCGGACTGGGCAGAAATGGACGACTGGTTCCTCCACCTGGTCTATCCTTCTCCTGAGAGAGTGAGGTGTGGCGCACCCTCACTAAGGGCAAGGCATATTTTCTTAACTTATTTTATTTCACAAAATTTATGTACTGCTTACTGTACAGCAGGGTTTCCCAAACTTGGGTCTTTAGCTGTTTTTGGACTACAACTCCCATCATCCCTAGCTAGCAGGACCAGCGGTCAGGGATGATGGGATTTGTAGTCCAAAAAGAGCTGGCGACCCAAGTTTGGGAAACCCTGCTCTACAGAAAACCTCTAGGTGGTTTACATGTCATAATCTAGAATATGCATTAAAAAGCACCAATAAAAGGAAATCAGGACTGATTTGCTCCCAGATTTCTTAGACGTGTCAAGGGGTTCAAAATGAAAAATGAAACTATAGTGATCTCTTGCAAAGATGTCTTTTTCAATATTTTGCTGTACATTGGCATAATCTAATGGACTCAGAAAAATACCCTCTTCCTATTGTATGCTTTAAATAATGTGTAATATAACTAAAGCAGAACTAGGTTTTGATTCAGATTTCACCATTTTCTTTCTTTCTTTCTTTCTTTCTTTCTTTCTTTCTTTCTTTCTTTCTTTCTTTCTTATTTTTAATAGATTCCTATTTCTAGAGGACACTTAAAACAGCAAACTGATTCTGGAGTAGCTTTCACCATAATGATGATGTACATTAAACACATAAGGAAAATAATATTTACTTTTAATAATTTAATAATTAGTTATTTGCTCATTTGTCCATATCAAGCACCTTATTCATATCTCTGGAATGATATTAAAAATTAAATCCTATTTTAATAACATTCAGTAAGTCTAGAAAATGGCAGCATTAAACTTGCGGCCCCAAATGGCTTGTTGCCGGAGCCGAAGGAGGCTGGAGATGAAGAATTTCTATAGCAATTTGTGAAGCCTCCTTTCCATCTGAGGCATTTCAATGTGTGAATACTTTACGTGAACAAAACATACCGCAGCTCCTCTTGGACCGGGATAGTTAAAGCCAGGTCTTCCTCTGTCACCCTAGAACGTTGTTTTAAAAAGAGAGAATGATTCTTCAAAGACTCTATATTTGCAGAAATGGCCACATCTCCCTTCCTTTGGAGTACAGTATGTTATGTCTTGGGGTTAAAAGGTCTGGCAAGCGGATGTGCATTGAGATGCACACTGAGCCATGGCAGAACTCAAGTTCCTAATTTAGTCAGCAAGAGTCCCCCAACAATAATGGCAACAAGACCTTTAATACATTGAATTACAGATACAAAAAAATCTGGAGCTTGGACTGCTTAAGGAGAAAGAGACTTTCTGTGGCTAGAAAATTACCAGCATTAAAAGAGGCCCGTGATGAGGCCTGCGGGGTCAGATCAAAGCTACAATATCAAATGTAAACACAATCCTGTTGATTAAGGTTACACCTATGGCTTACCTTTGGACCTGGCACCCCGGGGTCGCCCCTGACACCAGAATCACCGGGATCCCCTCGTGAGCCCTGCAAAAGAGTGTTGCATAAAGCACATGGTGAGTTGGGTGTGTGTGTGCTGCTGTTGATCTGTACGAGGGGCAGAGATGCTACTACAGTTGTGATTTTCAACATGACAATGATTCCGTATGACAGGAGGAAAGTCTCAGAGGAAACTCTTTTTGCTCACACACAAATGGGGGACAATGTTTCTGATATTAAATCCTGATTGACATGGAATTAATCTGTGACCTCAGGAAAGCTGAGATAAAATATTCCTAAAGCCTCCGCAGACTGGATTTTTTTTGCAGGTATGTCATTGATGCTATAATAGTCCATTAATGGAAGATTTATACTAGATTGTCTGCACTCCATTCTACTTTATCAGTTCTTCTGTGAAGCTTCCCAGTGTTTCTGCTTTACTGTCATTTGGCAGGGAACTCCTGCACTATGGAGCACAAGGAAAGCAGGACAAAAAAATAAGGTAGAACATCTGTGATACAAGGAGTTACGGGATCTCAGTGGGAGGTTATGGGACATGCACTGATCGGAAATGATGAAGGCTCAAACAGTACTGAAAGTAAGATTGTGTATCACCTCCCCAATACCGCCATGAGCACAAATCATCATGAATGCACAACGAAAAGGATGTCTGCTGGGGGCGGATGGCAGACGGGGCTTCTCTTGCCAGCTGCATGGAGAGCAAGCCAATGCCCACAGGTGGAAGAGGCGTGTGAATGAAACTTACAGGCTTCCCTGGTTCTCCCACACCACCTTGAGTACCTCGTGGGCCAGGCAATCCTCGCTCTCCCTGTGAAACACAGAAATGAGAGGGAGAGTCAGACCTTGCATGAAGTAAACATTTCAGACTGTTCAAGGGAAGAAACATCTAGTTAGTTAACAGTTGGCAGCTGAGATGAGGCAACTCTTTCCCTCCCCCACTGTTTTCTTGCTTCTGTCCTCAGGAGTGGAGCAGAGGATGTCCCCCCCCCCCCCCGATAAGATGTGCTCAACACTCAACATCATTTTGAGCCCCATTTTGCCGGATTCAAACTTGGCACTCCAATCTCATCAGTGTGAACATACACTGGTGGCAGAGTCCTTGATGGGCAAGTATCTTCAAATCTGCTTTCAAATAAACTGCTTGGGGAGCCCCTGCTGCCTCCTGTGCATGGAGGGAAAATGTTCTGCCGTTTTGTCATTCTTTCATACCCTGCCTCCCTTGTTTCCAACTTCTCCTGGTAGCCCTCTCTGGCCCTCAGAACCAGGGTCTCCCTGTGAAAGAAGAAACAAGGAGTTAGAGAGCCAATCTGTTCAGTCCAAGTTTAGCAAGTTCCTAGACCTTCTCTGGTGACAAGAAGTCTCACAGAAGCTGCAGCCATAGCTATAGCTACAACCACCAGCTCTCTGCTGCTTGAGGTGCTTTTAGGTGGAATCTGCTACGGAATGAGTGCTACTTATGCATACAAGTTTGATTGCATCATCCACACCACCAATGATTTCCTCAAAATGCCAGCCTGGAGTTTTTCTTGATTTAATCTGGATTTACCCACAGAAAATCAGATAGCCTGCTATGGACCTGCAAGCCAATGCTCATTAGCATTCTTTTCTTTGGATGGGTGGTTTGTCACCTGCGTGCTGTTTCAGTGGGTGGCCATGTGCTCCTCCTAGGAGGGCGACCAGTGGAGTGTCTCTCTCTCCATCTTAAGAAAGCAGATCTGAACTTAGGCAACCCAATTCAGAGGAGCGGCTCTCTCAAGACCTCACAAGACAGTGCATGTGGGGGATGACTTCTTGGAGGCTAATCACATAGCAGATACAGTAGGGGTTAGTCAGTCTTGTGCAAGAGCTTGGTTTTAAAAATTAAGCAACAACAACCTTGCATTGCAGGGGGTTGGACTAGATGACCCTTGGGGTCCCTTCCAACTCCACAATTCTATGATTCTATGAAAAAGAACAAATGTGCTTTTGTTGTTTTGCAGGCTTATCTTGCAATCATTATGACTAGAATCAAAATTAATAAAGAATCCCTCTCTCTCTCTCTCTCTCCCCTCCCCCCCCAGTTAATTAGGGGTGGATTTCCTTCCATTACTTTGGAAACCTGATGAACTTACTCTCCCGCCTGGGGGTCCAGCACCTCCAGGTCCCCCCTTGGTTCCAGGATCACCACGACGGCCCTTAAAAAAAAAGAAACATTGAAAGCAAACAAAAGAAAATGATCTTGAGCAAATGCTCTTCAAGCACATCCATTGTGCCTTATTTGAGCTGAAAGAACTAGGCGTGTCTGAAGGATGTCTCCAACCTCTGTAGAAAGAGGGGACCACTTCTCCCATTGCCATGACACCCCCTTTCATGCAATGCTCTTGCCAGAGACGGGGCAGCGTCCGTAGCATTCAGACCCCACCTTGCACCCTAGATGTCATTAGGGATGCGAAAAGGTTCCTGAAATGGGCCCAGAGAAATTGAACTATTTTTCGAGTCACCTGGCAAAATAGTTGACTTCTTCAAGCTAATTGCAAATCAAGTCCGGGGGGCTACTTCAAGCGTGCTCAGGTGGGGAAAGGCTGCGTAACTTCTCCTCTGTTACTTTTCTAGCTTAAAACCGTCCTTCCCAAGCTGCCTTTTCATCCACAGGGTGTGCTACGGGGACTCAGTATCTTTCTTCCCATACATAGGTGAAAAATAGGCTTAGAGAGGAGGACTTTGAGCTGTAAAAGGACCAAGTAGGAGAGTAGCCTTTCTCGGCTCCTCCTCTCTCCTTCTGCTTCCACACAGCTAAGTTAAAAGAGCAAAGCAAACCTGAAGGACATAATTCTGTGCAACGTGTGGATTGACACTTGCTGCAGGAAAGATAAAGAGTGGGTGAAAGTAAAAGCAAAAAACAGTGCTTTCAATATTGTGAATATAATCCCATTAAGTGGGATGTGGGGTTTGTGGGAAAGGGAGACATAAATTCCTATACTAGCTTTGTGTCTGGTCCAACCAAAGTTAAGCTCTTTCTAAAGCGCAATTATTTCAATGAGAGAAATTTCAGGTTAAATTTAACTCTCCAACTGAAACCAAAGCATCTTAAAAGTGCTTTATGTGGGCTGGATCATGCCTTCTGTTAAAAGCACAATCAAATTAAATGTCAGCACATATCCAACTTCTTATTGGATGGCATTTGGTTGCTTGCATACTGGAATGCACAGATCTGGCATGAATCTCAGTCGCTGATTGTGAACAAATCCAGTTTTAATATTGCTCTGGAAGAAGGAGTAGGAACCGATGTCACTGAAATCTGTATCTTGGTGATGCATTTATGAGTGTAGTCAAGCAGTAGCAGCCTAGAATACTTGCCTGTATGGAAATCTTGCTATTGCGATAGATGATAGATAGATAGATAGATAGATAGATAGATAGATAGATAGACAGACAGATGAAGTAAGTGGGGTTAGAATCTTACAGGTTCTCCTTTGGGTCCAATAGTTCCAGGGCCACCTTTGGCTCCCTTTGTCCCAGGAGTGCCTGGAGATCCATTGGTGCCTTTTGGTCCCTTTGAAAAATAAACAGAAACAGCATTAGAAGACCTTTGGGGAGAAGGGAAGGGCAAGGAAGGGCAGTGTCAGAGCACAGCCTATGTATAATGGGGCACAGATAGTACAAAGAGTCACATCTTATGCAGGATGGCGAGATCCATCTTAATCTTAGGCCCAGTTTTGGCACAGAAACTGCTCTGGTCACTCTGTCAGCAGTGGAAGTGCTTCTTGCATTGCTGTTACCACTCTGAAAGAGTGGGTGCACAGCTTGGGGGTCCTCCTGGATCCTTTGTTGTCACTTGAGGCTCAGGTGGCCTCAGAGGCCTGGAGTGCCTTCCATCAGCTTCAGCTGGTGGTCTAGCTACACCCCTATCTGGACAGGGATAGCCTGACTACTGCTGCCTATCCTCTGATAACCTCAAGGTTAGATTACTGCAATATGTTATATGTATGGCTGCCTATGAAGATGCTTTGGAAACCTCAACTGGTGCAGAATTTGGACACCAGTCTGCTCACTAGCACAAGACAGTTTGAGCATCTTACACTGATCCTGGTGAAACTGCATTGACTGCCAACTAGTTTCCAGGCCCAATTCAAAGTGCTGGTTTTGACCTATAAAGCCTTCGATGACTTGGGACCACAATGCCTCAAGGACTGCCTCTCCCCATATAATCTGACCTGGACTCTGTGGTCATCCTCTGAGGACCTTCCTTGTGTGCCACAAGAATTCCGGAGGGTGGCAACATGAGAATGGGCCTTTTTCTGCCATAGCTCCCCGTCTGTGGAATGCTGTCCCCAGGAAAGTTAGTTTGATGTCTTCATTAAACATTTTAGGTTCCAAGCAAAAGTGTTCTTCCAGGCCTGGGGCTGATTAACATTTGATGTCCTTTTAAATGTGTTCGTGTGTGTGTGTGTGGGAGGGGGGACTAGCCAAGTTCAGCTTATTCAATGCCTAGCATATTGCAGTTGCCATAAATGGAACAGAATCAGATCACTGCATGGAGAGTTTAATGCAATGCTGCAAATTTTCTCATTTATTGTTCTGACAACTATGATAACAACAGGATAACTTCTGACTGTGGCCCAGAACTTCAAAGGGATCTAGCAGTTTTATAACATGCAGTGGTGGACCTACATTTTGGGGGGCCCTGAAGCTTGAACTGTTATGGCGGTCTCTTCACAACCAGCAATGAGGTCTGGGTAACCCCTGTTACCTTCTTCAACAGGATCACCACTGGTGGGTTTTCCCACAACAGATCACGACACCTTTACAACATCTGTGCTACTGACTCTCAAACTTTGGGATTGTTGAAATACATACAACAAAAAAGCAATCAATTTAAGTCATGTGACTCAAATTGAGTCTACTAGCAGTGTGGACTAAAATTGCTTCTGGGGCCCCTCCAGGAGTTTAAGCTTCTTTAGTTTCATAGTAGATCTGCCCCTGAGAGCATGTCTAAAATTTGAGGGGTACATACCCGATTTCCTTTCTCTCCAGCCAACCCAGGTGGTCCACTACGACCAGGACGGCCAGGATCACCCTGATACAGAAGGAGTAAGCAGAAACAGAAGCAGTAAGAAACGGTCACACCAGCTCTACATCCACGTAGATCAAAACTGAATTGTATGTGCAGCCTGAAATTTCCTGTATGTGCAGCCTGAAATTGTATAAGCAGCCTGAAATTGTATGTGCAGCCTGAAATTGTATAAGCAGCCTGAAATTTCCCCAAAACCATTTTTGGGGGAATTCTGGTGCAAAATAGATGGCAGCTACTTTATATTCAGTGTTTGGTATTTGACAATTGACATTAAATAGCTGATATTTTACACAGCTCCATTCTTATGGGTTCAAGAATTATGCATAAATGTTAGAAACACACCAAACAGCCACAATAAATACCTGGGCAATTTTTAATAAAGCCTTCCAATCCATTTGTAGAAATTTAAATGCTGTTATGCTGATCTGCCCACAACACCATCTACTTCTGAGTCATTTTCTTCTGAGGGCCAAACCACACCTTTATGCTGTGTGTGTGGTTTTTGTTTCATTTTGACATTTTAGATGGGGGTGTAGGAGTTGAATCAGGAACACCATGGAGCTGTTTTCAGGGGCGAAGGAAGACTAACCAGCACCCAGTGCGGGGTGTTGAGGGGCAGGGCAAACCGCCCTGTGCCACCACACATGCGCCGCCAGGAGGTTTGCCGATGGCGCCACTCGACGGTGTCGAGATCCTCTGCAGCAGGGGGATCCTCCACACGTCGCTGCGGCGGCACGATGGAGGTGGCTCGCGTCACTGCACCCGGGAGCAGCAGGGTGAGCCTCCCGCGGGGTGCCTTCTTGTCACCCCCCCCCCCAGAGATGGCACCCAAGGTGGACTGCCCCCCTTCCTGGCTGTTTTGAAAAACACTTTCTCCCTGCAACATTTTCTCAATGACTCCTCTGCTTCCTCTGATTTTTTTGTTTTGCCTTGAGGGAGAAAACATTGGTACTTTTGTACCTGTATGTTTCCCCCTACAGAGTTTCTGTTCTTTTGTGTAAAACAGTGTTTGGGCACACACACACATGAAACACTGCCTGAATGCCCCGGTGCCTGCTCTAGTCCTCAATGACACTTAGAGACTGGCAGTAATGATAGCAATTCTGTAACAGAACAGGATTTTCAATTCAAAATCAGAATTGGAAGTCAAATGCATGAATTTCAACCAGTTATAAGACTTATCAATGCAGCTTTTGTTGAGCATTTACATTCTGCACAGAAATGCCAAAACGCTTCACACAACTATCATGGCTGGTAGCCACTGACAAACCTCTTCCCCGGGGGAGTGGGGTTTTCAAACCCCCTTTAGAGCCACCTAAGACCATGGTCGTCACCACATCCACGGGTTATGTGAAATAGTGCCTTTTTCAAACTGGCTGACCCAGAGTTGTACTGTTTAAAGAGGGAGGGGGGAACCCCTCTTTACCCACCACCAATGTCTAAGTCTTTATCGTGTCTCCCCACCCACAGTCCCAAGGCCACCTTCCCCCAAAACTAAAGAAACCCAGACACAAGCTTTTCCTTGTAAGGAAGGAGCTCCTAACCAACCCTTTCCGCCCAACATTTTGATTGCCCCTTTCTGCCCCTTTCCCATGTCCTTTTGTGATGGGCTGGCCAAATATTCATAGCACAGCACGATTGCCCTGGCTGCATATTGGGTGCACTTTTGGACCCTGCGGCACAAGGGGCTGCCTGTCTTCCAACATCTCCAGCTTATTCTCAGTGAGTATGTGTCACTGCTGCCTTGAGTGACTTTGAGGAAGGGTACTGTTATGTACTGAGTTGAATAGGATCCAAAAGGCAGCAGTCTGATTGGTCCTAGAACAATAGGATTCAGAATGCAGCAGTCTGATTGGTCCTAGAACAATAGGACCCAGAATGCAGCAGTCTGATTGGTCCACAGGAACCACCCAATCCAGCTCCAGGTGGAAGTGAATCTGCAACCTGATTGGCCTACAGGAGAATCCCGGAATTAGCCAATCACGTGGGGCCCATTGTGTAAATAATGTATATAAAGCAGACATTCTGGGGGAACTTCCATTCCTCCTCACCACTATGAGCTGAATAAAGAGCATGAAATCCACTCTTGAGTATATTTCAGGTACAGACCTTGATCCCTTGGTCCCCAGGCAACCCTTGATCTCCAGCACCTCCAGGATAACCATCAGGGCCCTAGGAAGAAAAGCAAAGGTGAGCTGCTTCTTTTCTGAAAGCTCTGGCTTGTGGGGACATCTGCACATGGAAAGCAATGGGCTCTGTGACGCCAGATAAAAGGCCAGCCCACCTTTTGACAGCGAGGCAACCGCCTCTTCCCTCCCTGATGCTCACCTGCATGGGAACCTCCCTGTTAGCTCTAGGAATGCATTCAGATGCAAATTAAAATAGGATCTACAGGTTTTCCTCCATTTGTTTATTTCATAAAATTTATACAACACTTGATTGTAAAAAAACCCAAAACAAAAACCCCTCAAAGGGGTTTACAAAAAGCTAAAACAACAGATTCAAGAAAAATTCACAAACCCTGTTTTTCGGTTAAAATACTAAAACAGATTAAAATTCGCCTCAGCGTTTCTAAGCATCTGGGTTGACCTGTCTAAACAAGAATGTTTTTAGCAAGGGCCAAAACCAAAGTGCAGGTGTTGCCACACTAAACGATCAATTTCTTACATCTGCAAAATGGGTATTATGTGGCACGTGTAGTAGTGCCAGCTCTGCCGATCAAAGTGGTCATACAGAATCACAGAATTTTAAGAGTTGGAGGGGACCCCGAGGGTCATCTAGTCCAACTCCCTGCAATGCAGGAATCTCAGTTAAATAATCCATGCCAGATGGCCACCCAACCTCTGCTTAGAAACCTGCAAGGAAGGAAAGTCTGCCAAGTGGGGCACATGTGGGGTAAGGCGATATAAAATAAATAATGGTAATCAAAAGGCATTTTTTATTTGTTACTTGTGTGTTAGCTGCCATATTACTTTACGCAGCATGCTCAAAGAAACACTGCGCCCCACACCCCACTGCTGGAATGCACAAAGCCAAGATGAGAAAACATTCTTACCCTGTTGCCTGGGTCTCCCTTACAGCCAGGAGGTCCAATGCGCCCCAGTTTGCCCTGGAAAGATCACATGCAAAAACAAAGAAGTGAGAGACTGTGAACAGTAGAGAGAAGTCTATAGACGTTTCATTCTCCTTGGGAAAGATGCAGCCTCTTCATATCCACTGGCTCGGGCAAGATGTAGCCCTGGGGGGTGGGGAGGGGCTTTCAATTTCTCTCTCTCCCCCTTTGTCTGAAACAGGAGGGAATTAGCTACTATGGGATGTGTCTGGCTTGTTTGGGGTGTTTTGAGGGAACTTAGGATCTTGCAGGTCTTGGGTTTCTTTCACATGCCCCCCTCAGAATCCCAGAATGCCATGTCTTAAACCACAGAGCCTAGGACTTGCCGATCAGAAGGTTGGCAGTTCGAATCCCCGTGACGGGGTGAGCTCCCGTTGCTCGGTCCCTTCTCCTGCCAACCTAGCAGTTCGAAAGCACATCAAAGTGCAAGTAGATAAATAGGTACCGCTTCGGAGGGAAGGCAAGCGGCGTTTCCGTGCGCTGCTCTGGTTCGCCAGAAGCGGCTTAGTCATGCTGGCCGCATGACCCAGAAGCTGTATGCCGGCTCCCTCGGCCAATAAAGCGAGATGGGCGCCGCGACCCCAGAGTTGGCCACAACTGGACCTAATGGTCAGGGGTACCTTTACCTTTAGGATCTTGCAGGTCTTGGGTTCCTATCACATGCCCCCCATAGAATCCCAGAATGCCATGTCTTGGTCCACATGGCCACATGGGGAAGGATGCCAGCAGTCCACCAGCACCCACCAGAGCTTTTGGCAGGTGAACCAAGGGGTCTTTTGGTGGGACAAGCCTGTTGGCAGGCTTTACTCTCCGTTGGCAGAGCAGCTCTTGCGAGCTGTGGGGTGGCAGCCATAGCGGTTTCCTTCTAAAGGACATAAGCAACCCGTTGACTGTGTCTGATCCTTGAGTAGCCTTACCTTTTGCCCACTTGTGCCGTTCCGTCCAAACAAGCCAAAAGCCCCCTGAAAGAACAGAAGCAGAGAGTGAGAAAGCTGCTCTCATCAGGAAAGCGGAGCTGGAATAAGAGGTAGCAATCCAGGATTTGCCTTTACCTTTCGTCCATCTCCTCCAAACTCTCCCTGCAAACACAAGAAAGGGATGGGGGGAGCAAACAATGTTGAGTCAAGCCTATTAAAATCAGCCACGCTGGCAGAACAGAATGGAATATATATATATATATATATATATATATGCTTTCGTAGATTTTCACGGGTACAGGAATGCAGGTTTTGGTGTCCTCGGGTGTCTTCCCGTGTAAAAGTTGGGGTGTCTAGGCGACGTTTCGACGAGGTCTCACTCGTCATCTTCAGGCTGGTGCTTTCGGCTTCTTGTTACTGGCTTCTTGTTACTCTGTTCCAGTAACAAGAAGCCGAAAGCACCAGCCTGAAGATGACGAGTGAGACCTCGTCGAAACGTCGCCTAGACACCCCAACTTTTACACGGGAAGACACCCGAGGACACCAAAACCTGCATATATATATATATATATATATATATATGCTTTCGTAGATTTTCACGGGTACAGGAATGCAGGTTTTGGTGTCCTCGGGTGTCTTCCCGTGTAAAAGTTGGGGTGTCTAGGCGACGTTTCGACGAGGTCTCACTCGTCATCTTCAGGCTGGTGTTTTCGGCTTCTTGTTACTGGAACAGAGCAGGATCTCAGTGTTTGAGTTCCTATAAATACTGTAGAGGGGGTGTGGTGTATAGCCTCCAATGTTCTGGGCAGAGAGGAAGTTCCCAGGCTAGTGTGCCTTTTCTTCTTTTGTTCCTTAATTACTTGAGAGATATCTTGAGTGATTTCTTGAGTGATATCCTGAGTACCACACCTAATGACCCACCTAAGTGGTACTCAGGATATCACTCAAGAAATCACTCAAGATATCTCTCAAGTAATTAAGGAACAAAAGAAGAAAAGGCACACTAGCCTGGGAACTTCCTCTCTGCCCAGAACATTGGAGGCTATACACCACACCCCCTCTACAGTATTTATAGGAACTCAAACACTGAGATCCTGCTCTGTTCCAGTAACAAGAAGCCGAAAACACCAGCCTGAAGATGACGAGTGAGACCTCGTCGAAACGTCGCCTAGACACCCCAACTTTTACACGGGAAGACACCCGAGGACACCAAAACCTGCATATATATATATATATATATATATAATTCTTTGTTACTGAATTGATTATGATCCAAAAGCTAGCAAACAAGATTACATGCAAAGACCTCCCTAGATATTTAAGCAATCTGAACAAGCAGTTTCCCCTTCACAGAATGCATTTTGTATACTGTTTACACGAATATATTATACACTAATAATTATGGACACTTTCCCCCAGGAAAGCATTGTTTTGTTGGAAAACGGCATCACAGAATTCAGATAAGTGTGAATTTTAAAGGATAGCTGTGTTCCAGTTCACATATAGTTTCAGAAAGTGCAAATCTGACAGATTCAGATTTAAATTTCTCCACCATCCTTTGCGGAGATTTAATCTGTCTACAATTTCCACCCTGGAACTGAGGCTGCAGCTGGACCTCCTGGCTCTGGGCTCCAGCTGGGAGGTCCAGTCTCTGTGCTTTTCTTATTTCCCCCCTCTCCTCCTCTTTTGTAAAACATCTCACTAGATGAAGAGTTCTGGAGCACTTGAAAGCTTGCCACTAATCTTGTGACATTTTGGCTGGTTTGAATAAAATCACAATATGCGTCCCATAATTTTCTGAATGTAGTATATAAAATAGCTTACCTTTTCTCCTTTTAGACCATGAATACCCTATAGAAGGAACAAAAAATGTACATTGTGTTAATGTTTGTTGATACGTGTGACATCGCTTTAGAGTTCTGGCTTTGATATAGTATCATATATTTCATGTATATATGATCATATATTTCCTGAAAAAGTTCTAAGTGGTTTCTAGAGATAAATAAATAAATAAATAAGACATATTTGTTTGCAATGAAGCAGAGCTTTTATTACCCAGAAGCACCACCAAAAGCATCTAGTCATGCAGGCCCATGTCCCTTTTGCCCGACAGAATTTACAGAAAGAATTTATTTTAGGGACTCTCTGCAAAGTGTAAGGGCATTAAGCCATCATCAGTTACTTGGAAAACTATGCATCCAAAACATTTTAGACAAGGGCCGGTAGTGACTGGGCAGAATAGTGTTTCACATTAATACAGACACTAAATGCCCATGCTGACAGCCTCAATATTCATAATTTAAATAATAACACACAACCTATTGACCTTATTATATTATATTGGATTATATATAACTATATGCTAGCTATATATATAATCCAACAGACAAACAGCCCCAACCAGTGCAGCTATGGCTAGCCCTGCTTTCCCCAGCCAAGCCAGCAAGTTGCTTCTGCTTCTGGCACTCGTCCGCGGCAGTCAGCCTCGTGGTCTGGATGCTTCATCAATGCTGCAGGTGTGCAGTTATCACCACATGGTGTTTTCTACCACTAGTCCTTTGCACTAGTAGCCGGTTGCCTTTCCCCTGTCCTCTGAGTGCCTCTGGGTCAAACATTGTGGCCCCAGATGAAGGGTTAATCCGACAACTGGTGAGCCGCTAAAATGGAAAAAAAAAAAACATGGCAGAAGGATAAACAGACGCAAATCTTTTACCTTGGGACCTGGATATCCAATTGGACCTTCAATTCCTGGGTCACCCTATATTTAAAAAGACAAACAGCATTATTAGTTGCAATAATTTAAACAGTATATTAAGACTGCCATCCTATACACATTTATCCGGGAGTAAGTCCCACTGAGCTTTGGAAAGGACATATACAGGATTACCCTGTTAGAGATTTTCAAATCATTATGTCCTTCATTACTGCAAGAGGCAGACACTGAAGTTTTACTGCTTCTGTTTTATAATGGTGAAATGAAACCACTAAGATACTTGGACATTGTTTTAAAGAGAGGTTTCAATATGCTGCTTTAGCAGTTTCAAGGATCACAGTCTGATTTGGTTAAATATCAGCTCCTAAACAGGTGTTCAAATTGGAATATTACTCCATATGATCCTGAACATTTAAATATTCAATGTCAAAACTCACCCCAGTGGCTAATGGAGTGGGAAGGGAGTCCTCCTATTTTTTTCAGCTACTCACCTGTCGTCCTTTTAGCCCAGGAACACCTGGCACCCCCATGTTGCCCTTTGCACCCTAAAAGCAAATAAAAAATAAAACAAATTAGAGCAGTAAGTCTGGCATTTCCCCCGCTGTAACAGAAGGGCAATTTCAGCAGTTTTCAGGGACAAAAATGTTTGTGCTAGGCAACCCCTCATGGAAATTTGGAAGGAAATAAACAATGTCTTTTTAACTTTTTCCATCTCAAAGGGTACTACCTTATATCAGCTTTTTGTTGTTGTTCTTCCCCAACTTACAGTGTGTGTGTGTGGGGGGGGAGTCAAGATCAGGACTGCACCGAGAGGGAAGAACATATTTAATCCTTTTATCCCCACAAAAATAAATAAAGCTGTATTCTGTTTAATTGGGTTGATTAATTGGGTGTTGATCACTGGATAAACTAGGAAAATGAATAAATATATTTGTAATTATAATTGAAGTGTGTATTTCATACCTTTTGAGCTGATTAATTGGGCTGATCAGTGGGTATATTGGGGAAATGAATGAATGAATATTTAATACTTTTGGAATTAATAACTTACATGGGGGAAATAAATGAATTTTTGCAGCCTTCTTTGATTTTGGCACATTTGCAGATTCATTTAAAAGCATTGCTGGGTTCATAAACACCCCCCCCTCGCATCAGGTATTTTCTTAAATAACAGAGACTTAAATTATAACAATTGGCATGTAGGAATCTTCAGAAATATTTGAGGTTAAAAGGAGGTTCCTCACACTTGTAAAGGCACACAATTCTGTCAGTATATGCACATTTCCTACAGGTTGTTGGAGATTAAGCATACTAGCTGGGAAATGTACAAAGTTCCCTGTTCATAGAAGGATTATGGGCACATTCTCCATAAGGCCGAGTGAATGTGCACAATGGCTAGTTATTACAGACCTCCACAAGGGTCGCTATTTTCCAGGGACGTCTTTGATTTAGAGAAGCCATCCCGGTTTCTGATTTGATCCCAATTTGTCCCGTTTTTCCTTAGGATGTCCCTATTTTCATCAGAGAAATGTTGGAGAGTGTGTGATTATACACATTGACCAGTGAAAGAACAATTGGTCTAATCATTTAACACTCTGCAGCCCAGTAGCAGTCAACTGCACTTTGTCCAAAAGTGGAGTTTTCTCCAGGGGCATTTTCTTTGTGGGAGGAGCCCCTGCCTTCCTGCTACAAGGAGGGAGGAAGCCTGCTTCAAAGGAAGCTTTTGCTAAGTCCTGGAAGACAGTTTCTGCACTCCTGTCAGGAGTGGAGAGGGGAGGGGAGAGACTGTTTCTGCCAGGACCCCTTAGGACAGTGGTGGCGAACCTTTTGGAGACCAAGTGCCCTAACTGCAACCCAAAACCCACTGATTTATCGCAAAGTGGCAATCTGGGGGATAATGCGGGGAGAGTTGTTGAGCTTTTTCTGGGAGGAGTACCCCAGTGTTAGGGACGTGGGTGGCGCTGTGGGTTAAACCACAGAGCCTAGGACTTGCCGATCAGAAGGTCGGCGGTTCGAATCCCCACGACGGGGTGAGCTCCCGTTGCTCGGTCCCTGCTCCTGCCAACCTAGCAGTTCGAAAGCACGTCAAAGTGCAAGTAGATAAATAGGTACAGCTCCAGTGGGAAGGTAAACGGCGTTTCCGTACATGTTACTTAAGAGGCAATTCAAAGGCTTGAATAACTTTCAGAAACTTGGAGAGGTTTTAAAAAGTGGTCTTTGCTCTCTGCCCTAGTGCTGAAAGAAAGAATCTTATATTTGCATTATTGGGGGCAGGGAGTGAGAAATACGGTCTTGTGGAACCACTGCTGTATCTTGTGTGTTACCAAGCCAGGAGGGATGGCCGCAATAGCGTTACATCCAGCAATTGGCCTACTTTCCCCCAATCTTGACTATGGCAGGTATCTGAATTTCCTTATGCTCTTCACAACCTTGGTCTCGCAGAACAACATAGCACTCTGGGACACAAGGTTCCCCTCTCCTCGGGGTGTTTTAATTTTATTTTTTGCTAAGGCCAAGAGAAGCAACGAAGGCTTACACAGTCACAATAGCAACGTGGTTGGGTGCTTGGCTGAGCAGCAGAAAAAGGTGAGTTCAAACCCCACCAGGCCTGGGGGGGAGGAAAAGCGCCACCGCTCACCACCTGCAGGGGGTTTCGCAACAGGAACCAAAGGAGAGCGACTGCTGGGACTCAAGTCCCCACCTGGCTTGTCCTCATTGCTTTAGAGTACTTTCCAGGTGGAAAGACAGGAGGGCTTAACATCTTCCTGGAGCACGGGCTGCTTAGCGCCGCCCCAGGAAAGGTTTGCTCAGGAGGAGATGAGCTGTGCGGAATTCAAGCGCATGTGAGGGAGCAGGTCCTGGAGGAAGAACTGTGAGGGGAGAGACTCCATCAGGCAAGGCCTCTTTCCACCTGTTGAATGTTACTTTTTTGATGTTGGTTGCTTATATTATAGTTTTATTATTGCATTAGATTGTTATAAGATGTCCATTCCTTGTTTCTTCAGCTTGTAAACCGCCTTGAGTATTGTAAGATAGAAAGACGGTATACAAATTAAAAAATGATGATGATGACGCCGTGTTTCCATGTCTCGCACAGCGCAACCGTGCGCAACTTTGTGCGGAAACGTCCCCAGAGAAACGAGTGAAAGCTCCGCCGGGCACTTCGAAGGCACCTTTTTCACCCGCCCCGCAACCACCCCACACTCTCTGCCCTCAGGCTCCACCTTCTCAGGAAAGGAGCAACCGCCCCCTTTTCTCTCACTCTTCCCTACACAAAACTTTGTCCTCCGGCAACTGTGTGGGCAGCGCCACTTCCTCTCCCTGCAGGGCAGCCCGCGGTGGGTGAGAAAATAACAGGGCTCGCCACAAAAGGAGCATCCCATTGCAGCCGCAGCCTACCAGCTGGTGGTGGGTGCGAAACTCTGGGGAGCGTTTCCGGCTCACATTGGCGTAGGGGTGTGTGTGCGCTCAACTCTCCCCCCCCCGATGCCGCTGTGGCTGGCGCGCACTATACGGAGCGTTTCCCGCCCACTGTGGCGTGGGGGGGGGGGAGAGTGGCTGTCACCTTTGCAAACCACAAAAAACGGACCTGATGGGGCGATGGCGCAAGTGTCCACAGAGAGGGCTCTGTGTGCCATAGGTTTGCTAGCACTGCCTTAGGATAACTCTGTACCCCCCCAACCGGTGGTTTGTGGCCCCTGGGTTAGGAATCACTACCAAATTGAACTATACCATTCTACTTACCTTTTGTCCCCGAAACCCCTTTGGGCCAGGTGGGCCTGCAATTTCTAGGCAGCTCATTTTGTAGCACTGAAATAAATCCAAACAAAAATTAAATGAACTTTCATAGCTGAGAAGTTGATTAAATTTCTACACTGTGATAAAAATAAAGAGACCCCAAATCTAATGAATCCCAGAGGTCTACTGAATGACTCCGGGGACTCTGCCCCATTTCCCAGAGGTGAGGCTAAGATCTGCTACCAGAACTTTGTGGTCTCTTGCTAGGTAGGCCAAATGTGTTTCATTCCCCTAGGATTTTGCAATATGAACTGGACGCCTGCTGAATTTGGCTTTGTGTAACCCTCTCCTTCTCATTCACAGAACAATTTGTTAAGAAGTCTGTAGCAGCAGTTAAAGCAAACAATATGTGCCAGGTATTATTGTGCTCAAAGAGAACACAGCTAACCCTCCCTTCAGGCCCCTCACGTGGTAACAGGGAACATCTGTAGCAGAAACTTTTCATATCCACAGAGGCTTCCCGTGCAACTCAGAAGCCTGGGAGCCTCCATGGGCACAAAAACCCCACACCTCCCACTGCAGTTCAGGTGAGGGGCTGGGAGAATTCACACCACCTTAAGGTAGTCTAGGCAGCCTGCTCTCCCCATCTTCCCCTTGTGCATCATAAATGCCTGAAGAGGCCTATGGAATTAGGCAAATTTGCAGCCCACTCCTGTAGATGTTTTATTTAAAATAACTCCCACTAAGTTAAATAGAATAGTCCTAAGCAAATATGCCTGGGTCCTGCTGCCCTTCTAGGGAGCTCCAGTTGCTCTTTTGAGCACTCTAATTTTGTCCACAATTGAAATGCTGTTATTCGGGAAAGAACCTGTACTTACCTCTCCATAGGCTTCGTGTTTCTGTTGGGAGAAAAAAGATTTTTAAAAATTAACTGAGTTAAATCTAGGAAGAAGAAAACTGAGACAGCTCTTTCCTCTGCATATTCTCTCTGTGTCCTCTGGGCAAACATGGATTTTGGTACCTCACCTGGGCATCATTCATGAGGCACCTCAGCCCCTCCCTTTTTAAAAGCAACTCTCCCGTTTGTATCCTTGCAAATAAATGCTTGTGTGCATGTTCTCTGAAAAATCAGGGAGGGACATTTCAGTGATTATGGATGGCTCTCCTTTACCTCCTTGCTTCTGCCCTCTTTTGCTTGCTCCTAGAGCTTGTCGCCTAGCCTCCTGCCTCAGCGTGGGAGCAGGACAGCAACCCGCATCACACTAGGGGGACCCCGGCCACGTCAGGTTGCCAGGCGGCCAATCAGGTTGCTTGGGGGTGTGGCTGGGGCCAATTTAAGCCGTGGTGTGACTCTGAGGCTTCCCTTTCAGCCTCGCGCTGAGGATCTCCCACCCTTTTCCAGGTTGCGTCATTGGTCTTGCTATGGACTTCGGTTGGTTGCCGTTGAGGGGCCTGGTAGGACTTTTTCCACTTGGCAAATTGGCACCAGCCACTTGGCTTTCGCCTACCTCATAGCAACAGTCACAACTTTGTAAGGTTTGGCGGGTAGGCATTGGAATAGCAATGTGAGGTGGAGGAGAGGTGTGGCCATCACCTGCCCCTCCATGAATAAGGGTATTCCATTAAAGGAATCTGGGGGTGTGGATCTCCTCCAAAGCCCGTTGGGAACCCAGGGGTGCTTGAGTTGATCCGCATTGGCGGGGCTCCCCCTACTGGTAGTTTACCCTTATCAGACTTCCCCAGAATAATATGAGCTGGGAAATAAAGGTGGGCTCCTCCTCACCCCTGCCTGTCATTTCAGCAGCACCACTCTAACCCAGAGGCAGGAGGCTTGGCTCATTCCCCAGCCACTGCGACCAAGGGGGACACCAGGCTGGTAGGGCCAGGCACACCCCAAGGGATGTACAGATCGTGCAACCCCCAAGTGAGGACGGCAGCCTAGAACTCTGGCCGAATGTGGGGCTGTGGAAATCCAGGGATAGTTTTTGCTCCAATTGTAGCTGGCATGGCTTCCAGCTAAAGGACTGAGCTGAATAATTTTATCACACTACAAGTTTTAAGAATGCTGCATGCTTGGTATTATGCCTAAATTAATGATGGAGCACGCCCATAAATCTAGGAAGCCTCAATGACCACTGGCTCTTAGGTGGTTACTGGGAGCTTGGAAGGGCATTCCTTGTACTTTGGAGGAGCTAGGCTCCTTTGGGTGGGAGGGCAGGATAGAAATTTAATAAAATCTATAAAGCTTCTGCTTTGATATCCAGCCTGGACAATGCAAACTGCCTGAAGCTAAATAGTATTTCAAGAAATTGCATTATTCCCCCCACCCCCACCCGAGAGAGATCCATTCTTACCATAACTTGGATGATCCTATCAATGGTATTGGTATCTATCTCGGTGGTTGATTCTTTTCTGATCGGGTCCATCTTTGTGATGGCGTAATTGCTACGGTAAAGCTCCAGCGGTGGGTTGGCTATCTCTCGCAGCCCTTGCTCAAAGATGTTGTGGCTGGGGGCCACTGCAAAGAGCCTGATCCCTGCGTCTCGGGCTCTTTCGGCTTGCAGCTTCATCCCTCCACAGGGACTCCCTGTCACATGGCCATCAGTGATCACAATGGCGTAATTGACAGCCCCAGGGGATGGATTGGCCAGGATCTGTGCTGTCATGTTGGAGATAGCACAATCTGTGAAGGTGCCCCGACCAATGTATTGAACACTCTCCAACCGATCACGGTAGATCGTCTTGCTGTTAGTGAACTCGCTGTATATTTTCACCACATCTGAAAAATGAAGTCCTGCAAATTGCCAGTTGATGGACACCTGGCTCTGGTAGAGCTCATTCTCCAGCTTTGTGATGAATTCAGGGATGAAGCTCTTCATATGGGTCACTATACTCCCCAAAGGTGCAGTCTGCAGCGCAATACTCTCAGATGTGTCAATCACAAAATATACCCTGATGGGACAGTCAGTTTGATCTGTATAGAAACAGGAAAGAAAAGTTTGCTGATGCAACCACATCAGTCATACCAAGGCTTCTCAGAGGTCCCTATGAGGCCTGAACACTTTGGACTTGTGCCCTTAAAAATAATCACATCCTCAGGGCATAGGATAGGAAATACCCGGCTTGGAGCTCAACCTTGAATTCAACTTGGGATCAGGGCTTTTCCCCCTGTCAGAACTTGCTGGAACACAGTCCCAGCCCCAATCAGGTGGGCACCATTGCCACCACAAGAGAACAAGGGAGGTGTTCTTGGAGTGCTCCGGCAGCTCTTTTTCGAGAAAAATAGCACTGCTTGGGATTATAGTCAGTCACAAACTGAATGTGAGTTAGCAGTGTGCTGTGGCTACAAAAGAGGGCCTGCACTGATTAATTAATAGTTTACAAGTCACAGGAAGTGGCTTCATTCTGCCACCAGAAGGAGACTCCCTGGACTCAGCTATACAGCTGTGAATAAAGATTTTAAATGTGTTGCAAAGTGCAATATACAAATGTGGCACTAGATGGCGACAGTGAACTATGCAAAATTCAATGTATTTTTCAAAACCTTTTTTGGAAAAAGCATTTTCACAGTGCTTTTTATATGTGTGTAAAGTCCACCACTATCTCTCAGTGAAGCTCCAAATCGAACAAATGGGTGACAAAGTGGAAAATGAGGTTCCAAGCAAGTAATAGTGGTGGTCAGTGAGGTGAGATGGAAAGGAATAAGTTAGCCACTGTGAGCCAAGCAAAGAAGAAAAGTAATTTTCCATAGGGATAGGAAAGAGGAGGCCAAAAGAAAAGACAAGGGAGAAGGCAGAGTTTTAAAGATTGTGCTTTTACCTGCACAGGACGAAGCTGCGGCAACATCATCATCATTTTGAGCACGGAGGGGAGCCAGCGTTGTGCACAGCAGAACAGCTAAAAAGGCTTCTGAGAACATCTTGGCCACTTTATCATACACCTCGAGTCCTGTCAGGACAGAGCCAACATAACAGTCTTAGATTATGAGCTGATTAAGGCATTAGACATGGACAGTGTGGCGTTTCAAAGGTTCTTTTTTCTATCTCCAAGGCAATAGTATTCAGTGCCTTGGAGGGGCAGCCATAACATGAGGTGACTGAGATTTAGCTTGGCTGGAGTGGGTGAGCCCTTTTATTTAATTTAAGTCTGGCAGTGCAACTTTTGCCAGGAAGAAACTACTCAAGCAGCTTGTCCTGGGCGGTGCTTGTTCCATTAGCTGACTGGAGTCCTTCCTGGGAAAGGTCAGCAAACTTAAAACATCCAGGTAAGTGGGTGAATATGGTGGCAGAGAATGGCACTGTCCAGTATTGGGGGGAGAAACCAAACAGGAGGAGGAGTTTGGGAGTTCAGCAGCCTCTGGGATAACCTGAAGTACCCTCTAGCACTCAAGTACAATTGAATTCACTATCTGTAGCCTGCCCTGTAATTTCAAATGTGCTATTATTGTTTTTTCCTTAATTATCTAATCACCCTACAGAAGTGTTCCTGCAGAACACTGGTCCTTGAGTGCCTGCCTTACTAGTTTCAAAGAAACTACTCCAGATTCCATTCTGTTTATTAAAAACTAGTACAAACGTACCTCGGAAGTCGAATGGAATCTTTTCCAGAAGTCCATTCAACTTCCAAAACACTTGGAAACCAAAGCACAGCTTCTGATTGGCTGCAGGAAGCTCCTGCAGCCAATGGGAAGCCACAGGAGTTCTGTTGGATGTTCGGCTTCCAAAAATAGTTCGCAAACAGTAACACTCACTTCCAGTTTTGCGGCGTTCGGGAGCCAAAACATTCGAGAACTAAGCTGGTCGAAAACCACAGTATGGCTGTATACAGTATATTTCCTTTACAAAGGACTTTAGTGATGTGAATATATTTTGCTGGCTATAAGAGAGAAATACTGGAGGAATTACATTGCAAGCCCAGGCAGAAAATGACTAAGGATTTTAGGGATCTGACCAAGATGCATTTTAACCTTTCAGGTTTAAATCAGGTCCCTGATTCAACCTGTCCCCTCCTTCCTGAGGCTGGATAGCTCTGGCCATCTTTGCTGACAGCCTTCGGGTTCTCTGGCATTGGAGAATTTGCAGGCCTGAATACTGAAGGCCCACAGTTCTTTGCTTTAGCTCCCTAAAATCACAGTAGCCTTATCACACCAGGTTCCCAGAAGTGCACTGTTTCTGTGTTCTAGGTTTTATTTAAGTTACACCATCTTAACAGTGTGACAGCAGATTTCAAACAAATGTGGGTCTTAAAACACGCACGCTTTCTCTCTCTCTCACACACAAACACACACACCTGGCAGGCAAACCTAACTAATGCTAATGTATTACATTTCTCTGGTCGATGAAATGTGGCAACCTTAAACAACTTAGCAAAATTATAAGTGACGGGAAGGGGTGAAAGGCTTTGATTAATGATGTGGTCAGAAACACGAGAGAGTTTTCTCACACACCTGTTCCATACCCTCCAACGTTTCTCTGATGAAAATAGGGGCATCCCAGACCCGCTCTGGGGGAGACAGGTACCAGTGGGAGATGCTCAGACTACAAGGTGGCCAGTTCAGACACAGAAAGATGCAAAAACTGAGTTACGGTGGTTGCCTAAAATGGAGATCCTTCACCTGACTTTTCCAGCGAATATGTCTTTTTTCTTACTACAGAACTGGGCTCTCGAATGTTTTCTCCAACATTGTGCATTAATGGATATTGTACATGAAGATTCAAGTTCTCCTTTAGCTTCCCTCCAATTTTGCTTTCTATGTGAATGCTGCCTCAGAAAACGCTGCATTCTGATTTAACTGAAAGTTCTGGTGCATTTTTTCCTCTGGCTCCCAGTTTACTTGGTTGTGTGCTCCCAATATTGGGCAAAGCATCATCTGTTGCAGCACTGGAAGAGTCCAGGCCACAAATCCAGGTAAGGAAGAGAAAACCAAAATCAGCCAGTGCCTCCCTTTCCCCAGACTTGGCTCATGGTCTGTGCATGGAAGAGAAGAGTCACGACTTCATAGCCTCATCTAAGAGTAAAATTCCCAGACACACAACCAACACAAACTTCTGCCCCTCCTCCCCACAACTTTGGGGTGCTGCTCATGTCTCTAAATTACACATCCTACTGAGGAACACAACAGTTCACAATTAGGCTGCAATCCCAGTAAGTCCTAGTTGACCAAAAAAGGACTTACTGTATCTATAGGATAGCACTGTAAGTTAGAGAGAGATGTCAAGAGTCTCTTGCAGCAACGAAGGAGAAAAGCCATTCTTTTCATTAGCAAAGAGTCTTAATTGCCTCCAATCTAGACATGCCATAGACAACAGAAGGAATGCTGTTGCTAGTTTCTGCTAAATCTGCCTAATATCTCTGGAGAACAAAATATGCCTGTTAGCGAGTTACTGCGGTGCTCTAGTGCTGGAAAAACACACGCCCTGCAATCTGCTGGCCAAAGGCACCAGATCTCAGGCAAAACCAGGGAAGCCACGAAAGCCAATTTATGAATTCCGCCGCCTTATAGGTGCAAAACTATCGAAACGGATAACGTTGCCGTGCCAATGTTGGAAGGAGAAAAGTGTCTGCGCTTTGAAGAGCAACGGCTGTTTTCTAGCCACGTAGAAATCAAAGACCAGCACCAGCATTTCATGACATTCATCGCCTGTTGTGACTTGAGGTGAGTGACAGCACCTCGTCCTTCCCAGGTGCCTTTGGTCCTGCGCTTGCTGTGCTGGGGCTGCTTGGATCAGTGCGACCCCCCTAGACTTGCCCGCTATTCCTGGCGCGGCTGCCTCCTCCTTTCCCTCGCGCTCCCTCGCCGCCCCAGCCCCGTCCAGCTTCGCCCGCTCTCCTCCGCGCTTCCCCAGCAAGAGCCGCGGACGAAGGCGCGCCGTCGGGCGAAGCTGCCGTCCGCTTACCTGGGGAACCGGTTCGCGGCAGCTCCTGGGCGCGGACGAAGGGCTTGCGCGCGTTTCACGAGGGGCGCAGCATCTTGGGCGACAGGGGCTCCTTGCCTTCGCTTGACTCGGGAGTGGAGAGAGGGAGCCCTCCGGGCGGGGCGCGGGCGCCTGGCTCCGTCCTGCCTCTTTCTCCTCCCCCCGGAGGAGCAAGCGCGACCCGAGCAAGCAGCGGCCACCCGGCGGCGCTGTGGCTCCACCATGCGCGCTCGAGGGCGCGGACCGTTCCCGGGTCTCCCGCCCGCCCGGGCGAGCTCCAGCTCCGGCTGCCTCTTGCGCAAGCGAAGCTTCCCCGGGGAGCCCTTTCTCGTGCCTTTCCAGGGCGCCCTTCGCCGACGCGGTGCCCGCCAGGGGCTTGGGACCCCCCCCCCCACCCGACGGGTCCCCCAGCAGCGTTTAGAAAAATCACGGAAAGGGGGAAGACAAAAGTTTTTCAAACACGTCACTTGTTCAAAGTACAATCTGTGCCATTGTAAACTAGCAGCCCACCGCCCCCTTCCCAAGGCCAGCTGGCAGCACTGCCATCGCGGACGGAAGGAGGCGATGTGGGCTTTGGTGAACCTGCAGAGGAACTTGGTATCCAGGTCACCAGTTATTCGAAATTTCTCAGGACGACACTTTTCATGGTGTCTGGAATTGATACTTGATTGTATTTTTGAATCAGTTATATAGATTTTCCTCTAGTCCAGATTCTCTTTACAAGGATGTTTGGTGACTCTAGAAAGGGGTAGGAGTGAAATCGGAATATTTTCATAGGTTTTGCTTTCTCCCTCCCTGCTGCTTGCTTTTTCAATAAGGACGGTTGGCTGAACCATTTCTGAGATTTCCCTTTTTCTCACCCAAAGAGGAGGAGGCTGCTTTGCATAAATTTCTCCAAATATTCTCCATCATTTGTTTGTAGTGGCTGCTCTTTCTCTCTCTCCCCAACCCCCCCATGTTCTGACCTGGTTGCAAACACAATTTTTTTTGGTGACTGAATAAATATTGTTTTCCAGTATTTTGGGACTGTGCTAATCTCAAACCGGCTGGATTCTTAAGAACCCCTGGCAGCATTCTTTGCTCGGTCCGGCTGCCACATTTACGGGAAGGGGTTGAAAGAAAGCATGTGGGAAATCATTCCTCAGAACTGAAACTTCTATCATCCTGTGGCCAAGTGCAAATGCTTGTGAGTATTTTAGTGCTTATCAGTTGTTAGTTCAGAAACACAAGTTAGGCAAAATAGGAAGCTAATTTATGCTCATATATAATTTATAATTATGGTGCTGGAGGAGACTCTTGAGAGTCCCACGGACTGCAAGATCAAACCTATCCATTCTGAAGCCTTGTGTCTAGAGGGAGGTCAACACAAGGTAGAGACCGTTGCCTGAGTGAGATTTCTTCTATGTTGGTTGTACATCTACCTCACATTAGACAAAGATCCTCTCTTTAGCGAAGTCTTGTCAGACCCATTTCTTTCCCCAGGGCTACAACAGTTTAACATAAAGGTACAGTGGTACCTCAGGTTAAGTACTTAATTCATTCTGGAGGTCCGTTCTTAACCTGAAACTGTTCTTAACCTGAAGCACCACTTTAGCTGATGGGGCCTCCTGCTGCTGCTGTGCCGCCGGAGCACGATTTCTGTTCTCATCCTGAAGCAAAGTTCTTAACCTGAAGCACTATTTCTGGGTTAGCGGAGTCTGTAACCTGAAGCGTATGTAACCTGAAGCATATGTAACCTGAGGTACCACTGTACAGCAACTTGGACTGTCAGTGGAACTTTTGCGATCGATGCCCCCACCATCTGCCAAGGCTATAATAAAAATTAGGTTGAACGTCAGGAACCAACAGCAACAGCAGAGAAAACATGTTCCCCTCTTTACTTTCAACTTTCTTGGGCTTATGAAACTAATCACAATTATCTTGAATTTCTGCTTATCCCTCAAGAAAGAGGGGCATTTTCGTTGGCCAGGTTTAATTCAAATCCATCAAACCTCCTTTGGGGTAGGTTCTTGGGAATGGTGGAAGGAGAAAGAATTTGCCCATGTGAAGACCACCTGCTGGAAACTCTTACTCATCTGGTTCTTAAATGTAAACTATATGTTGATCTCCGCCAGCAGTTTCTAGATCAACTCTGCATCCCCAAATGGAAATCATAGTTGGAGGTCGTACATTTTCTATTACTGGGGAATGATCAGGAGCTCACCAAGCTAGTGGCTAAATATCTTTATTTGGTTTTTTGTTGCAGAAACACATTGCAGACATCTGATCTCCCTGGAGACCTAGAGCTGTAACATTAGACTGTTTTGCCTCTTTTCATTTGACAAATGTTTTGCGATGTTGGGGAGGTGGTAATTCTGTATTGATTTACTATGGATGTTCATATGCGATGCCAATAAAAGGTTTGATGATGATGATGATGAAGGAAATCAGCCCTGAGTGCTCACTGGAAGGACAGATCCTGAAGCTGAGGCTGCAATACTCTGGCCACCTCATGAGAAGAGAAGACTCCCTGGAAAAGACCCTGATGTTGGGAAAGATGGAGGGCACAAGGAGAAGGGGATGACAGAGGACGAGATGGTGGGACAGTGTTCTCGAAGCTACCAGCATGAGTTTGACCAAACTGTGGGAGGCAGTGGAAGACAGGAGTGCCTGGTGTGCTCTGGTCCATGGGGTCATGAAGAGCCGAACACGACTAAACAACTAAACAACAACAACAAATTTATACCGAATCAAACCATCAATCCACCTGGCTCAGGATTTTCTGCACTCCTTACAATGGGGTGATAGAAGAAAATGTCCCTGAAAATGGAGGGGCAGGGGAAAATATTCTGTGAAGTTCCAGTGACTGGGTGGGTTTGGCTCAGGCACAACAACTCTCGGGTGCCGAGGTGTCTTTGGCCCCCTCAATACTTGTTTGAAGGGCCCCCAGTGCACATCATGCATGTGTGACACATCACAGCTTCGCCAGAAATGAAAAGGACATTGCTAACACCTGGCAGAACCTGTTAATTCAGAAACCCAGAATCTGGGGAGAGGTCTGGGATCCTAATGGATATTTTCCAGGTGCTTCTTACTGAAGCTGCAGGTTGCTGACTCAGCCTGTGCTATTTCTTGTGCTGTTGCTTGACAATGGTTCTGTGTAACTGATTCCAATGTTTCCCTTTAAATATATATATATATATATATCTGGACAGCTTTTCAGACATTGGTTGCATCCAGATTGTCTAGTCTATTGACCTGTGAACCACCCTGAGACCTGCGGGTTTAGGGCACTATATAAATGTAATAAATTATGATATTTTCTTAAACTAGAAGCATGGGGCAGGCATGTATTCCCCCTGCCCACCCCCACCCCCACCTGGAGTGCTTTCTTCCTGGTTTGCCTTGATCCATTATGTCTGAACTCTGGCAAAGATGAAGCCTCAAAGCCAACGGGCAAGGGAGGGACTGAAGGGGCAGGCAGGGAGCGCAAGAGCCTGGTATTCATTCTTCCAGTATATAAAACTTGGCTTATCACAGAATCATAGAGTTGGGAGGGACCCAGGAATCTCAACTAGATCATACATGGCAGATGGTCAGCCAACTTCTGTTTAAAAACCTCCAAGGAAGGAGAGTCCACCACCTCCAGAGGGAGACTGTTCCACTGTTGAACAACTGTTACCATCAGAAAGTTATTCCTGAAATTTAGTTGGAATCTCCTTTCTTGTAGCTTGAAGCCATGGGTTCAAGTCGTACCCTCCAGAGCAGGAGAAAACAAGCATGTTCTCTCATCCCTGTGACAGCCGTTAAGATATTTGAAGATGGCTGTCATATCTCCTGTCAGTCTCCTCTTTTCCTCTTACCCAACTCCTTCAACTGTTCCTCATAAGGCTTAGTTTCCAGTTCCTTGATGATCTTGGTTAGCCTCCTCTGCACGTTCCAGCTTGTCAACATCCTTCTTAAATTGTGGTGCCCAGAATTGGACACAGTATTCCAGGTGTGGTCTGACCAAGGCAGAATAGAGTGGGACTATTACTTCCCTTTGATCTGGACACTAGACTTCCGTTGATGCAGCCATTGCTGCTGCATCACACTGTTGACTTGTGTTAATCTTGTTGTCCGCCAAGACCCCTCGATCCTTTTCACATATGCTACTAGCCTGCCAAGTGTTCCCCATCTAATATTTGTGCAGCTGGTTATCCCTGCCTAACATGTTTATAACTTTGGATGAGAAAACTAACTGATCATTTTGAACTATGGAGCAAACCTCCCTTGACTTCCAGGTGTATCACTCTGAGTCAGTCATTTGGTGACAATTTTTTAGTTTTGGGGGAGGGCAAGGGATTTAAAGTCTGCCCAGTCTCGAGAACAGGGTTGGGCCTGATCCTCCTTCCTCTTTGGCATTTCCAGCAATGCTCAGCAAGGTAACGTTAGCTGTGTGTTTGGCCTGTTCTTGTGCCTTTCCGCATGGCACCAGCCTTGCCTGGTTGGCTGTGCTCATCACGACTGGAACGCTCTGCTGTGTTTGCTTTATTTTCTAGTCACCAGAGAAACCAGAAGGGGAATCTTGAAATCAGTTTCCCAAGAAATCCAACTGGACGGATACCACAGGATGGATTTCCTCCTGTTCGCTTTGGCAACGATGCCTTGAAAGAGGAACATTTTTCTTCACGCGCTTTTCCTCCAGGCACCTCCCAACATCGTACCCACACCCACCCAGCCACCCACGGGTAATATTTGTGCACTTTCCCCCTTTACACTAAGCTTTTGACTTTGCTCTGCATGACTCAGATGCCACACGCTAGAGAAACCTTTTTTGGCAATGGCTTCAGAGAAAAGACAATATTTCTGCTGTTAGGTTTTTGTTGGTTGAATGAGTAATGCTACCTCTGTGCACAGTGGTGTGTGTGTGTGTGTGCGCGCGTGTGTACCAGAGACCAACTCTTTAGCAACAAGTAAGTGGGCAGTAGGGGTGGTGTTAATTATTGCATTAGCCAGAATTCAATAGTCTGGGAAAAGAGGGGGCTGCTGTCTACAAAAATAGGTAGCAGGGCACTGTTCTGAATACAGTACAAATATGTGGGTTTCTGAGTGCTGTGGCTGGAAGGAAACCATATGCACTGGAAAGACTGTGAACTTTCCATTGTTCCCCGAGGAACAATGTGGTTGCTGTTCCTGAGTTGTCAATGCAGCTGCAATGAGGAGTATAAAATTTAAAAATGCACATTTGAATCATTTTTGCCATCTTGTTTTACCATGTTCTTAATACTGTACAGGGTGAATTCAGACACCAAGAGGTGACTTTCAGTAAATCACACCATGCCGTAGATATGTGGAACCTGTGTAAGCAATGCTAAAATTTATCCCTTTCAGCCAGTTGATGGGTACTCAGTGAAGAATGGATCTTGAACTTCATTCTTCCATAAAAAGCTATGAATGTGAATGAACCCCTGCATGTGGATCTGAATTGCCCTACATCCTTTAGTTTGGCATTCATTGGAATTAAAGGAGTGACAGAAATGAGCAGCATGCAGTATTTGTGCTGCCTTGACAGCCCATAGCGGAAACAGGACGGGATGATAACAATGTCTGACTGTCAGTTTGAAAGTAAACTGGGGTCATCCATAAATAAGGGAGTAGTTTCTATATATGCATATACTGGGCAAAGGAGATGTGGGTGGCGCTGTGGCCTTTTTGGGCTTGCTGATTGGAAGGTCAGCGGTTGAAATCTGTGTGATAGTGGTGAGCTCCTGTAGCTCTGTCCTAGCTTCTGACAACCTAGCAGTTCGAAAGCATACCAATGCAAGTAGATAAATAGGTACCACTGCAGCGGGAAGGGAAACAGCATTTCCATGGGCTCTGGTTTCCGTCACGATATCCCATTGAGCCAGAAGCGGTTTAGTCATGCTGGCCACATGACCCAGAAAGCTGAATGTGGACCAACACCTGCTCCCTCAGCCTGAAAGCGAGATGAGTGCTGCTCATCCAGGGGTCCTGTACCTTTATACTGGGAAAAGTGTGAATAGAAATGTATAAGTGAAAATAATATACAAAATTGTGTTTTTAAGGGGAAATTTTAAAAACATATATTTAGCAAAATTGCATACAAAGATATGTACATGAAGCGTAAGTAGCACTCAAAGGATGGTGAATTTTCATTGACACACCTGCTAGCAAACCTCCACACCTGCAGCAAACCTTGTTGAAGGTGTGCTTCAAAGAAGTTCATCCCCTGATGCCATGGTGAGTGCCACCTATCTGTCAAATTCAACCTGCAAAGGATACGGAAGATTCAGACCTGGGGTCTGGGGGGGGGGGGAGTGTTTCCCACTCCTGCACAAAGGTCTGAAGAACAGCCGGCACACCTGGAGTCATTGGGTTTGCATTCACATCCCTGTCCCCCTCCCCTAGTCTCCTGTAACATCTCACCCATTCAAGCAAACACCTCAACACAGCCCTTGTGTTCAAGGCCCCACTGGACGGACTCCTTAACAACGAGGAAGATTCCATATAAACATTCCATTAACTTATTTCTCTAATTTGTGGCTCATGCTCTGGACCAGCCTTTCTCAACCTTGGGTTCACAGATGTTGTTGGACTACAACTCCCATCATCCCTAGTTAGAAGGACCAGTGGTCAGGGGCGGTGGCAGTTACAGTCCACCCACATCTGAGGACCAAAGGCTGAGAAAGGCTGCAGTCTAGTGGGGTCAAGTAGGCCTCACCACAAAGGCTTGGGCTCTTCAGCTGGTGGTGTGTTTTTTTTTTTCTGTATTCAGGAGATTACAATTGTGTCCTGTGCATCTCTTCTAATTGGCCATGTTTCTTTAATCTTGAAAGGAGGGAATTTTTTTTAAAATTATCATCCTGGTTACAAATTTCTACATTCCAGAGCTTTTTGTTGTTCAGCCAAAGAAATAATGATTTCAGCAGTGCTGCGATGATTTAGTAAACCAAAGGAGGAGTTGTCACATGGCTACACAGGCCTAAGGTAACACATTGCGGTTCAAATGCTCTCTAGAATTATGCAATTCCTTCAGAATATCAGGGAAATCTTAACAGCCATTTCCAATATTATATTGTACTCCTCACATTTTGAAAATGTTCAGAGAATATTGATCCAAAAATGGCCCTGGGCACAAAGTCTTCTTAATGTGAGGGTGTTCAAATGTTGCATGTGAAATTTGAGAGGTACAAATTGTCCTGCAAACTCAGACACATGCCTAAAGTCTGTGCATTTTGCTTCCCTAAATGAAACTTTCTTTAAAAAAACATAAGAATTCAAATCATGGGTAATGGAATGTGAAAATTTGCCTTGGACTTTCCTTTTGTTGCAAATAAGGTATGACTCCTAAATTCTTCTTTGTTGGCATCTGGTGAAAAGACAGCCTGTAATTATTTCAGAAAGCTCAACATTAGGAAGGATTAAACGGCTTTTTCCTGTCAATGGCATATGAGATCCATTAACAAACCACTACGTTAGTTGTATTTGAATCCTACCAACTAGTGTGGTGGTCTGACTCATCAGATGACAGAGACAGATGACAGAGGTGGTCAAAGTCTATGGTTTCCTTGGTTTTTATTTTATTATCAGTCTTAGGGATGTTGTTGCCAGATGTCTTTAAAATAGTTTTGGCTGCCAGTGTGTGTTTGGGGTGCTTGCGGACAATGTGATCTGGGGCGCTGAGTGTGTTTTGTTTACATGGCCATGCTGGGTTGTGGGATTCATGTGAGAGAATACTAAGAATTTGGGGAGACAAATGTCTTTCCCCTGTAGAGGCAGTTCAGAAGGTAGAGCACTTCTGTAACATTTAACCCAGCCCTCAGCAGGAGGCAAGATGTGGCAGTCTGCATCAAATCAGATGAAATTGCACACATTGCAGTAATCTAGCTCTGACGCTATGGAGGAATGGGTCACAGCTGGGAGACATATAGAGAGCTGTTAACCAAAGTAGAACATATTAGGTGAAACTGAAAGATTTTGAAGAGATAACGGATTTATTAAGGGATTGGTTACAGTTTCACCAATTAAATGATATTTTCAAGACAGGCAAAAAGAAAGGTTTTAGTTATGAGATCTCAAGATTTCAAAAAAATCTGTTAGAAAACAATATAAAATTACTCTCAAAAATGTATAGATTGCTCTTGGAACGGTATACGAAAGATGAACAGAACAGATAAATCCGTAATGATACACTGATATTCAACTTTTAAATTGGGAAAGGTTACGGAAAACTGATTTGAAATTCTTGGCATGTTGCATGCTGAAAAAAAACTATATCAAAATGATGTACAGGTGGTATTTGACTTCTAGTAAGTTAGCAAAACTGTATATGACAAGTACAAATCGTGTTGGAAATGTAAAGAAAAAGAAGGTACCTTTTATCATATTTGGTGGTCGTGTAAAGTAATTAAAGCATTATGGGAAATGATATATATTGAATTGAAAAAAATGTTTAAAATTACTTTTATTTAAAAAACCTCCCAGAAGCTTTCTTATTAGGAATTGCAGGTACCAATATCCCAAAGGAGCAGAAAATACTCTTTCTTCTTCTTCTTTTTTTCGAATCCCCGCCACGGGGTGAGAACCCGTTGCTCAGTCCCAGCTCCTGCCCACCTAGCAGTTCGAAAGCACGTCAAAGTGCAAGTAGATAAATAGGTACTGCTCCGGCAGGAAGGTAAACGGCGTTTCCGTGCGCTGCTCTGGTTCACCAGAAGTGGCTTAGTCATGCTGGCCACATGACCCGGAAGCTGTACGCCGGCTCCCTCAGCCAATAAAGCGAGATGAGCGCCACAACCCCAGAGCCGGCCACAGCTGGACCTAATAGTCAGGGGTCCCTTTACCTTTAATTTTCATTTCTCCTTAGACATACAACTTAGAAATGTGAGTATTACGTACAATGATTTGCTGGAGGACATTCATTGCAGCTCCTTTCCATTGTAAACTCTCTCCTGGCTGCTTAAGATGCTCTCCCTTTCTAGGTTTTCCCATCTGTGGGGCAACTTTGAGAAAAAGAGGGCCAAAGCCCAGCCATACTGCGAAACATTTTCCAAGCGGAGGGATCAGAAGATCAGCAGGAGCCTCATGGGCTGTGTTCCACTGCGAGGAAGGCCATGCCATCAAACAGCCAAAGAGCAATTGTGTGTGTGTGTGCGGGGGGGGGGGGGAGTGGACAAATGGTGGAGGGGAGAGGAAATAGGAATGGTGGGTGGGCATCCAGATGGGAAGGGAATCAAGGGATATGCACCAAGGCAGCCGCTAGTAGCTTGGGAACAGGTCAGGGCAGAGCCGGCCCACACGGGAGGTGGAATGAAGCACCTGCCTCAGGCAGTGGAAGCATAAGAGGTAGCACCCCACCCACCCCTCCACTTCAGCCACCACCAGAACTGCCCCTTCTCACCAGCCAGAGGCAGGCGGTCCAGTGTCCAGCATTGCCACTTGCTCTAGGTGGCTTCTGATGACCATCACAAGGCACCATTGGACCTCTGTGCCCAGGGCACCCTTGAGGAGCGCCTGCCCTGGGGCCCAGAAGCTGCTGAGGTTCTACTCTAGAGTAAGTGGAGTAGGAGGGGGGTGATGCATTGACAACCTCAGGAACAACAACCACATTTGTAGGGATGGACTTAGAAGGTGACACTGGGGCAGCCGCTTTCTAGTTCTCTGAATTCCTTGTGTTTGGGGCAGAGCCGTAGCTAGGTGATCTTGCGCCCCTGGCAAAACCGTCCAGATTGTGCCCTCCAGCCACGGACAAATTGGCTCTTATTTCCATCTCTCCATTCAATTCACCTTCTATTTAAAACCATTTATTATGAGGCAATAATCAATATTTATTGTGGACAAATGGTGGAGGGGACATTTATGGACACATTTTTAGCCGATTTTGCATGCCTCCCATCGCCTGCGCCCCTGGCGGGGGCCCACCTCACCACCCCCTAGCTATGGCCCTAGTTTGGGGGCATGTTGACCTGATGCTGGAGGACTCAGCTGAAAACAGACTATGAAGAGGCTTTCCTTGCAAGATGAGGCGTCTGGTTCCCCATACCCCGACCCATGCAAATAAGAGACCAATGAGGCTGGTTTTTTGGGTCAAAACAGGCCACAACTTTATTGAATACAGATGAAAAAGGTTTTGCTTGCGCAAGGGGCAATCAAAATACTTCCAGCCCACCTGCCAGAAGTGACGCATGGTCAATCCAGGCGGGGGTTCCTAAGATTTACATCAAATAGGGTGACACCCACAGGGACCACCATCTGGGGGAGTGCCTTCAGCCCTGGCTCCCCCAGGGCACATGGACATGGCCACTCGGATTGCCCCAATGCCAAACTAGTTGTGATGATTGCTATGAGGTAGGCAAGACCACTGGGTTGGTGTTAATTAGCCCGGCGAGCAAATTCCTACCAGCCCCTTAAAGAACGGTGACCACCGTAGCCACAGCAAAGTCATTGACTATCAGCTTAAACCGAGGGTGAGTGGGCAGAAGAAAAATCTGGTGAAGAAACAAACAGGTGGGGGCTGCTTAAAAGGGCAAGGGGTGGATCTGAGGGAAGCCTACCTGCTCCGTCAGCTCTGCCCCCTAGCACAGCCTGAGTCCCCAGCCTGCACCCCATTAGGCAAATCTGAGTGCAGGCTAGATCCAGTTCCTGATATCCAGAGGGGCTTAAGCCTCTACCGCCTACCAGGAAGGGCACCACTGTTCCAGTTCCCTCGTCAGGGCCCCAGTGAAGCCTCTGCCGTCCTGCAATGCTGCCATGCCAAGGGGGTGAGCAGACTTCCTTCCCTCTGCCCTTTTGATCCCCATCACAGTGCAGACTCTTGCTGTGAGTGCTTTTTCCTTAGTGCTCTATTACAAAACTCCACCCGCGAAACTTATTTGTTAGCAGATATGGCTAGAATTGCAGCTATGGATGGCTTTGTGGTGGGTCATTAACTTTGTCTTTAAGGTACCAGCCTTGTCTGTCTTAAAATGGCAGAAATATAATAATAAAGGTGACTCCAGCTGGGGAAAGAATGCATCTTCTTTGGAAATGTAAACACAATTTCCCCTCTAATATTTATTCTCCTCTGAAAATCACATGGATTCAGAGCCTTATTTTATTTATGGTTTAGGAAACAGAACAGGAAGTATATCTTGCAGCCATTCTGAATATGCATGTGCTATTTCTTTTTATGTAGGAGAGGTCTACGAAACATTGTACTTGAATAAGGATGAGGTTCTAGATGCACATCTGAGAGTTGCAAACAGTCTTGCCTGGAGCTGCTGTGAGTGATAGTTTACAGCTGGTAACACTTTACCAGCTTTCTCTTTTTCCCCCCAAGTCCCCCCCCCTCCCGTTAAGCTGAGCCCAAGCGCTGGGGACTTATTGAAAAGCAAGATACGACACCACATTCATTTCTGAAATCACCAAGGCATCTTCTGACTCAGCCATTTCATGCAATGAAAAGTGATTGCATGTGGTGATACTTATACACATGTGATCCACCATCTGCCCCAAATCATAGCTCAGTCAGCAGAGCATGAGACTCTTCATCTGGGGGTCATGGGTTTGAGCCCCACGTTGGGCAAAAGATCCCTGAATTGCAGGGAGCTGGACCAGGAGATCTTCAGGGTGGCTTCCAACTCAACAGTTCTATGATTCACCTGGAAACATCCTTTGGGCATTAGCAATGCCAGCAGCATTGTGTTCTGTTTTGGTGCCTGGGACAGGGAGAATGTGTCTCTGCTCCTTGATCTTTCTGCAGCTTTTGAAACCATTGGCCATACTATCTCCCTGGACCAGCTCTGTGGGATGGGCATTGGGGCACTTCCCCTCCCCCCTCCCCGGTGGTTCCATTCCAACTGCAAGGCCCTGTCTGGAGAAGACAGCAGAGAGACTATGTCAGCCCCACAGCCCTTGTGCTATGGTACATGATATTGGCACCAGTGCTGTTTAACATCCACCTGAAGCTGTTGAGAGTGGTCATTAGGAGTCTGGGGGCAAAGCGTCCTCAGTACGCAGATGATGCTCTGCTCTTTTTCTCCATAGCATCTAACTCAGAAGAGGCTGAGAATGGTCTGGCTGCAGCTGTGAAATGGATGAGGTTGTGGAGGCTGCCTATACTCTGTGAGACCAAGGTAAAAGTGCTGGTATTAATTTATAAGGCTTCCTTAAGAAATAGGGTCCAGGATACTTTAAGGACTGCCTGGTCCCCAATATCCCTGCTTGATCATTGAGGTCCCCAGGGGAGTCTCTGCTAGTGTTCTTCCATGGTTCAGATACATGGCTTATAACAACTGGAAGCTGCGTGTTCAGTATTGTGGGCCCAATCCTGTGGCACTCCCTCCTGGCTGAGATTAGACAGGCCTCCTCTCTGCTGAACATGAGGTGCTTGACAGAGACCTTCCTTTTCCAGCAGACCTTCCCAAGGTACTTTTCCATTTCTAGGATGAACTTTCATAGTTCTTAGTCTCTATATGGTTGTAAAAAAGTTTTTATTTACCACACTTAGAAATTCTGATTATTTAGCAGTATATAAATAAATACCTGAAATGAATGAAGGAAGGAATAAATTTAATAATAGGTAGAACGAAAAGTAAAGATATGTTGTATGAGGCCACAGACCTAAACATTGCCATACTGGAGGCAAATTGCCCACCAAGAAGACTTTGTCAATGACTTTCCACACCAGCAGTGACTGCAGATGTACAACAGGCTATTTTTACTTATTCTGTTTTCTGCAGTAGGGGGAAATCTGGATTCAGTGTGAAAAAGTACAGCCTGGTGCTTTGATGACAAAGAGGTTGTGTGGATGCTGCTAAAAATTTGTG
Organism: Podarcis erhardii; assembly: GCF_964252035.2. Classification (NCBI taxonomy): domain Eukaryota; kingdom Metazoa; phylum Chordata; class Lepidosauria; order Squamata; family Lacertidae; genus Podarcis; species Podarcis erhardii. Next base: position 134,679,702 of record NC_138497.1, on the reverse strand, counting down.
GGCATGAGCAACACCGATTACACAGTAGACCTCCTGTTGGGAAGAGCCCTTCGCAGGCGCAGGAGGAGCCTCCCTGATTCAGCACCACTATTCCAAGCAGCTCAAAGAGGCTGTGATCTAGGGGTTGCTGTTGTTCTTAAAGAGGCTTGGCTCTCAGTAACCTCTTAAGTTTGCGTAAGTGACACCAACATAAATGGTTGTTGATTTACTACTTAGACCGTTTCTTTACCTGCCTCTCACTTAAAGGTAAAGGGTAAAGGGACGCCTGACCATTAGGTCCAGTCGTGGCCTACTCTGGGGTTGCAGCGCTTTATTGGCCAAGGGAGCCGGCGTACCGCTTCTGGGTCGTGTGGCCAGCATGACTAAGCCACTTCTGGCGAACCAGAACAGCGCACGGAAACGCCGTTTACCTTCCTTCCGGAGCGGTACCTATTTATCTATTTGCACTGGTGTGCTTTCGAACTGCTAGGTTGGCAGGAGCAGGTACCGAGTAATGGGAGCTCACCCCGTTGCGGGGATTCGAACCGCCAACCTTCTGATCGGCAAGCCCTAGGCTCTGTGGTTTAACCCACAGCACCACCCGCATCCCATGCCTCTCACTTGTTTTTGTTGTTGTTTAGTCGTGTCCAACTCTTCGTGACCCCATGGACCAGAGCACGCCAGGCCTTCCTGTCTTCCATTGCCTCCCGCAGTTTGGTCAAACTCATGCTGGTAGCTTCGAGAACACTGTCCAACCATCTCGTCTTCTGTCGTCCCCTTCTCCTTGTGCCTCTCACTTAGATGCACACAAAATATCACATGTTATTTATTATGGCATTATCAAGAGTGAGCTTATTAATAAAAATGCCTACCATCACTCAGGACAGTGCAGGAATAAAAGTAAGAAAGCCTTGGTCCCAGGCTTACAATCATCTTCGAACCAGAAGTGGGAGTCAGACATCGGCCTCACACATCTGTTTGTTTCTCTGTTTCCCAGCACTTTTTGGAGAGAGCGGTAAGTCAATCCAGATGTGGCTGATTGAAATGAGTCATCTTCCACTAAGGCCAAAGTGAAGCATTAAACTTGTGGTCAGTTGTTTCCTTTTCTAAAACTGAAGAGGGCTGGGGCTTCTCGGGGGGGGGGGGTGTGGCAGGACAGGCCTTCTCCAAAGGCCAGGGAGGCAAAATATAGCTCAGGCAACTCTGCCTTTTGCATCAGCATCAGCATCAGTCGTGGAGTGAACAGCCTGTGCAGATTCTGTCCTGAAAAAATGCCCCTGCCAGTCTCAGCTTTTTAATCCATGTCTGCGCATGGTGCCTGCGTTTGTATGGTTACTCATACTTGGCCCATTTGCAAAGGTACATTTAGGACATTTCAGATGCATCCCTAAGAAATTGAGCATGATCCAGCCAAAGCAACTTAAAATAAAAGTCCCATTGATTTCAATGGGAGAAAGTAAAGCACATGCCCAGCTCTCCCACTGTGTAAATGGGATTTAAGCCTTGAAATGCGAAAGCCCTTCTTTAGGATCTTATTCATCTAGGTACATTTTAGAAAAACAGCTGAACTTCCTCGTCCATTGCAGACATCACAGGAAGATTCTTTCTGTTCACCTGTCTCTTCTTGTGTAACCAATTACCACTTTCAATGGCCCAACATAATAAAAATCAGCTGGATTACTCAAATGTAAGGAGTTGCTCCTCTCTGTGGACAGAGCACTCATATTGTTAACTAGAATGGAGCTCTCTGGCTGCTTTTAAGGCCCTCACTAGTTGCCAGTTGTTCCCCAGCTCTACTCAGAATGCTGCTTCTAACTTCAAGGTATAAAAATTAGATGATGGTCATCTTAGGTGGCAGCATTTTGTCCTGTCCTTTGGCCTGCTCAGCACATTCTTTCTGATGTGCCTGTTTAGTATAAATGGTCTGGGACTAGGTTATATGAAGGTTGGCCCATTTCACTCCCAAGGTTGGCCCATTTCACTCCCAAGGAGGAGAATGGCTGACTAGTTGTTGACTGTTGATGTGCTGCCAACTGAGATAATTATGCAGTGATTTATGATAGCCATTTATGATAGCCATGTTATAAAGGCAGTGGAGATGCTACATGTTCTCATTCTTTATTCTCAGTACATGATCTGTCTACATTCGGAAGGAATTATGACTCCTAAAGTACATAGTGGACCAAATTTGGCTTCTGTCACCCACCCCACTGTGCCTGGTGACTTTCCAGTGAAGTGTCCAGCACTCATAGATTGCATTCTTTTTGTCTGGTATTACAAAATCTTCCTTCAGCTGGATTTTCATTCAACCTACATATCACAAAGTTCAGCTACTTGGAAGGAAAATGCTAATTTGGAGATTAGCAGTCTTTCCTTGTAAATATTTGTTTCAACAAATTATGAGCTCAGAAATTCTATTCAGCTAGCAACATGTACAAGCAAAATTTGTTATAGACAAATTCTTAGGAAATTTTATGAATCCTTTCCTTATCATTCAATTCTGCAGTAATTACCGTATTTTTCGCTCTATAGGACGCACTTTTTCCCCTCCAAAAATTAAGGGGAAATGTGTGTGCGTCCTATGGAGCGAATGCAGGCTCCTTGGCTTCAGTGATAGCAATGGGAATAATAATAATAATAATAATAATAATAATAATAATAATAATAATAATTTATTATTTATACCCCGCACATTTGGCTGGGCCTCCCCAGCCACTCTGGGCGGCTTCCATAGAAACCAAAAATACACTAAAATATCACACGTTAAAAACTTCCCTGAACAGGGCTGCCTTAAGATGTCTTCTGAATGTCAGGTAGTTGTTTATCGCTTTGACATCTGCTGGAAGGGCGTTCCACAGGGCAGGCGCCACTACCGAGAAGGCCCTCTGCCTGGTTCCCTGTAGCTTTGCTTCTCGCAATGAGGGAACCGCCAGAAGGCCCTCGGTGCTGGACCTCAACGTCCGGGCAGAATGATGGGGGTGGAGACGCTCCTTCAGGTATACTGGACCGAGGCCGTTTAGGGCTTTAAAGGTCAACACCAGCACTTTGAATTGTGCTCGGAAACGTATTGGGAGCCAATGTAGGTCTTTCAAGACCGGTGTCACCAGTCTAGCTGCCGCATTCTGGATTAGTTGTAGTTTCCGAGTCACCTTCAAAGGTAGCCCCACGTAGAGCGCATTGCAGTAGTCCAAGCGGGAGATAACCAGAGCATGCACCACTCTGGCGAGACAGTCCGCAGGCAGATAGGGTCTCAGCCTACGTACCAGATGGAGCTGGTAAACAGCTGCCCTGGACACAGATTTGACCTATGGACAGCTGTGAGTCCAAAATGACCATGGACAGCTGTGAGTCCAAAATGACTCCCAGGCTGCGTACCTGGTCCTTCAGGGGCACAGTTACCCTATTTAGGACCCACAAGTGAGAGCCCAGGGGTCTGAACACTCATCCCCCCCCACCACTTTCTGAACACGGCCCAGGAGGAAGGAGCGGAACCACTGTATGACAGTGCCCCCAGCTCCCAGCCCCTCAAGACGGTCCAGAAGGATGTTATGGTCGATGGTATCAAACACCGCTGAGAGATCCAGCAGACCTAGGAAACAGCTCTCACCTTTGTCCCTAGCCCGCCGGAGATCATCAACCAGTGCGACCAAGGCAGTTTCAATCCCGTGATGAGGCCTGAATCCTGACTGGAAGGAATCCAAATGGTCCGCTTCTTCCAGGCGTGCCTGGAGTTGTTCAGCAACCACTCACTCAATCAATCACCTTGCCCAAGAATGGAAGATTTGAGACTGGGCGATTGTTGGCCATCGTGGCCGCATCTAAAGATGTTTTTTTAAGAAGTGGTTTAATAACCGCCTCTTTCAGCGGGTCTGGGAAGGCTCCCTCACGGAGGGAAGCATTCACCACCCCACGAAGCCCATCGCCCAGTCCTTCCCGGCTAGCTTTTATAAGCCAGGATGGGCAAGGATCCAGGAGACAGGTGGTTGGCTTCACTTGTCCAAGCAACCTGTCCACATCCTCAGAGGTAACAGATTGGAATTGATCACAACTTGACTAGACAGGACTCTAGCACTCTCCTGCCCCGGCCCTGCTCCCACGGTGGAGTCTACTTCTTCCCAAATCTGAGCGATTTTATCTGCAAAAAACTTTGCAAAATCATTGCAGGAGAACATGTGGCCCGTACTGGGCCCCAATGTTGCAGGTGGTTCCGCTAAATTGTGAACCACCTGAAAAAGTCTCTTGCTGCTGTTTTCTGCAGATGCAATAGAGGCGGTGAAGAAATTCTTCTTCGCCGTCGCTATCGCCACTTGGTAGGCTCGACGTTGAGCTCTAACCTGTGTCCAGTCAGATTCGGAATGAGTTATCCGCCACCGGCGCTCTAGCCATCTCAACGATTGTTTCATTGCCCTCAGATCCGTGGAAAACCACGGGGCTGTCCGGGCTCCATGCAATCGGAGAGGGCGCTTCGGAGCCAAAAAGTCAATAGCCCTGGTTAACTCCACATTCCAGCGGGCCACCAGGGAATCAGCTGAAAGGCCATCAACATGGGATAAAGCATCCCCTACCACTCTCTGGAAACCATTTGGATCCATTAAGTGGCGGGGGCGGACCATCCGAATTGGTCCCACCTCCCTGCAGAGGGGATGGGTTGCAGAGAAGTCCAGTTGCACCAGGAAGTGATCTGACCATAGCACTTCTTTCGTTTTGCTTTTACTTAGTGTCAGATCCCCCTCATCCATAGAGGTAAACACCAGGTCCAAGGCATGTCCGCGGCTATGGGTTGGGCCAGACTTATTCAGGGACAGCCCCATGGAGGCCATGCTTTCCACGAAGTCCTGAGTGGCCCCTTGTAAGGTCATGTCGGCATGGATGTTAAAATCCCCTAGGACGACCAAGCTAGGTGTCTCCAGGAGAACATCCACAATGACCTGAAGCAGCTCGGGCAGGGAATCCTTGGTGCAGCGGGGAGGTCGGTACACGAAAAGGAATCCTGTACTGCCCCTATTGCCCAACTTCCAGAACATGCACTCGGAAAACTGGGTCTTCCCAATAGGACGCCTGGTGCAAACTAATGACTTCCTAAAAATCACTGCAACCCCCCCTCCCCGCCCACATGATCTGGGTTGCTGTGCGTAAGAGAAACCTGGTGGACAAGCAGCAGCAAGGACAGGCCCATCTGCTTCATCCAACCAAGTCTTTGTTACACATGCCAGGTCAAATCCTCCATCCATGATCAAGTGGTGTTATGAATCATTGACCTGGCATTGCACAGCGGCACCTTCAGGTCATGTGGGTATCCCTTGCTGATTCTAGTATCCATCCGGTCAGGACCAGACCCGGAGGCAGGAATAGTCCTCAGACAACGACTAAACTTGCCCCCTCTGTAATGACATGGTCTAATCTTAGCGTAACTCCTCCTCCTACCCGTGATCACTGAGATCGGTTGTCCCAGTGCATCCCCCCCTGTGGAACATGCCCCAGCAGCCCTGACCCTCTCCCCTTAAGAACAAAATAATGTGGGATGTAAACACAGGAGCAGTCAATGACAACATTCCTAGAGTGTACATGTTAGAACATGGGGAGGGATGTCTGTCCAGCAAGCAGGTAAACTTCCTGGGGACGGACTTCCTCCGCATGTGACCAGAGGTGGGTGTGGCCTCACCTGTGCAGGTAATGATAAAAGCACAGGGCAGGCAGCCATTCTCTCTCTTGCCTCTTGCCTCTCTGCCATCTTCATCTTCTGAAGGAGCAACATGCCCTCTTGGCTCCCAGCCAAGAGAGGACAGTAATATCTTACTACAAGATAGATTCTAAGTGTATGTAACCTTTTTAAGCCTGCCTACCTTCTGGGATCATATTGTGAACAGAACGTGAGTAAACTCTTTTATACTTTTATAAAGACTGTGTCGTGTCTTGTATTTTAAGAGGGAACAAAGGGGAAATTACCAGAGTAATTATTATAGAGGTTCTAGCGAACCTGTGCAAGCGTTACCGTTGCGTACTTAAAGGGGAATGTCTATAAACTCTGCTGATATTTTGGGAACTTGTTAGTACAAGTTGGATAAGGATATAATTAGTCAATATATCCTCTCCTGCACCCCAGAACATTCCCACAAATAACACCTTAAACAAACAAACAAACAAACAAACAAAACCAATAAAACAATACAAACAAAAAACTGTAAAAATTACAAAAACAACAAAATCAAAAAAATTCCCCAAGCCCAACCAAACATCCACCCCACCCCACCCCCCACTTCTTCACAAGAATATCATGGGGGACTTTGTCAAAAGTCTTACTTAAATCAAGATATACTATATCCACAGCATTCCCCTGATCCACCAAGCTTGTAACTCTATAAAAAAGGAAATGAGATTTGTCTGACATACTTGTTTTTGAGAAATCCATGTTGGCTCTTAGTATCCTTTTTTTAAGTGCTCATAGAAGGACTGTTGAATTATCTGTGAGGAGGCAGCACCTGCCACCAGAAGTGATGCAGAGGGAAGACCACAAAGCCAAGCCCACTCCAAACAGCTGCCCCACAACCACCCCCCAAGTACAAGTGACTGGCAGTGGCAGCTGGTGGACTCTGGACTTGGTAGAGGTGCCTGGCAGCATGGCTAAGCTGTTCTATTTTTATCCTCCTCCTCCTCCTTTGCAAAGATACTGTGGGCACTTAAGAATTGCAGGTTTACAAATAATTAGCACTTAACTAAACTGAAAAGTCCCTTAGTTTGGTTTAGAAGGGGTCCCTGCTATCATAATTGCTTCTTCTTTGGGATTACACCCCCCCCCACTCTGGTTCTCTCCCTATTCTCCTCCTTTGCAAAGAAACAGTAGACTTTTAAACACTGCTGTTTTCTTAATGCCTTTCAAGCCACAATGACCGCATGTTGATCAGAAGTAAGGTCCACTTAATCTCATGCAGATTGCTTCATTTTATGTGTGTGTACAGGAATGCAGCCTGAATTGGTCAATCTTGAAGTCAGTCTTTTCTGCAATGGTGACCTGGCTTTGGCTCTCAGTAAAGCTGTGTCTTTTTTTCCTTTGGTCAATCTTAAAGCTGCCAAGGGGCGCGGGTGGCCCTGTGGTCTAAACCACTGAGCCTCTTGGGCTTGCCGATTGGAAGGTCAGTGGTTCAAATCCCCACGACGGGGTGAGGTCCCATTGCTTGGTCCCAGCTCCTGCCAACCTAAAGTTCGAAAGCAAGTCAAAAAGTGCAAGTAGCTAAATAGGTAACGCTCCGGTGGGAGGGTAAACGGCATTTCCATGCGCTGCTCTGGTTTTGGTGTTCCAGTGCACTAGAAGTGGTTTAGTCATATTGGGCACATGACCCGGAAACAAACGCCAGCTCACTTGGCCTGTAAAGCGAGATGAGAGCCGCAACCCCAGAGTCGTCTGTGACTGGACTTTACTGTCAGGGGTCCTTTATCTTTTCTTAAAGGTGCCACACAGGACTATTAACAAACTCCCCCCCATTCCCCCCCGACCCTGGGGCCCATTAGGGCAACCAGAGCAGAGCCTTACCAAGGGAAATGCCAAGCAGTTTTTAAAAAATGTTCTCATTGAAACTTCAGTGCCATGCTCTGTCCTGTCCCAGACATCTTCCTAATAAGAGAAGCTCACAGAGATATTTCTGTTAATCTCTTGTTCTCTGGCCTATCAACAGCCCATTGTCATTGCCTTTAGCTTCAGAAACTGCTTTGAGGATTGAACAATTAAGCGATACACACCTTGTTATTTATTTATCACTACTACTACTATTTATGAATAACCCAAGGCTATCTCTGGTATCTCAAATGTAGCAATGAAGCCACATTGTCAAACACAACCTTGCACATACCGCCTTCTAGTTTGGGTAGATACTCTTGGGTTGAATCCTTCTGTCAAAGTAACCTACTTTGAACTTGATTGTATGACTCAAGTTACAAATTTAGCACTTTCCATAGTTGTCGTGGAAAGCAGTGACTATACCATGAAATGAACCTTATATTTCTGAAGACAATGTAATCTTTCAGGAGCTAAGTAGCCTAAACAGTAATCGCTACTCAACATGTTTCTTGACATAAAAATAAAAGAGCAGACAAATTTAACAAATTAGTTTGGCAATGAAATATAGGGGATCCTTTTATTTTGAGAAAGAGGACCCTAATATTCATGTGAAATGTGCTATCAACCTTAGAAATAAGGTTAGTGCATTTAAGGTTCTTTATGAACCCGGCTTACCTTCATCAAATATGGTACAAAAATAGTCATTTCAGTTACAGTTAAGAGAGATATCAAGTAGGGAAAAAATAAACCATCCTATGCTTTTCCCTGCAGGCTGGAAGAATTCATGGACAACAAAGAAAACAGAGCTGAAAAGTAAGGACATGGGTGGGCTATGGCTTTGTATAAAAAACATGGATCCAGCTGGCTGCTAACATTTTATTTCTGAACACTTAGAATCTATATATTTTGCTCTTCCACTCCCACCTCCTCAGTCTACAGCTATTTTTCTGGAGACAGTTTGATAGAACACTCCCCTCAGCAGAGACTGGTAATCCGGCACTCTAAAAAGGTGCCTCTCTCCATAGGCCACATCGTACTCTCCCGCTTTCCCAGTGACCAGAACACGCACATTGGGCTCATTGGCTTGAGTGCCAACCACTAGTACATAGATTTCAAGCTCTGCCCGTCGAGCCTCTTGAACTGCCCTCTCAATGGCGCTGCTGGTGATGCCTTGAGAGTTGCCATCAGAGAAAATCAGAACTCTCTTCTTAGCTCCAGCACGGGCGGACTGCCGGTAGAGACCAGTGACAAAGCGGAGGGCTGCGTTCACGTCCGTGGCGTCATTCATGAATTCCATGCTGTCAATAGCATTAGCAACCACCGTGTAGTTCTGCTCAAACCGCACCTCCGCTTTCTGCTGGGCTTTGCCACTGTACTGGACAACAGAAATGCGCACAGCATCCTCCGAAGGCTTGGCTGCTGTCAGGAATCGTTCTGCAAGGCGCTTCACAAACGTCTTGGTGGTGTTGAAGTTGCGGCTCCCAACGCTGGTGGAGCTATCCACAAGGAGTGTGATATCAGCTGGGACAGCAAAAGAGACTGGAAAGAGAGGAGATAGGGGCTAACGACACTGCTGTAAATCTTTCAGAGTTGGGTATGTGTGCTGTGGTCAATACCAGCATAAAAAGGCAGGGCATGGGGATTGCTGTGTTGGTATACAAGGCATAGAGGTGTTAATCTCAGAACTAAGTTTTCTGGAAACTAAGTAGTACTTTTTTGGATGCAAAAGGAAACTGGACACCCCAAGAGGTACTGGTTATGGGCCCAGTATTGTATATTTCTGCGTATTTTTGAAGGATTGCGTTGGATTGTGATTTTGAGTTGAGTAGTATTTTTCTGAGTTAACTTCCTGGTAAGCACATGGTCCTTTGTTCCATTGTGCAGTGGGGATTAAGCAACCCCCCCCCTTCCCTCAGAGTTCACAGTGACACAAGGCAGTGAAGATTTGTTTTGAATTTTGAGATTTTTGAGATTTTGATTTTAAAATTTTGAGAAATTTTGAAATTTTGAAGAATTTTTCAAATTTTTGGATTTTAAGATGGCTAGAGCAGCTTTTGATAGTGATGCAAAGCTAGGAATGCCTGTGCTGAATGAACACAATTTCATACACTGGAAGCAGCGCTTGATAGCATGTTTAGATTATAAGCACATTTTGGAAGCTTTAAACCCTCAACCTACGGGATCGTCTGAGGAAGCTTTAGCCAAGATAAGTGCTTGGAAACGCATGAACAGCGAAGCTAGACACATAATTTTGAGTGGACTTCGTGATGAGCAGCTATCATTAATAAATAGTACAGATGATGCATCTCAAATCTTAAGAGATATTGAGCGCGTGTATGGAGAATCTAGCATAAACTGCTTCAGAAACCTGGTGTGTAAATTAACCAGAGTGAGGATGAATTCAAAAGAGGAATTCACAGAGCACATCAACAAGTTTACTGAGATTATTCAAAGAATTGATCTGACTCCCAAAGCTTTTGATGAAGATACAAAGATAGCATTTTTGTTATCATCACTTGGACCACGCTTTAGCGCATTTGTAAGTTTGATGGATCATAGACAAGGTCTGACTTTTAAAGACTTGATTGGTTATTTAAAAGAAGAATGCAGAGATAGAGCTGAATCTCCAGTGAGAAATGCTAGAAGCAAGGACAGCAGTTATGCATCTAGGCAATGTACAAAGTCCAAAGAGATGCCTAAGAAAGTGATTTGTTTCAATTGTAACAAAGAAGGACACATTGCTATCGTATACCCTTGACCGAAGAACGGTACACTCCTTCTATCTGGGATGGTCGTCCTCTTCCACCGAGCGCGCAGCTTCGGGAGGGACGCACATGGAGCGGTGAGGGAGGAAGGGGACACCCGCCTAGCCAGCCAGATCAGCCGAATCAACCCTGGCGATCAATGGGGTGACAGATGTCGCAGCCAGATCGCCCTCACATCCCTCCTTCTTCAGTCAGTGGAGTTAAAGCTTATTCGCTCCGCTATTGTGTCAGGCAATTCAGTAGATGCGATTATGGAACGCTTTAAATTACTTTCGGAAAGATTGAAACCCCATTTAACAACAGTGATACAAAGCGCCGCTACAAAGAGGGCAAAGGACGGAGCTAGCTGGTTCGACCTGGAGTGCAGGCAAACAAGGAGACAAATGAGAACAGCCTACCAGAGATATAGGAAATTAGGGACTGCTCCCCTACTTAATGCTTATATTTATCTGAGACGGTCTTACAAACAATTACTAAGGAGAAAGAAACTGGAAGCTGAAAGAGCCGCATGGCACAGTTTGGTTAAGGCATCACACGAGAAAGATACTACTTGCTTTTGGCGAACCATATCTGGTCTACTGGATCAGGAGCGTACTAATTCCATCTGTACAGTGGAACCAATGGAGTGGTTGCGCCATTTTCAATCTCTGTTCTATGACCAGGAAGCCCAACATTACAAACTATGCATTCAATTGGAGGACCTACCTCATTGGCCACCAGTAACTGTAAAGGAAGTTGAGAACTTAATCGCACAATTAAAGAACAACAAGGCCCCAGGGAATGATTACATCCCTGCCGAACTTCTGAAGTCCAACATTGGCTGGTGGGCCCCCCTGCTGGCGTCTTTATTCTCTTGGATCGACTCAACGGGCTTACTCCCAGATGGTTGGACTGAGGCAATAGTTATTCCAATCTATAAAAAAGGACCTATGCCAGACCCGGCGAGCTATAGACCAATCAGCCTTCTGCCTATACCCAGCAAACTATATGCCAAACATCTTTATATTAAGCTAACTAGCTGGCTGGAAACTGAAGCTATTCTAGCGGAAGAGCAAGCGGGTTTCAGACAAGGCAGATCCACCATAGACCATTGCTTCACCCTAGCCTATTTAATTGACAAATATGCCAAAAAAACCCGTGGGGTGCTATATGCAGCCTTTATCGATCTAAAGGCTGCTTTCGATTCAATTCCACGTGCAAGACTCTGGGATAAATTGAGCACATCAAGTATAGACAAAAGACTATTATTTCTGATCAGCTGTTTATATAAAGACACGGTGCTGCATGTAAGAACTTCGTTAAATGGCCATCTTATAGGACCAGTTCCTGTCAGCAAGGGGGTCAAGCAAGGTTGCATCCTGGCCCCAGTTCTATTCAACTTTTACATCAATGATATGGTTAACTGTTTGTCATCTCCGGACTTCCACGCCCCCAAACTGGCTGACAAATCAATATCAGTACTTTTGTATGCTGATGATGCGATACTCCTATCTCGAACAAGAATAGGCTTAAATAGGCTCATAGGTGAACTTTCAGCATACTGCAGGAGAGAGCAACTGGCAATAAACTATCAGAAAACCAAAATTATGGTTTTTGCAAGGAAACACAGACAGTACAGCTGGAGGATGGATAACCAGACAATTGAACAGGTTAAAGCCTTCAAATATCTGGGCATCGTTTTCCAGTCGACTGGGTCCTGGGATGTCCATCAAAAATGTGCCAAAGAAAAAGCAGCTCAAAGTATTAAGATGCTGTCCCGCTTCTTTTACACGAAGGGGGGCAGATACATCCCAGCAGCCCTTGAAGTTTTTCAAGCAAAACCTCTGGCGCAGTTACTGTATGGGGCACAAATCTGGACGGGGAACCACTGCTCCAGTCTTGAAACTGTTCAGTCTAAATTCCTAAGGCAGATATTTGGCGTCCCCACCTGTGTTCCAAACGCAGCATTACGACTCGAGGCCTGCCTTCCATCTGTAGAAACTCAGACCTGGCAAAGAACATTCAACTATTGGCTTCGTCTTAATCTAAATCCACCTGGTCTACTGCCTCTAGTAATGCAAGACCCTCACAAAAGCAAGTGGTTCAAAACTGTGCATCAAAAACTCCTTACATGCGGTTTGCATTCACAGTCCCTACTATCAATGGGCCTCATTAAAGCAAAGAGTCTAATAGGCCAGCGCCTGAAAGACATTGAACGGCAAAACAACCTGACTATCTTAAAGAAACTGTGCCCATGGTATACCTACTCTCCCCCTTCTCATTTTGACTCCCCAGCTTCATATCTGTTTAAATTAACCATCCCAAAATACAGACGTGCCTTTACATTGGCTAGATGGGATGTTCTTCCTTCTGCCGTACTCGAAGGTCGTTATCAAAAGACTCCATTTGAAAAACGTCTCTGCCCATGTGGAGATGGTAACACGGAAACAGTGTCCCACGTCCTCCTATCCTGCCCCATTTACAAAGACCTAAGGAATGAGATTATTACTCCACTCATTCTCTCCAACCCCGGCCGCTCACCAGACATTACACTGTATTTCCTCTTATCTGATACGGATAGTCAGATAACAGAGAAGGTCGCGAGGTACATCGAGAGAGCTGTGAAATTGAGGGCCACCATCTGAGTGACAGACTTGTTCATCTGACGGACCTCCTTTTGCCTGCTCTTTTCTTCTTTTTATTCTTATTTTTATTTTTAATTCTTGTATAGCTGTGGCCTGTTGGCTTTGCTAATAAAGTTTTGATCTGATCTGACACATTGCAAAGAATTGCAGGGCTCCTAAAGCCAAGAAACCCCACCCCTTTCAGCCAAAAGGAGAAAAGAAGGGGAAATGTGAATGCACATGGCTACTGCAAGAAAGGAATTTAGCTGTCCAGAATCGTGAAAATAGACGTAATAAATGGATAATTGATTCAGGTGCCAGCTCACATTTTTCATATAAAGAGGACTATTTTAATGAGATAAATGATGAAGAAGGATCTGAAATTGAAATTGCAGATGGCAACATTGTTAAAGCAAAAGGTGCAGGTTCCATGAGTCTGAAATGCAATATAAACAATGAATGCATTGAGAACACAATCTCTAGAGTTTTGTATGTTCCAGAGCTGAGCTGCAATTTAATCAGCGTGTCCACTTTGGACAAGAAAGGTTTCCAGATCACATTTGGAAATGGAGAATGTAAAGTGACTAGAAATGGCAAAGTGTTTGCTCGAGCAAAGCTAATCAATGGTGCATATGAGCTTGATGTTTCAGAGAATCAGTCTGCAAAAGTGGCACATTCCAGCCAGAAGGATGAAGCAGATCTGGACCTATGGCACAGAAGGCTTGGACATAGAGACACCAACGTCATTCTGGATCTACAGAAAAGAGATCTTGTAAGAGGTTTGCAGGTAAAGCAGAGCGACAAAGCTCCAGCAAAGTGCATAAGCTGTATTACTGAGAAGGCTGTAAAACCTTCATTTCCACGTTGTGCAGAACAAAGAAGCAACAAAGTGCTTGACATAGTGCACACTGACATATGTGGACCCATGAATGTTCCCTCACTGGGAAAGAATAGATATATTTTAATATTTCTGGATGACTTTTCAAGATTTTGTGTTGTATATTTCCTCAAAGAGAAGAGTGAGACAGTGGACAAGTTCCAGGAATACATTGCCATGGTCAAGAATAAATTCCAAAGAGCTCCAGCTGTGTTAATGAGTGACAATGGAGGTGAGTACTGCTCAAATGAAATGCAGGCTCTCCTGGCCAAGGAAGGAATTGCACACGTAACCACAATTCCTTACACACCACAGCAGAATGCCATAGCTGAGAGAAAGTTTAGGTCCATTATGGACATGACAAGGTGCATGCTAAAGGATGCATGTTTGCCACAGAAGCTGTGGGCCGAAGGAGTGTACACGTCGGTCTATTTGCAGAACAGACTGCCAACTAAAGGTGCAGAGCGCACACCATTTGAACTTTGGCATGGGAAAGCTCCCAATCTGTCGCACATACGTGTGTTTGGAAGTCCGTGTTACTTCCACGTGCCCAAGGAACACAGACACAAGCTTGACTCCAGGGCAAAAGCAGGTATCCTTGTGGGATATGCCTCTGGAGGCAAAGGATACAGAATTATGGACTTACAAACTGGTAAGACAAATGCATACCATGCGGTTTATTTTGATGAATATGGAAAAGTAGACACTAGGAACACTGTTGTGGATTCTTCAGATGAGTCAGAAAGGACTCAAGAATTTGTATATTTCCCTTTTGAGACCCCACAAAGTAATAATCTGCCTTCAAGTGTTACAGCGCCCCCTACAGGCAACGCACCAGAAGACGCAGAGGACCAGAACCCTGGCGGCACCAGAGACGAAGATGAGGACTCAGATGGGGACATGCCTGCGTTGGAGGAGGATGAGGAAGCTGATGCGGTCGCAGAGCCAGAGGTCAGGCGCTCGTCCAGAACCAACAAAGGTGTCCCACCATTACAGTTGTCCTACTTTGCAGGGTCGGCGTTTCCACAGGAACCTTCCACTTGGGAAGAGATACAGGAGATGCCAGCTGCAGAAGCCAGTCTCTGGAGGAAGGCCACGCAGGAGGAAATGGATGCACTGCATCAGAACAAGACCTGGACACTCACTGAGCTGCCTCCCGGTAAGAAGGCCATTGGCAGTAAATGGGTTTTCAAGGTTAAGAAGGGGTCAGAAGGAGAAGTGCAGCGCTACAAAGCTAGACTTGTAGCACAGGGATTTTCACAGCGTTTTGGTGAAGATTATGATGAAGTTTTTGCACCAACCGTGAGGTACAGCAGCGTAAGAATGCTTCTGAGCATTGCAGCCTCCAAGAAAATGAGAGTGAAACACATAGACATTGCTACCGCTTTTCTACATGGGCAGATTTCTGAAGAAATTTATATGAAACAGCCCAAAGGTTTTGTAAAACCACATGAGGCACATTTAGTGTGCAAACTCCAGAAAGGACTTTACGGACTTAAACAGGCTGCTAGAGCCTGGAACCAGAAGTTGCATAAAATGCTGATGCAACTTGGGTACAAGCAAGGCGACGCTGATAAGTGCTTGTACAGTAAGTCAAATAATGGACAATTCTCATATATCTTAGCTTTTGTTGATGACCTGATTATTGCCACAGCAAGTGAGAAAGACTATACACAGATAGTAAAACACCTTAGCAAAGAGGTGGAGGTCAAGGAGCTAGGAGATGTCCAGTACTACCTCGGGATCCAGGTGGAAAGAGAAGAGGACGGCTCATTTCTTCTCAGCCAAAGACAGAAGATCCACGAGCTAATTGAGCACATGCAGATGCAAGACGCACATCCAGTTGCTACACCGATGGCTACTGACTTCCTGAAGAATCAGCAGGATTCGAAGCAGTTGCCAGACAACAATGACTACAGGTCGGCGATTGGTAAACTTTTGTATTTAGTTACCACATGTAGACCTGACTTAGCTAATGCTGTGGGGATTCTTAGCAGAAAAGTGAATTCTCCCACTGAGCATGATTGGGCAGGTGTAAAGAGGGTGGTGCGATATTTGAAGGGTACCATTAATTGTAAATTAAGGTTACCAGCCGTCAGAGACCCTAAGTTGGTTGGGTATACTGATGTGGATTGGGCTGGGGATAATGCTGATTATAAATCAACAAGTGGTCATGTTTTCATGTTTGGTGATGGACCTGTTTCATGGGGCAGTTATAAACAGAGCTGTGTAGCATTATCTTCCACAGAATCAGAATACGTTGCAGCAACAGAAGCCTGCAGAGAGATCGCCTGGCTTGATCAACTCATAAAGGACTTTGGGTTGGTGAGAAAAGGGCCTGTCAGCTTGCTAGAGGACAATCAAAGTTGCCTGAAGCTGACGCAGAGTGAGAAGTTCCTGGCCAGAACAAAACACATTGGGGTTAAATACCACTACATACGCCAGATGATCCAGGATGGACTTGTGGAACTATCCTACTGCAGCACCCAAGAGATGACTGCTGACATCCTGACGAAACCCCTACCAAGAGAGAGTTTCCAGAATCTACGTGTGAAGCTGGGACTCTGGGTGGTTGAATAAAGTTGTTTATGTTTTGTGTATGTTGTATTGCCTGAGAAGGGGTATGTGGGATGTAAACACAGGAGCAGTCACTGACAACATTCCTAGAGTGTACATGTTAGAACATGGGGAGGGATGTCTGTCCAGCAAGCAGGTAAACTTCCTGGGGACGGACTTCCTCCGCATGTGACCAGAGGTGGGTGTGGCCTCACCTGTGCAGATAATGATAAAAGCACAGGGCAGGCAGCCATTCTCTCTCTTGCCTCTTGCCTCTCTGCCATCTTCATCTTCTGAAGGAGCAACATGCCCTCTTGGCTCCCAGCCAAGAGAGGACAGTAATCTTTGGGATTACACCCCCCCCCACTCTGGTTCTCTCCCTATTCTCCTCCTTTGCAAAGAAACAGTAGACTTTTAAACACTGCTGTTTTCTTAATGCCTTTCAAGCCACAATGACCGCATGTTGATCAGAAGTAAGGTCCACTTAATCTCATGCAGATTGCTTCATTTTATGTGTGTGTACAGGAATGCAGCCTGAATTGGTCAATCTTGAAGTCAGTCTTTTCTGCAATGGTGACCTGGCTTTGGCTCTCAGTAAAGCTTTGCTTGGCACTAAGTCTACTGTCCTTTTGGTACCAGGTGAAAACCTTTACGCTCTCCACACCTTTTCAATTTCCTTTTGCAAATTGGATTTTATCTTGTTACTCTGCTGCTGTGTCTTTTTTTCCTTATTGTTGCAAATTTTAAGATTGACCTTTGGTCAATCTTAAAGCTGCCAAGGGACGCGGGTGGCCCTGTGGTCTAAACCACTGAGCCTCTTGGGCTTGCCGATTGGAAGGTCAGTGGTTCAAATCCCCACGACGGGGTGAGGTCCCATTGCTTGGTCCCAGCTCCTGCCAACCTAAAGTTCGAAAGCAAGTCAAAAAGTGCAAGTAGCTAAATAGGTAACGCTCCGGTGGGAGGGTAAACGGCATTTCCATGCGCTGCTCTGGTTTTGGTGTTCCATTGCACTAGAAGTGGTTTAGTCATATTGGGCACATGACCCGGAAACAAACGCCAGCTCACTTGGCCTGTAAAGCGAGATGAGAGCCGCAACCCCAGAGTCGTCTGTGACTGGACTTTACTGTCAGGGGTCCTTTATCTTTTCTTAAAGGTGCCACACAGGACTATTAACAAACTCCCCCCCATTCCCCCCCGACCCTGGGGCCCATTAGGGCAACCAGAGCAGAGCCTTACCAAGGGAAATGCCAAGCAGTTTTTAAAAAATGTTCTCATTGAAACTTCAGTGCCATGCTCTGTCCTGTCCCAGACATCTTCCTAATAAGAGAAGCTCACAGAGATATTTCTGTTAATCTCTTGTTCTCTGGCCTATCAACAGCCCATTGTCATTGCCTTTAGCTTCAGAAACTGCTTTGAGGATTGAACAATTAAGCGATACACACCTTGTTATTTATTTATCACTACTACTACTATTTATGAATAACCCAAGGCTATCTCTGGTATCTCAAATGTAGCAATGAAGCCACATTGTCAAACACAACCTTGCACATACTACTTGTGCAACTTTTTCTTGTAACTTAAGAACTGAAACAAATCAATTTCCCTCCTACCAAAACTGTGGAAAACAATTTATTTGAACAAATTTTCAAAGTGAACATCTGTCAGTAAATCACAGGAATAAAATAAAATGAAGTGGTAAAATGAATATTGGTGAAAAAACAATAAAAGGCGCAGTGTTAAAAACAATTTCCTGTTTTGAAAAGAAAGGACACTGAAATCATAGCAAGAGCACCATTGGAAACACTGGATGAAATCTGTCCAAACCAGTTCCTAAATTCAATGTCTCTTTCATGAGTTGATGTGTAAACATAGGAACAATGTAAAACCTCAGGCTTTGAGGCATGGCAGGGGTAGCACCGACATGGACTTCATGTTGGCTGGAGATGGCCCTCCAAAGCCAAAAGGCCCAAACTCACGGCATAGGCTTTCAGGTTTTGTTTAAACTGGAATATCACTTTTGCAAATCTCAGCGCTCACCCACAATTTCTTCTGCTTGTCCCATAATTTCTAGGTACAGCTCCAAGTGGTTCTCCTTTTGTCCTGCCGCTTCCCTGTGGAAACCTGCTGCTTACTGCTGAATCAGAACAAACATAAATCTTCAGAAAGCCCAATTCATGTTTGTTCTGATTCAGCAGTAAACTGGGGGTTTTCCCAGGGAAGGCAGTGGGACGAAAGAAAAACCTCTCGGACCCGTGCCTAGGAATCACAGGACAAACAGCAATGTGGATGAGCCCTCAAGTTCATCATGTATGAACAACATCAGCTTCCTTCATCCCGCCTTCTAGTTTGGGTAGATACTCTTGGGTTGAATCCTTCTGTCAAAGTAACCTACTTTGAACTTGATTGTATGACTCAAGTTACAAATTTAGCACTTTCCATAGTTGTCGTGGAAAGCAGTGACTATACCATGAAATGAACCTTATATTTCTGAAGACAATGTAATCTTTCAGGAGCTAAGTAGCCTAAACAGTAATCGCTACTCAACATGTTTCTTGACATAAAAATAAAAGAGCAGACAAATTTAACAAATTAGTTTGGCAATGAAATATAGGGGATCCTTTTATTTTGAGAAAGAGGACCCTAATATTCATGTGAAATGTGCTATCAACCTTAGAAATAAGGTTAGTGCATTTAAGGTTCTTTATGAACCCGGCTTACCTTCATCAAATATGGTACAAAAATAGTCATTTCAGTTACAGTTAAGAGAGATATCAAGTAGGGAAAAAATAAACCATCCTATGCTTTTCCCTGCAGGCTGGAAGAATTCATGGACAACAAAGAAAACAGAGCTGAAAAGTAAGGACATGGGTGGGCTATGGCTTTGTATAAAAAACATGGATCCAGCTGGCTGCTAACATTTTATTTCTGAACACTTAGAATCTATATATTTTGCTCTTCCACTCCCACCTCCTCAGTCTACAGCTATTTTTCTGGAGACAGTTTGATAGAACACTCCCCTCAGCAGAGACTGGTAATCCGGCACTCTAAAAAGGTGCCTCTCTCCATAGGCCACATCGTACTCTCCCGCTTTCCCAGTGACCAGAACACGCACATTGGGCTCATTGGCTTGAGTGCCAACCACTAGTACATAGATTTCAAGCTCTGCCCGTCGAGCCTCTTGAACTGCCCTCTCAATGGCGCTGCTGGTGATGCCTTGAGAGTTGCCATCAGAGAAAATCAGAACTCTCTTCTTAGCTCCAGCACGGGCGGACTGCCGGTAGAGACCAGTGACAAAGCGGAGGGCTGCGTTCACGTCCGTGGCGTCATTCATGAATTCCATGCTGTCAATAGCATTAGCAACCACCGTGTAGTTCTGCTCAAACCGCACCTCCGCTTTCTGCTGGGCTTTGCCACTGTACTGGACAACAGAAATGCGCACAGCATCCTCCGAAGGCTTGGCTGCTGTCAGGAATCGTTCTGCAAGGCGCTTCACAAACGTCTTGGTGGTGTTGAAGTTGCGGCTCCCAACGCTGGTGGAGCTATCCACAAGGAGTGTGATATCAGCTGGGACAGCAAAAGAGACTGGAAAGAGAGGAGATAGGGGCTAACGACACTGCTGTAAATCTTTCAGAGTTGGGTATGTGTGCTGTGGTCAATACCAGCATAAAAAGGCAGGGCATGGGGATTGCTGTGCTGGTATACAAGGCATAGAGGTGTTAATCTCAGAACTAAGTTTTCTGGAAACTAAGTAGTACTTTTTTGGATGCAAAAGGAAACTGGACACCCCAAGAGGTACTGGTTGTTTCTGAGCCAGACTCCTTTTGTGCCCCCTTTCTCGGGGCTTTCCAGGCCTGTGTCCAAGCAGGGTTCTTTTTGTCCTGGCATTTTCCTTCCCCTGGGAAAACCCACATTCTATGGCTGAATCAGAGCAAGCAGCAATCAGGTTTGCTCCATTTCAGTGGGAAATGCAGGTTTCTGGTGGCCCTGGTGTGCAATGGCACAGAATAGTTGAAACACAGAGCTTGTTTCAAATTATGGTGCTCCTCAGGTGAATGGTCAGTGTCCTGAGGAAAAGGAGTAAGGTAAATAGCAGTCGCTAAGGCAACTTCAAGATTATGTGGAGCACAGAAATTCTCAACTCATAAACACAACTTTGTAAAAAGAGTACTCACTTGGGCAGGTGTAGTCCGGGCATTTCTTTTCTATAAAACAAACGAAACAACGTCACACTAAACCCTTCTCTTCATTTACAATCAATGTTCAACGCCAAAAGTCCACTCCCCCTGCTTGGTGGGCACCGATGCAGGCTGGCGCTCCCCCTGCCCTCCATAATCTGGGGGAAAAGGCCCCTTGGGGCTGCTTCCTGGGAAGGAAAGGAGGTCCTGGGCCAAGCTTGCTGCCAGGAAGTAGATCTTGCCTGCTCACTCAACTGGCCAATCACAAGGGTGCAAGGGGGTGGGCCATTCCTCGGGGGGGGGGGTTGTCAGTCCACTTCCTGGGCATATAAAGAAGGCCCGTGGCTTCTCTTGGCAGCCACTTTGCTGGATTTCCCACGCCCTCCCTATTTGGCTGACATGTGCTGCGCTGATTGACCTTGCAATGGCTTTGTCGGTAGCTGTATTTGGGACCAGGTTGGAATTTTCCCACTTGGCAAAGGGGCTCCAGCTCTCTGGCTTTGGCCACCCTCATAGCAGTCATCACAAGTATGCTGGACCCACCCATGGCTGTTTTCCTTCTGCATTCACCTTACAAATGACCTTGGTAGAGATGGCAGATATGGATTCTACAGGGCCACTTCATCTCTTCAAATTGTGTGGGTCACTAAAGTAGTACTAGCAGAATGTGCTGTTAAATAAACTCTGGCATTTAAGACAAACTTATGTGGTCATTTCTCCACTCATCAACTGTTTTGTGGCATTCATTGTGTTGAGAAGCTGGATCGACCACCTCCTTCAATACCAGCTCATAATTAGGCTCTCAGCAACCAAATTGTGTCACCTACCTTTGCAGATCTGAGAGGTAACATTCTGCAGGAAATTGTCATCCAGCAGCAAAGCAAAGTTTTCTTGATAAACAGAGATGCCCCCACAGGAAATAGTTGACAATTGCTCAGTGTTTGCTGGTTTGTTGGAAATATCACCGATACCCAGGGGAACCACCTAGAAGTTGACAGGTATATGTAAGGCTTATACTCAATGATTCCACATTAGCTAGTCCTCAGGTGCCCCAAGTGGGGATCAAGGGGGATAAAATGAAATAACAAGAATAATATAGGGAATATATTGGTCTGGGGGAAGACAAAATTCTTCTTTACTGGATAATCCAGTGTTAATCGAGACACAGTTTATCTTTTATCAACATTGTGGCAAGTAAAGGGAAACTACCCTGTTGTGAAGAACAGAGATCCTGCTGCGCCAAGTTTTCTTTTGATATTTCCCAGCCCTGCTTGCCTTGGTAAATATCACACAAAACCCATTCATAAGCTTATTTAGGATCCTTCTAAGTCTGTTTTGTTAGAACTTTCTTATACTTCCCACTGGTCTTCTAAAGTGCTAAGAATTACCAATGGGTATCAACATTCACTGAATTTCTGACATCTGAATTGTGATCACTGCAGGATCTCTTCAGTAAAAGACATAAATTTCAGTCTGGAGTTGCCCTTCGCTACACAGCCGTCTCAGGGCTCCTTCACACTCCCCTTGTCCCATGCCTAGAAAGCAGGGCTCTGAAGGGTTTCCTGCTTGTCCTGTGTTTTCTAGGCACGGGTCTCACCAGTTTTCTATTTCTCCAGGGAAACCAGCTCTTTACCACTGAATTGGAGCAAACTTCACTCTGCCAAAAACTCAATAAAGAGCAGGTTTTCCTGGGTGAAAACGACAAGATGAGCAGAATTGTGAAGAAACCCTTAGGCAGCTTGCGCTCCACTGCCCGCACAAGTGCTGGTTTCCTCCTGGCTTAACCAAAGTCACTGACCCAAACTTTTCTCAATAGGAAGACACACCTTGACCCAATAAGGCTTTCCTATCCCTCCTCCTGCCCTCCATATAATATTGATTTCACCTGGGTCTTGCTTTCACAGAGAACGTTGAGTGGTGTTTGGTCCCGAAGTACATCGGACCGTCCGTCTGTGATGACTATGACCACTCTTTTCTCAGAGGGAAAGCGCCGCAGCAAGTTATCCTTGGTGAACTGAAGTGCCTCCCCAGTATATGTGCCACCAGCAATCCAGTGCAGGTTTTTCACAGCTCTGCAAAGCAAGCAGCATTGAGTTTCAGTGCCAGCTCCTCTTCTGACAGAGAAATCTAGACCTGCCTCCCAGCTCTTTCCTTATTCTTGGTTTGCCTCCCCTGTTAAGTCTGGTTTACTTGCTGTTCCTTCCAGAAAATCTAAAGCACTTACCATGAACAAACCAAATAATTTTTGTGGTAGCAATGTGAGAAAGTGATGTAATCTTACTAATTTGCATAGGAAGTACAAAAATATATTCTGAGGAAGTTCTCATGTACTCTCAATTGGCAATGTATCAGTCAATCAATGTATCCCAAACCAAGGTAATCAATTGCTTTATTGGTTTGTTGTTGTTTAGTTGTGTCCGACTCTTTGTGACCCCATGGACCAGAGCACGCCAGGCACTCCTGCCATCCACTGCCTCCTGCAGTTTGGTCAGACTCATGTTCGTAGCTTTGGGAACACTGTCCAACCATCTCATCCTCTGTCATCCCCTTTTCCTTGTGCCCTCAATCTTTCCCAACATCAGGGTCTTTTCCACGGAGTCTTCTCTTCTCATGAGGTGGCCAAAGTATTGGAGCCTCAGCTTCACGATCTGTCCTTCCAGTGAGCAGCTTTATTGGTTAGTTATCTTCAAAGCATTCATGGCAGAGCAGAGCTTTCCAAACTTTTTATGCTGGTGACACACTTTTTAGACATGCATCATTTTACAACACAGTAATTCAGTTTTCCTAGCAAACCGGAGTCTAAACCACCCCCTTTCCTGTCCTGGGAGGAGAGCGGTGAGTGTTTGCGTGACACACCTACACACTGCAGCAGACACACTAATGTGTTGCAATGCACAGTTTGGAAAGCTCTGTGGTAGAGAGTTAATTTGAACAGCATGTCTGTAGATTAGAAATCGGAGGAGGTGGGGAGTACTTTTTAAATTCTCAATTTTTGCAGCAAAACTCCATTCAGTTAGTGATTTCTTGGCACCTCTCAAATGGAGGCAAAATCAACATATTACTATGGGAGCATAGAGGTGGCTGGAGTGTTCCTATCCAGTGGCGCAAGGTGATAATAAATAGTGAGCAAAATCCTAATAATACAGAGATTTATGTGTGCACATCAGTGACTTTTGTATAACAAAGACACCTGACTCGACAGGGAAATTCAAGGTAAAGAGGGATGGGAGGTGTTGGATGAGTTGAAGGCAGGTGATCTCTTCCCGAAAACACCCAGATCAGCCTTAAGATTCTTAGAAGAAATATATTCCAATCAGATAATTTCCCAGAAGAAGGAAGCATCTTGGTCCCAATGCATTAAGCATCAGGTGGCAATTCTGTTTAACCATCATTTTGCTAATGTGCCCTAGAATTCCACTTGGCATATCTGTGGCAGAAGACATGTTGGTCTGTCTCTTATCATGTAATGATCAAGATGATCTGCTACAATGGTCATTTCCCCCCAGTTTTAGAGTCACTGATACAATGCTCCTAAATACAATCCTTTAGTGTTTCTTCCTATCAGAGTGCAAGGCAGACATTTACTTGACAAAGTAACTTGAGTGCAATTTAGTTATGCCTTTAGGATGAGAGCTAAACCTGGCCATGCCTTGGTGACCTCAGGGGCTGTACTGCCACAATTATTGCTTGTGCAATGAGACCCAGGGTAGTGGCTCATATTGAGTGTGCTTAGGGCTAAGCATTCCTGCAATAAGGTATTCAGATACCTGAAAAACATCCCACAGAGGTGCCACATATAAAACTGAGCACAATAACCCCTCTCTAACTCCCAATTATCTGACCTAAACTTACTCCTTAAAGGCTCCAATGTTATCAATGTTGCTATCTCCCAAGGCCACCAGTTCCTGGGTGTTGTCATGGCTGTACTGCACGACACCAACGTTGGTCTCCCCTGGTCTAAACTGTTAAGAGAAAAGTTAAACACCAAATGATGTTTTTCAGTCCATGTATTATCATAAACAAAGACACCAAGAACAGTTTATAACATCTAGGAACTTGTAACGGCAGCATCCTGTCTCTGGGTGAGGTTCTGGAGGTAGTTGATTTTGACAATGCTCGGAAACTTGAAAGTATCTCAGTTGTTTTATGATAACATGCATTAAACATACATTGCTGGGGGGGGGGGTACATGTGATGTTTGCAAGTCTTACCGTCACTTTTTCATCCTTGATAAGCCTGTCAATGACCTTGACAATGAAATCCTTAGCAATCTGGAAGTTCTGCAGGCCAATGCTCTCTGAACTGTCCAGCACAAACAGAACATCACCAGGAAGACACTTGCATTCTGTAACAGAGCACAGAACCACACAATAGAAACATTCGTGGAAGTATGAAGGCTTTCTTTCAGATGCTGAACAACCCAAGGGAACCAACTACAACAGCAGTAACAGTAAAAGCTATACTTCTTGCCAAATGCTAAGTTTAGCTTAGAATCCAAACTATGGTTTGCACTGCTAACATTACAGGCAAATCATTGTTTAGAGATTATTAATATTTTCCTTGCTCAACACTCCAGTGTCTGGATAAAATCTGAAGGCAGAGCAGCAGCTGTAACTATGATTTGACCAGTCATGCCAAATCATACTTAGTATAACCACAGTTTGCAAATCTACCTCAAATATTGGTTTTTGTTTCTGATTTGCCAGTTGCAAACCACTGTTAGTTAATTTAGATATTATACTGCACTGTAAGCTTCTTTAACCATGATTTGTGTGATGACATAATTTAGAGTATGTTTACATGGTTTTTTTTACACAGAATCCCTATTACAATGTGAGAGAACATGTAAACTCACACTAAACCAGAGCTTCATCTTCATCCTCTCAGAATGTCATATTTTGCTATAAAATACATTTAAATAAATGCCCTTAGGACTGCAACTCAAGTCTGATAAAGTAGCAGTTTGAAAGAAAAATAAGAATTGCCCTAATGCCTTTATAAAATCTTATACACCCAGATGTAATTCAAGAGAACTTATTTAACTTTCAGTGGTTCTGTCTGGGCCACCAGAACAGATATAAGTGCATCATAGGAACATCCTTGCAAAGGCTAAGGCAACGAAAGAAAGGATGATTCTGAGTTATTTACTCACTTACTGAAAGGGCTGCACATGCATCTCTGGGATACCAGCAAGGTTGTGTAGATGATGTGGGCATTTTTTATGTGATGGCCAATGCTATGGAAGCACAATAACTTAAGATTGTAGCAGTAAACAGCTATAGCAGAAGGCCATAAAATGGAGACAGTGACAAGGGGTCTTAGAGGAGCAGCAGCAACAACAGCATTTGAAGAGTAAGCTTCCTCCATCTGAATCTTGTGACAATTTTTTAAATGAAAATGCAATAATGTTGTTAAAGAAACTGCAAAAATGACACTCACCGCAGCAAGCTAGAAGAGAGAAAGAAAACAAACAAATATGCTGAGAATCTACTTCAAACTCACTGTGACTCTAAAGAGCACTGAAATTAAATATCAATATGAGGATGTTGAAAACTTTCTCCCTGATAGTAGGTAAACTTTGAGATGATTTTCATATCCCAGATGTTTTCTTTTTCAAATCCAGCATATGCTACTTAGCAAAAAGTAAAGAGGGAAGTATAATAAAAATGCTGAAGGACATTTCAGCGGGAACACATATTTTGGGATTGTTTGACATCCCTGACTGCAATTAATAATGAAATCACATTTAGTGTTTAATAAACTCTGGAAAATAACCACAGAGTTTGTTAAGCAGCAAATGCAATTTGATGTAAACAACAAATGTAACAAGGATGAAGATAAGGTATACAGGAAATCCTAATTCCCAGTGCAACAGAGTTGCTCAACTAGTTAAAACTGGGACTGCAGACAGCATTGTAAATAATCTCTCTTATCATTTCTTTGCGGTTTTTGGAATGTAGGAAATAATTTGCTTGGATGATATTCAATAGTAGATGCAAACGTTTAATACCTTCAAAATATAAATAAAGGATGAAAACAAATTAAGAGCCTTAGCCTGTGAACTTCTTTGCCAAAACAGGCAGCACACAGAATCAGGTTTCAATTTCTCTTTCTCTTGGGTTCACACCAGAAATACAGTACTTAATGGAGTACTGAAGTCCCCTCCAAGCTTGAGTCACGCTAGCCACTTAAAAAAATTGAATTAGAGGAAGATAGGATACAAGGCTTGTTATTGGTCCAAAAAAAATCAGTAGACTGGCCCTTGGGACCTGATTGGGGGGGGGGAATTGATAATGGGCCCTTGCTGTATAGATCCAACTGGTTTTCAGATGACTCTGGGCAATGACTTCTGTTGACTAGAGCCAAGCTGGCTCTCTGGTTTTGTAACACTGGGGCTGAATCCATTTAGAAACATGAAGACTTGGATCCCAGAATCAATGTGATGGTGTGAAGCTTGGTTAAAGCCAGGAAACCTATTGTTTCTTATTCTGACTTGGTCACTGGTAATGATACAGGTGCTAATTCTGCAACAGTAGGAGTCAGAATACTTACAGCACATTTTCATGATGATATCCAAAATTTCACATTCCTGAAAACAAACGAAGAAACATTGGTGTCACCCAGGTCTTGGAAATTAAGATTCATTCTTCACTCCCCTTTAGCTGGGTCCTTCATTGCTGTTATAGCCCAAGAAAATAGCCCTGTCACATTTAGCAATCAATTCACCAGGCAGCATGTGAAGCGTTAGATGTTTTTCTGAGAGGGCAGGCTGTGTTTGTGGAGCATTATCTAATAAGCAGGAAGCAAAGAGGGAAGTTTCCATTGGTGGAAACAACACTGTCACTTTAGTCTTGATTTCAGGCTAAAGTAATGAATTCTAGTTAATATTGTGAATGGGTGCTTATTCCTTGCTTCCTTGAAAAGATGGCCATTTGATCTGCCATTCTGAAGTTGTCCCCTCTTAGCTGACTACAGTACTGTACAGACAAAGAGCTTAAAACCAAGTTAGTCTATGGGTTGTGGGAGCCTCCCCAATGTGGGTATAAATCTCAGAACTGGTGTAAGGAACAAGGAGGGGGCAAAGGCTGTATCTGGGGTGCCTACCAGAGAAAGAAAATGCAAGGCTGTAAGGAAAGTCCAAAACAAGTCACCTCTGTTTTCTTCACTTTAAAGTCAGATCATCAGAAAGAAAGACAGATAGCTAGAAATACTACTGAAAGCTAAGAAGGGAAAGTCACTGACTCAGGGACTGAGCTTTGTTAGGAGAAGCCAGAGTGCATCTCTACTCTGTTTTGCTTTGCTGAACACTTCCCTCCATAATCACTCAACCCTTCACTAAGAGAAGGACCCAAGTGTCATGTAAGGCCAGTTTTACTCACATCTGGTCCTGGAGGGCCTCTGGGTCCTGCAGGTCCCTGGAAAACAACACATTGTACAAGTGCCAGGAGAATACTTAGTTGCATCAGACAAATTCCAGAGAGAAAGCTATGTCAGACAAAGAAATAAACTGGCAACACCCCTCAAAAACAGGAAACCCTCCTAACCAAACACCTCTCACCAAAAATTAAAACCAAGGGATCCCCACTGTAGTTCTTTTAATTACTCATAATCCAAATTATACACCTCCCCACTTGTACTCATAGTCATCTGGCTATGAGGATTAGAATCTCTGCCAATGAAAATGCCTTAGAATGTTGTGGTTGATACTTCTTCTTCTTGAGAGTTGTGAAGATATTCTTGTTGATATCCTCGTAAGAGCACTGAGCTCAGGTGCAATTTGTTACCTAAGGCATTTTGATAAAAGACTATTAGCTAGTCAGTTATTGTACTACTCTAGAATAATATATCCCAAGTAGCTCCCCAAAGGCCCGTTCCTTCATAATCCATAGTTAGTGGGAACTTTATTACTCACTGGGGGCCCTTCTGGTCCTCTGTAACCTTTGGCTCCTTTCATGCCTCGGGTCCCAGTTGCATTGCTCTGGAAGAAAAAGACACCTGTTTCCTAAGGGGACGCTTACACTTTTTTCTGTGTTAGAGAAGACATTCAAGTTAGAGAAGGACAACTGAGCAACCAAACTGGTCAATTAGCTTCTGTGAGATCACTTCCTATCTAAGGAGTGGGTTGCATGTCACTCCCCCCCCTCCAGGTATGGAAGGTGCAAGAACCACAACACGGCACTCTCAGGAGGACCTGCAACATGTGAACAGATGATAAATATATAAATCTTACCTGTGCTCAGCACACAAACTTGAATGCAATGACACCTATACATTTATAGTAATTCACACATATTTTGAAAAGATAAATCACTCCATTGTCACCCATAGCTTTGATAAAAAGCCTGAAAATTGGCCCTATAATGTTTTTATCACTTCCTTTGGAACTCTAGTGCATACATTGTGACAGTGAGTTCCATAAGTTATTTATTCACTGTATGAAATGGTGCTGCCTTTTATATACAGGCAACAACTGATTTAGGCATGTCTGCATGACATGCAATCACGATCCTGTGCACGGCATAGAAATTAGCCCCAAAATGTCATAAAGACAACATGGAAAGGGGCGGAATGGGGCAGGGGTGGAACAGGGCAGAGCAGGCTTACATGTGCTCCACCAACTCATGCAGGGGTTCAGAATGGAACTCCCATGCAAAACGAAGATTAATTGAGTGATCCCGAGATCTAATGTTATGAAAGTGGGAGAAGAATCTCCTTTATCCACTCACTCCCTACTGCTCATAAGTTTATAAACTTCTATCATTTCATCCTTCGTCATATTTTTTTCTAAATTCAAAACCCCCAAACAAATGCTCCAGTCTTTGGTAGTTAAATTCACTGTACCTGCCCATCACACACCATCTCTGTCATGTGCCTGTCTATCTGCTGAGATCATCATCTGAGGCCTTGCTCCTAATGGATATTCAAGCCTTCAAATGTTAGGCCTTTTCTGTGTTGGCCCTTCAACTGGCCTTTCCCAGGAACATTTGCCTGGTACCACCATGGCTATCTTTGCAGCACTAGACTAAGATTGTCCTGTTCACTCAAGCCTTTGATAGCAAATAATGTATATTTCATTATTATTTCAACTGGTGTTTATTAATGTTCTTTCTTCTATCTTGGGTTTTAGGTTGTTTGATTTTAAGCTGGTTTTAATATGCATTTTATATTGTTTAGAATGAATTGTACACTATATTGACATAAATTCTTAAACAAATAGATATCAATTAATGTCTATAAGAAATGTAAACTGCAAACCTAAATGCATTTAGGAATCCTCATTTGTTTCCACAGCACGTACTTGAATCAAGAATGTTTCATCTGTAGGTATTTGCATATTTCTAATTCTAGCTGTTGTCTCAGATGGTGAACTCAGCTAAAGTGTGTGTTCACTTTTCTGTGCCATCACTTATTTCAGTTAATATTTTTCAAAGACTTGGTAAATAGGAGTTATTTTGTCGTGTCTAAAAGGGAACAGAAATTTGGTCTCCACATTTTCTTCTCCTGTTCTGCCTGTCTCCCATGACCAAGGCAACTCAATTCTTTCCAAATACACACTCTCACTTCCCTATCTGTCCAGACAAGTTTTCTATTACTCCCTCCACATATTTTTGAATAGTATAATGGATGGGTGTTAAAGTATTGAATAATATTGCTGAATACTTTATCATATATTTCAAATAAAGATGTATGGTGGGAAATAAAACTCATGGATTATATTGCATAAGTGAATAATCTATCCCGTTCTTTTACTTACTTCCAGCCCTGGGTCTCCGATCTCTCCTTCATCGCCTTTTGGACCAGGATAGCCTTTGGTACCCTGAAAAGGGAAGATATAAGGCCATTGAGCAGAAGTATACAAACCACGTGGCACTCAGCTCCTGCAGTTAACCATGGAAAGAGGCATTGTCCATAGACTGCAGCAGACACAGCGCTCTCTGCTTCTTGTCAACATGCTTGATTGCAGGCAAGAGATCACCAGAAGGCATTCAGATACATTCCATCTGTTGGACTTAGACCTTTTGTTACCAAGCTACATTCAGGGCAATCATCTGCCTCCACAGCACTGCAAGGCAATTCTGGGTAGAATGTGGGCAAAACCTCTCATATGCTTATTAGAAACATTAGGCAAACAATTATTAGTGTACTGTTTACAATTTGCAGTAAGATGCTTAGCCAAGGAAAGGCTTTTCAGTACAAAGGGCAAGCTCTCTCAAATTTGCTTTGGATTAAATTGGGAACAACAGAATTTCTTGTGGTGAAAATATGAACACAATTCATATTATCCTTCTGAACCAATCCAAGGGCTCAGAAGAATGCCTGCTCATCCCTGCCATCCACCCCCCAATTATCTCATCCCTTTTCTGACAAGTGATGGTGGAAGCAACAAGGATGGATGTAAAGGGATAGATTTTCCCCTTCCTCTCTTCTATATTGATTAGCAGAGCACTGGGGCACAACACACCAGGGACCATGGGATATGTAGTCCTCCTGAGGGCAACAGTTCCCACTTGTGGGAAGGGAAGAGGGCACTGTGTTGGGTATGGACTGCTGGCAGGGGCTGAAAAGGATGGTAGTGACATAGGATGGCAGCCAGCAATGTTTTGATCTGAGTCAGAGAAGAAATTTATGAAAAGTTCTTGTAGCCTAAACTTGGAGAAGTCTGCTTGCATCCTGCTTTCCAGTTAAGTTGCTTTTACCAACAGACTAGTACAATAATTCACCATCACACTTTTCTCTCCAAATAATGGTGTTACCTGAAAATCTCCCAAAGGTCTTGTTTATCTTTTCAAAAAACTACAAGTATCAGCTCTAAAGCTGTTCCACGTTACTGTTCTGTATATTACTGTACTGTATATTTACAAATATACCAGCATATGATTTCAATGCTTGATACTTTCAACCTGTGTGTGCAGGGACTGGGGAGGAGATATGGCATGCCTGAGTACCAAGAGTAAAGAAAGGAGAGACTGAGACTTACATTAGCCCCAGGATCACCCCTGTTGCCAGGATATCCCTTAGGAAGAGAAGGAAAATAGGAAGTTAAACAAAAAAGAATGCAAGTGGTAATAAGCTTTGTCTGAATTCTTTCTTAAACTTTGGCCTTCTGGAGTGAAACTCACCGGGAAACCGGGGAAACCATCTGTGCCATTTCCTGCTCGGCCATCATCTCCCTAAGAGGAAGTTCCAAAACCAAGAGGAGACGTCAAAGTTTAGTTTATGAACCTTGTATGTCCTTAGTCTGGCAGTCCTTAAGCTGGCAGGCTCCATGGGATCAACTCATTGTTAGCCACCAGAGAACTTTATGTTACAGGCAGTGCTTTTTCCCCCTAGAAAAAAGGATGCCGGATCCCACCTGAACGCCATTGTGGGCATGGCTAGAAAGAGCGGGATGAAGGGAGGGTGGCTGGCAAGAGAAACAGAGGTGTGTGTGGGTGGGGGGGGGAACCCAAGAGGAAAGAGGTGGGGCTGACGGTTGTTCTGGAGCCCGTGACTGGTGACTGGACACAGCAGCCCTGGTTTCTTGCAGGTTCACGAGTGAGGCAGCAATGAGAACGGGGCTGGGGAAGCCCTGCTTCCCTTTTTCTCCTCAGCAGCGCTGCATCCGGCAGGTGGGCGAGGGAGTGAAAGGGACATGGAGGGAGCCTGAGGGAGAAGTAAGCGAAGCACAGCAGCCGCTCTCAGACAGGGATGGATTTCTCCTCCCCTCCCCCCATCTTCTCCTCAGACACTCCAGTGAGTACCTGGTATGCTCTGTTCCCCTCCCCCCCCCCCGGCCACCATTTGCTTCTCAGGTCTGGTGAAGTTGCTTCCCAAGGAGCTGGGAGGAAGAGGACTGCGCAGAGTCCTCCTGGTCCAGCTCGGTGGTCTCCTCTCACGTTTTGCACGCTATCTTTAGGACACTCACCCTGTCACCCATCAAGCCAGTTTCTCCAGGTAATCCAGGTGGGCCAGGCAGTCCTTTAGGACCCTATAAAGCACATAGGGGAAAGCATCTAAGTCATTGCTATACAGACAGCACTTGTTGAGTCACAAACATCATCCTCTGGTGCTTTAAATCTGAATCATCCTCTGGTGCCTTAAATACTAAATAAATACATAGTTTGCCTTTAACGTTCTATAGGACTCTATGGGCTTTCCAGATAGGGCTGTATTTGCAAATGAGATGCTGAGATACTACAAGTGGCAACATTTTTTTTTTTAACTGATCAAATTTCCATTGAAAAGGATATTTACAAAGGGCAGTTTGAAAGCCCTTTGAAAGCCCTTCGGAGTGGTTCACTTTGAAGTCCTAACTATTGGGGCTGGGAGGGGGTTGGCCAGGGGTGTAAGTAGGGGTTGCCCAGAGGAGCAAGCAGGGGCAGAAGCCGTACTAGATTCCATGTCTTCTAAGTAGCCTTTGATGTATAACTCTGTATGTCATGAAAACACACAATGCTCTCTGAGCCCCAGGAGACGTCTGCAGCACAGCATTCTGCAACATTGCTGTCTATGAAGTGTGTGGCATTTTAAGCTCTTGAGGCAAGGAATAGTTCCCCTAATCATGGACATTAGAATATACTAACCTCTGGTCCAGAAGGGCCTTCATCTCCTCTGTACCCTTTAGGACCAGCTGGGCCTGCTTCACCCTAGAAAAATGGGAAGACATCTCAATGGCTTCACCCTTCAAAATATGTGGTCAGCATAAAGTTGTGCAAAGAGCAAAAGCCTCAGCTCCAAACTCCCTCAATGACCTCCTGGTGAATCCCTTTGGCATATCGGCTATATGATTTCATGATGGATTGGCAGAACTGAAATGTGAATGACTTGACGGGCCAATCTAGATCTAGCAGTTCCGAGTTGCACTCAGATGCAATATAAGAGAGCAAATCCAACTGGACACACTTCTGAGTAGCCATGGCTTGGGCTACTGATGCTTTATTCACAGGCTGACCTGTGTAACCTGAATGTATTTGTTTGTTTGTTTGTTTGTTTGTTTGTTTGTTTGTTCACTCACTCACTCACTCACTCACTCACTCACTTTATATTCCACCTTCTTCCCAAAGGAGCCCAGGGCAGTAATGCTGAACCATTTTCTAGATCAACGTGCACAAGAATAACTAATATGAAGCAACTGGAAAATGTCACACAGTCCAATTTCTTTGTGTCATAGAATGGGGTTAGAGGGCATGGACAGCATGAGACAGCATTTCCTGGCAGAAGGTGTAAGAATTTGACTTTTCTCTCCCCCTCGAAAAGAACGGCCAAAGCTGTCATAGGAACTAAATGAAAGGCAACATCTGTCTTGGGGAGGGGAAAATGAGCGAAGGGTACATATTGTTAACAAATGTGCCCTGGAAGGGAATAAGGACCATTTTTTATTTGGAGGTGGGGGCTGGAATTAAGCAGTGTCAACATTCCTGTGCTGTAGACTGAAGAACCAGAAATTCACTGTAACTTCACAAAAGCAAAGCGCTAGTAGGATCATGGAATTGTAGGGCTGGAAGACCTCAAAGGTTACCCTGTCCAGCCTCCACTCTGGTTTTGCCAGGAAAGAGGAGGGAACAAGACAGAATCAGTCGGTCTATTCCACAGCCTCTGCATTTCCCCAAAACTTGTAGCCAGTCCTCCTTCTTTCCTAAAAGGCAGGCTTCAGATTTTTATGATGTTCACGTCAGTTCAAATGATGAATTATTTGTCCTTTTAGTCACAAATTCAAGTGCCTACATCACACTGTCCATGTATGTATCTTAAACATCTTAAAATGTACATATCTTACTATGGTCAGATCAAATAATTGTGGCATAACATCCCTTGGGTAGCTGTGCAGCTGCCCTCCCCCATTTTGAAGAATGCATCAACACCAACTTCTGAGCTGCTTTCTGTGCTGCACAGTGCAAGCGGACAGCTCCTGCACCAACCAGTGTGGGCCAACAGATTTGGGGAAGGCTCTCATCTCCAGGGTGGGACTTATGCCAGCTTTTCTTCTAAGCAGGCTGTTTTTAATTATTCCTTCTGACAGAGAACACCTGCATTTAATTTCAACTACACTCAATACTATTGCTGGTACTTCACAACAGACTGGATGAGATGCATTTTGGCAAACAGACCAGAGCAAAGAATCCTTTATCGAAAAACAGGACAAAAATTCCTGGAACCTGAGGAAGGATACGCTACCCCCTGGGGTACACGTGGGCAACTAGGAAGGGTAAAAAAATGAAAATGTAATAAAACATCATTAAGACCAAACTGGTTGTGTCATTAATAGCATCTGCACAACCCTATACTATGAGTTTCAAGATATTCAGGATGCAGCCAAGGTTTTCTCATTCACAAAGGGTTCTTCCACACTTCTGCTTCTCCTGTGCCTTGAAATCACACATCTGAGTGGTTTTCCACAAGATCCACACTTTCTAGGCACGGGTCCAAGTAGTTTTCCCTTTGCCCCACTCCTTTTCCAAGGGAGAACCCGCTCTTTAGCAACAGATTGGAAGAAATGGCAATCCGGGGGAAACCAGAATTGTTGTTTTTGCCGCTTGAGTGCTAAAGAGCCCAAAGTGAAAGGACCAAGTCTTATTTCAAGGACTGGGAAACTGTGGCCCTCCCTTTGTTCACCTCCAGCAACTTCTGGAGAGCTACAAGTTCCCCATCCCTTGCCTGATTTTTCTTGACGCTTGACGCTTATTGGTCTATTTTCATTAATTTTAGCACTGTTACTTCATTACATTGTTGCCTGCCAAAAATTCGTTTTGTTGAAATTTTCTCAACCAACACATGGCAATTTCCAGCTTTCACTGTGGGTCAGAGGTAACATGCAGACCAGACAAGGGGTGTGGAGAAGAGTCTAAGAGCTATCTCTAGCTGCTGTAGACCTGGCTGGGTTCCTGAGCTGATCTCTGGTTCCCTCGCATGCATTAGCTTGCCTTTTGCCTCTGCCCATACAACAGATATGGACTATCTATTGGGTGGACAATGGCTTACTGGCTCTCCAGGCGGTCCAAAAGGTCCTTCTCGTCCTTGGTCACCCTGTGGCCCTGGGTCACCCTAAAAACAAGAAGAAATTGAAAAGGCATCAACAAAAATACTTTGCAGAATGGAAGAGCAAGCAAACACGACAGTTACAGGAATAAGGTGGTCTTCTCCATATCTAATTGTGCTGGATTTCCCCTGTAATCAGCAGAGACGAGACCAACCCATATCAAGCAGAAAATCTCTAGAGCAGCGATGACTAACCTGGTTAGCCCACATTGACCACAGTGAATGACAGCCATCTAAGAAGGTAGGACTGAAGTCTAATTTTTTAAAAAGGACACATGTGAGTCACAAAAACCCTTTGGCATCACAGCAGGGGACGTGCAGGAGTGCTCAGTAAAATACTTTTTTAATGCTAAAACTTTTTTCAACAAAATGGACACATTTGGAGAGGGGTTGTAGGATGACAAAAATAAACTCTTGGCATCATAGTGCTGGACACATAGAGCAGTAACACTTTTTTTAAAATGACAGGTTTCCCCCCTCTTTTCGGGGGGTGTTGTGCTCCAGAGGAGTTTGTGACATGTGGAGCAGCAACAGATAGAATGGTTTTGTTCACAGCTTGCTCACGTTCACATCAGCCATTTGAGTTTTGACATGAATATGGGATCGTCATTACCATAATCCAAGAGAATGGTTTCCAGAAGACCTGAAAACTCAAGATTTAAACATGATTCCTGAGAAGTAAGTCCAGTAGTTTCAAATGGGCCAAAAGAAACATGAGGATAAATCAAGGAGGATAAATGACTTGCCCATGTAAGTATTCCACGTGAGCCATATGAGTGACTGGTCTGTTTGAACGCTGAGTCAGCACAGCAGCAACTGAGCAGGTGTGCAAATTCTGCATGCAAATGGGGGCTCATGCACACTTCCATTTGCCCCACTGCTCCCCCCGGGAAAACCCTCTGTTTGCTGCTGAATCAGAACAAACATTAATCAGGTTTTTTGCGGACTGAAGTTTCTTCCAATTCAGCAGTAAACAGAGGGTTTTCCCAGGGGGAGCAGTGGGGCACAAGGAAAACTGCTTGGGCCCATGCCTAGAAAGCCTGAGACAAGCGGCAGTGTGGATGAGTCCCGTGTCCGCTTGCGTGGGAAGGGTTTGCACATGGCAGGGCATCCATGGATCAGGCTGGCCCTTTGCCTACAGCCAAAATCCCATCCACTTTGGCCCTCCTCTTCTCAGTCCTTTATCAGCAGAAGTTCACTATGAATGACTCTACTCATAGCCCAACCAAGGCTACACTCTTGCTTAAAAAATGGTCTGGACAATTCATCCCACATTTCAAATTCTCTCTGTGCAGCGCTTACTTTCTGCAGGCTGCCAAGATATTGTTGTGCAAATACCTATGGGATTGTTACACAAGAGAAGGGCAAGAAGCCAGGATAGTGGCATACGTGGAAACTGACTGGCAACAGGCATTTACCAACAGCTCCCTGGTGGCCTTGCTGAGCTGATTTGTATTAATTAAAAGAACTTGGGGTCCTGATGGGAAGCAGGATGGCTTCTTGCAGCCCCACAGCTGAGAAATCACTCGTGGAGAGAAAGTCACTTGCCAGCCCACTTTCCAAGAGGAAAGCAGCACTGTAGTGTATATGGCAATGGAGCAGGAGTGGGGCTACAGATTCCAACACCCATAATGAGCAGAGGCTGTGTGCCTGGGGCTGAGTCCTCCACTTCTGATGGCCCCTGCAATGGAGGGCCAGACTCCTCCGGGTACCTTTAGAGGACAGTTTTTTCTTTGTTTGCCGAAATGAATACATTAGAGCAGCGGCCCATCCCCAAAAGCACACGGCAGTCCCTCTTCCTTCTCAGTGGTGCCAAACCTTGACATGAGCAGAGTATTGGGCTGCACTGAAAAATCAGGAAATGCCGCAGCTTCTGCCTTGTGCATTGGGAGCCAGAGAGATCAGCAGCCAGTTCTCTGCAAAGCTGGAGAAGCTGCTCTCACAGAATCCGGTTCTTGGTCTTAAAAGGAGAAATAAGTGACCCTGACAGAAGTACCAGTTCAGAATGTACATTTCTCTGCACAAACACAAGATAACACCTAAACATTTGGTTGCTTTTTGCCCTTGCCCTATCACATCCATAAGAGTATATTTTCAACGTTTTGCAATAGTTAAGGGCAGCACTAGAGAAACCCAGGCCCAATTTCAGCCCAGTCTCAAAGCTCACTGGGTGGCCTTGGGCCAGACCTTCTCCCTCAGTCTGAGCTACCTCTCAGGGATAGTGTCAGATCTGGTGCCACTTGAAGGTAAGAAAACAACTGCCCCTCCCACTGCTGCCCCTTCTCCTGCTTCTCTTATTTTTATTGCTTTTGCTGTTGGTAACACGGCAGCGCCTCACTCTGAGGAAGGGAAGTGGAGTCTTTCCTCACAGAAAGCCACCGTGGGAGAGTTCCTGTATCATGGCTGCTTTTCCAGGATGGCTAGGCATTCTCTAAACTTAAGGAATTAACAAAAGAGACTGGCAGGCCCTTGCCTAGACCACCTCACCGAGAATGCCTCACTCTGAGAAAGAACCTTTTTCCCCTTCCTCTGACAGGCAGAGAGGAGAGGGCAGGCAGGCAGGCAGGCAGGCAGGGGAGAGGTACCAGACTGGACTGATCTGAAGAGGCTTCTAGAGAGGCACAAAATACAAAATGGCAGGAGGGACCAAGTTCTGTTCTGCTTCCCTCCAGGATGGGAGCAGCCTTGCCTTCTAAGAATGACTACTACCCTAATTCCAGCTCTAGTACTACAGAAGAACCACATTTTTCCTATGGAAAATATGCTGTTGTGTGAGTACTTGAAATATGTGATATGCCTACAACAGATGTGCAACCTTGAGGGAAGGCATGTTAACTGTGCATTACAAGCAAGAAACAACTGTATTTTGTAATGTGATGCTGAATCAATTATTTTATATTGTTTATTTAGATCTATAAACAAACAAGCAACACTTCAGCAGTATTGCTGCCCCATCCTGGGTCTTTTGCCTGCAGATTATAGCTCCAAACCTGATGTAGCAACTATACTTAAATGTTTACATGTGTGTGTGATGACACCTGTATGATGGGTATTTGACTTTCCTGGTTTTTGCCCCACAGAGCTGCTGGAGGGGGCACAGGTGCTCTTTTTCATTGTGCTAATGAATCTGGCTCAAGGCCCACACCCATTCTTAGGTAACTGAATCAACACAGTAAGCATCTAATGACAATGAAAAACTACATTCCTGTCAATCTGCTTGGAAATAGAGTGTCTAGAGCACCATATTCCACACCTGCAAGAAGTCATAATGGTTGGGTTAAGCTCAGAGCACTTTAATGCTGATGCCTCAGGACAGCCCTTCAGAGAGAAAGCCTGGCAAACAGAAATGAGCAACTTGTCCAACATTTTATATGGAATTAGAGAAGCTGGGGTAAGCAGAGGAGTGGCTGTTGAACGCTTGCTGTCTGTGGAAGAGGCTCAAATGAATTCTGAAGATCAGCATTTGTGAAAACGCCTAAACCTTGGGAGCTCCCCTCTTTCCTCCCTTTCAAAGAGCCCTAATTTAAGGCACTCTGCTGGCACATCTATCCACATCTGGTTCACAAAGTACAGTTGAACTGCTGTTTGTGAAAACATGAGATGTAAACAGGAAACTGAAATTTAGATGAGACTTGAACTTTCCTCCTGCTGTGCCTGCCCAGCACATCAAGCTGATTTATGGGTTTGTGTGTTTGTACGGGCTCCATTTCCACTATGCATGACAGCAGAGAGCAAACTGTTTGCAGTTAGGACAGGAGGTTTCTTCACACCAGACACACAGTGACACACGACTCAAACGAAAGCATGCACAATGGGCAGAGTCCAAGACAAGCTCTTGCACCGCACAACCCTAACAGAGGAAAGGAGGTGGGCCTTTAAGGCTGCCGTTCTATAGCCTTTACTTGGGAGGACGTCTAAGGGCTTAGCCTCACTTACCTCTCCTCCACTCTTCCCAGGCATGGTCCATGATTTAAAGCTCTGTGTTGGAGCATACACATCCTTTTTTTTGTTTTGTTCCAGAGCTTTTCCGATGAAAACCCTCTTTAAAGCTCAATTGGAACAAGCGCCAATCTGCGCAAAACCTGAATTGATGTTTGATCTGATTCAGCTTTAAAGAATGGATTTTCAGTGGGAAAGCCCAGGGCAACCCCCCAAAAAAACCCCCACAACAACCCCATGCTCGGACACAGAGCATGCTCTGGCTGACATTGGGCCAGATGAACTGATGTAATAGGAGCTTAGGCTCAAAATGTTGACCATGGGGTTAGTTGAATGTTACAGAGATGTATTTTCACCATAAGGTTTTCAAAAGACACCTTACAGACTGACCAAGTGAGCTGGAAGAGAAAAAGACAATGCCTGAGGCTTATATGGTAGAATGCAAGGTGTCTCCCCGCCCCGCCCCCTGGGAGGTCTTGAGCAGATGAAATGAAGGGGAACCTATGATTTAAATGCACGATGCTTACTGAAGTTTTTTTTTATTTAACAGCACTAATTTTTCCCAGTGGCATCAGAACAGTTTTCCGTTCTCCCTGGCAGAAGTTGCGCCACTGCCCATGTTGGTTTTGGATAGATAAACTCTACAAGTTGTCCAGCTCATGTGCCTGTTGGGTGATTCAGCTTGGGACAGACATATAAAATATTTTCCTACTTACGCCCAGTTCATATGGAGGAGCTGAACCCTCTCCCTGAAAAGAAACATTCTCCCCTCCCCTCTACAACTGCACTGTTCTTGGTTTGCTTAGCACCAATATATGAATGCGACCCACGAACTCCCCACTGAGTCATGCAGATCCTCCAAGCCAACATAGCTGTAAGAAATTCAGTACATAAACAGGTTTTAATAGAAATTGGTAATTTAGGAAGCAAAAGGAAAAGGCTTTTTTTAGATGTTCAAGCACTTCAGCAATGTTTGACCCAAACCATTCTACAGCTTTGCACTTTATTCCACACCTCATACAAGGTTTGCTTGAATC
The DNA here is from genome assembly GCF_964252035.2 of Podarcis erhardii. NCBI lineage: Eukaryota > Metazoa > Chordata > Lepidosauria > Squamata > Lacertidae > Podarcis > Podarcis erhardii. Next base: position 134,639,204 of record NC_138497.1, on the reverse strand, counting down.
TTTACATTATGTAGCCATCTTCATGCCTCCTGCAACTTGTGAATATCACAAATGACAACTACATTTGCCGCCTCGAAAGATATATTTGTGCCTTTCTTCTACTAGACAGACTACTGCTTGTTGGCTGATGGATGAGCAGAGCACAGAAGCTGTAAGCTCTGGGTTGTTCCTGTGGAGCCCTGCCTTTACCTGCCCCACACCTGACGTCATGTGTGATGCCAGCCGTGGGGCAGGAAGGTGTGCTTTCCTGAAAAAGGCCTTGCAGCCAAATGGAGAGACCTGGAGGGCCACGCTGCAGCCACGGGCCAGTGGCTCCCTCCCCCTTCTCGACCCCACCTGCTGTTTTACGGCTATTTGGGCAAGACACGTATGGTAGGAAGCACAGTCTTGGAAGGGATGCAAGGCCCCTTGAGGAAGTCCTGCACTGAACAAATGCACATTTTTCATACCTTGCTCTGATGCAGCCCTGGCAGGAGGAGAGGGAAGGCGGTAGGTCAGTGCTGGAGACCAGAGCTTACGAACTGGCAATTGAGGGCTGCTAAAGCTGTCTGCACTTGCTTCAGGCCATAAGGCAGGAACAGGGCACATGATCGTTGTGACATTGCACATGGGAAGGGTAAAATGCCAGGGACTGCCGCAGAACTTCGAGTGGCCCCATTTAAGGACAAAAACAAATCCAGCTAGCATATAGCAGACCTCTCTGCCTGGCACAGCTTGGACAGCTTCCATGCTTGCTTGAGATTGAATAAGGCAGTGAGAGGAAAGACAACAAGCTCTACTGAAATATTATTTCGGGATTTGCTTGTTTACCTTTTCTCCTCTTGGTCCACGGGTACCAGGGTTCCCTAGCGGCCCTCTTTCTCCATTTGCACCCTGTGTGATAAAGAACATGTCAGAGATGAGGAAATTGTAGCGTACTAGATTCAGCTATGAATTTGACTGACAGCTATAGCAGTCAGCTTTGTTATCTGATGGCTACACGACAATGCGACTGTGTTGTGGTTTTCTCTCATCTGGCAGAACTGAGTGGGGAAGGCAGTATAAGAGCTTGTCCTCAAAAGCCCACTGAGAAGGTAGTTGAGAACATGTTGGGGTCAGGGGGAGATCTCCTGGGACAGCTGTGACTTAAGGGATATATCAACCTCATAAAAGGATAATAATGATGGCAATGCTCGATTCCTCAGGCAGCCCAGAGCAACAGGGAAGAAGGCATTCTTGGTTGTGGCACCTTGTATGTGGTTTCCCTGACGGCACACTTTTACCCTGGGAGTGCATTGTGTTGACCATTCTGGTGGCAGGCCAAAGCTTTCTTTTATTCCATCAGGCTTTTAAAATGGGCTTCCTCTGCTTTATTATTGTTTTGCCATTGTTGTTGTTGCTGTTGTATCTCAGGTGTCAAAGAGGTGCGTCTTCAGGACATGACAAAAACTATGCAACACTCACCTTTGAGAGGAGGAAATTCCACAGCTTAGGTGCTGCTACAGAAAATGCCTTCTCTCATTCTGCCACCCCCAAACCTATAAGAAACTACAAAGACTGTCCCTTAACTCCTGAAAGAATCTCTAAGGTGGTCACTGAGGGCTTTAACACTCATGTCAACACCTTGAACTGGGCCCAGAAACAAACTGGCAGCCAATGCAGCTGTTTTAGAATGGGGATTATGTGAGTTCTGAATGGAACCCCAGCCAATAGTGTCTCTGCTGCATTTTGGACCAGCTGAAGCCTTTGTGGCAACTTCAAGGGCAGCCCTGTGCAGAGCATATTCCAATAGTTCAGTCTGGACGTTGCCAGAGCACAGAGTGCTGTGGTCAAGTAATCCCTGACCCAAAAGGACTGCAGCTGGCAAACCTACCAGAGTAGGAAACAAGCACTCCCAGCCACTGAGGCCACCAGAACCTCCAATGACAAGGTTGGAGCCAGGAGTTGAAGAAGGTTCTTTGTTGCAGCACTTCACAGGTCATCCCCATGGCTTTTAATCAGCTCTCCATGTCTCAACTACTGCTATGTTGGGTTTTCAGAGGATTACTCAAAATCGGTGCCTCGAGTCCTCATATTGTTGGTTACTCTAGCCAACAGGCATACTTCCCCTGTAATGAAAACAGTAGCCTTACCCTGTCTCCCGTGGGGCCATCTGGGCCAGGGTTTCCCTATAGGAATAGGAAAGAAATGTTGAAATCAATCTGTGTAGCAATCTGGTCATTTAGACAATGGAGAATTTTTACATGTCTACCTCATCTCCCATTTCTCCTTTCTCTCCAGGCGCTCCGGACTCTCCAGGCGGTCCCTAAACAAACACATGCGAGACAAGAAATAAGCACATTAAAATGAAAGGATTCCAAAATAAGTGACTGGGAGCTCAGGCACCAGCTGTGCGCCACATGACAAGAGTTGATCTCAAGAACAGAAATGGATATATCTGCCAAAACAAGATGGTCTTCTTTGGGGTTGTCATTTAAAATTGACATATTCGCTTACACAGACAAAATTTGAAAAAGTGGTGCATTGGGAGGGTATCTTTTATTTAGTTGCTAATCTTCCACAGTCTTGTTCTTTCAGGTGTTTCTTCAAATGGATGAATCATATGGAAAATGAAAGCAGGTTGGAAGCCAAAGCTTGAAGGAAAATGGCTGTTACTGAATTTTGTTATAATAATAATAATAATAATAATAATAATAATAATAATAATAATAATAATTTATACCCCGCCCTCCCCAGCCAAGGCCGGGCTCAGGGCGGCTAACAAGCAATAATAAAAACAAATTGAATGAATACAACTTAAAAACGAAATTAAAATACAACATTAAAATATTGAAACCTCATCGCAGGAGGAGAAAGGAAAAGAAAAAAGAAAGAAAGAGGGGGAGGGAATCAAGTTGATTCCAAGCCAAAGGCCAGGCGGAACAACTCTGTCTTACAGGCCCTGTGGAAAGAAATCAGATCCTGCAGGGCCCTGGTCTCATGAGGCAGAGCGTTCCACCAGGCCGGGGCCAGTGTTGAAAAGGCCCTGCCTCTGGTTGAAGCTAATCTAACTTCCTTAGGGCCCGGGACCACTAGGGTGTTGCTATTTATGGACCTTGAGGCTCTCCGTGGGGCATACCGGGAGATATGAAGATAAAAGCATAGCCTCCTCTAGAGAGAACAATTCATCCTCTCTCTCTGGGCCCCCACTTTGGCCAGTAAGGCGACTTAAGCCAAATTAAAGGTTTTCAGGCAAGATGGCCCTTGCCCCTTTTCTCTCTGGGCCTCTGCAAGTAACTGAGTGGGCAGGCAGCAGATGTCAATGCTGCTCTCCCTCCCAGCCTTCGCTGCTCGCGCAGCCCACCATTTTCGGGCCCAGGGTCCCAATCTTCATAATATCTCAGAGGGAGGGAGAAGAGCGAGGCAACTTTTCCCCTTTCTCATTACCCCTGCTTGCTCTCTGGCCCACCGTCACCTTTGGGCAACAACAGGGAACAGCAGAAGCCAATGGGCCCCAGGCAGAAATATACTTGAGCTGAGCCATGGGTCTCAGCAGGTACCTGACCCCAGCGCTAACTCCACAGACGTTTAGAACACATATCAGAGCTGGGTAGAAAGACAGATCTTCTCAAATGCAAAGGGATTGTTGTTTCACTGCCAGATGGCTCTTCTTTCATGAACTTGTGGGGAAAACTAAGCATGGTGAACACCAAGCTCCTTTTCACCTTAACTGACTCCTTGCAAAGAGAGTGTGTAGGTAACAGAGACATTGAGGACATCATTGCAGTATGGAAAAGAACCGAGTGATCGTCTACAGGCCATGTCTTCAACCTTACCTTATCTCCAGGACTTCCAGAGTTTCCTGTCCTGCCCGGTCTTCCACTAAGCCCAGGCTCTCCCTTGAAGGAAATAAACCCAGACACAAAACAGAATTGTGAAACTAAATATGACTCACTATTTTAAATTCAACAGTCCAGTTTTTAAATTATAATCTGTAAGCATGTGCATAATTTTGATCTGCCCCAGAGTGCAGGCACCAGCCTTGATCAAGAGTTCAAGAACTTTCAGAGGAACCACAGTAGACCCCAAACTGGAAGGAACCAATGTTCAGTAATCAGCTGGTGATGGGAGAATTTCCTCCTAGTCCTGTTCACAAGTATTCTGGGAAACCTAGATTCTGGGCTTATCCACACTTACCCTGCTTAAAAGCCCCGTGTCTGAGCATTTTTGTTTTGCCCCAGAACTTTCCCCCAGTGCATTCTTGAAAAGGTGTTGCTAGGAAAACTTGAAGCCTCAATACAACATAAATTTTGCTGCAATAAGATTGTTTTTCAACACCATGATGTTGATCACACTTCTTTTGCACACACATAAAAAGCAGATAAAGGGTGCATGATCATTTTAGGCAAAGTCGCCCTAGCAAAACAACATCCAGGAACAGTGCAACTCACTAGGCCTCTTCCCCAAGCGTTGTTCTGCAAGTGTGGTGAAATGTTCATGTTCAATTTCCACCTGACTACCTGACTTTCAGCATAGAACTGTTCCCTGACCTAAATAGATAGCTATACTGCTCCAAGCCATAGCAAAGAAAACAGATTATTATTCACCTTTCTTCCTTTGGGTCCATAAGGACCTAGATCCCCTTTTGGCCCAGGAGGTCCTTGTAAGCCCTGTTTGAAACCAAGTTGCAATCAGTGTATGTGGGAAACAAAGATAAATCACATATGTTAACATATTGCCATGATCCTCATCAAGGGTAGGGGCTGATTTTTCTCTGGGATCTAACTGTCCCCCTCAGGTATGTGTCCTGCCACAGCCTCCCTCAATCTCCCAGCACTGCATTTCAAAATTTCCCATGTTGCACTTTCTCCTCCACTTGAGAGATTCTGCTGCTCACACTGACTCTAGGAGTGCACCTATATCCAATCCAATCCAAATATTTATTACGGTCATAGACTAGCATAAGGTAAAAGCACCTCCATACATAAATAAAACATGCTAGATAGGCAATAAGGCAACTGCAAAAGTAGAGGGTGCACATACTCATCCTCTCAGCTGCAGTAGACCGGCATAAGATAAAAACATAAAACATGTCCCTCTATCTAAAAACCTGCATCCACTATTGAAGAAGAAGAAGAAGAGTTTGGATTTGATATCCCGCCTTTCACTCCCTTTAAGGAGTCTCAAAGCGGCTAACATTCTCCTTTCCCTTCCTCCCCCACAACAAACACTCTGTGAGTGGGGCTGAGAGAAGTGTGAAAGAAGTGTGAGAGAAGTGTGATTGGCCCAAGGTCACCCAGCAGCTGCATGTGGAGGAGCGGAGATGCGAACCCGGTTCCCCAGATTACGAGACTACCGCTCTTAACCACTACACCACACTGGCTCAGACTCAGATCTCTGCTGCTCCCAACCTAGGGTGATCTAATATGTTGAACCTACGTACATCAAATCCTGGGGATCCTTTGCATCCTGGTAACCCATGAAATCCTTGTTCACCCTGTAAGGAAAGAAAAGTTGTTCAGATTGATAACCTGCCATTGTTGTTGCTTCTTCCTGTGATCAGCAGCATGCAACAGGCTACTATATAGCATTCACGGAAAGTGAAATTACCCAAAGAAACTAAATCAGTGAGCTTTCTAAAAATAATAATAATGGAAGCAACTGGCTTTGATACATGGCAAACAGTTCTTCAGACTTAGGCAGCCCCACCTGCTCTGCAAACGGTGGACTCCCACTCCTGGTCTGGAAAGTGTTGTGCCCACGACATTAACCTGACTCCATATCTGCCCTGAATCCATCCTGTGTTTTGATGCATTTCCCCACAAACCAGCTTCTGCCTGAACCCAGAAAAATAAGAACCCAGCCATGTTTTATGTTGGTAATGTGTACACAGCTTTAATGCAGTCTAAAAAGATCTGAGTTGCTCATTCCAGCATTCCAGCTTAAGCATTTGGTGATTTCCCCTCTAAGCGCTTGGATGCTCATCACATTGCCTATTCCTTCTGCATCTCTGTTCTTCTTACCATTTAGTGGTGATTTTCTTGGAATGAGCCTTTTCAGGCCCTGTTGCAAATACTTTTCATGCACATTTGCTCTGACTTACATACGTTTCTTTGTTAGGAAAAACACAGAGATTGTGCCCTGTGCATGAAAATATTAACCATACCTTCTTGCCATCTAAACCATCGATGCCACGCCTGCCTTTCTCTCCCTGAAAGGAGAAAAAAAAATGCAAAAAATGTAAAAACAATGTTTGTTGTCTCTAGCATAACTTTCCAAGTAGCATCCATCCCCCCCCAAAAAAAAACCCCCAATACATACCTTGGCTCCTTTTGCACCTCTTGAGCCCTGTGGATGAGAAGAAGATTTAGTTTGTGGTACCAGCTACTGAAATGTGCCTCAGTGATCACTTAACCAACCAGGGGGGAATGTATATTTATTATTATTTTCATTTGTATCCCAGGTGGCTTTTCATCCTGGCATTGATCAGATCCAAACCTGCTTAAATCCAGCAAGGCATCCTTATCATGTGTCCTCAGACCACAGTCTAGGAATCCCCTCGCTATCTGGAGAGATTGTTCCCTCATTAAAAAAAAAAAAGATGGGTAAGTGGAAACTTACAAAATATTTCAGTTCCCACCCATCACCACTGACATATCTATAACCAACAAAAGCAAAATTTAACTGTTTTGGTTCTGACAAAAAGCAAAACAAACGCCTTTGTATTCAACCCCAAAGTGCTACTTATAATGGGATCTCATGGCCAGGGCATTATACTGTGATATTTGTGATATTTTGGTCCTAGTAAAAGCTGAATAGGTAAGAGCTCCAGGTAAGGGTTGTTTAAATGGCATGGGCACAGACGGGAGGGAAGCCCTTCTGTTCCATCAGCTCCGCCCCCTGGCCAGCCTGGATCCGAGCCTGCACCTCCATTCGTCAATCTTGGGTGCAGGCTAGGATCTGGCTCCTGATAGGCAGCGTGGGCTTTCACTGGCTCCGCCCATCAGGACAGGAGGCCAATCCTGGGATTCTTCTCCGGGTCCTTGACACCAGCAACACCGTGGCACCATGAGGGTGAGTGGACTTGCTGGACCATTTTGGATTTTTTATATTATTATTGAGCAGACTCTTTGCCTTCTGTAGGGTTGCACTGTTAATCAATGGCACACTTACCTTGTCACCTCGGGTACCTTTTTCTCCCTAAACAGGACAAGGGGGAAAACACATTAGAAAATGAAGAAATGAGACAAAATTTAACTATAGAAAGTCAAATTAAGCAATCCGTTAACCAACAGTATACCTTCATGCCTTGGTAACCAATGGGTCCTGGGTCACCTTGCTTCCCCTAGAATAAAGTAATAGTAAGAAAAGTCACAAACCACTTTGCACAAAGTAATCAGACATCTGCTGTCATATGCACTAGTATCTGAAGATTTTTAGGCAAAAGCAATTTTATTATAATGGACAGGACATGAAAGATTGTACATTAATAACATTCTATAACTTTTAATGTATTCCATGTATGTCATTGTGGGTGAAGACAAGCAGCCATTCTAAGGGTTCATCCCACCATTTTCGCCTGGGAAAACCCAACCTTTGCTGCTGAATTTGAAGCAAACATCAGTTGGGTTTTTGCAGATTGACATTTGCTCCAGTTCAGCACTAGAGTGGGTTTTCCCAAGGAAACCAGCTTTGCAAAGGCAAAACCACTTGGATTCATCCCTAGAAAGCATGGGGCAAGTGGAATGGCACCCAGCCCCGTGATCTCTAGGCACGGAAGAAGCGGGATGTAAACGAGCCCTAACTGTGGTGAAAGTAAGTTGCAACACACATTCTTTGCTCAGAAAATGAAGGCCCAGGGATATAGAAAGGAGGCATTCAAACTGCCTTTAGAATCCTGTCTTCACTTCATGACTCCAAGTGTTTTTAATTTACTGTTTAAATACATAAAACTATTTGTACCCCACTTTCGATCCACAAGGTGATTAGCTACAAAGGAAACTAAAAGAAAACCAACACTCATTACATACAGTCCAAACAGCTGAGTGAATAAAAATTCCAACAGCAGTCTGGCTTATAAAACCAGCAGTCAGCAAACTCTAAAAGCTTTGTGAAAGAGACGCCTTTGCCTGGGATGCTTCTCCCTTCGTGGATGAGAAGGGGAAGCTCTTGTGGGTCTGCAGCTCTGATCATGTCCCCAAACCTCTAACTGGTTAACTGGCTGATGGAAATTCAATTAGTTTTCTGGACAGCCAGGGAAGGCATTCAATCTCCCCACTGAAATCAGAATGAGAACCCAAGGAAAAAACCCCTACCTAATGAGTGCATGAAAATGAAACCAAAGGAAAAAATTTAAATGAATGAAGTGCTGTTTCCTGATCTTCCAAACTAAAAACAAACAATATGAGTAACCATCCCTTTGGAGATGTGGGAGAAACTCGCCACCTCCCAAACTAAAAGTACCCAGGTTTGGTTTGGTTTTTTTAAGAGGAGGGAACAAGGAGTACACACACACACACACACACACACACACACACTCCACCCTGTTAGCAAATTGTATCCCAAAGAGGACTGAATAACCCTGCCTTGGTTGTGCTTTGAAAGAGGTGGATCCCCAAAGGCAGGCAACAAATAAATAAATCTGAGGGTAGAATATGTTACTGTTGGCTTCTTGGCCAACACCTGGCAAAAAAGAAATGTAAGTTAAAGGGCTGGAAATATAGGGGTGGGGTGACTCAATGTAGCCTAAGCCTGGTTGAGGCCTCTTGCCAATCTCACTTAATGGGCAGAGAAACCCTCATGAGGGCCAAGGAGTAGCAGAAGGGAAGATCCACCAATGGCTCTCAAGTCTGGCTGTCTCATGCTGGACCCCACTCAAGGTGAGGTTCTGGGTTGAGGCTTCCGGATCCAATTGCCTTAATGGAGTAGCTCCCACGGCAACCGGAGATCATTGGCAAAGGAATAAAGAAAGATGACAGAGGGTAATTAGGTTTGTAAACTCCCCCCAGGGTCAGGGGAAATTGCTTCACTCACGGACCATCAGTATCACCACCCACAATGATTCTGTGGAGCAGTCTTCCCCTCTTGGGATATCTAGCTTGCTGGGCTTAGTGCTCCCTTTGATGTACAGAGCGACACCACCTCTGGCACATCCTTCTCTGCCCTTCCTGTAGAGTTTATATACTGAGATAGCTATGTCCCACTGGTTCTCTCCATTCCACCAGGTTTCATTTATGCAATATATCAGTGCACTTTACGTCGCCCTTCTTGGCTCAGAGGCTTCTAACATTAGCATATAAACACTTGTGTACAGTCTCTCGCTTGAAGTGTCTTTGGTATTTTTATCTGCATTTTTATCTGCCTGGGCTCCATTCAGCGACCTTCAGAAGGGTATGCAGGGGCATTGCTACAGAAGATGCAATGACAAATGAGGGGCTTTGATTTTTATAAATAAATCTTCCCTTCATAATCTTGCTTCATAATTTGTGTTCTTATTTTGTATTTTTTATGTTGTGAATTGCCCTGAGATCTTCAGATTTAAAAATTTAAAAAATAAATTATGGTGGTCAACTGAGCAAATGTGCAAATAGCATGAATCAGCTTTTACAGCACCCAGAGAAGGTTTCTCAATAGGTTTCCCTAAACAAAGTTTTATTTTACTTGATTATTTCCCAGTCAAATAACGGCGACTTACAGGTTCTCCAGCATCTCCTTTTTCACCAGGAAGGCCAGGTTTCCCCCTTTCTCCCTGAAACAAAACAGAAGTAAACATGAGACACAATTTTGATTTTGCACTCAGTTCCATAGACTAGGATTCCTGAATTGCAGGAGGTTGGACTAGGCATAGCTGTCAACGTTTCCCTTTTTTAAAGGGAAATTCCCTTATTTCGAATAGGATTCCTCGCAAGAAAAGGGCAAAGTTGACAGCTATGTGGACTAGGAGACCCTTGGGATACCTTCCAACTCTACAATTCTATACAAATGCATGGGGTGGGGGGAAGTATGTATGGGGAACCAAGAATATCCTCAGACTTGTGAATGAGATGAGTTTCCTTCCAAGAGCCCTTTTAATTGGTGAAGCCACCACCACGTTGTTCTTGTAAATCTGTTTGTTTTTTAAAAAATCTGCCACACTGCAGACATTTTCAAAAGGCAGCTTTAAGCAGTTGGTCCTTTGCAACACAGAAGGAAGTCTAAATTACACGTAACAACAACATTAGACAAATGATAGACATCACCACAACATAGGTAAAGGTAAAGGGACCCCTGACCATTAGGTCCAGTCGTGGCCGACCCTGGGGTTGTGGCGCTCATCTCGCTTCATTGGCCAAGGGAGCCGGCGTACAGCTTCCGGGTCATGTGGCCAGCATGTGACTAAGCCGCTTCTGGTGAACCAGAGCAGCGCACGGAAATGCTGTTTACCTTCCCGCCGGAGTGGTACCTATTTATCTACTTGCACTTTGACGTGCTTTTGAACTGCTAGGTTGGCAGGAGCAGGGACCGAGCAACAGGAGCTCACCCCATCACGGGGATTCGAACTGCCGACCTTCTGATCGGCAAGCCCTAGGCTCTGTGGTTTAACCCAAAGCACCACCCACGTCATAGCATTTATTAATTAAAGTATTTGCAACCTGCTTTTAATCTAAAAGTCTCCACACTACAATTTAAACAAAAAAGGTTATCATAATAATATAGTTTTTAAAAAAGATACACCCTGTGGAGATTTCCAGCAGCACTGATATCCAAAAAGATTGAACTTTGGGGCATTCCCGCCACATGTGGAGGTATGTCTCCTCCTCCTCTTTCCCCCCAATGTATGGGACAATAGTGTTTTATACAGAATGTAAATGAACTGTGGAAAAGACTATGACTTGAAAGTGGATATGTTATATGTACATTTCCTTACTTATTTGCTTGCTTTGTATCACAAAAAAATCTTCAGTAAAAACAATTTTTCAGAAGCACCCTTTGAAATTTATGCTGTGCTCTTTGGTTCTTCTGCAAGCTCACATGTACACCTGCCACCCCTTGTACTTTGGACAATGGAAGCATATGAAATAGGACCCCTTAAAAAGATCTCATCACACTGGTAAGTTCTTATGGAAGAAGGCAGCTCTTATTTCTTAAAGTATCCTGGGTCGATCCCACTTAGAGCTCTGGTGATTCAAGTCATCCCTTTAAATATTGCCTGGAAGCAAACCGGAAGACAGTTAAGCTACTGCAAAATTGGGACCGCATTCTGCACACAGCTTGCACCAGGCAACCCTCAAGCAGATGCATTTGGAACTAAGTGGTGTTTCTAATTGCTTTTCAAGGAGCTCATTTCAGTGGACTAATCCAGATGTGAATAAGGCAAGAATCACTGTGGCTAAGCAATTTCTTTCCAGGAAAAGTTGCAGCTGGCAAATCTAAGCTATTCAAGTGCACTCCAGCTCTCAGTGCCGCCTGTACATCCCAGTGTGGTGCTAGATCCAGCAGCACCTTTAAGCTCATTCAGGATTAAATCCTGGCTGGCTTCTATTTTCCCATTTGCTCACCTGGCATTGACCAGCAGTAGACAAAGATGGTTGTGTCACTGGCTGAAAAACTGGAAGGGTGGAATACCTTGCAAATGTCACATGTTTTCGCCACTGTCAGTCTCCTTGTCCCACCAGTGGCAGTGTACTCCTCAAAACTTGTTAGATTTTCCACATTCAGCCTTATAGGTGTGACAAATTGAGTAAAATACCAACCTCATATCCTGGATCCCCTAATGGTCCCGGGGGGCCTCGAGCAGGCTGCAAAAAGAACAGTGAAGAGTTAGTGATTTGAACAGAGAAATGGGACCATTTTGACATTAAATATAATTTATATTATTAGACAGACACTCACCTGGCATTCATATGAGCAGCACTGCCAAGAAAGAGAAAGTATACCATTAGAGGAAGAGCAAAGGACTCACCGGGAAACAAATTTCACAGAACACGCACTCTTTCTCTACTAATCTAGCAGAAAAACCATTTATTCATGTTTATGCAATGAACTACAGTTTAACATATCCCCCAAGGTTTGCTTTGGTCATCCCTAGAGATGTGCCATAGGCTTCCATGTGATAGATGGCAAACTAATCTACGGAGTACCAAGATTGGTAAACTGAAGCAAAAGACCACACTAAAAAACCCGGGAAAGTTCCATTGCTTGACTATACACCAAAACGTTGGCAAATCTGAAACAAATGTCCCTTTAAATGGAATAAAACGGTCTGTTTGCATGTGACTTTTTCCTGCAAAGCATGCAATGTATTTGCATGTGACAACTGCACATGAGTCTATTTTGCTCCTTGAATAATGCAATCGGTCCTTTAGGCCTTTCTCCTCAAAACCCTTCTATACTGACAAGCAGCCTCAGCTTGGACCAAGGGTTCCTCTCCATTATGCTCCAGTTGGTGGGTACTTTAGGGTGGAAAGGGATGACCAGATGCCTGTTTGAAAGCAGAAACTTTGTGAGCAGATGGTCATCTATAACTTCCACCTACAAAGGAATCTCATGTTATCACTCCCCATGACTGCCCCAAAATGCAGGGAAGTAGAGAGGAGAGGAAGTTTCAGCCACCATATAATTAGCTTTTAAGAAGCTAATGTACAGGCCCAGTAAAGTGTTTCTGCTTGGCATGAAATGCTAAGCCAAACTCTGACTCGTGAGTCTGTGAACAAAATAATTTCCTTTTTCTGACACACAGGCAATGGAAAAAGAGAATCCTGGGTCTCAGGTTTACATTTGCTCTGCAAGCTGAAGTTCTACTGGAGAATAAATGATGGAAACATACAGGGAAATTGTAAAAGTCGGAAATTATTCCTTGGTGGAAAAACAGCTTACCTCTTGCTCCACTGTCTCTGTCTGAAATAAATAAATAACAAAGAAGTCATATGAGGCACAAGATGGTTCAATGTATTTGACTCGGAACAAACAGAGAGGGGAGACAGATACATACAATTCTAGCAGTGATTTTGTCAATTGTGTTGTCAATATCACGTGCTGGACGTCCAGTTGCTGTGAAATTCTCACGATAGGAATGGTCTGTGGCAATCACACCGAGCCGAGATTCCTAGGACAAGAGAAGCACATGGGCAGAAATGAGAAACCGGGGGATTTCGAAGGACTGCTGCTTTCTCACTCAAATCTAAGTTCCTTGGGGCTGCTGAACTGATGTAATTCTGTTCATCGGATGGCACTGCAATGAAGAAACTTGCTACAGAAAGCTAGGAGATAAATGTAGTCACATGAAGCTTACAATGCAATCACAATCTCTAAAAGTTGTTCTCTAAGAGTAGGCTGGTTATAGCTACCTACAAATCATACAGGGGAGTTGGCTGGGCAGGCACCGTTGGAAGGACCCAAGAGCCAGAAATGCTGGATGAAGGCTGTTTAGGCACCATCTGCCAGCCCTATCTATAGTCAAGAGTCTTGCTTTCTTGACATAAACTGCAGGAATACTGCAGACAAAATGGACATTTAATATAACACATTTTAACTGAATTATTTTCTCTTGGATGTGGGCAAAGTTTGTTGAAACTGATTCTTTACTTTTTGACAAAACAATTTACAGGGAAACTGGAGGAATTTATTAATGGGGGGGGGGGCATTTGAGCATGTCCACTGAAGCTGATTGTAAACAAAATTCTGACAGCAATGTTTGGCAGGCGCTGCAATCTCATAGGGGTGATGTGGAGCTCTTTGAGAAAATTATGTTCCTTCAGGGAGCCAGATTTCAACCTTGAGGTGAACTAAAACAAACTTCAAATCATAGTTGAGACGAAGAGCATTTTCTAGGACTATCTAGCAGGAAGGTTTTGACTCACTCTTCTTCCAGATCTGGACATACTGAGACTTTACTCATGGTTTCCTAACCCAAAGAGACTGGGTGATTGCTGCCAATGCAGAAAGTGGTTGTTCAAGGCTTGATACTTGTCCATAATTTCTTAGTAGTAGTTGCTGGTTTTGACTCACAAAACCTGTGGGGTAAGCCTTACGTCTTCACCTGCATTACAGGCAAAAATGACCTCCAATAAAAGCCTTTTCACACATACAAATTGGTGGAGGGAGAGAGGAAATGGGTGTGGAATTGTGGACTTAGCTTTCTTCCTCTTCTTAGCCCTGGCATCAGTGGTAGAACAGAATAATTTCTGGAAATACTGTATTTCCATGGAGATCTAGCAATGCCTCAGAGATTATTAAAATCCAAGGTTTAGAGAGAGGCCTTTCACCTATCTTCCAGGTCATGGTAGGGATGTTGGGAGCCAAAGGATCTACCAGATCTACTAAGTAATATCCTGTTTCTGCTTTGATTCTCTCTATTTATGTGCAGCAATTGCTCTAATAGCATCCGTGTGTGTGCATTTCATACCAGATGGTCTGGAGAGATGGCAATGGAGAACACTTTGATCCCCAGATGTTTCGCTTCAGCTGCAGCATCTTCCAATCCGCCACAGGGCTCTTTGTAGCCTTCCAAGGGGTGTCCATCTGTCACCACAATCAGGTATTTATTTTCATTCTTATGAGATCCTCTGCAGGGGGAAGAAATCAAACCCACTAGTGCCGCCATACTGTCTCTATAAGATGAGAACTCCAAAGCATCAGTCCTAAAGGCTTGCACTGGCATAGCCACCTGCTGTACCAATTGTAATGTCTAATTGCACAAAGATATACAGTGGTGCCTCGCAAGACGAAATTAATCCGTTCCGCGAGTCTCTTCGTCTAGCGGTTTTTTCGTCTTGCGAAGCAAGCCCATTGACGGCTTAGCGGATTAGCGCTATTAGCGCTATTAGCGGCTTTTAGCGGCTTATCGGCTTAGCGGATAAGCCGATAAGCGGCTTAGCGGCTTAGAAAAAGGGGGGGGGAGGAAAAAACCCTCGCAGGAACTCGCAAGACATTTTCGTCTTGCGAAGCAAGCCCATAGGAAATTCGTTTTGCGAAGCACCTCCAAAACGGAAAACCCTTTCGTCTAGCAGGTTTTCCGTCTTGCGAGGCATTCGTCTTGCGGGGCACCACTGTATAGGTTTGCATTTGCCGATGAACCCTACTCAGCCAGCAATATGCTAGAAACGTAACAAAACACATTATCATAGAATTGTAGAGTTGGAAGGGACCCCAAGGGTCATGCAGTCCAACCCCCTGCAAGGCAGGAACCTCAACTCAGGACTCAGCTACATTAGTCAAAAAACAGCATTTTGAATGTGTTATAAACATGCAACACCAGATGGCACCAGAGAGCAAAAAAAATCTAAGTGCTTTTCCATAGCGCTTTTTTTCCTTTTGTTATAACAATTTTATTTCTGACTTATTTATAGCATCCCGACCCCCCTTCCTGGTGTGTAGATCCACCCTCATTCTCAACCTCCAAAGAAGGAGAGTCCACAACCTCCCCGAGGAGACTGTTCCACTGTCAAACAGTTTTCCCACACAGTATATTTATTCAGAATCTCATTTCTTGTAACTTGAAGGCATTGGTTCAGGTCCTACCCTCTGGAGCAGGAGAAAACAAGCTTGCTCCTTCTTCCATGTGACAGCCCTTGAGATATTGGAAGATGGCTATCATCTCCCCTCCCAGTCTTCTCTTTCCCAGGCTAAACATACCCAAAGCACATTTGTTCACACAGGCATTTGGGGGAGGTCTGTAAATGAGTCTCACTGTTTTTGACACTGTGGCTGAACTATTTTTATTGATGCGACGCAATTTGTAATGATGTTTAAATTAAATAGCTTATGATTCTGTTATGTGCGTTCAACACCCTACAGAATGAGGGGTAAATGTAAATAATGAAGGAAATAAGCAAGCAATAATAAATCTAACTACGAATATTGTGATCAGAAAGTGCAAATTCTATGACTTAAATAAACTCTTCAAAGTAAATAAGGAATACATTTTGTTCTAGTATCAAACTGACTTTTTTTTGTTAGAGGGAAAAAAAATCCACCCCCACATAAACACATACAGATTCTCTCAGAATCCAGAGAGGCCCAGGCCACTTTCAACATTTGAGGCCCCTACTCATAATGAAAATTGAAAATGATGAGTGAACACACAAGGGCAATACAAGTCTTCCCATTCAGCAACCAAAAGCTGCTTCTTTCCCTGCTTCCACGTCAGATGAAGAAAGACACGTGATCCTCATGACAGAAAGCCTGAGAACTAAACGCACAGAATGAGTGGCGAGAGCTGCACAGTGGAAATGCCTCAGATTCCTGCCTAGTTAGGCTGTGTTCCTTACCCCAAGTACCTGGGAGTAAGCTCCACCCAACTTAATAGGACTTAATTCTGAGTGGAGGAGGTTAGGAATGCACTTTCAAGACTTCCGGGTTGACGCGATCGGTTAATGGCGGATTCCCTCCGAGCTCCGGAGGGAATCGGCTCCGCTGAAGACGGGTCTTGCCGCGCCGGCGACGCGGGGACCCTTAGAAACCACAGGTGCTGATACCTGTGGACTTGGTGACTCAGTGGGCACCTTAAGCGCCCTCCTCGACAATCGAAGAGCCTTTTTAAAGGCTACGGAGAGGGTACGAGGAGTGGCGTGGTGCTGGGAGTAGATCGCTACTTCAGTGGAGTGAAGCCGCAAGCCATTGCCGGAGAGCGTCAACTTTCTTCCCGAAATTCGGACTGGAAACAAATACCCCGTGAGTAGAAGGAAATTCGGATTTTAAAAAATTTATACCTTTAATTTGGAATGACCGGGGGGGGGGGATGTGCTAAAGGGAAGTCCGCACCCCCCCTACATACAGATAATCTGAAGCAAGGAGTGAAGAACTAAGATCGAAAATTTTTTGTGTATTTTGAGATTGACAAGATATTCCATGAATTTGAAAGAATAAGTTTTCTTTTTTATGCCGGAGGGAAGAGAGGAATTTGAAATTTTTGTGTACCCCCCCCCCGGACCCGGGAGTGTCCCGCGTATGAACCTAGCGCAAAAGAACAGGAGTTTGACAGCTGTCAAATGAGCTGTCAAACGGATGGATAAAGATAAGAATTGAATTACTTTATATCTCTCTGGACTAAAGGTGTTACATTTAACTAGAAGTGGTTGGAAACAAAGTAAATAACAAAGTAAAAGACTGTTGGTAAAGAACTTTGAGTAACTGGAACCCCCCTAGGGGGAATCAGTGACATTACAATGGCTGCAGAAGGAAAATTACTGGCAGAAATAGAAAGAGCCTTTTTTCTCGTGGGAACCTTACAAGAGCAGGCTATGGCTATGGACAAACAACTTACGACCTTGATTTCCAAAACAAGCAATCCTGCTGATGGAACAAAGGATGTGACTGTGAAAGATTCTGCAGTTGAATCAGGAAAGATATCTTTGGAGCTGGTGGAAGAGGAGGAAGGAGGGGAAAAAGTACAGACAGAAAATATCAAGCAGAAATCTACGTGGTCAGGAAACAAAGAAGAAGTCTTTTGGATTACAAATTATGGAAAGATGAGAAAGATGAGAAAAGCAAAGGAGGAAGTCTCGGGATATTATGGAACATTGGAAATTAAAAGAGCAAAGAAATACAACTGGGACTTCCTCCTCCTTACTGACTTTTATGACTTTGAATATGGGGGATCTTTGGCAGAATTTTGGCAGCAAGTTTTTTTAATTAGGTTGTGAGTGAGAGAAGATGATGTGACTGTGACAGATATCCCTCGAGACCTGAAGACCAACAAAAAGGACCACCAACAAAATAGTCAGAAATAGCCTCTGATGTGAGGAATCCGGGCTAGGAGCTGTATGGGTGGACATTTATTTGGGAAGGGACAGAAACCGGGGCAGGGAGGGTGGGGGAAAGCAGAATCTAAAAAATTTATGACTTTTGTGTTTTGTTATTTTGATTTATATTTTAACATAAAAAAGGGGAAATTTATGGTATAAGAACCTAGGTCGATCTTAGAAAAAGGGTCTAATGTATATAAGAGAATGGGACAAATAAAATTTGGCTTAACAAAAAGAATTACGTTTAAATATAATAAGAATAGGGGAAGGAGAGGGATAAGAACTTGCTGAATTAAATATGGAAATTGGGATGTATGGGGGGTGGGTGGGGGGAAGTCAGGGAAAGAGGGCTAGGAAAGTAAGGATATGAAACCTTATATGTGTGTTTATATAAAATGTGAAAAATCAATAAAAATTTATTAAAAAAAAGAAAATCTGTAACTTTTCAAAAAAAAAAAAAAAAAAAAGGAATGCACTTTCAAGAGGGTTGCCAGACCCCCAGGACTAACCTGAAGTCTCCAGGTTTGCCTGCCATGCTCCAACCACCCCAGGTGACAAAGGGAGGGCTAGACTCTCCAAGTGGGAGAGAGTGCTTTAAATTATTATTATTAGGGGTGGGGTAATATCTATGGCGGGGGGACGTGTCTTGCTCTTTCTGGGGTAGTTGACCCACCTTTGGTCCCCAACATGCACTCGGTTCTCACCTGTGGCTCCTAGAAGCTGTCCGTCTGGGACAGTGGCCGCCCCCCAAGAACAGCTTCCCCTGACCAGCTAAACCAGGTGAGGGCAGCCGATGGGCCTCAAACCCTCAGTGCATTAGGGACTTGTCTATCCCCTGCCTGTGAAAGAGGCTCGGGCAGACTGAGCGGATGAGACCAACAAAAACAGGAGCAACAATTTTGGAACAATTCCTGTTGTGCCTTTATGCATCTTTGTGGGGAGCGGGGGCAGAAAATCGTGGCCATTTTGGTTTGTCCATGCAAGTCATTGGGAGGATTGAAATTTTGGTTCTCTCCCCCCCCCCCAGCATGGCTTTGGATTCGCGGTCATAGGTGAGGGTACCCCAAAGCAATCCAAAGCAAATACAGGTCTCGAAGCCTTGACGGGGGCCTCAAGTATCCCCCTCCTCTTTTTCAAAAGGCATTTGAGGCAATGAGGGGAAGGGAGAGGGGAAAATGGCCTGCATTGCTGCTCCCCTCCTCTTCAAAAGGTCTTCTGGGCAACAAAATATGCTGACCCCCTCCCCAAACATCCTCAAAAAAGAAAAGAAAAGAAGAGAAGAGAAGAGAAGAGAAGAGAAGAGAAGAGAAGAGAAGAGAAGAGAAGAGAAGAGAGCAAGAGGCAGATAAACCTGACTCCGACTCCAAGCCACCACTTTGGTTCACAGAGTGCCCCCCACCACAGAGTCCTTAGTAAAGAAGACTGGAGGGGTTTACACCACAGCCAATGTATAGGGAGAGACACCTTGAACCAAGTCATAAACATTTTAAACTCTTTAATACAATCAAAGCTATATCAATTAACCCCCAAAATGCATGTTACCAAACCAGATCTCTTAGAGCAGCTTAACTTTGCAGTTCCAAGCTGTCACATGTTGGTCCAATGTACATAAAATCAACTTGTGAAACTTATCAAATGCCAAAGAATTAATGAGCCACCCCTTTGAACTTGAGGACCAAGCCAAATGTCCCTTGCCGCCCTCTGACCAGCCCTGTACACACACACACACACACACACACACACACACACACACACACACACAGACTCTTGTGTGACAGCTGCTTCCCCATGGTACAATAAATTTACCTGAGTGCTTTTTATTAAACTAGCATTTTGTTGGGATGGAGGATACTGATTCGATGGGAAAGAGCCTTGTCGCTGCATGTCTGCTCTCTCTCACCCACCCCCCGCTGCAAAGGGTCAGGCTACTGTGAGCTCTTGGTGTAAAGGGCCAAACACCTGCCACTGCCCCACCTCCTCCTTCCCCAACCCAAACAACTATGGGAAAGGGGATGGAGACAGCAAAGCCTCAGAGAGCCAAGGCAGAGCATGCTCATCCCAGTCGACCAGCCCAAGAGCCCCTGGTGGAAAAGGATACTATTTGCAGCATTTCCCAATGCTTGGCAAAACCCCACCCTAAAAAGAAAACGTCCCCTTTTCAGGGCTCTGCAAAGTTCTGCTGCTTGGATTTGGGCAGGGACAGGGAGAGGCACAGAGCAGCGGGTTTGGCTCACCAAAGAACGTACCTTTGGGGGATGGGGAAGGACATGTTAGGGGACCACCTCAGAGCCTTAATCCAGAGGGGACCCTTTTCGGGCTAGATTGTCTTGGTGCTGTTCACACGCATTCAAGCTGGGTAGTTGCTCTTGGGCATAGCCCTGGTCAAACGTGCATGACAGTGTGTGCATTTGTGCCTGTGTGCGCGACACTGATGCATGTCGAGTGTGTGGGAAATCGCATCAATAAGAAAGAACAGAAAGTCTGAAGAGCAAACTAGTACAGGCCCACAAAAGCACACATCTAAAACAAACCTCCTGTTTCCAAGGGTTTCTCCACACGGCAACACATTTGGTTTCAAATTCTGTACCAAAATCCAAATGATTTATCACAGGATTCAATATTTTTGCCTAGTGAAATTGTTAGGTGTATATGAACGGGCTGCTGTGGCATCAGGGGCCGGCTGCCAAGCCACCAATACTTCTACAGTCCACTGGAAAGGGCTAGAAATTCCTCCGTTGACGGAATGAGAAAATTAGCGTTCCCACTTACCCGATGAGCAGCTCTTCAATCCCTCTCTTGATGGCACAGTCTGTGTAGGTGCCTTTGCCAATAGAAACCACGGAGGAGACCCTGTTCTTCAGGTCTGCTCTCCCTGCAGGCATCCGGCTCAGCTCCTTGATCAGCTGCACTTCATCACTGTAATGCAAGGCTCCCGCATTCCACACAAGATTCCGGTCACACCGATAGTATCTATAAAGAAAAAGAACCACTTCCTTAGCTTTGGTGTCCCTTGCACAATGTACATCTGTGAAAGCTCCCCACAGCATCCTGTACCAGCTGGTCCAGCCCACCCATGAGGTGGACTGAGGCAGCCTCCTACTGCCACCAGAGAAGCAAGGAGGAGTGGAAGTGGCTTGCAGATCCACTCCAAGATCTTGCAGGGGAACAGCACTTTCCCATTTCGCCTCAGGTGGCAAAACTGGATGGGCTGCCCCTGTGTGCCAGGACGCCTTGGGAGAGGATGGATGAATGGTTTCTGCTGTTGCTCTCCTTCCTTCCTTCCTTCCTTCCTTCCTTCCTTCCTTCCTTCCTTCCTTCCTTCCTTCCTTCCTTCCTTCCTTTTGTTGACTCACATACCAGAAATGAGAGGCTGCATGATTCTATCTCTTGCCATGAGGCACATAAGGCTGCTGCTTGCAGGTGTGGGGTTGTGGTGGTTGTTGTTATTTTGAATTTATATGCCGCCCTATACCCAGACATCTCATGGTGGTTCACAGAATAAAATCAAAATAACTACAAAATACATAATCAAAATAAAAACAACAACCCAATAACACCCCTGACACCTAAAGGATACTGCTGTAGGGTGGAGCACATGAGGGGAGAAAGTGTGTTTTGCATATCTGCTCTCATAACAAATCAGCACTGATTCAGATAAACAGCAAAAGCTAGATTTTTCTTTTTAAAAACCTGACCTGATATTTCTACCACATTTGTCTTGGTTATTTCACTATCTTAGTAATCTTTGTTCCTTCTCCCATGCCGTTGATAGCAGCCCGACACAGATGTTTAGCTTTCTCCAGAAGTGGAGCAGGAGTTGAGCTCTGGCGCAGCTGCATCAAGTGGGGTCGGCCTCCTGGCTCTGGTGTAGCTGGGGAAAGACGTCACTTCTTCCTCCGCTGGGTCCACTGGCTGCTAGGGCTCACCCACAGTTGAAGCCATGGGGCATGGCTTGGGGAACTGGTCAGAGGGAAGACTCTCTGGCTAAAGAAGCCATGGCACCCAGGCCACAGCTCAGTTGTTGCTGGTTTCCCTGCCCGCCCGCCCTGCTCCTGATGTGGTGGGGCTGCCCGAGGGTAAGCAGGCAGCTCCCACAGAGGACCTTGCTATAGAAACCTTTATTTGCCAGCTTTGGGTCCAGGGAAGACTTTGCCTTCAGACAAATTGGGCCTGTTTGGGGGTTTTGCCTGCGTCATAGTCACTGTCACAAGTTGATGGGGATAAGGCTGAGTCCTTGGTCCAAATGGCCAAGGGTCTCGCTCCAAAGGATCAGGGGATCCCCCTAAAGGGATCCTGGGAGGTGCATCTGTCTGGACACCCCTGATGAGGGAGGGTGGATGGGTAATGCCACCCCCAAAAATCGTGATGGGGGGGGGGGAGTTGCCCTGATTTGATGTACATCATAGGGCGATCCTTAACTTTGGGTAATCTTGCCAAATAATCAACTGGCAGACAGGTCAGTTCAGGATACACCTCCCAATGTCTGCGCCAAAACCTTCTAACGTCTGTAATCCATAAAATTGAGGCCTGTTTAAATCATGGTTGGTTGTCCTGCTGTTATTGCAACTTTACCCTGCCTTGGCCCCACCACCAGTGGTTCCACTCCACCTGGAAACGCAACTTATCACCACAATAGAAAAACATCAACTTGTGTTTCATCAGTGTGCACAAAGGCAAGGTAAGGAAAACAAGTTCAGCTCTACTTAAATATGAAAGCAGCATTTCTTCCCCTGACATTGGTCTGCCCAAACATAAAACAAGACCAGGAATTTTGAAAAGGAATACCACTACCACCTGCAGTTTAGAGCAGGAGACTGCAGAACATTCTTCTCCATATGAAATGCAGCAGGAATTTTGAACAATGATTAGGAAGTATAAAACCCACATAAAATGCATGCTTTTCAAATGAAGTTACTATTCTTACTGTGTAAAAATGTGCCTTGAATGTTTAGAACAAGACAAAAGACCGATATCGGATGTTTATTGTAGGATTACCAGGGCGGTTCATGCAACATTTACCTGTCAGTTAACTTATCAAGGAATCGGTTGGTGAATGCTTTAACTTGATCCACCAAAGCCCCGAAAGGCTTTTCTCTTAAGGCAACACTCTCAGAGGTATCCAAGACGAAAAACAGATCCACAGGACAATCTGTTCAAAATCAGAAAGAGGAAGTTTAAAAAGAACACTTTTTATAATACAAGATTCTCCAGAAAGTCTGCAATACTTCATGATGAAGTACACCTGAGAGGGTCTTTTTCGGTGGGGGGATGGCATTGCAGTGTTGTACCTATGCAAAATAGAGCCCATCCAGACAACCTTTTTATTGTGATCATGATGCTATTGCAGGGGAGGGGGTGTCATACAAGACCCTTCTTTCCATACTGATGGGGCAGTCACACGGCTTCCTTTCTAGTCAGTGCATATTTAGGAACTGCCTGCTGAAATCTCATCGCTTTGTGCCACAAATGTTCAGGTTGACTTTTGCCCTTCTTTTGGTGCCCCTCTCAACAGCAAGAATGTGGTGGTATTAGGCAGTATCACAGCACAAGCTAAAGCAGAATACATCCACGGCTGATGCACGATTATTGTGCCCAGAGCATGTTGGAGAAGACGCCCACAATAGAACAGCAGTCCAGAGGAGCCAGAACTGTAGTCCTACCCCCAGGTGTCTCCATCTGCTTTCCTCCACCTGCACAGGGCTCTACTGTCAGATGGGGGTCCTGCTGCAGCTGTGGAAAGCATGGCGACTTCTGCCCACAGTGTTTCCCCAAGCTGCAGCCTATTGTAGGGCCCCCAAACAGTGTGTTATGGGGGTGGGATGGAGCACGTACAGCCATGGATCCCCCAGATCCTGAAGAAGGGCCTGGCCTGGTCTCCCCTGTGGTGCCAGACTGGATCTGGGGCAGAAAAGGGGGGTGTAAATGCCCCCACGTTCCATCCTGGCAGGCAAGAGGCTGAATATTTCCCTATCGCCTCTTAGGACTGCTGTGTAAGCGTGCTGTCCTCTGCCTGTTTACTTGGAAGTAAGCCGCACTCAATGCAGTGGCCTTAGCCACTGGGACTGTAGCCTAAGTTGCAGATGAGGAGGTCCTCCTTCTGCTTCGATCAGCCTACTATACTTTTGAGTGAGAACTCTTTGGGGACTATTAACTTGCTGATGAAGAAATATCGTTGAAACAGTTCGTTATCCTGGAAGAGCTGTTCTGTTTGCTGCACCACCCGGCTCCAGTTCATTCTCCACCAAACTTTGATATAGATATGAACTGTGGAAAGGCTCAACTTCAGTGTTTCTTTGT
Source organism: Podarcis erhardii (assembly GCF_964252035.2). Classification (NCBI taxonomy): domain Eukaryota; kingdom Metazoa; phylum Chordata; class Lepidosauria; order Squamata; family Lacertidae; genus Podarcis; species Podarcis erhardii. Next base: position 134,615,226 of record NC_138497.1, on the reverse strand, counting down.
GGTCACACACCATTCTAAGCATTCCTGTTGATGGAATATTTATTTGACTTCTATTAGTCCGTGACTTCTTCCACATATTATATGGCTTTTGTTTATGAATTTGTTTATGAAGAAACAACTGATAGTGTTTCATAAATATTGCCAATACATTATTAGCCCGCGTGTTGTCTTTTTTTGATCTGTTTGGAGCTCGGCTGGTGGCTGGAGGCACAAAGCTCTCGCATAGCCTCATACATCCCCACCCTTTGAATATGGAGTTAAAAGAAAGGAATGTCCTTCCAAGGACCTTATCACAATATAAGGGACATGAAACTCTTTAAATAGTGCTATGTAAATGCTCAGTATTATTATTAAATTAATTTAAATGAATCAATATATATAAATAAAACGAGGCATGTGGGCCACAGTGCAGAGGCCCTCACACCCAAACAGGAATTGGACTTTGTGCTTCTCGAATATCACCCTGCCATTCCCCCCCCCCCACAACATGGCAACTTACTTCTGAAACTCCAATGAGCCCATAGGAGCCAACTCCTAGGGGCAGAGTTCCCTTCTCACCCCAATAAAATATTTGAGGGGGCTGCCCCCCCCCAAGTTGATGAGCATTGCCATTCAAATGGTGTGTATGTGTCACGTCTTGTGATCGATTATGTGGGACTGGGCTTAACCCCCCCCCCCAGTATTTTATTCAAGTTGACACCTCTGAATGAGCCTCAACAGCAGTCTCTGGCCTGGAAATCTGCGAGCTAAGAAAAAGAAAAGAAGGTCCCCCTGGATGGCTGTAGTCATAAGGTTTAGAACCCTCTAAAAATTATTACTTATGGTTTTGGAATATCATCTACAATATCCATATATTGTAGATGCCAGAAACTGTCACTAGCCTTGGGCAGCTGGGTTATCTTTGTAGAGATCTTCATGTGGAGAAAGGGGTCAGAATTGCATCTTGATCCCTTCCCCTTGCCATGCCTGACCTTCCTGCTCTCAGGATATCTTCACAGAGGGCCTGTGGGGGGTGGCACATCCAAAAGCCAATTCCCTTACTAGAGGATGCATACATAAGCCTCTGTGCCCACGTCACTCAAATACACGGATGTCAGAGACAGGACCAACAGGTGTGATTCTGCACACACATATACACACACACATAAACACAGCTGATATTTAATTGAAAGACTCTGCTCAAGAGCATTCCTTTTAGAGGGAAACTGAAGAAAAATGAACACAGCCTGAGACAGTAAAATGAGCTTGCTCTTCCTAAAATAAAAAGATGATTACATTAAGAATATCTGCTATGTCAAAAGTACGTATAAAACACCCTCCTTTCCTTTTTTCTTCTGCAGCTTTTTTCTTCTTTTTGGGGGGCCATTTTTTGGTATTCATTTTCATTTCATTTTTAACACAAGTATTTATCTCCAAAGCTCAATGCTCACTACACGAGAGGCACTACTTACAGCTCTTTCTTCATCAAAAAGTGGGGCTATAATCCTCAGATATCCCTTAATGAGTTCTTAAAAACAAAGAAGGAATACAAGTTTGTAATTTTTGAAAGAGTTAGCAAAATCTGGTGACTTCCATAACGGCTTATTAGTCTCCGTATTATTGGGACATACAGGCTTGGCTTGTACTGCAACTCACCACAGAAAAGATCTCTGGCAAAAAACATATGTATGATTGCTACCCCTTGCTTGACAATGTGGGGCATATACTGCTGTCCTATTACTGATTTTCATATTTGTATAAGTCAGACAAACTTAAAAGTTGGCATAAAAGTCAACTCCCAAACTCTGATCTGAAATAACACGGCAGATGCTTCATCAGATCATGGACTGATACTCAGTTGTTTCATTTCAACGTAGTCAGAAGGCAGTAAGCATAAGCGAGGAGAAAGCAACACACTGTGAAAATATCTTCTTACCTTGAAATGTTGCTGCACCATTGGAGACTGCTGTTGCTTGAGCGAGAACTGTTCTCAGAAGAAAGCAGCCCTGAAGTAGGAAGGCTGGGAAAAAGTAAGCGAACTTCATCTTGCAAGGATTGTAGTTATCATTTACTGAGACTTGAGGACAAATTTAAGGAAAAAAGAGAAGGAGCCCAGGACTCAGAGGGTGACAATTATCACCTAGTTTGCAATTATTATTAAGTTTCTGCTCTGTCCCTGAGTTTCCAGAGAGTGGAAGGAGAAAGGAAGGGAATTGAGACGAGGAGGCGGCTTGGATTTGCAGAAGCTGGAGCTCTCCTTCCAGGAGGGAGGGAACATAACAGTAGTGTCAGATTCGGCTGAACTGCAGCACTAGCTAGTGAGTCATGAAACACACCAGCCCATTTTGAAGTCTCCCTTCTCCGAGTTCAGTTTTGCCACTGCCTTCTTCAAACATGGCTGTGCTCCTCATGCTAAAACGTAATTTAGCTCCATTACAAAATTATTGCTGTCTGTCCTCATGTGCTTGCAACTGATTAATGACTTACAATGCAGCAACACATGTTAATTCATGTTTTTGTATAACGGCTGACTCTAGTGTCAAATGAAATATTCAGGATATAAAGGGGATGTTTAGATGGCTAACAAGTAAAGATGAAAAATGAGTAGATTTGTGTCAAATGGGTATCTAATATAATATAGTTGAAGCCTCTTAAGATATAATAGAGTTGAAGCCTACAAAGTTGGTCTCTCTGTAATTTTGCTCTAGATACATTAGGTAAACTGCATTTATGTTCTAAAATCCATCATTATTAGGACCAACAGAATGATCAAAAACTCTGTCCAGCTTCTGAGTTCTCCAGAACTCTGCATCAGGTGTGACATAAAGCAGGTATTGGTGATGCTTTGTGGAACATCCTGCCTCATGAAGGTCCCCGCCGTCTCTGCTGCATTCCTCCCTGTTGCTTTTTCCTTCATTGCATTAAGCCTGAATACTTGGAAGGCTTTCCCAAGCATGCATTGCAGTCTTGTTTTCCCTCTTCCCCCCAAAATGTCCCCTGACTCATTTTTAGTCTTCCTCTCAACTGTTATAAATACCTTCATTCTAATTGCAATAGCATAAGAAATTGTGTAAATCAAGGCCTTTGTCTAACTTTGTATCCGCAACTAATAAAGTAATATCTGCATGGTTAGTACAACTGAATATGCTCATCGCAAATGGTGGAAAAAATGCCCCCTTTTTGGTTTTAAAATTCGGTAGTTTTCCTATAAGCGAACTTCATATTCATGCTTCTTTTCCAGTTCTTTTAACAGCCGTTCCCAGCAAAGCTCTTCTGCTTTGCCTCATTGCACCACTTATTTGCTTGTCCCAACTCCACCCTTCTAGCACCAGTATGGGGTTTTGCCAAGAGAGACCTTTCAGCCGAATCTACTGATTGGTAAATGTTAAGTTGTGGGTGAACATATCAGACGACAGTACCACGCAACTGTAACAACTTTCTGTAACTATCCAATCACTGAACGTCATTTGCATATGTGGACCTGAGTGAAAACTATCTACTCCTCCTGCTGGCCCAGGGTGAGAACTTCAGTACATAACAGTAAAAGCTGAGAAGATAAAAGTTTATTAACCCAGGAACACAACAAGAAAGACTTCTAAATAGTTAACTCCTGGGGATTTCAGTTTTCACTGATAAATGGTTGACAGTAATGATCCCCACTCAGAAATGAAAAGGAATGAGTTAATCAAAGTAAATGGGGCAGGAGTCTGAACTGTTAGTGCTGACCCACTCAGATCAGTACCCAGGCAGTGATAGAGATGCAGCAAGATCTTAGGCCTCTGTATGGTTTACCACATGAAGTAGGTGACTGTTAACAATTTTAAATTTAAGGACTTGTTTAGAGTCCTCCCCCCCCAACCCGTTCCCAATGTGGAGTGATGGCCTGGGACTCAACATTACCTGGGGAGCCTCCGCTTGTAGACATCATAATAAAGGCAGCAACGGTGTGAGGAGCCACACAACTTTGGAATGGGGCCAGGCTGAATGTGTGGCCCTGCAGCCCTGACCACTGGGCTGACTCTCTTCATTCATTCAAGTAACTCATGAAGAGGACTTGCATCAGCATATATGTTATTTCAAATATCCTGCTCTGCAACTGGACACACCTGCCTTGTGCTGAGGGGAAGACAATAGGTCCCAGCATAGCCACTGCAGGACTGGCTCCAGTTTGGCGGTTCCTTTTTCTATATACAGGCAGCCCCCCTTTATGTGCATTCAAAATGTGCATGACTGTGTATACATGCATCACACCCAACCTGGAAGTGACCCAGAAACGTCATAAAGACGTCACTGAAACGTCACTAAAAAGGCAGAATGGGGGAGGGGTGGGGCAGCTTTTTGCAGCTTTTTCAATGGGTTTCAATTATACACAATTTCACTAACATGCCTGGTGCCTGGGAATGTAACTCCCACGTAAATGGGGGGGGGGGGTTTGCCTGTATTTCAACCAGGGCTGAGGCAAATAGCAAGATAGCAACTCCCTTTCCATAGATAAAAGCTGATCAGACTGGCAGTTGGGTTTTATTTCTGCACTGGTGTCATCTGTATTTCACCTCCACTCCCTCCTGCCTGAAGTAGCCTCCTCATTCTGCCTAATGGTAGGGCTGGCACTGATTTCCGCTCTAGTTCAGGAATGGGAAGAGGGAATCTGCATTAACAGGATCCTTGCCCCACCCACCAAAATTCCAGCTGGTTTCTTAAATATTAACTAGACTTTAGATTTTCATTACAACACACCAACAGACCATCTCAGAAAGGGTATTGTGTTTTCCCTCTTTTCTTAGTGAAGCTTTAGCAAAAAGTTTCTTGCGCAAAACAGTTGTGTCTTTGTTACTGGAAAAAAAGAAGTAGTGGAGTTAAGGAAACTTTGGTCATTTTAAAACGTCTTCATGGCTGCTTTGAACAGTACAAACTGGAAAGGAGTCAACTGTCTACTAAAGCCTAATGATAATGGTATGGCTTTTGCCGTTCATCTTTGACTATATATGGGAGTTGTTTCACATCTGGAAGGAATCAAGGACACATGCTTTCCTGGCAGCCTTGCAGCTGGGCCAGATCCCAGCTGCTCGGAAAGGAAGACTTTTCTGGAGGAAAGAGCAACAGCACCCCCTTGGCTGCCGAGTGTGGATCTGCAGCTGGTTTCGTAAGAGCATGCAAGCTCTCAAGGGGTCTCTCGTTTCTCCAAAAAATTTCTGTGCATCAGAAAAATGGAATCACCGACAGCAGCTACCTTTTAAGGGATGGAACTGTGCATCTTTTCCACAGAAACATTGTTTCCTGAGAAAAGCACTCCCCCCAGAACTTAAATCCAACATTAACAGCATTAAAGAAATATATTCTGTAAAGCAAGGGTGTTCATGTAGCAGCATTTTCACTTATACACTAATGGTAATGATTAAAGAATCATAGTTTCATGTTGCAAAATACATGAGATTGATGAAACAGAACTGACTTCTGGGGGGCTGGGACTGCATGTGAAAAGGGAGTGGCAAGTCAAGAGGAAAGGAAACTTAAATGATGGTGTAGCCCACCCTTGTGGGGAGGAAAGTATTGCATGCTGGAATGAAAGACCAGAAGTCAAATGGAAAGATACAGTGCCACCGTTGAGGAAAGATGCAGGAAAAAGCCCACCCTCCCAGGCATGACTAAGCCCTGTGAGCTTTACAAGGGGCTGGCAGGATGGATTTCAGGGCTGCAGGCAGGGCAGAGTGGTGATGTGCAGCCCAAGGACCCAAAGAGAAGAAGTGGGTGAGGCAGATGCAGCTTACTGTCCTGCCCCCCCAAAAACACCCCCCCACACATGAGCAGAAGCTCTTAACTTTTAAGTAAGAAGGACAGGCTCAGCAGCAGACACAAGGCTCAGGAGTTCAAGAGCAGACAAGAAGTTCAGAGCTGGGTGAGAGCAATGGAGATGCCCCAATAAGTCTCCGTCTCCTGCCCACCAAGTTTTCAAAGATGAGGCATGGTGCACTCACTCACTGGACTCGCTCACACCTTACAGGGATTTCGGAATTGCAAATGTGTGCTCCTTCAGGGGGGTCCTCTTCTCATTTGCAAAGGTAGCACCCCTAAAGAGTGAGCAGACCGCACTCTCCTATCTGGCACCTGTTCAGCCATTGCCACCTCTGGTTCTGGCTCCCTTCTTGTCTGTTTCATGCAGGTGGGGCAGGAGGGGGGCATGACAAATGGCTTCCTGCCCCCTCTTCCCAAGCTATGGAAGTTGGAGTGGAAGGGGAAGAGCCCTCCTTCTCAGGCTCTCACCATTCAGCTCCCCACTCCAACATTTCTTCCTCCTTCTGGTTCAGAGCCTGCCAACTAGAGCCTGATTCTGACAGCACCGTGGGGCTGAATTCCCTAGGTTTGTCTCATGATCCGCTGCTGGGATCCAGAGGCATTCTGGGAAAATAAGGATGGTGGCTGCAGCACTTCTGTTTTTAAAGAGACGTTTTTAAGGAGAGATGAACCCTCTGCTTCCTTTTGGAGATCCATCAGCATGCTTATTGGGTAGTAAGTTCCAGTTAACTCAGTGCATCTTTTTGTTGTTGTTTAGTTGTTTAGTTGTGTCTGCCTCTTCGTGACCCCCTGGACCAGAGCACGCCAGGCACTTTTGTCTTCCGCTGCCTCCCGCAGTTTGGTCAAACTCATGCTGGCAGCTTCGAGAACACTGTCCAACCATCTTGTCCTCTGTTGTCCCCTTCTCCTTGTGCCCTCCATCTTTCCCAACATCAGGGTCTTTTCCAGGGAGTCTTCTCTTCTCATGAGGTGGCCAAAGTACTGGAGCCTCAGCTGCACGATCTGTCCTTCCAGTGAGCTCTCAGGGCTGATTTCCTTAAGAATGGATAGGTTTGATCATTTTGCAGTCCATGGGACTCCTCCAGCACCTTAATTCAAAAGCATCAACTCTTCGGTGATCAGCCTTCTTTATGGTCCAGCTCTCACATCTTACATCTGATTAAATGTGCCTAGAAAGGACTGCAGTGTTAATCTCTCTCTCTCTCTCTCTCTCTCTCTCTCTCTCTCTCTCTCTGTCACACACACACACACACACACACACACACATGTGACAACATATGACACCTTTAAAACCTTTGGGTTAACTTCCAAATAAAGCGGAAGTATTTTAGGTTGAAAAATAGAACTGCATTCTACCATATTTCTAAAACTTTATATACCACCTTTCAGTCCAGGGTATTAAGGAGGTTTATAATCAGCCATAAAAAGTAGCAGTCACAAAATGTATCTATATAAACATATCAGTAAAATATTAAGATCCATTACTGTAGGGCGAGTACTTGAAACTGGTATGAAGGACCTGGGAATGCCTGAGCAAGTTAATGTGAAAACACCTGTCAGGGGTTCAGGGAGAGAGGCGCAGAGGAGGGAGGAGACCGAGAGTGAGGGAGAAGGATTCCAGGCTGACGAGGAAGAGGACGACAATGACCCGAGATGGTCCATGAGTCCGTCCAGTGAATCGGAGGATTCCCAAAAGGGAGCCCCCCTGGTCAAGCCAAGGGGAGCCCAAGGGGGAAACAGTCAGGAGCAGGGGAACGTAGGGGGAACCGCCAGTGGGAGTTGGAGATCGGGACCGGCTTCTCCACCGGAACGGAGTGAAGAGGGTGGAGTTACCAGTGTGTCGGGAGGAACAGAACAAGGAGCACAGGGGGGAAGGAGATCGGGGCAAGACGTCCTGCCGGAAGGGGCGGAAAGCAGTACCGGGAGCAGTGTGGCTGTTGAAAGGAAGGTCAGGAGCAACGTACGCGCGCCAAGTTCAAATGTGGAGGCGCGCGGAAGTGGGGAGAGCTCTGGGGAGGAGCCTGGTGCCAAAGCACGAAGGAGGGGGGAGCAGGCAGGAGAAGACTCAGCCTCTGGGGAGTCCCGGAAGGAGGGAACACAGGGGGGCAGGAAGACCCTGCGGAAAAGGAAAGAGAGGAAAAGGTGGAGCAGCACAAGCCTCTTAAATTGGTGCAGGGGAGGGACGGACTCAGAGGGGACTTCTAACATCTAAGGGTAACAGATGCGGAGCCACGGAGTTTGGATGTAATGACGACAATGATCTTCAATAAAACCTTTTGTATATAGCTTGGACTGGACTTTGGTCTCTTGTGAGCTGGGACCCAGGGTGGCTCTGACAACACCCATTAAGAATTCTCCACAGAGTCCTAAGCTGCCTCTTCTTCTGAAGAGGTCTTTCCGTGCTCCTGGTTGTGATCCTGACAAGCGGCCCTCCTGTTTAAGAAACATCCTGTTTATCAGCAGTGCTGATCAGGCAGACAGTGAGATGGGTGAAAAAGCAGTACAGTGGTACCTTGGGTTACATACGCTTCAGGTTATAGACACCACTAACCCAGAAATGGGGACGCGGGTGGCGCTGTGGGTAAAAGCCTCAGCGCCTAGGGCTTGCCGATCGAAAGGTCGGCAGTTCGAATCCCCGCGGCGGGGTGCGCTCCCGCTGCTCGGTCCCAGCGCCTGCCAACCTAGCAGTTCGGAAGCACCCCCGGGTGGAAGTAGATAAATAGGGACCGCTTACTGGCGGGAAGGTAAACGGCGTTTCCGTGTGCTGCGCTGGCTTGCCAGATGCAGCTTCTCACGCTGGCCACGTGACCCAGAAGTGTCTCCGGACAGCGCTGGCCCCCGGCCTCTTGAGTGAGATGGGCGCACCAACCCCAGAGTCGGTCAAGACTGGCCCATATGGGCAGGGGTACCTTTACCTTTACCTTAACCCAGAAATAGTACCTCGGGTTAAGAACTTTGCTTCAGGATGAGAACAGAAATCGTGGGCCGGCGGCACGGCAGCTGCAGGAGGCCCCATTAGCTAAAGTGGTGCTTCAGGTTAAGAACAGTTTCAGGTTAAGAACGGACCACCGGAACAAATTAAGTACTTAACCTGAGGTACCACTGTATTTTCATTACTTCCACCAGGGAGAGGTCAGGAAGTATTTGGGTATTAACTACACATGTTGACAGTACCATTTATTGATTCTCTCCAGAAAGTGCTGAGAGAGTAGCTGCTCCCCACAGGAGCATGGCGAAGCCTTTGGGCCAGGGAGCCTGGAGTTGCTTGACAACTGCAACTCTTGCACGCCACACAGTGTGAGCCGTGAGGGATGGAGAGAGGACACAACCACAAGGGGAAGAAACGGCCTGGTCCTCACAGTTGCCACATGTAATTGTTTGCAGTCTTGTTCTCATAAGGAAAAGAGGGAATGAGTCAAGGTCTGGGAAAGGGGGAATGTGTCGGAGTCACCCTCACTTCAGCCCTGTAGCCAAGGTGGGATTCATGGGTGCACCACAACATGGGCTCCCCACCCACCCACACCAGGAATTTGATTTGGAAAAATGTACAGTACTTTTGATTCGAGACCAAGCAGACTATGACTGTTAAGTTGTGGGTGAACATATCAGACGACACAGCAATTCTTCAAACAGCTCTTGTTTATTCACAGGCCAGAACAGAACTGAACTGAAGGGTTCAGCCAGCCTGCTTATATAGAACTTCACTACAACGCAACTGTAACACTTTCTGTAACTATCCAATCACTGAACGTCACTTTCAATCCCTTATTTGCATATGTGGACCTGAGTGAAAACTATCTACAGTATCCCTCTGCTAGCCCAGGGTGAGAACTTCAGTACATAACAATGACAACCTTCATTCAAAGAACGACAACTTGCTTCAAGAACAGGAGCAATTTCTTCTTCCGGGACAAAGGCAGGGCGAGTGCACAACAAGAGCCTTCCAAGGCGCAGGGGTGGGCTTCTGCTTCATTGCGTGAGGAAAAATGGGAAGGTGCTGCTGTGTGCATGGACAGTGCGCCATGTGCTCCCCTGGCAAAGCCTTGCCCCTGTGCCTTCCAGGCTCGGGGACTCTTGTGAGATCTCGCCAGAACCCGGGAGCTGCAGCCACTTCTTCTCCCTTCACCGGAAGCACCACTTGGATTCTGCCGCCTGAGGCAGCTGCCTCAGTCCACCTCATGGACTGGCCAGCTCTGACTAGAGGTCTCCTCACACAAGGCTTTCCCTGAGGGTGGTTGGATTTTTCATGAACACAACCACCCTATCATTACTTAGGTTATCCTGAAAAAGCAGCCCCCTGCCCTCTTCAAGAGTTAAATACAACAACTTTTTATTGTGGGCAGGCATTCAACTCCTTCCCTTAGCTTTGTTTTGTTTTTAAGTTTCAGCAGTTCTCTACCCAGCTAGCTATCAATTTAAATCAACCCACAGAAGCCATTTTGCATTATGGCATCCTCCCTCCATGGCAGCCATTTTGTGACTCTCACAAAATTCAAACTGTGCCCATTAGTCCAAAAGGGTTGGTGACCCCTGGTGTAAACGATCATCTTGAGTTTGAGTTAATTCTAATTTCTTGCCACGGAACGTATTTATTTATTTATTTGCTTGCTTGCTAATTTAAAATAAACATTTATTTTATGTGAATCTTGCCCTCCTTCAAGGAGTTCAGAATGGCCTTCCTGATTCTCTTCCCAAACATTTCACATTTCTATTGTTTCTAGTCCCCTGCAGCCCCCACCCAATCTCACCTGGCCAAGTGGGCAGGACTTTGGTTTATTTTGAACCCACTGTGAAGATGACTAAACAGTTACAGCACGTGATCTGTGGAACTAGCAGTTCAAGCTCTATAGAGTGTTTTAGTGCACTATTGGTTTTGGAAGGGTTAATATTTTTCCAATTAACTCCTGTTGGCTCCTGGTTATATGGGACAAACCCCCCAAACATCTGGTAATAATATATCTTTAATAGCTGTCTGCATTTGTGGGAAAGTTTGGCTTGATTTCCCAGAAAATAAGTGTCGTTTGGAGAAGGAATTTCTGCAGCGGAGGATGTAGCTCCAAACCTAAAAGAGTTCTGATGAGAAGAAAGAGCGGGGAGGAGAAAGCAAAGGACCCAGCAGTTCTCCCCCCGCCCACATTTCTGACTTCATAACAAAACAGCAAAACTGATTAACAAGTTTCCCTTGCCCTTATCCCGCAGATAAAATGTTTAGCGCGGCCACATTCCTTTGTGCAAAGCTGCCTAGGAAAGTGGGTGTGCAGAGAAGAGCCTGTCCTTGCATTAATTCATGCTAACAGCAACAGGAATGTGCTCAGTGCGGATCCTGCTGTGAAAAGCGACTGGAGTCTTGCTAAAGGCAGCCTTGCAAGACGAAATTAATTCGTTCCGCGAGTTGCTTCGTCTTGCGATCTTTTCGTCTTGCGGAGCGCGGATTCCCCGGGTATTAACGGCTTTAAGAAAAAGGAAGCAAACCGGCAAGACGTTTTCGTCTTGCGAAGCAAGCCCATAGGGAAATTCGTCTTGCGAAGCAACTCAAGAAACGCAAAACCCTTTCGTCTTGTGCGTTTTTCGTCTAGCGAGGCATTCGTCTTGCGGGGCACCACTGTATCTGATTTTTGTAGTGCCTACTAATGCAACATATTACACGAATGATGTGATTAGCAAACAGTTTGTGGGTTTAAAAAGAAATGATATACCAGACACCAATGAGAGCTTTTCACCTAAGGTTAATTGCCAGTGCAGAGAAGTGGTTCTCACGACTATTGCAGCTGGGGGGAGACAGAAAGCTTTAATCTCCCCACTCCAACAACTGACTGGATTGCTTGCTTGCTTGCTTGATTTATTTAGATGTGTTTGACAGTGATAATAATAGTGAAACTTAGCTCAATTGGTCAGACTAGTGGTTGGTTTCACCCCCCCATCCTCCCCCCCCCGGCTGCAGTGACATCTTTTCCCAGGTGTTCACTTCAAATGACACTGATGCCTTAGATGGTGCTTTTGCAAAAGAACCTAATAACTGATCTACAGGACTGGAAGAGGCTGCAAACATTTGCTCAGTCCAGGTGTCAGGGCCAAATGAAGAGAAAAGCTGAAATCTGGCACTGAGCCTGAGGCAAACAGGAGACCCAAGCCCTGGACACATCAGAGGGCAGCTGGATGAGGGCCAAGACAACAAGGGGCATTTTGCGCATGGATTACTTTGCATTAAACAAATAGCAGGCACTGTCTGAATAATACTCACGACTGCTCCCGTCTTGCTTAGCTTGCTCCTTAAAGAATATTTACAAAGAAGGCTAATGAAATACAGCAGGGCTTGGATGGTAGAAGTTTGGAGAATTTTATGGGTGCCGAGGGAACCAACCAAGGAGTTAGTTGCAGAAAGAAGTCTGATCTAGCCTGAGTCCCAGGGCTCCCTTTGGTGCAAACTATGTTCATGCCACTTTCTCTTAGTCGTGTCACCCAAGACTGAAAGCGTGTGACTGGAATTATACATGCAATAAAATGGAAATGATAGAATTTACCATTAGAAATAATCAGTGCCAGAACTCTAAAAGGTAAAGGTATCCCTGACCGTTAGCTCCAGTCATGAACGACTCTGGGGTTGTGCGCTCATCTCACTCTACAGGCCAAGGGAGCCGGCGTTTGTCTGCAGACAGTTTTTCTGGGTCATGTGGCCAGCATGACTAAGCCGCTTCTGGACACAGAGGAATGGTGGTGGAAACCAGCTGTGGAACCCTCAAGGGAAGAAGGTTCAGAGCCCAAACATTGGTGGCGGGACAATGAAGAGGGGAAGTAGGAGAATGAAGACTGGGAGAGGGGAGTATCAGAAATTGAAGAGGTAACAGGGTCTAGTGAGCTGGGGGAGTCTACGGTAGAGAAAAGTCCAGAATCAGAGGCAGAAGCTGAAGCAGGGGAGTGAAAGGAGGGAGGCCAAGAGGCAGAGAGGAGTCAGGCTGGCGAAGAGTCACGCATGTCTCCCTCTGCTGCTGTGACAAGCTCCTCTCCACCCTTGTCTCCCAGAAGAATCACGTAAAGGGCAGAGGAGATAAGCAACACGCAGTCAGTCTCCAGTTGCTGTGCTCATTAGGCCTGACACTCCTGTGCAGATCCTGTTTTTGCTAATAAACAATAAACTGCAACTTGTGTGTTGCCATTTACTGCTGGCTCACAGTTAGGCCACCAGGGGTAACAAGCAATATTTTTCTATCTCATACCACAGCGGAGTCAGCAAGTGCAGCAGCCAAAACCTAGAGACCACATCAAATAATCACAGTATTTTAACTGGAACCTGAGAGACATCATGGTCTGTGGTTGGGTACCCATTAAAGGCTTGTATTAAATCAGAAAATAAGAGGAGAGACCATCACTGACAAAGTAGCTGAACTTTTCCTTCCTAACCACTATTAATTTTATATTCCTTTATCTGTGTCTGATCACTACCAGTCATGGTAGCTGTAGGAGTTTGCAAAAGCTCTTTATTCAAAAACCTTTTACACATTGCAGTTTTATTGTCAATCATAGAAGCCCGCCATCAAAACACACTGCTATGAATCGAATGCAATATGTATGTGTGATTCAGGTTGTAGTTGGGAGATGGAGAGGGGGCTCAAATATGGATACGGAAAAGCACATTACCTGCCCTTCCTACTGCAGACTTCAGGCTCTCAAATTTCAGCAGCACCCTCTGCAACATTAAAATGTGGCACCCCCTGCCTCTCACTTTCTATTCTACAGCATAGTTGCGGCGCCCCCTGTGGTGTCCCCGAGGCTCCGTGCCCAGTCCCAGATCCGCCTCTGCTCTTTGTAATTGCATGTGGCCATTTGCATGTGGCCAATACATTCTCCCTCTTTCTTATGCCTCTGTCCTTAAGTGACTACAAAGTGTGGGCTGCGCTCTACCCTAGCTGTTACTGGTAGCATCCAGGAAGTGGACAAGCGGCAGGAATTATCGAGTGGAAAGGCCCAAACTCTGTAAACACCAGAGGTCAAATCACACATTTCAGTCCTTGAGATTAATGGCTACAATTATTTTCTGCAAAGTTTTTGCAAAAAGCAGCTGGAGAGGTGGCAATAAGGCTGTGGTCCAGGCAATAAGGGGTCATTTTCTTTCCTCTTGTTTCATTTTTGCAATGCCTTGTCTGAAGTTGCTGTCTGCTCCATTAGTATACAAATCTTTAGGCAGCTTGAATTGGTGGAGATGCATTTGTGTATCTCCATGGTCCTCAGTCCACTCCAAATGAGCTACAGCAATTTGGGCACAAAATGATAACCACTCTCCAAATGGGACCCCCAAACCAGCTTGAGGTTTTCACAGCAGTGATGCTGCAATATCACGACATGTTGTGGCTCAGCAGGCCTTAGAGTGTGACGCACTCATCCGAGCATATAACTACCCTGGCTGAAAAAATTGAGCCACACGAGATACAGGGTAATCCCATTACACTCTGAGTGCCAGTACTAAGAGCGACAGATGTGAGAACATTTTAAGGGGAGTTTTCCATGTAGATTTTGGATTAAACTTGGCTCTGACCATGAAGTACATACAGTCCTACTTTCAGAGCGCCGGTGGAGAGGGTGGCCGTGGGCCAATTTCTGAGCACAAGTTCTGCCTCTCAGCTTTGCTCTGGAATCCTCTGCCACATCTGGTCAGAAGTAAACAAAAGCCAAAATGTTCAACTACTAAGTAAATTCTAAGAGAAACTCCACCCTCCTGAAACATAAGCTGGAAACTGAGCATCTTGAAAGAGGTAAAGGCCTCCAGGCTAATATGCTGGCTTGTGGTGAGGCTGGAGAAGCCAGTTTGTTGTGCTTTGTAAGAAGGACATTCCCTGTTTGTCGACTTAGTTGCCTATATTCAGAATTAGACTCCATCTAAAAATAAATTATGGGTACAGAGTAGCCTGGTCCAGGCAGAAAACTGCTGGGATAGTTCTGTCGGTAAAGCATGAGACTCTTAATCTCTGGGTGATGGGTTCAAGCCCCACGTTTGGCAAAAGATTCCTGAATTGCAAGGGGTTGGACTAGATGACCACTCCAGCTCTGCAATTCTGTGATTCTGTGATATGTGTAAGGAGAAATTTCAAGAGGATTAAACTAAAATTTGAAAATAGCTGTAGAAATGGAGAGAACTGAATTTAAGAATGGAAAAATGAGAAATGGAGAGAACAAAAATTGACAGATTCATGCATCTCTGGTTACAACACCAGCCCAAAGTCCTAGTTTGCCCCGAGATAGTAAACCTGTGCCTATGTTTCGCTGTCCCGAGCTGTTGGTGTGGTGGAATCATGACTGGTTTTGTGTTTTCAGGTTATTATATGAGCACAAAACTTCCCTGCACAAAAATTCTAAGTATTAAGGGAAATGTGTTCTGGCCTAGCATCGTATGCTAGTTTTATATATGAGAGGAAAGTTTCTGCATGGAGAAGCATCAAATGCACTGTTTACTGTACAGTCTAATGTGGTACAGATCAAGCACAAATTTTACAACCTCAATGAGAATTAGCCCCAAAGTTTTCACTGGTTTCCATCATGCCTCAAATAGAGCCTCAGATTAGGGCAACTTTTGGTGGTTGGGGTTTTTGCATATTTTAATTTCTGCATAATTAAACCTAGGAAATGTACCAAAACCTTAGTGGACTGGCTGGCTTTCCAGCTTGATGGAAATGCTAGTTAGAAAATAAACCATGCAGCTGTTGAGAATGGTCCTAAGTATTCATAGGGCACATTTGTCCTTGTATGAATCCTCAGCATTGGTACCTTCAGGGGTCCAGTATAAGCAACTGCACATTTGGCAAGAGCATCATTCTGGGGACAGAGAGTTGCTCTGGCTTTCAGGCCTCTGGCAAACTTACAAGCCATAGGAACCCTGCCACTTGCAGATGCTCAAGCAGACACTTGCTTTTAATTTTCAGAGCATTCCAAGAACAGAACTAATGTTCCCAGGCCAGTGCTGAGCTTCCTACGTTATTTACCCAGAACTGTTAGCTCTAGAAAGGACATGCAGCAGTCCACATAGGGAGGTGTATGAGGTGGCCAGAATGGCCTGCTTAAAACCCTTACACAAATTTACAATAAACTTTGCACAAATCAGACACCTACTCACTTTGACTTTAATATTCAAGTCTTACATAAAAACCAAGCTACCCATAATTCTAGCCTCTTCTGGCTTGGTAATCATCATAGGCTCTTGAGTTTTAATCATGAGTATATTTACTCCCCTCTCACCATAATCTTTATGCATCATTTAAACAATCAGAAGTGACAGAGATAACAATGTTATGTTTGGTTCAGGTGTAGAAACATCCAAGTCCAACACTTCACAAAAGGTTAGGTCACATAGTGAGATATCCTTGCTGGGTGCTCCCCCAAAAGAGAAAATCTGCTGCAGTTCAGGTCCGTGTGCTTTCCAGATACAATGAAATATGTTTTTATTCAGGCAGGTTTCTGTCAGGGATGAAAACTGGGGATTTGTCTTCTGTAATTGTTCCAGAGTTCTAGCATGTGGGCAGTTGCTCTTAGGTTAAATTCTGGTCTGAAATAAATTTTAATAATAAATATGGAAATAACCAGTGCTTGGAAAGTTTATTTTTTAAAAAGGAACCAATTCTAGTTCAATTTCATCCAAATGAACTGTCTGTTCATAAAAAAACCCTATCCTCTGTGATTTCTTTCAGCATCTAGCATGTTATAATTTAAGCTGCTATGCTGATGGATATGACCCAAAAGTAAATGGTCCACAAGTGTCAACAGGTGAAGCTTTCTTCCTAATGTATTTCCTTACTAGAAAAGGCTTACCCGGCTTAATTTCTGCTTGCCACATAGTGGTTAAAGTCACAAGGCACCCTTCTCTTTGTTCCTGTTCCTATATTTCTTACTGCAAGCTGCTCCTCTCAGAAGAGAGCGAGTGTCTTCAGCAGCAAAGATACAGGAAATGCCTGCCTTGCCTTCTTTCTGATTGCTTAGCAGCAGTGATTAAGTCACAAAGCATCCACAGAAACAGCAGTTCCTCCATGTCTGCATAATATGCCTAAAAATGTTGCTGCCCTGTTTTGCTTTCTAACTTTCATTATAGATGTCCATTATAGATGTCCAATTGACTTATTGCTGTGGTTTTTTTAAAAAAAAATGCAAGAGTCCAATTCACCTGCTGGGGGAGTGTGGGAGGGAATGAACATGAAGAGGAGCTAGAAATCATTCAAAGTTCTGCCCCAAATGAACTTCATTCTGTTTTAGTTCCCCTGGCAATTATGGGAAGTAAATGCTGCCTGTGTGCTTCATATTATCCATTACACAAAATACTGTTTACTTTTTTTATAGCTCCATGTTAAATTCCATGCTCATCCCACACAAACAGCAGACAGGATTTTGGCATTGATAAAGATATAGCATAAATCAATGTGCAGAGAGCCTCCCAGGTATTTATCATGTTCCCCACCTAACTTCACATGCGGTTCTGAGACCCAAAGTACTGGTTGTTTTAGCTGGCCAATGCCTGCTAATGTTATAACACTGCTTCCTAGCATTGCTTCACAGCCTTTTCCCTCTAGACAAAAATGCACTTATAAGTGCAACAATGTATAATGGGCTGCCTTTCTCTGCTCATATCATGCTTGCAGCTAAAGGTATTCTGTCTGTCTGTTCTGCTGACACAGGATTTCTACCCAAGTTGAATCCAATAGCAAGTCTTAGTACCATGCATGATTCCCACCCTCCACTCCCATGATGTGCTGTCACCTTGTCTTAGATTCTTTACCTCATTTTATTCCCATAATAAATTGTAGAAGTAAACTCACTCTTGTTTCTTCAGTGTCTTTGATGTTGTCTTTTAGCATGCAGTTTGCTTTGTTCAGTTATTGTTGGGAAATGTCCTTTTTAGGCATCATGTTGTAAAAGCTGCATAGAACCATAGACTTAAGGTCTAGCGCGAAGGATTTTAGCCACCTCAAGTTTTCTCAAATTTGCCAAAACCATAATGTTGTACAAGTCCTAATAGATCCAATATGCGATTGTGGACTTCTGCTACTCGACATTGTCTCCATAAGGTTGTTAAAGACCACTGGAAAAATCATCTGTCTCTACAGACCTTGATAACTATTTGTCATAAAAGGGTTTTATAGTGTTTATTAGAAAAAGAGCAGATTGACCTTAATTTTCCAACATTTGGACAGCTTTCTTTGCAAGTGAAAATTCCTTACCACATTTAAATACTATAAATGAAAATGTTACATTCAAACGTAGAATATAAACGAGGCATGTGCTGTGCTGTCCCTTTGTGAGGAATCACTACTTATTGTTGTGTAACAAGAGATGTTTGAATTGCTCTCTACCATTTATTGCACTTGTAATCAACTGGTACTTGGCAATTTACTACAATCTGTAGAGTTTTATGAATGTGAAAATACCATGCCTTTAGGGGTGGAGGGGTGTTTTTGGCATTTTCAGAGATAACTATTTGCTGCTCTTTTTAAAAAGTCACCAACCTCCCACTTGGTTTCTTATAGGCATCCAACTGGGATTATGGGAGGAGAGCAATTCAGGAGATTATACTGCCAGCTGTGGATGAGGAACCCAGGGCTGGGAGCTCCACCTAATTGTCTCAGTACTGGTCAATGAGAGCAGAAGTTAGCATATGCTGATTTCACCCCGCATTTCCCAGGTGCTGAGAAAGGAGTGTGAACTGATTGTGCTATATCCTGTTGTAGTAAATTCCAGGGCCCATGAAGCACTGGGGCAGTGGGCTCAGAAAAGCTGGGAGGGGTGGCAGATCCAGAGGCCCACAAGGAGCATGCCGCTTCTTGAGTTCTGCACTTGAAGCTCCCCTCCTCTTTCTCCTCTGCCCCCCATCTCCCTTTTCCTCCTCTCCCCCAGCCTTCAGGGGGTGGCAGTAGAGTCATCGCCGTCAGAGGACCTGGTAAATTCTCATCATTCATGTATTGCCTTCCTGTTTTTCAGAATGGTTTGTTCCCAGAGGTTTGCCTTTCAAGATGCTCAGAGTTTCTAAAGGTAAAGGTAAAGGTAGGTCCAGTCATGGCCGACTCTGGGGTTGTGGCGCTCATCTCGCTTTATTGGCCGAGGGAGACGGCGAACAGCTTCTGGGTCATGTGGCCAGCATAACAAAGCCACTTCTGGCGAACCAGAGCTGCGCATGGAAACGCTGTTTACCTTCCTGCCAGAGTGGTACCTATTTATCTACTTGCACTTTAACGTGCTTTCGAACTGCTAGGTTGGCAGGAGCAGGGACCGAGCAACGGGAGCTCACCCTGTCGTGGGGATTCGAACCGCCAACCTTCTGATCAGCAAGTCCTAGGCTTTGTGGTTTAACCCACAGTGCCACCTGTGTCTCAGAGTTTCCAGCAGAGCTTAAAAGTGAATAGGAATGTTGAGGGAGGATCAAAACAAAAAAAAAAATCAACCAACACTAAATATATGCTTATTGGATCCAATCTGATCAAACAGAAGCATGGAAGAGGAAGGAGGCTGTGGAGGCAGGTGAGACAAAGAGCCTGTCAAGGAAAACCAAGAAGGAGCACACAAAGACCAAAGGCAGAGCTTGTTACTAGCAGAGCTGCACAGACTTTTATTAAATACAAACAATGGCAAACACAGCAGGCTCCCAGAGGCTGGAGCTTCCTGAGCTAAGTCCAAAAGTCTGTGGGTGATTCTCTTAAGGATATTTTCAGCAGTTCCTGCCGCATTAAATTTTTTATTTGTCTCCATTTCTATGAAATAATTCTATATTTAAAGGAATATTTTCCTCACCTTGTTCTCTGCTTGGTAACGAAAATGGCTTGCTTTGCTTTGGCTGTGCCTCACTGGAAGCAGCCCAGTCTTTGCAGGAACCCATGAGGACCCGGTTGATGCTCCTGGGCTCCTGCCTGTTCCACTTCCAACATGAAATGGGAGAAAGTCATGCCACATTCTTAGGACAGAGATCCAAACATTTTAAGGATGAGCCAAGGACAATCAGGGTTCAAAGATGGAAGGAACAATTGAATAATTAAAAGAAACAGCTATTTCAAAGCAACCACTGCTCTAGATTAGGCCAGATCTCAGTCCTACTACAGGTGCTGCAAAAAAAGGTAAAATTTTTAAAAAAACCATCTTAGCTAAACTGAGCTAAATAAAGACTAGCGAGACCAACCTTCTTCCAAAGTCTTACCAAGGGAAATCCCAGGCAAAACCTATATAAAATAGTTAGCACTGTACAGCTGAAACACAGACTGGCCTGGAGCATAAAGTTAAAATTCAGGAACAAAATCAAAATCACAAAATGCAACTTATAAAGCAACTTATTAGTATGTGCACACACACATACATACATACATACATATATATATAGATATATATATATATTTATATACATATATTTGTTATTAAAGAAAAGTTTCCAAAGAGAAGAGGGGTGTGTGAAGCCGTAATTATACGCATTGTAGAAGCTGGGTGAAGAAGCGTCATTGGCTAGAGAGGGTCATGTGATGCAGAATTATGTGTGATTGGCAGAAATTAGAGTGCGCCCATTCCAGTGACCTCAGACGTCAGCCTAGAATAAATAATTGTAAAAAATAAATGGGAGGAAAAGTGGGGAATCACTTAAAGTTTATGACAAACATAGACACTGAGGACTTCACTCCATACTCCTTAGGTCCCCTGTTCACATTAATTCAAACATGGAAAAGAGCTTGCTAATGATTCTGACAAGCTAATTTACATTCACGTTGCCTGCAATACCATGGATTTTGTCACACTCATCCTTTTCTCCTAAAAAATAGCATCTGATCTAATTTAAACACAATTACAGTTAGTATATTTAAAAGAAGACAAAAAGAAGGAAGTTATAACAAATGAAGTGTTGCTGTATGGAGGGCTCACCTTCAGCGCTCCAGCCAGCCAGCCAGGCCCTTTCCCAGAATACTCCACCCTTGCCCCCTGTTCCTGAGTTGGTCAGCAACCCTGACCCAAGAGGAGACAAGTCAGCTCTCCTCACCCAAGTGACATTTGATTGTCTACAAGAGTACATATGTTTCTTGTGGTGAACTTGGTTTCAATTTGCCTGGTAGGATAGTGAGCAGGCAGGCATGTATGACGTCTTTATAAATAACATGGCTGGAGGAATTGAGGGGATTCTCAGCAAATTTTCAGATGACACCAACCCTGGGAGGGGAGGCCAATGCCGCAGAAGATAGAATTGGAATGACCTTAACAGATTGGAGAAATAAGTCCAAACTAAGAAAGTGAATTTCAATAGGGACAAATATAAGGTTCTGCACTTAGGCAGGAAGAACCAGATGCACAAATATAAGACACCTGGCTTACTAGCAGAACATGTGAAAAGGATCTAACATGAGTTGACAGTGTGATGCAGAAGCAAAAATCGCTAATGCTATTCTCGGCTGCATCAACAGAAGTCTAGTGTCCCAATCAAGGGAAGTAATAGTCCCACTCTATTCTGCCACATCAGACCACGCCTGGAATGCTGTGTCCAATTCTGGGCACCACAATTTAAGAAGGATGTTGACAAGCTGGAGCGAGTGCAGGGGAGGGCAACCAAGATGATCAAGGGTCTGGAAACTAAGCCTTACCAGGAGCACTTGAAAGAGCTGGGTATGTTTAGCCTGGAAAAGTGACTGAGAGGAGATAGGATAGCCATCTTCAAAAATCTCAAAGGCTGTCACGTGGAAGAAGGAGCCAGCTTGTTTTCTCTTGCTCCAGAAGGTACAACCCAGAACTTCAAGTTACAAAAAAGGAGATTCTGAGTGAACTTCAGGAATAACTTTCTGACGGAAACAGCTGTTCAACATTGGAATAGACTCCCTCATAAGATGGTGGACTCAACTTCACTGGAAGCTTTTAAGCAGAGGAGGAATGTATGATCTAGTTGAGATTCCTGCATTGCAGGGAGTTGGAAGAGATGACCATCAGTGTCCCTTCCAACTCTATGATCCTTCCTGTGCAGCTGTGCCACCCACACATTTCCTGTTTCATCCATACCAGTTTGGCCGCTATTAAAACACATCCTATTATTTCAAATAGCAGATAGGATAATTTTTAAAAGTCTGATTAAGATGGAATGACCAACCTATTATCATTCTCCTTATTTGCCCTTATTCAGAAAAGTGCCTGATAAGATAAAAATATATACAGGAAATGCAAATGCAATTCATTTTTTAGGATCAAAACAAGCGATAATATTGCAAAATAAATTATGCATCTCTGTGGGTGGGATTCACCTAATGAACCCTTTCAGCATAAGCCCTGTGAAAGGACTTTCACTTGTGCAATGGGGCTTCCCGCTGCACCCCCCAACTTGGCTTGGGAGTTAGGAAACCCCAGAACAGCATGCAGGGGGAGGAAAGGTGGGGTTGTTCCTTCTGGCAAGCGGAAATGCTTTTCCAGACGGAAGAATTGTGACATTGAATTACACCCTTTGAATGAGTTAAGAGAGATTCTGACATAGCCAAACTAATTTGAAAGTTATGAAAAGAGATATATGTACTGAGAAAATAGTTGGATTTTTTTAATCGTTTACAGCTACCATTACCAGATTAATAGAATAAGGGGAACCATCAACATAACTGTTCACTGAATTCCCCAAAACTCGATTGATGGATGATCTCACTTCTTGCTGCCATGTGGAGCAAAGAGTACATGTTGGCATCAGAGACGTTTGTATTGTGGTCCAATTGGCCACTTTATTTATATCTTGGGTTATGAAAGTGGGGTGAGGGAGGTACTTAGGAAACCTTAGTAAGCAGCTCTCACCTGGCATTGATGAGGTACTGAGCAAGGCTGATGTTAGCTGGGGTTCCTGTGATGGTAATTTGGCGTTCTGATGAACCTTCTGTGGCATTGGCGATTTTGATCTGTGCTCCAGACATCTGTCTAATTTCATTGATTTTGGTCCCTTGGCGTCCGATTATGCAGCCTATTAGCTAGAAAAAAAGGCACAGGGGCATTTCTTAATTTGGTCCACTGGTGTTAAAGATTGTGAGTAGTATCGTAGGGCTTGTGAGATATGTCAGGGCACATGTTTCTGTTTTGAATACTCTGGAAATGTAATATTCAAAAGCGCTCTGCTATATCACTTTCCTGCTGAACTGTTCTTGTGTCTTGGCAATCTCTTCCAAACTATTCAGGTTATAAACAGTCACCACCAGGCCTGTTTATAAGACCTGCATGGCACTTTGTCTTGCCACAAATCATGGCTAACAAAATGGCTGAGGAGACTTTAGAGGCCTGCATCCTCGCCCCAGTCCCAACCCCTCCAGCTCCCTGCATGTTGTGGTGGCAGATGGTGTGAAAAGAGAGATGTGGTGGACCCAGTCAGCTCCATGTCCCCTTCTCCCTATACTATAAGATGGTGTTGGTGGCAGTGCCTTGAATAAGGGCTGAAAGGGCTCTCTGTCCCCTCACCCTTCTCTCCAAGAGGGCTGTGAGCTGCAGGTGTGGTGTTCTTCCTCAGCCTCAGCCCTTCTGCCTTTTCTCTCCTCCCAGGTATGCTCAGAATGGAGCAAGGGCTTGTGCTCTGAGCTGAGCACCAGGGGAAAGGAAGGGGCACAGAAAGGTCTGTGATCGGCCAGGTCAACACACAGCCTGGTGCCCCACTTCCGTAGTGGCAGAGCTGGACGGGGGGGGGGGAGACATAAGCAGGGATGAGAAGGTAACTGATTTTTTGTGCCCACTAACTCATTAGCTCCTCCAATCAAAGCCACTAACAAGAACGAATCTTCAGTAATACCAGTAGCTGTCAGTGAACTAAAGTGAGCATGCAAACCTTCTAAGCACAGCCATGGCTTAAACATTTCAAGTGTGAAAAAGATAAGCAGAGAAGAGGCAGCTGGAAACCAAAACCCCAAGGCAAAATCTTAAGAATGATCAAACAAGCTCAAGCAAAAGATGCTTCTGAGCAAAAAGAACCATCATCAGAATAAAAGTAGTCTTCAAACACATGAGTGTTAATTGAAATGTTATTTCAGCTATAAACACAGGAATTTTAGCCACCAGGTGTTAAGAAAGATTCACTACAGCTGTGTCCACAATGGGGCACTCAGACACACCTGAGTTGCTGTTTCTGTGAGCACCTTTGCCACTTTTAATGTTAGGCCTCCAAAATCTATCTTGATGTTTCCTGTCCACAGTATTTTTGAATTTACTTGCTGCTAAATTTACACCTAAGTAGGTCTGCTAAATGCTGCTGCTGCTCATTTTTGGCTGTCCTTTGGGAAACCCACGAGGAAAATTCCTAGGAGGACCACCCCTCCAGTAAAAACTATTTTTGCATTGCTGTGACCTGCCCTGGGACCGTGGTGAAGGAGCAGGTAAGAAATCACCCCAAACAATATATGATAAAGTAAATCAAATTAAGTAGCTGCCTTGAACATCAATGAAACTGAAATTGTCATACAGAGCTAGGGATTGAGGAGATACTCAATCTTGCTCATGTTCTAGTTAGAACATTTTAGTTTAGTTATTTTGCACTTTCTGGAACAATATGTGAACCAAAACACAGCTTTCCTTTAGAGCTTGTCCTTCTCTGAATTTTGCATTTCCATCTTCCGCCTAAGCAATATGTACAAAATTTTAAGGGAAAATATGCACAAAAATGCATTTATTAGGGGAAACTGCTTGAAAAATGTGCTAGTTACTGAAAACCTACATACAAGCAGGAGAAGTTTGCACAAAAAAGGCTGATGAATTTTCATGAGGATTTTTTTTAATATAAAATTGCAAATTGTTGTAGAAATGTGAAGAACTGAATTTAAGACTGGAAACATGAGAAACTTAGATAACTCAACATGACAGCTTTGTTTATCCCTATACACAGTGCAATATACCACATTCCACATGATTCAAGCAGAGTTGAATGTTTTGAAACTGTATCTCTTTCATCTCTCACTCTCTGCCATCGAATGCTGCGGAGCTGGAGGGTCCACATTTTCAGTTGCCTTGAGACATAAAGGTCTGCTGGACTCCAAGATACACCCTGTTTCTGGAGGAATGAAGCAGCTGTCTATATCATGACAACTTGCAGTGTTGATTCTACATGTGCAAAGTGTTGCCTGCAAGAGCCTGTTAGTGCTTTCCCCAGTAGTACCAGATTTTGATTTTCTTCTATTACAAGTGCAATGTAATTTTTTAAAAAAGCTTTTTGTAGTGATCTAGCTCAAAGGCAGGACCAACTATCTATCAAACTCGTCACAGAGCATCCTAAGAAACTGGAGCCAGAGAGTAAGAATTTAACCAAACCTGGCAATGTATCTGAAGGGTGGGGCATAAATCTAAATAATATACAAATAAATCCAACAATGTTTTTACAAACAGCAACTGAATATGGGTGTAAAAAAGCTGATGTAAGTTTAGGCTGCATTATGAAAAATAATGGTTCCACTTGGTTCTGCACTTGTCAGACATCATCAGAACTGCAGAGCATGACAAGAAGGATGTAGAAAAATTGGTTCCAAAGATGGCAGTGAAGATGCAGGGATATGGACAGCAAAGGTGAAAGGAACTGGGCATTTGTAACATGAATAAAAAAGGTGAGAAGGGACATGAAAGCACACTTCAAATACCCAAAGGGGCTGTCACACAGAGGAGGGCGTTGACTTGGTTTCTTCTGCCTAGGAGGGCAAAGCTAGATCTAATGGGCTTCTATCACAGAAGATAGGAGCAACGTCTTATTGGTAAGGACCACTTGACAATGGAACCAATTGCTGGCATGTGTATGTGTGTGTGCTAGAGGTCTTCATACAGAGGTTTGACAGTCATCTGTTGGGAATACACCACATCTGGATTTTCTGATTCAAGTGGAAGCTTGGTCCACTGGCCCCTCTCCAACTCTACTATTCTATGGTTCTATGAACCCTGTAAGAATATAGAAAGATGTGCAAGCTTGTGCCCTATCAACCAGAAAGCAACAAGGTATTGGGGAGAAATCTAACAGAATCCACAATGATAGGACCTTGGAAGCAAATGGTGAAGAGAATATTGTCCCTTTCATACTCCAAAAATAAATTGCTTCCATAACTCTATGGATGCATTTCTATGGAATCTTACTGAGGAACAGGTTACAGTAAACATGGATTGCATATTGAAAATAATGCATATTCATGCCTATATCTGTCCAGAACATGAAGTCACAGTATACTCAATGTGCGAATGGGGTAACTCTCATAAGCACCCTGGTTTTCATCTGTGAAGTGTTGGAGAATATATTATAATAGGAGCTGTAATCAAAATACATAACACAAGCCATTCTGGAAACGGCTCACAGTATATTGCTGTCTATATAATTTAAGTTAGTAGAAAGAAAAATAGGTCTTTTAAATGGTAGATTTCCTGAAGAATTGTTCTGTGGGATCGGAGGCAGATCATTTATAATGGGCCAGAGAGCCAGACTGGATTACAGATTCAGAAGAAGCTCCTAGTCCTAGAGAGAACATCCCATTTATTGTTGTTGAGGATAACACCACTTTAAGACACCGGAATTAATAATGACTTGCTGTTCAAAAAGCCAAAAGTCTTTGTCTCATTCAAATATACTATGGTGGCCTATAAATTTCAGGTTGCATGCCAAGCTCAAAATTCAATGGCATAAACTAAACTAAACTAAACTAAACTAAACTAAACTAAACTAAACTAAACTAAACTAAACTAAACTAAACTGAAACACTCAAGTCAGAATTCCTCCATCACCTTTTCCTCCTCAACCACATTATTTGTTCACCTTCAGATGCAGGTATGCATTTTTAGAAACGTGCTTAAATATTTTTGTTAAGGTTTTATTGAATGTCGAACAGAAGAGTGTTGATGTAATTGTGATAGACAGTGTCCCTGCACATACATTAACTGAAACCAGAGCTCAGTTTGCTTTCATTTGCATAATGGATAAACAATGCAAACCATCTGTACATGAGGTTTTAATGGTGGTCATGCTGTCTCTGTAGGGGACGACTGTCATGGCTTGCCCCGGGGAATGAATGAACAAACCTGGGAAAGAGTTTTGGTTGCCCATATTCAGGGAAGATGAATTCAAACGAATTAAATATAACTGAGATTAATTTTTAAGAGTATATTCATGCCAAAATTTGCATGCTCAATGGGGGAGAATTAATGTTTGTTGCTAAGCAAATTGCCCCCACAAATTAAAAGCATACCAGAAACAATTATGTATTTCAATTCAACCAACACTAACAGTACATTTGGGCTCTGGAAATTTCATAAGAAAAGAACAGAGAAGGGGAGACTCTGAAGGACCTATGCTTGTTTGAAATAGGAACTTTTTAATCTTTGCAGGGTCCTCTAATGAGCCAGGATAAATTGACAAGAAGCTCACAATTGCAAATAAGATAGAGCTATATTCTACGTTGTTTATTATAACATTTATATTGCACCTTTTCTCCAAGCCAATAGATACAAAACCACAATTTCATGGAGCTGGAAACACATGTTCAGAAACTTCAGTCAGACCCTTTTCACTGTCTTTTTCTAAAATGCACTCCACCATGGTTTTTGTCTTGCTTAGCTCTCAACTGTTTCCAGACCTGGGGTCTCCAACGTGGTGCATACGGCAGGGGCACTGTACCCCCAGAAACCACCCTTGGTGTCCACCAAGGCCCTTAGTCCCTCCAGACAGATAGATAGCTTGTTATGGGGAGTGTACTTCCCTCCTCTGTGTTTTATTTGATTTTTTTTTTTAAGGTGGCGGTATTTTGTCTGCTTGGGACAGGGGGCTATTATAACTCTTTTTTCTTCTGTGAAATTAGTGTTTTGTGGTGCTCATGGCAGTTTTTTAGATTTTCAAATGTGCTGCTGTCCTGGGTCCAAAAAATTTGGGAACTCCTGTTCTAAACCATACTCATAATGTGTGAAATGAGCACAGCTGGAGTGGACTGAAAGAGAGGTCAATTTACATTTCTGTGTTCTGAAATAAGTCACAATAAATAAATAGCCAGCATGAAAACCTTTCTAAACATCAAATGTAGAATTTCTGCAGGGGCTATTTGAAAAGGAGTACTATATGTGTTCTGTTCTGTTTCTCACAAACTGTCAAACTGGTTTCTAAAAATAGGGGAGGAATTACTTGCTTTTTATCTAGAAACAAATGGGATATTTGCATGAACAAGTAGTCAACGAAGCACAACCTATCCTGTTAGAATACAGTACCCAGATAATAAGAAACGGAGCCACGACCCCTCCCACTTCCCACTTCTCTCCCACCACAAAGTCATAGCTGTCAACGTTTTCCCCCTTTTTAAGAGAAATTCCCTTATTCCGAATAGGATTACTCACAAGAAAAGGGAAAAGTTGACAGCTATGCACAAAGTAAGTCCCACCATTTTCCAGCTCAGCTCCAATTGAACTGCTTTGATTACCACCCGGCACAGAAGTCAGGATCAGAATGGGCAAGGAAAACAAACTCCCTTTTCATCCTATAAGGCAACTTGTGAAATTACTGAGGCAGCACCTGCCTGCAGCTGGCAAATCTCTAATGCTGTAGGACTAGAAAGGGTCAGAAAATGGTGTCGTTCTCTAGAGATGTCAGTCCATTTCCTAAGGACTAGACTACTGAAGAAAGGTTGCCAAGGCAATCCCCCTCCCCAATTCTTTATTCCACCCCTTTCAGTTTAGTAACTGTACTTTGTTAAAAGACTTTGAAATGATATGCCTGGAATTAATGCACGGGCTTTGCTAAATGTCCTAGATGTCATTTGTAGAGAAACATGTTTTAAAAATGGTATGGAGAGCATTGAGATGCGATACTCACATCATTGGGAATGGTGAGTTCATGAGTACTGGCCGGGGGACTGGCATCCAAACCTGAGCATATGCAAGGGAAAATGGTTATAGCTTGAAGACATAGCACTGCACAGCGTCTGGTATTCCACCAAAATAGCAGACCTTGTGAATTTCTCAGACTGCACCAGGGCCAGAGGGTAAGGAAGGAACATGTTTTGGCAAAGTAACAAGGAAAGCACTAATACTACTAACCTAGAGCTCCTAGAATCAATTCTCTCTTAACCTGCCCATTTGGTTCTAATACAAATCATTACAAACTCCATAGGTACCGTATCCTCACCTCACCTTGCTTCCATTTCGGGATCAAAGATAAAACCATTCCTTAACAGTTGGCTCAAAAAGTTGCTGTTAATCAACAGAGCAAAAACACAGCCAGGACCTTGTGGTACCTTGGGGTTAGTGTTGGGGAGAACATGTCCAGGCCACGATGTCTGCCACAGAAGCCCATTTTGTGAAGCACATCGTATTCAGTCTCTCCACCCAGGCTGTTTTGGTTGCCAAACATAAACAAATTGGTTCCCACATTGCTACTCACTTTGCATTATGCTGATGCCCCTGACAAGTATGGAACATATCTTGACACCAAACTCAATATAAGGATAGAGTTCTACTGCAAGTGTACTCCAGAGGTAAGTGGTGTGAAGGTCAAAGGTATAAACTGGGGAGGGGGGAAGCAAAATTTCCTGTCATATTGGCAGCTATGAGCAAGTAAGAATGTAAGCCAGTGTGGTGTAGTGGTTAAGAGCGGTAGACTTGTAATCTGGGGAACAGGGTTTGCGTCTCCGCTCCTCCACATGCAGCTGCTGGGTGACCTTGGGCCAGTCACGCTTCTCTGAAGTCTCTCAGCCCCACTCACCTCACAGAGTGTTTGTTGTGGGGGAAGAAGGGGAAAAGGAGATTGTTAGCCACTTTGAGACTCCTGAAGGGGAGTGAAAGGCGGGATATCAAATCCAAACTCTTCTTCTTCTTCTTCTTCTTCTTCTTCTTCGAAGAAGAGCCTGCTGGATCAGGCCAATGACCCATCTAGTCCAGCATCCTGTTCTCACAGTGGCCAACCAGATGCCCATTATGGAGAACCAGTAAGCAGGGTTCCAGAACAAGAGCCCTCTCCCCTCCTGTGACTTCCAGCAAATGGTATTCAGAAGCATTGATGCTTCCGGCTGTAATAGCTTATATTGTTTCAATTTCTAATCAAATGTCCAAGGTCCATCATCATCAATTCCACAGTAGATGCACGCTTTAGCCTGATGATGACATTAATCAGGTTTAAGCAGTACAAACAGGAAATAATTTTTGAGCTGACAACATGACCTCTCACTGAATCAGGGAGTGTTCATTAATTGGCGCAGTTCAGGCAACACAGTCAGTGAAATTTTGGCTTACCCAGACTGCGCAAATGTGTTGACTGTCCAGCTTTGCTCCCCACCCCCAGTCCAAAGCTAAAGTTTGTCATAGCTTATCATCAGTCCCTGGGATTGTGGTCAAGCTCTTTCCCACTGTAGCTACTGTATTTTGCCACATCTATTAGACTTTATTGTTGCATTTATTTCTTGTAAGAATAGGTCGCAAGACAAGAGATTTCTGCTTTGAAATCTATGACTAAAATATATATTGATCTGCTCCTTTAATTTACCTACCCTTATATGTAATGCTATATATATTGAATAAATTGCCCAATTTGAAACCACAGTATTCTTTTTTAGAAAAGTCAAAGAACTGTGAAAACTTTCACAAAGTAACTTGCTCCATCTCAAATTGCCCCATATCCAAAACTGCCTCTCACTCACAGAACAGCTTAAAAAAATTCCTCCCAGTAGCACCTTAGAGACCAACTAAGTTTGTTTTTGGTATGAGCTTTTGTGTGCATGCACACTTCTTTAGATACACGAAAGCTCATACCAATAACAAACTTAGTTGGTCTCTAAAGTGCTACTGGAAGGAATTTTTGTATTTTGCTTCGACTATGGCAAACCAACATGGCTACCTACCTGTCACAGAACAGCTGTTTTCCACCTCACACTACAGCAAGAAAAGTGAAACTAAATCCAGACGTGTTGTTTGCCTTGCACGATCGGTAGCACAAGTGAATGCGTGAGAAGTGCTATCAAGCCTGGTGTGAATTCTTGGTCTTTTGAGCAAGTATTTGCAGAACAATGCTAGCCAACGTTTTCCTTTCACTCAAAGTTCTTAGTATCCAACCCAATGACTTGAAGAATGAGAACATGTCCCTGACCACCTCAGTCATAATGATTCACTCTTTATACAGCACATTTCCAGTGCCAAATTTACTTTATGCAATTTCAACACCATGTTGAAAAAGCAAGGAATGTATAATTAATTTCTCCCCAAAGAAGATGGATATTTGCCTGCAAAAATATGATTTTCCATGGAACTTAACAGTTCTCACATAATTATTTTGAACCTGTAGTCGGCCCACCAGATGTTGCCAGACTCCAACTCCCATTGGCCTGAGTCCACAGGGACAATGGTCAGAGATGAGGGAGTTTCACAACATCTGGAAGGCCAGATATCCCATTCTTGCTCCAGATACTCATTTGAAAGAATAAGTGTAAATTTAGAGACCCACCCACTGACAGGGAAGCTTTCCTTGTTTCTTTTGGGACTGGTTGCAAAGAAGAGGCAGTAATAAGAGGTCTGTATCTGTATCACTCTGTGTGATTTATAAAATGTTGCAGCAAAAGAGGCTGTCTGGAGGTTTTCATCCAATTTATTTCAGCCCAGGTTTTGCATTAGTTAATTTCCTATCCACAATGGCCTCAGATAAGTGGCTGGGGAAACCCAGCCAGATGGGCGGGGTATTATTATTATTATTATTATTATTATTAATTATAAGATTGAAAGGAAAGATTCCCTGGACTGCACAAAGATTCAAGGCTGCACGCTCAACTACAACTTTCCTTTTAGGCTGCTCCCTTTGACCGTGCCTGGAAGCAGATCTGCTGCAAATTACAAGCAATATAATGCGAAATAAAAGCAAGACTTAAAATTTCAACATTTAAAGGAAATGAAGTTAGCGTGCTTATTCTCTAGTTCATCACTCACTTCTGTGATCCCTTAGGCTTCCAGTTTTAATATGGCAGTTTGCCTCTCCGTGATCTTGTAATGAAACAGCTTCTTATTTGCCCATTTGCTAACACCCAGCAAGCAATCTGGTGGAGAACTGAACTCAGACTCCTCCCTCCCTTCCAGCAGAGCTGATCAGCAGAAGTCCAGCTTCCTTGAAAGAGCTACCAGTATCTATGCCTTCCCAGCACTGAAGCCTGTGTTCATGCAGTGTTAGATCAGGGGCAAATCTTAGGTCTTGTGTATGCAATACTCACAGATACTCAATTCTTAAATTTTATTTTGCTGTTTTTGAAAATAAGCAAGGAAAATTACATGTGAATATTTGCCATTGTTAATTTTAACCAGATGTGACATTGATTGCCTGAATGCAATTAGCATGTACATTTTAAACAAGTGAACAGCAGACATGGGGAAACCTGAACAGGCATAGGACTGAGAGGAAGGAGGAACCTCTGTCCCTGACAGGCCCACTCTCCACCTCTGAAGCTGCTCTCTGCCTTTCAAGGGAAGCCTCTGATAGCACTAATGAGAGCTTCCCTTGAAACAACTTTGGAGAGGTGCTTTTTCTTGGGATCATGGTAGGGGAAGAAAGTCAAACTCTTCCTCCCAAGCCCCATGGTCCCAAGGCATTCCAGGCTTTCTCATGTCTACATCTCACATAACAACATTCCAGCACACTCCCCATGACTGGCTTATAGCACAGATTGTTTACTAAGAGTCCCAAAACTAGGTTCAGGACCCAGATGAAAAAAACACAGGTAAGCAGCAGAATTTGGCTACCTCTGGAGCTGAGACACCATTTAAAAAAGTAAACTAAATCCCAATTCATATTGGAAACCTGGTACTCAGGAGGGGGCTTTAACCATATTCTCCTGTAATGCTACTTTTTATCAGAATTCCTCTCTAACACAAGTTGTGCTGCAAAACATGAAAGTATTCATATGGCTCTTGTGACTTTTCACACCAAATAGATGCTTGGTGGGGGGATTTTAAGCTACCCAGGTCATATGGTGGTGGTGGTGGGGTTGCAGTGATTTTTAGGAAGTCATTAGTTTACACCAGGTGTCCTATTAGGAAGACCCAGTTTTCTGAGTGCATGTTCTGGAAGTTGGACAATATGGCAGTACAGGATTCCTTTTGGTGTACCGACCTCCCTGCTGCACCAAGGATTCCCTGCCTGAGCTGCTTTAGGACGTGGTGGATGTTCTCCTGGAGACACCTAGTTTGGTTGTCCTGGGGGATTTTAAGATCCACGCCAACATGACCTTACAAGGGGCAGCTCGGGACTTTGCCTCCATGGGGCTGTCCCTGAATAAGTCTGGCCCAACCCATAGCCATGGACATGCCTTGGACTTGGTGTTTACCTCTATGGATGTTGGTGATCTGACACTAAGTAAAAGTGAAACAAAAGAAGTGCCATGGTCAGACCACTTCCTGGTGCAACTGGACTTCTCCGCGACCCTTCCCCTCTGCAGGGAGGTGGGACCGATTTGGATATGGTCTGCCCCTGCCACTTAATGGATCCAAATGGTTTCCAGAGAGTGGTAGGGGATGTTTTATCCCATGTTGATGGTCTTTCAGCTGATTCCCTGGTGTCCCTGGTGGAGCTAACCAGGGCGATTGACTGTCTGGCTCTGAAGCTCCCTCTCTGATTGCATGGAGCCCGGACAGCCTCACGGTTTTCCTTGGAGCTGAGGGTGATGAAACAATCACTGAGATGGCTAGAGCGCCAGTGGCAGAAAACTCATTCTGAATCTGACCGGACACAGGTTAGAGCTCAAGTGGCAATAGCGACGACAAAGAAGATCTTCTTCACCGCCTCTATTGCATCTGCAGAAAACAGCAGCAGGAGACCGGTAAAGGCCCCAAGATCTGCTGCAATGATTTTGCAAAGTTTTTTTTTTTTTTGCAGATATAGTCGCTCAGATTCAGAAGGAGGTAGATGCCACCATGGGAGCAGGGCTGGGGCGGGAGAGTGCTAGAATCCTGTCTAGTCAGGCTGCGTGGGATCAATTCCATTCTGTTACCTCCGAGGATGTGGAGAGACTGCTTGGACGAGTGAAACCAACCACCTGTCTCCTTGATCCTTGCCCATCCTGGCTCATAAAAGCGAGCTGGGAAGGGCTGGGTGATGAGCTCCGCAGGGTGGTGAATGCTTCTCTCTGTGAGGGAGCCTTCCCAGACCCACTGAAAGAGGCAGTAATTAAACCGCTTCTTAAAAAAACAAACTTTAGACCCGGCCAATATGGCCAACTATTGCCCAGTCTCAAATCTTCCATTCTTGGGCAAGGTGATTGAGTGGGTGGTTCTGAACAACTCCAGGCACGCCTGGAGGATGCGGACCATTTGGATCCCTTCCAGTCGGGATTCAGGCCTCATCACGGGACTGAAACTGCCTTGGTCGCACTGGTTGATGATCTCCGGCGGGCTAGGGACAAAGGTGAGAGCTGTTTCCTAGTTCTGCTGGATCTCTCAGCCGCCTTTGACACTATCGACCACGACATCCTTCTGGACCATCTAGAGGGGCTAGGAGCTGGGGGCACCGTCATACAGTGGTTCCACTCCTTTCTCCTAGGCCGTGTCCAGAAAGTGGTGTTGGAGGATGAGTGTTCAGACCCCTGGGCTCTCACTAGTGGTGTGCCTCAGGGTTCCATCCTCTCCCCCATGCTTTTTAACATCTACATGAAGCCACTGGGAGAGATCATATGGGAGTTTGGGCTGGGTGTTCATCAATATGCAGATGATACCAAGCTCTACCTCTCTTTCAAATCAGATCCAGTGAAGGCGGTGAAGGTTCTGTGTGAGTGTCTGGAGGCGGTTGAAGGATGGATGGCGGCTAATAGATTGAGGTTGAATTCTGGCAAGACAGAAGTACTGTTTTGGGGGGACAGGTGGTGGGCAGGTGTGGAGGACTCCCTGGTCCTGAATGGGGTAACTGTGCCTCTGAAGGACCAGGTGCACAGCCTGAGAGGCATTTTGGACTCATAGCTGTCCATGGAGAAGCAGGTCAATTCTGTGCCCAGGGCAGCTGTCTACCAGCTCCATCTCGTATGCAGACTGAGACCTGGCCATGGACTGTCTTGCCAGAGTGGCGCATACTCTGATTATCTCCCGCTTGGACTACTACAATGCACTCTATGTGGGGCTACCTTTGAAGGTGACCCAAAACCTACAACTAATCCAGAATGCGGCAGCTAGACTGGCGTCTCGGAGCGGCTGCCAAGACCACATAACACCAGTCCTGAAAGACCTACATTGGCTCCCAGTACGTTTCCGAGCACAATTCAAAGTGTTGATGCTAACCTTTAAAGCCCTAAATGGCCTCGGCCCAGAATACCTGAAAGAGTGTCTCCACTCCCATTGTTCTGCCAGGACACTGAGGTCCAGCGCCGAGGGCCTTCTGGCAGTTCCCTCACTGTAAGAAGCCAAGTTACAGGGAACCAGGCAGAGGGCCTTCTTGGTAGTGGCGCCTGCCTTGTGGAACACCCTCCCATCAGAAGTCAAAGAAATAAACAACTATCGGACTTTTAGAAGACATCTGAAGACAGTCCTCTTTAGGGAAGCTTTTAACATTTGATTAATTATTGTATTTTAATATTTTGTTGGAAGCCGCCCAGAGTGGCTGGGGAAACCCAGCCAGATGGGCGAGGTATAAATAATAAATTCTTTTTCTTCTTATTATTATATCAGGTTTGAAAGCAGTGTGTCAAGTGGAGGGTTGCTGTTCAATGTACAAAACCCCAAAGCTCACTAAGGTGCACAGAACTAGTTGCATGAGTTTTGAATCCTGGCCACTGCTTATAAAAACCCACTCATAGGACGTTGGAGAGGTTTAGAGGAGAGTAGTTTCACAGGTTGACTGAAAACAAAAAGGAGGAGCCAAAATCCTGTTCTTATACAGAGCAATTATTCTGTAAAAGAGGAGACATTTCAGTTCTGCAATTTCATTTTATCCCAGTGTTTTTCTAAAAAAAATATATAGGATTCACTGTATACCATTATAGCTTAAGCAGTTCATATTGTGTTATACTAACATATTAATGCCCACTGAGAGTCAAACTATCTCATCAGCATAACTTGAGCAGTCAGTTTGTAAGTGGCTACAAAAGTGGTAGAATCCAATTGAAAAAATATTTATAAATGCAAATAGTACCCTGTGTATTTGCCTATAGCCTTTGCTTTACCTGATGATTGGCCCATCAGATTTTGAGCTTCTTCGGAGGAATGTAAGGGCAGCTTTTCTCCTGAAGAGCAAAGAAGAAACAGATTTAATGTTTTTTGCCTTCAAGGAGATAAGCAATGTCACTTCATCTAGGAAGCTCAAAATATGATGAACAAAATGGCAGAACACGCATTTTGTGATTGCCCAAATGAAATGAAGATGTATTAAATAGATACACGTAACACATGGAATGTAGTATCCACTAATTGAGTGTTCCGTTGAAATGATTTCACTTTACTTAATAATTTACTAACATTTGTGAGGCACAATAGCACCTACTAAGTTTCTGTCAGAAGCCCTTAAAGTCTTCGCCATGCTTCGAATAAAGGGCTTATCCACTAGAGTAATGGCTCCCTCTCAGTATTTCTCATGAAAGCATGAGCTTTACCTGCTAAACATTAATTAACAATGAATTCATGTCTTTGAATACATGAATGAAACAGTGACCAAACAGTGACCAAAACCATGACAGAGAACTAGAAGGAATTTGCATCCTCTCAACTGACACTTTCGATGCCCCCATAAACAAAGTGTTGTTGGCCACATGGATGTCTTGCAGCAGACAAAATGAGCAGGTGACTTGCAGACGCATAACCTGTCTATTTCTCAGCAAGGTAAAGAGCAAAGTAGATAAAAATGCCCATGAGTGGATTGAACTCATACCCACAATGAAGAAAAAACTGGATTATTATTCTAGTGCTTTAACATATCTCAAACCGATACTTTGGTTACAGATCCTATTTTTTTTAAAAAAACCATTAAACAAATTGAACTTAGAAAGAGAGAGAAACTGCATAGGTAAGAAGAGAAGGAAATCTGTAAAGGGTATTTGGGTACGTACCAGGGAAAGCGGGGGTGGTCTGTCCAAGGGGAGTATAGGGGGTTTGCTGCATAGCCAACTGGTGGAGCTTGGTCAACTGCTGAGGGGTAGGAGGGACATTAGAACTAAGAAGGTTATTGTTATAGAATACAAGTCACACCAAAAAACTAAGAACAAAATTATAATTAAAAGGAAAAAAAACACCAGGAAGCCATGTGGAAACATGGCAAACACAGCTTTAACAGAAGGACTTGGCCTGGGTAAATACGGTAATGCCCAAATCTGTGGCAGTTGTGCTCGATCAGGGTCTGAAATACAGCAGCCTACTTTTGGTGTTTTTATCCCTGTAGCTAAAACAACTAAATAAAATTCTGCCTTGCATCTTCTGGAACAAAACTGGGAAACATCTGGACCACCAAGAGTGCACACATAAAGCACTTTCAGCAGCAAGTTGGGCACCTTAGCAGAGGAGCTAACTCTGCTCCTGAACTGGAGCTGGGATTTGGTGCCCAAGGCAGGAAACGTTCTAGGGACCAAAGCAGTAGTGCGAGTTTAGGAAGTAGGTAGGCCAGGTGGAAAGTCCAATGTGTGTGGGTTTGGCCAAAATAGGTATGTATTTCAGACCCCGTTCATCCCTTGTTGTGCTCAGAGACTTCTAAGAGCCCCTTAACAAAGAGCTCATAAAGAGGAGTGCATCTGGAATACATCTCTGCTATTACCCAAGAAGGAAAATAATGGCAAAGCATGTCCACTTTCAAAATTTTGCTGTGCGGGCTCAGGGAGTAATACGATTCCTCAGGGGTAGGCAATGTGGGGCACTCCAGGTGTTGTTGGACTCCCAACTCCAATCAGCCAACATGGCCAATGCTCAGGGATGACAGGAACTGAAGTCTAGCAACATCTCAAGGGAACCCCATTGGCCACTCCTGCTTTAGATGGCATAGGAACAACAAATCAGCCATAGGAACATACTACCAAGCCAGTCAGGCCAGCCCCCTGAAATGCAAGGCACGGGAAGCTTATACTTTCAATTCTAGGCAAAAATAACTGCAAAACTCTTGCTCCTGCAGCATATTGGAGGGAAGGGATGCAGGGAAGTCTGACATTGGTTTGGTAATAGTCAGGGTGAAGCACTGAAGGCAGAACACCTGGGAGGCTATTCAAGAAGACAGGTAGGAAGGTAAAGGGGAGTTTGAAAAATAGAGCTTTCAATCCATTGTCAGAGTTGGCAAGCAAAACACCAGAAGAAAATGGCATGCAAATTATCTCCACTTTTAAAGAAGCTCACAGATAGAAATCAGAACCTAAAGTAACTAATAATACTTTTCAAATGAAACTCAAAGCAAATATCACCCTCAAAAGTCCGGCATGTATTTAAATTTACCCTTAATAATTGCATCTTTCAGAGAAAATTATCTATGTTCCTAAGGTCA
Organism: Podarcis erhardii; assembly: GCF_964252035.2. Taxonomy (NCBI): domain Eukaryota; kingdom Metazoa; phylum Chordata; class Lepidosauria; order Squamata; family Lacertidae; genus Podarcis; species Podarcis erhardii. The sequence continues at coordinate 134,577,101 of NC_138497.1, read as the reverse complement.
GAGGCAGCATGATTCCCACACAGTTGTACTGAAAGGAGGCAATGAACCATTTTTCCTGTTGTTTATCCTTGTCCAGTTTGCATGGTTTCTGCTCATAACAGTTTGATTTCTTGTCCATTTCCACTACCTTTCTTCATTTAGGCTTATCCTACACCACATGCAGCCACACTAATTCTGGTAGTAAGAGCAGTAGATTTAATAAAAAGGTCTGTGTGAATATATGAAAAAGGAAATTATAGAGATTTCAAAGCTATAGAGAGAGTTTCCTTTGAAAGTCCTCTTTCTGTCTCCTAGGAGAGATGCAGCATTTCCTGATCAGTGTAATTTCTTCGTCTTGCTCAACCCACTGGGTGGCATATTCTTCTACATTTTCTAGCCACTTCACCAGATGTGGCTTTTATTCAGAGCAGTGGAAATAATTTTGAAAGAAAATAGGGTCATTCTTTTCATTAGTAAATCCAAAATACTTTTTAACATAATGGGTTCAATCCAGAATTAAATATGGTGAAAACTGGACTTCCCTTAACAGCCCCTTGAAAATGTTCTACCAAGAGTTGAGAGGAATGGAGCAGCTATAGAATAAGGTCTGAGGGGGGAGATGGACCCCCCCCCACCAAAATTGCAGGGTGGGGGGTGGGGAGGCTCCTTCTGCAAGAAGAACAGTTATAAGACAGATTTTTTAAAGAACCAGATAACTAATCAGCTAAACTCCTTTAATTTGAATGCAAAACAATTTTGAAAGAAGGGTTGGTGTATAAAATCTCAGTTTGCCATCTCATGATATTGATGCTTCTGTGATAAATCAAACAATTGATATAACACACTAGGCTATCTTAAAACCTTGGGGCTATAGAGTCAACCTTAACTGGAAAAAAATGGTTAAGTTGAACACTGTCAATGGAAGATTAGGAAATCAATGTATGCAATGCTCACAAAACAGAAAAAGGCAATAATTCATAGAACCTTTTGGCAAATGTGTTTTCTAACATAAATTTATAAGCCCCCCCCCAATGCATTGGTATTTATTTAACTACACCATAGACAGATTAATAGAAACTGCTCAAGAATCTAAACATTCCAGCAAGAATAAATGAAAATGGCAAGGCTCTGGGTGTGATCCTCGAGTTCACTTAGGGTCATAGCAATGTGCAGGGAGAATCTTTATTTATGGCTGGCCTGGCCTACAAGTTCAGCAGAACAAAGAATTACATAGCAGGAAAAAGCATTGGGATTTTCCTCAATAGTTTGTTGAAAGTGTCCTGGTGCAGCATGAGAACCGTGTCCTTTTCTAGTCAAATACAATCATATAAATATATGCACAAGTACAGTATTCAGAAAAAGGACTGCCAGAGAAGCAATCTGCAGAAAGACAACTTCTATATTAAGCCCTCCTGAAATGGGAATTAAGTGAGTCTAATTTTCTCTGCACTGCAAGCCTATGGCAACATAAATTACTAATTTTGTTTTGTGCATCGAGTGTACAAGTTGTCATTTGTCAGTTGTGTAAGATAAAGATGTTTTCCCTGGGAGTAATATTTGTCTTGTAGAGATATCTGACTTTTCCAGCTTTCAAACTGCAATATTTTGTTTCTAGGAAAATGTGATACTTTCCAAAGCGCAGATCATTTTTTTAAAAAAATTGTACAAATGTCACAAGTACCTTTTGGCTAATGCCTGTAACATCCCTTGCCATCGTCCCTATGCTCTTGCCATTTCTGACTTTTAGAGGCTATGAGCTGCCTTCTGATGCATATCTGTTACAGGACCACTAAGGAAGTCTTTTTTTATTTTTAATATAGCATAATGCCCTGCCATTTCAACCACTTGAATTAATGAAGCAAGCAGTGTAATCCTGGCTTTCTGGTTGCTGTGTAAATCTATTATTATGAAGTTCCCCTTTGGTTAGTACTTAACTAGAATATTTTATGTTGTAGCAGGAAGAGGACTTGTACATGTCCTGTCTGAGGATGAGAGGGTGGCTTGGGATGAAAGCAAACAGCAGTGCCAGCCTTGTTTCATGGCTATTCCCACCACGATTATCCTCACTGCCTTGTCTAACGGACACTCCAGGTCCTCTCAACAAGGTCCTCTTCACAACAAGTCAATAGACCCAACTGTAGCCACATAGGATCTGTAGGGTACGAGCCTCCTACTTTCTAACCTAAAGAGTTAACTTTTCATCATCTGAAAAGTGTTTCTAATTTTTGGTGTTTTCTGTACCATTTCTGATTAGAGATGTATTTGGTGAGGTGAAGATTCCTGTTCACAATATTCATGCCCCTGCTATACACTGGGCACAGTGGCAGGTTCCTTATTATTATCTTCAGTTCCTTTCCAAAATTTTCCTGTCACTTGGCTTACCTGACAGAAGACACGGCACTGTGCCACTGTGAGCCATACAACCCAGCTGAATGCAAAAAGAAAACTGTCCAAAATAACTTCCTCCTTCTGCTGCTGCTGCCACTGCAAACACATATCCTCAGACCAATGCAAAACTTGAGGCCGAGTTCTCTCTAGGCCTGAGTCTGGGTTGCCCCCAAGACTGAGCAAAAAGTACCTCTCCATGTTGTTTCTGGGCTGTAAGGCTGTGATAGACATTTCACCATTTTCCACCATTCAACAGTTTGGGTTGGTGACTAAACGAAAATTCTCAGATTTTGCCCTCCCTTCCACGAAAACCCACTTCGGGTTCATTTAATACTGAATGAAACTCTATAGTTTGTTCTTATTGATAGATGAAGTGTGCAATGAACTAAGGGTGTGAGACTGGAAGGGGTGGCCATGGCTACTTTCAACAATATTAATAATAATAATAATAATAATAATAATAATAATAATAATATAATAATATAATAATAATAGGTTGCATTGACTGTTGCAAGCAAAATTCCCCACCTTATATGTGGGTGGAGAAGTGGGAGAGGTTGTCCACTGTTTAGTCTCCCTTCTGCCTGAAATTCTCCATCATTGGCAGTAAGCCCCCCCAAAAGGAATTTTTTAAAAAAAATCTCAGAATATTATATTGTCTATTTAGATGTTTTGGCTCAGACCTGGTTATACCACTTCAGATAACAGGTGAAGGCCCGAATATCTCCATACGAAAAGATGCCTTCTCATTTCCAGAAGAAGGCAAAGCTGGAATGCTTCTTCGTGTTATTCTAAACACAAGAGTTGTTTAAGAAGAAGTAAAACTAAAACTGAGCTCCCTCCTGTAGGCTGGAATGGTTCCATCCCAATACAAATTTATTCTCTCCGCCAATCTCTAACCTCACCAAAGAAACATTTCCAAATAACATTAGAAGATTATGTCTAGGTGTGGCTTATATTTCTTTTCAGAGATGATGATGCATAAGAAACAAATCAAACCTTTGCTAAGTATATAAGTACATCTGTTCACTTTCCTCCATGGACAAGGTGCCAGAACATGAATAACAATGGCAAACTTTAAACATGATTTCTTTCCCCTAGGTTTGGGAGGAATGGTTTCAGCATCATCAGGTATTCAGACATCTTTTCCATTATAACTGAGGATATCTACAATGACAGATTGTAGAATCACTCGGGAAGTGAAGTCTGAGAGAAGCACACAGTGTTTAACAATTCTGGGTATATTCTCTATATTATCAAATAAGCAAATGTATAACTTAGAAGGGTGCATCTGTTTGCGGGCAATTTATGAGGAAGGAGAAGCAGAGGGAAAGGTTTTGAATGGCCAATATTTGAGGCACAAAATGCATATTTGTGTGTGTGTGTTTGTGTGTTGTACACACACTTACACACGCACAATGTAGCAAAGGGATAGCACAGAATAATTTCAATAATTTCACAACAGGCCAAGTCCTCAGCAGAAGTATAGTTGAGTGCTAATAGGTTAAAGGCTAATACCAATACTACACACGGCCATTTACTTTGAGAAAAGTTGTATTAATATTAATTTCTAATATTAATATTTGTTGCATTTGGCAGTAGCATGCAGATGACATAAGAAAGCAAACTTCTTATACAAACAGTGAAGGTAAAACTCACATCTGGGTGTGGAATAGCGTATTGTCCCTGAATTGTATAGGCCTGCAAGAGAGAAACAACACACAGTGTAAGAATTTGTCAGTAGTGTCTAATGACTACTTACACCACAGTTGGAGGGAACTAATTGGTTTTATAATTTTCTCTCATCCCTATGGTAATACACCAAGTATCTCAAGCTCATCTGTTCTTCTAGACAGATTTATACATTCATATCAAATACACCTTCATATACAGAGTGACAAAATATATGTACCTAATGAAACATTTAATAAAACTGAGAGCCAGTTACCCACTGTAAGGGCTCTTGAGACTTCATTACCAAATAATGTCATAAAACTTCAAACTTCCACTAGCGTTCAATATGGAATGTCAAATTCAGCCTTCTTTATAACTGCAGAACTGGCATTCTGCATCGTATAATATCTGTGGAACTGGTTGACTCAGACCAAATGTGTACCAGGGAGCGGGCCACATATGGACAAAGATTAAGCTGTGGTTAAGGAGACTGAGCAATTAATTCAGAGTTTGACACACATATGCTGATACACAAAGGCCACTACAGGTGATTCCACTTCTGTCAGTTTTGAATGCTTGCTCTGAAACAACACAGATGTGCAAGAAGATTGAGAGCTACTACAGAATGTCTCAACTGAGGAAATGTGAATTGAGCCAGAACATGGTGGGTTTCAATCTTCTCATTTGTTTGTGGCATCTTAACATGTTCCAGTGACCATTGCATAATAAGAAAAACCACCTGGTGACAACTTTACTATCTCTCTCTCTTTTGTCTCTAACCCACTCTACCCCCATATCTTCTGCCTAAGACATCCTGCCTCAAAAGCTGCTGTTTGGTGTGACAATTACATTGCACAGATTCAGTGCATATTTCATCTCTTCATTCTTAGAGGTCTGTCCAATATTACTGCCTCAAGACACCAATGATTAGACACAGCAGATCATCAGAGGAACTGCTTCTGTGAATTGACATCCTGTTCAAGTATTTATTCTGGGTAGAAATGACTATTATTATTATTATTATTATTATTATTATTAACCACTCTATACCCATAGGTCCTTCAGAGTGTCTTTTGCAGGTGGTCCGTGCCCTTATTTTTTCCCAGGGTTCACATGTAGAAAGCGTACACACATTCAGGTGTACATGCAGAGGCTTCTGTGCAAATGATACCTTGAATGCAAGAAGTATTGGGGCAGAACTAATGGCTGTGACCTCAGTCATCCTCCCCCACATTCATTCCTACCCAAAATAAAAAGATTGCATTGCTAAGATCACCTCAGAATGGATCAAGGGGAGCATAAGTTCTGAGCAGTGACCTGTGCCTAGTCCTGTCTAACAGAACTTCTGGAAGCTGGAGAAGCCCCCAAGCTTTGCAGTGTGGCCTTTCAGTTGCACAATCCCCTAGTTTGGCAATATTAGGGTTACTTCATTCCTTGCAGGCTGCCATACATTCTTGTGGACAACGTAACTCGGCCACATAGTTTGCAAGTAGTTTACAACAACAGTTCTAATATTTCTTGTGCATTTCTGTTACACGCTGTGTTTACTGCATGAATAGAATTTTTGAAGTTGGACTACAACCCCCTTGTTGTATTAATGGCCCACTTCAAGTCATATAAAAGCACTTTGCCCTTGTTAGTTGTTAGAGACAGGAGCAACACCCCCCCATGAGTTTATGGCTAGGCTAAATATCCCCATTCCCAACATTTTCCAGTAGCTCCTCTCAAAAGCCATGATCTTAGATCTCAAATATTCACCTTCTGAAACTTGCTCAAACATGAATGCTGCTAGGAGAACACACCAAAATGTGCCACATCAAAGCAAAGCACCCAGTCTAAAATTTACATTAATTTGTCACAGCTACTCCACTGGAATTCCATAAGACCATAGCCTAGTATTGGACATGTCAGCTGCTAAGGAGTCTGTAATGCTATACAGTTCCTTAGCCTGCGCACAGATGATGCAAAATCCCAGTCTCACATCCTGGAGAAGATCAATTCCTCTTCCATGTAGTTGGTTTATAAATATGCAATATTAGCCCATTTTCTACACACATGTATTTTACATGATTCTAAAGTATAGACAACACAAATGCACAGCTGTAATTTTTATGAGTGAGCCAGACTCTTGGTTCAGAAGTGTATATTAATCTCTTAATCTGAGGGCTGTCTCCAACAAAATCATCCTATTAGCACTAGGGCTAATTTTGGCGTCCCTCACTCTTGTCTCCCCATGTGTTCCCCCAAATCTGCTTTAGAGGGTTGAGGGCACCCAGGGAGACGAAGTCCTGATCCACAGGCAGAAGTGCCTGAGCTAACGGAATAATTTCACTGGATACAACCTTAAGAGTCTGCCTTGTTTTATATCAAGAATTTCTAAATAAAGTTTTGCAGTTGCCCTAAAATAAACCCTTTTCTGTTTCTTGAATATAATGGAAATGAACAACACACTGTATAAATAACTACAACTAAAGATGCCTTTCTGCCAAAGAAGTTTATTGTTCAGGAAGGCATTTCTTATAAGTTAAAGTGATTTAAAGACAATTCCAATATAAATGGGATAAAAATGGACAACCACTTGCAAAGGGAGAGTAATAACAGCAAAGGAAAATAGATGTCTAATTCTTTGAAAAAAAGGAACTGGATTTAAGAAGTAAAAGTTTGAGAAAGAGGAAATCCTCAAATTAGAGTTAGAAATGGAGGCTGAAAAGAACTGAGCAGTGCTTGAGATTTGAGTTCGAAACGCTGCTGGATATTGATTTCCAAATCAACTGGTCCCCCCCCTTTTAATTTAAACGTTTTCCCTCATTTTAATACACCCTTAAATGTACACATTCCCAAATATTTGTTAGTGATACTGGCAAAGTTTGCCTAAGCCTGACTTGGAAATCAAGTCTCCTGGAAGCTTGACTGAAAGGAGAGGCCAGTTTTACCACCGTAGCTCCAATGTGGGTTGTTCTGCAGTTCAGATCAAAGTATGATATTCTAAAACAATCAATTCCCTATACACACCCAAATGCATATGCCATTTTTGTGTATATCAGGAAACAAAGAATGCCTTCTAAAATGGGTTGCTGTTCAATTTGGATGACACCAAAAAAGTAATTTGCGAGATCTGAGAATTTAGCAATAAGGTATTTCCTCAGAAGACATGGGGAAAGGGTTGCTCAAGGCACCAACCTTTCTATGTTAGGAGCTACAGTGGTACCTCACAAGACGAATGCCTCGCAAGACGAAAAACGCGCAAGACGAAAGAGTTTTCCGGTTTTTGAGTCGTTCCGCAAGACGAATGTCCCTATGGGCTTGCGAGTTCTTGCGAGTTTGTTTCCTTTTTCTTAAAGCCGCTAAGCCGTTAATAGCCGCTAAGCCGCTAATAGCCGTGCTTCGCAAGACGAAAAAACTGCAAGACGAAGAGACTCATGGAACGGATTAATTTCGTCTTGCGAGGCACCACTGTACTGTTCTCATGTGCCAAACACTCTATTCACTTACAGATAGGTAGCCGTGTTGGTCTGCCATAGTCAAAACAAAACAAATTCCTTCCAGTAGCACCTTAAAGACCAACTAAGTCAGTTCTTGGTATGAGCTTTCGTGTGCATGCACACGAAATGAGTGTGCACACGAGATGAGTGTATCTGAAGAAGTGTGCATGCACACGAAAGCTCATACCAAGAACTGACTTAGTTGGTCTTTAAGGTGTTACTCTATTCACTGACAGCTGAATTGGATTTTGTTTTTGCCATGCTTTTGTTTTGCCAGATGTTGAGTTGTGATGTGAGCTACGAGTGTCTACGGGCATCTGTCAGTGGAACAGGGGAGGAGGGAAGCAATTCTCAGCAATTTCTAGTCCCCTCATAGCACCCTGCAACACCCCCCCCCCATTAGGAGTCCTGCAGAAGTATTAGGAGAATTAGGAGATGGGGCTGCAATTAAAAATCATCTCCTTTTTCTTTACTGGGTGGATGCCAACACCCATTTGCTTCCATCCTATACTTTAGTGCATTGTTTTTTATTCTATTTTGTACTGAATTGTATTGTTAACGGTCTTGGTAGCCCTGACAAAGAAGCAGGCTGCTATTGCTTGGGCCTCCGTAGCCCTCATAACAGATCAACAGATGAGGATCCCAAACACTTTATTACTTAGTATGATTTGGCAGTGTTCCTTCTGTCTTACTCTCCCTTTTGAGAAGCATAAGCTGGACCCAAAGCTCTTTAATTAGGTTGCTATTTTAGAGAAAAGGCATCAAGAGTGATAAACAAGTGTTAGGGGCCATTATGGCATTTTTATCCTCCCAACAAATCAGCATGAATGCACAGAACAGAGGTAACATTTGTGGTCAGGCAAAATATCTAGGTAGATAAAATCTGCAGAAATTTATTTAGTTGATGAGGTATGAGTATGCAAATGCTGTTTGTTAACTCAAATGGGAGGAACAACATGAATTTTCCAGTTTTACTACTCGGCAACTTGCAAGAATATGCTTATAAAACATTTAATTATTTCTAATCTTGCTGTGAATTTATGTGTTTGCATCATGTGGTTCCATACTTTTCTTACAATCAATAGCACTGGTTATGATTTTGGTGGACTCTTATCCATTAAATAAGCATACGCTTATGATTTTTATTGTGTCTGCTAAAATATCAAGTATGATACAAAAATGAACTGGTTCTTTTATAGAGCCAAACTGTATGGTATGTTGGAATTCTGTATCTGCAATTTCCCAGATAATTTTCTTCTTTAAAAAGTAGCCCAGAGGTGGTGGTGTGATTTGGCTGGGTTCATGGCACAGGGAAGTGCCTTAATTCTTTGCTAACCACCCAACTTAAATCCCACCTCTCAAAGTGCAAGGAAAAACAACCTGGCACATTTTTTGTGAGCTGAATCTCTCAAATCAGTCTCCCTTGTGAAAGCTTTTTGCAGAAGGAAGTCCAGTGTAATGTGTTACTTGGTTCTGTTAATTTACAGCCTGATTTTAATGTCAAGATTTGGAGACTCAAACACATGATTCGTTTATTTTAATCTACTGCATTGTTTTTTCATTGTGAGTACCATTTTTGGACTCTGTCACAATGAGAAAAAATATTTCAATTAGATACTAATGTAAAATGGCCCTGGAGAAAACTGAGTAATTGTACTGAAATTAGTTAAATAACTGTCAGGGAACTGCCATCAGTGCCGGAGGAAGAGAGCAAAATCCAGAGAGATTCCAGAGAGCGTCCCGGGATTAGGAGAGGCAGCCCATCTTCTAGGGAAGAGAATCAGTGTAGCACCAGTGGAGAAGGGGGGCAGATGGGGGAAGCGGCGAGGCGGTCCCATGACTCCTTGCCGGGGACCAGCGGGGAGAGTAGGGGTCCTCCGCTGCCCACACCCTCCTTGCGCAGAAGGCTTCCGCGCAGGGAGAGTAGGAGGAGACTAGGTGTCAAAGAGCTTCTTTGCTGGAAGAAGTTCAAGAAACGCCCACTGACGGATTCTGCCAGCGATTGAGGCAGCCACGGGTGAGTGGCTGTCCAGACAGAAAAGGTTCACTCAGGCAACCCAGCCAGGTGTTTGCACTGGCTTACGCACGAGCAACCCCTAGAACCATTACAATAACCAAGAGACAAAAATTTCAAACAGACCGCTGTGCACTTGGAATGTATTTTGAAGCTTATCAAATTTGCATTTATTGCTCAAACATGGCTATTCAATACTATTTAGCACAGTTGAGATATGCTTTATATTTGATCTCATGTCTCTTATTTTTAAATCTGCTTTTTGAACTCTTTAATGCACTTCTGTGTAATCTTTGTGATTTTGTGAGCACTGAAATTCTTAAAATAAGCATATGCTCAAAAATTGCAGGACAAAATGAACAACTATGCAAGTCAAAGCACTTGCAAATACACCCTGCAAAGCACATTAAAATGCATCCTTATTGAGGATCTTGTCCTCCAGAGTTTGTTCTCTTGTTCATGTCAGCAAAAACATGCCTTCCCATGCACCTAACATGCTTGTCTCAAGCCACTAGACACTCACATTGGGATGTGGCGTTAATGAACAAAATCAAATGTGATGCCCATGATTTTACCTTATAACTTTTGTTATAGGGTGGGTTAGAGATTCAGTAACTGTCCAACTACCCCACTCCTAATGAGCTATCATTCCTGCTGTTCCATCCATGTTAATGGACACATACACCCTATTCAAACATCCCACTCAAGAGTGGCTACAGAGCGGGAGAGGAAGCTTCATTCTCTTTTCCAATGTTGTGCTTAAGGAGGAGTATTGTTTGAACCAGAAGCCACTATTTGTTAGCTTTAGCTGTGCTAAATGGCTTTCATGCCTCTTATCTGGAGGACGAAGCAGCTACACCCTATGTTCAATAAAGAGCTTTGAGTCCAAGTGCTTTGGTGCAACATGAGTGGGATGACATCATGCAAGTGAAAAGACAAGAAAACCTGAGAGCACTAACGGGCAGCGGCTGGTGCTGCAGTAAAAGGCTGAGGTTGGCAGTGGAGGCCGCAAGCGGGTCGGCTCTTACCTGACCACCTGCAAAAATGACAGGGGTGGAGGCGGGCTTTGGGCGATAGGGAATGGTGGCACCTTTCGGTGGGGACTAGGAAAAGGGACAAGGAGAGGGAGAGAGAACATTAGACCAGATTTCCTGAAATGTTAGTAAAAAGAATGTTAGAGAGCAACCAAGCACATAAAGATCAAACCATGATCTACACATGGATCTACGATGCCAGGTATGAATCTACTGTGCCCAATTTCCAGACAACAGAATAGCTAAATAATCACTTAACAGGAAAAAATGGTCCTACCATAAATAATATTTAGAATTTATACATTGCTTTAGAGTGTTCAAAGTATCTCACATACCTCATCTTAGGAATCCTTCCAACAAACCTACAAAATCATCACTTTTAAACCCATCCGGTGAATTCAAAACTGAGGTAAGATTTGAACCAGGGAATTCTGGTTCACAGGTTTGGCTTCTACACCTGTTCTTAGAAATTAAATTTCCTAAAGCTTTTATTTTGCATGTATTTCAGGTTGATTCATTTTCACAGCTCTTTCACATCCATGGCAGGTCCACCTGGAAGAGCTGCACTCTGTCTAATATAAGATGGGAACTTAGACTGCTTTCACTACCTTAAAATTTGAGGACTACTGCAATGTAATCTATGCCTATTCTACATTTCGCAACCCTATTCCACTGTTTGAAATAACTTTTGTGTGTTAGGGTGTAAGGTAAAGGTGTTAGGCTGTACTAGAATATGACAGAAGACCATTGTGATTTTGAGGAGTTTTAGGTGGTATACCTGTGTTCCATACATGCCTAGAATTCCTGTAGGCCCATCCAGCTCCATCACAAATCCTAGCTAGTGCTTTCCCAGCTTTGGGAAGATTGTAGGAGGGCTCTAGGACCCTGCCAGAGCCTTGTGGCTCCTTCCCACAGCCAGATGCCTCATTTATCCACCTTTTGGAAGGCAGAATAAGGGCTGAGGGAGCATCACATTTTGGGCTCACTCTCTTCCGCCCCCCCCCCCCCACGATATGGGAGTGTGCAGCCTGCAGGTTCCATGTCAAAGTACTCTTGCGACCCACTTGGTATGAAAAGTTGGACCACCCTGAATTAGAAGAATAGCAGTGATGACCTTATTAATCTACTATTTCTCTGCTTGCTCCTCTGTTACTTTTGGTTTTCTGGAGAATTATTATTATTTAATTAAAGTACCATTGGAGTGTTCCATTCCATCTTTTATACATTCCTCATGATATGCTCCACTTTGTATCCAATGAACAGCCATGTGGGGCATTGCAAGAAACTAGACTGGCTACTTTGTTTGCTTTATGGCCAATGTCTTTATAGGAGGCTGGTTATTTTGCTTCAAGTCTTTTTGAAATCACTCATGTAATCTGCAGGTGCCTTGAAACCATAATTAGTTGAATGCTTTAGCAAGCAAGAATCCATAACAATACCAAACAGTAACTGAATTACAAGAAAGGTACATTGTCCAAGTTTTCAGTTGTTGGTTTTTTTTCTGTATACTTTACCCCCATTGTTACAGACTGTACCTCCAGCATCACCACACAGATCTGTTTGACACATTGGATAATAGCATCGGGGGTCCCTGAAATGGTCACTGCCCTTTCTGTAGAGTTGGGCAGCATGTCCCCCGCCACTTGAACCTGAGCCCCTGTAGACTGGAGAAGAGCAGGAAGGTAGGGAGAGAAGAGAAAACAAGTAAATATAGACACACAGCTTGTTAGTCTTGTGCAAGCGCCTAAAATCTGGCAGGGAATTCATGTGTGGATCAAGGAGTGAAATTCAATTCCCCATTTGCTTTGTTAATTATCCCCTCATTGTTTTCTGCCTGCACAGGCAAGATAAGAAAATAAGGAACAATGTTAGATCTCTGATATTAAAAATGGCCCAATGGAAATGCTGTTGTTTAAAAAAAGAAAAAGCGGAAAACAAATTTGCTGCCTCAAATCTGTTATGGTAAGTCCCACCTCACTATTTCCCCCCTTTTTCTCTTTTTAAAAGATTGACCTAATCCTGAAGATCAGGGAGTATTTTTACCTTCCCATCACCCCCATGCAAAAACAACAACAACAAATCCCCAAAGCTGAATTAAATGGGAGAATCTGCATAACCAGACTCTCCACCAGCCACCCTACAAAGACTGTCTCTGCTTACCTCCCTGATTTCCTTAATCTTGGAGCCTCCTTTTCCAATCAACGACCCACACTGGCTTGCTGGCACGACCAACCTTAACGTTACGGGTGGCTTACTGGTAGCTGTACTGTTGCTCATTGAGTTGATTATATCCTTTGAACAGAAAGAAAGAAAATGCCTTATGATGCAGATGACAATGCTACCTTATTTAAAATGAGGCGGACATTTTTATGAGCCTGTGAGTGAATAAACAGAATTGTTCCATTCCTGCTAAGTTGAGAAGGCAAGAAAGCATGCCTGCACACAAGGAAGAAGTGAATCTCTCAAAAGCTTACGTGATAATTGCTTGACTCTCCTGATTTAAGAATAAGTTTATTGTTATCGTAGATTGTAACTGCTATACATTTAGCACAATATCATAGAACTGGAAGATTAGTAAAAGGTAAAGGTAAAGGGACCCCTGACCATTAGGTCCAGTCATGACCGACTCTGGGGTTGCGGCGCTCATCTTGCTTTATTGGCCAAGAGAGCCGGCGTACAGCATGACTAAGCCGCTTCTGGCGAACCAGAGGAGCGCACGGAAATGCCGTTTACCTTCCTGCCAGAGTGGTACCTATTTATCTACTTGCACTTTGACGTGCTTTCGAACTGCTAGGTTGGCAGGAGCTGGGACTGAGCAACGGGAGCTCACCCCGTCTCGGGGATTCGAACCACCGACCTTCTGATTGGCAAGTCCTAGGTTCTGTGGTTTAACCCACAGCGCCACCCGCGTCCCTATTAGAGAACTAAACAAAATGTAACCTCCCTTCACCTCAACTATATTTTGTGTAGCCAGCATCCTAAAGAAATCAGTCTATACCATTTGCAAACTGGATTGAGAAGCACAACATACCTTGCCAGGGATGCCTATAAGCAGGTGCCACACGTCCCCTTTCACTGCCCTGTGTGCCTGCCACTTGGCACCCCCCACCCCACCCCAAGCCTTGCTTACCAGGGTTGCATAGTGGCAGCTTCTGGGTTCTGGCAGGATCTTGAAAGAGCCCTGTGAAATCTTGTGAGGTTGCATGAGATTTCACAGGGCTTTCACAAGACCTCCCTGAAACCTGGAAGCCTTCACCGCAGTTGCTTTGTCAGCGGCTCCTGCGTTGTTGCCCCTTGGATTCTACTGCCCAAGGTGGCTGCTTCTGTCCTGTCAGGTGAGAGTGGGGCGTCTTTTCCAGCTAGAAGGTCTGCATTCACTCCTGGGCTGATGGGCAGTTTTGTGAAGGCATTTCATCAACAAGGTGCCTATCTATTAACTACTTGTAAAATTATTACATAACTTGCTTACCTCCTCAAATTTGTAAGCAATCATGGCGAAAGCCTTGAAGATGGCATCAGTGGGGCCTGTTATGGTGACAATTCTCTCTGGACAATTTCCCTCAGAAATATTGATTCGTGCGCCACTCTAGAATGGAAGGACCACACTTCGTCATACATATGATATATTATTTGCACCACATATTTATAAAATCAACACATGTGAAGTACACATGATGTCAAAGCTAATCTGCTTAAATAAATTAAAAAGTTAAAAAAATTGTCAAGTAGCACCTTAGAGACCAACTTAGTTTGTTCTGGGTATAAGCTTTCGTGTGCATGCACTTAGATAGATAATACTTTATTCGGCTATAAGCCCACAAGGTAAAACAAATCAATAAATAAAATAGCATTTTACAATCTAAAATATCAACTAAAATATTTCAACACATAATCTCCTTCACATGCACACTTCTTCAGATACCTGCTTAGTTATGTTTCTTCAGATAATCTGCCTAGTTATATTTACTCATGTAATGTCTACTCATATCTTACCTTGGATATAAGAAAAATATCTGTAAAACCATGTGTGAAAAAAACCCCCAAACAGAACATCTTACGAGCAATACATGCCCTACAGCAGAGCTTTCCAAACTGTGTGTTGTGACATGTTAGTGTGTCAGCAGCAGTGTGTAGGTGTGTTGCATGAATGCTCCCTGCATTCCTCCTGAAGCTGAAAAGGGGTTAGTTTAACCTCCGGTTTGCTTAGTAAAACTGAAGTGCCATGTCATGAAAAGATGCATGTCTAAAAAGTGTGTCATCAACATGAAAAGTTTGGAAAGCTCTGCCCTACAAGATTGTTGTGTATCTCTGGGCTACAGTTGTCTGCCCTGAGCATATGTCACAGGAAAGCGTGATCCCTCCTTCAGCTGTCATTTGTGAGAGCTATGCAGGATGTTACTAATATTACTAATGAAAAGAAACTTAACCCCCTCAACCACACAAAAACATATGGCCCTTTTTACCTGTGATCTTGCACTTCTGAAATCATCATACTAGTTTACATATTAAGTTACAGCATCACCATGAAGGACTGGACACTTACCTCCTCGCGCATCTTTTTCACGGTTTCTCCTTTCTGAAAAAGATGCAAAATAACTGCTATAATCATATCAACACTTTCGAGACAAATTTAACAGGCATGCCATAAAGGATTTTAGCATGTCTGCCTTATTATTGGAGGGATTTAACTAACGAGTCCTATCGGCGGAAGCCGTGCACAAGGACGGCTGCTTGTGTAACAGGATTTCCCCTCCATTCAAAATTGGCTCAGGAGGCAGGGAGAGCTTCTGGAACAGCCTGCGGGGGAAGAAGGAGAGGGAGAGCCTTCCATCTGGCAAGCCAAAATGCTTGCCCTGGTGGAACGGTGAATTCCTCCCCCTGTATCCAGGGAACAACACTGGGAAAACACACCGTTGATGCACATAAGCATCCTGTATAAAAAATCTAGTGAACCTGTTTGCCCTGTAGACTGAGGAAATTTTAGAATTCGGCTCTGTTAAAGACAAATCCTTTGCCCAATATGCCACTACATTTATTAATGGACAGCTCAGCTGTTTTTGGCCTAAGGCACTTGACAGCTCTTCCCTGACCCCACTCTATTAAGGCACCAGATAGATTTGTAGAAAGTAATCACAGCTTCTTTTAAGCTGGGTCTGTCTCTCTCCCCCTCTCCCATAGCTCTTGTAATCACACCTTCCCCTTGAGGTGCTCACTAAGAAACAGAAACACCCCCTCCCACATCTTGGTACATGCACACCTTCAGAAGTTACCACTATGGCACATGGAGGAGAGAATACAGCCCCACCTCCTGCGATGTTTGAAGTCTATTTTGAAATATCTTCTAAATATATTCCAGATGTGGTCGTAGCAACAACTGGCATTTGTGCATGGGGGCTTCCAGATGGGGAATTATCTTATTTTATGTATGTATGTATTTTTATTAAATTTTTATATGGCACCTCCTCATTCAGAGATCTCCGCCAGCAGGTGAAGACTTTCTTGTTCCAACAGGCTTTTAATGAAAGGACTGGTCCTGAGCTGTTTTTATTGTAATTATTGGTATGTTTTAAACAGATTTTATATATGTATATTGTTTTAATTCTATGAATGTTTAATTGTTTTTAATTATTGGTTTTTCCTATGTTTTTAGTGGTTCTTGTTTTTATCTGTAAGTTGCCTTGAGTCCCATCAGAGAAAAGGGAAGGGCATAAATAAATATAGAATACTACGAATAATTGTTTCTGTCTTTTCTTTTGCCCCCTTTTTAATCTTTTCTATTTGGTACTGTAGATCAAGCTCTGGCTAAAAGAGAATATCTGGCTAGTGTGGAAGCATCCTTTAACAAATGAGAGTGACAACAGTATAGCACCATTCTCAGGGGAATAATAGGCGATTGTTTTGATTTTTGAAATAAATGTTAATGTTTAATAATCATAAAACGAAAGACGTGGTTATTCCCATTACGTAAGGCAAACTCTATCTGCCTTGCACCTAAGGATATCTAGGGGGTGGTTGAGGTAGATGGTTGAGACCCCTGGGTATAGGGCGGTATATACATTCAATAAATAATAATAATATAGAAGTTGCATCTTAAGAAAGTTCAGGGCAGCTGAATCGCTTGTCCCTTTTTAGTCAGCCAGTCGGATTTTTATTATTTGCAGTCAATGGCCATTGCAATGTAACTCATAAAAACAAACCAGACAACTGAAAAGTAAGCTAAACATATACAAGTTGTCAAAACTTGAAACAGTAAATCATGTTTTTTAATCCCCTTGGCAGTCAATACTGTTGGGGATCAAAAAAGAAGCCTGCAGCTTTCTCACTGCTAGGACATCTAAAGCTACCTTATAGGTAACAAACCTGTCTGCATCAGCCAGCAACCATCTAATTTTGAAATTACCTGATTGACCTTCTAGCAAATTATTAAATTAACAGGAGAATCTGTTTGTAGGTGAACTGTACAAATGGCAGGGTATAGCGTGCCATCTGGCCTCTTTCACATAAATGGAGATTATTATTTGTGGTCCTATTAAATAATTTACTGGTAGTAAATTCTGGAGGCATACCTAGAAATCTAAAGTGAGTAAACACATCTCATTCCACCAAACCACACACTACAGCTTGTTTGTACTAAAAAATCAGCTGGGAAAGGGGCATTTCCCTCCCACATGTGCAGTTTGTAAACACAGGCAATATTGAAGCATTAATATGCATAGTTTGAAGAAATTACCTTCCCAATGATGCTTCCAACTTCCTGTTTTAAAAGAAAAATTGCAACAAAGTAAGAATTCAAGAACGTTCATTAATAAACATACTTGGCTGAGATGGAAATTAATTAAATGATATGGGCCGCAGAGGGTATCTTCCTGATGGAGAGTTCTTGGTGCAAACTAGTCACTGCTCTTCTTTTGAAGAATGCAATAGACTTTGCACCCTATTTGGGATATTATATTTATTATGCTGCTATATTTTTTCCGGTTGGAGTGACCTAGATCTGTGGCTGCGGACAGAAAATGTCTAATTTACCTGAATGGCAGTTTTTAAAATAATTTCCACCATCTTTTAAAAATCAGTTGCTTAATGTGTACTTCAGGGCTTTTTAAAAAGCAATGTTAAAAAGCCGTAAAAAGCAATATTAAGCACAATATTAAGCAACAAGTGTTTTGCGTTACTTTCTTTTTTCCTAGCACAGGATGTGCATCCAGCCTGCGACCATTTCTAGTGGAGGACAATCATAAGATCATAAAATTGTAGGGTTGGTTTGCAGAAGAGGGGAAAACAGATCTCTCTATTAAGTTTTTGTTTGTTTTGAAGCCCAATGTAAGTACTGCCATTACAGTATCTAAGGCAATCCCTCACACGCTCTGCGGGGAAACAGGTACTCTGTTTGTATTGTCCATCAAATACAAAATGGCTCGGTTGCACTCAGGTGAGGAGCACACAGAAGTGGATGCATCGTGGTCTCTCTGGTGGGGCTATGCAAAGAGCTCTTTAGGGCTTCCAAAGTTTCAGGATGAACATTTCATCCCATTGATTCAGGCTGGAAGGTTAACATAGACCTGTGGTTCCCAACGTGGTGCACACGCCCCACAGGGGGGCAATTTTAGAATGAGTTGTTAACAGTTAATGGCCTTTTAGGCTTTCTCCATGTGAATACTTCACTTTTTGAAAATTAAGAATTATATGTCATGGGGGGGGGGGAGAGATCAGGATTTTAGAGATGCTTAGGTGGGGCATGGCCAAAAAAAGGTTGGGAACCACTGGTATATTCAGCCTCTGGTAAAATTGCCAATATGCTTTCTTTTGTAAATAATAAGTACATTGCTAGACTAGAGTACCAGCCAAATAAACTTTTATTTGGAATTTATAAAAAATTATAGTAACTGGATAACTGAAACTCAAGAAATAGACAAGGCTATCAGGCAAACAACATGGACTGAGTGCTCCCAGAAGCTCTGTGGATAAAACAAAAATATGATTGATTTCCCCCAAAAGCTTTTTAAAAATCATTTTTTTGGGTCTGACCCCACTCTTTGATATTTCATTACATGTATATTTAATACCTTTAATGATGCCTTGATCACAGTTCATTATTAAATTTCATAACATTTGTACAGTGCATATTTTGTGTTCTATGCTGATATCTGAACTATATAGAAAACCCAGTTTAAAAACCCCCACACAATTGCCTCAAGGCGGGCACTTTTAAATACTGTTCCCCCTACATATCTTTTTCTTTTTGGCTCTTGTTGGGGAAATGCTGCTACTGAAAGAAAACTAACTGAAAGGGAATCTGTAAGTAAAGCCTCACCATCACCACCAGGGCAGAGAAAGTAGCTTTGGCAACCTTCAGTGAGGATGTTGAAGGACAAAATCAGAGACTTTTCACCACTAATCCCCTGAAGCTTTCAATTAGTGTTAGAAAGAAACTTTGCTTGCAAGTAGGCGTTACAGAAGGACTTTGGCCATGGGGAACTGGATGATATAGAAGGGTTGGGGTACTATTTCAAGAACTCTATAAAGTCTGAACTCTGGGAGACTTTGGTTGGGAGCCTCTATCTCAAAAGAAGCCAGCTATCATGACCTTCAGCTGATAGTGGTGGACAACAATAACTTCCCCAGTTAAACAGTTTTCCAGGTTTGTTGTGTTATGAATCGCATATTTGTCAAAGAACTAAACTAATATATGTGACATGGACACACAATCTTAGCATTTGCATCTAGACAAGTAAACCATCACTGGCTGCTGGGCCTGAATCAGACGTTGTTTTAAGGAAGCACATGGTCCTCGCTCACCTTCCCGTGCATCAGCAGTCGAATGGTGAGCGTCACATTCAGGCCACCTTCAGAAACTTTTGATTCCATCTTCTGTGGTGGTATGGTAAACAGTCTGATATTCGGAGACCCAAGGAAAAAGTGACTCTACAGGAGAACACCACCTGAAAAGAGAACAAGAAAGTGCTACTTTTGTTTGTTGCTGTGTAAGATTTAAAACGTTTTCAGTCTTGGACACTTAACAGCATTTGGCAACCTGGAAAACTGATAGTGATCTATGGGAAGAGCTTTCTCTGAATGTCCCAGGCCTAGTCGGTGGCATAGCATCCGTCACCAGTGCCCAGGGCTGGTGGGTGGGCACAAGCCCTGCCCTCTCTGCCGCCACTGGAGTAACCCCACTCCCGCCAGAACAAAGCAGGGCCTTGCTGAGCCACCTGCCCGCCAGTTTGGCTGGTCGACGCAGCCCTTGATGGCCATAGAGGAGCATCAGGCTGTGCCATGCTGGGGGTGTCTGCATGGAGGTGCCTGGGTCGTACCCCCTCAAAAATTGTGCACCTGGGTCCATGGCCCCCTGCCCCCCCACTCTATGCCCCTGCTGTTAGTTATTCTAAAAAACAAATTTTCCTTTGATGTGTCTCTATATTTTGTATCTTCCATTTGCCTCCTTCTTCTCTCTCAAGTTGTGAATAATTTGGGATACGTATGATTTTACTAAGTTGGGTATCCTGGAGAATTCTGCTTTAACATAGCATAAAGAAACAATAGCACTTAAATAACCACAATACATCTTGTTCCCTTTAAGATCTCACAGATTGTAAATTTATATTACAGTGATTCCAATTTCCTTTGACTAGTCTTTTACCAAAATGCAAAACTATTTCCCCATATTCCCATCAAAATTAGATGCCATGAAGTTTCCTATCTAGGTGTTGGTCTTACTTATCTTCTGCAAGCCATTCAATAATGACAAGTTTTATGCTTTTTTTAAAAAAAAATTATATACAGTACTGCTTGCTTGTGTGACAATCTCTTTTTTAAATTTTTAAAAATTGATTTTAACATATAAATTATAAAATGTACCACAAAACTTATCACTTATACAATCTTTTTAGACTTCCATCAGACCTCTGATGATCCACCGTTTTAACCACTTATGCATTTCTTAACTTTATATTGCCTTTACATCTCTTAACAAATCATCCCCTTCTCCAATTTTGCAATACTTCCAATAATACTCCTCACAAAACTTCTTGCAAATCTACAAACGTCGTCTGATCTTCTGTGTGACAATCTCTAAGTAGTTTGCCCAATTGTATGATTCTGAGGATTGTTCAAGTGGAACTTTATTTCCCCTCTCACATCAAGTGGAACCATGTTAAATAACCCAAGTGCTGTCCCCAGGATTTTGGAGAGCCCTTCAGCAACATGGCATCCTCCATGGTCCCCCTTCTCCTTGCCGCGGCCACCATGCCCCTCCCCCAGTCTCCATCACTGCCTAAGAGAGATCCAAGCGAGTGACGACTGAAGCTCCCTTGCCCTTATCACTGCCCACAGGCTATAGAGGGCAGCAGAACAGATGGAGACATCAAGGAGGAAGAGGAAAAGCACCACTGGGGGAGGGGAGTACCTCCCCAGTTCGAGTACTGGCCTCAGCAGGTGCTTAATAATACCAACACTAGACATTAGATCTGACCTTCATGCTTACTTGTTTGAAATTTTGACATTTGTGATGGTGGTACATGTGTTGCCCACAGCAGTAAAAATTCAGTGTGCAATGCTATCACTGGGCACTATATGTAAATGCACAGCCTCAAGCACATACCCTATAAGCCCATCACAGCTCAGTGCTAGAGCATGTGCTTTGCATCTAAGTCCCAGATTCAATAGCTTGCATCACCAGTTAAAAGGACTATACAGCAGGACTAGTTTTTTTTTAGCTGGTGCTGCAAGAAGATCAAACCTATTCATTCTGAAGGAAATTAGCCCTGAGTTCTCACTGGAAGGACAGATCGTGAAGCTGAGACTCCAATACTTTGGTCACCTCATAAGAAGAGAAGACTCCCTGGAAAAGACCCTGATGTTGGGAAAGATGGAGGGCACAAGGAGAAGGGCACGACAGAGGACGAGATGGTTGGACAGTGTTCTCGAAGCTACAAGCATGAGTCTGACCAAACTGTGGGAGGCAGTGGAAGACAGAAGTGCCTGGCATGCTCTGGTCCATGGGGTCACGAAGAGTCGGACACGACTAAACGACTAAACAACAACAGAGTTTTTTTTCCCCTTTCCCAACCCTTGGAGAACAGCTACCAGCTGCAGCTAGATGGACTCTGCTGTTAGACACCTTCTTATGAACTGCAAAAGGGGAAGTGAATCTAAGCATGGTCTGGTAACATCAGCATCAAGACCACCCTTGTAGGTGGACATAACAGCAACACTGGAGATTAGAGGCCTGCGCTGTTTGGAAGCCACAAGCATTTTAATATAGTGTGATGATGGTCAAATTGCAAAGTTACTCAAGGCAGAAAGACTGTGTCACACTAATCCCCAAAGGAACTGTAATGAGGACAGGGGACAAGTGCTGTCTATTATTTGCAAACCATTTTGTTTCTCCATGTGTATGCTGTACTGATTCTTCATACAGCGACTGGGCAAGATATCTACCAGTAGTTATTCCTGTTTTTCAGTGGGTCCATTTTGCCCCCAGTGAGTGATCCTGGTGCATGGAGAAAGAGCAAAGGCTTGCCAGAATGCTCTATTAAGTCTTTAATGGCAGAATTTATTTGAGGCATGTCGAGTTTAAGGTGTTCAAATGTGCTTCTGTCTCTTCTTCCTCTATCTAGAAAACGAAAAGCCTGAGAATCAGGCTGTTATGTAAATGTTTCCAATAGATTGAAAAAAGTGGGTCATGTGTTCGCCAAATGCTCCTGGCTTTAAGATTTATCAGCGTTATTAAATTATACATGCTTCATGCTTCAGTGTGTAGGAAAGCTCCATTAGCCTTTTCTTAATCATACTGGTGAAAGGTATGCATTTTGTGTCTGAATTCAGGAGCTGAATGAAAACATGGGTCACAATATAGAAAAGGCTTTTTTTTACTTTGAATTCATGTGCTCTTCAACATATTGACAATTCCCTGCAGACACAGATGTAGACAAAAGCCAAAAAACATGTTTTACAAACATGCTGTTCAAAAGCGTCACAATAATAGCTTTTATTTTCTGCTCTAAGCCAGCTTTCCAAAGCTCTTCTTCTTCGTTGATTCTTTTGTCTTCTGCTTATTTTAAAAGAAGTCATGGCATAGCTTTCTATGATTCCATTTAGGGACTTTGAAAGTGCAAGCCAGTAAATGCACCACATAGGGGAAGACCATATGCAGTAAATGCACCACATAGGGGAAGACCATATGCAGTTTGCTCAGCTCACCTGTTTTTGCCTCTTACATACAGATAAATATTTTAGAATCTGGCTGTAGGCCCCATTCACTCCAATGGGAAATTCCTGCCTGCTTAGGATCCGGTTCAGCAACCAAATCTCATTGCTCTAAAGTGGTAGCACTAGACTGACACATACATCACCTGCTGGAAGAATTCTGTCTTGCTATCCCATTTCCCCATCTTAAGTAGGTGATTTCAGTGGAAAACTCATATGCCAATTCAAAATTCAATGGGTTCTTTAGGTCACATTATTCTGCCACTGACAACCATCCACCTACATGGTAGTAGAGAAGCATGAGCTAATCTCAACATAGGGTATCAGACCATATCCATAGGCATTTCCCAGCCAATGTTAGCTTGTGATGTTCATAGGTAAGCCCAGTGCTTTTTTTCTTTAAAAATGTTTAGGGGGTCTTCTCATTTTGACTCAAGAAAACCATAATTTTATACTTCAAATTGGGAAAAGTAAATACAGTAAATGAACAAAAGTACAAAGATTCACAAAATGTTTAGGGGTGTGCATAGCCCTGCGTAGCCCCAGAAGAAAGCACTGGGTAAGCTGTCACACATGTGCAGTTGGGGCCTGTGTTGCCCAGGGAGAGCTGGAGAGAGAGGAATGAATGTCATAGCTCAAGGAATTGCAGAGGGTGAGTAAAGTGGTAGAGAGGCATGGAGGAAGGGGAAATGTTAATGGTCCAGTCAGAAATTCTACAGGTATGGGTAGCTTATGGAGGCCAAGGGGCCTGTCTTATCAATGCCACTGGGGCTTTTTTATGAATGGCCACTGTTAAATATATAATCACCATGGTCAGTATAGGAATGAATTTCATTTAATTTCCTTCTGGCCTCTCTGTTCACAATCCTCACCCATCTCTATATATGCCTGCAACTCAAGATAACCACATATCTGATGACATAGGTAGTAGCCTATGTCTACGAGAGCCAGAGTGGTGTAGGGGTTAAGAGTGGTAGTCTCGTAATCTGGGGAACTGGGTTCGCGTCTCCGCTCCTCCACATGCAGCTGCTGGGTGACCTTGGGCCAGTCACAATTCTTTGAAGTCTCTCAGCCCCACTCACCTCACAGAGTGTTTGTTGTGGGGGAGGAAGGGAAAGGAGAATGTTAGCCACTTTGAGACTCCTGAAGGGGCGTGAAAGGCGGGATATCAAATCCAAACTTTTCTTTTTCTAGCCTGCAAAAGCTTATGCTGTAAGAAACACAAATGATTCTCTTCAACCAGGCATTCAGATGTTTTTTTCAATACATATGCTTGGGTAGCGGTGGCAGGGAGTTATTAGTTCTTTGGATGAAGGGTGGAGGAAGAAGAATAAGAAGAGGAGGAGGAGGAGGAGGAGGAGAAGGTGTGTGAGTCTTTAAGTTGCTACAAAAGTATTTGTTATTTTTACCTTGGCTGGTGGTTGGAAACCAAACCAGCTATTGTCCTCACCTTAGTAATAAAAACAAGAACCTAAGAAGAGCCTTCCTGGATGAGAGCAAAGGCCCGTCTAGTTCTCCAGCACCTTGTTCTCACAGTGGCCAACAAGGTGCCTGTATGGAAGCCTACCTGCGGGACTTGAAGGCCACAGCCCCCTCTTCTTGGTCTGATCTTCTCTGAAGACCACAGACATCTAGTGGGAGCAAACAGTGGCCTGGGCGCCTGAGAGACCGTGCCACCGTCCACTTGGCCATGAACTCTTCTGACTGATTCAAATCCTCCTTGGGCTTTTATTGGCCAGAATAAGACAAGCCTTGTCGTCTCTCGAGAAACATCATTTCCCCAGCTTCCAACTCAATTCAGAAATGTCACTGAAAATAATAAAAAAAGACCACTGACCTCTGCTAAGGGAAAAGAAGAAGAAGACACACAGCTTCTCCAACTGACCACAGGGCAGAAATTTACCCCACTGAATGCACTTTTGAAAATCCACTACATTTGGTAGCAAAACCAACAAGTCAGCAACACTGCAAAGGCCAGAATTGCTGAAGGCAAGCAACAGAAACCTACTCATCTGTCTTCAATGAGCCTGGAAATGGGTCACAAAAAAGCTGTCAGGAACTGAGAAGGGAACTGGGACATCCTTACCTGCCTGAGTAGGCCTGACAGTATGTCAGTTATTTCTGCATTTAACTGCCTATTTTGTGGATGCCCTTGACTCCTCAGTTGTTGTTGTTTGGAGAGACAATAGAAAGAGAGCAAATCCCTTCTGCCAAACCCTTCTTTTCCCATGATGGTTTGCCACACGTCCCATGCCATTAACGCCCTAATCAGAATCACCACTCCTGGTACCCATTTTACCATCAATGTCCAGAGGTCCAGGGGGAACAGAAGCCCTCTCCAGGCACTTGCCTGCACACATGAAGATTAAAAGTGTGCGGCCTTAGCAGTTCTTGCTGATGCCTTTAAGTGTTCTACAACATAGTAATCCAAGAATCAAGTGATTGTTTGTCAGATACCTCAGCTATGGTTTACTAACATTAACCATAGTTTAGCGTTAAGTCTAAACAAGGCCAGAGTAGCTTTCAGAAGCTTTGTAAGACCTTTCTAATTAGAGTCTGTACCTTTGTTATGGTTCTTGTTATGGTTCTTTAGCTTATGGTTGCCATTAATTTTGTTTTTAACTCATTTTTATAATGTTTTATAATGTTGTATTGTTTTAGTGTTGTTAGCCGCCCTGAGCCCGGCTTCGGCTGGGGAGGGCGGGATATAAATAAAATTTATTATTATTATTATTATTCTTGAAGAACCAGCAAGGGTTTGATTCATATGCAGGGAGTGCTGCTTCATGGTGTGATTCTACACCGCAGGGCTGTGCACGCAACGGATGTGACTGTGTGGGCAGGGCTCTCAGAATTTATCAATGAGAAAGACATACATGATCAGTGCTGGTCCCCTGGTTCCATATGCTGAAGCAGCTCCCACACTGCTGGAGATGCATGAGCCCCTCCTTCCCAGCCTTCACCCCCAGCAGCAGTCATGGGACCCTCTGTGATTATTGCCCAATGGGAAACTCCCATAGCTGGCACCATGCTGTGCTCACAAGAGAAGATGCTCAGCATGCTCCATGGCCAATAGCAGGTTCCCCCTTCCAAAAGGAAGAAGCGTGTGGCCTGTCACTGGAAGAGTTGTTTATTTGGTTAAAGAAATTTACTAGTTGCTTCTCAGCTGAATAAAATCTCAGTGTTACATTAAAAACCCATTCAAAATGCACAAACCGTCCTTATGTCATTGAAGATGTAGTAGCATTAATACCATTCATTAGCCTCAGGTGTAGCAGCTGGCCATGAAACACGCAGGAAGGGCATACATTTCTTGTTCTTCTGGAAGATGGTAGTCTGCCCAATTGCTATTGCATGGGGAATATGTGATATTTTAGTCCTGTGCTTTATATGTTTCATAATATTTGCATTTATATTTCAGTGATAACAGTACTTCTTTCTAAGATTAAGAATAAAAACCAATGCTATAAATGGAGCAGCCATGCCAGAATACAACCACAGCACAAGGTCATCTGGGGGATAATTCTGCACACTTGAGGTTTGCTTTTGCTCATGATTCCCATGAGATATCTAACACATAATGGCCATTTGATGTAAACCCACAAATTCAGCTTAACATGGTCAGCAAGAAACAGCAGTTCTGACCAGTTGCTAATTCAATATTAAGCTGCATTTTTGTGTCAATGTTTGCTTCAGGGAGAAAGATGAGATCTTATTTTTTTTTATTTATAACTATGCATGTTCCCTAAACCATTAAGCTTGTGGCGTTACCCTAAAGCCTTCATCAGTTAGTGATTGCAAACTAAAATTCTGATGAGCTGAAAACATTGATTTCCATGACCTTTTTCAGCCATCTCTTGATTGGAGAACATTTTAAAAGTACCCTCTTGCATGCTCTCTGCGGCACTGCCTGTCGCCCGATCCTCCTATTAGGTCCTAATCCTGTGATTATAAGCATTATATTTTAGCAGCTAAGATGGTATATGGAGCAAACAACTCAGGATTATCATTTAATGTTGCATATCATGGTCAAGTCAGAGATGGCAATGGGGAAGAAGGAGATTTTTATGGTTCAGTAATCTCTGAAAATACATTTTCAGACACATGTGGATTACTATATTTAACTAAATTATGCTGCCGAAATATGTGATAATGTATGTAGAACAGTGGAGAGATCCATCAAATCTCCTTCACTATTCCTTAACATGCAATGTGGTTGTTGAGAGGAAGAGGAAGAGGAAGAGGAAGAGGAAGAGGAAGAGGAAGAAGAAGAAGAAGAAGAAGAAGAAGAAGACTGACTTCACATGCTTGCATTAAGGTTCATCCAGACCTTAATATCTTTGGAGGCCCTTTTTCAGGTGCCTCCAGGTGTGGGAGGGGGCAACGGATGAAAATAACTTCTTCATGGTTGCACTCCTCCTCCGAGATGGTCACCTGGTACCTACCTTCATGTCTTCAATGCCAGGTGAAGACTTTCTTTTTTTATTTTTCCACACCTTTCAGTCTGCTCCTGCCTAATTAGTGTTATTTGTTTTTATGCTGTTTTTGTTTGATTGACCTGTTTTACTCCATTATTTTCAATTTGTTTTTTATTATTGTTGTAAGCTATCCTGAGAGGGCAGCATATAAATTCCTAATGTGTCTTCTTAGTATGATACATTATCCCAGCAAGAGCTAAAACACAAAAGGGGTTGCTTCCACACCAGCAATTTAGTCTGGAATTGCCACTCTAGGTTGAAAAGTGCTTCATTTTGAATTGGGTGCTAAATTGATAGCATTCCTAATGGGGGCAATAAACTGATGTTGTGACTGGTGTGTCCCTCAGTGCTGATCAAGATGTCCAGTTCTATTCTGACAGTTATAAACATTCATCTTTTTCAATATCTGAAGATCTAAATGAGTTATAAAAATGAACCCAACAGTGTTTTGTGCTATAATAAATAATAGCTCTTGTTGTGAATAGTTAAGTGTGACTAGTTGCACTGGAATGTCAAAGGTCAAAGAAACATAAATGGTGAACGACCACACTGTGAGATACATTCAATTTATGACCATGGCTCCTGACCTAGAGAAGATCCTTGTCTTTTTTGGGACATGGATTTTACTGTCTGCATGGTGCAATTGTGGATCCTGATGCTTTCTCAATAAGATGTGTTCCAGTTACTGTACTGTACTGGCAAATGGATTTGGCTGAAGCCTCAGCTGCCCCACTGAATATGCCCATCAAAGGAAGAGTTTGGGAACAGAGAATACGGCTTTGATTTATTGCATTTAACAGTTCAGTACCCGCATCATCCAGTGTGTGGCCCAGACTAGCAGAAACTGACAGAGCTTATTAGGACTTTGCAGTCCTGCAGGAAGACTTCACAATAATTTTTTGCCTCGAGGGGAGTGGAAGGTAGAGAAAATCTACAGTAGGAACTTGGAACAGGCCACATTTTGATTCATGTAGCACAAACACAAACACTCTCTATATTCAGGTTTAGTCACCCAAACGATGTAGCACAAATTTAAAAGGCATCTATCTTGGAAAACTGTGGGGGTGATGCTCATATTTAATCTCCAGACGAGAGGCTGTGGAAAACACTTTTATGTTATGGAGCCATAATTTATGTGAGCTTCTCACCACGGACACCCTGGTTGCATTAGCCCTCTTCTGGAGTTCAGTCTTGCAAGGGACAAAGTCATAGCGGGTGAGGCAAGAACATGCGCTTCATTGCCTCCCTATGTTTCTGAATGTACTGGACTTTCCCACTCCTGCCCAGGCTTTGTGTTTAGAATGGAGGCAGCTTGTAAGTCCGTTTGCCCAGATGTGCCTGGCAACCTGGCACACCCCTATTCTCTGACACATTTTTGCTGTTATGTGTCCAGGCTGAATGCCTAGAGAGAACCATCAAGAGCTTTCTTCATAGCAGCCTCCACTAGGATTGCAGAGTGCAAGGGCCATTTATTCCACATCTTTCTCTCAGCTGTTGCAGTCACCATGTGGGGTCACTGGCCAGAAGAAGTATGTCAGGGCTTCCCACATCAGGACTGCAATGTGTGAATTAGCCTTGAATGGTTTGTTCAAATGTCCTGCTTAAAATTCATACCATTCTCCAGGAACATATTTTACGTGGTCACTTCTCTTCACACTGATTTATGCTTGCACTCACTTAGGCCCTATCTGTTTACAAACTGGGGTTAATGATAATCCCTTGCTGGGAGTCAGTAGAATATAGTGGCCCAAGACACTACCATGGGTTCAACATTGAGGACTGAGGTAATGAGACAATTGCTGCTGGAAATGTTTCCCCTCAGTACCTGATAAAAAGAGAAGCAACTGGAAGTGAGTGCCAGCCCTGTTTTGCCAGGGCTGAAACAGAAAGTGTCACATGGTCAGGTTTCTGTAGCCTGGATGGGGAACCTAATTTATCCAACAGAGCAGTATTGGAAAACGCAACATTTCAGGAAAGGGGCATTTTCATATGCGGATCCACTTCTGCCTGGGGCTTTTAAAGAGGCAATGTAGGACCACGGAAGGAGCTACATGCAGAGTTAACAGCCAGCTTAGAGAATGCATAAGCTAAAGCTATAGTAAATACCCCTCAACTGTCCCAATTTAATTGGGACATCCCGTTTTGGGGGGACCATGCTCTAACATGATATTGTGGCCCTGAAAGATGTGTGTTCCAGTTTCCCTCTGGGACATGTTGGAGAGTGTGAGCTAAGCACTGGGTCAAATGGGTCCCCCAGCTGGCTCCTCCCTACCCTCCATGGTAAATAGGCCCCTGGACAGTTACTAAGTGGGTTGCAGTTGTTGTTGTCACCACAGTTTTAATTTTACAGCCTTCTTCATTCCAGCAAGTCTTCAGGCCCATAACCATGAAAGGAGGAACAGCAGGAAAGGCATATGGGTGGTTGCCTAGTAACTGACCAAAATGTCTCCCACTACTTCCTGGTTCTCACAAGAAATAACGAGGTAAGGATAGATGAATACTTGCCACTTTTTTCCATGATGGCAAGGAACCATTAATGAGCATTCTTTGGGTTTGTTCAGTCAACCAACTACAAATCCACCTAACAGTTGCCCATTCAACCCACATTTTACCAGCTTCCTTGTAAGAATATAATGGGGGACTTTGTAAAAAAACCTTACTGAAATAAAGATACACTATGTCCACAGCATTCCCCTCATCCACCAAGCTTGTAACTCCATCCGAGAGAGAGAGAGAGAGAGAGAGAGAGAAAGAAAGAAAGAAAGAGAAAGAGAAAGAGAAAGAGAAAGGAGAGAGCGAGAAAGGAGAGAGAAAGAGAGAGAGAGATGGATGGATATCTGGCATGACTTGTTTGTTTGTTTGATTGACTTCTTTTTGAGAAACCCATGCTAGCTCTTAGTAATCGCAGCAACCTTTTCTAAATGCTCACAGACCGAACATTGAGTTATCTGTTCTAGTATGTTCCCTAGTATCAATGTCAAGCTCACCGGTCGGTAAGTTACCTAGGTCACCCCCCCCTTTGAAGATGGGGGCAACATTTGCTCGCCTCCAGTCTGCAGCGACCTCACTTGTTCTCCAAGAATTCTCAAAGATCATGGGCAAAGGTTCTGAGATTACATCCGCAAGCTTCTTTTGTACCCTTGGGTGCGGCTCACCAGCCCCTGGAGATTTGAATTTATTTAAAGTAGCCAGGTGTTGCTGTACTACTTTTCACCTATCTTGGGTTGCAGAGTTTAAGCTGTGTTTGTATATTTGTAAATAAACTGAAATACGACAGATGCCATAAGCCTTCTGTGAGCTCCTTCCAAAGGAAGCTAAACCTGACAAATTGCTGCCCCCCTGCAATAACAATATGCATACAGGAATAACTCTTAGGATAGCTTCAGCACTGCAATTTGGAATAACTTGTGGACATTTAGTAAGCTTATTTAGTGGAATTTCAAGCCAGCATGTCCCCCTCTCAGCAATATAGTTCAACCTGCTGGTAGGAGAAGCTTCAATGGCAAACGCTTCTTCAGCCTGAGCTTTAAAATCTCCATTAAACAGCTACTTCATGCATAGCCGAGGGCAGTTTTCCCCATTACTGAGCTCTTTCCATGCTTTTGAAATGGGTTAACCTAAATACATGTTGCTTTTGGTGAAGTTGAAACTTCAGATTCTCTTTCAAAGACAATAAAATATCAAACCTGAGATTTTTAGTGCTACATTTCCTTGATAACAATTTTGAAAGGAGTAGCTGCATTAGTCTCTTGCAGAAAAAACAAGAGAGTCTTGTGCAACTTAAAGACTAATCCATTTATTATGGTAGAAGCCTGCACCTAGTTCACCTTGTGGTGACTAGTGTACTAGACTGGTAAACTAGGATGTAAGAGACCAGTGTTCAAATCCCCGCTCAGCCATGAAACTCACTGGGTGACCTTGGGCCCGTCATAGTCCCACACAGTCAGTGTGCATTATTTTCCTTTACCATATTTTCCTTAACAGTAATGTTTTCAGGTAGCCCATAACCATCATTTTTCTGCAGCCTGCCCTATTTTAATACCAGCATAATGATTTCCAATGTCCAGGCCATCAAATTCCCTAATCCCTAGAGGGGAAATGTCAGAATTGTACATCTTCTGTGAGAGCAAGTGTGTTTCTCCATGACCTCCAATCCCACTCATGTGTCCACAGGCACACCATGTACTAAGCATGTACTAAGTGACTTGCTATAGCCATGCTGTGCATTTCCAGCATTTCAGGGCAAGGTGGCTCCCAGGGAGAGAACAAAGATTCTCTGCAGTAACAGCACTGTGTTTGCCATCCATACTTCTTAACCCCTTTGCTCCCCCACAAACCGTACCAGGCTCAGAAAAATCCTCTCGGTTCCCACAGCTGCAGGTTTAAAGTTGCCTTCCTTTCTCTTTGGACGAGTCCAATCACATGCATGACACGAGCCAATTCCTGCTGCTGATTTGGCAGAAGAGCCATGCTCAGGGCACTGACGACAAAGGGAGAGGGAAAGCACACTCTTTTCTAGCCAGGTTTCTAAGCATTCTGCACCACTGCGGATTTGCCTTAATAGACACAACCTTTGCCTTTCCTTTTTTTGTATTTCAGGCTTACATAGGTACTAAATGACATATATCAGAATCTGATCCTCAGATTTACAGAATTTTGATTTATCTTGTCTACTTTTTGAATAGAAATTGGATAGGGAATATGGGCAAAAAACAAACCCAGCCTTCATTTTGTTGTACTGCACATGCTCATGAGCAAATTCTGATGGAAGTAGGGGGATAGGGCATCAAAAAGCCCACCCCATCTCCCCATTAATCCTTCCAACAGATCCCCCTGCAATAGCTTTTTCTCACTAACCCAGGCAAGGTTGTAGATCTAATAGAAGAGAAGGAGTGGAAAATACAAGGGGTGAGGAGGGGAGCTTACTACAGGTCTTTTGAGGTGGCTATTTCATTGCAAGTAATTATGAAGGAAGCAAATATTTTTCATTAAGTGCAGGGTTTCCTTTGTGGCACTGAGGAAATATGGTTTCCTAAAACTTATGGGTCATCTCTTGCAGTATGCAGAGCTGGGGAGAAAGTGGTTGTACAAGAATATAGAAAAAACATCTAAATTCTTCTATTTACATCATTCATGAAAGGTAGCACCACAAAAACTAGACTGGGACTACCCTGGATTGCTTTTTTCTTCCTTTTGTAATCACGGTGATATTTTATAAAAGTGTCTTTTTAATTAAAGAAAATATTTACACAAATCTATCATTCTTGAGAAAGATTAGCATGACTATGTATTTGACTTTGGGCATGCAAAAAAAATGTTTTCCAGCACTGTTAGACAGGTGCCTCTCATTTTGCTTTGACTTTGGACCATGCCTCTTTTTGCATACCTTAAAGAGCAACTCTTTCCCACGTGTTGCTGTTATAGATGCAGAAGAACCACCAACTGTGTTCACAAACCCCACGCTCACCAGCCAGCAACATTTTGCATTATAACATTTTGCATTATTCTATTCAATATTTTGTGTCAAGTCTTCTATATAGTGTTTTTATGCATAGAGATGATTTGCAACATTAAGTTTTAAAGTTTATACTAATTTTAAGCAGCCTAATTTAGAGAGAGAATGGTAGTGCTTAATGTTGAATATGTTAGAGTTTTGCTACAGCTCTTTCACCATTTTTGTAACTGTCTTAGTGTCTAGAACGTCATAAAGGCAGGCTATACTTTATACAGTGGTACCTCGGGTTAAGTACTTAATTCGTTCCGGAGGTCCGTACTTAACCTGAAACTGTTCTTAACCTGAAGCACCACTTTAGCTAATGGGGCCTCCTGCTGCTGCCGCACCGCTGGAACACGATTTCTGTTCTTATCCTGAAGCAAAGTTCTTAATCTGAAGCACTATTTCTGGGTTAGCGGAGTCTGTAACCTGAAGCGTATGTAACCCGAGGTACCACTGTACTTTATATTTACTTTATACGTAACCAAACAACCCCATGTGCCGTGGCTGCAGCTTGCCTACCAGAAAACTCTCCCACCACAGGTGCCTCTGCCTGTTTAGTGCTTTTGCTCTTTCTCACTGAAGCTAAAATCCCAGCCTTTCAATCTGACCAATTATTGTCAGGTCCAGTGGAAAAGGAAACCTCCATTGAACTGTGTCTGCTCACTGTCCATGCACTAGGAAGCTAAATTAACTCTATGCAATTCAAGCATAAATTTGCATTTTTACTCACACAACACATTCATGTACAACAATATTTTAGCTTTGCCAACTATTGTGCTGGTGTTTTTAACAGCTTCACAGCATGGCAAGACTCTTCAGGTGTAGCTACAAAGACAGAGAGACACACAGACACACAGACACACAGACACACAGACACACACACACACACACACCCCCCAGAATGGGGTCAATATAAGGCAGGCTACATATTTCCCTCATCAATTGAAACAGTAGCAGACTGCTCCAACCAGTCATTCAATTTGATGCTTTGTCCTGAAGTGAGATACCAAACTGCAATGTAACAAAGTTTTCTATGGCAATGTTGGTACTGTATATAAAAATAGGGAGCTCATATAAAAGAACAAAGACTTCAAAATACTTCCTAGCAGCCCTCAACAACTTGTAGGGTCCAGAGGCTAAGAAAACCACAGACCTCCTATTGTGCACCCGATATCGGAAGATGACAGCAGCCAGGTCCTCTTTCAGCTGAACAAGGGAAGACAAACAACATTCACAGCTCAACAGACTTGGGGACACTTCTTGACCCCATTGTTTTCAATGGCTTTGTCTAATCTAAAATTGGCTGTGAACAGAATCTGCAGTCAAAACTATACGTTATCCTTTAAGTTTCTTGACTTAAAAATATTGGTTGGCGGATTCAGTGTGAGAGGTTGTTTAACCTTTTTCTCCACCACCTTTTGTCTCAAAATTGTCTTCAAAGAAATTTAAAGACTATCTACAGAAACAGTGTAAAATTTATGAATGCTAAAATGATGTTGGATTAAAAATAAGTGGCATTAGTGATCAAGTTAGAAAGAGTATGCAAAAATGAATTGATGGATGAAGATATTTGAGTTGTGATATGTTAAGATACAAAGTTAAAGATGATAAATTGAAAGAGGGCAAGGATTTGCTGATTTGATTATGTAAAGGGGAATACAAAGTGGGGAGGTGTGAGGAGGTCAAGGAAACAAGGTAATGAGCTTTAAAGTTAAAAAAGGAAAGATGGATTTTTTCTTTTTTCTTTTTCTTTTTTATCCACTTTTTGTTTTTTGTATCTTGTATTTTTCTATTTTCTTTTTTTCCTTTTTTGCTG
Organism: Podarcis erhardii; assembly: GCF_964252035.2. NCBI lineage: Eukaryota > Metazoa > Chordata > Lepidosauria > Squamata > Lacertidae > Podarcis > Podarcis erhardii. Next base: position 134,542,535 of record NC_138497.1, on the reverse strand, counting down.
TATTTTTTATGATTTTGTAAAATCTCAATAAATTTTATTATTATTATTATTTTATATATATATATATATATATATATATATATATATATATATATATATATTTGCTTTCGTAGATTTTCACGGGTACAGGAATGCAGGTTTTGGTGTCCTCGGGTGTCTTCCCGTGTAAAAGTTGGGGTGTCTAGGCGACGTTTCGACGAGGTCTCACTCGTCATCTTCAGGCTGGTGCTTTCGGCTTCTTGTTACTGGAACAGAGCAGGATCTCAGTGTTTGAGTTCCTATAAATACTGTAGAGGGGGTGTGGTGTATAGCCTCCAATGTTCTGGGCAGAGAGGAAGTTCCCAGGCTAGTGTGCCTTTTCTTCTTTTGTTCCTTAATTACTTGAGAGATATCTTGAGTGATTTCTTGAGTGATATCCTGAGTACCACTTAGGTGGGTCATTAGGTGTGGATTAGTTGCTAAAGTCTTTGTGTCTTGACCTCTTGAACTTTGTGAAGAGTTTTCATGAGAAGATGGCTGTACTGTACTTAGTTGTGCTCTGGCTTGGCTTCGTGTATAGGGGCGAGCTGTGGTTTTGTGGCTTGTGTCAGCCAGATCTGTGTAGGGATTGCAGGGGGGTGCAGCATCCGGAGGTGCCACCATGGATTGGCTACTGGATGGTGTCTGTAATTCATCTGTGGAGAGGGTCTGGGTTTGGGTCTGGTGTGGTTGATTGGTGTTGGCGTTCTGTGTGCCTCTGGATCTGGTGTCAGTTTTTGTGGGGAGGGCTAATTTCCAGATGTCTGGCAAGCGGGATGTGTCGTCACGCTTGTTCATGTTGTGAGGGTGTTTCTCTATCTCGATGGCTTCCATGATTATTCTCTTGTGGTGATGTTCCGTGTTAAAGAGCAATTTGGAATCTGCAAAATTAATTTCGTGTCCTGTTTCTTTCATGTGTTGGAAAAGAGAGGAAGTTTTTTCTTCTTTTTTGACGGCATTCTTGTGTTCTGCGATACGTGCATTTATTCGTCTGTTTGTTTGTCCAATGTACGTGGCTGGGCAGACTTTGCAGGGTATTTCATAGATCCCTTGGTTTTCCAACTGGATTTTATCCTTGGGGTTTCTGAGGATATTGGCTATTTTTTGGTTGGTGCAAAAGGCTGTTTTGATATTGTGTTTATGGAGGATTTTGCTAATTTTATCTGTAGTGCCCTTGATATAAGGAAGGAGGGCCATGCCATTGTTTTCTTCTGTGTCTTGGTTTTTGGGGGGTGTTTCCTTTTGGATTAGCTTCGTAATCCTGTTTTGCTGGTATCCATTGGCAATTAACACGTTTGAGAGATTCTGTAACTCAGTTGTCAAGTGGTCTTTGTCAGCCAGGCGTTTGGTTCTGGAGATGAGAGTCTTGGCTACGGAGTTTATTTGTGCAGGGTGGTGGTGTGATTGTGCATGTAAGTAGCGGTTGGTGTGTGTTTTTTTCCGGTAGATAGTGTGTCCTAGGGAGCCATCAGGTTTTTTGTAGATTAGGACGTCAAGGAAGGGAAGTTGGTTGTTGGCTTCTATTTCCATAGTGAATTGTATTTTGGGGTGTAAGTTGTTGAGATGTGTGAGGAAGCTATCCAGTTTTTCCTTCCCGTGTGGCCAAATTACAAAGGTGTCGTCAACATATCTGAGCCAAAGTTTGGGTTTGTGTTCTGACTTGTCTAAAGCATTGGTTTCAAAGTGTTCCATGTACAGGTTTGCGATGACCGGTGAGAGGGGTGATCCCATAGGTGCTCCTTCTATCTGTTTGTATCTTTGTCCATTGTGGATGAAGTACGTGTTGGTTAGGCAGTGGTTGGTCAGGTCCAAGATGTATTCGGGGGGATTGTATTTGTTTTGAATAGCTGTCAAGGCTTCATTAATGGGCACTTGTGTGAAGAGAGATACAACATCGAAGCTCACAAGTAGGTCATTAGGATGTAGGTTTTGCTTCTTTATTGTTTCTATGAACTGGAAGGAGTTTGGTACGTGTGAAGAGATGGATTCTGCATAGGGCTGAAGTTGCTTGGCGAGAAATTTAGCGAGATTTTGTAGAGGTGAGCCTATGGAGCTGACTATTGGTCTGAGTGGTGTTCCTTCTTTGTGTATCTTGGGGAGGCCGTAGAGTTTGGGGCATCTGGATGATTTTTCTCTGGGGATGATTCTTAGCTGGATTTCTTCACTGATAGGAGAGGCTTTTATTTTGGATTTGGTGGTTTTTTCCAGGTAGGCTCACCTCTACAAAATCTCGCTAAATTTCTCGCCAAGCAACTTCAGCCCTATGCAGAATCCATCTCTTCACACGTACCAAACTCCTTCCAGTTCATAGAAACAATAAAGAAGCAAAACCTACATCCTAATGACCTACTTGTGAGCTTCGATGTTGTATCTCTCTTCACACAAGTGCCCATTAATGAAGCCTTGACAGCTATTCAAAACAAATACAATCCCCCCGAATACATCTTGGACCTGACCAACCACTGCCTAACCAACACGTACTTCATCCACAATGGACAAAGATACAAACAGATAGAAGGAGCACCTATGGGATCACCCCTCTCACCGGTCATCGCAAACCTGTACATGGAACACTTTGAAACCAATGCTTTAGACAAGTCAGAACACAAACCCAAACTTTGGCTCAGATATGTTGACGACACCTTTGTAATTTGGCCACACGGGAAGGAAAAACTGGATAGCTTCCTCACACATCTCAACAACTTACACCCCAAAATACAATTCACTATGGAAATAGAAGCCAACAACCAACTTCCCTTCCTTGACGTCCTAATCTACAAAAAACCTGATGGCTCCCTAGGACACACTATCTACCGGAAAAAAACACACACCAACCGCTACTTACATGCACAATCACACCACCACCCTGCACAAATAAACTCCGTAGCCAAGACTCTCATCTCCAGAACCAAACGCCTGGCTGACAAAGACCACTTGACAACTGAGTTACAGAATCTCTCAAACGTGTTAATTGCCAATGGATACCAGCAAAACAGGATTACGAAGCTAATCCAAAAGGAAACACCCCCCAAAAACCAAGACACAGAAGAAAACAATGGCATGGCCCTCCTTCCTTATATCAAGGGCACTACAGATAAAATTAGCAAAATCCTCCATAAACACAATATCAAAACAGCCTTTTGCACCAACCAAAAAATAGCCAATATCCTCAGAAACCCCAAGGATAAAATCCAGTTGGAAAACCAAGGGATCTATGAAATACCCTGCAAAGTCTGCCCAGCCACGTACATTGGACAAACAAACAGACGAATAAATGCACGTATCGCAGAACACAAGAATGCCGTCAAAAAAGAAGAAAAAACTTCCTCTCTTTTCCAACACATGAAAGAAACAGGACACGAAATTAATTTTGCAGATTCCAAATTGCTCTTTAACACGGAACATCACCACAAGAGAATAATCATGGAAGCCATCGAGATAGAGAAACACCCTCACAACATGAACAAGCGTGACGACACATCCCGCTTGCCAGACATCTGGAAATTAGCCCTCCCCACAAAAACTGACACCAGATCCAGAGGCACACAGAACGCCAACACCAATCAACCACACCAGACCCAAACCCAGACCCTCTCCACAGATGAATTACAGACACCATCCAGTAGCCAATCCATGGTGGCACCTCCGGATGCTGCACCCCCCTGCAATCCCTACACAGATCTGGCTGACACAAGCCACAAAACCACAGCTCGCCCCTATACACGAAGCCAAGCCAGAGCACAACTAAGTACAGTACAGCCATCTTCTCATGAAAACTCTTCACAAAGTTCAAGAGGTCAAGACACAAAGACTTTAGCAACTAATCCACACCTAATGACCCACCTAAGTGGTACTCAGGATATCACTCAAGAAATCACTCAAGATATCTCTCAAGTAATTAAGGAACAAAAGAAGAAAAGGCACACTAGCCTGGGAACTTCCTCTCTGCCCAGAACATTGGAGGCTATACACCACACCCCCTCTACAGTATTTATAGGAACTCAAACACTGAGATCCTGCTCTGTTCCAGTAACAAGAAGCCGAAAGCACCAGCCTGAAGATGACGAGTGAGACCTCGTCGAAACGTCGCCTAGACACCCCAACTTTTACACGGGAAGACACCCGAGGACACCAAAACCTGCATATATATATATATATATATATAAATTGTCTTCAAGATACTGCTCCCAGTCCCCCCCCCCCCCGGACAGAAGACATATCTTTCTGCACAAGTGAGAAAGCAGGTGGGGGGGGCTATGCTTTTGAGTTAGGGAAGAGTGATTGGACGCAGTCAGTGTCCATGTGTCCTACTTTACAGAGAATAGCTGTCCATTGAAGGCAAAGGTCTGCAAGAGACTCAGAGCACAGTCCTTTATTGGAGAGCCACCCTCCTGTTGATGGACTGCCTGGCCCTGAATCAGGTCCTGGAATCTGCCCATCTACAGAGCACATGGGCAGGCGCACAGGTCAACTGGTCAGTTGTCACAATCTTTCCCAGTAAGATGATATTCTCTGCATTTCTGATCAAATTATAACAATTATATCCAGATTTATACTATACAGTGGTACCTTGGGTTACAAACACTTCAAGTTACAGACTCCACCAACCCAGAAGTAGTACCTTGGGTTAAGAACTTTGTCCCAGGATGAGAACAGAAATTGTGCTCCGGCGGCAGCGGGAGGCCTCATTAGCTAAAGGGGTGCTTCAGGTTAAGAATGGACCGGAATGAATTAAGTTCGTAACCAGAGGTACCACTGTACATATAAATCAGCAGGTGCACATTTTAAGCAAATGTAAGTCTTCTTTTTTGGTGATGCATTTGTAGTGGCTGCCTTAAAGCTAATATGATTTAAGCTGTCTTTCCCTGCCGCCAGGTTTCTACTTTCAATCATCACCTCCATTTCTGTTTTTTAGTTTAGCTTCATTGTTCCTGCATCTCACAAGTATTGTTACTGCCCACTTTGGTCCTCCTCCCACTGGAAACTGTGTGTGAATAATAAAATATGAATAAAGTATGCAGTAAATCATATGTTCTTTAAGTTATTGTATTTTTCCGGGTTTTTGCAACAGAAACCTTGTAAACAGAATTGTTACAACAGAAGTTTTTCCCATTACTATTCCTACCATTTCTGTCTCAGTTGAAACCATGAGCCTATTGTGCTGGGTGCCATATACAGAAACCCAGATGAGGGAGCGAATAAGTAGACAGCAGAAGGCAAAAGCAATGAGCAAAAGCCAGGATATTCAATCCTAAATTTAGAACCAAAACATACCTTCCTGTCTCTGCAGTGGCGTAGCGTGGGGGGTGCAGGGGGGCCCGGCCACACCGGGCGCAACATCTGGGGGTTAGGGTTAGGGGTAGGGTTAGGGGGCGCAAATCCACGGGTTAGGGGGCGCAAATTACTTGCCTTGCCCCGGGTGCTGACAACCCACGCTACGCCACTGTGTCTCTGTATTGCAGACAACTTGGTGCTCTAGACTAGACTGGTGACTGGGAGCGGCCACCGAGACCATATAACACCGGTCTTGAAAGACCTACATTGGCTCCCAGTACGTTTCCAAGTTCAATTCAAAGTGTTGGTTCTGACCTTTAAAGCCCTAAACGGCCTCGGTCCAGTATATCTGAAGGAGCATCTCCTCCCCCATCGTTCTGCCCAGACACTGAGGTCCAGCTCCGAGGGCCTTCTGACGGTTCCCTCACTGCGAGAGGCCAAGTTACAGGGAACCAGGCAGAGGGCCTTCTTGGTAGTGGCGCCCTCCCATCAGATGTCAAAGCGATAAACATCTACCTGACATTCAGAAGACATCTGAAGGCAGCCCTGTTCAGGGAAGTTTTTAATATGTGACATTTTAGTGTATCTTTCATCTTTGTTGGAAGCCGCCCAGAGTGGCTGGGGAAACCCAGCCAGATGGGCAGGGTACAAATAACAAGTTGTTATTATTATTATTATTATTATTATTATTATTATTATTATTATTATTATTCCTGCCTTCGGTTTTCACATATTGCACCTCAGGGGATGAATGATCACAAGGAAAACCCCACCACAAGTGACGATGTTCTGCAAACCCTTCCTCAACTCTAGCAGAAGAGGTGGTGCAGTACTCTTCAGTGTTACAGAGAAATTCAGCTGCTTGTAGGAAGTGTTGAACAAATAGGAAATTGTCTTTGTTTTTTATTTTACTTTTCTCAAGCAATGCAAGACACAAAACAAGCCCTCCTCTGAAAGTAAGGTACCTTCTGCACACAGAAGGGAGTTTCAGATCCAAGCCCAAACATATAACTGCATGCCTGAAAGTAGGCTAGGCCATGCTGATAGGAATGCCCAACCTAAGTCATCATTATCTGCCCAGATTTTAATGAGAATCTAAAGTTACATCTGTTTTTAGAACCATTGATGCAGACAGACATTGTTCTCTCCATGAGGCTCTCCCCACTCAATAAGACCTTCTGCACTGCTGGTCTCATAGGTGCTTAGTTTGCTAGCTGTGCTCATCCTTTATGTTCTTCCTTGAAATAGCAGGAAGAAGGAAGGGAAGGTGTTTGAATGGGTGTAGGAAGTCACATACAAGCTCAAGAGACTCAGGTTTCCCATGCTGTACAGTACAAGGTGTCTCCTGCGGAATTGTTAAATGTTCTGCAATTATCCATGTGCAGTGGTACCTCGGGTTACATACGCTTCAGGTTACAGACTCCGCTAACCCAGAAATATTACCTCGGGTTAAGAACTTTGCTTCAGGATGAGAACAGAAATCATGCAGCGGCAGCAGGAGGCCCCATTAGCTAAAGTGGTGCTTCAGGTTAAGAACAGTTTCAGGTTAAGAACAGACCTTTGGAATGAATTAAGCTCTTAACCCGAGGTACCACTGTATATCTTAAGACGTAAGAGTTAAATATATATCATGGAACTTCTCTGCCATTTATAAGATAACCATTCTGCACTGCTTATCACCTCCTAGGTCTTCATCTGCTGAAACGGTACCTAAAGTCATTCTCCTTCTATGTGACACGATGCCACTGCTTTCGTATTAACGGAATAGAAGAGCCAATGACCTCCACATCTGGGATTCTCCCTCTGTTCACTCAGCCTGAATCCATTCATCGCTCTTGTTTTAATCCCACAGGCAATATCTTCCAAATAATCGGCCTTCGTTTTCAATCTCTTGATCTAGCCGTGTCCCTCAAATCCTCTCAGTCCAAGAGCAAAGCAATCTTAATGGCCCCATTTCATGCCTTGTTTGTTTTTAATCTTTTAAAAATGTACAGTATTTGAATGCAAGTTCTATGTAAATGTAATAAAGATTAGTGTGACTCTGCATTTCAGAATGCAAAGCATTTATTTATGCAAAAGGGGGTGGTGTATATACAGAATATTTCCCTCCAGTGACCTAGATATTTGTGCAAAGTTAGAGTCAGCTTTCGGCATGGATAATAAAATGAATGTCTATTTATCTTTTTTATGTCAGCAGTTTAAAATATGTTTAAATTAGCAGGTCATGAAACAGGTGGAAGGGGGTGGGCATGATTTTCACAGATTCCTCTTTCCTCCTCCAGTGCCTTCCCCTCTACCTTGGGTGCGAGCTGGATCTGAGCTCCTTCCACAAACAGAAGAATCCTTTCATCAATAGAAGGGTGTGTCTAGATCTAATGCAATTTCTGGTTACCCCCCCTCTTTTGCATATCATTTAAATGTAAATAAACCTTATCCACTCAGAAAAGCCTTATCCTTTGGAAAGCGCTGTTGAGACTCTTAAAAGAGCTTTTTGAAGTAGTGTGACCACACTTTAGCTTTTTATTCTAATAATATAAACAGATTATTTTAGTGCTAGTAGTGGGGGAGATCATGCCTGGACATATGAAGTCAGATTATTTGTCCACATAGCCCAGTGGTGTCTAATTTGGCTGGCAGCAGCTCTCCAAAATACCCAGCACCTGCCACCTGAAATCCGTTAACTGGAGGTGGAACCTGGACTCCAGAGTCATCGATGGTGGGTGAGAAAGGCACAGTGGTAGGAACTGGATGAGCCAGAATGGGAAAATAGAAGTCCAGCATCCTTGGGCTTTCCTGAGTTCTAGTCCTTTAAGAATGCTGAAACATGTCTAGGCATGAGTCTAATTTCAGCTGGTTAACTATTCCAGAGGACTGGAGCTGGAACAATAAAAACCTGGTTTCTACTACATGTTAAACACACCTCTGGGGCATGCAGTACTCTCAGAAGTGCTCTGTCTGAGGAGTATAGTTTCCAGGATAGGGATTGAAATTTGGTTGACCGGAGCAATTGATAGATGATTGGCATGGCTGACATGAGGAAGAGTCAGTCAACCCCTTTGTTTTCTGTAGAGTTGAAGGTGATAGAACGAAGAAGGAGCGATGGCTGGAACACTGGGTGGATCCATATACAATTTGAAACAGCAGCAGATTAAATAAAAAGATTAAAAGCCAAGCAGAAAAACTCAGAAACCAAAGACAAACTGAAACACACACACACACACACACACACACACACACACACACACACACACTTTTAAACATCCAGAGCAAACTGCTTGGGGATGCCATCAAGAAAGGATGGGTCCAATATCATCAGTATGTAGATGGTCCACCATTCAGATTCTAGGGTTAGGCCCACCCAGAGGCATCCAGTGAGCTTCAAGACTGAATAGGGACCTGGACCTGGACCTGCAATGCATTGAGGTAATGCTGATAACTAAGTGCACCATCCAAACACTCTTGGCGTTGGCCTGGGGCGATTGGCTTGGGTTGAGGCCTCCCCCTGACCCTAGCAGCTTCCACAAGTGAGCAAACAGAAGCACCACCAGCTGGATCCTCACTGGTAGCAGCCAGCAGAAGTTCCTGAAACGGAGGGGCCTTTTGAGGGAGGGGCTAAGGCAGCCCAGTGCGGTCACTGCCAGCCTCCCAACTTTCTGCCCCAATTGGTTTGTGTCGTGGGGCTATGGACGCAGTGCTCCATTAAGCCGCATTGGGGACCGGCTGGGGTTAGGATTTCACCCCGAGCAACAGATTATCACAAAAGGGATCATAAAGGCTGGAAGATACTAAATAACAAAATCCAAGTGTGAGGGGCTGCAATACTATAGCCCTTTACTTGGGAGCAATCTTCATTGAACTTAACGGGGCTCAGACATCCAGCAGTGATGCACCAGATAAGAATTGCTGTTTAAGGAAACTATATTGAACTTATAAGATATATAAATAAAAGTAAAACGGAGACATCTAATTCGTGTTAGGTTTGTTCATGGAATGATCTTATTGCTAATGTTTGCCAGTAAGGATTATGGATCTCAGAAATCTTTCTCTCCTCTTCAGTATCTGAAGCCTCATAAACTGAGCACACTCCATTCTGACCTTGACAGCAAGCTCTAAAACTGTCAGTCCAGATCTGTTTTCACTTCACCTAAATCTCAGCCTGAATTAAAATCAAGATAAGGGTTTTGTTTTGTTTTTTTAAAAAAGAATCTTATTATATGGGAGCAATCCAAAGCACAGTTAAGTCTCTTTAATGCCTATTGATGTAAGTGAGTTTAATTCTGTGTGGGATTGTGGTCTTTGTTCCTGGGTAACACAGATTTCTGCTAAAAAGGTAAAATCCACACTGAATGATCTTGTTTGTCTTGCAAGGCTGTTGCAAAGACTAGAGAAAGGCTCCGGCATTCGTGCTGTGTTTGGACTGCTCAGCAGACGGAGTCGACTGTGCTCAGTGCAGAGGGACAATTTCCTCCTGAAATTGCCACTTGTGTGGAGAGCCAGGATGATCTCCCCTGCACTTTCAGGCCACTGGACTATTCCTTTCAGGATTCTTACCTATATTTCTGAGCAACTTACTAGTTCTCTACAAACTGTGATTATTTTTACATACACTTAAGTCATTCTACACCCTAGAAATGCATGACACATGCAAAGTCACAACTCTCCTTGCTGAAAGAGAACTGGTGTGTCACAGGGAGGTGGGGGAGACATCATGTGTCCCATGCGCACAGAACTGCTATCATTTCAGAAGTACAAAATGAAAATAAATGCAGTAACTGGGTTTTTTTTTTTTGTTTCTTTTAACCTTACATATTCAAGAGTGGGCTTCTCTATATTTCTGGATGTCATCCTCCATATGCCCTCTTCAGAAACCAGAAATGACACTTACGTGTCTTGTTTGTCAAATTAGTCTCATGTATACTTAACAGTCTTTTTAAATGATCTAAATATAAATGGACTGTTATTTGTGTCCGAGTATTCATGCACATATATCTATATATGTATGCATACAGGCATATATACACAATATGCTTACATTCCTTATTTCTTTTCCTTGGCTTGTACAGTACACTGTGTTTATAATACCTGACAAAAGCAAAAGATCAAAACTTGTTTTACAGAAATAATTAGCACTAACTATTCAAGGCTGCACTGACTGATTCTTGAACATATGTTGTAACATTGATTTTTGTGAACAATCAGTGAAGCCTCATCAACATAATTACACTCTGTAGTGAGAAAATGCAAAAATCATGGATTTCTCCTTTTTGGCAGTTTTATAATGTGAATATAGTTCATAGGTGTTCTCTACCTCTAGAAAATCCTCCCTCTTCTGAATTCATAAAGTCATTGCCTACACGGTGGAGAATGAAAAGGGAAGCAGAAAAACACATTCCATCCTACAAAGTGATGCACATTTCACATTTTATTCTATTTAGACAACAAATTTTCATATCTGGGTTTCCGTTAAGAAATAATAAGGAAGCCATTTTCCATCCCAGTAATTCAGAAAACATGCGGTTTCACCTCTGCAGTAGTCCTTACACACTTTTGGACACACACACAGCTTTTTCTAATTAAAAGACTTGCCAAATATTCATTTTGTTCTTGGGTTTTAAATCCTAAGCACACTTATTAGGAAATAAGCGCCATTGAGCTCAATAGGACACACTTCTGAGTTAATACGCTCAGGATTACAGTGTATGTTTCTGGTTTCATTGGGGTCGGGGGGGGGGGTTCTGCAGCATAAGTATACCATCTCTTAATTTTACAAAAATGGGCAATGTTCAGCACAGTTTACATTTCAGAATAAAATTCTTTAAATTTTTATGCTTGTAAACATCTTAAGGCAGTAATATGAAGCTCACTTACTAAGGAGAAAGCACCCGTGAGCTCAGCGAGACTTACTTCTGAGTAAACGTGCTTAGAATTGCACTGCATGTTTTTCCTGTGCCATTTACCATTTGATGTGAAATTTGGGGAGCTGTACTTCAAATATTTATTTCACTGTAATCTAAAACGTTAGGTTCGTATTAGAAATGTCATGGAAATTCTACCACATTTTTTACCTGTATAACAATGAAGATCAATATTATTTGTGTGACATTCTTCTGATAGTATTATTATTTATGAATATTGAAATGCTTTTTGTTTTGTGGTATATGATTCATTTTAGGATAATTATAGCACATTAATTAATTCCAGAATAGAAATATTACATGCAATGGATTTGTGAAATTTAATATCATATCTGTGAAGTTATTTAACATTGGGATCTGTATAACTCACATTTCACATTTATATTTTATTTAATGCAGCTTTATGATATATTAAAAGAAATGTTAGATATCAAATTGGAATCAAAACCCTAATGCAGTTTAATTTACGTTACACTGCTCTTATGGACTAAACTAAACTAAACTAAACTAAAACTGATATTAATTTATATTCCCCCCTCCAAAAAAATCTGACTTTAAGAGAAGGAATAAGAGATTAGATCATATAATGTCACGTGTATATTAGATAAAATATTAAAAGAAATATTGGATTCCATCTAAACTGTAAGATGTATTGTTTTCTTTGCTGCGTCTTAATTTTACTAAAATTGTGAGTATTCTAGAGCATTCTAGAGCATAATGACACACTGAGAAAGTAGGTTCTGTCATATTTAAGTTTAATCATCATACTGTATTATTGGATGATCACTATTACATCAAGGTATTTGACGCAATTCTGCCTATAGTAGTAAACAAACACATTTGAGTAAAAACAATGTCTGGAGATTCTCTTAAAAGACACCCCAATCCATTGGTTTTCCCTTGGTTTTCTTTCAAACAGAAAACATTCCATCCATTCTGCTCCTTTTAGATTCCCTGTCAAGAGCATTCCTGAGACGTCACATGCAAAGTAATCCTATGCAGATTTACTCAGAATTAAGCCCCACTGTGTTCAGTGGAGCTTCCTCCCAGGTCTGCGTGCAGAGGATCGCAACCCCTTGAATACAGATCTGATATACTTTAGGGCTCCTTCATCTCACTTGCTATCTATCATTGTCTTTATGCGCCTCACTAACACACACTGGGGTAGGAGATGGGTTGGAGGGTCTTTAGAACGGCTGTTGCACACCACCAAAACAATATTTTAAATCTCCTTACCTCTAAAAAAGCAGCTTTGGAAATGATTTAGTTTGCTGTGGGTTTCAAACAGATGGTCACTCTTTCCACGTTGAGAAAAGATGAAAAATGCGAATGGGTAAAATTACAGTGTTATCTTGTTCAAATGCATAGAGGTCTAAACCCTCATTGGCCTCTGGATGGAAATCATGTGACATGGGATGAAGTGCATGTGACCTATTTTCTCCCAAATCCTTTGGTTTCCTTGAAATGGGATGCAACCAACAGTGATGTTTGCGTAATTCTGATGACATTTTATTTTCAAATAAAAAGAAGCCACTGAGCCAATCCGTTGCCCTCAGGCCACGAGGCTTCACAGATAGGAGTTCCCTGTGACTGGGGAGATGGATCCAGCAATTAGCCAAATATTACTCCTTCACCATTTGGAGTCCTATTTTTTGTTTAATTTTAAGTAACAGATAGAGAACAAACAATTTTGATGAATATATGCACATTCATCTGAATTGTGCAACATCAGTGTAATTCTCGTTAAATCGCATGGCTTGTCTAGTGGTGTTGTGTACCACTCAATATAGCTTAGTGTAGTGACCTAGTTATTTAACTGTTTCCACTCCGGCAAATCTATCTTACTAATGTAAAGATGACATATGCAGATTGAAAATGGACACCATTCTAAGTATAATTTCTAAGTTACGATTTCTAGAAGTTTCTTTTTGGATGCTTCCCAAAGGATTTCAAGGCATTGAAACCAATGAACTGAATATATTATTTCTGGTCACACTGTTGATAGGTAAGCTTGATGTATTTTCTGAACCAGGAAAAACAGTTGTTATTGTTACTTATCTTGGCGCTGTACAGCTTTGCTAGATTTTTGTGGGTTCTGCTGCATTTTTAATGATTTTATTGTGTTTCTTTTAAAATTGTATCCTGCTCTGAGAGCCCTGTTACGGGACAGTTTTTCTATTGTTTCAATGTGTTGGAAATTCTTTGTTCAGAAGGTATGATATAATTCTACTATTACTATTCTATAATATAAATAGTAATGTGCCCCCACTTTACTGTTTGCAAGTGTAGCATGTTAAATGACAATCTGCTTTTCACCGAGAAAACCGATGCTAAAGACCATCCACTCTGTAGGTCGCTGTCATCCCCACTGCATAAAAAGGATTCCTTTGTTTACTTTGTGCCAATGTACATATCTGTCCTGTTCACAGTGACCGTTTTTTGTTTGTTTGCTTGTCAATGTCAGCTACCTTTCCTTCTGAATTGATTCCTGGATTCATTACGCTTCATGAGCAGAAGCTGCAGTTTTGCATACAGCTATTTAACCCACTTTGAGGCTGGATAGCAGAGAGCAGCAAGCCCACTCAAGTGAGGGATCAGGGCCATTGGCCATTGCAGCTAGTTCTTTGGTTTCAACACGAGCAAGATTGCCTCTCCTTGCTCCACTCCACTGCAATAATATCGACGAGTTGAACCTGAAAGATCCAAGTGGCAGGAACCAGGTACTTTGGGGCCATCCTGGAAACATGTAACCTGTGACTATGCTAAACGCTGGGCCTCACTCGTTCTCCTGAGTTCAGACATAACCAGAATGGGTGGAGCAATGGCAGGTGGCATCCAGGCCATTTCTGCAATGTAGAATCAGCCAAGTGCAAACAGGATCCCAAACCAAATGGTTCTGATACATGTTACAGGTGGCCAGATTGTTTCTCAGTTTCTTTTTCTCATTTCATGAAAATTCGAGTGATGTAAAGCATCAGCCAGAAACTCAAGGATTGTTTCTCAGTTTCTTTTTCTCATTTCATGAAAATTCGAGTGATGTAAAGCATCAGCCAGAAACTCAAGGAATGTCCAAGAACACCAAAGTACATTCTGGCACCCCCCTAATCAGGACCATTGATGGTGTGGCATTCCAGGAGCTCCCAGAACTGATTCAGATGCGCTCTAATGTGGAAATAGCAATCAACTCAATTTTTTAGAACAAATGTAACAAAATGGCAGGATCCCATACTATAACTATGTAATAATGGCCTGTTCCTGCCCTGATTTTCTTCAAGCACAAGTGTCTTGGTCCCAACCATACTGTATATATACTGTATGTGTGTGTGTATTTATGTGTATATATATGTTGCATCCTTTTGTTTTGTGGCAGAGTAGTAAAGAATGGAATTGTTAGATAAATGCCATTCCTTATCAAGGCAACAAAAGGATACATCAAAACATTTTGCAAGGTTGGAAACAAGAACGGGTTTTTATCTTGTTCAGGCTTGAAACCTAGGATGGTAATCAGCTAACACAACCCATCACTGCGAGGATTTGTGCCATCTGCAGATCTGCTCGAGAGGGTTAAGGGGCCTCCTAGAAGAAATTCCAGGGGTCTCAGGGCAAGGAGAGAGAGAGATTGTTCAACTGCACAAGCAGAAATCCTTGAACTGAAACTGTTCACTTCTTACTGTGTCCGATACATCCCCCTTTCTACATCCCCCTTTCTGCAGGTCTGTTCTCCCTGCCTGTGTTCAGCCACAATGGTCTTCCCACTAGTTCTATCTATAATGGTTAAGTAGTGCAGTGATGATTTTATTTGTTCAACTAGGAGCCATAACAAATATTTTCTAAAAATCAGAGTTTGACCCTTAATGTCCTGGCTGCAAGCGCAAATAGGAAAACATGCGATGCAACATACTTTTCCTTGTCCAATAGGAAAAGGTGCCCAAACTCCCATGGTGAAAAAGAAAATCAAAATATGATAACAGGACAGAGATTAAGAAGAGAGGCAAAGGTCTTCTCAGTCTGGTAGATTAATTGAAAAGAGGTTGTTGTATTCAATGTGACATTCCTGAATTTCAATATGAAAACTGAATTACGTTTCTTTCTAAATGATTAAGTGCTAATTTTCTTAACAGGCTTGCTACTGAGTATACTATGAAATATTAAAAGCAATTGCTGATGTGAGAACAGATATGCTAGAGAAACAACAACTGTGCAATCAATAGAGATTTTCCATTGCCACTCTTTGCTTGGAAACAAATGCGGGGTTATCAATTGTACACTGTCAGGAGCCTGAAAGGATAAACTGCAGTACTTGCCAGCTCAGAATCTGTGTTGTCCTTCATTGAAAGGCATTTGGCTAAA
The DNA here is from genome assembly GCF_964252035.2 of Podarcis erhardii. Taxonomy (NCBI): domain Eukaryota; kingdom Metazoa; phylum Chordata; class Lepidosauria; order Squamata; family Lacertidae; genus Podarcis; species Podarcis erhardii. Next base: position 134,526,978 of record NC_138497.1, on the reverse strand, counting down.
CCAAGCTCCAAGTAATCAACTAAATAATTATATCAGATGTACTCTCCTCCCTCAATAGCAGGCCAGCTGGATTAGAGGATCAAAACAAGTACTCTTTAAATTAAAACCACTGTGAAATTCAAGAAGAGAATAAGGTAATGTTGGAGGGTCATTAAAATATTTACTTCAGGACACAGTTCATTAGCACATAGTGGGATTAGGCTTTGAATTACTGAACAGACCCTGTTGATACATTTCAAAAACGGACCGCAACTGTCTCTGAGAAAGCTTTCCCACAAAAATTTTTTGCATGTGAATGGAGCTCTCTCTGGATATAGTACATATAAACCTAAGTGTCCGGCCAAATCAGACCAAAGGCCTAGCTGGTCCAGCATCCTGTTAACACAGTGGTGGACCACATGCCCATGGGATGCACAATTCCCCCCCCCCCAATACCCCAATGCAGATCATTTATAAGCAAGTTTAAAAGTACAATACTGATCCTTTGGGGGACTACTTCCAGCACTCCATTGTGAGAACTGCCCAATTACTTCTACTCTCTGATTCCTGTTTATTGATCGATAATAATACAATGACCGCTCTCCACATCAAATGGAGGGCGCCCTTTGCGAGCAGCACCCCCGATGCTACGTGACACCTGGCCAAGCACTCCTGGACTGCCTCCCCAAGTTGCAAATCTTGAGATTCCCGCCAAACATCAGCTCAAAGAACCAATTGCGACTGGGAAGGCGTAGCTAGGGGAGCAGGCCAAGAAAGGGTAGGGTCTTAAAAGGGGGTGGAACCTGCATGGGAGTTCTCAGTCAGCTCCAGAGCTTCACCCGCCCTACCCTCCTTTCGTTTAGGCCTTTTATTGCAGGTTAACTTCATCTTTACAGGTATGCAGGCGCTGCTACGGTCTTACGATGGTTGCTGTTGAAGGACCAGGAAGGAATTTCTCTGCATTGGCAGGTTTTGCCTTCCCTGTAGCAAAACACCACAACTTTGGCAGTTTCAGGCCTTGGTTGGAATCCTTTAGTCCATCTTCCCTAAATGGGGGGGGGGCTGAAGCAGTGACACGCCCCCCCCCCCCCGCGGTGGCGATCCTAGGGTTCCCCGTTAAAGGGGCTGTGTTGAGGGGAGTCACTGGCCATACACTGAAAGGTTGTCAGTGCACTCCCCTGTGTTGAGGTGAAATGGGGGGTGGGCTCTCTGCTTAAACATACATCTTTCAGAGCCAGCCCTCTGTGCCCCAGATCCCCGGCTGGGGACTGGGAGGGATAAACACCCAATGCCTAAGCCAAGGTCTTCCTACATTTGAAAGTTCAATAAAGTTGTGGCCAATTTTAATCCCATAACACATTGCCACGAGTCATTATTCCACCCGGGTGTCGTCTGGGGTCGGTGTGGGAGGGATATCTGCCTGGGCACGCAATTTGTTTTATCTTGTACTCTTACTCAGGAATCTTTGGTGAAGGACTTTAAAGGTAAAGGGACCCCTGACCATTAGGTCCAGTCGTGGCCGAATCTGGGCTTGTGGCGCTCATCTCGCTTTATTGGCCGAGGGAGCCGGCGTACAGCTTCAGGGTCATGTGGCCAGCATGACTAAGCTGCTTCTGGCGAACCAGAGCAGCGCACGGAAACGCCGTTTACCTTCCCGCCGAAGCAGTGCCTATTTATCTACTTGCACTTTGTGCTTTCAAACTGCTAGGTTGGCAGGAGGAAGGACTTTATTATAAGCTTTTTGAAAGTCTAAGTACATAATGTTTTCTAGAACATCCCATTAATATGCTGATTGACACTAGAAACTACAGTGGTGCCTCGCAAGATGAAAATAATCCGTTCCGCGATTCTCTTCGTCTAGCGGTTTTTTCGTCTTGCGAAGCAAGCCCATTGACGGCTTAGCAGATTAGCGCTATTAGCGGCTAAGCGGCTTTTAGCGGCTTTTAGCGGCTTATCAGCTTAGCGGATAAGCAGATAAGTGGCTTAGCGGCTTAGAAAAAGGGGGGGGAAGGGGGGAAAGTCGGAAAAACTCGCAAGACATTTCGTCTTGCGAAGCAAGCCCATAGGGAAATTCGTTTTGCGAAGCGCCTCCAAAACGGAAAACCCTTTCGTCTAGCGGGTTTTTCGTCTTGCGAGGCATTCGTCTTGCGGGGCACCACTGTACAAGGAAGAAGCAGCTGGAGAGAATGACTCATGGTTTCAGTTGTCTCTACACAAATGCACAGAGCATGGGAAACAAGAAAGACAAATTGGAGCTTTTAATACAGGGTGGCAAATATGACCTGGTAGGCATTACTGAAATCTGGTGGGATAAGAATCATGACTGGAATGTAGGAACTGAGGGATATAACTTGTTCAAAAGGAATAAACCAAACAGGAAGAGAGCAGGAGGAGTATTATATGTAAAGGATATGTACACTTGTGAAGAATCCATGACCTGGAGCATCGAAAGCAGTATATGGGTAAAAACTGTTGGAGAGAGAAACAACAGTGACCTTACTGTCGGTGTCTGCTTTAGACGTCCAAGCCAGACTGAAGACTTGGATGATGCTTTCCTAGAGCAGATTACCAAACATTCAAAAAAGAGAGGTATAGTACTCACAGCAGACTTCAACTTCCCTGTTACCTGGTGGAACTCAAACTCTGTAAAAGAAAAAGTAAGGTCCTTAAAGGTGAAATGTTGAAGGCCCAAATGCAGACAGTTTCAAGAAGAAAAGAAAGGTGGGGTGCATGTAACGGTCTACCTGTGAGCACTTATAAAATGATGATGTGATTACTAAGACCCAACATGGGTTTCTCAAAAATAAGCGATGCCAGGCAAATCTCATTTCTTTTTTTTATGGAGTTACAAGCTTGGTGGATCAGGGGAATGCTGTGGACATAGTGTATCTTGACTTCAGTAAGACTTTTGACAAAGTCCCCCATGGTATTCTTGTGAGGAAGCTGGTGATATGTGGGTTGAATGAGGTAACTGTTAGGCGGATTTGACTGACTGAGCCCAAAGAGTACTCATTAATGGGTGGTAAGTGGGGTGGTGCAGGGTTTTGTCCTGGGGCCGTTGTTGTCCAACATCTTTATAAATGAAGCAATTGAGGGGGTGCTCATCAAATTTTCAGATGACACCAAACCGGGAGGGGTAGCTCGTGCTGCAGAAGACAGAATCGGGATTCAAAATGACCTTAACAAACTGGAGAACTGGGCACAAGCTAACAAAATAAATTCCAATAGGGACAAATGTAAAGTACTACAGCTGTACAAATCTAAGATGGAGGACACCTGGCTTACCAGTGGTACATGTGAAAAGGATCTAGGGGACAACAAGCTTAGCACAAGTCAACAGTGTGATGCAGCAGCAAAAAAAGACTAATGCTATTCTCAGCTGCATCAACGGAAGTATATATCCAGATCAAGGGAAGTAATAGTACCACTCTGTTCTGCCTTGGTCAGGCCACACCTGGAGTCCTGTGTCCAGTTCTGGGCATCACAATTTAAGAAAGATGTTGACAAGCTGGAGCGAGTGCAGAGGAGGGTGACCAAGATGACCAAGGGTCTGGAAACCAAGCCTGATTAGGAATGGTTGAAGGAGCTCGGTATGTTTAGCCTGGGAAAGAGGAGACTCAGAGGAGATATGAAAGCCATCTTCAGATATCTCAAGGGGCTGCTCCATGGAAGGTGGAGCCAGCTTGTTTTCTCCTGCTCTGGAGGGGAGGACCTGAACCAATGCCTCCAAGTACAGTGGTACCTCGGGTTAAGTACTTAATTCATTCCGGAGGTCCGTTCTTAACCTGAAACTGTTCTTAACCTGAAGCACCACTCCTGCTGCCGCCGTGCCGCCAGAGCACAATTTCTGTTCTCATCCTGAAGCAAAGTTCTTAACCTGAAGCACTATTTCTGGGTTAGTAACCTGTAACCTGAAGCGTCTGTAACCCGAGGTACCACTGTAACAGGAAAGGAAATTCCAACTAAACAACAGAAAAAAACTTTCTGTCAGTAAGAGCTGTTTAACAGTGGAACAAACTCCCTCAGAAGATATTAGTCTTTGGAGCTTTTAAACAGAGGTTGGATGGCCATCTGTGTTGGATGTTTTAGTTGAGATTCCTGCATTTCAGGGGTTGGGCTAGATGACCCTTGGGGTCCCTCCCAACTCTTTGAGTCTATGATTCCATGATTTTAAGTTTAAAGACAGAACTGGGGATGAGAGATACGTCTCCAATCCATGTCTGTCATTTTGTGGCCTTTCAGCATTTTAAAAAATAATTATTTTTAAATTTCATTTGATTACTCTCCTGGCAACTGAGAGCTCCCTTGCTGTCCTGCAAAAGTGTTCAGATAGACCTGCAAAATCATAGTGAATACTAGTAAAATACTACAATACTAGTCCTCCCTCCTGCGGCAAAACCCCATCATTTTCTTCTTCTTGGGAGGATGTGTTTCTTGCACTCCCTTCCTCTCCTGCAGTAAAACACTGAGGATCTTTTAAAAATCAAGTAGGCAAAAGGCTGTCTCCTCCTCCCACCCCATATAATACATACAAGGCGGTGAAATGCCATGTTCCTGGAGCTGGGTTGTGGCTTGCAATTTTACAACCCTGAGAATAAAATGCAGGACTTCTTGGACGTCAGGAAGGGTTCATACTGTGATGCTGGAATGCTTTCAGTTCATCGGGGCCTTCTGACTAAAAAGCATGCAGCATCCTGTATATGTAATCAATAGCAATAGGCTTGCCATTTGGAATGCATATTCAAAACATCATATGGCATACGGTTCATGACATTTTATTGCCACGCAGGCTGAGGCAGGATGAATCTCACTAGCCACAGAAAACGTCAGAGATGTCCTCCTCCACATGAATTTCCTCTTTGCCCCCAGCAAGGTTGACGCGTGTTCCACATTGGGAGGGATATTGTTTTCTGACTAATTATTTCAGAAGGGCGTGAAGAGGAAGCAGCAAACAATGGGGAGAATGAGAACAAATGTCCGGGATCTCTGTTTCCCTAGGCCACAATACCACAGAAACAAATCTAATTCCTAAATCAATACAATTAACTATTGGCTCACCTTCAAGTTCATATTAAGCAGAAGGGTCAAATTAAGACATTAACTGGTTATCAATGGATTGCTTATATCCCCCTCCTCTCTGGACAATTAACCAGGGTTCAAAGCACAAGCACTCCACTGTTTCCGTTAGGGGGCGTTATTGAGCTCACTTAAAAAAAACGCCTCACCCTGAACACCTCCCTTGTTCTCTTAGAATGGCAATGGCACCCACCTAAGAGGTGCAGGAACTGAGTTCCAGCAAGTTCTGGCTGGAAAAAAGCCCCAATTATGCCTCATGCACCACATCTAGAAATACCTTGAGGAACTGGGGAGCACTGTAATGGCCGCTTACCCAGTCTCCAGGTGGACAGCAGTTGTAGCTCGTCACGTCAGGCCCTCAACTCCACAGAGGTCTCTCCAAAAGTCTTCTCCATTGTGCAGCCAGCGGCTGGGGAATTCCCCCGGTCGGCCACAAAGGAGAGCAGGATGGCCCCCATCCCCAAGTTTTGAATCAGCCAATCAGTGACAAGAGGGCCCAGCTATATAGGCCGGGTGAACCTGAATTTGGGGTTGCAGTCAGCAGAAGAACAATTCTCTTCATGCTGTGGTTATTTTGCATGCTAATGTTTTCTTCCCTGCACTGCATAACAGACCTTGTGATGGTTCATTAATGGTTGCTGTATTCAGAGCCAGGAATGAGTTTACCTGCAAACAGATTGGCCCCATTTGGAGGTTTGTCTTCTTCATAAGCAACAGTCAGCGGTGGAATCATAGAATCATAGAATCATAGAGTTAGAAGAGACCACAAGGGCCATCGAGTCCAACCCCCTGCCAAGCAGGAAACACCATCAGAGCACTCCTGACATATGGTTGTCAAGCCTCTGCTTAAAGACCTCCAAAGAAGGAGACTCCACCACACTCCTTGGTAGCAAATTCCACTGTCGAACAGCTCTTACTGTCAGGAAGTTCTTCCTAATGTTTAGGTGGAATCTTCTTTCTTGTAGTTTGGAACCATTGCTCCGTGTCCGCTTCTCTGGAGCAGCAGAAAACAACCTTTCTCCCTCCTCTATGTGACATCCTTTTATATATTTGTTGTTGTTTTTTATATAAATATTTATTAAGGTTTTACATAATAAAACAGATATCACAATCAGAAAAAAAGAAAAGAAAAAGACAATCAAAAATAACACAAACCCAAAATGACAAAAACAACAAAAAAAGAGAAAAAAATTATTCCTTGCTTACTATCTTTATAACCCTCTTTCCTGACTTCCTCACATCTCCCTTTTCTGTGTTCCCCTTTACACAATCAAATTCAGCAATTTCCTGCCCTTTTTCCAATCTTATACCCTATTTATACATTTCAACCTATTATTCCTTTAGTTTCTTTTCCTTTTAAAGCCATTTATCACATGTTCTTTATAACTTAATCCCTAGTATCATTTGTTTAGTCTCGACATAATAATACTCTGGTCTTACCCCTTTCATCCTTTTATATATTTGAACATGGCTATCATATCACCCCTTAACCTCCTCTTCTCCAGGCTAAACATGCCCAGCTCCCTTAGCCGTTCCTCATAAGGCATCGTTTCCAGGCCTTTGACCATTTTGGTTGCCCTCCTCTGGACACGTTCCAGTTTGTCAGTGTCCTTCTTGAACTGTGGTGCCCAGAACTGGACACAGTACTCCAGGTGAGGTCTGACCAGAGCAGAATGCAGTGGCACTATTACTTCCCTTGATCTAGATGCTATACTCCTATTGATGCAGCCCAGAATTGCATTGGCTTTTTTAGCTGCCGCGTCACACTGTTGGCTCATGTCAAGTTTGTGGTCAACCAAGACTCCTAGATCCTTTTCACATGTCCAGGGCGGAGCAAGGTGCCCATGAAGGCGGAGTGAGCCGCCAATGGCAGACATTTGGCACACCACCCGCCCGCGACTCCGAAGCCTCCCCCAAGCTGTCAAAATGAAGGGGGAAGGGGGGAATGCCGGCAAAGTGGCGCAGCTCCCCGCTTCCCCTGACAGCTCAGGGTTAGCTTGGGAGTCACGGGCGGGCAGCACTCCGAATGCCACGCCCCCTCCCGGGATGACACCCGGGGCAAATCACTCCCACCGCACCCCCCTTCCTCTGCCACTGGCAACAAGTTTGGGCAGATAAGAGATTCCATTGGGTGGAATCCTTAGTTTAATATCGGGTCGGGGTAAACTGGTGCATTGCCCCTATCCTGAACAGGTGTGATTGCAGGGTACCCTGTTAGAGGGGAGTCTCTGTCCAGAAGCCAAGCGGGGGGGGGGCAGATGGGCTGTTGCCTCGGGGGACCACCTACATGGAACTGCGTCTGGAGGAGGCCTCCTAATGCCAGGCACAACCCTGCTGAAGTGCCAGCCCTCCATCTGGAGGCTGAACCCAGGGCCTGAGACAAAAAGCTTGCCTACAACTGCAATCTATAAAAGGTGTGGCCAATTTTAAATCCCAGAGCGCTGTCTTGTGCAGTGTGTCCCACCTATCATTGTCGAGGCCTCTGTTCCCTGGGGTGGGAGTGGGGCATCACTGCAAGTGGGTCTGCAATATTATAATTGCTGAGAAATAATGCTTTATCTGATTATGCTAGAACCTGATGCAAAAGGAATACAAGAATATTCCATGCCGTGAAAGGCCATAGAACCTTTAAATTTTGCACGTTTTGTTTGGGTTATCTTTTCAGATATTTGCTACTGTGTGAAACGCTGCACTGGTAGATTGTTGCAGATGGGCTTCAAACAATAATACCAAGGTGGGAGAATCAGAAGTCAGTGATATATTAAAAAAATAATAATTCATTTTTCTTTTTCATTCATTACACATCCATCACACAGTGGAATTCATCTAAAATACAATCTGAAAGAAAGTCAGGTGTGCAGTGCATGGTGGGCTGAAAATATCACTGTGTCTTTTTGCAGTTTGCCTAGTTTCACGGATGAAAGGAACAAAGCGTTACTATATGTGAGTTACTGGCCAAACCAAACAATCTGGTCTTGCTAGGCTATAAAAGAAAAGATGAGATCAGACCATTTGGGGGCAAATCCTGTGATACTCTTTCTACATCACTATGGCTACACTGCTGCTATTAATATTTTGTCAGAAATATGTATGGACAGAAAATATATGAACAGAAAATCTAATATTAAAAGAACCAGCAGCATTTAGAAAAGCTTTGCTGTAAGAGAAACTTTCCATGTCCCTGGTCACTTTGCTCCTAACTTTGAGGAAGAAGAAAAAGAACTCTAAAATTGCTGAACTAGAATTTATTAGCAAATTTAATTTCATTCAGGTTGGGCTTCACTGAGTCCATTGATTTCTTTCATACTGGAGATATTAAAGTAACACAGCTCATTGTTTATCTCTTTCATGTATATAATGCAACGCCGCCTCCTGCCAAAATCAGAAAGTGGGCTTTATGAACAGCCTGTCATTTTATATACATTAAATCTCCGAGAGCAAGTTGTGATTTTTCCCCCCTTCTTGAACAACTTAAAATCTACACTCAGATACAAGATCTCTCTGATTTCGTTGGTTGTACAAAATAAAACCCTGCAGGAACCACAGCCGTATCTACTTATTTATTTCTCACTGAATGTAAAAGTGCAGCATTTGCCTGTATTCTGTGAATTCCCCACTGACTGTATCTTGCATATGGGACATTTCCTTGTCTTTCCTGGTATGGCACACTTATTTTGCTTTTGCTCCTGGCGTGCCTGGATACTTGAATTAGAGCTTTAGGAGACTGATGTATGGAAGAAGCTACCTTGGGGCAAGGGCTGGACTTAATGGCCCTCTAACCCCTCCAGCCTCCTTATTCAATGAAAGACGGGAAGACATTTGTCATTGATACTTTGCTGCATAAAAACCTCATCTTTTGGAGAAATTAACTAGGTCGGAGATACTGTGGTTCAAGCAGTAGAGCATTGTGGATCTGGCTCCATATATGTGGTTGTCAGTTATTTGGATAATAGGTTGCCTTGAGCTAACTCAGCTTCAGTCCCTGGCAAAAATGAAGATACTCTGCACTTCAGGAGACAAGGAGAGAAAATGTCAAGGATTAAGATTATCTTATCTTCTTATAGAGATAAACTGGAAAATTTAACAGAAGTGCTGACTGCCATAGGATAAGGTGCTATAAATGAGTTTCGAAAGAGGGTAAGGATTTGCTGTATCTGATTGGACAAAGAGGAACACAAAAAAGGGAGGCGTGAGGAAGTCAAGAAAGAAAGTTTTGTAAACATGAATTTAAAAATTGGAGTTTTTATTTTTTATTTTTTCTTGATGTATATCTGTGACTGTTTTTGCTGTTTTGTATTTTTCTGAAGTTTTTTCTTTTTCTGTGAAAATAAATAAATATATTTTTTTAAAAAAATAAGGTGCTACAGAATTATTTTCAGAATTCTGAAAGAAAGGAGGAGGGAGGCTGCCAGCTAACAAAACACAGCAGATGAGCATTTCAAACCTTGGCACTCCTGCCAAGGCTGAATTTGATGGAGACATTGGCTGAGGCTAATTACTGGAAAACCCTTTTTACGTCGGTTGTCTTGGGACTGGCATGTTATGTACAAAGAGTAAAAAAAAAAGATAGTCATCTTTCATTGTGATATGGACCTTCTGCTCTGGAGGAACCAATAGTGACAGCATGTTATTCTGTACTAGTTTTGTAATTTGATTGTTAACACAAATCTCTCTGTATGCATCTTTGACAGTACTGTCCACTCCGCATTATACGGTTGGTACCCAAACTGAGACCTTTGTGTATGGCTAATGAGAATTAGCTGCATAAGTGATTCCAGATACTTGGAAATTCCCCTCTGAATTTGATTCTGCCAGCTGTGGGGTCCAAGTTCCACTTCAAAAACAATAGATCAACAGTGAAATTGAGTGTCCTGAGCTAGCAGGACACCAAAGAAAGGGAGGAGGATCCTGGTGAGGGGTGTAGCTGTGATTGGTACATATCAGGATAAGCTGAAGAGAGGGAAGGGGAGGTTGGGGACTTAAGAGGTACTCACGGGACATGAGAGGCTGCTGCAGGGGCCAGGGGAGCCTGGGGAGGGGGACACATCACTAGAACCAGAGGTGCCCCTATCTCCAGGAACACAGCAATCTCTGAGGAGCTGGGAACAGCAAGAAGTGCATCCAGGAGACTGAGGCAGGCAAGGAAACCCAGCCCAGCGGAGGACCTTAAGGTCCACAAATAACAACACTTTGGAGGTCCCGAGCCTCAAGGAGGTTAGGTTGGTTTCAACTAGGGCCAGGGCCTTTTCAACACTGGCCCCAAGAGACTAGGGCCCTGCGGGACTTGACATCTTTCCACAGGGCCTGCAAGACAGAGCTGTTCTGCCTGGCCTTTGGTTTGGACTCGGTCTGACCCTTATGTTTCCCTTCTCTTATGGTCTTGATTTATCAGCTATTTTAAAATGAGGCTGCATTTTAAATTGCATTTTAAACTGTATTTTAAATTGGTTGTCCGTCCCCCCCCCCCCCCCCCGTTTTCACCTATTATGTTTTTACTGTGATTTTACCTGCCCTGAGCCCGGCTCTGGCCAGTGAGGGTGGGGTATAAATAAAATTTATTATTATTATTATTATTATTATTATTATTATTATTATTAGGGAATCAGGTGGAAATCACAGGGCTCATTAACTCTGGGATGAGGTTTGTGGTCGCTCAGCTGGATGAGGCTCAGGGCAGGTGAGGGTCATAGCTACACAGCTGGCACAAACTCAGATACATCAAATAAGATTGGGCGGAAGAAAAAGAGACACAAGGCAGAGGCACTGTGTCTGCTCAACTTTCTCTGCTGCTGGAGCACAACTTGGCTGCTTTGGGGACCTCACCTGGGGCTGACCCCAGGTGTTCCAACCCTGGATCTTCTGCAGAGGGCAGAACCTGACTCTGGGGATTGACTTTGGACCTTGCTCATTGTATTGGACCTGGACCGATATTTGACCCTTTCGACGGTCTGCCTCCTCTCTAGTGTTGCTCTTGGGGCTGTGAGCACCATCAGGATTTACCTCTGGGTATGCTGGGGTTCAGGACAGTGAGTGGTGCTGTGGGCTTGCCGATCAGAAGGTTGGCGGTTCGAATCCCTGCAACGGGGTGAGCTCCCGTTGCTCGGTCCCTGCTCCTGCCAACCTAGCACTTTGAAAGCACGTCAAAGTGCAAGAAGATAAATAGGTACCACTCCAACAGGAAGGTAAACGGCGTTTCCGTGCACTGCTCTGGTTTGCCATAAGCAGCTTAGTCATGCTGGCCACATGATCCGGAAGCTGTACGCCGGCTCCCTTGGCCAGTAAAGCGAGATGAGCGCCGCAACCCCAGAGTCGTCCGCGACTGGACCTAACGGTCAGGGGTCCCTTTACCTTTACCTATGCTGGGGTTTAGTACAGTGAGGTTGTTCAGCTTTCAGTTTTGCACATCAAGTTATGAACAATACAAATGCATTGATCATTCCTGCGACCAATTTTGATGCAGTGTGTGTGTTGTGGTCTCTGCTCTAATTCTGTATTCTTTAGTCTCAGCTTGGCTGTGAAACACTATTTATGCATCAAGAAGATACTGGCCAGCAATTGAAATTCTATGTGCAATGAGGCTTTGAACTTTTGTTCCTTAAGCCCCACTGCTATGCCTTGTGGCCAGTGAAAGCAAGGGCGGGCTGGTGTTGAAGGAAAAGGACTCAAAATCCCACTGGGCTTGCACCAGCCCTAAAGGAACTCTTCGGATCCTTTTCACTGAATCCCCAAATACAAATAGTCCAATTTTGCCATAGTCTTTTAGCTCAGTAGAAGGGGTGACATTGGAAGAGGCAGCACGCCCGAGCTCTCTGTGTGACTTCCTATACCACAAAAGGAGGGCAAACAATCCTTTTCTGACCTGTGTTCCCATCCCTCTCCTTCCTGTGTATTTCACACAGACAGAGGCAATGATTTTAATGTCCCAGTGAACAAGCCATCAGAACACATCAGCCTCAAAGACCAGACTTCAATAATGTCACATCCCCTCCTAGGCACAGCTGAGGCAAGAAAAACCAATTCAACTGCTGTGCGCTCATGTCATGAATGCATATTATTTGTTGTTTCCTTTTTTTTTTTTTAAAAGCATTCTTGGAGAACTAAGTAAATCTCTATACACAGCAAGCGAAAAACAAAAACAAAATACCCCTTTTATGTAGACATACCTACGGGAAGGCACAAAGAAAGGGTGCTCTCATTCTGAAAAGCAAAGAAGACATAATAGGAAATGAGAGAGCTGAAGTCATCACAGTCTCTGCAGAAATGAGCTGAGAAAAGCTCTGTGCCCACATGAGCAGATCTGACATCCCCCCTGGCAGGGAACCTAATAAACGGAGACACTGTCCACTTGGCAAAATGAGCTCAAGTTAAAAGACTTCCCAGCTGACAACTTTGGGTATCTAATAGTATGTTTGTTAAATTAATTATTTTTTATGCTGATGATTATTCCTGCCTCAGTTCTCCCTCTAGATCCTTCCACATGGAAATTAAGAAGATTGCTGGTTCACAATCATCCCGAGGACCAAACTAGATGTGACCCAGGAGACCCAGCAGAGGGGTCTCAGTTGTTGTTTTTTTAAAGAAAAAAACTGTAGTAGAAAAAACGTGATTTGAATCAGGACCATGAATCAGGGGAAGGAGTGTTTATCTCATTCTCATTTTCCTTGTTGAATTCTTTTTTTAAAAAAATAAATATTTATTAAAGTTTTTGAATATAAATGCACAAATAATAAACAATCTTACTTCTGTCACAGACATAGTTTCATCACTTCTTTGGACTCCCTCGCGTCTCCCGCTCCCATTTACATCGTTAAAAGATTTTTCCAAACTAATTATCAACTTGTTTACAATCTCATGTCCACTCATTCAAATATAATCTAGCAATTCTTCCAAAAAAATTTATATTTTCTTTAGTCTCACTTATCATCAAATTTAAATCTAATTTAGTGGTGGCCAATTTTTTATAATCTAGCATCCTTCTTAACATTCAGCCAAATTACAATGTTTTTGTAGATACATCTTAAATTTCTTCCAGTCTTCCTCCATCTTCTCTTCTCCCAGATCACGGATTCTGCCAGTCATCTCGGCCAGTTGCATATAGTCCATCAGCTGCATCTGCCACTCTCATTTTCCTTGTTGAATTCACCCCAGGTTGCGATTTACCTAATGATGAAATTCTGAATCTGTAAGATTTCTTTGGTGAGGCAAATAATAGCTTTGGGGTTCAGTAAGTTTAATGGGGGAAATGGCATTTAGTGTGGCAGCACCTGCCCCTTGGAACTCCCTGCCTATTGAGATCAAGCAGGCAGCTACACAGTACTGTTTCTGGTGTCTGCCCCAAACACTCCTGTTTAGAGAAGTCTACCCAGATGCTTGGGGATGTGGGTGGCGCTGTGGTCTAAACAACAGAGCCTAGGGCTTGCCGATCAGAAGGTTGGCGGTTCGAATCCCCGCGATGGGGTGAGCTCCCGTTGCTCGGTCCCTGCTCCTGCCAACCTAGCAGTTCGAAAGCACATCAAAGTGCAAGTAGATAAATAGGTACCACTCTGGCGGGAAGGTAAATGGTGTTTCCGTGCACTGCTCTGGTTCGCCAGAAGCGGCTTAGTCATGCTGGCCACATGACCCGGAAGCTGTACGCCGGCTCCCTTGGCCAATAAAGTGAGATGAGCGCCGCAACCCCAGAGTCATTCACGACCGGACCTAACGGTCAGGGGTACCTTTACCTTTACCTTTACCCAGATGCTTAGAAAGTTGAAATAACTTTAATCTGTTTTAGTATTGTAACTTTGGTATGCTTTAAATTAGGTTTGGGCTGTGATTTTTTCTTGATTTTACAGCTTTATCTTTGTAAACCACTATGAGGTTTTAGAATCAAGCGATGTATATGTTTTTATGAAATAAAATAAATAATATTCCATTTCCATGAAACAGATTTACAGGAAAAACACCCAAATATATAAATGAAGAAGTTTGTTATCTAACTTGCTGGTCTAAGCTCCACTTATATGTAGGGCTACATCTTCCAAAAATCACTCTGAGGGCTCATCCAGATTTCCTTTCATGCAGCATTTCTAGGCACAGGTTCAGGCTTTACAGCTCCATGTCCGAGTGTCGGTGGGTTTTTGCTTTGTTTGGGTTTTGCCCTGGTGCTTTCCTGCGAAAACCCTTTCTTCATTGCTGAAAACAGTTCTGCAGAAAACCTGGATTGCCATTTGCCCCAGTTCAGCATTAAAGAGCAGGTTTTCCTGGGGAAAGCAGCGAGGCAAAAAAAGGAGAAAACAGTGCTTGGACAGGGACTGGAATTTCGCATGGAGCCAAGCCTAGAAAGCTGTGCCTCTGACAACACATTGATGGGCAAGGCTGCACCTACTGATTTTCTGAGCCTGTTAAAGATACAGGAGATCATTTAGAGAGAGAGAAAGAGGGAGAGAGAGAGAGAGAGCGCATCTCCCCCTTGCAGCTTGTCAGGTCTGAACATTTTTTTGAACTTCGAGAACGATGTGCTGACAGCCTTTAGAAACATCTGGGCCTGCTCTTTAGCCAGTCCTGCTTTTGTTTACTGGTGAACTCTTGTGTCTGGGAGTGTGTCACTCACTGTGCCCAGGCTCTGGAACCTTTTGCCCTCCAGATGTTGCTGGCTGGGGCTGGTGGCTTTGTTGAGTCTAACAACATCTGGAAGGCCAACAGTCTCCCAGATCTGCACTACATTGTAAAAAATTAACCTCTAGCATAACTAGCTCCATGTTACAGGTGCAGGACCCAGGGGAGAAGAAGAAGAAGAAGAAGAGGAAGAAGAAGAAGAAGAGGAGGAGGAGGAGTTTGGATTTGATATCCCGCTTTATCACTACCCAAAGGAGTCTCAAAACGGCTAACATTCTCCTTTCCCTTCCTCCCCCACAACAAGCACTCTGTGAGGTGAGTGAGGCTGAGAGACTTCACAGAAGTGTGACTGGCCCAAGGTCACCCAGCAGCTGCATGTGGAGGAGTGGGGAAGCGAACCCGGTTCACCAGATTACGAGTCCCCCTCTCTTAACCACTACACCATGCTGGCTCTCCAGAGAGGGTTATTAGTCAAAATGAGCCAGAAGTAGATTTTCGGTCAAAGCCAGGCTGGGCCTGAGATCCAAAGAACCCACCGGGAAAAGGCAGGAGGCACTGAGTCAATGTCGCCATCCAAGAGAGCACTTGCTTAGATGGCAGAGCAAGCACGGAGGCTAGTGGGTCAGGATTCGCCCATGGGGTCCTTGATACTACAGCCTTGATAAAGCCCTTGAAATCCAGAGCTCAGTTTACCAGGCTTGCAGTAAAAACCAACTGGGTGGTCAAGAGGTGAGAATCCAGAACCCAGCACAGTTGCCATGTGACTTGAATTGGCTTTCAGCTAATTTATAATCTGAGCACGTCCATTTCTGAAATTCATCATGCTACACACTGTCGGCACAAAAGAAAGTACCCAGTGGACGAATGGTGGACTCCCCATGCAAGATCTGCTGTAGCTTTAAAAACAAACACGAGAAGCAGCTTCTGTAGATCTTCCCCTCATGGCATCTGTCATTTTGAAATGGGTAATAGTGGGGCACATGTTGCAACACCACAGCATGCCAGGATTGTGTGCATTGTGTCATTTCTCCAAGCTCTCCATTGAAAGGAGAAGGAAATGCCACTTTTCTGCGATTCTTCCTTCTGCTCAGGCTGCAGTTTGCTCCAGAAGAGGACAAAAATTCAAAGCACCAAATATAGGTCATTCCTTCAGGGGAGGAGGGAGTGCAGCTGTGGTGTAGCTGGGAAAGGCAACTGCAGCTTGGCACAGACAGGCCGGGCTGCCTCCTAGCACCGCTCAATGTCATTTGTGTGACATCATGGGAATTAGTATTCAGCACAGAGGGAAGAAATTAAAATGCACACCACAGATTTCATTCCATAGACAAATCGCCCTCTCCCAACACTCAGCCGTGGGATGAGACATATGGCTTCTGATAAACAGAGGAATGGCACAAAAGGACAGGATCATAAGACACCACAAAAGAAAACCACAATGAAACTACGCAAAACAAGATCCGGGGAATCCTTGCCTCTAACTTCAGGTGCTTTTTTTACACAAGGCTGCAAATTGCATGCTAACAGCAGAACAGATTCTGGAGAAGGAGGCTGGGAAAACCATACATTCAGTGAGAAAGAAACAAGATTAGTGATAAGCCAAGTGTGGCTGGGCTGAGGAGATGGACCTGGGGCTTTTCTTTGCAATCCGAAAACAATCTGCCAGAGCTTTTGCTATTTGGCATTTTCTGTTGCTGTTTTTAAAAGATAGCAGCTTTTTCAAGCTAGCTTTTGAGCTTGTATTTGATTGGAAATGACCATTGTAGACAGGGGGGCAACTTGACTAAAATATTGGGGGGGGGCAGGTAAGGCCTGCCCCCAGATAATTGATCACATGAGGGTGTGCACACACCTCAGTTGAATGACAATATCCATCAACTTGGGGAGTGGCCCCCTCAAATATTTTATTGGGGAGAGTCAAAGGGACCTCAGGCCCTAGGAGTTGGCTCCTAGGATTGTAGAAATGCTTGCTACATTTTCTTCATGCAACAAGTGGCTAAGGCAGAATGAGAGTGTAATACATGAGACTGGTGACCATTGGATGTTCACTGTCTTTCACTGAGACATAAAACTGGGGAGTTGGAAGGGACCCCAAGGGACATCTAGTCCCACTCCTGCAATGCAGGGATCACAGCATCCATGACAGATGGACAGCCAACCTTTTTTTAATTAAAAAAAAACCCAATGAAGAAGGTTTGCTGCTGTCCAAGGTAGTTTGTTCCACTGTCAGACAGCTGTTATCTTCAGAAAGCTCTTCCTAATGTCATTTCTTGCCTTTTTTCTATCTGATGTGCATTATCAAAAGTTTTCTTGAAGACTTTTAGAACAAACTAGGCAGGTAAAAGTTTTGGCAAAACTTGGTTCCTAATCAACAAAGGGTCTTGTGGAGTCTTACAGTGGCGCCATCACAACTTGCACATAACATTTGTTATTTCTGAAGATGCCACAAGACTCTGTCACTCAGTGGACTGACACGGCTGCAGAAAGTGGCTCCTAACATAACACTTTCAGCAGATAGCAAGAATGACTCATTCCTTGCAGGAGGAGGAGGCCATGGGGTGTATGGCGGGCTGTAGCCCAGGTAAGATCAGACGGCGAGGAGCTAGATAAAAGGCTCTCTGGTCTTGAATGGTACACAAAGCTAGGCTTAATCAAAAACACATGGAAGCCTTTTTGTGTCCTTATTTAGGGTCTGGAATCAACTCCCTTACAACGTCACTGCAAAGACCCATAACACCACGTTGTGGTATGATAATATGATGAGGGTACTCTCTTTGTTTTTAAAATAAATTAACAAATAAATAGGTAGTTCTGGTTAATCCCCTGGATTTCTAGTGTTTGCAGGGATTTTTTTTTTTTAAAAAAGGAAAACCCAAACAGGAAGTGGTCTATAAATCAGTTGTGGGAAATGGCTGGGAACAGGTATCAGGCAGAGGTTTTGCCTTGAGGTTCACGGAGTTGCGCAGGGCTCCACCCTGTGAGAAACACCCCCTGCCAACTGCAACTCACCTGGATCATCAGGTTTTATGGCTCTGCATTCTTTACAGTGCAATTCTGAAGGTGACTGTCCAAGAGGGAAATCAGTGGACCTTAAACTCTGGGTCAGCTTGCTGATAAAAGCAGCAGGCGGCTGGGAAAGTACAAGAGCCCTTCCCCGACTGGAGGAGTCTTGCTTTTGCTGTGCCACTGCCGAGGCTGCCCGTTCTCCCACCTCAGCACCCCCGAGTAAATGAGCAGAAATCTTGAAAAGGAGAGAACACGGCAGGAACATTTGGAAAGGTAAGATCTTCAGAGAGAAGCACCAAGATAGAAGAAACTCAGCAAAACGCTTACTCAGTGACCCATGAGAGGAACGGGACTTGCTAATATATAACTTGTGACATGCAGCTACCAGAATGGTTTGTTTGCTTTGATATGGACAGCCTGGATGAGAGGTGGGTGAATGTTCAGCTAAAAGAGAAACTGGTTAGATTAGTCCTCACGTAAAATGGGTCTTGTATCATTTAGAAAAATAGCAGGAAAATACAAGGGATAATCAGGCTCCATATGGACTTGCACGGTGAATTTGCAAGAGGAACTATTTTGCTTCCAGTGTGGATAATTTCTGTCAGGCATTAGCTTTAGCCATTAAAGACATTAGAAATAGTTATTCTACTACTACATGGGACAGCATTTCCACAACCAAAGGTGCTCCAAACTACAAATCTCATCTAGGTGATTTGTATCTGGGGTAGCACTCCTAAGGACTGCCGTTCCACTAAATTCAATAACATTTCCTTTTGGGCAAATAAATAGCCATAGGATCAAACAGCTAAAGACTGAGGGCCCTTCCTGGTAACCTGTTCATTAAGAATTCATCCTGATTTGTTTTCAGGGAGATTAGATGATGTTGGTTGTGTCCTGAGCATTCATTTGCATTTGTTGTGGGGAGGTTAGAGGACATCGCATCAAGGAAGTGTCTTGCACTTTATTGTGCATTTTCCTATCACTTTCTTTATCACAAAACCTTTTGGGGGGGGAGTGGGTCTGTTTTGCAAGGATCCCACTGGACAGCCCTCTCCGCTACAGTTCAGGAAGTTCTCACTTAAATCTCCCCTCTGACCTGAACTCAGTTAGCCCAACTTCCTGTTTGCAGTATGGGAGGCAATCAACCACGGTCCTTTTTAAAGCTTGTAAAAAGATATATGCTTCAAACATGTAATAAATGCTAAGCAGTATTGTTACTAAATAGGACAGTTTACCACTTTGGGGATTGGCCCAGGGTTAGCCTGGGATAAATAATGCCTCCCACTTCCCTGTCATTGTTGCACGTTGGCAAGTTGTGTGGCTTGTGCAGGATTGTAATCCTGGCAGCGCAACAGGTTGTGCTCCTCCCAGGCTTCCCCAGCTGCCTCCATGCAATGGGCCCAGAGCTACCTTTCCTTACTCTCTTGCTTTGCTTCTGGTGCTCTCTCCTCCAGTGCTGGGATGCCACTGAGGTGTCCCAGACTGCAGTTGCTTCTTGGGTCATGTTCTCCTGCTTTCAGGCTAGCTCCTCTCTTTGTAGCTGAGGGGATTGCTGAAAGGGGAAGACCCAGCAGAAAAGTAGACTTGGTGGTCCTTCCTCTTGGGAGCTGGATGAGCAGAAGAAGGAGAAAGAGGACTCATGATGGCACATCCAGCAAGGCTCTCCTTGCCTTCTGAACGGGTGGATTTCCTCAGCCCCAAGACCTCTATTTCACTACCAGCCTCTTCACCTCAGACCTGTAGCAATAGCCTCAACTTTTTTGGCTCAACCTCTGCTGAGGTCCACTGCTGAGTTGTGTGGACTACGCAAAGTTCCCAGGAATTATATTTGCAGAATGTTTCTAAGAAATGTTTGAATATGTGGGCAGGAAGAGAAGGAACGATTGCTTCATCTCGATGGAAAGAGAATGATGAGCTCACTATGATGTGCACATCCCAGCAGGATGGAAGTTGTTCATTCTCTGAGGGACCCCCTCCTTATATTGATGGGCCCCCTCAGTCACCTGGCAGTGACAACAGCACACCAGTCATACTGGGGAGCTGCTATTTTAATTTCCCACAGCATAGTGCCACTCTGAGCATTGAGGAAATTAAAATAGCGGCTTGGAGGCACCGTGGGGGGTGGGCCCTCCTGGATTCCTGGGGTGCCAAGTGCTGGTGCTGGACCTGCTACTTCTCAGACTCAAATTTCAGCAAGATTACATCCTATTAAGTATTGCTGTGTTAGAAACTTGGAGGCTAGCTTAAGCTCCATGAGAAGTGACCCTCTGAAGCATTCGGAATGGAGATTGAACAATTCCTTTAAAAAAAAAAGTAGTACTTTGTATGATAAAATTGACCTTTTATTTCTTCTGCACCATCCTGTAAAGGCATGTGTCCAACTGCTGAAGTGGAGTGGAGGTGGCCAAGTTCAGGTGCATTAAAGAGGGACGCAGGTAGCGCTGTGGTCTAATCTACTGAGCCTCTTGGGCTTGCCGATCGGAAGGTTGGTGATTTGAATCCCTGCAACGGGGTGAGCTCCCGTTGCTCTGTCCCAGCTCCTGCCAACCAAGCAGTTCGAAAGCACACCAGCGCGAGTAGATAAATAGGTACTTCTGTGGCAGGAAGGTAAACGGCTTCATGCTGAAGGTTCCATTACTTTCAAGAGTGGAATTAACAGTATGTGGCTCTTGAAAAGGGACTATTTCTGCAGTCTGAAGCAGTGAGTGGGCATATGTGAGAAAAGTGATCCTTCAGGTGAACTTGTTGAAGCTGAAGAAAGAGACCCTTATTGTCACCTTCACTCAGCCACTCACAAAAGCGGGGTGGGGGGCGGGGTGGGGCGGGACTGAACAGTGGCCGGGCACAAGTGAAAAGAATAACCTGTGCTGTTATTTGCAGCATTTGGGAATAAGTGTGATATCCCAGAAAAACGTGATTCCCCTTCAGTAGCAGCTGCCACTATCTGCCTCTCCATTGTAGCCCCTGAGATTTAGCAGCTTTTCAGAGCCATGTCAGTTTTTTGCTTCTTCTATTCTTGCCCCGTGATCTGTGGACATTCCCCCTCCCCAACGCATTCTCTAGTCCCTGGGTCCCCACTCAAGTCTCTCAGCTTCCTCAAGAGATGCTTCACTCTGTCCAGGTCAGAGGTATTTTCTTCCACAAGGACAGCAAGGCAAGCGGTTGAGATAGTGGCACTGATGCTCTGGGCTCATCTGAGGTCACACACCGTTGGCAGTGGAGGTACAAGGACACTAGCACCCCCTCAACTTGATAACACTTACTTTAGCAGCTGTCACTATCTAAGTGCTTTGAACAGGCAAGTGAATAGACACTCAATGAAAGAGTCCCCAATCCAAGCCAGAACATAACGGGGGGGGGGGTGTACTTTATTCAGCCAAGTAGGCATGAGAGGCAAGGAAGCTGAACTCCAGGAAGAAAATCATATTGATCAAAAAGTAAGATAAAAATGTATTTACGGAAATCATAGTTTACATGGCATTTTAAAAGTATCACATACTTTGGATCATTATGTTATTTGATCAGGAGATACTTAATGTCATCGGTTGCATGAACAGGCCTTTTCTTTACTCCATCCTCTCAGTGTTGGGATATTCCATTCCACCTTAAGAGCAGACGTGTGGATTGTTGCGTGTCACATGTCTGTTTACACTCCAGCACAGCTTGCTGGGAACTTCCATTTGTGTATAGCTTTTGCTTTAGCTGTCTTGCTTTGGACATGAAGGAGATCAGACATGTTCCCTTTCGTCCTGAATAAACTGCTTGTAAATATGCTCACACAGCCACTTCTGTTGCGTGGCATTTACTCTGCAGAGTAGCCACTTCTGTTGTGTAGTGTTTACTCTGCAGAGTAGCCACTTCTGTTGTGTAGCGTTTATTCTGCAGAGTAGCCACTTCTGTTGTGTAGCATTTATTCTGCAGAGTAGCGTGCCCTAGGTTCTGAATCTCAGGTCGCAGATGCTGCACCAAGGACTCGAGATTGCCCGGCACACCATCCGGTGGGCTGAAGCCAGCTGGGGGCCTGCCAGTTGCCCCCGTTTCCTTGGTTGCATGCCAACACTCAGAACAAAGAGGTGTGATGTGTGCCCACATGTGGAAAACTTAATTGTGGAATATAAAAAAACTCCATGCATTTTGATAATGCATTCTTCAGATGCAAAAAATACACCTGAAAGGAACTACAGGGGTACCTCAGGTTACAGACGCTTCAGGTTACAGATGCTTCAGGTTACAGACTCCGATAACCCAGAAATAGTTCCTCGGGTTAAGAACTTTGCTTCAGGATGAGAACAGAAATCGCACAGCGGCAGCAGTGGGAGGCCCCATTAGCTAAAGTGGTACCTCAGGTTAAGAACAGTTTCAGGTTAAGAACAGACCTCCAGAACGAATTAAGTTCTTAACCCGAGGTACCACTGTACTTGGTGCAAAGGTTGAGAAATGTCATTATCCAACAGCAAAGTGTTCCATTTACTGCCGCATAGTTGTGAGGCTTCATCTCCTCTTTCTCTCAGTTCCAGAGCCTCTGTTGCTGCCAAATCATTCCCTTTCCTTTTCCTCTCCAGGACATGGCTCCGAGAAGGGTGCAGAACAAGGAGGCCACTCCCTACCTTTATGTCCCGTCCCTAAAAGATTCTTACATTTTCAAAGTGGTTCTTCTGGGAAGCACGGCTGTAGGAAAGTCAAGCCTAGCCTATCGTTATGTGAAGAAGGACTTCCGGGACTCTCTGCCTACCGTGGGCTGTAAGTGAATGGTGAGGGGTAGGACCCCAACGCTGGCTGAAGGTGCCCTGCCTTTTGCATTAACCGACATGCTACAAATTACTCAGAATAAGGCCAAGGATGCAAGTCATGAACGTTTGGCTGAGGAACTGCTTTGGCAGAGCCTCAGCTATTTTTATTATGAAATATTGTCTCCATGGCAACCATGCACAGAACACCCTAGAGGGATGGAGCACTATCTCTTTCCTTGCAACTGTAGTGACAGAGTGACACCCAGTGATAAAAGCAACACAGTGCACATCATGTGATGGGGGGCATGGCTAATTGACATCTATCCACCCCCCCCCCCAGCTGCTGAAGTGCAGCGGATGAGGAGGTGAAGAACATGGCCAGAAGACATGGAAGAACCTCTTGGTGTGTCTGTGTATTTGTAGACGCTGTGGCGATCACACGGGGTCCCCGGACGTTTCACCGTCTATTGATCCCTGTGCCACCACTTTATTTCTCACTGCCACCCCCCAGGCCCTACCTGGTACAATACTGAGTCCAGTCAGGGTTAAATTGGAACATAAACTTCTGTTTATTTATTGCAGTTTAACAAGCGTGTGGTTTCATAAATGGTATCGGTCAATTACAATCATGGGGTGCCTATCCAGACCTATAACTTCCGCTACCTGCTCTCACTCACTAAACCACCTCTCAGATATTTACTTGTCTTCCTAGCTCCTAACTGTTCCTGACTCAGCTTATTTTGCTACACTAACTCCACCTCCCCATAGACTCTATCCCAATTCACTCCCACTCCAACCAGCCGAACTCTCCCCTTCGCCCCTCCCAGAGCTGGTTTTATAGTCCCTCTGACTCCACCCCCTGGGTTCTGATTGGGTAACCTGTTTAACTATTTCACCTCCAGCACTCTCATATGTTAATGTCACATACACAAGCAATTTTGAAAGTGGGACCACTTGGGCCCCCTCCCTGCAAAGCATCATGAGGACACTGAGAGGGGCCCAGAGTTGCCCTTCCCAGTATTTATCAGCCAATTGCTAGGAAATGAAGTGGACGTGGAAGTGATTGTGGCAGAGTTCACATGCTTTCAAAATAGTCCAGGGTTAAAGAAGCAATAGACAGAGGCTGAGGGAAGCATTGCAGGGGGTTGAACTAGATGATACTCACGGTCACTTCCAACTTCACAACTCTGGGATTCTATGTGCAAGGAAGCAACAAACTAGGTAGGGCTGTTGAGGAAGGAGACTTGGGAAAGTGGCTTACGTGCAGGAATGGGAAACAGCAGTGCCAGAAGCACTGAACAGACTCATTCATTGAGAAGGGCAACATTATAGTGACTTTGGTTCTCAGCTATATGATGGCTTGATATACTGATATAACAATTGATTTCTGCACTCTTGTGCACCTTGGGAATGCAGGCAACAGATGGCATGATGTACAATTAAAGTCACCTGTAATCTGAATGGATGCATAGTCTATTACCACTTCATTTTTAACAGGGATGGCTTCCCCAACCTGGTGCCTTCCGGATGGACTACATGCAATTGCCATCATCCCTGACAATTGGCCAGTGGACAGGGCCCTCTGCATCTGGCCGGCACCAGGAAGGCTCCCCAACCAGCACGGCACACCTTGTTATTTTAAAAGAAAGCAATGCCTGGGCAGGTGCAGAACCTTACTTGCACATCAAAGTTCCATATTTTGACTTTTGAGTAGAAAAAGATTAATATAGAACATTACTGAATCTGCTTTGTGAGTCTGGAAGTTGATAGAAGTGCAAATCAGTTGATCACATTTATTTGGATATGAGAAAAAACCCAATAGACCTGAACATTGTTTTCCATTGATGTACACATGGCTGAAGCAGTTCTCATCCTGAAAGAGGCAATCCCTGCACTCTCTCTCACACTGATAGCGTTATGACTTTATTTATAGCTTTATTTATTAATTGGCTAAGCGGTTGACTTATAAAAATTCATATCTATATAGCCTGACCAAATGTTCCAAGAGGCTTGGTTAGCAAGCTGCCCTGAGCCAAGCCTTGATCTAGGGCACTCATGCCAGTGGGCAGGGTCCTGGCCCTTGCTGCCCTCCTCCCTCCTGCTGTGCTGCCACCATTAAGCCATGTTTTGGCTTAGCATGTCATTCAACCCTGGGCTTGCAGCTTGTCTCACTCCAGCCAAACAATAACTTGTCTAGTAACTGAGGGTTGTTCTTAGGTTTACTCTGCACAGTTTGTCTGGAGCAAAACAAGCCAAGAGTCTGGGCTCAGACAACATCTCAAGCCAAGCAAGACTTTGCTCATGGCAGTTCAGCAACGGGAGGACCAGGGGAGGAACACAGCAGCTGTGATCTCCTTTCTTAGAGCCCTCACACTTGTGCATTTGTGCAAAGCCATGGTTTGGTTTATGGCCAGTAAGGCCATCTAGTTAACAAAAATCTAATCTCCATTGTGTCTGCAGCTTCTACTGGAAAGCGATTCATTTCTCTTTTGCTTTTAGGTTCCTTCTTCACGCAGGTTCTAAGTTTGGATAACACCACAATTAAGCTTGAGATCTGGGACACTGCAGGCCAAGAGAAGTACCATAGTGTCTGCCATCTCTATTACAGAGCAGCGAATGCTGCTGTTCTGGTTTATGATATAACGAGGAAGGTAAGGCAGGAATGCTCTGTGTAGGCCTTCTCTTCCCTTTTCCCATTTCACCATTTCTGAATGTGTAATTTGGCATAATTTCCAAATGGTGCTTTATTTTTCAAGGAGAAATTGTCATATTTTTCTATATTTGTATGAAAAGGTTGCTCTGGTGCATTTTTGTACCTTCAAGTCCTGGAAAACCTTTTTAAAAGTGGCTTAAACCAGGACAATTTGGCAGCATGTTGGAACAATCACAATATCACAGCAGCGTAAATCAAAATCTCCTAGAAAAGTTAACCAGGCTGATGTTGTCACACACAATAACGTAGGAATCAGACACGAAAGTGTTACTGACAAAGAAAACAACTTAAAATGAAGGATGTCAAACTTGCTGAATATGATGACATTGTGGAGAATTGTGAATTTTTATGCAAAGTAAGTCTGTGGCCTCTGATGGTCTTTGCCCTTCAGTTCTGTCCCAGGAGCCCTCTCTAAATGAACAGCTTTCATTACCAAAAATTTGTCTCAAGTAGCCCGTTAACTTGTGGAGATGTATGGAAGAGGCTGCTAGCAGTATGGAACTGTTCATAGAATCATAGCCTGGGGAGAGCATTCCACAAATGGGGAGCCACTGCAGAGAAGGCCCATTCCTGTGTTGCCATCTTCTGGACCTCTTATGGGGGAGGCACACAACGAAAGGCCCCAGATGATGATTGCAAAGTCCAGGTCAGTTTATATGGGGAGAGACTGCCCTTGAGGAATTGCAGCTGTGAGCTGTTTAAGGCTTTATAGGTCAGTCAATCAATCAATCAATTTCCTTTATTCGACCGATAGTCAGAGATAAAACACAATACAGAATTATAAACTAAAACATCATAGGGGTACATAAATAAGGTAGGGCCACAGTACTAAACCTCTCACAGATAACCCACATCAAGGCATTCAGTTATACGTTTCCGACACTTGAGTGCCAGGAAAAGGAATTTAGCCACTGACAAAGTTGTTTTCCCAGAAGACTTATTTAGCAGATATGCTGTCTGCTTTCCTCTTTGTTGGGGACTGAGCTGGGGTAAGTATGGAGTTATAAGATACTGTCTTAAATCGTTGTAGAAGGGACAGCTCAGTAAAATGTGCTCTGTGGATTCTACCTCACCCAACGCACAATGGCATAATCTCTGGTCATATGGGACTCCTCCATATCTTCCCTTCAGAACCGCCGAGTCAAGAACATTCAGCCTAGCCGCGGTAAATAGTCTGCAGTATTCCACGTAGTGGATATCCGCCAGGTAGCGAGCTGGAGCAGCCCGATACATCTGCTCCCCCAGAAACAACCCAGGTTTCACATGGGCTATGTCCTCCTGTCTGGCAATATCCCTTAATCTTTGGGCGATCACCGCCTTTGCGTGGCTATACGTCATGGACTCTATATAAAGGGAGGACAACCCGCACTTCTGCACTTCCTCCACTATCTCCCCTTCCCATGGAGATTTAAAGTTATCCCTCAGAATCAAGGGGGCCAAACCCACCAGTCTGAAACAGAGCTTGAGCCATAGCCATAACTTCGCTTTCAGGGCCACATACCTAAAGGCTTGACAACCGGTTTCCAATCTCATGATCACACCTGCCACGGAGGGGGGGATCCTGAGTATGGCCCTGAGGAATTGGGTTTGGATAGATTCCAATTTTTCAGAGTCCCTACGTGAGCCCAAGGCAATGCCCACCAGCAGAAGAGGGAGGACTTCAATTTAAAGAGTCGCAAGGCAACTTTGACAGTTTGTGCCTGTTTCTTGGAGTACAGGGTTCTAATCACCAACGCTGCTTTCGATGCGTTCGAATAGGTCAAGCCCAGCACTTTGAATTGGGCCCAGAAGCTAACTGGCAGCCAGTGCAGTTGACCAAACCTTCTTGCCCTGGTGAGCAACCTGGCCGTTGAATTCTGCACTAGCTGGAGTTTCTGAACAGTCTTCAAGGGCTGCCCTCTGCATGACGCAGTAATCTAACCTTGGAGTTACCAGGGCATAGACAACAGTAGTTAGGCTATCCCTGTCCAGATAGGGGCGTAGCTGGGCCACCAGCTGAAGCTGATGGAAGGCACTCTGGGCCACTGAGGTCACCTGAGCCTCAAGCAACAGCAAAGGATCCAGGAGGACCCCCAAGCTACATAGCTGCTCCTTCAGAGGGAGTATAACCCTATCCTTCATTACTAAGCACATTTTTTAATGTTGTTTAGTTGCACATGACACATTTTGCACACTAATACAGAACCTAATTTCTCTTAAGAAATCATAGGTCCATTATTGCTTGTATATCAGTTATTTACATATAAGTTATCTTTTCAGGAAAGTTTGGAGAAAGCAAAAGTGTGGCTGGCAGAACTGGAGAAGGAATTCCTTCCCGATGAAATAATTATAGCTTTGGTTGGCAATAAACTGGACCTTTCTGCTGAACGGGAGGTCACATTACAGGTAGACGTTATTCTTGTATTTAGGCCAATGACTTTTACAAACATAGGCCTTCTCCCCTTCTCCCTCTCATACATATACAGTGGTACCTCGGGCTAAGAACTTAATTCGTTCCGGAGGTCCATTCTTAACCTGAAACTGTTCTTAACCTGAAGCACCACTTTAGCTAATGGGGCCTCCTGCTGCCGCTGCACGATTTCTGTTCTCATCCTGAAGCAAAGTTCTTAACCCAAGGTAATATTTCTGGGTTAGCGGAGTCTGTAACCTGAAGCATATGTAACCCGAGGTACGACTGTATTCACATTCCTCTGCCAAAACACTCAATCTCACATAGCTGATTTGGAGTTTCTCATGTATGTGGCAGCCCATCACAGAATCGTAGAATTGCCGAGTTGGAAGGGTTACAAGGGTCATCTAGTCCAACCTGCTGCAATGCAGGAATCATAGATGGTTGGTGGGATTCATTTGGCTCTCCAGGTCAAATTTGTGCCTTTTAATAATAAACACATAGAACCATAGAACTGTAGAGTTGGAAGGGACCACTAGGGTCATCTAGTCCAACCCCCTGCAATGCAGGGAATTTTCACCAACGTGGGGTTCAAACCCACAACCCTTAGATTAAGAATCACATGCTCTACTGAATGAGCATAAACCACCACTCTCGCTTAACTCAAGAAGGCAAATAAATAAATAAATAAATAAATAAATAAATAAGAAAGAAAGAAACCCACCTTGAGTTGCGTAGAGGGTGTGTTATAGGATTATATATGAATCTATATATCTGTATACACACACACACACACACAGTCTACTTCCTTGAAATCATAGATCTGTTGTTTCTCCAGGAGGCAAAGGATTTTGCACAAACAAAGAACCTGCAGTACATGGAAACCTCTGCAAAATCTAATTACCAAGTGACAGAACTCTTTGTGTCTCTGGGTAAGTTAATTTATACAGTTAACATTTAACAAAAGGTGCTCTCTTGTCTCTCAAAATTTTGCCTGCCTTCTGATTTATGCACTTATGCTTCTCTCAAGATTGAATACCCAACGTAAAATCTATTTCATTTTCAAGTACTAATCTTGTTTCGTTGTTGGCATCCATATGTCTCAAGAGACAATGGAGTGCATCTTGGGGGGTGTTGTCAAAACTGCTGTGTTAGCAGCACTGAAGTGACCTCCTGGGGCACAAGTTTGGGCCGTGTGCCTAGAGGTCCTGGGCTGCCCAGATGACAAGACCCCTGTCTTGGCCTCACTGAAGGGGTCCAAAGGAAAGCAGAGCAAGATGTTTGGGAGCAACTTGGCTGCAGGAGTTGCCAGAAGGAGGTGTACAAGGCACCAACCAACCATCTTAGTGACTCCAGTCTGGATTTGTGTAGGGTTTGCTATTTAGCCTTTTCTTCTCCTGAAGATATCCCACAAGGCAGCAGAGGTTGGAGTTTTCCTTCTCCTAGATGGGCTACCTTCCCAGGTTGACAGGTCCCATCTACCCCTCACTTCCCTCTACAGAAGGTGCAGAAAGTACCCTCTTGACCATTAGACCCACGCTTGGTCTCATCCTCTCAATCCACACGAGCGTGTCTTCACATGCAGGGGATAGACAAGTCCCTAACTCAATAAGGGTTTGAGACCTATTGGCTTCCCTCACCTGGTTTAGCTGTCCTGTTGGAGCCATTTCCTGGGGTGTGGTCACTGTTGCCTCCTGACAGCTTCTAGGAGCTTCTAGGAGAACTGAGTGCAGGGTGGGAACGTAATAAAATGTCAAACATAAAAAACTTCCCGATACTGGGCTGCCTTCAGATGTCTTCTGAAAGTTGTGTAGTTGGTTCCTGTTGCTGCTGCCTGCTGGATGAGGGAAAGACTAAAGGCCTTGAGCTCGTGCTCAGTTTGCTTGCATGCAAGACAGAGTGCTTCTGAAGGTAATCTGAGAGCACAACTGTAGAAATTGTTCCACGTTCTCACTTTATCTTATGTCTGCTTCAGCCATCAAAGCACATCACCTGCTTTCTCTTCAACATATAAGAGTGGTAAGAAACAATTGTAGCAGGTGGAGCTGGAGGCTGTAAAATGACTCTTGCATAGATGAGAAAAGCCACTTTCTATGTCCACACCGTTTAACATCATTGCTCCAGAATAATAGCCGCGTTTGCAAAACAATCACCCAGTTCGTTTTAGGTGGTTGAGCAGCATGCTGATGCACAGGGCTGAAACTGCAGTCACTCCCATTCTCCCAGGTCCTGCTGCTGCTGCTGCCATGTTGGGAAATGCAATAGTCTGGCCTCTCATGCCATCCACCGGGTTTGTTTCTCTCCCAAAAGGCCACCTATGGACGCCAAGTTTTGTTCTTAACTATGGTTTACTGTGTCTTGCAAACTGGGCCAATGATCTATTATTTGGCCATCAACTCCATGACCATTCTAGCTGCCGCTTCTAGCCTTTAAAGGGCAGGGGGCACCTGAAGGCCACTGTTTGACCTTCAAGGGTCAGAGACCTCACATTACTCGTTCTGAAACCCAGAAACAGGTTCAGGCTCACCAACTGGTCATGTGGTGGAGGAAACAGCTGCACATGGACAATTGTTATTCCATGTAAGCAGATAAGTAAAAACTCGCACTTTTAATTAAGGCTGTAAATTTTATATTTCACAGAAAAATAACCATTTCTCCCTTCCTCACAAAGCTCATGAATTGTTAAAACAAGAACAACAGAGAGAGAAGACATTTCAATCAACACAATGGAAGAAATCACGTGTTGATCTGCGAGAAACAAGTTTTCCCCAAACGAAATGCTGCCAAGCCATTTGAGATTAGTTGTTCCGCGTGACTGGGGTTGTTGCTGCTGCAGTAAAAAATGGAAGCCTGCTCCTCCAAGCCGGAGGGTTTGCTCTGCTTTATGTGCCTACTTCATTCCTTTTTACTGTGAGAAGACATTAAAAAGTTTTAATAATAATAATAATAATAATACAGTGGTACCTCCGGTTAAGAACTTAATTTGTTCTGGAGGTCCGTTCTTAACCTGAAACTGTTCTTAACCTGAGGTACCACTTTAGCTAATTTCTGTTCTCATCAGTTCTTAACCTGAGATACTATTTCTGGGTTAGCGGAGTCTGTAACCTGAAGCGTCTGTAACCCAAGGTACCACTGTAATAAAATTTTATTTGTATCCCACTCTCCCTGGCTGAGGCCGGGCTCAGAGCAGCTAACATCATAAAAACAACAAACATTTCCAAATTATTTGTAAAAGCTTTCAATAGTATAGTTTTTCTTTGGTATCCAAATGTAATAAAGAGAATAAACAGAAGAGGAAAAAATAGCATTGTGTCATTTCATAAGAATAGGAGAAGATCCCTGCCAGATCAGACCAAAGTAGCGGTCTATCCTGTCTAGTCTCCTGCTTCCCACTGAATGAATTGGTTTTTGTGTAGTCAGTTTGAAACGGGACCCCAACCCCTCTTTTCTTCTTTCTCCAAGGGAGCATTTCTAAAATGCATTAACTTGAGCTGTTGAGCAAATGCACAACAAGAACACAGTTGTATAAACAAAGCTCTCTCCTTTATCAGTCACGGCAATGGATGACCTTGGCTGTTCCAGTGGAGTAGGGATGACATGTCTGAGTCTTATCTTACCACACTCTGACGCACAGACCTAGTCCGGGAACAGCGCGAGAGTGTGTTCTTGGAGTTTTTGACCTCTTGCTCCAAGATAAGAGCATAGGAACAGGAATAGCCTTTTATGGTCAGGATTACAGGAAGGAAAACCCTTTTATGGTTAAGAGTGCCGGAGCAGGAACATCTGTGATGTCAACCTGCGTGTACAAGCTGACGTGGCTGGATTCCTGGGGAAGGGGGAGAGGGTGCCTGGAGGATATATATACTGCATGAAATTTCTCATTTCTTTGGACTTGCTGTGAGCTGATCACGCAAGTGCCTTCTGCTATCCAGAGAGCAGAATAAACTCTTTCTCTGAACCAACCTTCAGTGTCATTTGACTTCCTTCCTCCTGTCCGGGAGCAACGCTCATCCTACCAATTGGTAAAGTCCAATAAGGCTACACCACGGTAGCACAAGTGAAGTGGGCCATGGTCACATTCCTGGTCAGCCACCGCCAGTTCACATCCCTTGAGCATATATGTCAAATTAGGATGGTTTGCCCCAACACACATCACTCTAAACTTGATTACATCTCAAAGGGTTGCTGCTTGGATCTAAGCTACTGGAGAGTTGGTGTTGGCGTGATCAGAGGGGCAATACCCCTGAGCCGGCAGGCATGAACAAGGCAAGGAAGAAAGGGAATTGAGCCATAAAACACAAGGTGCTGCTGCTGGGCAGCTGGGTGATTCAGTGCCCTGGTATCGCTTTCAACTGAGAGGCCTTATTCCAGCAGGATGGGTGCACATGTCTGGAGTGTGAAGTGACTTACGGGTGGGAGGCTTGAGATCTTGGCTTCAGATGTGAGCAGTTTGGCAGTGAGCATTTGCTTGAGTGGTGGTTTAGGCATTGGATAGGCGTAGTCTTGGCTGGAGAAGAGGTTGTTGTCTCTGCCTGCCCCTGCAGAAAATGGCTTATCCTATTAAAGGGATGGTTCTGTCCAGATGCCCTGGTGGGGGCTAGGTCACAGCACTCCCCAGGTGCAAGTCCTACCAGCAGATGGGCTAGAAGGGGTGGGGTCCTACCCAGTGCCAATGCCAAACCTCCTACACCTGTAGTCAATAAAGGTGTGGCCTGATTTCACCCAAATACAACAGGTCTCATTATTTATGGGGGGTGCCTGGGCATGCAAGAGATAAGATAGTTATCTTTCAATATCTAAAGGGCTGTCACATGGAAGATGGATCAAGCTTGTTTACTCCTGCTCTGGAGGGGAGGACCTGAACCAGTGGCTTCATTATAAGAAAGGAGATTCTGACTAAACATCAGGAAGAACATTCTGACAGGAAGAGCTGTTTGACAGTGGAACAGACTTCCATGAGAGGTGGTGAGCTCTCTTTCCTTGGAGGTTTTTAAGCAAAGTTTGGATGGCCACCTGTCACCCTTGGAGTCCCTTCAAATTCTACAATTCTATGGTTCTATTATTCTAATTTGTCAAGCTTGTGAATATTTCCCTTCAGTGTTGGTGAATAGTAAAACCATTGCCTTCTGCCGCTTAATCCCAGATGAGGATGCCAGTCTGACTTGCATGGCAGAGATGTGGCTTTGGGGGTGGGGTTATCTTCTCTCAGCCTTGCTGATAGGCTTTCTTGGTGCAGCATCAACTTTATGGGTGGGAAGAACGGGTGCTGCCATGATTGGTCCAACAGTCCGCCGAACTTGAGTGTTTGCCTATAGTGTTGGGTTCTTGAGTTTGGAGAGGATTCTGCTAGGGTACCATCCACCCCAATGCCCGGCAGTCTACCTTTCTGATTTTAGAGGTAGTGTTGAAGACTCCATGAAAATTGAAAATGGGGAGCCTCTTGGGCATCTGGGGCGGTGCACCCAGGGGCGGGGCAAGCCACACCCATAGGGATGGGGCACGCAGTGCCCATAGGGACAGGACGGGACGCAGGGGCCGGGGCCTAGCTGCCCTACAGCTGGAGGGAGGCAATGAGCGCACATTGTGGAGCCTGCGGGCGCCTGAGACACGTGGCTCGGGGGTGCTGCAGGCCCTGTGGTGAGTGTCACCCACCATTTTGTCACTCCCCTCAGTGGGGGCACCTGGGGCAGACCACACCCTTGTTACGCATTGAACATCCATACACAGACCTTCTTTCTGTGAGCAAATTGGAGCTTTGTGGAAACTGTTTCTAATGATGTCTGGTTGAATGCTCAGTTTGGAATATATTAGATTTGGTGTCCTGTTAAGGTCAGGATGGTGTTGATATTAACTGGGGTGGGGGACTTAATTGGTCAAAGTCTGTATGTATTTAAAAGAAATTCATATTAATTCCTTATTTATAACTGACTCTCCTTCCCCATCCCTTACTCTGTTAACTCTATTGTATTAAATTTTGGGCTATATAAGAGCCTGTTCTCTTACATTTTTTAAGTCCCAATAATGTACACCTCTGGTACTATAAAAGCAAGTAAATGAAATAAAAACTTGTATCATCAACAAATGGGTGCTTTGGAGTGGAGTTTAAGGATAGTTGTTCTGCAACACATTAACGTCATTCACAAATGGGACAGCTGTTACTGGTGCAAGAAATCTGAAAATGAATTTGACAGTAAAAGGAATACAATGTGAGGGCGTAGAGAGATATAGTCTAAGGAAATTCTTCAGCCAAACCCTGCTCTTGAACTCTACTCCTCTGGCACGAGACATAAAAGAGACAGGGCAAAAAGTCCAACGTTTTTTATTTGGCCTCTGGAGAGATTGCGATGTGTGTGTGTGTGTCTTGTTGGGATGGGAGATTGTTCACTTCTGAGGCATCATTCATCTTGCAGCTGCTCATCGCTGTCTCCTATGGGGAAGCAGGCTTGCTGGGGCCGGTGGTCACTTTTCTGGGCATTCTCCCCAGCTGCTCTCCTTCTGCCAAACCGTCCCACAGGTCGGATCCCTCGCCCCGTGTACCAGGAAGGATCAATGTCTGGATCTGGAAGGCAAAGCCCAGGTGGTATTGAGAGCCTAGGAAAAAGAAAAGTCCTTCCCACTCCTGCACCGGAATACCTGGCATTGCTCTGCCATATTCTAAAGCACTGGCACACTTGTTGGGGGGAGGCAATGTGAGCTTTTCAACACCAGCAAAGCTTTTTTGCAAGACTACCCTTGTTGAGCTGGTGGCATTTTTTCTACCTATCTAATTTCACACCTGCCTAATACGCCTGCGGGTTGTGCGCTAGGAGTGGCAGTGGCAGGAATAATGGAGTGAAAAAGAAGCACACAAGGAAGGACATCATGTAGCAAAGTGACTTTCGATGCATATGGAATGCTATCAGAAAAACCAACCAATAATTTCCACTTTTCCTGGGGGGTGGGGGTGGGGAGACACAGGAAAGGGGAATGTTTTTCTTCCCTGGCTTCAAAACTTCCAAAAATGTTCCACCTCTAGTTGGAGGTCCAAAGGTTCCCTCCACCTTCTGTAGGCGCTCCCTTCTCTTGTCTCCCAAAGTCCCTCAAGACTCATCACAAGTGCATGTTACAGATCAGCAAACCCTATCCTGAGCTGAACTCCTTTATGAAAGTTCACATTCCACTTCATCTAGTTTGATGATTGTGCTGCACAACCATCACTCGGGTCTAGCTGCTCTTGCAGTTATCAGTGGTTGCCATGTCCCTTAACTCACTGCAGGGGACACTGGCCATTTCCCAGTGCTACAGTGATAAACAGCTTCCTCAGAAAGGGTCACTTCAGCACAGCTGCTTTTAAATGTTTTGTCTTCTACCCCGTACAGTCCCCAAGAACTTACTTCTGACTTCCATGGATCGCTCAAGGATTCGGCACTCGGCGTCAGGCAGCAGCAGGCAGTCCATCAGCAAGCACAAGAGGCAGATGATGAAGAGCCTCATGTCTGTTTCCTTTTCCTTCTTCAAAGGTTCTGTGACTTGTAAGGGGAACCTGGTGAAGCTCAGGCCCCAGCTGCAGCCACAAGGGAAAGGTCTATCAGTTTCAGGCAAGGAAAGTGCCCTTCAAAAGTGCGCTTCAGGATGAGCGACAGCAGTAACACAAAACTCTACAACATGCACAACAGGTTTGCAACTTTCATTTCAAGAACTATTAGTGGGGGATGTGAAAAGAAAAGGGAAGGGAAGGGAAGGGAAGGGAAGGGAAGGGAAGGGAAGGGAAGGGAAGGGAAAGGGAAGGGAAGGGAAGGGAAGGGAAGGGAAGGGAAGGGAGGGGAAGGGAAGGGAAGGGAAGGGAAGGGAAGGGAAGGGAAGGGAAGGGAAGGGAAAGGGAAGGGAAGGGAAGGGAAGGGAAGGGAAAGGGAAAGGTATTCAGCTGTATTCAGGTATTTGCCTGAACATGCAAAGGCTCAAAGTGAGCACCTGCAAGTCCCTTCCTCAAGTCTTCATGAGCAGGTTGTCCTCAGTCCCTCACCACCCCTGAGCTTGAATTTGAGTAGCATTCCTCATGCAGTCTGGGTCTCTGATGATGCAGTGCACTCTACTCATGCAGAGCATTTTTTAAAAAGAAGTTTTCTACTTTTTCCATGATTTGGTGCTTTTTATGCCTAAATCCTCTCTGTTTGAGAGAGAGACAGAGAGAGGAGTGGGGTGGGGGGAGGGAGAACGTGAATGAAAATGAATATCCTTGTCTATCCATACATATCTGATTGAGACAATAACTGGTTGAGACACCCAGGAACAATATGGGCTCTCTCTCTCTATTTTAAAAAAGGCACCACCCAGAAGTCTGCCACTTCTCCAGCAGAAGCTGAAATCGACTCTACACATCCCAGTCCATCACATATGTTTAAAGTGGGAAGCCCTATGTTCAAATCCCTCTCAGGCAAAGCTTTATCTTGAGCCAGTCCCTGGCTCTGCCTGGAGCTCTTTGGAGAGTAAGTACGATAAAATGAAAATAAGTAAATGATTTACTTGGTCCTATAAGGATCAGAAGCTCTCAAGTTGTTAGGTGGGAAGCCTCAGCAGCACACACACAACACGGAGACAAATGCCTCCGCAAAGGACCTCAGATTTCCAGAACATCTGGAGGGTGGGGAAGTAGTAGTTGAGGGGAGAAGACAACAACATACAGCACAAGCAAATCCCATCAAGCGTCACCTTCTGGTGCCGACAGGTACCTTTGAGGAAGATTCGGGAGGCGTAACCATGAAAGGTCTCCTATGTGAATGAAGTCCTCATGTACACATGTAACATCATAGTTGTGGCACAGGCAAAGGAAAGGGGCAGCTGCAGTGTGCACACGCACATATTTGGATCGGGGTGCCCCTTGATTACTTTCAATATTTCCTATTTAGTACTATTTCAAAATGTGGA
This sequence comes from Podarcis erhardii, assembly GCF_964252035.2. NCBI lineage: Eukaryota > Metazoa > Chordata > Lepidosauria > Squamata > Lacertidae > Podarcis > Podarcis erhardii. Next base: position 134,490,587 of record NC_138497.1, on the reverse strand, counting down.
CATTTTAACCTTCACTCTACATTAGCCTGTTAGCTAATAAAAGTTGTTTTTCACCTTTCGAAGAACAACTGCCATCATTCTCTAGCAGTCCTTAAGTAAAAGAACTTAAGGTAAATTTGTGTTTTGAAAAGGAACCAGAATTGTTTTAACTCTCAGGGTGTCTGCAATTTTTCTTGCTATGTCTCTACCTGAATCCTTTGTTGGCGAAAGAAAGAAAACAGACGTGCCCTGGCTCATAGCTAGAGCTGCAGTCCTACAGCATGGCATGAAAGTGCATGGGGAGAACTCTGTGCAGAGCTGGAGATGCTTCTGAAACATCTACAGTACTGCAATGGCTCCAGCACCTCGATGAATGGGCCGGCCTCTTTTCAGTTTAAAGTTTGCTTGCCTGTTCAGCTGTGCAGAAAACTGAGGCAGAAAGTTCAAAGGCACTTCCGGCTGTGTGTGTGAAGCTCTTCTCCCACATATACACATGTATATGCATTTGTTTTGCAGGACTGTAGTCAGGATAACTGTAGCCAAATTTTCAAAAATGCCCAGCACTTATCATACAGATTAAACTGGTAAGACATTTCAGCTAACATTTGATTGGAATTGTGAGCCACTGTGCAGATTTCAGTTGCAGGAAGCACAGTGAGTCGGGTCTGTGAAAACTGATCTGTGTGCACAACGCTTTCTACCATTTCTAAGCATCATACTTGTTGCGCAGGGGTCCTCTGCTGGGTCTGGAAACTTCTTTCCTATGTGCTGACCACACCTGCTGAACTAGGGGCATCTTTCCCCAAGTCCTGATGTGTTTTGGCACATTTCCTGTTCATCCTCACATTATAGCCTGACCTTTAAAGGCTTCTCGCCAAAAGCAACCATGCTGTTGTATTTATTGGCTGCAAAATACATTGCAAACTGTTCATTCTGAAAACCAGCAAGCCTAAATGGAAATAGGGTTGAATCAAACCACAGCTTAGACATGGAACTCACACATTGGCTTTGGGTCAGTTGCTGCTTTCCCAACCTGGAATCTGGCATAATAATTGCCTCCCAGTGGATTGTCATTTATGTCAATCTCTTAGGGTATATACCTAAAATAATTGCAGTGACAATTTTATTCTTGAAAATCTTAAAAATCCTAAATTATTGAACAGCACCATCTACTATTTCTTTTGTTTTACTGGGAGCAGCACCAGTAAATCTCAAAAACGGGATACCTGAGCTTTGGTTTCAGAAAATAAAAGTAAGCTGTTAGAAGATCTAGCTAGAAACCCCTTTGGTTTTTATTACCCTAGCAAACCATTATCACTTTAAAATGAAATTACAAGCCCACATACACACAACAAAGCAGCAAAGTTAGAAAATGCTCACGGTGGGCATGGGATGGAAAGCCATTTTACTCAGACCGCTCCCCAAATTTATTTGATGAGGCCACAGGTGCCACACAAAGCATGCCTTCTATTTAGTCTCGCTCATCCCGACTTTTATCTGAAACAGGCAATGAAAAGCAGAACTGAAGAGGAATACTTACTTTTTCCCTAGAGTGACGGAGAGTGGCACTGCTCTGCTCTCTTTTCAGTGAGTGACGCGGTGAGAGCCGGTGGTCGCTCTATTCCTTTTTATGCTGTCCCTTTGTCTATGTATGGCTGCCTGTGACATCATCAGGACTGGAACAAGGCATCTCAGCATAATCCTCTCATCATCCCATAACAACTTATGTTATGGGCTGCAAAAAATGGGTCCTTCTTCATATTATATTGCACCTGAGAATTCAGCTTTTGTATAGTACTCTAATAACCTAAAATGCATATTTGGTTATTAACAGGGCAATCTTATGCATGCCTACTCTGGTGTAAATCCCACCGAGTTCAAGGAGACTTTCTCCCAGGTGAGAATGTGTATGTGTACAGCACTATATTACATTTTATATGACTGCAGCCTAAAAATCAGTACTCCAAGATTAAAATGCAAATGTTCAAAGCTCCCCCCCCCCACCCTGTTCCTTCCTTCTGTCCTCATGGATACAATGGAAACCATGAGCATGATCCATTACATTTCAGTGCATGCACTGAAAGAGATCAGAAGAGGGGGAGGCCATCTTTTCTCCATTCTTCTTCTGGGCTGATCTTCAGTCATGGGGTGCACAGCACTGCAAACCACACACTGCTTGCATCCTGCCTGTCTTTGCCTCTTATATAAAGATGCAAACAGCCATTCCTATCTGGCCTGGTAGTTGCTTGTGCACCTACAGGGCATGTGTGTGTGTTCCCTATGGAATCGTGGGTTTCCAGAGTTTTGGTGGCACACAATGGATTTATTCCTGGTTCTGCAAAAACTTACTGGAGTGGAAGCACAAATTTACCCTATCCCTGTTTAATTCTGGCCCAAAGGGAATAACATTCTGGGGAGTGGAGAATTATTCACCTCAGGCTGTAAGTTTTTGTGCTGTATGAGTGAAAAGTGTATTTATATTGCATCTTTTATTTTGATGGCTGACAGATGATGAGAACAACACGTAGTTTAAATGGTTAAGGAACACTAGTCTGTAATATAAACCTGCGGCTGCTACGATACCTAGGACAGGAGGGGAGCTGGAATAGCCCGATCTCTGGCACCAGAATTGTCTCAGTGAAAACTGAGAGACCTGATGGTGTCCCCAAATCCAAGTTTTGCACAGGGAAGTCTGGGAGCTTGCTTCATAGCCATAAATTCATTTGGACAAACTCTCCACTATTTGCAATGTTGTGTTTTGTGGTTTCAGGATACTTTAGATTTTGATTGCCAAGGTCTGTCATGTTTAGTTTTTAGTACTACATAAGACATGAAAGCAAGGTTTTTAGGACTTGTAGTGTTTGTGTTTTGTATTAGCTGTGTTGCAGTGGGGGCCTCTTTGGGCACAGAGAATTGCAGGGATGTTTACCATAACCATATGCTAATGTTTAGGTTGTTGTCTGGAGCAAACAGTACATCAAGCTCTCTCTGTAGTGGGTTGCAGCTGTAACTAGGAAACATAATATTCCCTACCCAGTAATGAAGGCCTGCTTCTGGACTTCAAGCAAATAGCGAGTTTCCCACACGGGACTTTTAGATAAAAGAGTAATTTGTCAAGGACTGGACAGGCAATGTATGTGCCAACATACCGGAATTAACTAACCAAGGCATTTCAAAATATACTATTTTCAAAATATACTATTTTATCCAAAAGCAGCACCTGATTTTCCAAAGATTGGTTTGAAAGGCACTAAAGGTACTTTTATTTATCCCTACCCAGAGCAGCTAGGAGCAAGGCTGAGTTGGCCTGGAAAGCCATGGTATTGGGGTTCAGGCAAAGCAGCCACAAGAGCTGTCTATAGGGGTGGATGAGAAACTGGATTCAATTTGCATTTAAAAGTGAACCTGCCTAGTTTGCACTTTGGGGCGGGGGTGAGGAAGTAAACCAAAACACAGTTACCCTTCTCCAGATTTTGCAGTAGAATTCTCTAGTCAAGTTATGAGGGCAAAAATGTATACTGTATGTTGTGCACAAAAATCAGAGGCAGTTTTAGGGTAGTGTAACCAGCTTGGCCACACTGAATGCCGCTTTGCAGAGGGAGCCCCTACAATGCTGTAGAAAGGAGCCCAAGAAACAGGGAAGCTGAATTCTAGCATTGCACATGGCGGTGCCATTGAATTCCGAGAGCCCAGAGTCCACCACTGTAAAAACGCACATATCAGTGGAGGCAACATACAAAAATATGCTTGTATGAGGAAACTGCTTTACAAAATGTGCACAATAGGGGAAATCGCATATGAAAAATACAAAGCAATGTGTTGGGGGATAAATTTGTACAGAAATCCTGATGAATTTTCTCAAGGCCTTTTTTTAAAAAAGAGCGAAAATCATGAATTGCTGTGGAAATGCAAAGAACTGAACTTAAGATTGCCAGCCCTAGCTGTCAATGGCTCCAGGGGTGTCAACTTGAATAAAATATGGGGGGCAGGTAAGCCCTTCCCCACATAATTGATCACAAGATATGGCCCATGCGCACCATTTGAATGGCAAGGAGCCAGTGTGGTGTAGTGGTTAAGAGCGGTAGACTTGTAATCTGGGGAACAGGGTTTGCGTCTCCGCTCCTCCCCATGCAGCTGCTGGGTGACCTTGGGCCAGTCACACGTCTCTGAAGTCTCTCAGCCCCACTCACCTCACAGAGTGTTTGTTGTGGGGGAGGAAGGGAAAGGAGAATGTTAGCCACTTTGAGACTCCTGAAGGGGAGTGAAAGGCGGGGTATCAAGTCAAAACACTTCAATGCCCAGTGCTTTTTTAAAAAGAAGATAAAAAGGTGCCAGTAACCATGAAGTTGTTACAGTAAGTTTCACACTTTTAACATGGGGGGGGGGGGGAATGCCAGTATTGTGTACCCTTGAGTACCCCCAGAAAAAAATATGCTGGCAATGCCTGTCAACTGTGTGGGTGCCCAGCCCCCTCTAGTGTGTCTTTACTTTACAGATGCAACTCACCCAGTCCTCCTGAGGGCTTCTGAGGAGCCTTTTCCTCCATTAAGGCCCTGTCCCTGCTTTGAGTTTTTTCTTGGGAGGATTTTCTAGTGACATTCCAGCAAATATGGTTCACTTCCAGGAGATAAGGCAGAATCTCCATTTTATCCCACTGCACCAATCTTCTCTGAGACATCCTTGGAATGTCAGATCATCCAAACACAAGCAAAGAATTGTAATAAAGCAACAACTCTTTTAAAGGCACAGCCCATGCAGCCTTGGCTTTTCAGGGAGTCCCTAGCCTCTTTACACCATCCCATTTTGAAATGCTAGGAATTACATAGCATTGTAGGCTGGCCTGAAAACTCCATCTGTTCTACATGCTGTTATTAATTAACCTACGACAAAATGCCTCTTTTGTGCGCTGATAAACTATCAAGCCTTTCCATTCAAGAACATAAAGTATTATATTACCTTGCTTAAAAGACCTGTGTTTGACAACAAACCTTCTGTGGTTCAAAATCTCACAAATCAGATTTGGACAGTATTCAGTCTGCTACCTGAAATAATTTCCGCCCGTGTGGTAAGCAAGATGGAAATATAAAGGGATGGTGTGCTATATTTCTCACTACCTGATTTCTTCATTTTCCACTTTGGCGTCAAAACTTTGTTTCCTTTATTAATATATATATATATATATTTAACTAATAAGACATTATTAGCACTAGCTGGTTAAGGCGTAAGTGTGAGCTGGTAGGCATGAAGTGCCCTCCCCTCCCCATCTCCCTCCAGAAATCAGGAAGGAAAAAAATATACTGCAGGAAACATTGCTTAATAGGAACACAATGCCAGTGTTTATTGTATGATTTAGCATATACATATGATAGATACATGGATAGAGGCCAATGGCTTAGATGAGCAGAATGACTATGTTTTATCTTAGGCCAAAAGGAGACATGAGGCGATGTTCTTTACAACTTTTGTCCCGAGGGCTTCTCTTTAAATGGGTAAAGCAGTTGTGAGGCGCCTTCGGTTGGGGGTGGTCATTGCTGCCCCCGCCTTCCACTGGTCCTTTGCGCAACAGCTACGTTATCTGATAAAAATAGCCCTGGGAAAAAGAACTGTGGAACTAAAGGCAGCACGCACTTCTGCCTTTGATTGCATCATGAAACTAATGGACATCACTGGAGGGGATGTGGGACACTTAAAAGGCTGATGGCAAATGAGACACATTTCAGGGTGCTGCTGCAAGGGGGGAAATGCTTCCTAGCATAAGATGATTCCGGCCAGCGATGCAGTGAGCTGTCTTAGCAGGAGCCTTTGGCCCTTTCTGTGGTTTGTTCATAGGGCAAAGCTTTACAAGCAAAGGAGGCAGGTGCACACATTTTAAGCGTCCTTTGTATACCTCGCAGTGTGTGGTAAAAATTGCATTCCTGTATCTCCATGTGTCTGAGTGCCAGTCACATAGGCGTGGTGCCATATAAATCCTGGACATTCAGGATGACACTTTATGGTTGTGTTAAAAAAAAAAAAAAGTTTGGCTTTCAGTAAAGAAATAAAAATGGAAATGAATCGAATGTGGAATTTCCTCCCGTGCACTTTAACAGAAACTCCAGATGGACTGTGTGAGGGCGAAACATAATTGTTCCATTTGGCTCATGGTACCAATTTCTTTGGGGATAAATTTGCAAGTTTGTCATAACATTTGATTTATCCTGAGGAGGATTCAAAGGATACCTGAAGAAGACAGTACAATTCTATACAACTCAGAAGTAAGCTGAAATCAGGGCTGAAAGCTAACTATCCTATCACTTATTCATCATGACAACTTGCAGAGGGAAGAAGTCAGGTCTGCAGCTGTGAGCGTATCTGCCTATCGTAATGTTTGACCTTCAACAGCAATTCAGATGTCCTTCCTTGAGCCTCTACTTAATGTGCTTATCAGAAATAGGAGAATTTTTTTTGCATTCCTCTGCTAGAGCATATGGAATAGGGGATTCTTTTCATATCTCATTTAAGCTCTGTTACTCATAAGCCTGCTCTTCATCCACCTAAAGCTCTGCAAAGACACATGCTACTATAACATGGAAGGAATGGCATGATCATACAAGCATCTCTGCCTCTGCTCTGCCCAGTATTGTCTATGAGGTGCCAGGGACCAGACCTTGAAAAGCCCTGACCTTCCACTCAGCCATGGTTCCGCCACTGTTTCTGCCATTTTACTTCCTGCCATTTTAGTTTCTCATCTCTCCCTCCCCCACCCCATAACTTTTTTTAAATGCACAGACCATTTCTGCAACTCTGAAGAGGCAGATGCCTTGCATGGAGAAATTTGAGCAGAAAGCCTCTCTGATTAATGCCTGTGCAACCACGGCCTGCACTCCTGGCTAAGCACCAGGACCCTAATATATTCCAGAACGAGGCAGAGCCGCAGGACGTTGGCATGCCAAAACCAACAAAGAGTTCTGTGAACCTTGAAGGCTGACAAAAACCTATGTATTTGTGGTGTAAGTCACTGGGGAAGAAGAGGGTCAGAGGACTGTGCTGCTCCTGCCCTCTTTGGTGGACTTCCCATGAGCATCTGGTTGGTCACTGTGAGAAATGGTCTGGTCTAGTAAGGCTCTTCTTGTGCCCTGCGTTGCCATGGGGCTCCAAATGGGCTCTAGTTCATTTATGATGCCATAGTAAATTTGTTAGTCTTCAAGGAACCAGAGGACACTTTGGGAAGAATCCCATGTTGCACTAAGGCGATCAAACGCTCCATCAGAGCAGCACTTTGACTTGCCAGACAGAATGTTCCCCCTCTCCTCCTCTGCGTGCTGTTCTGGGGGTTCTCTAGCATCTGATACTGAAAGGCAGCTAAGGATGAAAGCCCAGCATTCTGCCTTCTGGTTCCGTATTCCAGACCCTTGAAAAAACCCTCCTGATTACTGCAGGGCACTGTGAAATCCTGAGCACTGAAACCTGCATGACATGACTTTAATTCACCAGCCCAAATGATCAGAATATGGACGCATACTTTAGCAGTGCATGAAGAAAAAACATTTTAGCTACAAGTCCTATTCAATAGATGTGGGCAGGTAATTAAGTCAATCCTAGAACAAAAATCCCTTTTACTAAGTTGGGCTCTGCGTGCTGTTGCAATGACTGTAGGAACCAAATTTCAAAGGGATGTTGCCCAGAGAATTATTTTCCAACCTGTTTCTTTCCTGTTTCCTGACTCAGGCAAAGGGAGGGAGCAGTGTAGGCTTTTGCCCCCTGAAGGAAAATGTGTAGATCTAGCACTGCAGGTGAACAGATGGAAAGAAGAAAAGAAAGAAAATAGAATGAGGGGATGAAATCTTGAGTTGAGGTCTTAGAAGACTTCATTCTGTTCAAGAGCGATGGGTCATCACAGGCTTCTGTAAAGTATCAAAACATTGATGAGAACCCTTCTGGTATCAATGAGGATAGGCCAAAATTGCTCACCCACATTCCCCATCTCACTGTTTGCAGGGTGTGAAGGTGGTCGTTTCAGAGATACTCAGTGAGCAGGGACAAAACAGGGTGGTAAGCTGCTCTGGTTAGCTGTGCAGGCCCTGTCGTCCCTTCGGTTCACGTGAGTCCAGAGGGACAGAGGGGCTTGCACAGCTGACATCAGGGGAAACTTCTTCCCCGTGCGACTGCTGAGCTGATACAGGCGATTCCCCATTTTATGCAATTTCACGGATGTGCACAGAGATTGGAATGTAACCCCACCTAAATGGAGAGTCGCCTGTAGTGCACCCTTTTCACCGAACAGGGTTCTACCACTAATAAAGTTATAGCAAAAAAGATATCCACAATGCTATCTTTCTTGTGTTGGAAGCACCCCAAGGCAATGTAAGGAACCATACTAAGACAGTTGAAGGGTTAAAGCAGAACCCAACAATGCACACATGCCAAGGACAAAACGTTTGGGCAATTATATGGCTGTCACTAAAAGGCATGGTACTTTCATTTTGTGAAATTTCTAATCAGCTGCTTTTCATTCTGTCTAATGTCTGATAAGGTGTTTTGCATAATTCAAGGATATGCATGTTCTCGTATTAACAGGAGCTGGACCAATGAAAGATTGTACCTCTCCCATTTTGAATTGCCTACATACTTATAACCTCTGATCAAGAAACAAAACTCCATTTTCCTTCTGCATCTCGATTTGGGGTGGCCTGCACTTAACTCCTCTCTGCTGTCCTTGGCTAGTCTACTACCTTCCAGCTTACAGAAGGGCAATGAGCTGGATTCTGAATACTTGCCGCAAAGATGTGATCTGCTTTCCTGCTCCTTCCATTTGGATTTCGCTGTGTCAAAGATCCTCTGTAATTGGAGTTCCGAGCAAATGATTCAGCATTGTCTTGAAAAATGGAAGGCAGAGGTGTTTGTTAGGACATTGCGACTGACTGTTTTGCTTTTTCTAGAACCATCTGCTTTGCGGTGTTGGAAAACAGGAGGCCTATCTGTGAGCCATACAGGTCAGATGGCTTTCTCCACATCTCCATCATTCAGAAGTTTTGCTGACTGAGTAATTCATAGTCTATTCAGTCACAGGGAGTCGGGGGAGGGGGAGTGAGAAGTCTGATTCAGTCCACATTTAAAAGGGAAAGTACCAAATTTGCACTTTCCCCAAAAGCAAGTGAATGGAATGGATTGGAACAGAAGCACAGCCATCTTTTGAAGTTTGCACTTCTTTGAATCTTCCATTTCTCCAGCCAAGTAATGTGAAAAAAATGCACCTACTGGGACATGGTGTGCGTAATCATGCATATTTTAGAAAATAACATGCAAAATATTAGGGAGATTGCTTTGCAAAAAGTGTGTATGCTAGGTAAAGTGGCACACAAAAATATGTAATAGAAGGAGAAATCTGAAAATTAAAATACTGATGAATTTTCACAAGGACTTAAAAATAAATAAACTGCAAACTGGTGTGGAAATGAGGAGAATTGAACTTAAGCCTGGAAAAATGAGAAACAGAGAAACAGGAGGAAAGCGAGATGGGTAGATTTCCCCATCCCTAGTCACAGGACACTAAGCTGAACCAGTCTGTGACTTCCTACTCGGTTTCAGAAGCTCGCTCTTATCAGCACTGGAATTCTTTTTGTGGCCCTCCATTACTGATACAGACAAATATTTTAACATGTAGCCTGTGCACAGTGCTGCCAAGCACTTAATAAGCATTATCTTGCTGTCATCTTTGGAACAGTTCTGTGATGTGAGAATGACCCCTGCCATATTGGGGAGGGGGGAGGCTGAGTGAAAGGAAGGTCTCTTTCCTAAGGCCACCTCGGTTCATGACAGAGGTAAGATGTGAAGCAAGGACTCCCCAATTCGTAGCTCAATGCATCAGCTCTTAATATTTTTTTGAGCACAGTGAGTTCAGGCACAAGCTAGAGAGGGACACAGATGACTTGGTTTCTGTAGCTTGGAGCTGGCTGGCATTTCAGGGTGTGGGGAATGACACAACATGGGCACAAAATGTATCTTGCTGGCAGCATTTCAGGACACATTTATATAGCAATTTATACCGTATGAAGTTATTTATACCAGGCCAAAGTACCACTCAACGTGGTTAACATTTTACATTCTCTCATGACCGGGTGTAAATGACTATGGATCAAATCTAATTGTCTGTGAAACCTAATGAAGGAAACAGCTGAACTCGTTTATAAGTGGCTATTTCTAAGATTCAGAGGACATAGCAACACTTCAAACCTCAGACTAGTCCAGTGAGAAAAGACTTCATTCCCCTTTCATGGACAATGATGACTTACCCACCCCCCACTTTGAGGGAGGTCTGGCTGAGAGAAGGTCTGTCACCTCTTGTGGCTCCATGGCTAAGTGGGAATTTAATCCCAGATTGACTTGTTTTAAGCCCAACACTCTAGTCAGTTACACTGAACCCACACTTTTCAAGACATGGTCCAGTAATCATTCCACATGGGCACAGAGATAGGACTTCAAAAACTGCCCTGGCCAAATTTGCAAAGTTCCATCCTTTTTTTTAAAAAAAACATGCCTATGTCTGCTGCAGGGTGAATCTGGCACATGTCAATAAAACAGCAGGATAAGATTTCAGTGTACTATGGATGACTCAGAGTGAGTGGCGTAATATTTTTGCTTGATAGCCCAGACTGGGCCTATGACATTATGCTATTACCATAAGAATCATTCAGGCAAAAACGATGCTTGCAAGAACACAACCTCACTTCTGAGCTCTAGTTGCAAACTCCTGAACTTTCATGGAACTACAAAGGTGTGAGAACATATGTTGTGTGATGATCAGGCAGTTTTCTGGTGAAATGGAACCACCTGCAGCCAAATCCAGGCATTCCTTGAGGAGGACACTCCAAACTGCTCACAAGGGAAAATGGGACTATGTTGGTAGACCAATACAAGAACTGACAAACTGCACTCTTGTTGCAGATCCTGGGGGACTCTACCTGCTCGTCTGTCTATCTGCAGAAGTATTCCAAGTGACTTACAACATAAAACCACAAAAGTACAATTAAAACCCACCTCAACATGTTAAACCATGAAACTCCTTAACACAGCCAATTATCCACCACTAAAAAAAATCACATACAATTCATAGCATAAAAGAGTACTGTAACGATGACCAAAACAAGAAACACCCAGTCATTTTAAAATGAGCTTTGACACACAAAAATGTTTCCCCTTGTTCTGAAAGAGTTATACAGTGGTACCACGGGTTACAGCCGCTTCAGGTTACAGACTCCGCTAACCCAGAAATAGTACCTCGGGTTAAGAACTTTGCTTCAGGATGAGAATAGAAATTGTGCGGCGGCAGCAGCGGGAGGCCCCATTAGCTAAAGTGGTACCTCAGGTTAAGAAGAGTTTGAGGCAAAGAACGGAACTCCAGAACGCATTAAGTTCTTAACCCAAGGTACCACTGTACTTGGTTTTTAGCAAGTTGCAAAAGCCTAGCTGGCCAAAAACTAGCTTTGGGGTCACCCTTTCTGGTGGCACACATCCACAGGGATCTGCCATGCAGCCATTTAAAAAAAGCAACTCTGCCATAGAAGAACTCGAGTGGTCTGGGGACATATACTGACAACACTTCTTCTTGACCTTGGGCACATATTCCTCACCTTGGGCATCAATGATGCCCAAATATAGAACTTGTGCCAGCATATTTGCACGGGCAATGATTGGGACCTCGTTTCCATGGATTCTGCATGTATATTTTAAGAAGTAAACACCTGAACATGAAGTAGTTTGAAGTCTTTGGGTCTGAAGTATGAAACAGTTGAACTATTCTGCAAATGGAGGGGGAAAGATTTTGCTGCAGCTGTTTAAATCAGCAGCTTGAAATGTGGTACCAGAGGGCTGGTACAAGTGTTCATTATTTAGCTACTTGGACTTCTACATTTATTCTTGCTGTGGCAGCAAATAAATGCTTTGGGTGACACTTAACTGGATCTGTCTAGGAGTGGAACAAACTTCCCCTCAAGCTGTGGGATTTCCCCTTCCTCTGGAGCAGATTTGCACAACCTGGAAAGTTGAAAGAGGCGAAGAAAGAGGAGGTCCGGTTGCTGGAGGAGGAGTCAATTTGAACTATGTTGGAGATCAGCCTTTGGATGGAACTATTCTGCCAGAAACCTTTGCACAAAGTCATGAAGTCTGATTTCTAATCAGAAAAGTATTGCCAACAAGACAAAATCAGGGGGGTGGGATGGGCCAAAGGGGAAAGCAGAGTCCTGCAACACACACACACACACACACACACACACACACACACACACACACTTTTCTGTCTGCGATTCAGTGTGGTTCCTTAGAAGCTTACGCATTTTCTCAATAGGCCTCCCCAAAATGGGGGTAAAGCAGCAACACCATCATATTGTGTTTGCAGATTCATGTCATTCAAAGGTAATAAATAGTGTTCACACTGGGGTGTTCTGTTGCTTTTAAAATCCCATCAGGACCCCCTCTGGGATGGGACTGCAGCACCATTTAAGACAAATGCATGAAGTCAGACATTTGAATCTCTTCCAAAATAATCTTCCAATTTACTACTGTCTGTTTCCAATTTCTCCTATCTGCATATTTCCCTCAGCTACTTGGTACATCATCGACCCCCGAGAGAGAGGGGCAGGAAGATATATGGCTCCTCTCCCCTTCCAGTCTGAAAACTGTGAGTGATTAGGCTACTCTCCTTTGATTTTCCTTTAATTGTATTTTCACTCTATCTGGATAAGCAGAGTGAAAAGTCAACCAGTTTATCTTTCTGCCCTTTAAGGGTGAGACTGGGTGACTTCTTCCGGAGCAACACAGACGACACTGCACAGCCCAGATCAAGAAATATACTCCTTCAGCATTCAAGTTTAATGGTAAGGATTGGGGACTCTGCGGGAGCATGACTGCTTTTTCCCATTCCCCACCAGCCTTTCTACAAAAGGGGTTTATCATTAGCATTTAATAATACTAAACACATGTACAGTGTGTTTCAAGTGTTCAACACACTGGCCTATGAAAATCACAGACAAAACATCTCTGCCCAATTCAGTGCTGTGACTGAGATGAGCTGTGAATAAGGAAGCAAGAGGCAACTTGCCCAGCAGCTGCCACAGGAAATTACTTTTGGAAAATTCGCAGCATTTTACCATTATGGAAAAATCATGGGGCACCCAGGGGTGCAGGGGGGCAGCTGAACACAGTGGTCTGAACTTGGTTAGAATTTTTAAGAAGAGTCACTGTTGCCAAAAAAATTGTTGCGGGGGAAAGTCACAGAAAACCTGGAGAAGAAATGGCTCGTGGCATGGATAGATGTACAGTGGTGCCTCGCAAGACGAAAAGAATCCGTTCCGCGAGTCTCTTCGTCTAGCGGTTTCTTCGTCTTGCGAAGCAAGCCCATTGGCGGCTTAGCGGATTAGTGCTATTAGCGGCTTAGCGGCTTAGCGGCTTAGCGGATAAGCGGCTTAGCGGCTTAGAAAAAGGGGGGGAGGGGAAAAAACCGCAGGAACTCGCAAGACATTTTCGTCTTGCGAAGCAAGCCCATAGGAAATTTGTTTTGCGAAGCACCTCCAAAACAGAAAACCCTTTCGTCTAGCGGGTTTTCCGTCTTGCGAGGCATTCATCTTGTGGGGCACCACTGTATCAACGTTTCATTCCTAGCCTACTCAAGACTTTAAATTTTACTTGGCTACAAGTCAGTATAAGCCCATTTTAGAATGAAATCTGAAAGGTAGAATGTTTGAAGTCAGGCCAAGAATTTGTAAATCTGTTGATTTTATGTTTTTCTTTTTTTCTTAGTTCATTGTGAGCAATTTAAAATTTCTCAAGAAAATTGATTAATTTTGAAAGTTATAATACTTTTAAAGCTGTCTTGTGTTTTATATTATCAGAAAATCCTGTAAAAGACTAACTTTCAGAGAGATTTTTTGTGGTTTTCTTAGGTGCTCAGAACATTTCCTTGTATGCGGACAGATCAGGGTCCACAACTTCAGAGACCCCCAACAGACAATAACTGAACTCTAGCTATACTTTGGACAGCCGTTCCTAAGCGGGGGATTTCCAGGCTTACTGCAAAGACTCTCCCTCTCCAAACCACTAAGCATTTCCCTCTACTTCGTACATAAATAAGCACAAGTCTTACTTGCAGTTTCAAGTGAAGTGTTGAATTTTCTCCTCAACACATGTGGCATAGACATTACCTAAAAGGAGTACAAACTTAATTAGAGTGCAAACAAGCCAGTGTGTGGATCAGCATTAATTGTGGCTCTTCTACCTTAGCTTAAGTACAGCTTTTCTGAAACTTCATTCACACCTGATGGACGGTCATGCCCATCCCACCCTAACATTTATATTATGGTGTGTAAGCACAGTTAGAGATGTTAGGAATGTTAAGCAGCCTATTCTTCTCTCCTCCCCACCCCCTCACCTCTATGGGATGGTGGATCCCAACTACGTTCAGCCTAGTTCTGTTTGCAGTTTTATAATGTTGGGTGTCAAGAGACCAGCAGAAGTACTGCTAAGACCTTGGGACTCGCATTCCATAGTTAAGGAAAGGGCAGGTTTCTGCTTTGAGGTTCCTGGGGTACAGTTTGAGTGGTAGGAATGTCCAGCTATTCTTTCATGGGGGGGGGTATACACAAGCACCCCCGCCCCATGCATAAGCACGCCCACCCTTATATATAAGGCACTCCGAGGAGAAAGGGTCCAGTCCTGCAGTCCTGCACCTTTTTAAGGCATTCGGCAGTCCTACATATTGTGTAGTTATACTTTTATCTTGGTTCTGTATTTTTATCCGGTTTAATATTTATGCAAAGGATGATGGGGATGGGTGGGATGCTCTTAATATGGCCCCTTGTATATACATTCCAGCAAATATCCGTTGTGATATTTTAGGCAAATTTTTTTTTGAAAAAATAAATTCAAAAAAAATTTAAAAAATTAAATCTACACCCTTTTTTTAAAAAAAATCAAAAAATCGAAGGCACTTATGATATGAGGGCTGTCCTGGCTCCTTTTTACTTTTAAAAAAATTCTGGCTGCTAGAGTCACAGCCACCTTTCCCTCCTTACAAGGCCATTGTAAGGGACACTCTACTGGGGCAGCCATCTTTTTCGCCATACACAAACCCAGGAATGGGTGGCATGCTGAAAGGCATGGCTGGTTCCAGGACTATATAGTCAAAGGATTTCAATGACCAACAGTAAGCAGCTACACATTGTTGTCGTTTTTAAGAGAGTCAGGGAAGCCCTTGGACCACCCTACAAAAACACAAACAGAGAGAGGTTCAAAGCCGCATGCCAATGTTCTGTTCCGAGCATAATCCCGTTTTGTCACTTTTTCAGTTTTATTCAGTTTGCATTGTTTAATCCCCATGGGGGCCCCTAACACAGTTTTATCTCTTGGCCAGAAAATTGCTAACGGGTTCTGGTCTTGCTTGCCTCTCAGTAAGGCACGTGCACTCACTTTGAAGTCACCGGCTGATGCTGCGACAGGAGTGTCTGGACTCTGATCTTCTGGAGAACTATAAGAGTTCCTGGGAGGCTGAAGGATAAACACCTTGGGGATGGAAGAAATGAAACATATTGCTCTGCTTTGCTGTAGAGCAAAAAATAGGCCAACAAGCACACCTCAACTAGAAACTGGCAGGTTACGTCAAGATGTCTCACCCCTCCCTTTTCTGCTCCCTTAGCCCCAGCCTCTGGCTGGTGTCCTGTTCAGAGACTACCTGGCTTCTGGCCTGTGCACCTCCACCTGCTATGTGCAAAGCCAAACTAAAATGAGGTATCTATATAATGTCGCAAAAGGAGTGAGACTGTTCCTAGAGTATGCCCTGGTGTGTGGGGCTTGCATGCAGAGTCTGGGGCTACTCTTGTAGCCAAGGGGCGACTGGCCATGATGGCTCTGCTCTGTCTCCAGCGTCAGAGGCAGCCTGCATTTGAATTCAGGGATTGCAAGCAGGGAGGGGGCTGTTGTGCTGGTGTTCGTCTTGCAGGCTTCCCATGGCTATCTGGCTGGTCACTGTGAAAACACGAGGCTGGACTACATGGGTCTTTGGCTTATGTCCTTTGGTGATTAAACTTCAGCAAATCCTGATTCCTACATAATATTCACAGTGCTGTGGATAAGAGCTGTAAGCACCAAACAGTAGTACGTATTAGTATTATTAGTATTGTTAATATTTGTTAAAAGTTTACTTCATAGCAATTGCTTTTACTTTTGTCCACAAACCTGCTTTCTCCACCCGTTCTCTTTTGCTGCCTCTTATGCCTATAGCTTCCTCCCAGAACATTTCTCAGACCAATGCAAGCACTAATGCAAAATGCATCTTAACTAAGATATCCTTGACTTAACTCCTTGGTCCTTATCCCCAACGGAAACAAAGCCTAAGTCCACGTAATGGCATATGTCTCTCCTTCTCTGCTCTTGCCTTTCTTCCCAAACCTCTCTAAAGCTGAAGTGTGACCTCATCAGGGCAGGGACCCATTTTTTGCTTATGTTGCCCTATAAAGAGCTATATAAATGAAATGATTAAGAACTCAGGTGTGAAGCATAATACTGAACATGCCTATTCTGAAATCCCACCAAGTGCAATCAGACCTACTGCCAGGAAGTATGCTTAGAATCACAACCCTAGAAAGCAACAAAGTGCTGTCCACAGGCAAAGTGTCTTCTTCACTGAAACCCATTTATGGAAAGCCTTCCATGACTCTAAGCTCAGTCCCTGGCCACTTCCACATTTAGCCATGGGGAAATGCTAGTGTACCATTTCATTATTGCAGCTGAATTTTATTTATTACTGCAATACTAATGGTCTCCAACCTGTTTTAAACTGAACTACATTTGCCAAAAGGTCTCCTTCCAGAGTTCATGAATAAGTATTCCCATTCTTTGCAAAACTCTAGTCACTCACCTGGGTGCTTGATTTCTTCTTAGACTTCTCCACTGGTTTAACAGTCAGGCCAGCAGCACTGAGAGCAGCTATTCGAGATTCTATATCGGATACCTTGAGAGCAAAGAGCCCATGTCATTTCCCAGTGAAGGTAGTTATGGTCCAGGTAAGCAGGACATAAAACACCAGACATTCTCAAAAGTGTGCTTCATTCAATGCGTTTTTATGGGTTTCACTCTGATTCCATAGCAGTAACATGGAGGTCATGTGCTAGCAGTGGTAAGACATGACAGGAAGAGACTACATTTTTATTAGAACCAATTATTACTTTTCCACCACCCCTATATCCTCTTGAATCATCCCGTAAGGGTGTTTCAAGTGTCAAAGGGACTAGTTAAGTCTGATTTGGGCTAGGAACTTATCAACACTTGGAGACCTGCTACAACAAAAGTAGGCTGACTGGCAACATTTGGGAGCATCATATATTGTAACTTCTCACTGAATTGTGGATGTTTTATCAGGTTTTTTTTTATGTTGTATACAACTCTGAGCTCCTTCAGGAGGGAAGCGTGATCTATATTTACAAATAATAATGATTACTGTATTTTTCGCCTATAGGGCGAAAGTGCATCCTATAGGGTGAAAAATACGGTAATTTTCTGCTTTTGTTTTCGAAAGTTTTTGACTTCCCAAAACCAAGGATTACCTCGCTCTCTGTGTGCTGCACTTGTGCCACTGCAAAGGCCACTTTGTCTTCAAGCTCAGAGAGCTCCGAGTCAGTGGTTGTGCTGTGATAGGCGCCATGGCCTCGGTCTCTTGGCCTCTTCTCTAGCCCAGATGCTTTTCCCGCAGAAACAAACACCTGGAGCCAACAATATTAAGTCACCTTCCAGATACAGATTTTTTAAATATTATCTCCCACATTTGGACTAATGTCTACCCTACCGTAAGCCCTATCTAGGCAAGGCTATAACGGAGCTGGAAACAGTGAAGCCCAAATGATCAAGGGGTCAATATATCTTCCTTGTGACAAAAGGCTTAAGAATTTGGGGCTTGGGGTTAGAAAAAGAAGATGACTAGGGGCTGATCGCCAAAGAATTGATGCTTTTGAATTATGGTGCTGGAGGAGACTTTTGAGAGTCCCATGGACTGCAAGAAGATCAAACCTATCCATTCTTAAGGAAATCAGCCCTGAATGCTCACTGGAAGGACAGATCCAATACTTTGGCCACCTCATGAGAAGAGAAGACTCCCTGGAAAAGACCCCGATGTTGGGAAAGATGGAGGACACAAGGAGAAAGGGGTGACAGAGGACGAGATGGCTGGATAGTGTTCTTGAAGCTACCAGCATGAGTTTGACTAAACTGCAGGAGGCAGTGGAAGACAGAAGTGCCTGGCGTGCTCTGGTCCATGGGGTCACGAAGAGTCGGACACGACTAAATGACTAAACAACAACAACAGGGGAGGGAGAGGCATTTCAGACACCTGCTTAGTCACCTGATGGGTCCTTTACCTGGCAGACCAACAATTTACCATATAAGGTTTTCTCTCCTTTTGGTAGCGGCAAAGTCTTTAGCATTGGCAGAGAGGGTGATAAAACAGCGGATGGTTTGAAGGTTTTCTTCTTAGCGAGATGGCAGTGTGACTGTGTGTGTGTGTGTGTGTGTGCCTTCATGCCAACTATTTTAAATGCTGTATTTTATTACAGCCCATAATATTCTATTTACATGTCCTTATAGCTTTTTATCTATCTATTTATTTTTCCATGGGATTTATTTGTTGCTATCTACTTATTGCTTAAGATTTAAGTTGTATTTCTTTCTTTCCCCCTCAGTTTAAAGTCAATATCCTTACTGCTTGCAGCTCAAATTTATTGCTGGTTCTGGTCTATTGATCATAATAAAAATGAATGAATGAATGAATGAATGAATGAATGAATGACACAGTCAAAGGTGTACTTTACAACCCACCAAAGCCCTGGATTAGCTGTGCCTGACCAGTGAGCCCTGCTAATGACATGAAGATCCTTTGTTTCTGCTTCTCACAAAGATCCCATGGAAGATAGTTTCATATATAGTCGTACCTTGGTTCTCGAATTTAATCTGTTTCAGGAGTCCATTTGACTCCCAAAATGGTTCAAAAACCAAGACATGGCTTCCAATTGGCTGCAGGAGTTTCCTGCACTTGATCAGAAGCCATGTTGAACGTTCGGATTCTGAAAAACATTCGCAAACTGGAACACCCACTTCCAGGTTTGTGGCGTTTGGGAGCCAAGGTATGACTGTACATGGTTTCCAATACCTTATGGGCCAGCAAACAGGTGCACTTTGGCCTCTCACTCGCTGGATCATCACCTTGCTGTGGTGAGTGGGCTTGCACATTCCTATAACCCTTGTGAGTGAAGCCATCGGGAGTCTCGTACTCCCAGCAGGGTCACCCAAGGCAGTAAGGTCAAAGGGGAGGAGCTAGACAAAGAATGATCCAAGAAGTCCTCAATGGTAGAGCAGGCAGATGATAACAAGCAGTATGTTACAATGGCTATGAAGGCGAATGAAGGCAGCAGCAGATAAGAAACTACTGGTCGTCATGATTTACTCAGGCCATCAGAATAGAGCCTTACTGCGAAGACTGTGCGTTGGTCAGTGTGCACTGATCTACACACACAAAACAAATTAACGCACAGGCGTCTTCTAAAAACCCATCTCAAACCCAACCCAAAAAAGTCCCATGGTAATCGGCAAATGGTAATGGGGGCAGGACTGTGAAATCTGGAAGCCCCTAGTCATGAACCAGCACATGGGTGGTGGGTACAGATTCAGTCGCTCTGACTCAAGGAACAAGGCAGTTGAGCAGCTCGGCAGCTGTATCCATGACTGAGCAGCCCTTTTTAGGATCCACTCTGCTCACCCTGAAAAGGTGCCCTAAACATAGTCCACCTCCCTTTTTCCATGACTGGATTACCACGCCCAGTGGGGTATCCACCTAGCGGTCATAAAACACAATTAAACTGTGAAACACTGGCCTGCGAGCGCTCCAATTGGAAAACAGTCATGGACTTTGAAGACGCTCAAACTCAGGATGGAAGAGAGGAAGGCACACTTGGCAAACCCTCACCGTGATCAACTTCTGCACAGAAACCTATGTCCCCGCTGTGGAAGGACGTGTGGATCCAGAATTGGCCTCCACAGTCACTTATGGACTCACTGTTAAGACTGTTCATGGAAGACAATCTTACTCGGCTGTGAGGGGTCGCCAAAGAAGCAGCAACACTTTGGCCTGGTTGCTTTTAACTCAGTAGGATTTGTGTGTTTGTGGCAGGGAGGATTGTCTGTGTGTTTTCTTTTTAACACAGCAGCTGGGGGGGGGCATTTAACACTGTTCTCTGCAGCTTGGTCCCAATGACCCCCCCACCCTTAAGCTTTGACAAGGAGGATGACATTGGTTAAATTGCACCTACAAGACTGGTGATTTTTGGTATGACCATGGTGTGTGTGTCAAACCCATCTCCCTGAAGCTGTTGTTTTGAAAGAAAAAAACAATCCAGTCGCCAAGCACCCATTTTCACTTAATGTGCACTACAGCCCTAAATGTAGCCGTTTGCTTTTTGCAAGACTTGGCTGGCTTGATCATGGTGAGTGAGCAGTCAGGGAGCTGGCCAAACTTCTTAGTGTTTATTAGCGATCCTAGAAGATCTCTGACTGGGAAATTCATCTGCAGGAGTGGGGTCTGAGCAGATGACTCTGCAGGTTGTGTATGTGAAAAACAGCAGCCTGGGACTTTGAAAGGGCAGAGACAGAAAGAAAGCGAAAGATTGCTGAGTTTCTTGATGGAGCTGCTGGAAAGTGCAGAAGGGACAGCGTGGGGAGCTGTGCTGCACAAGGAGCTCCCTGGGGACCTGCTGCCTGCTGAGCAAGTGCCTCCACTTGCCTCTACTTATACTCAGCTTTCCTATGTGTGAACGGACACAAATGCTAGAGGCCCCAGAGGCTTCAGAAGAAGCCCAGCATCCGAGCCCAAAGCAGGCTGCTTTGGAAGTATTTGGACCTTCATCAAAGTAACGCAGTAAGAGCCGTTCAACAGCAGACAGTGGGAGCTTGTGGACCCTCCTTTCTTAGAGGCTTTTAAGCAGGGGTTGGATGGTCAGGGATGCTTTGGTTGAGATTCCTGCATTGCAGGGGTTGGGCTACATGATCCCAAGGATCCCTTCCAACTCTAAGATTCTGTGATTCTATGAAAGCAGTCTTATCTGATGTGACCCCTCAGGCTACCTCTGAAGCTTCAGAACATGAAGAGCTTTGAAAGTGTGGCTCTTTTTATGTCCCCGCCAGGCCAACTTAGACATTCATGGACCTCTTGCAAGCTCCCTATGGAAGGAAAATGTCACTGTTCAGGGTGAGGGTCGGGGAGAGTGAGGTGGCATGTCTTTGTGACTGACAGCCACTGTGTGGTTTCGGGTGGATTTAGGAGGGCTCTCCCTTCGCAAGGACACTGAAGCAACCCATCAGAAGTTGTTTCCAGAGCTCTTCTGCATGTTGAGTTTCTTAGGGGAGCCAAAGGGTCAGCCCAAGCCATTTTGCTCCTAGAGGACCCAGGGCAGCCCAGGTGGCACTGCTTGTGAGCAGGTGAAGCTTTACATTTTGCACTCATCAGCATCATCCTGATTACATTTCTGTAAATCATTTAGAGAACCATAGAACTGTAGGGTCATCTACTCCAACTCCCTGCAATGCAGGAACCCTGTCCCTGCGTGGGCTCAGAACACCAGCCTTCTGGTTAACAGCAGCTGCCTCACTCGCCCGTGCAGGGCCACAGAAGTTGACCAGGCTGGGAGCTGAATCTTATTCTGGGACTGGTGATGGGCCAGGCATCTTCCACTGCACCTGGAGGCTAGCTTAGAGGGGGACCCGGCAGGAAGAGTGGCTGGGGGGAACTCTGAACGCTCCTCTCCCCTCAGCCACACGAGAGGCCCCTTCCCTCTGCCCAATGGTAGGTCTGGTGCTGGTCACACAGAAAATTCCTGGCTGAGGTGAGAATGAAATTTGGGATGCAAAATATGGCACTACACTAGACAGTCACCTTTTCTGCTTGCAGTACTCTATGGATAAGAATTCCACCCCCCCCACACACCTCTTCATATTGCCACCAGTTTCAGCAGATATTAGTAGTCAGCAAACTGGGATGGCTATAACTCCTGGCACCTTCATGTGATCCTTTCCTAGTTTATAATCCCCATTTACATATTTATAAGGTGAAAGACAAAACTCTCATCCATTATTTGTGCACAGACTAAACAGCCTTATTTCATTTATCCGCCTAAGACACACATCTGACTCATAGGTTTCTTTCAAGTCCTTGATAGGTTAGAGGCAACTCCTCCTACCTCTTTCTCAAGATCGAAGAACAGAGCCCTCTTCCTGTTGCCTTTATCCCTCCAATGAGTCATGCAGGGCTCTTTCTTGGGCGTTAATGGCTCTTAAGCGCTTGGGCTGTGATGCCACACAAAGCCTTAGCCAGTGACCTCTGCAACCTCTATGCTCAGCCAAAGAGAGGCGTTTTAACCCCTGTGCTGTGCAGTGTGAATGGGGGAATGAGAGGCAAGAGCAGACAGGCAAGGAGCGGGAACGTATGTCGATCTTTAATTAAAGGGTCCTCATTGTCCCCGCAGGGCTCTTAGCTGCAAGAGGAACTGTCCACGTAATGCTTTGATTGGGATAATGCTTCACTCAAGGCAGCTGCGACAAAGGCAGCACCTCAGTATGCAAGTGAAGAGCTCCCATTAGAGACACGAGAACCTCTTCATGCTGGGGAGCATCTGTGCCCAATGGGAAGAATTTTTATGAGGGGCAACTTCTCTTTTCTGCTCAGGACAATGCCAGGTGGGCTGAGAGGAAACCAGATTGTTATGGAGATGGAGGACTGCAGAGGGGTGGGGAAATAGGATTTATACCATGTGAATTCACACATTTGAAATACATATTCAGCATGTTGCCACAGCATTCAAATCTTGACTTTCTACATGCAGCATCTGCATATTAAATGGACATTTCAGTGATTGCACTGCAAGCTTCGTGCTGAACTGAGTTTAGAACTGAGGAATATGAGCACCCCATATTCCAGTCAAAAAATATTCAAATTAAGATGATTTCAGATTTAGGAAGCCCAGAGCAAGGTATTCATCTCTGCTGCCTTGAATTCAGTACTGAAGCCACTATCATATTCATGTTTGGAATGTCACTTTTGAATTGCAAGCAGCATTGTGAAAGATTACTTACTCGTAGGAGGTCTCCACTGTGCTGACCCCACCCCACCTCACCCCACGCCCAGGTAAAAAATGGTCTCTCTCATTAAACAATGTTTTTGTAGCCATCTTGAGTTCCACAGGTCATTAGCCCATGAGACTCTGCCTATCTAATAAGGCTCATGTTTCCAGGGCCGGCTTGCCCATGAGGCAGATGGAAGAAGCCACCTTGGGCGGTGAAATCCCTTGGGGGTGCCACTCCACATGTGTCCCCCCCCCCCGCTCCTGCTGCTACCAGCATTGCATGGTAGCAGCTTCGGGGAACAGCCACTGGCGGCTGTGTGACCCCAGAAAATGAAGCAGCAATAGTGGCACCTTCTCATTTCACCTCAGGACAGGCTGCCCCTACTATTTCCCCAAAGGGAGCTGCCCTGTGTCAGCCCATTGCTCTATCTACCTCAACACTGATTGCACCGACCAGCTGCATCAGGGCTCTTCCCAGTCTTAGCTGAGCTGGAGCAGAGCCAGCCCGCCCATGAGGGGAGGTGAATCACCTGCCTCAGGCAGTGGAAGTGCAGGAGGCAGAATGCCTCAGCACCCCACCCACGTGTCCCGACGCCAGAATGCCTTGCGGGACACCTCAGTACTTGCTGACTTCAGCAGTGGGGCATGGGAATGATGGGGCGAGGGGCAGCCCATTTCCGTTTTGTGTCAGGCAGTAAAACGTGATTTTGCCTGACTTGGAGATACCAAAGATGGAACCCAGGACCTTGTGCTCTGCCACTGAGAGACAGCTCTTCCTGCAGGGAAGGCACTTGGAGTGGCAGACATGCCCAGGGAGCGGGGCTCTTGCCCAGCCGCATGGCTCATGGTGGACCGTGCCTCCCCAAGTGAAGCCTATTTTATCAGTCCTTTCCTTTCAAGCCCTTTCCTCCCCAACCTCACCAACTTGGGCAGACACCAACAGGAACACCAGAAAGTAGAGTTGCCACTTTTTAATACGGCAGATTATAAACAATGCAGCCACCAAGCATATCGGTTCAGCAAAATGACTATATCACAGAGCTCATCAAGTACAGTCAGATGCATCATATATGGCAGTGCTTAAGGATGAAGCTGGATGATGCGTTACTACTGCCCAGGGGTCCTTGTCATTGTGCATAATGCAGTTTTCACTGTCAGGGTAGCAAAACAATATAGATACCGTACATTGGACATTTCTCCTTATTTGTGTACTTTTGAAATTGAAACAGCACACAGTTCAGCCACACACAGAACATTGTCCAAATGTATCCATAAGCTTTCTGATTGTCCTGGAGTACTCCCAAGAGAAGATCAGACTGTAACCATTATGAAGGGGTGACTCTCTCACAGAGAGGGGGGTTGCCAAAGAGAAAGCGGGGCTGGCCGCCTAGCACGTCCAGTGGGGCTGCAGAGGGTTCAGGGCTGAGTGATGGGGGTGAAGGCCTGTAGGCACCCTGTGTGCAGTGGAAATGATGGAGCTCTGAAAGCAAACCCTTCGTCTACATTTCCCCCATCCTTTAGCATGGAGGCCACTGTGGGAAGTGGAATGCTGGACCAGCCAGGCTCTTTTTATCTTCACTTTTGGGAGGCAGACTGTCAATAATGTTACACCCAAAACTTACCTTGGGTCAGGGAACAGGGAGTTGCTCCCCAGGCAGAGCATCATTTCCTGACAGGAATGGGATTGGGGTTACCAGTCCAAGTATCCATTAACAGAAAACTTGACTCCGTGCAAAGGATTCTGGGACTGGCAGTCCTAGTCCCAAGCCCAGCAGGGAAAACGAGCCCAGTGGGAGTACCCACTCGCTGCCCAGATAAGTGACGGGGCCCTGGGGGAAGGGGGTCCATATGCCTGCAGGATCCAGGTAAGAGGAGGATCCAGATAAGCAGGAGTTTGCTTGCCTCAACCCTGCTCATAAGTATTTGAAGAGGAGTGTTCACTTTTATAAATGAAATGAAAATCCCATCTCAGAGGCATTCTTAATTGCCTGGCACAAAGGGAAACAGAAGTCTATAACCTCAGTTTCAGGTTTAGCAAGATGAGATATGAAGATGAAACTTGAATCAGGGGTTGATTCCTTTTGCCTCTGTTTTCTGTTTGAGATACCTGTTGCTCCACAGGTGTCTTAGAAACCTGTGCCATTTAATACAAGGATGGATCATTAGGACTGTACATGCAGCTTCTGCTCTCGGATATTGCTGGGATCCCTAACCCAGTTCATGGCTGCTCTGTTCACAAGTGCTCTTCATTCAGCTGGCTGGTGTTCAGACTCTGGCTGAGAAGGATTCTGTCCACAAATGAGCAATTTGCTGGCTGAACTGAGTAGATGCTAATGTTTTAATTTAGACACATCTCTTCATGTAGTTTGGATGATGGGGATGTAAATGTTGTCAGGATTGTATGTGCATTATCACATGGCCCTGTACAAAGGATGTGCAACCTTAATTGTGCATGAGTACATTGGCCCAAAGCCTCCCTAATTTAGGTCTGCACAGGGCTGCTATACATCCAGAACTTCCTGGACATAGCCAGAATTTGGCAGTGTCCAGGCAGAAATAGCTGATATGTCCGGGCAGTGCAGATTTAGGTGAGATTTCTTTAAAATAGCTCAAAATCTTCTTCTTCTTCTTTGAGATATTCCAAAAAAAGCTCAATTAGTTTTGCGTCCGGATTTTTGCGTCCGGATTTTCACTTTTTGAAATATGGCAACCCTACGTCTGCACCATCTCTAAAGACTTCCTTCTTGAGAATGGAGGGGCAGCATGAACGGGGGGGGGGGGGGCAGGAGAGGGGGTTGGCAAGAGGCTGACCAAACTTGCTAAATCACTAGGGCTGATGCCCAGAATACTAAACATGGTAACTAAAGCTAAATATCTGTGGGATGGCTGGAGAAAGGCAAAGTTGGGAGATGAGATTTCCCAAGCAACAACTCTGCTGATGCTTATACATGGCAATTAGTGGGCACAAACTACATGGACCTGCCCCCATTTCTGAGGTCAACCTCAGGGTTGGGACCAAGGGCAAAAAGAGAAACAGCATCTCAGCAGGCATGTCTGCGCTACATGATGAGTGCTAATTTGATATACGATTGCTGAACAACTAATGTATGCACAGAAAGCAATTAAAAAAAGTGTAGGCAACACTGAAGATTAGGACTTTTAATTGGTGTCCATTAAAAATGATGAAGGTGGAAAGCAAGAGAACCCCCAAATAGATTACAGTGGGTTTGCCAAAATAAGCTATCTTCACAGATTTAAAAAATAATCATATTTTTTAGATCTGATGCGTTCAACAGTGTATTGATGTGGCGTTTGACTATGAAGTTTGTATATATTCATTTGTAGTTTGTCAACAGTGATTCATGATTCTTATTTGAACAACTGTTTTTATGTACTTTGCTTGACTAACATTTCCTAAGCAGCTTTGCAATACTTCCACTTCCTAAGTCTGGATGAATATAAAAAGACTAGAGTGGTCCATCTTTAGAGCCATCTCAGTGAAACCCAGCTTTGAATGACAATGCTTCACACGGCATGCGCATTTCAGGATTGTGGCTGCTGCACATTCAAAAAAAGATGCCTTTGATGGTAATGAAGTCTGAAATGAATGCAATGAAACACTGGTCCAGATCTTGAAGTCCAGCTTGTTACTGCAGTGTGCAGGGTCTCTGTAGGAGACGAATGATCACGTATAACAATGGCTATATACATGTGAAACTCAGTGAAATCTGTACCTGATATTACAATGGCCAAGAAATTGTAAAGAGCAGGTTAATTGCTGCTGGGTGTTTAATGACTGCCAGCAAAGTCACTGCTTGCGTTTGTCATTCAGTATTGCAAAAATGTTGTCTTTTCACTTTCATTTGTGAAAGTGCAACGAAACAAAACATGCAATGTAAGTAAACTAGTAGAAGTATGGATAAATTAAGAAAGCCTTACAAGCTGATGATTTTTCAGAATTTATTTTGTATGCTACCCTGCTCAGCTCTCTGCAAGAATCTCCAGAGATCTCAACAGGATGCTGCTGGGCCCTCTAGCAAGACGAAACTGCCTGGTACAGACTTCAGCATCATCCTGAACACTGCCAAGGAAGGAAAGCATGAATGCTGCACCCACCTTGGCATGTTTAAGAAGGGGCGCTCTAGGAACTACGTCCGCCATCTTCTGGAGGGGATTCTATTATTCCAATTAAAGATGTGCAAATTCGAGGTGGGGTTGTACCTTGTGATTTTTTATGTTGAATTAATATTGAACAGAGTCACTGTCAAATTACAGAATATATTGGAATCTGCTGGCAGGTTTGGAATTATGGCTCCTGGGGATTTATCTGGATCAGATTTCCATTCCCCAGAGTCTTTTTTTTCTGGCCAGATTTGATCTGGGCTTGTTGGCAATGCTAGACTTGGGCAGAGACTTTGGAACTGGATGCCCAGGTCAGCTCAACTCCTGTTCCAGGTGGTAGAAAATACTGCTGTGTCTTTGAAATGCAGCAATGAGTGCCTGGGAGGGGAGGATAATGAGGGATATTTCAGATGTTCAAAACACTAATTTTAATTTAAGTTCAGATACGAAGAAAAAATACTTCTGTTCATCTGAGCAATTTCTGAATTGGATGTTTGTGTGTTTGTAAGAGGCACTAACCTATCTCAAATATCTACTAATTACCCCTCTCACTAGCATCTCATCATTTTCTCTTCCGAGTATCTACATTTTTGAAAATCTTTTAGCCCAACCCCACAAGCTGCAGATGAACAACATGAAAGATCTCATGAGAAAAAGGCTCCTGCTCTTAGATGAAGATGAAAGTCGCCTTTCACAGAGTGATATAGAGAGCCTGGCTCAAGATCAGTGCTATGACTGTCCATTCAGAGGGGCAGAATGAGACTCGGAAACAATCAAACAGGGCAGGATTGACAAAGAAGCCATTAGAAACCCAAAGGAATGCAACTTTTTGCATTTTGTGTTAATGTAGCCCCTCAAAAGGAAAAGTGCTCACAAAGATGCCAGACACACACTCCTCCATTTTAAAATTACACTTGAATCTTTCCTTGTCCTTCATGTGTTACAACCAGACACATATTGGCCAAAACTATCAATACGGGTCCATAGACTCTTGGAATCAGAGATGGAAATGCCTCATTAATCACTGCGTGGAGATAGTAATGGCTTAGAGCAGTGTTTTAGCAATGGCAAAAACCATTTGTTTGGCAAAGGCTTTTCAGTTTAAGAAGAATAACATTCCTGCCTAGGCTAATGGATCTGGCAAAGCTGAAAACTTATAGAGCACATTTACTCAGAAGGATGTCCTACAGAGTTTGATAGATGTATTAGATGTGTTTAAGATTAGATTCTTAGTTGTTTTACTCATATGTAGTCATGGGAAGTTGGAGAACCCTTGATCTCCGACATGCAAATGCCTGAGAATAACAGGCTGACATTAAGTTTAACGGTTTGCTTGAAACACAATATATGTAACATGCATGGAGTGAGGATCTGCATGAACCATTTTGTAAACATACTAAACAGCCAGTCATTCTTCAAAGGTCAGTCCTGCAGGTTTCAAATGGGGCTTCGTTCACAGTAAGTATTGTTAGGATTCCAGCTTTTAGGGTGCAACTAGATGCGGTATCAAGAGGCCAGCGATCAGAGATTCCACTTGGTATTTCAAAGTGGAATAGCAGTTCTGGGGAGGCCCTGGATCCAAGTGGGGCTGCAACAAAGGACAATGGATGTGATTCTGGAGTGATTGCCAGGAACCACCAGAATGGTTTCTTTGCACTTAAGTCAGCCTCTTGGGTGAGAGAGGGAGTTCTGAGGGATAGTGACCTGGTGAGAGCAGACTAAAGCAGCCACCTCGGGTGGCCGATTCCCATGGGGTGGTGCCCCACCAGCCACTGCCACGGCCACCAGAGGATTGGTGGCAGCTAATGGCAAGATCTCATGGAACTGAGGCAGTGAAAATGGACACCCCTGGAGCATGGAACCCATTCATGGATACATCTGCTGGATGCTTGGTGGATGGTAATGCATTTTTGAGCTCTCCTGTTGCAGGACTGAGCAGGGGTCCTGGGGGGGAACCAGTAACAGCACCATCTGCCTGGATCAGAGGGAGTTCAGGGGACTGCTGTTATTAGGGTCTTGGAGACGGTGAAGTATAGAATGGGGGGTAGGCAATATTGCCATAGAAGAGTGGAGACACTTGACACTTGCTGCCCTTGCTCAGCCCCCAACAGAGACTGGAGTAGCCATGTTGGTCTGCTCTCCCATCTAGTGGTGCTGTTACTTAATGCCAGCTCAGTCCGCAATAGAACAGATCTGATCGTGGATGAAGTGTCTGATCTGGTGTGCATGACAGAGACCTAGCTGGGTGAGCTCAGGGTGGGTGGGTGACCTTACCCAGCTTTGCCCACCTGGATATTCAGTGCAGCACAAGTCAATTTTGGAGGAGCAAGGGGGGGAGCATGGCAGTGATCCATAAAACCCCCACCATTCTCACCAGGAGGCCAGTCCATCTGGGAGCTTGACATGAGGGTTTGTATTTGGATGTTGGGAAGCAGAGACAGAACAGGGATCTTGGTGTTCAGTCCACCCAGCTGGCTGAGCTGGCAGAGCTGGTCTTCAGTGCAGTGTTGGAGAACCCCAGGGCATTTGTTCTGAGGGACATCCATGCTGATGCCTCGTCTGGGCCAACTCAAGACTTCATGGCCACCAGGACAATCATGGAGTTGTCGCAATGCATCACACCCCCAAAACATGCTGTGGGTCATACCCTAGATCTGTCTTTTTGCTACAGAGGGCATTGCACAGGATCCAGTGATCAGCGAGGTACCCCCAGGAGGAAGGGTGGGATATAAATTCAGTGAATACATAAATTAAATAAAATTAAACAAACCCTTTTCCTTCATTCTGTTCTAATCATGAAACTAGGGCCCTCCCTCAAAGCTGCTGCCTCTGCCCCACATGGTACCTGCCTGGCTTGCCCCAATGGGACAATAACTGGGGAAATTCAGTGGAGGGAAAGATTAAATGCAAATACCCCAGGGCCATAGACATGACTGCTATCCAAACACTATGAGATATGTTCATAAATCTCCCAATGCCACATCTTGTGTGACCCTAAGTGTTATTTGTTAGTAGAACTTAAGGGTGGATTTACAAAACCTTATTGCCCACATGGTGATTATGAATATCATCTACCCCCCTTGCAGAATCATCATCTCCATGCAATCATATGGATAAATTCAGCGGAGATTGCAATCATCACCTGCAAGATGCACAATTAGGCGGTTTGAATCCACCCCAAGACCTGCGTTACAGCAACTAGTTAGATGAGTTAGGCTGATCATACCAGAAGGCAGGTTAGCTTAGATGCATGAAGACTACTTTCCATAAAATATAACAAGCAGAAGGAAAAGAAAGCAAAATGCAAGGAAGACCATACCTTCTTGGCATCAGTAGGCGGGTCATCGCTAGACGAGCTTATTTCTGGTATGGACCCTTCCTGCTTCATTCTGCCCTCCTTCTCCTCCTCTTCTTCATCAGAAGAAACAGCTTTGTCACTGATGTTTCTTGCCAGCTCTTCTAGTTTCCTCCTCAGTTCCTTCTCTTCTATGCTAGGATCAGTAGGGGACTCAGGAGCTGGAGGCTAGCAACAGACAGACAGACAGACCAGCAATACTCAGTTTACTTCAGCCATCCAGTTCATGCTTTAATGTGCCTCAGGACCAACCCAAGACTTTTTCCCACTTGAGCAGAACAAGAACATGGTGCCCTGCCTAGTGTTCAGAGGTAGACTGTCCCTGAACCTGGGGGTTCTATTGCTTTCCCTGCTGAGGCTGACTAGGCAGGCAAGTGAGCAGCTTGGCTGCCCAGCTGAGGGTGCCCCTAGGTGTCAGGTTGGCGCTTGCTCGCTTGTCCACCTGTCCACCTCCATGCATCCCTCCCCTGGCCAGTCTGCCTTGGAGAGCTTTCG
This sequence comes from Podarcis erhardii, assembly GCF_964252035.2. NCBI lineage: Eukaryota > Metazoa > Chordata > Lepidosauria > Squamata > Lacertidae > Podarcis > Podarcis erhardii. The sequence goes on along the minus strand of NC_138497.1, from coordinate 134,459,510 downwards.
TCCCTCTCCAAGCCCCATGCCTTGCTTGCCCACCCACCTGATTTCCCATGGCAAGTTCTGAAATTACATTTATTTGTTCTTGCCCACCCTGCCACGGAGTCAGTGGCAGCCTCTTTAGTAAGCATCACAAGGTGAAAATGATAAGCTCTAAAGCCTGGAAACAAGGACTAACCAACACTCATCATTTCAAACAGCAATTCCCCCCCATATTTACAAACTCCTATCTATGGAAAGTTTTGCAACCTGAGCCACGTTGGGAAAAAGTTTTCCTTTGTTGATAAATTATAATCTGCAGAGACCAAGGACTTTTTCTGGCCTTCATAAATATATGACTATGTGGCATAGCCACCACAGAGTGAGCTCTCTTGTTACGTGAATGCAATGACAGCCAGTCCGAGCATGCTCATTGGGCTCACACGTTTCCCTTTGCAGAAAAGGAAGAAAGAAAGAAGGAAGGAAGAAAAGAAAGTCCAGCTTTTTGCCTTCACTGAACATTTAGCTCGGTGGTGCGGAAATGAAGAACCACCACACCATGCCACTTGCCCATTAAGTGTGGTAGTTTCAATGTGGAGACATAAAATAGGGGTTGTCTTCCACTTGTACATTAAATGGGCAGCATAGCTGCTGTTGAAAAAAATCACTAACAAAAAACAGTGTCAAACACCTATTAAAAGCACAGAGAAAAGTTATACTTGTAGCAGCTGCAGCCTTCTTGGTGCTGGTTCTGTCACGCACAACGTCTCCAAGGCAGTTCTCACTCCACATGACATGGCCAATGCATGCCTTTAATTGCTCACCTGTTCTAAAGGTTTGGAGTACCCAGCGCATGAGATTAGTATTTGGCAGCAACCAACCTGTCTGTGCACCATACGCAGCAGGCCTAAGTGGGTGAGGAAACCTGTTACAGCCAGGGCTTCTTCCCCAGCCACAACTCACTGGAACAGATTTCCAGCACCTTTGCCATTCTAAAAGAATAAGGGAGGTGTTCATAGAGAGTTCCAGCACCTCTTTTTCTAGAAAAACAGCACTGTTTGCAACAATATTCACATAGTTAGTGTTTTCAGCTGAATGCATTATTAGGTCAGTGCTGGTATTTGTTGTGTCAGGGCAAGTTCTTGGAAAGGAGAGTGCTCCATGATGAATTCTGAATGAGGTGATCAGCTTCCAAGATGGTGCTTTCTCAGGATGGGAAACTAATGTTTTCTAGGTTTTCTGATCTTCTTATTTTTCCATTTTGCCAATGGATGGTTGACGTGGACCACAGTGAGGTGTGTGAGGACCAGACAAATGGAGGAAGAAGGAGATGAACTATTCACCCATTCTTCCCCAAAAGGAAGTGAATGCTAGTCTTCTCTGACGGCCACAATATCCAAAACACTCCCTTTATGATATAATAGGATGGACAACCTCGGGGGGGGGGTCCTCTTTCCTGAGTTTACCTCATCTGGGTGAACCAGGATCTTCTCCTCAAGACGGTTCAGCATGCGCTCGACAGCTGACATGCGTTTGTTCAGGTCAAGAATCTGAGAAAGGAAAGATGACAGCATAGGATAGAGCCCACCACCACAGTTTTCTTAGCAGCTAAAGAGAAAGTACAGAATAGCTTCCGCCACCTTTGCCCCCAGATGGAGAAATCAGCAGATCTGCAGTCCCAGCCACTGCAATAAAACAAAAGCAAAAACAGCAGCACAGCTAATTTCAATCCATTAAAAAATAGCAAGACAAGCCTTGTAATATTACCAGAATAACCCAAATGAGTTTGTTTTTTAAGATGATAAATGTGAGTTATTTTTCCTGGTTTTTTGCACTTGCAGACTGTCCATATGAACTGACACACTATGTACTGAGACTGGGAGGCCTTGATTTAAGTTCCAGATCAGTTATAAACTTGTATACTTTAACTTGCTCCCCTTTGGGGAGCTAAATGGGAAAAAGGTTTTTGCGAAGATAAATGAAGTGAATAATATAAATTTCTTCACACCATAAATGTGCAGTGGAAATTACTGGACTCAACAATGCCAGATTATTTATAGGTAATATTTTTCAGGATTTTCACACAAGGGTTCAACACTCAAGTTCCCAAAAACTACAAATCTGTTACCCCAATCAAGGCACATGTGGTAAAGGAGAAAGCTGTTCTATGGTTTGTGGCTTCCATATGTTTTATTTCATTTATCAAAGTCCTCCCCACCCCCCTTTCCTTTCCCTAACACCCCTGCTACAGAGGAGCAATGTGCAGTTGGTGGATCAGGACACTAGTATTTTATTTAACAACAAAATTCTGGGACGGTGGCTTTAAGAGCAGGAGAGTAGTAGCAATTTTGGTGAAAATATACATTGTAGTTTGCTGTATCAGATTACGACCATTTTGTGCTAACATATTCTTCCCAGGATCACCATGAAAACAATGCTTACATAGCGCCAGTCCAGCTGTGGAAGATCTGCATCTTTCATTAATACAGACTTTCATGCATAATGCCTAAAAGGGGGGCTTAAGGGGAGAATGAAGGAATAACAAGGACTTGGACTTGTTCCATTGGAAGGTGAACAATAAAGTTTTTTATTTGTTAAGTGGGAAGGGAGGAATGTCCAGATTGTGCAAGTTTAAACTGCCTTTCCCAATAACTTCCAAAGTTTGAGTTTTATATGAAGTTTGAATGCAGGTCTCTCCTTCTCAAGATGGGGGGACAGGAGACAAAAGAGGAGCTGCCACCTGCGAGGGCAACTTCCTCTGTTGCCCTGGGGCTCAAGCAGACAGCAAATAACACCATGTTATATCTTTCTGTGTTTTTATATTGTAAGCCACTCTGGGATACTTGTATGAAGGCTTCTTCTTATTATTATTAGTGTCATCAATGTAATTGATAATTCATACTTATGTGCCAATGCCTTGTCTAACTTGTGAGGAAACATAATTCTCCTTCTCTTTCATTCTGTTTCTGTTGCTTTGCTTTTTAAAAATGAAATGAGGAAGGGGTGGCTTATTGTGGTTGCAGCCCAACCATGAGCCTTCCTCCACCAAATCTGTTTGCCCAATTGCCTCACTGCTCTCTTTGGCATCCGGCTAAGTAGTAGTAGTAGTAATAATAATAATAATAATAATAATAATAATAATAATAATAGGACAATAGACACCCTGAGTGCTTTTATAGTAGGGCCTCTTATGCTTCTTATGCTTTTGTGATTAATTGCCTCATTTTTTATTAATTCCCTCATGAATAATTTTTACCATATGGATCTGCATAGCATAGTGGATTAAAGGACACTGGGAAAGATGATTGTAAAATTGGCTAGGGTCAAAGTAATGCTGTAATCCATATCCTTAATTGAAAATATTTTCTAATGGATCTTAATATGCAGCCTGGCAATGTTTCATGAAATTCTGAAGTGAGTTTTCAGCAACCGAGTCCAGCTAGAAGCAAGCACAACATTGATCAAATCTTTTGACAAATTAACCAGATGAAGCTGGCAACCTCTCAGATGGAAAACCAGAGAAACAAATACTTTGTAAAGTCTAGCACAAGAGAATTTGTGGCAGATTAAAGGGCATCAGAAAGATGAGTTCTCTCTGCCATGGTTCCAGTTTAGGATTTGCTGGCTGTAATTTCTCTAAGCCCTTTCCAGGGCTGAATGAAGACCAGAGACATCTCCCCTTGTGGGTTGGGAGAGGAGATGAGGGGAGGGGTGGCAGAGGGAATGGGTGGTCCGTGCTGGTGGGGATCTTTTGGGATGGGCCGGTTCCTCCTCCATCTGCTGTGGGGAAATGACAGTCATGGGCCTGAAACTCCTCTGTAGTTCAGCTTGTGTCAGAATATTCTATTCACCTAAGTTCAGCCACTAATTTTTAAAAGCCCCTTTTCAGTTTTGAATCAAAACAAATGAGCTTATGAGAAGTGCTTCCCTTCCTTCATTCCTATCCCAGCTTTCCTCCAAATACATGGTCCTTTTTCCTGTTCATATAAGGGTCATTCACACAGCCCTCCTCATGCACACCGAGGCCGTATCCCCTGAGGCTCACGTGGTGCAAGAGGGAGCGTTGTGGGTTTGTGAGGGGTGTTGGCACACCCAGCTCCGTCTCCCTGAATGCTGAATTGCTGAGAGGAAGGAAAATGGGAAACCAGTTGGGAGACGAAAAGGAACGGTGTATCCTGGGAAAGGACAGAGGAAGAGACGCACAGGGATGCAAAGGAGATATGAGACAAATGATGCGTTGTCTGGATAGGTCATTTCCTGGCACATAACGCTAGTGGACTCCTGCTCCGAGAGCCCATTCTTAGGTAGCCAAAAGGGCCGCACCCACAAACAAGTGGCAGGTATAGGTAGTTTGGGGAAAACCCAAGGTTTGAATAAGTTTAAAAATTTTCAGAAAGAAAGCTTGGGTGGGGGGGACCCATCAAATGAGATGACTGAGGACAGAATGCTGTTTGACTGCTGTGGGGTGGGAGGTGGGCGGTAAGGAACCAAGGAGAGCAGAAATGACACTGAGTATATCTGAAAAACAAATGACTGGTCAGCTGGACCGAAGCACCTGAGCACTCAATGCGGCAACATTTTGTCGGAAGCTCCTCATGCAATTCTGAGGTGCAGAAGCCAACTGCTAGGGGCCGAGGTCCCTTTGCCCCCCAGTAAAATAGTTGAGAGGGACACACCCCAAGTTGATGGGCACTGCCATTCAAATGGTGTGCATGCACCATGTATTGTGATCAATTATGTGGAGCGGGGCTTACCTGCCCCCCCCATTTTAATCAAGTTGCCACCCCTGTAAGCATCTCCTAGCATCTTAATGCCTAAACCTGCTTGCCTGTGCATTGAGATCTGCAGGAGAGGCGCCTCTCGCTGTTTTGCTGTGATTACACAAGAGATAGCTGGCTTCATCATTGTTTAGCTTTCATTACCAGCTACTCCTTCAGAGGGTGGATATCGCTGCTAAATGTTTTTTGCACGAATGTGTTGTGATTCAGGTAATGGCTGTTTGCACTGTTAGATTGCATTGCAGTTTATTGTTTGAAAGTTGTTGCAAACCACTTCAAGGGCTATGCCAGGGAGCTGCGTAATAAGCAGGATAAAACTGTCAAATTCCAGAGTCTGCCATGTGAGTCCTTCGCAGCAAATATAGCAAAAAGTCTTCTGTTGCAAAGGCTAAGGTTGGTATCTGGTTGGAGTCCCTTCACAGAATCCTAGAATCTTTGAGTTGGAAGGGACCACGAGGGTCCTGTTGTCCAACCCCCACCAATGCAGGAATCTCAGCTAAAGCATCCAGGACAGCCAAGCTGTGCTTAAAAGCCTCCAGGGACTGAAAGCCCAAATGCATCCATCAGTGGAAGGGGGGAGGCCATTTTTGGTGACTGTCCCTCCACCTGCACCTCAGTTTCCCATGAAATCTGCTGGATTGGAGCCCCCCCCCGCCCCGAGCAGACTGGGAGGAAGAGGCTACAGGGGATTCAGTATCATGTGGAGGTGGCTGTAAGCACCCTAACAATTTTATTTAAAATTTCCTAGTTTTAAGAGCCTATCTGAGGGTTGTTTAAGCAATGCCCGAGAAGGTTGGTTAGTTAAAATTTAAGTTTGGCAGATAAGTAAAGTAAGGCTGTTTCTCCTACTGCTGTTTAAATTTTAAAGTATATCAAAATTTTGCCGGACAACAAAACAAAATATACGTCCCCTGTGAGCAATGACAGAAAATCAGATCAATTTTTGTTGTCTACACTGAAACACCTCAGAACTTTGAGTCTGATATTCTATTTTTCCCTTGGAGCAGAAACAAAATTTCAAACACAGTGGAATTTCCTGTAGGAATGAAATTCTGTTCTGGAGTTGGCTCTAATTGAAACCATGCTTAGACCGGCTCTTGTGTTCTGCTTCCACTTAAATCCTCCCATAGGTCAAAGGGATTGCACGGCTCTCCAGAGCGCAGAATTTGCCCCCCGACTGTGAACACGGCAGGAATAATAGGGTTACACTCACCTTATCTCTTATATCACGGCCAAGACTAAGCCATTTAGGTAGCTAGGATAATTGGATTACCCCCTTAGCTCAGCACAATTCATTAGACCTCAGTATTTGAATCTCTACAGCTAAAGAAAGCTTGGCTCTTTCCTAATAAATCCCAATTGTGAGGCTTAACGAGTTCATGACGAAAGCAGACTACAAACATTTGGAACTAAAGCACGGCATTTCTGACACATGTGCTATATCTGTATAAACGAGGCTGTATCCTCTCTGCTAAAACAATCTCAGTGCTAAGGATCTTAATATCTCAGGGCAACGCTAATGCCAAAAACATTCCTCTTAAGATGTGTCCTGTTTAAAGGCTAACAATATATATGACAAAAATAACACCAAGTTAAGTTCAGCCTGGATAGCTCAGTTGGTTAGAGGGTGGTGCTGATAACACCAAGGTTGCAGGTTCGATCCCTGCATGGGACCACTGCCTATTCCTGCATTCCAATTCTATGATTCTGTGAAAATGAAATTTGTTTACGTGCCTTGCATTTGCACATTGTGAATTCCTGCTGTAGTTTCTTGAAGAATTGTGTGTGTTTCTGTTGTTAAACCCAAACTAATAACAGCTTTGGCTATAATGTCAGTAATTCAGACCCAACTACCTCTTTTTAGGCAAATCCAAGCACTGGGGCAAGCCTGGCTCAGGGCACAAGTCCCTTTCAAATGTCTCATCCTTTCCAAAAGGAGTTTTCCACATGGCACAGTGGGTGTGTGGCTTGAACAGGAAGAAATAACTGCACGCTTTTCTGGGTCATGGCCAGAATTTGTATTTGAGGTGGTGCTGGTGGCGAGTATTCAAGAGAATGCAAGAACCCTTTCCATACTTCAAATCCAGGTCAACTGTGGGAGTCTAATCTAAAGCAGACAAGAAGCTGGCTAGTGTCTGCTCTGGATTGAAAAATGTTTCGAGTTGTCATTGCTGGAAAGTAAAGTTGCGAGAAGGTACAGACATGAATCCTGGTATATGGGGAATGTCCATTGTGAAAGACTATTTGCTCTTTTCATAGCGAAACACTCTAAGTGAGATATACAAAAGTACAAAATGAGCTTTTCAGTAACTGAGATTACTGATTATAGAGGACCACCATATAGTAGCTACTTTGATAAAACAAATTCAGACAAGAGAAGATCTAAGAGTTATGGAATAGAAGTAGCTTTAATTTGCTCATTTTTTTGTTTTGTTTTGTTACAAACACTAAATGCTTACTGTATCTGAGTATAATTAACTTTTTGCAGAATCGGCATGTGTTTTCTCGAGTAGCTCAAGGGTCTTGGGTAAAGAGATAATAAATCTCATTTTACAGAGAAAAATAACAACTCAGTTGCATCAGTCAGACTAGCAAGTGACAAGTCACTGTGACCGAGCTCTGCTGTGATTTGGACACTTGGAGGAAGCACTGAAGAGAGTTCTTGATGCTTAGATGCCCCACTCCAAGATTTGTCCCTGATCCAAGAGCCCTGGTGAGATCAGTTTCAAGATGCCTAGTGTGGGGGAAGCCATTGGCAGCCAACAGAAAACCATAAAAGGCTGTGAAATTGATGGCTTTCAAAAGGTGGGAATGTCTGTAAAAATCAATGACGCCAAAAGAAAAGAGCCGAATTGTTAGAGGAAAGATAAAATGCAGTGTGTTTCTCAGTAAGAAAAGTAACAAAGATGGAAGGGCCTGTTCCTCGGTATTAGTTACTTAGCATTCAGTGGTAGACTATGAGAACTAGTTCTGGGACAACATGTTGCTGCTTAATTCCAGGAAAGTAGAAGCAAAAGTGGGCCATAACATCTGTGCTTCAAAGATGAAAATATAGCTGAACAGGGCAAAACACAGCCCCAACTTCTGTGAATCTCCCCATCCCAATGCACTCTAAATCTGAGGTGGCTAAACCTGAGCCAAGGGTCTGGCCCAGCCAAGGACCTCCCTGTTTTTGCTGGTGGTGGCAAAAATGAAAAAAATAAAGTAGACGTGTCAGTATGGCGGGCAGAGAAAGCCCAGAGGCCAGCTGGGGAACATCTCCCTCATCAGTTGAGTAGGGAGAGGGAATTGCTGCCAGAGCAGCTGAAGGTGGAGGGCTGGGGGGGGGGGAGAGAGAGTTGTGAGTAGGTGTAAGTATAATGGCTTAATTGACTCTGACATTGAGAATGTCTGAATGCACCTTGCTAACACTGGAGATTTGCCATGGCTGCATCCTGAGAGCTCTCTGAGCTCTAACTAGTTGATAATTAACTGAGGGTTTAACTTTGATGAAGGCATTCAATTGCAAATTCGCCATCTTGGAAGAGTTTTTCTTTGTTTCCAGGCTCCCTGGGAGAGGGAAGTGTAACAGGAGCTCAGGCTAATGGAACCTATGTGTGTGACAGAGAGCTATGTTTGTCAACTCTGGTTATAAGTTATTTTATTTCTAAGAAGATGAACCTATGCCTTGGACGGGCGTATGTCTTATGGTATTATGTAGATGTATCTTCCATGTTTTTTGTACCTGTTTTGAAGAAGTTCTGGTTAGTAAAGCTTTGAACAATATTTGTGGGTCTGGACAATGTTTTGTTCCAAAAGGAGTAAACTGGAAAAATAATTAAAATTTCACGGCCTCCAATAACTTCAGCTATAAACAGTTGGATTCAAGGGGAAATGTTCTTGGAGGAGAGAATCTGGCTTCTCATGTGACTTGCAGACAAATAATTAAAGGACCCGGGTAGGCACTTTCAACGCTCTCAGTTGCGGGAGTGTAAATGAATTGGGGTTCTGCAGTTCACCTCATCCATCCACACAAGGACCCTGACAATGGGCCAGATCCTTACCAGGAACTGCTTCGTGGGCCAAATTTGATAAATGGGAAGGGCCACTCACCTGTCAAAATCCCTTTTACTCAAAACTTAAAGGGGAACAGGGAGGAGGCTTGTAATTTTTTTTTTTTTTTACCAAAGACCAATGAATCTACTGGTCTGGAAAACCAGTGAAAGTAATTCCTTTTTAATCTTACCAAACTATTTTTGGATAGATGGGGTAAAAACCTATTTCACCCAAATTGTATAGCCATAGTTTTGGTTGTTGTTGTTTTTTAATCAATGTATTTTTCTTAAACTATTTCTCCTTCCAGTTGTTCTGGAATGAGATAGAAAAGCTTTAAAAAGCCAATAAAAATAAGGAGAAAAAGAACTATACAATGGGGTGGAAGAACTGGGAAGCTTCAGATCAGTAGTTGCCCCACTATGGTCTACAGGAAGAAAAAAAGGCCATAAGATTCCTGGTCTTGTTGCAGAAACTTAGAACAACTGTAGAAAGAGATCAGTTAGATCACGAATGCTTTCTCTAAATTGTATTCTCATCTCCAGTTTGAGTGACAATCAGAACCTTCTGCCGTTTCCTTATAAGTGGTACTACATTTCTGCTTGCAGCTTTTCAGAGATGGATAAAGCAGCATTGATCCTGCAGGTAAGACTTCAAGCACTTTACAACTCATCAACAGGGGCTGTTCTGTTTTGTGCTCCAAAAGAAATCCATTGAATCCTATGCATTTAAAACACATGCCTTGAAACCAAAATTCAACCAATTAATGAACATAAAATGCAACAAGATTAGCAGTGGGTGAATGGGATAGCGCTACAGCCTATAATTTCATATCCGTTTAGACTCATCAAAGACAAAGGGAAGTAAGTTTCCTTGTTTTGCAGCATGCTTTCTCTGAAACCTTGAACAGGAAAAATATAAAAACATTTTGTTTTGCAGGCATTTGACTCTTGCAATCTTGTGTTTGCTCCTGGACATAGATTCTTACTCTGAGCCAAGAGTCACCCCTAAACCCCAGCTCTTGCCTTACTTCAGGGACAGACGCTTCGAAGGACAGTGTCCAATTCCTTATTTACCTGATTTCCAGGTGGATTTATGTTCTCCTGGGATGAGGCTCGGCTCCTGCGTTTTGTGTGGTGGGGCTGATAGACAAGGGTCTTCTGCGCTCCCTCCATGTCTTCCTCGGAAGTGTCCAGATCAGCTGAGTACTGGGATGGATGCTGCTCATTCCAGGGACGGCCTTTGGGAACAGAACAAGGCTGGGATTCAGAGCAATAGACTCAAAACTCAAATCTTGTGTTTCAGGGCAACCTGAGCGAGATTACTAATTTCTGAAACTTTCTGGAAGAAGTTTCAATTTATTCACTTTGGCCTCAGATATGTTTACAAAAACAGGGGAAATAATAATAATAATAATAATAATAATAATAATAATAATAATAATAATTTATTTATACCACGCCCATCTGGCTGGGTTTTCCCAGCCTCTCTGGGTGGCTCCCAACAGAATTAAAAGCACAATAAAACAATAGGTTAGACTGTTAAGACAAATTACTCAATAAAAATTGAGAAAGATGGAAAGAATTTGCTGAAACAAATAACTAAACTAGAATACAAAAAGGGAGGTGTGAGGAGGTCGATGAAACAAATAAATGAAGGATGGAGATATGGAATATTGGATGTGTGGTTTTTTTAATTGTTATTGGTGTATTGGTTTTTATGTGTCCCCCCCCCCTTTTTTGATGTACTGTTATGTATGTTTTGTTAATCTTTTGTTGTTCTCTCCTTTGCTTTTTTCTGTAATTTTTGAAACTTCTAATAAATATCATTAAAAATAAAAATAAAAACTTCCCTAAACAAATCAAAAGCTGGAAGCAAATTAATTGCAAGGAATAGAATATTTCTATAGCCAGGTGCTTGTTGCTTGCCAGTTTTCAACCCAGAAAAATCAAAATATGTGAAAAGTGTGGTCATTATTTCAGGGGCAAACTAGATGAAAGAGATATGTGATCAGATTATCTATTTCTTTAAAAGTTTGCAAGAGTGGGGGGCGGCTTAACCCTGTCCCTGTGCTTTCCCACCTCCTTTGGCAATTTGACCTATTAAGAGAAAGTTACATGTACCCCAAAGTTTTCTCTCGTGGAGCAAAAAGCCACTTTTTGGATTGGGAGGGAGGGTAATGTTTATTGTGGAAACAGTGCTTAGATAAACCCCGCTATGCTGCGAAGCACGCAGTCCACCCAATGGGCAATGACTCCTCTCCATTCATTGCTTCCCAACGCCCCATGCTAAGAGTCAGGAGACCAGGCTCACAGAAACTCCCACTGCCCTCAGTGGCCTATGCAAAACTCTCCAAATACATCACACTCTAGGGGACCCTTCTCAAGTTTGCTTAGATCCTCTGCGACTACAAGGGGAAGGCTCTTGTCAACAGTTCTGGAGTTTTGTCCCCATATTTCCCACAGTAGCTCAGCCCTGGTTTGTTGCCGGCCTTTGAACTCTGAGCAGCATTACCTAACCAACAAATGAGGAACACACTGAGCAGCATTTGAGAGGCTGCAGGTGTCTAATCTCTGCACCATGCACTTTTCCGTTTTGTTACCTTGTTAAGAGAAACCACATTAGGGATAATTTAGTTTCCAATAATCACATTTTCCAGGTATTTATGGTAACTGTAAAGCACTGAACCCTGTGGCACAACAAAACCTTCTGAGAGTAACTGGACTGGGATCCATTTCCATAGACAATTTTACAATAAGTTCACTTAAAATGCAAACCTCTGGTGGGCAATGTGAGCCTAGGAAGAAGAGCTATCTGCGTCCTGCTGCATGGTGTTCTGTACCTTGCCGAACAACGAGCCACCCCCATGTGCCAAGAAAGAAGGTCTTCCATCTGCCAGAACTGTAGGCTGTTGGTGATGGCTTGGGCTTATGCTTTTGGAGTGTCTGTGCGATGAATTCATTCCAATTGCCCTTCTAGAAATCCACTCCAGATCAAGAGCTTATTGTGTGGGCCAACTTGTCTTGTCTGTACCATTTATGACTGGAAGACTGAATTGAATGCACTGCCACATGAGGGATGTGTGTGTACAGTTTATAGACCTGCAACAATTGCTGGTGTGGCAGCCTCAAAGTTCTAGCCAGCCTTAAACCATGAGGGGGAGGGGGGGAGGACTTGAGGTCTCTTCCAACTGGGCTTGGGGTCAGGCTTGGAGCTGGTTTGCTAGAATTCACCATTTCAGCCGTGGGGACGGGGAGTTCCAGAGAGTGGGAAAGGGAAATGCAGGAACTGGAGCAGTGGCGTAGCGTGGGGGGTGCAGGGGGGGCCAGCCGCACTGGGCGCAACATTTTTTTGGGGGGCGCGCTCGCACTCGCAGCTCTCTGCCCCTACCTGGCTCACTCACTCTCTCTCACTGCAGTGCTGGCTGTGCGAATCCGATCCGAGCTGCCGGGTCGCCGCCCACTGTGGAGGGGGAGGGTGCCAGGCGTGCGTTGCAGTGCGGAGCGGAGAGAGACCGAGGGAGGGACTATCTGGGGGAGGGACAGTGCAGTGGACGCCCAGCGCAGCGCTGAGCGCCGGAGAGAACCACACCTGACCAGCCCAGGCAGCAGCAAGAAGAAGCTGGCAGCGGTGGCGGGTTAGGGGCGCAAATTACTTGCCTTGCCCCGGGTGCTGTCAATCCACACTATGCCACTGAACTGGAGTTCTTTCACCTCACAGCTACCACCCCCACAATCCTAATCCCCCTCCAGGATACAGTCATACCTCTTGTTACGTTTGCTTCAGGTTAAATCTTTTCAGGTTGCGTCCTGTGGTGACCCAGAAGTAACAGAACGGGTTACTTCCAGGTTTTGCCGCTCACGCATGCGCAGATGCTCAAAATGACGTCACGCACATGCGCAGAAGCGGCGAATCGCAACCTGCGCAGACGCAGGTTGCGTTCTGCTCAGGTTGCGAATGGGCCTCCAGAATGGATCCCATTCGCAATCAGAGGTACCACTGTACTTAGTGTATAAACTATCGGGGCTTACCAATTCCCCTACAATTTATACTCCAAGTATCACTCCGTCTGTCATTGCTTCCTCTCCCCTCTGCAAAACAAAATACTACTCAACATTACATACATGCCAGGAAACTCGAAGAAGAAGGAGGAGAACAAGAAGAAGAAGAAGAAGAGGAGGAGGAGGAGTTTGGATTTGATATCCTGCTTTATCACTACCCGAAGGCATCTCAAAGCAACTAACATTGTCCTTTCCCTTCCTCCCCCAAAACAAACACTCTGAGGTGAGTGAGGCTGAGAGACTTTAGAGAAGTGTGACTGGCCCAAGGTCACCCAGCAGCTGTATGTGGAGGAGAGGGGAAGCGAACCCGATTCACCAGATTATGAGTCCACTGCTCTTAATCACTACACCACACTGGTTCATCCTTCTTAGGATGGGCTTGGTGGTTTGCTTCTTCTTCTTCCATTATTTTAAACTTATTATTAACATTTTAATTTAGGGAGAAGTGCTCCCCCAAGTGTTTGGGTGCCACACCCTTATTTTTGGGAGGTCCCATTTCACTTGCAGACTGTCAGACTCTTAACCAGCCACTTTTGCTATTAGGAGGAATGATGTAAATTAAACAGCTCCTGTGCATAGGAAACATGATGCACGCTACCCAAAAGGAAGCTGTTATTGTCATATCAGTTTAGGAATTCCTTTTCATGAAGGGAATATTTCATCATGTAGTTCCCCACAGTCTGAAGTACGGACAGCACAGGGGCAGTTTTGGCCTGGGATGCGTGGCTTATCCTTTATCCTGGGGGCCACCAACTTATCCCAGGCCTTGTGGCCCTGACACCTCCCTCTTCTTCGGCAAGCTCAGTGGCTGCTAGCACAGCAGAGGAATGGTTCACAGTAACAGTATAACCATTTCAAAATGCAATTTTAAAAATAATATTTTAATTTTTAAAAATAAAAAAGACCCCCTCCCGGTGTAAACACACAAATAATACAAATTTGTTTCTCTCACTCTAATTGATAATTTCAAGTAATATCTGAAGTGTCTTCAGAAAGAGGCTTTAGTGTGACATCTTTCCTTTTTATTTTAATATATTGATTATATATATTGATTATATATAATATTGGCAGGGCGGGGGTTCTTTTGTTTTTTTCCACCATTTTGGCAGGGTGGCACTGAGGGTTTGCTGCTGCTAAGTATCATTACAGAAATCATGTTTGATTCTTGGAGAACTATGCTCCTCCTGGTCTTCTAGTCAAATGTATTTATGTAAATGAGCATAAATCGTAACTACAGCAATGATCTGAAAATTCAAAAGAAGTTCACATAGTCCATTGCAGCAGGGCTCATTTTTAATAACATATTAGTGTGGTATTTGTTCCACTTTGGCAGGAAAGATTCGGCAAGAAAGATCCATGTTGTTCTGCAACCATTTCCTAGGGATATGCCTGGTCACCCTCTGTATCCTCTGAGATACGTGATTTTTGCATGTAAATTAGATTCACTCTAAAAGACAGAAATCTACAAAAGGCTGTACATTTAATATTTTAGCTCTTCTTAAAATAAACAGTGCTGAGAAGGCATTTCCTCGGGTGTTTGGCTACAGGAGAACCTACCCGCCTTGGGAGTTCTCTCGAGGCTTTTAGGCTGTGAGTTGACGGTCAGCCGAACTTCGGTGCTGAACTCCTGCTCAGGGGCCGGCAGGTGCTGCCCCTGCTCCTGCAGGAGGTGGTGGAACGTTGCCGCCAGGTCAGCTTCGGCAATCATTGATTCCCTCTGGGAGGGGTCTTCCTTGGTACCGGGAAATCCCGCAAAGCTCTAAGAAGAAACAGTGCCCATCAGCATCGACAAGGAGGCAGTTTGATCTCTCATTGACAGGTAAGTGTCTGGAGGAGGGGCACTTCCTCAGTGTTGGTTATATATGTGGTGAATTGATACCACATCTGATTGAAATGATCTTTTTTTTGCATGCACACCCCCCAAATCACGATGGTGAGTGGGAAACTCTGAGAGGGCTTGCAGAGGAGGAGGAGGAGGTTTCCAATGTGCAGCCACAGTCAGTCTGGTAGCTGCCAAGAGGAAAAATAGTAATTCCCACTTCATGTCTCAAAGGTAAAGGTAAACCAACTCTGGGGTTGCGGCGCTCATCTCACTTTATTGGCTGAGGGAGCTGGCGTACACCTTCCGGGTCATATGGCCAGCATGACTAAGCCTCTTCTGGCGAACCAGAGCAGTGCACAGAAACACCATTTACCTTCCCGCCGGAGTGGTACCTATTTATCTACTTGCACTTTGACGTACTTTCAAACTGCTAGGTGGGCAGGAGTAATGGGAGCTCACCCTGTTGCGGGGATTTGAACCGCCGACCTTCTGATCGGCAAGTCCTAGTCTCTGTGGTTTAACCCACAGCGTCACCCGCATCCCAGTCTCAAGGTGGCTGTTAAATGCGTGAACAGTCTACACTGAAGTGTTGTGCTTGAGTTAACATAAGGAGATCCTAAACAGCTTACCAAAAGCATGAATAGGACTGTATGAAGCTTTCTATGTAATACCTGATGTTTTACTGCCGTTGTGTTTCAAATAATTCCCCATGGGAAAAAATTTAAACTCATATATATGTGTGTGTGTGTGTTATGGAAGTGATAATCTGTGGTGCTCCATCACTGAAGGCTGAGTCACATTTGCAACTCACTGCTTGATGCTACAGTCAGAAAGTGACAACAAACAAAAGCCTCCTGACATCTGAATCTGCTCTCTCACTTTCTAGCCTATTTCCAACTTGTAGCTTTCACTAATACATTTCACAGGGCAGACGAAAATGCTTGTACAACAAGCTGGGCTAGCAAAGGTCAAGAAAATGAGAAGAATGAGGGAGGGGAGCAATTCTGAGGTGCCAGGGATGATGCAAGCGAGCAGGAAGGCATGCACGCCACCGTAGTACCTGAAGACCTTCATTCCCAGGAGAGAGCTGCTCAGACTGCCGGCGAGATTGAGAAGAATATTCCGAGTCCATTTCAAAATCAAAGGGATGGACAGACAGCAGGCGCTTGGTCTTGCGCATCTTAGAAAGCACAGAGAGTTTAAGAAACCAGAGTCCATTGTAAATACAGTTGATAGTGAAATATTTTCACAGGTCTCTTGGAAAGGTTAGTAACCATCTTGCTACTTTCCATGCAATGCTCTGCAGGGGATTTTCCTCACAGTTCCCTAGTTCTATGCCAGAGTTCAAGTCCAGCCCTGCTGTTCTCTCCTAATGGGATGCTTTTCAGGTCAATAAGGAACAGGGGCAGCTGAGAGCTATTCCATATAGATTTATATAGAAAACATGCAAACACTCATTTGAAAACAATTTACTTCCCCCAAAAGGGCAGAAATAAGTTCAAACAAAAACATTCCGATCCAGCATTCTGCACTCTGAATTTGGAATTTATTCAAATGTTGATTTCCTTATACAGTGGTACCTCGGGTTAAGTACTTAATTCGTTCCGGAGGTCCATTCTTAACCTGAAACTGTTCTTAACCTGAAGCACCACTTTAGCTAATGGGGCCTCCCGCTGCTGCTGTCCTGTGGCTGCACTATTTCTGTTCTCATCCTGAAGCAAAGTTCTTAACCTGAAGCACTATTTCTGGGTTAGCAGAGTCTGTAACCTGAAGTGTATGTAACCTGAAGCGTATGTAACCTGAGGTACCACTGTACATATACTGAAATGCCAAAGCTGAAGTTAAAGATCTGGATCTGAGGATTTAAGATTTCAGTGAGAATTTTTTCCTAACCTAAATAACAATTCTTGCTAAAATAAATCATTTATATGGGTGAGGCTATCCTACTGGGCTCATGCCTAGGTCCATGACTCAAGATCACTCAACTTTTATTGGCTAACACTCGGTCATTCATTCAACAGCTTTTGCACACTCCATACAAATGGTTATAGAAGGGCAAAATGGTGGGTTTCCTTTTTTTACATTTTCAGTGGATGCAGAGGTATAATTTAGATTCTTCCTAGAGCCTGTGAGCACAGAAATGAGACAACATCACCCAGAAGCCAGCTTGAGGCACGAGGGCTCCAATAAATGACTCCACAGGAAATGAGATTTATATCAGAAATCAAAAGCAGAAAGATCGCCTTTTCCCAGAGAAAAAGGAGTAATATCTTCATTCAAGAAGGCCCAGCGTGATATATAAATGAGCTCCCAGTGCTAACATGGAAGAAAGTCCATTCTCAGGTGCCCTTACCCTTGCATAGCACTCTGCTTCTCCACCATCGATCGCATCTTCTGCCTCTCCCTCCTCACTGTCCTCATTCCCACTGTAGAAGTGGCAGTCACCTGGGCAGCAAAGAGATGGGCCCTCAGGTCGGTCAAATCAGGCATGTGAGGTCCACTCAGGAAGTGGCTGTAGCTTAGCAGGAGAATGCATGCTTTACATTCAGAATGTGTCAGCCATCTCCACTAGAAAGGGTATTAGCAGGAAAGACACAGGAATATAGGAAATTGCCTTATACAGAGTCAGACCATTGGTCCAGCCATGGCAGCAGCTCAACATTTGAGAAGGCCTCTCTGCCAGTCCAGGAGCTGCTTGGCCCTGAACCTGGGATTGTTTGCATGCAAAGCAGATGCGCTTACAGCTAAGCTATGGCTCTCCTCCAAAGATGAGGAAAAGCTTCTGAGATTTTGGGAAAGGGTTGCATATTGAAGGAGGCACCAGTGGTCTGACTCAGCCTAAGACCACCTTATCCTCATTTCTGATCATTGCTATTATAGATTTTTTGAATGCACAGCATTTGTTTCAATCCTAGGCATTTCACTCAGAAGTAAGTTCAATGGAGCTCACTTTCAAGTACCGTATTTTTCGCTCCATAAGACGCACTTTTTTCTTCCTAAAAAGTAAGGGGAAATGTCTGTGCGTCTTATGGAGCGAATGCATGGTCCCTGGAGACAAATTGCCCAGGGGCAAAAAGCAGATCATGCACTTTTCTTTTCTTTTTCTTTTTTTTGAAAGAGGGAAGTGGGTGTTGAAACAAAGCTGCTGATAAGGGATGCTAGAGATAAAGGAGGCTGCCTGGGAGGGGGGAGCAAACTTGCAAAGGGGGAAAACAGGAAGACTAAAGCAATAAGGAGAGAAATTAGAAGAAAAGGAGGAGCAAAAAACTGCTCCAGCTAAGGAAAAGACACTAAAGCAAACAAGAGGGAAGGGAGTGCTGAAAGGAAACAGCTGATCGGTGGGATCGGAGGAGAGATATGGGATGCTGGTGGAGGCTGCCTGGGAGGGGGGAGGTAAAAGCCCATGGATCCTCAGGATTTTTAGATTGGGTCACCCCAAATTCACCCCTAGATCACATAGCATGTCCATGGCTACAGTCTGCACCAAAAAAATCACGCACCCACTGTTGCGTGGGGCCGCAATGGTGCAAAAACGTGGTTACAAAGCACGAATCCACATGGATCCTCAGGATTTTTGCATTGGGTCACCCCAAATTCACCATCAGATTACATGTCTGTGGCCACAGCATGAACCACAAAAATCATACATCCACTGTTTTGTTCAGAATATTTTTTTCTTGTTTTCCTCCTCTAAAAACTAGGTGCATCTTATGGAGCGAAAAATACGGTAAGTGGCTCAGATTGTGGCCTGAATGTTTGCTGTTCCCATGTTATGGGGATGCCAAAGCCAGTTTAGTCCCCTTCCTCTGTCCTTGACAGACCATAGCTCCGTGGCAGAATATCTGTTTTGCCTGCAGTAGGTTCCAGGTTCAATCCTGACATCTCTTGGTGGGGCAGGGTGTATAGGTTTGCTTGTTTGTTTTAAGCCACTTACTGTTGATGTCTGGCAAGCTATAAACTCTGTCATGAAGACCTAGAATAAGAAGAAAATGCAACATAAATACTTTTAAAACATATTTTGCAGTAAGTCTGATGTAGGGCTGAATAATTATCCCTTTGAGCATGTAAAGACAATTAAAAATAGCATCTATTATCAGCCTGGAGCCCCAGCTTAGACTGAAAACCAACAAGCTTGTGGTCACATGCAAGTTGGTTCCTAAGAAAATGCTGTATTGGCTTTGAGAGGAGCTACCATTTGTAGGGATAATTCAGGTTTAGGTTGGCAATTCCTGTTAGGAAACAGTTACTTGTGCCTGATTTCCACTTCAATCAACATCCACTGACACATGTAATATGTATACAGGATATTTATATCTCTGTAGGCTTTTCCTATAACCCGGTCTGCTAGCAAACACAAAGATGTGGTGGAATAATAACTGGGGTCACCACCAGCAACATCCTGCAACATCATGCTGTTCCCCTGGTCCTGGGTTGATGCTATGGCACCAGGACATCAGCATCAGGCTACAAATGCAGCCCATGCCAAAATAGCATGGAGAACTGAGGGTGGTTATTTCAGCCCTGCATGAAGCCATTTGTATGAGTACAATATAATGCACCTGATATGTTATAACCAACTTTTGCAACAGACCCATAACCAAGGGGCAACAGAGCAGCGTGGATTTCCCTGGTTTGCTTTGCAGAGGAGTCTGCTGTCACTCTGTCAGCATGACAGAATCAGAGGGTGCTCTGTTAATCATATTGATCTCTGCTTATTAATGATCCCAAACCCCAGATATCACCAGTCAAATGAAGGAGGATCTAATGTAAATGACCCCATCCTTGGCATGATTTTGGTATGATTTTGTATAAAACTAATGTGCTGTCATTTTAAAAGTGAACAGGGATACAAATTTTCCCAAAGATCCCATGCTGAAAACAAGGAAGACCCATAGAAACACCTTCTTCCTTAATGAGCCAGAGGTTTCCAAATGTCACTTGTAAATGGCAGCTTGCTTTCACATGACAAACCTGCAAGACTGCCCAAGACTGCCATCTATTGGCCAGGTACAATTCAGCAGGTATGAGCAATAGAAACAAAATGCATTATGCACACACATGCACACACTTTCAGGCCTGATAATGTGCATGTATTCCAAAGTTAAGTCCCACTGGGTTAAGATGTGCTCCAAAGTTAAGAGTGCCTTGGATTTCAGTTTCAGACATTAAACTTTTACAGATCTAATGAGGGTGGGGGAATTAACAAGCATGAGAGAAAGAATCTGAGATTCTCCTAAACATATCATTATTGTTAAGTTTGTAGGTTTCCAGAATTATTATTTTTTATATTACTTTCAATAATGCTGTTCATTATATATTCCACATTTTATTCTAATTTGCTTTAGAGTTCTTGGATAAGCAAGGAGTCTCCCTAAGTACATAGACAATATAGGTTCCAGTGATGCGTTTGGTAACACAAACTGTGAGGTCTTCATTACACAGTGGCTCCCAATGGGCTAGCCTACTGCATCAGTATTTGACAGACAGAAAAGGAAGATAGCGAGACAAATAGACAAAACAAGGCTTCATAGCCGGAAGCAAATGTTTCAGCCATCAGAAAGCTTTGGCCATATTAGAGAATGCTTCACTGGAATGAACCCTGGAGGTCAATGTGACCCAGGGAAGCCAGCAGCAAGTCATTATGTTCCAGCTGCAGAACAGATCTATTGGACTGGGTTCAAAGAATTCTAAGCAGAAGGAAAATAACCATCAGCAGTCTTCCACAAGGCAGCCACACAGTGCTAAAAAGGTAGGGCCTATAGCGATTCTTCTGCTTAAGCAAGAGGCTGCACAAACTTCCACATGAGCAGAATAACGTATCGGGATCAGGTTTCACTTTTCTTGCACAAGACTTAAGGATGAAATGTCCAGCCTTAAAGATGCAACACTGGCTCACTGGCTATTTCTTAAGAAGGCAGGCCTGGAGGACAGCCAGGCAAAGAAAGCTTGTCCACACTTCTGCTTGTCCCACCGCTAAATCAGAACCAAAGTCAATTGGTTTTTTTTGCAGACTGATGTTCTGATTCAACAGTGAGCTTTTCCTGGGGAAAGTGGTGGGACAAACCAAAAACCACTCAGACCTGTGCCTAGAAAGGAAGGGAGAAGCAAAAGTGTGGATGAGCCCAGAGAGGCCTGTTTAGTCTGCATTTCTTCCATTGTCTCCTGAGACAGACGGATGCCAACAATAAGTGTGTTCTGAAGTATCTCCCTCACAGCTGAGGGCCAAATGAGGCAAGGTGGCAAATATCTGTCATCAGACCTCTCATTTCTTTAAATTTTGGCAAATTGCAGTTTCATCCAGGGTTGGGGCAATCTGGACCTGCATCACAGCAATGGGAATTAGTGGGTCTCAACCCTTTGTCTGGTTCATTTCCCCAAATAATTCAGTCCGTGAATTGCCATTTGCTCTGTGAGGAAAAACATGCATGTAATGGTTGCTGCGCCAATTACGTTTTCCCCAAAATGGTGAACATCAGCTTCATGGGAGGGCATTTTATACTACACTGGCTGGCAGGTGATGGTACACATTCATTTCTTTGGTACGATTGTTCCCATCCATCATGACTTTTAGAAGCACACAAAAACATGCAAAGACTGTTCACTTGAAAACTGCAGAGAGATGAGTGTGTACACAACCTGACAATAATTGCTTGAAATAGTAGTAGAAGTAGAAGTGGTTGTTGTTACTACCATTATTTTGTTCATCTCCAGCCTTGTTTCTATAATGTCTTATTTGGACATTTTGTTTTACTTGGCCTGCAAAAATAAAACAGATCTGGGCAATCACCAATTTTTGTGTTTTCACAGATGGCAGCTCGGCCAGTCTTATGCATTTTGTTCCCTGTGGGGAACCTGATACCTGCATAGCTCCTAAAGAGCCTCCTTTGACTTTCTTCAACAGAGACCACCTTCAGATGCTCCAGGAAGATTTGCCATCGATCTCTCAATAGTTAATGTTAACGACACCCCTAAACACTAGATTGGTTGCTACCAGGAACTGTAACAAATGGTTCTGCCTTCAAAAATTGTTGCTGGATAAATTTTAAATCAACTGCAGTTAACTTCCAAGTGAGTGCCCCTAATTTTAGCATTAAGTGAAAGGGCAAACAGCTCATTGCAATTCACTTTTTCCAAACCGCTCACCAGTGGTGATTAATTTCTAAAAGCAAAGGTGCTGGGATTCAAGCCAGCTGAGAAACCACACTCTCTAACTTTGGAGCCACGTCACTCACTCCAAATGTGTGGGAACAAACTGTGGCTACTCAGATGTAATTATTGTGATTTGTGGCAACAGTTAATTTGGTACCCAGTCTAAACCACAGAGCCTCTTCGGCTTGCCGATCAGGAGGTCGGTGGTTCGAATCCCCACGATGGGGTGAGCTCCTGTTGCTTGGTCCTGCCAATCTAGCAGTTCGAAAGCACGTCAAAGTGCAAGTAGATAAATAGGTACCACTCTGGCATGAAGGTAAACGGCGTTTCCGTGCACTGCTCTGGTTCGCTAGAAGCGGCTTAGTCATGCTGGCCACATGACCCGGAAGCTGTACACTGGCTCCTTCGGCCAATAAAGCGAGATGAGCGCCACAACCCCAGAGTTGTCCATGACTGGACTTAACGGTCAGGGGTCCCTTTACCTTTACTATTCTGTGGAACCTTCAGAGTGCTGTATAGAAAGATACTGAGAGGACCACCCCCCCCAGACCCCTGCCCATACCAAGCAAGGTAGGATTCATTTTCTGTCCATGTGTCATCCTTCCGTAGAGCGACCGCATCACCTTAGCACTTCCAAACCGCTTAAAACGAGATTTCACATGCTCATAATACCATTCCACAGATCCAGTCTTCACAATCCTGTCCAGTAGGAGAAGACAAAAAAAAAAAGGATTATGTACACAGGTATGATCCCAAACCTTCAATCAATTAAAACACACCTGTTGACTTTAGTGCCGTTTTGACTGCACCACACAAACACAAAACACACAAAAAGGTAACATTTCCATTGCCATGGAGCCAGATTAGCCCTGGCCTCTCCATCCACAAATCGACTGCTCCCTGGCAGGAGCAGCTGTTCATGTCCAGGGGCTCCTCTTCAGTTGTCTGTGCTCAGTGAGTGGCTGTTGGGGAACATGGCTGGCCCAGCCATGGATGCAGCCCAGCTCCTTATTCTAGGCACAAGTAGTGCCCAGCACAGGTAACACAAGCCTGGGGATAAAACATTCTGAGGGAAGCAGGGAATTCAGCAACCAAGTTTGTGGAATGAGAGATAGAAAAGATTGGTGCTTGGCAACAAGACATTCTTCTACTGCACTAGTTGGCTGCAAGTGCTCCACCTCCTTCCATGAACTTTTTCACTTGGGCAGCCTCCTTGTGCAACATGGCACACTGGTCTTACAAGCGCCAAAGGCTCCCTACTATAGGAGTTCATGCTATAGGGTGATGTGAGGGACTGGATGTGAGGTGTCCTTCTGTGCTTCCCCTCCCACCACTGTAATGGGGGAAAATACCCAAATATATAAAGGCCTGTTATGAAAACTAAAGAAAGCATCCTCAAGTCACATTGCTGGCAGATGTGAAGCTTGAGGGAATTGATGCTGGGGATTGAGCAAAGCAGAAGTGAAATGAATTGCTAAGAGAGCATCTTACATGCCGGACTTTAACCTTGGGGCAATCCCTGTCTCTAGGCCTAACTTATCCCGCAGGGCTAGGGGAAGAAGAGAGGTGTGTGCAGCTACCCTGAGCTGTCTAGGTAAAGGATGAGATAAAAACGAAACAATGACCATTTCACCCATTTTTGAAAACAGAAAAGTCAAATGGCAACGCAGCACCTCCCTATTGCAACCACTCACCTACCCAACCCTCCAACACCGGTTCAATCCTGTTCTGATATACTGGAGTATTAAGTGGAACTTGCAGAAGGTTCACGCAAAGGAATAAAAAATGAAAATAAAATCATTTCGGGTGTTCTTTGTAGGGCTAGGTGGATAAACACTGAAACCTGTGAGAAATTCTAGTACCAGACAGAACCCAATCTCACATCTACTTTGGCCCACTACTATACAGTGGTGCCCCGCAAGACGAACGCCTTGCAAGATGGAAAACCCGCTAGACGAAAGGGTTTTCCGTTTTGGAGGTGCTTTGCAAAACGAATTTCCCTATGGGCTTGCTTCGCAAGACGAAAATGTCTTGCGAGTTCCTGCGGGGTTTTTCCCCTTCCCCCCCCCTTTTCCTAAGCCGCTAAGTCACTTATCAGCTGATCCGCTGATAAGCCACTTAACAGCTGATCGCTAAAAGCCGCTAATAGCGCTAATCCGCTAAGCTGTCAATGGGCTTGCTTCGCAAGACGAAAAAACCGCTATACGAAGAGCCTCACGAAACGGATTAATTTCGTCTTGTGAGGCACCACTGTACAAACAGCAGCAACAACAAGAATCTGTCCTACTTACCTGGATAAACGGCAAGGATCACACACCCAACCTTCCTCCTTTTTATTGTAGCTGCTACAATTTTTACAGGTGTGTAACTGGCAGTCTAAGCATTTCCGTTTGTTGTTCACCAGGAACTTGAAGGGCTGCAGGCAGTGAATGCAATGGGTTTCATTGAGGTGGGATTGACCGGACAGCAGCTCACGCTTTGTGCTTTCTTTTTCAATCTTGCCTTTCAGTTCCCTTTGAAAAAATGATAATAGGAGTATTTAGAACCTGAAGACAGGAAGTAAACTTTGAGCGAAAAACAAAGGCTTCAAGATCTAGCCAGAAGGCACAGAAGAGAAGTTGGATGATTCTACCCTAAAAGTTGGTTCAGAACTCAACAGGAGTTCAACCAATGTTCAAGCTCCAACAAACGTTTGTATTCAGTTAATACTTAGCACATTTCAGGGGTTCAGAACATTTCACATACTGTTTGAGTAATTCTTAACAACCAAACCCTCAGCAAGCCAATGGGTAAAGGACTAGTGAATTTGGGTCAGCGGTGGGATCTGAACTGGAAATCTCCTGGCTCTTACCTTCTACAATCCTCCAATTCTCACCAGTAACAAGCATGCACCTATCAAGGCTGGGACAACTAGTATTTCCCTCTGGCCACTGAATGTATCTCTCTCACTGCTTCAGGGTAAGTGGTGAGCCGATGGCTTGGACTTTGAGAGAGCAGTACAGGGAGAGTTCTGAATCTGGGTGGTCATACTCATGGAGAGAACCCCCCAATCTGCCTCTGCCTGATTTCATATATTTGGCTCCAGTGGTGATTGTTTAGGAACAGAGAGTCCAGATTAGTGGCAAACCATTATGGAACTCTGTCGAAACCCACACCCAACGTTCAGCTTCATGACTCAGAAAAACATTATGGTTTTCCATTAAATAAATATAGTGCGACATCATCAAAGTACAAGCAGGCATATGTCCTCTGAAGAAGGTTGGGAATCTGTCCTACATGACTGCTTTGGCTGCAATAATAGCAATAATAATTGTATGATTCAGAGTACAGTACTCAAAGTACGTCTCACATATTTCCTTGCTGTAATTGTAGCCCTGCAAAGGTGACCAGTATTATTATCCTGATATTACAGATGGATCCAACCAAACTCCCTACAATCCGCCTCTGACATGACACCCTTTCTGCCCCACCCCCATCCCCAGAGCTCTTGGGGGACATCTTCACCATCCCTTGGAGAAGGAATGCAAGGGCAGACCTCTCATTCCAATGGCTCTTGGGACATCCTCCAAGGGACCATTAAGATGGTACCTTAAATCTGCTCACAAAATAATCTATAAAGAAGTTGCCTTGCAGTTTTGACACCCTTTCACTTTCCATAATTCTTTAGAAACCAAAGCTGTTAGTGTTAGGATATTTCCGTTCCACCTTAAGAAGGGAGCAGGTTGTTGTGCCACAGCCTGCATATTTCCTGTTCACAGGATGTTTCTGTTTTTGTATATAGCTTTTGCTCTCTCTGTGTGTCTGGACATCGAAGCAGGCAGTCATGTTTTTTTCTTTGTTCTGACCAACGCTGAATAAAATTGTAAATAATGCTCTCCTGGGTGCATCTTTCGCTGTGGAAACTCTGCTGAAAGGGCGTGCACTAGTCTTGGAATGTGGCATGCTATTTCTGAGGCTTGTGTCGCTAATTGACTGATACTGCGTTTCTGCCAGAGATCGATGGATCGTCCGGAGACGGTGTGGGGGTGTGATGGCCTTTGTCTCCCTGGCAGTATCCCAACAGTTAGTGACAATCCTATAGATGTCCGGTACTTCAATGGAATTTTTTTCTCTCTTAGCTGAAAACAGAAATGCTCCAATCTGTCAAAAAGTGGCTGCATTGGGGCGTCATGATAAACCAGGTACAATCACAGGGGTGGGGGACCTTGCTCCACCCAAGGGCCACATTCTCTTGTGGATGACCTTCTGGGGGCCCCATGCCAGTCAAAAGTGGGTGTGACCGGAGCCAAAAAGTGGCTGAGCAATGGATGCGCTCTTACCTTCACATGGCATGATTCATTCCAACCATGCAAAAGTCGGGCTTTACAGACACTTGAGCACCAGGGCAAACAAGAGGAATGGTCACCTTAAAGACAAGCAAAAGCACTTGAGTGGGAGGAGCAGGCTCTAGGTGTGTGTG
The DNA here is from genome assembly GCF_964252035.2 of Podarcis erhardii. NCBI lineage: Eukaryota > Metazoa > Chordata > Lepidosauria > Squamata > Lacertidae > Podarcis > Podarcis erhardii. Next base: position 134,433,236 of record NC_138497.1, on the reverse strand, counting down.
TGTGTGTGGGAGTCCCAAGGGCTGGGCAGAGAGTCCTGGAGGCAGGCTGGATTCACCTGCAGGGCCTGAGTTCCCCCAATTCTGAGAAGGAGCTGGTTGGAGCTTCTGGTTGGCGCACCTTCTCGCTCCCTTCCCCTCTGCTAGTGCAGCAATGTTTGGAAGCTTTCACTTTCACTTTTCATTATGGCAGGGATGGGAAACTGGATCTTACCTGACACCACATATGATACCAGGTGTAGGTCATGGGCATAGTTTGGGGTTTGGAGAAGACAGCCTTGCAAGCCAAGCTGGGACCTATGCTGATCTATGGCTTGCTATGTCAGCCTTGTTGTTGTTGTTGTTTAGTCGTTTAGTCGTGTCTGACTCTTTGTGACCCCCTGGACCAGAGCACGCCAGGCATTTCTGTCTTCCACTGCCTCCCGCAGTTTGGTCAGACTCATGTTTGTAGTTTCGAGAACACTGTCCAACCATCTTGTCCTCTGTCGTCCCCTTCTCCTTGTGCCCTCCATCTTTCCCAACATCAGGGTCTTTTCCAGCCTAACCTGTGGTAAATCTCAACTGTGGTTTGTTTCATAGAACTGTAGAGTTGGAAGAGACCCTGAGAGTCATCTAGCCCAACCCCCTGCAATGCAGGAATCTCACCTAAAGTATCCATGACAGATGGCTGTCCAACCTCTGCTTTAAAACCTCCAAGGAAGGAGAGTCCACCACTTCCTGAGGGAGACAGTTTCACTGTCAAACAGCTTTTACTATTCAGAAAGGTTGAGAGTAGAACAGAACAACCCTGCTGCAAACTATGGGTTGTGAAGCTGGCTTGTTTCAACAAGCCATAGTTAAGCTCTGAATCCTGTTGTTAATCTTAGCTAAAACTGCAGTTAATTTAATATGGAAACTAAAGCTTTTGAACTTCTCGCAGCCATGCTAGAAGAGGAGATGGGATGGAGACAGTAACAAGCCCAAGACTTGCGCAGGCTGGTACGTGACACACTAAACTATGATTTGTTTATCATGGCATCCACATGCAGCCAATGTGAAAGCAAAACCACTCTAGAAACTCTACTCCAAGCAGAACACCCTTGTGTGGTGTCTAAAAACCCCTTCTGGTGAGGTTTGAATCAAAGTGAATGCCTTTGTACTGGATTATAGCAGGACAGGATCTGCCAGGCTGTGCGACAGGTTTCTGTTTGCTTTCAGAGCAACCAGAAATAGACACGGCCCTCTGTTTGCCTTTGGGGCTACAAGTAAGAAGTGCAATGTTTGGTTAGTAGGATGGGCCCCTGGAGGCATGTAGGCAGGGCTGGAAATTTTTCACCTAGAGAGTAATTAGCAATGCTCTTGTGGTACATTAACTGACACACACCTTTTTGAAATGTTTTCTATTCCTATTTAAGGCTGTGTCTGGGAGTGTGACCAGCTACAGAAACCTCCAAAGAAACAGACAAAAAGATACTGATCTTAGCTAGGACTTGCAGAAAGCCAACTTTTCTGTATACTGTACGTGAATGCTTAAGTGACGCATTAAGAAGACCTGACAGTTTGGTGTTCTGGTTTGGTCCATGAGAGCCATTGAGCCTATGCCAGCACTGGGCATTTGCCTAGATGAGAAGAATCCAGGACAGGACAGGGGAGATGTGCAAGAGCTGTGACTCAAACCCAGGGTGCCACGCTCCTCGCCTCTTCAGCTGGCAAAAGCAAGTGAGGCAGGGCCCAAGGATGCCCAGGCCAAAAGGGATGGAGGGCTTGAGGGCACCACCAAAGTACCCAAAGGCAGGCCAAGTTGTGTGGCAACAGCAGGTGGCATAAGACAGGGCAGAGGAGTGCTAACGGGACAGCAGTTTTCTCTCTTGTCATAATAGCAAAATGTCTGCTAAGCATTTGAGAAGCGGGGGAAAGCCAGCCATGAAGAGCAGACAGAGCAAAGTATGCAAAGAACCTTCTCAGCACAAAAATATGCCTTTGCCAATGTGGTGCCCTTCAGATGTGCTGGCTGGAGCCGATGGGAGTGACAGTCCCAAGCATCTGGAGAACATGAGGCTAGCGGATACCGACCCACACCACTGCGAAGCCAAAGAGAATGGGAAACTTTTTTTTGATTCTGCCCTTTCCCTTAGCTGAGAGTGGTGTGCACAGTCCTCCCTCTCCATTTATTTATGTCTTCATGAATTTATGTGTTTGTTGTTGTTGTTGTTGTTTAGTCGTTTAGTCGTGTCCGACTCTTCGTGACCCCATGGACCAGAGAACGCCAGGCACTTCTGTCTTCCACTGCTTCCCGCAGTTTGGTCAGACTCACGCTGGTAGCTTCGAGAACACCATCCAACCATCTCGTCCTCTGTCGTCCCCTTCTCCTTGTGCCCTCCATCTTTCCCAACATCAGGGTCTTTTCCAGGGGGTCTTCTCTTCTCATCAGGTGGCCAAAGTATTGGAGCCTCAGCTTCAGGATCTGTCCTTCCAGTGAGCACTCAGGGCTGATTTCCTTCAGAATGGAGAGGTTTGATCTTCTTGCAGTCCATGGGGCTCTCAAGAGTCTCCTCCAGCACCAGAATTCAAAAGCATCAATTCTTCGGCGATCAGCCTTCTTGATGGTCCAGCTTTATGTATTTATTGCACTTAAATCCCGCCCCCTTTTCTTCCAAGGAGCTCCAGGTGGGATCCATAGTTCTCTTCCTCATTTAATCCCCGCCACAACCCTGCGAGGTAGGTTGACGGATAGTGGCTGCCCCAAGGTCAGCCAGAGTCATTCTTCCTGGCCCAGTGGGAATCTGAACCCAGGTCCAACTCTCCAGCCACTGGACCACACTGACCACACCCTCTACAGACAGGGGTGAGAGATGGTGCCTGGTCCAATACCACCCCGCCAGCAAAAGGGCTAAGTGGGGATTTGAGTCTTGCTCACTCTGTGATTCCACACCCCACACCCACTCTCAGTTAAGCAGAAGATGTGATGAAGATGGGAGTGGCACTTGCTTTAGTGCTTAAGGGGCAGCCCTGTTGGTACTACTCAACACATCGAGGATGTGACAAGCTCCCCGTCTTGGAAATTCCTATCCAACCCTTCAATGAAGCAGGCCTTTTGTCGTCAGGGATACAAGAAGTGATGCTTATGTGTTGTGTATTTATAAACTTGGATTTTCCAAAAATGTAATAGGTTTCCTTCCAAAAGTGTATTATTCATTCATTCATTTCTCTGGCCAAATTCATTTGGACCTACTCAGAACAGCAAGATGTTGGGGGCAGACAGTTGGGTGTTGAGGCAATGAAGGGAACATTTTCTCCTACAAGAGCCAGTGGGTGGAAAAGCTACCACTGTTCATATCTGCTTATTCATAAACTCCAAGTAAATTTAACCTAGTGGTTTTAAATGAATCCATCATTATTGTCATCGGAAAATGCCTCGTGCATGTTATGCAGTCCCAAAAGCCAAGCTGAGTGGGGTGAGAGCAGACACTTCTCATTCAAGTATGAAGCTGAGATGGGGCTCTACTTTGTACACCAAAATGAGAGCAGGTGAGAAGATCTGGGCCTCCACCTCACTCCCATCCAGACTCTGTTCTCCATCGTTTCAGGTACTTTTCTTCCTATGCCAGAAGTGAGCTGAGCTGGGGGTGAAGAGTAAGTACTTGGGCAAAGCATGGGGAGCTAGTAGCTGAGTTCCGCTCTTCTCACCTTCACATCCCTGATGATGTAAAAAATCACTCCTACCTCTTTAAACCTAACATGTGGTAGACCCATGAATAAGCAAGCATGGCTGCTCCCTTCGTATCATATTTTTACATGAAGGTTTGGAGCTAGTTTGCTGCCTCAAAAAAGTATACATACCTCAACGTCATTAGGACTCTGGAAACTGAGCAACAATGCCAAACAACCACGGTAAATAAATTCATCTTTGTTTTTGCAAGGCAGAATATCAGCTATCTTATCAGCACTTCATTAATACAAGTGCTTTAAAAGTATTCATGGACCTGCTGTAAATGTTTTATCCCAACCATGTGTTTCAAGCCTCGGCATTGTGTGAATTACAAATCATAAGGGGCAGATTTTGGGGGAGCTGGTTTCAGTGTTTTCAGAGTCAGGGGTCAGGAAAAACCAGAGATCAATCCTCATCACACTGAATCAAGCTCATCAACATGCAAGCCCAATTCTAGATTCCAAAGCTGTTCTCTATTCTTTCACTGCTCCTGGAGGCAGATTTGCAATCTGAATATATTTGCTCTCAGTTCTTGAGCTTGTTAAGGAACAACTTTTACTAGACATATTTAGAGGCAAGCCAATTCTCAGATTCCCATCCATGCAACCAGGCGCACCCCACTAATCACAGGGTAGCTTTAAAGCTTTGCAGCAGTTTTCCCAGTTCCCCAAACTACAAGAAGAGCAGTGGTGTATCTGCACAAGTGATGGCTCATGCAAATTTATCCCCATGCAACTGCAGGAGGCATTGGCTGCTTACATGCAGAAGAACCCTTGTGAGCTAAGTGGTTCATGCAACAATTTTAACCACCTAACTATCCACAGGCAACCATAGGCTCAGCCACTCTGCATTCATTTTTGGGTACTGTGGCAATAGCAGAAATCCCCACCCAGTGATAATACACATTTCAATCCCCATAGTAACTATTATTTGACTGGAGGATATTAAACTGAGAATGAATGCATGAAATGTCCCTGAGTCTTTGCAGAATTAGGGTCAGAAAATTCTTAGCACTAGGGCTTAGCTGGACCATAAAGTTAGCATCAGCAAATTAGAACACAATTGGTAGGCGAAATTCCAAAGCATCAGGACCATGAGTAGCATAGCAAAGTAGAGGCTGCTGTAGGGATCAGATACAAACAACAGAGGAAGGCGAAAGAGACAAGAGACAAGTCCTACGTCACAGTAAACTATAGTTACAAAGTATGACTTCATTTCCACCCTGTTGTAGCACTACAGGGGAACAAGCATCATATTTGTTTCTCTCCAGACAAACCACAGGAGGAAGCCAATAACAAACCTTTACCTCCTCTCATGGCTTGTTTGGAGACAATGAAACCACAAACACTCGTCCGCATGCAATGCCAAGCTGGTGCTGTGAATTTTCTTTCCTCTCCTGTCGGCGAAGAGGGGAGTCAGGTTGGTGTGAGTTTAGCAACATGCACCAACATGGCGCTCTTTCATGCTGAGCCTTTGCTCACTTGTATGTTCCTATGGCTTCCTGCAAGGTGCAAAACAATTAGCCACCAAAACCCTGAAAGTGATTATGCAGTATTTGGGACCTCACTTCCCCCTACAAGCGTAAGCCTGATCACCATTGAAATGATCAACCCCCAAAAGCAGCGATAAGATGCTAAAAAATCTACAGAACCTGCTAGAAGGCACCCCAAACCATGGAGGCCCCAAGGGGTCCAAGAGTACCCACAAACTATTAACATGAGCTGTCAGCAGAGAGCAACCCCATCCAGGACGGGGTAAGCACTACTTATCTGGGAACAGCAGTCACCTACTAACAGTGTCTCTGTCACGACATCTGGATTGAATTTTAGTTTATCGGCCTTTATCCTGTCTTTTAGAGCAGCTAAGCACCAATGCATCACCACTCCCATAGAAAAAGAGTCGCATGTCATCTGTATTGCAAACAGTGCTGCCCACCCCAACTTAGACAGTTGCTCCAGGTGGATATGATGATTTAGGGTATCAAAAGCTATTGAGAGATCAAGCCTCAACAGTGTTACACTCTCCTCATCTCTATCCTAACAAGCATAATCATACAGGCCAACCAAGACAATTGCAGTGCCTAAACTGTGCCTCAACCCACATTGAACTGGACCCAGAAAATCACTCATCCTGGAGCGCCTGGGCCAGGCTGCAGATTGCCTGCTTAAGAAGCTCACCCAAGAGGGAACATTGGCAAGTGGTCTGTCATGATCTGGATCTTCAAGATCCATGGAAACTTCTTTTCAGGAACGGCCACACCCGGTGGCCTGTTAGGTGGCCTGCAACCACCCCCTCTTGTAACAAGGCAATAGTCGTTTCCTTGGCCCACCCCCGTTACCTCCTTGCTGGGTAGTATAAGCCATGAAGCACCCAAGCGGCCACACAATCTTGGCCAAGCACCTTTTCCACATCCTTGAGCAGCACCAACTGAAACTCATACAAAGAGTTCTTCAAGACAAGGTCCAGACACTCCAAACTGTATAACTGATTTATTTTTAATCACAGCAGGTCATTGAGTGGCTCCCCCCCCCCTTAGGGCTAGTGTATAATTAGTTTCAAACCACTCAAAATATCTCATCTTGGGAGTACGAAGAGAATGCAATGGAGGCAGCAAGGGGGGGGAGGAGGATTGCCCTAAACACTGGGTGCAAGACTTACAAAGACAGTAGAAGTAAAGGAGGTTGTGTAATTTTATTGGGATCAAAAACTCTCCAGATTGCAAGAACAGATCTATTGCTATTTGAATATAATTTGTACTGCCTTCCTGGGAAATCTAGGTTGAGAGAATGAATCTGGAATAAATATAATGAATTCTCCTCAGGGAAAGGGTTATAGCAGATTGACAAAAGCCCAGAAGGCTTATAGTAGTCTAAAAATGCATTTCCTCCTGGACCACTCATAGTACATGGACATAGGAAAGTTTTTCTTTTTCTTTTTCTCGTTATGGATACTGTAAAACCATGAATGTCAGTGCACACATTAAAGAAGCCATCCATCTGATGACTCACTTCCTGTCTCTTCCCTCAAAGTAAATAATTCCTTTTAAGAGGAGTGAATTAATTTTTCCTTCTCTTCCCAAGAAACATGGCAACTGCATGCTTCTCTTTCCCATCCTCACCTCTGTTCTTCATGGCAGGGTCCAGGCACTCCCAACTCTATAACTAATTTATTTTTAATTTTGCAGCATGGCAGCTTGTCCTCTCTGGTAAAAACACCAACAAACTAAATTATTCTAAAGAGGACTAAAAACCCTGACGAAGCCACTCCAATTCTCCTGCAGCTCCCCCTTCTGCCCTGACTCCTGTTGTAAGGATTAAGAATGAAAGAAAAATAACAATTCTAACTCTTCATTTCCTTCTAGCATTCAAAAGTTGCTGTTTGAGAATTTTATGCAGAGCTAATCTGTTCTCCCCACTGCCAGAATACCATTTCTGCAGTGCTGTGGATATACTCCTTAAAGGTTCCATTTTACATCCATGCATTCACAATTCTTCTGTGCCTAGAAACATACTATACATTTCTGTACTTCAGATTATACCGCAAAACAATACCATGGACATGTTCCTTCCATCCATCCCAGGGCAGTCTTGAACACCTGAGGAAAAACTACTAGCAGTTCGCTGTCTCTCAGCCTAACCGACCTCAAAGGGTTGTTCTGAAGAGAAAGGGAAAGTGCCACGTACTGTGAGAATCCTGTGCTCTTCCGGGGAATGATTAAAAAAGGAGTTGATGATCATAATTTAACAGTACCATGGATACATGAAGAGTTTGGTTTTGGATTTGATATCCCGCTTTATCACTACCCAAAGGAGTCTCAAAGTGGCTAACATTCTCCTTTCCCTTCCTCCCCCACAACAAACACTCTGTGAGGTGAGTGGGGCTGAGAGACTTCAGAGAGCTGTGACTAGCCCAAGAGCAGCTGCATGTGGAGGAGCGGAGACGCGAACCCGGTTCCCCAGATTACGAGTCCACCGCTCTTAACCACTACACCACATGGGACATGATTCACTGCCACGTGGAAAGGACTCTTCCTAAACTTGTTCCTGATGCTTTGTCAAGCACTTGCTGCCTGGCTCTTAAACAACAAGGGCTTGAAACACAGATATTTCTTTTTAAAAATTTAAATTGGCATTCTGGGAGTTGTGAGGGTAGCTCTGACCTTGCTGTGCCAAAGTGAGATCACAACCGCATGCGGTCAAAGGCTGACATTGAAACTGAGAGAGCCAGAGATGCGTAAAAATTGTAACGTGTACTTTCAGAAGCACATAACTGAGACTTTTGAGAAGATGGAAAGAGTGTTTTTGTATAAGCTGCATTTTCCAACTAACCAACTCCTAGAGAAGTCTACAAGATAAATCTATGGACCAAGCAAAATACAAAAATACAGTACATATTTTTCCAGCAATTCACTAAATGCCTGTCTTTTCCTGAATCGCATGCATTTAAGTCTGCTTTTTCTGTTCCATAAGATCTAGCATGCAACAGCTAGTAAGTGGTAAAAGAATTTTCCTATTTAAATTTAGGAAGTTTTAAATTTAAATTAAACTGTATCATTACAAATATTAACAAATTCTGTGATGACGTTATCTATATTATCCCATAGCCATTTTTGTAGCCCCACCACCATGTGTCTAGCAGTAGTGATTCAAGCTAGCTGGAAAACAGCTGGAAAATGACAAATGCTAAAGGCCTCCCTTTTGAAGAATCATCAAAGTTCCTATTCTCATGTTTTAGCCACTTACTCTAAACGCTCTTCCTCTTTTTTCCGCAGATCGAAGTCCCGCTGAACAACTTCCCAAACATGCTCAGCCTCTTCATCTGTCAGTTTGGAAAGATCCAGTTTCCGCCTTCCCATCTTTAGAAAATAGCACCTAAAAATCAAGAACAAAAGTCGGGTAAACTGTGTCAAACAGGTTAGAACTCATTATTCTCCAATAATATTTGTTTAATTAAAATAAATCGTTTCCTCCCTAAAAGAGGGCACATGTTGTGGTGAGACCTGGAGACTGACCTCCTGGTTGTGGGTGGGTCTATTGGATAGCCACAACACCCGATTGGTAGGTCCCTCATTGCTGGGTTTAATCTGGCCAATGGGGTGCAGCCTAAACAGATCGAGGGACCTATATAATCCCTTGCACGTGTCCCAGAGCTTCCCCTTTCGGCTCATGCATTGGAACACCCGCCCACCTCTCCCTAATTTTAGGGCATTTTTGCGACTGACCTTGCTATGCCGTCGTGTGTTGTCTGTTGTTGGAACAGGGGCACAGCAGGAATTTTCCTCACTTGGCTGATTTGCTGTTGTCATTTGGGTTTCGCCTTCCGCATAGCAATTTGTCACAACTTGTAAGGTTGCGGATAGGCACTGGTTCAGATGATAGGGATGGGAGAACGGTCTTGCCATCCCTATGTGAAGGGTATTTTGTTAAAGGAATCCAGGGTCTCGATGGTTTGGTCAACCCCCGAGAGGGGGTTGTGCCCATGCCTGAGTCCAGGGGAGCATCTGGGAGAGTGAACAGAGTCTGTTCCCAGGCTTTTCACCTGCCTCAGGTGTTCACCCTTGGCTGACCTATGATAGAGCTCTGGGTCAGTGTTACCTGCAAGGGTGTAGGGAGCTAGTCGAACCAGAGCCTATGCAACCACTCACTTTTCTGTAATCAATAAAGTTGTGGCCTAAGGTATGGATTTGCTGAACAAATTTTTTAATGGAATACAAAAAAGGGAGGTGTGAGGAAGTCATGAAAATAAGTAAATGAGTGGTAAGATACCAGAAAGAGGGATTTTTCTTTTTTCTTTATCCTTTTTTTATGCCTATTTTTGGTCTTTGTATTTTTGTTGTGTCTTTTTTTTCACTGTTTTGTAATTTCTTTTTTGTTGAAAAATCAATAAAATATTATTCTAAAAAAAATAAAAAAAATAAAGTTGTGGCCTAAATTCTGCCAAAAACCAAAACTAAAATTTGAGTCAAATGTGTCTTTATTTAAGGGGGAGATCTCTGGGTCTGAACACGCAAATAAATTAAATGAGGCTACCACCACCATCTTCTTAAATTGTGGCGCCCACAACTGGACACAGGACTCCATGTGTGGTCTGATCAAGACAGAATAGAGTGGGACTATGAATTCCCTTGATCGGGAGACTAGACTTCTCTTGATGAAGCCTAAAATAACATTCACTTTTTTTGCTGCTGCATCACACAGTTGACTCATGTTAAGGCTGTGGTCCACCAAGACCCCTAGACCCTTTTCACATGTACTCTTAGTAAGCCAGGTGTCCCCCATCCTATATTTGTGCATCTGGTTCTTCCTGCCTAAGTGCAGAACCTTACATTTGTCCCTCTTGAAATTCATTTAGTAAGCTTGGGCCCAGGTATGCAATCAGTTAAGGTCTTTTGAATTCGGATTCTGTCTTCTGCGGCATTAGCTACCCCTCCCAGTTTGGTGTCATCTGCAAATTGGAGATGAGCATCCCCTCAGTTCCTTCATCCAATACATTTATAAAGACTTTGAACAACAACAGGCCCAGGACAGAACCCTGTGGCACCCTACTGGTCACCTTTCCCCAGGATGACGAGGAACCATTAATGAGTACTCTTTGGGTTTGGTCAGTCAACCAGCTACAAATCCACCTAACAGTTACCTCATCCAACCCACATTTTACCAGCTTCTCTGCAAGAAGTTCATGGTGAACTTTGTCAAAAGACAGTTTGCAGCCATCATGAGAAATGAAGGGAGAAATGCATTCCTGTCGCCCTGAAATGCATGTCAGGCTGCCAGCAAGCCCCTACCTTTGCACAGTTGTCAAACAAGCAACGCACACTGGATAAGGCTAATGGCACTGTAGTGTGAAGGGCTTTCTACAGAGCCACAGAGTTGAAGGAACTGGCAATAATACACAGGACAGACTTAACATTGGGTAGATTTCTTTCCAGAAGGGAAAAAACTAGTTCAGCTGCTTCTTCTCCAGGAAGTTATCCGGTAAACTGAACTTGTGGAGGATGCCAGTGAAGAGACAGAAAGGTCTGCCAAGAAAGTCTGCTGATCTCCCACACGCAGGCCAACTTTGCTTAGCACGGACAGGCAGAGGCACTCCTTGTGAGCTGCTATCATTTCCAAGGGCAAAATGAACAACAGGGCTTTTATCTGACCATACATGTCAGGTCATTTCAGTTTACGGAAATAGAAGATTGCTTCATTATGAGTCTGAACTAAATTTATAACAGCATCTAGATAACAAACCAGAAAAAAGGCCCATTTAAACTGGGAAAGCAGATAAAGTGACCCAAGTCAAATGCAGACAATTCCAACAAGAAAGAAAAATGTGAGGCATGTAGAGAAACCAGTGTGGCTACATAAGGGGCTTCCAGGTGAGCAGAGTTATAAAAAGGGGAAGAAGGGGGAAATCACAAAGGAGGAGTATACACCAACAGTTGCAGCAGGAAAGTCAGGCTGGCTAAAGCTCAGAATGATCTCAGGCTTGCACGAGAAGTTAATAATAATAATACAGTGGTACCTCGGGTTAAGAACTTAATTTGTTCTGGAGGTTTGTTCTTAACCTGAAGCACCACTTTAGTTAATGGGGCCTCCCACTGCCGCCGTGCCGCTGCCATGTGATTTCTGTTCTCATCCTGAAGCAAAGTTCTTAACCTGAGGTACTATTTCTGGGTTAGCGGAGTCGGTAACCTGAAGCGTATGTAACCTGAAGCGTATGTAACCCGAGGTACCACTGTAATAAAGGTTTATTCCACCATGTTCCAAGCAAGAGGAAGAACAAGTAGATGGTAGGTACTCTGTGTGGAGAAGATGGAGAAATGCTATTGGTTGACAGAGAGAAGGCGGAACTGCTCAACACCTACTTTGCTTCTGTCGTCACCCAAAAGGAAAGTGATGCCCAACCTGGTGATAACAGAATAAATGATGTAAGGAGGGAGCTGCAGCCCAAGATTGGAAAAGAGGTAGTAAGGGAACACCTAGCTACTTTAAATGAATTCAAATCTCCAGGGCCAGATGAGCTGCACCCAAGGATACTAAAGGAACTTGCAGATGTACCATATTTTTCCGTGTATAAGATTAGGTTTTTCCCTAAAAAATAATGTCAAAAATTTGGGGGTGTTTTATACTCTGGGCCATCTCCCCCCATTTTCTTAAATCTGAGTCCCCAAAAATAGGAGGCGTCTTATACATGGGGGCGTCTTATAGATGGAAAAATTTGGTGATTTCAGAGCCTATTACCTTTGAAAAATTTTGGAGAACAGGTGACACGTCCCTGCAGACTGGAGGCAGGCAGATGTTGTCTCCATCGGAGGAAAGACTCAGCCAACTACTGACCAGTCAGCTTGACATCAATACCAGGAAAGGCCCAGAACAGATAATTTAACAGTCTGTCTGTGAGCACTTAGAAAAGGACGCGGTGAGACCCAGCATGGGTTTCTCAAAAACAAGTCATGTGAGACAAATCTCATGTTGTTTTTTTTATGGAGTCACAAGCTTGTTGGATCAGGGGAGTGCTGTGGACCTAGTGTATCTTGATTTCAGTCAGGCTTTTGACATGAACTTCTTGCAGAGAAGTTGGTAAAATGTGGGTTGGATGAGATAACTGTTAGGTGGATGTGCAGCTGATTAAGTGACCACACCCAAAGAGTACTCATTAATGGTTCCTCATTGTCCTGGAAAAAAGTGACAAGTGGGGTGCCACAGGATACTACCACAGGGTTCTGTCTTCGGACCATTGCTCAGCGTCTTTATAAATGACTTGGGTGACGGAATTGAGGGGATACTCATCTCTAATTTGCAGATGACACCAAACTGGGAGGGGTAGCTAATGCCACAGAAGACAGAATCAGGATCAAGATGGCCTTAGCTGACTGGATACCTGGGTCCAAGCTTACAAAATGAAATTCAATAGGAACAAATGGAAGATTCTGCACTTAAGGCAGGAAGAACCAGCTTCACAAATATAAGATGGGGGACATCTGGCTTACTAGCAGAACATGTGGAAAGGATCTAGGAGTCTTGTTGGATCACAACCTTGACATGAGTCAACAGTTTGATGATCATGCAGTAGCAGCAGCAGCAAAAAAAAAAAGGGGGGGGGGAATGAATGCTATTCTAGGCTGCATCAACAGAAATTGAGTGTCCTGATCAAGGGAAGTCATAGTACTGATCTATTCTGCCTTGGTCAGACCACACCTGGAATACCGTGTCCAATTCTGGGCACCCCCAATTTAAGAAGGCTGTTGACAAGTTGTAACTTGTGCAAAGGAGGGCAATCAAGATGATTAAGGGTCTAGAAACCAAGCATTATGAAGAAAGCTTGAAGGAGCTGTGCATGTTTAGCCTGGAAAAGAGGAGATTGAGAGGTGGTATGATAGCCATCTTCAAATATCTGAAGGGCTGTCACATGGAAGGTGGAGCAAGCTTGTTTTCTCCTGCTCTGGAGGGTAGGACCTTAACCAATGGTTTCAAGTTACAGATTCTGACTAAACACCTCACAGTAAGGGCTGTTTCAGTTACAGATAGGTAGCCGTGTTGGTCTGCCATAGTCAAAACAAAAAATTCCTTCCAGTGCTACTGGAAGGAATTTTTTGTTTTGACTAAGGGCTGTTTGACAGTGGAAAAGACTGGGAGGTGGTGAATTCTTCTTCACTGGAGGTTTTGAGGCAGAAAGTGGATGGCCATCTGCCATGGATGCTTTGGTTGAAATTCCTGTATTGTAGGGGGTTGGACTAGATGATCCACAGAGCACCAGCACAGCCTGTGTTTATGGTCAGTTGGTGGACCTGACGAACGTCAGGCAGTAGTCAGATCCACCCTTGTGAAACCGCCTGCTTGCTTTGCCCTGATAAGCAGTTTAAACTCAAAATTTGTGGGGGGACACAACCACCCTAGCGGCTGATGGAGGAGCTGACATCATCCATTGGCGATGCAGGAGACCAAAGGCCCCCCAGACCTTTGGTGGCTCCACTCGGCTGCAATCCCTACTCCCCATTGATACCGGTAAGCGGATATTGCTTTACTTGCCAATGAATGTTATTTGTGCAAGTCATACTTAGACGATGCATTTCTCACACAACACTGAGCATCTGAAGTATTTAAACATAGACACTGTATATTTTTACATAGACAAGATGACCTGGTTATAAGATTTAGAGTCCATTAGTGGGATTTTACAGAGCTGCACAACTGGATCACTCAGCCAACACCCAAGTAAGTATAAGACTGTTCCCTTTTGTGAGAGGGAAAATGAATTCAGCATGATTGTCAGCTGATTTTCTGCCATTTTTTTTCCAGTGAACAAGCCAGCACACAACTTATTTGCAGAAGTAATGCAATCAAGATCAGATTATATTTATGTTAACCTAGCAAAATGACTACTGTTGTGATGGTTGTTAAGCAAAGGGAAGGCCTGTATATTGCATACCGCTGTGCTTTCTGCTTAAAGAGAGGCTGTGCAACATACACCCTGTTAAGTCACCCTGTAAGAGAGGTGGTGGCTGCTCAGTCACCTTATATTCAGTTTACTGTATAAATATCCAAGAATATTACCCAAAGTGAACTTTCCCTCTCTCCTTATCCCAACCCAGTTTGGTCTGCTCAATGCATTTACAATGAACCAAAGTTCAAAGTCATCTTCAAGAGCAGCACCACGTACAGCACCTTCTAATAATCCCATCTGGAAGTGACCAGAGCAGGGAGTACAGTAGCCAAGTACTGCTGAAAAGGGGCTATAACTAGCAAACCAGCTGGAGCCCAAAGAAGGCACTCCAAGCCATCAAGGCTACCTGAGCCTCCTTCCAGGAGAGTGCTAACCTATCCAGGATAGGCCGCCTCCACACCTCAGATATGAGGAGCTGGGATACCTCTGTCTCTCCAGGATTCAGCCTCAATTTATTGACCCACATCCAGCCCCTCACCACCTCCGAGAAGTGGTCTAAAACCTCAGCTGCCTCTCCTGATTCAGTCTGAACAGAGAGATGGAGCTGGTTGTCACCAGCATTTTAACACCACTCCAAAACTCCTAATGACAGCTCCCAGAGGCTTCCTTTGGATGTTACATAGCACGGGGGCCAAGATGGAGCCCTGTGGGACACCCCAGGATAATTCCCAGGAGCCCTTTAGGACAGTTCCCCCCCCCATCCACACCTTCCTGAGGCACCACTGAAGTGGCCAACAGTTCCAAAAGCTGCAGAGAGATCTAGGAGAACGAGCAGAGCTGCACTCCCCTTAACTTTCTCCTGACAAATGTCCTCAACAAGGGTGACCAAGGCAATTTCAGTGGTGTGACCAGGCCTGAACCCAGAGTGGAACAGAGTGAATCCAAATAATCAGTTTTCCTCAGACATGCCTGAAGCTGGGGTGCTGCCACCTTCTCAAGCACCTTGCCCAGAAAGGGGATATTTGCCACTGGGTTTAACCCCTCTGAGTCCAGGGAAGTCTTCTTAAGGATGACATTACAGATCTCTGCCATAGATATTACAATGCCACTACACCACCTATAGGAACACAGAACTGAGTCAGACCTTTGTTCTACCTAGCTTAGTACTGTCTAAACTGATTGGCAGTGGCTGTTCCCAGAACCTGGGACCTTCTGCATGCAAGGCAGGTGCTCTACTGCTGATCTGCAGCCCTTCCCTCATGCCACCTATGTGTGAAGAATGTTTGCAATGTGAATTCATATCAAAATAGCATTATTTGCCTCCTCTGTTTTGCTTCCCATTGACATTTTTGTGCTTTGTGATGCGGGAAGAGCCTTGCCAAGCACTCAGCCATACAGTCACAGATATCAGCAATGTTTGTCTGTGTTCAACGGCTTGTCTCCAGAAAAGCTCCTGCAGCTTCTTGTGACACAACAGATGGTCCCTGGGGCCCCCTGATCTTTGGGGTGCTCTTCAGTATCAACAATGATAGGGAGAAGCTAAGAAGCTTCCAGGCAGGAGCAGGGGCCGCCTGGCACTTCTCTGGAGGCATGGTATGAATACGAGGCAAACACATGTGTCTGTTGGGCTGACATTGCTTCTGGCTGTCCATTCCCCTCGAGTCAAGGGAGAGACTCATTGCCTCAGGATGATGCTGCCAGTTTGCAGAGTCAGAGCTGAGAGCGTTCTGGATTAACTCGTCCAGAATAAAGAATGTTCTGCCTCAATTTTCACCATGGCTTCAACTCTGGTTAGAATGCTCAAATCTATGTAGGTCTACTCAGAAGTAAGCCTTGCTGAATATGATGGGGTTGCTCTCAAGTAGTCAGAGGATTTTTAGACTTGGGGTTGTTGTTGTTTTTTTAGTATAGCAGACAGATGTAGTGTCTGTTCTGGAAAGCACCACATATATGGTAGATACCTATCAGTCTGTTCTCCCATGGGTGCAGGTGAAAGGGATGGATCAAAAGGCTGAGGAGCCTTCAGTGCTCCATCCCTTCCTCCATCTGCTTATGGCCAATAATTTCAGTGTGCTGTGAAACAAGTGCCACAAATGGAAATGTCAAAAGATTTTGATTCAATTCAACTGAACAAACATAAATGTGCATCTGAAAACAAAAACAATGTAAGCATCATGGTTCTAATACATGTATAAAATTATCTACATCCACTTTTGGATGATTGTTTTCCCCACCCACAAACTAACATTACCTCCAGGTTTAGGAGCTAAAGGGGTTAAATATGAGCCTCCTGCTTCAGAAAATGTAATAATTAATCTGTTTAGGACTTACACGGCCCTTGAGACACTTGAAGAGTTGCTCTTATACCTCCGCTCAGTCTCCTCCTTCCCAGGCTAAACAAACCAAACTCCCTCAACCGTTCCTCATAAGGCTTGGTTTCCAGAACCTTGCTTGCCCTGCTTTTGCTATGTGTACTTCTTTATTACAATTAAAGCGCACAACTTTCATAGATATGGCTTTGCCCTTCATTTGACACTTAGACACATAACTAGAATCATTGGCTTTTGCACTCCTGACTGGAGACTCTTCTCTCCTTTGTACACATTCCTCTCTTAAACAGGCAATTAATCTTTTGAAAGTCAAGTCAAGTCCTCTTTCCCATCCATTAGAGTTACAAAAGTCCCAAATTTGGGTTCTAGTGACCCTAGGAAATCGCAGATATTTTGCTCTTCCTGCATTGGGTACTCTGACAGTTCTAGTTTCTCGAGAAGTGTTAAGATCTCAGTCATATATTTGGGACAATCTGCCTTAGAATTCAACCTGAGCCTCAGCAAATCTCGCATCCGTTTTCTATGGAAACTTTTGCTTGCAAATCCATATGAAAGTTCCAGAGCCTCAAGTATCTGGGCTGCAGTATCAGTCTCCTTAATATGCACAACCTGGGCATCTGAAATGCTGCTTAAAGTTGTGGCTCTTGCTTGCTTATTCTGCCGTTCTCATACATTGATTGGAGCTCTAGATTCTTTGTTATTGCCTTTAGGCCTTTTACTTTTAATGCCACCTAGTATTTCTTTGCTATTAACAACAGATACTTTCCCCATTGAGTAAGGATGGTAATCTGGGCAACTTGAGGCTTGCATCACTGAAGTAAACCTCACTGGCCATCTCAAAAACGGAGGAAATGTCCAAAACTCAAAGGAAAATTTTCAAAGCATTCTTTTGTTGTTGTTGCTTTCTTCTTTTTTCTTTCTCTGTAATTTTTGAAACTTCTAATAAATATCATTAAAAAAAAAAAGGAAATGTCCAAAACTCAAAAGTTGGAGAAAAATGTGCTAAATCCAAAACCAGAACAAAGTCTCCAAAGGAAAATTTAAGGTCAAAAATCTTCACTCCCTAGTTACTGCTCTGTGAGGGAAGTGGGGGCTAATCTCTCTTCACAGTGGGGACAATGGAGTCACCATATGCTCACCAAGAAACAAAAGAAAGAGTTCTGCTTTGGACCTCTCTTCTTTCTTAAGAGAATTCAGCTGCATTCACCAAAATACTTCAAAAATAATCTAATCTGGACCCATAACCTATGTTGGGATGTGAATTAGGTGCCAGGAGAGGATATATTTATTAGCTATATTTATTATCGTTTCTTCCTCATGTGAGCAGAGTGCCATCCCTTTGCAACTTAAAGAGAAGCTTAGATAGACTAGTTTTAGCCTTTTAGTTTAAATAATCCAGGATGGATTCTCCTGGTATTGCTTCCTTTCTCTGAAAACTTTCCAGCTTGTCAATATCCTCCTTCAATTGTGGTGCCCAGAGCTGGGCACAGGTCTCCAGGTGGAGTCTGACAAAGGCAAAATAGAGTGAACACCCCATGGTTAGCCACCCCACCCCACCCTCGGTGATCTCACAGCCACACGTAAGAGAAAGTATTGCTTCCTACATTCTGCAGACTTGGCCTAATATTTATGCCTTGTTGCTTACTGACTTAACAAGAGTTTTCTACACAATTCTAAAGAACAATTATCCTAGTCAAAAGCAACTGCAAGGGACCAATGGATCCTGAAACATGATATAAAGTGATGAACTTTAAAAGAGAAGGGAGGTGGAGAGAGGAGAGAGAAGGGTCTCAAAAGTGGCTTCAGAAAACGTTTCTTTTCTCCTTCTGGGTGATGCGCTGATGGGAGAAGATGGTTCTGCTTTAAGTCCCCCGTCCCACTATTAACACAGAGGAACGAGCCCAGTGAGGGTCAGAGGGGGGACACTCAAGTGGCCTACAGGTGGAAGGGCAGCTGTGCAAGGCATTCCCCGCACACCCAAGTCACCTGGCCCTGCCGGAAAGCCCTCCATCCTGCAACAGAGCTGCAAAGGTGGAACAAGGTCAACTTAGAGGAGACTGGAGACTCCAGATCACTGCTGCCAATGTGACCTATCAATCTAAGCTCACTCTCTCCTGTGATTCAAATTAATAATCATGCCACTCTCAGCAGCTCAAGGTATTGGAAGCAAAATAATGAGAAAAGTTGGGGGCCACCAGAAGGAAAGCAGGCAGTTGCAATTTCTCCCTACCACTACTGTATAATCTCCACAAGTTAATGCACCCCATATTTGGCAACCTGGTCAAGTCAATCATTTTGTTACTGGCTTAAGCATGGAAGATAGTGAATAATACTACTTCACTTTTATACAGTGCTTTAGAGCATTCAAAGTACTTCATGCTTACACCAATCCTGTAAGGTAGGTCCGTATCACCCCCATGTTATGAAGGCCCTGGGGCTTAGAAAAGGTGGCAGAACTGATATCTGAACAGGAACCTCCTGATTTGTCACTCTGTCTCTTAGGCCATTTCCAGGCAACTGTGCTTTAAATCCACGCTAACTGGGCAAACCTAAACATGGTGGTGTAGACCAAATCCCTCCAAGAGAACAGTGATCATCCAAAGGGGACCTCAACCATTATGCCATGCCTCCTTAAAGAACAAAAATAAGACTTAGTGGGAAATTCTGTTGAAATTCCAAAATACTTGAATGTTGCTAGGATCGGACATGGGGAAACCAGGGACAGAGTCCAGAAATTGTTGGGAGTCCAACTCCCAGCATGCTGTGCTGGCCAGGACTGGTGGGAGTTGGGAGCCAAACAACCTCTGGAGGTTAACAGACTAGTTCCACACTCACCCACCCCCGGGCTAAATCATAACTACAGTCCAAAAGCCTCTTCCTAAAGATATGGGTGCCGACTGTAGACCGGCTACTAGAGGGTGGGTCTGCGGAGTGATTTTGAAAGAGGCCAGACGTGCTTCTGTCAAATATGACTCCGTCCACCTGCACAGTGACGTCGGTTATGCTGGCTCCTTGTCTAACCCCCCTGCAGAGGGGAGAAATAGAACGATGCATTAGGCACACAGAAGTTGTGAGAAATTGCAACCCAACTCTCATATTTTGCTGCTATCCTGAAGTCACACCCAAAAGGGTAGGGGGTGACAAGGAGGAGATAAACAACAGTAGTTTGGACTTGTTGGATATTTTTGAGCATCAGCAACAGACAGCGAAGGACACTTTTTCTAATGGGGTTGTGGAATCCTAGCAAACTACAATCTCCACAGACGTGAGATGCAATTTTCATTTACAGTGGTACCCTGGGTAAAGAACTAAATTTGTTCTGGAGGTCCGTACTTAACCTAAACTGTTCTTAACCTGAAGCACCAATTTAGCTCATGGGGCCTCCTGTTGCCGCCGCACGATTTCTGTTCTTATCCTGAAGCAAAGTTCTTAACCCAAGGTACTATTTCTGGGTTAGCAGAGTCTGTAACCTGAAGCGTCAGTAACCTGAGGTACCACTTCTGAGGAGTTCAGAGCAGTGCTTTAGCACCTCAACAACCTGATCGATAGATCAGGTCAAGCTCCCCAATTCATATCAATGAACTTTCTAACAAAGTAGTTCTATGATCCTGGATTTCTGACACCCAGTCACCTCATTCTATTCATGGCATATGACAATTCTTTACACAATTTCAGGGTACCCTCAGTTACCACTAAATATGATTGTATTTGCAGGTGGTAAATTCTGCATAAACTTTCCCCATGTCTTAAGCTTGGCCTTCTAGTTAATATAATTTGAAACCTAAAATAAATGCTAAAGATAATCAATCTAACAAAAGGCCACAGCCACAGATGATGATGCTGGTGATTAAAGGTAAAAAGGTAAAAAGGTAAATATTATCATCATTAATGACAAATGACTAGATTTATGGAGAACAAGTAACAGATATGCAAATCAGCCCCAACTCCAGTCAGCTGGCTGCATACCAGTTTCCAGACACTGAGTTCTGGGCATCATCTGATCTGCAGGTCTGGAAAACAATCTGCAGCCCCCTTGGCTGGAGTTGAGAGTTATTTGCCATTAACAACTTCTGGGGCTTTAGGTCTACTTGTCAGACTGGCCTCCTATAGCTTTCCATAAATAGGAGGAGTTGTCCCAATACTGCTGCAACTTCCATGGAGCTGAATCCTGACTCCTGATCAAAAACGAGATAGATCCGCTGTTGGACAAAACTATTTCAAGCACTTTCATAAATATTTCAATACAGTGTTATTGAAAGGGGAGTTTCCATGGAAGGGAACCCTTTTCTAGATTTGCATTGGCTTTACTTCCATAGTTTGCATTGAACAAATCGGTAATAAATTAGAAATGTGCCTTTCCAGTTACAAGATGTCAACAGTAAAAATGAACCCACATTTAAATCTCCAGTAGGAAAGAAGAAGTCAAGGAAGTTGCTCTTTTTACCCCAGTTGGCAGCTTTGCCAGAAAGGGCGCATGTGGAGTCATCTGCAGCCATGTGCAGCCATGGCGCTTCTTGCTTCCCAAATTAACCTTCAGTCGGCCTCGGGGCGCCTCTGGCGAAAAGGCGTCCCCACGAGCAGGAAGTCACAAGCTCTTTGCGCGCCAGAGAGCGTTCAGTGTCACAGGACAGCAGCAGACTCTCCCATCCCTCCTCTAGGTTGGTTTCACTGTGACAGGACTATTGCTGCCAGTTCGCGTATCCCTGGTGCGCGGAAATGCCCCCGTCCTTTCCAGCTCAGCCCTTCTCCTAATGCGCAGCCCTTTCCTCCTCCAGCCCGCGCTCACCTTGGCCCCTCGCTCCCGGTCCTTCCTCTGCCCCCGACCTGGCAGCCAGGCCGGCAGGTGCCAACCCTGCCAACGCCCGCCAGGTCCTCGCGGGCTGCTGCTCACTGCCTTTGCCCCTGGCAAACAACCCCCTGGAGCCTGCCCAGGCAAGCAGCAGGTTGCAATTGCGCTTCTCCCCCTGGGGATCGCCCTTTGCGCAGCTGCGGTTACCTTGCAATGCGCGCTGTTGCTGCTGCTGCTGCTTCCTGGGTGCTGCTCAGTCCTCTCTCTGGTCTCTTTCTCGGTGGAAATCCTGCCCTAGAAGGTGGTGCAAAACTATGTGGCTGTCACATGCTTCCAGTGCTGGGTTCCCATCCTCCTCTCCCCTCGCCCAGGGCTCACCAGATCCAACCACCTAATCGGTGCGCAGCGATCACATGGCCCCACGAGCGCTGGCCTCCCAGTCCACTTCCTGGGCAGCAGCAGCAGCAGCAGCAGCAGCTAAAGCGATAAGAAGAGGAGCAGCAGAAGGAGAAATGCGACGGGAGAGCTGCAGCCTCTGGCAGCTTTTTAAATAACCACGGGGAAGATTGCTTGGGCTACCTGTGGGGCACATGGGAGGCACTTGGTCAGGGCGCGGGAATAAATGGCCCAGTCAGCCGGTATTTAAATCTGAGTGGGACTTGAAAGAGCAAGGTTTTTTAAACTGCATCAATAAAAAGCAGGTTAGCGGGTTAAGCAAATCCACTGCGAGATCGGGTTGCGCAAGGCTAGGACGCCTGCTAGGATGAACCTTCATTTTGCAGAGGCAGTAACCTGTCCCAGATGGTATTTAACCATCTGAAATATTTTAATGCCGCCTTTCCTGAAATCACAGTGAGTTAACAACGCAACCATTAAACCATATATACAAAACGGTAAGCTATCCAGCCCGAGGCGAATGAAAAGCAACTCGCACTGAGATCCTGAGGAGAAAAGTTGCGTCTTCAGAGAAAGACGGAGACTCTGTTGCCTCACTCGCCTGCCTGCGGGTTTCTCGAATCATCCCGCTGCTGCCCACGGTTGGAAGCAGGATGCTCCATCCAAAACTCAGCAGGGTTTTCCCATCTTCTGAGACAAAAGTGGGAAATGCCTGCTGCCCTGTTCTTCAAATATGTGTGTGAGCAGCCCAGGCAGCGGGCCTTCCTAAACACCCCTTTGCAAAGAGCTCACTCATGCACATTCATGGGCTGCATAATGCTCTTAACCGCTGTGTTATTTTCTTCACTCCTTATCAGCTAAACCTGATCTCCCTGTTCAAACAGAATGTGAAAAGTGAATTCATACTTTGAATTCCTTTGTGCTGAGCTGCGCTCAGTTGTGTCAATAGAAAACTCTGCGCTGGAGACTAGCCCTTGTGGGTGACTCCCCAAGTCGCTCTGAGTGGGCAATTATTTTGGCAACCTTTTCAATGCCAGGCAACTGAACTGACTTGGAGGTATAATCAATTAAAAATGCTGTCAACCTGATTTTTTATGTAAAGGGATTGCACTATTATTCACATGTGGTTAATAAAATGTGCAAAGTTATAAAATAGCCCACTGGTGATGTGTTCTCCCGTAGCAAAGGGACATTTAACCACCTGAATCTGTTTGTTGGTTTGTTTTTAAAGAGATATGGTAGAGTTGAAAGGGCTCTTGGCAGCCATCAGTCCACCCCCCTTCCAAGTGCAGCAGGAACCCCAGCTTGGATTTTGAGAAATGCATGCTGGGTTTTAGTACTCAGAGCATCCTTTTCTAAGTGCTCACAGACTGACTTGTTGAATTATCTGCTCTAAGACCTTTCCTGGTATCAATGGGTCAAGCGAGTAGAATTGTAGAGTTGGAAGAGACCATGAGGATCATCTAGTATTCTAGTCCAACCCCTGCAATGCAGGAATATTTTGCCCAAAGTGGGGATTGAATCCACAACCTTGAGGATGCTGTACCGACTGAGCCATCCCTAGTTATCTGGATCTTCTTTCCCGCTTTTTCTGAAGGTGGGGACAACATTTGCCCACCTCTGTGTGAACTTTACACATTCTCCAAGAATATTCAAAGATTACAGTCTGAAATTACAGTCTGGATAATATTATTTTCTAGAGCGTATTCAATCAGTTTGCTAACCAAAATATTAGAGATCATTATCAAATGTTTTGCTGAAATTAAGATAAATAATGCCACAGCCTTCTTACACAAGACTAATCTAGCAAAATTTATTACTGACAAATCCATGCTGCATTCTATTAATCACTGCAGTGTTATCAGGAGATGTGCAAACTGCCTCCTTTTCAATCTGTTCTAGTATGGCACAACAATATTTTAATTGCATCTGTATTCTTTTTTATTCCTGTGTCTAGCATTCATCTGCATTCATTTTGGAGTATTCCCCCCCCCCCCCGAACGCAAAGGCACCCTCATGGATGACACAGAAAGCACCTTTCGCTTTTCTTTTTGTGCTGCTTGTGTGGTCACTGCAAGAAGTGGAAGAGGCTAGGAGAGCTCAGTCAGTAGAGAGGGAGACTCTTCATCTCAGAGCCCCACATTGGGCAAAAGATCCCTGCACTGCCGGGGGTTAGGCTAGGTGACCCTCCTGGTCCCTTCTAATGACACAATTCCTTGATTCTACAGCAATTTTAAAATCACATGTACATTCTAAACTATGTTGTACACATCAGTTAAGTATAAAACAAGGCCTCCTCCAAAAAAGGCCTTCTCATTTTGTGTGCTCGCTTTATGTGCTCTGAACAAAGCCATTCATTGTTCTTCAGGGCAGAATATCATCCGTAAGTGGAGTCAGATTCAACTGATTTTGCTCAACAAAGAGGCCCATGAAAAGGCCAAATTAAGTGACATATGCGAGATCTGTTTTCAGATCACTAGATGTTTCTGCTTTTCCTTTAAAGGAAGTGCAGCCTCCACCCCCTCAAATTTCATCATGGCTCCCTTTTCCTTTGGCATTTTCCCCATTATGAATTTACTTCCACCAACAGAACAGCCATTTCTCCCCTCTGTGAAAGGTTTGACTCCCTCCCTGCAGCATCTCAGCCATAATCAAATTCTCACAAGTTGCTGGCCTGTTCTCTCTGTGTGGGCACTGGTGGACAAAGGTGGGGGGCGGCCTGCCCCGGGTACCATCTGGGGGGGAATGACATCATGGCCACCCAGCCCCCGGGATGCTCAGCGCTCACCACGCCCCCTGGGATGCACGCCACACCCCTGGATGTACGCCGCCCCCAGTGCCGGAGCAGGTAGCTTCGCCACTGGGGGGGGGGACAGATTTGAATGGGGGAGGAGAGGGAGGCTTGCATGAAGTTCAGGGACAATCTGAATAACATGCATTTCATTGATAATTATCCACGGCTGGACATGTATTGGGTGCATCAGTGCAAGTGCTCTCAGCAAGGCCGCCTAAGGAGAATCCAATTTGTCTTTCCAAATGTCCGGGCAGCTGATTATTGATCTGCCCTGCAACGAGTTTCCATTTATCTTGCTCCTCTCTGGAACACCAAACAAGCGGCATGTGGGCTGCCATGTGCGTCCCTCCCCTGATCTTGCTGGAACTGGCTTGGTGGCTTGTGACCAGAGATCAGACTCAGATGAGGAAACAAACTGTCACTCCTCTTGTTCACCACATTGCTAATTTACCAGATATGATTTTCAGCAGGTCCAGTTCTCTCTCTTTTATTTCAGAATGTGGTCGCCTCCCCCTCTTTGATTCCCTTTTTATAGTTTATGTTTCTATGCAGCAGCTTCTTAAATCTGTCATCTTGCTGATTATTCTTCTTAAAACAAATTCTACTGGAAATGTTTTGAATTTTTTAAAGAAAGTAAAGAGACAGTCTCTGATATTCTGCAGAGCACCAGGGAAAGGTGTGTGTGGCTCGGAAGCAGGACTCTGCGAGCTGCTTGACAAGTTGTGCAAGGAGCAGGAGGTGGTGGAGTGAGATGCCTGAGTTCTTGGGCCTTGTTCACTTTCAGAGTCCAGGGGGAGGTTGGCTTTTTAAGAGAGGCTTTCGGACAAAGGAAGCAAAACCCCTTCCTGCACCCACTTCAGGTAAAGGGTTTCCTGATGAGCTTGGGGGGAAAACATACACCCACCTGTAGCCCGAATTGCACAGTGATGTGCAGAAGAGCTCTCAGACAAACCATATAAACATTTCACAACACATTGGCTGTTGCTGGGTGATAAACCTATTCCCATCACTTGGCAAAGCAATACAAGTGAGCCTTAGGCTCCTTCCACCTCCACAATACTATGATTCTATGGAATGACCAAGATCCCTGAGGATACCTCTGCCTCTACTTCTGTCCTGCTTCCTCAGGATGGTTTCATCATCTGTGTGGGCTCTGAGGCCCACATGGATATATGAATAGAAGGAATTTTCCTAGGAGGGAAAACACAAACCAGCTCTGGAAAACATTTGGTGGAGCAGAAACCTCCTATGTAGCCACGAGATACACAGGGCTCAAGGCATTTTGGCACCCAAGAGGAACCACTGAATGGTGTGAGTGAAGATCTACACTGGGAACAAGGTGGGTGGGGTGGGGGACCAGCAGCACCTCCTATTCTCCAAGAGAGAAGCAACAGAACTTCTACAGAAGCAGCATTTTGGGGTTCCACCAAGACGATGACAGATCCAGCTTCCAAGGAGTGCACCACAGCTGTCACAGCTACTGTGGCGGCGGCAGCACAGTGCATTTCTTGGAGGCCATATCTGCTTCCGCTGTGGATCTTGACACCTGAGGTAGTTGCCTCACCTTGCCTCATGGGTGGGACGGCCCTTATGGTGGCTTCCCATCCAGTATTCTACATCTATATACTTGTAAAGTGTAAGTGGCTTCAGTTATTTTCTTAGCCAACCCAACAAAAGGCTTTTCTCTCAAGAGTCCCTGTTATTGGAGAAGGGAAATGGAAAGAAATCCTGTCCCACCTCATAACACTGGAAGTTCAATGCAAACTTCCATGTACAAATCTGTCCACATAAATGTCATCAAAATGAAACCGTGTGCTTGAATTCTGTTGCTCTCAGTAGGAGAGGGGTGGGGAAATTATGGTCCCCCAGATGTTCCTATCAGTCCATGCTGGTTAGGGCTGATCAAAGTTGGAGTCCAACATTAACTGAAGGTCTATAGGTTACCCATCCCTGCAATAGGACTGATACCCGACAGCTTTGCCTCCAAAATAAACTCTACTTTTATTCTGCAGAGTTTAATCTTGGCAGAGTGGGAGGCTGTTGTAAATCTGTGTGATTAAATCACAATATCCTAAAAGAACCAGCTGCACAAATATAAGATGGGGGACCCCTGGATTACCAGTAGTACACATGAAAAGGGTCTCAGAGTCTTAGTAGACTGCAGGCTTCATATGAGTCAACAGTGTGATGCAGCAGCAAAAAACAACAAAAACCTAATGCTATTCTCAGTGGCATCAATAGAAGTCTAATGCCCAGATCAAGGGAAGTAATAGTCCCACTCTATTCTGCCTTGGCCAGACCACACCTGGAATACTGTGTCCAATTCTGGACACCACAATTTAAGAAGGATGTTGACAAGCTGCAGAGGAGGGCAACCAAGAGGATCAAGGGACTGGAAACCAAGCCTTATGAGGAACGGTTGAAGGAGCTGGGTATCTTTAGCCTGGTGAAGAGGAGACTGAGGGGAGATATGAGAGCCATCTTCAAATATCTCAAGGGCTGTCACATGAAAGAGGGAACAAGCTTGTTTTAGGTAGGACTTGAACCTATGGCTTCAAGTTACAAGAAGGGAGAGTCCAACTAAACATCAGGAAGAACTTTCTGACAACGAGAGCCGTTTGGCAGTGGAATAGACTGTCACGAGAGGTTCCTTGGAGATTTTGAAGCAGAGGTCGGATGGCCATCTGTCATGGATGCTTCAGTTGAGATTCCCGTATTACAGGGGGCTGGATTAGATTATGCTTGGGGTCCCTTTCAACTCTACAATTCTTCTCCTCTGCACATGTTCCAGCTTCACAATATCCTCCTTAAACTGGGGCACCCAGAACTGGACACATTTCTATATGAATCCACATTTATAACCATTGTTAGATGAAGAAACACACTTGCAAATAGAGAATGCACCAGTGATTCTGCAGCCCAGTCCAGCAGCTGGAACTACACATGAAGAGGTGCCTCAGATATTCAGTGATTGTGGGAATTAGGTGCTCAGCAAGGCGAGCAAGGAGCTGGAAGAAGCTCCCACTGTCTCCTTTTCCTGCCAGGCAGCTGACTGGTGTACTTCCCAACTCATAGACTCACAGAACTGTGCTACACGACTACACATGTGCAGACTGAGCTGCTTGCATGTGCACACAGTCAAGGCTAATGTATGAAACTGTACTCCATAGTAGCAAGGGGTGGGGGTGAGGGTGGAGCAATCATTTCATCGTTAAAATGCAGACACTTCAAATTTCTTCCTACCCAAGCAGACTTCCTCACTATAAATTATAGCAGAACTCTAAGTACCCAGCTCTTCTGGAGGCCTTATCTTAAGCCCAGAAAAAGGAAAGACCCATCAGTTTCAACATACTTGGATTAATTTTCATACTGCCCTGTAAACTAACATCATAAATTATTACGGCTTTCTTCCCCAACTATCCCCTGAATTGAGGCTATGCAGCTGTGGGTGTGTTTTTCTAAATACATTAAGGAAAAGTTTAACTATTTCCATAGCTAATCTACAGGAGAGTACTGTAGTTGTTTAAACATCCAGTTGTAAAAGTCTCAAACTCTAGCAAGGCCCAGGTCAAATAGAGAAGTTATTCAAGAGGGACCAACCTCTTGGATTATCATGTATCCTTTGTTCCGAACACTTCAATATTTGCCGTATCACTGCTCCAGAGGTGCTGCTAGGTCTTATAGGACTTGAGGCACAGGACCATTGCACATATTTGCATAAAATCTGCAGAAACAATTCATATGTATCAATGCCTCTGGGAAATTAGTGGGATGGGTGGCCAGGGTTTTGCCAACACAGGACTTTGCTGCGTTCCCAGCTGGCCTACAAGCAAAGTTGTTGTTTTTAAAGAACAGGCCATAGTCCACAGCAAAAGACCTGGGGATCACGGACAGTGGCGGAGTTAGCTGCATAGGTACCCAGAGTGATCATAGAATCATAGAGTTGGAAGAGACCACAAGGGCCATCGAGTCCAACCCCCTGCCAAGCAGGAAACACCATCAGAGCACTCCTGACATATGGTTGTCAAGCCTCTGCTTAAAGACCTCCAAAGAAGGAGACTCCACCACACTCCTTGGCAGCAAATTCCACTGTCGAACAGCTCTTACTGTCAGGAAGTTCTTCCTAATGTTTAGATGGAATCTTCTTTCTTGTAGTTTGGATCCATTGCTCCGTGTCCGCTTCTCTGGAGCAGCAGAAAACAACCTTTCTCCCTCCTCTGTGTGACATCCTTTTATATATTTGAACATGGCTATCATATCATCCCTTAACCTCCTCTTCTCCAGAGTGGTAGCCATGCCATACACCCGGGGGGGGGGAGGGGTGGTGGCAGGGCGATCCACCGTGCTCAGGGTCCTGCAGTGTGCCTTTTTGTCACCCTCCTCATGGATGACACCGGGGGAAGACCACCCCCCCATCCTACACCCCTGATCAGGGGCCCTCATACACCCCTCACAACACCTTAGCACGGCACCTTTCTGTGCTTTGAGCTAACCTTGACAATCTTTTTTTGTGTGAGTTGGGATGTCTTGAGCGGTGAGGAACTATAATGAAAGGAACACAGTCTGCCTTTAACAAGTGTGGAACAGGTTTTCTGGGTGGCCTTGAACCCAGCCTTCAGAAAGTGTCATTCTTCAAGTTAGCAGGATGGCAAAGAAGCAACTTCCAGTTTACATGTACAGTGGTACCTCAGGGTAAGAACTTAATTCATTCTGGAGGTCCGTTCTTAACCTGAAACTGTTCTTAACCTGAGGTACCACTTTAGCTAATGGGGCCTCCCGCTGCTGCTGCACAATTTCTGTTCTCATCCTGAAGCAAAGTTCTTAACCTGAGGTACTATTTTTGGATTTGCAGAGTCTGTAACCTGAAGCGTCTGTAACCCAAGGTACCACTGTAGAGATAGACAGAGAAGAGAAAGCAAGCTGGGAGTTTCAAGAGGGAGCTGACTAAGCTTAGGTCAGCCTGTTTGCAGAGCGGTGGGCTGTAGCATTTGATCTCTGGGAACCTGATGCAAGTTTAAAGGATTTGCTTCCCACTGCAGAACTGTCTGCTTGCTTCTGCTATGCTTTGCTTGTATATTTGTAAACAGAACAAATATTACCAAGATACAAGTTTCTAGTGATTTCACATCCAAGTGAAATGGAATCCTTGCCCATGGAAGCTCTCGGTGCTTGGGGAACTGGGGAGCATCTAGCGATAATTAATCATCTTCTGCAAATTGCATAGAATCTGCATTGAGGGAAACAAATCTAAACCTCTATTTTTTCAGCTGCAAACACGCATTAAAAATATTCAGCTAAAGGGTCAAGATCTTTCCTCCTTAAGCATTGCTTTTCCTACTTAAATCTTCTTAACCAAAATGGACCCAGCTGCTGCCTTGAAAGGAGAATTCTGTTATAGTCACTCTTCCCAACCCAGATGTAGCTTGCCAATCCCAGAGCAGCAAGATGGGGTGCCAGAAAGGGGAATTTCATTTATGACTTGTTGTGTAACCCTCCATTACAGCAAGAAAAAACTATAATGTACATGGCTTTCTCATAAACAGTGTGATCAAGGAGGGAGTTATGTTAGAGTCCCAGCAGTGGGGAACAATGGGAAACATCTGTCTCCAGCCTCTGGGTCTTTTGGAGGGGACTTATTTAGGCTATGTTCCTAAGACAGCTGCTCAGACCTTGGGGCGTTCATTTAATAAAAGTTCAACAGTGGGAAACTTCGCTTTTGAAAGAGCTCTAAACGCAACTCCTCCTCTCCCTGACAAACACACAAAGTATGCTCTCTTTCGATCTCTTTTAACCCACAGCTTCAGAGAAGGGATCGCCTGCAGATGGAAGTTGCATGGTCACCTCACATCCAACCATTCATGATGCTTTGGAGAGCTGCCACTTTCCGTAGAACCCGTGGGTGTGTAATCCAGAGCACGGGCTTCTATTATTATTATTATTATTATTATTATTATTATTATTATTATTATCTTTAATTATTTAATTAAAAAAACCCACAATTTAATAATGTATTAAAGAAATAAAGAGGAAACAGTACAATTACAAGAAAATTCAAGTTAAACACACATTCAAAGATAAAATTTGGGTCACTGTATTTATAATCCCTATGGAAAATAAAAATTACTATTGATTTTGGAGGGCAGTAACATGTCTTTGTAAAAAATTTTTATTAATGCTTTGGTTCTAATCCAGGATGCAGTGGAGCATGTTCAAATCTACTATAATTAAGTTTGCTTCAATGCATGCTGGTGCATCAAGCATCTTCTCCAACTGCTCCAGATCCACAGAAGCATTCCCAGTTTCTGTTTGGATCCAGTCATGTCCTGCATTCCCTCTCCAGAACAGAGGAGGATGAGCAGGCCAAGCCTCTCCATGACTGCTGCTGCCAGCCTTCTCCCTTTGGCAGCTTGGAGTGGCTGCTGGGGGGGGGGGGAAGCAAATGCTATTCTAGGCTGCAGGTGAGTTCCCGTTGCTTGGTCTCTGCTCCTGCCAACCTAGTAGTTCAAAAGCACGTCAAAGTGCAAGTAGATAAATAGTAGATACCTTCTGGTGGGAAGGTAAACGGCGTTTCCGTGCTCTGCTCTGGTTTGCCAGAAGCGGCTTAGTCATGCTGGCCACATAACCCGGAAGCTGTACGCTGTTCTCCCTTGGCCAATAAAGCGAGATGAGCACCGCAACCCCAGAGTCGGTCACGACTGGACCTAATGGTCAGGGGTCCCTTTAAATTTACTATTCTAGGCTGCATCCACAGAAGTAAAGTGATCAAGGGAAGTAATAGTCCCACTCCATTCTGCCTTGGTCAGACCACACCTGGAGTCCTGTGACCAATTCTGGGCACCACAATATAAGAAGGATGTTGACAAGCTGGAGCAAGTGCAGAGGAGGGCAACCAAGATGATCAAGGGGCTGGAAACTAAGCCTTATGAGAAGCAGCTGAAGGAGCCGGGTATCTTTAGCCTGGAAAAGAGAAGACTGAGAGGAGATAGGACAGTCATATTCACATATCTGAAGGGCTGTCACGTGGAAAGTGGAGCATGCTTGTTTTCTCCTGCTCTGGAGGGTAGAACTCAAACCCATGCCTTCAAGTTACAAGAAGGGAGATTCTGTCTAAACATCAGGAAGAACTTTCTGATGGTAACAGCCATTCAACAGTGGAACCGTCTGCTTTGGGATGTTGTGGACTCTCTTTCCTTAGAGGATTTGAAGCAGAATTTGGATGGTCATCTGTCATGGATGCTTTCGGGGCTTGGACTAGATGACCCTTGCTGTGCCTTTCAGCTCTACAGTTCTATAATTCTATAATTTATTACTACCACCCTTCTAAGTTCCCTCCCTTAACGAAGTTATACAAAAATGGCATATCTATGTAATCAAAAGACATATATCAACTAAAGCAAATTGTTGTTGTTGTTGTTTAGTCGTTTAGTCGTGTCCGCCTCTTCGTGACCCCATGGACCAGAGCACACCAGGCACTCCTGTCTTCCACTGCCTCCCGCAGCTTGGTCAAACTCATCCTGGTAGCTTCGAGAACACTGTCCAACCATCCCATCCTCTGTCGTCCCCTTCTCCTTGTGCCCTCCATCTTTCCCAACATCAGGGTCTTTTCCAGGGAGTCTTCTCTTCTCATGAGGTGGCCAAAGTATTGGAGCCTTAGCTTCTTGATCTGTCCTTCCAGTGAACACTCAGGGCTGATTTCCTTAAGAATGGAGAGGTTTGATCTTCTTGCAGTCCATGGGACTCTCAAGAGTCTCCTCCAGCACCATAATTCAAAAGCATCCATTCTTCAGTGATCATCCTTCTTGATGGTCCAGCTCTCACTTCCATACATCACTACTGGGAAAACCACAGTAGTACAAATATTACCATAAAATAAATAAAAGTAGCACAAAATTGTTGGGCAGGGGCAAGGACTGACGAAAACTTTGGGGGAGATTTATTCCTGTCCTTCCACCATTTACTCACCTTATTGCAATATGGACAGCAGGGTCACCTTTCATACCTGCTTGGAGACTCCACTTTTAGTATGAAGGCAGTGCAGTGCAGCAGTTAGAGGCAGAACTGGCCCACCCACAAGGCAAGGTGAGGCAGTTGCCTCAGGCAGCAGATCCAGCCTCCTCTCTGCAGCACTCGCCTCCCCTTCCTCCTCCTCCACAGCTGGCCTCCGCTTCCCTCCTCCAGCTGCGGTTGGCCTTGGAGGAGAAGACATGGCAGCGTTGAGCAGTGGAAGGGTAGAGGGCCAAGAAAAAAGCACACCAAGAACTCAGGCCTATGTAAGTTTCAATAGTGGAAGTGGTCCCCACTCACAAGTCAATAGTCAATAGTAGCAAAAATATGTATTCTGACAAGAATTACAAACTCAAATAGAGATTACAAACTCTAACAGAGATTATTACAAACTCATAAAGATATGTATAACACAACAATTTGTTGCAAAGATTTTTTCTTTTTCACTCGACAATAATGTTGTTTATTTATCAGTTTGCAAATGGAGACTCCATTTCAATCATAGAACAGAAGTCAGAAGTCAGTTATGGATTAGAAACCAGGACAGGGCCCTGTTTTGATGTATTCACCTTCATCAGCTGGAAGTATCAAATATTACATGAAAATACACTTAGATTCTAAATTATTATAAATTATAAAACAATCATAGATTATAAAACAGTATTATATACCATTCGGTTCCTTACCTAATTTTTAAAGGGTCGTGTAAGTTTGAAGACTTTCGGATAAATATATCCTGTTACTTCGTTTCTCAGGGATAATAATGGTAAATAATCAATATTAATAATAATTACATGTGTTGCTTTTTTCTTGGTATATTTAACAACAAGAACTCCAACTTATTTAAGGGGAGAGGGCCAGGCACAGAGGAAGCCGTCGTGGCTGGGACAGGGGGAGGCAGGCAGGTGAGGAGGTGAGTACCAAGGGATGGATGATGAGGCTGTTGGGGGGGCAGAGAAATGTCCTCAGCTGCCCAGGGTTAGAGGGCTGGACCAGAACTGGATGAGTTTTTCAGCTCTCCAGTCAATCAAGCAGCTGCCTCTCAGTTTAATTGTAGCCCACGGAGTCTTGTGGGGATGAAATGGGCTGGAGCAGGTGAGGAAGTGGAGTATAGAAGCATCTAATCCACCCTGAGCAATTTGGAGGAACGACAAGGTGTTGTGGGTTTTTAAAAGTAATAATAATGTAAAACAACATGGTTGTCTTCCTTCTCATCAGCATAAAATATATTCAACTTCTTCTTTTTTTAAAATCACATTTGAGCCTGCCTTTAGGTTGCAGCACCAGTATAAATCCATGGTAAGGAGTTTTTGGTCTGTTTTTGGGTTGTGCAGTTTTGTACCTCAACTACTTGTTTATGGTTCCGCAGCATCAGAAACAGAACTACAGTCGCCCCAGAGGCAAGAGGGTGAGATCCTGAGGCCACAGATGTTAGTGCTGAGTCAAAGGCAGTGGTGGTGAAAGAGCCAGAAATCACAGCACAAAAGCCAGAAACATCAGAGTCTATTGCTATCTGGCGACAGTCCCAGCTTGACTTTTCTACGAAGCCTCTAGTCCCTCCAGGTTGGCAGGAGCCAATGGCTCAGTTGGGGCAGGCAGAGGCTCTCTGGAGCCCAGAAACCCCTCTCAGCTCAGGGAACCATCTGACTCGCCCGCCAGAGGCACAGGTCCTACATTGTGCCCATTACATGGTCAGCTGTTAATTAACTTTTCAGACGGAGGGAACCAGGCATTTATCACTACCCAAAAAGTGGGTTGTTGGTTTTTTAAAAGAACATTTTCTTAACTAGAATGCCTTGGGTAAATGCTTCACTATGTGTTATGTACAGGTTTTCTGGAGTTTGCGCCTACACAGCTAATAGAGCTGCAAGTTGCCTATCTGAGAGTATGCTTTCATGGATTTCCAAATGTGGAACCAGGCTGGCTCCCTGAGTTCAAAATTGAACTGGGCAACCGACTTCAGAACTCTGTCTGCATGGAAAGTTAATTCCCTCCTGATGCTGCTGAAGGAGCCGTAACGGAGCCCTCGCCCAAGTTAGGACAAAGAGTGATCAGCCCAAGCTGAACTATTTTTCAAAGCATTCTTACATTTCTCTTTTTAGTAGCCTATCCGAGATGAAGAGGGGGAAGGGTCAAATCATATAATCAGAGCCAAAGGAAAAGGGAACACCCTCTGTTGCTTAAAAAAGGAACATTTAACACTTATGTGTTCCATGCTTTACAGTTTTGGTTGACTGAAACTTGTTTACAGTCCCTGGAAGAAAACTCACATTCTAAAGACTTTAGAATTATGCCCAGGATTGCTACATTTCTAAAGTCTTCAGTGTGTTTTTTGAATTAGCTCATGAGTGATATGCTGAGACCTAAAAGCAGAAAGAAAAATCACCTCAATTTCAAGCACTGAAAACACAAGAATTTGTGTCCACAATATCAAGCTCCCCCCCCCCTTTTACCTTTTTCAAAATGTCTGTGGGGTAACAGTCATAAGAACATAAAGAATGTGGGAATGTTCAGGGAGACAGGAGAGGATATATTGTTTAATAATATCCTTCCTAACTTGTGTTAGCAAGTTCTATAACTCAGCAGAGTTTTATCATTCCCCTTTTTAAACTGCACAACAGCTAGCTTGTTGCAGGCTAGTTTTAGCCTTTCAGTATAAGATTCCTGATAATTCCCTTATACATAGCTGTCAAGTGTCCCTTATTTGAAGGGACAGTCCCTTATTCCAGCGCCATGTCCCGCTGCTGTCCCTTATTGATGGATGTCCCTTAAATGTCCCTTAAATGATGTCCCTTAAATTTCAAAGGAAGCAGCTCCTCTCCCTCCGTCCCTGCCGGCCAGGGAGGAGGAAGGCTCCAACTGTGTTGCTTGGCTGTGTTGCTCAACCAAAAAGAAGTCTAAGAACGACTGGGGGGGGGTGGAGCTTGCATGCCTTGTGTGTGGCTAGTTAATGCAAGCTGAGGGGTTTTTTGAATGCTGGACGCCATTTTGTTGCACATGCTGCTGCAAACTTTACAGTGCAAAGCCAGGCCAGGGAGCCATCTTAAGTTGAGGCTGCATAGGCCTTGTGGTGCATGTGATTCAGACTCTATTCAGTTGAATCTCTGGTTACAAAATTGGTTGGACAGTGTTCTTGAAGCTACCCAGCATGAGTTTGACCAGACTGCAGGAGGACAGGAAGACTGGAGTGCCTGGAACAGGTGAGGTTGCAGGTCCCTTATTTTGGCTGCTGGTCCCTTATTTTCAAGGCTGCTGGTCCCTTATTTTCAAATCTGTAAGTTGACAGCTATGCCCTTATATCCTTCTTAGAAAGAATAGACACACTACAATCTTGTGTAAAAAGTATAGAAGTAGTTTACTCATATTCATTCAGTTCACAGATGGATGCCTGAAGGCAGACTTAGGTTACAAAAGTATATACACTTGGAATCTATCCCATAAGCAGATAGTCCCTTTGTGGTCTGCTGACTGGAAGCCAACAGGGCATCTCTAGCTAAAGAGATGTTGCTTCTTCAAGGAATGGAGTCAGAGAGAGAGGGCTTTGTCCCAGGTCCTTTTGTCACCTAGACAGGTAAGGTCACGCCCATCTCTAGTCAAGTGTAGAGGAAGTTTGTCTCAGCCTAGGAGGAAACAGGAAGTTTTCTACTGGCTGTTCCAAACATCCTTCTTCATGTCCACTCTAGGAATGTTGTACTTGACTGCTATGTGTTTCACACCCCACAAAGAAGAGCCTGTTGGATGAGGCCCAACTAGTCCAACCTCCTGTTCTCAGAGTGGCCAACTAGATGCCTGCAGGAAACCAGCAAGCAGGATCCAAGCACAAGAGTCCCCTCCCCTCCTGCGGTTTCCAGCAACTGGAATTTGGAACTAGCCATCATGGCTGGTAGGCTTCCATAGCCCTCTCTCCTCCATGAATTAGTGCCATCCTCCTTTAAAGCTATATAAAGCTGTCCCTGCATTCTGTGGCAGTGAGCGCCATGCAGTTCCATGCAAGAGCTGCATGGAAAAGGACTTTCTTTTCTCAGTCCCAAATCTTCTGGCATTCCAGCAGGAGCCTCTGGGCTGTCGCTCAGTGACTGAGCGTCTGTTTCCCAGGTTCAACCCCAGCGTCTCCAGATAGGACTGGGAAATATCTGCTGCCTGAATGGTCTCCCTCCTTGGAGTTTTCAAAGCAGAAGTTGGGTGGCTCTCTGTCATGAGGTTCTCTGGATGACCCTGGATGACCCAACTCTACAATTCTGAGATCCTATGACATCCTGGACCGACTGGTCTGAATCAATATAAGGAAGCTTCCCGTGTCCCTTTGTTGTTGATGCTTTTTACTACATTATCTTTGCAATGCCACTTTTGCAGATTATTTGTCTTTGCAAATGTTTTTTATTTACCATAGCCCATCTTTCTTTCATCGTGAAACTAAAGGTGGCATAATTTGAAAGGGAGCAGGCTCTCTGTTCTACTTGGATTGGATCAAATATTTCCTGCATTTACGAGGGGATTGGAAAAACTCAGAACACAAATTCAGGTCTCAGAAAATTGTTGCGCTTGTCAGCTCCCCACTCTCAAAACACCTCCTCTCCTCTCCTTACATTGAAACTGGCTCTCTGAAATAGCAGGTTCAGAGTTATCCAGTCTCCCTCTCTCCTCTCTGTTGCCCAATTTTGTTGTCTAATTTTGCTGTGGGGCACAAGGGACTATGAGTGATGCAGTTTTCTCTAGGGCTCTTGCAGGCCAAATTGTTATATACTGATTTTAAGTGTGAGAGAATATGTGCTATTGCACATGGTGTTGTGTGTGTTTTTTTAAAATCATTCTTCAAGCTTAATTATTTCAAGTGATGTTGCAACAAATACAGGAGTGAGCCAGAAAGCAGCCACAGGATCATAAAGGGAGGTGGGGGGAGCACTTCAGAGAGGGTGATTTTGGGAGACTGAGCATGTTTAAGTTCCTACCATCTATTGCCTGGCTGTTCTTGTTCAAGAGCGCAATAAGGCCTACTGTCTCCATGTCAGCTTCCTGCCCACAACTCCAAAGACTATGGAAATGGGATACTCACAGTCTGCACTGGCATTCCAACCTGGGATCTGGTGCCTCGGAACTGGGGCTAGGGGTATTAATGAACTCTGAGTAATTTTAATATTTCCAAGTGATATGGAATATACCGTATTTTTCACCCCATAGGACGCACTTTTTCCCCTCCAAAAATGAAGGGGAAATGTGCGTGTGTCCTATGGGGTGAATGCAGGCTTTCGCTGAAGCCTGGAGAGCGAGAGGCATCGGTGCGCACCGACCCCTCTCGCTCTCCAGGCTTCAGGAAGCTCTCTGCAAGCCTTGCAAGCCTGGCGGGAGTTCCCGCGGGCTCACAAGGCTCGCGGACAGCAGCCTGCAGCCCCAGCGAGTGTCCGCAAGCCTTGCACGCCCGGCGGGAGGTCCTCTGGAGGGCTCCCCATGCTTCGGGCGAGTGTCTGCAAGCCTTGCGCGCCCGGCAGGAGCTCCCGTCGGGCGCGCAAGGCTTGGGGCGGCAGCCTGCCACCCAAAGCACGCGGAGCCCTCTGGAGGGTGCCCCGTGCTTCAGGCAGGCGTGTGCAAGGCTTGGGGCGGCAGCCGGGGCTGGGGGGGGGAAATAATTTTTTTTTATTCATTCCCCCCCCAAAAAAACGAGGTGCGTCCTATGGGCCGGTGCGCCCTGTAGGACGAAAAATACGGTACGTGCACTGGACAATTGAAACAGATTGTCTCTCCATAATATCCTTTATATATAGTTCAACTAAAGTTGCAAGGGACTTGTCAGAAACAGGGAAAATGTAGAACTGTATATTGGGAGTGTCTTTGGTTCCTTTATTATCGTGGATATTTTATTGAGTTCCAAATGGGTCATGTTTTAATGACATTATTCCCCCCCACCCCTTTTCCTGTAGTGGGAAAGAACATTGATGACAGGAACATTCTTTGATGCTTCAGTCTGAGGTAAACAAAGCTACGCACAAACATAAACTCACTGTTGGTAAATCAGATTTTAAAAAATGCATGCAAAATGTGTTCCTTATCAGCTGCCAGCAACACAAATCTGATT
Source organism: Podarcis erhardii (assembly GCF_964252035.2). Lineage (NCBI taxonomy): Eukaryota > Metazoa > Chordata > Lepidosauria > Squamata > Lacertidae > Podarcis > Podarcis erhardii. Next base: position 134,394,797 of record NC_138497.1, on the reverse strand, counting down.
TTGATCATGATAGCATTTTAACTGTGCTGCTGCATCGTAGGGCACTTTATCCACCTGTGATCTGGAAACAGAAAAGTCACAAGAGGCAGGCAGGCCCTTCTCAGAAAGGATGTTTCAGACAAAATCCCCCTTTCAGCTAGTGCTGATATGGTATCAGATCAGGGTGCCAAAGCTCTGGTAATCTCACAGAACAAGGAGGAAACAGAGAAACAAAAGCATGAAGCCTTTTACCAGATGAATGTAGTGGAAGGAATCCTACAGACTTTCAAATTCTGTTTTGTTTTTGCTGAGAACATCTGCATCTGAAAGAAAACTTCATAAAGTATCAAGGCTTGTAACTTTCAAAGCTTATAACCACTAGAATGAAAGGAGATCGCGGTATATTTTCACATACTCGGCTGTGCTAAATTGTGATTTGCTTACTGTTTTTATTACTGTAAAACTGCAATACCTCTTTGACAGTGGGACAAAAGGAATGTGCACACACTCTAGGAAGCAATACCTCTTTCACACTTCCTTTGACTCTCAAAACAACTATTATTTGCCTCCAGCCTAATTGCTCTAATTAGGGATGTACTGACACAATCAGTTTTTGGTTTTTTTAAGAGTTGAGCAGGCTCATTAATGGTCATTGTCTGAAATAATCCTCTCCGACTTCTTTAACTGCCATTGATCAGGCAGAAATATGTGCTGAGAAATATTTCTTATTTGGATGCAGGAAACCCATCTTGACTTGCTGTTCTGACGTAATATTTGTGTTTAAATTTGCTCTCAAACTCAACTGGATGTTGCTTTCATCCATGGCAGCCACCCTGACAGCAGCCATGGGCAATTTCTGAGAAAGCAGAAGTGAGGACAATGTGGAGGGGGGAATAGAATGAGGATACAATGAACCAGGGAAATGGCAAAGGATGGGCATGGTAGATTCATGCTAGAAGTGGTTTTGGAGGGATTTCTTGCTTGCTTGCTGTACCGGGACATGTGCAGAATAGATGCCCTGATTCAGAAAGCTCTCCTTGCTACAGCAGCTGATAATATAGTTGAGGAGTGTGTCTGGGTGGAGGAGCCAGACCATTCCCAAAGTGTCTCCCCTATGGATTGTTCTTCTTGCCTGGCCAACTATCCCAAGAGTTCCTCAGTTCATGATGCAATCCCTCAGGTGTGTGCTGTGCTTCTTTTGGCAAAGCTGTGCAGGGGCTGTAGCCCAGGTGCCCTCACAGCAAAATAGGACACCCAGTCTGCCTTTCGACTGTTGCCAGTGCATCCGCAGGACTTTAGTTTGTTGGTCTTTACAAGTCCATGCCAATGAGTTGTGTTGACTCTTGTGCTGCCTTTGAGATGTTGAGCACTTTCCTAGAGGGAGCAAGGTAGGCAGCTTCCAGGTGACCCACCCTCTGGGCAACTTTCTGTTGGCAGGTAAAATGGGTTTGGGGCTGTCAGGGCTGCCTCTAGGTCCCAGCTCACAGAGGACCAACGCCAGGCTGATATTATGTACAAAAGTCTTTATTGAAGTATAGTTTCCATTTTAAAGCCAGAGCGTGCAACCCTATGTCTAGACTCTAGATCGGCGAAGTCCTATCTGAATCACTTCCCCTTCCGCACCAGTTTAAGATCCTAGCCCTGCTCCACCTTCTGCGCTGCTCTCTCCTCCTCTGGGTCCTCCTGCCCTCTGGGGCATTGCCCTTCCTGGACTCTTCCGATGCTGAGTCGCTTAGCTCCTCCCCTTGCCTCCGGCGTGCTTTAGGACCCGGTTCCCAATCCTCACTCTCTGCTGTCCCGCGCTCCTGTACATTTGAACTTGCTTCTCGCGCCAACCCAGTGACCTTTCTCCTAACCGTTACACTGCTTCTATCACTGCTTCCCTCTTCCGTGACACTGGCCGGATCTGACCTCCCCTCCGTTGTACGACTCTCCGAGGAAGGCGTGGTCAGCTCTGCCTCGTCTTCTCTCCCTGGTGGGGGAAGTACTGGTCCCGATGCCTGGGACCCTCCCCCCCCCCACTCTGCTCTGGTGGGGAAGCTGGTCCTGATCTCCAACTACTACTCTGGGAGTCCCTGCTGCCCCCTTGCTCCTGGGGCGTTCCCCTTGGGACCCCCCTACCCCTGGCCACTGGCGCTCCCTTCTGTGAATCTTCCGATTCGCTGGAGAGGCTTATGGAATCCCTCGGACCACTGTCTCCTCCTACACTGCCCTCTGATTCCTCGCCCTCGCTCTCCATTTCCCATCTTCCCTGTGCCTCTGCTCCTGAGCCCCTGACAGGGGCGTTCAGCAAAAGCCTGAAAGACAGTCATGATATTGGGTACTCATGTTCCTGAAGGTGCAAAGGTTAGCCCCCAACACTATGGCAATGCATTTCCCAGCAAGTCCCAGGGTTTCTCTGACCTTTGCAACTCAAGTTGGAAAGCCATTGGGAATGACATGCTGATCCATTACATGCTCCTTGCTGTTTCCTATTGCCAACAAAACATGGCCCAGAGTTGGTCAGAGTTCAAATCCACCTTATTCCAGGTAGCCTTCTCACTGGCTTTCTTTGGTGCCCTTTGGGTGGTGGGGGCTCACCATTCCATTGAGGGGCAAAGGCTAGGGTGTCACCACCCACCAGAGGGGCCTGTTTCTGCTGTTCCAAAAGTGACCAGAAAGCAAAAAGCACCACTTTGTTTCTGTGGTCACTGCCCACAAACGGCCTGAAGGGAAGTGACCATGTAGCAAACATACAGGGCCAGATGGAACTGAATAGCTGCACTGGCAGGAGATAGAGCAACGAGTCCCACTAGCGCAATGGGACTTCCCCTGTCTCCTCCCCCAAATTCACCCTGGGGAGTCGAGAGATGCCCCAGAACAGAACAAGGGGGAGGACAGGGCAGATGGCTCTGTTTGGCAAGCAGTGCTATTTTTCTAGGGAAAGAGGTGTGGAGCTCACCACAAACAGCTCCCCCGTTCTCTTAGAATGACAATGGCGCCCACCTGAGAGGGGCCGGAACGGAGATCTGGTGCGTTTGGGCTGAAAAAAGCCCTGCTGGCAAGCATTTCTGCTTGCATTTACAGAGCAATCATCTTAACGGGATGTCAAACTCCATTATTACTCTCGATTCAGATGTGGCCTGCAAGTACACCAAGTGGGTGGAAGAAACATGTGTGCCTCCCTCAGCTCTTTGGAGAGGGCAGGCAGGATAAAAATGTATCAAATGCATACCAAATGAATAATAGCAGCACTCTCTTCTTTTTGCAGTCAGGGTGCTGCCCCCATAGATTAACCTCAAAGCAGGTGAGCAAATGGTGTCCCCCCCCCCACTTTATATTTTATTCAGTGTGTTAGTCCCTTGGAGACAAGTTGTCCCGTTGGCTCAGGCCCTGGTGGAAGGAGGGAAGCTCAAAAGGAGATGATTCAACTGGCACCTTTCTCTCACTTCCACCCTCCCTGGTTTCTGGCAAGACAGAGACCACGGCACCGACTGGCCCACTGAACTTCTTCCCACTTTAACAAAGGCAACTTTAACAAAGGCCCACTTCCCCTGGCAGCCTTCAGGCCAAGCAACTCTTTCAAGAGATGCCCCTTTCTTCCTCCCTGTAACAGTAACTCTGGAGGCTACAGGACCATGTTTCAATGGCATCTTCTGGGCAGAGGAATTTAGAATCGCACTGAAGGATAACAGCAAATCCCAATTCCAGCACAAATTGAGAAACTAGGGGAAATGAACAAAATTTATGTCCAGAACAGTTCTTGGACATGACTGAAAAGACATTTCTCCGGGACATTTGAATTATCATCCTGAAGTGGATGGGATGGAAAGGTAGAGTGACAGCATCACCCTGTGGAGAAATAGGACCATGCCAAGCCAACGTGGTGGAAAAACAAGGAGGAGCATGTTCTAGCCATGGGCTGCGTGGCTCCCTCCCCCGTCCCCAGGCTCCCCATTGTAGCACACATTTTGCAATATTCTCTCACCAAATGTAATCACAGCTCTTCTGAGATTTCATCAATCTACAGTATACATTCACATATTTCACTCGGTGCATATATTTTATCTAGGGAATGCTATTTGGCTGAGATGGCTGTCCAGATGTTTTCTGTTGACATTTTTATTTCTGCAGAGCTAAAAGGGACATTGGTTAATGGTATGTTAATAAACAATATAGATCAGCTAAGGAATTAAGAGTATATAGCTGTAGTGAAGAGGATGCACAGCTGTAAGAGAAGCACCGAACAGGATGTACTCTGCCATTTACATTATTGCACGTTCAGATGGAACAAACAGGAATAACAATTTTGCTCCTCTAATGCAACTTCTTAGCTCACATCCAGAAAAAAAAGTTCTCTGTTTCTGATTATTTAATTTTCTAGAAATAAAAAGACAACAAGATGTATCCAGGTTATTAACAACAAAACCCACAATTCTAAGTGTGGTCTTGGAATGCAGTCAAGACTAGCCTTTAATAAAGAGTTACATTTCACAAATAAAAACAGCAGCAAGTTTGGACTGGGAAAATATGTCATTTTCTCATTCTGTCCGCATATTCTTAGAATTATGCAGGGACCTAGAGGGGAATTCACTGTAACTCCCTGTGTGCTTTTGAGGGATGACAATTGAATGATATGAGGACAAAACCACTATATGAAACTCCGGGAACATTCAGCAGATTTGGGCAAAAAAGTGGGTGCAACTAAAGTCAGCACCTCCAAAAAACATGATTTAGCATGGATTTATTTATTTAAATAATTCATCACCCACATTTTGAGAACCATGCACCCCAAAGCAGCTCACAACATTTGCAAAACACAATCCAAGTCCAAATACAATATAAAACTATTTTAAATTTTAATTTTGTAACACCGAAAGTTGTAACTAGCGGCAAAGAACTAAACTAAAGCACAGCAGCAGTAAAGCTCAGCCACACCTGACATGGGGACTGAGTTCAGGCATTTCGCTAAGCCGCAGTGCAGCATGACATGAACAAGCCGACTCAAGCGTCAGGTGTGCAGGCTCCCTGCTTCTCCTTCTGTGACCCTGCAGATGGGAACTGGCTTGCCTTTTAATGGGAGTGCAGGGCTTTATAATTTTTATTTTTCATAGGTTATGGTGAAGGCTTGGGATCTTTTTAGTCAAGGAAACCCATTGGGACAACTCTGGGTTTTCCTGTTCTGTTCAGAATGGCAGTGGCCCAACCACCCTTGTGCACATTGGCTGAGCATTAATGGCAGAAGGGGTTGCAGCAGGAGCACATCTGTAAACACATCTGCATCTGCCAGCCACATGCCCTCCTCCTAAGGGAACCCATGTTGACCAAGGTGTACTCTCAACTTCGCATGCCAGCTGCCCGTGGAGGGACACTTCTCTGGTTCCATCACAGCAACTCAGCTCATGAGCAACCATGTCATGAAACCTTCTCCAGTGCTAAAGCTTGAGGAACAGCCATTGCTGATGCATGAGGGGGATTGTGTGTGTGTGTGGGGGGGTGACATTCTTCTCCCCAGAATGAAACACATTTGCTTGCTAAAGAGAAGGCACCAAGAAGACAAATGAATCTAACTGTAAGTTACAGATGCCATGGGGGAGCACATAAAGGAAAACACATGCAAACAGAGAATGGTGCTGGTTTTGGTTTTCTAATTTAAGACCACTCAGTCAGATGGTTTAAGGAATAAATTTGTTGCTGCCTGGGGAAGGAAATCTTCAAAGGCACTGAATTTCTTAGAAGGAAATATGGACCGCATAAATTGGTTTCAATATATGGGAAAGGAAGCAACAGAAACCAAACCCAATCATATGTGGAAAATATTACGTTGAGTCACTGCAGCGTGAGAGGCCAGCGGATAGTTGTTATGGCAGTTTTGCTTTCATCCCAAGTTCTAGAAAGAGAAAGCATAATCTTCTGATCCAGTCTTTCCAGGTCCTAAGCTTTCCCTGTCAGAGACCGAGAATAAAGATTCAAGGAAAGAATTGTGGAGCAAAGAATGAAGCTGAGCATGTGTGTCAATTGCAGTCGTTACACTAGTTTAGGTGCAATTCTGATCATGAATTTAATTCTTCACCTATTTACTTGTACAGCGCCATCATGCAGAATATTCAAGAATGTTCAAGATGAATGTTCAAGAAACAGGACTGTGGCCAATCATCACACATTGATAGCAATGACTGAGAGCAGCTTTCACATGGTTCCGTCCATGTTGCCATTTCTTGGGGGGCAGTGGGGCTGGCATGGATGTGCTGCTATGCAGTCCAGTGAGCTGCCCCCAAACAGAAGCCAGTTCCAGATGCTGCTGCAATTATGGAGCTAAATTGCTGCTCTGACATGAAATAATTAACATAGGTGATGCAAATATTATTACTGAAATAATGTATATGGGTCATCTGAAATAAGCTGCATAAATAATTATTAATATTACTTTACATACAATGGGGAGTTTTCAGGCAAGAGGTCAGGGGACATCTATTTTACATGTTTTGGCAGAAGTTCTGTCTTTTAGAGGATGAGAGAAATGCCTTGTTGGAGAAGAGCATTACTTTGAACTGCAATCGCAACACAGTTCTTTGTTGCATTTCTTTAATCCCACCCTCCTTCTAAGGAATTCAGGGTTTGGTCTTTTGCCACCCCCACCCCCCACTGTAAGACAGGAGGTGCTTAGAGACACTTGGTGGAATTCCAGGTAGAGCTAAGGAGGTTGCTCCACCAGGGCAGGTGTTTCTGCTTGCCAGATGCAATGATACACCCTCACCTCCCCCTACTGTTTTGGGGGTTCTCTCAACACACATACCTGAGCTGCTGGGGAGCACTGTGGGGAGGAAGCGCCATTGCACTAGTGGGACTCATTGCGCTGGCTCCGGCTAGTGCAGCCAATCCATTGAATCTGGCCCATTGACCGTGGCTGGCCCTACCAATAGGCAGAGTGAGGTGGCACCTCAGGCAGCAGGTGCTGGAGGTGAGACTGAAGCCGTTGTGCCTCTCACCTTTCCTTCTGAGCCACACACTTCTCCTTGGTTGGAGATCACTGTTGTCTCTGCTGTACAGCCTGACCTACCCTTCTAAGCCAGCCTGCTTTGCTCAGGTGTAGTAGAGCACCCTGTCCCAACCTCTTGGCTGAAGCCAGATTCAGCTGCTGGTCCACCTGGCTGAAGCAGCTGCCTTGGGTGGCAGAATCCCGTGGGGCAGGGGCTTCTGCTGAGATGTCATGAGAACTCCATGAGATCTCAAGAGATCTTGCTGGAAGCCATCACCACACAACCCTGGTAAGTGTCCTGAACCCCAGCATAGGTAAAGGTAAAGGGGTCCCTGACCATTAGGTCCAGTCGTGACCAACTCTGGGGTTGAGGCACTCATCTCTCTTTATTGGCTGAGGGAGCCGGCGTACAGCTTCCGGGTCATGTGGCCAGCATGACTAAGCCGCTTCTGGCGAGCCAGAGCAGCGCACGGAAACGCCGTTTACCTTCCTGCCAGAGCAGTACCTATTTATGCTTTCAAACTGCTAGGTTGGCAGGAGCTGGGACCGAGCAACGGGAGCTCACCCCGTCATGGGGATTTGAACCGCTGACCTTCTGATTGGCAAGTCCTAGGCTCTGCGCCACCCGCATCCCACGAACCCTGACATACCCAGAGGTGCTCACAGCCCCAAGAGCAACACTAGAGAGGAGGCAGACCGTCCAAAGGGTCAAATATTGGTCCAGGTCCAATACAATGAGCAAGGTCCAAAGTCAATCCGCAGAGTCAGGTTCTGCCCTCTGCAGAAGATCCAGGGTTGGAACACCTGGGGTCAGCCCCAAAGTCACAGTCCAGTGAGGTCCCCAAAGCAGCCAAGTTGTGCTCCAGCAGCGGAGAAAGTTGAGCAGACACAGTGCTTCTGCCTTGTGTCTCTTTTTCTTCTGCCCAATCTTATTTGACATATCTGAGTGACCACCAACCCCTTCCTTGCTGTCCTGCCAGCTTCGGCTGGTGCGGGGGTGGCAGCACCTTCCCACCTCACCTCAGGTGGCAAAATGGGACAGGCCGCCCCTGCCCCTTGGCTTCCGTACATGGAATGGGAGGGTGCCACATTGTCCACATTGTCTGCAACTAGTCCCAATAGTGACTGGCTTGAGGACACCCAGCAAGCTTCCACAGCTAGGCAGGGATTTGAACCAATGTGGTTGTGTGTGTGTGTTTGGCCACCCCCAGTTCCTTAAACAAGAACAATTATTCACTAAATCTTTTGGGGATAGAACAAGTTACAATATAATTTAATTACATGACTGCAGACTTAGGTTAAGCATCGTGGGAAGAAAATTATTAACAATTTAGTAGTGGAAGAATTTGTAAAGGGAGATTGTGCCCCCACCTCTTGCCGTAAAAAAACCTTAGTCAGCCTTTGCTGGGATACTTTTTAAGTGTGGGTGGCTTGCCTAAGGGTTGGGATAAGTTTCCAGAGTTCTGTTCTAACACTTTAACCACAGACTCCAACTGCTTTAAAAATCCTCCCTTCTCCTCTGGGAATAATGGGAACTGTTGAGTCTGACAAGGAATTCCTTATCAAACAGCAATTCCAGGGACTCTGTGGACTCTGTATTAAACAGATAGAAGTTTTTAATGTAGTTATACACTTATATCTCTTAACATTTTAAAGTATAAAAATATACTTCTCCCACAATATGAGAACCAAGCTCATATAGTGAATGACGTAATCTTTTAAAAACACATTTCACAGAGGAAACTTTGGAATAATTTATTTCAAGCTCTACATTAATTTGTGCCTTCTAGACTACATTTCCCTTAACAGAGAAATAGCAGCTTGGCCTGAGCAGTGCCAAGATTTCAGTGGCTTCATAGGCTCTCCTTTGCTCTTATTTTTGTCCTACATCTTTCAGACACAAATTTCAGATATGCTGAAGTTGTTTTATAAAGGTGAACTTGGAATAAACCAGCTTTCTTTTAGCCTAGGTGTATATCTGGCCTGTTCAACTTCTCTTGCAAAGCTGTTTTCATTATCTGCAGTGGAGGGAATCTAGGGATGGAGGGATCCATCAGTTTCTGTGTTGTGTCAGTTGGGCACGCTACCCCCAATTCTGTCCTGGTTCTACATCATTCGGCAGGGCTTTTTTTTAAACACACACACACACACACAACATTTTGCATTGTTTTTGTATGCTTATTATATGTATTTTGGTATCTTTTATGCACTAAGACCCATACCAAAATACTGGGAGAATGTGCTTGCAATATTCCTATTATTCTGGGAAGTATGAATCAGATCAGCTAACTTTAAATTATGGCTGAACAAAATCCTCAAGCTTCCCGACGTGATGCTATACAATTATCTACAAATTAACATTTCCACTAATTTAAGCTATACAATGCAAACAGTACAGTCCCTTGGTTTGGTGGTTGAAACTCACAAACCATTTAGTCTGGAAAGATTCTGTCATAAACCTCATGAGACTCTCAATATGACTAATCCAGCACACTGTGGGCTAGCTCAAATTCCTTAATATTCTGAAAAACAACTTTTAGATTGTTGCATAAATCAAACCATCTGGAGCATAGTTAGAAGGACAATTCGGATGCTGCACACTAGGGAGCAGCTAGGAAACTGTGTTCAGGATCGCATCCTATGAGAAAAAGTAGAAAAGAGGGGGAAGAGGTCTCAGTCAGGTGGAAATGTGCAAGGTTCTTTGGACTATAATTTCCAGGGCTGATATTTGCAAGCAAACCAGAGAACTCTCTTTCCTTTCTGCTTAAAAAGCAGCGGGACACCAGGAGAGAAGTTCCCATCTTGGATGTTTCTCTACTGGCACTAACGTGAGCATTTCATAGAGAGCAGAGATAATGGAAAGGCCTCTGTTCCTATAGGAAACACGACTTCAACCAACTTCTCTGATATGCCAGCACTGCCTTCAGCTTTTCTATTGGGAGCAGACTCCTCCATGTGCAATAAGTATGGAGGGTGAAGGCAGGGTTTCAAGAACAGGCTTCTGCATATACAATATATAGCCTCTGCGTGCATTATCTGTATACCCAGGGGTCATTTGCCTTTACCTCTTTACATTATCTGTAGCTTCAAAAATGTATGATAGAGTGCCTGGAAACAAAGCCTACGTACATACAGATCATATATATGTATCACTGTGCAGAAGAGCCAATCGAGGCCTGGCAGGTCACAGAAGGACAGTTCAAATGACTCCAGAGCCTCGCAGGGGCTGGTCACCAGCTGCAGGGTCACTGTTGAAGGAGCCAGATTTGGTTTCTGACTCAGAGTCTGCTGCAGGTGACCAGAGGGGCACTAAATCCAAAGTTGGCAGGCAGGAGCCCCTGGACCAGATCCCCCACTACCTAGAACTGGGGCCCTCACTGGGGTCTCCTCCTAGGCCTGAGGGGCTGAGTGCCTCACAGATCCAACACCACACGGACCACACCAGGCGGACCTTGTTCCATGGGCTCCTTCCCCAGACCAGAACAGCACAGTAGTGGGTGCAAACCCCACACCACCCATGCGTTTATTCACCCTGTATAGCTGTCTGCAGAAAGCTAATGCAAATACCTTTTTAGTTTCTAGCGTCATACTCAAATAACTTTTTCCAGTTCTTTAAGGGTGTCAGCAACCTTGTGGCTTAGAAAGGTCTAGTAGGCATTGTGTACTTCACTCCTGAGCAAACTTAGCAGTCATGGGATAAGTAGTTAGGTCCTCTTCTAGATCAGCAACTGGTTAACGATCAGGAAGCAGAGAGTAGGACTGGACCGTTCTCACAATGGAGGGATGGAAGAAGTGCCCCCCCCCGTATTTGTATTAAGATAAGTATTTTTTAATATGTTAAAGGGGATTGTAGCTTGTGGACACCCCATTGTCCATAGGACCTGTGCATAGTTGCTAAACAGTTAGATCACTTACTTTTGGTGACAGATAGGTAGCCGTGTTGGTCTGCCATAGTCAAAACAAAATAAAAAAATTCCTTCCAGTAGCACCTTAAAGACCAACTAAGTTAGTTCTTGGTATGAGCTTTCGTGTGCATGCACACTTCTTCAGATACTTTTGGTGCTTATTCTCAGGGTGTTTCAAGCATTTTTTTGCTTATTCTTAAGGTTTTTCAACATCTTTGCACCAGCAGGTTCAGTTGAGTGTCAAGAACTGCTCAATTTCAAGGATCTATCATAAGAAAAAACATCATTTTTTTCATTGCACAGCACAGGGGATGAGGTTGGGTGCTGAATAAAAAGGATTGGTCTTTAAAGATATGTATTTGCTTAGCCCACATCTTTGTAAAATGTTTGCATCACTCAGAAACCATGGGTGTTACTCAGATAAAAACACCAAAAGACAAGGGATCCCTTAGGGATTGTCATAGGCACTTAATTGGCATTTAATTACCTAGTGGAAATCATGTCTTCGGACCACTGGAGCTCTCATTCCAACATTTTAGATAAAAGCTACAAATGGGTTCAAGAAAAGCTGGGGGGGGGGAGAGAGAGAAATGAACTCAAAGAATCTTAAAATAAATCTGAACATCATAATGTTACGTTTGAAAAATTAATACAAAATTGGGGCAAATGGAAATATAGAGTGAGATGTTAAGAAAATAAAATGATAGAGGGACCTTGTTAAGGTGGGAACCAAGCCTTATGGCAGCAACAGAAGATAAAGCAATGGAAACACGATTTCTCCGGCCCTCTGGACGTTTGAGATCACAGCGGCCAAAGTGAGGAATCAGCCTGGTAGTCTTTGGCCTATACATTGGGCATGTGGCAAAGGCCTGCCAAGGACAAAGCCCAGTTCCTGGAAAACATATTTATTCATGAGTAATCTCTGCAATGTCATTGGGATAACTGACATATATAAAGTCTGTCATACAATAGGCCATGGCAACTGGTTCTGTTTGAAATAAAGTAACCATAACACCAGGATTTCCACCACAAATGTTCAAAAATTGTGAATTACTCACTCTCTGCTCTAAAGTGAGTTTCAGTTAAAATATTTTAGAATTTAAAAATATAGGGTGTACCTGAATCTACAGAGATTCTGTGGGCGCTGGCTCTGGGAAGGCCATGACTCCAGCAGAGCCCCCCAGGCTCTGGTCTCCTGGGCAGCTGGGTGTGACTTTCCTCTTCCTCCTCTGGAAGACACCCTATGCCCACCAACCGTATGATCAGTCCCCCTTGGATACTTCTTCCTCCTTGCTCCCCACATTCATTCGCTTGCCATGTTGCTTTTCTCAGTACAGAGCAACACGGCAAAACCCGACCCATTGCCCTCTCTCTCCCTGCAGCCAAAATGCTGCTCCATGCTGGACATGAGTATGGCAAGTTCTTTCCTTCTGCACTTCCTATTTCACACCTTAGTCTTCTCTCCAAATCTGTCCCTGCATTTTTTAATAAAAGCATCCTTTAGAAAATTAATATTTGGTGTCACAAATAAAGGCATTACACATGCCATACAAACTCTAAGGCCAATATCAGCATTAGTAAGGATAGTGTATGATGCAACACCTCTTACTATATAAACCTACGGCATATTTCTATGATACTTTAGTACAAAACCTTTAATATCACTGTTGTATATTAAAGATTTGATGAAATATATACAGGCAGCAACCATTTTAGGCGTGATCAATTCATGTGTGTCCACCAACACCTGGTCCTTTTGGCCCCAGAAGTAGGCAGAAGAGGGGCAGAGTGGGGCAGAACAAGGGGAGGCACTCTTCGACACACACAGGGACAGGAAAAGGAATCCCCATGTGAAAGGGTTGTCACCTGTATATTAAATATTTATTTCCCTTGCGCATATATATATATATATATATATATATATATATATATATATATATACCTGTTGTTTTTGTCCATGGAGTTTTCTTGGCAGGGATACTGGAGTGGCTTGCCAGTTCCTGCTCCAGGTGGATCACGTTTAGTCAAAACTCTCTACTATGACCTGTCCGTCTTGGATGGCCCTGCACGGCATAGCTCATAGCTTCTCTGAGTTATTCAAGCCCCTTCACCACGAGAAGGCAGTCCGTATAGTTAAAGCTATGTTTTTCCCAGTAGTGATGTATGGAAGTGAGAGCTGGACCATAAAGAAGGCTGATCGCCAAAGAATGGATGCTTTTGAATTATCGTGCTGGAGGAGACTCTTGAGGAGGAGAAGAAGAAGAAGAAGAAGAGTTTAGATTTGATATCCCGCCTTTCACTCCCCTTCAGGAGTCTCAAAGCGGCTAACATTCTCCTTTCCCTTCCTCCCCCACAAGAAACACTCTGTGAGAGACTTCAAGGAAGTGTGACTGGCCCAAGGTCACCCAGCAGCTCCATGAGGAGGAGCGGAGACGCGAACCCGGTTCCCCAGATTACAAAACTACCACTCTTAACCACTAACACCACACTGGCTCTCCCATGGACTGCAAGAAGATCAAACCTATCCATTCTGAGGGAAATCAGCCCTGAGTGCTCACTGGAAGGACAGATCCTGAAGCTGAGGCTCCAATACTCTGGCCATCTCATGAGAAGAGAAGACTCCCTGGAAAAGACTGATGTTGGGAAATGTTGTTGAGGGCACAAGGAGAAGGGGATGACAGAGGACAAGATGGTTGTACAGTGTTCTTAAAGCTACCAACATGAGTTTTACCAAACTGCGGGAGGCAGTGGAAGACAGGAGTGCCTGGCATGCTCTGATATATATATATATATATATATATATATATATATATATATATATATATATTTGCTTTCGTAGATTTTCACGGGTACAGGAATGCAGGTTTTGGTGTCCTCGGGTGTCTTCCCGTGTAAAAGTTGGGGTGTCTAGGCGACGTTTCGACGAGGTCTCACTCGTCATCTTCAGGCTGGTGCTTTCGGCTTCTTGTTACTGGAACAGAGCAGGATCTCAGTGTTTGAGTTCCTATAAATACTGTAGAGGGGGTGTGGTGTATAGCCTCCAATGTTCTGGGCAGAGAGGAAGTTCCCAGGCTAGTGTGCCTTTTCTTCTTTTGTTCCTTAATTACTTGAGAGATATCTTGAGTGATTTCTTGAGTGATATCCTGAGTACCACTTAGGTGGGTCATTAGGTGTGGATTAGTTGTTAAAGTCTTTGTGTCTTGACCTCTTGAACTTTGTGAAGAGTTTTCCTGAGAAGATGGCTGTACTGTACTTAGTTGTGCTCTGGCTTGGCTTCGTGTATAGGGGCGAGCTGTGGTTTTGTGGCTTGTGTCAGCCAGATCTGTGTAGGGATTGCAGGGGGGTGCAAGGCACACTAGCCTGGGAACTTCCTCTCTGCCCAGAACATTGGAGGCTATACACCACACCCCCTCTACAGTATTTATAGGAACTCAAACACTGAGATCCTGCTCTGTTCCAGTAACAAGAAGCCGAAAGCACCAGCCTGAAGATGACGAGTGAGACCTCGTCGAAACGTCGCCTAGACACCCCAACTTTTACACGGGAAGACACCCGAGGACACCAAAACCTGCATATATATATATATATATATATGCATGAACACACACACACAAATTTATCTCCAGCATCTCAGTATCAAATATTTGAATATTTAAATGCTAGCTTATAAAAATGTGTGACTATGCAGGAATTAATTTCCTTTATAGTAGCAAGCCATCTGACCTTAAATTTGTTAAAGATTTTCTTAAATGTGTGTCTGTGTGAATGTGTGAATGACAAGGAAGGAAGTGGATAAATGGAATCCAAAAATCATATGCCTACTGTGTATGATGTTGGATTCCATTTATTCATTCCCCCCCCCTTGTAATTTTATATGATTGTATCATCCCTGCTTATTTCAAATTTCCCCTCTGTTTCCATATCTTTCTAATTAATTATTACTTTCTTGGAACCTGGCTCTGCTTCCAAGATTTGGCAAATGATATCCTTGCTATAGTATATACAGTAACTGTGTTTGAAGCTTCCTGATATTTGCCTTGCCTGGGGGGGGGCAGTCAGAGGGGGGGGCTTCGTCTGCCTTTCTCCCCATTGTTTCTTCATGGGGCTCCCCATTTCCCACCACGAGTTTCCTAGCTTGGGTTCTCACAGAGAAAACTGCTTGGGCCGAAAGGATGATGGGAGGATGGATGTAGCCAAGAGGGCGCAGAGAAGATAGGGCACTATTATTAATTAATTAATTAATTAATTAATTAATTAATTTTACAACTCAGATACATCCCCGTCCTGCCACACCCATGAGTGTGATTGCCTTAAAACAATTTTTTTGTGGAACAACGCAAGGGAAAGACACACATGGTGTGAAAGCATCATTAGAAAACATAGTAGTAGTAGTAGTAGACGAGGGTTTTTTTAAAATATAAAATAATGTTTAAAATTGGGGCTCATCTTATACACAGATAGTGCAGAGGGGGGACGGGCAATTGGTTGCAGCTGTGAGCAGGAGGTTGTCAGCGGTGATTGGGTGGGTGAATGGTGGCTGCTGTGGATTGGCTTCCGCTACATCAATTGTGCTTGCACTTGCCGGCTGCTTGTGACAATCGGGCAGACGCTTTGTGACGTATGCGATTGGCGGTTTGTCAGTCTGGTGAGTGATTTTCGCCAACCTCCCCAAAAGCTCAACAGCTCTGGGCCATCTGCCCCCATTTTCTCAAACTGGAATCCCCAAAAATACCTCTTGAAAAAAACACCTCTTGACCTCTCTTTGGTGCCATAATTGGCTGATGGGCCCATAATTTGTTTTGACCATTGGGCCATGCAAATCTCTCTCCTCTCTCCGCAAATCTATTGACTGGCTCCCCATCTGCGTCATGAATTCAGTACAGTACTTTCAAGCAGACATACTGTACAGGGAAAGTTCAGACAGGTCCGTTCCCCTGAGGTTCTTACATCTAAAATATACAACAGAGAGAGGGAAGGGAGAAACTGCCTCCTCTTCCACTGGAGCCTTGCTTAAGCAACAAGATCTCCCCGACTTTAGGCATGTCTCTGCAGCCTTGGCTATCCTTTGGTGCTGACTGATGGATTGCGCCTTGACTCTGCCTTGTGCTTTGTCCTCTGGTTCAGCCTTGGTCTTTGGGTACTGGCAGGTCCCCATGGTCCCCTGGTTTTGGCTCACTCCAGATTGCTGCCCACAGCCCAGCCCCTGCAGGACAGTCCTTCTTTGATTGTTGGCTGTAGTTTGGAATGAAGACTGAGAGGAAAAGCCAAAGGCTGTGAAACAAGGAAGAGAGGCAGCAGCATGGCTGTGTCAGCAAGGCAGGAGCTCCATGCATATGGGAGAAGGATAAAAAACTGGACACCTTCAGAAAGTTAAGGGGTTTGAGGAGAGGAGGTCACCAGGGGGCATCTAATGAGGACTGAGGCATGAATAGGGCAGAACCATGGACAAGGTTTGGATATGTAAGGAAAAGAGTCATAAGAGTGAACAGCATGGGGGGGGGTATTTATTTTGTCTTCTCCAGTAGAGTTTAGCTTGAAGCCAAAGAGATGGACATGCTGAAGCCCCACAACAGCAGCAGCTCATGCGAAGGAATCTGCGGTCGCCATGTCCTGCCAGCATAGCAAGGGAGGGCAGAATAAAATTTCCCAATCTGTTTATGGTGGGGGAAATGTCCTTTGCTTAAAACTTTTCTGTTCTGGGGTGACCCCCTCCAGATTATTCACCGGTGACACACCATTCCAGTAGGAAAAGAGCAGTAGCCAAAATGGGCCCAGCCAGTTATTTATAGTCCCTGGGAGTGTTGCCTGAATTCTTCAGAGAGTCATCCTTGCCATTTGGGATATGGGTGGGTAGTTCTTGAAATGCATGTAATGACGGCAAGGGCACAAATGCACAGTGTTATAATTCGGGTGGGTGGGTGCCACACCTTCAAGTGTTTCCTTTGCTGCATAATGAATTAAATGTTTGACAGCACACTAGCAGGCCTCACAAAATTTGATTTCTCCGTGTTTTATAAGGAAAGCTGAAGTCCTTTTTCCACTGCCTTCGCCATAGTCTGTTGGAAAGGTTGGAAAACAGTAACAGTAACTATGTAAGGCTGGCACACCTCTTCCTCTCTCAGAACAGGTCGATCTTGCATGTCGGAGTACACCTCAAAAAAACAAACCAACACCCTTCATATAAAGTGGTTAACTGGAGCCTGGCTGACTCCACCTAGAATGTTCCAAAAGATCTGGATGTTCATTGTGGGCAATGGTCACATTCCTGTGCGGGAGGCCAGCTGAATGTGCCAGGCCATCTCATTTGCTCCGATGTTCCTTCGTCACCAGACATTAAACTGAGCTCACAATTAATTGAGTTGTGCTGTTTCCTGGTAAAAGGCTCAGGATTCTTCAGCACTATTTTCCCCTGCCCAAGTTATAAGGTATGTGCTTATTCACCTAGTGCTCAGCAAGACCCTCCCATTCTAGCTAAAAACCTTAAAAACCAGGGGTATGTATGTGTTGACCAAAACAAAAAACAAAAAAAACCACTACCACCCCATCCATCACTGGGGATGAACTGTCATGTGCAAAAGGAAGCTAGGTGTCAATACTTCCATCAGCAAAACCCAATTTTATTACATTAACATTGAATGACAAACATATCTTAAAGAACTTGGCGCTAAAAATCAAAACCCAAAGTTTATTACAATAATACAATATAAATGTTGTGGTGATCACATCTGAAATCCCACCACATGCAGCATAAAAATAACACCTATACAATCAATACCAAATAAAAAAAGGAAAATTGTATTTGTGGTTATTTTTAATCAATATCACTACTTCTAATAGAGAGCTCAGTTAGTGAGTGCTGACAGGCGTGCAGTGAGGAAGCAGAGAAACAAGAGGCATGGCATCCATTTCCTTGGTGAAACCCTGTGGTTTGCAGAAATACACAAAAAACCCAGCAACTTATTTTAAGAACCCTCAGCCTAAGACTGGTTCTGCTTGACATAATCAGAGGAGACCAATTGAAATCAACAGGTTTAATTCATTTTTACTCACTGGCTTCAATGAGTCTACTCTCAGGGCAGTTCAGTAGCGCTTGTTCAGCAGAATCAAAGGAGTGTTCACAAAGTTCAGGGAAGCCTGTTCTGGCAGCGTTGATTCGAGGCCACACTTTCCGCTTTGTGCTATAGGCCATCTTGGCTGCAGATAGATCTTGCTCACCACCAGAGAGTGGCACTGTGGTAGCTCCACGGTAGCGCCTGGTGACAATCAAGTCCTGTTGGTGCCAGTGGCCTGACCTTGGATGTTTTCAGGAGACTCAGTGTTTTGCTTTGGTAGAGAAGAACATGTTTGTGATGCAGAGGTTGTGATACAGCACAGCTAGGGTAGTCTTTGTCCACTCTCGTTCATGCTGCCAATGCCAAAGTGGCCTATGCAGCTGTCCTATGTGTGATAGTCATCCCCAACTCTAGCACTGAAATCTCCCAGCAGGAAAAGGTGTTCGCAGTCTGAGACCACCCCGACAGCCTGGTCTAGTTCCTCCTAGAACTGCTCCTTAACCTGTATGTCAGTGGGAATGTAGACACTCAAGATGCTAACCGGACTGGAGGTGGTTGAGAGAAAGAGAGAAAGCAACCCTCTGGTTAGCAGTTCTATCACAGGCAGAAGGAAGTTCCTCACTGCAAAGACTACACCACGAATACATGGTTTTTTTGGATGTCCTCCTTGCCAGAAGAAGGTGTAGTTCTTCTGTTGTAGGCTGCCATTCAAAGCGAGTCTGGTCTCCTGTGAAATGGCAATGTTGAGTGTTTTCAGCTCATGAAAGTCATTGACTTGTGGCAGGTTTGTGGACAAGCCAGCAGACATGGGCCTGGCGTTTCAGTTTGTTAGGCCAGCCTGCCGGGGGAGGGGGGGTTAATTATCTTCTTTGTTGCCTGGTCTGCTTGTCAAGTGATACTCTGAGCTCCAAGTACCCACTGAAGCAGGGGGCAGTGGTGGCTGCACAGCTTAAAACAGGCCGTAGCTGACCAGTGAGACACAATGATCTCTCCCACTGATGAAGGCAACCCATAACTCTCATGCCTTACACAGGTTGAGCTTATAACTCGTAACTGCTGCCTCCCGCATTGTTTTTGCTGCATTTGTTGTTGTTGTTGTTTAGTCATTTAGTCGTGTCCGACTCTTCATGACCCCATGGACCAGAGCACGCCAGGCACTCCTGTCTTCCACTGCCTCCCGCAGTTTGGGCAAACTCATGCTGGTAGCTTCGAGAACACTGTCCCACCATCTCGTCCTCTGTCGTCCCCTTCTCCTTGTGCCCTCCATCTTTCCCAACATCAGGGTCTTTTCCAGGGAGTCTTCTCTTCTCATGAGGTGGCCAAAGTATTGGAGCCTCAGCTTCATGATCTGTCCTTCCAGTGAACACTCAGGGCTGATTTCCTTAAGAATGGATAGGTTTGATCTTCTTGCAGTCCATGGGACTCTCAAGAGTGGCCATGATCTTAGGTTTTTTTTATGTTGAGCTTTGCTACATTAGCAGCACCAAAATGACCTCTCCAGGGCGCAAGCCTGGGCAGTGTGTATGGAGGTCCTGGGCTGCCCAAACAACATGACACACACACACACACACACACACACACACACACACCGCCTTGCTGGTGTCATTAACACATCAATGAAAATCCTAAGCAGGGCAAGAGATTCTCTGCCAGTCAGGGGGAGGTTACAGGAGACATGCTGTCACACAGGAAAAATATGCACTTTAAAAAACAACAACAGTGTTCTGGAGAGGGGGCAAGCAGACAGGCTGGGAGGAGTTGCTTGGCAAGGGGTTTCTGGGAAGGAGAAGGAGGAAGCAGGAAGAACTGAAAAGCAGAACCACCTTGGCAGGCAGGGACCAGGGCATGGAGGATGCTGTGGACCAGGTGAAAATATATGCTTATAAACCATCTTTCTTAAAGACACAACAGTTTCCGCTGCAGCTTGATTCCTAATGGAGACACGGAACACCCTGGAGCCTGGAACCCCCTGGAATCTTTCAACCTCTCGGTGGAGATTGCAGGTGGTGTGCAACCTTCGTAACAAAATTGTTCAAATCAGTTTATGGTTGGGGTGAGCTGAAGTGAACCATTTTAAGTTAGGCAGAAGATGGTTGTGTTTGAACCTTGTACAAGAAACAAACAAGAGAGTACTGACATGTATGTAGGTAGGTATGTTATATGTATGTGTGTGTGTATGTATGTATGTATGTATGTTATATGTGTATGTTATATGTAACATACATACATACATATGTATGTGTGTATGTTATGTGTGTATGTTATTACATATATGAAACATAAAGGAAAATGCCATAGCACTTAACTTTTTATATATATAAAAATGAAGCTGAAAGTAAAATTTCTCATAATAAGTAAATATGATACAGTGCTGGTTAACTCATTTGATGAAAAATAATAAAAATAAGAATTCCAGAAGGCATTTTAATTGGTTTGATTTTAGTGCTAACTGATTCTGATTTTTATACTGTATCTTTGCAAACCACTTAGAGACTATTGTAGTGAAGTAGTGTATTAATTGTTGTAAAAATGAATGAAAACATTGCTAGCATAAGACAGACTTGTGTTGAGTTTGACATTCAACTTCAAGTGGCATTCTGAGGCAGCTCTGGTCTCAAGCCTTACCAATGCATGGAGAGGTCTACCATCCCTGGATTCCCAAACCTGTCCAGTGCTAGTTCGATTTACAAACATCACGTAAGGATACATGGAACAGTCCCTCATCTCTCTCTCTGTTCTTCATACATACATAGGCACAGAATGTCACTAGTTTTATTGAGATGCTTCTTTCTAGTTCCCCTAAAATTCCTCAGATGCTTTGCCTCAGCAGGAATCGCCATATTGACCTTGGATTCCACTTTAGACCTTGGATTCCACTTTAGACTTTAGACCCTGTTGAATCTGCTTGCAGATTGGATGGGAGTGGGTGAGATTTGATTCAGTTTACATTTGAATGTGAAACTGCAAGAGTCACATTTTATAAAACAACAAAGGCCATCTTTCAAAATTCACACTTCTCCAGATTCTGGAATGCAATTCTCCAACCATTTAATTTGTACTGAAATATTTATACTATGGTAAAGTGTACATAAATATATGTATATTAGGATAATAGAATCATCGAGTTGCAAGGAACCCCGAGGGGTCATTTTCACACCGCTTGCAATGCAGGAATCTCCACTATAGCATCCCTGACAGGTGACCACTCAACCTCTGCTTAAAAACCGCCAGTGAAGGAGTGTCTCCACCGCCATTGTTCTGCCCGGACACTGAGGTCCAGCGCCGAGGACCTTCTGACGGTTCCCTGGCTGCGAGAAGCCAAGTTACAGGGAACCAGGCAGAGGGCCTTCTCGGTAGTGGCACCCGCCCTGTGGAACGCCCTCCTACCAGATGTCAAAGAGGGGAACAACTACTTGACATTTAGACAACATCTGAAGGCAGCCCTCTTTAGGGAAGCTTTTAATGTGTTTTTTTTAAAAAAATATAATTTTTTATTAATTTCCACAAAAAATATATATATAACACATCACAGTTTCAACTTTAACAGATTTTCCAATTTTGGACTTCCCTCAGCCTCTCTGACAATCATCCAAATTTGATTTTTAAGTACACAGTTCTTAAATTCGCTATTGCCTTTCGAAAACCATTTGAAACCTATTTTTCTTTTTTGCAATATTTCTTTAACTTTTACAGAGCTTCTTTAAATGCCACTAACGTTATTTCTCTATCACTTATACCTTCCCAATAGTCCACCAACTTTCTCCAGTCCTCGATAAACTTTTGATCTCGTAGATATCTGATCTTCCCTGTCAATTTGTCCAGTTCTGCATAGTCCATCAACTTTGTTCTCCACTCCTCTATTGTTGGTACTTGTTCTTGTTTCCAGTTCTGGGCCAGTAATATTCTCGCCGCTGTTACTGCATATTGGAAAAGTTTACAATCCTTTCTATTTATTTCATTTCCTATAATTCTTAGAAGAAAAGCCTCTGGTTTCTTAACAAATGTATATTTCAACATTTTCTTCAATTCATTATATATCAGTTCCCAGAAGCTCTTCACTTTTTTACATTCCCACCACATATGATAAAAAGTGCCATCCTTTTCTTTACATTTCCAACATTTCTTACATGTTTTATACATTTTTGCAAGTTTTACCGGTGTAATATACCATCTATACATCATTTTCATTATATTCTCTTTTAACGCTGTACATGCAGTAAATTCCATGTTTTCATTCCATAATTTAATCCAATCGTCCATTTGTATATTATATCCAAAATCCCTGGCCCATTTTATCATAACCGAAGGGAAGCTTTTAATGTTTAACAGACTACTGTATTTTAATACTTTGTTGGAAGCCGCCCACATTGGCTGGGGAAACCCAGCCAGATGAGCGGGGTATAAATAATATATTATTATTATTATTATTATTACTGAATATAGCATTATAATACATTATAATGGGGATATTGTATATAAAACTTGTAAATTAGGATAAATCTGCACTAAAATGCTGATGAATTTTCATGAGGACCTTTTTTTTAAAAAAGCCCAGTGGGTAAAGCAAGAGATAATTAATCTGAGGCTCATGGGCCAAAAGATCCCTGTATTGGAGGGGGTTGGACTAGATGGTTCTCGTGGTCCCTCCCAACTCTACAGTTCTATGATTCTATGTTGGGAAGTGAACTTAAGAATGAAAAAACGAGAAGCCAAGAGGAACCAAAATTGGCAGATGTGTACACATACATACACAGATGGGATGGGAGAGTGGGGGGAGATTGGATGGCATCTTCTGGCCTCAGCTTGGACTCCTGCATGTTGAAAGTTCTGCTTATGGAAGGGTCTTTGTGCGTAGGCAGGCATGAATTCTCTTTTTTTTAGTGCAAATTATGGACTGTGCAATAAGATGCACATTCGGACGCATTTACCTAAGCCCCTTCTATTAAAGTTGGTGCCAGCAGCCATGATTCTATGCCCACCTCAGCCTCCACGTGTTAATCTATGCCTGGATGAAGCATCTGCACAGGGATAATGATGTTAATGGAACAACTCCAGGTGGCTTGGAACTATCATATTTGTTTTCCCTTAAAGAAACAAAGATGATTATGATGGAGAGAGTGTCACTCCTGCCCCCACCCAAAATTCTCTGCTTGGGCTTATCTATTCTCACATACAGAACCTGGCGATTGCAGGTCCTCTTGTTCAGCATGAGCAACAGCTGTGATAATAAAGCCACACGCAGCTGAAGACAGAGGCTAAAAGGGAATAAGGTCATAGAACTGAACTTTGCACATGAGCTGTTTTTCCAGGCTAATTTAGAGGGTTCAGATCAAAGCTATTTTGATGGATGGAGGCATTACGTAAACTTACATTTTCTAAAGCACACGAAGAAAAGAAATGGAAAGGATCCCATTTGAAGAGAATTTGGGTTAGGCTCAGAGATCCTATAGATCATGGGTAGGCAAACTAAGGCCCAGGGGCCAGATCCGGCCCAATTGCCTTCTCAATCCGGCCTATGGACAGTCCAGGAATCAGTGTGTTTCTACATGAGTAGAATGTGTCCTTTCATTTAAAATGCATCTCTGGGTTATTTGTGGGGCATAGGAATCCGTTCATATTTTTTTTTCCAAAATATAGTCTGGCCCCCCACCAGGTCTGAGGGACAGTGGACTGCCCACCTGTTGAAAACGTTTGCTGGCCCCTGCTATAGATACTCCCTGCCTCACAAGCCAGGGGCCACATCATGGGTTTTCTAAACTGCTTGAACAGGGAGCCAATGCGAGTACAAAAAGCATGCTGCACACAAACTGTGCACATGAAGCCATCACAAACCTCACAACGATGGGGCAAAGGCATGACCATGTCTCCCATTTGTGTTGCCCCTTCACATGAATAATGCTTGAAGAGTGCTAAATACTGGAGGACTTCCGGGTTAGCGCCATCAGCGAATCGGAGGAACGGGCTCCGTGGAAACTGGGTCTTCCCACCGCGGCGAAGGTGGGGACCCGCTAGAAATCCCAGGCAGAGAAGCCTGGGAACGTGGGGTTCGGCAGAGCACCAAGAGCACCTCCCCCACTCGCGGGGAAACCCCTTTTTGGGGGCTCCGGAGCGGAGTGGGGTGAGCAGCGCGGTGCTGCAAACTGACTGCTACTTTCACGGAGGGAAGCCGCACAGCCATCGCCGGAGAGCGCTGACTTTTTCCTGGTGACAATTGGACTCTAAAACAAGTACTCGTGAGTAAAAACAGAAGATTTGACTAAGAAACTTATGAAATTCACGAATTAGGCAACGAAGCGGGAAGGTCTAAAAAGCCTTCCACTTTTTGTAAATAGACTGAAGTAAAGATTTTGCAAGCTAAATAGCCTGGAAATTGATTTAAAGATTGAAATTTCTTGCTTTTATAACCAACAAAACCCCCTTGACAGCAGGAGAAAAGGGGGGGGGGATTATGACCGTTTAATCCTGCAGAGAAAGAGTAAAGGAATAGAAGTTTCTATCGTCCCAAACCTGGGGACGGGTGTCAGGACAGAAATGGTTCGAGATCTCCATTGATTGAAAACGGAACACTTTTGACAGATAGTTAAAAAAGAGAAACAAATGAACTTCAACGCTGCTTTCTGCATCTTTGTATTTTAAGGAAACAAAGTATTTGAAAATCGAAAGTAAATTTCCCTTTGTTGGATACTTTTTAAAGATGGACGTTGGAAACTGTGTCCCCTAGAGGGAGCCTGCCAGTTTGCTGCTGCAGTTCACAGGGAAACGTTATAGTTGTGAGAATCAGACCGTGGGACCAGCTATTTGACCTTGAACAGAAATGTGCAGGGAGGAAGTTCTATCGTCTGCCCTTGGCAAAACAATTGCTATGCTGCAGCAGTTGCTTGAGAAAATGAACTTGATGAATGAAAAGTTGGATTTTATGACTGCTGTAGCCAGTAAATATGAACTAACAGGAAACAAAGACAAAGAAATTCTACAACAACGAACGCAGGAAACTGGCTTGATAAGGCAAGTCCAAGGGCAGATGAAGATGGAAGAGGTCGTGATTGCACCTCAAAAGATACAAAGGGAAAGATCCAAAGTCCTGCATGACCAAAAGCCGCAACATTGGAAGACTGAATTTGGAGTGTATCTGGAAGTGCCTGGAGTCAAGGAAGCTCTTAGCTCTGGTGGGACTGTGAAACAAGTTGACAGCTACTTTTGGAATAACTACCTTTTGGATTACAAAATTAAAATAGGGGAGGGGGATTCTGGGGAATGGGCTAACTTGATGAAAGAAAATAAAGACTATTACCGTTTGGAATTCCCCGGAGACCCTCTCCTCAAGGAGAGAGGGAAGAAACTACGAAAGAAACCAACAAGGGACAGGGAAGGGTGCAAGTATAAACAGGAACAAGAAAATCTGCAGAGGGGGTGTAGAAGAGACCTGAGAGCCTCGGACATTAGAACACCAGATTGATGGACAGGATGTATTGGATAGAATGGACTGACATAATCTGAAACCAGGAAGAAGGGACGTTGGATTTAATTAGAAGAGAATTTCCTTTTATATATTTTCTTTTTGGAATTAGTGTGATACTAATGAAATATTAGAATATGTTGGAAAGGAATTAATTGGCTTTAGTAGAAAGGTTTGAAGGAGGTATGCATAAATATGGTTTAAAATTTTGAAATTTTATCGTTCTTAAGGTAAGACAAGGTTAAAGAAATCAACGGTAAATTGAATAACAGAATATAGCAAAAGTTGGAAAGGATATGTTGAGTTAATGAAAAAAAGAGAGAGAGAGAGACAGATTGTTAAGACAAATTATTTAAATAAAAATTGTGAAGTATGGGAAGAATTTGCTGAAATAATGGATTAAGATAGAATACAAAAAGGGAGATGTGAGGAGGTCCAAGAAATAGGTAAATGAAAGGATGTAATTTGTATTTGTATTTTTTTTTTTTATTCTTTTTTCTGTTTTGTTGTTGTTATGCTGTTGTATTTTTGTTTTTTCTTGTATTCTTTTTTTTCTTTTTGAAATTTCGAATAAATATCATTTTTTTTTAAAAAAAAGAAGAGTGCTAAATACTGGTTATGTTCTGAAATCCAGAAGTGTTAAAACTAGTTCTTAATGCCCGAACCAGGCACCATATTAGAGATTCCAGTATGTCTGCCAAGGAGCTTCCAGTGGTTTTCAAACTTTTTAGACAGGACAACCTTTTCCTCTTGGATTCCCCTACTGAGGAATCCTGATGTGTTGCCAAGGATGCTGTGCTCTGTTCCGAGATGCACATCCCCCCTTTGCGCATCACCCCAGCCAGGCCAGGTGAGCTTCCCCAAGGGCCACTGTGTACTTGAGGGTTGGCTCTACATCTCTCTTCCGCAGCTGCCCATCACAGGGGGATGCTGATATGAGTGCAAACTGTCCTACAGAGAATTGTCTACAGTTGTCAGGAGTGCTCTGATGGTGTTTCCTGCTTGGCAGGGGGTTGGACTCGATGGCCCTTGTGGTATCTTCCAACTCTATGATTCTCTGATTCTCTGATTCTCTGATTCTTATTTCTTAATACAGAATAAACTGTAAGTCTCTCCCCCCCCCCCCATTTTTATGTTGCTTGTCAACTGCCTTGGAAGGATTTGTGTCTGTCCTGAAAGGTGGGATATAAATAATGGTAATATAATGCTAAATAAATAAAAATCGGAGTGGAACATTATGATGATGTAATGCTATGGGAAATTCTGAACACGTAGTAAGTAGCCTTCTCCGCTTTTGGCACAGGGAATTATTTCCCCACCAGACAGGATGCTTACGTAAAGTGAGATCCTCACACAACACTCAGAGGCTGTAAGGTGGTTTTACTGTCTCTGTGAAAAATAGACTGTAACATACAGATTAATATTTAAAGAAATGATAAAAAATGTTACATTATTTCAATGGTATTTGTAGTTATATTTGTAACCCAGATAGCAAGGGTTTTGCAGAACCATTTAGAGACAGTCCAATTCAATTCTACTGATGTCATCTCTGGAAATCTTCTGGAGTTCATTAGAAGCAGCTAAATCTATATAGACTCCCTTCTAACAAAATATTCTGTTCAAAAGCATTTTCCATGTGTGATATTGCAGCTCTTATCTCTGAAACCGACAGAAATTGCATAGCTTGAATGCCTTCAAATCTCATGTGGATTCCTCTGAATAAAGAGCATTCCAAGTTATATTGAATACTTAGAGGTGCCAAAACCCTAGACTATTGTTTGTTTGCTTGTTTATGTCTTGTCCTTCTCCTAAGAAAAGCATGCAAATGCCCAGACTTCTGACTCAGAAGTTCTTCTCGTTATTCAGTGGTGTACTCTGCACATATCAGAAAGACTCCATTCTGATTACTTTCTGATTAGTATTACTTTATTTTTTCTTAAAAAACAATACAGGCATTTATCCAGTTGGGAATCACAAGGTTCCATCTTGTCCCCTTTCTTGTTAAGGATCCATCTGAAGTTGGTAGGAGAGGCCTGTCCAGTCCGGTCTCCTTTTCCCCACAATGGCCAGCTCGATGACCTCCACGAAAAGCCCACTGGGACTGGGTGCAGTGGCCTCCTCCAGTGGCTGTTCCCCAGTGGCTGGTATTCTGAGGCATGCGGCCTGTGATCATGGAGGTAGCAGGATACGGCCGTCATGACTACTAGCTTATCCTCCAGGACGTTGACTCATCCTGTTTTAAAGGCATCTAAGTTGGTGGTCAACATCACGCCCTGTAAAAGTGAATTCCATGGGCTGAGTGAAGAAGTGTATCCTCCTAAGAACACACAGGTCATCTGGAATATTGTCGGAAGTGATGTGGTCCAATGTGACTCTATTGTGCTTTTTGGAGCCCCTCCCCAGGGAACCCACTACCCTCCAATATCCTAATTTTGGATCTCCACCACCCTCTGCCCTATTTCCCCCCTCCCTCCTTTCTACATGGGCTGCCAGCTTCTATCCCTAGCGCCACCCTCTCAGGGACAGGAGTGCCCCTGTTTTCCTCTGTGAAATGTTATGCGTCTCTAGCCGAGCATTTACAGGGCACCTGAGTAGAAATGTTTCAGCTGGCACACCATTTTTTTTCCCTCTGGAAGGGAATGAGTTTCCCAAAACTGTGAAAGCACTAGGA
Organism: Podarcis erhardii; assembly: GCF_964252035.2. NCBI lineage: Eukaryota > Metazoa > Chordata > Lepidosauria > Squamata > Lacertidae > Podarcis > Podarcis erhardii. The sequence goes on along the minus strand of NC_138497.1, from coordinate 134,366,776 downwards.
TATAATTCAGGCTTCTTGCAAATCGAAGTGTGGTAAACTGCCTCAGAGACACCAGTGTGGAAGGTTTAAGCTATTTTTAATGGGAAGAACTCCTCGAGCTAAATTGCTATTGCTGTTTGCTGAGACCATATCAAGGAACAGCTGAGTGGGCAGCACAGGGGGCATTGTTAGGTTTTCTTAATATTAATGCGGTCAATGGTGCTACTCAGAGAGGTATGTGTGTTTGTAATCTTAGCCTGCATGGCGGCACACCTGTGAGCTATCAACAATTCAGCGCACCTGTGGTATGTTAGCAATTTGCCTAACTAGCAGGGGGAGTTTCCTGCTGCACTGAATGCAGCGATGTGATAGGATAATTGATTATTTTGAATACTGTATTTAAGTTGACCAAATGCTTTGTATCGTATCTTGCTAGCTTGCTCTCTTATTTTGTACTCTCTGCTTGACTTGCTAATTGACTAGTATAGTGTTAAAGAATTCGGTTAATGACTGGGGGAGGGTGTAGTGGTGAGAAGGGGTGTTTTGCAGCTGTTTGATTATTACTTAAAATAAGCTAAGCAAAGATATTGTGGGCTAGTTTTTATTCCATCGTCCCAGCTGCTGCGCAAACTTGGTTGGCAAAGAAAAGTCTACCAGCCATGGCCTTCGGGAAGAGGCAGTCTGTGTTTTCTATGGCAAGCACCAGACGTTCGTTTCCCTCTTGTCACCAGGTTCCACAGGCTTCCTGTAGCCATGTAGAGAAATCTAGGGAAGCCTTATCATTTCACGACTCCTTTTTTTTTTTGAGGGGGGCAAGGAAAAAAAATATTGGGTGGTCATGAAGGTTAAGCCATGAGGGTTGAAAGGCTGCAATGTCTATACTGCATTGACACATGTGGAAATGTAACAGTATAGCTAGTTTGCTACCCTCCAAACTCCTAAAGCTTCTTCTTCCGTTATGAATATGGCTTCTCCGCTTCATAATGAGGCTAACCAACAATTTCTGGGCCATGTCGCCCCTTTAATATTGGGTTCCTGAATGGGACTTTTAACCACCAATACCTACTGGGTTTACCAAATTGTTATACCCTGCAGTGCAGTCCTGTCTCTCCTGTGGTTGCTTCAGCAGAAAGCAAGTGGTGAAGTTATAGCACAACTGTACCCAAAACCTTTCATTCCGTTTCTCCCTCTTAACTTGTGTGCAGTTTGGCCTGGCAGCTTCCAGTGCTCCCCTGACCCCCAGCTGCGATGCTTTAATTATGGCCTTGATCTAAAGAAACGTAATTATTTTGGTCATCTTGTGGGTTTGCTCCCTTTAATTATCATTTGGCCAAAAGATGAATGTGGTGTGTAGGGTTCTACATATACAATTACAAAGGAAGAGCCAAATGTTTTGACCTATAGTTCATCAATCATGAGCAAATGGGACAAACAGAAATTCAATACAATCTTTATGCAAACCCAGAGCTATGTCTCTTGCAGAAAGTCAGAAGTTTATACACATCTCTACTGGCGTTTCTTTTTGAACTATGGCGAAGGAGACAACTGGAGGTCTGGGGAACATTTGTTGGTGGCCCTCAGTGGCTGGCATTGCCTTGTGATGCTGGCTGCTCTTTCCAGCTCTCAAATGGCAACATTACTGACAATGAAATCTTGTTTTTCTGCTGCTGTTGCTTCTGCCTAGAGCTGGTGAGTGGAGCCAAATTGAGTGGCAAGGGACCTTTTACAGCTAAGGGTCCAGAGGGTGATGCTGGAGACCCCAAAAGCCCACGATGTGAGTTTTGTGATGAAGGGCAGTAGAATGAATGAATGAATGAATGAATGGATTGTATCTGTTCTGACTTGGACTGCAGTCTTGTATTGTTGTTGTTCTACGTACATAAGAATCATAGAGTTGGAGGGTCATCTAGCACAACCCCCTGCAATGTAGGAATCTCAGCTAAAGCACCCAGGACAGATGGTCATCCAACTTCTGCTTCAAAATCTCCAAGGAAGGAGAGTCTGCCACCTTCTGGCAGAGACCGTTCCACTATTGAACAGCTCTTACTGCCAGAAATTTCTTCCTGATGTTTAGTCACAATCTCCTTTCTTGTAAGTCTTTGAAGCTGTGGGTTTGAGTCCTGCCCTCCAGAGCAGTAGCCAACAAGCTTGCTCCCTCTTCCATATGACAGCCCTTGAGATATTTGAAGATGGTTATCATATTTCTTCTCAATCTCCTCCCTGTTGGTGAGGACCAGGTCCACGATAGATGATCCCTTGATTGGTTCTTCTACCTTCTGGGAAATGAAATTATCAGAGAAGCAATGGAGGTATTTGTTGGACCTTACATTCTTGGCAGAGTTTGCATTCCAACAGATATCTGGGAAGTTGAAATCCCCCATCAGTAATATATCTTTCCTTTCTGAATGCTGCTGTTATTATATATATTTTTCCCTGGCTGGGACTCAAGGTGGCTTACAGACACAATAAGAATGGCTAAAAACATAGGAGGGAAACAATAATTAAAATACAGCTGAACACTGATTGAATTAAAATCATTTATGTATCTAAACTATATTAAAAACATGCATATTATTACAATACAAACAGCACCGCACCAGTCCTTTAATTAAAAGCCACCAGTTCCCCAAAGCCTGTTGGAACAACAAAGCCTTCATCAGCTAGCAGAAGGACAGCAAGGAGGGAGCCAGTCTAGCTTCTCTAGAGAGAAAGTTCCGATGTCTGGGAGCAGCCACCATTGAGAAGGCCCTCTCCCAAGTTCCCACCAAGTGTGTTTGAGAGGGTGGGGGGACCCAAAGAAGGGCCTCCCACAAAGATCTCAAAGCCCAGGAAGGGGCTCTATGAGGGAATAGAGTCTTTCAGATAGCTTGGATCTAAGCAACATAGGGCTTTATAGGTCATAACCAGCACTTTGAATTATGCCCAGAAAAAGACCAGTAGCCTGTGGAGATGTTGTAACAAGGGAGCCATCTGCTCCAATGACAAGCACTGGTCAACCATCTGGCTGCAGCTCTTTGAGCCAGTTGACATTTATGAACACTTTTCAAAGGCAGCCCCATGTAGAGCATGTTACAGTAATTGTTCAGGAGCTGATAACAGCTTTTTATGAGGTTTTTGTGGTTACTTTTGAGTTTGTCCAGCCTGACAACATGAACAGGATTATTGGAGAAATGCATCAACCATATGTGTGCGCGTGTGTTCAACCCTTCCCAGGTCCAGGTTATCTATCTTGGCCACTGAGTTTATTCATGCTTGTTTGAGAGGGGTCCTTGTTCCAACTAGTAGGAAGTACTAGGGTGTCCCTTGCTGGAAAAGTCCTTTCTGGCTGTTGGACCCCAGTATCTAACACAGCTTTCCTAGGAAAGGTCCTTGTGCTGTTGTGGAGGTTCAACTATTGCATGATGAAACTGATTACAGTGGTACCTTGCTAATGGGGCCTCCTGCTGCTGCCACCGCGCAATTTCTGTTCTCATCCTGGGGCAAAGTTCACAACCTGAGGTACTACTTCCAGGTTAGCAGAGTTTGTAACCCAAATTGTTTGTAACCTGAAGTGTTTGTAACCCAAGGTACCACTGTATTGGGATTCCTTTCTGTGGGAATGTTCAGGGATGCAGGAGAGGATACATTGTCTGATGATATCCTTTTCCAACTTGTGTTAACAAGTTCCACAATTTAGCAGAGTAACATTCCCCTTTTTAAACTTGCAGGGGATGCGTTTGCTCAGGGTCGCTAAAGCCTCTATAATAACTGTTCTGGTATTTTCCTCTTATTCCCTCATAAAAGATAAGACACAACACAGTCTTCCATAAAAGTAAAAAAAAAAAATTACTTACATATCATTCTGTTCACAATAGGATCCCAGAAGGCAGACTTAGCTTAGAAAAGTAACATACACTTGGAAATTATTCCATAAGAAGACAGTCCCTTTGTCCTCTCTTGGCTGGAGGCCAAGACAGCATCTTTGGCTAAGCAGATGTTGCTTCTTTGATGCATGTAGTCAAAGAGGGAGATGGCTGCCCTGCCCTGTGCTTTTGTCGTTACCTGCACAGGTGAGGCCATGCCCACCTCTAATCACATACAGAGGATGTCTGTCCCAGCCCTGAAGGAAACAGGAAGTTTACCTGCTGGCTGGACAAACATTCCTCCCCATGTGTAAACATGTTCACTCTAGGAATGTTGTACTTGACTGCTCTTGTGTTTCACATCCCATACTTTCAGCTTGGCCTTGTTTCTTGCTGTGGTGGTTTCTTGGCTACCTCCAACCAGCTTCATTTGTTCTGCTGGATAGAGAAAGAGAAGAGCCAAGAGGAAACTCAGAAGAGCCCGCAAGAAGACAGCCAGCTACATGTGGGATTCAACCGACACCATTCTAGGAACCACACTCTGGCACTGGGTCACATGGTCCCCTTCTGCGACTCAACCACAGAGCGCATGTGAATGATATAGGAACGATGCTTGAAGTGCCATCCTTTGTGACTGAGTTGGACAGTCCTGCTAGCTCCTCTGTTTGGCATAGCAGTATGGTTGACACTGAAGTATGGGGGTTGTACAGAAGGAAGTCGGGGGCTGCCCATGGGTTGCATCAGAGGAGCAGGAAATTGGATGCATCCCTCTTGATCCTCCTGGACCCGTTGGTGACAGGCAGTGTTTTAGCCCCTGCAGGGCTGACTCAAGACATTTTGGGACCTGAGGTAAATCACAAAATGGCTCCCCCCAGCAGGGAAGGAAGAGTGAATGAAGATCTACGTTGGGAACAAGGGTGGGGGAACTCAAAACAACCTTACCCATCAGTTGAGGTGGGAACCTGAGACCACCATACAGGGAACTGGGCTCACTCTGAATCACGCTGGGTGGGTGCAGAGGCCAGGAGACTCTAGAGAGCAGCCACCACCATTTCCTCCCAACCCTGGTTGAAGGAGTGCTCAACATGCAGGTGTAAGTGATGGTTAGTTGATGGAGGACCCTGTGTGAGAGGCAGGGAAGGGAAGATTGCTCAGGATGGGAGGCTCAGAGATGAAAGCTCCCAGGTGAGAGCTGGGAGGGCTCACCTTTCTCTGTGTGAGACAAACTAAGATCTCCCTGTGAAGGAGAATTTTATATTATTCCCCCCCCCTCTCCTTGATTCTTTGTTTTTGTTTAGATTAGTTTGTTCTTCTATTGCAATGTATCATGAAAAGTCTTTCTTAAAAAACCCAAACCCACTCCAAGTCTTGCATTATGTCCCCCAGCTGAATGCATGTGTATACGGGACCCTGCCAGTTGCAATGCCTACACTCTATTCCCCCCCCCCCCCCCAATAATATTTATTCAAGTTTTAAAAGGTTACAAAAAAGAACACAATATACAAAAACAAAACATATCCAAGAAAAAAATAAAAATAGAAAAATAGAAAAAGCAAAAACAGCTAAAAAAGAAAAAAAGATACAATCCAAAATAAAAAACAAAAGAACAAATTAAACCTTAATATAACTCCCTTTCTTAACTTATCTCCTTGACGTCCTCACACCTCCCCTCTTTGTATTCTAATTCATATAGATATTTCAGCAAATCCTTTTTATCCTTATATCTTATCTTAATATACTGTAATTTTCCATTCTTTCACCAATTAGCCATCCACTTTTACTTTATTTAATCTTATTTCTCATTAAAACTTATATATCTGAACTTATTCTTAAGACGTTTCCCCTAGGGTCAAAAAAAAGATTCCATTCCACGATTTTCCAATCTCTCATTAAAAGAAAAAAGACAAATTATAATATATACACTTTAAATTCCCAGTTTTCTTTCACCAACTCCCCTCCCCGGTTTCGGCCCCTAGCAATAGTTCCATCAATCTCGGAAAACCATCAACCCGAAGATCTTAAGTCCGAGGCTCTTAAGTCTCTCTCATGTCCCCTCTGCCGGTCTTTTTGGTAGTCTTTGGTGTTAAAGAACAGAATGCCTACACTCTAGAGCAGGTGTGGGAGCTTTCAGCCCCTCAGACACTGCTGAACTGCATCTCTCATCCTCTCTGTCCACTGGCCATCTTACTGGGGCTGATGGAAGTTGCAGCTCAGCAATATCTAGAGGGTCAAAGGTTCCCCATTCCTGTTCCAGGCTGCCCACCCCCCGGGAGAAGCCCTTCTGCCCTCTGCTCTGCATATTTTCTGTTGCTAGCTGACCTGCTTCTTTACAGAGGTCTTTGAAAAGAGCTGAATTGATAATTTGTTCTGTGTACTAATTCTACCACTGTACTATTAGGTGTTGGATTGCACAATGACCATGCATCCCAACCAGAGCTATGACCTGGGATTAGGCAGTCCTTTCCTTCTGTAATGCATTAGGTGAGAGCCTATCCAGATGAGATGGATGGGAGGGGCCTGCTCTGTATTACACTCCCTTTGAAGGAGCAGGTACACAGCTTCTGGATCCATCGGTGTCACTGGCCCAATTTGGTATCTGATACGAACCACAAAATGGTCCTCCCAAACTGATGGAGATAGGTTTGGGATTTAAACCTGTGCCATGTGTGTGTGAAAATATGAGTGTAGTCAGGCTGTGAAGCCCTGTTTAGCAGAGTAAAAACGTTTATGCACGTTTGCGGCTGATTGGAAGCTAGGAATCAGGCAATTGCACCTTTCAATCTCTGTTTACTTGTGATTTGCTTACTTTTCAGCCCTGAACTGAAGTTTGAGAGACCTCGGTGGCACAGAGTGCCTTCTATCAGCTATGGCTGGTTACCCAAATGCACCTCTATCTGGACAGGGATAGCCTAACATCTGTCGTCTCCGCTCTGGTAGCCCCTAGGTTACATTACTGCAAAATGTTACAGATAGGTAGCCATGTTGGTCTGCCATAGTCAAAACAAAATAAAAAAATTCCTTCCAGTAGCACCTTAAAGACCAACTAAGTTAGTTCTAGGTATGAGCTTTCGTGTGCATGCACACTTCTTCAGATACACTGTTTCAGTATATCTTCTGTTTCAGTGTATCTGAAGATGTGTGCATGCACATGAAAGCTCATACCTAGAACTAACTTAGTTGGTCTTTAAGGTGCTACTGGAAGGAATTTTTTTATTTGGTTTTGACTATTACTGCAAAATGTTATACATGTGGCTGTCTTTGAAGGTGGTGTGGAAACTGCAGCCGGAGTAGAATGTGATGTCCAGGTGGCTGACTTGGACAGAATGGTCTAAGCACATCCCACCAATCCTGGGCTGGCTGCACTGGCTACCCATCAGTTTCTGGGCCCCCTTCAAACTGCTGGTTTGGGCCTTATGCAGATCAGGACCCCAATATCTCAAGGAGAGCCTCTCCATGGGAACGGAGTGCACAAAGGTTTCATTTCTGAAAATAAGGTTTCCTTTTTAAACAATAGTTCAATTAATTTGAATCCATTTAAAAGTTTTATGATTCAGCTGCTTCAAAGTTAAATACCTGGGGGCGGGGGAACACTATTTAAAACTCATTGGCCACCTATAATATCTGGGACAAATTAAGACGTGCATACATTCATATTCTGCAATATATTAATCTCAGGACAGCAGCAGCAACACCCTTTTTGCCACTTTAATAACTCAAGCTAAGTGAAAGTTGCAGAACTTTGTTGCAAAAGGGCGTATGTATTAAGACACCTCCAATGTTAATTGGAGTCCTGGGGATCGCGCCAAAAGCCCAAACCGTGTTTATTCAAAACCCGTAGGGCTCAGAGGGGGGTGGGATTGCCCAGGTCATTTCTCCCCGACGCCCGACCCTTTCCTGCCCCCTTTTCATTGTATAAACTTTTAGGCGCGCATGTGAAGCCGAACGCGCGCCAGTGAAATGCGGGCCGGTTGCGGGCTGACTGAATGACCGGGGGCTCTCGAACCGAAGTCAATCCGAAGCAGCAGCCAGGGCCCGTTTCCTGCAGCCCAGCCCCCCCCCCCCCGGACGGCCCTCTTTCCAGAGCTGCCTTGCTCTCCCTCTGCTTCGCACCGCGCACTGATGGCTGTGGGCGCGCAGGCAGAGAGATCTCGCCAGCAACGTTCTGGGTAATATCACGTTGACAGAAAACCCAGGTAACTTCGAGTTCAGGGCTTCTTCTCACTCCGGCGCGTTCTCACGTTCTCCTTTCCCCGAGTCTCGAATTCAGAAGGAAGTTGGCGCCCAAACCAAAGTTCGACAGGGGAAACACGTGCGGGGGGCGGGGGGGAGCGGCGTTTCCCGCGGATTCTGGGCGCTGCTTGGCGCCGGGTGCGCGGGGCGGCGCGGACGGACCTGGGCCGCCCTCCCGCCCGCTGCTCGCCCCTTTGGCAGCGCTGGAGGCGGCGCCGTCCCCGCCGCGCCCCCCCCGCCCCCTCCGCCCCGCCAGCCCCTCCGCCGCCGAGAGCCGCCCGCGCAGCAGGATTTTCCGAGCGCCGCCCTCGCGCTGCGCCGCCGAGACGAGAGAGCGAGAGCGAGCGAGAGGCGCGAGAGAAGAGGCGGCCAGAGGAGAGCTGAGTCCGGCGCGCAACGCGGCCGCTCCGCTCCTGCCAGTCCCGCGTCCAGCTTCCTCGGGGTAAGCGCCCTGGCCGGGCTGCGCGGGGCGGGCGGGCGGGCGGACGGGGCTCCGGGCGGCTCGCTTTCGAAGGAGCCGGAGCGGCGGCTCGGGTGGGGTGGGCCGGAGGGGCGAGCGAGGCAGCTCCGGGGGCTGCAGGAGAAGCGGGCTGCCCAGTCAGCCCTCCAGGTCGGGCGCCTTCTCTCTTCCAATCTCCCAGTTGGAGGATTTGCTCGGGGAAGTTGCGTCTCGCGGGTGATTTTGCTGTCCGTTGCCAAGTCTGACTTTCCCTGCGTTTGCTGCCTGCTTTGTCTAGGTGTAAGACCTGAATAAGTAGGTTGGTGAGTTAGTTGGTTTACTTACTTACTTTCTTATCGATACAGATAGGTAGCCGTGTTGGTCTGCCATAGTCAAAACAAAACAAATTCCTTCCAGTAGCACCTTAAAGACCAACTAAGTCAGTTCTTGGTATGAGCTTTCGTGAGCATGCACACTTCTTCAGATACACCAGGCTGTATCTGAAGAAGTGTGCATGCACACGAAAGCTCATACCAAGAACTGACTTAGTTGGTCTTTAAGGTGCTACTGGAAGGAATTTGTTTTGTTTTTCTTATCGATGGCACTTATATCCCAGCTTTTATTGCATGGAGCTCCAGGTGGCTTATATGAATCTCACCCCCCCCCTTGAATGCCCACAACAACCCTGTGAGGTTGCTTAGGCTGAGAGGCCCAGGGTCATCCTAGCAAACTTCCCAGCCGAGTGGAGGATTCGAACCTGGAAGATTCGAACCGGGTCTGACCCTCGAACCACTGCTCCACACCGGCTCTCGAATCAGGCTAACTTTATTTGGATTGCAGAAGGAGAGAAGGTGCTGAGGGGGGGCGGAGGAATGTTGGTATTTGCTCAGGAAAAGACGATTCAAATCAAAATACACGGACAGACAAGTGACTGCTGTTTGATGCAGCTGCCGGGTTCTGCCTGAGTCAGGAGAGGATTCCCTAAGAGGCGGCTTTGCCAGGTTTAGTACCCAAAAGGTCCATCTTACAGAGCAAGGATGCGGCCAAGGTTTGTGGGCAGAAGGACGGAGCCCTTTAGGAAGCATTTATTAGGACTGGCCTCCACAGGGATGCAAAGGAGTCCTGGATGCCCAAAGAGGGCAGAGCCTGGGCATCCCTTCACCAGTGACTCTGCGATGCCAGAGAAGGCACAAAACAGTGTGTACAGAGCAGAAATGGTGTCTTGTCTGGCTGCCTGAAGCAACAAGAAGAGGGAAAAGTAGAGTTAAGTAAAATGCACCAGGGAACTGTTTGGGTCTCTGTGAAGTGTTCTGGGGCGCAGGAGGGATCTCTAAAGGATTGGCACTTTAGGGGAATTGCCTTTATCTCAGCCTTCAGCCCTAATGAACTATCCCTCCATGGCACTGATCTCACATGGACATGGGTTCAGCATAATCCTCCTATTCCATAATGGACTTGGAAGTCTCATCGTGGGACAGGGACACACCCTTTGGCTGCTAAAAAGAAGGAGCTAGATGACCCTTGGGGTCCCTTCCAGCTATGATCACAGGTCTTCTCTGTTAACTGTGCAAAGACTAAATACAACTCCTCTTCTTTCCTTACAAACTGAGCTCTGGGACCATGTAGCTCTGCAAGTATTAAGAATAAATCTACCCATCAACACCTAATCATGTTAGTGGGATAATAATCTGCTGAACTTTTGTTCCTCTTAAAGGTTCCTTCAAGCTGGAAATCGTAATTAAGCTAAGTACTTCTCTGGGAATGTTTGCAATGGAACTAAAATGAATTGAAAATGTGAAATTCAAGGCTATGGTCTGTGCCCACTTTACAAAATTATTCCCCTTTAAGGTTGCAATCTTATACATGTACAGTAGCATGAGGGTAGATTCCTCTTTAAACAGTGAGGCTGGAGATTGCACAGTAAATCTGTAAGTGTATGAATGCAGGATTTCCAGCTTAATGTATATTTTGCAAACCTTTTCAAAATGAAGGTATCAAAATTTAATGGTGGTGCAAACTTCAGCATGTCAAAACTCTGCCAGATTTGGTGCCAAATACAAGGCCTTGGCAAATAACAAAACTAAGGGTGGCATTCCACCTCATGCTGTTACTAATGTTCTGTCTGTGCAAGCACTGCAGCTTGTAAGAAGGAACGATCCCCCTTCTCCCTGTGCACTTTTCTGGAGGTTTGGAGGACATGTGGGTGGGGGGAGAGGAGGGAACGCCCCCTCCTACAAGCGGAAGCTCTTGTGCAAGGCTTCCGCTCCCAGAGCTCATTACATGACTCCCACCCTAAAACGTTGCTCTTGTGTTCAAACGGAACAAGTGTGCTGAGGTACAGAATCTGGATCTTTTGCTTTAAAATGTTAGCAATTTCTTGATATGCCAATTTATCCCACACGTTGTAGTCACACTTCAGTCACAAACCCACAAGGTGACCTTATGAAAGCTTTCATTTCTCTCTGTCAGTCTCCACTCCACAAACAGAAGTATATATTATGGGAAGAGTAATATGGCACTGCCTTAACATGACGGTTGTATGAGAAGCACTTTGGACATTGGAAACGCTCTATAAATGCTGAGTGTGATCATAGCTCCAAATGCACCACAAGCGATGTTCGTTTATTCCTGGTGCCTCTCTTGGAACTATTCCTTGGTTGCAAAGTAAATGAGCACAGCATACAGTGTGCAAAATGGAACTTTCAACAAATTAGTTTGCTTGCTTATTTTTGCTTTCGATATTTACATAATAGTGATGTCACCCCTGGGATCCCAGTTGCCAATGTCACATTTATAGCAGAGAAAATAATGATACTGCAGGAGGAAAATGTGTCTTCGGGTATTGCTGAAGTTTAAAACGTGACAGAGTACTGTCCTAATTAGGAAGCTAGAGAATCAGAAAGAACTCTGCTTGTGGGGAGCTCATGCTGCGCTCCACCCCCGCCACCCCACTGAATTGTAGATGCAGTAATTCAAAGCCAACACTATCATGGCCCTGTAGACTGACTGACCTGTCAGTTAAAAGCTACTGCCCCCCCCCCCCCGTGTGATGAATGCAACATCACCACTGTGAGCATCCAGTTCTTCCATATTTGCAGCTTTTTTCAGTTGAAAATAAAGAACAAACGCAGCCCAAAGTAGCTGCAGAAAATAGCCTTTATTTCTCTTATAAGAATGGATAGCAGTTTACTTTATGTAACTGTGACTGGTTTTATAGAGGCTGCTATGAAGGAAGCATGGAATCCGACCCATATATATATATTTAGTAGCTCAGTGTGTTCCAGAAAAGAAGAGCAGTGGTAATACAGTCAAACTTTGGTTCCCGGATGGCTCCGTTTTGGAATGTTTCGGCTCCCGAAAACCTGGAAGTAAATGTTCCGGTTTTCGAACGTTTTTCAGAAGCTGAGTGCAGGAAGCTTTTGCAACCAATCAGAAGCCACGCCTTGGTTGTCAAACATTTTGGAAGCCGAACGGGCTTCTAGAACGGATTACGTTTGACAACCAAGGTTTGACTGTAGGCTAATATACAAATGTTGCAAAAGCGTTGCAGAAACATGTGGAAAGGAGGTCACCAATAACTGTGTAACTAACTGCCAAGGGCATGAAAACTAAACCTGGGCTCCTCCTCTGGGAGATTTCTGTTATGACGGATCTCTGAGAAGCCTATGCCGTTTTCTCTGAGTAGCACTCACTGCCTCACCCCAGGGTGAGAAAGATATCCCTGGCCAAACCCTGCTTTCTGCCTATACCTTCAGCTCAATGCTCAATGACTAAGGCAGGAATGGCTCAGATCCCATGCGTTCCAGCGGTTTCACTGGCATTGGGAGAGAAGCTCTGTCAGTTTCTTTCTGGTTCTTTCCCCTGCAGTGATTCATAGGCCCCTTACACGATATGCTTAGCTGCAGGGACCCCTGCGATTCCCCCAGAGGCACTACTCTAACTCTTGGCCATCCTTGCACAGGATCCGGGGAATCCTTCCTCTCCCCGCCTTCCCACAGGCTTTGCTGATTCATACCTTATTTGTTTGTGGGCTGCAATTTTTTGGTCTGATGTCCTTATCCCACGTCTGGAAATTTCTAAAAATCTTACTGCTGGGATTGATTACTGGCCAAGTTTTAACAACCATTTTTGTTTCTGAGTTACTTTAAAACTACTCTGAGCATTATTATTTTTCCTTTTGTTTGCTTTCTGGTCAGATTTTTATTTCTTCAAGTGTGGGCTCTATAGTGCCGAAATACCAGGCTGTCTATGGTTTAAAATTTGTTCAAAATTAAATAAGCTGACATATATAAATTGGCAATTCGGAGATCTAGGCTTGGCTTGAATTTGTGTTCCCCTCCTGAATCCTCTGCATGTGCCAGGACATGGAGGCATGCCCCCCCGGGCCCCCCAGCTATGGAGAAGGGAGTGGGAGTGGGAACCTCTCATGGGGGCTGAAGAGGCTCTTCACCAGTGGACCGGGACACTTAAATCCTGTTGAGTTGGTGGGTGGGTTTGTGGAGGCCTGAACAATGTCCTTTCCACCTCATCCCACAAGTGACAGCAGCCACACCTATTATTTGCTTTGCTTTAGTATACAGTACTTTCTTGGAATGATTTCTCTGTAGCTTAAGAACAATGAAGAACACATCAGAGGAAAACTTTTACCTGGCTACCTGTTCTCAATATTCCCTTCTGCCCTTATAACATTTTGGGGCTAGTCACTTTTTCACCCTCCATTCTTTCACTCCATTCATCTCATCACATACAGTCATACCTCATGTTACGTCCGCTTCATGTTACGTTCCTTCAGGTTACGTCCCGCAGCGACCCGGAAGTACCAGAAAGGGTTACTTCCGGGTTTTGCCGCTCGCACATGTGTAGAAGCGCAATATGAAGTCACACGCATGCGCATAAACGCAAGATGATGTCACGCACATGCGCAGAAGCAGCAAATTGCAACCCGCGCAAGCATGCCACTGCAGGATGCGCTCTTTTCTTTTTTCTTTTTATATATAATATTTATTCAAAGTTTAAAAGTTACAAAATGAAAGAAAAAGAAAAAAGGAAAAATACACAATACAAAAAAATACAACAACAAAAAAGAAAATACCCTCACTTGAAAAAAAGAAAAAAGACCAAATTAAACCTTTGCATAACTTTCTTTCTTTACTTATTTCCTTGACTTCCTCACACCTCCCATTTTTGTATTCTAGTTCAAATCGTTATTTCTGCAAATCCTTCCAACCTTATTTTCATTTAAGTAATTTCATTTATTTTTAAAAAACCACTTTTACTTTATCCAATCTTAACTCTCATCCAAACCTATATATCATTACTTATTCTTAAGACGTTTCTCTAAGGTCAAAAAAAAAAAAATTCCCTTCCACGAATTTCCCAACTCTTAAACAAAACAAAAAAGCAAGTTTATATTATATACCCTTTGAGTTCTCAATTTCCATTCCACCCATACCCCCTTCCCGGTTTCAGTCCCCAACATAAATCCGTCAATCTCAAGAAGCCATCAGCCCGGAGATCTTACATCAGAGGCTCTCAAGTCTCTCTCATGTCCCCTCTGCCAGTCTTTTTGATAGTCCTTAGTATTGAAAGCCAAATCTCGAGGAAGCTTCAACCCAACAGCATCCACCTTCCTTCCAGCCAATCCTCCGTACTTGAAAATAAGTCCTATGGGGTATTCCAAATCTTGTTTCATTCTCCTTTCAAATCCAAATGTCCCCAAAGCTCCAACTTCCATCTGAATCAAATTTGTAATCCTAGGGTCATCTGATCTCCACATAAGAAGATCTCTCCATCTTTCACTTTCCAATTCAGGCCAAACTTCCATCTTCAAAAGTTTATTTCCTCTTGTTACCATCATATCAGGCCTCAAATTGCAGCTCTCCTTTCACATCTGCAGGGTTACGGCTCCCTCTTCTTTCTCTTCAGAGACAACATAATTCTCCTTCTCAAATTTCCCTGTTTGTTCAGTTGAATAAAATTCCTGTGCCGAGTTCTTATCAAGTTCAATGATGATGTTCACTCTTGTGTCCAAAGTTGTAACATTTGTAGTCAAAACATCAATTTGACCTTGCAACTTTCCCAAGAGAAAAAATGCCCTATTCAGTTCCTCTCCAACAGCCATTCTCTGCAATATTCCCAAACTCCCTCTAGGGGAATTTAAGTTTCTTTTCACTCCTTTCAGCACAGATCCAAAAGTCCAGTTAATTTGTATCAGTCCTTTCTTCTTTTCAAAAACAAGGTTGTAACAAATGTAGACAGCAGATACAAAGTCCTCTTTTTGCGTCTTGACAGCTAGCTTGACAGCTATTGTTCTATACTTCATCAACGGGCTCTCATGGACCACTCCCGGGTCCGGGGGGCGTGGGGGTGGCACATCAATTCCCAAATTTAGTTCTTTTCCTGCAGGCTTCCCTGCTTCCAAATAAAAGTTCTTATAATGTCAATCCGTAGAATTAAAATCTTTTACAGAAAAAAGGGAAAAAAGACCTCTCCGCGACCTTAGTTGACAGGTTCTATGCTTTAAGTTATTTACAGAAAGGGGAGGTGGACTTCCTGTTTGGACCTTCCCCGATCGTGCCGAATTTAAGAATATTTTTTTTAAAAAAATCCAATTTCCGTACTACGCGCGGGTTGTTGTTTGAGATCCGAATGTCCACAAAAAGAACTCAGCACTCTCTGGCAATGGCTGTGCGGCTTCACTCCGCAAAAATACCGGTCGATTCAAGACACCGCACCACTCACCCCGCGTCACTTCGGAGCCCCCGAAAAGGGGTTTCCGTGAGAGTAGGGGGGCGCTCTTGGTGTGAGCCGAATCCCACATTCCCAGGCTTCCTTTGCCTGGGATTTTTGAAGGGTCTTCGCCTTCGCCGTGGCGGCAAGACCCGATTTTGGCGGAGCAGGTTCCTCTGTATCAGAGGAATTCCGCCATTGCCGATGGCGCTAACCTGGAAGTCCGGGTTGCGCTCTTTTCATGTTGCAAACAAGCCTTCAGAATGGATCCCGTTCGCAACCAGAGGTACCACTGTACACTGATTTGATGTCTACATGCTTAATGTTAGCATGAAAGGGACCTGCACACCTACAAGTGTATGCATATAGGCTCCTTTCTTTCACACTCACACTGCATCCCATAGTGTGGGGGACAACAACAGAATCTTCCAGTGTGCATATAGGGGGAGCCTCTGCCATACTCTTCAAAGGCGCTGCAGATGCTTTTGACCAGACTTCCTCAACCTCAGCCCTCCAGATGTTTTGAGACTACAATTCCCATCATCCCTGACCACTGGCCCTGCTAGCTAGGGATCATGGGAGTTGTAGGCCAAAAACATCTGGAGGGCCGAGGTTGAGGATGCCTGCTTTTGACTTTTAACTTCCAACATGGCCAGTGGTCAGGGAAGATGGGTGTTGTAATCCAGCCATGTCAGAGCCTGCAGGTTGGGGAGCCTGCTGCAGTGTTGCCAACCAACAGAACCGAGAGGGGGGGCTATGAGTCAGTTCTCAGTGGCTCCTGCTGATTTCTGTGGGATTAGCAGGGGTCTGTTTAATCCCCATTCCAATGGTGTCCCAGAGGTTAACACATATAAACTCACAACTGCCATTCATTCTTAGGAGAAAAGGTGAACAATTACAGTGGTGGCCCCACCACCACACTGGGCCCCCCAAGCAGTACCAAAGCATGCTTGCACACTCTGCCCTTAAGGCCCCTCCAGTGTTGTGGGTGAGGGTCAATACTTTCTTCTTCCCCAAACTCCTAGAGCCTGAAGATGCCCTGATACACCATGCAAAAGATAACAGGGCACTCTTTTGCATAAGTGGGTGGGGCTGGGCATGTCTCTTGGTGGGCAGGGGTTAGATGGTGGGTCAGTAGAATGCAGACTCAAAGGCGCCACAAGTGGGGAATATACAGAACAGTGAACAAAAAAAGGAGGGCAGGCTTTTCTTGTTGTGGTGGACCAATTAAACCTAGGCTGGTTGGCATACATATTTGTTCCCAAAGGCCTTGTTGCCACTTACAATCCATTCTGGATCCATAGAGTCCCATATATTTCTAAAGCTTTGGGGTTTGAAGGGAAGCAGATATACTGCTTTTTTGTTGGATTTATTAGTGGCAAACTTGTGCATGAAATCAGGTCTGGTTCTGGAACCCTTCTGTTTTTCCACACAACAAATTAATAATATCCTTTGCATAACAAATTCCTGCTCTGAAATTTGCTGCAAGTTTGTTTTGAAAGGGTAATATATTCCCCATGATAGTTTGGTTATTGAAGCAATTAAATGTGGACTAGATTATAGGACTGTCATGTGGACCCACAGCCTGTTGGAAATTCTGATCCAATGCAAGGGAGGTTTCAAGAATGGGGCCACGGGGCTCTGTCTTGGACCTGGTGCTCTACAGTGTTGCCAGTCTGGTGACTGCAGGTACCATGGCACCTGCAAAGTCTTTCTCTGTTGCCCCCAGAATGAACCATAACCTTCCTTTCCTTTCTTCCTTCCTTCCCAAAAGAAAGTTGCTAGCATCTTTAGAATCTGAGTTATGAGGCAAAACTTGCCAGTTAGCATGCTCTAGTGTTTACCTGAACATCTGATTGCCATCCTGTTGGTGCCCATGTGCCTGGAAAGGGGAGATGTGTGGCTGCCGCCTGCATGCATGGGAGGGAGGGCTGCTCATGTATGTGTGGTCTGTGAGGAAAGATTGCATGTGACTATGTGGTCTGTAAGAGAGAGAGTTAGAGGAAGAGAGAGAGAGAGAAGTGTCCATGTGAATGAAGTGCACATACAGGTGTGAGTGAGCGAGCAAGTGAGAGATGCACGTGTGCCTGTGGTCAGTATGTATGCACCTACTGTGTGTGAGGGAAGGAGTGGGGCATGGTCCCTTGTACATTTTTCCCGGTGCTGAGCTGTGTTTATGTGAGAAATCAATATGGTGTGATCTTCACAGTCAGCTGGGCATAGTTGACTTCCCATGGTAAACCTAAGGCTGCCTGAGGTGGCATGGTGTGTGTGTGTGTGTGTGTGTGTGTGTGTGTGTGTGTGTGTGTAAGCAGCGGTGACTCTGTGTTCTGTGGTGCAATGCCCTGTCTCCTCCTTGGGAGCCATTTTGTGACTGGTGGCCACACCACTTTCTCAAAATTCAAAATGTGCCCACAGGTCCGAAAAGGTTGGCAACCCCTCTCTGCAACTTATTTATCAATGACTTTGATGAAGGGGAAACTTGTCAAACTTATAAAAGGCCCGAGAGGGACAGCCAACACCTTGGGAGGCAGAAATAAAACAAATGAATATGGATAGGATGAAAATCAGGGTGCAGATTTACAGCATGAAGTTAAGCAAGGACAAATGCAAACTTCTGCGTTTAGGCAGAGACACCTCACAGATATAGGATAGGGATGTACGTTCCCTAGTAACATCAATACATGTGGATATGATCTTGCTAACTGAACATAGCAGCAGTATGATGTGCCTGCAAAAAAAAAGCTTTATGTGGTTTTTGGTTCCATTAATAGAAGCATCATTTCCAAGTCGCAGGAAGTAATAGTTCCATTTTATTTGATACTGGTATCTGCACAATCAGAATGAATTTCAGGAACCAGAAAATTGTCTTGAAAAATACGACTTTCAAGCTGTCTGGTCCCCAAATGGCAACTGTGGCCCTGGTTTAAGGAGTCATTTGGCACCTAGCTTATATATCTGATTTTCTAACACTGAGTCCTGAAGGGCTGTAACACAGAAGAGGCCAAAGACTTGTCCTCTGCTGCCTCAGAGGGTAGGAATAGATTAAAGGGGTTTAAGTTGTAAGAAAGTAGATTGGAGAAATGAACCAATTCCTGGGAGGCCCTGTGGTCTCTCGCTCCCCTGGCATCTTCCAGCAGAGACTTGAAGGCTTTCCTGTGTGTCGAAGCAGGAGGTTCTCCAACTCTTTGATTCTAAGAGAACTGTCACAATCTTTGTAGATGGGAGTTGCCACAAAGCTTATGGAGATCACTGAAATAAATTTTAATAATGAACATCAAATCCATTAATTAGTACGTCGCTGAAAGCAGTATCTGAGTTGACTTAGCACTAAAATCCACAGAAAGGGGCAAAGGAATACATTATAGAGTTGTGCTCTCAAGGAAATGACGCTCCTTTTCTGAAAGGGTCTGACCTCGTTCACAGGCTTTCCTAGGGTAAAGCCCAAAACTGCAGTAGGTGTAACTGCCATGCTTTCCAAGGGGGATTTTGCAGAAGTGTGACTGGGCCACAGATCAATGCTCTTTTCCCTATACAAGGGGGCAACTGACCCCGTGATTGTGCAGGAATCTAGTTCTGCATCTGCCAATTCCAACAAACTTTCTCCTGGACTGAACGAGCTCTGTTACCTGGTTTTTTCCCTTCTGATTCAGAAGCCCAGCGTTGGAGTGCCATCATTTTTTCCAGATCCTAATGTTCTGTATTCCACATTAAGATGTTGAGTGGCATGGGTGGAGGGAGGGTGGTTGGTAAAATATGTGGTTGTATACAAAGACTTGTTGAGTTTTTAGGGAGTTTCTTGCTTTTTTCCATAAATAATCCCCCCCCCCCCGCCCCTTACTAGCTTACGTTGAAGGCATCAGAGGCAGAAAACAGGCAAAGCCTAGTTATAAATACCATTTACAAACAAACAAATAAAAGTCTTCTTTATGACAGTGCCACTTTTATTTCTTTGACCTTCTTCCTCTCTCCTTGGGTTTATTTGCACTTTCCCCTGGCATGGGCACAGAAGCACTGAGAAATGCACTGCAAGAAGCCATATTAGAGCCAGGAAGCGTTGGCCTTTGTGTCTTGAGATGGGAAAAGAATGTGTGAGGTTGCAGAAATGAGTTATTTTTCTTATTATTGTTGAACAGATAAAGCCTTGTTCTCTGGGCTTTGGTTTTTCACAACAGAGGGCTCTAGCTAAATGTACCTTGATGCAGGCCTATGGAGACCACTTGGATAAAACCTCTTTCCTCAGTCTCACCGTCTCTGGAGATCTACGACGATGGTCCCCAGTGGCTGACCTGGGCTCTATGCAAAGACTGCAAGAGGGAACATACAAATGAATAATGACCTGAGCCTGAGGTTGAGTTGTGGTAGAAATCCGAAGGGCTGGGCAGCATGTGATCTCTTCGGAACAAAGAAAAAATCAGCACGAAGTGTGCTATATGTGCAAAGAGCAATTTGAATGTTGCAACATTTTATTCCCCTTTCCCCCTGGGTTATGAGACACAGCTATCAAACTGGATTGCTAGGCCAGGGAAGTTGAGCAGGCAGGACTTCCTGCATCAAGCCCGTTACCCTATTTTGCACCAGAGGGGACAGTGGGATTTCATTAGCTGTATCCGTCCTGTGGGTAACCCATGACTGATCGGTGGTACTTCACTAGGTCCCATTCACCATAGTGATCTGATATTGGACAGGTCCCAAGCTTGGACCCTTGCACAGCTGTTCTCGGTGATCAGGCAGTTACTGATGGTGGATTTTGTTCCTGCATGGCTCCTCTTGCAGCAGACCTGTGGAAATCTGGATTAGGGTGGTGTCTGCACAATCCTAAATGAATCATGTTTGGACAGGTTGACATAGGTTTTTAATGGATCTTTTTCTGGTTTGTGTTCCACTGTAATCTAAAAGAGTGTGGTGCCTAGAAACTCACAGTTTTAAAGAAAAAGTGTGAAATTTGAGGTTCGCAGTAATTCCATATCCAATCTCAATCATGCTGTGTATGGCGCTGTAAAAGCTATAGGAAAGTATAGGTGTAATACCCTGGGATATCAGCAAATTATTTATTTTGCCTTACTCTTCTGTTCATGAGTATCCTTAGACACTTGCCAGCAGTATATGCCTCAATTCAAAGTAAGTGTTTTATGCAAAAAAGAAACAATGGATCTGTGCGCATGCACACACACACCAGGCTACATAATTTTGTCAGGGAAACCGATGCACACTTCTTTTTTAACTGAAACTGATCTTCTACTATCTGAGAAACATCTGTCATCTTGATGCATTCAAGAAGCTGTTATGTGGACCGAGGGGTCTGATCCCTTGATGGCCTTGTGCATAATTTAGTCAGTATTGATGAGCAACTGTAGATGATCCAGATCTCAGTGGACAAACATCCAGGAAATCAGGCTGAGGAGATTGCTGGCCAAGGATTTAACCGTCTAAATTGGAAGACTAATGAATCTTGCAGACAAACTACTGTATGGAATTGAAAAATTTAAATTTTGGCTCCCCGCCCCTTGATTATATCAGCCTATCTATTTTTTTATTTTTTTTATAAATATTTATTAAAGTTTTTTGAATACCGATACATAAATAATAAACAACATTACTTATATCATAACATAATTTCATCACTTCTTTGGACTCCCTCACGTCTCCCGCTCCCACTTACACCGTTAAAAAATTTTTTTCAAGCAAATTACCATCTTGTTTACAATCTTATATCCGCTCATTTAAATAGAATCTAGCAGTTCTCCAAAAGGTTTATATTTTCCTTAATCTCACTTATCGTCAGATTCAAATCTAATTTAGTGGTGGACAATTATTCATGATCTAGCATCCTTCTTAACATTCAACCAAATTACAATATTTTTGTAAATAAATCTTAAATTTCTTCCAGTCTTCTTCAACCCTCTCTTCTCCCAGGTCTCGGATTCTGCCAGTCATCTCGGCCAGTTGCATATAGTCCATCAGCTGCATCTGCCACTCTTCCAGTGTGGGTAGATCTTGAGTTTTCCAGTTCTTAGCAATGAGTATCCTTGCTGCCGTTGTTGCATACATAAAAAATGTTTGGTCCTTCTTTAGCACCTTCTGGCCGACAATACCCAGAAGGAAGGCCTCTGGTTTCTTAGTGAAGGTATACTTAAATACCTTTTTCAACTCATTATATATCATTTCCCAGAAGGCCTTCACTTTAGGGCAAGTCCACCAGAGGTGAAAGAATGTTCCTTCATTTTCTTTACATTTCCAACATTTATTATCAGACGAATGGTATATTTTGGCAAGTTTAACTGGGGTCATGTACCATCTATATATCATTTTCATTACATTTTCCTTCAGAGCATTACATGCAGTGAAGTTCAGCCCAGTGGTCCACAACCTTTCCCAGTCCTCAAACATAATGTTATGCCCAATGTCCTGTGCCCACTTT
The DNA here is from genome assembly GCF_964252035.2 of Podarcis erhardii. NCBI lineage: Eukaryota > Metazoa > Chordata > Lepidosauria > Squamata > Lacertidae > Podarcis > Podarcis erhardii. Next base: position 134,345,136 of record NC_138497.1, on the reverse strand, counting down.
ATCATAGCCGATTTAACCATTTCGTCTTGTGTGTTCCATTTCAACAGCAAGTTATACATTCTTGAAAGTACCTTAGCCTTAGGTTCTAACAGTTCTGTTTCCAACTTCGATTTCTCCACCTGGAACCCTAACTTTTTATCATTTTTAAAAACTTCTTTAATCTGTGCGTAATGTAACCAGTCTCGCACTTTATCCTTCATTTTCTCCAAACTCTTCAATTTCCAATTGTCTCCATCTTTTTCTAGTATTTCCCAATACTTTGGCCATTTGGCCTCCATATTGGGTCTTTTTATATATATATATATATCAGCCTATCTAGATCCATAATTTCCCAGACATATCCGGAATACTGCAGCCGCAAGCAGTGTCCAGGCGGAAATTGGAGAAATGTCTGGGAAAATCCGGCCCCATGGCAGCCCATGGCAGCATTGTCATTTCTGCTGATTTCCCTCAGAAATAGCTCAACAAATTTAGGCAAAAGTATAAAAAAGCTGACTGGATTTTCACTTTTTGAAATATGGCAACCGTAATCTAGAACCACCTTTGTAACCCCTGCAGGTGGAAGGCTCACCTTCAAATAAAAATAAATGAAATGTATGTAGGAGCATTCATTCATGTGAGCACCACCCACACTCCCAGTGTCAACTGATATGTTCACAGCCCTGGTGCATGGTAACCATCTCAGAGATAACTAGGCCACAGACCTAAAAAAGATCTATGAGGCAGGGGAAAAATAAAACAGCCCTGCAGCAATCTCATGGAAGGTTTTGCTTCATAGTTTTAACTGCAGAATTTCCACCCACATTATTATTTTTCTAAATCAGGGATCAGCAAAAGTTTTTCAGCAGGGGGCTGGTCCACTGTCCCTCAGACCTTGTGGGGAGCCAGGCTATATTTTGAAGGGGAAAAATGAACGGATGCCTATGCCCCACAAATAACCCAGAGATGCATTTTAAATAAAAGGACATATTCTACTCATGTAAAAACACGCTGATTCCCAGACCGTCCACGGGCCGGATTTACAGAAGGCGATTGGGCCGAATCCGGCCCCCAGGCCTTAGTTTGCCTACCCATGTTCTAAATTCTGAGTCCCCACTCAGAATCAAGCTTTTGTGTTTGAGCATGTTAAATACTAGTTGCACAAACACTGTAGCATCAGGAACAGTTTCTAATGTGTGCAGTGGGTGAGTAAACATTTGCATTATAGCCTGAGATTAATATCCCTTCTCAGACCAGAAACTCTTCCAGAAACCTACTCATAGCACTGAATAAACTACTCTTCGTGATGAATGGGAAGGAAAGCTATTGCCATCGTTAAGTAAAGGCCCCAAGTAATTTTGTTAACAAATGTGTGACGCTTGCCTAGAAAATCTCCTTGCCTTTAAGAGGCTTCAGGCTTTTAAGTTTCCACTTGTTCCCAGGTTTCTGGGAAGCAAGGTGTTATGTACTAAAGTTCTCACCCTGGGCCAGCAGGGGGATACTTTAGATAGTTTTCACTCAGGTCCCCATATGCAAATATGGGGTTGAAAGTGACGTTCATTGATTGGATAGTTACAGAAAGTGGTTACTGTTGCGTTCTAGTGGAGCTCTATATAAGCAGGCTGGCTGAACCCTTCAGTTCAGTTCTGTTCTGGCCTGTGAATAAACAAGAGCTGTTTGAAGAGTCGCTGTGTCGTCTGATATGTTCACCCACAACTTAACACAAAGGGATCCAGACTGGGGGACAAGTTATGGCTTGCAGCAGCAGCAGGAGAGCAGCACTCACATCAGGCATCAGAAGTGCAAGAGGCAGTGTCTCATCTGCCACCAGTGGCAGAGCGCATGGAAGCCTGGCCCACTGCGGCTGACTTCGCAAATTGATGCACTTGGTGCATTCTCATGCCACAGTCCAGGAGAGTGGCAGCAGCATTGCCACCCATTCTTCTCTCTCCACCAGAGCTGCTGGGCCAGGCACAAGGAAGTGGCAGCTTCCCCATGCGCCGCAGCCTCTCTCCGGCGTGGCAGAGCTGTGCGTGGCACAGCCCAGCTGAAGAAAGGGCTGGCAGTTCTCGACCACTGACTCTCCTCCACTCCACCCCCAGATCAGGTCTGACCTGGGAACTGAGCTTGGGCTGGGCGTGAGCTTGCACGCCTCTTGTTTTTTAATTCAATCCAGAAAATGTGCCCAGGGAGTGGCACATTTCCATATCACCTCAGGGGACAAAACAGGCTGGGCTCCCCCTCTCTAGCATCCTTCTCCTCATCTTCATATGGCAGAACATTTTTGTGCAGAAGCTTGTGTTGTAACATATCTCCTGTTTCCTTCTCTAGTTACATCCAAGAATTACCCTTATGATGCTGACCATTTATCAAAAGAACAAAAATAAAATATTTTGTAATTCAAAATAATAATATATAATAATAAATAAAATAAAAAACAGTAATATAAAATAAAATAATAATATAATAATAAAAATAATAGTAATTTTGTAAGTCTTTCTTATCATCCCATAGTGAAGGACAACATTAAAATACAATAAAACAATATCCCATTTAATATAAGACCAATCACTATGCATCAGCCAAGGGAGGGACAAATGCTTGGGCAAATAACCATGTTCTCACCTGGTGTTGAAACTCCCTTGGTGTTGGTGCTAGTCACATCTGGAAAATGAGGGCATTCCAAAGTCAGGATGCCACCACTGAGAATGTCCCCCTAGTGGAATTTCCTGCCACAGAATGTGGTGATGAACGCTGTCTAAGATGGGTCTTAAATGGGATGAGACAAATTTCTGTAGGATAAGGCTAGTGGTGACTATGAGGAATCAAAGTTAAATGGTACAACCTCCATATATTCAGGTGAAGTGTACTTCTGAATACCAGCAGATGGAAGCCTACAGTGGAAAGGGACTGCTTCATGCCATGTCCCGTAGTTTTCCTGATAGCATCTGACCGACTATTGCTAGACCTACCTTGAACTAATCCAACCACAGTGTTCTTTGTCCTTAGCTAACCACTGTCCGCATCGCAGGTTCCACATGTCAGGTTAGTGAAATCAGCTCCCAAGGAGGGTGCAGGCCCGGGGGGGGGGGGTGTGCGCGTGCGCACGCGTGCAAAAACCACCTATCAGACTGTGGAGTGTATGATGTATATGCATCTGGTGACATGCCACTGCTGTTGCAGCAAGATCAAATGTGGAAGAAACTTCCAATCCTTCTTGAACCATGGCACAAAGGTGTGAATTTTTCCCCACCCTTCCCCTCTCCTCACCCTCACTCTGGATGCTTCAAGTACTTGGGCTGCACACAATGTAGTAATCTCTAACGTTCCTATTGTGGTAAAGTGATTTTTAAGGGGGTGGGGGTGGCGTGCACTGAAACAGCCCCTTGCCAAGGGCACAAGGGACCCTGGTTATGCCTCTGGCTTTTTGAAAGCATCATGAGTTTGTGCCTGGTGTAAAAAGGTCAAAGGTTGCAGTAAGGCATCCTGGGACAAAGAAACAATGAACAATTTCAATTGAAAGTTTGATCTCTTGCTCTATGATGATCTCTTGCTCTAGTCAGTATACCCATGAATATCAGATCTCACTTGCTGGATCATCACCGTGTCGTAGTGAGTGGGCTTGCATGTTCCTATAACCCTTGTGAGTGAAGCCATCGGGAATCTCATACTCCCAGCAGGGTCACTGTAACAGGTATGTTACAATGGCTGTGAAGGCAGATGAAGGCTGCAGCACATAAAAATCTACTGGTCGTTGTGACTACTCATGCCGTTGGAATAGAGCCTTACTGCGAAGAATGCATTGGTCAGTGTGCACTGATCTACACACATAAAACAAATTCACGCACAGGCATCTTCCAAAAACCCATCCCAAACCCAAACCCAAACAAGTCCCATGGTGATCGGCAAATGGTAACGGGGGCAGGATCGTGAAATCTGGAAGCCGCTAGTCATGAACCGGCACATGGGAGGTGGATACAGATTCAGTCACTCTGACTCAAGGAACAAGGCAGTTGAGCAGCTCAGCAGCTGTATCCATGACTGAGCATCCCTATTTAGGATCCACTCTGCTCACCCCGAAAAGGGGGAGAGGCTAGAAAAGGCACCATAAACATAGTCTGCCTCCCTTTCCCCCTGACTAGATTACCACAATTGATCTTTGGAACATGGAATATATGGACTTTGTCAGATAACACAGATAATGAGGGTCCTGAATGCAGAACTGCCATCATTACAAGAGAGTTGTGACATTTTAACATTGATATTGTAGTGCTTCAGGAGACTCGAAGAGCAGGCAAGGGGCAACTGAAGGAAGGAAAAGGAGGCTACACATTCTTCTGGAAAGGTCTATCTGAACATGAACATCAAATACATGGGGTAGGCTTTGCTATCAAAAACGATCTTGTGAAGCTCCTGTCAGAAGTCCATATAGGCATTAATGAGCGGCTCTTAACCCTTTGAATAAAACTCACCAAAAACCAACAGGCTACTATTATAAACGCTTATAAACACCAACAATTGGAAAACACTTGCCTGCGAGCGCTCCAGTTGGAGAACAGCCTTTACCAAAGGTGTTCTGGGCTTTGAAGACACTCGAACTCAGGATGCAAGGGAGAAACGTGCTAAGAGGAAGGCATGCTTGGCAAATCCACACCGTGATCAACTCCCGCCCAGAAACCAATGTCCCCACTGTGGAAGGATGTGTAGATCCAGAATTGGCCTCCACAGTCACTTACGGACTCATTGTTAAAACCGTGTTTATGGAAGACAATCTTACTCGGCTACGAGTGATTGCCAAAAAAGAAAGAAGAAGAATATCAGATATGGGGGATAAGCCACAGGGGAGTGTGACCACTTTCATGCCCTTCTTATAGGCTTAATGGAGGCATGTGGCTAGCTACATTGGAGATCGGTCTCTGAATTCAAAGATCTTTTGGTATGATCCAGCAGGATTCTTAATACTTTATTAACTTGGAGGAGCTACTCTGGGAGAAACAGACATGGCTCAAAAAGGGAATGGATTGCATTGAGTGGCATTTCCCCTTCCATAGGAAACTGTCACCTTTGTCACTTAACTAACCCAAGTGTCCAAGCTAGCATGATATTTGCTCTTGGAGGATAGATCAATAGATCATGCTGGGGTCATTAGGAAGGGGACTGAACTAAAACTTTCAAACATTGTTTTGCATCATACAATATGGTGTCAACCACGTTTAGAATATTGTATGAAATTCTGGTCATCCCATTCCAAAAAGGTGTTGTAAAAATTGCAGAAAAGGGAAACCGAAATAATTGCATGGTTGGAGAACTTTCCCTAAGAAGAAAGGCTGAAGCATTTGGGCTGCTTTGAAGCAATAGCAGGACCAATCTGTTTCCCTTTCTCCTACTTGGGAAGCAGCTGGTTCACTATACAAGTAGGAAGGAAGATGCTGGAGTAGGATTATCTGAACCAGCGTCTGAACTGTTGTTGTTGTTGTTTAGTTGTTTAGTTGTGTCCGACTCTTTGTGACCCCATGGACCAGAGCACGCCAGGCACTCCTGTCTTCTACTGCCTCCCGCAGTTTGGTCAAACTCATGCTGGTAGCTTCGAGAACTGTTGTTAGAGAAATTACAAAAGAGGTCAAGGCCATAAAATAATAGCCAAACTGTTCCATCCCTACTAGTTTAACTGTTACATTCATCTAGAGGGGATTGTTATAGAGACTGGATTGCTCACTTATAGGATAAGTTGGATGCCCATCTGTCATAGCTGAGATTCCTGCATTGCAGGAGGTTGGATGAGATTACCCTCAGGGTCCCTTCCAACTCTACAATTCTATGGTTCTATGAGATGCCAGCAAACCTGAGGTGTTCAAAAGCCATTTAGTTAATAATATAAAGTGACAAGTACAATGAACACTCTTCTTCTTCTTCTTCGGTGATGACTCATAGCCGAGTAAGATTGTCTTCCATGAATGTGGTCTTAACAGTGTGTCTGCAAGTGACTGTGGAGGCCAATTCTGGATCTGCACATCCTTCCACAGTGGGGCATAGGTTTCCAGGCAGGAGTTGATCACAGTGAGGTTTTGCCAAATATGCCTTCCTTTTAGCTTGTTTCTCCCTTTCATCCTGAGTTTGTGCTTCTTCAAAGTCCATGACACTTTTGGTAAAGGCTATTCTGCAATCGGAGCACTTGCAGGCCAGTGTGTCCCAATTATCCGTGCTTATACTGCATTTTTTAGGTTTGCCTTGAGAGTGTCTTAAACCTCTTTTGTTGTTCACTGGCATTTCGCTTTCCATTCTTAAGCTGGGAATAGAGTAGTTGCTCTGGAAGATGATTCTGGAAGATGAGAACATGAATGCTCCTAGTGCAGCCAACCCCCCCCCCTTTTTTATATATATAAATATTTATTAGAATTTCCAATTTAATACAAAAAACCAACAAAAAACAAAAAATGCACAAGAAATAACAAAAATACAGAAATACACAATTAAAAAAAAGCAAACAAATATAATTTCCATTACTTATTTCCATTACCTTGTTTCCCAGACCTCCTCTCACCTCCCCCTTTTGTATTCCAATTCACATTCTTAACTCAGCAAATCCTTATTTAACTTATTGTAACTTATTTTAACTTATTGCTCAACCTTTGCATTACAGCTGGTAACCACTTAATTTCTGTCCAGCATCATTCTAATATTCATTAATTTTACAATATTTCTTTAAAAGTCTTTAAATTTCCTCCATTCCCTGTCCGCTGAACTAATAACTCCAATTCCCAGCTCAAATTCTGCCCAAGGCTTTAGTGCTCAAATCATATCGGCACATAAGGCAAAATAGAGGTTGCTGGGCTCAGCAGGTACGTAGTTCAGACACATTATGAAGCAACTGACCCAACAAACAACGCCTCCCCCTCCGCACTATCCTTCTAAAGAGTGGGTGGGCACAACCATGTGGGTGGCAAGCAGCCGGAGTCCCAAGAATGCACAAGTAAAGCATAGCTCCTTTGGGCGGGCGGGTGGGCTCTGTGGCCTTTGTTTGCGCTGGTGCTGCTGTTTCTGTGTCCATGGAGACAGAGCCAGAGTCAAGGCTGGCTCAGCTTGCCTCCTAGAAGGGATCAACACCTCCCTAAAAGGAGATGGTGCCCCAGAGGTGGCTTCCCAGGTGGAAGTGTCAGGCTAGGAAGGCCTGATGTCGAAGAGTGGGACATCCCTCCGACAACCTGCTTGGTCCCGCCCCTGAATCCTGATTGCCACACCAGGTCCCTGGACCCCTCCCCAGTGTTATAAGAATTTAAGGTCTCAAATATATAAATTAAATGTTCATAAATTTACAAGGCAAACACATGCATAAGCATGTAAGAAATAGTACAGGAAAATAGACCTGAAACCATTTTGACTCTCCCAAATTGACCTCAAATGTCTATCTGCAAGGAGGAAGGAAATGCGAAAACCTCCCCATTGTCTCTATGCTCACAAATCCTGCCTTAAGGGTACATTTGGATATGAATAAGGACACGGGTGGCGCTGTGGGTTAAACCACAGAGCCTAGGACTTGCCGATCAGAAGGTCGGTGGTTCGAATCCCCGCGACGGGGTGAGCTCCCGTTGCTCAGTCCCTGCTCCTGCCAACCTAGCAGTTTGAAAGCATGTCAAAGTGCAAGTAGATAAATAGGTACCACTCTGGCGGGAAGGTAAACGGCGTTTCCGTGCACTGTTCTGGTTCGCCAGAAGCGGCTTATTCATGCTGGCCACATGACCCGGAAGCTGTACGCCGGCTCCCTCGGCCAATAAAGCGATATGAGCACCGCAACCCCAGAGTCGGTCACGAATGGACCTAATGGTCAGGGGTCCCTTTACCTTTACCTTTTAGGGTGAGCCTGTGACCTGGACTCAGGAATTAAGTATTTATCATCACAAAAGAATAGCCAGGCTCTCCAGGTAAATCCATTAACAGGTTTCCTGCCAGACAGGATTCAGTGATGTATGTATGATGTATTGGGGGGTGGCCTTAAGCTTACAGGGTGGCAATTTCAAAGAGTCTATATAAGGGCTTGTACGCCATTGTTCTGGGTTGCTCCTCCCTCCTGCATGTGGGGAGTGAGGACCCTGTCGCCACAGTTTAATAAAGATCAAGCTTACTAGCTGCTTTGCTTCTCAATATTCTCTGGTTGGCCTCTGTTATTTTCTCTGACCGATGGAGAACCTACAAAGGACTCTATAAGGGCTCTTGTGTTCCCCATACAGGAATAAGGGCAGATTTTGTTTACAACACCAGGATCAGAGACTTATTGGGGTGCAATTTCTGCCTCCCCCATCTCTGAGGTCTTCACATTCCTCCTAGAGATCTGACCAGCGCCTCCATGTCACCTCCAAGGGGCTCATGACATTTCCTCCCTCAAAGAATTCTGGCCAATGTAGTTTGCTAAGAGTTGCTGGAATTATAACTCTGTGGGGGATGAACTACAGTGCCAGTTCTTTGAGGAAAAGAATTGTCTACAATACCTAGACCCAAACAATGAGCAGCAAAACTAAACTGGGCTGAAATGTGAGAGAAGAGCTGGTCTGGGTGCCGTCTGGATCTCCCTTCTCTTTGGATCTCGCCATGACTTCTGCTCCAGCCGAACCTTCCCACCCACAGCTTGCAGAGTGTGCAGCTGCAGTGATGTATGCACAGTGGAGAGCAACTGGGAGGGGGCCTTGGCTGGCTCTTGCCCAGCAATTCCTGTCCTTATGGCCTTTTGCTTTGGAGTAGCCCCCACCATATGGACTGTGACCTGAATGGCAACATTCCCTCCCTGTGAAACGCCACATCCATCACTTTTCACATCTGAGTTTATTGGCAGTGCATCAGCGCATGTTTGTGTAATATATTCTTCAGCTGTGTTCTTGGATCACAAGGAAGAACATCCCCACCCCCCTCAAAACTTTGTTCTTCGGAGGGAACGGACGGCGTTACATGAGTTACAGCTGCATATGCATTCTCCTTCAAAGGAGAAAACTGCGTCCATTGCCATATTTGTATAATTAAAGAGCCAACAGATGAAGTGCTTGGCCTGCGAATACTTTCAAGCATTTATGGAGGGAAGAGGAAGAATGCCTGCAGAAAAGAGAGCCTGCGGGCCAAGCAGATTTGCCTCTGAACACAAGAAGATCAGGGGTAATTCCTACTCTGCTTGAAAGAGGAAACGGGTGGCAAAAGGAAGCCTTTTACCAATCTGGAGGGCACGAACTTCTTCAAGCATTTCATTTTCTTTTCCCCCTTGAGTTTTTATTCCTAAATATGTTACAGTGGTACCTCAGGTTACATACTCTTCAGGTTACAGACTCTGCTAACCCAGAAATATTACCTCGGGTTAAGAAGTTTGCTTCAGGATGAGAACAGAAATCGCACAGTGGCAGCGCAACAGTGGCAGCAGGAGGCCCCATTAGCTAAAGTGGTGCTTCAGGTTAAGAACAGTTTCAGGTTAAGAACAGACCTCCGGAACGAATTAAGTACGTAACCAGAGGCACCACTGTACTTCTGTTTCCCTATGCAGTCGAACTGCTTCAGTTCCTGTTCCAGACTTTGGGTTGCATCCAACTAAGTTTTGCTCATAATAAACCCATTGAAATCAATGAACCTAGTCATGTCCATTAATGTTGATGGCCTGCTTTGAGTAGGTCTAACCTTGGATAGAATCCTATGTAGTAATATAAATAAATAAATAAATAAATCTGACAGCCCATTGTACCTACCCCAATTGGCCCAGTGGGATTTACTCACAGGTAAATGTATCCTGGATTGCAACCCAAATTCTTTAACCCTCAATCTATGTGCTTATGAAAGCAAGTAGAAAGTCAAGTACTGTATGTGTATATGTCATTTTGATGTATTTTGTGATTTTTGTATTGGGGACTGCCCTGAGATCTGCAGGTGAAATGTGGCATATAAATTTAATAATAATGATAATAATGATAAGAAATTTATTGCCTGTTTCAAGAATGTGAAGATTGCTTTGAGAAAGAATTCGTGTTCTTTTACATGAATTGTGTTTCTGTGAGGCTATAGTTTTATCGTGAGATAAAATATATAGGAACTGAGACTGAATACCATATTTGTGAGGTAGGAGGGGAGGAAAAGAAATAACTACGTTTGCAGAGCAGTTTCTGTAATATGTATGAGAGTGAGGAGTTCTTTTAGGGAAATTCAGAATAGAAATTAAATAAAAGGTAAAGGGACCCCTGACCATTAGGTCCAGTCGTGGCCGACTCTGGGGTTGCAGCACTCATCTCGCTTTATTGGCCGAGGGAGCCGGCATACAGCTTCTGGGTCATGTGGCCAGCATGACTAAGCTGCTTCTGGTGAACCAGAGCAGCGCACAGAAACGCCATTTACCTTCCCGCTGGAGCGGTACCTATTTATCTACTTGCACTTTGACGTGCTTTATAACTGCTAGGTTGGCAGGAGCAGGGACCGAGCAATGAGAGCTCACCCCTGTCGTGGGGATTCGAACCACCGACCTTCTGATCGGCAAGTCCTAGGCTCTGTGGTTTAACCCACAGTGCCACTCACGTCCCTTAGAAATGAAAATAAAATTGAGCTATTGTTCCTTTACTGAGGTAGTAAATCTATATATGGACTGTAGCACTTCAGACTACAGGCAAAGGCTTATGAAACAGAATGATCTACCCTACGGAAATCCTTCCATAGAAAGAACGAGAGGAGTTCTCATTCAGTATTCTTTTTGAGCTGCTGGTGTGCACTGGGGAAAACCTTATTTTGTCTGGACATGTGTTATGATAGAGGCACCTCTCATCTGCAGCTTGGAGCAGAATAGCCCAGATGCAATTTGACCAGCTCAGTGAATTGGTGACAGCAGGACACATCTCCAAAGCACTGTTCGAGACCAATTCTCCTGGGTGCCACAAGTGATCGCACTGAAGCTCCCTTCTTCACCACTTTCTCCTCACTCTGCAGGCCTGTTCAGGCATGCCAAAGAACATGTGAGGGCAGAATTGGGGGGATGGGGTGCATGATGCACTTCTGGGATTCCTGCCCCTCTGCACTTGCAGTTGTCTGAAGAGATTCTATCTGTGTATGTAATACAAGTTTTCCAGTTACAAGTAGGACTCCAGGCAGCTGGGTGATGGCATGGCACAAAGAGGGCAGCTTGATGTTGGATGTTGTCCCATGGAGGTGATCTGCATTTGTGGGGGTGGTAATCCAGCAAAATCTGGGGAAGGGTTTCTCAAACTTGGGTGCCCAGCAGTTGTTGGACCACAACTCCCACAATCCCTGACCACTGGTCCTGCTAGCTAGGGATGTTGGGAGTTGTAGTCCAACAATAACTGGAGACCCAAGTTTGAGGAAACACTGATCTGGGGACTCCGGATGGAAGAACATCGCTTAGCTGGACTCCAACTGTAGTGAGTGGTGGCACCCCATAAGGGAAATGATCACAAAGGAGAGGTTGTGCTGGCCCTGGAGTTCCAAGAGGGGAAGAGATGCATCTGGGTTCAAGTTGGTCACTCACAAGCCAAGGAGCCATTCTGGATCTATGCTAACCTACTTTGTTTTCTGGATGGCAACCTATTTTTTATTGGATATACAGTGGGCACATGCAGAGTGCCTGACTGATTTCTTCCTATATAGCTGTTCTAATGATTTTGAGGCCTTATGATTCTGGAGGTTTCTTCCTCATTTCCATCAAACCAGATACATTCTGCAAGACGTTATTGATGCGACCTGTAGTCGTTAATCTTAGCTGTGCATGTGTTGGACTGTGTGATTTAACTTCTCAGACCAAAGAATTGGAAGGAACCCCAGGGGCACCCTAGTCCAACCTCTGCAAAACAGGAACCAGAACCAAAAGTTTCCTGACAGATGACTATCCAACCTCTGCCCCAAAACCTCCACCAACTTTTGAGGGAGTCCATTCCACTCTTCAGCAGCTGTCACTGACAAGATAGTGCAGAGTTTCAAAATTTTAAGTGATCTGGAACTCTTTCATTTCCAACTGGTTTGTTTTTGACAGTTGTTTATTTTTTTTTACAGAAACATGTTGCTTGTCGTTAATGAGCTCAGACTTCCTTGTCTTTCATGTTGTGTTGTACGTGCTGAGTTAAATTGGCAGAGAAGTTGAGACGCTGAAACACTTTTGGCTAATTGGAATGAGGCATCTCCATCTTCATGGGGCAGGGATAACCCTTTAAACTTCAGGCACAGAATGCTGTTGCAGGAGCGCAACCCTGTTTTTCAGACCTCGGCATTACACACCTTGTGCCAACATAGCCTGGATGAATCTGTATGATGATCAGTGGGCTGCACTCTTTGGAGCTCAGCCATGTCACCTCTTATCAGCACAAGGCTCAGAGGAAGAGGAACCTGGGAGAAGGGAGGGCATGAGAAGTTTCCTTGCATCTTACTTTATAAGCTGGGGAGGTAACAGAGCACTGAGGTGCTATAGCTGCCTCCCAAGCACCTCTGGCCAGGAAGGCGGCTCAGCCGATAACTTTCTCTTCCTAGAAGACAGAATCTATTTGTGCCAGTAACAATCGTAGGCTGAGTGGCCCAAAGTAAATACTGACGGCCTAGTTTTCATTTTTGTTGCATGATTGAAAACAGTTATTAATAACAAACGCAAAATCATTATGGTATGTGTGCTTGGTTCGTGGAATGAGTGAGTTATGTAGCTTTCCCATTTGAAGTTCTGTAGGAATTTTCCTGACAGCATCTCTGTTTCTTTTCAGATCTAAGAACTGGAGCTTTGAGAAACTAGCCAACCCACCTAAAAAAGAAAATGAGGAAACACCGGCATTTGCCTTTAGCAACCATATTTTGTCTCTTACTCTCAGGCTACCATAATGCTGATGCCCAGCAGCAAGGAGCTGGTAAGTTGCCATTATCTTTAGGTAACTTGCTTTTTGATGTCTTGAAGTTGGCAGAGAGTGAGGACATGTATTTTGGGCCCTAACAAATATTTGTTCAAATCAGTTGTACCAACTGCAGCTTCATATCCCTGAAACTCTGTTGCATTTCCATAAACACATTCATTGCAGTGATCCCATGACAGAGCCTGGAGACAGATCTCTGTGAATTAAGTAATTCCCCCTGTATAACCTCTTTTTTCCTTACCTTTGCTTACTGGCAGAAATAGTAGGCTGATTTGGATATACCAAGCTTAATTTTCAAAACGAGCCTTAGGCTTTCGAGCTCTCTCCTCCTCCAGCACAGCCACGCAGAGCTCAGCAAATTTTGCCATGACAAACTGTAGTTCATTTTAACTATGGTTGGTAGAAACAAGCCAACTTCAAACCATAGTTTATGAACTTCTTTTGTTTTCACTGACTGTGGTTAATCTGTAATGGAAGGGGAAGGAGGAACATGTCATCTTGAGGCTTGCCAAGGTTCACTGTGTTAAACTATGGTTTAAAGTTACATCCAAACATGGCCAGTGTCTCTCTTGGTATACATACATAGCACAGGAAAAATATGGATACTGTTGGCCATGGAAGTCTTCCACCTTCCACCCTCATTCTCATTATTACAATACAAAAGAGTAAACTATTCCCACCCCCTTTCAAAAGTGATCAAAAATTAGTCTGAGACCAGTTTTTTTTATTGTTCTAATGTGCTAAGTAGTATTACAGAATATCTGAGGGCTACTGCACAGGGGTGATTGTAGCAAGTCTTTATACCATTCTTTTTTCCACCAATTATTGGCATGCAATTCCAGTGAGCTTTTAAAACCCCAGAATTCTCTCCTGCCTTGGATCAAAATTCCAGTTGGAAAATAATGTCCACATTTCCCTGATGCTGCCAACCTTTGCTGTCCCCCAAAGCCCTCTGTGCCAGATCCCAGTCCACCAGGCACTATCCCTGCTTCCCATTGTGCAGAAGGGGCTTTCCCTGGGTGGGCAGGGGGTGGAGAGGCACAATGCCAGCTTTCTGGCAGCAGGGTCACTGCTGTTTACTTGGAGGAAGTGGGAGGGAAAGTGCAGAGGGTGGCACAGATTGGGTGCACTGGCAAATGACCTCCCAGCCACTGTCCTTCTCCCTCCCTTGGCAAGCAGCAGGAATCCTGTTGCCAGGAAGCCAGTGTTGTGACCCCCACCCGACCCTTCTCCAGTGATTTGTTTTCTGCCATTACTTGCTTGTTGTTGCTTAATTGTCAGGTGGCGGTTGGCAGCCGCTTCCCCCCTCATTTCCTCCCTCTGCCCTACTGATTAGTCAAATGCCAAGGCAGAATTCCCAGGTGATTGTGGTAGAGGTAGTTTTCCCAAGGATTCTTGCAGCCTAAGCAACCTGGTGATGGAAGCAGAGGCAGTGTGGGAGGAAAACACAGCTCCTATTTCCACTGTCTCTACATAGGCATGTAAAGGGAAGAAGGAGGTCTTTAGGTCTTTGGTTTTTTTAAAAAACTGATAGCAGGTTCGCAAGGCACTTCCTAAGTCTTCAGATAAACTCAGGAAAATGGTTCAAATGTTTCATTTTTTTACTGTAAGAAGCATGCAAATAATTTCAAGGACTGACATTTTAAATCAGTACAAAAAAATCTACCATTACTAGTGTAGTGTGATAATTTTCAGCATTGTGCTAATGTAGCATGTGGGGTGGACTTTTCTATAGCTCTAGTTATTTGCTGATTCAGCCAGTGTTACAATAAGGCAAGTGGAATAACTTCAATTTCCCACAAATGTGGCCAACAAAATCAACAGTCAAACTGCCACTGTATTCTTCAGTAACCTATTCAGGAGCTGCTACCATCGGATCAACAGGTTTTGAGTATGACTTATAATCATTGGGAAAGGATGACACATAAACACATTGGGGTGTTTGCTCATCCTGCTTAGGTAAGGGAATCCCATATCTAGAGAATATTCCTTTGGAAGAAGTTTCTGTAGCAAGAAACAGCCATAAGTTTACGAGGAATAAAATTATATATTCAGCGTACCATATATTCAACAAGAGCAAGCTGATCTGTTGGAATGAGCTTTCCCCCCCTTCCTCCTGCCCCAATTTGTTGGGTTTATGGGTTCATAAGGTCTGTACTCCTGCCAATTATGCCAAGCGGGGTATATGACTATAGAACAAGACTCCCCTCTCCTGGCCTGTGGCCTCTGGAAAATCATAAATCCATGTGTTTTTTTTAAAGATGTGAAAATCGGTGCTGCTGCTGATATAATATTTCTAGTGGATTCTTCTTGGAGCATTGGAAAGGAGCATTTCCAACTTGTTCGGGAGTTTCTGTATGATGTTGTAAAACAATTAGATGTGGGTGGAAACGATTTTCGGTTTGGTCTGGTCCAGTTCAGCGGAAACCCACACACAGAATTCCAGTTAAACACATACCATACTGTACAAGATGTCCTCTCCCATATTTCACACATGCCTTATATGGGGGGAGGAACCAAGACCGGAGAAGGATTAGAGTTTCTAATTCGGAACCATCTTTCTAAAGCTGCTGGAAGCAGGGTGAGCGATGGCGCCCCCCAGGTTATTATAGTGTTAACGGATGGACGATCCCAAGATGATGTGGCTCTGCCGTCATCCGTTCTTAAATCCGCCGATGTAAACATGTTTGCCATTGGAGTGCAGGACGCAGTGGAAGGGGAATTAAAGGAAATAGCAAGCGAACCCCTTGATATGCACTTGTTCAACCTAGCGAACTTTACTGCTCTCCACGGCATTGTGGGAGACTTAGTTGCAAGTATTCGCTCATCTATGACTCCAGAAATGGCTGGAGCAAAAGGAGTGATTAAAGACATCACAGGTAACGCTGTTCTGCTGCGATATTGCAATACTTGTACTCAAGGGAGGTATTGCAATTGGTGCTCTTCCCATCATTTTAGACATTTGGATGTGTGGACCAAGGGCCTTTCCCGGCAACAGCAACCACAGGAATCAAATTAAAAAGATGGAAGGAAGAAATAACAAAATAGTGAAGTTCTGCTGCAGATCTCCCTGCATGCACCCTGCACGAGGGATTCCGTGCTTGAGTGCTATGCTCAGGGAGTGCCTAACCTCTAATAAATGTATACAGTTATGAGTTATATAAAGTATTTTAAAATTTTACAGAGTGTCATGTAGATGGGTGGAATGTTGCTTATCTCACTACAGCAAGTGATAAGTAACTCAAGGGAGTGCTGGAAAAAATTCTCTGCACACTGGGGGGCTGTGTTAGCACAAGATGCCTGGTCCCTCTCCTTTTCAGCTGCTGAGTAACAAAAGCCAGAATTGTCTGGAAAGGCCCTAAGTTGCACATCTGAGGGGTTAAAAACAAAGGCTGCTCAATTTGGCATATTTTTTGCTATAGGCTCTAAAGCAGAATCACATACAAATGAAGTCCAAAGTGCTTCCTTATCCTGTGGTCATTAGTAAAGTACACTTAAATGTGACATAGAAGATTGTTATCGTAACCACATTTTGTGAGGGAGGCTGCTGCAGCCGAGATAATGGTGTGTTCAAGAACACCTGAATCACAGTGAATGAAGATCTGTCAAGACTCTTATCAGCACACCTTAGCTTACATTTACTGCAGATACAGAACTAGAACTAAATGAATGTTGCTTGCGAAACTTAAGCTCCCCTCGCCACTCCATAGCTGTCAACGTTTCCCCTTTTTTAAGGGAAATTCCCTTATTCCGAATAGGATTCCTCGCAAGAAAAGGGAAAAGTTGACAGCTATGCTCCACTGATGTGCCTTCCTAGAGCTACACTTTATGTGAAAACAGTATCTATGTGCCCAAGGGCTTTCCCAAGATCAGGTGGCCTCCTTCCTGTTCTCAGGTAATATACGGGCTTGAAATGGTGGACAAAGAGCTCCCTTATTGTTTTCTTATTTGCAATAGTTTACCCAGGAAGTGGGCCTTTGCAATGGCAGTGGGAACATGTCGCTGGTCAAGCCCAGTTTCCTTGATGGCCACCTGGAGATTCCCCTTTACCTGTTAATCTTTCCAGGTGCTGTGGCAGCTGCCATCTACCTCTGCCCCCTCCCCATGTCCTTTTCTCCCATCCCTTTTGTAGGACCCCTCCTCTACTGCTCACTATGAGAGGTAGGGAGGGGCTGTATAAAAGGGATGGGAGAAAAGCACACCTGGCAAGTCTAATCAAGGAAACTCCTATGATGAAAGAGAGAGAAATGGAAGTCAGGCAAAGTGGAAGATTTCCTCTTACTTCATATCTTCCTGTTCCTCATTAAATGGAAGGAAACGGGAGCAAAATGATTTTTTAAAGGGAATCCTGAATGTGAAAAACTATTGAGTTTAATATGATAGAACGATTCTCTCGCATTGTGGACTTCTCAGACCTTTGTTTTTATACCCTGGGATGCATGAAAGGAGAAATGGATGTTTTGAATGTTGCAGGTTGACAGCAATATGCAGGTTATAACACTCATCTTGTCCTGTCTGATTAACTCCATTATGTGCTCCATCATCTGCCATTGCATTGCTGCATGATACACAGGCAAACAGATGTTTCTCTCATTTTTGTGCAAATCTTATGGGGCAATATTCAGATTCATTGAGGTCACTGATGAGCTGGCCGTTTAGATATCAGAATGAATTTTTAATGTTTTTAAGTAAAATTTTAAAAAGCATATCAGAAACCTATGGTAACCTTTGTTGCCAGGAACGACTTCCATCACTGGCTTTAAAGGAATTGGAACTCATTCCCAGATTTTGATGTAAAGAATCACCATGCAAAAAAGGTCAATTCAAGGCAATATATCTTCACACCGTCCTTTAGAGAACTTGAGCATGCAGGAGGCAGAGAGATGTGAAACACATATTGTAGGATCTTCCCTTTACCTCTAAGGGTTTAGGAAAGTACACATTCATCTCTGGGCCTCTTTGAGAGCCTTCTGCCAGAGTTTAATCTGTATTGGAACCAATATGGTGGGATCCTCTTATCTGAGCAGAAGCTCTGATTTAGCCCTCCCATCACCACGAGATTCTTGGTTCATCTTTATGCAGTGGTATATATGAGTTCATGGTCTGGCAGAGCCCAGCGTGGAGAGCTGGCTTGTGAAATATATATTGCAAATGGCATATGAGTTAAACAGTGCTTAAAGGTAACTGTGCACAAGGGTTATTCCAGTTATTCACAGAATGTATATAACTATATACAATACAGGGTGTATTATTCAAAAATATTACTATAGTTGCCGGCATCCAAAAGTAATGTTCCTTTTCTAGAAATGGACATATAATTGGCTTAATAAGCTTATATATATCAAGGCATAACATGATATTTAATCAATTACAAATACTTTTTTACCTGAGATAGAATGTTAAACCCAACAGGTGCTTTTTACAGCCTCCACATATTAAATGTCATGATGATATGTTCCCAAAGTTGTATTAAAGGACAGATTTTGGTCATACTGGAAATGAATTACTTGACCAGTTCAGAGTTTACTTTTGTCATTGTCCTGTTACATATTTTACTGCATCATGGTTAATGACTAAGTCACTGCTTCCTTTCTAAGCCAACAATCCTTTGCTTAGTTGTGTAACAAAGCATGCTTTAATTTGCCCTCCACCACCAGCCTAATCCTTCATTGTGTACTTCAGTATAATGGTATTTCAGTGGTGACAAATTATCCAGCTGTTATGTATACTTCCTCCCTATTTCTTCAAGATCAGCAGTATTTCGGTTTATGGGACCTTCAGGTCATGTAGTAAATACCAGCACACTAGGTTTTTGTGGCTGACAAAGAGTGTGATAGTTAAAATGGCAAAACAGAAAAATTTAAGCATTCCAGAATGTTCAGTATATTTATTCATCACAGGTGTATCCTGTCCCTTCCTCAGGGGGCTAAGGGCTAGAGTTATGGAAGATCAAGTTACAAATGATCTTGTTGTTCAAGATCAGCTATCGGGACTTGCTTAAAATTTTGGGCCAAAATCTCAGTGGTCTGAGTCCATCGTTCTCTCCACTGGTAGCATAAACTGTGAGATAGTCACTGTAAAAGAGCAAATGCTGGCCAAATTTGATCTAAATATACTTTAAAGATAATGTAATACCAGAGTTTGGTGGCTTTTCCTCTAATCATCTTGATGAATTTAAATATTCATGAAATACTGTAGTATTCTTGTGTCATCAGTTCAGCCCCAGTTTTGGCCATTTTATAGTGATGCACTAAATTTTGCTGTGAGCAGAGGACACTTGTCTATTGTGTGAAGCTAAACATGATCCACATTCAGCTGCTTGTGGATAAAAGAACCAGAGCAGGCGCTGTTCCAGATCAACAGTTTTACAAGAAAACTCCACATATGGAGACTGACGTGTTAAGACACAGTGATTTTGATCAGATTCCCAAACACTCAGATTAGTTTAGGACAGTGCAGATTATAGCAAGCCATGGGTGACTTCACCTGACTAATGACTATGGTAATTAATTAATGGTAATTATGGTAATTAATCTGTGATCCAGTGCCAGCTTACCTCCCCCTGAGATGTTCCACGTAATTATACATTTCTTATATCCAAAACAGCTGATCATTCAGGAAGAATTCTCATATATAAGGTTGGATAATTGTGTTGTGACTGACTTCATCACCTTGTTTTAACATGATTCTGCATTACTTGATTGAATATCCAGTAGACATATGGTACGTGAAGAATAAAAGCAGAAATGTCTTCATTAGAAATGCAATTTTGAACAATATTCCTATAAATCATGTCTACAAGCATATTTATATAGGTTTTCTTTCTACTCCTTAGAGAAAAAAGGGATATAAATAACTAAAATAAATAAATAATTTTTGTGTTTATATCATTAGTAAACATGTAGACATACCTTAAATATAAAGAACAAATATATGGTCAATATACTGTGATACTTATTTGACCTTTGAAAACATTGCCTTATATCCTGGTCAATTCTTGATTGGAATTGTTAAACGCATTTGAACTTTTTTTTTTAAATATACACAATTCCCTTCTTTCCAGGATTTCTCTAAGCTCTAAAGTTGTTTTATAATTTATCATTAGATTAACATTTTAACCACTTTACTTGTACTTTAAGGTTTGTAGCCTGTAAAGTTTTCCCTCTTATTGCAAGGATTTCTGCCTACAAAAGGGGACTTCCTTGCTCTCTCATCTCCCTGGTTATTTGTTGGCCAAATGCGCCTGGAAGCACAGCCTGAGAAGGTGTTGTGCATGGGCCATGTCACAGAAGATAGCGACCATAAAGGCCACATGCCTTAAGCATGAGGGTGATGTTGTATAGCACAGCCTCAGGTATCAGTGTGCACAAAGAGGTGGGAGTCATCTGCCCACAAATGCAAAACGTAATAAACTATACAATGAAAATATGTCACTCCCCAACCCTCAAGTAGACCTATGTGAAAATTATTTCAGGTACAATGTTCTTATGCAATTAATAGATATGATCTGGTCATTCATATTCAATCAGAATGCAGAACTAGCAGGCAATTTGATCTTGGCCACCTTGTGTTTCGTTCCTCCATATTCGTGTTTCTTGCTGGTTTCCGAAGAAACATGTCAGAACAACTTGCATGGAATCACTTTGTTTAATGCTTTCACCTGTTGCATTTCTCTCTCTCTTTTTTTTTAAGCACAAGAATCTGCTGACATTATTTTCCTTATTGACGGATCAAACAACATCGGCGCTGGCGCTATCGCAGCCATCCGTGATTTCCTTGCAAATTTTATTGAAAAACTCACAGTTGGAGATGAGCACATACGCATTGGGGTAGTGACGTATAGTGATCAACCCAGAACTGCATTCTTCTTGAACAGCTACACCCAGAAAGCTGACATTTTAAATGCAGTGAAGGCGCTTAGCCTACCGGGTGGCGAGGAAGCGAATATCGGGGAAGCTCTTGAGCATGTGGTGCAAAACCACTTTACCCGGTCAGGAGGCAGCAGGATAGAGGAGGGTGTCCCCCAGATCTTAGTGCTGATAAGCGGCAGTGAGTCTAGCGATGACCTTAGAGAGGGGATTTTGGCCATAAAGAAAGCGAGTATATTTTCATTTAGCATTGGGGTCGAGAATGCTGACAATGTAGAGCTTCAGCAAATTGCTACTGACGGAAGCTTCGTGTATACTGCCCTGGACACAAGTAACCTTGGCGAACTTCAAGATCTGTTACTGCCAAACATTGTTGGAGTGGCCCAGAGGCTCATTTTGTTAGATGGCCCAACCATGCTTACAGAAGGTATGTATTTTTTTATTTTAATGAACCATTGTATTGCATTCAGTTATTTATACTCATTTATGGGAGCTTATAAACAGCCCTCTTAATTGCCTGAGGAGTCAGAGTGCATCATGGCTTTACATAGGCTCCTGTAGCAAATTCATATAGGACTTTGAAAATATATATCTACATCCAGTGGTACCTCGGGTTATGAACTTAACTCGTCCCGGAAGTTCGTTCTTAACCGAAACCATTCTTAACCTGAGGCGCGCTTTCGCTAATGGGGCCTCCTGCTGCTGCCGTGCCACCGGTGTGCAATTTTCATTCTCAACCTGGGGCAAAGTTCTCAACCCGAGGTACTACTTCCGGGTTGGCGGAGTTTGTAAAATGAAGTGTTTGAAACCCAAAGCGTTTGTAACCCGAGGTACCACTGTATATAAAATGCACAAGTGCAGATGGAACAATTGCCGTTGTGGTCAAGTGTGGCTGGGGGGTGGGAAAGAGGCAAGATCTCTGAGCCCCACTGCTGACCTACAAGATCTTTGGCACTGGAGAACAGAATCCTTATGGTGCCCCTTCCATGGTAAAACTTGGGTGCATGATGGAAATAACCAACACTGTGCAGTTTTAATGGCACCCTCAGGCCTTACTTTTTAATGTTATTGATTGCTAAAGGGATATTCAAATGAAGTTTACTCTATTTGTAAGAATTAGAAATTCTGCATGGTGGGTGGTGCTGTTAGTGCTTTACTTTAGTAATCTCAGTGTCTGAATCAAACGATAGGGGTGGAGACACTCCTTCAGGTATACTGGGCTGAGGCCATTTAGGGCTTTAAAGGTCAGCACCAACACTTTGAATTGTGCTCATAAACGTACTGGGAGCCAATGTAGGTCTCTCAGGACTGGTGTTATATGGTCTCAGTGGCCACTCTCAGTCACCAGTCTAGCTGCCGCATTCTGGATTAATTGTAGTTTCCGGGTAACCTTCAAAGGTAGCCCCACATAGAGCGCATGGTAGTAGTCCAAGCGGGAGATAACCAGAGCATGTACCACTCTAGTGAGACAGTCCACGGGCAGGTAGGGTCTCAGTCTGCATACCAGATGGAGCTGCCCTGGACACAGAATTGACCTGTGAGTCCAACTGTAAGTCCAAAATGACTCCCAGGCTGTGCACCTGCTCCTTCAGGGGCACAGTTGCCCCATTCAGGACCAGGGAGTCTCCCATACCCACCCACCCCGTCCCTCCAAAACAGTACTTCTGTCTTGTCAGGATTCAACCTCAATCTGTTAGCCACCATCCATCCTCCAACCGCCTCGAGACAGTCACACTGCCTTCACTGGTTCTGATTTAAAAGAGAGGTAGAGTTGGGTATGATCCAAAGAGGGTTTCTGCACATGACTCGAAGGCAAAGGGTAGGCTATGACAAGCCAACCACTCTACACCATATACAGTAGAATAATTAATAGAATAATGAATACTTTGTTGCATAGTAGCTCTTTTAGATGTCCCCAGACCTCGTCTTACGAAGTATTCCTTCCTCATGAAAAATGAATCTTCGGGTGTTTTTCCTAAAATACACATAACCTCACTTTCCTCCAACCCAAGAGCTATCAGTTGTCCCAAGTGCCCAATTACGTCTACTGGGGACAGGCAGTTTTGTTGTTCGTGTCTCTGCCCCAGCGTTCCTTCCCATCTCACAACCACAAAGTGCTCTTGACAACAGGGTGGCGCAAGTGTTGCTCCTCCCCCCGCCAAGAAGCGCCATTGTAATTCAAGGATCAATTCATCAGAACTTTCTAGAATAAGTTTTTTAAAGTATAGTTTAGTATAATTTACAATGCATTTGCAACGTAGAGATAATTTCAGATACAAACTGGAATTACAAATTTACCCCCAAAGAATAATTAATCTTTTCTGCTTCCGTATAGAATATGATTGAGTCTTTTAGCGAAATTATATAAACCATCAGGACAAAGCAGAGGAAGCTAGTAATATGCAGTGGAAGTTAAAATGCATAGTTCCATCAGGTGTGGAAAGTCTGCAGGTGTTGAATGAGCTGAAGCTGATTTTTTAAAAAAGGAAAGAAAAAGAACTCCAGTAACAAACTCTGGGCATCCAGAGAAAGATATGGATCCAGGAGACCCCTCAGCCCAAAGCTGTGAGCTTGATTTTACAAGGGGAGTGAAACCCCATCTAGAACGATACCATTCACCTGATCTAGACTGCTAGTACCGTACTCTAGCAACATCCCTTCTGTTTTGTCTGGATTCAGTTTAATCCAGTTTAATTCCTCTGCCTGCCTGAGATTGGACAATGGAAACAAGAGGTAGAGATCAGTGTTGTCTACATGTTGATTGGACTTCAGCCCAGAGTTCCATGATAAGTGGCAAGGAGGAACTTGGGTGGACCATCATGCTGAGATAGCCGCCTTCAGACTCAAGATTTCTTTGTATACGGCACAATTTGTTTTCACACATTTAGGGAACATGCATAGATCCTTCCTAGGCTTTTAAACTGAAAAGCAAACTGACAGAAAGATTATGGTCTCTTTCTCACAAAGATGGTAAACCTAAAGATGGCCCACTTCAGGCTGCAGGTGAGGAGTCACATGGCAGAACTTTCCTGCATATACATGGAACATGGGATTCTAACATGATCAGTGTAGAGCATATTCTTTCCATGCAGAAGGTCCCAGATTAAACAACAAAGTAAGCCTAGGAAGGATGCCTGTTTGAAACCATTGCTGTATAGATACTGGCTGTATAAGGCATCTTTTTAAGGTTTTGCAGGAATGTGTTTTTCTATTTTGCTGTGTCAAGGAAATTGTTCCTTTGCAAGAATGCCTGGAAACTTGTATTTTCTACCTCACAGAAAACTAGTATTACTAAAACAGTGCAAAGGCACAAATGATTTTCCACTACTTTGGTCCTCTAAGCACACTAGTTATAATCCTGCAAGCTCTTCTATGTGGAACATAGGCTTATATTGCAGTCTTTCTCTGTGTCTGCAGTGAACACTAGTCATAGGACTAATCACCTGAAATTCACAGGTATAATATGTGTTTGCTGTAGATTCACAGTGCAAGTTGCCATTAGGTGCCCTGTAATGGTATTTAATCAGTCCCAGCTCCTGCCAACCTAGCAGTTCGAAAGCATGTCAAAGTGCAAGTAGATTAACAAGTACCATTCCGGCAGAAAGCTAAATGGCGTTTCCATGTGATGCTCTTTACATAATGTTGGTATTTAATGGTATTTACACAATGTTGTTAGTGAAGACCCTGAGCAAACTTTAAATCCTGAATTGTCACTTGATATTACAACCTTGATCATATCACAGTGAGTCCTTCTTCCCTGCTCTAATTAATATTACATTAGGCATAGTGTCACATAACTTGCTAAAACTGTATTTTGAGCTCCTTGTGAACTAGCAGTTTCTGCTAGTTACCAGTCATTTTCCAGGAATTTGGATTGAAAGCCTTTGTGATAATAAAACTATGGAGGGAAAATAGAGCTGACCCATATGTGGGTAATTAATAAAAGAATCAGCTGAGCACTTAGATTCAAAACATGGGGCTTTACATCTCTCCAGTGGGAGAGAGCCCCCAGCATCATTAAAAACAGAATAAAGCAGCAGTATAGCATGGAATATAGGTTGTTAAACCCTTTTGCATATCCCATTTAGTGTCAGGCTTCAGAGAAACACCCCCCCCCCCAGGCTGTGCATCAGCAGAACAAAGAAATTAGAGTCCCTTACCTGTTTAAGAGTGTTTAATGGTCAGAGCAAAAGAACAACGCAGCCATTCTCTGAATAAAGGTGCTTCACTCCTACTCCCGCTCCCCAAGTTATCTTCATCACTTCCCCCTTCTTGCAACCTGATCTCACAACCACTGAGCCTTCTGCATAGCAACCTGATCAGCTCTCCTTGCCCTTGGAGATAAAGGCTGAACACTTTTTAGTGAAGGGGAGTCCGTTATCTCTCTCTCTTCCTGTTCTGCTTCTCCTAGCTGTTCCCCACTCAGCTCTGCCCAGCTGTTGTTTTCTGAACTATGTCCCTCTGCAAGCCAGTTTTCTAAATCTATGCTGCTCCACTGTTCCTGGGCAGCTTCAGGATCCAGGACAGGAGCAGGAAGAGGGGAAGCTTCCCACCATTCCTCATCAGAGCTGTAATCCTCAGGCTGGTCTCTGACATTTAGTCTGCTTTAAAGCTCTCCCCCCACCCCCACCCCCGCAATGAATGGACCATGCACTCTTAAGTAAATTTAAGATGTTTTGCTTACTAAATCCAAAGGTCTAGTTCATGCATTATTCCATGCAGCAGCAAGGAGAACACTCTTCTGGGCAAAATACGGCATATAGTTTCAAACTAGTAGTCTGAACTTGGAGCAAGTTTAGTCATGTCCATCCTGGTCAGTTATATAGCGAGAAATGAAGTGAGAGAAAGGCAGAGAAGAACCTTCACTTCCTCCGTCACAGAGAAGAGGGGTTGTGACCTATCTTTGTCTAGGAACAGAACTCTCTGGTCTTATACAGTACACTTTTTTTTTCTTCCCCAAACATTTTGACCCCGCAACTGGTCTAAAGTGAATTATGGTGAATTTCAAGCCTGAATTCAAGCTACCCTGCCCTGTTGTTCACAGCTCCAGAATTACTACTGACTTAATTAGACTTTGATTAATTATGTCTTTTTGTATATTGTATGGTACTGAACCACACACACACACACACCCGTAGTATACCCCCCATACTAGCTTTCTCCCTACTGAGTGCTGAGTTCATTTTGCTTTGTAGGAGTAGTAAAATCTTTACCACATTCGTTTTAGGAGACAGATTAATTCCATTTAAAAAATCAGAAGCATGGACATGGAAAGATCAAAGAAATAACTTTTCTTTATTTTATTTTTAAAAAAGTTTCCTGGACTGGATTCTGGCCCTTCTAGTCACTTTCCTATTATAGAATCCAATTGCCCAGTTGAGCCGCGTTAGCAAATCCAGGAGGGAAGAAGTGGTTCAGATGAGCACATGGAAGTTCTGGCTATGAAGCAAATGTGGTGCCATTGGGCTCATGTCCTCATCTTCCTGGTGCTGGGGGGTGGGGGTGGGATCAGGGCTGGTAAAGAAGAAGATGGGGGAGGGCCCGGGAGGGAGCTTGGGGGTGGGGCAGTTTACTGGGCTGATGTGTCGAGGCTGGAGGTATATAAATGGAAGTGGTGGTCCATCCTGAGAAGAGCAGAGCTGGGCAGTGAGACTGATATCTTCAGATGGTTGGTGGTAGATTGTTGGGAGAAGACAGGTTTGTGGGAAGGAAAGGCAGCTCCATAGCAAAAAGGGAGGAGACCTGCTCCAGAGGCTTATTGCCTTCATGTCTTCCTAAAGGCATCAGACTGGCCTCTGCTGGGAACAAGGTGCAGGCCTAGTGACCCCCCATTGATCTGACACAACAGAACTCTTCTTACCATCCTTATTTCACAGTGCAGAGCCCTGAACTGACTGTGTGACTATTGCAGAGGGATCTTCTGCAGCGCTATTAAAACCTTGTGTAGAAATGATCATTTGGATTTAGTACATTTGAATTACAATACAGTTCAGTATAACTCAGCGTAAACAAATGTGGGGGTGGGGTGGGGGGGGACGGCAACAACAAAGAAAGACACCTTTTGTAAGATGTAGCCCCTAGAAGGTATGTAGTGATAAGGAATTGATTGAGCGAGTTAAGTAAGTAATGCTACTGATTATATGTTTGTATATTGTTGCTTGCAGTTGTTGAAGTCAATAGGAGGGACATAGTCTTCCTGATAGATGGCACAGCAGCCTTGGGAGCTGCCCCTTTTAATGCAATTCGTGATTTTGTGGCCAAAGTCATCCAGAAACTGGAAATTGGACCGGACCTTGTTCAAGTTGCGGTGGCACAATATGCAGAAACTGTAAGACCCGAGTTCTATTTCAATACCTTCCAGAACAGAAAAGATGTCCTTGCAAGTGTCAGGAAAATAAGGCCAATGGGTGGTGCTGCACTCAACACAGGCTCCGCACTAAGGTATGTGAAAGACAACTTATTCACCAGCGCTGCTGGAAGCAGGATCAATGAAGGCATACCATCAATGCTGGTCCTTATTACTGGTGGAAAGTCCCAAGATGTTGTTGCCGAACCAGCACAGGAAGTGAAAAGGAATCGCATATTCATCCTGGCTGTTGGGTCCCGAAAAGCAGATCGTGCAGAACTAGAACAAATTGCCTACGAACCATCCCTAGTATTCAGTCCTTCCGAGTTCCGCACACCTATCCTGGTAAATACTCTCAATGATATTTTGTCACCCCTGAAGACACTGTCTGGATGGATTGAAGTAACACCAAGTGGAAAAGGTAAACACTGTTCTTGTTAAGTTCTAAAATGCATTTGACCTTTGTAAATAATACTGTTTTAAAAACAGCCTCCCCACCCCGGTTATTCATCCTCAGCAACGCTAATGATAATTTACGATGGGTTTATTCGTCACTTTAGATTTCTCCAGGGCAGGGTCTGTTTGGCAGGCTCGTTTGCTGCAACCAACTCTTGAAACAGGCCTTCTGTCTATCTCTTCTGTCATTTGCATCTCTAGGGAGCTGGTAGACTGCTAAATGCACCCAGGACATGAAAGACTGCACTTATGGGATATAAATCTTTTGCAGTGAACACTTTTAAGAATCCTGAGCAGTGATGAAGATGGCAAAACTAATGCAGAACAATAGTGTTAGTTTTCTAAGGAGCTTTTATAATAATCCTGATTTTTTTCCTAATACGTAGCTCAGTTATTCTAGATTTGCTAAATTTTAAAGCATTATCCTAAATTAAGATGAATATCACGGGAATATCTGTCACTTAACAAGCTTTTTCAAAATGTATGTCTCTTACTAATACAGTCTTGCATGATGCATATAAACAGTGGCATTTTTATTTTAAAATATAAATTAAAAATGTTCTAAATGTTCTTATACTTCAATATGTATATATATATATATATTCTCTCTCTCTCTCTCCCTCCCTCCCTCTGTCTTTCCTCTCCCTCCCCACCCCCTGTTTCATTCCCTGCAGGTATTAGCATATGGGCATAAATTACAATTATCCATTTCTAATCTTACAATTAGGCTTTCAAACTATTGCCATATTTACACATTTAATAGCTGTGTGGGGTGGAGAACCTCTGACCTGAGGGCCAAATTTGGACTGCTAAGCTTCCAAATTTGGCCCACAAGGCTGTTCCCCCTAAACCAGTGGTTCCCAATTAGCTAAGTTCTGTAGACCCCTTGTTTTTCAAAAAGCCAAGCCATGGACTCATTACTTTGGAAAATACTGATATCTCTTTGGTAGTTTTCCAAATCTTTACTACGGTCATAGACCAGCATAAGCTAAAAGCACCTCCATTAATAAATAAAACATGTTAGATGGGCAATAAGGCAACTGCATAAGTAGAGGGTGCACATGCTCATTCTCTCAGTTGCAGTAGTTTTTGTTATGTGAATGGTGCCATGGATCCCCTGGGTGGGTTACGTGGACCCCCTGGGGTCTGTGGGCTACCAGTTAGGAACCACTGCCCTAAACCAGGCACATCTGGTGTTATATCTGATGTCAGGTGTGAGTTAGATGAAGACATGGCTGCAGAAAGCAGGGCTGAAGTGGACCAGCGCAGTCAGACATGGACATTGTCAGGGCTGGGCACAGGACGCAAGGGGTGGGGTCTCGCGAGAGTGTCCCTGCTCTAGTCATGTGGGGGAATTGAATTCCTTCTAGATATGGATCAATCCATTGCTGCTTTTTCAGGTGCTCCATAGACTCATTTGGGAAGGGAACAGAAAGGACCCAATACATCCCAGGAGGGGATTTAGCAGGTGCCCTGGTGCTTCAACAGACACATCTGTGGGCCTGTGCACATGTGCTGACACATTTATGACAAGTATAAAAGCCTCTAGGATCTGGCCTTGGTCCAAAGACATTGTCAAGTGAGTGCTGAGGATCAGGCTGTTTTGGAACTTTCCAGTCCATTTTTGATGCCTGATAATATCAATTGGATACTTAAAATTGTTCTGAGCTTTCAGATCCAGTTTAAAAATCCATTTACACTGAAGTTCACTGGCAATTTTAAACATGAAAGAGTCCCTGCTTGCATCACCTGTAGACAGAAAACCTAAAATGTAGTTGGGTGTGCTTTGAACCATGTGGGGGGGGGGGCATCATGACACTTCACTCGTTTCTTCCTTCCATCTCTTCATGGCCGTCCTGTTTCTCTTCTCTCTCACAAGGTGAACATGTGTGTACAGCAAATGTTGTATGCACACATGACAAATTCTGGTATGTTATTCTGTGATTTCTTACATTATTTTCTGTGCTCTACTGCAGTTCTGTTAAATAAAAGGGATATCATCTTTCTTTTGGATGGATCAGCCAACGTTGGAAATGCCAACTTCCCATTGGTCCGTGACTTTGTTGTGAGCCTAGTTGGCTCCCTTGATGTTGGAATTGATGATATACGAATCGGCCTAGTGCAATTTAGTGAGAATCCGAAAACAGAATTCTTTTTAAACACTTTTCTAACCAAGGCAGAGGTACTCGACCATCTAAGGCAATTGAGACTCCTTGGGGGATCAATACTGAATACTGGTGCTGCACTAGACTTTGTCCGTGAAAATCATTTCACCGAAGCCGGTGGGAGCAGGATAGATGAAAGCGTCCCTCAGGTTCTAGTCTACCTTGCGGCAGGGCGATCTGTTGATTCATTCGAACAGGCTGCCCATTCTTTAGCTCGTGCAGGAGTGTTGACCTTCTGCGTTGGTGTTAAAGATGCTGATTTGACAGAACTTCAGCGGATTGCATACAATCCACAAATGGTATTTCTTAAGGATGAATTCAGTTCTCTGGCAAACGTGCCACAGGAAATGATTGGTCAAATAACAACATATTATGTTGAAGATTCAGCAGGTAATTTGTTCCTTTCTTTATTCAAAATGGATTTAAGAATGATTATGTTTTATCTTGCAGGTATGTTTCAAATGGCATGAAACATTTTGCCACAGCTGTGTCTTAGAGGCATTGCACACATTTTTAAATTCATGTAGGGAACCTGTTTCCATGCATGTAACGAGCATCACGGATGAAGGCTGCCACGTGTGACTGCCGCAGCATCCCTAACATGTTCCTTCCATGTCTGAATTTTCTGAAGAAGCCCTTAGGGCTGTTTCACACATTCTAGATCTATGCACAGGGTATAAATAGAAATGTGTTTGGCTGATACGAACCCAAGTGCACTGTTTTGCATAATGATTGCACATGCACTTATTTTACCATTTGGACATATCTTGAGAAGCTACAGTTGACAAAATAGATACATGAGGAGTGCTCATTTTTTTCTTTCTATAGCTTTACTTTACTTTTATTTTTTAAAACAAACTATCTCGCTCCTCCTCGCTCTATAATACATGTGAAAAGAAGTGCGTAACATTTATAACAGTGTCTGAGGGTGCAGCTTCTGTGCTCTTCACCCTCATTCCCCCCACTTTCTTTGTTCCGAAGGGGTGGGGAAGATTAACTGTCTGTGCACACAATAAAATAGAAGCCCGATAAACACACAGAAAGTGACTTGCTGTCTCCCAGGCAGAATCCTAGAGTAGTAAAGCTCTCCAGAGGCCCTTAGTCCTATGCGCTGCCGATCTAGGAGATCCACTGCTGGGTGGCCCTCCTGCCCTCTGTTTCAAAAATGCCTAGCAAAGGGGAGACTACCACCTTCTGGGGCAGTCCATTTCATTTCAAGCAGCTCGTACCATCAGAAAGTGCTACAATCTTCACTTCGCTGGTTAGCAGGCCAGCAGCCACTGCCTGAGCCTGTGCCGATAGCCCTGCTGCTCCTCCTCCTTCCTTTTATCCAGCCCCTTAAGGGATGTAGGAGGTGCCTGCCACTGGATGGTGGGCTGTGGCCGCCTGAGCCTGTGGGGATATCCTCCCCATATGCCCTCCAGCTACAATAGGACAAAGTAGGCAGCTCCCTGAACATGCTCCTTCCTTCCCTCCCCAACTTTGTAAGAAGTAAGCCCCAGCCTGGGGCAATGGAAGCACTCTGGCTGGCAGGCAGCAGTGGCAGCCTAAGCAACAGTACTTGGTTCAAGAACTCCTTGCCAGAAAAAAGCACTGGCTATCATAGGAGAAGGCACACTTCTGTACCATCCGTCTTCTTCAGAGCCTTAAAGACAGAAGCCTTGGATATATTGTAGTACTCCAATAATTTGGCAAGCCACTCTATCTTTGTTGGTACAGTACCACTTTTCCAATTTTTGGAAAATTGGAAGGACCTCAAAAGAGAAGGCAGACAGGGACTGGAAGGTGTTTAAAAGATACTTGCAAAACTATATCGAAAAATCAGAACGCCTATTAGAATAAACAAGTTTCCTTTCAAATATTGGAATACTAAATAAGATGGATAACAATGTGTAATAGAAAAAGAAATATGTGTGTGAAAGAAAGTAATAGAAGTAGAAAGAAATTGCAATTGAGTAGATTGGAAGTCTAACACAAAGGGTGAGGGGTGGCGGATGGTGATGGGATTTATCTGTGGGATTGAGTGTAGGTATGTTCTAGGTATGTTGTATGTATGTAGGTATGTTGTATGAAATGTATGTTTGTATGTATATTAATGTTGAACTATTTTAACAATAAAAAATTATAATAATAATAAAAAAAATTTAAAAAGACAGAAGCCTCATGTCTCTACGATGTGATGCTCTCCCTGTGTTGATGACAGAAAGCTGCAAGTACTAAGGTCTGCTTTAGGCATTTCAAAGAAGCTGGAATCATTTCCACTTCCACTTCCTCATTTTTAGGTTCACTGATTGCACATCTCAACAATATAGTCCTCACGATGCATAATACATTAAAAGTACCAATAATTCACTCTCCTGGAAGTTCTAGAGTAATTTCCAGTGATTCCACAATTTGGGGTTTTTAAGGAAAGGTGCTATAGAAAGGCCCAAAGCCTGAATTCTTCCTCTTACATAATCAAGATCGCTCTGATTTATTATCTCCTAGTTTGCAAAATGAATCTGCAATATCTTTTTGTGTATTAAACATTTTCATTTCTCTTAATTCCAGAAAACAAGTTTGATATCTTGTTCTTGATTGATGGCTCAGCCAACCTTATGGGTCAGTTTGTTGCTGTTCGGGACTTTTTGCACCGGATTATTTCTGACCTGGATGTGGGTCCTGATGCCATACGTGTAGCTGTGGCACAGTTTAGTGATAACGTGCAACTTGAGTTCAACTTTGAAGATATCCCAAACAAGCAAGACATCCTTCAGAAAGTGAAAAGAATGAAGATAAAAACAGGGAGGTTGCTCAACATTGGTGCTGCGTTAGATTACGCCACGAAGGAAATATTTGTGAAGAGTGCTGGAAGCAGGATTGAGGAAAGAGTGCCACAACTACTTATGCTCCTTGCTGCTGGGAGATCAAGCGATAGTGTGGATGACCCTGCTGATGCTCTGAAACAAATTGGAGTTATTCCCTTTGCTATCAAATCCAGGACTGCAGATCGTAGCGAATTAGAAAAGATAGCTTTCGACCCTCAATTTGTGCTAGTTGCTGACTCCCTTTCCAGAATTGGAGACCTACAATTTCAAATAGGCAGTCTGCTGAAAGCCATTCCGTCTCAGCCATCAGGTATTCATTTCTGCAGTTTTCGTCTTTTTCTTTGAAGCATGCACAGTCCAACGGGTTACACAAGAAGCTGTAAATAAGAAATTGCTGGCTAGATGCAATTTGCTCAAAGCATTTAGGAGAGTCTGTTTACTTTGAAAAAGTCTCAAATAGATAATTCTTGATGCATATAAAGTGCAGGGAGTGTAGTGCTTCCTCTTTGCATGTGGGAGACCTCATTCACATCTTTTCCCAGATACAAATGTCATTGAGTGTGCAGCTATAAGGTGCTTCCCATATATAATGAAGTGCAGTAGTGATACTAACAGGCTTTGAGTTGGGGGAAGTTTGAAAACAGACTCCCCAGTTTGGAAATCCAGGCTCTGTCATGAGCCCAGCACCAATCTGTATGATAGATTATATCAGAAAGAACACAAGGCAACTGTTATATTTTACCTGTCAGCATAGTAGTCTCTTGCTTTTTCATGACTGCTTGCTATAGGTAAAGCATTCGCCCTGGAAAAAGCTCCTTTCTCTCATTATTAAATGCTGCTTCTCCATCCTATAGCTGCTTATTTCCTTGCAGTACAGTATAGCATAGGGACGCGGGTGGCGCTGTGGGTTAAACCACAGAGCCTAGGACTTGCCAATCAGAAGGTCGGCGATTCGAATCCCCGTGACGGGGTGAGCTCCCGTTGCTCGTTCCCTGCTCCTGCCAACCTAGCAGTTAGAAAGCACGTCAAAGTGCAAGTAGATAAATAGATACCGCTCTGGTGGGAAGGTAAATGGTGTTTCCGTGCGCTGCTCTGGTTCGCCAGAAGCGGCTTAGTCATGCTGGCCACATGACCCGGAAGCTGTATGCCAGCTCCCTCAGCCAATAAAGCGAGATGAGCACCGCAACCCCAGAGTTGGCCACAACTGGACCTAATGGTCAGGGGTCCCTTTACCTTTTTACAGTTTAGCATGGCCATTTTCAGCCTGATGTGTGGGAAGGTAAAGCCAGTGTAAACGAGGGGTAATTTAAGTAGGGGCCCATCCACACGTCCTTTTGTGCCGTATATCTAGGGACAGATCTGATCTCTCCAGGTCCATGAGCATTGTTTTTTCTTTTCTTGCACTTTTATCTGGGAAACCTGCATTTTACAGCTGAAACATAGCAAACAGCAATGACCGCTCCCCACTTAAAACGGGGGGCGCCCTTTGCGGGGACGCATGCAGCCCTGGATCTGGAGTGGCCCCATCAGCATAGGCTTTGCCTTCCCTCAGGTGGGATACCTGGAGGTCCCCGCCTACCCCAGTGAGTTGTCCAATCCCACCTGGGGGAAGCGTTGCCAGGGAAACCAGGCCAGGTAGGGGGAGGGATTACCTGCCCACACAATAGAGGGTGGATCTTAATTGGTAATCCTCACTTGGCTCCAGAGCTTCTCCCACCCTACCCACCCTCAGTTAATGTCTTCTTTTGCAGGTTAACTTTTCTTCATAGGTTTTGCAGGTTAACCTGTCTCCACAGGTATGCGGGCGCTGCTACGATAAGGTCGCTGTTAAAGGGCCGGAAAGGAATTTCCCTGCATTGGCAGGTTTCGCCTTTCCCGTAGCAAAACGTCACAACTTTGGCGGTATCAGGCCTTGGGCGGAATCCTTTAGTCCATCTTCCTCTTTGCGGCGGCGATACCAGGGTTCCCCGTTAAAGGGTTTTTTGAAGGGAGGCTTTGGCCGTACGCCGAAAGGTCGTCATTGCTCTCCCCTGCGGCGGCGGCGTAACGGGGGCGGCTATCTCTGCTTGAACATATGTTCTCCAGAGCCGGCCCATCCCCCCCACACACACTGGATAACCCTGATGCTCCCTAGGTCCCCGGCTGGGGACTAGGGAGGGAGAACGCCCAATGCCTGAGCCAAGGTCTACCCACATTTGAAATTTAATAAAGTTGTGGCCAATTTAATCCCATAGCACGTTGTCTAGAGTCGTTATTCCTCATGACGGGGGGGGGGACCACTCGGGATCTGGGGACTCCACCTGTCCACACAATTGGGTTTTCCACAGATGGTCGTTCATTCTGATTCAGTGGTTAAAACATGGGTTTTCTTATGGAAAGTGCCAGGACAAAACAAAAACAAAAACCCCATTTCGGCACAGACCTGGAAAGCCCAGGGCTGTGTCTCGAAAGCCTGTAGCAAAGGTATGTGTAGATGAGCCCTTGAGTGTAGAAGAGAGAACTTTCAAGTATTTGCTACTGAGATGACGATGGGACCAGGAAACAGAGAGAAAATGAAACTTCACAGTGCACAGGAGTCTCTTGGTTTCTGAAGGCTCCCCTGAAGCATTTCAAATCAAGAATCTCTTCTATGGGATCAATCACACCATCTCCTTCTTCAGGAAAACTGAACAGTCACTCTGACTTTCACTGGCTCTCACCAGTAAAGCTACTTAAGCTGGTAATCTTTTTAACCAATTCCTGTGCCTATTTGAGGTTTTACTTCTCTTCATTCCCTGTGCTGGTGCCTTCCCTCATTTCTCCCCCTCAGTTTTCTTTTCACCCTGGGAGCAAAAGCATGCAAAATTTAATAGG
Organism: Podarcis erhardii; assembly: GCF_964252035.2. Classification (NCBI taxonomy): domain Eukaryota; kingdom Metazoa; phylum Chordata; class Lepidosauria; order Squamata; family Lacertidae; genus Podarcis; species Podarcis erhardii. The sequence goes on along the minus strand of NC_138497.1, from coordinate 134,309,808 downwards.
CAAATGGGAGCTTACCTTTTTCTTTATGTGACAATTGATTGTATTCCTTTTTTTTCTCATAACCCCCACATTTCTTCAGCAGCTGAGGAATCTCCGAAGAAGGATGTTGTGTTTCTGATAGACGGTTCGGATGGCATGCGAAGCATATTCCCAGAGGTGAAGTCCTTTGTGCAAGGTTTGGTCGACTCTTTGGACATTGGTCCCGACAAAGTTCAGGTGGCCGTGGCCCAGTACAGCAGCCGTGTGCAGCCGGAGTTTCTTCTGAATCGCTACCAAGACAAGGCCGAAGTGATCAGGGCCATCCAGAGAGTGTCTGCCATGGGAGGCCCTGCCCCTTATACAGGGGCTGCCCTTAACTACCTGAGGAGCAATGTATTCACCAGCCAGGCTGGAAGCAGGTTGTCTGAAGGGGTCCCACAGATATTGTTCCTGCTGACTGCGGAAAAGTCAAGCGATGATGTCACAAGGCCTGCCTTGGATCTCAAGACGAGGGGTGCAGTGCCGTTTGGCATTGGTATTCAAAATGCAGATGCCACTGAGATGCAGACAATTTCTTTCGTTCCTCAGTTTGTGTACCTTGTCCCAGGTGTCGCTCAGCTGGGCTCCTTAAGACGAACACTTTCACAAACGGTGGCTGAGTTGACCGGGCCAAAAATAACCGCTTTGGCCACAGCGCTTCCTAGCCCAGGTGAAAAGAATCTTCTTAACTATTGAACCTGTGTTATAATTATGCTCCTACTACACACAAAGACATTGAGGTCATGAAGCAGCCCAAGTTGCTGGAGGCAGCGGGGCGTGTTGAGCCCTGTTCTGCAGCATCTGGTTCAAAATGGGCACAGGGCTATTGCAGCAGCACTGATCACATTTGTCAGGGCTTGATGTGGCTTCCCCTGTGGCTGCTTAAAGAGCACAAAATCTCACAAAAACATTTTACACAACAACCGTATGGTGGGGGAAATGCCAGAATTACTGCACACAAAATGGCAGCTGTAAGTCTGGGTACTGTTATCTGCACCCAGAATAGGTGGTTACACTACCAGTGGGTAATGTCTCACCTGCAGAAGGCAGGGAACTTCCTGTGTGTATGTTTGTGTGCATTTATAAGGTTCCAGGGGTTACTCTTGGGTTATGTTTTCTGATTGTGTTGCTGGCTACATTATCTTCTGTGACCCAGATTTATTGTGCCGCAGCCTTGGGCTGATGCAGATAAAAGCGGCAGGTCTGGTGGGCTCCACGAAGGTTTGTGCAGTAGGAGAGAAGCAAAATGGCCATCCTACTGCATGTTGTGCCCACTTCACACCCTGGCAAACTATGGTTTGCACTAGTCGTAACCCCAAATGCTTCCAGATGGGCAACAGACAAACCAGGGCTTAATGCTGCTTTTTCTGTTTTCATTTCACATTAGCTCAGCCCTCCTGTTTCTCAGTTTCAGAGTAGTGATCACCATCCTATGGATTGCCTATTTAGACATCATGCCAGGCTATAATTAACATAAGGCATGATTTGCAAACTTCATACTATAGTTTCTAACAGAGGAATTCAATGTCACACTAATTTGATTGTTGTGTCAGCATTGGCATTTCTGTTTGTCAGTCAAAAAGTTCTCTGCTCTCCTTCCTCAGGCCAATTGGGGGGAGGGCATGGGGGGAGGAAATGAAGAGGGAAATCCCATGGTGCAAGTAGGACTTTCTGTGCTGTCTCCCACTAGCATACCCAGGGCTTTTCTTCATCCAGAACTCACTGGAACGTAGTTCCAGCCTCTCTCAGGTAGGCGCCATTGCCATTATAAGAGAACAATAGTTTTCCATCACTAAGATTGTGAGCTAAAATTGTCAGGAGAAACACTGATCAACTTTGCCAAGCTCACTTTGTGTAGCTTTTACTGAGTGTACATTTGGCTTCAGTGCCATATTGCTGATAAAGTTGTACCTTGGCTCCCAAATGCCTTGGGAGTCAAACGTTCTAGCACCCGAATGATTGAAAACTGGAACGTTGAAAGCCGGTTTTTGAACGTTCTTTTGGAAGCCAAATGTCCAACGGGGCTTCCGATTGGCTGCAGGAGCTTTCTGCAGCCAATCAGAAGCCACGCTTGGGAAGTCGACTGTAATCTAAAATTACTACTATTTCTGCCTTTCAAATGTGTTGCTTGTATAATTTATTTGTACTAGTGTCTTCTAAAGTCTTCCTTTTTCCTGTAGTGGATGAGAGGAGAGATGTTGTGTTCCTTATTGACGGCTCCCAGTTTGCAGCTACTCAGTTTCCTTCAGTTGTTGAGTTTATTGAGAGACTTGTAAACAATATGAACGTGGGCTCTGCTTCTACCCGGGTCTCTGTGATTCAGTTCAGCAATGACCCCAGGGTTGAATTTCTGCTGAATGCACATTCCACCAAGGATGAGGTACAAGCTGCAGTGAGAAGACTCAGACCCAAAGGAGGGAGGCAAGTCAACCTTGGATCTGCCCTAGAATATGTGTCAAAGAACATATTTACGAAGCCCTCAGGAAGTCGCATAGAGGAGGGCGCACCTCAGTTTTTAATAATTCTCTTTTCCCGACCACCTGATGATGATTTAGAGGACCCTGTAGTCCAAGTCAAGAGTGTTGGTGTGGCACCATTTCCTATTGGAGTGAACATGGATTATGAGGAATTGGTCAAAATAGCTCTTAGCCCTCAGTATGTGTTCCAGATATCAACCTATCAGGATCTTCCAAGTCTGGAACAGAAATTGCTGGCCCCTGTTACAACACTAACTTCACAGCAGATACAAAGCCTTATTGGTGAGACAAGTTATCCCCCTATAGGTAAGATTGCTGTCTGTTTTTGTTTGTGTAAATCATTTTCTCATCTCCCATTAGATAACCCACCTCTTCCATCTTATAGGGAAACTTCTTACCAGGCTACATGTCACAACAACTGCTGCAGGATTGCACCAGTCTGAAGACTTAGGAGTTTGAAGAGTTTGCAGAATGTTCTGGGGCTCTTGTTACGATAACTAGCACGGGGTCACATTAGCTTCTGTTCCTCTTAGGAGTTCACAGAATGATGCTAAAAGTAGGATAGACGATCCTTTGCTTCCCCTCATTCCTGACATCACTATGTAAGGTTCTTAATCTGTATTTGGGTGGGTGAGGGCAGTAGCTAGCTTTCTTTGCTAGCCAGATCTGCCACATTTTCAGGTAGTGTTTCTTTTTAAAGGAGAATAATCAATCTCCTTATGATCAGTTAAAGCATCTGTAATGCCTAGACCAAAAGAATTGGTTTATATGTATGGTAGTGCCTGATGGTGCCCATTGAGTGTTAGCTCACAAAAGCATAAGTTGAATCAGGGCCGTAGTGTCTTCTGCCGCATGCTGGGGGGGGGGTGTGCTGCTGCCAGGCGATGCATTTGTGCACCGGAGCCCGCCGCTTCCACCCCCGAGTCAGGCCTGACCATCAGCCTGATCCAGCAGGCTGTTCATATGTTCTGATGTTCTATCTCAGATGCCAACGTAACTTGGGTACTATGCAGTTTCACTTGTTGAGGGAGGGATTTGCTGTTCCTCTTCACATGGCAAAATGACTTGAGCCAGCTCCAACAAGTGCTCTTATTCTAGAAGATAATATTCAAATGTCATTTGGTGGATATAAGGGTATACGAAGAGCCTTGCTGGATCGAGCCAAAGGCATATCTAGTCTTAGCATTCTGTTCTCACAGTGGCCAACCAGATGCCTGTGGGAAGACCTGAAAGAGGACATAAACCTCTTAAAATGGCGCCTCTCTATCATGGGTTCAGAGATAAATTTCTGCTTTTGGATATACATACTTAAATAAGGAAAATGGTTAGCTAAACAAATGTAATGATCAAGATATTCTTTTGGTATAGAATGAATATTAATACCCAACAGGAGAGGTTACTGTTGTCTCACCCCTTAATGCTTGCACACAACTATGTCAGCATACAATGCTAGCTTAATGTTTCTAAACTCCAAGAGGAATGTGAAATAATTTGTAGTATTGCAGCAGCAGAAATGGAATCCTGCTGCTAGCTGAAACACACTTTCTTGGAAATGAAATCCACTGACATTAATGTTGCTTGCAAGTAGTTGTGGTTAAGACTAGGTGTTAGGATACTGACATTAGAAATGTGTTTAAAAACTGGAGTCAAGCTTCAGAAGCCTATTTTGTACAGATTTGCATAAAGACATTTTTGAAAATGCTGCACATAGAAAAAAGCACCTACAGCTTAGAAAAAAAGCTAAACTGGTTTACCCAGTGTTTGTAACACTGCCTTTTACAGAGTTCCAACATTGGTCCACTTCCCCAATATTGTCTGTCCTGACTGGCAGTGGCTGTCTTTGTTCTCAGCCACTTCTCCCCAAGCTGCTTTTAACTGGAAATGCCAGGAATTGAGCCTGGCATTAGTGTAAGAAGAAAGCCAGTGACACTCCTCTTTGCTGCATTTTTCCTTCCTGCAGATATTGACAGCGAAGCAAAGGACATTGTCTTTGTCATCGACACCTCTGACAATGTCAAGCGGGACGATGCTGCTCGCATTCGAGATTTTATTATCCAGATTGTCCAGATGTTGGAAATTGCACCAAGCAAAACAAGAGTTGGTGTTGTCCAATTCAGCAATGATGTGTTCCCTGAGTTCAGCTTAAAAGAACACAAAACAAGAGGTGCTGTCATAGACAGCCTTCGGCGCTTGCGGTACAGAGGAGGTGCTCCCCTGAATGTTGGGAAAGCCTTGGAGTTTGTTATGAAGAACTACTTTGTTAAATCTGCAGGCAGCAGAAGAGAAGATGGAGTCCCACAGCATTTAGTTCTTTTGCTTGGGGGGAGGTCAGAGGATGATGTCAGCAGACCTGCTGTCAAGATGCAGACATCTGGGATTAAAAGCCTGGGTGTAGGATCAGGGAATGCAGACAACGAAGAACTGCGAATAATTACCAATGATCCCCGAACTGTGTTTTTTGTGAGAGAGTTTACTGAGCTCCCATCAATAGCGAAAAGGTTTTATGCATCATTTGAGGCACCTCAAGAACCGACACTCTCGCCGCCTGACGTTTTCCCTGGTTAGTCTTTCATTTCAAAACAAATATTTTTGAATGTAGTGCTGGGGAAATACTGCATTTTTAGAGGAATTTTAGAGGAAATGAGACCTTTGCGCTGTCATTTCACACACACAAAAGAGACCAAGTAGGCTTGTTCTTTAGCGGAGGAAATGTCCCCTCATGCCTTCTGTGGTGATGTGGTGTTTGTGGCTCAAAGTCTCCACAGCGTGTCTTGACTCCAGTGACTGAAGGGAGGTGTATTCACCTCTCTCACCGCTCACTGGGATTTGATTTCCTGTTTGGGCAGGCCTGGGGGCGGGGCCACTGAGGGGGTGGGGCCTGAGACTGACCCCTGGGAGCCTTCACTCAAGTCCACTCCCATCATTTGAAAGCTGGCCTGGCCTTGGACTGACCCCATATAAATTTGAACGTGACTGGCAGAAATCCACGCACTGTGTGATGAGGGGAGCACTGCTACTTTGGTATAGGCCATAAGAATAAATTTGATAGTTTCCAGAAGAGGAGCCTTTCAGAGTGCAATGATAATGGATTGATTCATATGTTAAATGAGGTATACAAGCTAAAGGCCATTCCAGTGTTTCAGTCTTTGCTCACAATACCAATAATCAATAATCCTTCACCACCCTTTTGAGACTTCGTGATACTACTAATGGGGGTGAGAGCAAATGTTCACACCACAAAGCCCTTTCCCATTTTGCTTGATAGAGATACCGAACTTTCATCCTTCAAGCAGAAGGTAATCACCCGAATCAGCTCTTTCTTTCTTTTTTGCTCTCCATGTGATAATTTTATTCTTTTAGAATCCAAAATCTTTAAAAAACATATCTTCATTATCTTGGCATCACATTTTAATAATAGGATACAAAATAAAATCATCTACAAAATTATTACATGGGGGCACAGGAGCCTACCTTAAAAACCCCAACATTGAAAATGGGGTATAAGGGTGGGATGTTACGGTTGTTAGATGCATCAGTATCATAGCTGTCAACTTTTCCCTTTTCTTGCGAGGAATCCTATTCGGAATAAGGGAATTTCCCTGAAAAAAAAGGGAAACGTTGACAGCTATGATCAGTATATATACTGGATTTGGTTTTAGCTTATCCTGCATGGGTACTTGCTACCCAACTTCATTTCTTCCTCCCATAAGCACTGGCAAAGGGATGAGTTGCCATTCATGGAACTTTGGGCAACAATAGTAGTCTAGTGAGAGGAAATAATGTGTCTTCAATTGTTATTGTTCAATTCAATCCCTCTAAAATTTTAAGTAAGATTTAAGCACCTGCTTATTTTCAAGTTTGTGTTCACAACCATCAATTCTAGACACTTTCTGTTCTTTACAAAGTAAATGTGGAGAGGTATCCATAATGCATTTATCTATATTTTATGGATTCTGCTAGTGACCCTTATGCAGATGACGCAGCTCTCTTGCCTTGCTGATTGGGGCAGGGGGTCTTCAGCCTGTTTCACACTTCCCCCCACCCATTTACATCTTTCAGATGGCAAAAAACAAGCAGACGTTGTCTTTTTGCTGGATGGCTCCATCAACTTTGGGAAAGACAATTTCCAAGAAGTGATTAACTTTATATATGGCATCATTGACGCTATTTATGAAGAAGGCGATTCCATTAATGTTGCCTTAGTGCAGTACAACTCAGATGTGACTGATGAATTCTTCCTGAAGGATTTCTCCAAAAAAGATGATATCTTAACTGCTGTTGAGAAAGTAACATACAAAGGAGGCAGAGTTGCTGATACTGGAGCAGCCATCAAGCATGTCCAAGCAAAACACTTTGTGAAGGAGGCTGGCAGCAGGGCAGATCAGAAGGTCCCTCAGATTGCATTTATTATAACAGGAGGCAAAGCGGAAGACGATGCGCAGACAGCTTCCTTAGCACTGGCACGGTCAGGTGTCAAGGTGTTTGCAGTTGGAGTGAAAAACATTGACCTTGGGGAAGTTACCAAACTCTCCAGTGACGGCACCACAGCTTTCCGGGCAGCAACGGCCCAGGAACTCTCAGAGTTGAATGAGGCTGTGCTGGTTACCTTGAGTGATACCATGAAAGAGCAGCTGTGCAGACCAGTGGGGGAAGTCTCAAAAGGTAATAGCTGCCATTTTAAATATACACTTGGGTTGTTTCCATTGCTTTTTTTCTTGTCCACTTTCCATCTTGACGCTCTGCATTGGTGTAATTATTGTATACAACTGTGCTTTTGCTTCTTTCTCTCCTTTGATACTGCATTTTTTAAAGTACAGTAGCTTCTTCCATAGAATGGTTGACTTCCTTACACTACGATAAAAGGTAAAGGTAAAAGGACCCTTGATCATTAGACCCAGTCATGACCGACTCTGGGGTTGCGGCGCTCATCTCACTTTATTGACCGAGGGAGCCGGCGTACAGCTTCTGGGTCATGTGGCCAGCATGACTAAGCTGCTTCTGGTGGAAATGCAGTTTACCTTCCCGCCAGAGCGGTACCTATTTATCTACTTGCACTCTGAGGTGCTTTCGAACTGCTAGGTTGGCAGGAGCAGGGACTGAGCAACGGGAGCTCACCCCATCACGGGGATTCAAACCGCCGACCTTCTGATCAGCAGGTCCTAGGCTCTGTGGTTTAACCCACAGCGCCAGCCGCTAGAACCTACTTTATTTACGATAGAACCTACTTTATTTTCAACACTTACCAATTTAAAAAGCATGTCGCTGCTGAAGGCATGTGGGAATGCACCACTAGTGGTCTCTTAGGTGGGATATAGTCTGAGTCAGGCCAGTGAATGGCTCAAGGCCCCAAATTCCAGTTTCTTGAAAGACCTTGAAGCTTGAGGAGAGTTAGGGATCTGGCTGGTCCTGAATGAAAATAGTAAAGCTTGGATTTTGTATAGTGCTTCTTATGCCTTACCGCCCTGTTGCAACCTTACATGATTATTACAACCCCAAAGGCAGGGTGGGGAATGAAAGAGAGAGACAGGGAGAAGGTTGCCTAAAGCTACCCAGTGAGTTAATGGCAGAGATAAAATTCAAACCATGCATGAGGCAAAGCTAAGATTTGAAATGCTCCCTCAGCTGCATTAAGATGAGCAGATGAAGTTCTGCTTATAGCTCTCACAGCCACGGTGGTCCCCTCACTGCGAGAAGTGAAGTTACAGGGGACCAGGCAGAAGGCCTTCTTGGTAGTGGCGCCCACCCTGTGGAATGCCCTCCTGTCAGATGTCAAGGAGATAAACAACTCTCTGACTTTTAGAAGACATCTGAAGGCAGTCCTGTATCAGGAAGCTTTAAATGTGTGATGCTCTGTTGTGTTTTTGTATATTGCGCTGGAAGCCACCCCCTCCTCTTCCTCCTCCTCCTTCAACACGGAAGCCCCTTTGGCTATCAGGGTTTATGGCCCTCTTTTCCTCTGTAAGTACTGGAAGCGCATTACTGGACCATTGTGGGGCGGAAATTTAAAAAGTAAGCTAAATAACACCAAGTGTGGTACCTGTCCCAGGGGGTATCCAATATGTTAGGGGTGGAAGTTTAGCCGTTGTGCAAGTTTGGGGAAAAGGGAGAAGCAGAGTCAAAAGCTTAAGTAAGGAACATCTTTACTGAAAGCTTATCTGCACTGTAGTTTAATAATTATAGATATTGTTGTTATCAATTTACCCGTGAATAACAGAAAGAAAACACCATGTCTAGGACATTGGGTTATGAGTACTTGCTACACAAATCCCTTTTTCTGTATGGAAGAATCCTATACACATTTGTGTAGGATGTATGTTCCCCTACGCGGTGTAACATGCCATTGTGCTTTTGTCTACTCAAGATTGTGACCTGGATGTTATACTCGGATTTGATGTATCAGATGTTGGACCAGGGCAAAGCATATTTGCTTCGCAGAAGGTGCTGGAGTCAAAGGTCAATCACATTCTGAACACGATTACTCAGATGCAGAAAATTAGCTGCACTGCCAACCAGGCACCTCGGGTGCGGGTGTCTCTCCTGGCGCAGACTCGCTCTGGAGTTGTGGAAGCATTTGACTTTTCTGAGTACCAGCCGGAGTTGTTTGAGAAGTTCCAAGCTTTGCACAATGGTGGTCCATATGTCCTAACTGCAGAGACCCTCAAATCTTACCAGAACAAATTCAGAGCATCTCCTGCTGGAACCGTGAAGGTAAGTTTGGACTTCATTCTCTCTATTTTTGGAGGGGAGGGGATGGACTCTGGATCTGTGCTGCTTTTCAGTTTTATAACCAGCACATAGCCTGGAAGGCTGAGTAGCCATAATACTGGAACTGCTTGACATGCTCTGGCAAAAAATTCTCCCAACTGTTTCATTAAACTCTTGCAAAAATATTATTTAACAGCTGCAAGCAAATTAAGTCCCACCCCCATTATTTTAAATCTAGATTACTGGATTATGATCCTAATCTCTTGCTGCAGCCAAATATTGTTTTATAGGCACAAAGCAACAAGTTGCTATTTGAAAGAATTTGTAAAATCTTATTTGCTTTATTACCACAGCACTATCCACTATTAGCTGGGAAATTTAGATAAAATCTGATTTGCCAAATAAATGCTTAAATGTGAAGATTAAAAACCCCCAAATGTATTCCTTTATAGCATTGATCTTGACTGATTTATATGAATTAGATATGATCTATGAATTGGAGTCTGAATTTAAAGTGTGTTGGGAAGAGTGGTAGGGTTAGGGCTTCAGTTCATGCTGCAAAATGTCTTGAACTAGCACTTAATAAGTTTTGTTTGCCTGTATGGAGTTATAGATGTAATTTTGGTGGAGATAGCTAACTTGCATTGCCCTATAAGCTGCTCTTCTGCCCTAAGCAGCCTTGTTCGTTTCAAACCTTGCCCTATCTTGCCCAAACCTCTGGAGACAGTCACAATACATATGCCATGACTGGTAAAAGGTAAAGACCCCTGGAAGGTTAAGTCCAGTCCAAGGCTGCTATGGGGTGTGGTGCTCATCTTGCTTCAGGCCGAGGGAGCTGGTGTTTGTCCGCATTCAGCTTTTTGGGTCATGACTAGCATGACTAAACTGCTTCTAGCGCAATGGGACACTGTGACGGAAACCAGAGTGCATGGAAATGCCGCTTAATTTCCCGCTACAGTGGTACCTATTTATCTACTTGCACTGGTGTGCTTTTAAACTGCTAGGTTGGCAGAAACTGGGACAGAGCAATGGGAGCTCATTCCATTGCGCGGATTCGAACCATCGGCCTTCCAACTGGCAAGCCCAAGAGGCTAAGTGGTTTAAACCACATCGCCACCCGTGTCCCTCTTCCATGACTGGAGGAGCTATCAGTCTCCTTGCTGCTCCCAACTTCTACATCATCCTGCTCTCATCCAAGGCAAATAGTGTGGAGGACGGTTGGCCTTGAATACCCTTGTGCCACAGGGCATATCCAGAAGAAATCATTGGACAGCTCATGAACCACAGGCCATTTCCTGAATGTCATTCTGAAAACTGACCAGGGCACCTTGGGGAGAACTACATGGCCCAAGGTTGCCCATGGCAGAGGGACGTGCACAGAAGTGCCTCCTTTCCCCGAGAACGGGTTCCATTTTAGCTGTGCAGAATTCTTGTAATGCAGAGAATAGAAGCTATGGCATCAGCACCCAGCCAATAAGGAGGATTCATCTGAAAGCAGAATGGTTGTTACATTTCTCATGGCAGACCTTTTATTATGTGAACCGCCCTGAGATCTTATGATGAAGGACGGTTTATAAATCTAATAATAAAATAAATTACATTAGAGTGGTGTTTTTTCATATAAATGTGTTTCACAACTGATGTATAATAACTTATTTCCTTTCTCAGGTTGTAATACACTTAACTGATGGCATTGATGGTGCTAGAGGGCAGCTAGCAGCTGCATCTGATGATCTGAAGAGAGAAGGTATTATCAACAATATATTTTGAAATATATTATATTTTGGAATATATTATCAACAATGTATTTTGGAAAGTTGCATGTCTCTTTGCCTTGTAAGCAAATTTTGCATGAGGGAGATGGTTTTTGTCTGTGTTTGAATGCAAACGGAAGCCATTTTTAATCAAGATGGTGGACTAAACATTTCTGTGCCGATTTTAGCCAAATTTTATATCTCATAAGCAAATTTTGCACAATGGTTCCTGAGAGGGAAGAGCAGAATTTTGTCTGCATTCGGATACAACTGGACACCATTTTGAATGAAGATGGAAGACTGACATTTTAAAACTACCCTGATTTGTTCTCTTTTGCCATTCTTTAACCACTGCGACACAAGAAAGAGTTAGTTACTAGCTTGTGATCCCATTTGACATAGCAAGGGCTGTCCCAGACAATTACAAAAAAGGGAGAAAGAGCCTGGGGTTTCTTGCTCAGTGCTACATTTGCACTGTTCCCAGTCTAGTGGAGCCAGAGGAATACCATATTCCTAGAGAATGAATGAGCCAAGGAGCCGTTTGAGAAGCTGTGTTGCTGTACCATCTTTTTAATTCAAGGAAGATTTGTGTGGCAGCTTCGAGGAAGGGGCTCTCACCATCCTCCATTACTGGGATTTTTTAGAAAAAAAGAAATGGTTCACAAAATGTTGAGCTGTGGGAGAAGAAGCCTGTAGTAAGGGCTCCTTAACTTCTGGGCCTGGCTGGTTCAACAGAGACCAATCAGTGTCTGAATAGCAAGAACAATAATACAGCAGGGAAATATTTTCCAAAATCTGATAGTGTGGATTTCTGAAATGCCTGAGATGGCACCAGTAATTCGGTGCAACTTGGTTCTAGGCAGAATAAGCACTGAGAGCAGAGTGTTTGGATCAAATGAAAGGAGGGCATTAGATGCCATCATCAGCATATTGATGGTGTCTACCCAGAGAACAAGGGTGGCACTTTGCAGAGCTATACAGAATAAGCTGTTTAGAGTTGGTGAACAATCGCTTATGACTGATGGCTTTTTCTTACAATTCTCCAGGTGTCAAGGCTCTCATTTTTGTTGGCTTGGAGCGAGCAGCAAATTTCGACGAAGTGATGAAGCTGGAATTTGGGCGTGGTTTCACTTATAATCGACCTCTCCGAGTGAATCTGCAGGATATAGACTTTGAACTGGCAGAGCAACTAGTAAATAACTAAGATCTGTAATTTGCCTGGGTAGCTTTAGATGTATACTTTTATGGTCTTAGGTTTGAACACCTGTTACACACCTGTGGTTTCTTCTTTGCAGAAATGCACTCTTTTTGTGCCTAACTCTATGAGGTGACATTTCAGCTAGGAACTTTCTGTGTCTCTTAGCTGCTACGTCAGACTAGTTCTCCTATGTAATTGTCCATTGGACTCTAATACTTAGTTACCAAGATGTCATTTTCAGACTTGTTTGCATGCTGTGGTCCCAACCGCACCTGCATTTAAAGCACTCAGCTCCCCCAGTGAATCATGGAACTGCAGTTTGCGAATAGCGCTTTGTGTTTGGTGTTCCCAGGATTCTTTGGGGGAAAGGCCTGTGGTTTAAATGATTTCCCCAAATATTATGAATTCAAGGTTTGTTTACTATTACATTGTTCCTTGACATCTTTCTGCCAATTTCAGCACAGTTGCTTTCTAGAAAATGTTTTCACAGAAGTAAACACATTCTCCAAGCTGTAGGTCCAGGTCAGCTGAGTATTGTCCTTATTGCTGCTTTTAGCATCTTTTCTGCTTTTTTTAGCTATTTTAAATTTAGTTGCCAGTTTTTAAAACAGTTTCTAAACTCTCCAAAAGAAATTGAGACAATTCATACATTAATTTCCCTCTTTCATGTTAGTGGACTTGCCTTCATTGTGAGATATTGTAAGGAGCCTCTTTTGACTTTTTTTTTTAAAAGGACTTGGGTTTGTAGGACAGTTGGGTGCATATTAGCATATGCAAATTTTATGTACATTTGTGTCATGGGCCTGTGCCTCAACTCCTTTCATTCTCTAGCAACACACCCTAATCTACTGTAAACATGGCCACTGAGGAGAAGGAATTTACTTGTAGCTCATGTGTTTTTTTTAAAAAATGAGGTGATCTGTGTTCTAATTTACTAATGGCAATACTTACTTTCCTTACAGGACAACATTGCAGAAAAGGCATGCTGTGGTGTCCCATGTAAATGTTCAGGACAGAGGGGAGACAGAGGTCTGCCAGGATCTATTGGACCAAAGGTGAGATGTTTCAGCCTCATTGGAATTTCAGCCAATGGAAATTCAGCAACCAATTTTCTGGTTTTTGACCAGGATGCAAAGTACTACATAACTAGTTCCACACTTCCAAGGGGATTTAGATCTGGGGATATCAGCCCCATGACTAATAGCAGCATGGTTCTGAAACTGGGCGCTATCAGTGATATGGCATTGATGGAGGCAAGGTGGTTTTTCGGTTCAAAGGGGAAGAGGCCAAAATTGCACTAGAAAAATTGCACAGACCCCTGGCACACCGAAAGTAGCTCTTTGGCTGACAGCTTTTATTTCACAATGATATATGTATTGCCAATGCTATTTTTCTAGAAAAAAGGTGCCAGGACTCACCCTGAACATCTCCCTTGTTCTCTTAGAATGGCAGTGAGAGGGGCCAGAACTGAATTATGGCAAATTCTGTATATTGTACTCATGTAGCCTTGTTTGGAAAGAATTGTGCAGATAATCGGTTCAGTGCTGTCCATTAAAATTTGCCAGATTCTGAATTGAAATTTCATTTCAACTGATGTGAAATTTCATTTCAGCATTGTTACCTAGGTTGATAAAAAGCAAAGTTTCTACTTTTGGCTCAGAATTTGACCATGCTGGGGACTGTGTTCGTAGTCCCAGGGTCATATTTCTGAGCTTGGCAGTGCTTGCTGATGTATTGACAAGTTGAATGTGAATAGGCAAAGACTTCTGCTATGTTGGTCAAATTCTGAACATCTCATTGAGTTGTAATGCAAAGAATAATGAATAATTTAACACAGTTCACATTAGAGAAACAGGAATAGAACTTCAGGTGGCAGAGATAAGCTAAATACCATCTGCTTCTGTTATTATCTGACTGCAAGCCTCTAATGCCATAAAAAGAAGATACCATTGCTATTCATGAAAGATTGTAAAATTTGATATACATACAGAATTATTTACTTCTATAAATAGTAAAATAGAAACCTTCTATTTGTAGAAACCCAGAAAGATTTTGAATTGAGATTAAGGGGAGGAATACAGGATATTAGAAGAGAGAGCCTGAATGTATGTACTGTATATAGATGGAAATACAAACCATGTGTGTTGTGTCTTTGTGTGTTTTAAAGGGATCTTCAGGGGAAAATGGCTACAGAGGTTATCCTGGAGATGAAGGCGGACCAGTGAGTAAACATTTTGAAATAGAAACTCTTTCATGTGCCCTGAGAAATTAGTTGGTTTCTAAGGTGCTACTGGACAGTTTTTTTTTATTTTTTATTTTTCGACTGAGAAATTTTGTGTATGTTGTGCCTTTGCTGCTGTTTTAACTGATTGTAGTCTAGTAACGATTTACTGTAATGGTTGAGAGTGATTTTCTGTTTGATTGTTATTTGCTGATTTTGAGGTTTCTTAATTGTAACATATTTCAAATCAATTATTTAGTTGATTTGAGCTGTTTATTTGGCAGTAAGTTTATTTAGAAGTAATCTGCTTCATTACGACTACCTTGCACTGGATGAGATTATTATAGGATGTGTGATCTTTGTTCTATATTTTGTTATTTCTGTGGCTTGTAAACTACCCTGTGCTCAGCTATGTAAAAAGGTGGTATGCAAATTAAAAATGAAATTATAGAATGAAAAAGAAAATTAAGGGGGAAAGTGACTTTAACCTTAAGGGTGTCTGCCCTTCCCCTCATCTTCTTGTTGTGTGGCTGGAAGGAAGAGGATGCAGACATAAGTTACAAAGAGCTAGGCAATGGTAGTTAGTACTATGGGCTGATCAGCACAGGCCAGATGACTGGTTTTTCTCATCTGCCATTTAAAATGGGGGGCGGGGGGGGCGGCAAATCCCATTTATAGTTTTATTAAAGTATGATGGAATTTCTATGTGAGTCTTTAAGGAGAGGCGTCACTAGAGATCCACCAGGTGTTAATTGCAGAAGTGCTTAAATAAGCAGCTTTCTAGGTAAGGCACAATAGCCAAGATAATACACAGTCCATCTATGACTGAATGGACATAAATGCAAATTGTTGAATTATTCCTTTCTTTCTTCACAGGGTGACCGTGGGCCTCCAGGTATAAACGGAACTCAAGGATTCCAAGGTTGTCCTGGTGAAAGAGGAACTAAGGTATTAAAAGCAACAACCACAAATAGTACAGAATAAAGCAGATGAACATCTGTCCATAGGTTCCAGCCCTGTTCACTCCAGCTGAAGATCAAGCATTGGTATTTTGCAGCAGATCCGTGAGCACCCATATTTATCATGTGATAAATATTGGGTATTTTCAGCACATTGCTTCGTCTTCTTTCCCCTAAGCTCAGAAAATGAATGACAGTGATGGATGCTGCAAGTCTTGTCCCACATTCCTGGGGAAGAAGCCCCACTGAATTCAGTTGAACTTCTTCTGAACAGATATCTGTAGGATTATCCAGGGAGGCTTCACTCATATACCCACTTACCTGAGAGTAACCCCGTTGAGCTCAGTGGGATTTACCTTGGGGCAGGCACATAAAGGATTATGCTGTGAAACTCCGCTCCATAAACCTGGAGCTGGTTGTGCCCTCACCTAAATCCAGACTGGCAGGGGTGGTCACCCTTTCAGCCCAATGGTCAGCCCTCTGCAGGCCACATGTCAGGGTGGTTGGGGCCAGAGGCAGCAGAAGGCAGAGCAGGGGATACAACCTTTCTGCAGTAAGTTAGTTTCAAGCTAATTCATTTATCTGCATGTAGACCCCAGGCCATTGCAAAACAGGTTTAGCAGAATGGAGGGAACCCAAAGTGACATCAACTCAGACCCAAGTAAGCTAAAGGCAAGCTTTGCACAATAGACTGCATTCCACCCTGTGCAAAGGGAAGAGGTTTCTTCACATACAAAACCACTCTCACCCACCTCCGTCCTCTGTCCAGGCAAGTGAGAGGCACTGTCACAGTACAAGGGCACAGTGCAGCCAGGGAGAAGCACCTGAGAACCAGAGCAGAGTCCATGAGAGGCTGTGGCCTGGGGGAAGGCAGGTGCTCTCCAGAGAGCTCTGGCAGCCAGAGAAAGAGGCCTGGAGAGGCACATTTGACCTCTGCCCCTGGCATGGACCTGAAGGGTCCACATTCATGGTCTAGAATGTCTGTCTTATTCTCTAGAGCAGAGTTTCCCAAACTTGGCCCTCCAGCTGTTTTGGAACTACAATTTCCAGCATCCCTGACCACTGGTCCTGCTGGTTAGGGATGATGGGAGTTATGGTGGTCTAAACCACTGAGCCTCTTGGGCTTGCTAATCAGAAGATTGATTGTTCAAATCCACATGATGGGGTGAGCTCCCTTTGCTCTATCCCAGCTTCTGCCAACCTAGCAGTTCGAAAGCACGCCAGTGCAAGTAGATAAATAGGTACCACTGCAGCAGGAAGGTAAACAGCATTTCTGTGCGCTCTGGTTTCCATCACGGTGTCCCATTGCACCAGAAGCGGTTTAGTCATGCTGGCCACATGACCTGGAAAGCTGTCTGTGGACAAACGCCGGCTCCCTCGGCCTGAAAGCAAGATGGGCGCCGCAACCCCATAGTGACCTTTGACTGGACTTAACCGTCTAGGGGTCCTTTACCTTTACCTTTACCTTTTACAGTCCAACAACAGCTGAGAACCCAAGTTTGAGAAACCCTGTTGTAGATACTTGTTTTGAGCAAAGGGTCTAAGAAGAGTTGGAAAGTGGGTGGGCAGAAGAGAGAGCGATTCAGATGTGGGAAAAGAAAGGCATTTATTTGAGCAGTTTTATCCTTTCGAGCTACAACAACTCTTGCAACTCTTCTGATTATTCTAGTTTGTGCGCTCTGGTCCCATGCTCATGAGCCCTCCGAGGGGCTGGAATCTTCATTGTGTCCTTAAGAATTTACAGAAAGGGTAGAAAATACAAAGTTCTTCTTGATGCTGCAATACCCACTGGGCTTTGTGGCTTTCTGCACAATTCATGCCCAGCCCCTCCAACACATTCCTATCAAAGTCTACTGAGACCTCAGTAGAACTCACTCTGGGGTAAATGCGCATCAGATTTCAGCCTTTAAATTTCATTTTATTTTTTTAAGTTGGGGGCACCTTGAGCCACAACATTCTTGTATCAAGCAGTTTTTAGAGCAGGCCAACTCTTACTGAAGTCAGTGGGAAAGCTGATGGAACTCAGATGATCTGCTGCTTCGAACTGTGGTGGCCCCTTGATTATCATTTGATTTATTTCTCTAATTTGGGTTTCTGAGGAACAAGGTTTTACTTACATGAATAACCTTCCTTTTCTTGTATCTCTCTAGGGAGGTCGTGGATTTCAAGGAGAAAAGGTATGTAACCATTTAGAAATATCAGAAGGAAAAAATGTGTACCATGCATTGTCTCCTACAAACAATGCATTGTCACCTCTGTGTAAATTTGGTAGTTTGCCCTGTAATAACTGCTTTGTTCCCTTCTGCAGGGTGAATTGGGTGAGGCTGGCCTCGATGGAATAGATGGGGAAGAAGTAAGTTGCCTGGAGAACATTTGGTCATTTAAAGGAAACTTTTCTGGTTTGGAAAATATTTGTTTTATGTAACAAACTTTCATTAATAGATGTGAATAATGTGATTGCTTTTGCCAGGGAGACAGAGGCCATCCTGGTTCTCCTGGGGACAGGGGAGGCCCCGGTAGACGGGTAAGTTTTATATTATCTATTACAGTACTCAAAACACACTAGGGCAAATGTGAACCCAGAGCTGTTGCCGGCACACAAACAACCAAAGCAAAATGCTTGCAACCTCAAGACCTCCGCGGGTCCAACACAGGCACCAACACATCTGATTCTACATCAGAAAAGACACGCGCGGCCTAAGGCAGGGTCCTCTTGTTTGGTACTAAAGAGGCCCTGACATAGATGCAAGAATGCAGTCCATTTTCCATTTCATTAGTGTTTTCTTTGTGGGAAAACAAAACAAATTCCTTCCAGTAGCACCTTAAAGACCAACTAAGTCAGTTCTTGGTATGAGCTTTCGTGTGCATGCACACTTCTTCAGATACCTGAAGAAGTGTGCATGCACACGAAAGCTCATACCAAGAACTGACTTAGTTGGTCTTTAAGGTGCTACTGGAAGGAATTTGTTTTGTTTTGACTATGGCAGACCAACACGGCTACCTATCTGTTCTTTGTGGGAAATCAGCAATCGTCAGACAACATACTTAAAGCTGCAAGCGACACACTGACTGCAGAAAGCCATAGCTGTGTTGGGTGCCTTTCAGCTGTGTTATGATGTGGATATACCTTTGCAGGGTGCCAAAGGAGTCAAAGGAGAAAGAGGAGAGCGTGGTGACCGTGGATTGCGAGGAGATTCGGTAAATATGCTGAACATTTTTCAAGGGTTTTTATTTCAGACTTTAGACTGTGGCAACTGTCATGGAGCAGTTTCTCTGTGAAGCAGAAGGCTCTTGATATCCAGTGGTGTGCATCACTAAAACACACACACAATTTTGGTTCTTCCCCATCTCTGGCATACTGTATACAAGCAACCCCTAATGTGTACATGGTTCCTGGGAGTGGGCCACAAGCTGTCCCAATTTATTTAGGTTTCTCTGCTGACCAGCTCTCTGGAACGGGAACATCTGGGGTGCTGGATGCACCTTACTGCAGCGTAACATGCAGATGCAGCTACCTCTTCTGAGGTGACTGAAATTTGGGCTCCTAGAGCCCAACCCTCAAAGCAATCGAGGCATCCACCTTTGCTAGTTGAATCCCTTCCACTGGGCTGAGGCAGGGGAAATATATATAGCATAGCAATCTGAGATCTCAAGACATGTTAATTTTGCAGCACCTGCTTCAAAACACAAATCATGGCTACTCAGAAAGTTACTAAAGCAAATGCTACCTCACTAATGACTTGTTCACTTTTCGCTGCTGCTGCTTCCAGGGCACACCAGGACCTGATGTCACTCAGCCAGGAGCTAAAGGCCAAAAGGGTGAACTTGGACAAACGGTAAAGCTTATTTCATTGGATTGTCATTGCAATAAAAACTGATAATTCAAAGAAAATGTTATATTGATTACTCTTTGCCTATAAAGCAATAAACAGACTCTGTGCTTTGTCTGTCCCAGGGAGAAGCTGGAAGAGATGGACCAGCAGGTACCCCAGGAGGACCTGGAAGAAATGTGAGTACTGTTCTTTTCCCCTACTGTTTAGTTTGCTTCTGGCTAATGGTTCCTAGTGTGAAATGGAAGGAAACAGCTTTGCTACACTCCATCAACAATGCATCAGGACAGAGAACTGAGCTGTTATTTGTAATATTTTTCATACTGTCCTTCATCAAGATTTGCTTCTTGAAAACAATTTGGAGGGGGTGCAGGTTGGTGCAGCACCCCAGTGTGGGTTCTTCTTATTTATTTATGTAGCTGCATTTAGAGCCCACCTTTCTTCCATCATGAAGTTCAAGCTGACATTCAGCGGGGTTCCCAGGTGGCCTCCTATGACTGGCTCCACACTTGCTTAGCTTCAGTAACATCTGAATTGTGCGCCTTCCAGCCAAGCTCATGCTACTGTTAGAAATCAATGCGTTGGGATTATAGTATTTGGTTACTTACAAAACCAATGAGAGAAACTAGGGGAAACAGCCAGGTGTCACAAACAGCAAAGTTCCTTCTGTTTGTGATGTTATCCGTGAAGAAAGCAGCACCGTATTTCTTCAGGGATGCCTGGCCTTTCCTGGTTGCATGAGCCATTTCCCTGCTCTCCCATGGCAGTATCATCAGGGATGGATTCCCTGCATTCAGTCGCCTTGAGCTGGTTGCTGCCTGAGACAATTCAGCGGATTTCATGCCAGCTTTGGAGCGAGGACGTATTGGGAGGAACACGTGGCAAATGTGGACTGACGCACCTTCATCCAAAGATCTGGATATAACACTTTCAGTTGCAATGGGCCCCAGATCTGAGGCTTGGCAGGAGGCCACCTTAACGTGATGAAGGAGGCTTGGCCCTGCCTGTTACAGGGAATGGTTTTACCACAAGAACGCCAGCTTCATTGGGTGGGAGACATATTGCCTGGTGTTATGAAGCAGGGTATTCCTAAGGGATCTGGGTGAGGGCAGTGAGAATGTGGGTGCTGTCTGGGGGGAAGCCATGTCATGGGCATCATTGGGGAAGAAACATTCCTTCAAAGGAGGGCCAGAAGCTGAACCAGAGGAGGTGTCGGATAAGGCTTGTTTAGCGAAAACAGCTACTTAGCCCTGCTGTGGTCTTCCACATGCCTTCCCACAAAGGAAGTTCAGAATAAGTGGCCTGTTTCCTATCAGGGAACCATGAAAGAAGACTGCAAAGCAGAGGCAGTGACAAAAATAGAACAGAGGTTGTTGCTAGAGATAGATTCACATTACTGTTTGTGGCTGTGCTTTTTATCGATTTGCAGGGAGAACAGGGCAGAAGAGGACCTCCAGGGATCAAAGTAAGTGCTAACAATCTACATGCAAAATATAATACTTCTACACCATTCTTTCTTTCTTTTTTTAAGATCCATGATTGGGAATATGGGTTGCAGGACAGGAGAAGTTATATCAGATTTGAAGAATGCAAATGAGAATTCCTGCAATTCTGATATTAAATATAAATTTGTGAGGTGGCTTTGCATTTAGGATAATTTGTTTTAGAAACATTTGCCCTAGAAGCAGCTGAACCATTTATGGATTATTATTATTTTTTAGCTAATCATGTACACTGCTCATTTATACAAGGCAATTGTTATGATGTTTGCAGACATGAATATGCTTCACAGGTGGCTCATGTCTGGGAAAAAAATTATTGTGAACCTCTTAGTAATAAGACCTGAAATTCAGTGAGGTTTACATGTTGTCCCCCAAAGGCATGCACAGCACATTTCGTTCAGGTGTGCACCCATGGAATTTTTATTTATTAAAAGATGTACATTTGTTGAATGCATATTCATACTCAGTCCTAAAGAACATTATTTTTATTCATCCAACAAAACAAAAGAAACTGAAGCTTAACTAAACTTTAAAATTGACAACTAAACTTTACTTACACAACTTAAAAATGATACACAAAATACCAAATTTATACGGTAGTATTAACCAGACGTGCAGAAATATATGGTCAATTTCCATGATCTTTATCTTTAACCAGATAATGAACTGACCCAAACTGACCAAAACAGATCAAATTTTCTTCATCTTCCTGGCCTAGAGAAGGACTCCCTCCTACCTCCCTTACTGCTGCCATGGGAGCCAGTCACCCCAGGGATGCTTCCAGAGACTGATGTGGACAGAAGCCATTCCAGCCATTTTATTCTGCCTGCATCTCTCTCTGCATTCCTCATTCCCCATTCTGCCTTCGTCTCTCCCTCCCCACCGCTTCCCTGAGAATTGTGGCAGTTGAGGGAGCTAGGTTTCTGCACTATATGCTCTCCTCCTCATCACGATTCCCGGTTTTCTGAAACATTAGGGTGTCCCTGGCTATACCTGCCACACCCCATGCACACATGTCTGGTGTCGCCGCCGCCGCCCCCCCCCCCAATTTTATCCTTGCAGCAACCCTACAAGGTAGCTCAGATTAAGCTAAGCAGTCATGACTGGTCCACAGCCACCCAGTCTGGTTCATGGAAATAAACCTTTGAGGAAAATGAAGCTTTCCATGTAGATACTGGACAACATTTAGGAAAGTTACATTTCATGTTTTAAATGCTAGACTCTAGCCCAGAACCCTGTTCCCAGCAGTGGGCGGTGCAGATATTTCTGAGAAGCCCACAAAGAGGCAACATGGAGGCAAGAGATGCCCAGTCCTGCTGTATGAACGTAGAAACTCCATGGATTTGCCTAATTTACTTTAGGAATACAGACTCTCATTAAAAAGGAAGCAGAATTCACAGGGTTGGCCATGTATGCGTGGTTTGAGGAGCAAAGGCAGAGGACAGCAGAAAAGTCTTCACACCCTGTTCTGTACCTCACCTAGGGTTAGTCAATTCCACATGTTGTGAAGAAGTGCTTATTTCTTTTTGTCTGTCCTTAATCTACAGCCCACTAGTTTCATTACACTGGCTACTCAATTACTCTTATATTTCAGGGAAACAGAGGCCCAGCAGGCACACCAGGATCTGTGGGAGAACCAGGTCCAAGAGGACCACAGGTGAGAAGATTTTGTGGCTTATTTCTGGCATTTCTGGTGACGTTCCAGGGCAGAGCCCTGCTAGTCTGTTGCACAACAGAGAACAGAAAGGAGACTTGTGGCACCTTGAAGACTAAGGTGGCTTGAGCCCTTGTGGGCTGCAGCTGAAGCACTTTCCCAGGTTAAGCAGTAAACAGTGGGAGCCCAAAAGCCAGGAAATGTCACAGCTCAAATATATGCCCGGTAAGGTAAATCTGTCCATTCATAACAATAGTAAGTAACTGGTGCTTCTCTCTTCCCCCTGCAAAGTACCAACAGGGGATGCTGTGAACTTTATCTTTCTACATAATTCCTGGGATGTGAATTGAAAACGTACCAACAGTGGAATTGCACAGAGACCATCATTGGATTGCTAAATAGTTAATGTTGTATATTTAGCCTACTGCATGGGATACTGGTTCAATTCAGGTCCAGTGCAGACCAGAGCCGTAGCTGGGTGATCTTGCAGAACCATCCAGATTGCACCCCCCAGCCAAAAACAAATTAGCTTTTCTTTCCACCTCTCCTCCACCCCTCCTCCACCTATTCAATTCCTCACACACTTCACCTTGTAACGAATTCTTTCACAGAAAATCCGTTATTTAATTTATTTTTCATATTTTTAGCTGATTTTGCCCCCCCCCTTACCTGTGTCTCTGGCAGGAGCCTTTCTTACCACTCCCTAGCTACGGCCCTGGTGCAGACCATTATATATTTACTGAAGAAATGTCTGCACAGAGCTTCTATATATTATTTTGTGGTGTCATGACATGGGAAAGTAAGTTTTTGTCATTTCCTGAGATTTACTTGTATCAGGGAAGAAATAGTGCCATGACCTCAAAAGTTGAACCCAGGCCTTAAGTTACTGCTCCTTTGTGTTTCGGCAAAATTCCATTTTTGTATTGAATGCTTTTTACCTCAGCTATTTGCTTTTGCTTATGTACAGGGAGCGCCTGGCACCATTGGAACTCCAGGTCTTCGAGGAGAGCAAGGACTGCCTGGTCCAAGGGTAAAATTATTTTATTCTTCTTAGAATCGTAGAATTGTAGATTTGGGAGGAACCCTTCAGCGTCATCTAGTCCAACCATCCATAACAGGTGGCCATCCAACCTCTGCTTAAAAACCTCCAAGGAAGGAGAGTCCACCACTGACCAAGGGAGTCCATTTCACTGCCAACAGTTCTTAGGGCCAGAATTTTTTCCCTGATGTTTAGCTGGATTCTCCTTTCTTGTAACTTGAAGTCATTGGTTTGAGTCCTACCTTCCAGAGCAGGAGAAACAAGCTTGCTCCACCTTCCATGTGACAGCCCTTAAGATATTTGAAGATGGCTATCCTATCTCCTCTCAGTCTCCTCTTTTCCAGGCTAAACATACCCAACTGCTTCTTTCCGTTCCTCATAAGGTTTGGGTTCAAGACCTTTCACCATCTTGGTTGCCCTCCTCTGCACACATTCCAGCTTCTCAAGATCCTTCACAAATTGTAACTTCTTAAATGCTCCTTGTTTCTGTTAATCTGAAAAGTTTCATTCAAAAATCTGTCCAGCAGAATTTTCCCTGTCAGGGAAAAAGGCGGAGTAGAAATAAATAGATACTGTAATAATAATGAAGCTGCTGTGATGTTATTGAGTAGCATTCACAGAAATTCATTGTAGCAGTTCCTTCCACAAATTCTTCCAATGTTGCCGAAAACTGGAATTGAAAATAAAGTTGCAAAATTACCAAATATGAGTGCAGCATTTTAAAAGTTTGAAATTTAGGTTTTAAAGGAACTGCACTTACTTGCCCAAATTCATCTGGGGATTATATGAGTGCAGAATCCGGTTCTCATGGCTGCCTTATGTCCAACATTGCTCAGGAATTCTAAGAAACCAAAAAAAAAAAAACCAGTTGAGTTTTGAAATCAGTGGTTAGAATCAGTGCAGTTTTGAAAGGCTCAGTCTACCATCTTGATTCCAAACGCTGCCCAAATATATCTGAACATAGATTAAATCCTGCCCCTTGAGCTTCCATAAGGATTTCTGTTCATGCTGTTCCTGTTGTTATGTTTGCGCTATTGCTCTGTTGCCAATCTCCAGACCTTGGTCTCCACAGGGCGGTGGAGGCCCACCGGGAGTTGCTGGGGAGCGTGGCCGGCTGGGTCCTCTTGGGAAAAAGGTAAGTGACAAAATTACAGAGAACGGCTGGAGATGGGGGACACTAATGTTGGTGTTAAGATGTGGATGATTTTCTAGGGTTCCTGTTATGAAGGGGAGTCAGCCCCATTCTTCTGTGTCTGTATGCATTTTAACAATATCACTTTGAAAGCCGTAAATATAAGAGGTCAGCTCTAGTGACGTTGGGAAAATGTGTGAATGCCTAGTTTGAAATGTGAAGTTGCTTCATGCTCGGAAGCAGTACAGAACAAGCATGATTCTTTCTCTCAAAGTTCTTCTGTAGCTCAAAATTAAAAATGAGATTCTGCACATATGCAGAGTGCAAATGCTGCAATTCCTACTGAAAATGTGTCAAATGCTTTGAATGCTGATGTATCCAGAAGGGATTTTTTCTGTCTCAGGTTTAACTATCAACATAGGCGGGGGTGGGGGGAGCTTACAGAACCTGCATTAAAGCCTCTCCTTAATGTGGTTGGTTGGGCAATGAAGATAGGTGCCATTTTAAGCCAATTTAATATAGTGCAGCAAATATTAAAGGCACAATCTTAGGGTCTCTGGAAGGGAAATCCCCAGAGATTCTCATCTCTGCTGGCTGAGTATGCGGTCTGCCCAAGGATGCCTCCTTGCTGCAGCTGTGGAAAACTCTCCAGTTGTTCCTCCTCTGTCGCCGATAAGGAGGGGAAAGGGGATGATCCACTGTCAGAGCCCTCCTCCCCCCAGAATGGAGATAAAGTTCCCTGGCCCTGAAGCTCACATACTTCGGGGGGGGGGGATTTAGGGTTACAGAAAGGAAAGAGAAATGTTCTAGTGTAAGCCCTGCAAGAATTTGAATTTGGTGGTTCCTCCATCTCGAGGCTTCCTTCCTGTAGTGGTTCTAAGGGGGTTGCTCGTGCGTAAGTTGCCGCCACCCCTGGCTAGGTTGCCTGGTTGAACCCTTTCTCTCTGGACAGCCTTACACTCGTGGCTGTCTCAGTCGCTGGCAGAATCCGTCAGTGGGCGTTTCTTGAACTTCTTCCAGCAAAGAAGTTCTTTGACGCCCAGTCTCCTCCTACTCTCCCTGCGCGGAAGTCTTCTGCGCAGGGAGGGTTTGGGCAGCGGAGGACCCGTGCTCTCCCCACCGGTCTCCGGTGAGGAGTCCAGGAGCCTTTTCTCCGATCCCCCCATCTGCCCCCCTTCTCCACTGGTGCTACGCTGATTTCCTTCCCCAGCGGATGGGCTGCCTCTCTCCCTACTGGGACCCTCTCCGGCATCCCTCTGGAGCCCTCTCTCCTCCTTTGGCTCCGATGGCAGTTCCCTGACACTTCCCTTCTCTCTTTGGGTTGCTGTGCCCAGATGTAGGAAGAGAAAGAGAGAAATAATAATAAAGCTTTGCATTTAGATGGCACTAAACACAAATAATAATAATAATTTCAGTATTTATACCCCGCCCATCTGGCTGAGTTTCCCCAGCCACTCTGGGCAGCTCCCAACAGAATATTAAACAGAATAAAACATCAAGCACTGAAAACTTCCCTAAACAGGGCTGCCTTCAAATGTTTTCTAAAAGTCAGATAGTTGTTTATTTCCTTGACATCTGATGGGAGGGCATTCCACAGGGTGGGTGCCACCACCGAGAAGGCCCTTTGCCTGGTTCCCTGTAACGTGGCTTCTCACAGTGAGTGACCCTCCAGAAGGCCGTCGGAGCTGGACCTCAGTGTCCGGGCTGAACGAGGAAGGTGGAGATGCTCCTTCAAGTGTTGAGAGCCCTTTATTTACATTATCTTGTTGCAATGTTTACAACCCTCCTGCATGTGAGATTAGTATTGTTACCCCCATATTTCAGATGGGAGTGCTTAAGCAGAGAAGGCAGATTTCCTAAGGTCACCTCATGAGCCTATTGCAGAAGCGATTCCAACCAGGGATTCATATCCGAGCCCCTTAAGTACTGTGTTATACTAGCTTGCATCCTAAGTTAAATTTATTATTTTTAACACAGGGCGAACCTGGCAATGCTGGTCCAAAGGGTCCCAATGGTCCCACTGGGCCCCGAGGAGAGACGGTAAGTGTGGCTCCGTGGAGGCTGGAAGCATTGCTGAACAGCATTTCCCCATTGAGAAACGAACAGCCAATCCCCACAGGCTCGCTTCTGAGAGGCTGAAGAGCTTGATCCCTGCAGCGAGGCCAGCGCTGGCAGCTCACAATCCACTTCACAGAGCCTCCGTTTCAACTCTCCCAATCCTCTCTTTCAAAGAACTCTCTTTGAACACATGAACCTTGGCCTTCTGACATGTCTAATTTTGAGGATCACATACACTGGCTGAAGACAGCTCTAAGCTCCAGGATGTGTTGCGCATTCATGTTCTGCACCTTTATGTCTTGTAGGGAGATGATGGGCGAGATGGAGTTGGCAGGGCAGGAGCTAAAGGCAGAAAGGTATGTACAGTCCCAGGGCTTGCCTTTATCCGATAGATACATGAATGGTCCCTAATCCACAAGGCACGTCTTAACGCAAGCTTTGCAGTTGAGTTTGGTGAAAGCAAAATGTGTATCAAGGAGCGCAAGGCCTCTTGCCCCTCCCAGGGTATCTTGCCTTGTAAGGCAACCCTGCCCATGTCCTCTTCCTGCATGCTTTGCGTGGCCCTCCCTATCTCCTGCCCTCAGGGCAGGCGTGATACCACCTCTCTCTTTCTCCAAAACTTTTCTTGTCTGTGTGGCCTTTGGCTAACCCACTTCATCCCTTTCCTTTCCCTAATGGTGTTGTTGTTGCTTAGTCGTTTAGTCATGTCCAACTCTTCGTGACCCCATGGACCAGAGCACGCCAGGCACTCCTGTCTTCCACTGCCTCCCACATCTTGGTCAAACTAATGCTGGTAGCTTCAAGAACACTGTCCAACCATCTTGCCCTCTGTCGTCTCCTTCTCCTTGCGCCCTCCATCTTTCCCAACATCAGGGTCTTTCCCAGGGAGTCTTCTCTTCTCATGAGGTGGTCAAAGTATTAGAGCCTCAGCGTCAGGATCTGTCCTTCCAGTGAGCACTCAGGGCTGATTTCCTTCAGAATGGATAGGTAGATCTTTTTGCAGTCCATGGGACTCTCAAGAGTCTCCTCCAACACCATAATTCAAAAGCATCCATTCTTTGGCGATCAGCCTACTTTATGGTCCAGCTCTCACTTCCATACATCACTACTGGGAAAACCATAGCTTTAACTATATGGACCTTTGTTGGCAAGGTGATGTCTCTGCTTTTTAAGATGCTGTCTAGGTGGCCACACATAAATCTTTGGGGAGGGATTTGCCTGTTTTCACCTGTGAAACTCTGCAATGTTTCAAGTATACTGCAAGTACTCTACAAGAATACACCCTGGTGGTATTGTATGAATCATAATAAAAACATTCTTGATAATGTTAGTCTTCACAGCGGTTGTGCTTAATTAGCAAAAATGATTTTATAAACAGGATGACCGAGAAATAAAATGGATGATAAAAGCCAAGACTAACAAGTTCAAACAATGTACGAAGTTATCTGAAGTATGCATATACAGAACTAGACTCCAGTGAAACTATTATTACTTAGAAAAGAAATCCTAGAGTCATTGTAAGCAGTACATGGCAGTGGGAAGGGGTTCCTTGGGACAATTCCACACCAGCCAATTACTTCCCATTTACAGCGTCTCAAGCATTCATGGGGGTGAGGAGCATCCAGGCAACATCAGTCTTATGTTGCATGAATCCCCCCCCCATGTTAATTTGCCCTTACAGGGGGTTGGGAACACAATTTCAAAGCAGAATTGATGGAGGTGGTTTGTTTCTGCTGAGTGGCGTGGCATGGCATGCCTGTTGGGTGCCTCCTCAGGTCTGGTATGGCACAGCTGGGAACATCTGAGCCCTTTTATTTCTGGGAACAGACAAGGGAAGGTCGCTGCCTTTGCTTCATTGAACCCACAATCTGTTTCTTATTTCCACAGGGAGAGCCGGGTTTCCCAGGATATCCAGGAATAAGGGTACTTAGAAAATTTTTTATTATGTTCCTTATGCTAAAATACAGTAGCTCATGAGTGATATGTGCCAGAGAGATAATGCTTTGCTCTGTTTTAAACAGGGTGCGCCTGGAGATAATGGTGGCGTTGGAGATCCTGGCCCCAAAGGAAGCAGAGGTCTCAGGGTAATGTAGCTCCCTGTGTTTGATAGTGGAACCTGCTTGGTTCATGTTCTACAAATCATTTTCTTTATTCCCAGTTTCATCCTGTTGCAGCTACTTGCATAGTTGTATTCGGTGCCTTTTTTGGGTAAAAAAAGAAGTCCCAGTACTCATATATTCATAAAAGTGCTCTAGGTGCCAGCACAAAATCGGTCTCAGACCATCAAAATGATCAGTTACAAGGCAAAGATCAGCTTCCACTTCCAGTTTACTAGAGAAGAGATCTCTAATAAACTCTGATTGGGCCAACTGCAGCTAAACACATCATAGAGTTAGACTCAAATGTGGCATGCTTGTCGAAGGTGCTTTCTGTTCACAGTAGTGCTGTTTTACAGCTCATGCTAGAGCATAAATCTAAATAAGTGTCCACGTACTTGTGCAAAAACTTGTGCAAGCTGTATTCAAAGCTGTATTCAAAGCTACCTGGTATTGCACTGCAGAAACATTTGCAAGTACTACTGGCTGTTTGTTTTTCACACACTATTTATGGATCCAACCTATTCTGCACAAACACACAGGAGTCTGCATAGTATACATGAACAAAAATGTTATTTAAACCATTTATATGCTTTTTTTGCCAACTGGTCCTCAAGGCAGCTTACAACGCTTGCTTAAAATAAAGATTATTTCAGCATAAGTAAGTCCAAATCATCAGGTAATAAAAGAGCCCCTACAACAGTTAACTAGTATAAACTTCCAAATGAAATTAAATGCTCTCAAATGTTTGGGTAACTTGTTGGAGAGCGGATTTCTGTTGAACATCTGGGGGGGGGGTGAGGAATTTCAGAACCCTCACAGCCTGCTCCCTCTCTCTCAGCAAGTGATGGGAGGTCAGGGCAGCCCCACAGACCAGGGCAGGGCAGAAATAATGGAGAGGGGAGGGTCTGCAGGTAGGCCAGGTAGAATCATGCTGGCTCTGTTTGCATTAATTCGAACCTCTCCAGGTAAACAACCCATAGCAGATGCGATTAACTTAAAAGGGCAGATGTGTGGGATTTGGATCAATCACATTTACTCTTGTTTGCTTTTTCCTGTTTAGGGAAGTGCAGGGGCACCTGGCGTACGAGGCCAAAAGGGAGAGAATGGATATCCCGGGCCAGAGGTAAGTTTGCAATACACACATTACTGGTCTGACATGTTGATTTTGCTGAAGAGTCTAGAATACTTTTACATTTCTTTCTATACTGAGCTTACTATTAAACTCACATACCATATTTCATCTCTGTTAATCTAATAGAATGATCCCGAGTTATCTTGAATGAACCTTTATTTCTTGTATATCTTTATTTTTATACCCCGCCTTTTCCCCTGACGGGACTCAAGGCAGCTTACAGATAAAATTAAGAACCATTAAAAACAGGAAAAACTCTGCAGTTGTGTGTGAGAGATTAAGGAATTATAAAGAATAAATTGTTATTGATCTGAACATTTCTAGCTTGCTTGTATTGCTTGAAAGTCTTATTTTTATTTATTTTATTTATTTTACTGTTTATTAAATTTGTATACTGTATATTGTATATTTGTATACCTGAAAGTCTCAGGGTGGTTCACAGGATAAAATCACAACATAAAAACATACGTGCAAAGTTTAAAGAAAGTTCCAAGAAGAAATGATAATACAGTGAGGGAACTGGCTCTTGCCAGCTGATGTGAACATCACTCCTATGACCCTACAACTGAATATTAATTTATACATCTTTTAGTAAAACAATAGCTGAAGATGTTAATCAATGCTTTTCTAATCTGAAATGAGACTGGAAGATGCAGAATAATCTAAAAATTAAACACCCAAATTGACAATTTTAAGTTATCAGTTTCAAAACTTGGACCGTTAAAGTTTGAACTCCAATTCTGAATTCTGAGGCAGAGGTTTCTGGTTTTGTGTGCATTTCAGGCTTTGCTTGTGATATCTCTGGGCTTGAGTCACCCACCCTCATGCCAGCCACACTTGTGCCATTTTGATAAGCGATTATTATATAAACTATCCAACTCCTGCTTGGTAATAATGAAAAAAGCAGTGAACAGCAGCAAAGAACCCCCTCTCAGTTCATTGGAATATAAGAAGAGCCCTGCTGGGTGAGACCAAAGGCCATAAATTATTTCCTTCTCCACCAGAGGTGCCAACTTCTGCAGGAGAAGGGGGCCATCATGGGGTGCATGATGTGACCCACACGGCATCAGGGTGTGGGTGGAGCCAAACGCAGTGGCTCCTTCTCCTCGGGGAGCTACTTTCCTGCTCCTTCCCCTCTGTGGCCTGCTTGCCTCTTCCTCCTTGAACATTTTCCTTTGAACCAACCTCCTCCCTGAAAATATGGGGGGGGGAGGCCAAAAGGGTTTGGCGCCTCAGAGATGGAAGCCCTGTTTTCCACCCTCCACCAACTTGAGTAATGAAGAGAGCTCCGGAATTATTTTCCCCTTAATTTCCCTGGTTTCTTCCCCCTCCTGTCAGGATCTAGGCTTAGTTTCCCCCAAGGTAACCCTCCTGTGACATTTTGGACCTCCTGGTCAGAACAGCCTCTGAAACCAGAGGCATCTGTTTTACAAAAAGAGTGGAAGAATTACGGCACTCCTTGCAGCGCCAACCTTATGCCTGTGGGATTTGGGGACAGCATAGAATGTGCCAAGGACTTGACTGAGGCTTGATGGTATAACCCAATCAGTAGAAAGGCAAGCGAAGCACCCTTCTAAACATTTCATGGATAAGGCACTCAGAATAGTGGTACTCAGATTTTTCGCTAAGAAGATCTACCGATGAAACTTTGGCTTGAATTCAAGGCACACAGTTATTTGGAAGAATGCACACAAAACACACACACACACACACACACACACACACTATATTTTTTTATTAATTTTCAAATATAAAAGTGATGCAGAATACAATGTCAACAAACAGGATCCGATGACAATAAATTGTAATTTGCTTCCTTCCTATTCCATTCCCTGGCAAGACTCTTCTGACTCCCCCCCCCCCCGCACACCCTTTGCCCTCCTCCCTGACTACTCAGTTGACTGAAATCTGTCAAGCTCCTATCAGACAAGCACTCTGAAACCCAAGTCTTGCAATTACAGTTGCATTTTAAAATCCTTTCTTTCAGGGACTCAAGGGTGACAGAGGAGAAGCAAGAGATGTAAGTCATCTTCTCATTCCGTAATTTTTCGTGCGGGTACCAAACTTCTTGTATTTCTTCATTTTTTTCACCGTTTGCCTTTCCTTTTCCTTTAAAGCAATGCACACTTGTACGCAACATCAAAGATAAATGCCGTGAGTCCATTTCTTTTGCCTCTAATGCTTAGTTTGATTTGGAGGAGATTATGAAGTCATTGACTTTCTTTCTTTCTTTCTTTTTCTTTCTTTCTTTCTGTTATTCACAGCCTGCTGTTATGGTAAGTCCATATTAGATTCCTCAGTTTCTGGCACCAGAAATGGATGCAAGCTGTGGCTTCAAAGGAACGGACTGGTTTGTAGTTGCAGAATATGTCCCTTGCTATTTTGGAAGCAAATGTGTTTGATCATATTCCTTTCTTGTTTAATGTATCCACTACCTGCAGGTCCTAGGGAATGTCCAGTTTACCCCACAGAACTGGCATTTGCTATAGATACCGCCACTGGGGGAAGTGCAGACATTTTCAACAGAACGAAGCAAGCAGTGTTGACAATTGTTAACAACCTCACAATTGCTGAAAGCAACTGTCCCAGGGGTGCCCGGGTTGCGTTAGTTACCTATAACAGCGAAGTCACCACTGAGATCCGTTTTGCTGACTCCCGGAGGAAAGGAAATCTCATCAAACAGATTCAAGAGCTCCAAATGCCACAGACATCAAAACAGCGAAGCTTAGAAACGGTCATGTCTTTTGTGGCCAGGAATACCTTCAAACGTGCCCGCAGTGGGTTCCTCATGCGGAAAGTGGCTGTTTTCTTCAGCAATGGGCCAACAAGAGCATCTGCAGAACTTAACAATGCTATCATGAAATTATATGATGCGGGAGTTGTGCCTGTGTTCCTTACCTCCAGAGAGGACAGACCCCTCATAAATGCACTGCAGGTTTGCATCGCTTCAACTTTTCTTCTCCTCCAGGGGTATTTTGTGGGATTAAAGCCACAGCCATTCTCCAGGGACTGGCCATCAGGCATATTGCCCTCTTTTAAAGCCTTAAAAAAAGAAGTGGCATATGTATTAAAGCATTTATAAATATGAAAAAGAAACGCTTTTCATTTTTATGCACTGTAAAAAAGCATGATGAAACTGACTGCCTGATTTCTAGCTCTCAGCCACCATCTCCTGTGTAGTCTGAAGGCAGGTCTAAAAAGCATAAGCTGCTCTAAGTTTTCAGAAGTCAACCGAATCTTCTGTTTGGCCTCAGCTATTCATGGGCTGTCTACACCAATCAATGTTTGATGCCTGTTTTCTTTTTTTGTCTAAACCAGATCAACAATACTGGTGGGCAAGCCATCGTATTTTCTGGCAACAGGGATCAACTGAACCAAATTATTAGGAGAGTAATAACGTGCCACGTTTGTCTAGGTAAGGTTCTTGGGTTTCTTTCCTATATAATGTACTTTTCAAGGACAGTACAGTTTGCAGCCATTACTAGGAATTTGCTTTAGCTGCACTGTACAGACAATACGATCTTCTGCCAGCTAGGCAGGGCCTCTTGTCAGGAAAGGCTTTAAACCTTTGTCCCTTGTCTGCCACACTGCAGAGCCATTCAAGAAACTGCCACCTTCAAATTTACTTTTGGTACTGAAGTGTAGGTACCTTTACATTGTAGGCCAGGGTCAGGGCTCTGTGCCAGTGCAGAACCATCCATTGTACATTTGAGCAGCTGCTGGACCCCTAAAACCCATGCCTTGTGAGGTGCCAAACCCGTTTGTCTTAGTGAGGTGCAAATATACAGTATATGCTTATGAGAAGGGTCCACAGGATCTGCTTGGGAGTTGTTGTTTTCCTGGAGGTCTACCACTTGAAGCCAGGTACAGAACCGTAGCTCAGCCAGGCAGAAACAGGCTATTAATTAAAGTAAAGGGTGCTCCCGAGCATATGTTCAGCCAAGAATTCATAGTCAGACCCAAAATCCACACCTGGTTTACCACACCCCTCAAAGTGTTCTATTCCAGCAACACAATTTAGGAAAGTGGGGCAGCGGAGCTTTTTTGTGTTGCTGTTGTTAAACAAAGTGGGAATCAGAAACCCTTCTGGATCTACTGTGAATAGAGATCTTTCAGTAGATCCCAATCTGCCCACCCCTAATATGAAAGTGTTTTTCAGTTGGAAATGTCCACATCACACATTGTTTGTTGCACAATGCACTAATTTTATAGTGATTTTATTCTGAATATTGTATCTAACTGAAAGAGCACTTTTTGTTTGCAAAGTCCCTTATTGTGGCAACGTGCTAAGTTGTTTTCTGGTTTATGGGCCATTAAATTAGTGCCATACGGATAAAGGTAAAAAGCCCTATCTTGCCCAAACCTCTGGAGGCAGTCACAGTACATATGCCATGACTGATAAAAGGTAAAGGACCCCTGGATGGTTAAGTCCAGTCAAATTCAACTATGGGGTTGCGGCGCTCATCTCCACTTTCAGGCTGAAGAAGGTGCCGTTTCTCCACAGACAGCTTTCCGGATTATGTGGCCAGCATGACTAAACCACTTCTGGCACAACAGATGGATGCCAGAGTGCACAGAAATGCTGTTTACCTTCCCACCGCAGTGGTACCTATTTATCTACTTGCGCTGGTGTGCTTTCGAACTGCTAGGTTGGCAGGAGCTGGGACAGAACAACGGGAATTCACCCCATTGCAAGAATTCGAACTGCCAGCCTTATAATTGGCAAGCCCAAGAGGCTCAGTGGTTTAGACCACAGCTCCACCTGCGTCCCATGCAGAAGAACCATTGGTGGTTCTGGCATCTTTCGGCTCACAGCAGTGCTGTTCAAGTGCCTTCATTCTACCCTGTGATACTTAGCCCCTGCAGGGTTCCTGCAGTTATAAACTGAAGTATAAAAACTGGCTTCACTTAGCTAGTGCAGCAATGCCATAACTTCATGGACAGCTGTCCAATTCACTGGTAGTAATTGCAGCATTTTGCTGGGGAGAGAATCAACGGACCTGTCACATCTTCATCTTTTGCCCAAACTGTACACTCATTTTGAGGGAATTTTAAAACCATTTGCTTTCTTTGAAATTCTCAAAATTATTTGGAAGCTACCAGAAGTTGTGATTCTGATGCAATATGCCAATTCAGGTTCCTACACCCTCTTGTTACTGTGAAGCTGAAGGATGTTGATTTCAGATATTTGAGTTAACTGTGATATGTTTATTCCTTTAGATGTATGTGATCCTGATTCTAGCTGTGGTCCCACAAGACCTTTTACCAGAGACAGGCGGGCTGCTCCTACAGATGTTGACATTGATATAGCATTCATTCTAGACAGCTCTGAAAGCACCACCCATCTGCAATTCAGAGAGATGAAGAACTACATTTCGTATGTAGTAAGCCAGCTGGAAACAAGCTCTGACCCCAAGGTATCCCAGCACCATGCCAGGGTGGCCGTCATCCAACATGCTCCCTATGAGTTTGAATCAAACTCAAGTACATCTCCCGTCCAGGTGGAGTTGTCCCTGACAGATTATGGATCCAAAGACAAGCTGATGGATTTCATTAGCAACCAAATGGCACAGCTGTATGGCACACGGGCTATGGCGAGTGCAATTGAATATACGACAAAACACATATTTGAGAGTGCGCCAAACCCTAGAGATCTCAAAGTCATAGTCTTGATGATGACTGGAGAGATTAAAAGCAAAGAACTCGAACACCTTCAGAGAGTTATTGTAGAAGCTAAATGCAAAGGATACTTCTTTGTCATTTTGGGCATTGGCAGGAAAGTGAACATCAAGAGCATCTACAGTTTGGCAAGTGAGCCCAATGATGTCTTCTTCAAATATGTCGATAAGCCCTCTGAGCTCCATGAAGAGGCTTTGCTGCGCTTTGGGAACCTCTTGCCATCTTTTATTAGCAGTAAGTATATGCAGTGGCACAGCAGTGGGAAATTTGATGCTGACCATGAAATGTGCAAGGGGAGGTGGGGGTGAAGTGTGCATTGCCCCCCATGGACATTTGAGCCAGGTGAAAGGGGCACTGATGCTCTGATGCCAAGTACTTCAGACTCGGGGCAGTATACTTCATTTGTGGAAGAAGAAGAAGATGGTGATGTACTTGTTTAGTTCATGTCACACCTTTCCCTCAGTGCAGGACCTAAGACAGCCCATGACATGCATTAAAAACAGATACAGTATGCGCACACACACACACACACACACACACACCCCAATCAGGTATAAATATTTTTAAAGGTGACACTGAACCAAAACAAGTTGAAACCATTTAAAACCATTGAAGAAGAAAATATGCAATGCCCACCATTCAAAGACCCGGTCGCAACAGCCAGTTAGTTCCAGAGTCTGGGAGCAGCCACCAAGAAGGCCCTCTTGTGCCTGTGGGGATGGTGGGGCCAAGAGAGAGGCTGCCCCCGAAAATCTCCAAAGCCAGGCAGGGTCATATTGTGAGAGACAGTCCTTCAGAAAGCCTGGACCCCAACTGGGCTTTATAGGTCATAAATAGGATATGAAGCAGCTCCCATGCGGCTCTAGTAAACCCTCCCCTCAGAGTCGCTGCTGCTCTCCCACAAAAGGGCCAACTCAGCTGTGCCGCATCAACTGCCGTTCCTGCAGCTTCCTAGCCACTGATCTTTCACCAAGTGCACATTTGCTCTCCAAGGGGGCTGGAAGAGAGTTATATGCAAGGCCCTGAGGAGGCATGGGGTCAAAAGGTGGAGGGCCTCAGCAGCAATGCAAGGTCCCTCTGAGTTGCAGCACACATGCCAGAGCAGCATCAAGCACACAGTTGGGGGCGGGGCGATACTGGCCCCAAGGGACCTCCTCTATACCAAGCTCTCTACAGCTTAGCGTGCAGCTCTGCAGTCCTAAAGAAGAGTGCTTTAAGACAGATTTCAAAACATGCCGTTGGCAGGCATGTAGCTGTACCAGAAAACTCATACCTTGCATGAATATTATGTGAAGTTTTTCTCATGCTGCTGAGAAACAGTGGTACTATTCAGGCTTGGCTGCCATATAATCCAGGCTACACAGGGACTACTGATTTTAAGACCCCAAACAGATGGGTCTGCTGAACTAAATGCATAAAAGATCATATATAAAGTTTTCCCACAAAAAAACTGGATACTGTGATTCTAAAATCCAAGAGACATGTGCATTTCTCTTAAGGGATTCCTCAATTTCTGTTCTAGACTCTAGTAATTACTGGTAAAGTTGAAATCATAAACACTTTTTGTGGAAAGTCATCTTGTGTCTATTTAGGATCACAGCTTTATAGTCATCCTTTCAGTTGTCAACAATTTCCAGCTTTCTGTTGCAGACCTAAAACTCTTTGAACTCTAATTTGGTAAAATCTCTTGTTTCTTCCCCTTTTTTAGGTCAACCGATAAGATATTTAAGTCTACAGCATAGTCTCCCCCATTATAGCTAAAGAAGAACTTCCTTTAGTTGCTGGCAGAATTACAGCCTCCACATATTTTGCTTATATCGTAATTAGAAGCAGCAGAATGGAGAGCTGTGTTTTATTACTTGCAAGACTGAAACCATTTTTCATTGGGAAGAACGGAAGAAGAGATTATGCAAATTACTATTCTTCCTTGTATATAATAAATGCTAAATATTAAAATGTTTAGATATGGCCCCTATCATACTTACTAGACTACTTTTATTATGGTTTAAATTGAAATAGTATGTTTGGCCAGGGAGAATGGCTTTGTTCAAATTCTGCTTGTATTTTTAGGTGAAAATGCCTTTTACCTGTCTCCAGACATCAGGAAACAATGTGATTGGTTTCAAGGTGATCAGCCAGTCAAAAAATTTGGCCAGAAAGAAGTGTAAGTCTAATGAGTTTTTAGTATTCTGAATAGAAGGAAAAGACAGATGATTGAACAGTAGCAGCTTATTCCCAAAATCAGATGAAATACATGTTTTTTTGCCAGCGGTATGCATGTTTTCTGTTTCTGACAAATACACTTTTAAGATGAATTAATTCTCTTTCCTGTATAAGAGTGTGAGGCACACAGTGAGAAAAGGAACGTTTTGTATGTTTCACTTTTCAAGGTTTTAGCTCCAGTACCCCTCGTTTGGGAGATTTTTGCTGGCTTGTTTGGAAGACATAAGCCTGCATGCCAGTCTGCAAAGCTAACATTGAGATCTACTGAAGGCAAGGAATTAGACTTATCTTGACAATGGGTGTAGAAAAGATAATGAACAAGGGATTATTTTTACAGTTATTCTTCCCAGTCTCCTGCATTCTAAAAGTTGATATTGGAAGGTGCCTCAAACTGAGAAATTCCATGTAGCAATCTAGTTAGTCTTTTCCTCTGGGAAGTACATTGGATCATAGCAACATCATTAAATTTAAGATTAAATGGATCAGGAAACTTTATAAGAACTGTAAAGCACTTTGCTCATGGGGGGAAATATACACATATCCATAACTAATTTTTGTTTCTTCAATTAGAAACATTCCAAATAATGTTACCTCCACACCTACTACTACAAAAGAAAAACTGGAAGGTATGTACAAATGTCTTTAGCATATTTTATCCTTAGGATATTTGATCCTTACATGTTGCATTTTGGCGGCAGTTAAGGACCACCCCTTTTCTTTGGTAAAGGACAAACTACACATTGTACACAAATGCACAAATGTGTTGGGCTTTTTGAAAAAAAGGAAAGGAAAAGGAGCTGCAGGAGGCTGCAGTCTTGAGTGGAGGAGCCGCAAAGACAAGTGGTGCATATTTGTTCTCTAGAGCAGGGTTTCCCATCATCCCTGACCACTGGTCTTGCTAGCTGGGGATGATGGGAGTTGTAGTCCAAAAACAGCAGTTGGGAACAGAAAAACAGATGCTGTGGGAAAGTTAAGCACCTTTCTCTCTGCAGCTCCTCCAGTCACCATTACAGTCAAGCAATGCAACTGTTCAATAAAGAGACAAAACAGAAACCATTGAGTTGTATCTAAAACTACTGTCTTGTTCGCACAAGGTCTTCTGCTTGGGCAGCCGAACTTTACCTTGCTCTCCTCTGCCTGCACAGCCTGCAAATTCTAGGAGTTCCCCCAACCCTCAAGAGCAGACTGGAGGGCCATGGAGAGGGGAGAGGGAGGGGAAGTTTTGTTATGCAAGTGGCAGTCTTTGCACAAATGGAAGAAGTCTGGTGAATACAAGCCACTGGAGTTTTGTTACAGGCACCTGTAGTTAAAGCGTAGTTTGCTGCTAGGTTAGCTTAGTTTTAATTGAAGCCTCATCCCATATACTCCAACCAAAAATCTGACCTTTCATTGAAATTCTGTGCTCCCAGAAGATTGGTCTGCACTAAAACAAAAATTAAATGATCAGAACATTTTGCCCTGATGGAGTTCTTCTGACGAAATTCCATGTGATGTTTGTGTAAATAAATCACTCACTGAGCTGAGTGACATCCATGATGCAGTTAAGGACATTGAATTTCTTAGCTATATGCTGGGTTGGTTTTATGCCCATTGTTTTCCACTGTATTACACTTTTCTGGTTAATCTCACAGCCAAGTCAGCCCATTTCAGTCATCTGACTGGGAACATTGTCATTTGGACCAAATAAGCCAATACCGTTTCAGAAACACATTGTCTCCGTGTGTTGCAATGCATATTGTAAAAAATTCATACCATATGCTGTTAGCAGGAGAGCTTCCAAATCATTATTGTCCACATAAACAGATTAATGAAAGTCAAGTGGCACGTATATGTTAAATTGTTAGAAAGAATAATCTTGGTAGAGGAAGATAAATAACTTCGTCTTCCATCAGTATACACAATGTGGATAGATTTAAATATTTTGTGTAGATTTTAGTGTGTGTTAAATAAATAAATATTTTGTGAAGATTGATTAAAAATTCAGTCCCATACTCATATTAATGCTGTTGCATTAATATGTGTTCCTCTACCAAATGCTTCTTTCTAGTAATTTAAACATGCCTGTGCCCTCTGACTTTTATTAACTTGTTTCCATGGACCATAACAAATCAGGAGATCTCTTGTTCTCTATGGGTTGTTTTTCAGCCTGAAGACTAATAAAATAAAATCAAAAAACCCCACTATACAGTAGACTTTCATTTTTTTTTAAAAAAAGGCATGGAGCAGCAGGATCATTATAATACAGTGGATCATTCAAACAAGTTCATTAGAATAAATTTCACTAACAAGTGAAGATAGAGAGGAATCATTTCAAAACTACTGTCTTCAACAGGGATCTCGCCAGTCCCACCACAAGTCTTTTATCAGTGGGATGTTTCACATTCTGCAGACTTCCTAAGCAAGCAAGCAGGCAGGCAAGCGAAATTAATGTCTACAACATTGGTGCAAAACTAGAACCTAAGTTGTACAAACAGCAGATGAGCTGGTATGATAGCCTGCTTCTAGGCTGCATCAGTGTTGACTCCTGCATAATTCCCTGCCCATACAAAACCAGAGTATCAGGGAGAAGTGTTCTAGCCAAGCCCTCTCTTTGACATGCTGGTTTTCTTGAGGTGGTTAATGTGATAGAGCTCAGACACAGGTTGGGCCCTCAGCTGTTCTTTATGAGTACTGGGCCTAAATAGACAGAAAAGCCCCAAATACCCACTTACAGAAATAATAATAATAATAATAATAACAACAACAACAACAACAACAACAACAACAACAACAACAATAATAATTTGTACCCCGCTCATCTGGCTGGGTTTCCCCAGCCACTCTGGGCAGCTTCCAACAAAGTATTAAAATACAGTGGTCTGTTAAACATTAAAGGCTTCCCTAAAGAGGGCTGCCTTCAGATGTCTTCTAAATGTCAGGTATTTGTTTATCTTTTTGACATCTGGTGGGAGGGCATTCCACGGGGGGGGGGGTGCCACTACCGAGAAGGCCCTCTGCCTGGTTCCCTGTAGCTTTGCTTCTCACAATGAGGGAACTGCCAGAAGGCCCTCGGTGCTGGACCTCAGCGTCCGGGCAAAACGATGGGGGTGGAGACGCTCCTTCAGGTATACTGGGGCCGTTTAGGGCTTTAAAGGTCAACACCAACACTTTGAATATCCCCAGTTGGGACACTACATATGTTAAACACAGCTTTCCACACTTTTCATGTTGGTGACACACTTTTTAGACATGCATCATTTCACAGCACATTAATTCAATTTGACTAGCAAAATGGAGGTTAAATTAATCCCTTTCCAGTCCCGGGAGGAGTGTGGGGAGAGATCATGTGACACGCCTACACACTGCAGCTGACACACTAACATATCGTGACACACAATTTGGAAAGCTCTGTGTTCCACTGCTGAACAGTTCTGAC
This sequence comes from Podarcis erhardii, assembly GCF_964252035.2. Classification (NCBI taxonomy): domain Eukaryota; kingdom Metazoa; phylum Chordata; class Lepidosauria; order Squamata; family Lacertidae; genus Podarcis; species Podarcis erhardii. The sequence goes on along the minus strand of NC_138497.1, from coordinate 134,268,713 downwards.
TGTCAAAATTTTTCCAAATGTTTAGTTGGAATCTCCCTTCTTGTAACTTGAAGCCATGGGTTCAAGTTTTACCTTCCAGAGCAGGAGAAAACAAGCATGCTCCCTCCTCCATGTGACAGCCCTTGAGATATTTGAAGATGGCTATCCTATCTCCTCCCAGTCTCCTCTTTTCCACGCTAAACACACCCAGCTCCTTCAAGCGCTCCTCATAAAACCTGGTTTCCAGACCCTTGATCCTCTTGGTTGCCCTCCTCTGCACACATTCCAGCTTGTCAACATCTGTGTCCAGAACTAGACACAGCATTCCAGGTGTGGTCTGACCAAGGCAGAAGAGAGTGGGACTACTGCTTCCCTTGATCTGGACACTAGATCAATTTTCACTGGCCTGTTTTTAAAGGGCTGCCCCTCTTACGGGTTTCTAACTAGATTTTTTGGCTTCTGCAAACCTTGCCCAAGTCTGCTGAGGCCTCCCTTGATGTGTTAGAATGGTGCCATTTTCACTACATGAGTATTGGTAGTTGTCTTTGAACATTGGAAATAGACAATTGGAAATAATTGACCATCCAGGTTAAGCACCAGCCCTTAAGTGGCAATTGGAGTTGTTTTGAAATTAAATCAGCCAAACAAAGGGAATGCTATATTTGGAGTGCACTTATTTGAGGTCTCTTGGGTTTTTATGGATGATCTCTTTCTCTATTCTTTTAAAAATGCAGTCTACTTGCTTTCTTCTTTGAAGCCTTATGCCAGCTTCTGTTTTTGACAGTGGTTAAGCACGCAGGTGAAGTCCAAATAACTGATATCACAGAAAACAGCGCTAAACTGCACTGGGTGAACCCTGAACCTCAACATGTCTTTGTCTATGACATCACAATCACCTCTGCACATGACCACTCTCTAGTCCTGAAGCTCAATTTGACTGGCACTGAACGGGTCATTGGAGGCCTCAGGAGTGGGCAGAAATACAATGTCTTTGTGACTGGCTACCACAATGCACAGGCCAAAGCAACCTACAGAGGAACATTTAGCACAAGTAAGTTTGCCTTGTTTCTTGGGATTGAATTCACTCGCTTTCAGATGTTAGAAATATTAAGAACAGGGAGGAAATTAACATTGCATTAATAATGTTGACTCATGCTCAGACAATGCACAAAAATTGGCATTCTAGAAGCTGAAAATGTTGTGAATTTTTTCTTTGTAAAGGCTTGAGTTTTCCAAAAGCGAGTGAACTGGATTTGATTATTTCTAGCACTTCAGGGTAACAACTGTCTCCTGAAGAGAACCAGATTGGAAAATATTGACCGGGGAGGGGGAGGGGTTTAGCAGCTGGAGGAAATTCATCTATATAGTCAGTTAATCAAACATCTGTAACTAATGTCCCCAGTGGAAACCAATACTCATTTCAAAATCTTGTGCTTCATGTTGAATGATGTCCCAACTGTTATTTACCAAGCTTAATTCAGTGGTTTGTAAAAAGAGATCTCTTCTTCCTCCGTTTAAAAAATGACACCTCTAGTTCCCAGCTAGAGATTTCTGTGGGTGACTTTGATATAAATGAAAATGTATACAAGGTGTTGCTTAGGAGGTTACTATGAGGTACTCCACCCCTCACACCCCACAATTTCTTTGCTTTCCCTTTGCAGAGAGTATGCCATTGCCCAAGCTACCTGCAGCAGCTGTAGCCAATCTGATGGTGAACACTGATCCATTGGAAGGACCGGAAACAGGTGAGTCCAGGGCTCCTGAGGTATCAAAGTGGTGTCCCGTTTTCAGCTGGGCTCCCTGACAGATTTTTCTTTTAAAGTAAGGGGCACTTAGGTGGCGTGTTTTCTGAAATAAGGACAAATAATTTCTGTAAAGAGGATGCACATAAAAGATGCACATAATGTTTCAAAGCACATTGATGTTCCCAAATAAGAGGCAAAGATTTAAATTAAAGGGAGTCCATTAACATATGGAGCACCCGGCATTCATAATCATATGCCAGGGAGAGCCAACAAGTAGTCTCATTATAACTGATGCTCAGTGATGCTCCACCAACCAAGCCAAAAATGTAGAATGTATTAATTTTGTAAAGAGGAGGGGGGAAGTGAGCTTTGCAGAAAAGCAATACATTCAGCAGGTGTTTCAGATGTTCAAAGAAAAGCCAGCAGGGTGCTTGACTGATTCAGTGTAATATGGAAAGCAATGACATGGGCATTTCTTTAGTTGCGAGATGCATGGCCTTCAAATGAATGTGGCTCTGCCGCTTTGAACATTGCACTGAAAACACAAAGAAAAGGGGAGCCTGCTGATGGAGTAGTCGCTTGAGAGGAAAATACCTGCAATTTGAATATCCATAGTTTCTGTCATATTAGTGACTGAAACGCACTGTCTGCATGCCTAGAAAAATCACCCAGGAAGAAATGCCAGCAGTTTCAATGTGCACAGTTCATTTCATCCCAGCACTGTGCTGAAATTCTTCTGAGGGGACATGTGTCCCATTAGCCCCACCTTCAGCATTGCACGACTTAATGCTTAATAATGCAATCCTAGTCTTGTCACCTTAGAAGTATGGCCCACTGAATTCAGTGGCACTTACTTCTGAGTAGACATGTTTAGGCTTGCATCCTTAGAAGGGCAGCACACTCTGTATCAGAGAATGGATCCCCAGATCCCAGGCCACACAAAATTATGGGTTTTATTCTTTCACAGGTATTGAACAAAGGTGTATTTTTTGTGTTATCAGCTATCTGCTGGCTAATTTGGATAAAAGGGAAAATACTAGGTAATTTTTTTAAAAAGAAATCCCTAGATGCCTAGATCGAGGTTTGGGGCAAGTACTCTTTGGTGAGACAGCTCCAGCTGACATTTAAAACGGCAAAACACACAGCAAAGCCAAGAGTGGAAATATAGACTGTTAGATCTCTAACATACCCTGTTCTAAGTTACTTCCAAAGTTGCCCACTTTCCCCTTAGCATAGAAAGGGACCAAATGTTTGGGAAGTTAAAAAGGTCAGATTCATGCGCTTTTGCATACAGCAGCAAGAAAAAACCAGCAGTCTAACTTAGCTTCCAAAATGGTAAATGTTTCTAAATTATTTGTATAGAAACACAAAGATGGCTTGCTTAAGCTACACAGTCTAAGCCTGGAGCATCCAGCTTAGACATCCTTCCTGGGAGGGTTGGCATGAAGGAATGGGAGAACAGAGGGGCAGGACAGATTACTCTATGTTCTTAACCTCTTCATGCATTGTTTGGAGCTTAGCACGTTGGTTGTCTGAGGCTGGCTATCCCACATTATCTACATGCCTTGAAAGAAGTTTCCCTCAAAACTCTGACCATCTAATTAACTGAGTAATAAGCAAGCCTCATGGGGTTGGGGAAAATCCAAAAGAAACACCAGATTGCCATGGCTTCTCTTCCTTGAGCAGGCAGTGGCTAAGCTTCCCATGTCATGGCCATCATGGAGCCAACAACAAAAAATCACCAAGGGATATTGAAAATATTTATTTTCCTGTGGCTCACTGGAAAGTATTCAATTATGAAAGTTTGTGTCACATTGTAAGTCCTTGTGCTTGTCTGTTTGCCTTGTCTCAACGCATTAATGGTTTATTATCATTTATAAACCATTAATGAACAATTAACATATCTTGTACTCAGTGATTAACAATTATGTGGATGAATAACATTTTTTATAAATGTGTAATTGTTGTGTGTGTGAATGCCAATAGTCTGTTGATCTTTCTGTTTTAATAAGTATAATATAATGCAATTCTCACATAATTATTGGACTGAAACATCTGTTAGAACTTTTGCTGCCTGTTATATGTTAGGTATATAATCTCATTTGCCTACTCATATTTATTTTCTCAAAAGCAAGATAGAAATAATTGATGGCAAATCTGCTTGTTTTTCTAAATGTGATGGTAGAGATTATCATGTTGACACCAGCTCATTATGCATTGGCCACTTGTAACAATAGACATCACTTGTGCCACATAATTGTTTCAAATTCAAAGCCATATAGTTCATAGCTTGGGCCAGGGTTTCCCAAATTTGAGTCTCCAGCTGCTTTTGGATTACAATTCCCATCACCGCTGACCATTGGTCTTGCTAGCTAGGGATGATGGGAGTTGTAGTCCAAAAACAGCTAGAGACCTAAGTTTGGGAAACTGTGGATTAGGCAGTCCAATTTACATTATTTTGTCTGTTGCACATTAAGCAGTTCTTGCCTCAGCTGTCTTATACAAGTTCCTAATTTCCGTGGTCAGTTTTCTTAGATTCAGAACTGAGTGCTTGGTGTTAAATTTTTTGAAGACTACAAGCTGCTATGAAGAACACCTGTAAAAAGAAATTCAGTAGCTTTTCTTCTCATGCACATTGAGTGCTGCATATAACTGTCTTCAAACAAGCTGGCCTCTGTTGAATATGCTGTTCCATATACCTGAACAAAACAAAAAAGGCACCTCTGGAATTCTTAATTGTTTTTGAGAGAGCTGGGCCCAAATAAGTTACCTTGCTGAAAGCCTGTTTCCTGGATGTTCTGTGGTGATGCTGAGGTTGTATGTTGCTTGTTCTGTTGTTGAAGTCGAGCGCTCCAGGGTGTGGTCCTCGATTCATCTCTTCTGTGTTTTTTCATCTCCCTTCACTTGCATCATTCTATGTCATGCTCACCTTCAGTTTATGTGTATAACTGCACTTGGTCCTTTTTTGTCACCAATTTCCATCTTGTATGACACACTTAGCAGAGCACTGAGCAGATTCTTGGAAGGCACTTGTCTTTGTCTGGATGTTTTAACTTTTTATTAACTTTTTGGTTTTTGTAAGAGAGCCACAGGACACCTAACACAGGTCTATGAGCCACAGTAACACCTCACAAAGTGTATAATAAAAGCTGCATGCATAGGAAGGATAATGCAGAAGAATATCAGGAATTATCAATTCCTTCAGAGGCTGCTTTCACACGTGAAGCTCTCTTCTTCTCCTTAGCTAGGGTGTAAATTTGATGGAATAGCAGAGTGCTTCTTCCTCTCTTGCTTCCACCTACAGTTACCAATAGTGCAAGAGTGCTGTCATTATTGTCAGGTACAAAAATGCTCATGAGCTTGGATACCTACTGCAAGGTATCTAAGGTAGACGGTCTATACATTGAGTCCTTGTGCCCATTACAGGGGTAGTGCAATTGTTTTTTACATATTAAAATAGTGGTATTTTACTGTGGTATTAAGAGGAGGCTCCTATGCTGGTCACCAGCATATACAGCAGAATATTGTCTGAGCTTAAAGATGAGAGCAACATGGGTGTGCAGAGTTAAAAAGAGACGGCCCACGAATGAGCATAAACAGCAGTAATCATGCCAGCAAGCCACAATTTTAATAATAATAATAATAATAATAATAATAATAATAATAATAATGTACGCCAGCCACTCTGAGTGGTATAGTGGTTGGCAATAAACAAAAGAGAGCAGATTTCCACTCCAAGGAGTTTGCAGTCTCAAGTTTAGCACAGGAGAGCATAAGGAGAGGGAAGGGAAGCCATGGCTCACAGTAAAGGCAATGAGGTTCATGGAATGAAAAACCTCAAGCCCAAATGGTGGCCTATAATATATTGGCCCCTACTGAAGTGCCCAACTTTACCCTTTCTCCCCGTGCTCATAAGTGCCCTTGTCCAAACGGCCCCAGCCTGGCTCAAAGCCTCCTTCTGCTCCCTGCTCTTCGCTTCCCATGTTGTCATGTGCCAAGCAGAGCCTGGCAGCATTAGATGCCCCAAGCTGGAGAAGGTAGTCATGGAGGTTGGAATATACTTCAGGGTTTGATTCTGTCTCAAAAGAAAGCACGGTTATAGCAGGAAATACGTTCCTTCCTAATGTGTGAATCTATCCTCAACTGGTCAGTTGTGCTGTGGTGCTGTGTCCACTAGCTGACAGGCAAAGCTGGTGTGTCTGCTGGCTCCAGAAGCTGCTTAAGAACCCACTTCCTTGTCTTAGACTTCCAAGCTTCAAGCATGCCAGCTCCCTCAAGGTGAGGATTTTGCCTCCAGGTAGCCAACTCACCTCACTGCGCCTGGACTGAGGACCTATATATCAGCTGGGTGGGAAGCAGGCTAGAGGCTGAATGGGAAGCCAAAAAGTTTCTCAGTTGTGTGTACCCTTTAGCCGATGGGAAAAACCATATTTATTGCAGCCATGGTCTGCACCTGGGATACAGGTCTCATGGGTGGACAACTTGGAACAACGTTGTCTTTGTAATTTGGGGAACCACCCATGAACGTCACTTGGGTTGTAACATTTGACCATTGCACCATTCTTGCATTTCTCCACTATGCTTTTTTGATGCCTCTGACTACTACACTGCACTGGATATGGCTAAAGACTTGCGGAGGCATGTACGAGCCTATCAGCTTTTACAGCAAATCCATGCCAGAAAATAAAATTAAAGCAGAATAAAACATTGAGCTGCATGCACTGGCTGCTTGGCATGTTTGTGATTTTACTAGGAATGGGCACAACATTATTATTTCCCAGGTTGTTTCTGTAAAGGAAGGCATTAGGAGATGGATAATAGTTCAGATCAAGCTCCCTTTCATTTGTGCTGTTGAAAACGGCTTCTCCCCCGCCCCCTCTTGCTTCCTGTGCCTTTTTGCAGCTTTTAACCTTTTCAGAATCATTTAACATTTGCACATTTTGAAATTCAAATTTGACAGATCCTTGCTTGCTGGACCTTGACATGGGCACGCAGTGCAAGGAGTATCAGGTTAAGTGGTTCTTTGACTTCAAAAACAAGATCTGCACCCAGGTTTGGTATGGTGGGTGTGGCGGTAACGCCAATAGATTTGAGACAGAAGCTGACTGCATTAGCAGATGCTTGAAGCCATGTAAGTACCCACAGAGGGTTAACCCATTTTGCACTTTTAAACATTGTCAAGCAACGTTTCAGAGCGGAAGGGGATAAAAGTTTAAAAACAAATTCCACACACTTTTTCTCTACAGCAGATGAAAGAGTCATGCAGCTGCCTGTCCTTGAGAAAAGTCCCTTATCAGGTAAAATCAGGAATGGAGAGGATTATGCGTTTAGTTATGTGTCGTTATACTGGATGCATCTTTGGGATGCTTTGCCCAATGTAACCCATGCCCCTCTTGCTGCTTTCCTGCCTTGCTGTCAATGCCCCATACTTCTCCATCTCCGTCTGCATGCCTCCCATCAGACCTAGAAAAGCAATGCTGGTGTAAATATATTGCACTTTCTTCTGTCTCCTGCATCCAGAGGGCAGTCTCATTAACTGGGACGGAGCCGCCTCATCGTCTGGTGGGCAGCGCCAGCTTTGACTCCACCAGGAGAGGGGCTTCTCTAAAAGGATGGAATGAGGGAAGCCCCTTCCCCTATCTCTGCTAGCCACTCATCCTGTGGATGTGGTGAGATTTTGCACTCAGCTGAGCACCTCTAGTATGCTGGCACATCAGAACCTTTGGCTTTGCACCTGGATTGTGGACCTAGGAATCTAGTCATGGTTGGTCAGCTTCTCCTCCTTCAGCTTCAAGATCTGTTTTTGGAAGGGGAGCTGTAAGCAGTTTTCAGAGAGATGAAGGATAAAAACTAAAACAAAAGGGAGCAGAAGAAGACTGTCACATCCAGCCTCTTTGGATCTCAGGGCCTAGACCAGTCTTACGCAGCCTGTTGCCTTCCAGATGTTGTTGGACAACCATCACCTTGACTATTGGCCATGCCAGCTGGGTCTGCAGGGATTCCAACAACATCTGGAGGGCACCAGGTTGGGAGAGTTGGCCCACAACCAAGGGGCTTCAAGAACCAGGAAGGCGCTTCCAAGTCATCTTGCTCAGACACTTGCCAGTCTGCATCCTCCAAGGGAGGGGGAAAGGCAGCAAAGATGACGCCAAACCGAGTGGCCTTTTCAGCCATGCTTTTCAAAAACATGCTCTAGTATTGTGATTTGTGCCCACCTCCCCATACCTGATGCCCTTTGAAACTAACCGCATTAAGACCACAAAACACAATGAAACTGAGTGTTATTATTTTTAAAAAGGAAAGAAAAAGATCAGAAATAAAAAATAGCAGCTCCCTGAAAACTAAAAATGGGCAAAATATAACAGTGCAATAGAGCAGAGAGCCAACAAATCATTCAGCTGGAACCCTGCTGGGTGAAGCCTTGGCCTGTTGGCAGAAGGACCATCAGAAGTGGAGCTGGACTGGCCTCCCTAAGGAGGAATTTGTAATCCTCTCTGCAGCCCCTGACAGGCAGAGGAGAGTCTCTTGAAGATCTTAATACTTGCCTAAGCCGTTCTGCAGCTTGCCCTAATTTTGCAATGCATGGGTGTTTCTGTCAGATCCACCCAAGGAGATGCCACTGGGTATGAGAGAGACAAATTTTCTCACTGTAATTTTTCATTTCCCAAGTGTGTCCAGAGGGAAGGCTACTTGACTTCTCACCTTGAGAGCCTTTTGGTTTGAGTCTCACTCTTGTCCTTGTCCGCCTCTTTTGTGTTTATCCACATGCATTTTTGTGCTTTGCCGTTAGATAAATATTTTTATTTCCATGTTGAGTCATGTCACAGGAGTCAAGGGACATCTTCTTTTCCAGTTCAGGTTTGGGGAGTCAGGGAGCCCTTCCCCTTGGTAGAGTCAGAAATTGACCCCAGCTGCTCACCAGGAGGTGGTGCTGACCTGGAAGGTGAGACACCTCCCCCCCCCTGCAGGAGATACAAGAACCAGAATTTAAAATAAGAATATGTCCCTTTCTCTGGTGAGCATGTAAACTTCACCACTCATGCTGTATTGTCCTCAGTATTACTAACATAGTCACTTGTGTGTTTCTACTTCTGTACAAACAACGTGTCCGCGTCCTTTTCATCATGGCCTTCTGCTCCAGTGGTCTCCTTTGAGATAGGAGGCCCCTTCCCAACAAAGCACTGCTGAGACCACCGTGAGAAACCCTGGAGGGTATGGCATGAATGGGTGTTAGGCAGGCTTCAGATTGGGAACACCAGACTCAAAGAAAACCCCAAAGCGCCACATCATCTTTTGCTGGGTGCAGACTATTGTTCCACGCACAAAGGCAACATGCACATCCCTAGAGTATCCCATAAGAGATGCCTCTCTGTGATTTCTCAGAAATCTCCAACGAAAAGGCTTCTACAGCCCTCTTTCCAGCCAATCCTATGCATGCAGATGGAAGAGTAAGATTTTTTCCCAGCTAAGTGTGTAAAGATTTATAGCCTGACTCTGTTTCATTGCTGTGCTTCTTTTACATTCATCAGTTAACCAACATCTATCTTGTCATTTTTACCCATGGCTCCTTGGCCAGTTCTCAGCAAATATAGTGCTTAATGCTTCCTTCCTGTTTAAATATTTGAAAAGTGTGGCAATATCTTGGGATGGCATATCCTGTTGGGCAGGCTGCAGTGGTGGTGAGACAGCGCTGAACTGAGCTGCACCATCACGTTACCCCCCTTTTTTTAATTCCTGAAGAAGAGGACTGGTAAAAAGGAGTCTTCCCCGTCACTCTTTGCCTGGCCCCGCATGTGCTCCTGACATGACCCAGTGCCAGCCAGAGGGTGAGGCTTTCTCTCTCCCATCCCAAGGAGTGCTGAAGCTGAGCCATAAGCTCCAGCTGCCCCCCCCCCCGACCATCGGCTTCAGATTCCTAACTCATCCATTCCACCCCTTCCACTTCTGTTGGGAAGGCAGAGGGGCCCTCGGTTGGGGCTTGGCCACACTTAGCTGTTGCCCTGCTCTTTCCAGGCAGAGGTTCATACTTTAATGCTTGGTTTCTGAGTGTGTGCCACTCCCTCCACCCTCCACAAAAGCCGCTCTTTAAAGCTGAATTAGAACAAATGTCAGTTCAGGTTTTCATTGATGTTTGCTCCAGTTGAGCTTTAAAGAACAGGTTTCCACAACTAAAGCTCCAGAGGAGGGGAAAGGGTGCTGGGACATGGAGCTTTAAATTGTGGCCCATGCTGGGAAAAAGCGAAAGGAATCAAAGTGTGCACAAGCCCTTCCTCACATCACATAATAGAAATCCTGGAATTTTCTGAAATAAATTTTGTGATGGATTGCAGGTGAAAGAAAGAGCTGAGTAGTTGACTATTGAGCAAGCATAGCAGCAGTAACAAGGGGCAGAAGAAAGGTCTTCCAAAGGACCAAGGCAGAGACAGCACGGGAAGGAGTAGGGTCAATCCATCTTCCCTTGCCCATAGCCTCTAAAAATACATAGCTTGGTTTCTGAGTTTATTGAACAATCTCAATAGGCATTCCTTTGGTTTTTACGCCATAGGTTTCCCCAGCATTAGTTAAGAGTTTGTTTTGAAATGAGAGCAGCAGCATCTATGTTACAGCGATTTCAACGGTTTGGGTCATCTTACAAGATGAGGGTGATCTGCTAATTTTACTTTTTGGCTCTTGACTTCAAGCCCTGTTGAATGCTTTGGATAAAGAACACTGGTTCTGAGCCAACTTTAATTTTGGTTTCTTATTTATTAATACTATTTGTAGCCCACCCTTCATGTCAGTGGATCCCAGGGTGGAGTAAAAAATACATAGTCATACAAAACAAAATACTAAGCCATAAAAACTATTTTAAATGGTAGGAGCAGCTAAAACAGCAGAGGAGTCTAATGTATCAGCAGCAAATTACAGTGGTACCTTGGTTCTCAAACTTAATCCATTCCAGAAGTCCATTCCAAAACCAAAGCATTCCAGAACCAAGGCATGCTTTCCCATAGAAAGTAATGCAAAATGGATTAATCCGTTCCAGACTTTTAAAGACAACCCCTAAAACAGCATTTTATCATGAATTTTACTATCTAACGAGACCATTGATCTGTAAAATGAAAGCAATAAGCAATGTACTGCAGTCACAATCAATCAGTAGCTGAACTGGGTTCCACACAGTCACAAAAACCAAAAAAGCCACAAAAATGCAAAATAAATAGCAAAAACAGACCTAAGCATAACACTCAAAACGGAAATGTGGCACTCAAGTGTAACACTCAAAATGGAGCACATTTGGCTTCTGAAAAAAGTTTGCAAACCGGAACACTTCCGGGTTTGCAGTGTTTGGGTTCCAAGTTGTTTGAGTACCAAGGTGTTTGAGAACCAAGATACACTGTAATTCACTAAGGCTGCAGTCCAAAGGAGGTAGGGCAGATGTGACAGTACAGGAACACTCGGGTCCATTTTTATGACTTAAAAAAAAAAATCACTTCCATTTGAAACTGACAGTTGGGGACAGGGATGGAATCAGGGCAAGAATTTTAGACCAGCTCCTGCATAGTCTGTGGGCTTATTGGACCCTCTCTCATGAGATTGCAGCCTAAGTGTTGGAAATGCAAACAAGTCATTACTTGGTGCCAAATTTTTTTTTTAAGTGTGGCAATAAGAGCATTGATTAATAGTGAGAACATTAATTTCAAAATAACTGAAATGTACAAAACACCACACTGCAAGTTAAGTGGCCACTCTTGGAACCATTCTTGTGTAGGTAGAGTAGAAGATAGACAGACAGACAGACAGATAGACAGATGATAGATGTGGAGAATGTAAAGAAAGTTCACTTCATTTCTTAAACTCTGTGAAACACACTGAGAAACGTAAATCAAGGTTTTCTAGCCAGCTGAAGGGCTGAACACACCAAGAACATTTTGTAAAGACTCCATTAAGTCCTTTTTCTGACAAATATAAATTGTTCGCTGCACACTGACTCCACTCAGTGCTCAGCTGAATTGCACTCCATTTTCAGCCTCACTCCTAGGCTCCCCAACCCATAGTAAAATAACTGGTCTCGACATTTACAGGACAGAAAGTGCACAAGAAGAAGTTACGGAGGAAATTATCCAGAAGGAAATTGGAAAGCAGAGCAAAAAAGGTAGCAAGAGCAGGTATGAGAAAAAGAAACCAGAAGTTAACTGGATTGAGGAAAGTATATGTACTGAACGCGGGTCTAAACCACTGAGCCTCTTGGGCTTGCTGATCAGAAGGCCGGTGGTTTGAATCCCCGCGACGGGGTGAGCTCTCGTTGCTCGGTCCCTGCTCCTGCCAACCTAGCAGTGTGAAAGCACGAAGTGCAAGTAGATAAATAGGTACCACTCTGGCAGGAAAGTAAACGGTGTTTCCGTGCGCTGCTCTGGTTTCACCAGAAGCGGCTTAGTCATGCTGGCCACATGACCCAGAAAAACTCTGTGGACAAACGCCGGCTCCCTCGGCCCGTAAAGCGAGATGAGCACCGCAACCCCAGAGTCGTCTGCGACTGGACTTAACTGTCAGGGGTCCTTTACCTTTTCTTATATGTATTGAAAAGAAACCAGGGGAAGAAATAAAGCAAAAAGACAAAGGGGAAAATTGCCTCCGGGTCAGAAACCATGACTTACATGAGAAAATAGAAAACAACGCAAGGCAAAAATTTTCTGTGAAGCAGGATGGTATGGGATCAATAAATGCAGATTCTTTAGTTTGTCTGTGGAGAGAAGTGTTCAAGCATCTCCCATGGAAGTGGGTCCCAATGGAATCCCAAGGATTCCCAAGTAAAACTCCCATAGTGCCAGTGAAATTTTGCTTCATTAAGAGCAGTAGCTTCTTCTGGATTTAATACTTGGCTAAGTCAATTATTCGTTCACTATAAAGAACAAAGTAAAGAGAATGAAACTAGTTTTATCATCACTGAGCAATCCGGAATTTTAAAGATGCAAAATAGGGATGGATTGCAACTCAGTGGCTGTTCCAGAATCACCATCAGACAATAGATGCTCTGACAGTTTCCTAAGTTCCTCGAGAAAACTAAAAGCATATCAAGAAGCTCATGAAATGGGGAGGGGAAGGATGCAATATGAACATGATGAGATGACAGGTAAATTTGACTTCTTTTATACTGGACTTCTCTGAATTTGATGAGCACAGTTGGACCAGATTAGATTCAGTAGCAATGGCCTGCTCTTTTTGTAGCAGTTGCTTCCTGCATTTTAGAAGAGACACATGCCAAAATTCCACACAAGCTACAGTATGTTTTCACCCAGGGACTTGGTACTCAGGTCAATATTTCATCCCAGGGAGAATAAGCCCACAATTGGCAGATGCTTGTCACTTTGGTCAACACAAACACCACACCCACTGCTGGACTGCACACATTTCATGCATCAAATGCGCAGGAATGGATTAAAAGTACATTTTGTCTATTTTCATATCAGCACCATACTTTCTAAATGTCAGTTCAAGCTCTGGAAAGCATTTATTAACATGATGCAACTGTTTTAAAGTATATAAACACATGGTGAATCTGTTGCCTAAAAGTATGTTTCCAATCTGTGGAAAAATTGCTTCATTTAGAATATCTGATTTCACTCCATCCTTCCATCGCTGTGTGTGTGTGTGTGTGTGTGAGAGAGAGAGAGAGAGAGAGAGGGAGAGAGAGAGAGGGAGAGGTGGATGAGAAACAAATGCACGCCATTCCTGGTTCCTTGTAGATCCCAAGACAGAATTCTCAGAAGATGTCATTCATTCATTCATTCATTCATTCATTCATTCAAAGCATATGATCTTCTCCTCATCCAAAGGGCTCTCTGTGCATCTGGCTTACCAACATCTGCAGGAAGGCAGTCCATGCCCTTAAGCTGACAGTGCAAAACACATGATGCACAAGGGGAAATGGGTGGATTAGGAGGGGAAAGCAACATCAGGCACCAGTTATTAGAACACTGTTACATAGGGCTGTATCCAGTGTAGCTCCTATGGAATAAATGGGCATTGGACGAATTTAGATCCATTAGATTCATTGGCTTTACTTGGAGTGACCTACAACCCACAGGTCTACCTATGCAGATTCTGGCTTCCTCAGAGAAGATGGGCTCCTGGCAAGCCCTCCTCTCGGATCAAACCTGGGAGCAGGGCAGCTGTCCCTGTCCAGGCCAAGCAGGCAGATCTCTTCTTGCCACAAGTATCTTCCCTCAGGCAGCTTTCTTGAGGGCCGTTGGAATCACCGCAGGAGGGTGATCCATAGAGTTGGTCCGTGGCAGTTCTGGCTGTGTTGGCCTTTGAGCTGGATATCTCTCTAGGGACTATTTTCTTCCCTTCCTTTACAGTCTTCAGGGTAAATCAGAGATGCATCATATTCATTAATACACCCTACTGAAATGTGACACATGTGGCATTGAGCCATGGTCAGTGTCTCATTTAAACCAGACCCTCCACCACCATGCATGTCGTGTGAGAAAAGCAAGGCAGCTCCTGGCTGGCCTTTGGGTCCCTGGAGTCCTCTCTCACTGTGCAGGTACAGGTCAGATAGTAGAGTTGAAAGGAGACATTTGCACCATTCAGTTATTCTTGCTCACCTGGGATCCAGTTTACGTTGGGCTTTGGAGCGTATTTAAATGTGCATAATTGAGATGAAAGCAATGTCATGTAGGACATGTCCCCTCTAGGGTTTTATGGGGAAGAGGTCTTGTTTGAAATCAACCCTGTATCAAAAACCTATTGCATCACAGAGAAGGGTCCATCTAGCCTGCTCTTTATCCTGTGATAAGTTACTGACATGGAGACCATGTTCCCATTGCAAGACCTGAAAGTAATGCAGGCATCTCCCCACTTACGTGCAATCAATTTGCGCACAACCGTGTATATGCCAGAAAAGAAAGAAATAATTCTCACCTGAAATGGCAGGCGAGAGCTGGAAAGACCTTGTGGCTCATGAGGAGACCCCCCCCCCAAGAGCCTGAAGAGGACATCAGTGAGCCAAAAGTCCAGAAAAAAATAGACTCCAGGGGCTCTGGAATGGTGCATGGGGTCTCTCGCTATCATAGATTTCTGGACTTGGGCTATAAAATCCTGTGTGCTTCTGTTTGTGGCGGACATTTCCAAAATCATACACTGAATCTGTTGTGCTTATGTGCTAACTTCTCATTATCTGAATGATAACTGAAGGAGTCAGGTCTGCATAGATTTTTCATTCTGTTCAAGAGACGAGCCAGCAACACTGAATTCTCTTTCACTGTTGTGGCTACTGGTATAATCAGGTGCAAATGCCTCCGTGCTTGCAGATGCCCCACACATTACAACCCTCCCACAACATCTGGAAGATGAGAGGCAGTAAAAATGGGGCATCAGTACATGTTATAAGGGTGGCATTAATGTGGTGCTGGGATAAATGTGGTGTTTTATTTTAATTATTAATTGTGACCAAATGTTCACCCAGCAGAATAACACTTTATATTCCCAACATATGGAAACTACTTTGAGGTGTTTTTTTTTCCTTATTTAACAATCAGATGGTATTAAGAGCCAGTCTGGTGTAGTGGCTAAGAGCGGTGGACTCGTAATCTGGTGAACTGGGTTCACTTCCCCATTCCTCCACATGCAGCTGCTGGGTGACCTTGGGCCAGTCACGCTTCTCTGAAGTCTCTCAGCCCCACTCACCTCACAGAGTGTTTGTTGTGGGGGAGGAAGGGGAAGGAGATAGTTAGCCGCTTAGAGACTCCTTCGGGTAGTGATAAAGCAGGATATCAAATCCAAACTTTAGCCGCTTAGAGACTCCTTCGGGTAGTGATAAAGCAGGATATCAAATCCAAACTCCTCCTCCTCCTCCTCCTCCTCTTCTTCTTCTTCTTCTTCAAATGTTATCAGATAAATAATTAATAAACCTCATTCACCTGGAAGTTCAGTGTGTGCACACTTACTTTGTAAGACTGCCCTTTGTAAGACAGTTGTGTTCCAGGCATCCCATTACTTCTGCATTCCTTGTTCCTGTGGCAGATAGGGGTTCTTGGTCATCTCTTTGTTGCCGACATGGTCTTCTGTTGTCGCTTCATCTTGCATGCCATACATATTGGAGATGGATAAAACTTCCCATGTTTGTCCCTGTCCCTTCGGCATGCACATCAGCAGAGGGGATGCTTCATCTTCTTGTTCTGCTGAGTATCTGTGAACACGCAAAGTAGAAGATACTCACAGGAAGCATGGACTGGCCAATACATTGATTATTTATTTGTCTACTCATTTCCAGCCACAGATATCTGTCAATTGCAAAAAGAGGAAGGGACCTGCAGGAACTTTATCCTCAAGTGGTATTTTGATCTAAAAACCAAAAGTTGTGCTAGATTCTGGTATGGTGGCTGTGGTGGAAATGAAAACAGATTTGACACACAGAAAGACTGTGAAAAAGTCTGCATTTCAGGTAAGGGATGACCTCAACTTTTGCCGCTTGCCTTTATTTGAAAAGAGTAAGCAACGAATGGGGATCTTCCATGAAACTGTTGACACTAGAAGAGCACCTAAACAATTGGGTCAAATTCTCACCCTAGCCTGGTGCTGCCATGTTGACTTTCATCGACAGATCCCATTGAAGTTGCACTGACATATTAAAAACAGTAGCACAACTATTTCTAGTTGGGATTGTTTGCCTGCTGTGCCAAACCAAAACAACAACGACTGTGCAGATGTAAATGTGCCTACTGAGTATAACTTTGTTTTCATGGTTTATTTTAAAAACTGGTGACATAGCCCTAGGAAAAGCTATAAAGGAAAAAGCAGTAGAGCATCATTCAAATATGGTAAGGGAAGGAGGATGAAATCATCATTTGCTGGCTTCTGCTTTCTTGCAGGCCACTGTATGTCCTAATTGGGCTAACCTAGGAATGGACGGATCCAGTACCAAATGGAGATGGCATTAAATCCGCCCTGTCCTGTATCCAGGCAGATTTTAAAATGAAGTATCTATTAAAATCTGCCTGGAAACTCACACCTTAAAAAAAGAAGCAGCACTTTGGGGGCAGTTTATTCCTCTCAACTGTTCAGAGTAGGTCCCGCAGCCTCCCACAGCCTGCAGCTCAGCCCACAGGGCTCTGACAGCAACATGCTAGGAGTGCAATAGCCGTCAGAACAACGGGGCTGGATAACATACTCTTGCTATCAGAGAGAATTGTATGGGGAAAGCATAACTGCCCCCAGTGTTTACTTTGAAAAGTTGATTTTTAAAAAAGAAAAGAAACCTTTTTAGAACAGGCAGCCCACTGATCACCTCATAAATGAATCTGCTCGACTGCAGATTCTGAAGTGGACTAATAAAGTGGTCCCGGTCATGATCTGCCTGGGTCAAATTAGGTGAGTCTCCTTTAGAATTTGAGTTTGGCATATTTCTTCTCCCATCCCTTGTTCCCATTCTACAAGGGTTAGGCTGGCTTCACTCTTGCCTGCTCCATTTTTTAATGATCGCTTTCTAAGGTCTCCACAACCAGAGAGTCTTAGGTGGTCACCAGGATGCTGGATTTTACTTTTTGTTATCTGCTCTCATTTTCTCATTGAAACTTTGTCTTTTTGTGATGTGAAATCATAATAAGCTATTCTTGCTTTTTCAGCTCCTGTCAATCCTGGTGTTGTAACAACAATAGGGACTTAAATCACGGCGAAACATCAACACATACCTCTAAGAGAACCAGGAGTCAGCCATTGCCAATATACCCCATAAAAGCTAAGGGTATAGACTACCTTGCACTGTGTTATTTCTGCTTTACGTTTGAAGCAAAGCTTCAAAAAAGTGTTTTGCTACACAACTTTATCAATATGGTGCTAAACTGTTCATGGACTGAATGCTAAATATGTCTGGGATATACTCTATAATTTCAACATTATGTAATATTTACCCACCACAGATCTTAGTTGTTTGAACAAATTACAGTTTCCTTTGGATCCCAGTATCCTGCCTGTTTTAGGCAAGGTAAAGACTAGAAAATAATGTGGGAAGAAAATCACTGCAGCTGTTATGTACTTGCTTCTTTCGTTTCCATAACTGAGCATAACTTTAGTTTGAAAGCCTTATGCAGAAGGAGTAGCCAGTTCTGAAACACAAGCAGTCCAACTTTTCATTCTGTTTTACTCTTGCTGGATTATACTAATTCTTTTTCATGCATATGTGATCAAAGAAAAAAATGCGAATTTCTTAGTACAGATGCACTGCTGGGACCAACGACTGAGTTAAAGAATTTTTAAAACATGGTGTAGAATGTGTGTTTTTTTGGCAATCCTCAATGTTGTGTGTTCTATTGAAAAAAAGTATTTTTTGGCAGGGGGTGGGAATTTTATTTTTATTATGATTTTGTTTTTAGGAAATCTATACAAAAGAACTTTTAAATAAAGTTTAATTGTGGTTTTGAGAATTTTTGAGTTTGATAGTGTTTTGTGTTTTCTCTTATTATTCAATAAAAGCAACATACTACAAAGATGAAGGGCAGGTGGGGCTCGCCCACCTGGGAAGGTAGCCCATCTAGGAGGAGGAAAGCTCTGATCCTGAACCTCCGCTGCAAATTACAATACATGCACACTTTGATTAAAGAACAAAAGATCCCCTAACTATTCTAAAAGCCTACAGAAGCAGGTCTTGGAACTCGGGTGGCGCTGTGGGTTAAACTACTAAGCCTAGGGCTTGCCAATCAGAAGGTCGGCAGTTCAAATCCCCACGACCGGGTGAGCTCCCATTGCTCGGTCCCTGCTCCTGCCAACCTAGCAGTTTGAAAGCACATCAAAGTGCAAGTAGATCAATAGGTACCACTCCGGCGGGAAGGTAAACAGCGTTTCCGTGCACTGCTCTGGTTCGCCAGAAGCGGCTTAGTCATGCTGGCCACATGACCCGGAAGCTGTACGCCAGCTCCCTCGGCCAATAAAGCGAGATGAGCGCCGCAACCCCAGAGTCGGCCACGACTGGACCTAATGGTCAGGGGTCCCTTTACCTTTACCTTACAGAAGCAGGAGCATCACCCAGAAATGGGGAGGGGGGGAGTATGCCTGTCCTTAAAGTGAAGCAGACATGCAGTCCTAGGGAGCTAAGTGGGTTAAGTGCTGTGCTGTTGGAGCCTTGAGGGCTAAGGAACCTTTGCATCTAATTTTTTTATACACTTTGCCAAGGCTGCCAGTGGATAGGGGAGGGGGCTGAGAAATGAGTGATTCTCAAAATTTCTATAGTTACTTTTGGAATTTCCTGCCTAATTCTCACCTTGCCCATCTTTGGTCATCCTGTTCCTGTTTGTTTAACAAACGGTGAAAGACTTGTGATAGGGAGCAATGACCTGAACCAGCCATCTCTGCCTTTGCTTGTCTTTTACCTTTGCATGGGTGGATCCCATTCAGAGGTTGAGTATTCTGTACTAGACAACTAAATTTGCATGGGTTAATCTTTTAGGTCAGATGTGGGTGAACTCAGCATATGCACAAATGCCTTTTAGCAGGGGGCTGGGATTTGGCTGGTCCCATAGTCACCAAAGCTAATCATGGAGGGTCTTATGTCATATTAAGAGTTATGTCAATCTTATACTTCAGCCATGATCTACAGAGATAAACCATATCATAAATTCAGATTCACACACCCCTCCTTACAACACTGAGGTTGCAGGTTCGATCCCTGTATGGGACAGCTGCATATTCCTGCATTGCAGGAGATGAGACCTGCTCTATGACCTCCCATCATTCCTGGATGTGGGTCGTGGATGAAGGATGTCTGAGTCCAGCAACATCTGGATTGCACTTGATCGGAAAAGTTGCTCTGCATCAGCCCTGCATCCCCTCCTGGTGTTGGAAATGAAGATTCCTACAGTTTTCAAGAGCTGTACTGGCTTGAATCTTACATAAACTCCACTTTTCAGGAGAGATACTGGTGATGCTTTAAATGACAGGGATGTTTTCCATACACAGCAAAGTAAGAAAAATGTGTTGTTGCTTGCCTTGGGCCAGCGGAACCGAGCAAATAAATGTGAAAAGGAATGCATCTTTAGAACAGTATTAATTACCCATCTTTAATTCCCACCCTAAAATCATACGAAGTGGCCTTGCGAATATTGCTCCACCCGTGGTTTCTGCTTGTCTTGTGTCTTTCTCCTCTCTACGGCAGCTCAATATGTGCATCTCCTTTCCCTTCATGCATTTCTCGCCCACCCCTCATATTACTCCAACCAGGGGAGGGAAAGGAAGTGGGGCCTCTTTCCCCCCACACACTTCTGATGTCAGTGCCAGGAAAAGGAGCAGGGAGGCTGGGAACAGGCACAGTGTGAGGGTGGACCATTCAGCGGGACTTTGGCAGTGCAGAGAGGGAGACAAATGTACAGGAAGTAGAAGAGGAGAGGAAGCATGCCTTGCCTCAAGCCCACTCTTCCTCCCCACAGGCACATGACAACAGCACAATGACCCAGCTGATATATTTATTCACATACTTCATACACCATGCAAAGAAAACAAACTTAAGTAGAGCCTTTGGCTCTTCTTTAGTCTGTTGTAAACAAAAATTGCCCTTTTCCCTTATGGGGAATCCAAGAGCCCATATAGAGTCCTTACACAGGTTCCCTATTGGTAGGAGAGAATAACAGAGGCCAACCAGAGAATATTGAGAAGCAAAGCAGCTAGTAAGCCTGATCTTTTTTGATCTGTTGCAACAGGGTGCTGCCCTCACCTGCAGGAGAGAGGAGGGACCCAGAAAAATGGCATGCAAGACCTTATAAAGACTTTTGAAATTGCCACCCTGGAGATCAAGACCACCCCCAGAAACATCATACATACATCACAGAAGGGGTGTAACCTAAGACCACCCCTCAGATACATCATACCTACATCACAGAAAAGGCAGTCTTAAAACAGAAATTTTAAAGTTGTTTTTCTCCTGTCGTTGTTTATCTCCTGTCTGGCAGGTTACTTGACTGGATTGCCTGGGGAGCCTGGCCAGTCTTTTGTAATGATAAATACTTAGTTCCTGGGCCAGGTCACAGGCTCACACCCTATTCATATCTTAAATGTGCCCTTAAGACAGGATTTGTGAGGAAAGAGACGATGGGAGGTTTCCCACTTTGACCTTGCAGAGAAAACATTTGCTCAGTTTAGGAATCAAAATGGTTCCAGGTCAGTCTTCCTGTGCTGATCTATGTACGTGCTTGGTTGGTACACTTATGAACATTACCATATATCTAAGACCATAAAATACCTATCACAAGTCCAGCATTCTGATCTCACCATGGCTAACCAGATGCCTATGAGAAGCCCACAAGCAGGACTCACTTGAGTGCAGCAACACTCTGGCCACTTGTGGTTCCCACACAAATCTAACCCATTCTAATGCATCAGAGAAAGTGGACTTCGTGGATCTAAAATTTAATTAGAATGCAGTGGTACTTCGGGTTAAGATCTTAATTCGTTCTGGAGGTCCGTTCTTAACCTGAAACTGTTCTTAACCTGAAGCACCACTTTAGCTAATGGGGCCTCCTGATGCTGCCATGCCACCGGAGCATGATTTCTGTTCTCATCCTGAAGCAAAGTTCTTAATCCGAAGTACTATTTCTGGGTTAGCGGAATCTGTAACCTGAAGCGTCTGTAACCCGAGGTACCACTGTAGTCTTTAAGATGCAATGGGAGTCTTTGTTGAGAACAGAATCTCCACCCCGAGGGATGATACAAAGGCTTGTAACTCATGCAGCTTTTGTATCTGTTTTTCATAAAAAGCTCTTGGACAAGAGCAGTGGGATTATGCTCATCCAAAACGTTTCACATGTTGCAAAAACCACATTAGCAAGAGACCTTTCAAGCACATAAAATATAGGATAACAAAGGAATTTAACTGTTGAAGGGGAGAATTTAAAAGTGTATCCTGCACAGAGACTGACTTTCTCCTTACTTGGACATGTCTAGAAGAGCACGAGGTTTCTCCCTTGGCTTCAGTCTTCCCCGTGTGACGCAGTGTAACACTGAATCGGAAAACATCACTCAGGTCTGATTTAAACCAGCATCAGAGAAACAAAATGGCCTGGATTAACCCCAGTGTGGCTTGGCGCCACCAAAATCTTCATTTCCTACACTGCCCTGGAGCACCCCTGCCATAGCATTGTGGGAAATAGAAATGGCATCCACAGGCTATGGCCACAGGCCATGCGTTGGAGTGTTGCTGCTGTGCGCCACCACTGCTTGCCAGCAAGTCAGCCCCCCAAGGTTCATGGAGATTGGAAAGAGCCACCAATGGCCATGCTGCCAAGTGTCCCCCTCAAACCTGTTGCTTCAGGGGAGCTGTGTGGGCCTGCTCCTTCCAAGGTACAAGGACCCTTTCCCAAATGTTCAGTTTTCCTGTTGATGACGACAATGCCCTAAGTCTCTCATCTTGCTACTTGGGGGGAAAGAGAAACGTTCAGCCACACTCCACCCAGTTGCTCAGTAAAGAATCAAACTGAGCCTTGCCTTCCAGTATTCTGGATAGTGACTGACACACACACAAATCATTTTTTTTTATTTAAAAAATATTAATACATAACACAAATGACAAGCTTCCTACATTTAGGTCTAAGCTAACAGCAACATGCACCATTAGTCAGCATTCCTTACCTCAACATTTTAGGCTGTGAGCTTGTCTCATCCTGCTGGGCAGAACTCACCTTTCTTTCTTTCTTCTTTCTTTCTTTCTCCTCCTGCCATTTTATTGACATTGGGCCACTGCTCAGAAATGTTGGGCAGTGTTGGCAGTGCCCTTCTGGCATTGCAAAGGAGAAGGATCAGGTTGCTCTCTAGACTTGGAAGCCAGACTAATTAACTGGATATCTATTTGGAATCAGCTCTGATATTATTGTCAGCAGAGAGTAAAGTGCTGATTTGTTTGTTAAATGCCCTTTTCATTGTGCTTTTTTAAAAAAAAAAAATCAATTGTCAGATGTCAGTCCAGTGGCATATCACTGGTCTGCCCACCAGTGGACTTAAGGGGCCAAGTTATACTTAGAGCAGCATCTGGAACTGCAACAACACAACCAATGGGCTTTACTGCCAAAAGGAGAATCAGCACGTCTCTCCTTTCCGGTGCTACAGCTCAAAGTTGAAGCAATTTGCCAACCTCCCTTAGAAGATGACAGGGCAGCAGTTCTCAAACGGAATACTTTCTGAATAAAAATTTATTTGTGCCGCACCATTTTTTTATAAATAAGAAATACACTGGAAAACAAAACAACTCCCAGCAGTACTTAATTTTGAAAAGATTCATATTCTGCAAATAAAAATATTATTTTGATACTGTACTATACCATACTATTCTACACTGAAATGTGCAAATGTTTCTTTGATTGCCCTTGAATCTTCCTGCCACACTTGCCATCATCTCCTGCCATGTCAGTGTAACATGCCACACCCTTTGAGGACCGCTGACTCAGGGGATGTGTGGGTCTAAAAACCTACTCAGCTCACATGCAGTGCGCAGCCATACGAGGGTCCCCAGAGAAATTGCAGCTACTGTGCTGCTTCTCCTGGTCCTGCTGCTGCCATGCCACCATAAGCTGAGCCATGGTTTAGCTCAGGGTTACACGTGGGAGTCCGCTACTCTTCATCCTCTCTTTTCTGCACCTCAGAAAATCAGCACATGGCTTCAGAAATGTTGGTACCGCTTGGGGCTGGAGGCAGATTGTGGGACATGCCTGGGCCAAACCTGATGTAACTCCAGTGGAAGCAGAATTAACAGCACACACTTTCTCACATTGCTGCTTGCAGATATGGCTATGCTCTCGTGCAGTGTGACTGCTGTGTAGGAAAGTGGGTGTAATGGACCATTTCCCCACAACTACCATAGGCCAGTTGGCTTGTTGTTTGGCCATCACATTCCCCTAATCCCTCAGCTGAACAGCCAAGCCAGGAACAATAGAGGGAGCTCACCCACAACAGCAGCCCCTGTGCAATGGTCTGCTAGGCCTGAGTGTTGCATCCTGGCTCTTTCATGCGCATGGGCCATACAGGTCATACGCTAAGTGAAACACATGGGCCATCCAGGCCATACACTAAGTGAAAGACTCCTGTTGTCATTGGCAGTGGAAACATGGATTCCAGCAACCAGCCAAAAAATTTATAGAGATGCAAAAATCCAGGTCATTGGCCTAAAGGTCAATAAAGATGGACCCAAACCATGTTCTCTGGTCAGCAGGCAGCCCGGTTCATACTTGTTCCTTGGAAGCCCCCAGATAACAAGGGCAGCTCAGGAAACAGACCAGAATCCCTCCAAGCTGGCCCTCCAATCTGCGGTTGCCAGGGCTTGGGTAGGAACTCTGTACCAGCACAAGGGGGTGGGGAATGATCTGCTGTTTCCTGCCCCCCACAGATGTTGCTGAACTACAACTCCCAACACACTGGCCTCCTTTGTGGGGGCTGATTAGAATTGCAGTTCAGCAACTTCTGGCAGGCCAAAGGTTTCCCAAAGGTTACACACACACACACACACACACACACACACACACACACACACCTTCTTTTGGAAAATGAATGTATACTGCCAGGGGCTGGTTTGGGGCTTTGCGCAGTCTCTTTCCTCCTCTGCGACATGGTCCCATTTCAGACGGGGTTTTCTTTGCCTTCTCTTAGTTGAGTGCAATGCTTTGATAGCTTCCCATTTGCTGAAAGTGGGAACACATCCCCCGTGATAAGCGGCTGCTAAGCCTCCATTTTCGTTCTGCTGCCCTGCAAGGTATCAGGACTTGCAGCTCAGTTTTCTTGGGCCTTTTAAGGAAGCAGGTGACATTGCTGGAGAACGTTCAACAGCTGCGTTCCAGTGCATACATGGAAACAATTGTCATCCAGTTGGAAGAGCATCTGCCAGCGTGGCTGGAGACAGAGGACCAAAAATAACTCACTGCAGTTTGCCAGAGCCCCTCTGCAGGCAGAAGCAGCCCAGCTTTGTCTGCCGCTTGCTAGCGATTTCTTTAAAGGACAAACAGTCACTCTAATCTGAGGGATCTCCAGTCTTCTGTCTTATTGTGCCTCCACCAGTTCTGAATGGAAACACCTAGTTTGAAGAAACTTCCTCTCTGAGGAGCTCAGGACCTGAATCCTGCTCTTTGTTAGCGATATTGAATCTATTCTAGACAAACCTCAACATACAAGAAGCAGAGCACCATATTTTGCAAGCTGGGTATGGATAACAGGCAGCTGCCCCTCCTGCATTGCATGATTTGGAAATATTATTCCCCCAACAGCCATCTTGCAAAGCTCAAGACAACAGACAACAATTTCTAACAGTGCCAAATACAACTCCATCTACTCATCTTATATGCTAGAAAGAAGCACAGAATGACACTCTAACACCTCAGCAATGTTGTGATCTTCACTCACCCCTTCTTCTCTGGCCAGGAGCGACATTTTGTGGTTCATCTCAGGGGCCAAAATGTCTTGGGCTGGCCCTGCTCACAGCTAGCCAGTTTACACTGTAAACTCTTTTACAGTTTACTCTTCAAGACCATATTTGCAGTGTTAACTTTAAACACTGCAAACATTTACTGTTTGATGTGACATGGTCAGTGGGGATGGCAGCGCTTAGCTCTGCCTCCCATTGTCACTTGAGGAGGAAAATTTTATGAAGTGGGAAATTTTATGAAGTGGGATGGTCCCTGCAGGTATTGTTGTTTTCAAAACTGGTTTTCCAGGGTTCAAAAATGCCTGGGAAGCTCTTGCAAGTAGGGAAGGATTCCTGTTTCAGACCTTCAGCTCCCACCCTGAGCAACACTTAGCTGAATACCATCCTGTGTGACAATTTTCCATTCCACTCTATTAAAACCACATGCTGTGGTTATTCCCAATAGGAGCCCATCAGCTCTGCAAGGGGCTGGGACTGGCATGAGGAGCAACCACATCATATTAACTCTCCCAAGTTGTCTCCTCGCATTAAATATATTCCAGAGCAGCATGAGAACCTGTCACCCCAAAACAGAAGCCATGCGCTCAGGTAATGTGAATCAACAGGAGGAGCTGACAGCAGCAGGAATAGCCAACTACTGAACATGAAGGGTCCAGATACTTGCTTAGGAGGCGGTTTATTCACAGCCTACATCCCATCTAGAATGGCGCATGAGTGGCCATCACCCCACCCCTGGCATCCTCCTGCATGGCTGGTCTTTCAAACATCCTGCATTTCACTTTGAATCAGGGAATCTCTTCACATCCTTGCCATTGGCTTCTTCCTGGAATCCCTTTTGGCTCAGCCCAGGGTGCCTCATTTACTGCCTCTCCCTTGGCAACGGCAGGCATTGAGGTTTCCAGATACGCCGGCAGCCCCGGGGCAAAGCACTGACCGGCTTCTTTGCCCTTCAAACAAGGGATGTGCAGATCAATCTGTGCCTGCTCCTTGCCCTGCCACCTGTGCATTTGTTCGTTCATCACTCTGTTGGCTCCCGCTTCCCACATTAACCAGAGATGCGTTTGTCTTTGTAATCCACACAGGTGGTCATATTTCCCACAAAATATGTATTTCTAAACATTTCCTGCTTGAAGTGCATGTTTTAAAATGCATTTTGATAGTTTTACTCAACTGACAACTGCAGGACGGGTGGCAGTAGTTGGGTAGCCCAGTTTTGCAAAACTGGAGGATAACTATGTTCTGATTTGTGTATTAATCTGGGAGGTGCAGTTCATGTCCGTCAAATTCCTCAGCTATCCCCTAAGTCCAGCCCCCTGAGGGGAGACATGGGCTGGACACATCTCTCCCTTATCAGTCTCTGCAGCCCCAGCAGCAAGGGTTTGATTTCATCCCCAAAGGTGCACTTTATCTTTGTTTCCTGAGCCACGGATTTTCTTGGATTTCCATTCTTGTAAAAAAAATTTAATTAATTTTGACAAGAAAATTTCCACAATTAAAAACAAAAATTAACTTACAATTCTACCAAATCTAGATATGTATGGATACAAGTTCAATAACCTTCTCTCTGAGATTCTTTGAATTTCTAGACTCCCCTCCATACCCTCTTCTGGTTCCTTATACTGTACAAAGTTCTGCTGCATATTCATACTTATACTTATCCAATGATTATTTCCCCTAAATTCTATCTAATTTTCTGCTGGTTGCAAGTGTTTACTTAAAATCCTGCCAATGTATCAACTTGTTTACAGCATTTTTGCACATATACAATAAACATTGTATATTAACATTGCCGTTAATTTTGCCATCTCTGCATAGTCCATTAGCTTGATTTGCCATTCTTCTTTTGTCGGTATCTTTTCTTCCTTCCATCTTTGGGCTAACAGTGTTCGGGAGGCTGTTGTAGCAGACATAAATATTTTCTTCTGTTTCTTCTGGGGAGTTCGGTTCCTATCAATCCTAATAAGAAAACTTCTGGGGTTTTTTTACAAAAGTTACTTTAAACATTTTCTTTAATTCATTATAGATCATTTCCCAGAAGCTTTTAATAACCTTACATTCCCACCACATATGATAGAACGTACCCTCTTTTTCTCTGCATTTCCAACACTTATTAGAACTTGTTCTATAAATTTTGGCAAGTTTTACCATCGGCACATCCTTTTCATATTATTCTCTTTAAGTGAGAAACATGCAGTAAATTTCAGATCCATTTTCCAGAGCCTTTCCCAATCTGTCATTTGTATATAATGTCCCACATCCTAAAAAGTGGCTTGCCCATTTTATCATTGCACACTTAACCTCTTCTTCTTTGGTTTCCCATTCCAACAACAAATTATACATTTTCAACAGTAATTTTGTATTATCTTCTAGAATTTCTCTTTGAAATCTTGATATTCTATAATTAAATCCTTTCTTCTTATCACTTTTAAACTTCTGATTTGTTTTCCGATTGCACCAGAAACAATAGTGGAAGCCACGCTGGAAATTCAGCTTCCCAAAAAACATTCAACAACTGGAGCACTCACTTCCGGTTTCCAATTGTGTAGGAGCCAGAACGTTCAACTCCTAAGGAGCTGAGGCACAACTGTATAAAATGTGTGAGGAACAGGAAAGAGTGTGTGGCTTGCAGATTTTGGGTGGAATGTCTTGTTCCCATGAGGCATAATTGAACTTTTATCATTAATATCTTAATATGGGTGTTCCCCCTTGCTGTTTGTCAGACCATTCCCAATCACCGTTCCTTCCATGGAGAACCAAAACACAACTGGAGAGAGATGAAATCAATCTTTTTGAAATTAGTTGTATGGGGTGAACGATCCCCACAATTAGCTATGACTGTGTTCCAGATGCACAGTGATTTATGAGAAAAGGACAGCGAGTTACTCTGCCTGAGTTAAACAGCGTGGGCAGATCCAAAACAGATGTCTAACCTTTATCTCAATATCTGCAGAAACAAAAGGAGCAGAGCAGGAGAAAACAAGAGAAAACAGCAGCTGAAGCTAATGGAAATGCAAATACCTTCCAAATTCTGTTAGAAGGAAAAGGCAAGAAACCAGCCAGGAACCTTTTCTTGAGCCAAGGCTATACAGTTTGCTTTTAAAGCTGGTGCCATAGCAACCTCTCTGAAATGAAGAGACAGACACTGAAGATGAGCCCAGTAGATTACGGATATCTAAACCATCACCAAGTCACCATTTTGTGTCCATATGAATCCTGAGAAAGGCTGGCTCTCTAAGACAGCTGACTTCTTTCTGATGGCAAGGAAAGGCAGCATACATGAAAGCGAAGAGGGGTGGGGGGAAAACTTCATGCACAGAAACCAGCCATTGAGAGAACCCCAAAACTGCTTTTAGCAAGGGGAAGGCTCCTTGTATCAACACTCCTGTTCAGTCCTGAACCCTGCTTCCCCAATACAAGTTTGCTTAAACCCACTTCATGCATCGGTGATGCTAGCAACACCCAAACAGGACTTCCAGGTGGGGACCTTCACACTAAATCAACAAATCTGGATAGTGGAAGACGAGGTTCTCAGCCTGGTCTTTCCCTGCTCATACTGCCTTCCTCAGCAACTCTTACTCCCATTTTGGCTTTCTCTGTTCCATACAAGCTCCTATTTTGTTGGCCTCCTTTGTTTGTTGGCCTGCTTCCTATTGTCAAGTTGTCAGGACTCTCCAAAGCCAAGGAATATCTTGGCTATTCTTGTTTTCAGGAAATGCAAATGTAAATTGGATGTGCATTGGAAAACTTAACAGAATGTGTACTTGACGGCCAATTTATTTACGACATCTGTATGCCACCACATAACATAAAGTTCTCTGTCCAGCTTATAATAAGTAAGTAAAATAAATTCAAAATAAAGCATAGAAGCATTAAAAGGATTGGGGAGGGGGCTAAATGAATATAATGAAGCAGAACTAACAATAATTCTCAAATTAATGTAAGAAGGAGCAATGGCCCAAGTTATTACTAAAGATGCTGTCCATTATTTCCAATGGGATGGGCATTTGGATGTGACCCTCATTCTTTAACCCCAGGGCAGCTTGCATGAAAGCTTGCACATTTCACCACATATAATAGGATAGGATACAACTGAACAGAAGACTATGTGAATGTGCTTTATTCCTAATATTTCAGTTCAACGCCTCCTACTGACGCTTTCCTACCAGCTAAAGTCCCTTCAAGTTCAATTGTATGAACTCCCTAGTAGGTAACGTGGCTTGCATTGTTACGGCACCGTCCAACAGAGTTAGGTTCTTTGTTAAATTATTTGATTTAAGGACTCCTGAGTCTGCATTGGTTGATGTCCTAAATGCAGAAGTAATTTCTCCGGGATACGCACCCATTTGTATGATTATGGTGCTGGTGATGACCTATAAAACCCTACAAAACTTAGGTCCATCTGAAAGACTCTATTCCCTCATAGAGCCCCTTCCTGGGCTTTGAGATCTTCGTGGGAGGCCCTTCTTTGGGGGCCCCCACCCTCTCAGACACGCTTGGTGGGGACTTGGGAGAGGGCCTTCTCGGTGGTGGCTGCTCCCAGACATTGGAACTTTCTCTCTAGAGAAGCTAGACTGGCTCCCTCCTTGCTGTCCTTCTGCTAGCAGATGAAGGCGTTCTTGTTCCAACAGGCTTTGGGGAACTGACTGCTTTTAATGAAGGGGCTGGTGTTGTGCTGGTTTCATTGTAATTATTGGTATGTTTAAACAGATTTAAATGTATTTTTATGATTGATTTTTTTCTGGTTATAGTGGTTCTTGTTTTTATCTGTAAGCAGTCTTGAGTCCCATCAGGGGAAAAGGTGGGGTATAAATATAACAGCAACAACAGCAGCAGCAGCAGCAACAACAACAACAACAACAATTCTGTAATGTGGAACTCATTTGGCTGGATTATTCCCAGAGCACTACACTGAACATTCAGTGTAATATAACATGACGTCATCTCATGTCTAGCTTTCAGAACATGTACTTTTAGCTTACATTTCTAGATGTCATTCTGTATCTCCAGTGTTGAAGCAATGTGTCTGCAAATAAGCATAAATCCATCTCTCCTGAATGTGGCAATTGGATCAGAACCTAAATATGTCCCTCCCTCCCCCAAACTCTGCACCTTGCTCTGTGTAGCCGTTATGAATTCTGGGTGCATTTCCCCTTGACATCTTTGGTACAAAAAGATCAGAAAGCAAGGAACAAGTTGGGGCTAGCTCAAATGGATCTGGATGACTGTCCAACACTGAGGAACACAGTTGCATAAAGGAGCTCCTAGTGCTTCTGAGAACAATTAACATGCAGCAGAGGAAGTTCGCCTCGCAGGAGAAGAATGAGGAGGAGTTCCAACATGAATTCATCATTGTGCTGGAAGACTAGATGAAAGTGGTAAACTCCTAGTCTTCCAACACAATGATGAATATTGCAGATGTTCAGTTCTATTGGAGGCTAATGAAAGCATCATATATTGCCTTCTCTTGGCTGATCCACCATAGCTGAGAAGATTTAGACCCTAAAAACTAGCAAAGATCACGGTATTCATGTGCAAGTCCTAGTTTTGTGGCTGATCCATTTCACTGCTTTCAGTGGGACATGCTAAGGAGTTGGTTCACCTTCTGTGACAGTCCTTCACTGGCTGCCCTTCCCCAGCATATCCAGCACACATTCCTTGCCTTGCCCTCAGCCCCCTTTTCTCATCATTTCTCAGCTTGTGACCTCCATCCTTCCATCTCTACCACCCCAGTTCACCTGAAGGTCTCCTGCCCTGTGAAATGGCTTACTCCCTGGCTGCCTCCTCTGCATGCAACTTCCTCCAGAATATATGCAAGGTGCCACCACACTCTCACCGCAAGCCCCACACTTGGAGTTTTGTTTTCTTCTGGCATAGCCTTTGCTTTCTCCTCTGAATTTGCATTATCAAGGAAATAGCCAGCAGATGCCATAGTGCAGGGATCAGCAAACTAAGGCCCATGGGCTGGAAGCAGCCCGTGGAGGTCGTTTGACCGGCCCACGAGCTGCCCCAAACCGAGCTGCCTGCTCGCGTGCTGCACTAAACTGGCACAGCGCAGCGCGGGGACTCGCTTCCGCGGTGCCGAAAATTGTGTCTGCGCATGCACAGATGCCGAAAATTGTGTCTGCGCAGATGCAGCCACACAAAATCACAGGCGTGCAAGCACAGACACCGAAAATCGCGGGCACACGCATGATCTGGCCCACGGAGGGATCTCCCCGGGACCAATCCGGCCCAGGCAAGATAAACCTTGCTGACCCCTGTCATAGTGTTTGCCCACCCTCCTCTCTGTACTTGTAACTCCCCTTCTCCTCTGTCCCTCTGCAGAGAAACAGGGACCTGCCTCTGATAGTACACTGATGGTGTATAAATAAATTGTTTTAATAATAAACAACAGTGTGGTTTACTTGCATGCACAGGAATTGAGCTGTAGTATAACTAGCTTCAGCTGGGCCTGGCCCTTTGTAATTATGGTAGATAAGATTTGCATTTTTAAAACCAAATAAAATAATATGGAAATTTGTACTAATGGTAAATGTTTGTCACAGGTCTTTTAAAGTTGCATGCAACCACACAAACATATTGACTTTCTCCAGTATTCTTTGCCCTTCTGGCTTGCGACATTAATCAATTAACTAAAATATTTGTAAATTTTACATGACAGTGAGAGATTGTATCAACTGAAAGTATAAAGAGGGGGCACAGGAGATGGGGAATGCAGCTAGACAGCAAGAACAGATGTGCTTTTTTTGCACATTCAGCATGGCTTCTTTCAGTATTATGGGATTACAGGATTCCTGCAATAAATTTGTGTTGTATATATACATCTTTACAATGCATACCACATATGATCAGCCCATAAATTTCAAGGTCATTCACATCTTAGACATCTCTAGTACACACAGCTGTTGCTGTAGAGGATGTTACACAACGCACGGAAGTGAGATGGTAGTTTTACACAACATTTGACCCACATGTGGCCCAAGAGACCACTTTTGCTGGAGCAACACGGGGCCTATTAAGTAAGTGGGGATTACTGTGACTCACCACGTGGCCCCATCCCTGGTGTGATCCTTGCTGGTGGCGCAGTCACACAGGACAAGCTGGGGCAGATCAGAGCATCTTGATCAAACAGCAGAAGCCCTCAGTTGACTCAGGAGACTTAAAGATTTGAGGCGCTGACCTCCTTATCAGAGTCACATGGGGAAAGAGTAAAATCTCTGGGCAAGGGGCCAGAATGAAGGTAGCAGACTCTTGCCCTCAGGCCAGATGCCATTTTTCTCCCTTTGACTTTCTAAGAGGGAGCTACAGTTCCCACACACTTAACAAAGACTCTCCTCCCTGCAAGAGAGGGGAGTGGTTGTGGCCGGGAGCCGGACTCCGCCTCAAGCAGGGGGCGTTTGCCCCCTGCCTCCCACTCACCTGGCTGGTGCCCACGCCCTCGGCCAGGCGCCCAACCAGGTGCCTTCAAGGGGGCGTGTACAGCAGCCTAAATTGCTGCGGCGCCAGCCTCCAGCCCTCACTTTTCGTCGTCCCGTCCTGTCGCGAAGCACCCACCCTCCACTCCCTTAGAGCAGGGTTTCCAGTTTTCTTTTGGCCTTGCTATGGACCTTAGGTTGGTTGCCCTGGTTGTCCGGGGGGCCTGGTAGGAATTTTTCCATTTGGCATTAGGCTTTTTGGTTTTTTCGCCTACCTCGTAGCAATCTTCACAACTTTCGTGGTATTGGTGGGTAGGTTAGGCATTGGAATAATGTGTTGTGGTGTTGAAGGGCTAGGCGTGGCCATCACCTGCACCTTCAATTTTTGGGTATTCCGTTAAAGGAACCCGGCGGTCGTGTATTCTGTCCGATGCCTGCTTGGCGGGAGGCCATGGCACGACCCTCGGTGACTTCAGGGGAGAGCTTATAGTTGGATTAGCATCAACAGGCTCCACCTACTGGTGAATAAACCCCCTTTGTTTTTTAGACTCACCCCTCTCCGAGTGGGTGGAGTCAGCTGACGTAATCCAATGCCTAAGCCAATACCTTTTCACTTGCTGTAATCAATAAAGTTGTGCCCTTTCCTTGCCCATTAACCTTATATCACGTGTCCTTGTGTTTCATTCCACTGCGCGGGGTTCGGGTCCTCGAACCACAAATTACAGTTCCCAATATTCTTTGGGGGAAGCCACAACAGCTAAAGTGGCGCAAGTGTGCTTTAAATGTATGGTATGGATGTGACCTAAGAAAGCCAGCCAGCCTGTATGGAAGATAGCAGTTCATGAAGATGAGGTCTAGTTTAATCATTGCCTCAGACACTTTAACATCTACCGAAAAGTGGTGTGCAAGTGCAGTCACAACAAATCATGACAAAACAATACTGAGACAACACCAACAATGCATTGTTACCCATAATATATCCCTCTCAAAACTGTTTTATATCATAAGAAGCACCAAATAACTTAACCCCATTATCAAAATAATTTATTACCAGCAGAAAGTATGCGGGGAACTTAGGGGTCATAGGAGGTGACAGCCTCAACAGCATAACAACCCCATTTAAAGAGGCAGGTGGGGAGTCAGGCAGTCCCAGGTATTGGTAGGAAATTGGTCAAGTGCTTTCTGTCCCATTAAGTTGGATGGAGAAATGGGAAAGGGAAGGACATGGTCGCAAATCCCACAACAGGCCCTGCAATGCAGTCAGTGGGCCACTGGCCTTGAAGACTAACGGGGGTCCAGCAAGCTGTGTCAGGGGGTATTTAATTTTCATATGAAGAGGGATGTGTGGGTGATGGGAGCTGAGCCCCCTTCCTCACTATACCTGCTGCCATTCTCTCTCTAAAGACAGTTTTATGCAAGCCTGGCACATTTCCCGGAAATTTGGGGGAAGGATCTACACTCCTTGTATGCCCTGTGTGATGAGGCTGGAGGAGGTGCTGAGCCGCCCCCAGCTCTTTGGAATCAGGCTCAGGTGTACTGAAGGGCATGTTTGTGTATGTGAACAGAAATAAGTGTCAGGGAAAGAATTTTGAGAGGGGGACAGAAAGGAATCTCAGAAGACAACTGTGGAACAGGTAGCATGTTTGGAGGGAGGGCTTATCTTCAATCCTTCCCCAATGAGGACTCAGGGCTTTTAGGTCCAAGAGCAGAAACCAAGACTCCAGGCTCTACGCTTTGTCAACTGGTGTACAAGGGGCTGAGAACACTCTGGAGGTTGTGGTCTTGAACAGAATACTACACTGTGGGAGACTGCCGTCAAACTCAACAAATGCAAATTCTTGCTAGTCTGTAAGTTTAGGGACAAATGACCACAGAGCTGTATTGCTGATAGGCAGACACTGAAACCATAGAAAATGCAATTGGTAGACAAGGCTCTGTGTGATGTCATTTCCCCCTAGGAGGGAGGGAGCAGGTGTAACTTCCTGTTCCTTCCTCCCTCTCTCTTCTTTGGCCAACAATGGAAACAGACACATGCCTCTGCTTGCTCCAACTCCAGGCTCATGCCTGAGGCAACTTATCTTGTAAACATAAGTGTTTTACCTGCATCATTTTTATTGCTACCTTTGCCATGAACCAGCACAAGACTATTGAGTAAGTAGACACAATTTTAAAACCAGCTTTACAAGTTGTTGCCTGATTCTTTGTTAAGTGGAGTAAGAAGGGGAAGCCAGCTTACTTTCTTAGCTGGAGTAGATAAAAAAGGAGCCTTTGCACCCTAATTTCTTAAGTTCCTATTTTACTGCCAGGAATGAGAGTCTCTGTGGGAGTCTGGAGGGATAAATTGTAATTAATAGAGCCTCTTCTACTCATCAAAACCTCTCTCTCTCTCTCTCTCTCTCTCTCTCTCTCTCTCCCCCCCCCCCTCTCTCACACACACACACACATTTGGCTGCAAAAAGGAAAGGAAAGGAAACCCCACCCTTACTTTGTGTGTGAATGCTGCAGGCACAAGAGCAGCAACACACGTGGCTCTGTCCTGTCTGGCTGGGCTCTGAGAACCTCTCCTCCAGTCATTTCACATGGACAGTGCCTGCTAGTGGCAAGACCTTTTGCTCTTCAAATCCAAGCAAATGGAAGATGAGCAGCAGCAGATAACTGACCAAAGAGGCAAAGAGAAGAAGTTAAAAACAAGAGGCATAAAAGGTAAGGTTGTCATGAGATTGTAGGCTAGATGTGAAGGCGTTATCAAGCACTGCCAAAGTAAAACTGAGAATATATGTTCCAGAGAAATATAGCATCTAAAATAAACAATAAACGACTCCAGGAACGATTTGTTGACTTCCAAGTCCTTTGCAAGGCCAGACGTTGCTCTTCACCTCCTGCAGCTCAGGCTCTTTGCTTGCCCGGCTGGCCTGTGACGCCCTGCACATGATGGACATCCCAGATGTGCATTCATTTCTCTTTATAGCTCCTTTGCCTGCTGCTGAAATACCATACGCAGATCCCAACAGACACTTGCAGGCGCCATCAGGCTTAATCAAGTGCTGCCATCCAAAATTTAAAGTTCAGAGGCCTTTATTGCAGTGCTTGTTCCATTAGGTAGTTTCTCTTCGTGAACTAGCGATGCACATGATATCGGCCTCACCCACCCTGCTCCTTCTTGAAAAGTGTTCCTTAGCAAGTGCAGCCTTTTCAGCGGTCCAGATACTGATCTATGTTTCAAGGGGGTGAAAAGGAAAACTTAAACAAGCATTATGGCGATCCCATTTCTTCACATGAGAGCTCACATTCAGGCAGTATACTTGGAGATGATGCCCCAGCTATAGGATATTCTAATGCAGTGTTTCCCAACCTTGTGCCTCCAACTGTTTTTGAACTACAACTCCCATCATCCCTGACTAGCAAGACCAGTGGCAAGGGATGATGGGAATTGTAGTCCAAAAACAGCTGGAGGCACAAGGTTGGGAAACACTGTTCTAATGAACAAACAATTTAAAGCAAGATGTGAGCAGTATTAGTCCATGTTGCAATGGCACCTTTACAAGGCAGTCTGATGCATGCCTTGCGCAGCCCTTAGTTCCAATCCTCAGCACACTTTCCTGCCATGGAACAAGCTTCACAGTAAACATGCATCACATTTCATTGTAAGGGACCCAAGTGTGTAGAGGTGTTAGAGAACTGGAAGGTAATAAGGCAGTCAAATAAGATCCAGACATCTAGGATCTCCTGAGTAGATGTCAGGGAATGGTCTGAATAAGAGGATTGGAAATGCATTCTCAGGCAGATCAGCTCCTCCTTGAAGAGGAGAGGGGAGACCCCCCCCCCGTTTCCAGTGGTTTCAGAAGCAGAGGGAGACACAAACACTGAGCAGATGAGACAGGAGTTGCCTAGCTACGACATAACGGAAAGAGAAGCAGAAGGAAGGGAGCAGCCAGCAGAGACGTCATGAGAGACTGTGAGGGACCCTCCCTCCCCAAGAACTAGGAGAATCATCCGTATTAGAGAACAAAGAATGCAGAAAGGAGGAGTAGGATCTCCCCACTGGCGCCCCGGATGTTGCTGGGGACGGAAGGGGGAGGATTTAGAGTAGCCAACTGTTCTCCTTGTGGAGAGATGTGGATTTTTGCTTGCAACCAGATGATTGAATAAAAAGAACTATAAAAGATAAACTGCTCATCAATTCTTGTCTGTGAACCAAAGGGAGGGGAGGACTCTCCATGCCTGACAGTACACAGCAGGGTGGTGGAATGCTAAGATGGAGGTTAGCAGTTCATGAAAACTTAGTAAAACAGGAGAAATTGAAAGGGGCTCCTATGGGGAGAAATCTGGGCGATGAGACAGAGGAGGGCCAGCATGGTGGGAACTGATGCCAAACAGAATTATGGAGGCATTAGGGCTGGCAAGAAATTACAAAGAGGAATTTGGAAATGTTTCACCCATATTGAAATTTGCAGTTTGAATGCTCCTGTTTCTTTTAGGAGAGAAGAAATCACTTTAGCTGACTGGAGAATCAGAGCTGTGACACCATAAGTGGCCAACTTTTTTTGCTGTTTCTTTGGTGCATTTGGAAAAATGAAAATGGCTCCCTTTGTTGAAAACATCCTTAGCACTTGCAAGGATGGCCAATACCGTGGGCATCCAAGAAAGTGTTTTGCATCAAGCTGAAGAGTTCCGCCACGTGGACGGCCCTTTTAAGTGTTGCTGCCCGGACAAGCCAGGCAGGGCCAGAGCCAATGCCCGGCCAGCCAGCAAGGCTCCACCCTATTGGCACAGCCACTGATTGGGCTGCTTAAATGGGCATTTTTAGCAGGAATCCACCCCTACCTCCCCAGGCAACATGGACTTCCCCGCAACTGCCAGGAAGTGAGTATGGCCAGGCGGCGGGGATTGAGGTCGGAGTGCAAGGGACCAGAAACGTCACCCCCCAGGAAGGCAGTGAGCAGCCATTAGTTACATACGTGGAAGAAAATGCTCTGCATGTACAAAAGCAATGAAGCAATGTCTACTGTGTGGCTATGATTCTATTGGTTGGCAAGAAAAAATATAGGTATAAAAGGAGAATCCCCTAGATGTCAAGATCCTGGTTTGGGGCAAGTACTTTTTTGTAAGTCGGCCCCAGCAGAGATTTAAAATAACAAAATATGCAGTGTGGAAATATAGGATGTTAGAGCTTTAAAACATGCCCTTCCAGGTTCCTTCCAAAGTTTCCTACTTCCCCTAGCCTAGAAAAAGACCGCAGATTTAGTAAATTAAAAATGATTTCCTTACAAACTTTTCAAAGGTCAGATTCATGTGTGTTTCCATACAGCAATAAGAAAACACAGGCAGCGAAACTTACCGTATTTTTTGCCCTATAGGACGCACTTTTTCCCCTTCAAAAATGAAGGGGAAATGCGTGTGCGTCCTATGGGGCGAATGCAGGCTTTCGCTGAAGCCTGGAGAGTGAGAGGGGTCGGTGCGCACCGACCCCTCTCGCTCTCCAGGCTTCAGGAGAGCCGCAGCGCCAGTCCCACAAGGTCGGGGGACAGCGGGGAGGCGGAACGCCGCCATCCCGCTGTCTCCCGATGTGGTTTGGAGACTGACGGGGAGACGCGTGCTTCTCCCGGCCGCCAGCCCCGTGAGCTCCGGGGACAGTTGGGAGGCACAGCGCGTCCTCCCGCTGTCCCCGGACCTGATCTGCAGGCGGGTGGCGGAGAGAAGAGCGCTTCTCCCTGCTGCTGGCCCCACAAGCGCCTGGGGGGGAAAATAAATTTTTTTTTCTTTATTTCCCCCCAAAAAAACTTGGTGCGTCCTATGGGCCGGTGCGTCCTATGGGGCAAAAAATACGGTAGCTTAGTTCCCAAGTGGTGAAAGTTCCTAAATTATTTGTATAGGAACACAAGGATGGCTTGTAGAAAGCCAGGTTGGTTGCTCCAGGCTCAGACCTCTTCACACACCGTGTTCACATGGTACACTGAAGGAACAATAGGCTTGCTGCCTCTGTCTGAAAGTACCTACAGACTTTGGGCTGTCTGTGCAAGGCTGGTGCAAGACATTTTGGCACCTGAGGCAAATCACAAAATGGTGCCCCCCCCCCCTGCCAGGGAAGAGTGAGCGAGTGAAGGTCTACACATGGGGAGGGCATCAAACAAACTTTGCCCAATGGTTGAAGGAGGAATCAAAGGCCATGGGTGGGGCACTCTGAATCACATGGAGCAGGTGCAGACTCCAGGAATCCCAGAGGGCAGCCCCTGTCATTTCTCCCCTAGGGGTGGGAGGAGACCAACAGTGCCTCCTGTTTGCCAAGAGGCACCTATAGAGATGGCATGGGGGGGGGGATGCCGAGGAGACTGCAGATCCGGCCTCCAAAGAGCACACAGCAACCACCCTGGGCGATGCATTCCTTGGAGGCCGGATCTGCTGCCCCTGTGGATTCTGCCACATGAAGCGTTGCCTTACCTTGCCCCACAGGTATATGCTATAAATGCAATCCATGTATCAAAGTCAGTATTCTGTTGTTGTTGCTGCTGTTGTGCTTAGATAGCCTTTTCTGCCTTGGAGAACTCGAGCAGTAGAGACTCCAGGGAACAGTTACTCATAGACGTCCCTGAAGCCACGGATCATATTGAGCCATGGCAGAGTGAGTACTTTGCATGTGTAGGGCTTGGAACAACTACAGTGGTGCCTCGGGTTAAGAACTTAATTCATTCCGGAGGTCTGTTCTCAACATGAAACTGTTCTTAACCTGAAGCACCACTTTAGCTAATGCGGCCTCCCGCTGCTTCCGCGCAGCCAGAGCACAATTTCTGTTCTCACCCTGAAGCAAAGTTCTTAACCTGAAGCACTATTTCTGGGTTAGCGGAGTCTGTAACCTGGAGCATATGTAACCCGAGGTACCACTGTACAGGTGAGTATTGGATGTAAGGAGACGATTGCAAAAATACATACGAAGGATTGCCTGTCCCATTGATGCCAGTGAAGCTATGGAGCAGAAGGATTGACTGCTGGGGGAGCAGGTGGCAGATTATTCATACCAACACTTTTACTTGAAATTCTGGAAAATAGTTTGAAGGCAGTATGAGTTTCCTGTATACCACGATCTGAATCATTTATTTCCTTAAAATACCGTATTTTTTGCTCTATAAGACTCACTTTTTCCCTCCTAAAAAGTAAGGGGAAATGTGTGTGCGTCTTATGGAGCGAATTCAGGCTGCGCAGCTATCCCAGAAGCCAGAACAGCAAGAGGGATCCCTCTTGCTGTTCTGGCTTCTGAGATTCATAATATTTTTTTTCTTGTTTTCCTCCTCCAAGAACTAGGTGCGTCTTGTGGTCTGGTGCGTCTTATAGAGCAAAAAATACGGTAATGGTTAAATTAAAAACGCCTCGGTTCCCTATTGCCCTCTTTGTTTCAAGGTGCCACCTTCCACAATTTGAATCAGACCATTTTCCTACATATCAAAATCCAAGTGTAAATTGGCAAAACTGTACGCAAGCTAGGATGCCAGATGGAGATCTTGCCCATCACAGAACCAAGAAGCAGACAGCCAGGTTTTTAAATGCAAATGGTGAAGTAAGCGTAACCTTCTGTAAGGTGAAGGGCAACTGTATTTTACAGGAATCCTTTCCAGTGCCCCCACCCACTTTTCAAATGGTGAGTCAGGAAAGCAACTAACATTCACAAAGGTATCAAGTGCCCCAATTATTTGCCCACGTGGTGGAGGAAGCTGTATCGTCACCGGGTCTTTCAATGACATTATGGAATGTGCCAACAAGTCCTGGGAAACAGATTTTGTGTATCATATTCCACATGAACTAATTGGCAAGAACAGGCTAAATGCTTCTGAAATATGAAAAGAAATGTTGTAAATAATAATAATAATGTCAGATTCAATTTTGGAGTATCTGGCGAGGGGGGCAGAGAGAAAGCTGGCTTAGTAGTACAATTGTCTGAGAAGCCATTATTTTAAGCTTATGTTGACAAAAGAGTTATATCACCTACTAACCAGAATCCAGTCTCAAAATATATTCCACTTGGAATGCTGAAAATGTATGAAAGTCTATTACCCTTCACATAATGCGAACATTGGGCAAAATATCTCAAGCAGCACTGATAGAGATCAAACAAATCTTTCCTGAAATAAGTGGTGGTTGCCTGTCAACACTGTTTTGTGGGCTCTGCCCCTTGTTTCCTTTCAAATAATTATCTTCCTCAATGATATATATATATGTAGATTCCCTGGTATTCATGTCTAAATAAACTAAGAACAAGAGTGTCATGTTTATTCCTTCTTATTTTCTTTTCCTAACTAGACAATATTTGATTTTCTACTTCCTTTGCAGCTAAAATGTTGGCTGATATTCCAGTCAAAATTATCTATATTTCATCCCCACTGACTCCTGTCCACCTCCCTGGCTTTCCTAGCTCCAAATTATCCATTGCTTACCCACCCACATCACTACTCTGTTACCAAGACAGTGCCTTCGCTCCCTGGCCTGTGGGGCAGTTTTCTTCCAGCCCGATTTCTCTCTGGTCATCAGCTTGCTTCCAGGGTCTCTTACCTTCTTTGAATGAACATATTCGTTTATTTCACGCAGAAAATAAAACCGCAACACAGAGAAAATGCTGCCCTGTTTCATTTGTGTTACAGCTCATCAGGAGTCAACGCTAAAATCTGTTTTTTAATACCAGGGCCAGTTCCTGGAATTTGTGGTGTGAGGGAAAGTGAGCATGTTTAAAGGGCATTTTCCTCACAATTAAACAGGTGCAGCTTATTCATACCTTTCCTCATCTCAGAATTAAGGTTATGGGGAACATGTCATAAATTCTACGTAGGCC
Source organism: Podarcis erhardii (assembly GCF_964252035.2). Lineage (NCBI taxonomy): Eukaryota > Metazoa > Chordata > Lepidosauria > Squamata > Lacertidae > Podarcis > Podarcis erhardii. The sequence continues at coordinate 134,227,388 of NC_138497.1, read as the reverse complement.
TGATACCCAATCCCCCCTTTTTTGGATGTATCATTTGGAAGCAAATAATCTGGTCCGTCTCCACAAAAAACTTTTCCTGGTTTTCTACTTTCCAGTAGATCCTCACAGAAGTATTTTCTGTCCTTACAGAGATTTGTCCTCATCCAACTGCCAAATTCTTCATTCTTTGCCCACACACAGGGATACATTTGTGCCAGGGCTTAGTTCAGAAAGCTCATAATATCAGTTCTAAATTGATAATATCAGTTCTAAACCTTTTTATTTATATAAAAAAATCCATTCCTGTTTCCTCCAGTTTCTGCCCTTCCTTCCTTCCTTCCTTCCTTCCTTCCTTCCTTCCTTCCTTCCTTCCTTCCTTTCTTTCTTTCTTTCTCTTTCCTCCCTTGTCACTAAAGTATCCCAGTTTTCAGGCTGTAATACTTCACATGGCAGGAACAGCCATACTTCCAAAAGCAGCATTAGTGACACCGATGAAGATGCAGCCTCCTGTCAGATGTGTGGGATATAGCCAGTCAACATGCTTAATATGCATGAAGGGGTTAAGTCCATAGAGTAAGCTGTCCTGTCAGCCTTAGCTATGTCCACTCCCCTCACCTTTGGAGGAAAGGATACCAATCTCTTTGCTCCTCCCCCCCCTTCCAACATGTGAATACTCTGCAGGTGAAGATACTGTATAGCAGCCAATCACTTAACAGCAATAGATCAAGCATTTATATCATTCGCATTCTGCAAGTACTTTGTTTAAATGAGCCATTTGTTTTCTCTGGCCTTAAGTCACTTTAGCTCTGACCAACCTAGACTGAGCAAGTGGCATGGAGGAGAAAATGGAATGTGTGCTTCTACTGTAGTCGGATCCACTTTCAAGATTGAGATTGAAACCATATTGCTTCCATTGGACACAGACTGAAAGCAGTGATTTTCTAGCAAACAAATCCTGTCTACTAAGCTGTTCCCTTTCTTCCTCCTTCCACTTCTAGCCAAGTACGTGTCTGGAAATTCTTGAGATTTCTGGTCCAAAGATTGCAAAAAAGTTTTTCGCAGATGGACTTTAGCAGTGACACTCATTGCACAACCAGCTGCGCTTACAGATACGATGTCCAGGAAGGGAGAATCTGCCCCCTAAAGGTGAGGAGATTTTGGGTTTGGAAAAAGCATTCAAAAATCTGAAGTGTAGCCAAACTTCCTCAAGCTGGACACCATTCTGGAAATCTTGTGACACCAAGTCTTTCTCATGAGACTGCTGCTATTTCCCAGTTGTAATGTCCCAGGAAACTCTCCAGATTTTTGTCCTGGATTTTGGATTAACCAGAAAAAGGCCACCTCACAGAATCCAGGCTACAGCATTTAGTCAGCAGCAGTTGTGGTTTCTGCTGCATGCTGGGATAGATTTTTATTCATGTCTGCTTAGCTGCAGCCTCTTGAGCAATCTTTAAAGTGTAAGTTTTGAATGAGAAGTCACATGCCAAGGATCTTGACCAAGCCTGACTGTGGGGTACTTCATATCTAAAGCAGGGACAACCAGGTTAGGGGGCTTTTTAAAGATAGGGGTAGCTCAGTGGGGGCAATATTTTTGTCACCCAGCTGAGTGGAAGCTTAAGGATAACATTTTAAGTTCAGCCCAAGTTCAGTCCCTTCCAACTCTACGGTTCTATGATTCTATGAATTTTCATATACCGTCCAATGATTTGTCAAACCGGAATTAAGACAGGTTGGTGGGGCAGTGCCCCTAATTGCCCTAATTGCCCTGCCTCCATGAGGCTTGGAGAGGCTTGAGTAACAGCCCAATTCTATGTATAATTACTTAGAAGTAAACCTTAATTAGGGACGCAGGTGGCGCTGTGGGTTAAAGCCTCAATGCCTAGGACTTGCCGATCGAAAGGTCGGCGGTTCGAATCCCTGTGGCGGGGTGCGCTCCCGCTGCTCGGTCCCAGCGCCTGCCAACCTAGCAGTTCGAAAGCACCTCCGGGTGCAAGTAGATAAATAGGGACCGCTTACTTGCGGGAAGGTAAACGGTGTTTCCGTGTGCTGCGCTGGCTCGCCAGATGCAGCTTTGTCACGCTGGCCACGTGACCCGGAAGTGTCTCCGGACAGCGCTGGCCCCTGGCCTCTTAAGTGAGATGAGCGCACAACCCCAGAGTCTGGCAAGACTGGCCTGTACGGGCAGGGGTACCTTTACCTTTACTTTAAACCTTAATTAGTTCAATGAACATACTCCAAAGCATGTATATAGGACTCTAGCCCAAAATCTTCTTGTGAGCCAATTGAGCTGTGAGCTGCCACCAGCACCAAAGAAAACCATCCCTGACTGATACTTGAGGAGACTTCTCATGGAAATGTTGCCCATGGCCTCTCTAGGCTGCTTGCTCTACTACTGAAGTGCATTTTGAGTTAAGAATCCTTTCCTGATGTTTATTGCAGTCCCATCTACCTGAATGAAACCTTCTACCCGTTCTCTAGAATGAGATTGTGCGGAGCAGCCGGTCAAAATTCATTTTACTCAGTTAATTCCTATTGAACAGGAGGTGGGAGCAAATCTACACTCCTGCAGAAGTGGTAGTGTGTGTCAGGAGGGGGAAAGCGCTGGGTTCTCCCTGGTTAAAGGCCAAGAGGCTGAGGGACGGCTTTCTCTCTCCCAGAGAATGCTAATGCTGCCCTTGCCTCTCCCCTTCTCCATGCCCACAAGGAAATGAGAAGGCCAGGTAGAACACTGAGAATCTTCACCCAGGAACTGCACAACGGAGAAAGCTCTTGAGCCTGGTGACCAGGGATGGTTTCCTACATGAGGCCAAAGGAATGGCACAAAGACATTCCAAGTTGGCCTAACACCCACACCTTTCGATGGGCACTGAGGGTGTGTGCCAATCATCATCATTGACAACATGGACACTGGCTGGCTGCAGGAGTTCTGGTTGCACTTAAATCAAGATGTTGAAAGTACTATTTATTTACTGGATATAATGCTAGACTTACGTTATGGTAATGCAGTGATTGAAAGGCTGATTTGTAAACTAGGACACCCCTTGCTTTGCTCTTGCCCAAGCCTTGAGGAGGTGGCTCTTGGTTTCTGCCCCCTATCAGCAACATGGGGACAATGCCTTTGTCCAACCCTGTGGGATCGCCATGTGGTTAACTTGCATGGTGCTTTGAGCATGATCAAGTGCTGCCTGTATTAATGCTAAATAGCAAAACTGATTGAACTGCAAACCAGCCAAATTGGTTCAACCAGAGGCAGCAGTAGGACAGACAAAATTACACATATGTACCACAAACAATGACAACCTCCAAGTTCCACCTGCAAGGCTCCTGAAAACTATCTTCTGGATACAGTTTAAGATATCTTGAACCTTAAATGGCAATTGGGATTGCATGATTGAGCACTCTTTGCCAGGTCATCAGAGCAAAGCAGTACTGGGTCACGTATGAACATACAATGGTGCCTCGCAAGACGAAATTAATCCGTTCCGTGAGGCTCTTCGTATAGCGGTTTTTTCGTCTTGCGAAGCAAGCCCATTGACAGCTTAGCGGATTAGCGCTATTAGCGGTTTAGCGGCTTTTAGCGATCAGCTGTTAAGCGGCTTATCAGCGGATCAGCTGATAAGTGGGTTAGCGGCTTAGGAAAAGGGGGGGAGGGGAAAAAACCCACAGGAACTCGCAAGACATTTTCGTCTTGCGAAGCAAGCTCATAGGGAAATTCATTTTGCGAAGCGCCTCCAAAACGGAAAACCCTTTCGTCTAGCGGGTTTTCCGTCTTGCAAGGCGTTCGTCTTGCGGGGCACCACTGTATTCTTTTGGCAAGGATATAACACCATCATCCAAGAAGCATACGTTTGCTGCTTTGACGTCTCCCTGCTCATTATTAGACTAATGTTCTAAAGCAGCAAAATCCGAGCAGCTCGGACTGCTATGAAGGTCATGTGAACTGGCTGCAGTTTAAAAAGTAAATAAACTAATTCAACAGAAACTGTTTTCTGACATGACTAATCGTTTGCCAATCATCTTCTACACAGTGTTTCTTGATGGTCTCGGTTTCCTTTCATTGGAAAGCTTCTGCAATAATCTAAACTTTCCAGCCAATGAGGCTAAGGCACACCTATTTCCATGGCCTCAGCTATACAAAAGCAATGCAAGACATCTTGCGTCCAGCAGCCTTGGAAACCTCTAGTGCAAACAGATTGTCATATGAATCCACTGTTGCAGCTGGGTGAACCTGAGAGGCTGACTTCAAGCCATAGGCTTCAAGAGTCCAGTCAGATTCCCTTGACTAGTGCTCCCTAAAAAAACCAAAGAGGAAGTTATTTTATAACAGTGAGGTAGCTCTCTTTGAAAAACAAGGTGCTATTACCAAGTACAGTCCAACTGTAGCTTGTCAGATTTTCCTCATTGTCAGATGCTGCAAAGGCTTAGAGCACAGCAGCCCTGTGTCCTGAATGGGCCACCCCAGGCTGGCCACAGACTCTGTCGCCTGTGAGTGATGCCATGAGCGGGTGCTGGGTGTCTGGGAGCCCCAGCCAGAAACTGGCTGAAGTTTCTGGAGCACTACAGGGAAGTGACTGGAGGCATGGCCCGTGCAAAATGGAAGATATTAAACTTTGGCTAGGAAAAAGGAGACAGGAGGGGAAATGGGATCTAAAAGGAGAGGGAAAGGCAGGACTGGAGAGAAGAAGCAGCAGAATGGGTGTGTGCAACAGAATGAGAGCAAAGCTGGCAGGAACTCAGGCAACCCACAGGAGAGGGCCACAAAGGCACCCCAGGTAGAGATTCCATGGCTAGGAGAAGGCATTGATTTATTTGTTCTTCTGGGTAGTTTTTCTGTTTGCTGGTTTGTTGTTCTGTTCTCTTGCTGCTTTTTTCTCATTTTGTAGGATTTACTTTTTTTATTTGTTGTATATTTTGTTTGTTTCCCTGAGCACCATCAAGGCTGCAGACCAATGGCTAGATAGACAGACAGACAGATAGATGATAGATAGATAGATAAAGAGAGAGAGAGAGAGAGAGAGAGAGAGAGAGAGAGAGAGATGATATAGATATTCTGAATGTATTTGGAAACTCAGAGAGGACTTTGAATTAAAATAACCAAAGAGCAGGAAAGATGCCAGGCAACCCAGTGAGAAATTAAGACATAGCAGCCTGCTTGGACTTACATCCTTCTGCGTAAACATTTCAGCTTCTCCAAGACCTAATTAACACAGCTAGTTTCCCTCATCCATGGGATGTGAAAGAGACACAATTTCTAGATTGCAATTTGGACTTCTTTTACAAAATTACTTCAGCAGCCATTAATTTGGGCTTTTGGGATTTGGGGCCACGCTTCACCATTATATTTGGACGAGAGGAAGGTCAGCAAAACATGTGTCGTGAATTAAGCATTCCCTTTCATGGCGTATCTACCATTATTAAAAGCTTTAAATAATGTAATCATTGCAAATGCAGTAGTTCTGATTTTTTTAAAAAATGAAATCAATATGCAGTGTATAAGAGATCCCAACTTCTATGCTTGCACTATGATTCAATAGATAGGCACCAAAGTAGGTGAAGTGTCCTTATCATCTTAATAAAATAAAATAAAAATATTAAAAGCTTTCTTTGTTTAAAGTAATTCATCCAAATATTTCAGCATACTTGATTATGATGATGATTAAAATTGTGGGGAGTTCTGTTTAAGTCAGGCCTTGTCATTAAAAGGAGACAATGATATAACTATGCAGCTCATTGCAGCTGGAAATTCTGGTTCTGAGCATTGACAAAATACACTTGACTTTGCACAGTGAAGGCTGAAAGTGAGTTTGCCAGGAGGGGGAGAAGAGTGCGGGGGGGGGGAATGAAAGAATTTTTAAAAATACTTTTGATTTTGATGTTGCAGCGTGCTGAGGAGGGAGAGTTGGTTCAGGATAAAATATCCAGTGTAGTGACCTGCAGGTGTTATAGGACCGGATCTTGCTGGGAAACTGAGGGTGAGACAGGAGAAATAGCTGAAAAAGGATCAGTCTACTTAGGTCTCAGGGACGCGGGCGGTGCTGTGGGTTAAACCACAGAGCCTAGGACTTGCCAATCAGAAGGCTGGTGGTTTGAATCCCTGCAACAGTTCGAATCCTGTTGTTCGGTCTCAGCTCCTGCCAACCTAGTAGTTCAAAAGCACGTCAAAGTGCAAGTAGATAAATAGGTACCACTCCGGCGGGAAGGTAAACGGTGTTTCCGTGCGCTGCTCTGGTTCGCCAGAAGCGGCTTAGTCATGCTGGCCACATGACCCGGAAGCTGTACGCCGGCTCCCTCGGCCAATATGAGCACCGCAACCCCTGAGTCATCCCCGACTGGACCTAATGGTCAGGGGTCCCTTTACCTTTACCTTTACTTAGGCCTCTAACTCGTCTGGAGGGGAGAGACTCCTCTGAGGATTAAGAGACTCCCAAAAGCTAGTTACCTCCTGTTACCTCAGGAGGTGGATTTGTTTAAGGGGTGGGTACCTGAAGGTACCTGAAGTGCCGCCTCAGAAAGGAACGAAACCTCTGTGAAACGAATTCAGCAAACTAGCTTATTAATTCTGAAGTAACCTAAGTTTCTCCACTTGTATTATAATACCTTGTTTTAAAATAAATCTTTATTGTTCTTTTTAAAACATCCGCTTGAGACTCCAGCTTATTGGTTATCCCCCACACCACAGCCCCCCACAGGATACTCTGGGATAGTTAGCATTTGTTTTAAGTGAGGTGGGGGCAATATATGTAAGAGAGAGTGGGCAAGTTGGCGCAAGCGGTAACTGAGACGTCGGCCCCGTCAGCCCCCCCCCCAAAAGAGCCACATTCTAAAAAGGTGTTGGATGGCAATAAGATCAACCAAAGGCCTGGTTAAACAGGAATGTTTTTGCCTGGCGCCTAAAGGTGTATAGTTGAGGCACCTAACCATAAGCCTGCATTTTTATCAAAGCTTCTATATATTTCAATCAAGGCTTGTATTTAAAAATGAGCTTAAAACGGATTTTCAAATGTTTCATGCCAGGCAGAGAAAACCTTGGCCATTCTCCTAAGACAAGAGGGCCCCATTGATTTATAGTAGAAAAACAATTCTCAAAGTCATAAAAAGGGAGAATTACATATGCTGCCCCAAGGCTGAAAAAACACCATTAGGAATGGGGTAAGATAATACTAATGTGCCTCCCAGTAAAATGAGCCAGATCTTCTTTCTAAGGTTGAAAGGCCAGGAGCAAATGGAAAGAAAAACATTTAGCTAGAAGAAAGAGAGCATTTTTGGGGAAGTCTTTTTCTAAAGCCATTCTTTCTTAAACTGAAGAGGCTTCTTTTAAAAGCTGTTTTACTGAGTTTCTTCCTTTTTACTTTGAAAAGCTTTATTCTTTTAAGAGGCTACCTATGATAAATGTATGAAATATATTAGCTTAAATATATTGGCTTAAATGTAATTATGCAAAGGATTTAAGGAATGCTAGATTCTTATTTCATATGGTTGTAAGAGTTGTATTTATCCTGAAATTAAGTCAGCCACCAGCCCCCCCCCCCCCCTGCCAGACAGAAGACGCCATCCAAGCAGTCTTGATATATAGTTGTCAGGCATTTTGTTTAGAAACATTAAATGAAGGAAATCTTTCAATGTTGATGTGAAACTCAAGATCCTTGACATCTGTTGAACATAAAAATGTAAGATTAAACATTTGTTTTAGAAGGCAATAGGGCAAGAAGGGCAAGAGGTGAGCTGGTAATTAAGATTCCATGTAAGATATATTATTACTTATATGTCATATATATAGCTCTTTGTCTCCCTTATAAGGGCAAGGAAGTGGGTGTATCTTTTGTGGGTGTATTTTTTGTGATTGGTTCTAGCAAACAGCCAATAGGAATTTCAACCAGGCTGATTGGACAGAGGCAGCCACAGGAGGAGCAAAGGGGGCTGGATTAAGGGAATATAAGTGCTGGCCAGAATGGCAGGAGGCCAGGCCAGAGCTTGGTAACCATGTACCACTGTGCCTCTTATTTATTTGTCTGACAAATAAATTACTATTTTAATTTCTCTATTGCTGCGTTGAATATTTCATTCCAGCTAAGCGTTAACCACAAGCAGGGTGCTACATTTTATGGTGCCCTGTGACTCGGATAAGTGGTCTGCTGGAACGCAGCCCCTTCGCCCTACTGGGCAGGGTACAAGAGAGAGGACAACTGCTTACCCAAAGCGCGCACTGGTAAATTTTTCCAGGGGGAACGCAGAATACTCGTCTGTCTGATACCCTGCTCACTGGCGGCGACGGACCGGGGGAAACAGGGAACCAACCAAGGGTAAGTGCACAAAGGGATTTTTGGCCCTCCAATTAATTAGGAGGAAGAGAAGTCTTGATCAAACTTCTGCGTCTCAGTAAGGGGAAACTGAGTACGCTAGGTGGTTGGGTACATCAGATGGTGGTCTGGTGGAGGAAAAGGGAAGGATTGGGAGGTAGAGTGTGGTGAAGTATCCAACGCATTGTATGTGTGAGAAAGTACAGAGCAATCTGTAGCTGACCTGAGTGTGGAGTGGGCAGTACTTCGGTTCCTAGTGAGGCGACTCCATCTAGGCAAGGAAACCCACAAAGCGCGTCTGTGAGTGACTGAGTGGATACTTCACAGGGCCATACAATGGGAGTTGGGGGTTCAAAGGGGGAAAATACACCTCTTGAGTGTATGTTAAATAATTTTAAGAAAGCCTTCTCAGGGGCATATGGAGTCAAAATGACGCCAGAGCGCTTGAGAACGTTATGTGAACTAGAATGGCCAAAACAAAATACTGGATGGCCATCTCAGGGAACTTTTGATATAAATTTAGTGAGCAAACTTTGGACTGATATCGCCAAAGAAACTGGAGGGTGCCCAGAACAATTTCCATATATAGATTCCTGGCTGAGCACATTAAATAAAAATCCTCCATGGATAAGGGAATGCAAAGTCAAACGATGCAAATTATTGGCTGTAAAAGCCGAAGCTAGGAAAGGAATCTTGCCAAATAAACTCAAACCCATTTTTGAGGGGCCAGAGGAAGAGGTGCTTCCACCTCCACCCTATGCTCCACATCGAAGGGAGCTTAATCCAAACACTCCACCAGTTGTAACCCCAAGGCAAGAAACTGGAATGAATAATGGGAGTGGAGTCACAGAGTTTGATTCCTTGATAGATTATGATAAATATCTTCAGGAGGCATTGGAGTCCTATAATAAAGCCCAAGCAGAAGTGGTTATTCCACCTGTGACTCCTAATAGACCTCCATCTACAGTCTCCTTTAGTGGAACAACTGATTGCCCACCCCAAACCCCTGTACATCCAAGTCCCAGAGAAATGTTACAGAAGTTACAGGGAGACCTTGCTCGGTCAGCAAGCAATACAGCCAGGCGTATAAAGCTGCTAAAAGAACGCCTTGCGACAGATACCATCCCCTATGATTTGAGGCCCCTAGAGCAAAATGAAGAGAAAGATCACGTAGTAGCCCCTCTTAGAAGAGTATTTGATGCACTTGAGGAGCCTGCGCTGGTTAATGGGCAACCCGGACCACGGCCACCTCGAACTTCGACCCTGCAATATATTCCATTCACAACTACAGATCTGATGAATTGGAAAACACACACCCCATCTTTTGCAGAAAAACCTCAGGCTATGATGGACTTGGTGACTTCAATAATAAATACTCATAGTCCTACTTGGACAGATTGCCGCCAGCTCCTGAATACTCTGTTCACCACTGAGGAAAGGAGAGACATAATTGAAAAGGCACAGATATATTTGCGTGAGCAGGCCAGAGGGGGAAATATTTATAATATTAACCGTCATCTCCAAGATAACTTTCCCTTGGAAGATCCTAATTGGGATCCAAACAATGTAATTCACCTGGCCAGACTCACCACCTACCGCCAGACACTTGTGCAAGGTATCCGCAGGGCATGCCAGAAGCCCACTAATATGTCTAAAGTCTCAGAAGTAGAACAAAAACCAAATGAGAGTCCGGGAGACTTTTTAGAGAGGCTGCAAGAAGCCTATCGTATATGGACTCCTTTTGACCCTGAAGCCCCTGAAAACAGTAGAATGATTACTGCTACATTTGTGGCCCAGTGCGCTTCTGACATTCGTAAGAAAATTCAGAAATCAGAAGGATGGGAAGGGATGCTGATGAGCCAAATTATGGCCATTGCACGCCAAGTTTATCGGAATAGGGATGAGGCTGAGAAGCAAGAGAAGAAGAAGTGGCAGAAGGAAAAGATGGTAATGCTAGCCACAGCAGTGAAGCAAGACCACCGCCCCTTAAATGGAGGGCGAGGGCGAGGAAGGAATCCACCACTGGGAAGGAATCAATGTGCAAATTGCAAGAAGGAGGGTCACTGGAAGCGGGAGTGTCCTGAACCCCTGAGGTTGGAAGAAGTACGCCCAGGCCCAGGCCCAGGCCCAGGCCCAGGCTCCAGCCCAAGAAACCAGGGACGGGGACGGGGAATGATCCGAGATGGAAGATATCAGAGACCAGGACAGGGACGGAGTAGAGACAATTTCATTGGACTGGCAGAAGAGGATTTTACTCAAGACTAGGAACGACCGGACTCCATAAAGTTAGGCTTCCAGGAGCCCACGGTCACGATTCAATTAGGAAGCCATTTAATAGATTTTATGATTGATACTGGGGCTGAATACTCAGTACTCCCAGAACTATTGCAGAAAAAGGCATCCAAAAGTGTAATCATTAAAAGTGCCACTGGACAGTCAGCTAAGAGGTCTTTCCTCCAACCTTTGGAATGCCAGATTGGGGGACATCGTTTAACCCATCAGTTTTTGTATATACCTGAGTGTCCAATACCTCTCTTAGGCAGAGATATGCTGTCCAAATTGCAGGCCCAAATCACTTTCACTCCTCAAGGTCCAGAAATGAAACTGCCATCAAAAGCAGCAGGAATAATTACCCTCTCAGTACCTAAGGAACAATCATGGCGCCTAATGTCAGCCTTGCAAGTCCAACCCACATTGGATACAGAATTAAACAAGCTCCTCCGAACTCTACAGGTGCCACCAGGAGTATGGGCCGAAAATAGCCCACCAGGAATGGCTAAGAATATAGCTCCAATTGTAGTAACCCTAAAACCTATGGCTACCCCTGTATCTGTAAAGCAATATCCCTTACCCCGGCGAGCAGCGGAGGGCATCCAGAAACATTTGGACCGCCTATTAAAATATGGTCTGCTTAAGCCTTGCCAATCAGAATGGAACACACCCCTTTTGCCTGTTCGAAAACCTGGGACAGATGAATACAGGCCAGTGCAGGACTTGAGGCTCGTAAACCAGGCTATCGAGACCTTGCACCCAAATGTACCAAACCCATATACCTTGCTGAGTTTGATCCCACCAGAAGCAACATTTTTTACTGTATTGGACTTGAAAGATGCATTCTTCTGTTGCCGGCTGGCACCACAGAGCCAACCTATATTTGCCTTCCAGTGGGAAGACCCTTTGACAGGAACAAAAGGCCAGCTAACCTGGACAAGATTGCCCCAAGGATTCAAAAATTCCCCAACTTTATTTGGCACTGCCTTGGCGAGGGATCTAACAAGTTACCCCTCAATACCGGGAGAAAAGGTGGTTCTGCAATATGTGGATGATCTTATACTAGCTGCAAAGGATTTTGATACCTGTAAAGAAGGGACAGAGGAACTGCTCCACTTGCTCTGGGAAGCTGGCTACCGAGTTTCCCAGAAAAAGGCACAGTTATGTTTAGAAAAGGTCAAATATTTGGGCTTTGACATCTCACACCAACAACGAGCATTGAGACCAGAGAGGAAAGAAGCTATTTGCCTTATCAAGGAACCTACCACAAGAAAACAACTTAGGGGATTCCTGGGAACAGCAGGGTTTTGTAGACTATGGATACCTGATTTCAGTAGTCTGGCCAAGCCCTTACATGAAAGCACTCGAGGTGCAGAAAAGGACCCATTCGTATGGGGACCTGAGCAGAAACAAGCCTTTTTAGTTATCAAACAACGACTTATGGAGGCACCAGCCCTTGGATTGCCTAATTCGGAAAAACCCTTTCAGCTGTATGTACATGAACAGAATGGGATTGCAGCGGCAGTCCTGACCCAGAGATTAGGAAGTTGGAACCGTCCAGTAGCTTATTTGTCTAAACAATTGGACTCAGTAGCAAAAGGATGGCCTCCATGCCTAAGGGCAGTAGCGGCCACTGCGAGCCTTGTCAAAGAAGCTGATAAATTTACCTTTGGCCAGACGATGTATGTGAATGTACCTCATGCTGTTCTGACACTCATGGAATATAAGGGTAGTTATTGGCTAACGAACCCAAGGATGGCTAGATACCAAGGCCTATTGTGTGAAAATCCCAGGATTCATCTACGAGTAGTGAATATGCTCAATCCAGCGACTTTGCTGCCCCTACCAGAGGTAGATGATGAGGAATCACATGATTGTCTCCAAGTAATGGATGAAGTTTATTCCAGTAGACCTGATCTGAAAGATGAGCCATTGAAAAATCCAGATGTTGTATATTATACGGATGGTAGCAGTTACCTGCATGAAGGTGCCAGACGAGCAGGATATGCTGTGGTCACCAATGAGGAAGTTGTGGAAGCTGAGGCTTTGCCTGCTGGCACCTCAGCACAAAAGGCTGAACTTATAGGTTTAACTAGAGCTCTGCAATTGGCAGCCGGATGTAAGGCAAACATCTATACTGATTCAAAATATGCCTTCTTAACCCTGCATGCACATGGAGCTCTATGGAAAGAAAGAGGTCTAATCGGAGCCCACGGGAAGGCTTTGAAATATGGACCTGAAGTAGAAATCCTGTTAGAAGCAGTATGGGCTCCAGAACAGATTGCTGTAATGCACTGCAAAGGTCATGGACGAGGAAGGGATCCAATAACCAGAGGAAATCATGCTGCTGACAAAGCAGCCCGAGAGGCAGCCCAAAAGCCTGTGGGAGGATTTATAGCAGCCCTCATACCAGAGGTAGTTCCAGAAGATGTTAAACCTCACTATACCCCAGAAGAGAGGAAGTGGGCTGAACAGGAAGGAGCAGTTGTGAAGGACGGTTGGATGATCCTGCCGGACAATAGGATTTATGTACCTCATCATCTAGCAGGCACAATTGTAAGAAATTATCATGAATCTACTCACCTTGGCGGTACTGCAACTAGAGAGAGTCTCAGTCGGAAGTTGTATATTATTAATCTATCACAATTAGCAACTTGCATTTCACAGAAATGTGTTCTTTGTGCTAAAAACAATCCCAGGCAGGGACCGGTACAACCTCCTGGAATTCAGCATGTGGGATACGTCCCCATGGAAAGCCTAATTGTGGACTTCACAGAGCTGGTCCCTTCTAAGGGATTCAAGTATCTCCTTGTGTTTGTAGATACTCTTACCGGATGGGTTGAAGCTTTTCCCACCCGAACTGAAAAGGCACGAGAGGTAACTAAAAGACTCCTCACTGAATTGATCCCAAGGTTTGGATTACCTAGATGCATTGGAAGTGATAATGGGCCAGCGTTCATTGATCAAGTAGTACAAGATGTATGTCGAGTCCTACAAGTAAAATGGAGACTGCATACAGCATATAGGCCTCAGAGTTCAGGGAAAACTGAAAGAATGAATCGGACTCTGAAAACCCAATTGGCAAAATTAACCCAGGAAACGGGATTGGGATGGGTAGATGTGTTACCCATAACACTGTTTCGTGTTCGGTGTGCACCCACAAAAAGACTTAAGTTGTCACCTTTTGAGCTCCTGTATGGGAGACCGCCCTCCTTTGTTCAGGATATTCCAGCTGACCTTAAACAAATAGGAGATCATGTGACACAGGGACAAGTGCAATCTCTCTCCCGTGTTTTTGTTTCTCTTAACAGGTGGGCCCTCGAGCGCACGCCGTGCAGCATTGCCGAGCCGATTCATCAGTTCCAGGCTGGCGATAGCGTATGGGTGAAAGAGTGGAAACGTGATCCACTTGCACCTAAGTGGCGTGGACCTTACACCGTCTTGCTCTCTACTCCAACAGCGGTGAAGGTAGCTGAGGTGACCCCCTGGATTCATCACTCTCGTTTGAAGAAGTCTGAAGGCAGTTGGACGTGCAAAGGTGACCCCTCTAATCCTTTAAAACTAACTCTCTCCAAAAACCCCTGTATCTAGCCCTACCGGGAACGGGCTAGGTCACGGGCAACATTTGACGACCGGCCTGCTGCAGCCACAACCTGGAAGCTGGTTGACCTGCGCACGCCTGAAGCTTGAGGAGCGTCTGAACCAGCGACTGTGAACGGAAAGATTCTCTAATACAATTGATTGACTGCCCCCCTTGTGGAACAATTATCAGAGATATTACTCATTGGGGATCCTCGGGATATATGTTTTGGTCTTGGTGGTTCCCCATTTCTGTCACTGGGGGAATTATATTGGGGCTAATAATTATTTGCTATCACAATAAGGTAATCTTTTGTGGAAGGAATGCATATACTAGACATCAACATGATTTTATTATTAATCCTGATCCCTTGGGAAGGGGAAGGGTCCTTGAATCTGACCAAATTGGCTAAATATGGATTCAGCCATGACCACAATATGTGGGTAGGTTTAGCTGAAATGGTAGCTAATGTTGCAAATAGGACCAATTGCCTTGTTTGCTCTCTTGGGCCAGATGATTCAGAGGGAGGTATGCCCTTATTACCGATACCATTAGATGCTATTGGTATGGTAAGCGAAATGCCACACCAAACTGAAATACAGAATTTCCCCGGATGGAACTCAACTAAACCATTACGAGTTATACCTGTACAAGGGGAATTCTGTGTACATAAATCATCAGATGCAGCTGATTCTCCCATGATAGGCTCTTCTCATTGTCACTATACTTGGGATTATAAGAAGAATAGTCATACCTGGGCACACGGTACTACCTATCGAACTCGGAATACCTTGCCCTGTGCACCTCCTTTTATTCACGCATGGAAAGTGGTGTGGAACATAACTGTGACAGAAAAAGGCAATCTAACATACTGCACTGTGAACTCTCTACCCCTTTTGGTATTTCGCCTTCTGTATTCCCCGTACCAAAAACCTCAGACCCGATGGTTGTGGTGGATATGTGGAGAATGGGCATACAAGAAACTCCCTTCCAAATGGAGTGGGACTTGTTTCTTGGGTTGGGTATTACCACCAATGTGGATTATGCCCACTAGTTCGGCCAGGCGAACACGAAGGAATGCTGATATTTCTCATATAGCAGGAGGAAGTACCCAAAGTTGGAGCGGTACTGATGATTGGCCACCAGAGCGCATTATAGCCTATTATGATCCTGCCTCCTGGAATCCTGGTGAGCTCATACAAGGGGCACGGGATCCTATTTATAATCTAAACAGAATAATTCGATTGCAAGCAGTAGTGGAACTTGTAACCAATGCAACGGCCCAGAGTTTGAGACTTATTGCACAACAGTTGGATGAAAGTAGAGCCGCCATTTTGCAGCTGAAAATGGGAATGGATTATGTACTTGCCAGGCAAGGGGGCCTATGTGGAGTCTTGAACTTGACAGGGAATGCCTGTTGCTTTAACATTTCTGATAATGGTGAGGCAATCCGTGTGTTGGCCACAAAGATGGAGAATATAGCACATGTCCCAGTACAAACATGGGAAGGATGGGATATGGGATGGCTCACCAATTGGTTACCTAATGTCACAGGACTCAAAGGGATACTATTGTCTTGCTTGTTTTTCTTGACAGTAGTAGTATTGGTTTTATGTATGATGCCATGTATCATTTCATGTTTTAGAAGTACAATTAGCAAGATGGTTTCAAATGAAACTCTACCTCATATCATGGCCCTATACAGAGCTTTACCTCAGGAATATGATGAAGGTCAAGCTATCAAGGACACTTGGGATGAAGGTCCTTGAGCTTGAAAGGGAATGAGGCACCTAACCATAAGCCTGCATTTTTATCAAAGCTTCTATATATTTCAATCAAGGCTTGTATTTAAAAATGAGCTTAAAACGGATTTTCAAATGTTTCATGCCAGGCAGAGAAAACCTTGGCCATTCTCCTAAGACAAGAGGGCCCCATTGATTTATAGTAGAAAAACAATTCTCAAAGTCATAAAAAGGGAGAATTACATATGCTGCCCCAAGGCTGAAAAAACACCATTAGGAATGGGGTAAGATAATACTAATGTGCCTCCCAGTAAAATGAGCCAGATCTTCTTTCTAAGGTTGAAAGGCCAGGAGCAAATGGAAAGAAAAACATTTAGCTAGAAGAAAGAGAGCATTTTTGGGGAAGTCTTTTTCTAAAGCCATTCTTTCTTAAACTGAAGAGGCTTCTTTTAAAAGCTGTTTTACTGAGTTTCTTCCTTTTTACTTTGAAAAGCTTTATTCTTTTAAGAGGCTACCTATGATAAATGTATGAAATATATTAGCTTAAATATATTGGCTTAAATGTAATTATGCAAAGGATTTAAGGAATGCTAGATTCTTATTTCATATGGTTGTAAGAGTTGTATTTATCCTGAAATTAAGTCAGCCACCAGCCCCCCCCCCCTGCCAGACAGAAGACGCCATCCAAGCAGTCTTGATATATAGTTGTCAGGCATTTTGTTTAGAAACATTAAATGAAGGAAATCTTTCAATGTTGATGTGAAACTCAAGATCCTTGACATCTGTTGAACATAAAAATGTAAGATTAAACATTTGTTTTAGAAGGCAATAGGGCAAGAAGGGCAAGAGGTGAGCTGGTAATTAAGATTCCATGTAAGATATATTATTACTTATATGTCATATATATAGCTCTTTGTCTCCCTTATAAGGGCAAGGAAGTGGGTGTATCTTTTGTGGGTGTATTTTTTGTGATTGGTTCTAGCAAACAGCCAATAGGAATTTCAACCAGGCTGATTGGACAGAGGCAGCCACAGGAGGAGCAAAGGGGGCTGGATTAAGGGAATATAAGTGCTGGCCAGAATGGCAGGAGGCCAGGCCAGAGCTTGGTAACCATGTACCACTGTGCCTCTTATTTATTTGTCTGACAAATAAATTACTATTTTAATTTCTCTATTGCTGCGTTGAATATTTCATTCCAGCTAAGCGTTAACCACAAGCAGGGTGCTACATAGTGAAGGCACCTGGCAAACTTCCTTGGGGAGAGCATTGCACAGAAGGGGAGCCACTGCAGAGAAGGCCCTGTTCTCATGTTGCCACCCTCCGGACCTCTTGAGGAAGAGATAGCACATGAAGGAGGGCCTCAGAAGATCATCTGAGTGTCTGAGTAGGTTCATATGGGAAGAGGCGGTCCTTGAGGTATTGTGGTCCTGAGCCATTTAAGGCTTTATAGGTCAAAACCAGCACTTTGAATTGGGCCCAGAAACTAATCGGTAGCCAGTACAGTTGGACCAGGATTGGTATAATATGCTCAAACTGTCTTGTGAGCAACCTGGCCGCTGAATTCTACACCAGCTGAAGTTTCTGAACTGTCTTCAGAGGCAGCCCTACGTATAACACATTGCAGTAATCTAACCTTGAGGTTATCAGAGCATAGGCAGAAGTAGTCAGGCTATCCTTTTCCAGATAGGGGTGTAGCTGGGCCACCTGCTGAAGCTGATGGAAGGCATTCCGGGCCACTGCGGCCACCTGAGCCTCAAGCGACAACAAAGGATCCAGGCTATGAACCTGCTCCTTCAAAGGAAGTGTAACCCCACCAAGACCAGGCAACCTACCAGCCATCTGGTCTAGGGAACCCCACCCCCCACTAACAGTGCCTCAGTATCTCTCTTTTTAAAAACTATTTTTAATTAATTTTTACAATACAGTGGTACCTCAGGTTACATATGCTTCAGGTTACATACGCTTCCACTAACCCAGAAATAGTACCTCGGGTTAAGAACTTTGCTTCAGGATGAGAACAGAAATCGCGCGGCAGCGGCGTGTCAGCAGCGGGAGGCCCCATTAGCTAAAGTGGTACCTCAGGTTAAGAACAGTTTCAGGTTAAGTACAGACCTCTGGAACGAATTAAGTATGTAACCAGAGGTACCACTGTAACAGAAAATAAAAATATCCCATCACAACTGCCCAATGTATTATTATTATTATTATTATTATTATTATTATTATTATTTCATCATCATCATCATCACCAAGAAGGTTCACATAATGCCAAATTCTGCCTTCCTGTACCTTAAGTCCATTAGTTCTAGTTTTGCCCCTAGGGCAGCAGAGAGCATACTCTTCTGTGTGACAGCCCTGATATTATTTCAAGAGTGCTATCGTGTCCCTCCTTTTGTCAAGTTCCTCCTAAGACTTTCTATACTACTGAGCATCTTCATCGCCCTCCTTTGAACCTGTCCCAATTTGTCTAGATCAGCCTTTATCAACTTTGGTTCCCCAGATGCTGTTGGACTACAACTCCCATCATCCCTGACCACTGGTGCTGCTAGCCAGGGATGGTTGAGAAAGTCTGGTCTAGCTCTTTTATAAAGTGCAGGGCATGGAAGCAGCTGAGTTCTAACTAGTGTGGAATAATTACAATGGAGGCTGGTTCATTAGGACAAGTGGGGCTCTGTCCCACCAACCTCAGTCTGACCTCTGAAAGCCCCCACTTGTCTGCTGTCTTTCTTGCAGCCAGTTCAGGGGTTTCCTTCGCCATGAAATCATATTTTTCATGTACTTGCCCTCTGTTCCAGAAGAAAGAGGCCAGCAAAGTCTGGCTCTGGAGCACAGCAAGATATAGCAAGGTCAGACATATCCTAAGGGCCCACTGCTCTAAAAACATGACTCTTCTCCCTGTGCACAGAACAGCCAATGACCCGGATCACATGCGAGCAATTCTTATTATTTTGTACAGCCTGCCTCTTCTAGGTTAAGGCAGCCTGGAAGCCTCCAATTACCTGGAGCCAGTATACTGTCAGCATACATCTGCCTGTATTTTAAGTTAGATTGAATTGAAGAGACTCAGACTTCCTTTCTTTGCTTAGCAAGGTTCATGTGATAGTATTTGAGAACCCCTGCCCTAGACATGAGCTAAGAGGGACCTTTGCGCACACAAGCTGTGTCAGAGAGGCAGCCCATTGTTTTGGAAAGGCTCCATGGAACCCTGCCTGGAACATGCTCCGTTAGACGTTGCCAGATGACCAGGACCATGTCCTAGTAAAAATGACTAGACAGAAGAGCTGACAAGAGGTCTTTCAAAATATATGGGGCTGTTGTCTGGGAATTTGACTCCAGGGAACTGTTTAATATTTTGTCTTAGAGCACCCTTGGATTTGTTCATCAGCATGAGATGTTTCATCCTTGATAACCTCATAAGGAGCAATCTATTCCTCAAGCCACTTAGATGGGAGAAGATGATCCCATAGCACACATTTGTGCCAATGTGAGCAGAATAGCTTCAAACCAACTCCACAAAATGAATATGTTTGTGAACTGCAGCTCTGCGTGCGTTACAGTCAATGTGCATAGTACTTTATCTCTTCTACTTTGTCAAAGTGTTTAATAAGGGAGAGATCATTTGTGGAATTCGTATTCATGGAGAGCAGAATGGTTCTGCAAAACGGTCATGATCTTGCCTGAATGGTTGATTAGCCCATGCTAGCCAACTCTTCATGCATGGAATGCCTCTCACACTCTTCAAATTTCAGTCACCAATGATGGAGACCAGCTTACTTATCCAACTCGATAATCACTGCTTTTGTGAAGTGATTGGTGGAATCCGATGAAATAAGTGTAATGAGAATATAGGGTTATGATGTATAGGGTTACAGAAAATGTTCTTTTAAAAAAAGCAAACAAAAAACAACTTAATCCAGAGGATTGGAGAAGATCAGTCTACATTCCAGTCCCAAAGAAGGGCAGTACCAAAGAATGCTCCAACTACTGCACAATTGCGCTCATTTCACACGCTAGCAAGGTTATGCTTAGAATTCTACAAGGCAGGCTTAAGCAGTATGCGGACTGAGAACTCCCAGAAGTGCAAGCTGGATTTCGAAGAGGCAGAGGAACCAGAGACCAAATTGCAAGCATGCGCTGGATTATGGAGAAAGCTAGAGAGTTCCAGAAAAACATCTACTTCTGCTTCATTGACTACGCAAAAGCCGGCTTTGACTGTGTCGACCACAGCAAACTATGGCAAGTTCTTAAAGAAATGGGAGTGCCTGATCACCTCATCTGTCTCCTGAGAAATCTCTATGTGGTATAAGAAGCTACAGTTAGAAGCGGATATGGAACAACTGAGGGGAAGCAAACCCAGTTCACCAGATTATGAGTCCACCATTCGTAACCGCTACACTATGCTGGCTCTCTCTACTATTAATGTTAATTGAAATAATAATAGCTGTTGTGTATTGAGTCAAAGGATTTTATATCTGTATTATTATTGTCTGTATTTGCATTAGGGTAAAGTAACTGCCTTTTGGTGCCAGAGGGTACAGCTACTATTGGTTCATTTAAGCTGCTGTATTTGGATCCTCTGTCTTATTGTTTGCCTCCAAAAGGCAGGACTGTGATTGCCTGATATTGTTCCCTCCAAAATGTATCCTTTCTAGCTAGTTCCCTGTACCTATAAATGTAGCTCTCCCCTCCTCAAGTCTTAGTCTTGTTGCGTTAATAAAGAAGTGTTACTAGAGAACTGTCTCCAGCATATTATGTCAAGAGAGCTGAAATCACAAACCCCACGTCACAACAATAGCTGTAATAGCATTAACAAGTGAGGCCCTGATACAAAGTGTTGCCATTTGGAGTGCAAAGTTCCTGCTACTCCATTACAGTCACCTCAAGGCCTTCTCTCCGGCCCTGCAACAGTCAGGCCATAGTTGCATACCCTCCAACATTTCTCCAATGAAAATAGGGACATCCTAAGGAAAAGAGGGACAGCTTCTCTAAATTAGGGATGTCCCTGAAAAATAGGAACACTTGGAGGGTCTGTATTTATTGCATGCATTACTTTTGCTGGTTATAATGCTAGTGCTTTATCCTTCCTTCCTTCCTTCCTTCCTTCCTTCCTTCCTTCCTTCCTTCCTTCCTTCCTTCCTTCCTTTCTTTTAGATTATATCTGCTCTTAATTCCCCCGAATCATTTTTATTTGGTTTTACAAATACAAAATTATAAGAATCTAATATGCAGAGATTCCTCCAAATCTTGAGACTTCCTCCCACCCCCTCCATGGGTTCCCATTTTAAACATTTACAACTGCATATTTTTCCATATGTCAATCAAATATTGTCTGTGGTATTTGTTACACTGCAAGTGGAATCAAAATCCTGCCAAAGTTTCCATCTGCTGACAGTGCTCTCAATGCTTTATATTGCATTTCTAACATTTCCTTTTATACTGCATTACTTGTTGTGTTACACACCTGTGGCTTTTTCACTGATATACCTCCATGCCACACTAAATTTTAAACAGTGGGAAAGAGCTGTGTGTTGGTATAATGCCCCAAATTTTGTCATGTGTGCAATGTTGGCATGATCACAATAAACATGGGGGGAATTGCAATGCAAAACTCCTGTGGTTTTCAAAGTTAATCCCCCCACCCCGGCAATAAGTGCTAAACTTCCACTAGATTCCACTTAATTTCTATTAAGTAGCTTTTACATTGCGTGAAAGATGTGTGAAAATTAACAGGTAAGAAAACAATGAGAAGCCAGGAGAACATCTGACCGCAGCCAATCAGTCTAGGCATGGAAAGGTCAGTATCAGTTTTCATGGTTACTCATTTTTCCAAGCTTAAATTCAGTTCTCCACATTTCTGCAGAAAAAGTGGTTTATTTATTTGTTAAAATTCCTGTGAAGATTTATTTCTCCTAATAAATTTCTCCTAATAAACTACATATTTGTACACATTTTGCAAACAATTCACCCCATATAGTGCATTTTACTATGTTATTTTCACCAATACATTACTTATTATGCACACTTTCCCCTAATATATGCATTTTTGTAAACACTGGTTAGTTGTTGAACAGCATTACAAAATTCCGCTAAGTGTGAATTTCAAGATATGGCTTATGTTTCAGTTCTCCTATTGTTTCAGAAAGTGAGAATTGGATAGAGATTTGCCTTTAAATAAGAACTGGATTGAATTCATTCCCCATCCCTACATCATTCCTTATTGGCCCTATTTTGAAGTGTGTGTTTTGCAAGTGGAAGGCAGGAATGGGTGTGATGGACACATCTGTACCCCATCCTAACTGCCTCAAATTGTTTAGTTGCTCCATGGACAACTCTACCTTGTGGCATTCAAAAACATCTGCTTGGTGTGAACCAAGTGTCCAATCCAGACAATCAGAAGTATTATCCATGGTCCTATCTGAGTGTTTTTCACTCCTGTGCAGAATGACCCAGAAGCAAGAAACAGGGCCGTGCTAAAGTGGGTAGGGTGTTGGTGTCAGCATCACCCTTGAGCCAGTGTCACCAACTGGACTCATGCACTTCAACCCCGACTGGGCTAGGCGAGCTGGGTAGCACTTCCAGAGACCACCAGGTCAAAGTGCTGTGGACTCACAGCTTAGAGTTGTGAGCACCGGATTCACTTCCACAATACAGTCGTCGCACAGCAGAGTATAGCAGAGTCTGGCAGTGTATAAACAACTCGGAGAGCAGCTCTGTAGAATATCTTCTTTTATTCTATAACTACAACTATAATACAAAACTATATACAGAGCTAAATAGGTCTAAGCATAAATGAATGCTGCACTGAGTGTCTGCAGCTGCTCTTAGCAGCAACCTTATCTCTACACACGATCTCTAACACTCTCTCTCTCTCCGACACACTAACTGACTGACTTGGTGCTGGAGCTGAATAAGTAGAAAGCAAAACACTGCTCCTCCTCTCTGGAGAATCAGCAGACTTGTCAGGAGATTCTTGGATATGGGAGGGGTGAAATCTCCTCAGTTGGGGCATGGGAATTTGCCCCAACATTGCTGGGGGCACCCCCTACACTCCCCACCTTTGCTTCCTTAGCACACACTTACAAACCTTGTGGTTGGGGAACTCTGTGGTATGAAGTTAATTTCTCCATTGATGTCTCTGGGCAGCTCTTATTTCCAACCCAGGAGCTTCTCAGTCTGAACCAGGAAGGGACGCGGATGTCACTGTAGGTTAAACCACAGAGCCTAGGACTTGCCGATCAGAAGGTCGGTGGTTCGAATCTCCGTGACGGGGTGAGCTCCTGTTGCTCAGTCCCAGCTCCTGCCAACCTAGCAGTTCGAAAGCACCTCAAAGTGCAAGTAGATAAATAGGTACCACTCCGGCGGGAAGGTAAACGGCGTTTCTGTGCGCTGCTCTGGTTCTCTAGAAGCGGCTTAGTCCTGCTGGCCACATGACCTGGAAGCTGTACGCCGGCTCCCTCAGCCAATAAAGCGAGACGAGCGCCGCAACCCCAGAGTCGGCCACGACTGGACCTAATGGTCAGGGGTCCCTTTACCTTTATGAACCAGGAAGTGACCTATCCAGACCATGAGATGGTTCTGCCTGCTCTTTACACTCATCTCTCCTTCTCCAGGCATTCCATTCAATTTTTTCCACCCCATTGTAAGTCCCACTCCAGCCCATCAACATGCCAGGCAATGATTGTGGGACTGGTCCCCACCCTCCACTCCTTAGGGTTTTCCCCCCATAAAGCTTTTTTGTACTTGGCGTTACTCAAAGTCAGCCTCTGCATCTGGGATGGGATTGAATTGGTGTAGGTATATGGTTAACAGCAGGGCACTGCTTTCTACTTATTTATAGCAACGTTTTACTAAGGGCTAATAAAAGGCAATACAGTGGTGCCTCGCAAGATGAAATTAATCCGTTCCGCGAGTCTCTTCGTCTAGCGGTTTTTTCGTCTTGCGAAGCAAGCCCATTGACGGCTTAGCGGATTAGTGCTATTAGCGGCTTAGCGGCTTTTAGCGGCTTAGCGGATCAGCTGATAAGCGGCTTAGTGGCTTAGAAAAGGGGGGAGGGGAAAAAAAACCGCAGGAACTCGCAAGACATTTTCGTCTTGCGAAGCAAGCCCATAGGGAAATTCGTTTTGCGAAGCACCTCCAAAACGGAAAACCCTTTCGTCTAGCGGGTTTTCCGTCTTGCGAGGCGTTCGTCTTGCGGGGCACCACTGTACCAACAAATCCTAATTTTCAGCCTCTGTGCTGCCTGCACAGCAGCCATTTCACTACTGCTGCTTCGGGGGGGAGCTAGCTGGCACAGGCAGAACCAGCTGCCCTGGGACTTTTCCTCTCCCAGATCGGCCTCCCTCAGGTGCCACCACACCCGGTGGCATCAGAGGGACTCAACGGAAACCTGCAGCCATTTCTTTCTTTCTGCTTATTTCCTGCCTGCCTTCCCAGGTGGGCTTCCCAGGGTTCCCACCTGCTGGTCAGACTCGGACCCACCTAGTGGGGTTGCTCTAGTCCACGTGGTTCCTCCACTCCCAAAGCTGTGGTTATGTAAGAGTTTCTTTCTTTAAAAGAAAATGCTCTGTGTGCATCACACAAATGACCATGTTTCACTCTCCCTCCCTGTTTATAAAATACAGAATTTGTAATATATGAACAAACCACTATGATTGAGATATTTGGTTAAAAATGATAAAATAGTAAAATGAAATCAGGTTTTAAGCTGAATCAAACATTACATTGAGGGCACTCCTACTTGCTTTTAGAGTAGGCAGCAAGATGCTAATCTAAGAAAATAGGGCATCTCATCTGCAAACAGATGCATTTAATCCTGACTCACATTGATACATATTTCAGCCACGCTGGCCAAGCGTGGTTTTCCTTTCTGCCAAAATATACAATAAAGACACTGGTCAGAAGGAGGAGGACTGCCAGTACCAAAGAAATCATGTACTCGCTTTCAACAACCACAGCATTTATTTATTAACCAGAGGGAAGTAGTAGGCAATTCTGTGGATATTGTCATTAAATAGTTTCGCCACTAAGTGGGCACTAGGCTTGAATGAATCTGGGTGGTACCAGGAAATTTTGGTTGCTGCTCTATCTTTGTTTAAAAGAGACTATAAGGCTCTTGTGCAGTTTCCTGGCTGGCATGTCCTCTAAGTCTCCCACGACATGAAAAGGTCCTGCATTGTCTCAAAAGACAATGGAAGAGTGCACCATAGAGGGTGGAGTCAAACCATGGAGAGTGCCTGCTGTGGTTGCAGAGAGCAATATGCAAGAGACATGTTTTGTTGCAGCTGGGGCAGAGGAAGGCGTCCAGTTTCATTGCTGCATGATGTTCTCTGTGCCCCTCCCAGCCGTCATTCCTCCTTTGGTCACTGTTGCGGATACACAACCTGTCTCCAGGTGCTGTGGTTGTCTGCAAGGGATTCCCACATGGCGGGGCTAATGTTGCCAGCCTTCATGTCACACTTGCAGACATCTTTATAGCACAGAGTTGGTCTACCAGTGGACCTGGTGCCTGAAGGCAGCTCCTCGTAGAGCATGTCTTTGGGGATCCTGCCTCTTCCATTTTGTGGACATGACCACGCCAGTGTAGATGTCATTGAGGCAGAAGGGCAACCAAGATGATCAAGGGTCTGGAAATCAAGTCTTATGAAGAACGGTTGAGGGACTTGAATATGTTTAGCCTAGAAAAGAGGAGACTGAGAGGAGATATGATATCCATCTTCCAATATCTCAAGGGTTGTCTCATGGAAGATGGAGCAAGCTTGTTTTCTCCTACTCTGGAGGGTGGGACACGAACCAATGGCTTCATGTTACAAGAAAGGAGATTCCGACTAAACATCAGGAAGAACTTTCTGACACAAAGAGCCATTTGACATTGGAAGGTGGTGGACTCTCCTTCCTTGGAGGTTTTTAAGCCAAGGTTGGATGGCCATTCGCTGAGATTCCTGCATGGCAGGGATTGAACAATATGACCTTATAAGATCCATTACAATTCTATGAACCACTTCTATTGGTTTCTGAGATCACCTGATGAACTGGAGGCAAGGAGTTTCATTCTTTCACGTGGTTCTTGGATTCACACTTAATAAATGTGCACTTAAGGACAAACCACCTGATTAACATTATATGCAGTTCGACCCTTACTGCCAATTAAGTATGTACTAGATTGCAGCATAGGGACGCGGGTGGCGCTATGGGTTAAACCACACAGCCTAGGACTTGCCAATCAGAAGGTCGGCGGTTTGAATCCCCACGATGGGGTGAGCTCCCATTGCTCGGTCCCTGGTCCTGCCAACCTAACAGTTCAAAAGCACATCAAAGTACAAGTAGATAAATAGGTACCGCTCTGGTGGGAAGGTAAACAGCATTTCCATGAGCTGCTCTGGTTCGCCAGAAGCGGCTTAGTCATGCTGGCCACATGACACAGAAGCTGTACGCCAGCTCCCTCGGCAAATAAAGCAAAATGAGCGCTGCAACCCCAGAGTCGGTCACGACTGGACCTAATGGTCATGGGTCCCTTTACCTTTACCTAGATTGTAGCATTAGTTTTTTTATTTTACTAAACCATTAAACCACTGGCTGCTATACTTGCACAAGCTACATTCTTGCAGATGGGTGTGTGTGCAAGCCCAAATAGCTATTATATTTTTATGCCCTGATGCATAAACAGTTAATTGAAGAGGGAAAAGCGCACAAGAAGTCAATGAAGGCACTTGAATTTCAGATAATATAATTTGGTTGTGCTTATTGTACATCTGCCTCACACTGCTTGAATACATTTCTCTTTTGGTCACAGGGCAATGTGGTAAGCAACATACAAACTAGAAACTCAAGTGTGTGCTGCCAATTTGGGATGAGTTTATTCCAGGCCCAACGTTCTAAATAAGATTAAACCAGTCAGATTGAATGGAATTGATGATGAATACAGTGGAAGCATTCAGGCTGAAGCAAGCCAGACCTCCATGTGACTGGCATATGGTTCACTCAGCCTTGACACTGCCAACTGAAATATGGTTTTCCAAGGAGGCCAACTGTCATGGCCACCACTGCAAAACAAACATCATAGTCTGCCTTTCCACAGAAGCCTACTGCAAGCCAGGGAACAGGCGGAGGAGAAAAAGGTGCAATGACAGGGAAATGGGCAAGTTGGTCAGAGAAAGCCAGTCTAGATCCTTAAGGGTGGAGGTTTTGGTTTCCTTATAAAAAAAAGGTTCAGCAACTGCTAAGAAAATACAATGGCTTCAAACCAAAAATGAATTTGATGGAAGTGAAAGACCTTCTTTTCCTAATGGGGTTGCTATGATACTTTGCACCAGGCAATAAAGGCTCCCAGCTGAAGCTAAAGTATCTTATAACTTGGCCATTCCACTCTCACCAGCTTCACATGTGAGGGCTCACACATTTTGTGACAAAACACTCAGCAGCTTGCCACATACTGCTGCTATTCCTTGCTGCCCCCCAGGGAAGCTAAAATCCCTACAAGAGGTGGTGGGATTTAGATCAGGGGAAAGTGTGGTAGGAAAAGATTAACACCCCCTCAGATCATTACTTTCCTAGTCTTCACAGCAAACTCCCTGTGACTGGTATTAGCTAAAAAAGAGCAGGATCCTAATTTGTTGTTGTTGTTGTTGTTGTTTAGTTGTTTGGTCGTGTCCGACTCTTTGTGACCCCATGGACCAGAGCACGCCAGGCACTCCTGTCTTCCACTGCCTCCTGCAGTTTGGTCAAACTCATGC
This sequence comes from Podarcis erhardii, assembly GCF_964252035.2. NCBI lineage: Eukaryota > Metazoa > Chordata > Lepidosauria > Squamata > Lacertidae > Podarcis > Podarcis erhardii. The sequence continues at coordinate 134,199,790 of NC_138497.1, read as the reverse complement.
TGGAAGAAGAAGAAGAAGAAGAAGAAGAAGAAGAAGAAGAAGAAGAAGAAGAAGAAGAAGAGTAGTAGTAGTAGTAGTAGTAGTAGTAGTAGTTTGGATTTGATATCCTGCCTTTCACTCCCCTTCAGAAGTCTCAAAGCGGCTAACATTCTCCTTTCCCTTCCTCCCCCACAACAAACACTCTGTGAGGTGAGTGGGGCTGAGAGACTTCAAAGAAGTGTGACTGGCCCAAGGTCACCCAGCAGCTGCATGTGGAGGAGCGGAGACGCGAACCTGGTTCCCCAGATTAGAGACTACAGCTCTTAACCACTACACCACACTGGCTCGAGCTTCGAGAACACTGTCCAGCCATCTCGTCCTCTGTCACCCCCTTCTCCTTGTGCCCTCCATCTTTCCCAACATCAGGGTCTTTTCCAGAGAGTCTTCTCATGAGGTGGCCAAAGTATTGGAGCCTCAGCTTCAGGATCTGTCCTTCCAGTGAGCACTCAGGGTGAGGAAATGGAGGCAGTGAGAGATTTTACTTTCTTGGGCACCATGATCACTGCAGATGGTGACAGCAGTCATGAAATTAAAAGACGCCTGCTTCTTGGGAGAAAAGCAATGACAAACCTAGACAGCATCTTAAAAAGCAGAGACATCACCTTGCCTAGAATAGCCCTTATAGTTAAAGCTATGGTTTTCCCAGTAGTGATGTATGGAAGTGAGATTTGGACCATAAAGAAGGCTGATCGCCGAAGAATTGATGCTATTGAATTCTGGTGCTGGAGGAGACCCTTGAGTGCCCCGTGGACTGCAAGAAGATCAAACCTATCCATTCTTAAAGATCCTAATCAGCAAGCAAACAAAACCAAGCAAAAACCCAGAATTAAAAGATAAACAGAGCCAACAACAGCAAAAGCACAACAAATTGCTGCCACCAGCAGCCTTTCAAGAAAAAGCCAGGGAGAACAGGTGGGTTATGAGCTCGTTCCTAAAGGTCAGAAGCATTGTGATCTGAAAGGGCCCTGCTGGGAAAAGGTTCCAGAGTTGCAGGCTTTCTGCATCAGACGGATCTGCTATAGTAATTTACAGATCCTAATAACAAAGCAAAACAATTTTCATGTGGAAAATGCAACCTGCAGAATTGCTTACACTTGGGTGCAGTGAGGTACTGGGTAACCATGGCCTAGTTTTCAGGAGGTGGTAAACCTTCATCTCTTCAGATCAAGCAGCTCAATACTTCTCCCTTTGTTTTTTAAAATGCATATCAAAATACAGAAAACTGGTTTGTCAAGAAGATTAGGGCTGAATGTTTTCTCCAATTGCATGCTAGTTTTCTGCATGGAAGGATATTGGGCAGGAGAGTTTGATCTGTGGGTGAAGTGGCAATGCCAGAGGTTTACTGCCGCATTGAGACTGAGGAGGAGCAGTGGAGTATCGAATGTAATAAATAAAATAAAATTATTGCTTGTTCCTGTTGTAATAGTTCCAAACTCTCAGTGGGAACATCACTTTTGCACTTTTAAATTATCTCTCTGTAGATAAAATATAGTTGTTGCCCTCCTCAGTGAGTCACATAAAGTGTTAGCTGAGGCCTGAAGGAGCCACAGAGGCTACGGGGGGGGGTTGCTCTCCTGGCTATGCAACACTGGGCATCGCTGCCACGTACTTGATTGTATACTTACTGAGAGTGTGGCGGGACAAGGCACTGGGGAGGTCAGCACAGTGCAGGCAGCGCAACAGAGCCAACCCCATGCCGCCACACCGTGCCAAGCTCCCACTTCCTTGCGCAATGTTGAGAAGCCAGGAGAACCACGCCAGCAGCCACTGCTGGGTTCTTTTCTCCCATGGCACCTTGTCATTGCGTTTCTCAGTGCACAGGAGACTGTGATTATTGACCAAGCAAACAGGGAGTCTGCATGCACACCGTGCGAAAGGAACTAGGGTTTCAAGTGGGGTTGGCTGCCTTCCAGTATAACAAGTGCTCTGGAAGACAGCAATTGCACACCTTCTCATTCTCCCCACCACATCCTCCAGCATAACCAAGAGCAGGTGCCACACAGCCTGGGGTGCTCTTGGAGCCAACATTGCTATTGGAGGCACAAGTGACCTCCGTGGCACCAAGTGCCTTCTCCTAACTCTGGTTGGTAGTCCAGTTTCAACCTCATCTGGAGGGGATAGTTTTGCTTTGATGCCTATGTTTTGGTAGCCTTCAGGTTAGACTACTGAAGAATGTGAGGCTACATCTGAAAACAGTTTGAACTCTACAACTAGTGCAGGATGTGGCACCTAGACTGTTGACCGGAACAAGAAGGCATGGCCATATAACACCCACTTGGCCCGACTGCCTTGGCTGCCAATTAGTTTCTGGGCCCAATTCAAAGTGATGGTTTTGACCATGATAGCCTTATACAACTGGGGATCTGCATACCTAAACAACCACCTTTGCCCATCTGAACCTGCCCTAACCCAGAGATCATTCCTGAGGTCTTCCCCTTCATGCCAACTCTGAGGGAGGCCCAGAGAGAGCAATTTCTGTGGCAGCACCTTGCCTAAGGGATGCTCTCCCCAAGGAAGCCTGCTAGGTGCTAATTCTGCCATTGTTTTCCACTAGGAAAGGTGACTTTCATTTTTCTGGGCACTTGGATGCTTTTACTATTTTCTGCATTTTTATTACTGTACTTTATTATTTTATACTTTGGGTTGTGGGAAGCAATTCATAAATTGAATAAACCCAGCCTTACATGTGTTGTAGGGACGCGGGTGGCGCTGTGGGTTAAACCACAGAGCCTAGGACTTGCCAATCAGAAGGTCGGCGGTTCAAATCCCCGTGACGGGGTGAGCTCCCATTGCTCTGTCCCTGCTCCTGCCAACCTAGCAGTTCGAAAGCACCTCAAAGTGCAAGTAGATAAATAGGTACCTCTCCGGCAGGAAGGTGAATGGCATTTCCATGCGTTGCTCTTGTTCGCCAGAAGCGGCTTAGTCATGCTGGCCACATGACCTGGAAGCTGTACACCGGCTCCCTCGGCCAGTAAAGCGAGATGGGCGCCACAACCACAGAGTTGTCCCTGACTGGACCTAACAGTCAGGGGACCCTTTACCTTTACCTTACATGTGTTGTAGGATCATATGCCTCTGACTAGTTCATGTAGCCCTCTTCAGGAGTTCACCTGGAAGGATATGGGCTAAAAGTGGGGAAGGAGCAGCGCTGTGGATGCAAGTCCCACCCAAAGACCCGTGCACAGGTGCCAGCTGCAATTCAGACCTTGCCATGTTGTGAGAGAAGGTCTGAAGGGGTGTTTGGGTAAACTGGGAACACCTGAAGAGGGCTAGATCATACATTTGTCTGGGTGGAGTTACATGACCACAAATGTACATGGCACAGCCTGATTCACCTGTCTTTATGGGAATGCCTGATTGCCCCCCCTTCCAGTGCCTACCTTTGCCAATAGGGCAAGGCATGTGCTCCTGGAAGACAAGGTACATGGAGAGAAAAGAGTATTTACTAGGCAAGGGTTCCCCCAGTGCCTTGGCACCTTGAAAGTAATAAACCCGACCCCAAACAAATTGTGCAGGGAGACCCTCACATCAAGGAGTCCAGAGAGCCTGGACTTGCATTCCACATTTTCCTCCTGCCTGCCCCAGGAGGTAATGTTCTCATTCATTTTAAACTGTGAATTTAAAAGAGGACACTTTAAGAACTTCCAAGTATATTTGTTCAGTTACCAGATGGAGCTGGCATTGACAGAAACCCCGATAGTAAGCGGGAGACAGATTTACAGCGAGTGTTAATGCTAAGCTGGCTATAGTTAATTTGAAATGATTTTATAATGTTCTCGGATTATTTGACGTGAGGTTTGTTGCAATGAGCAAATTACGCTTTGGACAATTGCAGTGATGAAGTGCATTGCTGCAAAGGCTACTGTACTGCTGCTAATCTGGCCCCAGAGGGTAGAGCAGTGCCAGCAGCAGCAACACAGAACCTCAACTATTTTTGTTATAGAACAGCAGAAGAATGCTATCACCTCCCTTTCTTTTCTTTTCTTGGCTGGCTGGAAGAGAACAAGCTGATCCTTACAAAGAAGAGAGGAACATCCTGTATTGCTCGTGTTAGGCTTGTAGCTCTCGGCACCGGAGGGTTCCCTCAGCTCTGCCACATTGATGGCTGGGAACATGGCGAGAAGGATGCCTCACTGGAACTTTTTAAACGGGGGTCTGTGGGTTTATGGTAATCCTGGTGCAGCTGATTAAGAAAGAAAACTACAGCTGACTGTTTACTGCAGCTGCTTTTACTGTCTGGCCCTAGAAAGCACTGTAAAAACACAGCTAAGAGATGTAGTAATGCAGTTTAGACAGCTGCTATGAAAGACCGCAGAGGGAATGCTGACCTGTTAACATCAGGAAGCACAGGCACAATTAGCAAAGGACTTTTCCTCAGGGAACATAGAATGTAAACAGGCAACACCACAAAAGTTCTGCCATTTCTGATCTGAGTGCTGAGGCCCATCAGAGGCCCATCTGATCCACATTCTTTCTCAAATTACGGTCAGGCATATATTTCCCCAGAAAACTCAGAGCAGGAGATGGACATCAAAAGTTACCGTCTCAGCACCTGAAACTCAGAGGTATACTGTCTCTATGCATGGAGACTCCACTGACACAACAGAAGTAATAGCTGTTGATACATCTAACTCTCTATGACGACTTCTTTTGTGGTGGCAAGCTCTACACTTTAAGCATATGTTGTGCGCAAAAGTCTTTCCTTTGATAGATAGATAATTTATTATGGTTGGAGACCAGCTTATAAAACACACTTGGGTGTACAATCCCAGAAGGAAAACAAACATTTAAAACAATGTACAACAATAAATTTATAAATGTGATAAGCGTATAAACACTTAAAACCTTAAGATAAGCTACCACAGAGAGAGGACCCAGAGTCACCCATGGAACCGCGTTTGGGGATTTTCTTGACAAACTAGTTTGAGGTCTTTTTTAAAATATATTAATTTTTTAATTAAATTTTCCAACATACATTTATAGTATCCAATCTAAATTTATCACATATTTTCTCTTTTAGACTTCCTTCAACCTCTCTGACAATCATCCATTATTCAAATTTTTAAATACGCATTTCCTAATTTTATATTGCATTTTATAAACCTTCACACACTTAGTTTTCATCAATACAATAGTCCTCTATCATTTACAGAACTTCTTGAAATCCCACTAGCGTTATTTGCTCATCACATACACATTTCAGATAGTCTGAAAATTTTCCCCAGTCTTCAATGAACTTTTGATCTCATATATATCTGATCTTTCCTGTTAGTTTGTCCAGTTCAGCATACTCCATCAGTTTCATTCTCCATTCTTCAAGCGTCGGCAGTTGTTCCTGTTTCCATCTTTTGGGCCAATAATATTCTCGCTGCTGTTACTGCATATTGGAAAAGTTTACAGTCCATTCCATTTATTTCATTTCCTACTATTCCTAGAAGAAAAGCCTCTGGTTTCTTAACAAACGTATATTTCAACATCTTTTTCATCTCATTATATATCATTTCCCAGAAGCCTTTCACCTTCTTACAATCCCACCACATATGATAAAATGTTCCTGCTTTTTCTTTACATTTCCAACACTTATTACATGTTTTATACATTTTTGCCAGTTTCACAGGTGTGATGTACCATCTATAAATCATTTTCATAACATTTCCTTTAGCGCAGTACATGCCGTAAATTTTATATTTTCATTCCACAGTTTTATCCAATCGTTAAACAGTATATTATAACCCAAATCTCTGGCCCAGTGTATCATAACCGATTTAACTTCCTCATCTTTTGTATACCATTCTAGCAAGATTTTATACATCTTGGACAAAATTTTATTTTCATTGTTTATTATTTCTATTTGAAATTTTGATTCTTTTCCCTCATAACCTGTTTCTTTTAAGTCCTTTTTAAACCTTTCGTTAACCTGATAATAATGCAACCAATCATACACATACTCTTTCACTTCTTCATAGGGTTTCGTTTTCCATTTTCCTCCTTCCTTTATAATCAATTCTTTATATGTAATCCAGTTCCCCCTCATATTGACTTTCTTAAGACTCATAACTTCTAACAGAGATAGCCAGTGGGAAGTTCTTGATTCTAATAAACTTCTATATCTCTCCCATATTTCTATGAGAGATCTTCTAAAGATGTGGTTTTCGAAACCTTTATGAATCTTTCTTTTCTCACACCATAGATATGCGTGCCAGCCAAATCTGTTATCAAAACCTTCTAAGTCCAATAACTCAGTATTTTTTTACTTTATCCATTCTTTCAACCAGCAGAGACATGAAGCTTCATAATATAATTTCAAGTCTGGCAGGGCGAAGCCGCCTCTTTCGCATCCGTTAATAACTTATACATAATTCTTGGCTTCTTACCTTGCCAGATATATCTTGAAATTGCTCTTTGCCACTCTTTAAATATCACTGTCCCCTTAATTATTCGAATTGTCTGAAATAAGAATAACATCTTTGTCAGCACACTCATCTTAATCGTTGAATAGTTTGAGGTCTTTTCTTTGGTCTGCCTTTAACCTACTGCCAATCCATGTCATTGGCTGTCCTTGAGTTCCAATAGTATGGGTGTGAGTGTGTACGGCTTTGTGGTGGTTGTTGTTCATGCTCTTAATACTACTCCTGAGTGTGGTGTCACACGGAGAATGGAGCAAGCTTGTTTTCTCCTGCTCCGGAGGGTAGGACCCAAACTGATGCATTCAAGTTACAAGAAAAGAGATTCCGACTAAACATCAGGAAGAACTTTCTGACAGCAAGAGCCATTTGACATTGGAAGGTGGTGGACTCTCCTTCCTTGGAGATTTTTAAGCAGAGGTTGAATGGCCACTTGTCCTGTATGATCTAGTTGAGATTCCTGCATTGCAGGGGGTTGGACTAGATGACCCAGGGTCCCTTCCAACTCCACTTCTATCATTCTGTGATAGAGCCAGGCATGCCTTTGCCTCCGGGCTTAAATATTGGGCTTGATTCTAGTGTGGCGATAGGGTCAGTACACCAGCTGACTTGATCGGACAGCAAATGTTTTCTGGTTTCAGCTTTTATATCTGCTTGTTTGGCTTTCCATAGTTTTCAGCAATTCCAGAATTTTTAAATGTGAATTTGGAACCAAGCATATCACTGTTAATCCAAGAAACGTAATTTAATAAACATGGTTAAACATAATTTGTTACCTCTGACTTTCCCAAATTTATTTCCTTTCAGTTCTGTCATTCAGACTGCTGCCAGTAAATAGAAAATAAATTACTTGAGGGTGAAGTACCGAATACTCAGTTGACTTGTTGAATACACATTCTTTTAAAATTATTTAGTTGTTTCAACCCACTGTGTGTAATTGGGATGACAGATTTTGTGTGTGCATAAATACGTCATTCTTCTGGAGTGCTTAAAGCAAGCCTTTTTTTTTCCATTTCAGCTTTTGTTGCTGTTGTTGGAATCCAAAAAGAAGGATTAGAACTCATAGAAAAATTCACAGATCTGTAAAATCAGCTCATAGGTTGAACTTCATGTTCAAAGACTTGTAGAAAACCCACATACAGGAAACCAGAACGTTTGTACAAATCTTCTCCAGTTTGTTCAACATGTTTGCAGCTGCCACCCCCACCTCACGAGACACACAACTATGAAAACTAGAAAGTTAAATAAAATAAAAGAGATTCCTAAGTGCATTGCACACATTTACAAAACTGTTCACATGTGTTCTATGTTCTTGTATTCTGCAACAGCATTTTTAAATATTTTAAAAATCAACATGAGAATGCCAAGGAAAAGAAGTTCCTTCACAGAGTTAAGGGACAGAGAAACATAGTTTATGAGCTTCCTGTGCTGCTCTACCTGTGTGGTGAATTGCTGATAGACTTGTAGCAGACTCACCCCCTTAACTGCCCCCAGGTAAATAGAGCAGACCCACCACATGATATGCCAGTTGAATGTATTTCCACAATTTACCACAGACTATCTTGGGGGGGGGGGTCTTGTGTGAGGGAAACTTCAGACTTCAAAACACAGACTGCGCAAACACAGAGGTCACCTGGTCACACTTTCACTGCTAGGGTGAGATGTTTTGGGCAGTGTGCAGCAAAACTACTTTGTTGGATACTGCCAGTTGTATTTCTATTTAAATTATGGTGCTAATTTCCAAATTTGCACCCATGCTTTTAAGTTAGTGTATGGAAATCTGTGTCCTCTTTTGTCCTTTGCGATGCATTTCTTATTTTTTAAGGTGGCCACCTTAAGTAACCCTGCCTAGGGTTGATTCATCCTTCATTAGTAGTTTCTCTTGTACTGCTTTGTAGTTAGAGCCTACGAGAACACCCTATTCTAGTACAATCATCCTTATCCCAGTTGCACCAATTCTGCATCAACAATTGCAGCTGAATTATTTCAGCTGGGGCTAGGTATCTTTCATGGAAAAGTGTGCTTTGTATGGAAGCATTTGTGCTTGGATTCCAGCAGCCCCATGCTTTGCCAATACCCCTGTCCTTTGGTTCAATGTACATTAGAAAATAAGCTGCTTTGGAAGCTGTGCTGCCAGACCTAGACCATTTGTTTAACTCTGGTCCCACAAAAATAATGTAGCAGGTTGATTAAACAGAGCTATATACAAGTAGAGATCTTTGCCAGTCTACTGCTGTACTGGAATTGTCTTTAGATGGTTTAATCATTGTTTGCCACTCTGGGCTTCTTTTGGTGGAAGGGCAGGATATAAATTCGGAGGAGGAGGAGGAGGATACGAATTCTGCTACTACTAAGCCCGTTGCAAGCCTCTTAAGATAGATATTTTCTAGTTCTGGGTTAGGGAACCTGTGAACTTCCAGATGTTGTTGGATTCCAGCTCCCCTCATGCTCAGCCTGCATGAACAATGACCAGATATTATGGGACTTGTAGTTCAGCAACATCTGGAGGGCCACAAACCGCCCATTCCTTAAGGGGACTGTACACCATGAGCCTAAGAGCTTGAGCCAAAGGCCAGAAAAGCTTATGAGAATCTTTTCATGGCCTTCTATAGCATTTAAAAAGGTAAAGGGACCCCTGACCATTAGGTCCAGTCGTGGCTGACTCTGGGGTTGCGGCGCTCATCTTGCTTTATTGGCCAAGGGAGCCGGCATACAGCATCTGGGTCATGTGGCCAGCATGACTAAGCCGCTTCTGGCGAACCAGAGCAGTGCACGGAAATGCCGTTAACCTTCCCACCAGAGCGGTACCTATTTATCTAATTGCACTTTGACGTGCTTTCAAACTGCTAGGTTGGCAGGAGCTGGGACTGAGCAACAGGAGCTCACCCCGTCGCGGGGATTCGAACCGCCGACCTTCTGATTGGCAAGTCCTAGGCTCTGTGATTTAACCCACAGCACCACCTGCATCCCCTCTATAGCATTTGGGACAAGTCTATTCAGTCTCTAAACTCTAATTTAAAATCAAGCTTTTCTTCTTCCGATATATGCACAAATTTGACCAAAATCAGCCTTAATCAGACAAATCAGGGACGCGACAGAGCCAATTTTTTATCTCTCTCATTGTGTCTCTCTCACACACATACACAACACACACACTCCCCATTGGTCCCCCCCCCACAGGACCCACCTCCTGCCTCATCCTTTTCTCACACTCACATGTTTTATGCAAAGAAGCCCAATGAAACTGACTTCTGAGTAAAATGATGATGTTGATGATGATGATACAATCAGCTTGAGAAGGAAACAGCACATCCCTCTATCTGAAACATCCTGTCTTTCTAGAATAGCAGATAGTAGACAATCAATGGTGAATCTATTCACCCACAAGGGCCCTGAAGCCCAGTCGCGCCAAACAAGGAGCCAACACATAAACTGCCAGCAGAAGCAATGTATCGATTAAACAGCTTAGCTGCAGATGCAAATAGAATAACACAATCCAGATGTGAGAGATGCCTTAAGCCCAAATGGGCTGTGATACATCCCAATTCAGGGGTGCACAGAAATACCAGATGGTTACATTGCCAACCCCTGTGTGGTCTGAACTGGTAATCACAGTTTAACAGGCCATTCCTTGGAGTCTGAAACCCATCCATAGAGTTCGATTCAAGATGGAGCTGAATGGAAAAGTTAAACTTGTGGCTTTCCCATGGCTCCTAGGTGAGCACCTGTTGACAAGAGGCATTTCATTCATCTGCATGGACGTAAAAGTGGATCGGAAACCCAACGTGAAGTACAAACCAAGAATAATACAGGGGCTTGGGTTGCTTTCCCTGTTGTCATGTAAATTCAAATTACATCCCCAGTGCTCAGACATCTGCTAAACCATCTCATAATGAAAAACCTCTGGAAGACACTTAGCTGTAAAGTTTCATAAAATATTACACCCTCTTCTGCTTTGTAAGTCTCTCTCGCCCTCCCTCTTTCTTTTTTATCCTACTCCCACAAAAGCTCATTCGTGGCAGAAATATTCTTTTATTTCCTGGCAACTGGAAGCAATTAGTGACTTCAGAGCCAGAGGATCTGGAAAGCCAGATGTTCTTGCCCTGCTCATAAAAACCAACAAAATTTGCAACACCTGTGCAAAAGCATGTGCCCAGTTCTATTAGCAGTCACCCAGGGGTCCAGGGGGACCAGCACTCACACAACAGAATCACAGACATAGATATTTATCAGAGAGTCAGACCATTGCATTTCTGTTTATTTCATTCCCATTTGGCTTCAACGATGACAGAAATCATTCTGTCTAGTTCTGGTTCAGGCCAGGCCAGGTCTAGAAAAGTAGCCTGACTGACACACCGGAACTGAAACATGTAAATGTTACTCACCTCACAAGATGAATTGCTTATTAGCAAATGGCATGGAGCGAATTACCGTACTTTTCCGTGTATCAGATGAGAGTTTAAAATAATGTTCAAAACTGGGGCTCGTCTTATACACAGATAATGCAGAGGGGGACGGGCGATTGGTTGCAGCCGCGAGCAGGAGGTTGTCAGCGGCGATTGGGTGGGTGATTGGTGGCTGTGGCCAGGGCTGCTGTGGACTGGTGGCGGCAATTGTGCGTGCGCTTGGCGGCTGCTGGTGGCGATCAGGCCGACGCTTTGTGGGTTTATTGACGCATGTGATTGGCAGTGTTTGTCAGTCAGGTGAGTGATTTTTGGCAATTCCCCCCCCCCCCCGCAAAAAAGCTCAATTCTGGGCAACCCTCCCCCCAAAAGCTCAACAACTCTGGGCCATCTCCCCCAATTTTCTTAAATAGGAGCCCCCCAACACAGGGGGCATCTTATACATGGGGGTCGGGAAAATACAGTAGCTATCTCATTTAAGGATGCCAACTGGCTGCCCCCTGGCCAGGGGTGATCCATGATAAATGTAATCAACAAAATTAAGGGTGCCAATTCCACTGATCAAAGCAGTTGAGTTGACACATGCAGGGCAAGGGAATCTCGTGGATACAATTAGAGAACCCAGCAGCATCTAGAAATGCAGAATATGACTATTTCTAGGCTTTGGGATGTGATCTACCTTGGAACCTGGGCAGTGGCTGCATTCACACAGCAACTTATCCCATTTCCCCGAAGTTTCCCTGCTAATTTCCACATTATATTTAAGCTTTTGTGTGATGTAAAAGCCAATTCTGAAAATCTAGCAGAATATAGCAGAAGTTCAACATTCATTGATATGTTAATTGTTTCCAGACAAAAAAATCTGTTTGCAACTCCATTAACCTCAAAGATCCCAGGAGTAAAGTGATGAAATTTGGGGCCTCACACAGTTCAGAAGCATGCATCTGCATAGAGTAGTGAGGTTGGGCAGTAATGTTTGTTGTTGTGTCAAACTGCACCCACTGGTGTGAATTAAATTTAGCACAACATGTTGGTATATTGATGAAAAGGCCTCCATTCCATAATGCAGCATGAAAGGAACATCAGGAAACAGGGCAAGGACTATTATACGTATTGCTAGCACTATAATAAGGAAAGCTAGGAAAATATTCCATTTGTTTAAATGCACTCAGTGCATGGCGGTTCCATTGAGTATATGGCCCCACAGACCAACCCGTAACAAAAGCAGTTTGTGTCAGAAGCCACTGTTGGTAAGACTGCTACATATATGCTAAATAGGTAGCTTTCTGCAACAACTTGAATAATTACAGGAATTTCCTAGCATGGAAGAAGGGCTGTCCTTTCCTGTTTGCTATAACGGTGTAAAGTAAGCAGGCATCCATCTTGCCTGCTGTTTCCCATCAAAGCTCTTGAAGAAGGCAAAGAATGCAAAGGTCTGAGGAAATGTGTAAATCTCTCCACACATATTAGATTTGTGTGCTCATAATTCATTTAAGTGGGTGCCGGTGGGACTGTCCAAGTATTTCACACTATTCAAAAACACTTTAAAAGCTTCTCATCTGCCCTTTGTCACATCCAATTTTAGCCTCATGTATCACAAGATTGCTAGGAGCTCCTTCTTACATTCAGACTCAGTCCCAGTTCAAGGAGAAACCTCAGGGAGCGTCCTACCGCACCATGGGCGGAATTGATTGCAATTTTACTCAAAGTAGGCCCACTGAAATTAATGGAGAGGATTCAAGTAGGGCCATTAATTGAAATGGGTCTACTCTGAGTAAAACTTAGTTGACTACCTTCACTTTCAGTCCAACCCTATTTTGGAAGTGGTAACCTGATTCTTGTTGCTGTTGTTTTTCGTTTGGGGTCAGCATAGACTTCAGTGGTTCATGTTCTCTTCTGGCTTTGGGGGGGGCATGGTATCTGTCTGCTTGCGCTTTCTTTGCTTTATTTCTGGTTCACTTCAGCTCCCTGGTTTGTCTATGGCATGTTAATTTTGCAAAGTGCCTCATGACTTTCCCCATCATTCATCGTCACAGAATCTTGTGAGGCAAAGCCACAAGTATTCCTGTGTCACAGATCCACTCTTGGCTTCCGTTCTCCCATTTGGAAACGAGAACATAGCCGGCTGTTCTGTTTTTGTAGAGCTCCATCTGCACTACACATTTAAAGCAGTATCATAGCAATTTAAACAGCCATGGCTTCCTCAAAATAATTCTGGGAGCTGTAGTTTGTTTGGGGTGCTTGCTAGGAGCCCCTATTATCCTCCTAGAGCTACAGATAGCTCAGTTGGTTAGGACGTGGTGCTGATAACGCCAAGGTTGCAGGTTTGATCCCCATATGGGGCAGCTGTCTTTTACGGGGTTGGACTAGATGACCCTCAGGGTCCCTTCCAACTCTACACCTTCTATTATTCTATTCTGTGAATAAGCAGAGATCCGTGGGAAGAAGAACGGACCCATCTTGGGACTTCTTGCTCTGTGGAGGAAACAGAGCCACTAAGTACTTGTATAAAAGACAGTGTCACGGCTGACATCTCAGTTTCCACTCAGGTCACTTTGCTATGAAGCCAGCGTCTAACCTCTGAAGTGAAGCTGTCATCTATCTCCCTAGCCTCTCCCCCGTGCCCCCCATGGGCTTCTCTTGCCAATTTTGTCTAGCAAAGGAAAAAAATAAAATCAGGAGACACAGGTTTATAAAGAAATATGAAAAAGTACTTTTTTCATTTGAAATGTAGAGGTTTTTCTTTCAAATGCTTGTGTCTGCTTAACTGGTTCTTTAATAGTATTGGTTCTGAGTGCAAACACATGTTCCCTTTACTACTGTAAAAAGGAAAAGAAAGGGGAAGGCATCTGGGAGTTCCGTCTTCTCATAGTTTTAGCTGCTGCTTGTCATAGGAGGCCATTTCGAACAACCTAAAAGCCTGAAAAGGGTCATATCACACTTGGATTTATTTTTTTTAATGAAAGTTTTTAACTAGGTTAGTCAAAATAAATATTGAAAGAAGTGGCTCTTGTAATGACGTAGCACATTTTGTTGAGTTCAATGAGACCAAAATTCAACTGCTTTCAGCTGCCTGCCGCAATATCTACCCTTTGCCTGAAACTATGTCCTTGTGAACTCAGGGTCCATGATCTAAAAAAAATGTAGTATAAACACCGACAACTGGTAAACACTGGCCTGCGAGCAGTCCAGTTGGAGAACAGCCTTTACCAAAGGTGTCATGGGCTTTGAAGACACTCAAACTCAGGACGCAAGGGAGAAACACGCTAAGAGGAAGGGACGCTAGGCAAATCCACATCGTCATCAACTCCCTCCTGGAAACCTATGTCTCCACAGTCACTTACGGACTCACTGTTAAAACCGTGTTCATGGAAGACAATCTTACTTGGCTACGAGTGATTGCAAAAGAAGAAGCATGGCGAATATTGTCTTACTTTCCCCAGTGCTTCAGACCTGCTCATAGCTATCAACTTTTCCCTTTTCTTGTGAGAAATCCTATTAGGAATAAGGGAATTTCCCTTTTAAAAAGGGAAACGCTGACAGCTATGGACCTGCTGTGTTATAGAATTGTGGCTTTTTGACAGATAAACTGGGATGTTGCCCTCAGTTTGGTTCATGCCAATGGGTGTGGTGTGACACAACAGCAAACACCATCAAACATTGTTGCTACTTCCCTGTGCTTCCTGCATACATGTATTTCTGCCCCTACATGAGGCACCCATGAAACAGCAGGAAAGAACTATGCTGGTATACTGCCCCAAATCCCATCACTTTATTCCCAGGATTTTCTGGGTTAATGGGGTTGCAATAAAAAATTGTGGGGAAGCAATTAACAAGGAAATCAGTGCTAAACCTCCACTGGGTTTCACTAAATTTCCAGAAGTGGCTTTGACATCATGTGAAAACTCAACTATAAATTGGGGAAACGAAATAACCCGCCATGTGAATGCAGTCACTGTGGCACTTACTTCTGCACAGATATACTCTGTCTGGATCAATCCTTTGCCTGTTAAACTGATTTATACTCAGGAAGATGATAGCCTCTAGCTGATCTACATGTTGTGAATACTGGAAAATGAACTAATTATGCAAGGCAAGTATGTAAAAGCAATTATTTAACTTGGCTACTTTATTCCAAGTATGGGATTTGCATTTCTTTGCTCAGAATGCCACTTCTATGTTTCAACTGGCCATGACCAATATTGCCCACTGCTAATAAGGCATATTGGAAATATTGCATACTACATCATTAGTTAGCTGCAATAGTTTTCAAGAATTTCTATATCTATTGTGTACAGATTAGCTTTGTTATTATGTCAAGAATCATCTCTATGTTTGTTCTAGTAACAGCTGAAACCATTGGAGAGCAGCCAAACTCTTACATTCGATTTGAATCAGAGTCCAGTTTCAGCCCTTGAACCTGTGAGTAAGGTACCCAGGAGAGTCCTTACCCCTCTCTGTGCCCCATGGGGCCCACAAGGAAGACCAGCTTAGCTGGGCATCTAAATGCCCTCACCTTTGTTTCCCATAGTAGGGTAGCCAGATGCGTAGAATATTAGGATGGAATCATAGGTGGTCTGAAAGGCCCAAGGCAAGAATTTAGGGTGAGATGCAGTGAGTTGTTCAGAACTCTCTTGCATCAGACTACAGCAGCTGCACTTCAGCCAATCAATTTGATTTATTAACAAAATAGACATAACATGGTGTTGCAGCCAGAAAATTCAGAACTGTCTTCTGAACTTTCCCTAACTGCTAACTTAACATAAGTAGGCAGGTAGTGTCTCTCGTGTGTTGCAGCGATAGCTGAGCCAAGAATCTGTAGCCTCTCTTTTCACCCTTCTGGCAGATGAACAGTAGGGAGTTTATGGAGCTTCGCCAGCTAACTGCTGGTTGAAGACCCCCAGCACAGCTCTTGCT
This sequence comes from Podarcis erhardii, assembly GCF_964252035.2. Lineage (NCBI taxonomy): Eukaryota > Metazoa > Chordata > Lepidosauria > Squamata > Lacertidae > Podarcis > Podarcis erhardii. Next base: position 134,184,027 of record NC_138497.1, on the reverse strand, counting down.
GAAATGTTCCTAGGCCCTGGCCTCTCAAACTGTCCGCATCAAGATGTTGGCAGGGGGAAAGCAACAGCCATCCCTGATTGCACGTTTTAAAAACGAAGTCTAGAAAATGGAAAATAGAAGAGCAAGTTTCTACCATAGAGAAGCCCCCCCCCCTTTCCATTGCCATTTGCCTCATTTCAGAGGGGAGGGGGCACCCAGTGGATGGAGGAGGTGCTCAACAGATGATCTCTCTGGTCTGCTAGGCATGTGTCGAAGAAAGTGGTCTTCCAGGTAGCCAGAGTCCAAGCCAACTTTGACTTAGCAATGGCCTTGCTTAATTGCTGGCCTGGAAAGGTTATGTTCCCATTGCCATCTTGTGCCTGCATACTGCACTATTTTCTTACTATTTTGTGATTTTATAGTGTAAAGTGCTCTGTGATCTTCAGATGAAGGGCACTATAGAAATTTAACAAAAAATTGAAAATAATCAAATTTCAGATTTACTGTATATGGTTTTGTTGCAAACACCAGGTAACTGGGGTAAATCAGCCTAACCACCTCTTGGCTCTGTTGCGAGAATTAATTGGAACTGCCTTGATATTGCAACATAAAATGTCTTTGCAGGTTCAGCTTCCTTCCCAATAGCATTCAGGTCTGCCGGACTGAGCTAGGAGGTGTCATTTATAGCCATTCTCCCTCCAAATTATTCCATACCATTTACATTTCACCCTCCCACTGTCCCCACACTTTTTACCCTGACTTTTAGCACTTCCATACTCACCAACATTTCTCTGATGAAAATAGGGACGTCCTAAGGAAAAGCGGGACATTCTGGGATCAAATCAGAAACTGGGAAAGCTTCTGTAAATCCAGGACTGTCCCTGGAAAATAGGGGCACTTGAAGGCTCTGCATTTGAGATATATATTTTAGGGCCCAACCAATGATGATTTGTTTTAACTGTTTCTAATATTGTGTTTTTGGTGGTTGTAACCTTGCCTCAGGGGACGTGGGTGGCGCTGTGGTCCAAACCACTGAGCCTTGGGTTTGCCGATCAAAAGGTTGGCAGTTCGAATCCCTGCAACGGGGTGAGCTCCTGTTGCTCGGTCCCTGTTCCTGCCAACCTAGCAGTTCAAAAGCATGCCAAAAAGTGTAAGTAGATTAATAGGTACCGCTCTGGCAGAAAGGTAAATGCCGTTTCCATGTGCTGCTCTGGTGTCGGTGTTCCATTATGGCAGAAGTGGCTTAGTCATGCTGGCCACATGACCCGGAAAAACTGTCTGCGGAGCGGACAAACGTTGGCTCCCTCGGCCAGTAAAGCGAGATGAGCACCACAACCCCAGAGTCATTCGCAAATGGACTTAACTGTCAGGGGTCCCTTTACCTTTACCTTTACCTTAACCTGCCTCAGACATTATGGTAAAGGGTGGCTAAGAAATCAAAACAATAGTAAAAAGAACAACAGCAACAATAATTATATTGAAAGCTTAAACTCATATTTTTTCCAGGCTTCAAAAATCCATCAAGTTGTTTCTTCAGAGTCTTAACTTTTGATCCTGCTGTGAATCCAGATGTTTCTGATCTCTCCCTTTCCCCTTTGCTTCTATCTCCTGGTCCACATCCAACAGTTTCAGTTCTGGCTAAGTTGTTGTTTCCTGAAGTTTGAGAAGCTTTGGCATATTCTATACAGCACAAAATTTAAAGCCAGAATTTATTCAAAATAAACTTTGACTTTTAAACATATTGCATAGCTCCATCTTTGCAGCCCCATTTTGACACAAAGCTGCAGACTTCAAAATGGGCGACGAAAGGCACTTGACTGTGATAACCCAGTCAGTAGAGCAAGAGACTCTTAATCTCAGGGTCGTGGGTTCAATCCCCACTTTGGGCAGAATATTCCTGCTTTTCAGGGGTTGGACTAGATGACCCTCATGGTCCCTTCCAACTCTACAATTATATGATTCTAAGCTCTCCCCCTCTCTGTGAGGGCAGCGGGGCAGCAGTGGTGAAAATAATAATAATTATTTATTTATTTATTTATTTATTTATTTATTTATTATTTATACCCTGCCCATCTGGCCGGGTTGGCGGCTTCCAACAGAACACTAAAATACAATAACCTATTAAACATTAAAAGCTTCCCTAAACAGGGCTGCCTTCAGATGTCTTCTAAAAATTTGGTAGTTATTTTCTCTTTGACATCTGGTGGAAGGGTGTTCCACAGGGCGGGTGACACTACCGAGAAGGCCCTCTGCTGGTTCCCTGTAACTTGGCTTCTCGTAGCGAGGGAACTGCTAGAAGACCCTCAGCACTGGACCTCAGTGTCCGGGCAGAACAATTGCCAAAACAGCACCAGAAGAAGTGAAAGAAGTTTGGCGGCTTCTAGGCCCCATGATGCACCATCCTAATAACACCCTTGGGAGCATCTTTTCAAGCTGTGGAGGCTCCAGCATATGTGCAGAGAGCACTGAGGGTTTGTTTTCTATCAACCCACCAGCCGTGGCTCATGGTGCAAAATGGGAGTGGCAGGTGTGATCCTACCCCAATGGGAACGGATCCTGGGGTGTGTGGGTGTTAGGGAAGGAGTAGTACCTCTGGTGGGGAACATGTCATGCTCCTTCTGGGGTAGTTTGTCCACCTTTTGCCCCCACCTTCAGGGGCACTCAGCTCCCACCTGTGGCACCTGGAAGCTGTCAGCAGGCGATAGCAGCCACACCCCAGGAAATGCCTTTGACTGGCTGGCTAAACCAGATAAAAAAATTCCTTCCAGTAGCACCTTAAAGACCAACTAAGTTAGTTCTTGCTATGAGCTTTCGTGTGCATGCACACTTCTTCAGATACCTGAAGAAGTGTGCATGCACACGAAAGCTCATACCAAGAACTATCTTAGTTGGTCTTTAAGGTGCTACTGGAAGGATTTTTTTTATTTTGTTTTGACTATGGCAGACCAACACGGCTACCTATCTGTAACTGGCTAAACCAGGTGAGGGTGGCTGATGCATCTCAAACCCTCAGTAAGTTAGGGACTTCTGCTACATGCACAGAGAGGCTCTGGCGCATTGAGCAGACGAGACCAATAGTGGACCCAGTGGTCAGGAAGGTGGTTTCTGCATGTGCTGTGGAGGGAAGTGAGGCGCAGATGTGGCTCATCAACCTGGGAAAGTAGCCCTCTAGGAGAAGGAAAGCTCTGATTTCAAACCTCTGCTGACTTGTGGGAGAAGAAAAGGCTAAGGAGCAAATCCGACACAAATTTGGAGTGGAGTCCCTAAGATGGCTGGATGGTGCCTTGTACTCCTTCTTCCAGTGTGGCCAAGCTGGTGCTCTGCTTTCCAGTGAGCCCAAGAGCAGGGTCTTGTTATCCAGCCCGGCAGACAGACGGATGCCCACAACAACTGGTTGCAAGGTGGCTGTCACCTACACACACATCCCCTGCCCTCTGGACACCTTTGTAAGGTAAACGGACCCCTGACCATTAGGTCCGGTCATGGCCGACTCTGGGGTTGCGGCCCTCATCTCGCTTTATTGGCCGAGGGAGCCGGCGTACAGCTTCCGGGTCATGTGGCCAGCATTTAGGACACCTTTAGGTAGCAGCTAAAACCTGGGTTGTTTAGGTGCAAATTTAAGTTATTTATAAATTGTGGTTTGATTGATTACCTCAGGTGTTTTTCAGCTATCTGTTCACTACTGGTGTTGCTGTTCTTCTTCTTTTAAAAAATATTTCTTTGTGTTCTCTCTTTGCAGTTTTTAAACAATACAAATTTAAGGGCAAGGGCAGTCAGGGAGGCTCCACTGTGGAGCCAGCAAGCTGGATAGAAATACTTTTGCAAATAAATAAATAAATAAATAAATAAACACCAAACATAGCGCTTTAAAAATTAGGAGCTCTTTAAATAATCTTACAGTGTGTTATCTATCACTTGCTAAACGGAACATTATGGAAGAAGTGTGCAAATCCTTTGGTCTTTGGTTCTCGAGCAACATTTAAGAAACAACAATGTGATTTCAAAAGAGATGAAATGAAAATCAAACCTCAGTGGTGCACCCCCACTTTGAAGGAGGGATGTTTCAAGAGCTTAAAGGCCACACTGTGGGAACTCTGAGATGGGACGTGTTCAGAGGGCTCTGCTTGTGACTTTTGTGTAATTCGTGGGTCACATTGCTGATAATAGCACATTTTAGAAGTATGATTCTTGGTTAACTAGGCACCCACGGCAATCTTATTGGAATGACCCTAGAAATAAATAAAACTGTGACAAATTATATTGGTATAGCTGCACACAAGGTGGATGGAACAGACAGCAATAAACAATGTACTGCTGTTTTGCACCTTCAGAGACTCATTTTTCATGTGTCTTTCCTACTGGGCTTGAGGTTTCTGTATTCACCTTAGCTCATTTAATACCTGACCCTCCATATTAGTACAAAGTCCGGGGGCGGGGAGTGCTTCTCAACCATTTTAAATTGGAATCCTGCCAGTAAGACTTGTTATCTTTGTTCAGGAAATACCTGCAGTTCTCCCACAAAACTCAGCACCTTCAGTTCCTTGACTGAGCTGTTTCCAAATCTGCACTGCAGTCTTGTGACACACTTTCAAGGGTCTTCCGTGGCCCAGGGGGAATCACTAACACACAAACTGGCACAGCGACAAGACAGTCAGAAAGTTAGGGTGCCAAGAAGGAATTTTCTACCTTTTTGCCAGAATAACATCTGATTTCCCGATTGACTTAATTTGCAAAGCTGTATTCATGTCTGCCGCTGTGGATCCTAGGTGATGATTCAGACCCACCCACAGACTAGCTAGAACAGGCACCCTGAGCACTGTATGGGGGGGAGGGGGCTGCCCTTTCCTTCCTCTCACCCCCCCTTTTTTTGCAGGGGACTGTATTGCAGCATCTATTAAATAAATTTCTCAGGAGAGAAAAACTATTTTTTAAAAAAGTCAAGTTCCTCTTGAGCTGTTGGAGTCCTCCCTGAATAATATTCAGCAAAATGACAAATAATAATAATAATAATAATCAGTGAAATCATATTTGATTTTCCTGCCCACAGATTGCGCTGAGAAGTCAGGAAGCCCCAGTTTGCTCTGATGCTGTGCTTTCTCTTTTTCAGCACCACTTTTCAATTTGTTTATTCTGGAGAGGCCTCTGTGGGACCTACCTACTTTGAGTAAGATGTTGGAGGGCTGCATTCTTTATTTCCTTTGGCAAAAATCAAATGATCCTCAAATTCCTGTCTTCACCAGTGTCTCTCCTCTCTCTTGTTTGCTTTTGTTAATCTATCCCATAATAACAGGTTAGTCATTGTGGTTTGCAAATATTCCCTTTCAGGGGGTCATTTGATGGCATACTTGGCAGAAGATTACGGTAATTTTCCCAATGTTCCAGTTGTTTCCAATAAGTAAAATTAAAACAGTCTTTCTGCTGGGTCTCTTTAATCTAGTACAAGGTGCAAGATGTAGTCTGGATCCTGTTCCCCCGCTTTCCCCCTTTAAGAGCAAAGGGGTGGGAAAGCTCTGCCTGTCATTTGCCTCAATGCACTGGAAATCAGTCCATTTATGGCATGCTGCAAAATCACTCGCACTTTTATATGAAGTCCAGTCAAATTACGTGTCTGTCTTAATTTGCTTGTCGAGGCAGTTTTCTTATGGGGGTGGCACTGGAGAATAAAGGATACAGAAGAAAGAATCTTCAGGATTCTGTTGAAAACTTTTGAATCATGCAGATTATAAAAGTAGCTGATTCTTAACTGGCCGCATTTCAGCGGCTTCCCTCTCCTCCCTTCTGCTTTTGCTGCCAGAGAAAATGGCCAGATAAGTTGCGCAGAGAACAACAGTGACATCTAGTGAGGGCAAGAGGAGACATCCTGCTTTCCCAACGGCTTCCTCTGAAATCCTGGGCCATCCCAAGGCCCAGCAGGAGCGGAGCCAGGAGGGCGGCATTGCCAGGAACAGTTGCTGGAATCTCCCCCTTCAAGGACCTCAGGTAGCAGGGCTAGGAAAGTCCTCCGCTGCCAGTCAGAAAATACTGAGCTCAGGGGCCAACGGCCTGACTCGGTGCGGTTCCTGTGTTCACAGCAGTCAAAACCGAGAAGCATCTCATGTGCTGCCACACAGGGTCTGCCATCCCAGGAGGCCCATTGAAGCAGCAGCCCCCTCGGGCAGTGTCATTCCACAAGGTGGGGACCGGGCAGCTGCCCCACCAAACCTTGCCGCTGCAGTTGCAGCTTCTGGCGAGATCTCACAAAGCAGGGTATTGCGAGAATTCTGTGAGTTGTTGCTGGAAGACACCATGTGGCCCCAGTAGAATCACAGAATTGCAGAGTTGGAAGCGACCACAAGCGTCATCTAGTCTATCCCCAAGGTAGGGCTCAAACCCAAGTCTCATAACTGATTCTCCTTTACTTTAAAAACCCTGTTTTAGCTTTATATACTCCCGGGGCGGGGGCAAATTGACCCAATCTGGGGACCAACTGCCAACTTAGCAGTTCGAAAGCACATCAAAGTGCAAGTAGATAAATAGGTACCGCTCTGGCGGGAGGGTAAACGGCGTTTCCGTGTGCTGCTCTGGTTCACCAGAAGTGGCTTAAGTCATGCTGGCCACATGACCTGGAAGCTGTCTGCGGACAAACGCCGGCTCCCTTGGCCTATAGAGCGAGATGAGCGCCACAACCACAGAGTCATCCGCGATTGGACTTAACGGTGAGGGGTCCCTTTACCTTTACTCCCTGGGGTGGGCAAATTGATCCAATCTGAGGACCACAAATTGGGACCACAAGGTGGATTAGGGGTGTGTGTGTGTGTGCGTATGCACAGAGTCCTAGTTTTCACCCATGCTTTGGAGAGGTGCAGGAGTCCATGAAATCCCCATGGCAGAGGTTAGTGTAATTGCATGTGGCCTGGATTGCTGGAATAGAAAGCATCTCTGTCACTCAGACTGCTTTGCCTACTTTAAAGTTTGGTTCAGATGTAACAGGGAACCATGGTTTTACGACTGTATGTAAGAGCTGCAACAAGCCTCGCTTTGCCTCCTCTCTTCTCTTTTGCAGCTCCAATTTGAAACACACCCAACTCAGGGTTGTTTGTTTAAACCATGGTAAGTGAAAACAGATCAGGATCAAACTGTGGTTTGCTTAAAAGTGGGAGCAAAAGCTTCTGATCTCCTTCTCTGGTGCTCAAGCGAGGATTGGCAGTCCATGAGTCTGAGACTCACCCCAGCTCATTTGCAAAGTGGGAGACTGTAAGTTCATCCTGTACGGCCATTACATCTCTCACCACTGCCTGCAGCATCTGTGCTAAGGGGGTTGAAAAAGGTGGCAGCTTTGGATTTTCACTTCGTATTTTTATCTTGTGAACCACTCTGAGATCTTTTGATGAAGAGTGGTATATAAATCTAAAAGAGGGGGAGGGTTCACTTAGTTTTCAGGAAATGGACTCATGAGGCAGACACACACAGAGAGAGAGAAAATAGGAACAATTTGAATGTAGTGGTGCTTTGAATAAGACTTCCACTGTTCCAGGGACAGCAAAAGGGGATTGCATCCCAAGTGTATTCACTCTCCCCTCCATGCATCTTCTGCAACATCTCCTATCTCTGGAAGAGGTTCTCACTGTCCTGCTAAGTGGAAAAAACCTCACCGTGCCCCCCCCCCACCCTTGGAGAGTTTCATGTTTCCACCTGCTACTTCATTTAAATAGGGGGCATTTTAAGCTCTACCTATCAAAATGTGGGCCATTCTTTCTCTGCTTCAGAGGAAGGAGCTGCCTGCCGGCTGTGCTCGTCTAACACAAATGTTATTGGTTCTGCATTGTGGGTGCAACAGTATTATTATTTTCAGCTTGCAATCATAGGGTTGCCATTTTTCAAAAAGTAAAAAACAGGACACCCCAAAAGTTATTGACCCCCCCATGCTTTTTCGATTGGCTTGCCTAAGATGCAGGACAAAGCGCCGCCTTTTGGAAATCCCAGTAATGTCTGGGGAAATCCAGATGTATGGTGACTCTAGCAATCAGGATCTTTAGCTAGCTGGTTTTGATTTTAGAAAGTCCTACATTTCTTAGAGGCCCTGCTCAGCCTTCTTCCCCCACAGCCTACGGTGCCCAGATGCGACAACAACTCGCATGTGACCTTGTTCAACGTTCTCCTCCCAATGGCAGCCACTGAGTCTTGAGGGACCTGGACGCCCGACAAGCCTTCAGCTTCTGTTTCAGCTTCCTTCTGCCAGGGCCGTGACTCACATGTTCTGCACCAACTGTACTTGGACGCAGCTGAAGAACTAATCTGTACATGATGTCCATCTTCGTTTCAGATGATCTCACATTTAACTGAGGGCTCCAGACTCCTCTTCTCTCACCATATAGCTTGGGAATAGTTTGCAAAACTTCTCATATTCGAAAGAAGACGCCCCTCACTTCCACGGGTGGCAAAGGCCCAGTAGAGACTTCCTGCCGTGCCCTGTCCTCAGGTGTCCTTCCAGACAGGCTTGCCAGATCAGTGTTGGACCTAAAACTTCAGTTTTGGTCTCTCACTGTCTCCAGGAGAAGGGTGGAAAATACTGGGATGAACAGGCCAGGAACAAAGTTTATCTTCTTCCCCGGGACTGTCTTTTTGCAAGTTCTTTAAATTAGGGGTGTGTGCTATATGTGAGTACACTGGTGGTACTTGCTTTAAACAGCAGAATAACTCCTGGTGCTTCTTAATGGCAGAACTTGCCGCTCTGTTAAAAGCCAGTTTAAGACATGTAAAAGTTGTTTTCTGAGCAAATTAAGATTTGCGAGAGGCACACACTCTTGGCTGTTTATAAAGTTTCCTAAAATAGCCTGATGTTCCAGCCAAAGCTAATGTAGCTGGATTTTCCATGCATCGGTCTGGAGGGAGAGGAGGCTTTCAGGGCTGGTCATCCTTGCAGGGGAAAATGCAGCTGCCCCCTTCTGGCACCTTGGAGCAGTGGGGGACTCCTGGTTTGACTTGCCATCTTAGGCTGAGTTCGGACATATAAATGACTATTTATTTAGCTTTTCTCCCTCATGCTGAAGCCAGTTACACATTATTATCTTTCTAATAATCCTGTAAAGTTGTTCAGAATGATTTTCCCATGGCTTAGCCAAGGCCACCTAGTGAGATTACAAGAACAGAACAACCTGCAATTTTCAGGAGTTTTAAATTCCATCAAGGTTAGAATGAGGATTTGATTGTGCAGACACAATGCCAGGTTGTTTTGTGGGGGGTTTAAAGTTTGAAATCTTGACTAGATAACCATAACATTATTTCACTGCTTAGCAGTCAGAATTTCAGTATCAAATTAAAAACTAAATTAATCATCACAGTTTATTAAAAGCTTGGCTATTATTTTATTTTTATTTTATTAGATTCCTATACTGCTCTTCATCAGGGTGGTCCACAAGATAAAAATACAGGATAGAAGCACAAGTAAATAGTTAAACTAGAAGCAACAAAGGAAAAGCCCTCTCCTCCAAAACACATTTAATAGGTTGTAGAATGTTAACAGCCAAAGGCCTAGTTGAAGAAGAATGTTTTTCTCTGGCGCCTAAAGGGTGTATCATGCAGGTGCCAGGCAAGCCTCCCTGGGGAGAGCATTCCACAAATGAGGAGCCACAGCGAAAAAGGCCCCTTCTTGTGTTGCCACCCTCTGGATCTCACGTGGAAGTGGCCTCTTGTGGCACACGAGGAAGGTTGTCAGAGGATGGTCACACAGTCCCAGTCAGATCCTATGGGGAAAGGCAGTCCTTGAGGTATTGTGGTCCTGAGCCGCTCAGAATTGAGCCTGGCAGCCAGTGCATGATCAGTGTGATCTGCTCAAACCGTCTTGCTTCTGTGAGCAACCTGGTCGCCAAATTCTGCACCAGCTGAAGCTTCCGAAGCATCTTCAGAGGCAGCCCTACATATAACATGTTGCAGGAATCCAACCTAGAGATCACCAGAGCATAGACATCAGAAGTTAGGTGTAATGGTTGTAAGGGGGTTACTTGTGCGTAAATTGCCTTCAGTTTAGTTAGATTGCTATCCCAACCATGCTTAGGCTCAGAGCTCGCCCTCCGTGACCTGTTAGTCACTTGCAGAATCTGTCAGTGGGCGTTTCTTGAACCTCTTCCAGCATAAAAGCTGTTTGACGCCAAGTCTCCTGCTATGTTCCCTGCGTGGAACTCGTCTGCGCAAGTAAGGGGAAGGCAGGGGCGTGCCAGCGCTCTCTCCACTAGATTCGGGTGAAGGGTCTTGGAGCCCTGTCCCCAATTCCTCCATCTCCCTCTCTCCTCTACTGGTGCTACGCTGAATTCCTTCCCCCCTGCTGGTCCCCTCTCCGGCATCGCTCTGGAGCCCTGCCTCCGCCTCTCGCTCTGATGTCAGTTCCCTGACATTAGGCTACCCCTGTCCAGATAGGGGGGCAGCTGGGCAGCGCTGGATTCAGATCTCTGTGTGGCAAGGCAGATAAGATGCTAGAACAGAGACAAGGCGAGTTAAAATCCCAATTCAGCCATTGTTCCTTGGGTGACTATGGCCAGCCACTAAGCCTAACCACACAGGGCTGTTGCAAGGATAAAAGTGGAAGGGATGAACCATGCAATACCACCTTCAGATCTTTGGATGACAAGCAGGATAGAAGTGAAATGAAAAAGGCCTCAGTTTGGTCTTATCCACACTTACCTTTCCTCTGGTCTTTCCAGGCACAGTCAGAGTGCCCCCCTCCTTTTCTTTATATTTTGCTTGGGAGCTTTCCCCACGCAAAAATTGGAGCAAATGTCAGCCTGCAAAAGAACCAAATTGACATTTGTTCCAATTCAACTTTGAAAAACAGATTTTCACCGAGAAAGCTTCAGGTGTGTGTGTGAAAAAAACTAACCCCACACTCATACACGGAACGCTGCAGTGTGGGCACTGGGCACCTGCCTGGAAGGAATGGGGCAACAAGTAAGTGTGGAAAAGGCCTTAAACTCTGACATCCAAACGCAACAGAAACTGAAATGCAAGCCGCGTTTGCTGCCTGGGTTTCCCTGCAGAGCAGGAGGCTATCAAGAGCTCTGTCCTCTGAGCTACCTGCTGAGTAGCTGAGGGATCCTCAGTCGATCTAGATGGAATAGTCATTTTTTTTCCTGTTCAGCAAAGGGAGAGGAATTCCCTGCCCATGCCAGTCCCTTACACACTTTCATCGAGGGCACCCACAGTGGGAAGGGGCAATACTCCCCTTGTGGATGCTGGCTAAACTTATGTCCTTAGGTGCCATCCTCAGGATAAAACCTACCTGTGTAGAATTTGTAGGCACCTTGGCTCTTTTCATATCTTGATGTCAATGCGTATGGTGTGGAACCGGTCCTGACGCTTCCCCTCCCCCTCCCCATGCATCTCTTAATGTGATATGGGACAGGTGTATCATGTACTCCACCAATGAAGGACATTATGAGAGGCCACTCCTGGGGCCCCACCCACCTAGCAAGGCAATGTGCAAAAGGGGGTCCTCTGGGTGCTCACAGTGTCTGTCTCCCTTATAGCAAACACCATAGGTTACTTCCCTGTGTATTCTTCCAACTTGGTGGGTGCGGGGTGTGGTGTGTGTGTGTTCTTTCCTGATCCTGATTATCTGACTAAGCAAGGAGAGCATTTGTAAGACTAAACATCAATTGTGGATGCATACCTGTCAACTGGCATTAAGATCTCTACAAATTCTGTTGGTTGTGGTATGAATCTCGGCATCTTTTCCTGCTGTGGGTTAAACCACAGAGCCTAGAGCTTGCTGATCAGAAGGTCAGCAGTTCGAATCCCCATGACAGGGTGAGCTCCCGTTGCTCGGTCCCTGCTCCTGCCAACCTAGCAGTTCGAAAGCACATCAAAGTGCAAGTAGGTAAATAGGCACCGCTCCGTGAGGAAGGTAAACGGCATTTCCGTGCGCTGCTCTGGTTCTCCAGAAGCGGCTTAGTCATGCTGGCCACATGACCCGGAAGCTGCACGCCGGCTCCCTTGGCCAGTAAAATGAGATGAGCGCCGCCACCCCAGAGTCGGCGGTCAGGGGTCCCTTTACTGTATTACTCATTTCAGTTAGTGGGAAGAGATGGAGCAAATGGAACATCATGGGACTCTGAATTAATCTGATGAGAGATACAGCCAATAAGTTAGTCAACTGGGCACAGCAGATGGAAACTGGGTAACTACTGTGCCATGGAATTTGGAAATTATCCTTTGGGGACAAAAGATTTCAGCACCTTCAGCTTGAAGAAGCTGGCTGAAAAGACAGTTTGCCTCGTTCAAAACAACATGCTTCTCATGACCCAGAGCTGGGACAGAGCTCTCCTTCCTCTTCACTAGGTGAAATATCCATAAGTGACAGGCTTGCTATAACAAAACACCATATCAGAATAACATTGAGGAAGTGCTATTGTCTTGTCTTTCTCTTAAGAATTTGCTTTCCCAAATGTGCCTGTGCTTTTATAGTAAAGAGGGAAATTCTGGAGCCAAGTGAGGATTAACAATTAAGATCCACCCTCTATTGTGTGGGCAGGTAATCCCTCCCCTTACCTGGCCTGGTTTCCCGGGCAACACTTCCCCCAGGTGGGATTGGACAACTCACTGGGGTAGGCGGGGACCTCCAGGTATCCCACCTGAGGGAAGGCAAAGCCTATGCTGATGGGGCCACTCCAGATCCAGGGCTGCACGCGTCCACGCAAAAGGCGCCCCCCGTTTTAAGTGGGGAGCGGTCATTATAGTAAAGAGGGAAATTATCTCCACAGGGAAATGGCTCTAGCAGCAAATTAATAAATACATAGTACTGCTTTCTCAGGGTTTGTTTCCATGCACTGGTGAACCTGTGCCTGGGTTCTCAGACTGCCTTACATGAACAAATTACTAAACAAATAATTAATATATGTCTAATGAAGACAGTTTAATGGATTTTTATAAGACTCGGCAGAAACCATAATCCCAGGTATCAAGTACCTCTCAGTGCACCTACTGACTGCTACTTCTCCATCAAAATCAAAACTAGAGTTCAGGGAGAAATGGTCTAATTTAGCCTCAACTCTGACACACTATTTTTCTGCATGCAGGGGCCTGAATCCCCCCAAAGTGCCAGCAAAAGGTTCCCCCCCCCAACTCCTGGCACCCCACCTGAAGCCTCTCTTGAGTGGGATGGGCTGTGGGGTGAAGGGCTGAATGGGGAAGGAAGGGGGCGTTGCCGTTAGTGTGATCTGGTTTTTACAAAAATCCAGAGTGAGCAAGGTAATAACTATTACCTTTGAATTGCAAGTAAAGGAACAGAAATGTGAGAGTTTGGCCTTGACAAATGCCAGCATGGGGCAGTTTTAAGCTTGCACCAGCAAGTTCAAATGCCACACCACCCTCCTTTTATCAATTCAGGAGTGCAGAACAATCTTCATTGCAAGAGGCTCAGTGATGCAGCCTTGCAGTGTCACTTCCATTCAGTAGAAGCTGTGCAGGAGAACACCCTGCCATTTTAGTGAGCAAGATGAGGGGCAGAATTTGGATTTTTCTGTCCACTCTGAATCTGCTGCCTCAATTGGCCATGGCACTTTGGGTCAGGTTAGGGATGGCTTGCAATGTAAGTTGGCGTTATAACAGGGCTGGAGCAGTTCAGATATCATTGACTTTTCCTTCCCCTGAACCTTCTCCTAGTGTACCAAAACCAACCCCATAATTCCAACAAAATAATTTAAGTATTCAGAAAACCCCAATGGTTTGTGCCAGTAAAAATTATTTATCCAGTCGTAGTTTGAGCAGAGCCTTGCATGTTGAGCTCTATTGACACAAAATGTCTTATTAACTATCTAAAATTGCAAAGCAATGTGTTGTTTAAACCAGACTGAAAGATGCAGTATAAATTCAGATCTTCCACATTTCCCAAGTGTGTCTTTTACATTTAAAATAAAAAGAGATGATAGATGATAGATAGATATAGATAGATAGATGATAAATAGATAGATAGGTAGGTAGATAGACAGATAGAGATGATAGATAGATAGATGATAGATAGATGATAGATAGATAGATAGATAGATAGATAGATAGATAGATAGATAGATATAGATGATAGATAGATAAATGATTGATAGATGTGCACTTTTTGCACTCCCTAAATGGCAGGTCTGGGTCACTGAATGTGAAAGGAAATTAGGTTAAGTTTACAGAATTCCAGCACTCACGCTTTAAGTTTTGATATGAGATTTTGAGTTTCAAAATAGAGGCATTTTCAAATGAAACTTTAGGCAAGATTTCCCTTCAGTGTTGGTTTAGATTATGCAACATCCTTAGGACCTCTTTGGCAGACCTCTTTGGGCAGTGCCCACAACTGCCTCTGCTTGTCACACATGTAAAACTGTGAGTGACCCTTGCTTCCTCCTGCCATACTCTGCCAGTGTGAAGGCAGAGACACTCTCATCACAAGAGGCGTACAGGCCTCCCTACTTTGCACATTGCCCATTTCACTGGTGTGCTGTGTCTATTTTTAAAATATATGTTATTATGGCTGGCACTGCCAAAATTGGTGGGGTTGTCAGGGGTGGGGAATGGCAGATCAGCCTCCCAAGCTGTGAATTGGCCACCACAGTTTACACATTCTGCCCTGCAGAAACTAACAAACACAAAATTTGAACATGCGATCAGGAGAAGAGCCCAGCTAGATTAGGCCAAAGGCTCACCTAGTCATAGAATTGGAGGGTTGAACGTGACCCAAAGGGTCATCGAGTCCAACTCTTGCAAAGCATTGTTCTCTTAGTGGCCCACCAGATACCTGTGGGAAGTCTTCACACAACTGGCACTCCCATGGAAACATGCAGCCCTCCTATCTAAGATGGCAGCGGACAGTCTCCAATGGGATGTCCTCAATGAAGCTGAGTTCCCCCAGCTCAGACCAGGACTGGGAGCACCTGCATCTCTGTGCTGGAGAATCTTCATCTTGTTTTCTTTCATTCCCAAGAAAGGCAAGCACTTTTCTTCCCCACGATGACTCAGTCTTCCCAGATGGAAAGGGTATACTCATCATGGCTTTGGCAGCAAATCCCACACGCATTTTCCCACCAGCCTCTCCTCAGATGAATCAAACACAACTGTTTGTTTAACCACTTCAAGCAAACTCGGTTCCATCCAGTGGCTTCCAGGGTCATGAGGAGGAGTCTGGCTGGCATGTGTGTTCGAGAGGAAGCAGAACATGGCAAAAGCTACCAAATGTAAACAACCAGGATCCTTTCAGGCCAGGACACATTGTTCTCTGCTAACAGTGAGCTCTGGGAGCTTTGCTAGTTTGCTTTTGGAGTAAATAACCCAATCATTACCCTTTTAGCACAAGCTCCTCTGGCAACTTCTCTAAGTCTCACAAGCCCTTCCTGGTTTGGCCAAAGCACACATTTTTATCAGTGAAATGTGATGTCCTTTGTCAGTGAGATATAAGCAAGGTTAATTCTCTCTCTTGCATAGAGAGATTGGGCAGAATCTGGAATTACAGCCTTTGTTACAAAAAGGTGCATTTCTAGTCCTCCGGGATGTCATGCATTTGAAAACAGGCAATGGATGACAAATTGCTGCTGCCGCAGGAAAGGCAGCCTGCCTCCGCAAGGGGCCCCAACAGTGCCAAGGGAGGCATTCATGAGCAGAGCGCATGACGAGCTTCTCTGTCTTTACGGCCAAGCACAGCGCCACTGCCCTGCCACCATTTCTGCCCATCCAAGGGGATGGGGCAATGGAAAGCAATTCTTTTAAAAAGAAAAAGTTTGAATGTTGCGTTCAGAAAAGGCTTTGAACATTTTTGTGAAGGGGTCTAACTGCTCCTTTGTAAAAGCACTTTTACTTTGTAAAGAAGTGGTATTCCATACATGGTTTCATTTTCAATGGCCACCGAAACAAATTCAGTGTGTATATGTGATTCTTTCTTGAGTGATGGTTAACTTGGAGCCAAATGTAATGGTAAAAATACATGGGTTTCCTATCCTGGCTTGTGAGGGGGATGGGATGCTAATGGATGCCTCACTTCAGCAGAAACAGGTAACTAGGGATGCTTCTCAGCTGGCTCCCACTAATGGTTTTGTTTTGTTTAAGCAGGTGAAGATCTTATTTTTATTTTCCCAGGTCTCTTTACTCGCAGTTTTATCTGTGCTGGTTTTACTCTGCTTTTATCCGCTCCATCATTGCTTGAACTGTTTTATGTATCTATGTACTTAGTATTTTATTATTTCACTCAAAAAAAAAATCCCAGAATATTTGTTAATGTATATACATTTATTTAAATCAAACAAAACATAAATATCACCCAGGGGCACTAAGGTAAAGGTAAAGGTACCCCTACCCGTTCGGGCCAGTCTTGCCAGACTCTAGGGTTGTGCGCTCATCTCACTCTATAGGCCGGGAGCCAGCACTGTCCGCAGACACTTCCGGGTCACGTGGCCAGCGTGACAAGCTGCATCTGGCGAGCCAGCACAGCACACGGAATGCTGTTTACCTTCCCACTGGTAAGCGGTCCCTATTTATCCACTTGCACCCGGAGGTGCTTTCGAACTGCTAGGTTGGCAGGTGCTGGCACCGAATGACGGGAGCGCACCCCGCCGCTGGGATTCAAACCGCCGACCATGCGATCCGCAAGTCCTAGGGGCACTAAGGGAAGCTCAACTACAACACTCACCAGGGACCTGTCAAAGATTCCCCACACCTGTTCTAAGGGAAAGTGAAAACAATAGCCTTCCTTTGAAGTGTTTTTTTTTTAAAAAAATAGCTAGATGTGTATTGATTAAGTATACCATATCCTTCATTAGGCCAAGCTATTTAGCCAGATAAGCCACGAAGGAGGACATTTATCTTTGTTTTATGAATAAGAATACATCAGCATTGTATTTTTCTTCAGGGAAACCTGAAGACTTCTTGGGTCCTTAACTTCAATGATCTGCAATTCCAGGACTTTGATCAGAAGCTCAAGACGTTTTCCTGTAAACACTCCCATTGTGCCCTGACAGGGGGAAGCAAAAAACGTGGTAACGGTAAAGGACTCCTGACAGTTAAGTCCAGTTGCAGACGACTCTGGGGTTGGGGTGCTCATCTCGCTTTACAGGCCGAGGGAGCTGGCGTTTGTCCGCAGACAGTATTTCGGGTCAAAGCCATATAAATATTCTCCTGACCTGCCTGGACACACACTCCGTTTTTCACCACTTTCCATCAAGTCAGCGATGTAAGAACTTCTGCTGTATCTGAGCTCCAGGGCTAAGGCACCATTTTAAAATACAGTGGTGCCCCGCAAGACGAACGCCTCGCAAGACGGAAAACCCGCTAGACGAAAGGGTTTTCCGTTTTGGAGGCGCTTTGCAAAACAAACTTCCCTATGGGCTTGCTTCCCCCCTTCCCCCCCCCTTTTCCTAAGCCGCTAAGCCGCTTATCAGCTGATCTGCTTATAAGTCGCTTAACAACTGATCGCTAAAAGCCGCTAAACCGCTAATAGCGCTAATCCGCTAAGCTGTCAATGGGCTTGCTTTGCAAGACAAAAAAACCGCTATACGAAGAGACTCGCGGAACGGATTCTTTTCGTCTTGCGAGGCACCACTGTAAATGTTTGTTTGTTTTTTTACTTTTCACAAGACTGTGTGTGATTATTGTTTTAAAGGAGAGAAAGGGGGAAATAGCAGGAGAATCCAGTCTGCCTTAAAGCATCCTGCATTACTTAAGTTAGAAGCCTAAAACTAGCCTATCTAAACTTCCTCTTAATCTGCAAAGGGATGCAATCACAAACACGAAGGAAGGATAATATTTAACAAATATATCCTCTCCTAGAATCTATTCACATCCCTAACACCATTAACATTGCAAAAACTGAATTTGGCGTGCCAGACAGATAACCATGATTTATTTTGTTTTGTAAAACAAAACTGGAGCCACATTGTCATCCAAACCACAATCTGAACTGTTCTCTCTCAGCAGCAAAAGCGCCTAGCAGTTAATTGGTGATTACGATAATTTAAAAAATGCGTCTCATCCCAGCAGACCCTCACTCTGCTTGCTTTCAGCTATCCTGCTGCACATTCAAGTCTTTAGAGGAAGTGGTAACGGGGAACGACAATAAATCTCCAAGCAAATAACAGATCCAGCGGGATTCATGTGGAAATTTATTTCCAAGTAATACCAAGGGAAATTGAAATGGGAGAGTGCCCAGGATCATCTGCCAAGATTCAAATATTCTTTAGGAATCAAGTATCAGATGCATTACTTGCAAGCACCATTTCTACAACATGGGGAAAACCAGTGGTAGTCAATAAAAATGGACCTGTGTGGCCATTGAACAAATGACCTTCTACTGCCATTTATACAAAGTCTTTTAAAGAAAAACCTCACAGAGCTGTAGAGATGCAGCTGCACAAAAGCTGTTTTCGTCCTCATAAACTCTTCAAACATCTGGACCCCACATTCTTGGAGCAAACTGTTCCCCAATGAACGCCTCTGCTTTGCTGCTCACATTTATACACTCCCTTCTTAAGGTCGTGTCCTGGGCACAAAGCAAATTTTAGACATGCATGTGTGTGAATTTCCGCAACCAGTTTTTCATAGTGCTTTCAATTATGATCCACTAGCCAAATGACCACTTCTAGCAAACAAATTGCCCCCCACCTCTTGGACTTTGTGCAAGGGGCAGCATATTTTATAAGATCTATGGGAATGTCAAACAATATCAATACAGCATATCTGTAAATATATTTCTGAGCAGATGCTCCTATGAATTCATATGAGAATGATCCATCAAGAATACTGTTGCAGGAACCTTTAAGGGCCTTTTTATGAGAACAAAAAGAAAGCAGTATTTTCTTCCCACAATCTCTTCAGACACCTGCCTCTTCCCTTAGCTGGGAAAATCCACCTTTCCAAGCCCTGAGAGTGAAGCATTGCTGAATTGTTAACCAACAATTCTCAGCTATTAGGCTGTTTGAACAGAATGGACTGCAGCTTTGCCCTCCCCAGTAGAAATCTCCAGTCCCTTCAAAGGCCAAGGTGTCACTGAGGGAGGAATCCAATGTTATGCTGGACTACTATTTCAGATGGAAAGCTCACCCGTATACAGAAACAACAAGAAAAAAATGGCATGTCAAGGTTTGGCTAGAATTTTTAGCCTTCTTTTCTATGTGGGGAAAAGAAAGCATTCATTCATGGAAGCCCCCGTCTCAAGCACTACAGCCCAGGCACAGGCTCACCTCCACAACGGACAGGAAAAGGCCTAAGCAGGGGTGGAAAGCCCAGTGGACCCCCCCCCCCGAGGCCCTGGACTCCCACAGACAGTAGTTTCCCCATCCATTTGTTTCTCCATGCGCTGCTGGCTGCGTTCCTGATAAGCTCCCTCGATATAGGATCTGTCAAGCAAGGTGAAGCACAGAATTGAAAGGTGTTATCTAACACTGTTAGAACTCACAAGGAGCCGACAGTAAAAGCTTTACACCCGAGGTAAATATTGCATGGTATTATGTATATAATAAATTGAATCCAGGTGTCCTGAAGTTTGAACATACCTGAGCTGAGTTACAGCCTTTGTGTTGATGCTGTGACACACAACTGTGCGTCTTGGCAAGCAACCATCCAGGAAATGTGCAGGTGGCATTATCAAAGTAGGAACTTAGCATGGTGTGCGTGTGTAACCAGGTGGGAGCCCAACCTTTTGTAACATCCCACCAAGTGTGAAGGGACGTGGGTGGCGCTGTGGGTTAAACCACAGAGCCTAGGACTTGACGATCAGAAGGTTGGTGGTTCGAATCCCCACGATGAGGTGAGCTCCCGTTGCTCAGTCCCTGCTCCTGCCAACCTAGCAGTTCAAAAGCATGTCAAAGTGCAAGTAGATAAATAGGTACCGCTCCAGCGGGAAGGTAAGCAATAGCGTTTCCGTGCGCTGCTCTGGTTCGCCAGAAGCGGCTTAGTCATGCTGGCCACATGACCTGGAAGCTGTACGCCAGCTCCCTCAGCCAATAAAGCGAGATGAGCGCCGCAACCCCCGAGTCGGCCACAACTGGACCTAATGGTCGGGGTCCCTTTACCTTTACAAAGTGTGAAACTATTTTTTACTGCACATGTATCTGATCAGAGAACCATGGGAGAGGGCACTGCCAAAATCATGTTTGCCGCTGACATTACAATTTTATACCCACTACGGTACTTTGTAAGTGGCTCTATGTGTGGCTATTATGCCATATTTAAAGCATTTTAGAGTCTGAAATCCAATCTGAGAGAAAGATGGCAAAACAGTTTTGAATGAATCCAAGATGAATATATATCCAGACTGAAAGCTAAATGATTTTAAAAGCACTATACTCAAGGGCAGCTTTCAACGAACAGGCTGTGCTCCCCTTGGACACTCATGTACTCCTTCCACATGTATGCTTGTGCACCTTCATTTGCAAATGAGCACTTTCAATTTTGTGCCTCCTAAATCTCTCAGTGTTCACCATCCATACTAGTGGCCAGTACTTCATGGCATCTTGAATCCCAATTCTGTCTTCTGTAGTATTGCTACCCCTGCCAGTTTGGTATCACCTGCAAATTTGATGAGCATCCCCTCAATTCCTTCTTCCAAGGCGTTTATAAAGATGTTGAACAACAGGTCCAGGACTGAACCCTGCAGCACCCTGCTTGTCACTTTTTCCAGGATGACAAGGAACCATTAGTGAGCCCACTTTGGGTTTCGTCATTCAACCACCTACAAATCCACCTAACAGTTACCTCATCCAGCCCACATTTCAGCTGCTTCTCTGCAAGAAGATCATGGGGGACTTTGTTAAAAGCCTTACTGAAGGCAAGATACACTACATCCATAGCATTCCCCCAATTTACCAAGCTTGCAACTCTATCAAAAAAAGAAATTAGATTTGACTGGCATGACTTGTTTTTGAGAAATACATGCTGGGTCTTATAATTTACATTTTACATTTTACATTTTACTTTAATTGATTCCAAATTCTGCTGTTAGAATGTTGACTGGGCCTTGCTAAAGGAAACCTCTCACCAGCCCTTGAGCATCTTCACAGCCTGCCAATCCATTTTGAAGCGAAATTCTTAATGCTTGTGCTTATCATTAAAATCCTATACAGCTTTATGACACCAGAACAAGGTATCCTGCCTGCTTATTAAGGTTGAGATCTTTCTCTAGGTGTTTTGCTGGCCTGCAGAGGTTAGCAGGGTTGCAGCTAGACAAAAAGTCTTTTCAGCTGTGGTACACTACATATGGAATGTTCTCCCAAGGGATGTTCAGCTAGGACCTGCTCTTAATGCCTTTCCAACTGCAAGTTTGGTCCTTTGTATAGATGCCCAGACTCAGGCCTATTAATATCTGTTTCTAGGCCATACTACAGGGTGACAGAATGCTGGAAACTAGTAGATATCATGAATGGTGGCATTGGACAAACAAACAGGAGTATCATATCACATTTCAAGCATTATTGCTCTCTCTCCTCTGGAAGCTATAATAACTTTGCTACCCCCTCCCATGCACTTCACATTCTGACATGCTTTACGGGGCAGAGCCCTTGACACCTCTAAACCCTGGAGCTATGAGCAACAGAAGTAATTAATTATAATATTGTGGTTACAATTTAATAGATAGCAGATAGGGTGCCACAGAAGGGGAGAAACCACTCCATGGAAAACAGGGTGGGAAGTCGGTAAAAATAAAAGACAAAATTGTATTTTGATTGTACACACTGAAAATGCTGAAACTTTTGAGCACAAGGAACTTTCTCAAGAAGATATATTCCATAGTTCTTGTTTTATGGGGAGCGTCGTGGCAACAGCAGTTTTATGACTTATGTGGCCTTAACATATGTTAGTTAGGCAACAGTCCTATTAAAGTCAGTGATTCATCATTATCATGCACTTAAATTGCCTCAAAGCAGATGCTGTTAATGTTAATAACCATCTCCTCTGTTTGTTGGAGTGCAAGAATGGGTAAAGGTTTTAAAACTTTTCCACAAGAGTTTCCTAAACATAAAGCATATTGCTGACATCTTCCTGCCATTTGCAAGCCCTGGTGATGTGTAGAATTCTGGCAGCAGTATCATAACATTCCTCCTATCATAAGATACTGACCCACCCATGCATTTCTGAACCTTTGGCTCCTCATCAGCCACCCACAATGGACAACTAAAATAAAGAGGTGCTAATACCCCTTCACATTCGGAGAGGATAGAGTCAGAAACAATGGTGTGCTGTTGCCATTATGGGATTTCAGATATCACTTGTCATAAAACATCTGATTTGACTTATTATTTCCATTCCTCCTGGTTTAATCGGAGCATGAAAAATACTAGGTTGCAGGTTACGCAAGAGCTACAATAAAAGTGAATCACTATTCTAACTTTTACAAATGATGCCTCAGAGAAATGCAAAGTCCTTACTTACCAAGTGAACAAATGCCACTTTAATGGCAGCATCTATACCCAAACTAATTTTGAACAAAATTACAAAAATATTCAGGAGAAAGTAATAATAAAGACTTCCAAGACAAGAAAGCCACCACCACTCATGGCTATTTTACCTATTTTAACATGGTGAGAACAGTGGCATGGCTAGAGGTGGGCGTGCGCCAGAGGCAGAAGGGCACCAGCCCAGCCCTTGCCACTGAAGTTGTAACTGCCACCAGAATGGCAACCTGAAGCTTTGGTGCACCCCCACCCCACCCCCCACGCATATAGGTCTCCGCCTATATGCAGGCTGTAGGACTCAACCATGGTGGCTGATGTAACAGTGGGAAGGAGAGGAGGCTGGCTATCTGTGATGGTAGAAGCAGGAATTAATTACAGGAGGGATCTCAAAAGAGGCAAAACAGCTAAACAAAATGCATCCAAGAAACAATCACTGCAAGCCAATTTTAAAACAATTCATTGGCCAGCTGAAATCAGTTTAAATCAATATAGACTGATTTAACAATAAATCATATCAATGAATTGATTTTAAGCACTCATACCAGTCTCTCCCCTCCCCCTTTTACTGAAATTCATTCAACAGTCCACTGAAAATCATGTGGACGCACACAGAGGAAATTGAGGGGTCAGGAGGAAAGAGGGGATGAACATGGCTGGACTCTGACCAGAAGTCCATGAAAAGTCCTCCACCAACAGGAGTGGGGGGTGGGAGGAGGAGAAAGAAAAGCCCGCAAGAAAACAAAAGGCACTTTAGAGGTATTTAATACTTAGTGCAGACCTGGCAAGTTCAGTACAGTGGTACCTCGGGTTACAGATGCTTCAGGTTACAGACTCCGCTAACCGAGAAATAGTACCTCAAGTTAAGAACTTTGTTTCAGGGTGAGAATAGAAATCACGCGGTGGCAGCGGGAGGCCCCATTAGCTAAAGTGGTACCTCAGGTTAAGAACAGTTTCAGGTTAAGAATGGACCTCCAGAACAAATTAAGTTCTTAACCCGAGGTACCACTGTACAAAGGAAAAAGAGTGAAAGGTACTGACGTGTAAATACAAGCCTTAGCAGGGAATGCTGAGAGTCTCTTCAGTGATGCACTGATGAGCTAGAGGCAAGAACGTGAAAACTGAAGACTTTTCCAGGAGCACAAAGATTTCAAACGTTTTTAGCAACAAGTTCTTGCTGCTAGTTGGTGGTGCTCATCCCACCTGGCCCAGGAGGCCAACACAGGAGGGGCGTGTTGGATTTTCAGAGTTCAGCACTTCTATGAATGACTTCCGGGTGGGGGAGAAGTTGAGGGAAGATGGACATGCTTTCAGTGATACAACCTGAACGGCTTCTTCCATGCCACTCCCCGGATCACAGACATGCAATTCAACCATGGCCCACAGACCCCTGGTGTAAATAGCTGGTTTCCTGAGAGAAATTCAGTCATCCAATCTGTGAAATTCTCTCTCTATGGTCAGTGTTATCAAGGGAAGCAACTGCATGTGCATATCTCTAAAACCGCAAATGTTTGTATCAATAAAAGTAAATAGTTCAGTAAATGATTGAGGAGTCCCTTTGTCTCTTATTCCATTTTACTTGACATGTTCATCTACTTACTGGCTTGCTCCACATTTTTTTTGTCTTTTCAGCTGCCTTCCATGCTCTTTCCACACCGCTCCATAGGATTTCCAGCCCCTTTCCCTGTCCAGTTCTCAGCACCTGAAATTCTTCCGCAAAAGCATATTCTCTAGTTCTCCAGAACCGCCCCCCTCGGCTGCATTCCCCACCCTGCTCCTCCATCACGCAACACTTGCACTGCATTCCTGAACAAATTTACTTGACAGTACATCTGAGGAAACATGATGTAGCTCTTACTGTGAGGTCCATTGAGAAGGAACTATGTCATCTACATTCTGCAGAAGATCTATGTCCTAGAATAGAGGACTACTGCTGCTAGATAACGTGGATCTACGTGCTGAAATGGGACGCGGGTGGCGCTGTGGGTAAAACCTCAGTGCCTAGGACTTGCCGATCGTATGGTCGGCGGTTCGAATCCCCGCAACGGGGTGAGCTCCCGTCCTTCGGTCCCAGCTCCTGCCCACCTAGCAGTTCGAAAGCACCCCTAAGTGCAAGTAGATAAATAGGTACCGCTTTATAGCGGGAAGGTAAACGGCGTTCCGTGTGCTGCGATGGTGCTGGCTCGCCAGAGCAGCTTCGTCACGCTGGCCACGTGACCCGGAAGTGTCTGCGGACAGCGCTGGCTTCCGGCCTCTGAGCGCGCAACCCCAGAGTCAGTCACGACTGGCCTGTACGGGCAGGGGTACCTTTACCTTTAAGTGCTGAAATAATGTTAATACTAAAGGCATCACTAGAAGAAAACCTTAGAAAGTAAGATTCTGGTCTGATGTAAGCACACTTTAATATTACCAAAATTAACTTCCAACAATTTCAAGAGCTGAGGCTCCCCCCTCCCCACAATAAATAATAGTTTGAGATCAATGGTTACACTCACAAAGAGCCCCTTAAAGTAACTGTGTACATACTGGGACCTTCTTGCACCCAAAAACATCCAAAACACTGTCAGAATGTAGAGTAATAGTGCATTGGGAGAACAAAAGGACAGACACTACCCATTTCAGAGACAAGCTATGAAATGATGGTGACCAACACCTGAAGAGGGGAACAGATGAAAAGAGAAAAAAGAATGAGACTCTACAGGAGGGCTGCATTTTAAATGGAAGCATTACGGACAAGGGCATGGCAAGAGCAAGCTGCTTCCTTCCAGACAGTACTGAAGATGGCAATCAATATGATCAGGATTCCAATTCAGAAATGTTCATCCAAAGTTGCAGCATAATTTCATCCATTTACAACAACCACAGAACTATTTTCTCAGTGATGGCAAACATGCTCCAGAATTGCTGGCTTAAATACAAGCCACATATGTCTGAAAGAACCTAAACACCAATGAGACCATCATCTAGCTAACTGAAGCCAGATGAAGCTCTCTGAAAACTACACCCCAATATTTTCCCATCTTCCCCCAGAAGACCTAATGGGTGCTCAAATATGCTTTCAAAATGGTCACTTAGTTTCCTTTTAAAGAGAAAAGGACACATTGCATACAGCAGTCAAAAACCGCCTAGAGTAAGGAGACTTCAGGTAATTAAAAACAGAAAAAGCAACTTCAGAACCTCATTATAAAGGAAGAGTGTAATCTTTAGCATGTAGTATCAGACTCCACTTTCTATGGAAAGACACTGCAAAGACTGACCCCCTCAGACTTACACCTTGTTCCCTGATCTGGGTACAATCCTTCCATGTCCTTTCAGAGTTCAGTTTCTGTTCCACCCATGACAACGGATGACACTCTTCTCCACTGCTGCATTTACAAGACATCAGCGTTGGAGAGGAGCTGCCTTCCTCACAATAAAGCACAAGAGTTTAAAACTGAATATATAATGCTGCTGTGCAGCTGGTTGATAATCAGGGGGAATCAAGTGAATTAAACCCTTGCTCCAGCAAAACACACACAAAGATGAAATGCAAAACTATGTTTTACCAGCATATTCCATAATAGTGCATATATTGCAACATTCAACAGGACAAACATAATGTTGAAAGGTCTAGAAGTACACAGGATGCAATGGATGAGTGACTGGAGTTATCAGTTTTCCAGGAAAGCCACATAGTCAGTTAACCGAGCCAACTGCTGTTCATTGGGAATCGGCGGGACTGAAGCAGGTTCTGAAAATAAGGCACAAAATGGGATAAAAATTAGAAGGAGTGGGAAGGGAAACTGAGTAATAGCCCCCTGCCACTGAAAAGCACAGAGAAGTCACATCTGAGGTCTGATCCATATTCAGTTAGGAGGCACTGCTTTTGAATTGCCAAGTACAATGGGCAGCGGATGTGTGCCCCAGTAAAGGGTCATCTGGAGAGTGGAAAAGGATCTTTTTCTTGCCCTGTTGGGGGATTCACTCCCACATGGAAATCAAGGCCCAGGCTCAAGTTCTATTCTTGTGCCCAAGTCTTACATGATTTTACATAGGTTCTGACACAATACTAGTACATAAATTAGATGGCGTAGATATAAAACCAACTTGTGTGGCGCCTTGAAGACTAACCGTTGTATTCAACATAGCACTAAGTAATTAGTTCTGCCAATGAAAGGGATTTCTTGCTCCTGCAATGGAAAGTCCCCCTCCCTCTCTTTCCCCTCCAAATCTGTTTGAGAAGTTCACCCAACCATCTGCAGCAGATCTGGGGAGGTCAAGGGATGGGGGGGGGGGGAGTCCTATTGCACTTGCATTGACCAGATGAGGAAGGAGAAGGCCACCCAAACACATCTATTATGGCATATGCTTTTGTGGACCACAGTCCACTTCATCAGCAAGCAAACATACATATGACTAAGGCAGGCAGAGGGGAGTGAGGCCAGAGAGAATTGAAATCTAAGGCCAAACAGCGATTATTACCTAAAAGCAAAATAAACTACAGTAATCAACAAGGCAGTGTTGGTGACTGCACAACTTTGTGCTATCGACAACAATACTTTGTTAACTGGCTACTGCGATTATTGCCCCTGCTTTTGCATTTCATTTCCCAGACTCACTTTCCAATACTTGTCTTACAATTAAATGCATACATACTTGCCAATATAGGATTATACTTCCTGCATCTGAAAGAATATGCCATAATAAATTTGTTTGAGTATAATTTAGCTGGATACAATCTGAGTAGACCCATTAAAATTAACAGACCTAAATGAGCTGTGCCCAGTAATTTCCATGGGCCAACTCTGGATAAAAACAATGCTGGATCCAACCCATACCTTTTAACTCTGCTGATTTTGCCATGGCAGACTACCACCCTCTCGACATAACTCATGAATGAACACATACCTGATAACGGGTGAAATCTGTTGAATGAAGGCTCTTGGGGACCTGAGACAGTGATACAAAATGACATTTATAAATTATTCAAGGACCATTGCACCAAGAATGAGTTTCTAGATGTACCTAATTTTACTGTGAAATCTTTTATAGAGCTATCCATTACTAAGTTGCTTACTTGCTATAGAGATTTTACTTGCTTTGCCTAAAAGCACTGCATTCAGTGAATCCTTTCAAACTTCTCATTAAGGCGTTCTTTTTCAGTAACTGACTTTATCAGTTGAAGCAGAGTTTACCCTGAACTCAAGTAAGGCATGTATCACACCTAGCATGACTGGAAGATACTAAAAATCAAATAAAGGTGTTCTGCAGTTTGGAAAAATCCCCAGCACTGGGTCATTGAGGCATTTACAACATTAATTAACTGCTGGTCAGAAATGATGTCTAGGACTATGAAAAGCCAGCTACTGAAAATGCTGCTGGTGCTAAGAAATGGACATTTATTCTGTTCTCAGTTGCTCACTCTATCTCTTTTCCACTTTCAAGATACGAAAACAGTGATTCATCTATACTCCTATACTTCCCACTGCTGCCTTCCACAAGGAGCCCGTTCCCTCTTGGCCTGGAGAAGGGGGGCACTAGGCGTATTGTGAGGGCTACCAAGTTGTATTACTGCTGCTCCTCAAAATTCTCTGTGGGCGGCACCCAGAGAACTAGTAAATGGAGTTATAGTCACAGGAAATGAGAAATTTTAACAGATTTCCCCCAAAAATAAAATTCAGCTCCTGAGGGTTGAGAGATGTTCTGGAATGGAATGAGAGGCAATGCAGGAATCTCTATTGGGTAGCCAGCTCTTCCATTTGTAAGAGAGCAATTGTAAACCCAAGCCTGTGTGTTAGAGGACTGGCTTATTTGCTGTTAATTACTTTTTGTTACAAACTTGCTTAAGATTTTGTGTGATGTAAGTATCACTACAGGAGCCAACACTGGCTGAAAAGAACACTGTAATTATTAACTGTTCTACAGCTATGCTCCATCTCTGTCATATAAAATTGTTGTAGGTTCCTTTGTTTTGTGGGGAATTCACCTCAAGGAACTCCTGCGGCTGTTAAAAGAAGCTAAAACTTTAAAAAGAGCAGTTCTGTAAGATTACTCCCTATCCTGAAGAACTATTCACAAATAAAAAACCCCAAACTGAGTTAAATACGTATTATAAAGGTTAAGAACTAGTTAAAGAGACAGCAAACAAACCTTAGAGAAATTTTAGTTGGCTTGGAGTACACACAGTATTTAGCAACTGATCAAGCCCTGTTTGTTCTTTATTCCATTAATGCAGAACATTAGAACATGGGCAGGCAACCGAAGGCCCGGGGGCCGGATCTGGCCCAATCGCCTTCTAAATACGGCCTGCAGATGGTCCGGGAATCAGCATGTTTTTACATGAGTAGAATGCATGCTTTTATTTAAAATGCATCTCTGGGTTATTTGTGGGGCATAGGAATTCATTAATATATTTTTTTCAAAATATAGTCGTCGTCTGTCCCCCCACAAGGTCTGAGGGACTGTGGACAGGCCCCCTGATGAAGTTTGCTGACCTCTGCATTAGATTCAGCAACCAAATTACAAACTAACCCAAGTTGGTTGTAATTTCAAAATGGCAACTACAGTAAGTTTTCACTACACTTTATTTGCATCACACAAACTGACGAACATATTCAACTGAGTCTCCAAAGCCAAGGCTAGTTGAGAGAAATTAAGGCACATTCTGTTTTCCTTTGCCTAAAAGTTTTTTTAAAATATATATATATAATTTTTATTAACCGACCAATCAAATCAAATCAAATCACATCACATAAATTCCGAATTACAAAGCCGAATTTTAAATTTTTGTTGAGGGGACCCATATTTCAAGTTCCGAAGGGGGATTCTGATCATCTTCTTGCTACTGCATTCATATCCAAATCAGTCCAGATAAAGTTCATAATTCTATCCAGTCTTATCTTGCTGTTTCCACATCTCATCTTGTTCATACATTTTTTCTTTTTCCTTTATGCTCTCTTCTGATAATCTCCTTAAGCAGATAAACACCAATTATATCCTGTGTGGATTTTTCCGTTCGACCAATCCTCATATTGTGATGGTTTCCATATATCATCACTTTCATAAATAACATCGCTCTTTCCATCATTAATCTCAGGGTCTGTTGTTCTTAAGTCCCACTGAGGAGTCTCACCCACAGTATAAAAACAGCTCTTTCCTCCTCCCAGACTCAGGTCCTCCGACAGAGCTTACCAATATGGCAATGGTATTTTTAACTGCGTCATTCCAGAGCTCTTAAACTTTCCACGCTTTTCTTAAAACATGCTTTGGTTAGAAACTTTATCTCCACACAGTCGTAAATCCACAGCTTAAGTCATTAAAGTGGCATTTCTGACTTGGGGGAGGGGGTTCTTGTTTAATCACATAGAGGAAAGAAAGAAAAGTTTTTTCCCCCTCCCCCATCCAGTCCCTTTGCCATACCGAGTCTTGGCTGTCTTCTCAAGATTGATTCTTGTTCTTCCGACTCGTCTTGTTTATCAGAGAACTCTTCAGTTAGCAGTCTTTACTCCCCCTCCTTCCTTGAAATATGTGCATTCGCTTCTTCCTAATTGTTCCTTTTGAAGTTCTTGCAGCTAGCGGCGCGGATCAGAGACTGCGTCTAGGAGTGCCGAAATCCACAGGAGGGCATTCTGCCTAGTGCCCCCATCCCCATAAATTCGGGGGTGGTATAGGGCACCGCAGGCAAGGGCAGCCCCCCCCCCCAATCCTGGGAGGGTAGGGAGGCTATTTACTCCCATCACAGCCTCCTAATTACCCCCTGTGGGTCGGAGAGATGTTATTGTCAGCCATCTTCTGATCCGCCCCTGGTGGTCCCTCCCTCCTTTGCCTAAAAGCTTTACACCCGCTTGCTTACCGTATTTTTCGCTCTATAAGACGCACCAGACCACAAGACGCACCTTGTTTTTGGAGGAGGAAAACAAGGGGGGGAAAATTCTGACTCTCAGAAGCCAGAACAGCAAGAAGGATCGCTGCGCAGTGAAAGCAGCAATCCCTCTTGCTGTTCTGGCTTCTGGGATAGCTGTGCAGCCTGCTTTCGCTCCATAAGACGCACCCACATTTCCCCTTACTTTTTAGGAAGGAAAAAGTGAGTCTTATAGAGCAAAAAATACGGTAATTAAAGCTGTCTGTGCCCATGAGAAATACGCCAAGTCATATTTCTGACATTATGTTTCAGGAATACCCCTTGCTGTTTTTTAACTTTGAATTAAGTACTGGCATGCAAATGTTAATTATCCTTTTAAATTCATTCACAGGAAAGGCAAGCGACAAAAAGACACAATGTCTTAATGAATCAAGAGCTCCACCTACCTGGCCTTTTAGGCATAACCATGCGAGTGGATGAATCTGCTTGCCATCCCTGATCAAGAACACCTAAAATGATTAAAATGAGATGCAAAATCATCAATGCCATACAGAACCTTCAACAAGGGAAATTCTGTTCTGAAAATTTCCTTACCTTCTGTGCAAGAAGCATTTTTATTTTACTATGCCCCCATATACTTTTTTTGCTACAATGAGAGCAAATAAAAATCCACTTGAAAGCCAAAAGCAAAATGGGAATAATATCTGTTCAGCAGTCAGATGCCATTAAACAGTAATTTTAAACAGTGAAGTCCATTAATTTCAATGGGTCTACGCTGAGTGTGACTTACTTGGGTATCACTCTTTGAAAACCTACAAGTTTTACTGTAGTAGACCAGTACAAGGTTACTCCATGGTGTGAAACACCAAGTTTAATAAAGCGTTTTTTTACACACACACACACACACACACACACACACACGTACCTTTCACTGCTTCTTCTATAGGAAGCCCAACAAAGGCTGCAAAGTCATCTGCACTTATTGAGGTATATGCTTGAGAGACCAGTCCAAATGCTCGCCGCCTAGTTGCATCTATTAGAGAGATAATGGGGAAGAATGATGAAAATCAGATGTAAAAAAAATGTTTTGTATGTTTATGTAATGAATAAATTGGGGGGGGGGGTTAAGAGCTTAATGCATATGACAAAAGCATAGCCCCATGGGAAAGTGGTTATACAGAGGCATTTTCAATGTACAGTGGTACCTCGGGTTACAAACACCTCGGGTGACAGACTCCGCTAACCCGGAAGTAGTACCTTGGGTTAAGAACTTTATTTTATTTTATTTTTTGAATAATATTTATTAGCTTTTCAACAAGAAAAAAGTTACAAAAATAGTAAAAAGAAAATACAAAAAGATACAAAACCAGAAAAGAAAAGAAAAGATGAAAACAGTTAAAAATAAATCCCTTTCTATTATCTTACCACTCATTTACTTATTTTCATGACTTCCTCACACCTCCCTTTTTTGTATTCCAGTTAATATTTAGTTCAGCAAATCCATACTCTCTTTGTTTACTCTTAGTTCTTTATCTTCACATATTATAACTTCGAATTTTCATCTAATATCAAGCCATTTTTACATATTCCTATTTTATCTTATTGCTAAAACCACTTCATTTCATTCCAACATCATTAACATTCAATAATTTTACAGTGTTTCTGTAAATCTTGGGTTAAGAACTTTAGCTCAGCATGAGAACAGAAATCGCGTGCCAGCGGCATGGCGGCAGTGGGAGGCCCCATTAGCTAAAGTGGTATCTCAGGTTAAGAATGGTTTCGGGTTAAGAACGGACCTCCGGAACGAATGAAGTTCGTAACCAGAGGCACCACTGCACCCGAAAACAACTGTTGCACATAGGAAACTGGTGAGGACACAACCTTCTAAAATATGCTGGCTAAGTACTCAACTTGGAGATAAGTAGTCTTGATAAGAAAACTAAGTGCCCCTGAAGAAACCTGCCTTCAGCCAAAACATTTTGCACTTTTCAATATTTTAGAAGGACTCTGGGTCCAAAACCAGTTTGAAGTCCATATCATGATATCGATTTCATAATTTTTGACCTGGCAATATATTGCAAATCATGATTTTTGTGTGTGTGTATGTGTGCCCTATGCAAAAATCACAATGTGGGAAAAATCATGAAGTCAGTCAATCCTTCTCTCGACTCCTGTAGCCCCTGGTAACTCTGCTGGCTCAGCTCTCCCCTGTCTCCTGCAGGCGACAGAGAATCACAAGAGAAGGCACCATCAAAAATCACAATGCAGGAAAAACTGTGAAGCCAGCCAATGCCTCTCGATAGCTCCAGCCTTATTTCAGACATTGTGATATATCATGATATCTAAAGGTAAAGGTAAAGGTAATGGGACCCCTGACCATTAGGTCCAGTCGTGGCCAACTCTGGGGTTGCGGCGCTCATCTCGCTTTATTGGCCGAGGGAGCCAGCGTACAGCTTCCAGGTCATGTGGCCAGCATGACTAAGCTGCTTCTGGCGAACCAGAGAAGCATGGAAATGCTGTTTACCTTCCCGTCAGAGCGGTACCTATTTATCTACTTGCACTTTGACATGCTTTTGAACTGCTAGGTTGGCAGGAGCAGGTACCAAGCAATGGGAGCTCACCCTGTCGTGGGGATTTGAACCACCGACCTTCTGATCGGCAAGTCCTAGGCTCTGTGGTTTAACCCACAGCGCCACCCGCATCCCATCATGATGTCTAGCTTGTGATATATTACGATGCTGAAAACCAGATACTGCCCAGCCCTCTGGGTTAGATCTACCTATGGCATACTTACAACTAATATAAGTCCACTGATTTCAATGGGACTACTATGAGTAAGATTTTATCAAGTACAACCCTCTATCAAGAGTTTGACTTTGATACCATTCTGAGGCTTCAATGGGAATACAAACAAGTTGTGCTACCTTAATTTACGGATCATCATACAATACAAGTAAGAATTTGCCCAATATGGCCACAACAAAACAAAGGAATCCAAACATGTATGTTGCCTGAGCTGCAGTGGGCTTTTCCCATTCTTCGCTTCCAAACAACATGCCAAGAACTTGGCAACAAGCAGAGTAGCAGGTGTTCCTGAGCACCTTTATTTGTGAAAAAAAATATCCTGAGATCAGTGGAACTTCAATTAGGTAGACATGCATAGAATTGCAGCCTTCAGGCATCTTCTGTATAGACAAACCCAACTCCTCTGACAACTTCAAGTTTTGCTTTGTAATCTCTGAGTTATATTCAGACAGGTCTCCTTCTGTTTATGGGTCATCACTGGAGAAGGGAGAGGGGTGATTGTCACTAATTGTTCCTTCCCCTCTGCCACTTCCCATGCTGTTCTGGGGAATCTCCCACTTCCCAGAAAGAGCTTTTCAGGAGCAACGTGGGTTGCAGCGGGACTGGTAAAAACCAACTCTCTTCCTCTATGGGCAGACTTCCATCCACAGATAGCATCAATCCCACCCCTTTGAAAATAAGTCAAACTGCTTCATCATAAATTATCACATGGCCATATACAAGCCAACCCCAAGTACTGTGTTACATCAAACTTGTACAGGAGACAAATCACCAGGCACTAAAATTAAAAGAGAAACAAAAGAGCAAAATCTTTAAGGAAATGCTGCAAAGTTCATGCAAACTCTCTTTTTTCACAGTGATTATGCATACACTAACAGTCAAAGCTTTTGAATCTGTATTGGAACAGGACAAAACAGCAATTCTAAATTCTGTGCTGATTTTGAGCAACCATTTGAAAGAACACACTTCCACACCAAGTGAAAATGACTAGGGTTTTTAGAAAGATGTACCTCTAAGTGCTTCCATGATTGGCTGAATAGATTCAGACCACTGGTGTGCACCAATTGTTGTATAAATTCCAGGGAAATCTCTTTGCCAGATTCTCTGCCCCACTGACCAAATTGCACCAAGTTCAGGGTTTGCCTACAAAGAAAGGAAGAAAAATTATTTAGACGGACAAGCCATTGATCAGCAGATGAAGAGGGAAAGGAAGAAGTCCACAACTAGAGTAAATGGAGCGACCAAGAACTCAGCTGTGGTGGCCATGAGAGCCAAAAACCAGCATGTTCCCCTATTAGCAACTGATTTAGGTTGCCTCTGTTGCTGGATCATAAACTCTGCCCAACCAAGCACTTGAGCAGGAAGCAGCATTTTAAAACCTCTTTTCTTCCCATCTGCTCTAGCACCTACTTCTGTGCTTGATTTTGACTGCTGCTGCTTTTTGTGCATCTTCAGTGGAATCCTTTAGTTCCTTCCCCAACCCTCTCACTTCTCACATTAAGCATCAAGTGAAGCACAGTGCCCTCCATCTGGCCTCTCAACATCCCACTCCAGAAAATCGGGGGGGGGGGGGATAATACTTATTGCACCAACTCTCTTGGCACCATCCTCCCAAAATTAATTAAAGCCCAATATGCAAGACTCTCTAGGTCACTCAATCAGTTAAAGTGATTCCACTTGTATGCAATTTGTGAAGAGTTTGGCTCTAAAGTAAAATGGTTCTACTGCAATTGTTATTTCTTTGTGGAGTGCCCATCCTAAGGATGTTAACATTCAACATCACTCCCAAGTTCCGTCAGCCACACTGAACTTTCATGTGTTAAATGCATGCTTAGAATCTAGTATCTCATCAATTCCTACCAAGCAAAAGCAAAATTCCTCATGTGCTCTATAGTTGTAAGCTGCTGCTGTGGAAAAAGAGGGACTGGGCGGTAAAACACATTTGCAAGAAAAATGAAACTTCTTCTACCTAATCCATGACGTACTCTAGAAATGAGTCTGAACTCAGACATGAAATACTCTGCATGGAGCACCTGAGATGTACAAACTTAAAGAGATAAAATACAAATCTATAAAATACAGCAAGTATCTATTAAACAATAGCAAAACGCAACCTCAGCAATCTCAACAGCAATAGAACATTTGTTCAGCAACCAGCAAAGGTGTTGCTTTTTAGCTTTCACTTTTGGAAACACAACCCTAAAGTTATGCGTGACACCTCTATCCTTTAAAGTATTGAAAACTACTTACAGACTTAATTGCAGGAGGGATTCTTTTCCACAAATACCGTGCATTGTTCCTAATAACATAAAAGTGTCAATTTAAAGTATTTTTTTTAAATGACATTAACTAAAAACAAGTGCTCACTACTAGAAGACTATTAAAAGAGGCAACAATTCAAAGAGAAGCAAGAAACATATTCCGAACAATGCAACACTTTTATATAAGCTGCAGATAACATTTCAAACAATGGAAACACACAGATTTCACAAATTTTCTTTCTTTTTTTTATCTAGCAGCATGTCCACATATGGGCATGTTTAGTCCTCATGCAGTCTATACTATGTACAGGAAAAAACATTTTAGCATATAAAGTTTCGCTTCTAACATCAAGTACAGTGGTACCTCTAATTACGAACTTAATTAGTTCCAGAGGTCCGTTCTTTACCTGAAACTGTTCTTAACTAGAGGCGTGCTTTCGCTAATGGGGCCTCTTGCTGCGTCGCTGGCACACGATTTCCTTTCTCATCCTGGGGCAAAGTTCTCAACTCGAGGTAACTCTTCCAGGTTAGCGGAGTTTGTAACCTGAAGCGTTTGTAACTCGAGGTACCAGTGTACAAGGTCTGGAACACATCTTCTGCACACTTGATACTTCCTGTAAGCCACACGTGTGTGCATAGGCTAAGCTGCGGTAAAACAGAATGTTCTGTTGCTCGGGTATTTAAAACAATGTGTAGCCCAGTGTAACGTATAAGTCGCCTGTTTGGCTGGGATTATAACCTCACACAGGGACTGGCCAAGACTGGAAAGAGCAAAGAAATGAAGAGAAGGGGTGGTAACACCTAGAGACAAGGAAGCTGAAGGTAGAAGGTGGGTTAAGGGGTAGACTAAAACAGATGAACCTGAAGGATGGATAGGTAGAGAATGAGGCCCAAAGGAAAGAACAAGGAGGCAGCAAACTGAAGTGAGAGTTCATTGAAGAGGAGCCTCTGAAGAATGGTTCAGATCAGGAAAGGCTGTATGCTGGGTCAGAAGAGAAGATAGAGAGAAGCTTGTCAAGAAACAAGGTGTCTCAAGAAGTGTTCACGGTAGTCAGGGGCCTGAAATGCAGACAGTGGGCAGAGCACAGTTGGAGGAGACATGAATCTGTAGAAACCAGAAGGTGGGCAAAAGTACACAGATGCAGCTGTGTGCAATGGGAAGGAGCAGGAGACATTTAGAGGGCTGGGGAATGTGAGCAAGGAACCTTGTGGTAACTAGGTCTAGAGCTGAGACATTGGCAAGGGAATCCTGCCAAGTGCTGCTTCTGTTGCCTCTGAAGGATTGTGACTGACAACTATGAAGGTCAAAAAGCAAGGGTGAGTCGGTTCACATACTGATTTGTCCTGAGCTGATATTTAGTAAAGTGAGCTGTACCGGGTGAATCATGCTAGCTTTGTAGAAACAAATATTACAATCTGACTTAACAATCTTGCCCATTAAGGATCTGCAAAATTCAATTTAAAAAGTGCAGTATTTTAAAATCCCACTGATTATTTAAAAAACATATTTTTTATTAAAGATTTCTTGGTTTACAAAAGTATGTAAAATGTCTCTTTTTTCAACTTACAGTGAGGGGGGAAAAGTATTGGATCCCCTGCTAAATTTGCCCGTTTGCCCTCTGACAAAGAAATGACCAGTCCATAATTTTAATGGTAGGTTTATTGTAGCTGTGAGAGACAGAATAACAACAGGAAAACCCCCAGAAACCCAGAAGACAAAAGTCAGCGATTGATGTGCATTATAATGAGTATTTGATCCTTTTGCAAAAGATAACTTAGTACTTGGTTTCTTAGGCAAGGTATATCTAAATACCTTTTTTAACTCATTATAGATCATTTCCCAAAAGGCCTTCACTTTCGGACATGTCCACCAGAGATGAAAGAACGTCCCTTCCGCCTCTTTACACTTCCAGCATTTATTATCAGACAGGTGATATATCTTAGCAAGCTTGACTGGGGTCATGTACCACCGGTATATCATTTTCATAATATTTTCTTTCAGGGCACTACATGCCGTGAATTTCAATCCGGTGGTCCATAACCTTTCCCAGTCCTCAAACATAATGTTATGTCCAATATCCTGTGCCCACTTTATCATGGCGGATTTGACTGTCTCATCCTGTGTATTCCATTTAAGCAGCAAGTTATACATTCTTGATAGTAATTTGTCTTTAGGTTCTAACAATTCTGTCTCTAATTTCGATTTTTCCACCTGAAACCCAACCTTTTTATCTGTTTTGAAAATTTCCCGAATTTGAGCATAATGCAACCAATCTCGCACCTTGCTTTTTACATTTTCAAAACTCTGCAGCTTCCAATTGTCACCATCTTTTTCAATTAATTCCCAATATTTTGGCCAGTAGGCCTCCATGTTAAGTCTCTTACGTGCCTTGGCCTCTGCCGGTGAAAGCCACCTTGGTGTTTTGCTCTCCAATAAGTCTTTATATTTTGTCCAGACCATAAAAATTGCTCTTCTAACAATATGATTTTTGAACATTTTATGAACTTTAACCTTGTCGTACCACAAATACGCATGCCACCCAAAAGCGTTATCAAACCCTTCCAGATCTAGGACATCAGTGTTCTCTAACAAAAACCAATCTTTCATCCAGCAGAAGGCTGTAGATTCATAATATAACCTCAAGTCTGGCAGGGCAAATCCCCCCCTTTCTTTCGCATCTGTTAGTATTTTAAACTTAATTCGGGGCTTTTTGCCCTGCCAAACGAACTTAGAGGAGAAGATAGAGAGAAGCTTGTCAAGAAACAAGGTGTCTCAAGAAGTGTTCACGGTAGTCAGGGGCCTGAAATGCAGACAGTGGGCAGAGCACAGTTGGAGGAGACATGAATCTGTAGAAACCAGAAGGTGGGCAAAAGTACACAGATGCAGCTGTGTGCAATGGGAAGGAGCAGGAGACATTTAGAGGGCTGGGGAATGTGAGCAAGGAACCTTGTGGTAACTAGGTCTAGAGCTGAGACATTGGCAAGGGAATCCTGCCAAGTGCTGCTTCTGTTGCCTCTGAAGGATTGTGACTGACAACTATGAAGGTCAAAAAGCAAGGGTGAGTCGGTTCACATACTGATTTGTCCTGAGCTGATATTTAGTAAAGTGAGCTGTACCGGGTGAATCATGCTAGCTTTGTAGAAACAAATATTACAATCTGACTTAACAATCTTGCCCATTAAGGATCTGCAAAATTCAATTTAAAAAGTGCAGTATTTTAAAATCCCACTGATTATTTAAAAAACATATTTTTTATTAAAGATTTCTTGGTTTACAAAAGTATGTAAAATGTCTCTTTTTTCAACTTACAGTGAGGGGGGAAAAGTATTGGATCCCCTGCTAAATTTGCCCGTTTGCCCTCTGACAAAGAAATGACCAGTCCATAATTTTAATGGTAGGTTTATTGTAGCTGTGAGAGACAGAATAACAACAGGAAAACCCCCAGAAACCCAGAAGACAAAAGTCAGCGATTGATGTGCATTATAATGAGTATTTGATCCTTTTGCAAAAGATAACTTAGTACTTGGTTTCTTAGGCAAGGTATATCTAAATACCTTTTTTAACTCATTATAGATCATTTCCCAAAAGGCCTTCACTTTCGGACATGTCCACCAGAGATGAAAGAACGTCCCTTCCGCCTCTTTACACTTCCAGCATTTATTATCAGACAGGTGATATATCTTAGCAAGCTTGACTGGGGTCATGTACCACCGGTATATCATTTTCATAATATTTTCTTTCAGGGCACTACATGCCGTGAATTTCAATCCGGTGGTCCATAACCTTTCCCAGTCCTCAAACATAATGTTATGTCCAATATCCTGTGCCCACTTTATCATGGCGGATTTGACTGTCTCATCCTGTGTATTCCATTTAAGCAGCAAGTTATACATTCTTGATAGTAATTTGTCTTTAGGTTCTAACAATTCTGTCTCTAATTTCGATTTTTCCACCTGAAACCCAACCTTTTTATCTGTTTTGAAAATTTCCCGAATTTGAGCATAATGCAACCAATCTCGCACCTTGCTTTTTACATTTTCAAAACTCTGCAGCTTCCAATTGTCACCATCTTTTTCAATTAATTCCCAATATTTTGGCCAGTAGGCCTCCATGTTAAGTCTCTTACGTGCCTTGGCCTCTGCCGGTGAAAGCCACCTTGGTGTTTTGCTCTCCAATAAGTCTTTATATTTTGTCCAGACCATAAAAATTGCTCTTCTAACAATATGATTTTTGAACATTTTATGAACTTTAACCTTGTCGTACCACAAATACGCATGCCACCCAAAAGCGTTATCAAACCCTTCCAGATCTAGGACATCAGTGTTCTCTAACAAAAACCAATCTTTCATCCAGCAGAAGGCTGTAGATTCATAATATAACCTCAAGTCTGGCAGGGCAAATCCCCCCCTTTCTTTCGCATCTGTTAGTATTTTAAACTTAATTCGGGGCTTTTTGCCCTGCCAAACGAACTTAGAGGAGAAGATAGAGAGAAGCTTGTCAAGAAACAAGGTGTCTCAAGAAGTGTTCACGGTAGTCAGGGGCCTGAAATGCAGACAGTGGGCAGAGCACAGTTGGAGGAGACATGAATCTGTAGAAACCAGAAGGTGGGCAAAAGTACACAGATGCAGCTGTGTGCAATGGGAAGGAGCAGGAGACATTTAGAGGGCTGGGGAATGTGAGCAAGGAACCTTGTGGTAACTAGGTCTAGAGCTGAGACATTGGCAAGGGAATCCTGCCAAGTGCTGCTTCTGTTGCCTCTGAAGGATTGTGACTGACAACTATGAAGGTCAAAAAGCAAGGGTGAGTCGGTTCACATACTGATTTGTCCTGAGCTGATATTTAGTAAAGTGAGCTGTACCGGGTGAATCATGCTAGCTTTGTAGAAACAAATATTACAATCTGACTTAACAATCTTGCCCATTAAGGATATGCAAAATTCAATTTAAAAAGTGCAGTATTTTAAAATCCCACTGATTATTTAAAAAACATATTTTTTATTAAAGATTTCTTGGTTTACAAAAGTATGTAAAATGTCTCTTTTTTCAACTTACAGTGAGGGGGGAAAAGTATTGGATCCCCTGCTAAATTTGCCCGTTTGCCCTCTGACAAAGAAATGACCAGTCCATAATTTTAATGGTAGGTTTATTGTAGCTGTGAGAGACAGAATAACAACAGGAAAACCCCCAGAAACCCAGAAGACAAAAGTCAGCGATTGATGTGCATTATAATGAGTATTTGATCCTTTTGCAAAAGATAACTTAGTACTTGGTGGCACAACCCTTGTTGGCAAGTACAGAGGTCAGAAGTTCCTGGTAGGTGGCCACCAGGTTTGCACACATCTCAGGAGGTATTTTGTCCCACTCCTCTTTGCAGATCCTCTCCAAGTCAGTAAGATTTTGAGGCTGATGTGTAGCTACTTGAACCTTCAGCTCCCTCCACAGATTTTCAATGGGATTAAGGGCTGGAGACTGGCTAGGCCACTCCAGGACCTTAATGTGCTTCTTCTTGAGCCACTCCTTTGTTGCCTTGGCCCTGTCTTTTGGGTCATTGTCATGCTGGAATACCCATCCTCAACCCATTTTCAATGCCCTGGCTGAGGAGAGGTGCTCACCCAAGATTTGACAATACATGGTCCCGTCCATCGTCCCTTCAATGCGGTGAAGGTGTCCTGTCCCCTTAGGAGAAAAGCACCCCCAAAGCATAATATGTCCCCCTCCATGTTTGATGGTGGGGATGGTGTTCTTGGGGTCATAGGCAGCATTCTTCCTCATCCCAACACTGCGAGTTGAGTTGATGCCAAAGAGCTCGATTTTGGTCTCATCTGACCACAACACTTTCACCCAGTTCTCCTCTGGGTCATTCAGATGTGCATTGGCAAACTGCAGATGGGCCTGTCCATGTGCTGTCTTGAGCAAGGGGACCGTGCGGGCTCTGCAAGCTCTCACAGTCCTTCATGGCATAGTGTGTTACCAACTGTTTTTATGGTGACTATGGTCCCAGCTACCCTGAGATCATTGACAATTTCCCCTTGTGTAGTTCTGGGCTGCTTCATCATCGTTCTTCAGAGCATTGCAACTCCACAAGATGAGATCTTTCATGGAGCCCCAGAGTGAGGGAGGTTGCCAGTTCTTTTGTGTTTCTTCCATTAGCAAATTTTTGCACCAATTGTTTTCACTTTCTCACCAAACTTCTTGGCAATAGTCTTGTAGCCCAGTCCAGCCTTGTGCAGGTCTACAATCTTGTCCCTGACATCCCTGGACAGCTCTTTGGTCTTCGTCATGGTGGCTACTTTGGAATATGCTGGACTGATTGCTTCTGTCGACAGGTGTCTTTTGTACAGGTACTGTAATGAGCTGGGATTACAGGTAAGACCTCTCCCTTACACCAGGTGCTTCTAATCTCTGCTCGTTACATACAGTGAAGATACCAGGTAGCCTGACATCTGGCTGGTTGATAGGGGATCAAATACTTACTTCACTCATTATAATGCACATCAATCTCTGACTTTTGTCTTCTGGGTTTCTGGGGGGTTTTCCTGTTGTTATTCTCTCTCACACAGCTACAATAAACCTACCATTAAAATTATGGACTGGTCATTTCTTTGTCAGAGGGCAAACGGGCAAATTTAGCAAGGGATCAAATACAGTGGTACCTCGGGTTACAGACGCTTCAGGTTACAGACTCCGCTAACCCAGAAATATTACCTTGGGGTTAAGAACTTTGCTTCAGGATGAGAACAGAAATCGTGTGGTGGCAGCAGGAGACCCCACTGGCTAAAGTGGTGCTTCAGGTTAAGAACAGTTTCAGGTTAAGAACGGACCTACAGAACAAATTAAGTTCTTAACCTGAAGTACCACTGTACTTTTCCCCCTCACTGTACATTTTCTACAGATGGGGTTGGGTGGCAAAGTTTCTATTCTACTTAATGTATGTGTGGGGTTTTGTGTCAGTGATGCTTGCGCAAGTTCTCTTAACTATTCACTTGTGTTCCTTTGGTGGTGAGGAAGGTTGGAGTTGGCTAGGGTGTGGTTGCTTGTTTATGATTGGCTGTGGTGAACTTTGTTTTCACGTGTGAGTGGGATCGAGCCTACAGGTAAATTTTGCAAAGTTGCAGGTTACGTGCTTCAACACGCCCCCTCTCACACAAAAAGAATTCGCCAACTTCACCAAGATAAAACTTTGTGGCACCAAGCTCAGATACCATGGGGTACAAATAAACAGAAACCTCAACAAATTATACCTCCCTGTGGTGACAAATCAACAAAGACCTAAAGAGATGGAACAACACCAACTTCACTCTCTCAGACAAAATAGCCATAATCAAAATGATCACCCTTCCAAAAAAATCCCACTGATTCTGAAGTTAAAACATGTGCTATTCCCTCACTGAAAACAAGAGAACTTCAAAGTGTTTCACTATTGATGTGCCACACTCTTGTTTAAAACAGTATCAATAAAGAATGTCAAGTAAAATTTTCTGTTCACCCAGGCATTTGAGGACTGAAAGATACTGACAGTGGCCAACTTGGAATTAGTATCTATGATGTATGTGATTGCCCTTAGATGTATTTTTTAAATTTTAAATTGCATTGTCTCAACAGTTCTGATGATTGTTGCCATGTGTTCCTTTGGGAGGAAGGCAAAACAAATAAGCCTCCTTTTGTGCGCCTGTTCCGCAAACTCTTCCAATTTCACAAGCACTACCCATCTCCACCTGCTTTATGAAAGTACTGAAGAATTAAATAAATAAGTAAAGCTCAGAGTGACCCTCTAGCAGCTGCTGCTTTCAAAGACACACTTCTTCTCAAGTCCAGGTACAGTGGTGCCTTGCAAGACGAAAAGAATCCGTTCCGCGAGTCTCTTCGTCTTGCGAAGCAAGCCCATTAGTGGATTAGCGCTATTAGCGGCATAGCGGCTTAGCGGATCAGCTGTTAAGCGGCTTAGCGGATCAGCTGATAAGTGGCTTAGCGGCTTAGAAAAAGTGGGGGGAGGAAAAAAAACCCGCAGGAACTCGCAAGACATTTTCGTCTTGCGAAGCAAGCCCATAGGAAATTCGTTTTGCGAAGCACCTTCAAAACGGAAAACCCTTTCGCCTAGCGGGTTTTCCGTCTTGCGAGGCGTTCGTCTTGCGGGGCACCACTGTATTAGAGGTAGATCGAAAACAATTTCTACTTACATGTCATTATGTAAAAGGTACAAAGCTAGGAGTTGCGCATAAACGGGTGGTGTTGCTATTCCTCCAGGGGCCTAGAAAATAAAAATAAAAGCGGTTTACAGAATTAATGGCAACTGAGTGATTACATGCATCAATTTCTGCCATCTCCCC
Source organism: Podarcis erhardii (assembly GCF_964252035.2). Taxonomy (NCBI): domain Eukaryota; kingdom Metazoa; phylum Chordata; class Lepidosauria; order Squamata; family Lacertidae; genus Podarcis; species Podarcis erhardii. The sequence continues at coordinate 134,140,436 of NC_138497.1, read as the reverse complement.
CCCCCCCCGGCTAGCATGGGAGGCTGTTTGAATCCCTTGATCCCAGAGGCTGCCTCTAGTTTAACCAGTTCCTGTCTCGGGTTCTTCGCCGTCTCTGTTTCGCCCCCCCCCCCGCCCCGAAGAGAAGCTTCTCCTGCGTCTGGGCTGCGCAACTTCAGCCCCCGCGCGGAGAGAGGCCTCGCCAAGGAGCCCCCCCCCCCCGGCGCCTGGCGGGGGGAGGCCGAGAGGGAGGCGGGCCCGCCGGGGGGGGAGGGGAAGCAGCCTCAGGCAACGCCGCCCCCCCCCCCCGCCCCACAGACCTCCAGCTCCTGCGTCTCGCACTGCTCCAGCAGCTTCCGGTAGCCGAGGCCGCCGCTCGCCGCCATCACCGCCACTGGCATCTTCGCGCCGGGCGCCGGCTCCAGCCCAGGCGGAGGGACGGGTCCTCCAAGGCGCGCAGGCGGGCGCTCTCGCCGCTCTCCCTCGGCTTCCGCTTCCGGCCCAGAGGATTGACGTCACCCGCGCCGACGGGGGGGGAAGGCGCCACAGAGATAGGGAAAGCAGAGAAGCCCCTCGCAGCCTACAACTCCCATCATCCCCCTCGCGGCTCTCCTCGCCTGGGGATGACGGGAGCTGTAGTCCCTGGATACCCCGGGAGTCAGAAAGTCAAGAGGGGCCCTACGGAATTGCTCGGACATCCTTGGAAGGCTGCTATTGGCGGCTAATGGATTGAGGTTGAATCCTGACAAGACAGAAGGACTGTTTTTGGGGGACAGGAGGCGGGCTGGTGTGGAGGATTCCCTGGTCCTGAATGGGGTAACTGTGCCCCTGAAGGACCAGGTGTGCAGCCTGGGAGTCATTTTGGACTCACAGCTGTCCATGGAGGCACAGGTCAATTCTGTGTCCAGGGCAGCTGTTTACCAGCTCCATCTGGTACGCAGGATGAGACCCTCCCTGCCCGCAGACTGTCTCGCCAGAGTGGTGCATGCTCTGGTTATCTCCCGCTTGGACTACTGCAACGCGCTCTACGTGGGGCTACCTTTGAAGGTGACCCGGAAACTACAACTAATCCAGAATGCGGCAGCTAGACTGGTGACTGGGAGTGGCTGCCGAGACCACATAACACCAGTCCTGAGAGATCTGCATTGGCTCCCAGTACGTTTCCGAGCACAATTCAAAGTGTTGGTGCTGACCTTTAAAGCCCTAAATGGCCTCGGTCCTGTATACCTGAAGGAGCGTCTCCACCCCCATCATTCTGCCCGGACACTGAGGTCCAGCTCCGAGGGCCTTCTGGCGGTTCCCTCACTGCGAGAGGCCAAGTTACAGGGAACCAGGCAGAGGGCCCTCTCGGTAGTGGCACCTGCCCTGTGGAACGCCCTCCCAGCAGATGTCAAAGCGATAAATCCAGAAGACATCTTAAGGCAGCCCTGTTCAGGGAAGTTTTTAATCTGTGATATTTTAGTGTATTTTTGGTTTTTATGGAAGCCGCCCAGAGTGGCTGGGGAAACCCAGCCAGATGGGCGGGGTACAAATAATAAATTATTATTATTATTATGATGCTATGACAACTTGGTGAGGCCTTTAGGGACAAGATTCAGACAGAGCTGGATGCCACCGTTGGAGCAAGTCCCGCGGGAGCACCTCCTCTGAGCAGCCCTGTTTAGGGAAGTTTTCAATGTTTGATGTTTTATTGTATTCCTAATATTTTGTTAAAAAATACATTTGTCCCCAAACCAGAAGCCTCTTTGTTAGGTATAATAGGTGAAGAGATACCAATAGAGGATAAAAGCTTTTTTATGTCTGCAACGATGGCAGGGAGAATGCTACTAGCCCAGAGATGGAAGGAAGGAGAAGCACCAACCAAAGAAGAATGGCAGGTGAAACTGATGGAATATGCAGAGATGGCGAAACTGACAGGGAAGATCCGAAACCAGGAAGATCAAGTATTTCCAAAAGACTGGAGTAAATTTGTAATTTATTTAAAAGACCACTGTAAACAGTTAAAATCTTTGGCAGGGATGTAATGGCACTTGTAATATGGAATTATTTGTGGTAATTATGGTTATATAATAGATGGATAAGGGTAAAAGATGCAGTAAACTTAAATCTAAATACGGAACCCATAGAGGGAAGGAAGGAGGTTCGAAGGCTTGAAAGAACCTTGTATTTTAATGTTTGAAATGCTTTTGTTTTATATGTATAAAATCATCAAAAACTCAATAAAAATCATTTAAAAAAGAGGACATTTGTCAGGAGAAAGTTAAGGGGAGTGCAGCCCTGCTCGTTCTCCTAGATCTCTCTGCAGCTTTTGGAACTGTTGGCCACTGGAGGATACTTAAGTGGTGCCTCAGGAAGGTATGGATGGGGGGGCACTGTCCTAAAGGGCTCCTGGGAATTATCCTGGGGTGTCCCACAGGGCTCCATCTTGGCCCCCGTGCTATGTAACATCCAAAGGAAGCCTCTGGGAGCTGCCATTAGGAGATTTGGAGTGAAGTGCTGTTAAAATGCTGGTGGCAACTAGTTCCATCTCTAGCCCTGGCTTTGTATGTGTGACACCCTCTGCCAGGCACACATTTGTGAATTCAATGTTTCTTCTGGTAATGTGTAAATATTACCAAAAAAACAGCCCCACCTTCTCTGGCAAGCCTTGCTCTCACTCACAAGCCCCTTATCATCAGTAAAAAAAAAACTTGGGCAAGATTCATGTAACGAACCCTATCAGAAGGGCTTCTGCTTGTGCAATGGGGCTCCCCACTTCCCATTACTTGGCAGGGGTGCATGTGTCAGGACCCCCAGAACATGGGTGGGACGGGGGTTGTTCTGCCTGACACGCTGATAGATTTGCACAGATGGAACATTCAGCATGGTGCAGAGTTCAATCCCACCCCTAAAGTCCACCTAATTCTCATGGATGGAGCAGTTACAGTTTCTAAGATAACTCTTTCTTTAGCAGCCGTTAACAACTCCCTTCTAACAATGAAAGTTGCAATTAAGTTTTTATATGTACTGGAAGCCGCCCAGAGTGGCTGGGGAAACCCAGCCAGATTGGCATGGTATAAATAATAAAATTATTATTAATAATATACAGTTTGGAAGAGGCTGAATCTGCATTAAATGCGAGAACAGGTAGATGGGCTCTGCATGGGTCTGTGTCATTTTGAATTCCTAGCAGTTAATCAGGTTTATTTGCCACAGGAGGGATTGGAGCGTAGTTCAGCCCCGCTTGGCCTGCGTTTCCTCTTTCCTCCAGGTGGTGGTGCTGCTGCACTGCCAACTGCCCACCTAGGGCTGCCATTATTTCTCACTCAAGAGCCAACATTGACTTTTCCTCTCCGTCCATAGCAGTGTAACTTTGGCATAGATCTGTTTTATTCTTTCCTCCTTCTCTATCAAGACATTTCTCTAACAGGGTGACCATCTCACCAATACAGAAAAGCTCACAGGGTAGCTTTGTTGTTTGCTATAAGTCAATTCATTATGCTGAAGTTCAGGTGGATGAGCTAGCTAGAGCCCATGACCATGTCAGAAAAAGAACAGCCTGGTAGACATTGCAGCCAGACAATGTGGTCATTCCTGCGGTTTCACTATGAGATAGACTGCTTTTTATTTTACACTCTATGTTAAATGTTTATGCCCACTGTGTGTGTAAATGTCTGAATCCAAACATAGCAACAGCCCAGTGCAAATGGTGAAGGGAACTTTTGGTCATGAAACTCCATCACCCGTTCCACCAGGCCAGTGCTGAAGCTGTGCTAGCAGAAGTTTTTCCCCACAGGCAACTTAGCCACCATGTTCTGTACCAGCTTCATATAGAGCACATGGCAACAATCCAGCACTGAGGTTACCAGTACATGGACAACTGGCCAAGCTGCCCTGATCCAGGAACAGCCCTACATAGTTGTCTTAGCAACCAGAGCTGGTAAGAGGCATTCCTAGCCACCCCTCGAGTTATCTGAGCCTCCAGTGACAGAGATGGGTTGAGGAGCGCCCCTTCAGGCTGTGTTTCATCCAGGGCAGGCACTGTACCAAGTTCCTGGACCCCGACACCTCTCACCCACAGAGAGCAGATCCAGACTCAACTTATTAGTCTTATCCACCCGACCCCTGCATCTGGACAGCACCAGTCAAGAGCCTGCACAGCCATTCCTGACTCAGATGGTGCAGCATGCTGGTGACACCTGGCTCCAAAACTCCTGTGGCAACAGCTCACAACAGTTTCATATATATGTTAAATAGAATTGGAGCACCCCTTAGCTTAAGAGCCAAGGGGCTAAAAACATTAATCTGATGCTACTTTCAGAAACAGAAGACAGCACCTGCTTCAGAATAGTGCCCCTGAGACTCATAGATGGTCCAGGAAGATACCATCCTGCATGGAATCAATAGCTGATGAGAGATCAAGCAGGAGCAGCATGGTCACCCCCCCCATCCCTTCCTGAAATGATGAGGCTCTGTCCATCCACCAGGGCAACTAAAGTGGATTCAGTCTCAAATCTTGGCCTGAACCCAGATTGGAATAGGTCTAAATAATCAGTTTCCTCCAAGAAACTGGACCTCCTGGCCATCTTTGATCGCCATTAAGGGAAAGGGTCGAGAGGGCACACCAGTGGGCGCGTGTTCTCACAAGCATCTTGCCAGGGTCATTAGGCGGAAAAAAAGTGAAACTGATGATCCCACAAAGCAGGGCTCAGGGGAGCATCGGAAACTTGACTCAGAGGTGCATCCGTTGTGGTGTTTGGCTCACTACAGAGGTGAACAACTTGATCCTGAAAGTGCCTAGCAAGCAAATCACAGAGGGTCTCTGGGGTGCTCTAGAATCTACCTACTAATGCAGGTGTCAACAGCCTACAAACAACCTTGAAGAGCTCTGCTGGGAGATCACATGAGGATGAATTGGAAGCAGCAAATCAGGCCCTCATTGCTGCTTTCACTGTCGTGCAGTAAGGCTCTAATATGAGTTTGGTTGTCTCCACAGCAAGACCTGTGCTCAGATTGGCCCATAGGAGATGGTTAGGCATGTTGTTGGATGTGCCCCCCCACACCCCATGAAGTAACCTATAGCACTGGTCCTCCACTGCTGATCTAAGGCGTAGGTGAACTCCTTAAAAGCCTTGTGTAAAGGGGGGAAACTTTACAGGAAAACCAAAATTGAACACCATGTACAATAAAGGGAAATGTACTTTTAACTCACCAAGTAAGCAGAATATTGACAGAAAGCCAAGGTAAAAATTCCCCACACCCTTCCATATCTCCTGAGAATCTTGGGTTTGTACTGATTGTGCCTGCTCTCAAGCAAAGCACACAAATGACTTCCTTCCCGAAAATCAAAGCTCATTTTACATAAACCAGTTGAACTGTTCCAGCTCCTCCCCAGCGTGCCTTGTTCAGTTTAACAAGAGCTAAACAAGGCTTTCAGAAATGGAGAGCTCTAAGAAGTGGGCTAAGCATTATTTGATTGCTTTGGGATTTGTTGAACATGATAGAGGACAATTAATTCAATTGAATATGAATAAAGAACTGGCCAATCCTGAGAAAATAAACTATTCTCACTTTTTTGTTTTTTCCAGAAACCCTTATCATAAAAAACAACTGAAGACAACAACTGTTTCTGAGTTATTGAAACTGTAAATAAAATTCCTCTAGGGTTGCTAGAGAAATCAGCTAGTCAAGTTGAAATCAGAGGGCTGATGTTCTGCAGAGGCAGAGAAACTCTGAGAGACAGCTTTCCCCTGAGTAAGTGAGCCAGAGCCACTGTCATGGAAGAACAACAGCACAGAAGGTTGTAGGGCAATTAAATCCCACAGGTAGACATGTAGATGACTGGCCAAGCCATTGTCTCTCAACTCCACATCAAAATAACAAGCAATAATAAACTGGGTAGGCTGCCACCTCCATTTGGTTGGCCCTGTTTACATACTTCAAGACTTGCCCAGGTGAAAAGCAGTTGTGAGCAGGCAGTTCACGGGCTGTGCAAAGCACCATAAAGCCATGAAGCACATGGCTTCTCCAAAAGAATCCCAAGGACTGTCACTTGCCAAGGGTTGTGGGAAAGGCATGTACTTCAAGAGCATGGTGCTGCTGGCAAGACCTGGGCCTGTGGTCATTTGCAGGAAGCGTTTGGAGGTGTTGCACAGACATGGGAGGCTGCGTTCAGTGTCCTGGGTCTGCAAATGTCTTGCCATGAGGGCATTGCGCATGCAGTTTGTTCACTGACTGTCCCATGGGTGCCCACATGACAGACCTTCCTCTATCCTTTATCTGTAAAGCGGATCAAGAAAAGGGGTGGGAGGCCCTGGGTGCCTTTTAAACGCCACATAAAAGGAAACCTCCCAAAGCATCTGGAAATGACATGAAAGACAGGAAGTTTCTTATCAGTACCAGACAGGAATGCATTTTTAAGAATAAGGCAAGGTACAGTAGGAAAATCACCATGGCACAGTTTCAGATCTTTAAATCTCCTTTAGCACTGCAAGCATGTTAAATATACCTGTTCACTTAACACACCCTAAGGAGATTACATGCAAGAAAGGCAAGAAGCAAACCCCCCCCCCCCCGCCCCCGAAAAGTCAGTCTTCAGTTCATTGAAGAGGTACCATATTTTTTGCTCTATAAGACTCACTTTTCCCCTCCTAAAAAGTAAGGGGAAATGTGTGCGCATCTTATGGAGCGAATGCAGGCTGCGCAGCTATCCCAGAAGCCAAAACAGCAAGAGGGATTGCTGCTTTCGCTGCGCAGCGATCCCTCTTTGCTGTTCTGGCTTCTGAGATTCAGAATATTTTTTTTCTTGTTTTCCTCCTCCAAAAACTAGGTGCGTCTTGTGGTCTGGTGCGTCTTATAGAGAGAAAAATATGGTAACTTCTGGTCATACAGCTATATAGAAGCAGCCAAGGGCCAGCAATTGATCTGCTCTTCAACTGTTTCCAGCCCCAAGCAACTGGGCAGCAAGGGGAGGGGTGGGGAAGGCGTCTGTGGGCTGCACAGAAAGCTGTCAAGGGTTGCATGCAGTCCATAAGTTGCCAATATGTGAGACAGAGAGATGGATAACTGTCATGTCCATGGCATTGGAACATTCTTATTGATGGCTTATAACTTGCTGTTTACACAGCATGCAGATTAAAATTACGGTGTTTACTTTTATACAGCAAAATACTGTTATTCCTTAATTTTTAACAGAATTCAGAACACTTTGCATACATTATCTTGCAGCCATTGCAACAGCCATGTGAGGTAGATGAGAATTGCTACTTCCATTTCAAAGATGTGAGAGGCAGGAAACGAAGATGACACCTATTTCTGCCCTGAACATTTATTGCTGAATAGCCATGGTTTATGGAGTATCTGGATGATGTTGTGAACAAAACATTTTCCTCCCACCTTTTCCCATTTTGGCTTAATTTGTTTTTTAAAGCACATGCAAGCACACACAGCAAAACAGCAGTGCAGCTTCCCCAGATGTAGGGCACCCATTCCACAGCTGTCTTCTCGGCATCTCATGTCCATTGTAGATTGCTGTAGCCATTTGTGGTCTACCTTTCATCTCTAGCCACAAACTCTTGTCACCTCAAGCTTTCCCTTTGCAAATAGCATTCTGCATGCAGTTTGAAGCAGAACAGTAACAACTGGATGTTGCTAAATCACTCATGTCTAATAATAATAATAATAATAATAATAATAATAATAATAATAATATCTGTATTTATACCCCACCCATCTGGCTGGCTTTCCACAGCTACTCTGGGCAGCTCCCAACAGAACACTAAAAACAGAATAAAACTTAAGACATTAAAAACTTCCCTAAACAGGGCTGCCTTTCGATGTCTTCTAAAAGTCAGATAGTTGTTTATTTCCTTTACACCTCATGGGAGGGCATTCCACAGGGCGGGTACAACTACTGAGAAGGCCTTCTGCCTGGTTCCCTGTAACCTCACTTCTCACAGTGAGGGAACCCTACCTCCCAACTTCCGGAACATGCACTCAGAAAACTGGGTCTTCCCAATAGGACACCTGGTGTAAACTAATGACTTCCTAAAAAACACTGCAACCCCCCGCCCTCCCTGCCCACATGACCTGGGTTGCTGTGTGTAAGAGAAAGCTAGTGGACAAGCAGTGGCAAAGACAGGCCCATCTGCTTCATCCAACCAAGTCTCTGTCACACATGCCAGATCAAGTCCTCCATCCACGATTAAGTCATGGATGGCAGTGGTCTTGTGAATCATTGACCTGGCATTGCACAGCAGCATCTTCAGGTCATGTGGGTCTCCCTTCTTGAATCCAGTATCCATCCAGTCAAGACCAGACCCAGAGGCAGGAATAGTCTTCAAACAACAACTAAACCTGCCTCCTCGCTAATGACATGGTCTGGTCTTAGCGTAACTCCTCCTCCTACACGTGAACACTGAGATCGGGTGTCCCAATACATCCCCCCCTGTGGAACCTGCCCCAGCCATTCTATTGACTGAGGCCCACTCCCAGGCAGCCCTGGCCCTCTCCCCTTAAGAACAAAATATAAATTACAGTGGTGCCTCGCAAGACGAAAAGAATCCGTTCCGCGAGTCTCTTCGTCTAGCGGTTTTTTCGTCTTGCGAAGCAAGACCATTGATGGCTTAGCGGATTAGCGCTATTAGCGGCTTAGCGACTTAGAAAAAGGGGGAGAGGGAAAAATACTCGCAAGAACTCGCAAGACATTTTCGTCTTGTGAAGCAAGCCCATAGGGAAATTCGTCTTGCGAAGCACCTCCAAAACGGAAAACCCTTTCATCTAGCGGGTTTTTCGTCTTGCGAGGCATTCATCTTGCGGGGCACCACTGTATATAACACACCAGTAAAACAGTAGCAACTAAACAAAAACAAAACAAAACAAAAAACTAAAATTAAACTAATCCCCAGCTCTAACTAAACATTTATCCCACTGCCAACATAATAGTACAGTGGGTTGCCTAAGGCTGCACAGGAAACTTGGAACAGAGGGAAGCAGTCTTTGCCATGGCGGCCACATCAGTGTATTAAGTAGCTACAGTACTTGGAACAAAGTTTCAGTGTGGTATATTGTGTACTTCACTGAAGTTTCCATCTCTGGATACCCATGAGGTCATGGTTTGGATGGTCCAGTTCCTGTGCTTTATTACTTAGACATAAATATGGGCTGAGGTCACAATCTGAAGGCTACTTTCCTTAAGTAAACAGGCAATCTTTGGAATTAACTGAAACATTACAAGAAAGGAAACGGTATTAATCCTAACAAAAGGGGCCTATTTGCAAAGGAGGTGTGACTATTGTATGCTACTGAAGTCTTGCCAGAACAGATCTCTTAAATATGAGATATGATATTCTTTTGGAATTCTCAGATTCCAAAAAATGAACTCTCAACCCAGATTGTGGAACATGCCTCCTATTCAGCAGCTTGTATTGCAACGAGTAACGAATCTGCTGGATAAAACCTTCTCAAAATGTGAAGGTTTAAAATAGCCATGGTCAAAACAAAACAAATTCCTTCCAGTAGCGCCTTAAAGACCAACTAAGTCAGTTCTTGGTATGAGCTTTCGTGTGCATGCACACTTCTTCAGATACACTGAAACAGAAGTTTCCAGACCCTTCTATATAGTGAGAAGGTGGGGAGGGGTATTACTCAGAAGGGTGGTGGGAATGGGTGATTGGCAGATAGCTGTGATGAGCCTGTTGACGACTCTTAATGACTGCAATAGGTCTTACAGGAAAAAGCAAGGGGTGAAAAGGTGTAACTAAAATAGCCATGGTCACTCTAAGCATTGACTCAAACATGTTTTTATCATAAAATTCAAATAAATTTCTAGTTACTTAACTGATTGAAGAAAAAACATCCTATTAAAGAATATCATAGCAGACTGTGAAACATCTGGGTGTTTTGTTGTTGTTTTGCTGTTTTGCATATGTTCTTGGCTAATTTGTTAAATATATGTAAACCTCTATTCTGTAAGATCACTGTGGCAAAGCTATGCGCAGACTTGAATGTAAAACTCTGGCACAAAGACCCCCACAGCATCTGTGTTCTGGAAGTCGCTGTTGTTGGACGAACTGTATTTTATGCCTAATGACAACTAAAGACCTCAAGAACTTGCTCTTCAACAGAAGGGGAAAGCATTTTTTTGGTTTTATTCTTAATTTGTTTAGGAAATATTTATTTTATTTAGCAAAATTGATATACAGTGGTACCTCGGGTTACATATGCTTCAGGTTACATACGCTTCAGGTTACAGCCTCCACTAACCCAGAAATAGTGCTTCAGGTTAAGAACTTTGCTTCAGGATGAGAACAGAAATCGTGCTCCGGCAGCGCGGCAGCAGTAGGAGGCCCCATTAGCTAAAGTGGTGATTCAGGTTAAGAACAGTTTCAGGTTAAGAACGGACCTCCAGAACGAATTAAGTACGTAACCCGAGGTACCACTGTACTGTCTGATTATAATAAAACCTCTAAGCAGCTTACAAGAAATATTAAGAGTATCATTGATTTTATCATTCTTGATCCCAGGCTGGGTTACAAGCATATAAATGCAATACATATCAGCATCAGTAAGAACAGATAAACCATAACTGAAATGAATTAAGGGCTTGCCCACACTGGAGTTTACTGGGAATGTGTAGCTATTTGTATTTCCATTTAATTTGAGTAGTCCACATGATGTTAGCCTCAAACAACAGCAACCACAACACTTCCCCACTGTCGATTCAGGTTTACCTGATATGGGGATAATCTGATAAACTGGGGAAAATTGTCTTCCAAACCATTCCTCTCAGGTTTTCAGATTATTTGTTTTGGTGTTTAAGGGGTGAGTGGATCACCTGTCATTTTCTGATGCGCCTCTTTTTATGCTTTGAGATTTTTTTCTTACAATCAAGATCAATAAATGCTTTTATTTCATTCCTGGTTGTCCTTGTAAATATTTCTGGTGCACTCCAGGATGAAGGAATATATATATTTTATTTGATCCTCAGATTTGTACAAAACCAGAAAGCTCCACAAGCAAACCACATCTGCCTAATCCAGATATATTGGGCAACAATCCAAAAAGTGTATGATGAGACTTTACAATTGCTTTAATTTCTTTTCCAGCCTATTAGTAAGGGCACATTGTGGGGGTCATTTTAAAAAACAAAAACAAACAAAAACACCCAAGGTGTGCTCACCCATGCCTGATGGGTACTAAATTGGCATAATAGAATCAACAAGTTAGAAAGCAGGGACAAAAGGGACTCCCCCCCCCCTATATATGGGGGTCTGGTCTAATACAAATGAGGAGAAAGTAGATTAAAAGCTAAATAGTGGCCATTTGTGGACCCTAAAGTGTCATAAAACTAACAATTGCTGTGGATGGATCTATTAAAAGCCTGGAAAAACAAGTATGTTTCAGCATTACACTGTAAATGGCCTAAAGGTAAAGGTAAGGGGACCCCTGACCATTAGGTCCAGCCGTGGCCAACTCTGGGGTTGCAGTGCTCATCTCGCTTTATAGGCCAAGGAAGCCGGCGTTTGTCCGCAGACAGCTTCTGGGTCATGTGGCCAGCATGACTAAGTCATTTCTGGTGAACCAGAGCAGCACACGGAAACGCCGTTTACCTTCCCGCCGGAGTGGTACCTATTTATCTACTTGCACTTTGACGTGCTTTTGAACTGCTAGGTTGGCAGGAGCAGGGACTGAGCAATGGGAGCTGGCCTAGGTAAAGCCTTAAAAGGCTTGTGTCTGGTATACCTGGAGGATTGCCCTTTTTGTTCCCATGTGGTGGGGAATCTACGTCCGACAGAGAATCCAGTCTCTAATGTATAGCTTAGGGGTCTTTTTTAAGGGATTACAGTAAAGATTCCTAGTAAGAATTCTGAATTGTATTTTTTTAAAAAAACCAGCAATACATGCTGTGGGCCTCTTTAGCAAAAATTAAAGACCTGGTTCCTTTGTGGTTACTGTATAAGGGCAAATTGTGCACTTGCAAGGGTGTGGGAACTTAACCTAATGAGACAAATGGAAAGGTTCTTGCAGATAGTGTTGTAAAAGGAAGCCAAGCTTTTAAAAAGACATTTCCGGGCCATTGTCAAGGAAATGCCGGTTAAGGTGGTTCCTAAAAGGGAAGTGAGATGGATATAAAACAAGAGAAACATTGAGAAAGACTCTTTAATCAATCCAGTGCATCCCATGGAGAAAAATGCTAGCAAGGAGTCAGGCCCAGCCTTTTGCTTCAACAAACACACCCCTGCGATGAATTTTTCAGATTTTGCCTCCTATCTCCTGATCGCTTCCTGTGGTAGGATGTAAAACTTTCCCAAGCCCCTTCCTCTCCTCATAAGTAGAGCATGACCCTGACAAGCATCGCTCCATGTGCTGCCCTTTGGAGAAATATGGACTCCTCCAAAGGGGAAGAGATCGGCATTCCAGAGGAAACACCTTACGGCGGCTGGCTTGAACTCAATTTTCCACGCAGAACTTGTATTTCTGAACCATGAAATTGCCATATCCCTGCATGAGTTTTGCCTCTTAGAATGGGGTTAAAACAACACAGGTTGAGATTCTCTGTTCTGTTGAGCTTTACCAGTGCAAAATGGGTGGGGTGGAACCTAACCACTCAGAGAAATAATATGTTACAGTCATTACTTTACCACAAACATTTTTATAAAGAGTTCAAGATGATCAGATGTATAGATTCTTTTGAATGTTCTTCTACATTGTGAATCGCAGAGTGTCTTTTACATACCGTAATACTCTACAGAATTATAGGATTGAAGATCTCACTATAGATTTAAAATTCCACTATAATTCTCATGACTTCCAGTGCCAAAATCACCCTAATGTGAATTTTAGAACTTTCTGTATTTGTGCCACTGTAACCTTTGCTTTGAATATATTGTACCATGTTAGCTTCTGAAGTGTACAACATTTAGACCGCACAACTGCAAGAGATGACACAAGGTTTGCTGTACCTTTCTATTTTGAAATATAAGCTCATAATAATTCATTTCCTGCAGGAACTCTCCATTTTATGACATTTAATATGCTAACCATCAGATTTCTTCTGTAAAAATAAGAAAATGTTGAGTCTCGTAAGTACCCCTTTTCCTAATGAGATGATAATGATGAGTGACACTTCAACTCTGACTGTTTAAAATAACTGGGAAGAGCAGATTGTCTTTAACTCATACACTTCAGTTTCACTGATTTTCCTTATACTCCAGAGCAAGTGGTTTAAGGATTAGGGCCGCACAGCCCACTTTTGTTATCCTTTTTTAGACTGCATACCTTAACAACAGTGCTGCTTTGTACACCTTGTGATTTGTTGCTGCTAATTAGTTATAGCTTAAGCCTAATATTTCACGTGTTTAGGTTTCAAATAATTTCTTAAAGCTTAAAGCTTGACTCTGAGAGTGCCACAATAAATTAGTTTCAAGCATCTCCCTCAGAAAGTCAGTGTATGCATTTCGACAGGCTGTCGTTTACCCAAGTCTACAACAGCCCATTGAAATTAACTGGCAGGTATGTTGAGGAATGAGGTGTGGGAACACCAAGCCTCTTCTGCACATTCTCAAGTTTGCTCAACTGGACCTCGGTTGCCATATATGGGTTCCTTGGAGAATATGTGGAAGCACGCTAAAGACGACCACAGAGCATATGCAGTAAGCTCTGTTTCCCGTCTCGTTGTAAATTCAAGCAACACCATGCAGCTCCTAAAAGAGACGCAACTGCCAGGAGTGCCATGCGTATGCTTTGCGTTTGCCACCAGAATCCATGTGGCTGAGAATGAGGTGCCCAACATACTTTCACCTGTGCACTGGACTCCTTCAGATCTCTGAAGTCAACATTAATTCGTCAAGTGCAGGTTTACAAAGTAATTGCAAAATGGGAGGGGGCGATGCATGTGCTTTCCTTGGAGTGAGATACATCAGTTTAACCATTCTTGTTGTAGCCTGTATATTCTCACAGACATAATGAAAGGGAAAGCTCATCAACAAGGTTTAGGAAAAGTCTCGCATGTGGCATCTGCAGTGAAATATTTGACTAGCTTGCCAGTCATTGCATTCCCTGCGCCCCACATCTCCTTCAGAGCGGTGCCCGGCATCCAGGCTGCCTATCCTTAACTCAGTTCTCCACCCATGTGAGGAAAGCCTCAAGGCACGATGAGACCCTGACCTTGGCTTTAATTCCAGGAGTAGATTTGATGCCCTGCCCTGCAAGCCTCCATTTCTCCCTATCCATTTCAGTGAGATTTCTTCCCTCTGCCCTTCAGCCTGGGGCAACTTCTCTGAAAACTCTCCTGCGCTCATCTTCGTTGATTTCAGATTGGCTTCTACGTGCAAATGCTCAATTTTCTCCTGTATTTGGTACCGCTCCACTGATTGCCCTCTTCTTGAACCAGGTTCAACATGTACAAGAATTTAATGAAACATTCCTCCTGATCACTTTGAACATGTCCCCTTTTCATTCTGATGCTAGCTTGAGACTCCCACACCAATTCCAATTCAAGGAGTGGACACACTTCTAAATGACAACTTTAATGATTTATATTACATGGGAGAGCCTTATCTGCAAGTGCATTTTATTTTCAATTAATCTCTCAAGGAGGGAACAAGATAGCCATGGTAGTTGAGAAACAACTGAATTAAGTCTGTAGCTTTTTTTGGCAGATAGTTTTGTACAGGAACAGATTCTTCAACTAATGGGAGGACTCGGGGTCAATTGCACGAGCCTTTCAGCCAGCGACAGCCCATTTTTTATTTGCCTGTGCTGATATTCATCCACGCTGCCATAGACTAAGCTGCTCGTGTAACTGCCAACCTCAAATGCAGAACTTGACACAGATCAGCTTTTGTCACTTGATTGCCACCACTTCAAAAGGTTACGAGGGTGTCAAAAATCAAAGCAGGCTGAGCTTAAAGTGTAGCGCTCAGCATGTGTTCAACTGTCCCTTGGCAGGAACCTACAGGGAAAGGCTGAGCTCAGTGGCAATTGCTTTGCAGGAAAATGACTCCAGGTTCAGTCCTGTTATCTCCAGACAGGGCTGAGAAGAACTCCTGCTGGAAACCCTGCAGGGCCACTGCCAATCAGCGCCAATCAGGGTTAGGGAACCTTAGGCCCTCCAGGTCTCTCTCTCTCTCTTGAGCTTGGAACTCTTCCTAGGCCACACCCCATACTGGCCCTGTGGCATCCCCCACCAAACAAAAGTGTCTTTGCCTGGATGGAATGTGCCCTTGAACTCTGATGATGCTTCTCACTTGTCTGGATGGAGGATAGAAACTTGCCCTCTGTGCAAAAGCTGGCATCTGTCTTTCTCGGGAGACAATGGAGGAGTGTGCCTTGGAGGGTGAAGCCAAACGGTTGGAAGGTTACAGCGCCTGCTGTGGCTGCAGACGGCGGCAGAGGAAGGCTCTCGGTCACCTGGGCTGGCGTGCCCAGGGGCAGGGCAAACCACCTATAGGGCATGGGGCGCACTGCGCATAGAGGCAGGACACACAGCGCCCATAGGGACGGAACAGGGTATGTAGCATCCCGTGTCATCCCCATGGGCGCCTCAGTGCACCCCATGCCATGCCATCCCTATGGGTGCCACACATCATGGGACGCATGGCGCCCATAGGGACAAGACGGGGCGCATGGGGCGGGCACGCAGTGGGGCCTCAGCCACCCTACAGCTGGGGGGAAGGCAGCAGGCGGACAGCGCAGAGCCTGGGGGCGCCGAGACACGTGGCTTGTGCATGCTGCAGGCCCCGGCAGTGACGCGTGCCGCCCGCCATTTTGTCACCCCCATCAGGATGACACATGGGACAGACCTCACCCCCTGCGCCCTCCTTCGTATGCCCCTGGCTGCAGAGGCTGATATGGGAGAGACAGGCCACACAATGACCTCTCCCACCGATGAAGGCAACCTGTAGCACTTGTACCTTATCCCAACCAGGTTGAGCTTAGAACTCAAAACCGCTGCCTCCCAGTTTGATTTTGCTGCGTTTGCCTCACCAAAACAGAAGTAAAATTTAAAATTGTTGCTCGGCAGATTTTTGCCTCTGACTCCACTCACCAAGGACATGTGGCCCTTGGGCAGTTGCCCAAAAGGAAATGTGGCTCTTGGGATGGGAAAATTTCCTCATGGCAGGCTTAGGAAATACTGAGCTAGCTAGACCAATGGTCTGACTGGCTCTGAATGAGCTTCCGAAGCTACAGTCATAAAAAACTGGCCACCTTCAGGTCTCCAGTGTGGTGTAGTGGTTAAGAGTGGTGACTCGTAATCTGGTGAACCGAGTTCGAGTCCCTGCTCCTCCACATGCAGCTGCTGGGTGACCTTGGACCAGTCACATTTCTTTGAAGTCTCTCAGCCCCACTCACCTCACAGAGTGTTTGTTGTGAGGGAGGAAGGGAAAAGAGAATGTAAGCCGCTTTGAGACTCCTTTGGGTAGTGATAAAGCGGGATATCAAATCCAAACTCTTCTTCTTCTTCTTCTCCATGAGACATATTGGGTGAGGCATGCATGTTAAAGTAAGTACATTAAGAAATTAAGAAATTCATTGACTTGCTATCTAACTTTGAGATGAAGCCTACAAAAGGCTAGATAAGAGTTAAGCACCTAGGAGGCAGCAACCTGGATTCCACCAGTTTTGTTTGCACTTCTATCTAGTCCAAGTGTTGCTTGTCCTTTAAATAGAAAGCTGCTTCTTATGACTTTGCAAAAGAAAAGAGCTGCAATTCGGTGTTTATAGAGCACTTTGCTGGAGGCAAAGTTGCAGGGCTGTATCTGGAGCTGATGCCAGGCAAACATTCTAAGTGTGGTCAAAGTGGTTTGAGGACACATTCAATGCCCTGAAGAAGGAAGGATGCAGGAGCAGGGGCTGCATGAAAGAGCCCCACAAATGGCACCTGGGCTGAATTTGACCCCTGCCTGCTTCCACCTGCCTCTTCTTCAATAGCCAGGATACAGAGAGCCCTGGCAGATGACTCTCAGAGTTGTACAGGGAGGGAAAGTTGCATTTTCCCATTAATTCTCATAATTGAAAGAGCAATATTTGTTTTGCTACTAATTTGCTGGAATGAGTTTGTTTCATTTGTTTCAGTAGTGATTTGGGAGTCATTAAAATAGGGGAGGTCTTGTTCAAGTGCTCTCTAAACAAACAAAATCAGGCAAAATCAAGGCAAGTCAAACTTTCCCAGACTACTAATTGTCTGATGGCATTGTCTTTATCTGCTGAAAGCTGGGTAAAATAAGGCATTACTCATACTTAAAATTGATTGTTTTTAGTGCATTGCTAGAAGGCATGTAAAACATTCATGAGAATGCAGTGTCCTTGAGTGTCAAAGAGAAAACAAGTTGGCTGTACAGAACACATTTTGTTACAGAGATTTCGGACATGCTCATTCAATTGCTACTATTAAGTATTTCTATGTAATATAAACAAGGGTGAGAGAAAGACCAGAGGTTTTCTTTTGCTGTTGCTGTTGTTAAAATGTATTGATCACTTTTCTGTAAGGTTTTATAAATATTAAATAATTGAATTGTTATAATTCAAATTATAAAACAGCTGAGAACAGAATGAATGAAAACAGAAGGCAGCGAAATAAAATTTAAAACCATTTTTAAAAGCACAGGAAAATCAAAATCAAAAAATGGAAGGGCCAAACTGCACGCTAAATGATTCATGGCTTTTGTTTGGTTTTGAAAGCATGCTCAGGCTGGCCACTTTTATTTTGAAGGAGATGCAACTGTGGAAGATTCATATACGGAATGCACTCTTGATCTGAGTTGGGGCAAGGTGGGGAGAGGAAACAGTACTTTTGGGGGCAAACAACAGCAGAAGGGGGGCAATTTTGGGTGGGAAACTGGTGTGAGACCTTGATCTGCATCAGGAGCACATTCTGGACTGGGGCTCATGCAGTGGTTTTTTCTTTCAAATGAAAGTAGCCAGCTCAAACATGCTTTTAAAAAATCATGAATAATGTTGTATGTAGTTTGACCAAATGTTTTTCTTTCCATCTTAAGTGCAGGTTCTTTCCTGGAAATTTGGTTCCAAAGCTGCAGCCCAAACCAGGAATTCTGCACCTGCTGCAGTTCCCTAACTGTCCTCAAAGGCAGCCCCATGGATACAGCATTGCAGTAATCTAACCAAGAGGGTACAAGAGTGTAGACAACAGAAGTTAGGCTATCCCAGTCCAGACATGAGTGCAGCTCAGCCCCCAGGCAAAACTCCCAGGAGCCAAAGTCAGCAATAAAAAACACCAGGGTCAGGGAAATTAACTATTTATTCAAAGAAATCAAAACAGTGCAGGCCTTGTGATCACATCAACTCTTTCCAATAGGTTTTGCCCCAAGACCTATTCAGTTGTAAGAATTGAAGTTGCCTTCCCACCCTCTCTAAGGCTCCTCCCCTGGTTCCTTCCCCAGCAACCTAAGGCTCATCTTCTTGTCTCTCTTTGCTCCATCCTCTTCATTCCTCTGAATGTTCTGGGAGACCTGAGAGAGGAGAGCTGGTCACAGTAAGAGGGGGAGACTCCCTGGCTTCTTGAGCAGCCTGCCTCCACTCTGCCTCTTGACCCCTCTCCTCTGGTTCCAGACTGCCCTCTGCCACAGCCTCTTCCTGCTCACTAAACCCTGTTACCTCTTCAGCTTCCAACACCTCCTCCTCCCAGTCTGCTCCCTCTGACCACTCGTTGCCATCCCACCAGCATTCCCCAGACTCTGAGCCTTCTTCCCTTGGGGGTTCCTCAGCTGGTGCCTCCCAACTCTCCTCTGCATCCATCCAATCCATGGCAAAAGCTGATTTAAGGCACTTCGCACCACCAAAACCACTTGACCATGAAGCGACAATGATGGATACAGAACTATCCCCAAGCCCTGTGCCCTTCACTAGTCAGAGCAACAAAAGAAATGGTTTAGCAGAGTTGTGGGATGCGGGTGGCGCTGTGGGTTAAACCACAGAGCCTAGGACTTGCCAATCAGAAGGTCGGCGGTTCGAATCTCCACGATGGGATGAGCTCCCGTTGCTCGGTCCCAGCTCCTGCCAACCTAGCAGTTCGAAAGCATGTCAAAGTGCAAATAGATCAATAGGTACCGCTCCGGCAGGAAGGTAAGCGGTGTTTCCGTGCGCTGCTCTGGTTTGCCAGAAGCGGCTTAGTCATGCTGGCCACATGACCTGGAAGCTGTATGCCGGCTCCCTCGGCCAATAAAGTGAGATGAGCGCCGCAACCCCAGAGTTGGTCACGACTGAACCTAATGGTCAGGGGTCCCTTTACCTTTTATAGACTGAGGGGGGAAAGAAATGCAACAGATTGGAAAGCCAGCCAGGAGGTATGTAGTGGTCTAGTCACAGCATTGACAAGGACAGCAGCACATAAGGAAAGGAAAGGGTGGATCTCCTTGGGACTAGTGAGGAAGAGCCTATGGTTTTTAGGGACTGCTTGAATGCAGAAGGAAGGTTTGCAGGCTGACTGCAAAGCTGCAGGCCAGCAAGAGGAGGGAGCTTACAGTATACCCAAGAGTGAAGAAATGTGTGCAGGAGGAAATGCCATAATGAAACACAAATTTTGGAGCGCAAAGGTCTAACCAAGTCCTAGGCGTGCAGGACACATGATACGATGTCTATTGTTTAAATGTTGAAAAATGTATTACCTAAGTGGGAAAAAGAAGATTCTTACTGCAGTTTCAGAAAGACAAAGCTTTGACCTTGTGGAGATGGGATAAGTACCAGTGTGAGGCTGGTAAGCAGGTCCCTCGGCAGTTCTGCAGGTGTGGTTCTGGTATTTTACACCAAGAAATCAGCTATGGAGATTTCTGCAGGAAGTAACACTCAGAGCTGTGTTGCTGGGAAACCTCTGTGTGTCCAAAACAGTGTTACTGTCATCTCCTTAGAAGTTCTCTATCTTGTAGAGGAAAGCACAGCGCAGGTGTTTATCCAACACCTCATATTTCTGGTTGCTGGCTTCTTAAATAATTTCCGGGCTTCTCTGTCACTTCTTAAATTAGTGAGTTAAGAGTGTGAGGAGCACAGTTGATAAAGCAGTTGATGCCCTCATCACTTCCCCACAAAAATCTCCCTGCTGAGCACCGCACACAGCAAAAGACAAATCCAGAAACAAATAATTTCAGTGGCTTCCAATATCAGTTTCAGCGAAGTGTTTTTCCCCAGGGAGAGGTTGTACTTAAGAAATAGCAGCTTCTTCATTCACTCTCATTTCTAAAGTTGGAGTGATTTGAGAGTGAAGAAAGGATCTGAGAGTGAAGAATGATGAGGAGATCTTGAGGCTCTTTTTAACCTTGGGAAGCGAGAGCAAGCAAATAAGATCACAATCTTAGGTATGCAGAAAAGTAGGTCAGAATTCCTTAGAAGCAGTGACCTCTGAGAAATCTGCATATTGTTGGCATTCCTGCCCCCGCCTCCCATTATTTTTTCAACCAGAGCAAGAAAACAGTATTTTCAATTAAAAGGGATTAAAAATAAATAAATCTGTGCAGATAGGAGGTTCCATATCTCCCAGAATATGTTTGATGGTCACCATCTGAGAATATTTATAACCATGGGATCTCAATGAAATGGGAGTTTTTCAGCAGTAAAGTCAATTGAGCTGATGAATCTGAATTAACACTAGTGCTCCCCCACAGGTAACATTAAATATAAGAAGCACAGGACCACCCTTCCTGAAAGCAGTGGCTATGTCCCCCCCCCCCATCCCACTATCATTTCTTCTTCTAAATATCCCTGAGAAGAAAATTAGGCTGAGAAAATATATGACTGGCCCCAGGTCACTGACCAAGCCTCATGCCTGACCAGGGACTCCCTAGTCAAAATCTGGCACTATTTATTGTACCAAGAGAGGGCAGAAGTCAGTTTTGTTTGGGCTACTTTGGAGGGGGTTGGTTGTTTCATTTTCCTAGAATTGCTGTGGTCCTGCGATGTGTTTTAAATTTACAAAGTACAAGGTGGGAAACATTCAACACCCATCAAAATAATAATAATAATAATTTATTTACGGCTATTAGCCCATAAAATATGTACAAACATAAAAGCACAGAAACATAAAAACCAATACATCTAACAACAGAAGGGGAACACCACGATGCAAGGGTGGGTCATTGAGCAGTGACAAATAACAGCTTGGGGCCCGGAAAGATCCAAGGGACGGTTCACAGAAAAAGGAGAACTGGAGACGAGATCCGTCATGCACTCTCATCATAACTGTCCGATTAGTTTTTGTTGTTGATTTGGCCTGTGAGGTTGTTAGTGAAGTTTTGAAACCATATTTTGGGTGTGGACAATTTTTATTCCAAGAGGAGTCAGTTGTATTCATCCTGCTGCTTCAAGCTGCACAATATTACCATCCACAGTAAGAAGTGCCTTGCAGTGTGAACCCCACGGAGTACACCTAGCGCACAGCAGTTTGCAAGAATCCTGTCAACCAGCTGGTGAAGATCCAATAGACAGAAGCTGGCATTCTTCCCACCCTTGTGCTCCATCTCCCCTAACCTTCATGGCTTCTCTTGTAAGTGAGGCAACATTTAAATAAATAAGTTGAATTTTTTTCTTTTCCTAGATCTTAATTATTCGCCATATTCAGGCTGAGTCACATCTAGTCAAAACAATACCAGCAACCTGATATATTCAGTTGACCGAGTATGTTTTCATTCTGATGTCAGCTCAGTTTTGCTGATTATAATCAGCGGTGTTGTAAGTGGAAAAACAGAATTCCTTTAAACAGCCCTACCAACTTGCACTTCTGTCAACTGGATATGAAGCAGTGGGCATAAGATAAGTTCTCAGCAGCTTCATTTTATCCCATTACGGCTTACTGGGCTGCTTAAAACGGCTGCTTAAAAGTAAACTTTTACTTGTGCCCCAAGAATGTATCTGGAAATAGGCTCCAAATAAAAGTACATTTTATAAAATATAAGACCCCTGTATTTCCTCAGCATGAGTTTGACACAGATATTTGGAGCATTTCCTTCCAGAAAAGGTCCTTTTCCATTTCCCTCCAGGAGTTTTCACAGTGAACCAAATGTGAGGTCATGTGGAACTCCCCACAATTAATGAACCCAAGAAGCTGCTTTTAATATCTTGTGGTAGCTGTTTTGCTGCACTCATGGAAACAGAACCAAATATTTCCATCTGCTAGCAGCTCAGAGCTGTGAAAGACCCAGCCGCCTTCTGCGCAGATAATGGCTGGGCTCCACAGAGACCCTTGCATGAGGGGAGCTTCTCTGGTTTCCTGGATTCCCCACACATTGGCCACTCCCACATGACCCCCCCCCCATTAGGGCTATGCAAGAGGATGAAGCAGTCAGAATGGGTGGGGAAGGGAGAGCCCCAGTGCATGAGTGGAAGTGTACTTGGAGGGCATCTCTGTTCTATGGCAATTGCTTTCTAAATGTTGGTGCACTTATTTTTAGCTGAAGATTTTGCAAGATCATGTAGCAAATTTCAAATCTCCAAGGTCTGATGAGCTGCACCCGAGGGTTATAAAGGAGCTTGCAGGTGTAATCTCAGAGCCTTTGTCTATACAGTGGTACCTCGGGT
This sequence comes from Podarcis erhardii, assembly GCF_964252035.2. Lineage (NCBI taxonomy): Eukaryota > Metazoa > Chordata > Lepidosauria > Squamata > Lacertidae > Podarcis > Podarcis erhardii. The sequence continues at coordinate 134,117,954 of NC_138497.1, read as the reverse complement.
TACATACGCTTCCGGTTACAGATGCTTCAGGTTACAGACTCCGCTAACCCAGAAATAGTACCTCGGGTTAAGAACTTTGCTTCAGGATGAGAACAGAAATCGTGCTCCAGCAGCGCGGCAGCAGCGGGAGAACCCATTAGCTAAAGTGGTGCTTCAGGTTAAGAACAGTTTCAGGTTAAGTACAGACCTCCGGAACGAATTAAGTTCTTAACCCGAGGTGCCATTGTAATCTTTGAGAATTCCTGGAAAACAGGTGATGTCCTGTTGTTTATAAACAACTTGGATTAAGGAACTGAGGGGACCCTCCTCAAATTTGCAAATGACACCAAACAGGGAAGGGAGACCAATGCTGCAGAAGATAGAATCGGGACTCAAGATGACCGTAACAGATTGGAGAGCTGGGCCCGAGCTAACAAAATGAATTTCATTAGGGACAAATGTAAAATTCTGCACTTAGGTAGGAAGAACCAGCTGGGGGACACCTGGACTGCCAGCAGTGCAAGCTGAACAGCAGAAAAAAAAGTTAATGCTATTCTAGGGTGACCAAGATAAAAGGTCTAGAAACCAAACTAACAAAATGAATTTCAGTAGGGACAAACGTAAGGTCCCACACTTAGGCAGGAAGAACCAGCTGCACAAATATAAGATGGGGGACACCTGGATTGCCAGTAGTACACGTGAAAGAGATTTCGGAGTCTTAGTAGATCACAGGCTTAACATGAGTCCACAGTGTGATGCAGCAGGAAAAAAAAAAAGGCTAATGCTAATCTAGGCTGCATCAAAGGAAGTTTAGCGTCGAGATCAAGGGAAGTCATAGTACCACTCTATTCTGCCACGTCAGACCACACCTGGAATACTGTGTCCAGTTCTGAGCGCCACAGAGGACAGTGATCAAGATGATCAAGTGATCAAGAGCGCTTGATGGCCATCTTTAAATATCTGAATGACTGCCACATGGAAAATGGTGCAAGCTTGTTTTCTCCTGCTTCTGTCCATTTTGACTGGTCTGTCCCCGGGCCACCCTTGATTCTCAGGCACAGGTCTTTCTGTGCCCTCCTTACAGCCTGCAGTTCATTTTCCTGGAAATGCCGGGGGCTGCACCGCGAATGTACTGTCCATACAGCATGTGTACTACCATGGGGCCAGGACAGTCAATATATGACAGCTGACATAGAGGAGCACTGCATTGCTGTTGTTGTTGTTTAGTCGTTTAGTCGTGTCCGACTCTTCATGACCCCATGGACCAGAGCACGCCAGGCACTTCTGTCTTCCACTGCCTCCCGCAGTTTGGTCAGACTCATGCTGGTAGCTTCGAGAACACTGTCTAACCATCTCATCCTCTGTCGTCCCCTTCTCCTTGTGCCCTCCATCTTTCCCAACATCAGGGTCTTTTCCAGGGAGCCTTCTCTTCTCATGAGGTGGCCAAAGTATTGGAGCCTCAGCTTCAGGATCTGTCCTTCCAGTGAGCACTCAGGGCTGATTTCCTGAAGAATGGATAGGTTTGATCTTCTTGCAGTCCATGGGACTCTCAAGAGTCTCCTCCCGCACCAGAATTCAAAAGCATCAATTCTTTGGCGATCAGCCTTCTTTATGGTCCAGCTCTCACTTCCATACATCACTACTGGGAAAACCATAGCTTTAACTATACGGGCTATTCTTGGCAAGGTGATGTCTCTGCTTTTTAAGATGCTGTCTAGGTTTGCCTAGCACTGCATATAACCAGTATATATAATATTAATGTTTATTGCATATAACCAGTAAATATTGCCAAATTGTAACAGCTGGTGCAGATTAGCATTTGATACCTCCCCTACTGTCTGAGGCAGTTCAAAATTGTAAAAATCCTGTAGAGTTATAAGCCAAGATGTACTTTTTAATAATAACAGTTTTTAAAATGCATAAACTTGTCCATATATAAATGATAAATACAAACTTGCATAGGACCACAATAGCCCAAACACAAAAAGCTGAGTGTTGTGTGTGCCAGAATGTTTATGTGAGAGAGACTATGTGCTGTGTGTCTGCATGTGTGTGTGTGTGTAGCCTGTATGTACAGCCATGTACAGATATGTGTTGCATGGTCTCTATGTGTGCCACAACCATGGCTGGCACACAGCCCTGGGAAGGCTGGCTAAACTTGAATGGGACCCTTGTTTTATATGGAAGCCTTTGAGGATCTGAAAAATGCACATAAACATATATACACAAAATGTAGTGTAAAAATTATTTTATTGCATTGGGGAAAAAACATTATTTTTGTGCGCCGTTCACAGATCCCCGACAGTAGGTTAAGAACTCCTCATCTAAGCAATAAAAATAGGTGAATTTTAAATGATTGTGTTAATACAGAAATTGAAACACAGCATTTTTAGTTCCAGTTTCAGTGGCTTGGATGTGAAGATCTTGCTGTGTGTCCCTCTGCAGATGGAGAGGCCCAGGGCTTTGCCACCATTGGAAAGGCTTCTTTGCTGGATCCCCTGAGCTTGCGGAGCCAGTTTCCTGTGGGCTCAAGGGGCTTCCAGCAGGGAGGGAAGAGGGCCCCCTGAATGAGCAGCAGTGCTTCATAGTGGGACATTTGGAGCCAAGCCAGGAGGAGCATCAGAATTTTGAAAGATAGTGATGGCACTTGGGTTCACAGGAATTTTGTTCTTCAAAAACCTGCAAAAACTGTTGGCCAGAGACGCCAGTAGGGCAGGAAGAAAGGAGTGTGTGCGCTCCGTGGGAAGCAATGCCTCATTCACCCTAGTTTCAGCTCTCTGAAAAACGATTATCTATTTCCAGCCTGGGAAAATGATAACGCTACACTTCCAGTGATAGTTCCAGCAGAAGAGAGATTCTGAAAGTAATGAAAAAGGGCACATTCAATGCGCACTCTCTGCAATGTCTAATTTCCCAGACCTTTGTGACTCAGAAATCTTGTTTCTTTATTGCGGTGTCATTGAGGTGGTTACTCTCTCTGTGACCTTGTCTTAGAACTGCCACACAGCATTTAACAGCTGCATATCTCTTTTGTCATTGTCTGGCCTCTCTTCTAAGGCCAGGAAAAATGCCAGGCCTATTATGCATGAATATCAGCAGCATTGTTAGCATTACCTGGGAAACACATTATGACAAATTCCCCACTTAGGATTGGAATACAAATGGCAGCATTTTATAATCATGCATCAGAGCTGTTATTGTAAGACAATCCCCAATGGCCACAATAAATCTGCCCAAAGTAACCCTTCACCCTAATTCCAATCAAATGATTTATAGTAATTTGAGATTAAGCCTAAACATGGATTTATGGCAGGAAAGCCCCATATTCCCCTTGGGGTTGGGTTTCTGTACCAGGTAGGAGCACACACAGACATGAATTAGGTCTCAATCTGTAACCAAGTCACAATCTCCCTAGAAAGGCGCTATGGTGATCAAACTTCTTTTGTAATCTAAGTATCTCCAAACTTTTCAGACCAAGGACTCACTTTTAAACCCAGATGCAACTGAGGACCCAATGGGTATTGACAAAATTGCACATGGCAAAGAAAATCTGGGAAATGAAAGACAATGTGGGAGAAATAAAAATAGAAGTGCCTTGAAAAAATGGGGGATGCCCCCCAATTATTGGGAATAGATTAATTTACTTGCTGTGTGTCTTTTCTCCCCCATGTCATCCTTCTGCCTTTCTTCTAATACAACACCAATTAAACTCTTTGAAAAATGAATGGAAACAATTTGGAATGTGAGCATAGTAGATTTTCTCTCATTAACACCGCAGGCTATTTTTTCAGCTGTTAATGGACAGCTGCATGCCATATGCAGATTCAAAGCTTGTCTAAAATCCCAGGGTTTTCTGACTATAGTTACAATTACAGTGGTACCTCGGGTTAAGAACTTAATTTGTTCTGGAGGTCCGTTCTTAACCTGAAACTGTTCTTAACCTGAGGTACCACTTTAGCTAATGGTGCCTCCCGCTGCCGCTGCACGATTTCTGTTCTCATCCTGAAGCAAAGTTCTTAACCCGAGGTACTATTTCTGGGTTAACGGAGTCTGTAACCTGAAGCGTCTGTAACCCGAGGTACCACTGTACTTTGTCCTTGTTGTAATCAAAGCAATTCACTTGAAAAAACTCAGTAAGAAACCCAGTATCATCATCAGATATAAACACTATTTTTCTAGCACATGAGGTGCTGGAATTCCCTTCTTCTCTTATGGTGCCCCCATGAGAGATGCCAGAATTGAGTTCAGGTGAGTTCCTGCCTGTGCCCTTTTAAAATATGTTGTGTGGGGGGGTAGAGGTTATTGGGTTGTTGTTGTTTTTATTTTGATTATGCATTTTGTGGTTTTATATTCTGATTTTATTCTGTGAACCACCCTGAGATCTGCAGGCATAGGCAGGTAAATTCAATTAACAACAACAACAACAACATGAATGGCCTAAGAGGTTTTACCATTCTATACTTAAAAGATTTTTCAGTCCAGGAAAAAACACATAATACATAATCTTTTCAGCTCCAAACAGTACCATATCCTTTGACAATAGACCTCCCCTTGATATAGTGAAAAGTGGGTTGAGCCTTAGAGCAATAAATAAAACTATGTTGCATTGTGTATAGCATCTCACCCATCTGTTCTCCATCTAATACCTAAAGGTTTCAGGAATTTATTTATTTATTTATTTATTTATTTATTTATTTATTTATTTATTTATTTATGTTCATTATATACCACTTAATAACCAAAATCCCTAAGCGGTGTACCTAAAAATCACACAAAGCATACAGTGGATAAATTCAATTAAAATTAATCCCAGTAACAGAAATCTTCATTAAATTGCCTGCTGGAATAGAAAGGTCTTTGTCAAGCACCGGAAATTCAATAGGAAGAGGGCCTGTCTAATCTCAGGTGGCAGGGAGTTCCACAGAATCGGGCGCACAGTACTGACTGCATGGTTTCCGGTAGCTATGAGCCCTGCATCTGAACCATGGAAGAACAGTAACTGAGAAGTATCCTGGAGCCAAGTTGTTAAGGCCCTTGCAAATTAATACAAGAACTTATTCCAGTAACTTATGGGCAGCCAGTGCCAGCTTTTAAGTACCAGTAGGTTGCTGTTGTGAGGTAGCATTTGCCAAAGCCTCTAGGCACACCATATGAGAAGGGAGGCCAACAAGACAGGGAGTCTGGGAAGTCTTCTGGAGCTGGTCTTTAGGGCACCTCGCAAGGATTTGAAGGAAGAAGATCAGTTGATTCACACCAAGGACAGCCAGCTGACATTCACCAGCTTCCAGGAAAGGGTCACCACAAACAAAAGCAAGTAAGAGAAGGTATCCATGGATGACTGCTCTACCAGAATGATGCTTCACACAGGTGTTCCTTCAGAAAACTACAGTCCAGTATGGCCGAACTGCAGATTCCTAGCATTGTCCTCTAGTCCAACCCCAAATGTGGCTGCTTTGGGCCTCAGGTACAGTTCCTGCTTTGGTGAGAGGCCAGGTGGCAGACTGCCTGGTTCCCTGCCTTTGCGTTGGGCCCTGGAGCAGATCAAGGGAGGAAGGTCAACACCCTCTAGCTCTGCTGACCCAGAAGCCCCATTCCTTGATCCAGACGCTGCCACTTACCCTGTGCTCATCTGGAACTGCAGGGCTCTGCTGCAGCTGTGAGGGAGAGGGGCGCTGTTCCATCAGGGCAGGAGCAGCTTGGAGCCTCTCAGAGTGCCGTATGTCTCCTTGAGAGCATTAAGATTTGCCGATTTATTTATTTCATAAAATCTATACACCACTTGATTGTAAAAACAAAACCCTCAGTGAGTTCTTGCTTCAGGTTGTGTCCTCTCAGGACGTGAAGCTGTCATCTATTAGGAGTAGGACATTTTCTGTGGTGGCCCCAGAAATGTGGAATAAGCTTCTCAGGAACAAAGTGCAACAAATTGAACGGGGGGGAGGGGCTAAAGCCTTATTTGGTTTGTCCATATTCTGTCACTGTATCACTGATTCCATGTCTCTGGCCCATGCGCTTTGCAAGAAGTGAGGGTGTTTAAATGCTGTCTGCATTGAAGAGCTTTGGCATCCATGCATCACCGCCAGATCGGTGTGTTGGTTCTTTTCTTTGAAACAGTTTGCCTCATGGTCACATCCATACCAGGCCAGCACTGCATCCACCCCGACCCCACAGCCTGAGGAGATTTCACCCCTCCCATATCCAAGAATCTCCTGACGAGTCTGCTGATTGTCCAGAGAGGAGGAGCAGTGTTCTGCTTTCTACTTATTCAGCTCCAGCACCAAGTCAGTCAGTCAGTCAGTGTGTTGGAGAGAGAGAGAGACTGAGTGTTAGAGATCGTGTGTAGAGATAAGGTTGCTGCTAAGAGCAGCTGCAGACACTCAGTGCAGCATTCATTTATGCTTAGACCTATTTAGCTCTGTATATAGTTTTGTATTATAGTTGTAGTTATAGAATAAAAGAAGATATTCTACAGAGCTGCTCTCCGAGTCATGTATACACTGCTAGACTCTGCTATACTCTGCTGTGCGACGACTGTATTGTGGAAGTGAATCCGGTGCTCACAACTCTAAGCTGTGAGTCCACAGCACTTTGACCTGTTCCTGTGAAGAAGGTGGTCTCTGGAAGTGCTACCCAGCTCGCCTAGCCCAGTCAGGGTTGAAGTGCATGAGTCCAGTTGGTGACACTGGCTCAAGGGCGATGCTGACACAGCCCCCTGTGCTTAACTTGCTTGTAGGGCACAGTGTCCTTCTTGAAAATCCCAGCACAAGAGAGAACACTAACAAATGGGATCACCTCTAGTTATTTACTATCGAGTGGTGGTAGGGAGAACTTGGGAGAGAAAAAGAGTGAGAAGATGGTCTCTTATCCTAATGTTTTATCCTTCTTTGATTTGCAACACCAACAAAATAAGCCATTTGCTTGCCCCCCTTCCCTGGCAAAACAGAAAAACCTTTTCAGGGGCAGGTACCTCTTCTGTGAGGGGTAGCAGTGGCTGTGTGTGTGTGTGTGTGTGTGTGAGAGAGAGAGAGAGAGAGAGAGAGAGAGAGAGAGAGAGAGAGAGAAATAGGGAGGAGGAATGATTCTGTAGCTGCACAGCAATTATGGTACATAGTGTTGCCTATTGCAAAGATAAGCAGAGAGCCAAGCAATACAATAAAAATACCTTCCCTTCTTCCCTCAGCAGCTCTTGAAACATTTTTGGCTGAATATTGGGATAAAGATGCTGTGTCTGTGCTTTGATGTTTTCTTAGTCTTCTTAAGTATATATTTTTTTTACTTCAGCATAGCAGATTGTAATATTCTGAATGCTGTTTTTTGCCATTAATAATTTTGGATGGACTTGAATTGAGCTACTTTGTTTTGTAAAAGAGTGAACTGAGCTGGAATTAGTTCCTTTTTGGACATACTGAACTGGTAAAGGTAAAGGGACCCTTGACCATTAGGTCCAGTCGTGACCTACTCTGGGGTTGTATATCTATCTTGTTGTAACAAATTATGTAAAGCTATTTTTAAAATCATCTATACCAGTCAAATATACCAAAAGCTGAAAACATGTACCTTATTTTTCGCTCTATAAGACGCACCAGACCACAAGACGCACCTAGTTTTTGGAGGAGGAAAACAAGAAAAAAAAATATTCTGCATCTCAGAAGCCAGAAGAGCAAGAGGGATCGCTGCGCAGTGAAAGCAGCAATCCCTCTTGCTGTTCTGGCTTTTGGGATAGCTGTGCAGCCTGCATTCGCTCCATAAGACGCACACACATTTCCCCTTACTTTTGAGGAGGGAAAAAGTGAGTCTTATAGAGCAAATAAAACGGTATGTCATTGCATAAGAAGGAAGAAACCAGTAAGAGGTAAAACTGTGCTGAAGAGGATTTTTACATATGCTGGACTGCCAATTTAGATGTCAGCTGCCCTGGGACACTTCACACCATTGTGCTTAGCCCTGAAACTGGTTTAGTTAATGCCAAAAGTACTAGCAATATTTCCAGGCATCTCAGTTGATGTAGCTCCATAAAACTTCATTCAATGTCCCTTTTAAAGAAGTGGGAGTAGCGCATGTGATGCCCTCCAAGTGTAGGGGTGCCGCAACTCTCCATCCACCCAAGTCACCATGGCCAACGGTCAGCAGAGGCAGCGGGGGTTGCTCTGTTCTGCTGCCTCTTGCCTGCAAAAGAGGTGGAAGAAGACCTGCTGCTGAACCCAAACTCTCCTGGTCAGCAGCTGGGATTGGGCCAAGCAGTGGTGGATCTACATTTATGGGGCCCTGAAGCTGGACTGCCATGGGGGCTCCTTTGCAACCAGAAATGAGGTCTGGGGAACCACTGTTAATCTTCTTCAACGGGGTTTTTTCACAACAGATCACATTTAAACAATAATAGTAACTACTACATCTCAGATTTTGATTAAAATCTCACATGTCATAGTCACTGGTGTGAATAAAAAAATTCCTGTGCCTTATAGTTTTCAAGTTACCACGGCAATCCATCTTTACAACATCTGTGCTACTGACTCTCAAACTTTGGGATTGTTGCAATATATACAACAAAAAGGCCATCAATCTGAGTCATATGACTTAAATTGGGTCTACTGGACCCAACATTTTTAGGCTATGTGGACTAAAGTCATTTCTGGGGTCCCTCTGGGATGAGGAGCCCTAAAGCTGAAGCTTCATTTGTTTCATAGTAGATCTGCCCTTGGGGCCAAGTAAGCCCTAACACATTCTCTGTCAGAGGAAGATAGCAAGTGAGTGTGCCAGCTAAAGCAGGGGCCAAAGAGCCATCTAGTATAGCATTCTGTTTTCCCAGAAGCCAACCGGAAGCTGTGCAAAGTCCACAAACGTGAGTGCAATGGCACCTTCCAAAATTAAGGTTTATTCTAGGATTCTGGTTTACTGTGACCCCCCCCCTCCGGCTTCTTTGCTTGGGTAGGGCTCAAAACTAGGTTTCTACAGGTTTACTACCCCTAGTATTTAGGTCCTGAGCTCTACGTTTTTATAGAATTTAGCTCCTAGCATACAGTGTCCTTGCTACGGTTTAAGCTGATGCTTTAAATGGATGAATGGTACTTGTAGTCGCTGGCTGTTTACCTCACTCCTCATCTTGAGGCTTTGTTACGGGCACCACGATGCTGCTCATTGTTCTTGTAACCTTTCAGCATGGGTCCAAACCAGGATCTAGCGTGTTTACACTTAACAAAACAAAAATGAATTACAAAACGACAGCCTTTGGAGTTTGCCAGTTCTTAGAATGTTTCTCTAGGAACATCTGGTTGGACAATGGTGTCAATTAACGAAATGGTAATAGGAATTATAATTGTTCTCCAACCCACCATGACAGAAACAAACCATGCTATTTAGTTTGAAAAGTGTGCCTGCAATTTTGGCAGCTTTCATGCCATGACCTAATCACAGTCAAATATAAAATAACTACATCACATCTTGGGTGTTTCCTCTCCTGCAAGATTTTCACAAACTCTGGAAGAGCAGGTTTATAAAACTACTCCAGTAGTATTAGTAGTATTATGATTATTATCTAATTATTTTTATTCCGTGTTTTCCCCTGACAGGACTCAAGGCAACTTGCAGATAAAACTAAGAACAGATAAAAGCATAGAAAAATCAGTCATTAAAATACAATCAAACATTGATAGAATCAAAACTATATACATATATAAAATCTGTTTAAAACATACTGCTATAAATTGGGGGGATAAGGATTCCCTAAATTTTTGGGTCCTCCCCTTAATTCCTGGATTTAGTAAAAGTTAGAATTAATCAAGGTTTGATTAAATTGTGCCAAACCTGGCCAGATTCAGCTTGTGCTAACAAGCCAGCTTGGCAAAGCTAGCTGAGTGTGGGTCATTGAAGGAACAAAGCTAATAACTAACTAAGTCAAAGTTTATTTGTTGTTGTGGCCATCCTGGTCATTTCAACCAAAAAGGAAAGGAAAGTATTCTATGTATACTGTGCAGATAACCTGATAAAATACAGTGATAACTATTTTATACCTTGAAAGATGGACCTACACAAAAATCATTGCCAATTAGACTTTACAATCCACCATATTGTCTTTGAAGAAAGCTCTTCCCAGTTTTGGGGCTGCCACTGTGAATCTTGCAACATTGTCTGGCATGAACTTATTGGATCCAGACAGGAAATACGTGATCTTCACTTGATTGTCCACATCAGGCATCTTACACAATAGTTTGCAAATGTACTTAGCTCTCTGTTCAGAAGACACAGGTAGTATAAGGTCTTCTATGGCTTGAGTCCCACATATTCAAAGCAGCTTTTCTGCCTGAACTTTTCTGTAGCTAACAATGGCCAAGTCATTAACTCATAAGGAATGCCATTAACAGAGAAATGGGTAAAGTCCCTTGCTGAGGTGAGAGACAGTTAGCAGAGACAAAAAGCCAGAGTTTCAGGAGGGAGGGGCAGCATTGCAATGGACAATGAGGTAAGCAAGCAAGGAAAAAGTCTGTTTTGCAAGCTGGAGAGATGGGGGCAGGGCACAAAGCGAGCCATTTTTTATGGTGCAGAGTAGGTCAGACATGAAGTTTGAGGTCTCTTGGAATCTGAAGGCTGCAGCAGTGAAAGGAAAAGGACCCCCCTGGGATGTGAATGCACTCTCTCCATCTAGATTCAGGTTGTCTATATGTGTAAATAAACCGTATATCTTAAAGTCACCACAGTCTCCATTGTGTCTCATCATTGCAAAAGGAAACACAGACCCTGGTAAGTGCGTCTGGTAACCCTGGAACCATCCGTTCATGATCACCCAAAATGCTGCAGAATGAAAAGTTATCATGTGATATGATGCTATTTGACAGCTGGGGATGACTCTACTTCATCATCCCATTAGGCAATGAAGTCTGGAGTGAAGCTAGACACAAACGCTTGTTGAATATGTAGCACAGGGTCAAAACACAGCTTATACAAAGGTAGGGCTTCCTGCAGAGTCCCATGTCATTTCCGGACCAAGACTGTGCAGACTTACAGAAATACCCAGATGCAGACAAGTAAGAAAACCCAGGAGTATCAGTAGTGGCTCATTCCAAGGACATGGATGTGCACATACTATGAAAAGAAACCATTTGTTCCCCTCTCCCTCCTTCAGTTTCAAATCCAGTGCTGAGACCATGCATGTTTACTCAGGCATAAATCCCATTGGGGAAGTGTAGATGATTGCAACCTTCAGTTCTCAGGTTCAGTTTAGGAGCTCCTGGAATTGCAGACCTCTGAAAGCTCCAACAATCCCCAATTTTAAAAAATTACACAAAAATGTTTATATGGGGAAAGCTTTGACAATTATTTTTTTAAATAACTTTTTATTCAAAATTAAAACAAAACATATTATCCAGAAATATATCATCCTTATTCCCCCCCCATTTTTTCTCCCTCCCCCCACAAAACCCACCCACTCCCACCCCCGACTTCCCTCAGTTTCAGTCTTTGATTTCTCTAAAAATGCTGTTTTCTGCATGTTACACAGTTGTATAGATCCTCAAACTATTTAGCTGATTATTATCAATAATGTTTAATCAATTAGTCAGTAATGTGAATGTTTATTCAAAACCAGCCAAGGAGTCCAGTTTGCTTTGTTGTGTCTTCAAATACTATGTAAAGGGTTCCCATTCATCTTTAAAGTCACAGTTATCCTTGTCCTGTAGCTTATATGTCAATTTTGCCAGTTCTGCATAGTCCATCAATTTTTCTTGCCATGATTCTTTAGTTGGGGTTTCTTCATTCTTCCATCCTTGTGCTATTAAAACTCTCGCACTTTGAAGTCAGATTAAATGTGCAAAGTAGATAGATCCCAGCAGAAACCTCTGAGCAGAGATTTTGATTAGAGCAGTTGAAAAACACCACCTGTCTAGCCTCATAGTGGATACTTGGGATAGATGTAAGTCCCATTGGACTTAGTGAGACCTACCTTCCAAGTACCAGAGCAGAGATGGACTCAGGCTCCAGAATGCAGTGAGGGATGACAGACCCAAGCCAAGACAGAAATGTCAATTAATGAAGACCGAGTCCTTTGAAGAGATCACTATCACTGCGAGACATCTCCAAACAGGATTCTCCTAAAGCAGAAACACACTGAGAAATTCTTTGCAGCATGCAAGGGAGGGAGGAAGGGTCACCTCATAAAGAAGAGGGACTTCTGTTTTTCTTGGCAGGCTGAGGTAAAGTTTCACAGTATGGAAGGAGTTCATATTGAGCAGATGAAAACAAACCTTGATAGTTGCATTCCAAATAGCACTTTACAGCTGTCTAGGTGGACCAAATGCAATCTGGACACAAGGCCAAACCTTTCTGGACTGGAAATAAAATGGAAACAGAAATGACCTTGGTATGGTTGCTTATAATAATATAATAAGCAAGATACCATTTTAAACTAAAAAACTCAACTTCCTCTGTCACAGAATTCTCATTCTCTAAGTTGAAGCCCTGTTTAGGGAATTTTTAAATGTATGATTCTATTTTTAATATTCTGTTGGGAGCCACCCAGAGTGGCTGGAAAAACCCAGCCAGATGGGTGGCGTATAAATAAATTACTACTACTACTACTACTAAAGGTAAAGGTAAAGGTACCCCTGCCCATACGGGCCAGTCGTGTCCAACTCTAGGGTTGTGCGCCCATCTCACTTAAGAGTCCGGGGGCCAGCGCTGTCCGGAGACACTTCTGGGTCATGTGGCCAGCGTGACGAAGCTGCTCTGGCGAGCCAGCACCAGCGCAGCACACGGAAACGCCATTTACCTTCCCGCTATAAAGCGGTACCTATTTATCTACTTGCACTTAGGGGTGCTTTCGAACTGCTAGGTGGGCAGGAGCTGGGACCGAAGGACGGGAGCTCACCCCGCCGCGGGGATTCGAACCACCGACCATGCAATCGGCAAGTCCTAGGCACTGAGGTTTTACCCACAGCGCCACCCGCGTCCCCACTACTACTACTACTACAGTATTATAAACATATCCCACCGCATCCAATGTGAAGCTGAGAATGCTTGTTAGAGCCAGAGAGTTAACGTTTAGCCAAGTGCAAATGGTAGGGTGGTCTAGTTCTGATAATAAATGCAAAGGAACTGGAAATATAAGTAAAGAAGACAAAGAGCCCCGTGCGATAGTTCGTTTATTGCAGATCAATATCAGATGCATGATGTGTGAAGTGAATATTGGGGTCGGGGTGGGAGAAATATTCATCTACTGACATAGTCACTTGCATGTGAATTGGGGGGGGGCAGGGAGAAAGTGTTTCAGATGATGACCCGCTGAATGTTTAGAAGATAAAGGAACACATCCATATCAATGGGAAATGTAAGTACCATCTTGTCTTCTGAAAGATCACCTAAGGCAATACTGTGCAGGCATCACTGATCCCTCTGTTGGGGCATTTTGATGAAGCTAATAGGAAGTGAGCCTTTGCAGAGCTAGGCTCTTTTTCGCTCCCACCATTTATTGCTTTCAGAAAAAATAGCCCCTGGGCAACACGTGTGTCCCCTGAAGAGATTTTGCATAGCCCCCAGGAAACTGTCATTTCTTCTATAGCTTTTAAACCAATTGGGTCGTATTATATTATAGTCATTTATAACTCACCATGCCTCAGGATTCTCAGAATCTTGGTTATTTAAATAAGTTTTCTTTCCTTTTTTCCCCTAGGAGCTATGAAGTCACAACAAGGTCTACCATCCAAAATAATTGTCATTTTGTCATTTGTGGTTGCCTTGTCCATGCCTAGAGGTGCCCTTACACTTTTAAGCATTGCAGGAGCACCATGATCTTTTAAAAAATATATTTATAAGAATATTTATAAACTGCCAACTCTTCTTTTGTTTAAAAAAAACCCTCAGGCATCATTAAAACACTGTAAAACTATGAAATCACAAAGATATAAAATAATAAAATACAAAGCAAATGACCAGCAGTGAATCAAATTCTGAAAAAGGCACTTGGCAAAACAAATACCTGCAAGATCGTAACACTGAAAGGAATGGGAAGGGCTGGGCCTGGCAATCTGTACTACTGCCCTGTGTGGCCTATGAGACACTTTCATGGTAGGTGTGTAGAATAATCACACAGGACCAGATTTCCTTGGCTTCAGAGCTGTAGCAGTAGAAACACTGCAGAGGGACGGAGGTTGCTGTGGCTTCAGAAAGCTGCTCAGAATTGGATTTGCCTTTTGTATTTTCATAGCTATCTTCTCTTAAGGCCTGACCTGCTCACCTTTAATTGAAAACACAGATGGGATTATGTTAAAAGGCATAACTTTTAAAGTATGCTTTATTTTCCCCCCAATTAGCTCATTTTGCAAGGTTGCCTCCAGGGGAAGGGACCAACAAAAATTCAGAATCAATAAGGCAGTAATCAGAACCATTCAAAAGGAGTAAAGTAGATGGCTTTTCTTGCCCAGGGAACGTGGAAAGTACAATTTAATATCTTTGCTAGGCTTGGGTAAGGCAGATTAGGTACTTGCTTTGAATCTGTTGTTTCAAAGGGGACTTGCACTAACCGATAGGGAAGAGCTGGAGGCGGGGATCGTATGTGTGAGCCTTATTTAAATCAATCCTTTGTTGAGCTGCTCTCTAAGTGAGGATCTCAGACAGCACCTGCAGCAGTTGCCACCCACCAGGAAGAAAGGAAAAGAGAAGGATGACTCTGGTAGAGCCCACAGTGACAGAAGAAGAAGGCTGTGAGGACCACAATTATGGGACTCTGCCTAGTGGGGAAAAGATGTTGGATGGCTGTGGAGAACACCACAGAGAAACATGTGCGGTGAAGTTGTAGGAGCACAACAGAAATGGGAGAGGGAAATCTTGGCCTTCGCCAAAGACAAAGCGTGTGTGAGGTGAAAAGGTGGAGAAGAGGTGAAAAGGTGGAGAAGAGAGTCTGGGGGTGGAAACCTGGAACGAGATGGAGTTGCAGGCGAAGAAATCTGTCTGAAGTGCCACTGCTGTGTTCTGTAGCCGCTGCTCCCCAAGGAGTGGAGGTGAGGGCATCATGGTGCCAGAGAGCCTTAGGCATTTGCCTCTTCCATGCCACTCGACAGATAATGCAAGAAGAGCAACAGAACTACAAATTCATGGAACTTTGAAGGCGTCTCTGATCACCCCGTCCCCCATGCACATTAGGGCAAAGACTGAAGCTGTCTTGTTTCCCTATAGGATACAAAATCTTTATTGTCATTGTCCCATACAGAACAATGAAATTGAAAAATCTACATAAGACATTCAAAACCCCCTAAAAACTCTGAAACCCCATTTTAAAATACAATATACTATAGAGACTCCTTATACTGCGTTTAAAACCAGAATTGCATTTGGGTAGAAACTGTTTCTCAGGTGGTTAGTCCTGGTCTTTATAACCCGATACCTTCTTCCAGAAAGCAGAAGTTGAAAGAGATCATTTCCGGGGGTGCGCACTATCCTGTGCTATCTCTGCCGCTTTCTTATGGCACCTGACAGCATAGATTTGATCTAAGGTGGGAGGAGTACACCCAGTTATTCTCTCTGCAGTCTTTACAACCCTGGACAGCATTGTTTTTTCCCTGGCCGTGCAGCTCCCAAACCACACACACAGACCATAAGTTAATACACTCTCCACAGTGCAATGGTAAAATGCCATCAACAGGTCCTTTGAGAGATTGTTTTTCCGGAGGATTCTCAGAAAATATAACCTCTGTTGTGCTCTCTTCATCAGGTCTTTGCCGTTTTCTCCCCAGGTTAGGTCATCTTTCAACTCCATTCCCAGAAATCGAAACACCGAGACTTGTTCCACACACTTCCCCTCAATAATAAGTGGCTGAATATTCAGTTTACATTTCCTAAAGTCCACAATAATCTCTTTTGTTTTCTTTAAGTTAAGGAGTAAGTTGTTTTTCCTGCACCACTCCCCCAACTGCTCAACCTCTTTCCTATAGGCCGCCTCCCCCTCTCCAGCCGTGATTAAACCAACCACTGTTGTATCATCTGCAAACTTAATGATCTTATTACTGGGGTGTTTGGGAGCACAGTCAGCTGTATAGAACGTATATAAAAGGATTTTGATATAGTTGGAATTATATACACTACTATTCAACTTTTCAATTACTATTTCCTCCCCTCCCCAGCAGTTCTTGCACGCAAATGACTGCTTCTCCCAACCCCAAAACACCACTAGCACCACCATGTCCAAACCATTGCATTTCTTTGTCAGGAAGTGAGACTGGCCTGCAGGATGCTCAGCTAAGCTTCAGTCTAATCGGAGGAAACATGTCTGACAGAGAATTAGCATTTTTGGCTTATCAATGAGAATTGTGCTTCTACACTGGGAAGACACCAAGGGCCTTGGTTCCCACTCCTTTGTTCTACACAATCTGAGGTAAAGAAACAGTTATGTTATGGGAGAGGTTAGTTCGTGCCTTACCTCTAATTTTCCTGCCTACATTCAAGCCTGAACATTTTTTTTTAGGTTGTTACATGTAATATTTAGTAATGCAGCCATTCCAAACATTCCTTCTTCCACTCAAGAAATCTTCCACATCTTACTGCATTGCCTGGAGAATATTTTACTAACCTCTCCCATCTTTAACCTCCAAGTCTTGCACTAGTTTCAGATATTCCTCTCTCTCTCTCTCTCTCTCTCTCTCTCTCACGCACACACACACACACACACACACAAACCCCCTTTCTAACTTTAATTGCTCTTCATCAGAGGAATCATATTTGCTTAGTTATCTTGCAGCTCATAGAGTAAAGTTATGCAAGCAGTTAGGAATGTCATCAGTTTAAATGAAAATGTTTTTCTTAAATTAGGACCAAATGCTCTGTCTCATGTTGTAGGAAATACATGAGCAAATCAATTTACAATCTATGTCTAAGTTGCCTTCTACATACATAAATATATCATTTTATTTGCATGTCACCTTTCCATACTTCAAACCATGCTCAAGGCAGCCTACAAGAAAAAATTACGTAATAACAAACATAACCAAAAGTAGTCATAAACAGTAAACAAAACATCCAAAAGTACACAACAAAATTGAAGAATTTCCACATAAATTATAATAAGAACTAACACAACTATACAAAAGAACAATATCAGAAACAGCAACAACACCCCCCAACCCTCCCCCAGGAAAATCCCAGCAGTGCCAGAGACCACCAAGAGGGATGTACGCATAGAAAAAGTGCAATGTGCCTGATGAAATATTTCTAGCTTACAATGGAAAACGAATGCTAGGAGCCCCTGTGTGGAAACAGCCAGGAAAGGGAATAGAGAAAGGGAGGAGGTTACGTTCTCGTGATTTTGGGTCGTCTCTTCTGCTTCCTGCCATCACGTTGGAGAAGACAGAGGGGGCGAGGCTCTCAGTGATTGGAATAAAGGTGAAGAATGGGCTTAACAGATGCAGAAAGTCATGCTCAGTTTCTGTCTCCACAACTAGAGTCTCCAATATTCCTAAAATCCTCTTTTAATCCTGGGATGGGCTAGCCTGTGACTAATCCAGGACATTCCTGAAATTCTGACTTGGGTCAAAAGATGGATCTATTATAAGCAGCACACGTGCCTGAGGCTCTTGTGTATGGCATCCAACCAAGAACAAGAATCAGAAGAAGAGCACTCTTGTGCTACCTGAAGGAATGTCTCATACCTCCCAACATTTCTCCAATGAAAATAGGGACCTCCTATTCCATTATTATTATTATTATTATTATTATTATTATTATTATTATTCCTCACCCATCTGAATGGGATGCCTCAGCCACTCTGGACAACTAACAACATAAAAACACAATAAAGCATTAAACATTAAAAAGAACACCTTCCCTTTACAGGGCTGCATTCAGATGTCTTCTAAAGGTTGTATAGTTACTTATCTACTTGACTCGGGAGTCACATAACTCCATACCTGCTAACATTTTCCCCAATGAAAATAGAGACATCCTAAGAAAAAGCGGGACACTCTAGGATCAAATCAGAAAGTGGGTTGACTTCTGTAAATCCAGGACTATCCCTGGAAAATAGGGACACTTGGAGGGTCTGGTGTCTTCACCCCCATCATTCAGGTCCGAGGGCCTTGGGGCAGTTCCCTCCCTGCGAGAAGTGAGGTTATAGGAAACCAGGCAGAGGGCCTTCTCAGTGGTGGCGCCTGCCCTGTGGAACGCCCCCCCCCCCATCAGATGTCAAGGAGATAAACAACTATCTGACTTTTAGAAGTCACCTGAAGGCAGCCCTGTCTAGGGAAGTTTTTAATGTTTGATGCTTTGCTGTGTTTGATATTTTAATTTGTTGGAAGCTGCCCAGAGTGGTTGGGGAAACCCAGTCAGATGGGTGGCATATAATTAAATTATTATTATTATTAAACATGCATTTGTATACAGGTAACTCGCATATTACACAAGGGTTCTGTTCTGTTATGTACTGAAGTTCTCACCCTGGGCCAGCAGGGGGATACTGTAGATAGTTATGCAAATGAAGGATCGAAAGTGACGTTCAGTGATTGGATAGTTTTAGAAAATGGCAACAGTTACATTGTTCTGGAGCTCTATATAAGCAGGCTGACTGAACTCCTCAGTTAGTTCTGTTCCAGCTTACAAATAAAGAGCTGCTTTGGAAGAATCGCTGTGTCGTCTGATATGTTCGCCCACAACTTAACAGGTTCCATCACAAAAGCACACAGAAGAGGCAAGATCCAGACTGGGGGTTAGCTCATTTGTAGCTCATTCTCTATACCAGCAAGAGTTAAGCCCTTGCCCTGCCTGCTCTGCAGTTTCTCAGTATGATCTTGCACCAAGGGCAGGGTATTCAGTTTAAGGTACTGTGGCAACCTACATAATTTATGTTTAAATAAGTACAAAATCTCTCTCCTGCCAACCATGCCAAACCAGATCAAGCTAAGCATCAACAGAGACACAGCACAGCGTTTCTGTTTTGGAGCAGGCTAACACCTGACCTCTGCTGTTTTGAATCAGCCTTCATTCACCAAAAAGCAGTATTTATTGCCCATGTCTAGCTTGACCAAGTACAGAAATGAGCGCATGGGCTGTTTTGAATCAGGCTGATGTCAAATGAATGAAAATGTTAATCGCAGAGAGTCTGCAAATCAGCAAGGTTTCTATCTGTGGGATCCTTTCAATTCTAAGAATCTTACATTTTGTTGCAAGTAAATCCCAGGGCAGAGCAGGCAATCTTTCCCGCTATAAATGAATGTTAGGTCATGCATTCTTGACTAAGAATGGCCTAGTTTTTAACAGTTGCATAACTATTCATTCTGAATCCCTAATGATTTAGCTGTGCCATTACATTTCGGTTCCTGTTTGACCCTAACATTTTAGGGCATGCTAAAGAGTAGCATTTCTTGCACTGTGCCACTACTTCTGTAGCTCTTTCTTGTTATCCTGTCATCAGACAAAACCTATTCAGTGAAATAATTATTAAAATTAAAGTAGAAATGAATGTTTAATATTTATTAAGTATGTCTCGAGTTACAGAACCTTTTCTTTGCCATATTGAATAGAACCTTTTGAAACCCTCATATTGGGGAAGTGGAGCAGTTCTATATTTCATCTATTCTTTCTGGGATGCAAGATTTCTCCTTTTTTTTTATCTATTCTTTTTGCTGATCATCCCCCCCCCCCCGTTTTTTTAAAACATTCTTTTTCTGTTTTCAAGTTGTCTACATCTTTGCATTGCTTCCTCCCTACTATTTTTTTATTTCTGCCCTTACTTTCCATTTTTCCCTTAGTATGGATACTCTTAACCGTGCAGCCCTAAATCAAACTTGCTCAAAAGGAAGTCCCATTTCTTCAGTAAGGCTTATTCCCAAATGACTCTTTCTAGGATTGCAGCCTGACATTTACATGCATGCGAATTAACATTATAATATCTGCTCACCTGGGACTCGGGGGGGAGCGGTGTTTGCCACATGAAATGGCTGCAGCTGGTCCTGGGGGCTGCCATCTTCCTGTGTGACCAGGGGAGGTGATGGCCACTTGGCAACACCCTCTTTTGGCCATGCCGGACCCTCCATTTGGGGTGGCCATCGTCCACAAGGCCAGTCAAGACAGAGGCAAGGAGCCCACACCTGCCATATTTAAGAGGGCGTCCAGGCCACTTATTATTGAGGGGAAGTGCGTGGAACAGGTTTCGGTGTTTCGATTTCTGGGAATGGAGTTGAGAGACGACCTAACCTGGGGAGAAAACAGCAAAGACCTGATGAAGAGAGCACAGCAGAGGTTATATTTTCTGAGAAGAAAAACAATCTCTCAAAGGACCTGTTAACGGCATTTTACCATTGCACTGTGGAGAGTGTATTAACTTATGGTCTGTGTGTGTGGTTTGGGAGCTGCACGGCCAGGGAAAAAACAATGCTGTCCAGGGTTGTAAAGACTGCAGAGAGAATAACTGGGTGTACTCCTCCCACCTTAGATCAAATCTATGCTGCCAGGTGCCATAAGAAAGCGGCAGAGATAGCTCAGGATAGTACGCACCCTGGAAATGATCTCTTTCAGCTTCTGCCTTCTGGAAGAAGGTATAGGGTTATAAAGGCCAGGACTAGGTGCCTGAGAAACAGTTTCTAGGCAAATGCAATTCTGGTTCTAAACGCAGCATAAGGGGTCTCTATAGTATAGTGTATTTTAAAATGGGGTTTCAGAGTTTTTAGGGGGTTTTGAATGTTTTATGTAGTTTTTCAATTTCATTGTTCTGCGTGGGACAATGACAATAAAGATATCGTATATTGTATATCGTGTCCTTTGAAGTAGCAGGCAGGCTGCCTGATGCTGGATACATGCCCAGTGCCTTAGCCAAACCCACTCTTACCTGTAATTCATAAAGGTGTGGCCTTGTTCATCCCAATCCTGTGTTCATTTCCTCAGTATTTCCTGCACCGGCCGCGGACATCATGCGTCTGTGGAGGCAAAATGTTCCCCAGGTCCTCCCATTTGGGTTCTGCAGGCACAAAGCAAGCAGACTCAGACAGTGGCCCTTCCAGGATCCCCTTGTGCTGCTGAACACAGAAACTGCCTCACTTCTCCTAGCAGGGGCCCATCTCTATTTCAAGCAAACCTAACTCGTATACATGTAACACCCTGAAAAGGTATGACGTTTTGAAATGGATAGTCATGAACAGTTAGACAGAGCTGATCATTTAAGGTGAAGGAGAATCCGCTTCAAGACATACACCTTATCATTTGCTTGTTTGAAGAAAGTAGAAATACAGCTGCATTTCTTCATGAATGGGAACCTCTTATTTGACATTATTTAGCATTGTCTAGACAGCAGACCAGGGTCTTCTTTCAAGTCACATAATCCATTGCGCAGATGCTCAAAATGACGTCATGTGCGGAAGTGGCGAAATGCGACCTGTGCACACGCAGACGTGCCGTCACATCTTACGTTCCGTTTGGGATGCGAATGGGGCTCCGGAACGGATCCCGTTCGCATCCCGAGGTACCACTGTATATACATATATAAACACACACACACATGCAGTTTATGTAAAACAATGAAAATACAACTATGACATTTAATAAGATTTCCTAAAAACAAGATAAAACAGAATATGTATCACAAATAAAACTGAGCAGGGTACACACTAGAAGTGAATATTAAGCACCAAGAGTCCAGGAAAACTTGGGTAAATACGTATATGTGTTTCGAAGAGATTATTAAAGGTCATTAGTCTCTCTGCCTCACAACCTGCCTGAAGAGGGGCATGTGAGAGATTGGGGGCCAGCCCTGAGAAGGCCCCTTCCTTCTTGTCACCCGGTGGCAATCCAGGGAATATGTTGAAGACTGGCTTTGTCTGGACAGAGGGAGATGGTCTGCTCATTATTCTGGTCCCAAGCTGTTTAGGGTTTTAATTATCAGCAAAAAACTTTGGACTTTGCTCAGGAGCCAGTACAGATCCCCCCCCCAGTATCACTGTAATGAATGTAAAGCTGGGTGTCCCCCTAAGCATCTTAGCAGCTGCATATTGCATTAGCTGCAGCTTCTGAACCAGGCACAAAGTAGTTAATAGTGAGGTTACCAATACATGGACCACCAATGCAAGATGATTGCTGCCATCTTTGACCTCTAGCGACAGTGATGGATCTAGGAGTACCCTACACTATGCACCTGATCCTTCAGAGGGAGTATAAATCCAGCCAGGACAGGTAGGCAGCCCCATATAGACGGGGGGAGGGGGGGCTTAAGAAAATAGACTATAGCAGCAAGAATACTCATCGCAAAGTATTGGAAGACACAAGATCTACCCACCCGGGAAGAATGGCAGATGAAGGTGATGGAGTACATGGAGCTGGAGGAAATGACTGGCAGAATCCGAGACCAGGGAGAAGAGTAGGTAGAAGAAGATTGGAAGAAATTTAAAGACTATCTACAGAAATATTGTAAAATTAAGGAATGTTAGAAGGATGTTGGAATGAAGTTATGTGGTTTTAGCAGTAATGTTATAAAGGAGTATTTAAAGATGAATTATTAACAGGTGAGAATGTAAAGTTATAATATATTAAGATAAATTATTAAGATAAAAATAAAAATGGAAAGGATTTGCTGAAATAACTACTTGAACTAGAATACAAAAAAGGGAGGTGTGAGGAGGTCAGGGAAACAAGTAAATGAAAGTTAAGATATGGAAAGGTTGACTTGTTTTTAATTGTTTTTACTTTTTTGTATTTTGTATTTTTTGTTTCTTTTTCTTTTCTTTTTTTATTCTTGTGGCTTTTTTGAAACTTTAATAACTATTATTTTAAAAAAGAAAGAAAATAGACTATAGAGCTGTGAGCTTTAGGAAGATTGAACTAGCTGGTGTCTGTAGGCACTTGCCATCTGATTCTTAGACTTGAAACAGACAACAGGCTTTCCCCCTCCAGACTCAGTGACAGAAGCCTCTTGTGGTGTGTACATTCTTCCTAAAATTTGCCTCTAGTGAACAGATTTTGTATTTGTTTGACCAGAGGTGGCAGTGGGGCTAAAGAGATATGTGTGTACAGGATGTGGAATTAAACTTTTTCCAAATCCACTTTTGATGCTGTTAAAATCCGTTGCTTGTCTCCAGCGCCCACTAACTGGAACTGAATCCCTGGTATTTGCCAATTCAGTATTGCCATTTAATAAATTACTAGTTATAATGTAGCAATTTCCTTTAATTACTGGTTACAGTAATTTCTTAATTAGATATCTGATAATAGCTTATGATTAATTCAGAATTGGCTATCAGGACTAGCCTTCAATTTCTGCAGTGGGGGAAACAAATTAGGAGAGGTGGAGATTAATCACATCTATTAAATTTAAGCTTTTTGAAAAATGCCACCCACACATTATATGTTGTCTTTAAAGCACAAGAAATACAATTTCCGCCAGGTGAGCACAAAACAGTATCTTTTTAAAACACGAGGACACCTGTCTGGTTCTCCTCTTCTCTGGCTCTGGGGCTGCCTGTCCTGGTCAAAAGCCACAGGCTGTGTGTTTCTACAGGCCCCCCGATAGTGCAAGACCAGGCCTGCCAGCATCTTCTGCAAGGCCTTGCAGCTGGGCTGTGTGCCTCTGCTGAGCAGGCGTGGTGGTGGGTACCCTGCTGGACTTGAACTGGGGAGGAAGTGCCATGTTAAGACAGGCTTGAAACTGCCAAGCCCAGTATGCCAATACGGTGGGGCATCAAGCGATCTCTATCTCTGCCAATGCAGCAGTGATGGAATTGATCGCATAGTGGCAGAGAAGAGCTCCTGCTCCTCTCGCCATCTGCATGGGCAGCGGTGCCCACACTGTGCCAGGCTCCTTCCAGCCTTGTTCCCCCCTCTCTCAGTAAATAGGAGGCAGGAGAACAAAGCAGCCTCACCTGCTAGGCCTGCTGGCCCCTCCCACTGCCTGCTATGGACAGGGCCATTACGGAAGACGTCCTGGGTGTCCTCGCGCCACCCAACCTCAAGGACCCATTTCCTGTCACTTCTGGCAACGCACATGGAGATCCAAGGCTTTGCCACGCAGCCACCTCCTTGCTTTTTCCTGGAAAAAGATATTTCTTTTCTTGTGACGATAGCAAAGGGATATAGGAAACATGCATTTAAAAGTGATAGCTCTCAAATGGTCTTATCTTAATATGAAGCATTTCCAACACGTTACCTCATCTCAATATGAACCTCATGTAAATTGCCATACGTAAATGATGTTTGCGTGTTCAGACCCAGAGACCTCAAAGACACATTTGACTCAAATTTTAGTTTTGGTTTTTGGCAGAATTTAGGCCACAACTTTATTGATTACAGAGAGTGAGTGGTTGCATAGGCTCTGGTTCGACTAGCTCCCTGCACCCTTGCAGGTAGCGCTGACCCAGAGCTCTATCATAGGTCAGCCAAGGGTGAACACCTGAGGCAGGTGAAAAGCCTGGGAATGGACTATGTCCACTCCCCAGATGCTCCCCTGGACTCAGGCACGGGCACAACCCCCTCTCAGGGGTTGACCAAACCAAGTTGAGTCCCTAGATTCCTTTGACGCAGCCTTTCTCAACCTGTGGGTCCCCAGATGTTGTTGAACTACAACTCCCATCACCCCTAGCTAGCAAGGCCAGAGCTCAGGGATGATGGGAGTTGTAGTCCAACAACATCTGGGGACCCACACGTTGAGAACTGATGCTTTAACGGAATAGCCTTCACATAGGGATGGCGAGACCGCTCTCCCATCCCTATCACCTGAACCAGTGCCTATCTGCCACACAAGCACCATGCTCGCCGCCAGCCACTCACACCTGTAACCAGTTCATTAACCCCCGCTGACACTGCTGTCAGCCACATATCATTCCCAATCCTAGTAAGATGAAACCCATCAAGCCTGTAAAGGGATGTGTCACGGAAGGTAATGCCCAGGTGACAGATCACCTTTACCTTCTTGGCCACAGTGCTCTGGATGCATTTACTGGCCCTCTCAGTGGCAGCTGGGCACTGGCTACCTTGCCACACACATCGCTGCAACAGCTGCGACCAAAAAAATTTGAGTACCAGAAGAGCTGCCTTCAACTCTTCCAAGTCCTCCTGCATGCGGGTCCGCAATCTCAAGCCGGGAGCTTCCAGCAAAACGTTCTCGCCCAGCTGCAAATATCCCAGAGACGTTCACCTCCCCACCAGAGTGGTACCTATTTATCTACTTGCACTTTGACGTGCTTTCGAACTGCTAGGTTGGCAGGAGCAGGGACCGAACGAGAGCTCACCCCATCGTGGGGATTCGAACCGCCTACCTTCTGATTGGCAAGCCCAAGGCTCAGTGGTTTACACCACAGCGCCACCTGCTGTGTTTTCTGTACTCTCTTGCAAATACCAGGGGTGTGCACTTGATGCATTCTGTGGAGGCAGAATATGGGGCAAATCAGGGAGATTATGGGGGGTCTTCCACCCCCTCCTGAGTTGAAGCATGATGTCAACAATCCTACCTCTGTCTGATTAGGGACCATAAAAGAGGTTTGTGTCTGTGTCACATGTCTCCACACTTTCCTTTAAGATATCTCTGGGTTTCTGTAGGCCTATGGGCTTCACAAGAAGTGAGACTGACCAAGATTTGCTTGCAGAGCATCACTGAGCTCTGGATTATTATTTTTGTTATGGCTCAGCAGTGGATTTTTTTTTTTAAAGGTTCGTTTAAGGTTGTTTTTAGAAAACAAATCCTACATTGCTCTGCTTTAAGAAGACCCAGTAGAATTATGCAGGCAGAGCTCTAGCATTTTTGTTGGGGATTGTAGGGAAAGACCTGCCAAAAAAGTTGAAAAACATCTTCATGTATGCGACAACGGCAGCGAGAATTCTGGTAGCACAAGGATGGAAGACTGAAGAAATCCCAACTAAAGAATCATGGCAAGAAAAATTGATGGACTATGCAGAACTGGCAAAATTGACACATAAGCTACGGGACAAGGATAACTGTGACTTTAAGGATGAATGGGAACCCTTTACAAAGTATCTGAAGACGCAAAAAAGCGAACTGGACTCCTTGGCAGGTTTTGAATAAACATCCACAATTTTTTTTTTACTGATAATAATTAGCTAAACAGTTGGAGGATTTATACAACTCTGTAACATGCAGAAACCGTCGATCAGCATACGATCAGCAAGTCCTAGGCACTGAGGTTTTACCCACAGCGCCACCAGCGTCCCCATGTTTTGTTATAACTTTGAATAATAAAAAAAATTAAAAAAAGAATTATGCAGGCAGAGCTCTAGATTGCCTCAAGTTGTAAGGCCGAACAAAGATCTTGAAAGACCTATCAGGAGGCCTGGAAGACATACCGTACTGAAGCAACCAAGGGAGTGTTGCAAGGAGAGGCTGCTGTTGTGAAGCTGCAAAGTTTTAGAACAGGGGTCAGCAACCTTTTTTCAGCTGTGGGTCGGTCCACCGTCCCTCAGACCATGTGGTGGGCCAGACTATATTTTGAAAAATAAATAAATGAATGAATTCCTATGGCCCAGAAATAACCCAGAGATGCATTTTAAATAAAAGCACACATTCTACTCATGTAAAAACACACTGATTCCCGGACTGTCCACAGGCTAGATTGGGAAGGCGATTGGGCCGCATCTGGCCCCCCGGGCCTTAGGTTGCCTACATCTGTTTTAGAAGATGTACAAGCAAGGAGCCCAAGTCAGCCAGGCCATAGGCAGTCTCACTCGTTGCTCTAGTGACATGGCGAGGATCTCCAGCATTCTATTGGCTGTGCTGTCGAGTGCAGAATCTCCCCATATCCTGCCCCAAGTGTGGGGCAGCAGCCAGTGGCAGCTGAATAGAACTTGTAGCTGCAAGCAACAGCCCCTCTGCTAACACACTTCCACAGCAGTGCTTCAGGCAAGGACAGCAACACCAAGACCAGAAGCAAGTGAGCATACTAGGAGGCACGGCCAGCATGGTATTTATCTGCTACACTCATGTCAAAAGGTAAAGGTAAAGGGACCCCTAACCATTAGGTCCATTCGTGAGCGACTCTGGGGTTGCGGTGCTCATCTCGCTTTATTGGCTGAGGGAGCTGACATACAGCTTCCGGGTCATGTGGCCAGCATGACTAAGCCGCTTCTGGCAAACCAGAGCAGTGCATGGAAACGCTGTTTACCTTCCCACCAGAGTGGTACCTATTTATCTACTTGCACTTTGATGTGGTTTCGAACTGCTAGGTTAGCAGGAGCAGGGACCGAGCAACGGGAGCTCACCCCGTCGCAAGGATTCGAACTGCCGACCTTCTGATCGGCAAGTCCTAGGCTCAGTGGTTTAACCCACAGCGCTACCTGTCCCACAACCTGGATTCAGGATCTTTTCTAAATGAATGGTCTGTAGGTGTAGCCAAAGTCTGTTCTCCTCTCTCATCCGCACAGTTGTACCTTCCTGCCAGAGGATAAGCATTTGCAAGGGCTGGCAACATGTCAGACCTCTGATCTTTCATGCTTCAGAACACAACATTTTTCCTATTTCTGGAGAGGGAATTGGCTCTCACTTCATAAATCAACACCCCGCTGTCTTGTTAGTTCTGCAACCAGACAATTTGACTTGGAATACTGAGCCAAGGAAGGGGCTTCCTCTGTTTATCTTTATGGGCAAGATAACGACAAAACTGTGTTTTGTCTACAGCCTTTTAACCAAGCAGGAAGCTCTGTCCCATGTCTTGGAAAATTCACAACATTTCCCAGTTCTAAATGATAAACGGACAGTTCTGATGCATCATCAGCTGGGCATATCATTGTAAAAACTAGATCTTGTAATGTCTTATTCATGTGCCAAGCATGTCATATTTTTGGTGCGGACAGTGAAAACCGGATTAAGATTGCAACCCTAAAGTGGGGAAAGTGAGGTGGTTGAACTGCTTATCTTATGCCCTCCTAGACTTGAGCCAGCAAGGTGAGGATTGCTCTGTATGCTTCTGTCCATCCCTAGGCTCTTAGTTTCGTTTACCCAAAATATTTTACCTTAACCCTCCCCCTGGAAACAGTGGGAAAGAAATGGGAGCAATAGATTGACTAACACTCAGGAGCAGGGATGGAAGGATCTGCCCATTTTGGTTCCCCCAGTTTCTCATTTTTCCAATCTTAAATTCAGTTATCCACATTTTTGCAGCCATTTGCAAATTTTGTTTTTTAAAAGATCCCCATGAAAAGTCTTCAACACTTTAGTGTGACTTTCTCCTGACACGTTTTTGTATGCTGACCTGACTAGTATACACACTTTTTTGCAAGAAGAAGAAGAAGAAGAAGAAGAAGAAGAAGAAGAAGAGGAGGAGGAGTTTGGATTTGATATCCCGCCTTTCACTTCCCTTCAGGAGTCTCAAAGCGGCTAACATTCTCCTTTCCCTTCCTCCCCCACAACAAACACTCTGTTTGTTTCTCCTACTGCAAAATATTTTTGTATGGCATAGCTGTCAACTTTCAGATTTGAAAATAAGGGATCAGCAGCCTCACCTGTCCCGGGGACAGTCTACAGCATATCTAACAATCCGGGATTGCAGCGGGAACCGGCGCTGGAATAAGGGAATTTCCCGCAAAAAAGGGAAGGTTGACAGCTATGTTGTATGGTATTTTCAAAAATATATTCATTTTTATTCACACTTGCTCCTAATGCATACATTTTTGTAAACATTAGTTTGATAATTGCATATAGCTAATTTTGGGTAAGCGCATATTTTGAAGGATTTCTGTGCTTTGAAACATTTTGTTTCAGAAAATGTGGATTTGATCAATTTGGCTTTAGATGTGAACTGAATCCATTTTCTCCCCCATCACTGCTCAGGAGTGTGAATAAATATATCCCCGACTACCTCAGGGGATTGGGATAGATTGGATCTAAGCAGCTTCCTGGAATGCCCCTGACACAGCCCACTTTTGACCTTTCTGACGATGGAGGTCTGGCAATGACAGATCTAGCAGTGGCAGAAAGGGAGGCTTTTTCAGAACTTCATCAGACCTCCTTCGCCAATTTTGGACCTCTGTCTTGGAAGGTTGATCCAATCTATCCTGTTGCTCCTGGGGTGCCCTCCTGCGGACCATAGAACAGCACCCATAATCTTTTATTGTGTAAGACTAAACAAAGCAAAGTCTAGTTAAGATTTTAACTAGATGGCACTCCTTTAGAAGCCCCCTTTCCCTATGCAAATTCCTTGCTTACACAGGATGTTTTGGCAATATACTCCATTCTCTGCACTAACAGAGATGCCACAATAAAAAGCAGTACTTTAGATTGTGCAGACTAAAACTGTAATCCCATTGTAAATTGGAGGAGGGTCCAATAGAATATTGAGAATGGAACATTTAGAATATTCCAGAACCGAGCCCTATATTTTCTGACCAACTTTATAGGTCTTAGATAGATAATAATAGCATTTATGCTGTTATGCTGCACGAGACATTCAAAATATTCCAGATGTTTTGTATTTGCATTCCTTAGAAATATATCCACAAAGTCTGTCAAACATATGCATTATCCAAAAAGCTCACAAGGGGGGAAATTCTCTTGAGAAATTTCCAAAACTATATGCTGACCTGGGCAAAAAATGGAGCCATGTTACCTTGTTTCTTTGTTAACCTCATGAATGTCTTGCCATGGCCCTCAACATTATTATAACCCAGATGACCTCATTCCACACAAAATAAGCCATAAAGATATACTGTGAGACATTACAGGATATATTTACTGGAACTAGAAGACAAAGACATATTTAGGAAGTTGGAACCAAATGTGATAATGTGTGTAGTAGGAAAATGTGTCCATTTTCACCAAGGCTGCACAAAGAACTTATTCATTTTGGGTACAGAATGGAGTACAGCTACTTGTCTTGAACACAGCTTGTTGCCCCAGGATCTTTAGACATTCTTGATGCGCACAAATGTATATATTTGTAAAGAGATTTTTCTTTACAATAAGGTCCACCTCCAATGTGTATAGTGCTCAAGAGACAAGTATTGATTTAGAGTTGCCCCACATAGATTCAGCATTTATTTGGGAATCTGATATAAGCATGAATTTCAGGAGGACAGAATGAGTTTATTCGGCTTTATTCAGTGCCCAAACTCTAGCGCTACAAGAGGCTATGTGAGCAAGTCTGAAATGGAAGGTGAGAGCGTAAAGGGCAGCAGCAGAGTGATTTGAAATCAGGTGAATGGCAGTCCTTAAGGGTCTTATTTCTTCTCCCTTCCTTTCATCCTTACATGGCTTTATACACTTCGGGAAATGTATCAGATTAAACATAAGCTGCAAATACAGTGGTACCTCAGGTTAAGTACTTAATTTGTTCCGGAGGTCCGTTCTTAACCTGAAACTGTTCTTAACCTGAAGCACCACTTTAGCTAATGGAGCTTCCTGCTGCCGCTGCGCCACCGGAGCACGATTTCTGTTCTCATCCTGAAGCAAACTTCTTAACCTGAAGCATTATTTCCGGGTTAGTGGAGTCTGTAACCTGAAGTGTATGTAACCTGAGGTACCACTGTACCTACATGGTCATTTACTTCATTTTTCAGTGCCTATTTCCCATCTACTGTATCAGGTTAGAAATCCTTCCAAGGAGATAATCAGCTGCATTAAATAAAATAAATGAACAAAATCAGCATATGAAAAGTGACCAGTCCCCTTCGCATGGGGCAGTGGGTGGTGGGTGGCCGTGGGGAGGATGTCGACCAGCTAGAAATGGCTTTGCCCTGCTCCCTCTCTCATCTTGATTACCTCCCACAGGACAGCTGGGAGTAGATAGCCCAGAAAGATGGATTTGGGAAATGTTAAGTTGTGGGTGGACATAGCAGACGAAGCAGCGATTTCTCCAAAGCAGCTCTTTATTTCTAAGCTGGAACAGAACTGAACAGCAAACAGCTCAGCCAGCCTGCTTTTATAGGCAGCCGGCTGTCAACATTGTAGCAACAACAACCCAGGGTTTCCTGCCT
The DNA here is from genome assembly GCF_964252035.2 of Podarcis erhardii. Lineage (NCBI taxonomy): Eukaryota > Metazoa > Chordata > Lepidosauria > Squamata > Lacertidae > Podarcis > Podarcis erhardii. Next base: position 134,087,108 of record NC_138497.1, on the reverse strand, counting down.
AAATTAACTGACGTGGACCTGAGTGAAAACTATATACACAATACTCCTTTTGGCCAGGGTGAGAACTTCAATACATAACACCCCTCCCCACCAAGATAAAGCATTAGTTACAACCATAGTGGTTCCATTACATACAGTAATACCCTTATTGGTTTCAGTAAGGCACATAAGCATATTAATTAACCCTATTCACCATACAGCTTTACATGTGCAGTTTGTCCAGTGAATATAAGTTTGTCTTTTAAATACGCTGGGCACTTGGAAACCCTGCTGGATCACCAAGGGCCAGTACCAGAGTCCAGGTGGTCTTGCGGATTTCCTGGGCGGAGAGTTCAGCAGCTTCTGGACCCCGCAGACGATTTGATCCATCAGGGCACCGTCTAAGTCTCGGAACTCGCAGTGCATTGCAGCCTGTCGGAGGGCGGTGGTGTGGTTGTTGATTGCCCCCCCCCCCCGCCTGGTTCCGGTGGTAGAACGCATGGCGGGCAGCAATCTTGGATGGCTTTGGCGCGTAGTGGTTGTGGAGCTTCTCTTGAATCATGTCCCTCTTGGAGATAGCAGTTGAACCGAGCAAAGTAGGAGTCCCATGATTCAGAGGCTGGCGCAAACGGCGGTAGAGGCACAAGTGAAGCCATGATTCCGATGCCGACATGGTGGGCGATGGATGGAACACAGTGCTCTAGCCAGAACGGTCAGCTCTGAATTGGTTCTGCTCTGTGATTTCGCTCAGTGCTTCAGCTCCGTGATTCGGCTCATCTCAGAGGGTGGCCGCATCTGGCTCTGCTCTGATGTCCATCGATCCCACCTTCGTTGCCAGTGTTAGGTTGTGGGGGAACATAGCAGACGACGCAGCGATTTCTCCAAAGCAGCTCTTTATTTGTAAGCTGGAATAAAACTGAACAGCAAACAGCTCAGCTGGCCTGCTTTTATAGGCAGCCGGCTGTCAACATTGTAGCAGCAACAACCCAGGGTTTCCCGCCTAAAGTTACTGACGTGGACCTGAGTGAAAACTATCTACACGATACTCCTGGTGGCCAGGGTGAGAACTTCAATACATAACAGGAAAGTTCCAGGTTTGGTCTGTTTGGTTGACCTTTAGATATACACAGACCCTCCAACATTTCTCAGATGAAAATAGGGACTTCCTAGTCTACATCAGGAAGCTTCTCCCACATTTGATCTCGCCACACTCATAGATGTCATATGCATCTGTTGAGCCAATTACAACTTCTCTGCTGAACCTACCTCTCAGGATTGTTGTAAAGAAAAAATGTGTGAGGGAAGGGATCATGCGTGAAGGAAATAGATGTAAAGGAAATAAGCAGCTATCTTATCTTTAAAAGACATCTGAAGGCAGCCCTGTTTAGGGAAGTTTTTAATATTTAATGCTGTATTGTTTTTAACACTCGATTGGGAGCCGCCCAGAGTTGCTGGGGAAACTCAGCCAGATGGGCGGGGTATAAATAATAAATAATAAATAATAAATAATAAATAATAAATAATAAATAATAAATAATAAATAATAAATAATAAATAATAAATAATAAATAATAAATAATAAATAATTATCATCATCATGTACAACACCTTCCACAGATTAATGGAATGCAATAAGTTTTTAGCGGGAAGCTGCCTTGAGTCCCTGGCATGGAAAAAGGTGGGATATGATGATGATGAAGATGATGAAGATGATGATGATGATGATAGGAACTGTGAGGATGATCAGGAACATACCAGAGAGAAAATCCTATTGAATAGAGTGGGACTTACTTCTGAGTAGACAGTGTAAGGCTCCATTTGCAATAAAGGAATCAACACTCCACACATTTCCTAAGAAATGGCTGGCTGTGGAAGCATTGCAATGAAAGAATTTAAAGCGGATTAGTGACCTTTTCCTTCAAAATTGTAGGAAGGGCTTCATAGGCCACCTTCATCATTTCCTTCATTTGGTGCAGAAATATTGTTCTCAGGATAAGCAGGACTCTGTTTTTGCACCTACACACTACTTTTAATTGTTGTCTGAGACATGGAGGGGAGGAAAAAGGAAAAGAGGGGCGTTCCAGGATCAAATCAGAAACTGGGATGGCTTCTGTAATTCTGGCACTGTCCCCGGAACATCAGGACTCTTGGGGGGGATGTGTACAGAAGTTCCACAAATGGCAATCTCTCTTTAACTTCCATGTGGTTTCCAAAAACATGTTTATCCATATAAATTTCCCTGTGGCTAGAAAGGAGCACATAGTGTGGAGACATAGAATTCCCTCTCCTCTGAGAACTGACAGGGGCCCACCATTGTTTTATCTTTTGGAAATTATTAAAAAAAAATATTTACCAAGGCCTTGGTGGGGGAATGATCTGATGTGTTACTCTAAAATGGCTATTTGGCTTGCTGTAGTATTGTTGTTGTACTATATGTTTATTACTTTTGTTTAACTGGTTAAGTGGTTTTTTAAATGGAGATTTTAAAAAGTGTAACTCACCGGGGGATCAAGAACTGATGAGGAGTAAAATAAAAATTGCTGTTATGTCTAGATATATAATATGCAAGCAGAACTTGGTCTTAAGCTCTGCAAAATAGAGACAATTTTTTTTTGGGGGGGGGGTTCTTTGCATGCTAATAACAAATTTGTAACAGATTGTCCATAACAAATACATAAATCAGTTACGGTTCTGAGTCATTTAAGCAGCATGTTTTAACAGGACAGTCACTACAGTATTTAATAGAACACTGTTTAAACAAGATGGTCCTTTGATTCGTCATGTGCGTAGAACCAGACCTGAATGAAAACAAAACACATGTAACAAAACACATCTGTCTAAATCAACATCTGGATGCAAAGGTTATGCCATCTTAGTGTAATGGAATCTTTACAGAGTATAAGGGGGGGAAGGGTTTGAAACATGGTTTCATTACACCAAGACTACACAAAGTTTGAATGCAGATTAATGTTGTGTCAAACTCTGGAGTTTCTCAAACATTTTCTTCCCCCGTCAAAGAGGCTTCCATTTTTCTACCTCATTGTCAGGACACTTAAGAATCTGGGTGGGTGCAGCATATTCAGCTTGCCTTATCATTGCAAGCTGGTAGACGGTAGATGTTTCTGCACATTCTGTAGAAGGAAGCGAGGGGCAGGTGAGGCTCGTCCGCCCGGGAAGGGAGTCCATCGAAGAGAAGGAGAACTCTGACCTTAACCTCTGATGCCTAGTGGGACATCTTCAGGAGAAGAAATGGCTAAGGAGTAAACTCTACACAAATCCGGAACAGAGTCCCTATGGCGCTTAGATGGCACCTCATATGCCTCCTTCCAGCAATTCCTGCAGCCCAGCTGGTGCCCAGCGTCTTGCTCTGCTTCCCTTTGGACCCCATCAGTGGGGGGGGGGCTTGTCATCTGGGCAGCCCAGGACCTCTCCCACACACACTATTCAGGCTTGCGCCCCACGGACGTCACTTTGGTGCTGCTGACACAATGGTTTGACTTCACCCCCGGAATATATAATACTTCAGATACAATAGTTACCACTGAGCACTGAAAAGAAGAAAACAGCTAACAAAGGTATATCTAATCAAAAGTAGAAAATTATTCCATCTCTTACTGCAAAGTACAGAAAATACTAGATTACTTTTCGCTCTATAAGACACACCAGACCACAAGATGCACCTAGTTTTTGGAGGAGGAAAGCAAGAAAAAAAATATTCTGAATCTCAGAAGCCAGAACAGCAAGAGGGATCGCTGCGCAGTGAAAGTGAGGCATCTAATCATAAGCCTGCATTTTTATCAAAGCTTCTATATATTTCAATCAAGGCTTGTATTTAAAAATGAGCTTAAAAAAAGGATTTTCAAATGTTTCATGCCAGGCAAAAGACCAGCTGCCTAAAAGAACCTTGGCAAGATGTTTTTCCTCCTAAGACAAGAAGGGCCCCATTGATTTATAGTAGAAAAACAATTCTCAAAGTCATAAAAAGGGAGAATTACATATGCTGCCCCAAGGCTGAGAAAACACCATTAGGAATGGGGAAAGATAATACTAATGTGCCTCCCAGTAAAATGAGCCAGATCTTCTTTCTAAGGTTGAAAGGCCAGGAGCAAATGGAAGGAAAAACATTTAGCTAGAAAGAAAGAGAGCATTTTTGGGGAAGTCTCTTCTAAAGCTGTTTCTTAAACTGAGAGAGTTAAAAAAGGTTAAAATGTGTTAAATGTTGGAAAGGCAACTGGCTTGGCAGAAGAAGCAGCTTCTTCCTATTTTATTTTGAGGCTGGAGAGGAGGGGGAAAGGGGGAGGTGCAAACTGAAGAGGCTTCTTTTAAAAGCTGTGTTTTATTGAGTTCCTTCCTTTTTATTTTGAAAAGCTTTATTCTTTTAAGAGGCTACCTATGATAAATGTATGAAATATATTAGCTTAAATATATTGGCTTAAATGTAATTATGCAAAGGATTTAAGGAATGCTAGATTCTTATTTCATATGGTTGTAAGAGTTGTATTTATCCTGAAATTAAGTCAGCCACCAGCCCCTCCCCCTGCCAGACAGAAGACGCCATCCAAGCAGTCTTGATATATAGTTGTCAGGCATTTTGTTTAGAAACATTAAATGAAGGAAATCTTTCAATGTTGATGTGAAACTCAAGATCCTTGACATCTGTTGAACATAAAAATGTAAGATTAAACATTTGTTTTATAAGGCAATAGGGCAAGAAGGGCAAGAGGTGAGCTGGTAATTAAGATTCCATGTAAGATATATTATTACTTATATGTCATATATATAGCTCTTTGTCTCCCTTATAAGGGCAAGGAAGTGGGTGTATCTTTTGTGGGTGTATCTTTTGTGATTGGTTCTAGCAAACAGCCAATAGGAATTTCAACCAGGCTGATTGGACAGAGGCAGCCACAGGAGGAGCAAAGGGGGCTGGATTAAGGGAATATAAGTGCTGGCCAGAATGGCAGGAGGCCAGGCCAGAGCTTGGTAACCACGTACCACTGAGCCTCTTATTTATTTGTCTGACAAATAAATTACTATTTTAATTTCTCTATTGCTGCGTTGAATATTTCATTCCAGCTAAGCGTTAACCACAAGCAGGGTGCTACATTTTATGGTGCCCTGTGACTCGGATAAGTGGTCTGCTGGAACGCAGCCCCTTCGCCCTACTGGGCAGGGTACAAGAGAGAGGACAACTGCTTACCCAAAGCGCGCACTGGTAAATTTTTCCAGGGGGAACGCAGAAGACTCGTCTGTCTGATACCCTGCTCACTGGCGGCGACGGACCGGGGGAAACAGGGAACCAACCAAGGGTAAGTGCACAAAGGGATTTTTGGCCCTCCAATTAATTAGGAGGAAGAGAAGTCTTGATCAAACTTCTGCGTCTCAGTAAGGGGAAACTGAGTACGCTAGGTGGTTGGGTACATCAGATGGTGATCTGGTGTAGGGAAAGGGAAAAATTGGGAGGTAGAGTGTGGTGAAGTATCCAGCGCATTGTATGTGTGAGAAAGTACAGAGCAATCTGTAGCTGACCCGAGTGTGGAGTGGGCAGTACTTCGGTTCCTAGTAAGGCGACTTCACTAGGCAAGGAAACCCACGAAGCGCGTCTGTGAGTGACTGAGTGGATACTTCACAGGGCCATACAATGGGAGTTGGGGGTTCAAAGGGGGAAAATACACCTCTTGAGTGTATGTTAAATAATTTTAAGAAAGCCTTCTCAGGGGCATATGGAGTCAAAATGACGCCAGAGCGCTTGAGAACGTTATGTGAACTAGAATGGCCAAAACAAAATACTGGATGGCCATCTCAGGGAACCTTTGATATAAATTTAGTAAGCAAACTTTGGACTGATATCGCCAAAGAAACTGGAGGGTGCCCAGAACAATTTCCATATATAGATTCCTGGCTGAGCACATTAAATAAAAATCCTCCATGGATAAGGGAATGCAAAGTCAAACGATGCAAATTATTGGCTGTAAAAGCCGAAGCTAGGAAAGGAATCTTGCCAAATAAACTCAAACCCATTTTTGAGGGGCCAGAGGAAGAGGTGCTTCCACCTCCACCCTATGCTCCACATCGAAGGGAGCTTAATCCAAACACTCCACCAGTTGTAACCCCAAGGCAAGAAACTGGAATGAATAATGGGAGTGGAGTCACAGAGCTTGATTCCTTGATAGATTATGATAAATATCTTCAGGAGGCATTGGAGTTCTATAATAAAGCCCAAGCAGAAGTGGTTATTCCACCTGTGACTCCTAATAGACCTCCATCTACAGTCTCCTTTAGTGGAACAACTGATTGCCCACCCCAAACCCCTGTACATCCAAGTCCCAGAGAAATGTTACAGAAGTTACAGGGAGACCTTGCTCGGTCAGCAAGCAATACAGCCAGGCGTATAAAGCTGCTAAAAGAACGCCTTGCGACAGATACCATCCCCTATGATTTGAGGCCCCTAGAGCAAAGTGAAGAGAAAGATCACGTAGTAGCCCCTCTTAGAAGAGTATTTGATGCACTTGAGGAGCCTGCGCTGGTTAATGGGCAACCCGGACCACGGCCACCTCGAACTTCGACCCTGCAATATATTCCATTCACAACTACAGATCTGATGAATTGGAAAACACACACCCCATCTTTTGCAGAAAAACCTCAGGCTATGATGGACTTGGTGACTTCAATAGTAAATACTCATAGCCCTACTTGGACAGATTGTCGCCAGCTCCTAAATACTCTGTTCACCACTGAGGAAAGGAGAGACATAATTGAAAAGGCACAGATATATTTGCGTGAGCAGGCCAGAGCGGGAAATATTTATAATATTGACCGTCATCTCCAAGATAACTTTCCCTTGGAAGATCCTAATTGGGATCCAAACAATGCAATTCACCTGGCCAGACTTACCACCTACCGCCAGACACTTGTGCAAGGTATCCGCAGGGCATGCCAGAAGCCCACTAATATGTCTAAAGTCTCAGAAGTAGAACAGAAACCAAATGAGAGTCCGGGAGACTTTTTAGAGAGGCTGCAAGAAGCCTATCGTATATGGACTCCTTTTGACCCTGAAGCCCCTGAAAACAGTAGAATGATTACTGCTACATTTGTGGCCCAGTGCGCTTCTGACATTCGTAAGAAAATTCAGAAATCAGAAGGATGGGAAGGGATGCTGATGAGCCAAATTATGGCCATTGCACGCCGAGTTTATCGGAATAGGGATGAGGCTGAGAAACAAGAGAAGAAGAAGTGGCAGAAGGAAAAGATGGTAATGCTAGCCACAGCAGTGAAGCAAGACCACCGCCCCTTAAATGGAGGGCGAGGGCGAGGAAGGAATCCACCACTGGGAAGGAATCAATGTGCAAATTGCAAGAAGGAGGGTCATTGGAAGCGGGAGTGTCCTGAACCCCTGAGGTTGGAAGAAGTGCGCCCAGGCCCAGGCCCAGGCCCAGGCTCCGGCCCAAGAAACCAGGGACGGGGACGGGGAATGATCCGAGATGGAAGATATCAGAGACCAGGACAGGGACGGAGTAGAGACAATTTCATTGGACTGGCAGAAGAGGATTTTACCCAAGACTAGGAACGACCGGACTCCATAAAGTTAGGCTTCCAGGAGCCCACGGTCACGATTCAATTAGGGAGCCATTTAATAGATTTTATGATTGATACTGGGGCTGAATACTCGGTACTCCCAGAACTATTGCAGAAAAAGGCATCTAAAAGTGTAGTCATTAAAAGTGCCACTGGACAGTCAGCCAAGAGGTCTTTCCTCCAACCTTTGGAATGACAGATTGGGGGACATCGTTTAACCCATCAGTTTTTGTATATACCTGAGTGTCCAATACCTCTCTTAGGTAGAGATATGCTGTCCAAATTGCAGGCCCAAATCACTTTCACTCCTCGAGGTCCAGAAATGAAACTGCCATCAAAAGCAGCAGGAATAATTACCCTCTCAGTACCTAAGGAACAATCATGGCGCCTAATGTCAGCCTTGCAAGTCCAACCCACATTGGATACAGAATTAAACAAGCTCCTCCGAACTCTACAGGTGCCACCAGGAGTATGGGCTGAAAATAGCCCACCAGGAATGGCTAAGAATATAGCTCCAATTGTAGTAACCCTAAAACCTATGGCTACCCCTGTATCTGTAAAGCAATATCCCTTACCCCGGCGAGCAGCGGAGGGCATCCAGAAACATTTGGACCGCCTATTAAAATATGGTCTGCTTAAGCCTTGCCAATCAGAATGGAACACACCCCTTTTGCCTGTTCGAAAACCTGGGACAGATGAATACAGGCCAGTGCAGGACTTGAGGCTCGTAAACCAGGCTATCGAGACCTTGCACCCAAATGTACCAAACCCATATACCTTGCTGAGTTTGATCCCACCAGAAGCAACATTTTTTACTGTATTGGACTTGAAAGATGCATTCTTCTGTTGCCGGCTGGCACCACAGAGCCAACCTATATTTGCCTTCCAGTGGGAAGACCCTTTGACAGGAACAAAAGGCCAGCTAACCTGGACAAGATTGCCCCAAGGATTCAAAAATTCCCCAACTTTATTTGGCACTGCCTTGGCGAGGGATCTAACAAGTTACCCCTCAATACCGGGAGAAAAGGTGGTTCTGCAATATGTGGATGATCTTATACTAGCTGCAAAGGATTTTGATACCTGTAAAGAAGGGACAGAGGAACTGCTCCACTTGCTCTGGGAAGCTGGCTACCGAGTTTCCCAGAAAAAGGCACAGTTATGTTTAGAAAAGGTCAAATATTTGGGCTTTGACATCTCACACCAACAACGAGCATTGAGACCAGAGAGGAAAGAAGCTATTTGCCTTATCAAGGAACCTACCACAAGAAAACAACTTAGGGGATTCCTGGGAACAGCAGGGTTTTGTAGACTATGGATACCTGATTTCAGCAGTCTGGCCAAGCCCTTACATGAAAGCACTCGAGGTGCAGAAAAGGACCCATTCGTATGGGGACCTGAGCAGAAACAAGCCTTTTTAGTTATCAAACAGCGACTTATGGAGGCACCAGCCCTTGGATTGCCTAATTCGGAAAAACCCTTTCAGCTGTATGTACATGAACAGAATGGGATTGCAGCGGCAGTCCTGACCCAGAGATTAGGAAGTTGGAACCGTCCAGTAGCTTATTTGTCTAAACAATTGGACTCAGTAGCAAAAGGATGGCCTCCATGCCTAAGGGCAGTAGCGGCCACTGCGAGCCTTGTCAAAGAAGCTGATAAATTTACCTTTGGCCAGACGATGTATGTGAATGTACCTCATGCTGTTCTGACACTCATGGAATATAAGGGTAGTTATTGGCTAACGAACCCAAGGATGGCTAGATACCAAGGCCTATTGTGTGAAAATCCCAGGATTCATCTACGAGTAGTGAATATGCTCAATCCAGCGACTTTGCTGCCCCTACCAGAGGTAGATGATGAGGAATCACATGATTGTCTCCAAATAATGGATGAAGTTTATTCCAGTAGACCTGATCTGAAAGATGAGTCATTGAAAAATCCAGATGTTGTATATTATACGGATGGTAGCAGTTACCTGCATGAAGGTGCCAGACGAGCAGGATATGCTGTGGTTACCAATGAGGAAGTTGTGGAAGCTGAAGCTTTGCCTGCTGGCACCTCAGCACAAAAGGCTGAACTTATAGGTTTAACTAGAGCTCTGCAATTGGCAGCCGGATGTAAGGCAAACATCTATACTGATTCAAAATATGCCTTCTTAACCCTGCATGCACATGGAGCTCTATGGAAAGAAAGAGGTCTAATCGGAGCCCACGGGAAGGCTTTGAAATATGGACCTGAAGTAGAAATCCTGTTAGAAGCAGTATGGGCTCCAGAACAGATTGCTGTAATGCACTGCAAAGGTCATGGACGAGGAAGGGATCCAATAACCAGAGGAAATCATGCTGCTGACAAAGCAGCCCGAGAGGCAGCCCAAAAGCCTGTGGGAGGATTTATAGCAGCCCTCATACCAGAGGTAGTTCCAGAAGATGTTAAACCTCACTATACCCCAGAAGAGAGGAAGTGGGCTGAACAGGAAGGAGCAGTTGTGAGGGACGGTTGGATGATCCTGCCGGACAATAGGATTTATGTACCTCATCATCTAGCAGGCACAATTGTAAGAAATTATCATGAATCTACTCACCTTGGCGGTACTGCAACTAGAGAGAGTCTCAGTCGGAAGTTGTATATTATTAATCTATCACAATTAGCAACTTGCATTTCACAGAAATGTGTTCTTTGTGCTAAAAACAATCCCAGGCAGGGACCGGTACAACCTCCTGGAATTCAGCATGTGGGATACGTCCCCATGGAAAGCCTAATTGTGGACTTCACAGAGCTGGTCCCTTCTAAGGGATTCAAGTATCTCCTTGTGTTTGTAGATACTCTTACCGGATGGGTTGAAGCTTTTCCCACCCGAACTGAAAAGGCACGAGAGGTAACTAAAAGACTCCTCACTGAATTGATCCCAAGGTTTGGATTACCTAGATGCATTGGAAGTGATAATGGGCCAGCGTTCATTGATCAAGTAGTACAAGATGTATGTCGAGTCCTACAAGTAAAATGGAGACTGCATACAGCATATAGGCCTCAGAGTTCAGGGAAAACTGAAAGAATGAATCGGACTCTGAAAACCCAATTGGCAAAATTAACCCAGGAAACGGGATTGGGATGGGTAGATGTGTTACCCATAACACTGTTTCGTGTTCGGTGTACACCCACAAAAAGACTTAAGTTGTCACCTTTTGAGCTCCTGTATGGGAGACCGCCCTCCTTTGTTCAGGATATTCCAGCTGACCTTAAACAAATAGGAGACCATGTGACACAGGAACAAGTGCAATCTCTCTCCCGTGTTTTTGTTTCTCTTAACAGGTGGGCCCTCGAGCGCACGCCGTGCAGCATTGCCGAGCCGATTCATCAGTTCCAGGCTGGCGATAGCGTATGGGTGAAAGAGTGGAAACGCGATCCACTTGCACCTAAGTGGCGTGGACCTTACACCGTCTTGCTCTCTACTCCAACAGCGGTGAAGGTAGCTGAGGTGACCCCCTGGATTCATCACTCTCGTTTGAAGAAGTCTGAAGGCAGTTGGACGTGCAAAGGTGACCCCTCTAATCCTTTAAAACTAACTCTCTCCAAAAACCCCTGTATCTAGCCCTACCGGGAACGGGCTAGGTCACGGGCAACATTTGACGACCGGCCTGCTGCAGCCACAACCTGGAAGCTGGCTGACCTGCGCACGCCTGAAGCTTGAGGAGCGTCTGAACCAGCGACTGTGAACGGAAAGATTCTCTAATACAATTGATTGACTGCCCCCCTTGTGGAACAATTATCAGAGATATTACTCATTGGGGATCCTCGGGATATATGTTTTGGTCTTGGTGGTTCCCCATTTCTGTCACTGGGGGAATTATATTGGGGCTAATAATTATTTGCTATCATAATAAGGTAATCTTTTGTGGAAGGAATGCATATACTAGACATCAACATGATTTTATTATTAATCCTGATCCCTTGGGAAGGGGAAGGGTCCTTGAATCTGACCAAATTGGCTAAATATGGATTCAGCCATGACCACAATATGTGGGTAGGTTTAGCTGAAATGGTAGCTAATGTTGCAAATAGGACCAATTGCCTTGTTTGCTCTCTTGGGCCAGATGATTCAGAGGGAGGTATGCCGTTATTACCGATACCATTAGATGCCATTGGTATGGTAAGCGAAATGCCACACCAAACTGAAATACAGAATTTCCCCGGATGGAACTCAACTAAACCATTACGAGTTATACCTGTACAAGGGGAATTCTGTGTACATAAATCATCAGATGCAGCTGATTCTCCCATGATAGGCTCTTCTCATTGTCACTATACTTGGGATTATAAGAAGAATAGTCATACCTGGGCACACGGTACTACCTATCGAACTCGGAATGCCTTGCCCTGTGCACCTCCTTTTATTCATGCATGGAAAGTGGTGTGGAACATAACTGTGACAGAAGAAGGCAATCTAACATACTGCACTGTGAACTCTCTACCCCTTTTGGTATTTCGCCTTCTGTATTCCCCGTACCAAAAACCTCAGACCCGATGGTTGTGGTGGATATGTGGAGAATGGGCATACAAGAAACTCCCTTCCAAATGGAGTGGGACTTGTTTCTTGGGTTGGGTATTACCACCAATGTGGATTATGCCCACTAGTTCGGCCAGGCGAACACGAAGGAATGCTGATATTTCTCATATAGCAGGAGGAAGTACCCAAAGTTGGAGCGGTACTGATGATTGGCCGCCAGAGCGCATTATAGCCTATTATGATCCTGCCTCCTGGAATCCTGGTGAGCTCATACAAGGGGCACGGGATCCTATTTATAATCTAAACAGAATAATTCGATTGCAAGCAGTAGTGGAACTTGTAACCAATGCAACGGCCCAGAGTTTGAGACTTATTGCACAACAGTTGGATGAAAGTAGAGCCGCCATTTTGCAGCTGAAAATGGGAATGGATTATGTACTTGCCAGGCAGGGAGGCCTATGTGGAGTCTTGAACTTGACAGGGAATGCCTGTTGCTTTAACATTTCTGATAATGGTGAGGCAATCCGTGTGTTGGCCACAAAGATGGAGAATATAGCACATGTCCCAGTACAAACATGGGAAGGATGGGATATGGGATGGCTCACCAATTGGTTACCTAATGTCACAGGACTCAAAGGGATACTATTGTCTTGCTTGTTTTTCTTGACAGTAGTAGTATTGGTTTTATGTATGATGCCATGTATCATTTCATGTTTTAGAAGTACAATTAGCAAGATGGTTTCAAATGAAACTCTACCTCATATCATGGCCCTATATAGAGCTTTACCTCAGGAATATGATGAAGGTCAAGCTATCAAGGACACTTGGGATGAAGGTCCTTGAGCTTGAAAGGGGGGAATGAGGCATCTAATCATAAGCCTGCATTTTTATCAAAGCTTCTATATATTTCAATCAAGGCTTGTATTTAAAAATGAGCTTAAAAAAAGGATTTTCAAATGTTTCATGCCAGGCAAAAGACCAGCTGCCTAAAAGAACCTTGGCAAGATGTTTTTCCTCCTAAGACAAGAAGGGCCCCATTGATTTATAGTAGAAAAACAATTCTCAAAGTCATAAAAAGGGAGAATTACATATGCTGCCCCAAGGCTGAGAAAACACCATTAGGAATGGGGAAAGATAATACTAATGTGCCTCCCAGTAAAATGAGCCAGATCTTCTTTCTAAGGTTGAAAGGCCAGGAGCAAATGGAAGGAAAAACATTTAGCTAGAAAGAAAGAGAGCATTTTTGGGGAAGTCTCTTCTAAAGCTGTTTCTTAAACTGAGAGAGTTAAAAAAGGTTAAAATGTGTTAAATGTTGGAAAGGCAACTGGCTTGGCAGAAGAAGCAGCTTCTTCCTATTTTATTTTGAGGCTGGAGAGGAGGGGGAAAGGGGGAGGTGCAAACTGAAGAGGCTTCTTTTAAAAGCTGTGTTTTATTGAGTTCCTTCCTTTTTATTTTGAAAAGCTTTATTCTTTTAAGAGGCTACCTATGATAAATGTATGAAATATATTAGCTTAAATATATTGGCTTAAATGTAATTATGCAAAGGATTTAAGGAATGCTAGATTCTTATTTCATATGGTTGTAAGAGTTGTATTTATCCTGAAATTAAGTCAGCCACCAGCCCCTCCCCCTGCCAGACAGAAGACGCCATCCAAGCAGTCTTGATATATAGTTGTCAGGCATTTTGTTTAGAAACATTAAATGAAGGAAATCTTTCAATGTTGATGTGAAACTCAAGATCCTTGACATCTGTTGAACATAAAAATGTAAGATTAAACATTTGTTTTATAAGGCAATAGGGCAAGAAGGGCAAGAGGTGAGCTGGTAATTAAGATTCCATGTAAGATATATTATTACTTATATGTCATATATATAGCTCTTTGTCTCCCTTATAAGGGCAAGGAAGTGGGTGTATCTTTTGTGGGTGTATCTTTTGTGATTGGTTCTAGCAAACAGCCAATAGGAATTTCAACCAGGCTGATTGGACAGAGGCAGCCACAGGAGGAGCAAAGGGGGCTGGATTAAGGGAATATAAGTGCTGGCCAGAATGGCAGGAGGCCAGGCCAGAGCTTGGTAACCACGTACCACTGAGCCTCTTATTTATTTGTCTGACAAATAAATTACTATTTTAATTTCTCTATTGCTGCGTTGAATATTTCATTCCAGCTAAGCGTTAACCACAAGCAGGGTGCTACAAAAGCAGCAATCCCTCTTGCTGTTCTGGCTTCTGGGATAGCTGCGCAGCCTGCATTCGCTCCATAAGACGCACACACACTCCCCCTTACTTTTTAGGAGGGAAAAAGTGAGTCTCATAGAGCAAAAAATACGGTACATAGTAGATTCCATAGGTTACAACTCCCCAGGAATATCATCAACCCCCTTCAAGGATGTGGTGGAGAGAGAAAGAGGGAATTCTAAAACTTTTGTTCCAGATCATCCCATATTTTTCTGGGAGATACACTGCATTGCTGCATGTATAAATATACAGTATGCAATAAAAGCTTGTCATGTTTCTCAAAGGGACTCCATTGTCATTTCCCCCTTACACTAACTGTACCTGGTTAGGCTACTGCCAAACATCAGAGTATTCTGCACCAGTTATCCACGTTTACATTTCACATAATCATAGAATTGTATCTACTGTAGTCCAGCCCTCTGCAATGCAGGGATCTCAGCTAAAGCATCCCTGACAGATGGGCATCCAACCTCTGCTTAAAAACCTCCAAGGGAGGAGAGTCCACCACTGACCAAGGGAGTCCATTTCACTGTAGAATAGTTCTTACTGTCAGAAAGTTCTTTCTTAAAGTTATTCCAGAGGTGACAAGAAGTTTCCTTTTGTTTACATATTCTCTAGCATTCCTGACTGACTAATTGTATATGCAAGTTTAATTGGTGTGTAGAGGGACACGAGTGGGGCTGTGGGCTAAACCACACAGCCTAGGACTTGCTGATCAGAAGGTCAGCTGTTTGAATCCCCGTGACGGGGTGAGCTCCCATTGCTTGGTCCCTGCTCCTGCCAACCTAGCAGTTCAAAAGCATGTCAAAGTGCAAGTAGATAAATAGGTACCGCTCTGGCGGGAAGGTAAACGGCATTTCCGTGCGCTGCTCTGGTTCGCCAGAAGCGGCTTAGTCATGCTGGCCACATGACCCGGAAGCTGTATGCCAGCTCCCTCGGCCATTAAAGCGAGATGAGCGCCGCAACCCCAGAGTCGGTCATGACTGGACCTAAGGGTCAGGGGTCCTTTACCTTACCAATTCTCTTGCATATTCAGAACTGGATTTAAAGGGCTTGTGCTGCCATATAACCACAGAAAGAGCAGGAGCCTCAGCAAAGGATAATGGGGGGGGGCAGTAAGATCACAACATGAATAAGGACGTTACAAGTGTGTCCCCATTTTTAATGGTGAAATATTGGAGGGAACATACTGAAACCAATGGGACATATTTAAGCATACACATAAATCATACAGCCTGTAATAGACAATATGTAAACAGGCTATTATGGGACCATGGTAGGGATCAGGAACGTACAATGGTTTGGGTGCATGTTATCATTTAAGAGCACACTAGCAGAACCAAAACCACTTCAGCATCCTGTTTATGCATTGTCTCATTCACACTTGTTTAAGTTTGCATTACATCCGAGTACATACACAAAGTTTCCACTTTCCCTGATGCCTAATAATATCTGGTTTGTTTGCAACATAACTTCCTCTCATGACCTCCCAGCAACATGTTCAACTTCATTTCAGAGGAGATCGTTTTGTGTCTTGGCAGTTCATTCTGCAATACTTCTAAGATCAATTTCTGGTGCATTTTTCAATATAAAAAAGAACTCAGTCATTCCTGGGTTTTTTGTTTTTTGTTTCTGACACATTACACTCTAATGTAGCCCATTTTTTATTTACACCATTTTAGATTTTTCCCAAAAAATATGCTGTTTGCTGTAAATATTGTAGAAGTATTGCACTTAAGGCAGCAGTATAAGAAAGTTCTCAATCAACCTGAATACTATGATTGCAATTCCAGTGTACTTCACTGGGTGTTTGACCCATTAAGGATTGTGCCAAGAAATGGTTTTGAAATAAAGAGGTTTCCATTAATGGCAAAAGTAGTGAGCCCACTATTCAGAGCTACTAAGCACATAACACTTCATCAATTTTAGGGGGAAATGTTTGCCTTCCCTACTGAAGCTGCATATGTACATAATTCTGCATGACAATGAATCAGATGTACATGATTTGTTTCCCCTACACCAACCTGGGAAAATATAATATATGAAGTAATCTTAAGTCTGACTTAAAGTGTCATCCATCAACAGCTATGTCCAAGTTCAGACAAGTAGCTGAATATCACGTTAAAATCTTGGTTTGTGGTGCCTCTGAAGCCATTTTAACTTCAGCAGGCGTGGTTACAAAGGTAAGATGTACAGTGGTACGTCAGGTTAAGTACTTAATGCGTTCCGGAGGTCCGTTCTTAACCCGAGGTACTATTTCTGGGTTAGCGGAGTCTGTAACCTGAAGCGTATGTAACCCGAGGTACCACTGCAATGTAAAAAGATATCATAATTGTTTTAAGGAAAATATTGGTTTTAGAATGTTTAAAAGGTGCTGCCAAACACACAATGATTTTTAGTCTTAATTTCTTGCAGGAAAAATGTCAAGACTTGAGGGAAACTCTGTAAACTTTCCCATTGCAGGCAGACGCCAGGTCTACATTGCTTGAGTAGAACTGCATGCCTATGTTGACTGCCAGGGGAATGGTTAACAGCCGCCATGCCCCTAGCAGAGGGACTGGCATGGAAGACAACATTTCAACTTGCCTGGAGGAGCCCTGTGGAATTTTTTTCCAATCTGTGCAACCAAAGAGGGAAATGTTGGTGGCTTATGCTGGAGAAACCATGTATGTTTGTGCTTATTGTATGTTCATACGCCAGTAGCAACTTTTATGCAAAAGGAAAGCTTTTGTGGAATTTTTGTCTTTGCTCCTTTACCAATCCCTCTTTTTTCTTGTTGTTGTTTTGATCCAAAGGAAAGGTTAAGATGTGCACTTGCCATTTCAGAATTTGCAGGTAATTAGAGGTGGTGCTTAGCCATATAAATTTAAAAAGTTATTTCCCCAGAAAAGATGTACGGTACTTCTAATGGATTTGAACAGAACGGGAACAGAAATGTTGTATTACACTTCTTAATATGGGATGGGAATGCATGTTACTGGGGCCATTAGTGTGTGTGAAGGAACACCACAAATAATGAAAAAATTTAAAAATCCTATTGAGAGGAAATGTATTTGAAATTTTGAATGGCATCCATTTCAAACAAACTGGTTTCTCTCAAGCACACAGTTTCCCCCTTTCCTCTCCCCCCCCCCCCTTCTTCCCAACCTCCACCTACCTGTTAAAGAAAACTTGGATGAAAAAAAGTATTCCAAAGACAAAGCAGTAAGAGTTTGGGTTTGGGCTGTATGACTCATAACCTCATTCCAACTCTACAGGATCAAATTTCCCTTACATCTGTAGCTTTTGGATAAAATAAAACGGAGTGTGTCCATTTGTTAAAGGAAACCACAGTTTCTCTTTTCCTCAGGTTACTTCCCAAAAGCTGCATCCAAAAAGGCAAACAAATTAGCAAGTGGAAAAGTAAAGCGATGTCAAAGCACATGTGTGAGTAAATGCCAGACCTTTCATCTTTGGAAAATGAAGAATTTCAGTATCTCCTGTCAGTCACTGAATCTGCCTTTGCCTGAGCATCTCCAGGAATTCCCTCTGCAAATCTTCCTGAGGGTGTGACCTGTATGAGGTACTTGCTTTCATGCCTAAAAGCCAAGCTACAGGCAGCCAACTCTCACTCATTCTTTGGGGAAATGATGGCCTCATAGCCACACCTTTGGAAGACTGCAACTCTTAAAGCCATACTCTTAAAATCTGTTACCACATAGGTGAAATGTGCCATTAGCTCTGCCCTTTCCTTCTAACTCCTCAAGAAATCTCCCTTTTTATTTTAGTCCAGTGTTTACTCTGCGTACCACACTGGTTTTTGTTAAATAAGTGCTATTCTATCAGGACAAATATAAATGTTAATATACTGCGTAAGAATGCACTCGTACGTTATTCTTATATGTTTAAAAATTTACAGTGTTGAAGCATTTCAGGTCCTTAAATCCAGTATACATAATCTGCAAAGTATGCAAATTATTTACTTGTACTCTTTTTGGCACCTTCTAAAAAAATATTGTTTAGACAAGCCTACCCAGATGCTTATAAGGGTGAGGTAATTTTAATCCATGTATTTTATGGTACGGTTGTGATTTCCCCCTCAATTTTATTGTTTTATCTTTACAATAAAGCAGTGTATGAATTTTATGGAATAAATAAAACCCTAATCACTGAGATCCAGCAACTTGAGATTCCAGCCTGATTTTTGAAAGGACATGTGAAGTGCATGTCTTTCCCAGACCCTGACAAAAACATTTCTTTCCAACCAGGCCTTGGGTTGATTGACATCTGATGCCCTTTTTAATGTGTTGCAGGGGGGGGGTAAGAATTGCTTTGTTTTTGTTCCTATTTTTATATGTATTTTGTGTGTTTTTTATATTGTATGTTGTGAACTGCCCTGAGATCTACGGATGAAAGGTGGTATACAAATTTCATTCATTCATTCATTCATTCATTCATTCATTCATTCATTCATTCTAGCTCCATCCCCAGTTCTTCCTGTTGCCACAAAAGTGCGCATAGGAGTTGGGCAGAAGCTGCCATGTGTCCCAATAGGAACAAATGGTGGTTTAAATGGAATGTAGACACACACCCTTTTACCTGATGAGAGAAACTACAGAAGTTTCACATTTGGTTAGGTGTCTACTAGTAGGACAGCCCCACTCACCCACTGCCACTGTTAAGACGACACAGCAATTCTTCAAACAGCTCTTGTTTATTCACAGGCCAGGACAGAACTGAACTGAAGGGTTCAGTCAGACTGCTTATATAGAGCTCCAGTACAACGTTACTGTAACAACTTTCTAAAACTATCCAATCACTGAACGTCACTTTCGATCCCTTATTTGCATAACTATCTACAGTATCCCCCTGCTGGCCCAGGGTGCTGGCCCAGGGTGAGAACTTCAGTACATAACAGCCACCACCTGGGAAAGGCCCATACTTTGGAGGCACAGCACAGGATTTGCATGAAAAGGGCCCCACACCCAGTCCCTCTCTTCCACAATTAAAAAATAAAAAGTAGCAGGACTGGGAAGACCCGTGTGCCTAAGGCCTCGAAGAGACTCAATGGCCCTGGGATAGAGAGCTCCATGGCTGACTCTCAGATGCCCGTGAAGTGGGCAGCCTTTCTCAACCTTGGGTCCCCAGAAGCTGTTGGACTACAGTTTCCAACACGCCCCGCCCCGCTCTCAGGGCCAGTGGTCAGGGATGATGGGAGTTGTAGTCCAACAACTTCTGGGGAACCAGGGTTGAGAAGGGTTGTCCTAGGGTCCCTGCCAACTTATGCCACTCCCCTGCCTTTGTGCTCATTTCTTCTTATCAGTTCTAAACTTGCTGCCAAAATAAGCATAACTACCGGGCCATTTATTATTTTCCATCCCCCCCACCCCCCCAGCCAAGCCAATGCTTCCACCATTGAAAGAAAATGAATACAAATAAATCACACTCTGCCACTTGGTGTGCTTTTCATCAAAGGCTTTGCTGGTCGGCTTCAGCATGGGAGACATCGTTAACAATCTCTCACCTTCATGAAAGGCGTTGCCTTTTTAATCATTGCCTGGCTTAATGTCAATATAATGCGTTCTGTGTGTAGATCCAAGGTTTGCCTTTTTTGATATGAGTTGTATTTTGGCTGGAACAAAAAAAAAAGTATTGCTCGACTGAAAGGATTTCGAGAAATCTGCAGGAGAGTATTTGTCAAAGAAGAAACTGCCTATTGGAGATTAGAGTCTAATGAAATTTGTCTTTGTGGTGCTTGGGCATGTTTCTTTTTCACTTTCCGTACAAAGTCAGGCTTATTAAAATTCACGGTGAGCCCAACACAAAAGCCACATCTTAGGATCCAAAGGCCTGCTTATTAATGCAGAATGTTTGATTCAAAATTGTACCGAGCATGGCAGTTTCAGAAGAATTTCTTTTTTGTTTGGGGTAAAAAAAGGAAAGACGTGCTGATCATTGTCTTTTCCAGTTCTATAAGCAGCAACTGAAGCAAGCAGATGCTGTGATTCCAAGACAATTCTAAAAAGGGCTCCGGTGGGGGAAAGTAAGAGTCTCTGGGCCCTACAAGGGATTCACGGCACACCCTGACTGGCCATGGGGTTACACAAGAGGGCAAGAGTGGCCCAAACTGATTAACTGCCGGCTTTTTACAGCAAGGGTACTGCAACCTTTTGGAACCCCAATGGCTCCAAGGGTGAGCTCTGCAGGGAATGCTCACCACTGCCCTTTACTGCCTAGGAGCCAAGCCACATTATTCCAGGGTGGGCTCAGGGGCACAGCTTCTCTTC
The DNA here is from genome assembly GCF_964252035.2 of Podarcis erhardii. Taxonomy (NCBI): domain Eukaryota; kingdom Metazoa; phylum Chordata; class Lepidosauria; order Squamata; family Lacertidae; genus Podarcis; species Podarcis erhardii. The sequence continues at coordinate 134,066,554 of NC_138497.1, read as the reverse complement.
CATCAAGTTTAACACCAGGTTATCATTATGAAGCAGCAGGAACAATGGGACGCGGGTGGCGCTGTGGGTTAAACCACAGAGCCTAGGACTTGCTGATCAGAAGGTCGGCGGTTCGAATGCCCGTGACGGGGTGAGCTCCCATTGTTTGGTCCCTGCTCCTGCCAACCTAGCAGTTCGAAAGCATGTCAAAGTGCAAGTAGATAAATAGGTACCGCTCCAACGGGAAGGTAAACGGCATTTCCGTGTGCTGCTCTGGTTCGCCAGAAGCGGCTTAGTCATGCTGGCCACATGACCCGGAAGCGAGATGAGCGCTGCAACCCCAGAGTCGGTCACGACTGGACCTAATGGTCAGGGGTCCCTTTACCTTTACCTTTATAAGCCAATCCTGTGAGTGTACATCAGGCTGATCTGAAACAGGTTTGGAAGTGGCGGGGGTTTAAATGGCGCCCTGGACCAGCTCCCATTTCTACACCTACCCCTACTCCGCTGTTGGCCCCTTGCAGGGTCAGGCAAGCTAAAACTCAGAATGAGCTTGCAAGAGAGGTGTGAAATAATAATGGACGTTTCTTTGGCTATGTTTGAAGCAAGAGGAAGAACAAGCAAGTGGTAGGTGCTTTGCACAGAGAAGACAAAGAAATGCTATTGGGTGACAGAGAGAAGGCGGAACTGCTCAACACCAACTTTGCCTCTGTCTTCACCCAAAATGAAAGCAGTGCCCAGTCTGGTGACAGCTGAATAAATTATGTAAGGAGAGAGTTGCAGCTCAAGAGAAGAAAAAAGATGGTGAGGCAAAAGCAAAAGTCTTTAATGGAATTCGAATCTCCAGGGCCTGATGAGCTTTACCTAAGTGTACTAAAGGAGCTACTGGATAACACAGAGAAGTCTATCTTTTTGATAAAGTTGGAAACTTAGTGGAATGTTGTGGACATAATGTATCTTGATTTCAGCAAGGCTTTTGGCAAAGTCCCCCATGGTATTCTTGCAAGGAAGCTGGTAAAACGTGGGTTGAACGAGGTAACTGTTAGGTGGATTTGTAACTGGTTGACTGACTGAACCTAAAGAGTTCCTTGCCATCCTGGGAAAAAGTGACAAGTGGGGTGCTGCAGGGTTCTGTTCTGGACCCATTGTTGTTCAACGTCTTTGTAAATGGCTAGGATGAAGGAAATGAAGGGATGCTCATGTATTTGAGGCAGAACAATTGGCTTTATTTTACTGTGTAGCAAAACATTTCAAAGTCCCCTGTTTCTGTGATGAAGTCTAGAGCTCCTCCTTGTGTATTTGAGTCCTGCTGATCCAACACTCAGTGAGATGCTATAGAAAATTCTGTGGGCAAACATTCCCTAGCATAACTGGACCAGATGAACATAGAGCCTCCCAGATCCAAAGTGCAATGGAGATCTTCTAAGTGTACGTATTGAAGATAAATGAGGAATTGGCAGTCCCTCCCTGGAGCTCTGTCTAACGACCTAGATATCGTTATGATACAAACTAGCATAAAACATACATTCTTACATAGAAAGAATATTTATGGCCACAATCCAGTGACACATAAGCCATTTTAAATCCATTTCTTTTAGCGAGAAGAGATACGCACATGCTTAATGCTCCCATCAAAATCAGCGGGACTAAAGCGAGCTTCAACATTGCTGAATTGTACCTTGTGTGGGTGTGCTAAAAACACAGGAAGACAGTCATTCCACGTTCTAGCCATGGAAAACGTAGGCAACATTCTCACTGAAGAATGATCCATGATTTCCTGCTATTCCAGTAGATGGTGCTCTTTGTATTAGATGTAGAGATTAGCAGGTCATGGAAGAGATGCTGCTAGAAATATGGAAGTGAATGGCATAGGGCTTGAAGAAGCTGTATTAGCAAGGGGAATTACCATGGATCTAATATAGTTTTTATTATTCCATGGAGAATACTGCAGGTATCCTTGATCCAATTTACTGGTGGCCAGGACGGTAGTTATGTCTATTGCTGCTGAATTTAATTTAAATTGTGTACTTTGAAAGGAAGATTTTCAAAATTTTAGAATTTTTTATTTTTGAGTTTTGTTGGATGTGAACATGCTGTTCAAATGTCTGTTAGAGAAATTAATCTCTGAAAATGAACCTGTTTGTGTTCTTTATATTTGTTTGTTTATTAGATCTCTTATCTGCCCATCGCCGTAAGGTCTCAGGGCAGAAGCACCACATTGTGACTCCATCATTCATCCTGAAGTTCCTTGACAATGGGACAGGGGAAGCTCCTGTCCATCAAAGGATCAGAGGGCTTCTCCCAAATTAGGAGACTCATATGAAAAGTGGTTTTCTACTAAAAATAATAACATAGTTAAACAAAGAGGGAGGGTTCTTGAAATATGAAACCTTTCCCTGTGACCCACACAGGCTATGTCTTCTCTGGAAATCTGTTCAGCAAGAACAATTCCTTACAATGAATCTTTTCTCAAGCTAATATCTATACGGCAGAAATACCACATTTTCCTGTCATGGAAACAACAATATTTTGTCACTTGGAAACAAAGGTTCCTCCTGGATTGTGCCTGTGATGCTCCTGGTAAAAAATTGAACCATCTCCTCTCCTTCTCTTTCCCCATCAACATTCACAATCTTTTCTTTTCTAGCTTAACTTTTACAGTCAAGCAGAGCAGTCCATTTCCATGCCACTCAAGCATGAAGGAGCCATGCAGTCCTGTAAAGAACAAAATCAACAAGACCACCCTCTTCCTCTGGCGCCATGAGTGTGGTGATGGGTTTTTAAGAGTTCTTTTCAGAATCAACATTTCTCCACTTTGTGGCTCAAGAACACATACCTGTTTTGTTTTGTTTTGTTTTGTTTTTCACACAAAAAGCAAGTAAACACAAAAGTGGCAAACACCATTCTGCCCTTGCTATACTATACTTTTCCATGCATTATGTGGGAATCAGACCTACTGTAGGCCATGTTCAGACATTATATTAAACTATATGAAGTGTAGTGAGACATAACAAGCCTTGGAGTTGCTTGTTGCCTCCTCTGGCACAGCTGTGAGGAAGAGATCAGGAGTGTTTACTTCTGTGTGTGATGAACTGCAGTTTGCTGTCGTGTCAAATTATGGTTTGTTTGAAGCAAACCAATTTGACCCCCATGGCTGTCTTTCTCGGAGTTTTTCAACCAGTATATAACCAGCATTTTTCAACCAGGGTTTCATTGAACATCTCCCAGGGTTTCATGAAAACAACCTCAATACCTCAAGCTTCCCCATCACTTTCCATTTATTTTGTAAAATAATACAAAATCTGGGGTGGTATCCAGCTAATTCATTCAGTCAGTGCATGGCTACTTGTGCAATGGAATTCCCCCTGAACATCCCCTTAATCTGTTCTAGGGGTGCCCCCAACCACATGGAGATTTGGGGAGTATGCAGGGTACAAGGGGAAGTGAGGAGGGCAGTTGGGTTGCACAAGTGGAAACTCATGCAAGGTGGCTGGAGTTCCACAGAATATCACTGCATAGTGCACAATGTTGTTCTGAGGCAAAGCTCTTTTGCATCTTAATAATTCTCTATGGGAAATCATTGTATGTAGGTATCTTGTTAAGAGACTACTACAAACGTATTTTTAAAAATGTGGCTTGTACTGATTCTGTTTTAATTATGTGCAGAGAGAGAGAGAGAGTTGCCTGTGGCTAAAAGTAATAAAAGCAAACCAAATACTCTTGTATTCTTGCGCCCAACCTGCCATGCATCTGCATGAAACAACCTGTTTCAGGCAGCACTGTGAACGGGGGTGAAGAGGAAGGCAGGAATTAGTGCCACAAGACCAGGGAATGGAGCATCACCATCCTTTAGAGGATTGGTCCCAATGGGGGAAGGGCTACCACTGGACATCACTTCCGGCAGCCAAATGCCCCCTCCCCCCGGCATCATCTGCCGCTCTCAGTGCCATCAGTGGCTTCGCTTCTGGTTTGCTGAGCTAGGAAAGGAAAGGGCAGCCCAGAGCAGGAGGCAACAGGGCAGGCCTGGCTCCAGGGATACTGGATTTGGGAGTCTCACATCACTTAATTGTGTTACCAAAAGGGCAAACAATGAATTAGCGGCATGTCATTCTTTCACTTTTGATTTCTGGACTTAGCTGGGACTGCTGTGCCATTTTCAGGTTATGTCTCGTTATGCACAATTTTCAGGTTATGTCTCGTTCCCTTACAAGGTTACCAATGTGCATCCAAACACAGTGATTAAAATCACAGAACCTAAAATAAATCTCAGTGTGTGCTTTGATTGAATTACAGCACAAAGTGGGATCCAGGTATAATTACAGAGTCATAGGAAAGACCTCAAAAGTCATCCTGTGCTGCGGCATCAGATTTCCTGCATATCTCTCTCTCTCTCTCTCTCTCTCTCTCTCTCTCTCTGTGTGTGTGTGTGTGTGTGTGTGAGAGAGAGAGAGAGAGAGGGGGGGGAGGTGGGGAGGTGTTTATATGATCACATTAAGATTCCTTTGTGCACCAGCATCTCTCTGATGCCCAACACGTGCCATTCAAAGTTCTCAATGGCTGAACAGAACACAGGACAAAGAAAACTAGAGAACTATATGGGACATGGGGAAAAGTCACTCATCCCTAGCCAGAGCCAGGACTGTGGACCTTGCTGCGGCTGCGGCTGCCCAGGTGTGGCCCAGATACCTCACTTGTTGTGGCCCTCATTTACTAGGCCAGTCTTCTTCTTTAAATATTAAATGCAAATATATTTAATTTATCTTTCTCTCAGTATATTTACACCTGCTGTCTGGATACAAGGCTTCTCCGCACTGGTGTGGATTTGTAGCTGGGTGTCTCTCATTTTGGGGATGCTCTCCACGCAACACTGCCCTCAATTAACCATAGCTGTCAACCGTCCCTTATTTGGCGGGAAACTCCCTTATCCCAGCGCCGTGTCCCGCTGCTGTCTCTTATTGATGATGTCCCTTAAATTTCCCAGGTTTCAAAGGAAGCAGCTCCTCTCCCTCCCTCCCTGCCGGCCAGGGAGGAGGGAGGCTCCAACTGTGTTGCTCACCCAATAAGGAGTCAAAGAACGACTGGGGGGTGGAGCTTGCATGCCTTGTGCTGATCAAATCGGCCATGTTGCCTGGGGACTCGCCATTGCTCAGCACTTCCCAGCGGAGAGGTGACAGTGGTTTTCCTTGCTGCATCCCCTTTGCCGGGTTGCTGCGCTGTGGGAACCACCGCTTGAGGCTTCGTTTGGCTGCTGGCTGGGCTTTCTGCCTTTGGCTCAGAAGTTGAACATACCTGTGCTTGGAAAATCCCTTGTTTTGGCTGCTGATCCCTTATTTTTGAGGCTGCTGGTCCCTTATTTTCAAATCTGTAAGTTGACAGCTATGCAATTAACACCCATCACTTCTTCTTCTTCTTTTGCCGTGAATCTGCATGTCCACCAATGCAGAGATAATCCAAAAATAAAAATCCAACTCCCAAGCACGGCTACACAGTAATTGGACATGTTGCTGTCTGCTCTCTGCCTGCTGCCTCCAATGTGGTTCCCCTTCTTCTGGTGCCTGCTATGTTAATTTCCAGCAGCTTGAAGAAGACATTTTTGCCTCTTTCTTTTCAATCACTGTGTATTTTGTGCACAGGTGGAAAAGAGTTCACTCTTTTGTGGACTCTTGCCACTTTTGACTATTCCCAATCACGGCAGGCAGCAGAAGCAGCTGGCATTCTCCCTTCAAAAAAACCAACAGGTGACTTACGCACAGATGGGAAAGTGTTTGGCTCTACTTTGCAATGGTTTGTTGCTTTCCCCTTTTGTGTTTGCCTCTTCTGCAATGTGTGTACAAGCAAATTCCCTCTTAATTCTCCCTCCTTTTAAAATATGTTTTTAAAATGAGTGCAAGCACACACAGTGTATCTTGTGTGCCTGCACAGACAGTGCTTGACTGGAGGGGAGGTACTGTACTTAAGAAACTGGAAGGTGGGGCAAAGAAAAAACATGTAGGTCCCCCCAAATTCAAATTGTCCAGGGGTGTGAATGGGAAAGACTGCTTTGGGACCTACAGCACCAACATCAAATTCACTCAGGATCAAACTCAAAACATGAAAATGTGCATTAAGCCTGGGCTGAATTTCGGATCCTGCTCTTATGAAGCAAAATATAAATACACAGCAACCATGTTTGAGCTGATGAGCTGCAGAAGCAGGACAAAGCTCCTTTTGTGGGTTGCAGAATCTTATGCAGCATAAAGGGAGCTTCAAAAAATGGCGCCGAGAACGGGAGAAAACAACTGGCACATATTCTAAGGTTATGCTTTGGTGTGTTTACAAGTTTTGGAATAAAATGAGCTCCAGAAATTAGTCTCTCTCATGCCATCTGGTAGGAGCCAAATGTGGTAGAGAGGCAGCCCTATTCTGATAGAACTTGCTTTGTTGTTTGGCAGGAGGTCACGGCACTTAATGGTCTCCTCAGTTGTAAATTTTACACAGCAGAAAGGAAAATAATTACTTTATGGAGCACACACATAAATGTTTATAAGCCCGAATCTATTTTCCATTTTAGGATCTTAATTGTTGCAGGAAAAAAAGCTTCCTGGAGGTAGTCCAAAATGAAACCCATGATTTTAAATTGCAGATGGACCAAAACCAAACCACAAAGCTTTTGAATTGTGAATGGTAAGCCTGGCTTCTAAACAGCTGGATCTGTTATTTCAAAGGTTCTGTTTTACTATGCTGGTTCCAGCACCACATCTTAATAGTGATGGAATTAGTGCATCATGAGAACATCTGCATTTTCTTCCTTTCCAGATGATGAAACCCCTTCAGTGCAGGGGTGTGATCTAAATATGGCCCAGTGGCTCAACCCAACCGCCCAGGAAGGCGAGGCTGAGTTCCCTCTGTTCATTCTTTCAAATGTTCTCTTAATGATGATTGAGACAACTGTTGCTGCCCCATAGGATCGTTTGTTGCTATAATTGGATGGCAATATTTGAGCTCGCAGTTTAACCAGTAACAAATTCGAATGCTAGTGGAATATAGCATGGATTCACTGGGCACCTTTGGAAAAGATATTTCAAACAGGCTTGGTTTTTGTGTGTTAAATACTTACTTAAAATACTGCAGGTCTCTGGAGCAATCAGTAACAATATATATGATTATAGAGCCTTTCTGTGCTTTCTCCTGATTTCTGCTCTATACCTAGATTTCTCCTGATTTCTGCTCTATACCTAGATTTTTTTCTTACGAGCTTTCAGGTATGGAAGGAGGGTAGGCTGGGTATCAGTGTAATTGGTATTTTTGTCTTAACCCTTGTATTATTCTCCTTTTCCTCAGCCCTGCCCTTTCTCAGTTATTATGTAACAGGAGTTCATACCACTGTCCCTTGTTTTCCCCCAATCCTACCTGATCACTCGTGGGATGCGGATGGCGCTGCGGGTTAAACCACAGAGCCTAGGGCTTCCCAATCAGAAGGTCTGAGGTTCGAATCCCCAAGACGGGGTGATCTCCCATTGCTCGGTCCCTGCTCCTGCCCACTTAGCAGTTCGAAAGCACATCAAAGTGCAAGTAGATAAATAGGTACCACTCTGGCAGGAAGGTAAATGGTCTTTCCGTGCACTGCTCTGGTTCGCCAGAAGCAGCTTAGTCCTGCTGGCCACATGACCCGGAAGCTGTACGCTGGCTTCCTTGGCCAATAAAGCGAGATGAGCGCCGCAACCCCAGAGTCATCCGCGACTGGACCTAACGGTCAGGGGTCCCTTTACCTTTACCTTTACCTGATCACTCACCATTTTCCTGCCTGCACCTTCATTAGACTGGTGATTTGCAGATCTTTACGCACTGGGCCCCTCACCTGGGTTTCTTACCTTAATGAATGTAGTCAGGAACAACACTGCAAGAAGACTATCCCAGCCGTCCTCTGCCCTCCAACCTGGGAGTAAATCTCATTTGTCTTCCAAGTGGACATTTATGGGATCAGACTGCAAAGGTGCAACCCAATGCACTCTATCCTGGGAGTTAGTGCAACCAAACTCAGTACATTTCAAGTGAACCTATATCAGGTTTTGCTGAAAATTTTGAATTTTGGGGTGAAAAGTAATTTAAAATAAAAATATGGATTCTAAATTTGAATGGTGGATTAGAACTTTTTTGGCAAAAAATTTAAATACATGTAATTACTCCCCTGTTCATGAGATTTTCAAGTGTGCACTTGATTTCTGTGCATTAGGATTAGGATAATTAATTAAACCTGCATATAGCTGCACACAACTAAATTCACCATACTGAAGTAAAATATATTATTTATTTTTTTAGATAATATGTTCATGCATCTCCAAAGAGGCGCTCCTTTTGTGTAGGAAAGAAGGAAGAAGAGAGATGCAGTTACAACGGGGGGGAATTAAGAGCATGTTGCACTTTTTAATTGACCAATATAGTTTTAATCAATCAAGCTATTTGATTAATTAACTAAACATTGCCATCTAATTGGCATGAATGATATTTCCCTTGTAAAATGGATGCATTTACACTGTCCTGTTCCAAACTGTTCATACCACATGATATGGAAAAATGTGATCTTGAACATGCAGTTTCAAAGAAATCATCAATTGGTAGGCACTGACTTCTCCTGATATGCTAATTAATTAGTGATATTTCAGTGGGACACAGAATCCACAGAGAAAGGCAGATCTGCAAAAGATTTGCTTGTATTTGTTGCAACAAGAAAAAGCCTCAATGTCTATAGCAAGGTATTGGTTCCTTTTGGAATATTTTAAAATGGAATTACAGCCTGTGTATTTGGGAATGAACAGGTCAACTTAAATATTTCATTTCACAACTTGCTTGATAAGGTGATGAAAGAGGTGAAGTATCTGTCACTGCCAGGCAGCGATGCAAACCCTTTGCAGATATTGGGGTTGGAATTTGATTACATCTCTCAAATGATGTTCGATTAATTTCACTCACATTTTTCTATTCCTTCGAGTTCATGACTAGCCCGTTCTGATAAAGCACGAGTCTATTAGTAGGTAAGTGGGATAACAGCAATTTGCTAAGGGAGAGAGATAAGTCTGGGGAAATGGAATGATTTTCTTTCTGTATTAGATTAACTGAGCTATTTGAAAGATGGACACCCTGGAATGAATTAATGAGCAATATATCATTGGTTCAACTGCTAAAACACTATGTCTATAGTGTAGTACAGAAGACAAGTCTCAAATTCCCATAATACAGACCAAATGAAACAAAGAAATGAGATCCAAATGCTGTCCCATGAGTCCAAATTCCGCACTCATAAAAAGAGGATTAATATGCAAATGTGATTACCAGGACCTAAGCAGCCATAAGGAACCTAAGTATTGACTTACTTAGTTCAAACTTCTGACCCTAACGTTTGAGTTTGCACAAGATTCTGCAATGGTGCAAAGAAAAGCTGTATTGTGGCAGGAAGGCACTTGCATGGACAAGATGGCAAGTGTAATATATAAATGAAGGGGAACTTAACTAGAGGGAGATGCAAGCATGAAAACACTTTCATCTACCCAAAAAGGGAAAAAATACTGGCAGCATTTTGCAGATGCTGGCTAGATATCCTCCCTTCCACTAGCTGAGATCTGTGTGAGCTGGCAGTCATTTTATTTTTTAAAATAAAGAAAACAGAGGTTATTATCAAGCTAGCAGAGTCTTTCCTCTGCCTTTCCTTTCCCCTGTTAACCCTTCCTCCTCCCAAAGCTGCTCTTCTGACCTGTGGAAGGAAAGGCTGTGGGGGGAAAGATCCAGCAATTCTCTCTTGCCTCCGTGTGTGAAAAACCAGCTTTAAATTGAGGAGAATGGGAAAGGGCTAAGCAGCCCTTCTTGGTGTGGGTGGGTGTTCTGCTGCTCAGAAACAGCTGGCCGGGGGTTAAACAACACAGGAAAGAACCAGAACTCTGGGTCACCTGCCGTTTGAGTCTTGGATAGATGCATTTCTCATCAGAGACCAGGTTCTATATAGAATGGTCATCTTATCCTGAATGCAAAAGAACACACATCAGAAGTCAATATAATTACTTGGTTCTGTTTCTCTTAATTCTACAAATTCCCATTCCCTCCCTCCCTCTCCTTCCCTTCTTTCCCCCTCTGTCACATACAGAGACACAAAATGAATTGCATATGAGGCATCCAAAACACGTTTTTCCATTATATTTGGGTGGAGTCGGTGTGTTTTGTAAATGAAAACCTACGGGGAACAGAATACAGTTCTTGGCTCACAGGGAGGGCATTGCTCAGCATCAGGCTGGGGGGGGGGAGCAGGGGGCAGAGGAAAGGGAATATGCTGAGCGAAGAAACCCGAGTCCAACGTTTGGGAACCAAGGGGCACCTCTGGAAATCTAAGACACTGACAGCACTAGAAAATATTCATTTTTGCAGAAGAATAGCTGCTCAGATCCTGCCCACTCCTACCCACCCCCACCCCCAGGAAAAAACACAAACAAGCAAAGCACAGACACAAAATGCAGGCAGACCCCCTCCCCCAACAAAGCAACAAGAAGCCCCCCAAACCCCTCATTTTTTTAAAAAGTAAACATTGAGAACAGGGCCTTGGTGTGGAGGCCAAGAGTGCTCTGCTCCCCAGCCCCCAATATCCCTTTCACAAAAAATTAAAAAGCAATTGCCCATATGTTTTATTTCTTTATTTCATAAAAAAAAATTATACTGCTGGGTTGTAAAAAGCCTCAAAGCGTTTTACAAAAGAGAAAACAGTAAAACCAAGAAAAATTTACAACCCTACTTCAAAAAATACAAAACTTAAAATTCTAAAACGGATTTAAACTACCTGGACTTTCTAAGCACCCATGTGGGCTTGTCTAGAGAGGAGTGTTTTTAGCAGGCATAGAAAAGAGTCCCATGAAGGTGCCTGCTTGATCTCCCCAGGCAGGGAATTGCAAAGTGCAAGTGCTGCTACACTAAATGGCCGAGTTCTTACAAATGCAAGCGGGGATCATGTGGCAGCTGCAGCAGTGCCCATTCTGCAGGTCAAAGTGGTTGCAGTGGGCACATGTGGGGCAAAATCTAATGATTTTGCTAAACTGTCACATTTCATAGAAGGATTCTTATTTTGTCATTTGCAGCACATAATCACAGCTAGGAATCGCCACAGACCTGGTTGAAAGAGGCAGCTTCAGTTGACTTGTAAAGCTTAGGTGAAGATGGATACATTCCTAGACGTACCAAGACTCTTACGCTGGATCCCAAATATAGAAATATATAGAAACTAGAAAAGGTTTACCACAACTGATGTAGAGATGGCTTGTTTTTACACATAACACCTTTGGCATGCTTTTTTTACAAAATATTTTTTATTAATTTTCAATTATTAATATTCCAACTGGTGTCAAATCAAATCAAATCTTGCCACATCATAATGCAAACAATAAGGCCAATTATTCATTTGGCCTGCTTTGGAGAAACACCACTGACCTGACGCAGGCTCAATTGTTGGCATCTGTCTGTCTTGGGAGACAATGTAAGAGTTTGCCTTCGGAGTGAAGTCAGTCCGTTGGAGAGTCACAGCATCTGCACAGCAGCGCAGGGCAGACATTTATTCAAAATTAAAACAAGACATATTATCCAAAAACATATCATCCTTGTCCCCCCCCCATTTTTCCTCCATCCCCCCCCCAAACCCACCCGCCCCCAGCCCCTGCCTTCCCTCAGTTCCAGTCTTTGGTTTCTCTGAGACTGCTGTTTTCTGCATGTTACAAAGTTGTATAGATCCTCAAACTATTTAGCTGATTATTATCAATAAAAAGGTTGTGAATGTTTATTCAAAACCTGCCAAGGAGGCCAGTTCACTTTGTTGCATCTTCAGATACTTTGTTTTTTTTTAAAATAATTTTTATTGGGTTTTTACATTTTATAACAACAGACACACACACAAAGACAAAGACAAACAAACACACAAATACAATTACATACCCTAAGTTTCTTTACCCACTTTCATTGACTTCCCCCCACCCCCTCCTCTTACATCCCAATTCCAAAATTAATTCAGCAAGTTCTTACCTAACCTCTTAAAGATATTCACATTGCTTTTAAAAATTAAAATCTTTTGTTTATCTGTATTCAACTATCCAATTCTCTTATAATCATTAACTTCTTTTTTTTTTTTTTAAGGTCGATCTAACTTCCCCTTCACAAATTTTCCCTTTATTATATTAATTATAGGTCACATTGACCAAGTAAAACAAAACATAATATTTTAAAATTCTATTCTCTCCCCCCCCTGCCCCGGTTTCTGTCCCTTCCTAGACAAATGTCCAGAAAACAAACAAAAAATATTTCTAGCCCGGATTCCTCACGTCCGAGGCGTCTGATTCTCTGTCAGTCCCTCTCTGCCAGCTATATTGATAGTCCTCTTTGATGGTCCTAAGACCCCGAAGGAGTTCAGCCAGAGTCAGATCATATTTTCTTTCATTCAGAATGTTGAAGAGTGTTTGCTGCGAAAGACCATCTAGTTTTCCATACTCAAGAGAAAAGTCCCAATCATATTGCTTTGTTCTTTCTAGTTTTAATATTCCAAGTACTCCAGGGGCTTCTCTCTTCTTCTTTCTCATCTTTCGCAGGTCTGTAATCCAGAGGTCTTCTTGCTCATACTCTAACGCTGCAGATTTCTGGTTGATATTTTCCACTTGTAGTGTCTGAACTCCTTCTATTTTCTCTGTCAATTCCAAAGGCATCTCTTCCTGCTCAGCTGCAGAATTTTTATCGTACATCTCCTTTGTGCATTCAGCAGAGTTGTTTGTTTCAGAATTCAAGGTCATGAAAACTTTACTCAGAGCCATACTCTGCTCCTGCAGGATTCCCACGAGAAAAAACATTTTTTCTATCTCCGCCAGTAATTTTCCCTCTGCAGCCATTGTAATGTCACTAATTCCCCCTAGGGGGCTTTCAGTTATTTAGTAGTCCTTTTCCAATAATCTGTTACTTTGTTATTATCAATACTTTGTTTCCAATCGCCTCAGTCCAAATGTATCAACTTTAATTCCAAGAGTTATTAAATAGCAAAATTCTTTACTTTGTCCGCCCGTTTGACAGCTTCTTTGACAGCTGTCAAACTCCTTTCACTTCTTCCTCCGGGACCCAAATAGGACACTCCCGGGTTTTTTGGGGGGGGATACACACAAAGTTCCAAATTCCCTTTCTCTCCAGCACAAAAATCTTGTTCTATCAAATTTGTGAGAAACTTTTAAATCATCAAAACAGTATTCATTCCGCCTTAATTCTCCGTTCCTTGCTTTGAAACGTCTATAAGTAGAGGGGGTGCGGACTTCCCTTTAACACATCCCCCGATCGTGCCGAATTCACAGGATAAAATTTTTAAAGTCCAAATTCCACTACTCACGGGTCCTTTGTTGTCCAATCCAAATTTTGGGAAGAAAGTCAGCGCTCTCCGGCCATGGCTTGCGGCTTCGCTCTACTGAGGTAGCGGTCTACTCTCAGCACCACGCCACTCTCCGTACCCTCTCCGCAGCCTTTAAAAAGGCTCTTCGTGGGTCGGGGAGGGCGCTTAAGGTGCCCACCGAGTCACCAAGTCCGCAGGCTTCCGCGCCTGCGGTTTCTGAGGGTCCCCGTGTCGCCGGCACGGCAAGACCCGTCCTCAGCAGAGCCGATTCCCTCCGGAGCTCGGAGGGAATCCGCCATTAGCCGTTCGCGCTAACCCGGAAGTCGCATCTTCAGATACTTTGTAAAGGGTTCCCATTCATCCTTAAAGTCACAGTTATCCTTGTCCCTTAGCTTATATGTCAGTTTTGCAAGTTCTGCATAGTCCGTCAATTTTTCTTGACATGATTCTTTAGCTGGGGTTTCTTCAGTCTTCCATCCTTGTGCTACCAGAGGGCAGACATGTTTTGCTGCAGCTGAGGCAGATGAAGGTTTTGCTGCTACATGGATATTCTTATCCTCATGCACAAAATACCTATGTAGCCTTTTTCTCTAAACATCAAGATGCCTGAAATTAACAATCTACTTTTTCAAAAATGGAAGTGTTTGGTGGGAATTGAACTAAATGCAGCTAAATTTTGGAGTTTTTAGATTTAAGCGCCTACATACACTGTGTTTTGTTCACTGCTACCAATGTCAAGTAAATGCATACTGATAAGCCTTGGTCTGCTTAAGCCTTTCTGAAGACTTACACAACATTAATCTGCTGTTTGTTCACCAATCAACCCGATTTTCATTTGTAATAGATATGTATAATGCTAGCTGTAGATCTGATGGCAATTGAGGGGTCAAATTTGTAGATTAATCTTGGGCATATGCAAAGTTAAACTAAAATTTTGCTTCCTATGGACTTGTGGTCTCCAACTGATAGAATGTAAGAGGCACATGAAAAAATTGCTTAGGGAAGTTTCACAGCCGTCCATCATTATATGCCATACATGGGGTGTGAAATAAAGAAGAACAATGAAAACCAAAAATATAAAAGGAGAAAGGAAATTGTAAACAAGTCTTTGTTTTCTGGTACGGATGCACTTGGACATTCACAACCAGGTCCTTAGAAATTGTCAGACCTAACCGGAAGAGTCCGCAACCAGAAGGAGGAGGAGTATCAGGAAGAGTGGAATAAATTTAATGATTATCTAGTTAAGTTAAATTAACTGAAAATAGCTTGCACATACTTAATTGGCTTAGGGTTTTATTTATGTTAAGTGTTGGATTAATATGTATAATTCCATAAGGTGAAGATTTAAGGATGTTAATGTTTAAGTTAAATTTCATAAGAATTGGGATTTGGAAAACCGTTAAAAGGACATGCAATGAAATTCAGCCAAGGGGAAGCGAGGAAGTCACTTAACAAAGTTAATAAGTGTTATTTTCAATAAGGCTATGATTTATAATAATAATAATAATAAATTTTATTTATATCCTGCCCTCCCCAGCCGAAGCCGGGCTCAGAGCGGCTAACAACAATAAAACAGTACAAAAGTACAGCACAAACAACACTCTAAAATCATTCATTATAAAATTAATTAAATTCAAGCCACTGGCCACCATTGGGCCAGAGCTCCACGAAGATTGCCGAGGGAGGGAGTCAGGCTGTGCCCTGGCCAAAGGCCTGGTGGAACAGCTCTGTCTTGCAGGCCCTGCGGAAAGATGTCAAGTCCCGCAGGGCCCTAGTCTCTTGTGACAGAGCGTTCCACCAGATTGTTTGTCTTGTTTCTTTGTTTGTTTATAATATTGTGAAAACCAATTAAAAAAAATTGGGGAAATAGAAATTGTCAGATAATTTTGCAGGGCAGAAGGAAGTAACTTTCCTCAGCAGCAGAATTTGTAATCATATAAAAAATTAAGCAACTGAGAAAAACTTCTGAGCATTGGCCACCTAGAGGAAGAAACCCTATTCTGGTCCTCAGTAAAAATCCTCAGCAGAGTAGGCTCTGTTTAAATGCTGGAAGAAAATAGAAAGGATTTTTGAAGCTGTGTTATGGAGCAGTAAACTGCCTGTTTAAAATTCACTTGCAATCTTGGCATTCGGGATCTGTGTTTACTAGGGAGATCTGCCCAAGGCCTCCTAACTCACCCAGTCCTAGGGAATAAATGGGAGTGCATAACCTCATTTTCTCATTTAAGGCAGCGAGAATACCAAGCTTATTTTAGCAGTGAGTGAAAGGAAAAGACAACTCACTGAAAACTTGCCATTTCAAATCTCAGCATGTGTAGGACTTCTCTCATCAGTAACTGAGGCAGTTTTAGGGCAGCACGACCAGTTTCCCCGCACTGGGCGCCAAGCGGAAAGGGCGCCCACATGCCACCCTGAAAACACTTGCCCAGGCCAGCACAGAGCAAGGGCTGGAAGGGGGCACCAAATTTTGGCCTGGCTGAGGAGCCATAGTAGCAAAGTCTGCCTCTGTCAGGAAATAAATGCATGTGCCGCTTGTTTTATCACACACACTCTTTGCTTCACTTGCCCGAGGTGGCTGCCTCACCCTGGCTGTTCCCATGTTGTTTAGGACTTTAAATGCTAGAAGCAAAACCTTGAGCTAGGAACTAGAAGCTTGGAACCAGGAGCATAGCTGTCAACTTACAGATTTGAAAATAAGGGACCAGCAGCCTCGATAATAAGGGATCAGCAGCCCAAATAAGGGATTTTGGCTTAGCTTATACAGAAATCTGCCACTGATGGAGCCGTACTTCTTTTCCTGTGACTGACTGTGTTTTGTAGGGGGTTGGACTAGATGATCCTAAGGGTCTACAACTCCGACCAAAGAAGAGTGGCAGACAAAACTGATGAACGACGTCGAGATGGCAAAGCTTACAGGCAGAATTAGAAACCAGGAAGAGGGCCTCTTTAATAAAGAATGGAGAAAGTTTATAATTTATTTGAAAAGCTTTTGTAAAGAGTTACATACATTGGTAGGATTGACAGAAAACTTGTAGTAAAAATTTGAATTATGGATGGACAAATGATTTATAAAAATAGAGTTATGAAAGGGATGCAGAGGGGGGAATCACTACATTAAGATGCTGCACTGGTTGGAGGGGATGCTAAGTAGCGCGTCGGGGCTGCCGTCGTCCTGGCGCGAGGAGTTTGATCGACCCCCGCCTGAGAGAGAGGGAGGGAGGGGGACTCCCCAGTACATTTCTGAGCACAATTCAAAGTGTTGGTGCTGACCTTTAAAGCCCTAAACGGCCTCGGTCCAGTATACCTGAAGGAGCGTCTCCACCCCCATCATTCTGCCCGGACGCTGAGGTCCAGCGCCAATGGCCTTCTGGTGGTTCCCTTATTGAGAGAAGCAAAGCTACGGGGAACCAGGCAGAGGGCCTTCTCGGTAGTGGCGCCCGCCCTGTGGAACGCCCTTCCAGCAGATGTCAAAGCGATAAACAACTACCTGACATTCAGAAGACATCTTAAGGCAGCCCTGTTCAGGGAAGTTTTTAACGTGTGATATCTTACTGTATTTTTGGTTTTTATGGAAGCCACCCAGAGTGGCTGGGGAGGCCCAGCCAGATGGGCGGGGTATAAATAAATTATTATTATTATTATTATTATTATTATTATTATTATTGCCCACGCCACCCACGAGCCCAGCATGAGGCAGTTGCGGCGCTGCGGTGGCCGCTGAAGCGCCGTCCTTCAGCATCCCTCCCTATCCCCTCCTCTTCCTCCTCCCTCAGGCTTACTCCTCAGCCGCCGCTGCCGCCTCCGGCTTCCCCTGGCAGTGTGGCAGAAGTCTCGCAAGAGAGGGGCTGCCTGCCCACCCACGATGCGCCCCTGAGGGGAAAAAGGGAGAGACAGAGACACGGCAGCTCGTGCGCGTGCTCTCTCTCGTGGAGGAGGACCCCGAGCCGCAGCTTCCCTCCTGAGCCGAGCGAGCATGAAACCCGGGAAATTTAAGGGACATCATCAATAAGGGACAGCAGCGGGACACGGCGCTGGGATAAGGGAGTTTCCCGCCAAATAAGGGACAGTTGACAGCTATGACCAGGAGTTCTGGGACAAAACAGCAGTTGGGACCATAAGAATGACAAAGGATATAGGAATCCACAGAACTCATGCAGAACCTGTTGCTTAAGCAAGGCTCCCCACGGCCCGTCTTCATGGGTTGTGTCAGTTCAGGGCCTCCACCAAGAAGGCTGCCACCTCTTCAGATCCAGCAGCAAAACCATAATTCTGAACCAGGAAGGCAGTAGGGCAGTGAAACTGCGGTACAGTTGTTTTTGGAAGGGGGTGGGATATTACATACAAATTTATCAGCGTCTGTAATTCTTACATTTTCATGTGATACGCATTTAGTTACAAACAAAAATGGGGATTCACATCGGAATTTGTAGAGAGCGAACAAGATCTTCTAAAATGGCGTGGTATTCTTTGGCAGCACATTAGCCTGCAGGCAGTTTCCTAATCACAGTAACCATTTGCATAATGTAGCTGCACTTAATCCAGTATTGAGTAATTGTAGCCATAGATCACCGGGATTCATTCCGACGGCACAGCTTGAGAACAGATAAAGAAATCATTTTAGGCTTGCAAATTGAAACTTCCCGTATTGATATTGAGTGTAATGGTGGTGAAAAATATGTTTATGAACATCCAAATGTACTGCAGATGGATTCAGTGGGAGCCTGATTGCTCCACGGTAATATTACAATAAATGCAGGATGGAAAACACTCATTTTGCAGTGCAGAGTATTTTTATTGTTGCTGCCTTGTGATGATTTTATGGAATAAGGCCCTTCACCCAGTCCTGGAGCTGTTTCTGCAATGAATACCAAAGAATCCCCCCCCCCCTCTGATTTATTGGTGCGCTTATTGCGTTCTTGATGTAGTCCTGAAGTTAAGGAGATATTTTGGTTTTAATTTCTCTGGAAGAAAGGATCGTATTAACCATAAATTTTACACAAACTCAGCACTTGAAACAGAAAAGGTACAAAATGCTTTCAGTGCAAAATAACTAGTTGTAAAATGACAAGAAAAGCCCAAAATGAATATTTATTTTAACATTATAGTTTGCTTTTCCTCTCAGCAGCTAAATATTCCAGACAGCCTGGCCTCCTTTGGGCTACATTTGTATATGGTGACTCATCTTCAAGCCCTTAAGGTAAATGTACACTCAGGGCGAGAACAATGGGAAACACCAGCAAACAAACCCCAGTTCCAGGTTTTTCAACAGAAATTACTACATTTGGTGGAGTAGAACCTTACTCCCTGCCCCCACCCAGCAAAAAAAAAAAAATTTGTGCAAATATTCACTTTTATCCCATCGAGATAAATGCTATTTTCTCTTCTCTGGTGGTTGTTGGTTTAGTGCTCTTCTTTGCACATTCCTGACTGCTCCTTCTATCTCCACTTCCCAGGAATAATTGTGTGGCTAATCGCACACTCAAACAAAGTGCACTTAGTGAAGGGGGTTACATCATAATGCCACATAGGCCAATCAGATTTGGATGTGTGATGATTTTACTGAGGACAAGTGAAAGTGAGGGTAAGTAAATGAATTCAGTGACTATTTTCATTAGAAGTGTCAAAAAAGGGAAGAAAAGGGGGCATTTTTCTTCAGTGCCAAAAAATTACACAAAAATGCTGTGAGAGCAAATTGAGCTATTTAAATTAATTGCATCTCTAAAACACTAAGTATTATAGAGGAATATTGAAGATCTGTGTTACAATGATCTTGAAGCAGGGTTAAATTATTTGTTATTGTGAAAATACATAATTAATTATTGGTTGGTGCAATTGTAAGGTATTAATAGGTTTAGGAGACTAGGAAGTCCATAGCAAATGAGGATTCTGATGTGTAAATATATGTATTTTTATATGTGTTGTCATACAAATTTCTATATTTATTATTTTTAAAATAACTTGAAATGTCTGTGTTGTTCAGTGCTATACAATGTTTACTTGTGAGCACCTGTTGCTCGAAATCATATCACATGCTTTCTGCAGGGTCCTTGCAGATACCAAATTTACTGCTATGCTGCCACTTGTGGCTCCTCACTCAGAGGACTCTGCAAAGCGGCTGGAATTTGCCAGCAATTGTAGGCGGAAGAACAGAAAGTCACAATGAATATTGCACACTTCCAGGAAGAGTAATGGGTTTCCTCCCTCTTTTTTATGGCTTGAAATCTTCAAAGATATTTGAGATTTCAATTACATGGTTTGGATTTCCTGGAAGTATTTTTTAATTTTTTATCAGTACCACTCTAGAATTTATACCACTTGTTCTACTGCTAGCTTTTACATTTTCAAAGAAAATGTTTCTTTGTACTGGTAGCCTTTGGTGCAGCTTGAAATCTTTTTGTATCATGCATAGTCTCACCTAATTGCGGCTGCATAATACCACTTCTTATCCATATCAAGACTATTACAAACTGGGCTTTTCATCATTCTCAGCAATGCCTATTTCTCTGTTGCCACCCTCTTTTTTAATATTTTTGTTTTTTGTTTTTAGTTTAACATCGGCTGGGTGAGGACTGCAGGGCCTGCTCCCTCCCAGGGCCTCTTCCAACTGGCCCAGGGGGCGTGGCCCAGGCCCTCTCTCCTGGCTATAAAGGGACTCCTGCTGCAGTGAGGCCTCGGACCATCGGCTGGGTGAGGACTGCAGGGCCTGCTCCCTCCCAGGGCCTTTTCCAACTGGCCCAGGGGGCGTGGCCCAGGCCCTCTCTCCTGGCTATAAAGGGACTCCTGCTGCAGTGAGGCCTCGGACCATCGGCTGGGTGAGGACTGCAGGGCCTGCTCCCTTCCAGGGCCTTTTCCAACTGGCCCAGGGGGCGTGGCCCAGGCCCTCTCTCCTGGCTATAAAGGGACTCCTGCTGCAGTGAGGCCTCGGACCATCGGCTGGGTGAGGACTGCAGGGCCTGCTCCCTCCCAGGGCCTTTTCCAACTGGCCCAGGGGGCGTGGCCCAGGCCCTCTCTCCTGGCTATAAAGGGACTCCTGCTGCAGTGAGGCCTCGGACCATCGGCTGGGTGAGGACTGCAGGGCCTGCTCCCTTCCAGGGCCTTTTCCAACTGGCCCAGGGGGCGTGGCCCAGGCCCTCTCTCCTGGCTATAAAGGGACTCCTGCTGCAGTGAGGCCTCGGACCATCGGCTGGGTGAGGACTGCAGGGCCTGCTCCCTCCCAGGGCCTTTTCCAACTGGCCCAGGGGGCGTGGCCCAGGCCCTCTCTCCTGGCTATAAAGGGACTCCTGCTGCAGTGAGGCCTCGGACCATCGGCTGGGTGAGAACTGCAGGGCCTGCTCCCTCCCAGGGCCTTTTCCAACTGGCCCAGGGGGCGTGGCCCAGGCCCTCTCTCCTGGCTATAAAGGGACTCCTGCTGCGGGGAAGCCTTGGACCATCGGCTGGGTGAGAACTGCAGGGCCTGCTCCCTTCCAGGGCCTTTTCCAACTGGCCCAGGGGGCGTGGCCCAGGAACAAACTTTTGGAACAAACTCTTGGGAAGGGTGGGAAGTGTTCTGCCATTGCTTCCCGTTCCAGGGGCTTAATGTGCTTTAAAATGTCCTCAAGCAGTCGGTGGCAATTTAAATTTTTATTTCTTTTTTTCTATTGCTGGGGGTGGGTGGGATGGATATTTGGTTGGGGATTAATTTTATTATAATTGTTCTGTTCTTTTTGTTGTTGTTGTTGTTTTATTGGTTCTGTATAGTTTATGTTTTGTTTTGAAGGGGCTAGATCAGGGCTGCCTGGGAGTGGGGCCCCAGTCATCACGATGGCTGGGACAAGTTCCACAGGGAGGGAAGCACTGGGACATCCGATCTCGGTGATCATGGGCAGGAGGCGGAGTTACGCTAAGACCAGACCATGTCATTACCGAGGAGGCAGGTTTAGTCGTTGTTTGAAGACTATCCCTGCCTCCGGGTCTGGCCTTGACCGGATGGATACTGGAATCAACAGGGGAAACCTACATGACCTGAAGGTGTTGCTGTGTAATGCCAGGTCAATGAGGAATAAAACCACTGCCATCCACGACCTGATTGTGGATGGAGGACTTGACCTGGCATGTGTGACAGAGACCTGGTTGGAGGAAGCAGATGGGCCTGTCCTTGCCGCTGCTTGCCCACCAGGTTTCTCTTACGCACAGCAACCCAGGTCATGTGGGCGGGGAGGGGGGGTTGCAGTGATTTTTAGGAAGTCACTAGCTTGCACCAGGCGTCCTACTGGGAAGATCCAGTTTTCTGAGTGCATGTTCTGGAAGTTGGGCAATAGGGGCAGTACAGGATTCCTTTTGGTGTACCGACCTCCCCGCTGCACCAAGGATTCCCTGTCTGAGCTGCTTCAGGTCGTGGCGGATTTTCTCCTGGAGACACCTAGTTTGGTTGTCCTAGGGGATTTTAACATCCATGCCGACACGACCTTACAAGGGGCTGCTCGGGACTTCGTGGAAAGCATGGCCTCCATGGGGCTGCCCCTGAATAAGTTTGGCCCAACTCATAGTCATGGACATGCCTTAGACCTGGTGTTCACCTCTAGTGACGTGGGTGATCTGACACTAAGTAAAAGTGAAACAAAAGAAGTGCCATGGTCAGATCACTTCCTGGTGCAACTGGACTTCTCCGCGACCCTTCCCCTCTGCAGGGAGGTGGGACCAATTCGGATGGTCCGCCCCCGCCACTTAATGGATCCAAATGGTTTCCAGAGAGTGGTAGGGGATGCCTTATCCCATGTTGATGGCCTTTCAGCTGATTCCCTGGTGGCCCGCTGGAATGCGGAGTTAACCAGGGCTATCGACTGTCTGGCTCCGAAGCGCCCTCTCCGATTGCATGGAGCCCGGACAGCTCCGTGGTTTTCTTCGGAGCTGAGGGCGATGAAACAATCGCTGAGACGGCTAGAGCGTCGGTGGCAAAAAACTCACTCCGAATCTGACCGGACACAGGTTAGAGCTCAACGTCGAGCCTACCAAGTGGCGATAGCGACGGCGAAGAAGACTTTCTTCACCGCCTCTATTGCATCTGCAGAAAATAGTAGCAGGAGACTTTTTCAGGTGGTTCGTAATTTAACGGAACCACCTTTACCACCGGGGCTTTGTAAAGACCCCAAGATCTCCTGCAACGATTTTGCAAAGTTTTTTGCAGATAAAATCACTCATATTCGGAAGGAGCTAGACACCACCGTGGGAGCAGGGCTGGGGCGGGAGAGTGCTAGAGCTCTGTCTGGTCAAGTTGCATGGAATCGATTTCAATCCATTACCCCCGAGGATGTGGACAGGCTGCTTGGACGCGTGAAACCAACCACCTGTCTCCTGGATCCTTGCCCATCCTGGCTAATAAAAGCAAGCCGGGAAGGGCTGGGCGATGGGCTCTGCGGGGTGGTGAATGCTTCCCTCTGTGAGGGAGCATTCCCAGATCCGCTGAAAGAGGCGGTCATCAAACCGCTTCTTAAAAAACCATCTTTAGACCCGGCCAGCATGGCCAACTATCGCCCAGTCTCAAATCTTCCATTCTTGGGCAAGGTGATTGAGCGCGTGGTTGCTGAACAACTCCAGGCACGCCTGGAGGATGCGGACCATTTGGATCCCTTCCAATCGGGATTCAGGCCTCATCATGGGACTGAAACTGCCTTGGTCGCGCTGGTTGATGATCTCCGGCGAGCTAGGGACAAAGGTGAGAGCTGTTTCCTAGTTCTGCTGGATCTCTCAGCGGCCTTTGATACAATCGACCATAACATCCTTCTGGACCGTCTAGAGGGGCTGGGAGCTGGGGGCACTGTTATACAGTGGTTTCGCTCCTTCCTCCTGGGCCGTGTTCAGAAAGTGGTGGTGGGGGATGAGTGTTCAGACCCCTGGGCCCTCACTTGTGGGGTGCCTCAGGGTTCCGTCCTCTCCCCCATGCTTTTTAACATCTATATGAAGCCGCTGGGAGAGATCATCAGGGGGTTTGGACTGGGTGTCCATCAATATGCAGATGATACCCAGCTCTACCTCTCTTTCAAATCAGAACCAGTGAAGGCGGTGAAGGTCCTGTGTGAGTGCCTGGAGGCGGTTGGAGGATGGATGGCGGCTAATGGATTGAGGTTGAATCCTGACAAGACAGAAGTACTGTTTTTGGGGGACAGGGGGCGGGCTGGTGTGGAGGACTCCCTGGTCCTGAATGGGGTAACTGTGCCCCTGAAGGACCAGGTGCGCAGCCTGGGAGTCATTTTGGACTCACAGCTGTCCATGGAGGCGCAGGTCAATTCTGTATCCAGGGCAGCTGTCTACCAACTCCACCTGGTACGCAGGCTGAGACCCTACCTGCCCGCTGACTGTCTCGCCAGAGTGGTGCATGCTCTAGTTATCTCCCGCTTGGACTACTGCAATGCGCTCTACGTGGGGCTACCTTTGAAGGCGACTCGGAAACTACAACTAATCCAGAATGCGGCAGCTAGACTGGTGACTGGGGGCAGCCGCCGAGACCACATAACACCGGTCTTGAAAGACCTACATTGGCTCCCAGTACGTTTCCGAGCACAATTCAAAGTGCTGGTGTTGACCTTTAAAGCCCTAAACGGCCTCGGCCCAGTATACCTGAAGGAGCGTCTCCACCCCCATCGTTCTGCCCGGACGCTGAGGTCCAGCGCCGAGGGCCTTCTGGCGGTTCCCTCATTACGAGAAGCAAAGCTACAGGGAACCAGGCAGAGGGCCTTCTCGGTAGTGGCACCCGCCTTGTGGAACGCCCTCCCATCAGATGTCAAAGCGATAAATAACTACCTGACATTCAGAAGACATCTTAAGGCAGCCCTGTTCAGGGAAGTTTTTAATCTGTGATATTTTAGTGTATTTCTGGTTTTTATGGAAGCCGCCCAGAGTGGCTGGGGAAACCCAGCCAGATGGGCGGGGTACAAATAATAAATTATTATTATTATTATTATTATTAACAGAGATTCTCATGAAGAACTCAAAAGCTTGCTTACTTCTTTATAACTTTTTAGCTGCTCCTAATAAAAGCATTATAACACAGTTGCTTTTGGATTCCCAACCCCCATAATAGACCATTACAGGGGTCTACAGTTATTGCTTGATTTGAGAAATCTTTTCCCCTGAAACTAATACACAGCAGTAGTTATCTGTACCAAAGGTTTTAGTCAAACCTTTCTTGCAATTTATTTCTCCTATGGAACATTGCTAGGATTTTTTATAGAATCAGTTAAGATCACATTCATGGTTCTGCCCTTAAAAGAGCCAACGTATGTTTATCTGATATTTCTCCAATCCATAGGAGGAAAAGGACAGCCATGAAGTAAGGAAACCCTTAGCAAAAAAATGCCCAACTCTGTTTACAAAGGAAGATATTCCTGGGATATAGGACATCTTCTTCAGTAGTTAAGTAAGCTACTCACAACTGGCTAGCAAAACAGAATAAGAAAATAATAATAGCCAGCACTTTTGCAATTTTTTTGCCTTGCTTGCTTCTTATGAAATGTTTCAGCTTCACAACTGCACTATATTTGAATTAATGAAGTACTGACATGATATACAGTGGTACCTTGGGTTAAGAACTTAATTCGTTCTGGAGGTCCGTTTTTAACCTGAAACTGTTCTTAACCTGAGGTACCACTTTAGCTAATGGGGCCTCCTGCTGCTGCCATGCCGCCGGAGCACGATTTCTGTTCTCACCCTGAAGCAAAGTTCTCAAACCGAGGTACTATTTCTGGGTTAGTGGAGTCTGTAACCTGAAGTGTCTGTAAGTGTCTGTAACCCGAGGTACCACTGTATTTTGCTCCTGCAGAGAAGGACGTTTTCCCATACATGTGCTGGCACTCTTACCTGCTTACAGAAAGGCTGGCTTTATTTTTCAAAGATAAGCATTTCTTAATTGATTCAGTGCCATGGTTTAAAGGCGTTGTGATGGGATGATGAGCTGCTTGTGCGTAAAAGCTTAGTCCCTCAGAGCTTGGGCATGGTTCTCAAAACTCTGTCTTAAGCGGAGCCCCTTAAACATGACTCCCTTAATCGCTGGCAGAATCCGACAGTGGGCATTTGCGGAATCTGCTCCAACATAAAAGTTCCTTAACGGAAACGCGTCTTCGGGATTCTCGGCACAACAGTTTGCGGCAAGGAGTGGGTGTACCTATGGGGGGTCCTGAGACTTCTCCACTGTTTTCACTAGAAGTCTCTTGGAGCCCTCCCTCCGACTCACTTTCTCTCTGAGCTCCTTCTCTCCCCCTGCTGGTACCTTCTTCTGCTGCCGAGTCTCTCTTAGCGTCCGAGAGCCCTTCCACCCCCTGCCTTTCCGATGGCAGTTCCCTGACATCCACCTCCCCTCCAGGGCCCCCTTCACCCCCTCCCGCCCCCTCATCTATGGGCGGTGAGGACGGAAACCCCTGGAAAGAACCTCCCTCATCGTCAGAGGACTCGAACACTTCTCTCCACTGACTCCCGTCTCTTCTTCCCGAGTACTCCTCCTCATCGGAGTCTATTCCCTCTTCCAGCCCTGATTCTGGGAACCCTTCAAACTCCTCTTCCTCATCGGTGGTGCCGAAGTGTTCCCTCCCGAACCGTGTCACCGGCTGAGGTTTCCTTGGGAACCGTTGATGAAACATTTCTATTAAAACCTCGTCATTGACCTCTTCTGCCGGTACCCATGTGTTCTCTGACTCCAGTTCTCCTTCCCATTCTACCAAATACTCCACCTGATTCCCCTTCCACCTGGAATCGACGATTTCTGCCACATGATTGTTGCGTTCCCTTTCTTCTATGACTGGTGTTTGAGTAACCTCCCTCTCACGTCCCCCCCACTCCCGCCCCTCTCGGTACGGCGACAGTAAGGACCTGTGAAATACTGGGTGCAGTTTCATGTGGTTGGGCAACCTGAGTTTGAATGCCACTGGGTTGACCTGTTGTATCACCTCAAATGGTCCCAGCCGTTTAGGTTTCAATTTCTTACACCCGCCCTTGAACGGCAGCCCTTGGGTGGATAACCATACCCAGTCCCCCACCCTTATGGTTTCACCTTCCCGTCTGTTTCTGTCTGCTTGCTTCTTGTATTCTTCTTTGGCCCTCTCTAAATTAAGTTGGAGCTGCCGGTGGATCGCTTCCATCTCTTCTACAAAGTGTTCCGCTGCCGGGACACTCCATCTTTCCCCTCGTTCTCCTGGAAATGCCCTGGGATGACACCCATAATTTGCCAGGAAGGGACTCATCCCTGTGGACACATGCTCCGCGTTGTTGTAGGCAAATTCTGCCAGAGCCAACTTATCTACCCAATCATTTTCTCTGTCATTAACATAACACCTCAGGTATTGTTGTAGAATACCGTTTGCCCTTTCCGCCTGCCCATTTGTTTCTGGGTGTCGGGCAGTCGAAAAATTGACCTCTACGTGCAGTAAGCTCATGAGCTTCCTCCAGAACCTGGAAGTAAATTGTTTCCCTCGGTCTGAAACCACCCTCAAGGGGGCGCCATGCAACCTAAAAATATGTTTTACAAACAACTTGGCGGTTTCTTCCGCTGTGACCGCATGCGAGCAGGCTATAAAGTGGCACATCTTGGTTAATAGGTCTACCACCACCATGACAGCAGTTTTCCCCTTGGATTTTGGCAGATCCGTCATAAAATCTATGGATACTGCCTCCCATGGCCTTTCTGGTGTGGGTAAGGGTTCCAGTAGCCCCGCCGGTGCCAGCCTCTCCCCTTTTGCCCGCTGGCAGCGGTCGCACCCCCTTACATATTCCCGTACGTCTTCCCTCACCTTGGGCCACCAAAACTCCCTGGTAACCAACCACATGGTTTTGTGTTGCCCGAAGTGCCCCGCTGTGGGGCTGTCGTGCAATTGTTTGAGTACCCGGCCCCTCAGTTCTCCTTCGGGTATGTACAGTGCCCCCTTGTAATACAACGCTCCGTTCCTTTCCTCAAAACCCCCTGTGTTCTCTCCCCCTTCCCGGAGTCCTCTGAGCTTATCTGGGCGTATTCATCGTTCTCGGTTCCCTCTACCAGTTCTCTCGGCCCCACCAATGCCGCCCCACACACCCAGTGGTCCTCGGGGATGATATGTCTCTCCTCTGGCGCTCCCTCCCCCTCTAAATACTCTGGTTTTCAAGAGAGAGCGTCCGCTCTGACATTCTCCGGCCCTGGCACGTAGCAAATTTCAAAATGGAATTTGGAAAACTCCTGGGCCCATCTCACTTGTCTCTGGTTCAGTACTCGGGCAGTTCTCCAGTATTCTAGATTTTTGTGGTCGGTGCACACTTGGACCTTGTGCTGCGCTCCAATCAGCAAGTGTCGCCATCTCCAGAACGCCTCATGAATGGCGAGTAGTTCTCGGTTGTACACGGTGTAGTTCCTCTCGGACTTGTTCAGTTTCTGCGAGAAGAAGGCACACGGCCTCCATTCCGGCGTATCCTTTCCCAGCTGAAGAAGCACCGCCCCCACCGCGCAGTCTGATGCATCTGTTTCTACTCTCATCGGTTGTTGCAGATCCACGTGCAAAAGTTGTTCTTCCGACGCGAACGCCTTCTTTAACCTTTCGAACGCTCGCTGCGCCTCTTCCGTCCAGACAAATTTCTTCTTGCTGCTGAGACAATCAGTGATGGGCGCCGTTAAGTGGGCGAAGTTCTTGATGAACTTCCGGTAGAAGTTCCCGAACCCCAGGAACCTTTGCACGTCCTTCTTTGTCCTCGGTGTCTTCCATTCCAGTACCGCTTGAACTTTGCTGGGATCCATGGCCAATCCCTTGTCTGACAAACGGTACCCCAGGAATTCCACCTCTCTGGTATGAAACTGACACTTCTCCAGTTTCACCCACAGCTGGTTTGCTTGCAGTCTGCTCAGTACCTCTCTTACGTCCCGCACATGCTGCTCCTCATTCTCTGAGTACACCAATACGTCATCTAAAAATGCCACACAGTTTTTGTAAAGTAAAGGTCCCAGGACGTGATTCATGAATGATTGAAAACAGGCTGAGCCCCCCTGTAGACCGAAGGGCATAACGAGGTACTCAAAGGCCCCCAAGGGGGTGAACATGGTAGTTTTCCATTCATCTCCCTTTCTCATTCGTATCAGGTTATACGCCCCCCTCAGGTCCAGTTTGGTAAAAATTTTCCCCTTCCTCACTCGGGTCAAAATGTCATCGATTCTGGGCATGGGGAAGGTCACGGGTTCTGACACTGCATTTACGGCCCGGTAATCCACTACCAACCTGGGTTTATCCGTGTCTTTTTTGTCCACAAAGAACACTGGACTACCCCTCACCGCTCGTGACTCCCTGATGAAACCTCGTTTGAGGTTCTTGTCAATGAACTCCCTTAACTCCTGCATCTCCTTGTCGGACATGGCGTACAGCTTGCCCACTGGCAGCTGGGCTCCTGGGAGTAGGTTAATTTGACAGTCAAAGGGTCTATGCGGAGGCAGTTTATCTGCTTCTCTTTCGCTGAAGACGTTACCCAGGTCGGCGTATTGTCGTGGTATCTTCCCTTTATCTGCTACTTCCATCCCTGCTAGGGTGGCCTGGGCTCCTCCCTGAGCCTCTCCCCCCTTGCAGTGTGCTAGGCAATGTGCTGACCCAAAGGAAACTACCCACTGGTGCCATCCCACTAGTGGATCATGCAGCGCTAGCCAGCTCATTCCCAATATGATGGGCGCTCCTCCCAGGGTGGCCACATTAAACGCTATCACCTCCGTGTGTCTTGCCACCTTCATTATCATGGGGACAGTTTGTTGGTTAACTTCTCCACCCAACAGTTCCCTCCCATCAATCGTTGTCACCTGCAAAGGGTTACTTAAAGGGATAGTCTGTATCTGGTGTTCAGCTGCAAACTCCTTGCTCATAAAATTGCAGGAGCTGCCTGAGTCCAATAGCGCCTTTATCTTTAGCGGATGTCCGTTTGGTAGCTCTAGCACCACCTCTACGACAAGCGCTGGTCTTGGGGGTTCAGGCTTGGGCACATTCACTGATCTTTGGCCTGGCTGCTGTGCCCCGATGCTGGCAACCAGGCGTTGGCTTTTACCTGCTCCTTAACCCTCTCTTCTTCACCCCCAACAGCTCCCGCCATTCCTTGCCATCCCTTCCTTTGAGGGCAGACTCTGGCAAAGTGACCTGGCTGTTGGCAGAGGAAACATTTCTTGGCGCTCTTTCCCTCCTTCTTCCGCCCTTCATTGGTGTTTGAAACTCCGCGCACGCGCGCTGTTCCAATCTCCATCGGTTCTACTGGAGGGGAATGCTGCTCTGGCATCTCTGGAATGCGGAACTCACTCCAACGTTCCCCTTTCCCTTCCCGCTTCTCCAAGGCTCTCGCCTCCTGGCGCACTCCTATGGCAAGCGCGGATTTAGTCAGCTGGTCCATAGACTCCGCCCTGGGCGCGCGGGAAAGTTCATCCTTCACCGAGGATAAACCTTCTTCGAACAGCATTTGTATCGGGTCCGCAGACAGGTCCCACCCCAATTTATGGATCAGCATGGTAAACTCTGTCCAGTACTCTTGGACGGATCGGTTCCCCTGTTTACACGCCATCAACTGTCTGCGCACCACCCCTTGCTCAATCTCGCTGGAAAACATCAGGTCCATGGCGCGAAAGAACTTTCTCGAGTCTTTTAGAGTGTCATTATTCGCTGCCATCAGGGGCCTCACCCAGTCTTTCGCCCCCCCTTCGAGATGCCCAATGACAAACGCCACTCTCGATTCCTCATCGGGAAAGTCATCAAACTGCAGATTGAGGGCGTATTGCATCTCTGTCCTAAAGGCTTGATAATTTCTGGGATCACCCCCAAACTTTTGCACCAACCCTGGCACCTTCCTTGCGAGTGGGGTGGTTTTTCCCTTGTCTGCATCCTGAGCCCGCCTCTCTTCAAGCCTCGCTGTTTGCAGCACTAGCTGGAGCTCCAACACCCTGTACCTTTCTTCCAGGCTTGGACCCACTCCAGCTCCTCCTGTGTCTCCGGCTCCGGTTGGGTTGCTCATGATGCCTCTCTTTGCACAAGCGGCTTTCAGGGACTGTCGGATTGCTGTGATGGGATGATGAGCTGCTTGTGCGTAAAAGCTTAGTCCCTCAGAGCTTGGGCATGGTTCTCAAAACTCTGTCTTAAGCGGAGCCCCTTAAACATGACTCCCTTAATCGCTGGCAGAATCCGACAGTGGGCGTTTGTGGAATCTGCTCCAACATAAAAGTTCCTTAACGGAAACGCGTCTTCGGGATTCTCGGCGCGACAGTTTCCGGCGAGGAGTGGGTGTACCTATGGGGGGTCCTGAGACTTCTCCACTGTTTTCACTAGAAGTCTCTCGGAGCCCTCCCTCCGACTCACTTTCTCTCTGAGCTCCTTCTCTCCCCCTGCTGGTACCTTCCTCTGCTGCCAAGTCTCTCTTAGCGTCCGAGAGCCCTTCCACCCCCTGCCTTTCCGATGGCAGTTCCCTGACAGGCGTTGATAAAGGTGCTTTGTGTCTCTCAATAATGAGAGAGAGAGAGAGAGAGAGAGAGAGAGAGATATATTTCACAGAGAAGGCTTTTCTTGACAGACAAGATAATAGAGAGCAGTGCAGGAAATGTATGAGACAGTCATCCCAGGTAAGAAAGTCAAAATAGATATTAGAGTAGCCTATGGGTGACTGATTAGGTGTGCCTGCTTTCAGCATGTTACAAGGAAGGACAGCTGCTTGCCATGGTTGTTTGTACGACCATTGATCTCTGAGCCGGGGACTCAGTCTGATCCCTGATCCACCCTCCCACCACCCTTCTGGCTCTCTGGCAATGGTGGGAGGGTGGCTCAGGAATGGCGAAAGTGGTATGAGCAGGAGATGTCAGTAACATAGTCTGAAGCTGACGCAGTTACTTGCGCCTCCCATTTCCTCCCCCTTTCTCTGTTGTCTCCTGTGTCAAATTTTAGGTTACAGGTCTCTTGCACTTTTTTAAAGCATCAGACACACAGATGGCACTATAGGAACAAAACAAATCATCTACAGTGTAGAGACAGGAGGATACCTGAGAGCAGTTATTTTCAGCAAGACAATGAAGCTTGGGCTATGTTTCAGGCCTCACCAATTCTCACTCTGGAAGTTGAATGGGGGCTTCTCTGTAACCATTCTGGAAACCTTCACATAAATGACCAAAATGTCAACACATGTGAATGATCATAATCCCAGATGAATTTTGTGAATGCCTGTAAGGAGAAATACATGTTTTAACTTTATGGAAATACATAGATAAATGCTGAGAGTCAAATCCTGGAGTCTGTTCTCATTTCCCAGTGTATCTTGTTAAGTTATTGGACATTCACAAAATTTATCTGGGATTCTCTATGTTGTACCAGGAAGCGATTGCTCGCCCACTTCTATACCATTACAAGAGACAGAGGGCCTTCTCGGTAGTGGCACCCACCCTGTGGAACACCCTCCCTTCAGATGTGAAGGAAATAAGCAGTTATCCTATCTTTAAAAGACATCTGAAGGCAGCCCTGTTTAGGGAAGTTTTAATATTTAATGCTGTACTGTTTTTAACATTTGATTGGGAGCCGCCCAGTGTGGCTGGGGAGACTCGAGCAGATGGGCAGGGTATAAATAATAAATTATTATTATTATTATTATTATTATTATTATTATTATTATTATTGACAGAGGATCTTGTGGAAGAGCAAAGCATCACAGCATGCTTCAGGCATAATGTGAGGAATGGGGCAGACGCCTGCTATTTGGACTA
This sequence comes from Podarcis erhardii, assembly GCF_964252035.2. Taxonomy (NCBI): domain Eukaryota; kingdom Metazoa; phylum Chordata; class Lepidosauria; order Squamata; family Lacertidae; genus Podarcis; species Podarcis erhardii. The sequence goes on along the minus strand of NC_138497.1, from coordinate 134,034,521 downwards.
AATGTAGCCCAAGGGCACGACATGCCTGCACTCACTGGAGAGGGTTCTTGTTCTTACTGTGCTTTCCCCTGCATAATGTCCTGAAGCCCCCTTCCTGTCCCTTCCTGTTCTGCTACTGCTACTGCTACTCACCAGCCAGGTTGCCAGGTTTCCTGAGACTTTGGAGCAGAGCCTGGGAGCTCAGAGGTGGTGCCGCTCCGAGCAGGAAGCAGCGGCTGGTGGAATGTGGCCATTTATTTGCTCAAGATGCTTCAATATGCCCCATCAAACTCTTCCTGAGTTGGTAGCCTCTTTACTGTGGGTTTCCAATACGTATTCCATGTCTTTATTGCCAGCCTCTCTATCACCACAGAAAGAGAAATAGATTGATACTGAAAGAAAATGGGGGTGGTTCAAATTTCAGAATGGGAGAAGACTAGAGCATAGGGACCATGTGAAAGAACTTCCCACCACCACCATTTCGGTCTCCTTACCCTGGGATTTAACTCATTTTAGATATGGCTCAGCACTTCCACAGCCTTACCCTCCTGTAGCAAGAGCATTACTAAGACTCTGAGGCTGAATGATAGAAGGCTTGGGGCTTCCCTTCCTTGCTAGAGGAGGGCTGTCCACAGAAAAGGCTAACTCTAGTTGCCGCCATGCTAATTTCACCTGCTGTGGACACCTGCGGAAGGTCCTCTGATGCTGGTCTTAAACTCTTGGGAGAAGACCAGTCCCAAGACACTTGAGGCTTTAGAGGACACCCAGAGACACACTGGGAGCCAGCACAGATCTCTTAAGATTGGTGTTACCTGGGCAGAGCACATACAGTAATTACATATAAGATATGTAATTATGAAATGCTTTTTAAAAAGTGTAAACGGGCCATGGGTTGCCCCACATTCACTAACACTGCTCTTGCTACAGTTCTGCATTGGCCTCAAGCAAGGAAGCTTCTCTCCCTTTGTGTTTTTTTCCCTGAACAGAATTGTTATCAGCTGTAATATTGAAGTCAAGTAATCAACAGAACTAGCTATTTAACTGTAAAAAAAGAGGGAAGAGTAGCCAATTGCTATTTGATTGGGAGCTTATATGCTACATTTCACCATGGAAGTGCACTTTTTATGAATTAAGCTCCATTTCAACAATGCCTTCTTATATAAAGCAACATTGGCATGGCCTGAATGTCACAAGGGTAGCAGAACAACATGAGGGCTCTGCCACTGCTCTTTCTGGTAGATAAATCTCAGCTTGCTAGCGTGTCTGGGGCCCCAGGAACACTGGAATAATAACTACCCCCTGTCTCCCGTTAGCTGAATGTATCTTTAAAGGATATTTCAGGCTGTAGAGATTTGCTTCCTGTGTGGATGGAGGAGAAATCATTCCTGAAAGCACCTTTAAAATAAGTTTATGGTTACCATGTTTGCATTAAAAACAAATCTGCTTTAACATAACATTTTGTCTAAGCATGGTCTTTTCAGTGAGGTCTGGACAGAGTGCTGCCAGTTTTGCAGATCTCTAAGTGGTCCCCTGCCTCAGGATCATTGAAATTCCACCCTATGCCTTCGCACGACTTACATGGTTACAATAGGCCTTCTGTTAGCTTTGCTCACACAGACAAAACTGCGCTCCAACTCAGGGGGTTCCTTTCCCTAATGAGCACATCTGGCCTTTATCAAGCACTTTCTGGTCATTCCATTTTCAGGATATACTTCTGCCATGCCCATTCTTAAATTCCAGTTTGGATTATTTATTCGAGTTACAACTCATCCTTTTCACAGAGGCTACTAAATACCAAACACACACACACACACACACACACACACACCCCACAAGCAATGTTTAGCACACAAAGAAAGTTTAAATTGATGAGCCAAAGTTGTTGGTGGATGCTTCGCTTCTGATCAATAATGATAATTTAAATGCTGTTAAATGGATTTTTTCATACAGTGGTGCCTTGCAAGACGAAATTAATTTGTTCCGCAAGTCTCTTCGTCTTGCGGTTTTTTCGACTTGCAAAGCACAGCTATTAGCGGATTAGCGGATTAGCGCTATTAGCGGCTTAGCGGCTATTAGCGGCTTAGAAAAAGGGGGGAGGGGAAAAACTCGCAAGAACTCACAAGACATTTTCGTCTTGCGAAGCAAGCCCATAGGGAAATTCGTCTTGCGAAGCACCTCAAAAACGGAAAACTCTTTCGTCTAGCGAGTTTTTCGTCTTGCGAGGCATTCGTCTTGCGGGGCACCACTGTATTTCAGTAATTGCATATATATCCAGAATGTAATAGAATTTAGTATTATTACAATTATTTTCTCTATTTATTTATTTACATTTAGAGCGATTATACAAAATAGATTATCCATGACACTTTACAAAACTCAAAACAACTTGAAACCATGTAACGTATAAAATAGCATAATCACAATCATAGTAACAGCAGTAAAATATGTTGAATACGTCTATATAATGAACTTGAACCAAAATATCACATCCAAAGACATCAATATGAGACTAAGAACAGTGACTACTCCCTACTGACCCCTCTCACAATCCTGAACAAAAATGATTTTAAAAACCTACCTAAACAACACAAGGCAGGGCTCATATATCAGGGGCAGGATCCCCTGGACCTGGTCCTTGAAGTTTGCCAGTGCTTACCTAAACTGTCCCAATCAGATGGAAGAGATCTCCCTGCTTGGTACAGTGGTACCTCAGGTTAAGTACTTAATTCGTTCCGGAGGTCTGTTCCTAACCTGAAACTGTTCTTAACCTGAAGCACCACTTTAGCTAATGTGGCCTCCTGCTGCTGCTGTGCTGCCGGAGCACGATTTCTGTTCTCATCCTGAAGCAAGTTCTTAACCCGAGGTAATATTTTTGGATTAGCAGAGTCTGTAACCTGAAGTGTATATAACCCGAGGTACCACTGTATTTATAACTGGGGCAAATTTAAATGGATATAAGGGGAGTACAATCCAAATCACTATGAGCAGGGCTTCTTTTCCAGCCAGAACTCTCTGGAACTCAGTTCCGGCCCCTCTCAGGTGGGGGCCATTGCGACGGGGAAATTTCTGGAACAACAATGGGATAACAGCTCCACCCAAGGCATGACGGATAATAGCAACAACCGGGGGAAAGAAAGACATAACATCTTACAAGAACTGGAAGGAACACCATGAATAGAATAATTGCCACACACAGGAAGAACAAGTATATAGTTTGAGTTCCTCACTTGTAGTTTTACAAATCATTTAATGTGTTAACATGAATAGAAGTTATTAATATTGCAGTTGTTGTAAGAGGAATAATTATTATGACCGGAATGTAACTGAAATTAATTAGATTTTGGAATGCAGAAATAAAATTGTATTATAAATTGGTATTGTTATAATGAGGCTGTTATTGGACTGTAATTGAAAACTAATAAAAATTATTATTAGAAAAGAAAAAAGCAATGATCTGAGCAGACAGACAAGCGGGATTTTACAAAATTATTTACATACAAAATTATTTGTGTCTTTCATCTTCCATCCTCTATAGGTCCTCCAGGGCAACTCACAAACAAATACAGGTTACATACGCTTCAGGTTACATATGCTTCAGGTTACAGACTCCGCTAACCCAGAAATAGTACCTCGGGTTAAGAACTTTGCTTCAGGATGAGAACAGAACTCGTGCTCTGGCGGCGCGGCGGCAGTGGGAGGCCCCACTAGTGGTGCTTCAGGTTATGAACAGTTTCAGGTTAAGAACGGACCTCCGGAACGAATTAAGTATGTAACCAGAGGACTGTATTGAAAGAGGAAACAACATTAAAAGAGTAAATCAATCACACAACCCAGCAGCAACAGAACAAAAAATCCAAACAGTAAAGGCAAAAAAGTACCAGAAAAAGTACATTCACACAAGGCCTATTTACCTGTCACCGGAATGCACCTGATGGGCTGAGGCAGTATGTCTTTGTCATCTGAAGCCCTGGTGGGTGCATGGCCCCCCCATTACCATTCTCGCAAGTTGAGGGTCAGGCTAGAGAGGCTTTGGTGACCTCCGCAATTTGGAGCAAATCTCCCCAGTCAATATCCAACACATCATGATCAGATCAGAACATAGACATACAAATTAGTTGATGAACTTTTGCAAGCATGTTGTGCTCCTGCCTTCATTTCTTTTTATGAGGCAGCCCAAGGGCTCAGTGGTTCTTTGTTTTTTACCCATTCTCTGTTTAATTTCCTTTAGCTCTCTGGATTGTTGAGCATGCTGGCTGGCTTGCTTTTTTCTCTGCATCACCTCCAGTTTTTCTCTGAGCTTCTCCATTATCTTGCCCTCCTTTTCTCCCTCCGGTCCAATCCACATGCTCTGGTCATAGCTGTCAACCGTCCCTTATTTGGTGGGAAAGTCCCTTATCCCAGCGCTGTGTTCCGCTGCTGTCCCTTATTGATGATGTCCCTTAAATTTCCCAGGTTTCAAAGGAAGCAGTTCCTCTCCCTCCCTCCCTGCTGGCCAAGGAGGAGGGAGGCTCCAACTGTGTTACTTGGCTGCGTTGCTCACTCAATAAGGAGTCTAAGAATGACTGGGGGTGGAGCTTGCATGCCATCTGTGCAGCCACATTGCCTGGGGACTCGCCTTTGCTCAGCGCTTCCCAGCGGAGAGGTGACAGTAGTTTTCCTTGCTCCATGCCCTTTGCCGGGTTGCTGCGCTGTGGGAACCACCACTTGAGGCTTTGTTTGGCTGCTGGCTGGGCTTTCTGCCTTTGGCTCGGAGGGGCTCAGAAGTTGAACATACCTGTGGTCTGAAAATCCCTTATTTTGGCTGCTGATCCCTTATTTTCGAGGCTGCTGGTCCCTTATTTTCAAATCTGTAAGTTGACAGCTATGGCTCTGGTGTCTCTGCATCCTCATCTCACTGCTTTCTTTCCCCACCCCACTCTACTTCTTTCTACAACTACAACTCTGTTACTGCCCCTTCTTTTTATCTCTGCTTTATCTTTTTGCACCACCACAGGTCTCTCTGCAGCCCTCTTCTTCTCTTCCTTTCTTCTCTTCCTTTTTTTGCTTTGCTTCTGCTCTCTCTCCACTCCTCCTCACAACAAAGCACAAAGCTTCCTCTCTCCTAGAAACCACACGCTGAAGGAATCTCAGGTGCAAGTGGCCATGCAGGGCCCTTGGCTGGAAAAACTCACACCATCCCGTGCCTCTCAGTCCAAGAAACATTGCAAAAGCCAGAAACGGAAGTACTTGCAAAGTCTTCACAGGCCAATTGTCTGAGTCAGGGCTGCATTCAGTCTTATATTGTGCAGGCCTTCTTGAAAACATCCAACTGAATGTTGATAATATTGGCTCCTACATGTGCACATGAAAACATCCAACTGAATGTTGATAATATTGGCTCCTATGTAGCACAATATGTCATAGTGCATGAATATCTGCATAAACAAATGTTTAGCAAGTATTGATTCATTTATGTAATATATCCCTTCCCTTTTAGCAGCCCGGTAGTACTCATAGTACTGCACTGTTTAAGGGCTGTAGTTAATAGGGTTGCCATGTCTGGAATTTCCCAGACATCGCCGGTATTTGCCCCTAGTAAACAGCATTCGGGCTGAAAAATGCTGCATGCCCTGGAAAATCCGGACGTATGTCAGCCCATGTCAGAAGTGTAGTTTTTGGTGAATTTCATTTAAATTATTATTATTATTATTATTATTATTATTATTATTATTAATTTTGCAACTTTTGGGCAAAATTTTAAAAAGCTCAGCAACTTATATGTCTGGATTTTCAGGGTGTAGACTAGGCAGCAAATATGGTTCTGAAGATGGGACTTGCTTGAGATGCACCCCGGTTCCATGTCTTGATTGATTTTCTGTTATCTTGCAAGTGAAGGCATCACTGCATTCACTCTCTACCCTCCCAAAAATATTGTCATTGGATTTTTTAATATATCAAAAACAATACAACTAAATAGTTTCACCCCATAGCCTTTCCTCTCTGTCCCACACACCCCTCAGGACAAAAAGTGTTAGTAACTTTTTTGTATCCATAAATTTCCACAGACAACAGATGTTCAAAAGCCATGTTCCTTAGAAACTGTGAATTGCATTCACTGCTTGGGCCACAGAAATATAGCAGGCAGCTTACAGCAAATCAAGGGGCAAACGCTGACATACTACTTGTGATGGCCTGGGAATCCAATTCAGAGGCTGAACCGGAGGAATCCCAGCTTGCACAGGAGTACCCGCCTCCAGGGCCGGCTGAACTGGGGCAGGGCCTTGATTCTGAAGCGCCTGCACCTGCGCCGGATCCTCAGGAGCAGGAACCAGATGAATCCACTCTGGCTCCAGAGGTGGTTGAGGACTCAGTGCCTACAGGTGAGTCTCCCCCTGGGCCCAGTAACCCTTCAGCCTCTCCTGAACTGCAGAGACTCAGGGCAGAGAAGTGAAGGGAACAGGTTTCTCCCAGGAGGAGTGCTTGCCTTGAGGCCAGGAGAGGCGGGTCTCCTGGGGGCCGGGACTGCCCCTGGCCTCAGAGAAGATAAAGGCCAGTCAGCCCAGTCCCAGGTTGCGGGAGCAACGTCGTTGATGAGCTGTTTCAGCCAGCATCCAGTCCTGTTTCCCCCAGAGTTCCTGTCTGCTTCCCGCTGTGGACCCCGCTTCGCCCGAGGAGGACTGTCTGCCGACCCTCAACTCAGGTCCTGGACCTCGCCCCACGGTAACCTCCCCCCTGGACCAGCACACTACTTCAGAACTGAGAGAGATTGGAGGCAGCCAGTGGATGAAAATATTCTTTCTAACCACACCTTTACCTGAGAATATGGAGACTGGTATCTCAGAGAAACAAGCAAACTCTAACTTGCTGAAATAATAAGCCCTAAACCAAACTTCAGCTTTCTATTTAAAGAAAGTAAATTAAAAAGGGACTATTTACTTTCTCCTGCCCCATCTCTACAAACCTGTAGCCTAGATTTAGTGTACAGAAAAAAATAAATCAGAAAATGACTCCTGATTTTTTAAGTTTAATTACAGTTCCCCAGAGTGGCTCATTAGAGAGGCACCTTGATATAAGTGTTAACATTACAATGGGGAGCCTCTGCTTGGGCCATCCACCCCATCCTTTCAAAATGGCCCAAGTAATCCTTACTTTTATCCAAAGGCTAATGAGCAGCTGTGGAATGGGGTGCATGGGTGTAAAGAGGTTTTAATTTCAAGATCAAAACAAACTGGAATACAGTAGCATTTCCCAAGGCACCAGGGGAATAGGGTGGGATTAAAGGAGGCGAAACAGCTGGATTGTAGAGACAGAACAGATGGCATTCCTTGGCCAAAAAGATGAGAGTTTGTTTCACAAAGGGAAACCAGCAGGGAAAGAGAGGAGGCCAGAGCACCTAATGATTCCAGCATGGGCAGCAATGAATGCTCAGATCTGGCAAGAGGAGAGAAACAGACTCAAGAGTACCCAGAGGGGTGGACACTCGAGGGGACAGGTTGTTTTATTGGCTGTTAGATCAGTTTGTGTTTACATCTTCTGCCTGCATAAGTCCATGCGTAAATTCCATTTATATATGCGTAAATTCCATTTATATATTTATACCATAAGCCACAGTGAGAGCTGGACCATAAAGAAGGCTGATCACCGAAGAATGGATGCTTTTGAATTATGGTGCTGGAGGAGACTCTTGAGAGCCCCATGGACTGCAAGAAGATCAAACCTCTCCATTCTGAAGGAAATCAGCCCTGAGTGCTCATTGGAAGGACAGATCCTGAAGCTGAGGCTCCAATACTCTGGCCACCTCATGAGAAGAGAAGACTCCCTGGAAAAGACCCTGATGTTGGGAAAGATGGAGGGCACAAGGAGAAGGGGACGACAGAGGCGAGATGGTTGGACAGTGTTCTCGAAGCTACAAATATGAGTCTGACCAAACTGCAGGAGGCAGTGGAAGACAGGAGTGCCTTGCGTGCTCTGGTCCAGGGGGTCACGAAGAGTCGGACACGACTAAACGACTAAACAACAACAACACCACCATAAGCCACCTCGACACAAGCAGATGTCTAATAAATTAATTAAATAATGAATAAATTATGTGGTGATGGCTTTTTTTTTAATTTTGCACATAGAGTGTAATGAGAGTGACAGGAGTTCAGGGGCCCTGTAACTTCATTAAAGATACAATATAGAGGGAGGAATCTTAGCAGGTGCTGCTTTACATACAAGGTGTGAAAGATCTGCACCTGTTTTGTGGAATTCCTTCTTCTACATGACGATTAAAGGTGAGAGAGCCATTATCCTCCTTTGCATCACCCAGAATGCCATTACTCCTAAACACGTAAATATCAGTTCAAACGTACCTTTTCTCTTCTGAGTTTTGTTCTGGCAATAGCCTTTTTGAAATCCCATCTGGGCAGGATGAGATTCTGGAAAGGGATCAATTTAACACACTCCATAGACAACTACTTTTGTCCGGGCATACAAAAAAAGGTTATTTGGTCCAACTTTGGACTTTAGGAACTGCAGACAGAGACAGCTACCCTCCAGAATTCATACTTCCATGGACTTTGTAATCCTGTTCTCCAACCAAAACATCAACACATATCCAGTCTCCTGTGTTGGGCAAAACATTCCTGCATTGCAGGGGTTTGGACTTGATGACCCTCATGTCCCCTTCCAACTCTACAATTCTACATTTCTATCTTTCTATGCACAGAATTCCAGGGGTCTTGGCATTTAACCAGGGTTTGTGCTTTCTTCATTACTTAGGCATAGCAGAGATTGCAGTATATATGGCTTCATTTCCACATATATACAAACCTGAGCCTACTTATGGAGGGTCTCACCGCAGCAGCACCCAAAAAGTAGCTTTTACGTGTGCTAATAACAGAGACGTATCAGTGGGTCCACCACAACCATTACTACGCCCTAATACAAACTTGGGTCTGGCTATTTCCTCCAACGAAATTAGCTTTCACACCTCCAAACCTCTCAGCCGCTTTGGATACCATCAACCATGAAATCGTTCTGGAGTGGCTGTCCAAGTTAGGGGTTAGTGGCACTGCTTTGTGGTGGTTCCAGTCCTACTTGGATGGTCGTTCCCAGACGGTGTTACTTGGGGAATGTTTTTCAGCCCTGGGAACCTTGAATGTGGGGTTCCACAGGGCTCAGTCCTATCCCCCACATTGTTTAACATCTACATGAAACCGCTGGGTGGGGTTATCCAGAGGTTTGGAGTACATTGCCAGCAATATGCTGATGATACACAGCTCTACTTCTCCTTACATCTGCAGGTGAAGCAGTGGAAGTGCTGGACTGGAAGTGCAGATGTAAAGGAGAAGTAGAGCTGTCTTGCCTCGGTAATGGCCTGCATGAGAGCCAACAAACTGAAACTCAATCCAGATAAGCCTGAGGTACTGTTAGAGGGCAGTTCCCTAGACCGGATGGCTGGGAGGTGGCCTGCTCTTGATGGGGTTACACTCCCTCTGAAGGAGCATGCACACCTTGCAGGTTCTCCTGGATCCTTTGCGGTTACTTGAGGCTCAGGTTGCCTCAGTGGCCCAGAGTGCCTTCTATCAGCATCAGCTGGTGGCCCAGCTGCACCCCTGTCTGGACAGCGATAGCCTAACTACTGTTGTGTATGCTCTGGTAACCTTTAGGATAGAGGACTGTAACATGCTATGCATAAGACTGCCTCTACAGACACTTCAGAAACTTCAGCTGGTGCAGCATTTGGTGGTACCGCAGGTGGCACTGTGGGTTAAACCACAGAGCCTAGGACTTGCCAATCAGAAGGTCGGCGGTTCGAATCCCCACGATGGGGTGAGCTCCCGTTGCTCGGTCCCTGCTCCTGCCAAGCTAGCAGTTCGAAAGCACATCAAAGTGCAAGTAGATAAATAGGTACCGCTCCCGTGGGAAGCTAGATGGCGTTTCCGTGTGCTGCTCTGGTTCGCCAGAAGCGGCTTAGTCATGCTGGCCACATGACCTGGAAGGTGTACGCCGGCTCCCTCGGCCAGTAAAGCAAGATGAATGCCGCAACCCCAGAGTCGGTCACGACTGGACCTAATGGTCAGGGATCCCTTTACCTTTACCTTTATAAATTTATAACAGCATGCATAAGATATATAAAACACTACACTGTCGTTTGAAAGAAAAGACGAGGTTCTACCCAACACTATTGTTGCACTTGTTCAAAAGACTTGTACAAGTGCAATGGAACTTCCTCCCCTCTTCCACTTCCATGCAGCACCCCATGCACCCTCAAAAACTGCTCCAGAGGGCTGGCTCTTATGCCAGTCCCTTCCTGCCCCACTGTCACACCCTTGCTGCTGCATCCTTGGCTGTGGATGCATCCACACTGCTGCCCCAAGATGGGAGCAAGGACACAGTGGGAGTGGTGACTGTAATGGCACTGTGTTGGTGGCATGGGCAAAGCCCTGGTGGGGATGGTGGGGACAGGGCAGGGCAGGGCAGGAGTCAGAACTGCTGCCCAAGGCAAATAACTTCACCTAGCCTCATGGATGGGCTGCCCCTGAAGATCAGACTTGGGGGGTGTATGGGGAGAGGGGAGGAGGGAAGTCCTGCTGCATTAGCAGAACTTTACATGTGCAGCATTGGATACAACATATAGTTAGCAAGAGCACGTTATTGTGTTGAATATACTACCAGGACTAATAACTATTTAGCCACATGATGTAATATTCAGGTTAGTGTAAACACAGATGGAGAAGAATAAGCCAAAATGTTGAAAATAATGGTTGTGCGAATTGGCCCACTATAGCTGTTAATCACAGATTTTTCCAAATGAACATTCATAGAGTACTACTGGAAGGGTTATACATCCTTTAACATGAATGTGTGTGCAAGTTTGTATGTATGAAATTCTGAAATTCTGAAATTCTGAGTCTCTAATTATTTCTTGACGCACCCCTTGAGTTTCCACATTCCCAGGAACATGAACTGTGCATTGGTAAAATGGAGTAAAATGGTAGAATAAAAGGCTTCCATTAGCTTTCAGACTTTAGGCCACTTCATGGTGGGCCACCTCATGAGTAGAACAGGCAGTGGGGGCACCAAGGCAATGCATGTCACCCTGGGCCAACACACATGGACATCCGCTGTGGTGAATGCCTGGTCATATAGGATTCTGGTCATGTGTAAGTCTATGCTCATACAGCTCTGTGTCCATACTCAATGTGTAGATCTTGGGGTGGAGCCGAGGAGCTGCATGATGTCATGGACTGGGTTCCACTTCCCTTTCAGTGTGTGGACTTCCTTCGCAGGAGTGACTGTGGTGTGAGTGAGCTTTGTAGGAGCTTTGTTGACTGCTTGGAGCTATCCAAAGTTCTGCAACTCAAGCCCGACACTGTCTGTCACCTGACTGACTAAGCCACCTACAGGCCTTAGTTTCTTGTGGTCAGAACAGGATATAACAGTACTAAAGTTGACAACATAGGCCACAATCCACATACAGCCTTTAGGTACATCCAAGTGTCTCCATCCAGGTCCACTGGGCTGCTTAAATATTTTCTTCCACTTACAATTTTTTGAACTGTAAGTTGCCCCTGAGTAATGATGGCAGCGTGTTAGGTGATGTTGGGCATTTATCCCATATTTTAAAGTGGGTGGGGAAGCTTAGAAACCTTCCTGTGTGTGTCAGCTCACTGCTCACTACAGATGGCAGTCCCTGTTTACTTCACAACCACACACAAAAGAATGTATACAATCTAAAAAATATATATAGTTATGCTCAGAGTATAGATGCAACAACGTGCACACTCACATACAGTTCTAGCTACATAATATTGTGGAAGAAAGGAGGAAGGAGTGCAGGAAAGATTCAGTCAGATGCATATAAACATGTAGGGCATGATACAGCCCAAGTGAAATACTTTTATATTATATTGATCTGAGGGGGATAAATTTATGCATGGGTTTATTTGGCCTATTTACGTGTATCGGACAGAACAGAGTCCAAAACGTATGAAATGGAATTTTGACGAATAAGTAAAGAAAAGTTGCCACAAAAAGCCACTGGAAGAAAAATGTCTGCTGCGGTTGATTTCACTGTGGGAAATCAAGGAGATGCTCGCTTCCTTTTGGCAAGCCTTTTGCTTCCCCAGCATGGAAGAGAATTTCCTGCTGTGGGGCCATGTGGCTCGGCTTCTTTCCCTCTGATTTGTTTGCTTCTGGAGGACAAGAACGAGCACTGCCAACAAATAAACAATTTGTCTTTGTTGCTACTTCTTTGCTGTTTCTGACTCTTTGGCACATAGAAGAGTTTCCTTACCCTCCTTGGTTCATTCCTTCAGTCCTTGACCCCCGTTCTTTCCCCTAGTTCCACCCCATGAACACACAACGGAGGGAAATTGGGTTGGACCTGTCCTTTCCCAACTAATAGCATCTGTGGAGGGCAGGGTTTGATTTGGCTGCGATGAAAGGATTACAGTCCTGCTCCCAGGTGTCCTGATCATGGATCTCTTTGCCATGTCTGATTTGGACCACCTTCATGAGGGCAATGTCACTGAAATGACCATTCAAGTGGGGCATTTTCTCTGGAAGACCCAAGTTTCACCACAGCTAAGAGCTGCAAGACCTCAGTTGGAACAGAAGTGGATAAAGAAGAAATACTGATCCCTCCCACTTGCTGCAGTCGCCCCCACCCCCCAGAAAATGTTTAAGAAAAGGCTACAGGCATATTACATTGGCCAAGCTTTTGGTCCATGGAAGAATTATTTTTGGAGTATGGTCCTACAGAGGCTTGTTACATTTTGTATGATTCTGTTCTTTTAAGAAGAAGAATTATATACAGTAATAATAGCAATATTTTGTATCCCACCATTCCTCCAAGGAGCTCAAGGTGGCATGCACTTTTCTCCTGCTTCCCCATTTTATCTTCACAAGAACCCTGTGAGGTAGGTGCGGCTGAGATAGTGTGTGATGGCCTGGGACTCTGGCTCGGACTCGGAGCCAGAGGAGTCTCAGTCCGCACTCGATCCTTTGCCTCAGGCGGCAGCTGAACCTAGTCTGGGGCCTGATCCTGAAGAGCCACAGTCTGCACTGGTTCCCCTGCAACAAGCACCAGCTGGTCCGAGTCAGGGGCCTGAGCCTGCCCTGGCTCCAGATGTGGGGATTACCTCGTTGCCTCCAGCTGGGCCATCGCTTACAGCTGCTCCAGAAGGAAGAGAATAGAAAATTGAAGCATAGCCTGGAAAGGGGCCTGGGAAGCCATCTAGGTGCAAACCCTGCTCAACACACAGGAAACCCAAAGCCAGACCACCTTCAAGACACAGCTCCCCAGCCTCTGCTTGAAGACTTCCAGCAAGGATTGGATTGGATTGATCTTTATTATGGCCATTGGCCCGTCACACGACAGTTTCCAGCAAGGGAGAGCCCACCATCCCTCTTGGTCAGTGGGTGCATTGCCCAACTCTTCTTACTGCCCAAAGGAGTCTGTGTGGTGTGGTGGCTGCAGTGCTGGACCAGGCAGGGCCTGAGAAACCGGGGCTTAAATCCCCACTCAGTCATGAGGCTCCCTGGGCCCATCACAGTCTCTCAGCCTAACCTGTGATCAGTGGTGTCGCAACGGGGAGGGGGGTGCACCCCGGGTGCCATGTCTGAGGGGGTGACAAGAAAGCACCCCGCGGGGGCTCGCGGCGGCGCAAGCAGCCATTGCGCCACCACAGCCGCATGTGGAGGATCCTCCTTTCGCTGCTGCAGCCGCAAGCAGAGAACCCCGGTGCCGGCGGCAAACTGCTATGTACAGCCAACGCTGCACATGCAGTGTTGTACAGTGTTGTACATGTACATAGCGGTGCTTGAGCGCCATGCGGACAGCAGTGAGATCCCTCTGTCGTTGTTACAGCTGCGAATGGAGGATCCTCCATTCGCAGCTGCAGCCATGAGCAGAGGATCCTGGCACTGTCCGTACAGCGCTAGAGTGGCGGCACTGGCAAATTGCTATGTACGGTGTATGTGCAGCATCGTACGGCACATTTGCTGTGTGTAGCAATGCCGTACATGCGTCGTACATAGTGGTTTGCCGCCCCGGGTGTCACAACACCTCCGTTCGCCCCTGCCTGTGATGATACAACAGGGAGAGGAAGAACCCTGCCCAGCACGTTGAGGTCCTTGGAGGTGCAATTACAAATCACAAAATGTTTCTACTGATGTCTGACCTCCTGCTCTTTGGCTTTCCCCATCATAAAAAAAAAATCCTCTTAGGTAATGGTATTTTCTCATTCTTCCTGGTTTTTCTTTTTTATTCACCCTGCACTTTCTGTCTTACTGCTCTGAACTCACCTGTAGCAATGTCCTTCCTACTAAGAATTCTGTTTACCTGCAGCATCTAGCTATGGTTTAACTCTGCATTCACACATATGTGGAACCCACTTTTGTCTCCTTTGGGATTTGACTTTTGCTTGCGGAAGAAGGCTGGGCAAAGTTCAGAAATGCAGCGGAAGTCACGCTGCCTCCCTCAAGCCTTCTCTCTAGTGCTGAACAAGCACAAAGTTGGTACCCTGGGCTACGTTAGAGCAGAAACCAATTTGGGTATTGGAGTATTAAGTTCCTGTTAATAGAATTACACTTGGTGTGCTACAACATATTAAATAAAATTGTTTGCGTCAGTCATTTAGCAGGGAAAGCAGCTACTTAAAGCGATCTGCCTAACAAGAATCCACAGAAGCTTCCAGGGTTTCCTGTGCTCCTTTATATTTGATGTCCCTGACTCAGACACTAAAATGGAGTCAATCCCCTGAAGTTAATTTGAATAATGCCATGAAGCAGATGTGTTCTGTGGTGCGCGGACAACTTTTAATTTCAATTCCAAAACCACTGGTGCCGCATCAGATCATCTCTTATTAATTACGCAGGGAGAGCTGACACGGCATAACAAGTCATAACACAATCATATTTCATGGGAGTCACGGTAGTGACTTGCATCATGTTAAGAAGTGCAATACTGCCACTTTCCATCTAGGTTCAGGTTTGATAGGGAATTAAGGCTATTGTCTTGACAGTACAAAGCACAGCTCGCTGCGTGTGCGCCATCAGGGTGCATTGAGAATGGCTGTTTGTTTGCACGATTTGCCATCAATGCCAAGGGAAGTCCATTGCTCAGGCTCAGGCAGGCCTCTTGGGGCTGAGTGGCCAAAGGTGTGAGGAGGGAGAACCTCTGGGACACATCGCCCAGCCTGAGGAAGTCAGCAGGTCTCAAAGTCTTTGAACTTGCCATTATCACCAGGCTGGTCTTCCTCTATCTCCTAACTTCTGACCAAGAAGGTTATGGGTGGTTATGGAATTGCCTACCTCCAGCTCAGCTGCCACAGGTAGCAAGGAGCCATTGTCTGATCTGCATGGCTCCTGATTTCAGCCCCACAGCATATGATGGGGGCCATACAAGTCCTATGCAGCCTAGTGCTTAAAAGAAGCTCCTGGTTCAAGGTTCACCTCAGCCATAACCTCACCGAGGGACCTTAGCCAAGCCCCCACCCCCCAATCCTGCAATATAAAGTTTTTAATACTGGCCTGCCTTATCTATTTGTGCCAAGTATGTGTAGGCTGCCCTATAACAAAGCTCTCAAGGTGAAATCAAATTTAAAGTGTGGTAGCAATAAGAGTACAAAGAAAATACAGAAAGCCCAGAAAAGCAGCTTATAGCTCAAACAGAGTAAAGGGCAGAAGCAGGATGGGTTTTCACATAGCACCAAAATGACACAAATATAGGTGCCAGGATAGCCTCTCTGGGCAGGGCATTCCATAAGTGGGGCACCCCTTCTGAAAATGGCTCTTGCTAGCAGTCACCTTATTTGATGGGGGAAAGTCCAGGTAAGTACATTGTTATAGTGGTTCCTGAGATACTAAGACACTGAGAGGAGATAGAATAGCCATCTTCAAATATCTTAAGGGCTGTCATATGGAGCAATGGGCCCAGATGGACCCAAACTGATGGCTTCAAGTTACAAGAAAGGAAATTACAACCAAACATCAGGAAGAACTTTCTGAGTATAAGAGCTGTTTGACAGTGGAATGGACTTCCTCGATCAGTAGTGGCCTCTCCTTCTTTGGAAGTTTTTAAGCAGCGGTTGGATGGCCATCTGGCATGGATGCTTTAGCTAAGATTCCTGCATTGCAGGGAGTTGGATTAGATGACCCTCAGGGTCCCTTCCAACTCTGCAGTTCTTTGATTCTATGATTACTGAGACAAGTGCAAGTGAGTTGCATTGAGCTTAAGGAATTCTCCATTTAAATCTTGCTGGAGGAGACTCTTGAGAGTCCCATGGACTGCAAGAAGATCTAACCTATCCATTCTGAAGGAAATCAGCCCTGAGTGCTCACTGGAAGGACAGATCCTGAAGCTGAGGCTCCAATACTTTGGCCACCTCATGAGAAGAGAAGACTCCCTGGAAAAGACCCTGATGTTGGGAAAGATGGAGGGCACAAGGAGAAGGGGACGACAGAGGACGAGATGGTTGGATAGTGTTCTTGAAGCTACCAACATGAGTTTGACCAAAATGCAGGAGGCAGTGGAAGACAGGAGTGTCTGGTGTGCTCTGGTCCATGGGGTCACGAAAAGTCGGACACAACTAAATGACTAAACAACAACAACAACAACAACAACAACAACAACAATTTTTCCTATTCCAGCATGTCATTATTTTCTGGAGGAGACTTCATTCTAGACTAGCCAGTTCTTCTCATTGCAGCACCAAGGGGGGGGGGCAATGTGGGGAGGGGGGGAGTAAGAGAAACTGAGTGCCATATGTACTCTGTTGCAGTTGGACCTGGGAGGCACCTATACATTTGTTTGTGCCATTCTCCCCCTTCTTCATTGCCAGGTTCATCAACCTTCTTCTATCTCTCCCACTTTGAGCACCACCCATTTTACTAGTTTTGGCAGGCTTTGGGTTGGGGTGGGGCGAATGGAGGTTTATAAATGCATGTGCTTTTTATTTCCCGTTGAACTTATTTACCATCTCAGCTCACATAACAAGAGAAAAGCTATATCTTGAGGGTTTGTTGTCCAGCTGAACCCCCCCCCCAGGTGTTGCAACCCACAGGTGTTAATCCAGATAGGATGCAGGTGGAAAGGAAAATAAATGTGGAGAAGGAGTGAAGAACGCAAATTCAAGCAAGTCTTCTGAATGAACTGGTGCTTATGAAATCAAAATGTCTAAAGGGAACAGGGTGAGAGGGCTTTGTGCTTACTGCTTGGCAGTGGGGTTGTGGAGAATTGAGAAATGCCTTATAGTTCCACTGGGGGCTTCATTTAGTGCGATTTTCCTGAAGCGCTTGCGATACTTGTTGCACAAACCCCCAGGGAAGGAGCCAGATGGCACTGTGGCACAAAGCCTTTGCCACAGCAGGGGAGCCAGACAGCAGCCTGATGAAGTCATCTCGGGGGGCCTTGTGCCAACTGTCCCCCTTGAGTGCTGAAAAAAACACCTCACATTTTGTGCCATGACAAAAGTAGCAGCATCAGGAGGTACAGCCATGTTCTTGTCTGTACAGGTCTGAGACAAAAGATCTTGAATTTGCTGGTTTGAGGCTTATGGGCTATCACCTACAAAATACATAATACACTGGGTGACTACTTCAGATAATATACATTCATTTTAGAATTGTAGCAGGTTTAACAGAGGTTTAAGCCACAAATGCATTTTATTTTTAAAGGCCTCTCAAAATTATAGGGACAGGTTTAAGTTTTGGACGATCCCCCCCCCCCATCTAAGCTTGTTTCTTTTCCAGATTCATTAGAAACGTGTTTCTTTCTTAATATTGCAGAAAGGAGAATTTTTTTAATTGGGGTACATTAAAATTAGCATATGCAAATGAACAGAACTTCTCACTACCCCCGAAACATGAGAACTTGCTTTCACAACATTACTCGGTTTATACGTTACAGCTTCCTATTTGCTTTACATGGTGGCAAATTACATGGGGCAACTTAAGCCATTCCTGCACAATGGCTAGGGCAATTTTCCCCCTGCCAGTTTACTCCTAATACGGCTCAAGTGAAAGTGGTGCCATTCCAAAGCTGCCTCCCCTTCAGGCAGAAGTCTGGGTCCCTGGTGCTAATCAGCCCCTTCCCTTCTTTGAATAAAATTTGTGCAAATAAGTTTGCATTGGGGATGACAACATCTGCACACATTGACTTATATCCACTCACATCTCTGTGTTTAGTCCCAGTTGGGATACATAAGGGTATATTTCCTATATTCTGGGAGTGACTCTGATGTGATTTCCTTGTAACATTCCACAAAACTAAACTAATGATTTGGCCCCAATCCAATAATTTGCAGCCGAAGGAGAAAGATGTTTAAAATATTTAACCATGATCAAAAGTTAACACTGATTCTATGGAAGAAACAGTTGCATCTTCTCTTGATAATTTTAATGAATATAATTTAATTATTTTCATTTAAAGCTTTTTACTCCATCTCACAGAAGTTGTTAATGTGTGTAGTGGCTCGTAGATTAAAGAAGCATCGCTGTTATTTCTGAGTGTTGAGTTTGCTACAGGGAGATGAACATGTTTTATTTCTTACACTCTGCAAGGCAGGCAAGTCTGCGGGAGCAGAGGCTGAGAGAGGAGCTGGCCTAAGGCCACCAAGTGGGTTCATGGAAGAGGCAACCTTTCATTGAACAAGGGACATTTTGGCTGAGCGCACTCTCTTAAGCCACACTGCATCAGCTCCCATTTCAAATTAGATTATTTTAAAAGCATTTCTGAGAGGTCTGCCTTTGAACTTTCAGCCTCTTTTTACAAGTGCGAATGCGAGAACTATTTGCAGCAAAGCTGCATAATAGGGCAATACCAGTTGTGCTGACTCAGATCAATTTATAGCTGGTGAAGAGATCAGTCACAACCAACACAGACAAACTTAAGCACATAGATACCAAACGGGCCTGAAACGGCTTAGACTACAATCCTACCATGCACATACTTGAGAGTAAGCCCCACTGAAATCAATGGACTTTATTCTGTGTATACGCACATAGGATTGCATTGCTGGAATGTGGATATAGAATTGTAGAGTTGGTGGCAGCCCTCAACAGTGCAGGCGTCACAGCTAAAGATTCCCTGACAGATGGCCATCCAACTTCTGTTTACAAACCTCCAATGACTGGTACAACCCTTTCTCTCTGCTGAGAATGCAGACCTGGAAGCTGTCACTCATCCCTTACAACAACAACAACAAAATGAGGTTATTTTTCCTGGAAAAATATTTACACCATTGCTAAACTTTTAAGCTATCTTATTTTCATAATTTTCAAAGGACAGCTCTGCTGCTGCTATCTGACAAATTGTAAACAATTTAGTCTGTTGGGTTGCAGCCAGATGGAACCATTAGATGAGTTTAGGTGCCATTGAAATCAATGGGGCAAGTTATTCATAACTTTTAAATCCCATTGACTTGAATGGGAGGTTCTGCTGACTAAATCTGCATCCAACCCACTGTAGTGGGTTGCTTCCTTCACCCTGTTGTGGCATTATGCCTAAACAGAGGATGTGGAAGCATGCATGTCCTAGTTTACAAAGGATCAGCGAAAGAGAGAGCCTGACATGGGATGGGGTTTGAAACTGACCTGAAGGTTCCTTGTAGCTCCATGCTGGCTCCTAATTAACCACAAACGGATTGTTCATAAGCAGACATCATCCCCTCTATAACCCATATCATGACTTAGATCAAATGTGGTAAGATTTCTTTTTCATCTAAAGGCCAAAGGGTGGATTAAGCTTATGGGCAACTTTAGAAAGAAGAATTGCAAAACAATGTGATCTTTTATGAAAGGCTGCCAGGAAAGTCTTTTGGGAGCCTGTCTGAAGGGCCTGTCCAATTAGAGCTTTAAAGTATTTTAATTTGCAGCAGTTCTGGCTCTTCCTTAGTACTTGGGCATCTAATTTATGGGGTAATGTCTCTTTAAAACTAGCATTAAACCATACAAGTAACAATTGAAGGTTAGGAAGGGTTGGGGCATTATGTCCAGATTAGTTTTATCAGATGACCTGCAGCAGAGGTTATATAAAAATGCCTTTAAGTGCCTTAATTAAAACGGAGGCCAGAACCAGTCTAAACGCTCAACCTCCAGTTATATTCACTAATTATAAAGCCTCATGCCACAAAATGACAAACGATTTTTAGCTGCATTATAACACCACATGAAAAGAATACCTTGTCAGCACTGCTCTTAATACGCTGCCTGAGGAATGTGAATATGTCCTGAAAGATTTCACCCTTTTCTTCAGAGCTTTAATCTATTTCTAATTATTCTTGAAAATTAACACACTGGGGGGCATTACAGTGAGCTTAACCTCTTCCATACCAATACAATTCTCCCTCTCTTCTACATTTACTGAGGTTTCTTTTCTTCTTTTGGTATGCCATAAACTTCTTATAAACTGAGAAAATAACAGGTTTTCATGGGAAATGGATGTGCAAAAACTTGCTTCTCTAAGACAGCTGTATTCCACTTTTTCCAATTTAGGTCTCAGAGGCTAAAATTCTGCTGGATATTGTGCATTTCAGAATACAGCTTTTGGCGCAGAATCTATTGCTACCTAGAGGTTTTATACCCCTATTACCCACCATCATTCCTCAGCTCATAAGCTCACAGTGAAAAGAAATAGCCCATGAGCCAAGATTTAGTGGTGCCTTCTGACATGGACTACATGCACTCTGCAGATCAACTGCCCATTGAAGAGCACTATATCATTTGCACAGTGTATCTTGCTTGCTATGAACATGCAGAGTTTTGTTTTCTTCAATGCAGGGGACTTCCAGGGAACAAACTGCCTGTTGGTTGATTTATTTATTTTTTAAACCATTTTGTCCCTGATGCCTCAGCGTTCAGTTAAAATTATAGCATTTGACTGGCATACTGAAGCACCTAGGAAAAACTAATACCCCCCCCCCAAAAAAATGTCTCATTAAGTGAAAGGTGGAAAACTGAATCTGATTGGCAGATTGGATCCTTGATTCCCCCCGACTTCTGTGGGCCAAACCGAGTGATATTGGGTGATCTGTTCTCCTTTGCCTGCTTCGTTTGAAATCAAACAGGTCAGGGAGAGAACTGTGCCTTTGCAAAGGCCCATGGCCAGCTGCTCACTGGCACATCACCAAGAATCAGGTGACTCTTGTACAGGCACAGTGCTCTGCAAGTGGTGGCAAGTGGGGCTACCTGCAAACCTCGCTTTCAGCTGAGCTGCGTCTTTACCGATACCTACACCAGCACCTAGGCTTTGGAATTACCGGCTGATTGCGATCAAGCTGGTGCCTTCACTGTATTCTTTCTGACATCTGTTTAGTCTAGCCTACCGAGATGCATAGAAAGTTGAGGTGGTTTTAATTTGTTGTGTTGCAATTCTTTTCCTGATTTTATGGCTGTTGTTTTTTAACCACTTTGAGGAGTTGTTGTTTTTTTACTATCAAGCAGTGTATAAAAAGTTAAAGGTAAAGGTACCCCTGCCCGTACGGGCAAGTCATGTCCGACTCTAGGGTTGCGCGCTCATCTCGCTCAAGAGGCCGGGAGCCAGCGCTGTCCGGAGACACTTCCGGGTCATGTGGCCAGTGTGACGAAGTGGCATCTGGCAAGCCAGCACCAGCGCCGCACACGGAAATGCCGTTTACCTTCCCGCTATAAAGCGGTACTATTTATCTACTTGCACTTTCGAACTGCTAGGTGGGCAGGAGCTGGGACCGAACGACGGGAGCTCACCCCGCCACGGGGATTCGAACCGCCGACCTTGCAATCAGCAAGTCCTAGACACTGAGATTTTACCCACAGCGCCACCCACGTCCCTCTCATCAAGCAGTGTATAAATTTTATTAAATAAATAAAATAGATAAAGTTACAGCGGGAGCTGGACAAGAAAGCTCTCTGGAGCATGATTAAATCAGCTCTGGCTGCTGCCTTATATATATATTTGTTCATTTATTTAGGAATTTTATATTGCTCATCATTTTTGGCCAAAATCTGTATGCGACATAGTATATTTCAGTAAGACTTTTGATATTCTTGCAAGGATGCTGGTAAAATGTGGGCTGGATGAGGTAACTCTTAGATGATTGATTGACTGAACCCCAAGAGGACTCACTAATGGTTCTTCGTCATCCTGGGGAAAAGTGACAAGTGGTGTGTTGCAGGGTTCCGTCCTTGGCCCGTTGTTATTCAATGTCTTTATAAACAACTTGGATGAAGGAATTGAGGTGATGCTAATCAAATTTGCAAATGACACCAAACTGGGAGGGGTAGCTAATACTGCAGAATATAGAATTGGGATTCATAATGACCTTAGCTCCATACTCAAACTCCAGACATCTACAGAATGTACCCCTTTAATACACTCTCCATTTGTTGCTCAGCCTCAGCAACCTTTTCTTTCTTTCCTAAACTAGAGGATGGCAAAACACAGATGATGGTCCATTGGTGAATCACTAACCAGCTTCTGGTGGACCACCTAACATGTACTGTTCGCTGGAATTATTGCAAATAACGATGAACTAGTTGGACCTAGAATGGCAATTCTTATGTTCCTTAGCAAGAGTGCACACACAAAGCCACACTTTTTAATTATTATTTCAAAAATAATACGATTAAATAATAAGATGGGTTCGTCTCTCATTGATAGATGAGAGACTGAAGTCAGTCTACCTTTCTCTTAAACCACAAAGTCTTCAGCAAGTGTCTGATTGGCAGAAGTGTGGGAACTGCAGATGAAGAAGGTACATGTGATGTTTCTGAACATGTTTTTCAGCTCTAATGATCAGCGTTAATAGTACTTATTAAAAGGCAATGGCTTACCACAAAGGGAACTGGATCTCAGCAGGAGAGATGGTTCTTAGGCCCAGCTGCTCCTGCTATATATTTGAAAATGAAGCCCTGCCCTTGGACTCCTCACTATTTGTGAGAAGCACTTAACAATATACTTAAACTGCTTGAGTTTGAGCCTGTTGCTGAATATAGCTGTGAGTGCACCTGTATTTATTTAGTAAGACATAAGATGACACACTGTAATAAAATGAAACCGTCTTGTCATTCTTTGAAGAGTTATAGATTGCTATTGAGAAGCAAACAGAATGCACTCTTTCTGAGACAATAAATATGCCTCTTAGCATGTAGACTGATTTATTCCTGTAGGTGCGAGGAAAAAAATCCTGTCGTGAAGAAGAAGATAGTAAGTGGATTTACAATAATCCAAGAGTTGTCCCAAGGTCAGAAAACTTTTCCTTATTCTAGCTGAAGGTATTTTCAAAAGAACGTACACTTTTCCAGAAAGTAAGTCCCACAGGAGTGGTTAGCCTTCAAAGTGAAGGTTCCCATTGCCTGCTCCCTGTCTTTTTCACTCACAATACCCTGGCATTGTCCCTTACTGCATGGAGGGGGGAAAGTAAAGGTACTGTACATTCATCTGAATGCAGGGTCTGTTGAAAACCACAGGATTTGTTTCCAAATAATGTATAGTTCAGCTCCTTGAGAATATGGAGCCGCATAATAGATCATTACAGTACTTTATAATGATCCGGTTTGGCAATCTCAAGCAGTGTATATGTTTTGTGATGTTTCATGTCCATTATTGGTTTAAAACTATAGGTCGGAATGACAAAGATGTTGAGAGATTAACATATCTTACTTTCAGAGCACACTTCATATGTGATAGTTATCTTGTTGAATTTGCAGGAGAGGAGGGTCAAAAACCTACACCACAAAACCACTTAGTTTCCCCTCTGGAATTTTAATGCTGCACCAATCAGATAAGGATTCCTAAAGGAAATAATGTAATAAGATTATTTCCAGAGCTATCAACAAGAAACTCTAGCATTTTCAAATGAACATGTAAAATGTGATAAGCCATGATACAGTCTAAAACATTATGCAGAAAAGGACTACTCATTAGATCTTGTACATTTTTCATGATAGGCAAAGTGGGATGAGATAGGGTGGCTTCTGGTCTCAGTTAATGAGCAAGGTAAAAAGTAAAGGTAAAGGACCCCTGGAGGGTTAAGTCCAGTCAAAGGTGACCATTGGGTTGCGGCGCTCATCTCGCTTTCAGGCTGAGGGAGCTGGCGTTTGTCCACAGACAGCTTTCTGGGTCATGTGGCCAGCATGACTAAACTGCTTCTCACGCAATGGGACACTGTGATGAGTGCCAGAGCTCACAAAAACGCTGTTTATCTTCTTTCCGCAGTGGTACCCATTTATCTACTTGCACTGGTGTACTTTTGAACTGCTAGGTTGGCAGGAGCTCGGACTGAGCAACGGGAGCTCACCCGTCGCGGGGATTCATACTGCTGACCTTCTGATGGGCAAGCCCAAGAGGCTCAGTGGTTTAGACTACAGTGCCACCCGCAGTGAGCAGGCAAGCAGGTAAGACCAGTGTTGTCTAGGAATGGCCCATGTGATGGTTTAAGTTGATAGATCTTTGTTAACAGCCACAGTCCAACAAATAGTAAGCAGCATTTAAACCCCTGTAATCCATGGCTTGGTTCCTGAGATTCGCCAAGCAGAATCACACTCACTGAAGGAAGTGAGGGAAGGTCATTTCCCCCAATCCCCCTTCTTCCTACAGCCCCTCAGGGCCACTAAACATCTGCTCAGGAAGAACAAGTAATGGTCTGAAGCATAGTTAGCACTAAAGTGGGAAGGGTGCAGGGAGAATGATTTGGGATGGTTGAATATTGTCTTCTGCCTTCCACCAATGGAAGCCTCTGCTGGAACAAAGGCACAACCAAAAAAGAAGGGCAACTTAAGACTCCAGCCAATGGGCCTTAAGGACCCGTCCTATTCTATGAACGTAACTTGTTTTAATGCTGCATTCTAATTTGTTGTATTGCCCTGCATACCTGAAGGAGCGTCTCCACCCCCATCACTCAGCCCAGGGAACCAAGCAGAGGGCCTTCTCAGTGGTGGTGCCCGCCCTGTGGAACATCCTCCCATCAGATGTCAGGGAGATAAATAACGATACAATTTTTAGAAGACTTCTGAACGCAGCCCTGTATAGGGAAGTTTTAAATAATTTATGTTTTACTGTGTTTTTAATATTTTGTTAACAATAACAACAACAACCTTATGGTGGAGGGCGGGTAATAAAATGAAATAATAAGCAGAACCATATTGAATTGTGGCCAGAACAAGTTGCCAATGTTAACTTTTGCAGGAGGTATACTGATGTCTGCAAAGCATGCTTTGCTCAGTAGTGTTGATGGTGATAAAGGCAGTTAAAAGCAACTTATATTTATGATCAATCAATCAAATATTAACAATTTCTGATCAGAGGAAAGGACTGAAGAACTGCACATGAAGACTGGTGGTATGTTACTGGTTTCCGAAACATTTTGTAAGTGTACCCACTGTGCCAGTGAGCTTGACTTAAAACTAGAATCATAGAATTAAGGAGTTGGAAGGGACCCAGTGCCATCTAGTCCAACCTCCTGCATTGCAGGAATCTCAACTAAACCATCCACAACAGATGACCACCCAACTTCTGCTTAAAAACCTCCATAGAAGGAGAGTTCACCACCTCCTGAGGGAGTCCACTCAGCTGTCATACAGCTCTTACCATCAGAAAGTAATCTCCAAATTGTCCCTTATTCTCTCACCCATTACTCAGACTCAACTAACTACTAGCTCAGAATGGTGACATGTTGAAGTCATATAATGAGAGATGCAGAATGGTTTGGTTAACAGGGTTAACATACACAAGTTACTAAGATTGCCATGGTGTCATATGACAAATCTCATTTTCCCCTGTCTTTAACCTTTCCATGTCAATTGATCTGGAGAACATTTTCTGTGAGGTGGAATAAATGTCAGACAAAATAAGATTGGACCCCACAGTCTCCAGGAATGCAGCTGAGTGCCGTGGCAACTTTGCTATTGTGTTTCCTATACAACCGAGTCAAACTGCTCCAAAGTAATCATGCATCTTCTATTACTAGTTCTGTAACCACAATGGAGTTTTGAGGTTTGGAGTGGAATTGTTATAGGATATATAGGAGAAAGAATAAATTAGCAAAGAATGAACTAAATGGAGAGGGAAACGCAGTGTATATAATTTGAAACCTGCTTTAGATCACAAAGATAAAAGCTAAAACCAAGCGCTTCCAAAAATGGGCACCACTCTTGCACAAATATTTAAAGAATGCCAAATAAAACATCCTGCTTTTAATTAAATCGAATGTCTCTCCCATTTTGCTTATGCCCTCTGGATTAGTTAGGGGTTTCCACCTGGAAAAAGCCAAGTGCCAAGGACAGATGCATCCCATATATACACACTGGTGCGATTGAAATTAATGTGAATTACAAAAGCATCTGGCAAATACACGTAACAGCTAATTCTCTAGTTATTACTGCATATTGTGGAAAGATTCCAAATTCCATGCCTCCACTCCTATATGAAAACATGTAGTCTATGTATATCTTAAGAAGTGTGGGCAAAAATTTTATATTTCTGCTGTACATACCAAGCATAATCCTAGCTACAAATGTATTGCACTTCTGTGTTCAGCTCTATAACTTTCCTTCACTGCAACCCAAGTGTAGACTTGTCACACATAGATTTCAATAGACTGAATATATGTGTTTATTTCAGAGTGGAATCTGCAATGTACCTGCATCTCTAGATTGCATGCGAAAGAAAGCTCTTATACAGATGCAGACTGAAGATTAGTTTTAAAATAAAAAATCACATTAAAAATCTCAATTGGATATTGCAAATTTGAATTTGGAGTGGAATTATTGGGGAAATGATCAAATTATGGATTATTGTGGGTATTAGTTTGAGCTCTAAGTTGTATGAAATGTGTACTATCCAACTCCCGAGCTGATATGAGAATGAATATTACTAGCAAAGGACAGCTTCTTTACTGGCATAATCTGTTTAGCTTTGCCAAAGCATTGGAAGACGCAAGATCTACCCACCTTGGAAGAATGGCAGATGCAAGTAATAGACTATATGGAACTGGCTGAAATGACCGGCAGAATTCGAGATCAAGGAGAAGAGCAGGTGGAAGAGAACTGGAAGAAGTTTAAACTTTATTTACAAAAACACTGTAAAATTTTTGAATGTTGAGGACATTGAAAAGGAAAAGAAGGGGTTCTAGTGATTAAGTTAAATAAGAGTACAAAGGGAGGGACGAAGGACGAAAATTAATAAGAATGATCTTGCTGAACTAATTATTACATAGAATACAGGATCGGGAGGCGGGTGGAAGGAAGGAAAATAAGGTTTTGAATGTTATAATTGGAATGTGAGTTCTTTTTTATATGCTAAAATTTTCTTTTTCTTTTTTTATCTGTGTTTCTTTTTTCTTTTATTCTTATGTTATGTCTGTTTTTTACATGTTTTTTATTTGTGTAAAACTTAATAAAATATTATGTTAAAAAAAAGGGAAAAAATCTGTTTAGCTTTGCTCATGGTAAGTGAGACTTTTATATATGAGATAACAACAACAACAACAACAACAAGCAATAATAAAAGATGAGGGTTGTCCTAAAATACTTAAAATATAACGTGGTGCTATGTAGCTTTGTCAGCAGCTCTGACATCTTAAATCTTGGGAACACGTGGCTGATGTTTAAATTTATTTTTATGCATTCTTTACAAGGGATCGCATTTCTATAGTTCATGCCAGAGCAATTCCCTCCTCAGAGGTATATTTAATGATTGAAATAAGTGAAAAGAGAATAATAACAAAAAAGGCATACAGTCAAACCTTGGTTCTCGAATGACTTACCGTAGTTGACGAACAAATCAGCTCCCGAACGCTGGAAACCCAGAAGTGTTCCGGTTTGCGAACGTTTTTTGGAAACCGAACACCTGACATGCAGCTTCCAATTGAGTGCAGGAAGCTTCTGCAGCCAAATGGAAGCCGCGCCTTGGTTGTCAAACTGTTTCGGGAGTCGATCGGACTCCTGGAACAGATTAAGTTCGAGAAGAAGGTTCCACTGTATCGAAACAAACTGTCACTGTCTCTGCAATCTGCTTTGCCTGACTGCCACATAACATTCAAACAGAAACTAGTCCTAAGTGTATTTTTAAGAGAAATAATTGCACTTTCTTCCCCTGTTTCCCCCCTGCTACCACTTCCCTCCCTTTCTCTATCCTTATTTCACTTTCTTTTGAATTGTAGAAGGTAAGCGCCTCTGGGCAAGGACCTTTTCTCCTGCAGCGGGACACATTAAATCAATCAACAACAACAGAAGCACATTTCATGCTTCTATTTTTGATGTGGACACTGCATCCTATGCCTAAAACCACCCATAAATGGTTTCTTCCATTTATAATTTTTAGAACTGACCCTTTTGGGCCATCCCTGCAGAATCATACCACTTAAGCAGTCATGGCTTCCCCCAAGAGTACTGGGAACAGTGGGTTTTTAAGGGTCCTGAGAATTGTTATTCCCTTCACAGAGCTAAAATTTCGAGAGTGGTTTAATGTTGTATTAATAACAGAACTCTTTTTATGAAACTACATTGCTATAAGCTCTTACTGAAGGTGGCTCAGTTGAGAAGTTGTATTTGCAGAGTACATTAGGCCCTCATTTTAAATTTCTATGCAAACAAAAGGGTTGTTCTTTTTGAGCTGTGCTCTGCACAATTGTAATCATAGCCAAAAATAATAATGAGCAGATGCCTTCTGAAAGAGTGTTAAAGCACAAACAAACAAGCAGTTCTGCATACCCACAGTAAATGGTTTGCATGAATTCAGAGCATTTCCAAGTCACAAAAGCCATGTTTTTAATGGAAACATTTCATCCTGAATTTTCAGCTTTCCTCACATGGGCGAATGCATAAATCTGTTTGCTTTTCATGCATTTTTCATACTTTCAGTGCAGTAATACTGTTGAAGAAATTTGTAAGACCTGTTCCTGTTAGAATAAAGGCATTTCAACAGGACAAGTCTGTTCAAATTCTTCTTCTTCTTCTTCTTCTTCTTCTTCTTCTTCTTCTTCTTCTTCTTCTTCTATGCCGTCCATCTGACTAGGTTTCCCGAGCCACTCTGGGTCGCTGCCAACGATTTATAAAACCACAGTAAAACATTAAAAACATCAAAAACTTCCCTATACAGAGCTGCCTTCAGATGTTTCCTAAATGTTATATAATTTCTCATCTCCTTGACATCTGAAGGGATGGCGTTCCACAGGGCAGGTGCAGCCACCAAGAAGGCCCTCTGCCTGGTTCCCTGTAACCTCATTTCTCGCAGTGAGGGAACCGCCAGAAGACCCTTGGAGGTGGATCTCAGTGCCCAGGCTGAACAATGGGGGTGGAGATGCTCCTTCAGGTATACTGGGCTGAGGCCATTTAGGGCTTTAAAGGTCAGCACCAACACTTTGAACTGTGCTCGGAAACGTACTGGGAGCCAATACAGGTCTCTCCAGACCGGTGTTATATGGTCCCAGCAGGCACTCCCAGTCACCAGTCTAGCTGCCACATTCTGGATTAATTGCAGTTTCCGAGTCACCTTCAAAGGTAGCCCCACAGAGAGCAAATTGCAGTAGTCCAAGTGGGAGAAAGCCAGGGTATGCACCACCCTGGTGAGACAGTGTGCAGGCAGGGAGGGTCTCATCCTGCGTACCAGATGGAGCTGGTAGACAGCCGCCCTGGACACAGAATTGACCTGCGCCTCCATGGACAGCTGTGAGTTCAAAATGACTCCCAGGCTGCGCACCTGGTCCTTCAGGGGCACAGTTACTGACAGGTATGTGACAGGTTGCAGGTGTTGCTCCAAGCAGGGTTTACTTCACCTGTTGATTGAATTCAGCTACTCTCCCTCAACTCCAAGCCCCTTTTTGGCACACAGCAGAAACATAGCATGATTTGGGGGACAGCTTGTCTCCATCTGCAATGGCCCAGAGGAATTCTGTCATCCACTGATGGAACTGCAGGATTAGCCTGTAAGCCAGCATGGTCTGCTATGTACTTTAGGATTTCTGTTAAGTAAGCACTAGTCAATCAATTTTGTGGTAAACTTTTTTAAAAAGGCAACCTCTCATTTTTGTTCTCTCTGTGTATCAGGTCTTAATAAATCCACACAAATTGAACTGTTAGTAGTGCCTGCTGCATTACTACACAGATTCTATCCCACTCACTCACCTAAGTACTCAGCTACCTTTTATAGTAAGGGAACTAGCAGTACCACTCTGTTCTGCTTCTGGGATATATCCAACCTCATATAACCAACAAGAAGGATATTGATAAGCTGGAATGTGTGCAAAAGAAGACAACCAAGATGCTCAAGAGTCTGGAAAGCAAGCTTTATGAGGGGAGTTGGTTCCTGAGATACTAAGACGCTGGGAGGAGATAGAATAGCCATCTTCAAATAGCCCAAGGGCTGTCACATGGAAGATGGGGCAAGCTTGTTTTGTCCTGAGGGTAGGACTTGAACCAACGGCTTCAAGTTGCAAGAAAAGAGTTTTCAACTAAACATCAGGAAGAACTTTCTGACAGTAGGAGTTGGTCAATAATGGAACAGACTCTCTTGGAAGGTGGTGGGCTCTCGTTCATTGGAGGTTAGATAGGCATCTTTCATGAGTCCTTTAGTTGAGAGTCAATGTGTGTGTGTGTGTGTGTGTGTGTGTGTGTGTGTGTGTTTGCTTGTTTGTTATACTGCTATTCAGCCATAGATCTCAGGGCAATTCACAAGATAAAAACACAAAATACATATTAACAACAAGAACAAAACAAAACAATAAGCCTCCTCCCTGTCTAGGTGACCCTTGGGATACCTTCCAGCCCTACAGTTCTATGTTTCTATGATGCCTTCTAGTCTAACCTTTTATTCAACATGCCAGTTTTCTTTATATAACTTACTGTTCCCATTTGGGGGACTATTCATAAATTCAGCATCCCCACTTGCAGCCTGAAGTGGTACAGTCAAGGAAGAGGTTTGTCACTTGGT
This sequence comes from Podarcis erhardii, assembly GCF_964252035.2. Lineage (NCBI taxonomy): Eukaryota > Metazoa > Chordata > Lepidosauria > Squamata > Lacertidae > Podarcis > Podarcis erhardii. Next base: position 134,003,668 of record NC_138497.1, on the reverse strand, counting down.
CAGGCAAAAGCTGAATGTCTAGCCCAGGGGTTAAACTGTGAAAAGACATGTTTAAATTCCTGAGACCTTTGAAAATGCTGGGAGGTCACAGGCAAGTTTCAGCCTTAGTTCCCCATCTGAAAATGTGGAACATTTAGGAACCTACCTCACAGGTTTGTTTTGAGCATAAATGAAATATTCTCTGTAATTTGTTTTCAGAAATGGAAACTGCTATGAAATGATGTATAATATTATATATTGTTTGTAACTATTGTACTGTCCTGGTTTATGCATGTCTTAGCCACCCGCCAGGCTCCTCATGGGACACATATATATATATATGGCAGGATATAAGAAATAGCAATTGTGATTATAATGCAACATTTTATCCAACAGAGAATAGATGGGGATGAGTGGTGTTTCAAAATTTATTTTAGAGACTTCTTGGGTCAATGATCTCAAAGACAAGGAAAACGTTTAATGAAATCATACTGCTTTCTCACTCATTCTGCTCCTGATTTCTTTGTTATGGAAGTGGTGAAAAGGCGGCTAGATCGTCTTAATGAAGATCTACAGAGAGAGGCAGAGTTGGCCAAAGATCAAGCTTTTCCATTCCGTTATGGCCACATGCCCAATCCTGCTGAGGAGAAAGAAAGCAGCCGTGCGTCAAGAAGTGTGAGAGATTTCTTTCAAAAATGTTTGACACAAATGCTGAAGCATTATTTGTGTGAGAACCATCCTGGTGCTCCTGCCCAATTCGTCTGAGGTTTCAAATGGAAACGTTCTTCACTCTGCCACACTTCCCTACAGGCCAGAGAGAAACCATAAGCGCTGTCTGTGACAAACTGGCACATTCTTCCTGTTGGTCTTGATCTATCGAGCACCTACCCCTGGTGCCAGCTCCAAGATCTGGAGGACTTCAGGATCATGGGTGGAAGACATTCTGTCCTGATGCATCCCAGCTTTCGTAAACATTCCTCTGAAAGGAATCCTTGTAGGCTGCCAGTGGCCAGCGTTAACCTCCTGATGAACAGCTGCCGGGCTGTTTGGAAGGGATTTTAAACCCTGCTGACAAAGACACCTCCTGCTAGCCCAGCTCTGGGCAGGGTGGGGATGGGGAGAGAAGCTTTAGGTTGATTTCCCCAAAGCCCAGAAGACACAGGGAAGGAGGGAAGGACATGTTTCTGTTTGTCTTTAAGTCTTTGAACATACCTAGCTAGTGATTATATCGTTGTGATGGATGAGGCACATACTCGCCCCCCCCCATCCCAAAGCCGTCCCTCACAGAGAGATGCTGAGAGATGCCCTGCTTATTAGTTGTGCAGGAGTCGCTGCCCCCAGGCTCAGTCATTCCCTAATTCCAATTCAGGTCCACTGCAAAGGTAAGCACGGGTGGACACTCCTTTATTTCACTCGTAATTGCCAGCCTTGGATTCCTAGTCACCTCTTGAAACAATGATGAGGAACCTCAGGCATTCCTAGGGGCCAAATGCAGCCCCCCCCGGCTCCTCTAACTGGCCCTGGAGATTCCCCCCCCCCCAGGCCACATCTAATTCCTAGCCACATCCCTCTCCCCAGATCATATCCTTCACTAGCCCCTTTTTGCACTCCCCATGAGCATGTTCAGCTGGCTGCAATGCGCCCTTGACCTGTGATAATGCCTCTTCCCTGCCCTGATGGATGGATGATTGAGAGTTGTGCATCTGATTGTGGGTAGACATTAGCCTACCAAACAAATATAAATGTTACATTTGCTGCTCCACCAACCTTTGCCCCTGGCCCACCCACCATTGGCATGTGGCCCCTGGAAGGTTGCCTAGAAAGGAATGTGCCCTTGGGCTGAAAAAGGGCCCCCACCCCTGTATTTAAAGGGATTAGAATAATAGCATTGTAGAAGGGATCCTTAGGGTCTTACATGAAACATCTATAGCAGATGGCCATCCAACCTCTGCTTAAAAACCTCCAAAAACAAGAGTCCACCACCTCACTGCTGAAAAGGTCTTACTGACAGAAAGTTCTTCCTGATGTTTGGTCAGAATCTCCTTTCTTGTAACTTGAAGCCATGGGTTTGAGTCCTACCCTCCAGAGAAGAATACAAGCTTGTTCCTTCCTCCATGGAACAGCCCTTTAGATATTAGAAGATGACTATAATATCTCCTCTCGGTTTTCTCTTTTCCAGGCTAAATATACCCAGTTCTTTCAACTATCCCTTATAAAACCTGGTCTCCAGACCCTTGATCATCTTGGTTGCCCTCCTCTGCACATGTTCCAGCTGGTCAACATCCTTCTTAAATTGTGGTGCCCAGAACTGGACACAGTATTCCAGCCACCTGTAATATTTCTCAAATAAAGGATTTATTTTGGCAGGGAGGCGAGGAACAAATGTGAATTTACTACAGCCAGTTCAAAGTTTTAATCAGAACTTCTTGGAACTTTGCACATTTGAATAAGAGTGTAGTGGACCATGCCACCTTCTTCAAGACTGACTTGCACAAACGAAGGTGCAAAGGTCCAGGGTTCACCTCAGAGCTGCAGAGTTCTCAGGGGATCTGTATTTTAATACAGGGAGGTTGCACTCCTCTGGATGCTATAGAGTTCTATAGAGTGCAATTAGCATTCTAAGTTACAGAGTTTCATAGAGGACAGCAAGAGGTAAATTGGATGGATTTGAGTAGCAGCAGGGAATGGGTGGTGCAAGGTTAGTCATGTAAGAAAACAGCTGCTTCCGCTTTGATTTCTGTTTGTTGCAATCAGCACTGTCCCCCTTTTCCTACAGTTCGATTTCCACCAAATTCTATCAGCAGTATTCAACTAATTTCCCCACCCCTTTCCTTACCCTCCATGAAACCAGTGCCCTCCCCAAATCTGCTTGGGCTTAGAATGTTTTGTTGCACAAGGAGAAATCCTCAAGCAGTACACCTTAGCAGTACACTGAAAACAACCCTAGGTTATTCTTCATGCTTTTTGCTATTTAACATAATTTACATAATTATCCATGTAAGTTACAGATTTAATGTAATTAATGGCACAATCATTTCCACACCATTCATTTCAGTGCAAAGGAAACACAATTTAAATGGAAAGATGTCATCAATTATGTGTGTTTTTTTGCATACCAAAAACAATAACAGGCGCAAATACCAATTGACATTAATTGGGCAGATTGTTGTTCCAGATATGAGATAAATAAGTAAACATTGCCAATTCCAACTTCTGTTTTCATTTTCATATGAATTCTCCAGCATCCCTAGCAAGACACACATTTCTCAGAATTAGGCAATCCAGTTATTCCCACTGCTATTTCTTCAGCCAGCTTCTCCTTAAGTAAAAGCTTTGGGGAGCAGGAGGAGAATCAGCCACACGCTTCTCTCCTGAAGCTCCAGGACTTAGCTCTGGGCAGAACTTCAAGAACTTTCAAGCCTTTCTTTTATCTGCTAGGAAACCATCTGAAAGTGATTTTTAAAAAATCTGCTTCTTAAAAGACGTCGTTTGGAAACGCATGTGCTGCCATGCAGAGAAGTAAGTATGCAAGTCTTTTAAAAATAGCATGGAGTAAAGCTGGAATTCCATCTGTAGAAACATTTATACAAGAATAATCAATGACAGCTACAAGTTCTATCTGTTCTAGTTAATAGTTTGGCTAAATGGCAAAGAAGTCACTGGTTGTTCCAAAACAGTAGTTTTTCTGAAGTTGCCCCTGCTGATTACTTTCTATGGGAGAATTAATTCAGAGAGTGTTGGGCCACAATCTAATGGAGAAGCCGAGTTCTCACAAGTAGCAGAGGAGCAGGTGGAGCTGTTTCAGGTCTACCCCACTTCTGACTGCAGGTGGGCCTTGAATGTTCTCACCACATCTGCTGTCCTGTTCAGAATACATGTATATTATAAGCATCCAGCTTTCTAAAACTATGATGTTTGCATAGTTAGTCCACAATACGAATGGCGCCAGAAGTCTTTGTTGTACAATTCAGAACATGTAATTATGTCAAGACTGAAACAGAGCCAAGTATTGGGGACTAGAAGTAGCCTGAGATGTGTGATGAAGAGAGCATAACCTGTGAGGATACATTTCCTGCAACCACAGCCATCCCACAGAACTGCCCAGGTCCTCTGCCTCCTCCCTCTCTGCATGGCTCTGGTTAGGGAGGTGGTGGAGATCCTTGCGGGGCAGGGGGTGGGTGATAGAGCTGCTGGCCACAGCTACCAGTGCTGGGCACAGGTCACCCCAAAACACAGAGCGCAGGGTCATTGTCCATATTCACCTCCCCCACCCTGCCTGTAACAGTGAAGCCCCAGCCCCCTCCCATACACCTGTGACTTGGGTACAAGGCAGCCTTTCCACAACTTTCTCTGCATGTCTAGAAGCATCTTGTTGTCTTTTCAGTCCTGGCTCACAAACACATCTCTTCGCAAACAACGTGTGCTCTTCCTCTCCTCGTGGCTCCTTGTTAGCCAGCTTTCCCAAGCTCTCGCTCACATCCACATCCTTCCACACCTAAACATTTCACTTGCATCCAAGATGTGGATGGAGGAGATGGAGGCACCTTCTGGGGGATGGATTGTGACATATACAATTCCTTACAAAATCTTCCAACTGGACAGCCCTAGAAAATTGTTAATTTGTTTTGAAATGAATCTTTGTCTGGAATATTGGCATTTCTTGAAATGATAGTACTGTGCTATCATGATCCTTGATATTTGTGTTTTTTGTATATATTTTTTGTTTTGTTTCATATATTGTGTGCTGCTTTGAACACAATTCCTTCTGTGAGGACAAAAGGCACATGGGAAAGAAATTAAAATCTTATCTAATCTAAAATAAAATATTACCTTTATTGGACAGAAAATGTGCGACTCTCTTTGGGTTTTGTATGTGACACTCTTGGGAGCCTTCCTTTTCATTTTGAAGAGGCTCTGAAGTCAGAATGCATCCTGCAACTAAGTTATTTCAGAAGGTCACGGTGAGGGCTGCCTAGGGGAACCATCTGTCTTTAAAGCAATTTGAGATTACAACATGCTGTCTTCATTCCTCTTTCCCATATTTTTCGGTGAGAGTCATTGCTTAATAGCCAAGTACGAACAGGCATCCTCTCCAAGACATGCGCCAGAACAGTGTGCCAGTAAACAGAATTTTAACTGCAAGCCAGAACTCTCTGTGCATTAGTCACCCATGTGGCTTCCCAAAGATGAGGTGATCTTGGGCAAATGCTAGAGTCAGTTTTGAGCAGGATTGCCTGAATATGCAGCAAGCTGCTTCAGGTGGTAGGATTTAGAGGAACAAATGAAGGAAGAAAAGAGAAAAGGAAAGAGGAGGAGGGAGGGGAAGGGGATGAAGGTGAACTTGGAGGGGTTGCAAGAAGAAGAGCAGGAGGAAGTGGAACTGAGGTTCAGACGAACGTGGAAGTACAGAAGTTTCAGAATAGAAATGGTGGTTTCATAAATTGGTGGAAGGTGAGGTGAAAAGGGGCACTTTGCAGTTGCAATGTGCGGGAGCTGACCATGCGAGTGGCCTGTGTGCCAGGGAGGCTACACAAAAGAAGGGGGAGGCATGGACAGGAGGTGACGGTGAAAACTGGGGGAAAGAAGGGCTGTTGAATAAAAGAGACAAGGAAGGTGAAATGAAAGCTTTGGAGATGCATGGGGGCAGGAAGTGGAGGCTGGAAGAGGTCAAGTTCCCACAAGATCTAAGAAGAGCATCCCATGCCTTCTGGAGCCATTGCTCCAAGAGGGCCTTGCTCCCCAAGCAAGGCAGAGAGCTTAAAAGCCCCCTTTTGCATTCGGGTTTTCCCAGTGCAAGGAGGACCCTTACCAAGGCAAGGAGGGTTGATTCAGTACCCTGTTGCTCCAGCAGATGACATCATTGCTCCTGGTCTGGGGCGGGGGACCCTAAACTGCTCTCTCCCTTCCCATGCATTCCTCTGCATCACTGATCCCAAGACTGGGATAATGAACAGGAATGTCACCAGCAGGGATGTTGCAGCCCATCTCAATGGTGCACTTAAACGTTCATCAAGAAGATGTTCCCAGTATTCTAATGAATACTTAACCTTGTCACTATACACTATACAGAACTGGAGCTCGAGAACAGTTTGCATACTCACTGCTTCATAGAACTACTTTGGGAGACTAAGTTTGCAAGTGTAACTTCATTTTACTGGGCGTATGCCCCATTGAATTAAACTGGATTTATTTCTGAGTAGACATGGTTAGGGTGATGCTCTGAAGTAATCCCTCCCTCCAAACCAGAAAGGGATGCAAATAATCTCATAGTAGGGGGGTTTGGGGGGAAACGTCTTAAGTTTTCTTTCTCAAACCTGTAGCTTTCTGAAAAGGGCACACTTTTACTGTTGGAATTAATAATGATCACTAGACAAAATTCACTTAGATGATATGAACTAGCCCATTTCTCAGAGATTAATCATGGATCCAGTTTAAAAAATGATCATTCAGGTAGTTTCTGTCAGCTGTCAGAAGAGCCCCAGGCTCTCATAATACTAGACATTTTTGCAATGAGCTATGAGATGGTTTTGATGCTTGGATGAAGGCATATAAACCACCGGCTGGAAAGATTATAGGTGCATACGAAGAAACCAAAATCTCCATACTGATGATGCATGAATAGGAGAATAGTGATAGAACAGAAAAAAATTACTGAAGGAAAGATAAATCATAATATATTGCCAGATTTAAGAGGCAAAAATTAACCTGCCACAAATACGTTTCAGCCTCTGACTTCTGTGCAGGATGGGTTGCAAGAGAAATACCATGCAGAGATTCATATTTCAGAGAGCTAATAACAAGCACCTTGCTTTAACAGAGCATTAGAGGTCAAGTCACATTTTTCAAACATCAAAAAGGAATGGCAGGACTCAAAAGATTAATAATAGCCTAGGAAGGGTTTTGCTGGTAGGTTTTTAGTTGCGACTTGCTTTCACATTCAGCCCTGTTCTGCTTCTGCCTGGGTCATAGAATCATAGAATCATAGAGTTGGAAGAGACCACAAGGGCCATTGAGTCCAACCCCCTGCCAGCTTGCAACACACGGTGTGAAATGCTGAGAGTCTTTTACTCCCCACTCTTGTGGCACATCTGCCCACTATATCCAATGGCAATGGCTGGGTCAACTGAATTCTGGGTGGGCCAGCAGGCAGTGTGATCCCGATGGACATAGTGTTTTATGTTTTATGGAGTGGAGATGATGGGAGTTGTAGTCTAACAACATCTGGGGACCCAAAATTGAGAAAGGCTGGTGTAGGCTATAATTGTGGAGCGGGGGGGGGGGGGGAATGTTTTCCTTCAGTATTTCATGCCTTCCGAAGGCACTTCAATATCTTAAACTTAAATACTGTGCACAAATATCTTGGAAATGGGTCCCAGTGAATTCAGCTGACATTCTTTCTGAATAAATATTATAGGGCTGTCCCTAACCAAGTAGATTTGAGGAGTTTCAATACTTCATGAACATAATCTACTATGGGAGAATAAAGGGCAGTGCTCAAAGGAATTCTTTGAGAGCTTGTGACCACCATCATGCACCAGAAAAATCACATTTTGGGGGCATTTTTGTAAAAAAACAAAAGCTCAACAACTTTTGGGGTGTCCTGGATTTTACTTTTTGAAATATGGCAACCCTATCATTATTATTCCTCTTCATGGATCACTGCCTTGTCGTGGCAAAGGGGCTTGAATAACTCAGAGAAGCTATGAGCTATGATGCCATGCAGGGCCACCCAAGACGGACAGGTCATAGCCAAGAGTTTAGACGAAATGTGATCCATCTGGAGAAGGAACTAGCAATCCACTCCAGTATTTTGACAAGAAAACTCCATGGACATAGAAAAGAAGCTTTGAGAAGAAAATGAGAGTTCCCAAGGTATGCTCTGATTCATGGGGTCACGGAGAGTCGAACACGACTAAGATGACTAAACAACAACAAACAACATCATTATTATTACATTTATATTCCACCCTTCCTCCAAGGAGCTCAAGGTGGCATAACTGGTTCTCCCCCTCTCTATTTCATCCTCAGATGCAGTGACTGGCCAATGTCACCCAGTGAGTTTCATGGCTGAGTGGGAATTTGAACCCTGGTCACATGGGAGTTTTGGTCTCACAGGGCCAGTGCACCCATGAGGCAAGGTGAGGCACCCACCTCAGGTGGTAGGAGCCGCAGGACATCAAATCCCACTGTAGATATTTATTTCCTCATTGTTCCTAATGTAGGTCTTCATTACCTCCTTCTTTCCTGGTGAGGAAGGAGCCACCATTTTGTGGTTTACCTCAGGCACTGAAATATATTGGGCTGGCTCTGGTTTCTCCTCCCATGAGTCATCAACCTCATTTTTTTCTGGCCTTCATATATTTTACATTGGGGTGTCTTAGTGGCAGGAATTATTTGTGGTAGGTTTTTGTAGATTTGACTGGAGTTCTGGGCCTACTGATAGTAAAAATCTGCTTGAATCACAGGTAGATTAAAAGTTGTAAATGTAAATCAATTTCTTATTTTGTTATGTACTGTAATAATAGAACTAGGGGTTATTCCATGAATTTAACATAGAATTGATTTAAGACAAAAGGCAATATTCAGCTAAATAACTGAGCAAACCGAACAACTTCCGCTTGCACAACAGGACTCCCCCTGCCCCACCCACTGCCACACAGGCCCTGCCCTGTCCCCAAATCTGCTCCAAAGGGTTGAGGGAACCCCCAAAACAGATTTAGGGTGCAGGGGGGCAGAGAGGAGGGGAAGTTCCGTTGCACAAACAAAAGTCATTCCACTCATGCAATTATTTCGCTGAAATAACAATAGCAGTAGTAATAGGTAAACATAAGAATTGCAGGATAGGGGGTAAATAAAGAGTTGGAAGATAATAACTTCAGCTACTGTTTGGTAGAAGAACCAAATTTGGTACACCACTACTCCTTTATTTGACTTCCACATAAAACCATTCCGAAAACTTGACCTGATATAATAAGGTAATGGAAAATCAAGGAATCTCATTGATGGAAGGAGTGACTTAAGCATATCACCATGGAAACCCCAGGATGTCATAGGACAGCCAGCCAGCCCTAATTTCAGTACCACTACTTTTTGCTTTATCAGGTAAAGCAGTAACACTGAACACTGAATTGCTTCAAAAGTTTCAGTCAATTTTACTTTGGAGATTCTCAAATATCTTCATTTTAAGAACATTTTCAGGCTTCAAAGACTGAGTCTGAAAATCCAAAAGTAAAATGAATATTCAGGTTACCAAAAATTGTTTCAGTAGGGGAAACAAGTTCTCAACAAAACCCAATAGCAAGTGTAAGTTTGGGAAACAGTTTTTAGTGTGTGAACCAAGAAAAGTAAATTCATTTGGAATAATTCTGAAGTAAAATCAAAATATGCAAACAATGAAAAGATTTGCATCCAAATTTTAGTACTAGAATATTCATTATAACTTAAACACAGAAACAAACGCAATCATATTGATTATTTACATCCCAGTTTTAACTGTCAACATTAAGTATATGAGGAAGGGGGAGGGATAGAGCCTGAGAACTTAGTGACATGAACAGTTTCTTCTCACATCCTACCAGAGTCACTCAGACCTCTTTTTAACATGCTCTGTGATTTTTTTGTTGTAAAATCATTGAAAACGGTTTTTTCCAGATGCCCAGATACATGATAGAAGAAGTACACAAGTGTCTGTCATGGGGGAAACAAAGAAAGAAAAGAAAAGAAAAGAAAAGAAAAGAAAAGAAAAGAAAAGAAAAGAAAAGAAAAGAAAAGAAAAGAAAAGAAAAGAAAAGAAAACAGCAAGTTGTAGGCCACCACTGCTGGCCACTTGAATAGGGGCCCTGTGCTTGACAGAATAGTGAATCAGAACAAAACCGGAGTCAAACAGCTATTTGTCAAGTGCAAAGATGCACAAAAGTTGTGAGAATATGGGTCTTTCTGTAAAAATGTGCCAGAGACTTTTCTGTAGTGCCAGTACGAGACCCCTGACGGATTGTTGCACTGTGAGTGGCGCATTGTATGTGGCAATAAAGAGACATCTGGTCAGTTCTCTTTGCGAAAGAAAGCTCTAACTCAGCTTAAATAAATTGATCAATCCCTTGTATTTTTAGAGATTCGCTTATTGCCATTGGATTTGGAGTATTGCTCTCTCTTTCCTGAATTTATCACGTAAATAGCTCACACCTGTCTTTACTCTGAAAATTAAATAATCCATGTTTCTTGCCTGCCACCATTTTCCCTTTCATTCAGATATATAGTGCACATTTAATATTCCAATAACCCAGGCCATTCAACAGAACCGCCTTTTCTTTTTTCCTTTTTGAAGGACTTTTTCTTTTTTATTCATAAGATAACTTTTACCTCCACCTTTGTGGAATCAGGATGCAGGCAGTGGGTGGGCAGCACAAGGAGAGGACCTCAAAGCCCAGGAAACACCACAGGCAGAGTCTGGAAGGTCATGGTGTAAAAGCGGGGGAGCCCTCTCCCCCATAAAGGTAAAAGCAAAGGGACCCCCGACCTTTAGGTCCAGTCGTGGCCGCCTCTGGGGTTGCGGCACTCATCTCGCTTTAATGGCCGAGGGAGCCGGCGTACAGCCGGTCACATGGCCAGCATGACTAAGCTGCTTCTGGCGAACCAGAGCAGTGCACAGAAACGCCGTTTGCCTTCCCACCGAAGCAGTACCTATTTATCTACTTGCATTTTGACGTGCTTTCGAACTGCTAGGTGGGCAGGAGCAGGGACTGAGCAATGGGAGCTCACCCCGTCGCGAGGATTCGAACTGCTGACCTTCTGATCGGCAAGTCCTAGGCTCTGTGGTTTAACCTACAGCACCACCAGCATCCCCCCATAATGAGGGGTAATTTCTGTTTTTTAATAAATCTTTTTTATTGAGTTTTACATTGCAAATTGAAATTCAAACAATAAACATCATCATAATCATTTAGGATTCCCTCCACCCTTCTATGGTTACCGTTTTCAATCTTTTCCCACTGCTTCACTTATTTTCTTTAATTTTCTTAAATAATCCAATTTTACCTTAGCTTTTAATACATTACAAGCATTCCTCAAATCCTGCCAAAGTTTTCAGTTGTTCACAGTGTTCTCTTAAATACATTGTAAATCTTTCCCAATCCTTCTCTTCCTGGTTTCTGATTTTCCCGGTCAATTTCGCCATTTTGGTGTAGTCCATCATCTTCATCAGCCATTCGTCTCTGTTTGGGACTTTATCTCCTTTCCATCTCTGGGCCAGTAGTATCCGTGCTGTTGTCATTGCATACATAAATATTCATTTCTGCTCCTTTGGTATCTCTGCTCCTAAAATTCATGGTAAAAATGCCTCTGGGTTTTTCACAAACATTATTTTAAACATTTTTTTTCAACTCATCAAAGCATTTCCCATAATGCTTTTTTCATCTTGCATGTTCACCACATGTGATAGAATGTGCCTTCCTTCTCCTTACATTTCCAACATACATTTGAAGCAGGTCTATAAATCTTTGCCAGTTTTATCGGTGTTAGGTACCACCGGTACATTATTTTCATATAATTCTCCTTCAGCACACAGCATGCTGTAAATTTTAGGTTCTCCTTCCACAACTTTTCCCAAGATGAAAATTGAATATTATGCCCAATATCTTGTGCCTATTGTATCATTACATAACTTCTTCATCCTTAGTGTGCCACTCTAGCAACAACTTATACATTTTAGAAACAACTTCACATTATTTTCCAATAAATCTTTTTCAAACCTTGAAATTTCCTTACTAAATCTATTTTTCTTATCAATTTTAAACACATCATTTAATTGGTGATATTGCAATCAATTTGTTACTAAATGTCTTATATCCTCAAATCTTTTCAACTTTAATTGCTGTTCCACTTCCAATAATAACTCTTTATAGGTTGCACATTCACTTTTTACATTAGTCTTTTTCAAGGATATTGCTTCCAATGGGGAAAGCCACCATAGTGACTTCTGTTCTAACAGATTTTTATATTTTCCCCATACACCATAAATTGATATTCTCACCAAATGATTTAAAAACCATTGCACTTTGTGCACTTTGGTCTTCTCATACCAAAAATATGCATGACATCCAAATCTGTTATCATGACCCTCAAGGTCTAGAATATCTGTATTTTTAAAAAGTTATCCATCCCCACAGCCAGCAGAGGCAGGATGCTTCATAATATACAGTCATACCTTGGATCCCAAACTCCTTGCAAGTTGAACGTTTTGGCTCCTGAATGTTGCAAACCCGGAAGTGAGTGTTCCGGTTTGCAAACGTTCTTTGGAACCGGAACGTCCGACGCGGCTTCCACGGCTTCTGGTTGGCTTCCGATTGGCCTTGGTTTCTGAATGTTTTGGAAGTTGAACAGATTTCCAGAACTGATTCCGTTCAACTTCCGAGGTAGCACTGTAATTTCAAATCCGGCAGTGAAAATCCACCTCTTTCTTTAACACCTGTTAATCCTTGGGTTTTCCCCCTGCCAGATAAATCTAGAAACATCTTTTTGCCATTGTTTGATGTGTCCCACTCCACTGGCTATGGGTATTGTTTGAAATAAAAATAGCATTCTTGGCAATACATTCATTTTCATTACTTGAATTCTTCCCCATAGTGATAAATTCATCCTTCCCCAAACATCCATATTTTTCTTTATTTGTTTCCAGGTTCTTACATAATTATCCTTAAAGATACAGTCATACCTCGGGTTGAAGTAGCTTCGGGATAAGTATTTTTGGGTTGCGCGCTGCAGCGACCCGGAAGTGGATGAATCCGCATGCCAAATTTTTGTCCAGAAATTCCCTTAACATGGCTAACCAGTGCACATAGATAAATTAGGTACCACTGTGGTGGGAAGGAAACAGTGTTTCTCTGCGCTCTGGAATCCGTCACAGTGTTCCGTTGCACCAAAAGCAGTTTTGTCATGTTGGCCACTGGACCCAGAAAGCTGTCTGTAGACAAACACACTCATCCCTCGGCCTGAAGTGAGATGAGTGCCACAACCCCATAGTCACCTTTGACTGGACTTAACCATCCAGGGGTCCTTTACCTTTTCTTTTTTTTAACCTTTTATTATTGTAACATATTTTTATGTTACTGAGCATTTCTGTAATGTTTTTGTTTTAGTTCTCCATTGTTGCTTCCGTTTTCTATACACCACTTAGAGATACTTTAAATATGTTAAATAATCAAATCACTGTTCTACAAAGCGTGTTCTCCTTCATGGAGAGCAGGTGTTGCGGTGGGGGCCGCCAGGACACTCCAAAGTTGGGGGGCGGGCTAATTGATCGTTGGCCACTGATGCGATTGGGGCTTCCCTTGTTGTTGGGAAGAAGTTAATGTTGCCATTTATTGATTGACAGCCAGAAATAGTAAAACTCCTTGCACGAGGCTAGGGCTTCCTCTTTTCGCCCGTGCATTGGATTGCCCGTCCCTCCCTCCCTAGAATAGGGTTGTTTGCTTTGACCTTGCTATGCCTGTCATGGGATCGTCTGCTTTGGAGCGGGGGCCTGGTAGGAATTTTGTCCATCTGGCTGATTGGCTGGGGCCATTTGGTTTTTGCCTACTGCGTAGCAAATCGTCACAACTTGTAAGGTTCACGGTTAGGCATTGGTTTATGGTTTGGTTGGTTGAGGGGCATGAATTGGCTGTGCCTGCCCCTCTAATGCTGCTGCTGCAAGGGATTCTGTTAAAGGAATTGGGAGCTAACTATTGCTTGTCCACTCTGTCAAGGGGGCTCGGGCCATAGCAATGAGCTCCTGGTTGCTTTTGGGGTGAGGGCAGGTTCCCTGCTCCGCCTAACCCCCAAGTGTATTCCCCCATTCTGACCTTCGCATCATGCGGATTGTCAGTCTGTCCCCCATGGTGGGGGCAGATAGTCGCAACCAATGCCTACGCAACCACTCACAAATTTGTATTTTAATAAAGTTGTGGCCAAAATTATGCCAGAAATCTTAAACAAAAATTTCTGTATGATGTGTGAGTTATTGGGGTGGACCTGTGGACTTCGACACGCAAGCAGCATTTCGGAAGCCCTTGCTTCTTGGTATATGAAAGGGCAGAGCTACAATGGCTTTAGCCTTTGTTGGGGGGGGGAGTTGGACTTGGGGAGGTTACCTCCCCCCAATCCTTTGGGGCTGGGTCAGGTGTTCCCTGGGTCAGGAGAGAGCCCTGGGTTGGTGTATGTGCATGTGTGTGTGTGCCCTAATACTCACAAATTGCATGGTCCATACAGTATTTCTTTGGTACTGGCACTTCCTGCTAGTCAAAAATATAAATGAAAATATCCCTGCTATGCAGAACGATCAAGATTCTCAAATAAGGTTCATGTATTTGGATAAGCACAGATAAGCATCTTTAATTTGATATGCACATCTGAAGTTCCTTCTGTTGGGGGAGAAATGTGTGGCCTTTGCTGGGGTATTTGCCCCTTCCATTTCCCAAATCGGCTGCAGCCTGGAAGTTCTTCCGTCTCTTGCAATTAACTGAGCTTGTTGAGCCTCCACAGTTTCCACCGCCTCTGGGATATTTGCCCAGTGTGGGCAAGTATTATTTTATCTAGGCGTTGTGGGATTATCTGCACTGCAGATAATGACTGTGTTCGAGAAATCTACCTTTTCAGGCTTCCCTGAGGGTGGGGGCGGGGGTGGCACAACTATGTGAAGTGATCCTTCATGCCTCTTCTCCCCTGCACTGCTCCTTGTCCCCATTGCCTCCCACTAGGTTGCCAGATCACGTAATGGTGAATCGGAGTGAGCTGCACAAGTGTCTCATGTAAAGCGAGAGGATAATGATGTGAGAGTGGTGGTTGCGGAGAGTAAGAAGGGAAGAAATAACTTGCATATTAGTGGCTTTACGGTGCAGAGTGAGGAGGCAGATAGCATCTCTCTTGCAATGTCAGGAATGTGAGAAACAACATTTACATATGGCAAGTTACATGAAGTTCATATTGAGATGAGGTAACGTGTTGGAAATGCTTCATATTAAGATAAGACCATTTGAGAGCTATCACTTTTAAATGCATGTTTCCTATATCCTTTTGTTATTTTCACAAGAAAAGAAATATCTTTTTCCAGGTAAAAGCAAGGAGGTGGCTGCGTGGCAAAGCCTTGGATCTCCGTGTGTGTTGCCAGAAGTGACAGGAAATGGGTCCTTGAGGTTGGGTGGCGTGAGGACACCCAGGACGTCTTTCGTAATGGCCCTGTCCATAGCAGGCAGTGGGAGGGGCCAGCAGGCCTAGCAGGTGAGGCTGCTTTGTTTTCCTGCCTCCTATTTACTGAGAGAGGGGGGAACAAGGCTGGAAGGAGCCTGGCACAGTGTGGGCACCGCTGCCCATGCAGATGGCGAGAGGAGCAGGAGCTCTTCTCAGCCATTATGTGATCAATTCCATCATTGCTGCATTGGCAGAGATAGAGATCGCTTGATGCCCCACCGTATTGGCATACTGGGCTTGGCAGTTTCAAGCCTGTATTAACATGGCACTTCCTCCCCAGTTAAAGTCCAGCAGGGTACCCACCACCACGCCTGCTCAGCAGAGGCACACAGCCCAGCTGCAAGGCCTTGCAGAAGATGCTGGCAGGCCTGGTCTTGCACTATCGGGGGGCCTGTAGAAACACACAGCCTGTGGCTTTTGACCAGGACAGGCAGCCCCAGAGCCAGAGAAGAGGAGAACCAGACAGGTGTCTTCGTGTTTTAAAAAGATACTGTTTTGTGCTCACCTGGCGGAAATTGTATTTCTTGTGCTTTAAAGACAACTTATAATGTGTGGATGGCATTTTTCAAAAAGCTTAAATTTAATAGATGTGATTAATCTCCACCTCTCCTAATTTGTTTCCCCCACTGCAGAAATTGAAGGCTAGTCCTGATAGCCAATTCTGAATTAATCATAAGCTATTATCAGATATCTAATTAAGAAATTACTGTAACCAGTAATTAAAGGAAATTGCTACATTATAACTAGTAATTTATTAAATGGCAATACTGAATTGGCAAAGACCAGGGATTCAGTTCCAGTTAGTGGGCGCTGGAGACAAGCAACGGATTTTAACAGCATCAAAAGTGGATTTGGAAAAAGTTTAATTCCCCATCAAGTTATTCTTTAAGATGCACCTTTAAAAATAACAGTTAGCTGTGAGTTCATGCTCAATGAACCAGCAAGTCTCTTTGCAAACTGTCATCCTTGAAGGCTTTAGACCTATACAGACGACATACCTAAGGGTCATAGAACCATAGTTGGAAGGGGCCTTGAGGAATGCAGGAATCTCAACTGAAGCATCCAAAAACCATACATTCAACTACACTCAGTGCTCCCTTGCCTTCGTGTCATGAAACCTATGAGGACACAATCACTTCCTCCCAGGGTTCCCAGAAGTTTGAATTTGTCACTCAATTCCTCCATGTTTATGAGGATAAAAAAAGTCATGGAGGGAGAGAAATAGGATCACTGACTTGCTCATAACATCCACATGCCACTTGGTTCTTCTGCTAAAGTTTAGGCATGTATGAGCTGAATGTGCAATCTGCCCCCTGCAGAAACACACACACACACAGCAGCCGATCGTTGCAGAAAGACTTTCGCACCTGCACTTTGCACATTTCTATGCTTTGTGCAGAAATGCCAACCAATGTGTGGAGGTTGCAGTGGGGAGTGGGGGGGGCTGCAATCCTGCACTGATTATCCTCTGATTCATAATCAGCACAGAGTTTGTATATCTTGGAGCTGCTGGAGCCATGTTTACGCCGGTTGCTGGTGCCTGAACATGATGGGCAGGGCAGCCTCTTCCCAGAAGAATCTCTAGCGAGCAACAACCGCAATCCTTTATCCATGAACACAACAGCTCGAGGCTCATTCCACAGCCGTGTTATCAGCTTTCTTCAATTTCCTCCTGTGTCTGACTGTGGTATTGGCAAAGATCCTGGTATTATCCATCTTTATTGTAATTCTCTCACTACATTTGATTGAAAATCTGCGTTAAGCCTTTGAGGCCCTGAAGGCCTCTTCTAATATTACTTTAAACACCTAAACAAATGTTTGTGCCAAGTTTCATTCTTTGGTCTTGTCAATGAGAATATTTAAACCCTTATTCTAGCTGTAGTAATAAAAAGAGGCTAGCTACCAAAATGGCTTTGACTCCTTGTATCTAAGAGACTGCTGTATCCTTTATGTCCTCTGATTATCTTCAAAGCGGAGACCTGGGCAGCTTCCTCACTACCTCACCTGAGGACAAGAACAGAGCAGTCAGAATATGATAGGTGGATAAACATTTCCCTCTTTAGAAAGCGGCTTTTACTGCCACTATCACAGATCCAAATGAAAACTGCTTTCAGGGCGTCATGGTGCCACTAGGCTTTCAGCAAACAGGATATTGAGTGTCTTTTGAAACAATTCGTGGAGGCGAGGGAGGGCTGTATGGATTCATTCATAATGTGGCAGTCTTCACCCCTGGCCCACAGAATTCTTTACCCTTGGAGCCAGCATCATACCAAAGCATTGTCCAAAAATGAAATCAATGTCCCCCTTTAAAAATCTAGCATGGAATTAAGCTGTATGTGTTGCGGGGAGAGGACTCCTAGAGTTTTGCACAACTTTATTATTTATTATTATTACAGTGGTACCTCAGGTTAAGAACTTAATTCTTTCCGGAGGTCCGTTCTTAACCTGAAACTGTTCTTAACCTGAAGCACCACTTTAGCTAATGGGGCCTCCCGCTGTCGCCACGCGATTTCTTTTCTCATCCTGAAGCAAAGTTCTTAACCCGAGGTAATATTTCTGGGTTAGCAGAGTCTCTAACCTGAAGCGTATGTAACCTGAAGAGTATGTAACCTGAGGTACCACTGTATTCTGTTTGTGTGTGCATGTGTGAAGAATAGAATAGACACACTGTTCATTCTTTTCTATATTCTGTGCCAGAGTTACAGCTTCCTTCTACATCTAAAATTGCAATAATTGAATTAAATTTTCAATGTGCAATTTTACAGTGCACAGGAAAATTCAACACATGTCTTTTTAAACCATAAGTAAAGTTTGAATTTTCTGCAAATATTAAAGCTTTCCTCTTTACAGGGTGGGGGTGGGGGTGAGATTTCAGTAATAGAAGAAGTTTGATGACTGGAAATCATAAACAGTGGTATTGGAGTAAGAGAGCCCGGATTGCCCAGTGGTTGGTTTGGTTTTCTTTTCTTTTAATTGGAAGGTAACTACAAAAGAAAACGGAAAGATAAATAGAACCTTTCAGGCAAAGATATAAGTCAAAGTATGAAAGATTTAATCAAGTCCCAGAAGCATAAATAAATTGTTTATAAAGAAGGGATTTAATTTAGACGAACCTGGAAGCATCTAAATAGGTGGCCTTGACTCCTTGTGGGCATCATGCAAATCTTTCTGTGTGGTGGCCGAAGTGTTGATAGGTTGTCACTCGGACACCTCCCCTGCAATTGGTGATCAGTAGCAGCTCTGTGACAACTGCAGCAGTTGCTCATGTGGAAAATTAATACCAGGACAGTGATGAATCTATTTCCATCGTTGTGATTTAGCAGCTTGATGAAAGGAAGGCAAGAAACAGGAACAGCATGTAATCATGGGTTGCCTACAGATTTTGTTGGCAGGTAAGCTAATTCTAATACAGGCATTGTTTCCAAGCACTGGCCTGGGATACACATGTGAATTGATATCAGACCCTCTGGCATGTGAGTTACTGGGTCATGACACTAAGCATAAGAGACAAAAGTGTGCAAGGAAATTTCAGAGACTTAGGCTAAAATGTTATTTATGCCTTAACCAGATACTGCATTTGAGACAGAATAACTGTTGATCTGTGGCTGAACCAGTCAGGTAACATGGCCCCAGAATGTGTTTCCAGAGTAGGGGATTCATCATTGATGTGTAACAAAACCAGGGAGGGATCCCAGGTCACTGTGGAAGCGCATGCTTTCTCCAAGTTCAAACCGAGGACTTTGCATCTCCAGTTAGCAAAGCTGGGAAAGACCTCAGCAGAAAGCAGCTTCCATGTGCTCAACAAAAGTTCCTAAAAAGCAGCAATTCTTGCTCCTAGTAATGGTGAGTGTGACATACCTCCCCTTCCCCATATCAGAAGTGATGTCACAGGCACTTACTGGATGATCTATTAACATCAATATAAGGCGTCGTATTTCTCTCCCTTGCCATTTTGAATGACTCGCCAATACATAAAAGCATATTTTTTTAAAATTTGAAGTTATTTATTCTTTTTTTAAAAAAATAATAATATTTATTAAGATTTTGGAAATTACAAAAAGAAAAAAGAAAAATTGAACATACAAAGACAGAAACAAAAACAAAAACACTACATAAAACATTAAATTAACAAAACAAAAACAATTAAAAACACTTCCAATATTTTCAAATCTTAACTTTTATACACTTGTTTCATTGACTTCCTCAACGCCTCCCTTTTTGTATTCCACTTCAATTAACTATTTCAGCAAGTCCTTTCCATCTTCATCTATTTTCTATCTTAAATTTAATTTTAACATATTGTAACCTAGTTTTTTCCCTTTTAATGCATTAGCAATCTATCTATACCTAGTTCCTTCTAACATTTCTGCCAAAGCCATATAGCTTCATTCCACCTTTTTTCTAACATTCATTAATTTTACAATATTTCCGTAGATAATCTTTAAACTTTTTCCAGTCTTCTTCCACCGACTCTTCTCCCTGGTCTCGGATTCTGCCAGTCATTTCCGCCATTTCCATATAGTCCATCAACTTCATCTGCCATGAAGTTATTTATTCTTTTGTTCATGCATTGCTTCCTTTGCGGCATCCGAAAGCAATGCAAAATATAAAACAGTTTACATACAGAGTGGTTATTTACAGTATATGAAAACAGCTAAAACAATTTCATATATAAAAGCAAAATTACACACATGCCTAAAGACACTTTAAAACACTTTAAAACAACAGCAGCACATATATAAAATCAATTCCACTCCAAGACAGATATCAACTGAGACAAAGATTTTAGAAGGCTTGTTAAAAGAGGAACATCTTTAGCACGCACTGAAAAGAAGGTGCCTGTCTGGTAAGCAACGGGAGGGACTTCCAAAGGTTAGGTTCCTCCATCCTAAAGGCCTGATTCCAACACACGGAAGTCCCGTTCATGCAGAAGGAACCTGATGATAGAGCAGTATCTGCAAGATGTTCCCTCCTGCAGAACACCGTGGTCATCAGCTGGGTATGTAGGGGAGGAGATGATATTTTAGGTATCCTGGTCTCAAGCTGTGTCTACCAAATCCAGCTCATTGATTGGCAGCCAATGCAATTATTTCAGTAGCAGGAAAATACGATGGTGATCTTCTGCCCCACTGAGCAGTCCAGCTCCCACATTCTGCACTAGCTGCCACTTCTAGGGCAGCCTCAAGGGCTCATACGACACATCACAGGTATGCAAGCTGTACCAGCTCATGGATGAAAGTGACCAGCCTATCCTGACCCAGAAATGTTGTAACTCTATAACCAGCCAAAGCCTTCTGGCCACCAGAGGTCACCTCAGATGATGGGCCCAGGAGTAACCACAGACTATTAACCTGCTCCCTTAGGGGAAATATCACCCTATCCCAAAAGGCAACGGACCCATCTGGACTTGGGAACCACCTAGGCACAGTGCCTCCATCTTGTCAGGATTCAGAGGTAGTTTACTGGAGTTCATCCAGCCCACCACCAAGCCCAGGCCTCCCCTGATTTGGATGTCACAGGGAAATAGAGCCCTACCCTCCAAGTGCCCCAATTTTCCAGGCACAGCCCTGGAATTACAAAAGCCATCCAGGTTTCCAATTTGATCCCAGAATGCCCCAATTTCCCCTGTCAGTGCCACTGCCACCAAGCTCAGGGAGGAGGATGAGCAAGCACTTGTCCCAAATGATGGTGGCTTCAGCTGTGAGGGAACATCCCATTGCCTCTCCAGGGCCACCGCTGCCAGCCTCCTCCCTTGGGCAGCTTGCAGCAACTACTGGAGACTACTGGAGAGAGGGGGGAGGAGGAAAAGAGGCTACGGCCACCGGGGCCTGGCCCCATGTGACAAGAGATGGTGGTCTCTGAGGGGCAGGCAGAGGGCAGGGCCACCCTGGGTGGGCAGAAAGGCACAGCAGAGTGGAGCGTGTTTTTTTAAAAAAATGATGCTATGTGCGTCCGCGTCTAATCTTGACCTTTCTCAAATTTATTTATTGGTGTGGGGTTATTTGGTTTTGTAAACTAAGATCAGGATTAAGGGGTTTTCTCAGGATGCTGTGTCCCACTCGCTCTTCTTCTGATAGGAAATGCTCAGGGGGAGGGGAGGGGGACAACAAAATGGGGGTCGAGGAGGGTCAGTTGCAGGGGAGTGAGAAATGTTCCTATTTTCATCTAAGGAATGTTAGAGGGTATGGCAGTGGTTGAATGGATTCTCATAATATAAAAATGAGTGTATTACAACAATGCCTGTAGCACAATAGAGGAAAGCAGACTCTTCGCAGCAGACAGGGCCTTTTATCTGGAATCAGCCTTATAGAAATGCAAATCAAAGACATAAAAATGAAAGTCGTCTATAATGGAGTTAAACAGGTGTGCAAATTGACCCTGTGCACTTATTCTCAGGTAAACGTGCATAGAATTGCAGTTTTAGGGCATACACAGAATATGCTGTGGGGGGGGTGCTGAGAGTTTACAAGCTGATCTTCAAGTTTTGAATGCAATAAAAGAGTTATTTCCCATCCCAAGGGGCACCGTGATTTGTGACAAAGAGCTGCTAGCTCAGCTGAATGCACCCTTTGGGGAGAGAAAATGGATGGCCACGTCTAGTTCTTCCCCACACTGTGTAAATATCACTTTTGCAAAAGGAAAAAGCCTGCTGTAAGTATACACCTTTATGATAGCTAGATGGGATGGAGGCCCTTTCCCTTGCCTCCAATATGCATATGGAAATAATCAATGGGTTAGAGAAAAGGAATAAGCCAGCCTGGCCAATCTGGTGCTTCCAGGTGTTTTAGATGACAACCCCCCCCCCCAGACCCAGCCAAGTTGTCCTCCAAAACATCTGCAGGGCATTAGGCTGGCAAAGGCTGGCACAGTCAGTTACATTTTCTCAAATATATAGTTGGCATATACAATCTGAGAGGCAGCATGTTTGAATGGATGTAGTGTTGCACACAAAGCTAGAAAACTGGGCCCCTAAAAACCAGCCCAGCCCTAAAGCTGCAATTCTGTGCACACTGACCTGCAAGTAAGGAAACCAAAGTCGGCCTTCTTCTGAGGAAACATGTATAAATTCAGTTTAGAACTCATCAACAAGTAATTCTTCTTCTACCTTCCTCTTCGTCCAGTCCAGAAGGATATCAAGTTCAAGAACGACCCAAAAGACAGTGAAGAGTCTATTCCCATGCATGCTTGCTTGCTCAGAAGCCCCCTTTGTTCAATGGGGCTTTGAAGCAACCATTTCCAGAGGGGTAGCCCTCTTTGCTGCAGCAAAATCATGTAAGCATCACTGGATTACAGCCTTAGTTTCACACTGCTTTGCTTATCTACCTTTCACTTCTTCGCTTAAGTCAAGAAAAACGAGTTGCAGCAACAGAGGTTCACATTCCACAGATTCCTTCTCCTTACGCATTCCTCCTGCTCAGGCCCACGCCTCTTTCCCTGCATGCAGTGTTTCATCACTGGAGGCTTTTCTCAGCAAATATATGGTACTTCTGATACTATCACCTGCCAAATTTCATATGTCACGCAGCCTTGGAGATTATGACCCTTAAAAGGGATCTGGGCTCTTGTTACTGCAAACATTTGTATATCCGACTTTCTTTTCTTTAATGCGGAAACTGGCAGAATGAGCTGTTCTGTGTGACACCGAAATGTAGAAATCAGAATTAAGGTTTTGCCAAGTTGTTCATTCATTCATTCATTCATTCATTCATTTGATTTACTGTATATACCGCCCTTCATCCAAGAATCACAGAGTGGGTTACAATGTAAGAACACAAAATTTGTAACATAATAGAATTTTTTTAAAGATTTTGCTGGACAAAAACAGATTTTGAGAAACAGGAGTTTTCTTTTTCTTTTCTAGTCATCTTTATTGAATTAAAATACAAATATATATACATAAAAGGTAAAGGTAAAGGGAGCCCTGACCATTAGGTCCAGTCATGGCCGACTCTGGGGTTGCGGCGCTCATCTCGCTTTATTGGCCAAGGGGGCCGGCGTACAGCTTCCAGGTCATGGGGCCAGCATGACTAAGCCACTTCTGGCGAACCAGAGCAGTGCATGGAAACACCGTTTACCTTCCCACCAGAGTGGTACCTATTTATCTACTTGCACTTTGATGTGCTTTCGAACTACTAGGTTGGCAGGAGCAGGGACCGAGCAACAGGCGCTCACCCCGTCACGGAGATTCGAACCGCGACCTTCTGATTGGCAAGTCCTAGGCTCTGTGGTTTAACCCACAGCGCCACCCGCGTCCCTCTATATATACATACATTGAGATAAAAAAGAAAAGTTTAAGGTGAAAAAAGAAAAAGGAAGAAATAAAACATACCAAAAAAAAAAAAAAAGAATTTGCATTATTATACAATCATTCATTGAATTTCTAAATAAAAGACTTCCAGTTCTTCTTATTGTACTTTTATTGTTATTTACGTTTAACACACAGCCTCCTATTACCCTGATTTGTTTTCATGTACTCTAGTAAATTAACATTTACACATTGTGTTTTACAAGGATCTGTTTAGTTCTGCAAGGAGATTGTTATTTGAACAATAGGTTTTTAGGTAATCTTTGAATATTTTCCATTTTTTGTATACTTTCTGGTTTGAGAGCCCTCTTACTTTCCCTGTCATCATAGAATGGCAGGCTCTTATGATTGAATACCTTGAACTGGCAAAGATGATTGGGAGAAACAGGAGTTTTCTAAATGATGTCCTCAAGTTTCATATTTCCTAGCCTGTAAATATGAATCTTGGTGGCTCCTGTTGCTTGTGACAAATATTATAGTATCAGAATCCCAAAAGTTCTTTCTCATCTCAGATTTTAATCCAAGCCAGAGAAGAAATCAAATCCCTTCTCCTTTCCTCCCTCTCTTTCCATCATATGCTGCCAAATCCTTTGTCCCATCCTTCCCTCCCATCAATTTCATTACTTTGTTGCTGCTCTGGAAAACTTAGATGTGTGTAAAATTTGCATGCAGATTTATGTGCTGATAGGCAGCCTCTGCTCTCCCTTGCAGTTGTTCTTTATCTTTATTTTATATATATATATAATATTTATTGGTGTTTCAAAAAGTTACAAGAATAAAAAAGAAAGAAAAAGAAAAACAGAAAATACAAAATACAAAAAAATAAAATAAAAACAATTAAAAACAAATCCATCTTTCCATATCTTATCTATCATTTGCTTGTTTCCTTGACCTCCTCGCACCTCCCTTTTTTGTATTCATTAGTTGTTTCAGCAAATCCTTTCCTTCTTTGTTTTAATCTTACTAATTTATCTTAATATATTGTAACTTTACATTCTGACCTGTTAACAATCCATTTTTACTTAATCCTTTATAACATTACTGCTAAAACCACATAGCTTCATTCCAGCATCCTTCTAACATTCCTTAATTTTACAATGTTTCTGTAGGTAGATTTTAAATTTCTTCCAGTCTTCTTCTACCGACTCTTCTCCCTGGTCTCGGATTCTGCCAGTCATTTCCGCCAGTTCCATGTAATCCATCACCTTCATCTGCCATTCTTCCCGGGTGGGTAAATCTTGTGTCTTCCAATACTTTGCAATAAGTATCCTTGCTGCTGTTGTAGCATACATAAAAAAATTTCTATCCTTCTTTGGCACCAATTGGCCGACCATGCCCAGGAGAAAGGCCTCTGGTTTCTTCAGGAAGGTATATTTAAATACCTTTTTCATTTCATTATAGATCATCTCCCAGAAAGCCTTAATCTTTGGGCACGTCCACCAAAGGTGAAAGAATGTTCCTTCAGTCTCTTTACAGTTCCAACATTTATTATCAGACAAATGATATATTTTTGCAAGCTTGACTGGTGTCATGTACCACCTGTATATCATTTTCATAAACTTCTCTCTTAAGGCATTACATGCCATGAACTTCATACCTGTGGTCCATAACTGTTCCCAGTCAGCCAACATAATGTTGTGTCCAACATCTTGAGCCCATTTAATCATAGCAGATTTCACCGTTTCATCTTGAGTGTTCCATTTCAACAGCAAGTTATACATTCTTGACAAAATCTTAGTTTTGGGATCTAACAGTTCTGTTTCTAATTTTGATTTTTCCACCTGGAATCCAATTTTCTTATCCAAATTATATGCCTCCATTATTTGATAATAATGAAGCCAATCTTGCACTTTGTTTTTTAGTTTTTCAAAGCTCTGCAATTTTAATTTATCTCCCTCTTGTTCCAGAATTTCCCAATATTTCGGCCATTTGGCCTCCATATTTAGCTTTTTCTGGGCCTTCGCTTCCACAGTTGTTCTTTATCTTTAAACCAGACTTGGATCAGACATTGCTTCAGACAGAAGACTCCTTCAAACAGAGGATTGTCCTCTATAAAGTAGGACATACGGCCAACTTAAAGGTAAAGGGACCCCTGACCATTAGGTCCAGTCGTGGCCGACTCTGGGGTTGTGGCACTCATCTCGCTTTATTGGCCGAGGGAGCCAGCGTACAGCTTCCGGGTCATGTGGCCAGCATGACTAAGCCGCTTCTGGGGAACCAGAACAGTGCACGGAAACGCCATTTACCTTCCTGCTGGAGCAGTACCTATTTATCTACTTGCACTTTGTGCTTTCAAACTGCTAGGTGGGCAGGAGCAGGGACCAAGCGACAGGAGCTCACCCTGTAGCGGGGATTCGAACCATCACTTTCTGATCGGCAAGTCCTAGGCTCTGTGGTTTAACCCACAGCGCCACACGCGTCCGCTACGGCCACCTTAAGCAGAAGAAATAAAACATAAAAGGCAGAAAGAAGAATATCACAGAGGAGCTGCACCACTATGAGGCTATGACTGGCTGGCCCAGAAGTGCCTCAGTGCCACTATATAACCCCCCAAGCCCCCACCAAAGAGGATCTTGAGATCCTTCTCATGGAGAAGGGGAGGGGAGAAACCAGGCCTGGCCAGTTGAGGCACAGAGTGTGCAGCAGACAACAGAAAGGAAAGAATGAGAAAGCAAGGAAGGCAGCTCAAAAACATAAACAGAAGGCTCCCTGCCTCATGTAAGGAGGTTAGACTGCCATTGGGCTCCCACTTCAAGCCAGTGGGCCAATTACAAGAATCTCCTCCCTACATACACTTTGGATCTAAGAGAGCTCAGACTCAGCACTGGAAACCCTGAAAACACATGTTGAAGGTCAGGGAGCCCCTTCTTTTTGTTCAGTCTAGGGCCGGCCCACCCATGAGGCATAGTGAGGCAACTGCCTCAGGCAGCAGGATCCACAGGGCAGTGGGTCCTGATGTAGATTTTTATTTCCCCCTTGTTATTGTTGTAGATCTTCACTCTCCTCTTCTCCCCTTTTGGAGAGGGTGGCACCATTTTGTGGTTTGCTTCTGGTGCCAAAATGTCTTAGGCCTTCTGTGGTTTACCCAAATGGATAGGGGGCTCAGGCACCTAGCCAGCAAAACTCTGGGGGCTCAGCAGTGCCTTCTGAGGCCACTCTTACAGTTCCAGGGCATGGCCCTTCACAGTGAGGGATAACTGATTTGTGGAATTCAGAGAAATATATATTTTACGTTTTGCTGGAAAAGGTAATGTCACCTAGAAGGGAGGGTTGCCAACCACCCCAAGTTTCAGACCTCATCTAGTATTTTAGGATTTAGGAAAAATAATAACAGAATGTGTTCCCCAAATGAGCTGCCTCTTGCATTGAAACTTGCCTCCTGTAATGAAGTCCTCCCTGCACCCACCCCACTGAAAAATAAAATGGTTGACAAATTGTGACATAAGTTTTAAAAATTAAATTTCCACAGCAAATTTTGTTTTTGAGCAACTCCTACAACTTAAGAGCCCTATGGGTTATCATCTGAAAGTATTTCTTGTTCAAATAATCACTTTAGGCTGCAATCCCAAAGGAATTTACTAGGGAGTAAGTCCCATTCAGGGACTCGGGTGGCGCTGTAAAACCTCAGTGCCTAGGACTTGCCAATCGTATGGTCGGCGGTTCAAATCCCCGCGGCAGGGTGAGCTCCCGTCTTTCGGTCCCAGCTCCTGCCCACCTAGCAGTTCGAAAGGACCTCTAAGTGCAAGTAGATAAATAGGTACCGCTTTATAGCGGGAAGGTAAACGGCGTTTCCGTGTGCTGCGCTGGTGCCGGCTCGCCAGAGCAGCTTCGTCAGCTGGCCACATGACCCGGAAGTGTCTCCGGACAGCGCTGGCCCCCGGCCTCTTAAGTGAGATGGGCGCACAACCCTAGAGTCGGACACGACTGGCCTGTACGGGCAGGGGTACCTTTACCTTTACCTTAAGTCCCATTGAACACTGTGGCACTTCTGAATAAATATGCATGGGCTTGCTCTGATAATCTCACGCTTCTCTCCCAACGTCTCACTGATTTCAGAGGGATTTACTTTTATGTAAATCTGTATAGGAGTGTAATTTTTTGCTGGATTCCTGCACTTAGATACACATGCAAGATTGCAGCCTTTGTTTGTATAAGCCTGCTATCTGCCCTCCTCCACTGTGAAGTTTTTGGATTGAATGTCCTACTTGTGTCTTGACCTGTGAATTTGAGATGTGGAGATTTTATTGTATAAAATGTGTAATTAAATACCTGTTTACATTACGGACTGAACATGTAGCATCCATCCCCTGAGGGACCTTGAGGAAATGAACTAGTGCATTTCATGAAGTTCTCCATGATGGTAAGTAAATAACTCAAAGGATGTATCAAGGAGCGCTCCAAATGGCCCTGGTGAGCAAAAATACATTTCTGTCCTTTGATAATGTGAAAGAATAAGAAGTGTCAGTAATAAAATGAAACTTGCAGGAACCAAATGTTTCCCCAAAGAACTGAGTGAAGCAGTTTTATTTGTTTTCTCGTGTTTTTGTACAAATATATGGCCTTCTCAAAGACATGCCTTGGGGGCATTTAAGAATAATTCTTCTCATAGTGCTCATCTGCACTCATAAGAATGATATTACTATTATTAAGTTGTAAAGTGTTAGCAATGTTATGTTCATTGGATAAAAGAGGGCATTAAATATGAGTAGCCCAGCAGGGGAGTGGCGGTTTTTGAAAGCTTGTGTTTATTTATTCCATTTGCTCCCCAAATTTAATGTTGTAAAATGATGGCAAAAAGCAGCTTAAAAAAAGAATGAAAGCCAATCTCCCCCAAAGAAATCCACAAAAGAGCAAATACAATGCAATCTGTCATGTGCTGCAAACCAAGAATGATCAGACAAGAAGTCTGAGACTGTTGAAATAAAAAATAAAAAGTTTTAACCCATCATAAAATTAGAAAGGACCAGTCAGTTCAGTGGTGTGAACACGACCACTACGACAGGCTCCAGAAGGCTGAGTTTTCCTGATGGATGGCAAGTGGAGTACAGAATCCTCAAGAACAACACAAAGCCTGTACAATGACGGCCAGGTCAACATTACCTGAACGTGCTTACATGCCGCTCATCCAATTTAAATTGCATTATCAATGCACCATTTATCTGGAGAAAAGAGTGATCCTTTACCAAAAAGTATTACAATAGAACAGTAGAACAGGCTTCCACAGCTTCTAAGCCATCTAGCCAAACACAGCCTAAATGGTTATGGCAGTTAACCGATTTATGAGAGAAGCCATGTCCTTACAACAGAAGAGTGAAACGTGACTGTTACCCCACGAGGGAGGAAAGGGGCCGGGCTCAGTGGTCTCTCCCAGCTTTTGTGTCTTGGCTGGCCTGTCACCCTCATCCACTTGTTGACATGGAAAGGCAGAAATAGGAAGCCTCTTGCATAGGTAGGATCCTGACAGCATTGCAGAGCTATAGTTGTGCAGGATTCTCAACCCTGTAGCCAATCCCCTCCAACCAGTAGGGCTCCTGTGCTCATGCAGGAGGCTCTCTGCTTTGGATCTTTCTGCCCTGCAGCCCCACTCTCTCCTCCTGCAATTGTAATCGCACGAGGGGAGAACGACCTCATGTTTCCTTTAATTGCTATAAGACTTCTTTTATGACTGTATATTGGTGGGGGAGGGGCGGCAGGATTCAATAAGTTACTTCCTGATTTACCACTTTCTGCTCTGAAGTGTAGTCATCACAGAATAGCAGGTCTTAAATGGCTGTAGTGAATTGTATTACCAGTGCCAAGGTATTATTTACTCAAAGCCGGTTCCAATATTTATCTGAGGGGATGAGAAATCCAAACAGAAAATAAAACCCGGCACTGAGAATTTTCCAAATACCGCTTGAGGAAATTGCCGCTTGGTTCTGCTCTGTAATCAGCCACCGTAAACTGTCTGGATAGTGTTTCAGTTGCTGCATTTTGCATGTGAAGACCACACATATTAAAGATGAGGAGAAAACACATGTAGGGATCATACAAGTCTCAGGGCAAGTAAATTACTGTTAAGTGCAAATCCTTTGATTCTTGGATAGCCAGATGGCCAGCCATGTGTTTTCAATTATAAAACTAAACAAGAATCATAAAAGTGGGGTTTCCATAGCATTCCTTTTTCATTTGCTTGGAAATCCATTCTCAGCACTTCAATCTTTAATAATTGGTTCTTCTATGAACCTCTCCCTTTAAGCATATTGTGTATGTATGCATGTACGTGGGGGGGGGGGGGGAGAGAGAGAGAGAGAGAGAGAGAGAGAGAATAATGTTCTTTCCTACCCCAAACTGGCTAGTGCTTCAAAAAGGTTATCAAATATGGCAACATTCAAAGTGGTGTCATAACTGGGAAACAATTTCAAATCTGAATAGCTCTGGAGTATTGTCATCTAATGCTTCAATTCTGCAAGCAATTAATGTGATACAGTAAGCCTTCAACTTACACACATTTAACTTGCGCATATTTAGCTTTATGTGTGTGGCAAAAAAAAAAAAAAAAGGAAAAAGGGGGGTGGAAATCAGGGCGGAGGGGCTCTGAAAAAGGGACTTTGGCAATCCCATCCGCCATTGAATCCAGTGTGCTTTGACTATACATGATTTTGGCTTTACGCACAATCTTTGGACCGTAAGCCCCGCGTGAGTTGTGGGCTCACTGTACTCAATGCTGAAACTAGAGTTGTGCAATAAAGAACATGTTTTTCATCTGGAGCAGAACAGTAGATTTCTGTCAGGCGGCAGAGGAGCCAACCTCCATGGCAGGTTGCCAGGAACAGACAAGACAAGGAAAAGTCCTTACCATCTGCTTTTATTCAATTTTCACAGAAAGAGGCTTGGGAATGCAGCCTCTCAGAATAATGACGTTGTCCCTAGTGAATCTCTCCCACTTCTTCATGAGTCATCACTATGGGTGAAGTGAAGAAGTGAAACGTGCCCTCTGCCTTTGAGCTCCTTGCTCTCCTACTTTCAAGGCCTGCCAGGTTCTGGGAGGGGGGTCTGGAATGCTTTCTAAAGACACTGAGTCCATCAGCTGTCACCCCCCTGGTGCTTCCTCTTCCTCCTCCTCCTCTCCCATCATTTCCCAGCTTTTCCTCTTCTCTGCCTCTGAGCTGTGACCTCCCTCAAACCCCTGTTGTAATTCTGAACTGTCTTCTTCTTCTCTGGAAGGGTCAGGCTGGGGAGGCAGTCTCCCCCATTCCTCCTCTGCCCAGTCCCTGACAATTTATTTGGATATATAAAAAACAACAACTGGCTGTTTAAATACCAATCACTTTAGACACAATCCAAAAATTAGTCACTAATAAGTTGCAATGAAAGAAGATGCACTGCCATTTTATACTGTTTACCTAAAAGTTAGTCCTACTGAGTTTAGTGTAACTTTCTCCTAGGTGCCTGTGATAGGGTTGCGCTGCAATCTTAGTCACAAATACGTTCCATTCCATTGCTTTCACATAAACTCAGTCTTGGCAAGCATTTTCTGGCTTGTGCCCAGAGCTATTTAACAATATTTTATGCAAAAGGAAGATGTATTTTCACAAGAATATGGAAAAAGTTTGTTATGATTTAACAGCGTACTGCTGGTACGAGTGGGAATACAGCATGATGCAACTGACTGCTACACTCTTAATAATGATTTGGGGTTTGTTGTAATAATGTTGGTTAAAAATGGAGAGATCTTAAGAAGCTGTGGTAAATTTCATGGTAATTTCTAGTTATGGTAGTCAGATACTATGGAGGTTTTTTTGCCCCTTCCTCCATTTATTTTCATAGAAACACTGAACACTAATTAAGTTCTCAGTAGCAGAAGTGTCTAGTAACTACATAAAAACAGCTCTTGATTCTAATAGACAGTATAGGCAGGAAAGGTATAAAGATGAACAGGTGGCCAGGTTGGCCGTCTAGGGCATACAATTTTAAGGAGTGAAACTTAGTTTTTGCACATTTCTTTAGTGAGTGGTCTTT
The DNA here is from genome assembly GCF_964252035.2 of Podarcis erhardii. Lineage (NCBI taxonomy): Eukaryota > Metazoa > Chordata > Lepidosauria > Squamata > Lacertidae > Podarcis > Podarcis erhardii. Next base: position 133,972,164 of record NC_138497.1, on the reverse strand, counting down.
AAAATACGTTTTTTGGAGGTGAGGAATTCAAATTTGCTATTGTTTTTGTGACTGAACAACATTTAGCTTGGCATGCCTACGTTTGATAAAGAAGCATATAAACTGCTTTTGGAAAACCAAAGCATTTTAATTTTCCCTTCTGAAAATGTCAGGTAATGCTAAATAATGATGATGATGTATAACTTCACGTACTTGGCAATCATTTGTAATGATTTCTATTTGATTTCACACATGTTTTATGTACCAAGCAAAATTAAATTGCAGTAGTTTAACCAAAACACCTTTTGTATTTCCAAGTCATGTTACAAAAAATAAGCACCCTGCATTTTTGGAATCTGAAATCTGAAAAATTCAACACACCCTGGTATCTGAGTGCATTGCCAGTTTGCTAGTTTGACAAGCATACAGAATGAGAAACCACTGCTCCAAAGCCTGCTTTAAATTCTTTAATGACTATGAAAATACTTCTTTTTTAGAAAAGTAAATCTTAAGACAGCTATACTTCCTGGTTGATTCCATGACCAACTGTTCTAGGGCACAGTTTTACCTCTTTGTCTTGACTGGAATACGTGTCCCCAGTCTATGTGAGGAGGATAATTGAAGTCATCTATAAACACCTCTTCAAATCTAGCAGTGTGCCAGAAGCTTTAGAAGGGGGGAAAGGACAAGGTTTCTTCTTCCACTCCACTTGATTGGCAAGTCAAAGAACAGCTACAGCTACCACTGTTGGTGGCTGTATCCATTGGGACCTAAAAAAGAAGAAGAAGTTCCATGTCACATTTCTAGAAATGACACAGGGGAATGTACAGTATCAGTTCAGGAGTTTACCCCACTGAAATCTACTGAGAAATAAATAAATGAAACTGCAGCCACACACCCAATGATAGTGGCCCACTGATTTCATACCACAGCTATTCATTTTCTGCCATTATACAAACATTTCATGTGGGTTCTGTTTGTGGCACTGAACCTGAATAATCAAGCATTTTGTACTCTTCCTCCATTATTGCATTTAGATGCACAGCTATATAATTTGCACTTGTATAATCTGCAAAAAGCAGGGAGAGTTTAGAGTTTGAATTCTACACCAAGTTGGTCAACTAATGATCCACAGGCAGGCTTCTGAGTCCTGGGGAACAGTAATGTATATGGATCACAGTCCAGCAAAGTCGGAGGTTCTGGCTGTTCATATCCAAAACAAAGAACATTTGCTTCATATGTCAAAGTGGCAAACAGATTAATTTTCCTTAAAGGTAAAAGCTGCAATGCCATTTCTGTTGAATTTTATAGGGTAAGGCATGTTGGAAATTAAATAACATCTGTTACACTCTGTAAAGGGGTGTAAAGGGGTCCTTTAAAATAACGAGTACCTGACAGCCCTGCATAAGAGGGAATGTGGAAGTTCAGCACGTGATCTGTGGTTCTGTATGCATTCTGAATTAACCCACAAGGGTAGGATATATTTGCAAAACCCTAATTTAAACTGGAGAAGACTCTTGGCCTTGCAGCCAGCACTACTGTTCCACAGTGATGGACAAATCTGTCGATTTTCATTTTTCTCAGTTCCTAATTTTTCCAGTCTGAAGTTTTGTTTTCCACATTTCCACTTCAAACCATTAAAAAGAAGAAGAAGACAAAATCCCCATGAGAATTCATCAACATGAAAATGCAAGTTTCTCCTAATATACACATTTTTGTATGGAAGTTTATGTAATGTGAACATTTTTGCAAGCAATTTGCCTCTAATATAATACATTTTAAAAAATTTGTTTTCCTGAATGCATGCATTTTTATGCACGCTTTCTCCTAATACACACAGTTTTGTACAGAGCTTATGTTGGGGTAGCTTCACTATCAAATCTGAAAAAGTGCAAATGTCAAAGGATAGCTATGTTTCGGTTTGTGTATTGTTTTGGGCGGTGCAAATTCACTTTAAAATGTGAACCGAAGTTTATTTCTCCCTCATCGCTATTGTTTTGTGAGCAGAACAGACTTCCACTCATTCAATGTAGAAGTTGAGCTCTGGCGCAGCTGCATCAAGTGGGGTCGGCCTCCTGGCTCTGGTACAGCTGGGGAAAGACGTCATTTCTTGTGACAAGCTAGGGCTCACCCACAGTTGAAGCCATGGGGCATGGTTTGGGGAACTGGCCAGGGGGAAGATTTTGTCCCTCTGGTCCACTCTCTGGCTATAGAAGCCCAGGGCACCCAGGCCGCAGCTCAGTTGTTGCTGGTTTCCCTGCCTGCCCGCCCTGCTCCTTATGTGGTGGGGCCAGGGAAGAATTTGCCTTCAGACAAATTGGGCCTGTCTGGGGGTTTTGCCTGCCTCGTAGTCATTGTCACAAGTTGATGGGGACAAGGCTGGGTCCTTAGTCTAAATGGCCAAGGGGTGGGGTCTCACTCCAAAGGATCAGGGGATCCCCTTAAAGGGATCCAGGGAGGTGCATCTGTCTGGACAGATGAGGGAGGGTGGATGGGTCATGCCACCCCCAAAAAGCGTGATTGGGGGGGGGGGAGTTGCCCTGATTTGATTTACATCATAGGGCGATCCTTAACTTTGGGTAATCTTGCCAAATAATCAACCGGCAGACAGGTCAGTTCAGGATACACCTCCCAATGTCTGCGCCAAAACCTTCTGTAATCAATAAAATTGAGGCCTGTTTAAATCATGGTTGGTTGTCCTACTGTTATTGCAACTTTATCTTGCCTTGGCCCCACCACCAGTGGTTTCACTCCACCTGGAAATGCAAATTCTGCTTCCTCTCCTCCCTTCAGCACCTAGCGTACCCCAAGTGGCCCCCAGCCCCCTGGAGCAGATTTCTGAGGGCGTATTGGGAACTTCATGGAAAGAGAGGAAGGGAAAGCCCACTGCACAAGTGGAAGTTGGTTCTACATCTACACCTACCATTTAGTTGGGCTTCCTTTTGTGTGTACCTAACACATGCAAATCCTGAAGCTTGCAAGAGAGAAAGCATTTTATAAAATATTTTCATTCATTCTGCACTGGTGGATCTATCCCAAGATTAGATTTGTGAGATTTTTAAAATATTTCAGCTATTAAAAATGGCTGTTGTGCTGTGGAGTCTATTCATGAACTAATCAGAAGCAGCAATATTTTGAGAGAAAGGTGATCCATTATTATTTATTATCAAGCTATAATACTCTGGGATGGAGGCAGGGCCATAACTAGGGGGTGGTGAAGTGGGCCCTTGCCAGGGACGCAGGCAAGGGAGGGGTGCAAAATCGACTTTAAAATATGTCCATAAAAAATATTGATTATTTCCTCATAAGAAAAGGTTTTAAATAGAGGGTTAATTGAATGGGTGGAGGGTTGGAGGAGAGGCGGAAAGAAGAGCTAATTTGTCCGTGGCTGGGGGCGCAATCTGGATGGCTCTGCCAGGGGCACAAGGTCACCCAGCAACGGCTCTGGATAGAGGATGCCACTTAAAATAAGGGATCTCTCCAAACACTGCCTACTAATTTTAGTTAAAAACCTTAGAACAGCATTGTTGTCTCACAGGAACTTAAAAAGAAAAAAATGAAACTGGTTATGTTGCTCTAATTGAAGAAATGACTGCCTGATTTCACCAGGGAACAAATTTCAAATATACAAAGAAGTTTTAATCACTGCACAGGAAAAGAAATACTAGCTAAAACATAATTGAATATGAACCACATTGGACAGGCCTACAGTACTATAGCATCAGGTAATTTAAGTTTAACCAAATTAATTCAAAAGACAGCCAAACTTTCAAAAATGTAATGGTCCTCTACTATGCACTTATATCCAATTGAATTTTTGGCATAGATAGTCCCTGTGGTGCCTAAATTAAATTAATCCAAAATGGAATAGACATAAATCAACATAGCACAGGGCAATGATAGGTCTGGCCTCTCATAGTTAGAAAGCTGATAGGATTTGTCAAAGTGTGGAATCTCTTTCTTTGAAGACAGTATCTCAATGAAATAAGTCCAAAGGATTCTTCCCTCCCAAAACCTGCAGTGACTCTTTCAGCAAAACATTATGTGAGGTTCCCTTGAGACGATTGTTTTTTTTCATTAGGTTTTGCTCCTGGATCTCAACACAATGGAAGAAAGAGCAGCAGAAGCTGTCATGGGCCCTCGGCTCAATTTTCCACAGCAGAATCTCGGATCTAAGCCTTGAATCCTCACTACCCATAAAAGGGGACCCACTCCCTGCCAGGAAAATAGGGCCGAATGAAGATCTACATCAGGAACAAGGGGGGAATAAAGATATACATTGGGATCTAATGCCCAGTGGATTCTGCAGCCCGAGACAGTTGCCCACCTTGCTTCCTGGGTGGGCCTGTCAATGAAGCATAACTGTCAACCTTCCCTTTTTTTGTGGGAAATTCCCTTATTCCAGTGCCGTTTCCCGTTGCTTCCCACTGCTATCCCGGATTGTTAGATATCCCATAGACTGTCCCCGGGACAGGTGAGGCTGCTGATTCCTTATTTTCAAATCTGAAAGTTGACAGCGATGCTAAGAAGCCATGTGAAAAGTAGCCACATGTAGCCGTGCTGTCTGTTAGGAATTCTGGAGGCAGAGAAAGCTAGAAGGGCAGCTAACAAGAAATACTGAAAGCAACGTATGTGACAAAAAGAGAGGAAACTCTGAATGAATGGGAGTTACACATTTAGTGGTTAATTTTGGTAAGCAGATAATTGGGAGGGTAAAGGTAAAAGTAAAGGGACCCCTGACCATTAGGTCCAGTCGTGGCCGAGTCTGGAGTTGCGGCGCTCATCTCGCTTTCTTGGCCGAGGGAGCCAGCGTGCAGCTTCCGGGTCATGTGGCCAGCATGACGAAGCCGCTTCTGGCGAACCAGAACAGCGTACGGAAACGCCGTTTACCTTCCCACCAGAGCGGTACCTATTTATCTACTTGCACTTGATGTACTTTCGAACTGCTAGGCTGGCAGGAAATTGGGAGGGAAAGGAGCACAAAAACAAACCATGGAGAGGAATGCATGCAGTGCTTCCCAGTTGCTGGAAACCACAAGAAGGCAGTGCTCTCGTGCTTTTGTCCTGCTTATAGGTTTCCCACAGGCATCTGGTTGGCCACTGGCCTCATCCAGCAGGCTTTCCATGTGTTCCTTTGCTTCCCTGTGCATTGCCTATGCTCTCCTCCAGCTTTCTCTGCCTGTCTTCAGGACAGCCTTCAGAATTCTCAGCATTCACGTAGGAACAGCGGCGTAGCGTGGGTTGTCAGCACCCGGGGCAAGGCAAGTAATTTGCGCCCCCTAACCCGGGGCAAGGCAAGTAATTTGCGCCCCTAACCCCTAACCTGCCGCCGCTGCCAGCTTCTTCTTGCTGCTGCCTGGGCTGGGGTATTTACGGTAAGGTAGCCACGGCGGCGGCAGCGGGTCCGTGTCAGGTGATCTGAGGCAAGTTGCCGCTGGCGCTGCCGCCCAAACGACGCCGCTTGCCCGGAGGAGGAGGAGGGCAGAGAGGCGAGGAAAATGCAACATGGCCCAGCAGCTGCAGCGGCGGCGGCGGCGGCAAGGCTGTGAGGAGGGGCTGCCTGGCGCGCCCTCCGCAGCCCTGATGCGCGGGGACCGCGGCGAGTGCTGAGAGCCGCTGCCTGCCGGACGCCTTCAGCCCGGACGCGCGCACAGCTCGTCAGTTCCGCGAGACATGGGGCTCTGCTACAGCCTGCGCCCGAGACTCTTTGGCGACTCCAGAGGCGGCGAGCGTGCCCCCCCCCAGATGTTGCGCCTGGTGCGGCCCGGGCCCCCCTGCACCCCCCACGCTACGCCACTGCGTAGGAAAGTGCAAGGTGTATCCCTGAGCTCTGACCAATTACATTTTCCTAGGGAGGTTTACCTGTCAATGGCAGCTTTCAAATTCAACAGCGAGTTTAAACCTGTAATTTGTGTTTTAGCCCCAACAAAATTTCCAGGTGCAGACATAAATAAATATTGGTTGAGTGGCAGTATAATTTAAATGACTACTCTGCAAATGCAGTGGGCTTATCCCAGGAGATGAAGTCTGCATATTTGCAAGCATATATTCCACAGCCATTGTCGTTCAACTGCTGTGGAATTCCATGTGGTTTCACACCATAAAGTGTCCATTAGGAAGCATTTATGTCTAGTTTTCTGCTGGCTTTGTTTACCTCCTGCAGAAACTGTACCAGTCTCTTACAAATCATGTGGCTGTTTTGTACCATCAAGTCAAAATATTTGGCAGTCTCTTTCTTCATATTTATAACTACTAATGCCTAATTTCCGCCAATATGAATGGGACAAATCAACTTCCTTCATCCATCGCCTCACTACATTATAGCATTGAAAATTTAGCGGGGGGGGGGGGGGGCGGTTAGAAGAAAGCATGGAAAGCATAAAAAACTGGAAATTCCAAATGTTTATTTCTCTCCACCAGAATATCCATCTTGAGGTTTAATGGCCGCACCATTGGGACACTGCTGATTTTTTTAATGGCTCCACATGTACTGTTCAGTTCGAAGACATCAGTCAAAATGCCATGGCTCAGCCTTTTTGCTCTCTCTCTATATACAAATATCCTTGATAAGGTTGTGAAGGCATTCAACCAGTTTGTCCAACCTCATACATTTTCATAAAATCATAGAATTTTAGAACTGGAAGGGACCCCATGGGTCATCTATTTCAACCACTTGCAATGCAGGAATCTCAGCTAAAACATCCCTGACAGAGGGCCATACAACCTCTGCTTAGAAACCTCCAAGGAAGGAGTGTCCACCACCTTCCAAGGGAGTCCCTTTCACTGTCAAATAGCTCTTACTGTCAGATGCTGAGTCAGAATCTCCTTTCTTATAACTTGAATCCATTTATTCAGGTCCTGGCCTCCAGAGCAGGAGAAAACAAGCTTGCTCCATTTTCCATGTGGCAGGCTTTTAGATATTTGAAGATGGCTCTCATATCTCCTATCATTCTTCTCTTTTCCAAGCTAAACATACCAAGCTCCCTCAACTGTTCCTCATAAGGCTTGATTTCCAGATCCTTGATCTTCTTGGTTCCCCTCCTCTGCATGTGTTCCAGCTTGTCAACATCCTTATTAAATTGTGGTGCCCAGAACTAGACACAGTATTCCAGGTGTGGTCTGATCAAGGCAGAATAGAGTGGTACTATTACTTCCCTTGATCAAGACACTATACTTCTGTTGATGCCGCCTAGATTAGCATTAGATTTTTATTATTATTATTGCTGCTCCATCACACTGTTGACTCATGTTAAGCTTGTGATCTATGAAGACCCCTAGATCCTTTTCATATGTACTACTAGTAAACCATCTTATATTTGTGCACCTGTTTCTTCCTGCCTAAGTGTGAAACCCTATTGACATTCATTTTGTTAGTTTGGGCCTAGTTCTCTAATCTGTCATCTGGAATCCTGATTCTGCCTTCTGCAGCATTAGCTACCCCTCCCAGTTTTTGTCCTTCTATCTCAAGTAGAGAGTGTCTTCTGCATGAAGATCCATTCTGCACCAGCCTTAATCCTACAATAGGCCGAAAACTGATTTGCACTGTTTCCTGTACAACTAAGTTTTCAGTTTCTGAAGATTTTTCTGCTACTGTCATTGAGCTGTTTACATCTCTTAAAGTTTATTAAAGTATCAAAATTTCTGACACCATTTCTTGGTGTCTCAAATGAAGCGACATCTATTTCTACACACTGGCTGGGTTTTAGTGGACTGGTTTTAGGGCTGAAGAAAAAAACCCTGCTGAAACTTCCCCTGAGGGAATAAGAATGGGATTCAGCAGAGTGAGCTTCAAGGTGCCAGATTAGTGGAATGCGGTCAAAGAAAATTAATTTGATATTCAGAAATGGATGAATGATGAGCAACGATGACATGAAGATGGGAAGTATGTATAGCTATCTTCACAAGAGCTACATGCTATCTGCGGTTTCAAGACACTGGCCATGGGCTCATAGGTCAGCAACCATCTCAATTTCTGGCTTTGTCTAATCACAGTTTTCCAGCACATTCAGTTTAGGCAGACTATTGTTGAAGAGACTCTGAGATGGAGGAGAGAACTGGTGTGGAAGAATAGAGAAGAGCACAGGTGCCCAAATTTGAGGGGGCTGACATGCATCTGTGTAGTGAAGTGAGGTGAGAATATTCACCAGAAAATATTCTCGAGAATGAGAATATTCTCTGCTAGAAAATTCTCTGGAGACTATTCTCCACAAACTGTAAATGTTCTAATGTTAAGAACCAGTTTTACAACCCACATTTAAAAAATCTAGTAATAAGTCAAGCTGTGATATTGCCAGTGTAAGTAATGTAAGTCATGTCTGTGACATCATGCGGTGGGTGGAGGCCTGAGGGAAACCATCAGGGAGTGCTCTGGCATTGAGCCTCTGCCTGGCACAAGGATAGAAGCACCTCCCTTATGGATCCCTCCAACATGATATCCCACCATCAAAAGGGGGGCAGTTACCCTTCTGCCAAAGACTTACTCAATGCCATAAGCACCAGAAGCTGTGACAATTGCTATGAGGAAGGCCAAACCCTCAGAAGGGCCCAATTTGTCTGATGGAGAAATTTCTCCCTGGCCCTGAATACGATGACCATAAGAACCATAGCAAGGTCAATCCAGGAACAGCACAGTTGCAAAGCAGAACACTATATAATGAATTATGGGGAGGGTGGCAGAGAAATCTGAAGCCAACTGCGGTCTCAGGCTGAGACCAACCTGGCTTTTCCTCCTCAGGAAGTGGACTTGAGTGAGGACTCCAGGAGTCTGACTCAGCCCCCCCCCCCATGGCAATGCCCCCAAGTCCACCTATGATTGGTCAAAGATTGTAGGCAGGTGAATTTGAATCCTGGGGCCAGTGGGAGAGCCTATAGTGTTTCCCGATGACCACCAGAGCCACACCATGGGACAGAGGATGGCAGTGGAGGCGGCACCAGACCGCAAACACCGGGCTGCTTCTTTTCATGCTTTCTATGTAACTGTGAAGCTGGAGTTCATGTGTTTCAGATACACAGAAGGCACACAAAGAGAGGGCACAGCGGTAACTCCTTCTTCATATCTCTTACTTGTTTGCAATGTGCAAATCTACTCACAAAGTACTATTTCAATTAGCAATCCTGCAGCATGCTAACCAACAAACAGTTCAGTCATCCCAAGAGCTTCACCCTTGCTAGTAGAATAGGAATACAGTCATACCTCGGAAGTCAAGTGGAATCTGTTCCGGAAGTCCGTTCGACTTCCAAAACGTTCAGAAACCAAGGTGCGACTTCCGATTGGCTGCAGGAAGCTCCCGCAGCCAATCGGAAACTATAGAAGCCGCGTCAGACATTCAGGTTCCAAAGAATGTTTGCAAACCGGAACACTCACTTCTGGGTTCGCGGCGTTCAGCAGCCAAAACCTTTGAGTCGCAAGGCATTCGAATTGCGAGGTACGACTGTACATCTAAGCACAACATTCATTCCTTGTGTGAAAACTGTTGCTATCTTTTAGCTAAGTGCATCAACTTTGCTGAATCACCAGGCCTTAGAAATAGTGGAGCTGTTGGACAAATCTTATAAGGAAGCCAGCTTTTTATTTATATGACCTGCCCTCGGGGCATCATATTGTAATTAACACAGTTTTTAGGACACCCTCACCCCCAGCATTCCCAAATGTGGCAATCAATATCACTTATCTGATACTGTAGTGTTTTCTCCTTGGGCAAAAGAATTTCAATAAGGATGGATTTGTCTAGCTGCCACAAACCGCTACATGCCATCAGCTTGTCTTGACTGATCTGATTATTTGAGTTAGGATGGCGTTGCCTGACCAAGGTCAACAGCGCTGCTACCTAGGGCTAAAGTATCCCCATATTGATCAAAGGGTAAGGTAAAGGGACCCCTGACCATTAGGTCCAGTCGTGACCAACTCTGGGGTTGCGGCGCTCATCTCACTTTATTGGCTGAGGGAGACCCCGTACAGCTTCCAGGTCATGTGGCCAGCATGACTAAGCCGCTTCTGGCAAACCAGAGCAGCGAACGGAAACACCGTTTACCTTCCCGCCAGAGCGGTACCTATTTATCTACTTGCACTTTGATGTGCTTTCGAACTGCTAGGTTGGCAGGAGCAGGGACCGAGCAACAGCAGCTTACCCCGTCACGGGGATTTGAACCGCCGACCTTCTGATCGGCAAGTCCTAGGCTCTGTGGTTTAACCCACAGTGCCACCCACATCCCTCATCAAAGGGTAAGTTGACTTTAATTAGTAAAGTATGTTCTAGACAGATGTGTTAAAAATAGGGCTAGAAATGCATTCTGTGCATATGCAGATGTACAATGTTATTTGCTCAAATATTTAAGGTGGAGGCCTGATAGTCAAAACAGGTCTTATCACTGGACCCCCTCTGGGCCTTGGCTCAGATTTAATCACAACAATTTGTATAGTGTCTGTTTCATCCAAGCATGTGAAGCCTCTCAGCCTCTCTCACCTCTCCCAGTCTTTAATCAGGGTTAAGAATTCTGAGCATACCTGCTGATAGCAAGCGGATGCTGATTCTGCCTGTAGCTCAACATTTTAGGCTTCTAGGCTGGTGAATGAGACTCTTATCAAGCAGCAAACAGATTTAGAAAGGCAGTCACTTGGAAGCATCAATTCTGCAAACTTTTGGGATCACTGACTACCGTTTCTTTTAAGCTCCACTAATAAGTACATCAAGAACCCAAAGTTTTTGCTTCAGTAAGTTGGTTGGAACATTAGGATTTATACCTCTTTTTCCCCATTTGTGAATTGGTTAATCAGGCAAGTTGCCATTTCTTTGTTCCAGAAGAGAATACTCTTCATTCATTGTGCAATTTAATGGTGAAGACACTGGTATCATGGCAGTTTACCTCATACCGAGTTTCTGCATTTTTCTTTTGTATGATGACTTTCCTTCATTTGACAGATGCTTTGCTCTATTAAATTAATGATAATAATGATAATGATTATAAAAAGCAACCTTGGGCATTATTGGTGCCTCTTTGCAGTCTTGAAACTGCTGTAAAATATTTTTGACCATAGTATTTGAAAACTCTAATTGCATGTGAGTTGGTTCTTTTGTAAATAAATAATACAAAAGAAACAGATTAATCTAAGTTATTGCATAAGCCAGTGCAATGGGACTTTCACTCCCTCTCCTCCACCCATGTTCCCCACACATACTATCCAGATCTGCTCAGGAGGGTCAGGATATCCCCCCCAGAACAGTGCGTGGGGAGATGGTTCGCTCTGGTAAGCAGAGATTCTTGCACTGGTGGAATGATCACCTGCGTGCGATGTTCCAGTCCCCACCCATTTGTGGACCAGCCTAAGATACTGGAAGAAAGTGCTGACACACTTCCTATGCTGAGACTCCTGATCCAGTAAATACAACCCACATCTGGAAGCTGACCTTCACATCTGGATTCCCTTCAAACTGTGCCCCTATACACAGAAAGGAATGCTGAACATACTCCTGCATCCAATCTTGTCTGGGCCAGGAGAAAATGCAGGTGCTACTGCTCTTGGTTTTTTCTAAGAATGTGCATTTTATTTAATTTTTTCCATTCAATTCATGTGGGACTATTTGCCAGGAAAGAGCATAATATTTGACTTTATGACGTATGAGGCTACCGTGTAAATATTTGTCTGTTCCTTCCTTATTTCCCATTCACATCTAGCTCTTTCTAGGCTCAGGGCAGCTTGCATTTTAAAGACATATTATCCCACTTCCTTTTTCTTTAAAAAAATTTTTTTGATTAAGTACAAATTAGAAAACATACATATTTACAACAAAAGAAAATACAAAAGAAAAAGAAAATACATATAACCGAGGGAAAAAAATTAGAAAATACTTTGTCTCTTTTCATATTTACAGTTATTTATACCTCTATAAAATGCTATTCACAATAAAGGAGTGAAATGAAAGATAAGATATCAGAAAAAAGAAAAAAGAACAAAGAAAAAATAAAGAAGTAAAAGAAAAGGATCATAGGAGAAAATTTTTTAGATAAGTATTCACTATACATAGCCCACTTCCTTCATGGAGTTCCTACCTACTGAATCTGCTAACCTGTTTCTCCTTAAACCTCCTGTAAATTTAAGATTTTGCCATTTTAAACACTAAACAAATGCACTTCCCATACTATTATTCATAGAAAACCCCAAACTTTTTCCTTTTTAAAAACTGCCTTTTCACGATCATTCTCAGTACTTCTCTGAATTCAACTATCTTAATCCATTGTATATCCAATCAGAAATTTGGCAGCAAACGCTTCTCTGTCATGGAGATACAGTGGTGTGAAAAGCTTCATCTGCTGAATTTATTCTTCCAGCCCTGCCCAAAAAAGTTGCTAGAAGTCAGTGTGGTGGTGGAAAATCCAGTTCCAGATGACAGGAACTGTGGGAAATGGCCTTTGCCAAGAAATTATTATGGCTGGGAGTCCTGGGAGACCTGCTCCCTGCCTTGCAGGCCTTTTCCCACCTGGCCTGAGAGGGCAGGGCCCTCAGTAACTCCAGGTTTTCTTCTGCTCCAGAGGGTAGGACCCAAACTGATGCCTTCAAGTTACAAGAAAGGAGATTCCGACTAAACATCAGGAGGAACTTTCTGATGGTAACAGCTGTTCATCGGTGGAATGGTCTCCCTCTGGAGGTGGTGGACTCTCCTTCCTTGGAGGTTTTTAAGCAGAGGTTGGATGACCACCTGTCAGGGATGCTTTTGTTGAGATGTTTGCATTGCAGGTGGTTGGACTAGATGACCCTTGGGATCCCTTCCAACTCTACGATTCTAATGCGGCTAGTCTGTAGGGATTGCAGCTATTTGATGTATGTCAAACCCAGATCAGGCTTGACCTCTGGTATCCCTCTAGCAGGTGGGCTGGAGGAGTTGGTGACTACACAATGTCAAGCCAAAACTCCCTCACATTTGTAATCAGTAAAGTTGTGGCCTAATTTTAACTCAACAGTGTTGTCTGTGTCTATGTTTACTGTTACAGCCGATGGGGGCAGGCACACGGCCCCTGGGCATGCAAGGGAATGAGCATTGCTTTGTCTCCTTGTGAAGAAGCCATTTAGCATTAGACATACTTAAGTGTTATGCAGGTTATCACTATCCCACTGACCGGTTAAATGGGTCATGTGTTGTGAGTGCCACCTCTTCAGAATGCTCCTAAGAAAAGATTCCTCTTCTATCTTCACCATCCCAAGATGAGCACTAAGGGATCCATCATCATTTATAATCATGTGTAACTCAAGTGTCTGAGTACCAGTCCTTACATAACCAAATCACCACCATCCATATACCAGAGGAAGGTATCAATAGACTTGGTGGAACCCAAAGGTTTGGAGAAGTACCAAAACACAATACAGTGGTGCCCCACAAGACGAACACCTCGCAAAACGGAAAACCCGCTAGACGAAAGGGTTTTCCGTTTTGGAGGCGCTTCGCAAAACGAATTTCCCTATGGGCTTGCTTCGCAAGACGAAAATGTCTTGCGAGTTCCTGCGGGTTTCTCCCCCCTTTTTCCCCCTTTTCCTAAGCCGCCAAGCCGCTTATCAGCTGATCCGCTGATAAGCCGCTTAACAGCTGATCGCTAAAAGCCGCTAAACCGCTAATAGCGCTAATCCGCTAAGCTGTCAATGGGCTTGCTTCGCAAGACGAAAAAACCGCTATACGAAGAGCCTCACGGAACGGATTAATTTCGTCTTACGAGGCACCACTGTATATTTTACCCCCCAAAAATCATCAAAACCTGGAGAAAAGCTTGCATAAAGATTTTTGGAATCTGAATAACATACTTTAATCATACAGATTCAAAGATACCTTGCACAGACCATTTGAAAAAGGCTGTTGCCACAAGGCTCTTGAAACATGTAGCACAGCAGAAGTAGTCTCAAATCCCTGGATTTGAAAATCCAGATTCTGCAACCAGAATTGGACCCAAGAACAAAACAAGGTCAACAAGAGACAGGGCTTCTGAAATACCAGTTTGATCTGGGAAAGGCATGACTGACACTAGACATCTGAACTTCCAATTAGTAAGTAACTAGAGGATAGCAAGTTTCTGGGTGGGTTTTTTTGGACTGAATATACAAAAGAAATGCAACATACTGTACATTGTAGTAAGCCAAGACCATTTTTCAGGATTTTAAGCATTGCAAAATGTAGGGTTGCCATATTTCAAAAAGTAAAAACCAGCACACCCTGAAAACTCCTGAGTTTTTTAAAAGGAAGACCCCAAAATTGTTGACATTTTTTTTTTTTTTTAGGAAACCACCAAAATTATTGAGCTTTTTTAAATTGAAAGCTACAATAATTTAGTTTTGGAGCTTTTTAATGCATTTTGGGCACGATATAACCCCTGTTGACAGTTTTCCAGGACATTTGCCTGATTTCTGAAAAATAATCCAGGACACCATTTTTAGAGGCAAATTCCAGGATGTGTCCTGGAAAATCAGGACTTATGGCAGCCCTAGTAAAATGGCACCTCCTCAAAATGGCCTGTGTCAGTCAAATGCTTCACTTAGGAAACACCCAAATACGCCAGACCAGGCCAGAGTCACTGTCCAATATATGCATGTTGGTGTTGCGTCTTTCCAGGATATTTCTAGTATCATTTGCTTATCAGCTTGCTATTCAAAATACCTGCCAATCAAATCCAAGTGACACAAAACAAGAATACTGAATTGCTGGGAAATGCAACAAAAGTTTCTGCCACCTTGATCATCACAATAGTGATTTGCTCTTGTGAAGAAGCAAAAAACCCAAGAACTGCAGTTTTCATCCTTGTCTCTGGAACTAAATTGATTAAGGTCATTTCCTAGGTAGGCGCGAACTCTTCTTTAACAATTTAAGAAAGGGAAAGGAACAAAGGGAAAGAGAGAGAGAGATGTCATTATTGCACAAACATTAAATCTGCTTGGATAGCTCAGAATATAAGTTGGCAAGGCAACATAACTTGGTTTGAACAATAAACCTGTTATGTCAGTAGTTCTGCTATGTATGAAAGAAACCAGTTTCAATATATCATGCTGAATTTACTTCCTTTCAGCCTTTCATGGCCAAGTATTTGATGTTAATCCTTTCAGTGCTGCAATCGATACGGTGACCTTACTTAAAGGTTTCCTGACCTTTGGTGTTAACAGTGTTGTGCTGTTAAAGTGTAATTTAATTCTTTCTCTTTATTCTGAAAATAGTACAGTAGAGAGCATCGATGTGTTTTTGTGGTGTGTAAAGTAAAGGGAAACTTATCAGTCATCAGGTTGTGCTTCAAACTACTGGATAGAAGAAGGCTGGGTGGGGGGAAAACATGTACAGGTCAGGGGGCAAATTCCCAGCTGCTTTGTATCATCCATTGATTGGCTGTTTTCTGTTGAAAACTATACACTCAGCTCAGGATTTAACCTACTTGAATATTTAAAAACTCTCTTTACTAGAATGTGTTCACACGGCAATCAGTCAATAACTCACAACATCAGGCAAAGACTTGTACATGTGAAATGGGCTTCACTTCTACTACAGTATTGCAAACAGGCCTGTTGTATCAGCTGACGTCACTGAAAACACAACACCTTTCAATGGAGTCAGCTCACCATTTTGGAAGTTGGTCACTAACTCTTCAAGTGATGAAATGTGGAATGTTGCCCAGTATGCATATGAATCAGTCCTAGGACAATGGTAAACAACAGAATTGTAAGCTCTATTCAGATAAGACCACTCCCTTTTCCTGGGGGGTGGAGTTGTGGGAGGGCACCCGGGACCTCCCTGTGACTACCAGCCAAGTCTGGCGGCCATCTTAGGTGAGGCACATGGCTCTGCCCCTTGTGCCTCTCTGGCGGCCATTTTGGGTGAGGCACGTAGCATAACAAACATTAGTAAATAATAGGAGGGGCAGCTTTTGCCTAAGCGGCTGTGCCATTAATTGGCAGCATACATTTTATGTTATTTTACCCTGGTTGCTTTATTTTCTTCTTTACGGCCCAGTATCTTTGGTTGCACATGGTGCTGGGGAAATCACTACTTTATTACATACCTGCTACATACATACATACATGCATGCATACATACATTAAAATCCCTGCTTTAATTTCTTTTCATTTGCCATTGCTGCAAGCCATGCAGCTGGGGCTGTCGTCGGTTAGGGTAACAACAACAACAACAACAAACAAACAAATAACAGAATACAGAAATAAATAGGTGTTTAGTTGCATTGGGGATTGCGTTTGAATTGTTGGTCTTCTTGCTTTTAGTTGCTTTGCCTCTTGTTATTGCCAATAACAGATTTAGAAGTGACTGTAGGTACTAAATGGTCTACCAGGACGTATTTTCCACTGATTTTGTTTCTAGGTCACTGCTGCAGGTCAGTGTAGACAATATTGATTTATCACATTAACCAATAAATAAATAAATAAAATTAATAAATTTATTAATTAAAATAATATAAAACATAGATAGACACAGGTAAACAATATTGAGTTGTATAGCTGCCGGTCAGTGTGGACAATATTAATACAGACGGCTGCTGGGTTGCTGCCAATTGGTGTAGACAATACTAATTCTGTATACGTGGCTTGCCACTGTCCAGTATTAGCAATATTACCCCAGCCTCCTTGAGGCATTGCTGCCATGGGGCATAGACAGGACAAAACTACTGTTATTGCTTGTGGTTTCGGTTGTGTTTATTTGTTTGTTTAACCCTTTTATTTGTATATTATACAACTAGATTAAATCAATAATAATAATATAAAAATTATAATTCGTGCTTTCAGTTGCTTAGCCCTTGGCTGCTTAGCCTCAGGCTAAGGTTGGCCTGTGGTCATATGTGTCTATGTGTCTGTTTGCTGGTTTAATTATATATATATATATATATATATATATATATATATATATATATATATAATTATTTTTATTGGTTTACAAATACAAAGAAAGAAAACAAAGTTGTACATTCAAAATTCTTAATTACCTCTTACTTCCATTTTTTGACTTCCCTCGATTTGTCTGAACTTCCTTCATTTTATAACTTTTAACACAATCCTACTTATTGTTATTTATTCTGGTAGCTTCAATTTCATTGTTTATACTTAATATTAGATTTTCACATCACAGAGCTTCCTTAGCTGGTTTAATGATATTTTGGTTGTGCCATTTTTAGGATATTATTGCACGATTAAGCAGACCAGTGTGGATAACACTGAGCCACATAGCTGCCAGTGAGTATAGACAATATTGGGCTTGATTCCTGGCCAACCACGCCTTATCTTTATCACCTAATCACCTAATCTCAGCCCAACCTACCTCACAAGGTTGCCATGTGGATGGAGTCGGGCGGAGGAGAACTATGTACGCCCCCCCCAAGCCCCTTGGTGGAAAGGTGGGATAGAAATTTAAAATTAAATTAAACTATTAGATGTTCCTGGGTACTCCATGGGTAGCTGCCTGGGGCTTCTGGAATAAGCCAGAGTCTCCTGGATCACAAGGCGTGGCATGAAATGGGAAGAGTTTATGCCAATTGTGACGGCCAGAGCTATCTAGCATGGCCCATCAGACACTTTGACACTTGGCCCATCAGACACTTTGATTGTTGAACGTGGAGAGAACAACTTGGTTCTAAGGAAGGGCATTGTCCTAACCTGGAACTTCAAAGAGGACTATGATAAACTGCCTTGTACCCAGACTCGACTTTAATCTGGTCCCAGCTTTTGGAGAGGCATTGTTGGCATGACTGCCCCCACCCGGCGGCAATAAACAGCCAAGAAAATTGCTAATTGTACAGTGGCAAGGAGGTGCAACTATTGAATAGTCAGGTGACAGAGTTCCCCACCAATACTTTTGACCAGGAGGCCTTGTTTTGCAATGATGGCGTTCAACTTTCTGATATGGGAAATTATATTTGGCTGGCCAATATCGTTAAGGGCATTAGGGATTGGTTGCAGGTGTGAGGGTGTTGGCGGCAAGACTTTGGGGCTCGAGTGGTGCTTAGGCATTGGATAAGTCTTGTTCATGGGATCCAGGGATATGGTTCCTGTCCAAAGCCTAGGCGTGGGCTAGGGCCATGGCACGACTCCATCGGGAACCCTGGGGGTGCTCTTAATTGATGTATATCATAGGGCTCCCCCACTGGTGGTTGACCCTTCAGAGACTTCCTGCAGATGGGCAGGAGTCAGGCTATAGTCTGATTTCCTAATCCAAACCGCTCACATCTGTAACCAATAAAGCTGTGGCCTTATTTATCCCATTAACTCAAAATATTTGTGTCTGTGTGTTTATTACCTAAGGGGAACTGGAGACCCCAGGGCCTCACCATACAACTGCATGCAGAGTGAATGCATGAAGAAGTAAGCAAGATTGCATTCTCTGTCCCCAGCCACCGTGAAAGTGGACAGCTGTATGCAGAAAGGCTCTGTACACACAACCGAGGAAACCGTGTTTTGCAGGGTTCTTGATCACACACCAAGGGCCTAGGAGCCTATATGTTCAGGTTCTATTCACTCCTTTAGTTGGACAGGTTGGGTGCTTTTCTTTCCTCATGTATGTTCTTAACATGCTTAATCATTTGTCAAATATTAACAGCTAAGTCTGCAGGGAGATGTTTTCACGTGCTGCTGTGTACCAGGCATTCCTTCCCTGTGAAAAGCATTCAGAAACTGAGCCAGGAAGGAAGGAAGGAAGGAAACAGGCAGACAGATAGATCAATACCCTTTAAGCAGGTTTTCAGGAGCTGGGTTGCAGATCTAGGTTTGGTGTTATTTTAATTGTATGATATAAAATATTATCTGGTTTTTTGTTACCCAGCCTGAATTCACAGTTAGAAATCTAATGATTAAAAACCTTCATAATATTTTTCGTCTTATGTTTCTTGCCTTCCTTGATGTTATCAGTTTTCTCATGACTTCAAACCCTGCGATGAGCATTTGTGCACAGAAACCAGACATTTGGGAAAACTCCAGAATTAAATTTGAATGAAAATGCCCGAAAGTAAGGATCTTAAATGTATATGAGCAGTCCAGGATGTAGCTTGAAATGGAGAGGGTGAGAGCCATAGAGATTAAGAACAGATGGATAATAGAAGAAAGGGAGGAAATTCAGCTCAGGAGAGATGAGCACCTCTGGGCTGCTCATCTCCAAAACATGGGACCCCAGTCACTGAAATTGCTTTGGTTTACTACTCCAATTACTATTATTAGGCTGGTTTTCAGCATTTTAAAATGACACGGGCCTTGCGCAGTTTGTACCTTCAATATGCTCCATTGGCAATCTGGCAGTTTTAAAGGGGGGGGACGGACACCTGGGGCTCAGCTCTAATCTCCCCCCCCCCACACCTTAGCTCAAGCTCTTCTTAAATCCCCAGAGAGCTGCCTGGCCCAAATGTTAAACGGAGCCCGTTCAGAATGGATGGCAGCTAACTGTGATAGTAAAAGTGTGATGCACATTAGCCATGTCTTCTGCCTAGCACATTGTTCACAGCTGATTTATTTCTTACTTCTGAGAAAATTTAAATGGTTTTTATGCCCAGTGAACTCATCACAAGATGGTATCTAAAGTCAGCAATATTCCATCCAGGAATTGATGGGTAAAACACGCCTGTAAATCTCTGGAACCTTTCACAGTAGGTTATCTAGATGATCGCCAAGGAAATTTTATTAGTAACCATGTGGCAACATCTGAAGATAATTTATGGCTGATAAAGCTAAGAAGGCTGTATTTGTAAAATAGGACTGCATTGCACATTATCAAAAAAAGAAGATGAATTTTCAACGGAGTATCATCTCTACATTTGGTGTATGAGGAATCATGATGCTTTGGAATGCTGCAATAAATAGATTTCAACAAAAAGGAACATCAGCTTTGGTTTTCATATGTTTTTAACCCAGTTGCTTGGTGACCAGTTTTAGTAGCCAACATTTTGTTTGGACTTTTGTGTAAATCTTAGAAAACAGATTTTAATTAGACTCCCATGTAATTATATTTGGATATCCAGAGGTGTCTACACAGATCAACTTACATTAATTTATACTTTTTTGTCTTCAAAGGGCATATGCATCTAACAGTCAAATTAATGTTAAAATTTAAGTCCACAGTCCTGTGGATAGATTATGGACCAGATTCAGCTAAGCTGTTCCACTGGTGGGAACTAGTGCAAGGGTTCTCACTAGTGCAATGGGGCTCCCCATCCCTGCTCCCCAGATATGCCCCCTCCCTCCAATCTGCTCTCAGGGATTGAGAACCCCAGAATAGCATGTGGAGCAAGGAGAGACAAGGTCCTTCCATCGGTCAAGCAGGAATGCTTGCACTGGCAGAATAATCTTTTTACCACTATACTGAATTTCACAAGCTAAATTGAAGCTTGTGTAGAGGATTACAGCCGTAACCTCTGAACTCTAAACTGTGGTAAATCTAAGTCTATGTTTTGGAATTCAACAAACCAGTTAATTAAGCATAGTCTGCCAGGTTCAAATGATGTAGCAAAGTGGGATTAATCTAAAATGGAATCAAAATGTTCCAAACTTGTCTTTGCAGCTGAATCCAAAGATGAGGAGCATATGAATTTGAGGCTCACCAGGACTCATTCTCACAGCACTAAACATTTAGCATTATGTCTGAACAAGTCCAGTAAGTCTAACCACACTGCTAGCATTCACTGTAAGCATGAACTTCACCAAAACATAGGTATATTGTGGTCACCTATGAGAAAGCGGGGTATATGCACAAAGCCACATTTCAGAATTATAACAAAGATCCCAGATTTTGCACTGTAGATTCCTGATCCCTTAATATTTACAAATCTAGTTCATTGTAGTTGCTTAAAGCTGCTACTAGTGATCGTTTCCTAAAAGTGTGAATAAAATATCTTTTGTTTTTACTCTCTGGCCATGGAGAATTTTTAAGAGCAGTAGTCACCAGATGGCACTACTATACTGTAGGTTGATTCAGTGTTACACTGGAGTAAGGTATCCGAAATCAGTGGGACTGTATATAGTCATCTCTGAGCTATCTAGGTGTAGTAGATTAAAAGCCTTTGGTCATGCAAGTTTTATTGTTAAAGATTGAGCACATCAGTGAGTGAGATCTTTGCAGCCAGTAAAATAATTTGTTCCCCATGTTAACCCCTGCTCAGTTTTTTGTAGGAATATTCCTGAGGCATTCAAATATTGCAGTCGAGTGATGGCTGCAAGTACACCTGCTAGTTTAAAAGGATAAACACTGCCAACTGGAATATGGATTTGGGAGAGGATGGAATAAATAATGGCCCTCTTTTGGGTGAGAGGCAGCTTCTCCCTTGCTGTGCCCAGCCACTTCCATTGCTTGCTAAGGCACTAGATAAACAAAGACACATGGCGATGACTCCTTTCCCACCCACTGACCCATGCCCTGCATGCATTCAGAGGAGCCTCCAATGTCTGAAGGCTAACTTCCTTAAGAAACAGCATGGTCCATCCATGATGTCCTTGATATGAGTTCTATATCAGACCATACCTCTGTGAAACATCTCATTAAATCAGACCAGCATGATTACAGCCACAAAGGAGTGATGAGGAGCAGTACACTGGTCTTCTCCAATGGAATGGTTCGTGACTGAGCCTCGTAGACTGGAAGTGGCCAGAAATGTGAGAGGAAGAAAGACTGGAAGACTCCCAACCAAGTGAGAAAGTCAACCTGTTGGTTACTTGATTTGTGATATTTACTTCATGTGGTTGCTGTAGGGGTTGTGGTTGCTGTCCTTATGGTACGGTTTGATTGCAAGCATTCAGTGAAGAGAAACATCTGACTTCTGCAGTGTATAAACTCTGTGGCTTAGTGAATGCCACAGCATGTCTAACTACAAAATGAAGCATTAGCATTCAAAATACAATGTTTGGAGCATCAACATGCGGATGTAAAAACAGCAAGTAAAAAGTAAAAAGGACAAGTAATTTGGAGTTTACAAATTACAGAGAGGCAGCCATGTTAATCTGTTGCAGCAAAAAACAGAACAAAAAATTGTGGCACCTTAAGGACTAACATATTCGTTAGTCGAAAGAAAATAAAAAAAAAATTCTTCCAGTAACACCTTAAGGACCAACTAAGTTTGTTATTGAGTATGAGTATTGGTATGGTATGACTTAGTTGGTCTCTAAGGTGCTACTGGAAGGAATTTTTTAATTTTGTTTTGACTATGGCAGACCAACACGGCTACCTACCTATATTTGTTAGTTACAGATCAACACTTTGAAGAGTCTTGACGCAGGTCCAGCAGGAAGGAAGGAAGGAAGGAAGGAAGGAAGGAAGGAAGGAAGGAAGGAAGGAAGGCAGGAATCTTTCCCTTGGTTTCCTGCACTGACCATAGTGCAAGCCACGGAGGGGGAGGCTGTCAGAGATAGATAAGGTCCTTTTATTTCCAAAAGATACCTCTGGGAATCTCACGGGAAATCTCACAATCCCTCAGAAGAGAACCTGCCTTGTCTACTCCTACCATGGTGCAGATGCTATTGCGAGGTAGACGCCACTGTCCCCCTAAAAAGAGTATCTGATTATTCTTCCTTTGCAGAAAGAAATGTAAAAATCATAAAGTAAATGTAAAATAAATAAATGAAATGCTACTCCTGCTTCGTTTTCAAATATATTTATTTTTTCAAAAAATAATTTACAAATAAGGAGATGGGACACTGAATGAAATAA
Organism: Podarcis erhardii; assembly: GCF_964252035.2. NCBI lineage: Eukaryota > Metazoa > Chordata > Lepidosauria > Squamata > Lacertidae > Podarcis > Podarcis erhardii. The sequence goes on along the minus strand of NC_138497.1, from coordinate 133,949,536 downwards.
GTGTGTGAGGGTTTTGAAACACATCTTTACACAATAATCACATGGTATAATGAGCATTATATTTTTTTAAAAAATCTAGATTACAACTATATTGCCACAAAAAAATTGCCAAGGCCATCTTAGAAGAGAAGAACATATATTTTTCATTTAACAATTGTTATAAGTACTACTCTTACAACAGTAAACTGAATGGAATTCTAACATTAAAAGGACAGCATTCTATATTTGATGACAAGAAGCTTCAAACACATGATTAAATATATTTGATTTTCCAGTATAATTGCAAAAGCAAGAAAATAGAGGTCTGCTTTCTTTAAATACACACTGTAAAAATGCATACAGTGAAGTCAAGGTAGCTAGGGAAGGGGCTATCTGCTCCCCAAGTGGGGATATAATAAAATAAGGAACATCTTTACCACAAGATAGCTTTGTTTACTGTATATTTCCCTACCACTCCCAATAGCATAACTGAACAGTGTGGACTAACTAATGGCAGAAATAACACAAGAAAACATTTAAAATGCAGTATTTTGGTGGTACATGATTTGTTCCGAAGAAAGCACAGTCATGTTTGTATTTGTATTATATTAGGTCAAATTTATTGTCCAGCTAAAGACAGAGCACAGAAAAAGTGTCTTGTGAAGCTGTGATCATTTAGCATTTTGTTCCAGAGCAGAGTACTCCATTTCTGATACCCTGGAAGTATCGATTAGTTTGGTGAGGCCTGTTTTGGCAGAGTACTTAAAGATGAACGCCTTCATGAGCTCATACTTGTAGTTTCGGTTGATGAAGCTATAGAGGATGGGGTTGACGCAGCAGTGAACCAGAGACAAGCACTGAGTGACATGAAGAGCCGCGAAGAGGAAGCTCTCCATGTGGCAGCTGAAGGGAAGGAAATGGAAGGTCAGCAACAAGTCAAGCAACACCACGACGTGGTACGGCAGCCAGCAGACCAGAAACACAATGACATAGGAAAAAATTATTTTCCCATTGCTCTTCCTCTCTTGGTCACTAGAGGCAGATATGGCTCTTGCCAGGAGACAATAGAAAATGGCAATGATGGGGAAAGGAATGACAAAACCTAGAATGACAGAGCTCAGTTCCATGCTAGCCAGCCACTCCTTAGCATTCTCCTCTGGGTAGACAGGGCGGCAATAGGTCTCATTGTTGGAGGAAATGGTCTTCAGGTAGTGGGTATCGGGGATAGACACAAAGAAAGCAAAAAGCCAGACAAAGATGCAGATGAAACGGCGGATCCTCTTCTTTTTAACACTGCTGGAGGTTGTGAAGCAGGCCACGGAGAGATATCGATCCACGCTCATGCATGCCAGGAAGAAGATGCTCCCATACAGATTGATGGAAAACACGAGGTGAGTGATCTTGCAAGTGATCTCTCCCATGTGCCACTGGCTGTGCTGAACAAGGGAGACCACCCAGACTGGAAGAGTGATGATCACACACAGGTCGGCAATGGCTAGATTGAAGATATAGAGATGAGTTTCGTAGCCAGTTGTTTTGGCTTGGAAGTTCATCCAGACAACCACAAAATTGGCCACTAAGCCTATCATAAATATAAATATATAAAAAATGGAGAGGGTGTAAAGCAGGGCATTTCTGTTGAGCATAGCTGAGCATGATAAGGAGTCCACAGTGATGCAGTCTCCACTGCCACAAGTCAAGTTGGTTTCAGTGAAATTCTCCCCTTCCACATGTTCAAATAGGGTTGGCAAATCAATGGTATTCATAGCTGGTCGATCTGGGATGGAGGCAGCCTAAGGCAAAACAAAGCAGCAAGAAGACAAAGGATAAGCATCTTGGTTAACAAAAACAGCCATTTTGAAACAAATGCCTTCATCCCAAATAACCTGACCACCAGTCCAGAGACAATTTGTGCACTGAATGTTTTGGTTAAGTGGCATCTTACACGACACCCTTCAGATTTTAAACGAACTACCACCATTGCCATAAAAATATTCAGAAAACAGTAGAAATGAAACATTGGCATTTTGTACACTTTTTCTTTAAGTGATAGTTCTGCTGCACTGCAATCGCTGGCTGTAAGATATCAGGGTTAAATAACTGGTGGGTGTCTGTTTACAGATAGGTAGCCGTGTTGGTCTGCCATAGTCAAAACAAAATAAAAGAAAAAAATTCCTTCCAGTAGCACCTTAAAGACCAACTAAGTTAGTTCTAGGTATGAGCTTTCGTGTGCATGCACACTTCTTCAGATACACTGAAACAGAAGTCACCAGACCCTTCTATATAGTGAGAAGGTGGGGAGGGGTATTACTCAGAAGGGTGGTGGGAATGGGTGATTGGCAGATAGCTGTGATGAGCCTGTTGACGACTCTTAACGACTGCAATAGGTCTTACAGGAAAAAGCAAGGGGTGAGAAGGTGTCTGTTATCTATAACTTAAATCATACAGCTCTCAATATAATCAATGTATCCTATCTGCTTACCCTAGTAGTTTCAATACTACAATTCTAGGCTAAAAGGTTAGCCTGCAATACTCAGGCTTCCCACTAGAATAAACCCATCAAAGTGTTTGAAAATTGCTGGCAAACACTGTCATCCCTTGCTTTAAAGGTAAAGGGACCCCTGACCATTAGGTCCAGTCATGGCCGACTCTGGGGTTGTGGCGCTCATCTCGCTTTATTGCCCAAGGGAGCCGGTGTACTGCTTCTGGGTCATGTGGCCAGCATGACTAAGCTGCTTCTGGCGAACCAGAGCAGCACACGGAAACGCCGTTTACCTTCCCGTCGGAGAGGTACCTATTTATCTACTTGCACTTTGACGTGCTTTCGAACTGCTAGGTTGGCAGGAGAAGGGAACTGAGCAATGGGAGCTCACCCCGTCGTGGGGATTTGAACCACCGACCTTCGGATCGGCAAGTCCTAGGCTCTGTGGTTTAACCCACAGCGCCACTGGCGTCCCATCCCTTGCTTTAGAAAGCACTAAAATCAAATCTTGCTGGATGGGGCCATCAGTTTATAGTGTTCAAGGCATTTACAATTTTAGTGGGATTTTTGATGAGGCTGCATAAAATTGAGAACTGTAGTCCAATGTTTGCCCAGTAAATCCCCAAACATTTCTTTTTCCTAAATAACCTTGGAGAAAGACAGCAGTCTTTACATTAAGTCAAGTAGCGGTTTGGGATGCCATTAAGGGTGGCAAGGCTGATGACAGACAGATCTGATCCATGACATTTTCACTGGAAAGTTCTTCTGCATGAGTTGTGTAGACATGAAGAGGAGCTGGGCAAGACCACAGGTGTTCATTAGTGGAAGAAGAGGTGCCATTTATATTTCATTGTATGAGGCATCATCGTGCCTTGGGTTGGCCCTAAGCAATTTGAAAAGGCAAAAGTTACTGCTTCAGAATTTGATATCTACCTACCACAACATTTGATTTTCCACACCCTTTACCACATTTATCATGAGTTGATAGTGACAGCAATTATTTAATGTATTTATCTTGGGTTCTCTTGGCACAGACTGAATGGTTTGGCAAAATGCTTTTTTACAGTATTAGGATGTTCCTTTCCACACAAAGAAGTGAGAGCGAATGATAAGAAGGAACGCCTTATCTGGATACAAGTACAAATTTAGAGAACCCAGTTATGCGACTGTTCTCACTACTTGCCCAAGGTAAAATACACTAGTCAGAAGGGCAATGCCTGGAGGTTCTTTCCCCACAGATTATAGTCAAAAACTACTGAAAAACAATTGATAAACTACTGATAAAATTATTCAAATTTATGCAGCACTTTCAAAAACTATTTGTGCTGGTGATTATTAGAACATTCTGCAGCAACTATATTCATAGACCAATTGCACACTTTGTGAAAAAGTACTCACACTTGCTTCTCCCAAATTTGCAGGCAGTTAATTTCACTGGATGACCCTGTGCAATAGTGTTTTGATGAAGACCAGATTGGTTTTTATATAGTTGGTCTTCCTTTCCATATCATTTATCAATGATAAAACTTTTTTTTTACTTTGATTGCTTTTCTGACATTTATATCCCATCATTCCTCCATGATGCAGCTAGTGGACTCACAGCTGTCCATGGAGGCGCAGGTCAATTCTGTATCCAGGGCAGCTGTCTACCAACTCCACCTGGTACGCAGGCTGAGACCCTCCCCACCTGCGGACTGTCTTGCCAGAGTGGTGCATGCTCTAGTTATCTCCCGCTTGGACTACTGCAATGCGCTCTATGTGGGACTACCTTTGAAGGTGACCACAACTAATCCAGAATGCGGCAGCTAGACTGGTGACTGGGAGCGGCCACCAAGACCACATAACACCAGTCTACATTGGCTCCCAGTATGTTTCCAAGCACAATTCAAAGTGTTGGTGTTGACCTTTAAAGCCCTAAACGGCCTCGGCCCAGTATATCTGAAGGAGCGTCTCCACCCCCATCGTTCTACCCGGACACTGAGGTCCAGCTCCGAGGCCCTTCTGGCAGTTCCCTCACTGCGAGAAGCCAAGTTACAGGGAACCAGGCAGAGGGCCTTCTCAGTAGTGGCGCCCGCCCTGTGGAACACCCTCCCACCAGATGTCAAAGAGAAGAATAACTACCAGACTTTTAGAAGACATCTGAAGGCAGCCCTCTTTAGGGAAGCTTTTAATGTTTAACAGACCACTGTATTTTAATACTTTGTTGGAAGTCGCCCAGAGTGGCTGGGGAAACCCAGCCAGATGGGCGGGGTATAAATAATAAATTCTATTCTATTCTATTCTATTCTATTCTATTCTATTCTATTCTATTCTATTCTATTCCCCACCCCCCTGCCCTGTATGGCAAGTGATACACCACTTCACATGCACCCCAATGCCACTCAGAATTGCACTGCAAGTCTTAAGTCTGACTTCATGAGAAAGGCAGACATTCCCCCACAACTCACTGTTTTTAGCTAGACTCCACTTGTTGAAATATAGGTTTTAATACTGCACATAGTCTTCTAAATATGGGTATATTGTACGTAGATTGTCATGATGCAGTGGTGTGGCATGCTTATTTTGCTGGAAAAAATGCATAAACTTTATGGATTAGGCAGAAATTCAATAGGTGAAGCTTTTTCACAGAACAGAGGGACAGTGGTGGTATTTTATGTAGTCAGAAGTGGAAAGGATTACTGTGAAGGCTGGAAGTATATGAGAAAGTGAGGAACAGGGAAGTACCACTGAGAGCTAAATATGTAAAGAAAGAAAAAGACTTACAATTGAGACTTCTCCAGAATGCTTGGCATTTCTTTCAGCTTTTTAAGCATTTAGAATAAAACTAACTGAATCTCACTGCTATAAATATATTGGAACTGAAAGATCTGAAGCAGCAGTTATTACGAGAATCAGTCAGGATGAGAAATGGCTAAAAGCCTTCAGAAACTGCTCTTTTCTGATTTAACAATGGTTTTATCTTTGAGCAACTCCAGCAGGTTGTCTTATCCTCTTGTAATCATTTACATTCACTCAGAAGAGTTCTGAAAATTTAAACTCATGGCACTGAAACCAGAATCCAGCCCTTCTCCTTCATTCATCTCAGATCTCCTTTTGTGGCCAGTCTCTGTGCTGCTATCAGACGGTGGTGGCAACAGACCTAGGAAAGCCTAAAGAGAGATGCTGAATGGCTCCAAGGAGCACTAGTGCAGTGGTGCCCTCTGGGTGGCGCTGTGTCAACATGAGAGCAAGCTCCTCGTGACCCCCAAGCTCAAAGAAGGCGACCATTTCTTCACGTCAGATCTCACTGCATTCCAGGCACATGTGCCCAGGCACAGAGGCAAAGATGTACAGTTGGGTGCCTTTCTGGCCTTGTGGCACAATCACACTTTTGAGCCTAGTTTGAGTGGGGGTGGTAAGACTACCTCCAGCCAGGTGTATTTCAGTTCCTCAGGTAGGTGGACATGCCACGCCCCCTCTCCCCCCAGCAACTTTCCTCACTGGCAGCAGTTTCATCAAACAAACTGCTCTCCAAACTCAGGATAGTTTAATGTATTATGGGATACATGAGTCGCTGAGGAGTGCATGGTATTCTAGGATCTGGAATGTGCCTACAACACAGAGAGAGATGCTGTGATTTGTCCTCCTTAGAGCTTTTCGAAAGAATGCCTGCCACTTACGCGTCAGAAGGCAGAAACTTTTAGTAATGTTGCCAGGCACTTCAGAGCTTGGGTGGGGAATCTTAGGCCTGGGCCTGAACGTGGCCTTCCAGGCCTCTCGGTATGGTCCCTGGGGCTGTTACCAGGCCACACACCCCATGGCCATGCCCTCTTCAGAAGCCCTGCTCTGTACTCACTCTGTGCTTCTGCCCAACTGGAATGGGCTCTTGGACTCTTGGTTGCCTGGAACGGTGGAGGCGGTGTGAGATGGTGTGTGCATGCTGGGGGTGTTTATAGAAACCACTAACATTTCTTGTACAAGGTAAGAATAATACCTGTCACTCTACTCACCACTGTGGCCCCCAGAAGGCTGCCCATGAAGGAACCTTAGGCTGTAAAAGGTCGCCCACCCCTGACATGGAGATATGGAAGTCAAAGCACTGGTTGAAAATGACCACACTCGTTTCTTCCCTTTGAAAACATACACAACCCAACCACACCTTTAAGAGTTAAGATTATGCATTTCCAATACAGTCATGCCTTGGTTGTCAAAGACCCTGGAACTCAGACGTTTTGGCTCCCTAACGCCTCAAACCCAGAAGTGATTGTTCCAGTTTGCAGATGTTCTTTTGGAACCCGAATGTCCGACAGGGCTTCCATGCAGGAGCTTCCTGCAGCCAATCAGAAGCCACGATTTGGTTTTCAAACATTTTGGAAGTTGAACGGACTTCTGGAATGGATTCCATTCGACTTCCAAGGTACGACTGTACTTATTTCATGCAAAGTTGTCTACACCCGCCACCCCTTTTTGGATGGTTGCCAGGCCCCACTTTTACAGAACTTGCCTATTGAACTAGTAACCTGCTCCTTTCTCTGCTTACTCTGGCCTGTGGGGCAGCGTTAATTTGATTTAGCAAGCAGTTACATGTGGAAGCCAAGAAAGTACTTATCTGGCAGCCTCCTTTTATGAACATCTCGGAGCTCCCTCTTCCCCATTAAACATCACCCTCGTAATGGAAAGTCTGGCAACATGGCCAAGGCGTGCTTCTGCAGACCGACCAAAGACCAAATGAAATCAGCAACACTGGATAAAGCCTCCTCCTCATAGCATCAGGAAGGACTGAATCTGCAGCCATCAAGAGCCAGCATGGTGTAGTGGTTAAGAGCGGTAGTCTCGTAATCTGGGGAACCGGGTTCGCGTCTCCGCTCCTCCACATGCAGCTGCTGGGTGACCTTGGGCCAGTCACACTTCTCTGAAGTCTCTCAGCCTCACTCACCTCACAGAGTGTTTGTTGTGGGGGAGGAAGAGAAAGGAGAATGTTAGCCGCTTTGAGACTCCTTAAAGGGAGTGAAAGGCGGGATATCAAATCCAAACTCTTCATCAAGAGACTGCTTTGGGAATGCATACTGTGGACAACTGAAGCAAAAAAGAAGTCTTCTGAACAGGGGAAGGCAGTGAAAAATTGTGGGCAGCTCAGATGTGGTTATGTAGGAGATACAAAACCATGACCAGCTGCTTTCTTTTACTCCCTGCCACAATTCAGTTAGTTGTAATGAGAAACAGCCCTCATAGTGTCAAGGTAAGGCATGGAGTTGGAAAGCTCAACCCTCTCGTCCTGGGGCAGAACCACGGCTGCCTTCCATCCACCTAAGAAGGAAGCAGCTAATAGGAGCTATGCCTTGTCGATCTCAAGATTGGAGTACTGGAGTGCCCTCTACGTGGTATGGCCTGTGAAGAGAGTTTGAAAACTGCACCTGGTCCAGAATATGGCAGCTTCACCCAAGTTACCCATGTCACAATGGTGGACGCACGTTACATCTGCCCTTAAAATACTACACTGGCTACCAGTCAAGTTGCAGGCTCACTTAGAAGTAATATGGTCTGCTTTGCTTTTTAAAACCTTTCAGGCTCTAATCCAGCCTTTCTAAACCTTGGGACCCCAGATGTTGTTGAACAACAACTCCCATAATCCCTGTCTGGCAAGACCATTGGTCAGGGGTGATGGGAGTTGTAGTCCAACAATATCGGGGAACCCAAGTTTCAGAAAGGCTTCTCTGAATTGTCAGGATCAAGGTGTCTGATGAACATCTTCTCTTCTATCTCCCCCCAATTTGCAAGGAACACCCCACTCAGAATGCCCTTGTCATCTAGTGAAAAGCACAGGATATTCTTCGTGGTGGCTTTCTCTCCTTCTAAAAAGGCCAATCCAGTCAATTCCCTTTCATCTTTCGAAAAATCCTGGGGTGTGAGGCTGCTAAACTGAAGTTGTTTTTATTAATCTGCTGGTTGGACAAATCTATGGATTAATAGTGTTTATACAGACGTTGAATTTTAAGATGCAGTTTAAATGCCCAGCCCAACTGCTTCACTAATTCTAGGGTGTGTAAGGTGCAGCAGCTGTTTATTTCCAAAACACCAACAAATCTATGCCCCACAATTGTCCATTCCGAAATTGCCAAGTTCTTTCTCTTTCTCTTCTCTGCTCCTCCACAAGCTGCTGTGTTATTGGATAAGAGAGAGAACAGGATCAGAAAGGGACCAACTCTGCACAGATTTGCTCTTTTTGTTTTAACTTTATGTAGTCATTATGGCATGGTGTTTTAAATCTTTCACTGTAAGCTGACCTGATAAGGCAAGTTTTAATACAAAAAGTAAAAATAAAGAGAAGCTGGGTTCTCCAATGTCCTTCCTGAGGACCAAACTAGAAACACGATGGTAGCAAATCTGTTGTTTAAACCCAGAGCTCCCAACATCAGGAAGAAGCTATATTTTAGCAGCAAAGGGGTTGCATGCGTGGAGTGGAGGGTAGCCCTCCTCACATACAAGGTCTGTCCTCCAAATGTCACCTTCTCCACTGCTGAGATCCAGTACGGAAAGTGTACTCAGTTAGGTGAAAAGGCAAATTTAGCCATGGGTTCTATACCTTCTCCCATTGAGCTTCTTTAGCCTACCTCCACCAAAACCTGTTTATCTGAGCATAAAGCTCATAGATCTACCATGTCATACCTAGTTTGACCCTAACACAATCTGATTTATCTTTCTTTACTGAGATTTTTCACAAGACAGACAAACATCCACACATCATCCAGGCTCAGGACCCTGGACAGATGCCACAGAGCTCATCCAACTTCACAACAAAGACTCACCCACTTCTCTTTGATTTGAGGTAATCCCTTGTTTATTCATGTCACCAACCCCTGCAATATATTTTAATCCCACTCTTACTGTTGTCAAATGGTGTTTAACAAGATATTAATACATAGTGTATGTGTGTTTGCGTGTGTGCCTGCAAATGTTAAAACTGTATGCTTTTTCAGAGAAAGGAACACTGTTTGTCTTGGCAAAGCAAGATTGGTTTTAGTACAACTACTCAGAATATATTGCCCTCTACTGAATATATATATATATCAGAAATTCTGGTACAACCTCTGCAAGATTTGCAGGTTTCTTTAGTTTTAAAAACAATCAATAGACATATCACCATGTGCAGAGGCAGATCTGGGGGGTTGGCCAGCTTGGCCCCCACCAAAGGCACAGGAGGGGACACAAAAATCAAGCCTCTTCCCTCTGGCTGAGAGTGGCTAGGAGCCTGCCCCACTGGCTGCCTACTCCCTGGCTGCCCCGCCACCGCTCTGGGTGGCTTTGATAGGCACACAGGCACTTATGGGCAGCTCGGTGGAGGAATCCGGTCACTGGCATGGGCCATCTCAGCAGCCCTCCAGGGCTCCCTCCCAAGAGAAAGGCAATGAAAAGCAACACTTTTGAGTTTCTTGTCCATGGTCTCTCCTGGCTTCAGAGGCGCCAAGAAGAGTTTGGATTTGGTATCCCGCTTTATCACTACCCTAAGGAGTCTCAAAGCGGCTAACAATCTCCTTTCCCTTCCTCCCCCACAACAAACACTCTGTGAGGTGAGTGAGGCTGAGAGACTTCAGAGAAGTGTGACTGGCCCAAGGTCACCCAGCAGCTGCATGTGGAGGAGCGGAGACGCGAACCCGGTTCCCCAGATTACGAGTCCACCGCTCTTAACCACTACACCACACTGGCTCTCTCGCCAATACATCTCCTTGCACAAGGGATGTGGAGGGAGCACAAAAACACCTCCTTGCCAGTGGTGCAAGGGAGCTTAGGTACATCTCCGACAAGTGTGCAAAAGGCTTCTCAGAATTTTGCACTTTATTTGTGGGCAGAAACTTTGGGATATAGGAGAAGTGCATTTCATGACATTTATCCAGGAAAACATAAATTCTTAAACAGTTGCTTGAGTGTGAGAATCACCATTAGCAGTGGCAGTAAAATGACTTATTTTATTTTCTTTCCTCCCAACTGGGGGTGTTGTTGTTTTGGGTGCTGCTGCTCTTGCAACTGGCAACAGCAGCAGCAACCATGGGGGCAACATGGCCTCCATTTTGCATCCTCCACAATGTCCCAGATCAAGCATGAAGGGGGTGGCACACAAATAAATGGAGAATATTTAGAGGAAAAGCAGGTTGGTGAGAAAATGAAATGTCTCTGTAAAAAAAACATTTGCCTAGGAATTTCTGAGTTATTTTCAGGAGGAGATTGGAGTTGTGGGGACCTTCAGATTTGGAGGAATTTTGAAACACGTCCTGAAATATCTTTTGGATTTTAGTTTTAACTAGGGAGATTTGGCTGACCTGTCGAGAAGGAATAAAAACATTGCTAGGTCGGAGCTTCCCCGAGATCTACTCTTCAGCATCAAAGGAAGGAAATTAAGAACAAGATCAGCAGAAGACAAAGTAAAGTGCATGTATAAATATGAAGAAGACATGCAGAAGGGACTTGGAAAAGAGTTAAGAGCCTCGGACAGAAGATCACCAGGTTGATGGACTATATGGAATTGACGGAAATGACTGGGAGAATCCGAGACCAGGGAGAAGAGATTCTCTATTTCTAGAAATATTTCTAGAAATATTGTAAAATTAATGAGTGTTAGAGAAATGTTGGAATGAAATTATATGGTTTTAGTAGAAATATTATAAGGAGTTAACCATAAATAAGTATTATAGTATTAATGGAAAATAAGGTTAAAATAAGTTAAGATAATTATAAGACAGAAAATAGAGAAAGATAGAAAGGAATTGCTGAAACAATTAATAGAATTGGAATACAAAAAGGGAGGTGAGAGGAGGTCGAGGAAACAAGGTAATGAAGGATAAGACATTGAAATGGTATGATGTATGTTTTTAAACTGTTTTTGTTCTGTTTTGTTTAGTTTAATGTGTTAATGTTGCGTTTTGTATATTGTAATGTATTGTTTTTTCTTTTTTTTCTTTTTCTTTTTTTTCTTTTCTTTTTCTTCTTTTTTGTAAGGTTTAAAAGTAATATTTTTTTTTTTAAAGGAATTTCTGAGTTATTTTGGTCCAGTTCTAGATACAGTGGTACCTCTGTTTATGAGCGCTTCTGGTTACGCATGCTTCAGGTTATGAACACCACTAACCCGGAAGTAGTTGCTCCTGGTTGCGAACTTTGCCCTGGGATGCGAGCAGAAGTCACGCAGCAGGAGCCACCATTAGCAAAAGCGCGCCTCAGGATAAGAACGGTTTCAACTTAAGAATGGACCTCTGGAACGAATTAAGTTCATAACCAGAGGTACCACTGTATCAGTAAACAAACATGTGGCTATCAGGGAATCAGGGCCATCTTCCTCATATTTCATGAAAACAGACAGAGGAGGCCTCACACAAACAATATAGTTTAAAATACATGTTTCCCAAGGGAATAAAAAGAGTGCGAATTATGTCATGAAACTACCCACGTTACCTGCTTGCACCACCAATGTCACTTAGTTCTCTACATCCCCGTTCATCCCTGTTCATCCCTGCTAACTGCTTCTGCTGCCGCTGATTTGGACATCTAATGGCATGTCCATGGGGCAGAGATGTGGTATTTCTATGCATTCAACTCGTGTTGATACTAAAAAAAAAATAAGTTATACCAACAAGAAAATCTTATTAGCAAGAAAAAAACCATGTCATTTACAACCACACGACTCAGAGAAGCTGGAACTCATTAGAGCAGAGTTTCCCAAACTTGGGTCTCCAGCTGTTTTTGGACTACAACTCCCATCATCCCTAGCTAGCAGGACCAGTGGTCAGGGATCATGGGAACTGCAGTCCGAAAACAGCTGGAGACCCAAGTTTGGGAAACCCTGCTTTAGAGCTATAACCAATTCCTCCCCCTCCCCCCAAAATAAAATAAGTTTCTAATCCTCATTGTTAAGTTTTTAAGAGAGAAAGTTTATTAGTATCCTACCCTTTCACCAGGAAGCTAAAGAAGGGACTCCATATGTTACCCAGGTGGCCTCCCATCCAGGTACTGAACGGGTCCAAACCTGCTTAGCTTCAACAAGGTTGCTGCATCACATGACTTTTAGACTGTAGCCCTGGGACTTCTATACCTTGGGAGGGCTTTCAGTTACTACCCTCTCTTCCCATCTCTGCTCCTCTGACATTCAGTGCACAAACAATGCAAGCAACTTGCACAATTGGAGTGCAGTATTCAACTTGTGTAAATGAAGGAAATCAACACATTTATTTAGCCTATTCTTCAAAGGGGTTCATCATATCTATTTTAAATTGTCTAGATGTATCTTACCCATTACTTTCCTAATACTAACTAGCTAGTAAAATAATTTATTTGCTTTAAAGAATTAAGTTACTACTAATACTCTACAATCAGTAAGGAGTGAGTGGAAAAGAAGGGGTGAGTGGAAAAGAAGTTTTAATCATGCTTAAACTAGAAAATAAAATGTAGTTTTACTTGCTTATATGCAGGATTCAGGCATGTTTGCTTTGACTTGCCTTAATCAGCTTAGTGCAGCTGACAGTACTGGCTTATCACCACAATGGAAATAGAAACTGAAAAAGGAATCTCCTGACTGAGTCAAGCACATTAAAAGTAACTTGGTTTAATGTTGTGGAATCAACAGCTCATTACACTTTAACTGTCCCACTAAAAGGATCACATTCCAATTAATGCAATGAGAATTTCAGTGTGAATTTTAAGCAAATGTTTTCAAAAAGGAGCTCAGATTGATCAACGGTAGTGCTAGATCAACACGGTGAAATCAACAATTGGGTGAGTTACTATTCCCTGGCAGAAGCCATGCCCCTCCTCACTGCAACAGGATAGAATAACAGCCCATGAAAGAAAAGGATTTAAGCTGATTGTAGGCTTTGTGGCCCCCTGCCAGTGCTCACCCCAGAATAGCAAGGGAGTCTAGCCCAGTGTGCCAGCTGAAACGTAGAACAAAGCAATCTTGACTGTTTGTTAATGAATGGCTCTGAGGTCCTACTGCATGCCAGTCAGAAGTCTCCCAGGACAGGCTCAAGAAACTGTGCTGCCCAGTCTACTTTTATTCTGCAGCCACCTCCATGTTTGTGTGGCAAGACCCCATGATGCTATTTAGATGCTTGCATGCCAACAATGCGCAGCCCCAGCCAGAAAAGTGATATGCTCAAATCGCCAAGGGGATTAGCTGTTGATATTGAAGATCAGGGACAGCCATATCCAAAGACAATTGCAGTAGAAGACCCGTCTGGCTATTGTCTGGGCTTGTTCCAGTAAGCAGAGCTGGGGGGGTCTCAGTCCTCTGACCAGGGAGACCAGAGCTATTCTGCCCCTTACTCTCAATTTAGAAGGGCAGCAAGAATGGCAGGCTGGGTAACTGTTGTAAGACTGCACTTAAAGGAACTGCAGGTGGGTTGGGTGACAGAGAAATCAGGTTTCTGAAACAGTCCACATCTGGAATCATAGCAGGAAAACAAAGATCTATACAGTCTTCCCTGTTAGTCATTCATCCTCTTCATACATAAAAACCCAAGTCCTTCCAGGCACTTGATTTCCCAGCTCGCCCTTTCCTTTTCCTTTGCCCAAGAAAGAATTTGATTCTGTGAGAGGATGTTTGCTGCCGTAACCAAGTCACACAGCCAAATAGCTCCCCTTGTCCCCTTTGCCTTCAAGAAGCAAAGCATGATGGAGTTAAAGCACCCGCCTTTGTTACTGCATAGCTGCAAATTTACTTTTAACATAGCCTTTGGCATTTTGGAATTAATATGCAGAACCCAATTCTGCAAACTTCAAGTCATTCTGCACATTATGGATAATCAGGTGGTAAAATTCAGACTGCAGGATGGGTTCTTATTTTGAATGTTTCCCATGTAAAAAAGTCCTACCTTATATATCAAGGGCTGGGGCTGGGCAAGTCTTTATCCCAATGGCACTACTTTTCTAAATGAAGTGTTTTTTTAAGAGAGGGAGCTTTAAAAAATACAGAACTTCACTTGCCATCCGAAATGACACAGTCCAGAATTCTGCCATGTCAGCCTATCATTTCATTCTGCATAAGGAGTAGAATACTGAGCCTATAGTGTTCCTATTACACATTTCTCTCTCTCTCTCCCGCCCCCCCCCACCTGATTCCACAGCAACATTTATTATGGTTAATATTAAAACAAAGACAAAATTTCTTATTTTATTGACATAACTTCTGTTGGTCTTAAAAATCTGAAATCTTTAGTCTATCCACTGTTGAAGGGCTTTTAAAATATTCAATAATATTTTCAGAGCAACTTGATGTTCTTTGTCTACAATTGTTAAAAGCAAAACTTTGGAAGTATTTCTAAGAATCCACCTGACTGCCATCCCAAGCCAGAACCACCAAGTCCAGTCCACCCAAGTGTAAGAACAGGATCTGAACAATTGGATTAAGAGAATTAAATTAGCTCAATGTGAGGTCAAACACATCACTCACTTTTATTAAGCATGCCTGAAAAACAGTAGTCCAATGCCCTAAAGAATCACCTCAAACAGACATGATAAAGGAGCTGTAGAAAAAAATTGCAGCCTCTTCTACATCAGATAGTCTTATTTTTGTGTTGTTTGCTGGGTGCAAACATATGCAGTGTATCTGAAAAACAGATATGAAAGTTGCTCTGTGTCTTCTCAAGCACCCACAGAACGTCTTAGCTAAATATTCTGAAGTTGTCATTTCCTTTAGCTCTTCTTCCACAAGCTCACAAAGCTATCCTGCCAACAGCTCCCCAACTTTGATTCTGTGACTGAGATCAAGCAAACCAACAGGGCATGAACCCAACTTAATACCATTTTACACTTTAAAAGCTAGGCAGGCAATATTAGATGGCATGCGATATTGGAAGACATTTATAGGCAATGCTGCTACCTATTAATAAAGTCAATTAAAATAACAGCACGTCTCCTTTCTTTCTGTCTGCTGAAGTATATCAGCCTGTTCAAAGAAAAATGATTCCTTGTGGAAAGTGTCTTTGTGGTACACTTTGCTTCTTCCCCATCAAACCATGTGACTCTTCCTACCTAACGTCTGCTCTGTTTAGTCAAAAGTTGACAGAAAAAGAACATTTAACATTTCACTCTTTGTAGCTTATTTAATAAAACAGTGGCAAACACACAGAAACATCTGAAATGTGCAAGGCAAGGGAGGAGTCCCCTTCTCTTTTTAAAGAAAACTTGTTCCTGGAACCCTTTGGCAATGAATCAGACCTTCTGCTGGTGGAAAATTCAGGGAAGAGAAACACAGGCCTCTTTGCACAACTCTTTGTCACTTTCCCCTGCAAGTCTGAGACTCAACGGCAACATCTAAACTTACAAACAAAAAGTTGCCATAGCCTTGAAACTTTGCAGAATAAAATATTCTTGGGAATGCCCACTAATACTTTCAGAGGATCATAAAACTTTTGATGAGGCACTCTGACTTTTTTCTTTTAACCCTCATTATCCTGCTTTTAGCAACTAAACAGAGTAACTTTACAACTCCTCATTACTGCTGAAAGTTACAGGGTGGCTGTTTATTGCCCGTTCCCTGAATGCTTGTCAGCAAAGGAGCTCCGCTAGACTGCCTGACCCCAACAAATGACAACAACAAAACAAAAGCAGCTCTTCTTTCTCTAGGGGTGTTTAGCTTCCTATTGAAACAGGGATCCGCATACAAAAGAGCAGGTGACAAGTTCTCTCGCTTTTCAAAGTGTGGCTTTGTGAAACTTCTGCAGTGTGATCCTAGAATCATTGACTCACAGAATTGTAGAGTTGGAAGGGACCCCCGGGGTCATCTAGTCCAACCCCCTGCAGTGCAGGAATCTCAGTTAAAGCATCCATGACAGATGGACACCCAAGCTCTGCTAAAATACTTCCAAGGAAGGAGAGCCCACCAACTTCTTGGGTGAGTCTGTTCCACTGTCAAACAGCTCCTACTATCAGAAATTTCGTCCTGATGTTTAGTCGGAATCTCCTTTCTTGTAACTTGAAGTTGTTGGTTTGGGTCCTGCCGTCCTAAGCATGTTTGCTTAGGGTAAATGAGACTTACTTCTCTAAAGAGTGTGCTTAGGAGTGCAGTCCTCATACAGATTCCTGTGATGTGGCCAAAGCATTTCCCCTTGATGTAAATCTCCTTTGTTAACTGGCCTGACTAGCACTGAGGATCAAAAGCACTGACTGTCGCCCGCAGCCCATTTCTGCTGAGAGTCCCTTGACATGTGCAATGTCATCCCAAAACACCACAGTGCATTTGACGTGCACCCCCCAAGGGCATGTGGTCAGCATTGTAGCTCTGCAGGCTGATGCCCTGCAGGCTTACTCAGAAGTAAGCCTCACTTTCTTCAGTGTGCATGGTAGTGCCACCTGGGTCCCTATCAATAGGCTGCAATTCCAGGCACTTCATTATTATTTCTGACCTGCCCCACTGACCCACCCAAAATCATGCATCTAGCACTGGGTTTGGAAATGGACGTGCAGCCAGTGGCGTAGCGTGGGGGGTGCAGGGGGGGCCGGCCGCACCGGGCGCAACATCTGGGGGTTAGGGTTAGGGGGCGCAAATCCACGGGTTAGGGGGCGCAAATTACTTGCCTTGCCCCGGGTGCTGACAACCCACGCTACGCCGCTGCGTGCAGCCCAAGTGCTGCAACTCGCTTGGCGATCCGGCTGCCCAGCCGGCAGCCCCAACGAGGAAACTCTCCCGAAGGAAGAAGATGCCCGCCCCGGGACGCCGTCCATCCGCTCTGGCGGCGCAGCGACGAGGGCGACGCCGAGGTCCGGAGAGGAGCGTCGCGGGAAGCAGCGCGGCTCGGCTGGCCCGGCGCTCCGCTTCTGCCCTCCTGCCTGGCCACGCGCCCTTCGGGGGCCGGAGAAGCGACCTCGCTCGCTCGCCGCCGCCGCGCGCAAAGACATTCCGGGCCGATGGCCGGCGCCGAACAAAGAAGCCTGGCGGCGGGACGAGCCCGGGCGGGCAAACCAGCCAGCCGCCCTCCCTTCCCTTCCCTTCCCTTCCCTACCTCGCCGTCTCCGCGCGCCTCGCTCGTCCTCTCGGGGCGCCGCTTGCCAGGCACTGCGCTCTCGGGCCGCCGGCCGCGCCGCTTATATCGGGGCGCGCGGGGCTGGGCCGGGGCGCGCGCGGCGGGAAGGCGCCTCTAGGGGGCAGCTCGGCCCACGGGCCGCCCCACAGCCCCGAGGGGGCCGCCTCGCTCCGCGCCCGCCCCGCCCCGCGCCCGCCCGCCCTCCCTCCCTCCGCGGAGCTGCGCGCGGGCCGAGGGCACCTGCATCCTGCCAGACGCGCGCGCGCGCAACAAAAAAGCGAGCAGCGCCAGGCGAGCAGCGCGCCCGGGGCTTCCGCGCGGCTCCTCGCAGCCTCTCGGCGCGATCCTTGCAAGAGGGGGGGCGCCCCGCGCATTCTTCTTTGTCACTGGAGGGAAAGCGGCGCGTCTGCAAATCCAAAATCCTCCTGCCCTGAGGAGGATCCCGGTCCTTTCAACTCCGCGGGTCTGGTTTCCCCATCCAAGGGCAGCCTTAGGATCACGTTTCGCAACGTGCGCTCGTCCGGAAGGCTGCAATTTTCATTTGCAAGTCGTTCTCAGTAAGCGGCATGTGCTGAACTTGGAGCGCGCAGCTGCTCCCCCAAAGCGGCGTGGAAACTCTTCGCGGCTCCGGAACATTTCACTTGCTTCAAAGCACTTCGCGTACTTTTAGCTCGGTCGACAAACTGGTCAAGTAGATCATTATTATTGCTCCCGCCACGTTACAGAGACAGTTACCGAAGGTGAGTCCATGGCAGAAATAAGATTCTAACAGGTCAATATCTGACATGTTGGTATAAAAGAGTGACAAATCAGGCAGGTGCTCTTGGAGGGCCTTAATCATAGCTGTCAACTTTTCCCTTTTCTTGCGAGGAATCCTATTCGGAATAAGGGAATTTCCCTTTAAAAAAGGGAAAGGTTGACAGCTATGGCCTTAACCCATCCTCCACATGCCATTTCTCCCATTGTTATTGCCACGACTCCAGGCTGCTGTTACTATCATTTATTTTTATTATTTTATTTCATTTGTTATCTTGCCCAAGGCAACCCCAAGTGACTTATAGCCAAGCAGCTATTTGGTTCACTTGAATGAATATGTGTACATTTCCCACATGAAACAAATAGCAGGTAGCAGTGGGGTGATGATCAGGAAAACTGCATGTCTGAATGCCCCACCCGCACCCCACTCCAAATTACGGCATTGATCCATGAGTGCCAGTGGTGCCAGGTGCCAATTCGGACTGGGGGCCCAACAACAGGGGGAGCCAAGGAAAATGGCAGCCACACACACGGAGGCAGTCAGATGGGCTGAGGGCAGAAGGAGGTTGGTGGGGCAGTGCCCCCTTTGCTCTAACAGACAAACCTCCACTGCTGCTTTGATCTGCTGGAAACTAAATTAACACGTTTCCTTGGGCACTTAGCCGCTATGCCACCCCAGCTCTCAAGGTGTGTCAAGGGTTTGGTGAGGTGGGGGGAAGAATGCTCTCCCAACACCGCCAGAAATTGGCTCAGAAGATCAAGCTTCTCCATTCTGAAGGAAATCAGCCCTGAATGCTCACTGGAAGGACAGATCGTGAAGCTGAGGCTCCAATACTTTGGCCACCTCATGAGAAGAGAAGACTCCCTGGAAAAGACCCTGATGTTGGGAAAGATGGAGGGCACAAGGAGAAGGGGACGACAGAGGATGAGATGGTGGGACAGTGTTCTCGAAGCTACCAGCATGAGTTTGACCAAACTGCGGGAGGCAGTGGAAGACAGGAGTGCCTGGCATGCTCTGGTTCAGGGGGTCACGAAGAGGTGGACACGACTAAACGGATAAACAACAACAATGCAATCAAACACATAGGTGAAGATCCGGTTGCCACCCTCTGATACTAACTAATAATAAATATTCTTTTTCCAGTAATTAGAAAGCAGAAAGTCTGCCAGAGAAGTGCTGGAGGACAAAGGTTCAAAGGAGAACCGAAGGAAGGCAGATTCTTTGCCTCTGTCTGCATTGTGAAAGATAGCTGGAGAGATGCTCATGCGCCACAACCTGCAGCCTTGTTTCCTGGCAGTGTAGCTGAGACACCAAACGGCAAATAAATGTGACAAAGGATAAAGCCTGAGCTGTGTTTCCGGTAAATGGGAAGCAAACGTGACAAAGGCCACAATGGTTACAACACATGCAGAAGGGCAGCGAGACTTGCAGCTGATGAGTCAGCCATGGCTTCTGTGAGGGGAAGCATCGGCTCAACGACACGAGCCTTTCAGAACGACAACAAACACTCTGGTCCAGTGGGCACGGGATTCCTGAATGCAAAGCATAAACAAATAAACCAGAAAGCAGATGGCAGGCATAAATCTTATTATAAAACAGCACAAAGCAGTTGCTTTAGGCAGCAGATTTCCAAGCAGGAGGGCAACCAGCCTCAAATCTCTTTTTCTGTTCCATTAATAATGAAAACAAAACCATTTTCCATTCAAGAACAGGGGCAGCCACAATTCTGACATTTTGATTTGGGCTTGAAAATGGCTTATTTCCTGCAATAAAAGGAAATAAACTGCAGGATCCCCATGGATCTCTGCATGACATCATGGGCTATTCTGCATTAATGTACCTGTTGAGCACCATAAGTGAAAACTGTTGAAAACTGCTGCTGAGCATTCAGCAGATCATAAATGAACTATCAGGTGGAGGGTCATGAAGGACAAATATATTATAATTTTTCTTTTTAAAAGAAAAAGGGGAAAAGAAAAGCAGTAGCAAAAGAGCTTAAGCAGGATATGATTTCATAAGCAGAACAACCCACACACCCAGTTTTCCCCAAAAGTAGGTGGTTGGTCATCACAGGAACAGAAATGACCTGTGTATTTGTTCTGGTCTTCTGGAAGTGTAGCTTGATATGTGACACGCTTTCACCAACCTAAAAGGAAATAATAAACCTTTTGACATGCAGGCACACTAAAACAAAAAACCCCAGCTCAGATATCCGAAATAAAAATTGAAAAGCACCATATAGCAGACAGTGGAGTGTTTAATGAGTAATGTACACAAGCAGCCCAGAAGCACAAAGGTGTACAGCTGTGCACACACCAGGCCTTTAAAGCACATGGGAAGCACAGTTTCCCCCTCCCAAGAATTCTGGGCACGGGAGTTCATTAATGGCGGCTGTGGATTGTAACTCTGTGAGAGGTAAGCCAGTTGCCATACACATGAAGCTGAATGCGCACAAGTTACAGGCACAGAAGTTGTGGGCTTGCTCTATTCCAAACGAGGAGAACTGTGCACAGGTCCTTCAAATATGCAGAGACAATACAATTCCCATGAAAATGAGTGATGTCACACATGGCATGTAATAATAAACCCCTGACAACCCGTTCTTGTAGGGGGGAAGCAGCTCAGACGGTGGGTAATCTGAAGCAGAGAAACATCCAAGGAACAAGGACCCTGAGCCAGGACCCTGCCAACCACGTTTCCATTGCAGCTCCTCCTCCAAGCTGCCCTCCCCCTTGCAGAGTTCCAGGTGTGCATCGGAAATGTTCATAAATCTCCTTGGAGTGGACAGCTCAAACCCAGTTAACATCACACAGTGTACAGTGTTTCCCAAACTTTAGTCCCCAGCTGTTGTTGGACTACAACTCCAATCATCCCTGATCCTGCTAGCTAGGGATGCTGGGAGTTGTAGTCCAACAACAGTTGGGGCCCTAAGTTTGAGAAACGCCGACTGCATGGGGAAGAAACAGTTATCAAGAATGAGCACAGAAGGGTTTTAGTCCTAACTACAGAGGCCTACAGGGATGCGGGTGGCGCTGTGGGTTAAACCACAGAGCCTAGGACTTGCCAATCGGAAGGTAGGCGGTTCGAATCCCCACGATGGGGTGAGCTCCCTTTGTTTGGTCCCAGCTCCTGCCAACCTAGCAGTTTGAAAGCACGTCAAAGTGCAAGTAGATAAATAGGTATCGCTCCAGCGGGAAGGTAAACGGCGTTTCCGTGCGCTGCTCTGGTTTGCCAGAAGCAGCTTAGTCATGCTGGCCACATGACCCAAAAGCTGAATGCGAGATGAGCGCTGCAACCCCAGAGTCGGTCACAACTGGACCTTATGGATCACGGGTCCCTTTACCTTTACAGAGGCCTACATCACCTGGAGACAAGGACCACTTTACCTTGCTCCTTATTTTTACCACTATTATTTTATCCCACCCTATGATGTCATATGGAGAAACTTATGGTTCTCACCCAGCTCCATTTCATCCTCCTTTCAGGTAGGTTAGGCTGAGAGAGAGCCTGAGAAATCTGAGCTTTGTGGCTGAGCAGGGATTGGGATCCTGGTTCAATGGCCTAACCACTGTGGCACTGTGGCTTTCTCTGTGGTAGACATCCCTGCTACTAGTGCTCATGACGCCCATTCATTTTTGGAACAAGAATCAGACCATGGGTCCATCTAGCCCAGTCCTGTCTACCCTGACTGGCTGTGGCTCCCAAGGGTTTCAAACAGAAGACTTCCTTTTGCCTCCTTTTGGGGAAACACCATTTTGGAGACTCGTAATTATATGCCACAGCTTACTGATTTTCTTTCCAAGAGGTATTGTTAACAAACAAGCATGAACATGGTGGATGCAAGGGCACAAATAGGGGGAATTATTTTGCTTGGGTGAGCAAATGGCTCAGCCTGCAATTGTCCCTTCCTCATGAGGCCTAGGAAGCAGCCATTTTTAGGATCTTTAGTGTCTACTGCCAGTCAAATGAGGCCACACTTCAAAAACACTCAACCATCACCAGAAGAATGGCAGTCGGTACCAAAGTTATGAATCTGCCCAAAGACCAAAAGCATCCCTGCAAGAGAGTTTGTGTATTTGCAGGTTCCGTATCAGCACCTTGGATCATTTAGCTCCATTTGTAGTCTCAGGATCAGTAAATAACACACTGATAGCTGGCTTATTTAAAACAAGGATAGTTTCTTGTAATCTTTAACTAATGTCTTCAAAAGATATACACCTTTCTAAGTTCTCTGCCCTGTTATATGGCAAATCTTTGACACCACATTTTTTGTGCTGGGAATATAGACAATCCCAGATATGAAAAAATATCAGACCCTCAAATTCACAAGGTTTGTATAAATCATGAAATTTAAAAGTACAGAAATCTTTTACTTGCCTTTAGTATTTTGAACATTTTAAATATACCATATTCACACTTATTTTTTAGGCTCACAAATGAAGTTGGTCACAGTGTACATATTTAAGTGAAGGGCTGAATCCAGTTTGTTCAAACCTACCTTTGGAAAATGAGATTGCCACATATTCAGCTCAGAAATTTTGTTATTTATTGGTCACTGTTTAAATAGCATATTTAATGCAAGTGTTTGTTGTCATGGCAACAACCACATGTGTTCACAATTCCCATTTGTGGTCAAGAGGAAGCTCCTGTTGGGTAAATATATTTTTGTTATTTATTATTATTTTTAGGACAATTTTCAGTTGTGTTAGATCTTTCCACAAATATACAGGGTTTCTGCTTCAGGTGGATAACTCAGAAATATATTGACTCTGTATATTGTCTGAGTTCCACATTTGGTTGGCATACAGATAACAGATTGAGAATTAATGCTGAAATATAATTATTTGTTCATAGAAATTCCATGCCTAAAGTGGAATTTGAACAGATCTAGCACTCATTCTTGGAAACGTAAGACTTACTGCAACCCTAGAAATACTTACCTGGGGTAAATCCTATTTCATTTAATATAGATGTCCCTAAAATTGTGCTGTTACTCAAAATTAATACCAAGCATCTTTGATTTGACATGAAGGTTCTGTAAGGCGCTGGAAACTGCAATCTGTTCTATCTACACTGAACTTGACTCTTGTTCTGTAAGGTCAAAATGCATCTATTCAGCCTCTAAAATGCATTCTCCTTTGAATGAATGTGCACACAAATCTTTTCACAACTCCAGTGAAGTTCCTCCATAGACAGAAAGACTCTTCATAAAATGGAGCCTCTTTCACATAGAGAAAGAGAAAGAAATATTTCTTTCAAGGGAGGGAGGGAGGGAGGGAGGGAGGGAGAGGGGGGCAAAAGGCTTAACTATTTTCCCTTGGCACCAAAATCTGAAAAGATTCTACAATGGAGGATAACAAACACACCTGTCCTCCTGGACCAAATGACAGAAAAGCAACATGGGGGCTCTACTGGCTGTTAGGGAACTAAAAGCAAAGCATTTAGAACACCCCACTTAACAACAAGGAATGTTGCAATGTACCAACTTATAAAAACTTATAAAAACTTCAAGATGCACACACTTTCTGCTGTACAATTAAATCCAAAGCACACTTCAATTACTCAAAAAATTCCTCCCTAGGAAAAATATCAGCTAAACAGTCATTCGCTTTAGTGACAATATAAATGGTGAGATGCAAGTCAAGCACACCTACACAGCGAAGCTTTTGAAACAGCGCTGACAGCTATAAAACGCCCAACCAGTACATGTGGATAGCATGCACCAAACACTTTTGAATAAAGCAATTCTGTCCCACTAACATGGTTAACTTTTTGGAGGATGTGGGAGTAAAAACAGAAATACCTTGGTTTGAAATTTTATTTTGCACATTTTAGCAAACTCATTTTTAATAACAAATAAGCATTGTGAATACGCATTAATTTAAATCATGTCTGCCAGCTGTGGTTAGCCTTGGGTTTTTGAACATGCTGAAGCTCTAAATAAATATTACATAAATGTTAGGCTTCTTATATAGGCCTGGGGATGATTATTCAGTCCAGTCCTTTGCTCAAGAGGTGTGTTTTGTTTTGTTTTGTTTTGTTTTGTTTTGTTTTGTTTTGTTTTGTTTTGTTTTGTTTTGTTTTGTTTTGTTTTGTTTTGTTTTGTTTTGTTTTGTTTTGTTTTTTACTGAATGCTCACTGAATAGAACATTCAGATAGATGCTCCAGCATAACCGGGAAGTGGGGAAACTCCACTTCCAAAACTCCAAAACTCAGTAATACATCGCTGTGGGACAATCCATCCTGAACAGTTTATATACAGTTCAGTGGTACCTCTGGTTATGTACTTAATTCGTTCCGGAGGTCCGTTCTTAACCTGAAACTGTTCTTAACCTGAAGCACCACTTTAGCTAATGGGGTCTCCTGCTGCTGCCACGTGATTTCTGTTCTCATCCTGAAGCAAAGTTCTTAACCCGAGGTACTATTTCTGAGTTAGCGGTGTCTGTAACCTGAAGCGTATGTAACCTGAAGTGTATGTAACCCGAGGTATCACTGTATATGAATTTTAGAGTAGGAAAGAACCCAGTGATTTTAAAAATCTCAGTTATGACCAAACATACAACATGACAACAGGAGGTGCTGCAAAAATGTTAATTTTACAGGGGCCTTGAGAGTGAGGTGTTGCTGCCAAAGACCATGCTTCAAATCCTAGTTTAGTTATAGTGATGAATTAGTAAAGTCACAGGCCAGAGAGGGGTAATCCATGCATGGGGGGGGGGATGTATTTCTGCACATGCACCACCCCAATATATGCAAAAGAGGTAACTGGCACCCCCACTGACATACAGAAGGGGAGGAGCACAGCCATGCACTGACTGCAGAAGGCCCATGCTCCATCCCTAATATCTCCAGGCAGAGGAAAGACCTGGGAAGCCACTGCCAGTCAATGGCCAGCCATCATGGTATAAGGCAGCTACCTGTGGAAGTACAGCAGCTTTAAGATACCCCTTCACTCCCAGCTTCCTTCAGTGATGCTGGAATCAGAAATGCAAGCGAGATTCATGGCTCCTCAGCCCACCAGTAGAGAGAAAGGCACACTGGCATACTTACGGACTATGTGGATGACAATCTCAAGACCTTAGCCCTACTCTCCCACCCATCACTGCCCACCTCAGCTAGTTCCAAAAAGGACCTTTCTTACATTGCTGTCTTCACTTTGTCTCAGATTAAAAAAACCTCCTCCTGAATCTTAGATTGAATTAAACAGAAGTATCTATAGGTAAAGGTAAAGGGACCCCTGACCATTAGGTCCAGTCGTGGACGACTCTGGGGTTGCGGCACTCATCTCGCTTTATTGGCCGAGGGAGCTGGCGTACAGCTTCCGGGTCATGTGCCCAACATGACTAAGCCGCTTCTGGCGAACCAGAGCAGCGCACAGAAACGCCGTTTACCTTTCCGCCAGAGTGGTACCTATTTATCTACTTGCACTTTGACGTGCTTTCGAACTGCTAGGTTGGCAGGAGCAGGGACCGAGCAACGGGAGCTCACCCCATTGCGGGGATTCGAACCGCCGACCTTCTGATCGGCAAGTCCTAGGCTCTGTGGTTTAACCCATAGCGCCACCCGCGTCCCTGAAGTATATATAGTAACTGATACCAAACTTTTAAATTAAGCATGAAATTCAAAGATTAAAAGGACACATTTGAAATGAGTGCAGAAATTTGACCCGTTTCTATGAATATGAGGGAAGAAAAAGAAAAATTAACAAGCCATTTTTTACAGTGCAAATGCTGCTGATTATTCAGAACCCTTTCTGTCCAATAGGTTTTTCATGGCACTTCCACAACAATCCCCCCTCTCTCTCTCTCTCTCTCTCTCTCTCTCTCTCCCCCTCTCTCTCTCTCTCTCACACACACACACACAGAGAGAGAGAGAGAGAGCGCAATGTGATGCACATTTATGCAGGACGAAGCTCCAAGAAAAATGCATCAGGACTAGCTTCCAAGTAAAGATGCATAAAGGGCAAGTCTCCAAGCCTGTGCACATTTATTTGACAGCCTACCTGATTTAACTCAGAGGCACTTAACTTCAGATCAAACATGCATAGAATTAGTCTCATAAACACAAGATCAAACTGAATATCCAGCTCCTTTGTCCGTCAAGAATAGGTTCTTGCTGTTTTATACTGGAATGTTCTATCCCAAATCACTACTATTCTCTCTTGCATCATTCAGGTTTCTCTTCAGCCTGTATTAAAGGGAGGGAAATGAATGGAAGAGTATGGGTTTATTGTCATTCTAGTGAAATTGTTTGATGACTAATAGTGCTAGATTTTATCTAAGCTAATGCCTGCTGTACTGTGTTTCTATTCTGCAGGGCATTACAGTACAAGATGGCCAAAGGAATTTAACTCTTGCCCCCAAGCAGGTCTAAGTCAAGTTAAGCACCCTCTCCCACAAATGTCAGCCAATCCAAAGTGAGTGCTCTTATGCTGTGTCCTTTATGCCAGTGGATTTCCTTTTCAGATGGAAAGGAGGTAGTGAAGATGGAAGGAAACTGTGGAGCACATTGCCTGGCTTTTGTTGGTTTCTTCCAAACCCTTCCAAACCTGATTGAAGGCTGCTGGAAACCTTTAGGTGAGTTTTATTCAGGCACTGTTTATCTTAGACTCTCTCTCTCCAATGTCCCACAGTGGTGGCCACTGGCACACCCAGCCTCCCTGAATAAAGCTGTGTCAGCCAGAGCACACAATTCTTCATCACCCTTTAAAATGACCCATGGAGCTTCTAGCATTTTCTTGCTTTTTTTATTTAGTCACACTTCACATTTCTTTTTTTTTTTTTAAAAAAATAGATTTTATTAAAGTTTTGAAGGTTACAGAAAGAAAAGTAGAAAAAGTTAAACAAACAAAGCACAAAAACAAGAAAAGAAAAGAAAAGAAAAGAAAAGAAAAGAAAAGAAAAAAAAGGAAAAAAAAACCACAAATCCAACCTTTACATAACTTTCTTTCCTTTGCTTATTTCCTTGACCTCCTCACACCTCCCTTTTTGTATTCTAGTTCAATTAGATATTTCAGCAAATCCTTTCCATCTTTGTTTTTATCCTAAAAATTTATCTTGATATACTATAATTTTACATTCTCCTCTTTCACTAATTACCAATCCATTTTTACTTAATCCTTTATAACATTTCTGCTAAAACCACATAGCTTCATTCCAACATCCTTCTAACATTCCTTAATTTTACAATGTTTCTGTAGATAAACTTTAAATTTTTTCCAATCTTCTTCCACCCACTCTTCTCCCTGGTCTCGGATTCTGCCAGTCATTTCCGCCAGTTCCATGTAGTCCATCACCTTCATCCACACTTCACATTTCTAAGCTAAATAATCCTTTGGGTAAAAGGATTCAGCACACCAGAATAAGACTTTGAGCTTCTGCAGGATTAATATCAATGAGCACGAAACACACGGATGCCGAAGCAATGCAAAGAACAGTGGGAACTGAGCTGAGATGTGGGGTGTGATCCATTGGAATAGTCAAGTACAACACTCCTTATTTTTCTAGAGTGGTCCCAGGCAGGGGGGTGTTACT
The DNA here is from genome assembly GCF_964252035.2 of Podarcis erhardii. Taxonomy (NCBI): domain Eukaryota; kingdom Metazoa; phylum Chordata; class Lepidosauria; order Squamata; family Lacertidae; genus Podarcis; species Podarcis erhardii. The sequence continues at coordinate 133,921,801 of NC_138497.1, read as the reverse complement.
CTAGTCAGTGTAACTTCCTGTTCCACTGGTCTGGAGCGTCCTCTCCCTGCATGTGATCTGAGAGATGAGCGTGACTCCATAAAAGAGCCGAGTCACACAACCATTTTCTCTCTCTTGATCTCTCTCTCACACTGATGTCTTGCTTGCTGCTCTACCGAAGCCATTTTGTTCTGTCTGCTGGCTCTCAGCCAGCAGCACATGATCTCAATCTCCATATGAGATGAACTCACAGATGGTTATGTAGCTACTAAGCACAGTAAAGCCGGCCTTTCAGGGATCAAAGCGTGAAGTGAAATGTGAGTAAACTTCTTGTTACTTTTGAGGAAAGACTCTTGTGTCTTTATTCTTTTAAGAGGGATAAAAGGGGACACCAGGAATAATCTATCTGGGCAAACCAGATTGGATTACTGTACTTAACTAAAGAAATTCAAAGGAATCTCTAAACTAGCTTCCTGCTATTTTGAGGGGAATTTGCTCTGCTATATATACAATATATATATACTAGCGTGAGTGAATGAAGGATAATACTTATTCAATGCAGTGGTACCTCAGGTTAAGTACTTAATTCGTTCTGGAGGTCCGTTCTTAACCTGATACTGTTCTTAACCAGAGGTACCACTTTAGCTAATGGGGCCTCCTGCTGCTGCCGCACCGCCGGAGCACGATTTCTGTTCTCATCCTGAAGCAAAGTTCTTAACCTGAAGCACTATTTCTGGATTAGCAGAGTCTGTAACCTGAAGCATATGTAACCTGAAGCGTATGTAACCCGAGGTACCACTGTATATCCCTTGCTACTATCCTTAACATTCCCACATGAGAGTCCTGCTGTCACCTATACTCTAGAGTTGACAAAAGTGTGTGCTAAAATAAGACCAGTGGCTTGGCAAGTTTTTTTTTTTTTAATGAATATTTATTAGCATTTTCAAAAAGGACAAAACAAATAACAACAAAAACAAAAATAAACAAAAAAATACAAAAATCCAAAACTTAAAAAAAACACAATTAAAAACACCTGACAGTTCAAATACTTATTTTCTTTTAACTTGTTTCTCAGACCTCCTCACACCTCCCCTTCTTGTATTCCAATTTAAATTATTGGCTCAGCAAATCCTTACTTTACTTCTCCATTTTAACTTAATTTAATTTATTCTAACATATTATTATTTTACTTTTCTTCTTTCTTCCATTTCCTCAATTTATATTTACAGACCTTATTTTCATTTAATTTAGACCATTTTAAAAGATCAATTTTAACTTAACCAAATTTACACATCAATATTTATACCTCATTATTTTTTCTTAAACATTTTTCCTAAAGTCGACCAAAAATTTCCCTTCCACGTCTTTCCCCATTTCCATACCAATAGCAAAGCAAAGTAAAAATAAAACAAACTATATTTATATACCCTTTGGATTCCCAAGCTCCACCCACCCTTTTCCCAGTTTCAGTCCCCAACAAAAATCCATCAGTCTCAATATACTGTTTAGCCTGGAGATCTCACGTCCGAGGCTCTCAATTCTCTCTCAGTTCCTCTCTGCCGGTCTTTTTGGTAGTCTTTAATGTTAAACTCCAAATCTTGAAGAAGCTCCGGCCCAACAGGATCTATATTTCTACCAGCCAGACCTCCATATTTAAAGATAAAGCTTACGGGGTACTTCAAATCTTGTTTTATACTCCTTTCAAGTCCAAATGTCCCCCAAGCTCCAGCTTCCACCTCCAATTCAGGCCAGGCTCTCCACATCAGATTTTTATTTTCCTTTTTTGTCATCATGTCAGGCTTCAAAATGCTGCTCTCCTTTAACTTCTGCAAAGTTTCAGCTTCTCCTTCCTTTTCTTCAGGGACAACATCTGTCACCTGCTCCATATTGTCAAAGCTCTCCGTTTTCTCTATTTGTTCAATTGGATAGGCTCCTTGTTTCAAGTCCTTATCAGGTTCAACAATGTTCTTTACTGCTAAGTCCAGAGTTGTAACATTTGTAGCCAAAACATCAGATTGGCCTTGTAACTTTCCCAAGAGAACAAATACTCTGTCCAATTCAGCCTGGATTTTCCTTCCTCCAGCCATTCCTGTAATGTCACTAAACCCCTCTAGGGGGATTTTAGTTCCTTAGTATTCCTTTCAGCTCAAGTCCAAAAGTCAGATTATTTTGTATCAGCCCTTCCTTATTTTCAACAAATTATTACAAATTAACCAAGAGAAGCAACAAAAACAAAGTTCTCCTTTTCCGTCTCGACAGCCAACTTGACAGCTGTCAAACTTTCCAGTCTTTCATCAACAGGCTCTCTCGTGGGACATTCCCGGGTCCGGGGGTGGGGGTGAAACTTCAGCTCCCAAAATTAATCTTTTTATCCTCCAGCAAAAATTCTTATAATGTCAAAACCGTGAAATTAAAGTCTTTTACTAAAAAAAAAAAAAGAAAAGATTCTCTCGACCTTAGCTAGCAGGTCCTTTGCTTTAAATTGTTTACAAAGAGGGGGGGTGGACTTCCTTTTTAACCCTTCCCCGCTCGTTCCTGATCCGCAAAATTTTTCTTTAAAATTCCAATTTCCGTATTACTCACGGGTTGATGTTTTAGAGTCCGAATGTTCCAAGGAAAAAGTCAGCGCTCTCCAATAATGGCTTGCGGCTTCACTCCGCAGATGCAGGAGTACTCTCAGCACCGCGCCACACCCCGTCCCCGTTCCGAAGCCTTTAAAAAGGCTCCTTCATGGATTGGGGGGGCGCAAATGGTGCCCGCCGAGTTACTACGCTCACAGGTTTCTGCGCCTGTGATTTTAAGGGTCCCCGCGTCGCCGCAGCGGTAAGACCCAGTCTCTGCAGAGCCGATTCCCTCCAGAGCTCGGAGGTAATCCGCCATTAATCGTTGGCGCCAACCCGGAAGTTCCAGTGGCTTGGCAAGTTGCTCTGAAGCAGGTGGGCCAATCTAGACATACCAATCACACAATCAGCAATTAACAGTGCAAACAAAGGAACTAGCAGGTGGGAGGCAGAGAGGCTTTTCTCCTGATCTTTGCTGTGGTCCAGATCAAGGTCCTCAAGCCTGCTGTGTACATTGGAAGAGACACTTCAGTTAATGCCAGTGGAAACTGTCCTTCCAACCTGAACTGCAAATGTAGAGGTCCAGATCTGCACCTGCTATTTGCTTTTTTTATGTGCACATTTCATAACTGTAGATGCTATCAGGTCACATGATGAGCTGGGCGGACCAATTCAGAAATAAGGCAGATCTTTATAGCGCAGGGTGGGAGGGATCCAGATAATATTTTAGTTCCTTCTATGAAATGCTTTGATGTTGCTGGTCCTTGGCATTTCTTTCTAGAAGGGCAAAAGGAGATAAATGGGCAAACCTTTTTTCTGAAGTGCTGAAGCCCAAAACCTTCAGCGTAATTAGAAATCTTTCCCATGTAACTAATTATTGTAGATGACCCCGCTTTGTAATCCAACCCCCCCCCATCTAAGCCTTTGCCCTCTAAATAAAAGTGTAACTTATGGATGTCATTGGTACTTTCATAATTTGCTGTCACTGACATAATTTACTTGAAAAGGCAATGGGCTGTGACAGCACAGGAGAAGGAGGATACTGAGCAAGCATGAAATTCTGTCATCAGCAGTTATTGCACTTAGCTAAGAAAATCTTTAGAGTAACCAGTTTATAATCTAATCATTATTTCTAAAAGGTTTCACTGCCATTCAGAATTGCCTTGGAAAGGGGCCCCAATTAACGAACTGTCATTTTGAGTAGAACTAGAAAGTATTAGGGCTTCAAGGGAGCCCTGGATTACTGGGTCCAAATGTCCAGTCCTAGATTATGCCAGAATCATGCCTGTCTAAGGGTGCATAATAGAACATTTCACAAGGCACACAAAAAACAGAATTTCAGCAATGCAACATATTGTCATCCTTAGCATGGGTGTAAATGTGTGTGTGTTGTTTAGACAACAGCAAACAACATTTACCAAGTTATCTTGACGTATAGAACTGGAGCAAATTGCAGTGTGGAATAAGGACTTCCCCCTCTACCTCCAGAACCTTTCTGCCTCAGTCACATGAGCAAAATCTTCTTCCTTAATCGCAAATGACCAGAGGAATGTTAATAACTTTATATTACTTTCTTTTAAATGTTTAGGCAAGCCAAAGTGTGAGAAGCAGCCCTTGAGCCACTCAGGCTGGCATTGTTGAAGAGAAAATTGAGATTGCTGTACCACAATTTGCCAGGATTAGAGTTTTGTCAAACTCACTCAAGGAAGTTGTATCAGAGGGACAGCGTATTGTTTCTGTTCCTGATAACTGACTTGAATGTGTTTTTAATTATAACATTTTGCCAATCACCTTGAAAACTTCTCAGGGCTATAAGTGGAATAAATAAAGTGGAATAAATAAATAATAAGCAGTGGCGTGGGCATTTGGCAAACCAATTAGCAAAAATGCAGTGCTTATCTATGGCCTTCTGCCCCCATTTACAGAATCATAGAATTGCAGAGTTGGAAGGGACCATGAGAGTCATCTAGTCCAACCTCTGGCCGTGCAGGAATCTGTTGCCCAACCTGGGGCCACGAGCCTGAGATGAAGAGTCTTGTGCTTTGGGAGAGTGATCTTGGGAGCCCTGATCTGGTGCCTGCCCTGCCTGGCTCTGTGCTTCTGCTGGAAAAAGCTTTGCCTTGTCCTGGGAAGCCAGTTACACCCATTTTGGATCTAGACTGCCTTTGCTCCAAGGTGATCTCAGCAGCCCACAAGGAAAGACTCCCACCCCTCTTGCTCTCACCAGCTTGTCCAGTTTCCAGCCTCTCTTTTCCTGCTGTACACTGAAGCATTAAAGGTAAAGGCAAAGGAACCCCTGACCATTAGGTCCAGTCGTGACCGACTCTGGGGTTGCGGCGCTCATCTCGCTTTATTGGCCGAGGGAGCCGGCGTAAAGCTTCCGGGTCATGTGGCCAGCATGACTAAGCCGCTTCTGGCGAACCAGAGCAGTGCCTGGAAACGCCATTTACCTTCCTGCCAGAAGGCAAGTTTATCTACTTGCACTTTGACGTGCTTTCGAACTGCTAGGTTGGCAGGAGCAGGGACTGAACAACGGGAACTCACCCCGTCACGGGGATTCGAACCGCTGACCTTCTGATTGGCAAGTCCTAGGCTCTGTGGTTTAACCCACAAATGCCTGACACTTGAGGAGGAACCAGTGCTTTGTGGTAGAGCATCTGTTATGCCTGCAAAAGGTCCCAGGATCAGTCCGTGGCATCTCAAGGTAGGGCTTGGAAAGACTCCTGCCAGGGCAGATCTACCATGAAACACATGCAGCTTCAGCCTCAGGGCCCCAATCCTGGAGGGGCCCCAGAAGCAACGTTACTCCACATTCCTTTAAAAAATGAAGGTGTAGTAAGTAGACCCAATTTGAGTGGCACAACTCAAATTGACTGATTTTATTGTATATATTTTTATGACAATTCTTACACCAAAGTAATTGAGTCACACGGGGGGAGGGGCCGAGGTTTACCTAAGGCAACCTGGTCAGTTCAGGGCAGAGGTGAGAGTTAAATCAGTGATTCTGTGATCCATACCTCTGGCTTTTAGTTGCTACACTGACACCAACTCTCAAATCACCCAGACTGTCTTCACTATTTCTGCAAAATACTAAAGTTTATAGCAGGAAACCTTTGCACTTTTAAAAATGAAAATACATTTGTAAAATACTTACTATGCCCAACTGTGTAAACTCCAAGACCCTAATAAGGGGTAATAATATGGGGAGGCTCTGTCTGGCTTGATGTTGTTGTTTATTATTTAATGTAGACAATACATTGCTAGTTCATTACAATGTTAACCACATTGCAGGAGTTTACATCTCATGAAGGAGTCTTGGAATATGCTTATGGTTCAGAATTAGGTCAAAGAGTTGAGATGACCTTAAAAACAAACCCAGGTGAGCTAAGTCAATGACCCCATTGACTACTGTTTGAAACATGATGAAGTTAAAGATCAAGATTAGTTAAGCCCAGAGCAAATAAAAATCCAAAGAGAGCACAAGAACAACATTCATGTACTAAAAGAAAAAAGAACCTTGAACTTTTGAGCAGAACTTGGCTCAAAGGTGCCAAGCATCTTTTACAAATAGCAAATGCTTTTTCAAAAGTTTAACCAGTACTGATGCATCAGACAGCTTAGCAATTAGTTTAGACGGTATTGGTCTGCATGCATATAAAAGGCCTCTCATTGCACTCTCAAGGCAGATGTGGTTTGTACACACATTGAATGAGGGAACTGGGCAGGCTTTAAGCATCCTGTGGCTGCATGTTAAGATTTAAGCAACCAGTTATCATTTTGTAATTGTAATCAAAGGAAACTAAAACCTGAAATATTTAGAAATGAGGGGAATTTGACTTGTATTAGAAATGCTACTTTGATAACCTGATACCTTACAGAGTTCTGTATTCAAAGGGCCCAATATTTTCTCCAGTGATTTTAGACTAAGAAGCTGATTTACTAGTTTCTGAAGGTCACACGTCACTCTGTTAATTGCTTAATACGCATATCCATATCAATCAAATAGCAAAAAGTCAAAGGCCAAAGTGTCACTGTAACACTGAATCTCACTGGAAAACTCTGGGCTCGGTGTTCTGATGCTGGTTTCCCCTCTTGAATACAACCCTCATTCAGTACAGGGATGGAGAGCAAAGCCTCTGGTGTTGAATAGCATATACAGGTACAGATAGGTAGCCGTGTTGGTCTGCCATGGTCAAAACAAAATAAAAAAATTCCTTCCAGTAGCACCTTAAAGACCAACTGAGTTAGTTCTAGGTATGAGCTTTCGTGTGCATGCACACTTCTTCAGATACCTTCAGAAGTCAGAAGTGTGCATGCACACGAAAGCTCATACCTAGAACTAACTCAGTTGGTCTTTAAGGTGCTACTGGAAGGAATTTTTTTATTTTGTTTTGAGCATATACAGGGTGACACATAAAGGAGGAAAATGGCAGAAGTAAGTTATGCTGAATCCAATGGGATTTCCTCCCAGGTAAGTCTGTATAGGACTGCTCTGTTAGTTACTCAGGTCCTTAGCTGTTCAGCTCTTTAAAAGTTAAAGCCAGCAGTTGCAACTGAGCCCAGGCAGCAACGTGATGGCAATATTGTGTACCAGTTGTGTCTTCTAAAGCAGTGGCAGGGAACCTATGGAGCTCCAATTTGCTGCCCTGCAACTCCCATCCTTGGCTGGAGTTGAAGTCTAGCAATATGAGGAGGACCACAAGTTCTGCAGCCATTTTCTAAAGGCAACCATATGCATAATTTGTTCTAGTAATACAGCATGGATTGCTATGTAATGCCCAGGTTACCCAGGATAGAGTACTGCTGAAGCCAGTAAAAGCTTGCTGCCACCATCCTCAGCCTCACCTGAGGCTCTAACCTGAGGCTCTAACCATAATGCTGGACCAAGGAATTCCCCCCAAGCCAGGCTGCTTAACAGATTACCTGCCCACCAAGCGCTACTGGCTAACTCAGCTCGGACTTTTTGTGGGGAGATATCATCTGTGGGTTGTTTGCAGTGCTGGAGTGGGCTATCTGTAAGGCTTTTGAGAAAGATGTGCTAGCAACCTGTTTTTCCTACTTTGTCATCAGCTTAGACTGTTTAGGCCCATGTGATCCCTTTTTGTGGCAATTTTTACACCAAGGTAATTGAGTAACAGTTCCTCTGGAAACAAGACTACAATCCCAACACCATTTATCTGGAACTAAGCCCCAGACTTCCTTCTGAGTAGACATGGTTGGGATTGTGCCGTAAATTACCATGTTATATGAGAAAGTGGACAGAAGCTTATTCGTGTGGGTGGATTTTTATTATATGCTAGAAGCCAAATACTTGCAAAGGAATGTTTCAAAGAAGACAGAAGCTGTCTGAGGAGTGAATTCGTGTCCATATTTTCAGAGAAAGGTGCATCTGAAATGGTATTTGAAATACCCTGAATGCCTATTTTGTGCAAAGCAGTTGATAGACTATTAAGGTGAGGATGACATGAACAATTTAACAATGCTAGTAGCTACCAAAATTAATCTTAGATGTAAAAAACAGCAACTATAACCCAAGCCAACAGAGTTTAGGTAGTTCTTCATCATGTATCCCATCAAGGGGATTGGGAGAGCGGACTTTTTGTCACCACCTGTGTTAATCTTAGTCTCCTGTGTATTAGCTACCTTGCATAATAACAATACAAAATGGGACCACAACAATAACAGAAGACAAGGTGAACAAAAAAAGCACTTTCGAATGAGTTTTGGGTCTCTTAATCAGGAGAGTTTATTCAGCAGTCAGCTAGACAAGAAAGTCATTGTCTTGCAATCAAACAAATAAAGAGTAGGAATGAAAGGGGCTGTCACTTTTGGCTTTCTCAGTTTCTCATTCTTAAAATTCAGTTCAATTTTTGCAGCAATTTGAATTTTTTTCTTTTAAAAAAATCCTCAGCATTTTAGTATGAATTTATCATCATAAACACATTTTATATGCAGTTTTGACTAATGTACACATTTTTGCAAGCAATTTCCCCTATTAAAGTGCATTTGTGTGTGTTATGTTTACTAATATATTCATTTTTATCCACATTTCCCCTATCAAACATATTTTTTGTAAACACTGTTTAAAGTACAGATTGTAGTACAAAGTGAAAAAATTATTTTAGTCAGAATCTATGCTCCAAATGAAAAGAAAGCAGAATTTTATATATAAAAAAATAGAAACAGAATTACTGGAATCTGCTGACCAAAAAAATATATTTTAATGGGTCATTTAAATTGGGTGTTTTCACTTGAAATAGACAGAACACTAAAGACACTAAAGAAGGGAGACTTCCAACAAGTTTTTTTTTTTTACATGGTAGAGAATTTAAATTTAATAGATATATGGAGAGCCAAACACCCATTAAATAGGGAGTTCACTTTTTCACATGTGCATGAAAGTAGCGCAATAATTGATGCAATGTGGATTTCTAAAGAATTGGAATTAAGAGTTTAAAAGGTCAAGAACAATATCAGATCATAATCCTTTAATCTTAGAATTGCAAAATGAAAAACATTTCACTCTTAGATGGAGACTGAATAAAGACTTGTTAGAAGATCAGAACTTGCTAGAAAAAGCAAAGAAAACATTAGGGGATTATTTTGAGCTAAATCTAAATAAAGGAACAGATCTTAAGATGGTCTGGGATGCTAGTAAAGCAGTGATGAGATGTTTCTTTATCAAACAAAATGCATACCAAAAGAAATTGAAAGAACAGAGTAAAACGGAAATTTTAGATGCCTTGATAAAAAAGGAAAAAGAGTTAACATACAAACCAAATAAAGAGAGTACAAGGCAGGTTGTTAAATTATTACAAACACAATATTCAATGATCATTAGCAAAGAAGTAGACTGGAATTTTTTAAAAAAATGAAACACAAACACAAATATTTTGAGTATGCCAATAAACCAGGGAAGCTGTTGGTATGGCAATTAAATAAAAATGAAATGAAAAATACTATAAATAAGATTAAAGTCAAGGGAAAACTTATAGACAACCCAAAAGAGATCAGGAAAGAATTTGTCAAATATTTTCCAGATTTATATAGGACAGGAGCAGAAAAAAGATTGAAATAGAGGAATATCTGAGAACAAGTAAACTACCAAAAATCACAGATGAGAAATTAGTAATTCTAAATGCCCCAATAACACCAACAGAAGTATTGGAAGCAATTAATCAGGCAAAAATAGGGAAGTCACCAGGACCAGATAGATTGTCAGCTAAATACTATAAAAAATTAAATAGACAACTATTAGCACCATTACAAGCTACAATGAATGAAATTTTAAAGCTAGGGAAGATCCCAGAGATATGGAGGGAGGCCTATATAACTTTAATTCCAAAGCAAGATACAGATTTGAGTTCAATAAAAAAATTACAGACCTATTTCGTTATTAAATAACAACTACAAATTATTTGCTAATATATAGGCTAATAGGATGAAAACAATATTGAAGGAATTTATACAACAGGATCAGGCAGGCTTTCTTCCAAGCAGACAAATGAAAGATAATATAAGAAATATTATAGATGTCATAGAATAGCTGGAAGTAAGAAATGAAAAACAGGCAGCGTTGATGTTTATAGTTGCGGAAAAAGCATTTGATAATGTCTCATGGGAATTTATGAAAAAAGTCCTTGAAGAAATGACTTTTGGAGAAAATTTTAGGAAAGGGGTCCAAGTAATATACTTTGATCAAAAAGCCAAATTAATTGTGAATCAGGTAATAACAGATAACTGTAAAATTCAGAAAGGAACAAGACAGGGATGTCCATTGTCACCTTTATTACTTATTTTGATTTTAGAAGTACTGACGAGAAATAGCATGGCAGATGAAACTATCAGTGGAATTACAGTGCGGAAGAAAGTGTATAAATTAAAGGCATATGCAGATGACCTTGTAATTACAGTTGAGGATCCCAAGAACTCTCTTCCAAAAGTGTTAGAAAAAATACGGGAGTTTGGGCAAGTGGAAGGTTTAAAGCTGAATAAAAATAAAACAAAGCTGTTAGTGAAAAATTTACCAGAAAATGATTTTTTAAAAATTGCAACGGAATATAGAAATAAAGATCCATAAAAAGTGAAATGTTTTGGAATTTGGTTGACAACCAAAAATATTAATATTATTAAAGATAATTATGAAAAAAAATGGAATGGACTAAAAAGAAATTTAGAAATATGGGGAAGAATAAATTTATCATTGTTAGGAAGAATTGCAGTGATTAAAATGAACGTATTGCCAAAAATGTTATTCTTATTTCAGTTAGGGCCAGTTGTAAGCAATGCAGCATGCTTTAAGAAATGGCAAAAGGATATTTTAAAATTTATCTGGAAAGGGAAAAAAGCTAAGAATAAAATATAAATTACTTACAGATATTAAAGACAGAAGAGGATTTCCTCTTCCAGACCTGAAATTATATTACGAGGCGGCCTGTATTGCTTGGATCCAGGACTGGATTAAATTAGAAAATACAGATTTGTTAGATCTTGAAGGACATGATAATAGATTTGGATGGCATGCATACTTGTCGTATGATAAAGTGCATAAAGGATTTTATAAACATATAATCAGGAGATCACTTCTAAAAGCCTGGGTAAGATTTATTAGAACAAAAGATTGTGGTGGTTGTCACCAACAGAAGCAATATCAATAAAATAAATAAATAAGAAAGAAAAATAGTTTACATATAGAGTTCTCTTAAAGAAAAGGAACCAAAATTAAAATTGAAGGATTTCGAAGAGGTCCGAAATCACGTCAATGACTGGTTGCAGTATTTTCAATTAAATGAGGTATTGAAAGAAGACAATAAGAAAGGATTTAGTTCTCAATACTGTACTTTATTTAGATTTCAAAGAGAAATTATAGAAGACAATACTAAAATATTGAGGAAGATGTACAATTTGTTGCTAGAATGGGAAACTAAAGAAGTTAAATGTGTAATGATTAAATGGGCGCAAGATTTAGGACATAATATACATATGGTTGACTGGGAAAAATGGGAGGTGGATTTAAAATTCACTGACTGTATAACCTTGAAAGAGAGTTATATGAAAATGATGTATCAATGGTATATGACCCCTGTTAAACTTACAAAAATGTACAGCACAATCTCTTAATAAGTGCTGGAAGTGCAAAGAGCTAGAAGGTACATTTTATCGTATGTGGTGGAGTTGTAAAGTAATCAAAAATCATTGGGAAATGATTTATAATGAATTGAAGAAGATGTTGAAGATAACTTTTGTTAAAAAAAACCCAGAAGCCTTCTTGTTAGGCATTATAGGGCAGGAACTGTCAAAAAGAGTGGAAGAAGTTCTTCATGTACGCTACAACAGCAACTAGGATTCTAATAGCCCCAAAATGGAAAGACGACAAGATACCAACGAAAGAAGAATGGCAAGTTAAACTTATGGAATACGCAGAAATGGCAAAACTTACGGGAAGACTCAGAGACAATGACAATGAAGACTTTAGAAAAGACTGGGAACCGTTCATATTGTATAAAGATAGAGGACACAGTATCAATTCTTGTTTACCAGACTGTTTGTTGGATGATGACCAGCAGACCAGAGTTGGCCAAATTCACATGTACCTGTGCTCCACTTCAACACCACCCTCCTGGCAAAATCAGAACATCATCATGGAGCTTATGCCTCCCTTTCCCATCTGTTTATGTATCTTTGTGGTTCTTGCCTCAGTTTGAGAGATCTCGTACTACAAAGCCAGGTCAACAGGCAAATGCAAAAGGAACAGAAAGATCTTCATAAGTGCATGAAGGCAAACTGTTGCTGCAGTTGTGAAACTAACATGGCTTGCTTAAATACATACATACAAACAAACACACCCACACCCACACTTCCTAGGGAGACATCTTTTTCTTAAAGGTAAAGGGACCCCTGACCATTAGGTCCAGTCGTGGCCGACTCTGGGGTTGCGATGCTCATCTCGCTTTATTGGCCGAGGGAGCCGGCGTACAGCTTCCGGGTCATGTGGCCAGCAGGACTAAGCCGCTTCTGGCAAACCAGAGCAGCGCACGGAAACGCAGTTTACCTTCCCGCTGGAGCGATACCTATTTATCTACTTGCACTTTGACGTGCTTTCGAACTGCTAGGTTGGCAGGAGCAGGGACCGAGCAATGGGAGCTCACCCCATCGCGGGGATTCGAACCACCGACCTTTCGATTGGCAAGTCCTAGGCTCTGTGGTTTAACCCACAGCGACACCCGTGTCCATTATCTTTTTCTTAAAGGAGATGTAAATATTTTTTATGGGCGTTAGTGTGTGTTTGACTGGCAGTGATAGCCTTATGAGTGCTGTTAAGGGTCAGCTAAACATCTGGAGCAAATGACTCTTTGCTTCCATCTCTAGCACTCTGCACGTGGGGCCCTGGCTCTGTCAGAGACAATACTGGAGGGAATGTAGAGCCGCCACCAGGATGTGGGCTGTAACTGTTACTTAAAGTGTTGTGCAGTCTGTTTACACAGAAGGGAAGGTGCCACTTACCATGTTTATGTTGCATCTTGGGAATGAGATGGACTATCAATAATACTTTGTGATTTACTGCAGGTTCAAGATAGGTCAATGTGCCATGAAGAATAACCTCAGGATGGAGATTAATGCTCCACTGGAGCTACTATTTACTTTATGCCATCTGCAATGTAACTTCTGCCAGTGGTGCACAAACTAACATAGACAGGCTGCAGCATGCTGGTTATATTAAAACCCTTAAGAGCTGTTTTGTCGAAAGACCACCAGGCCTAACTGCTGAATTAAAAAAAACAGAAACCTGAGGCCAGGCAATATCAAAATGATCATCATCATCATCAACTTTTCACATTCCTCCCTGCTAGCATTGCACTATCAATATGATTGAAATGTTGCAGGGCAGAAAGTCAAGAGAAGGCTGCTTCTCTTTCCAACTCTGCAGGATTGCCCTGGAGTTGCTGTTCAGAAATGGTACACCATGCTTTCCAGAACGACTGTACAGTTGTACCTTGGATTTTGAACAGATTAGTTCTCGAACGTTTTGGCTCCTGAACACCGCAAACCCAGAAGTGACTGTTCCCATTTGTGAACTATTTTTGGAAGCTGAACGTCCAACGGAGCTTCCAATTGACTGCAGAAGCCGCGCTTTGGTTTTTGAACATTTTGGAAGTTGAATGGACTTCCGAACAGATTCTGTTTGACTTCCGAGGTATTCCTGTATATGCCTCTGCAAATGGAAATATGTTTGTACAGTAATAGTGGTCTAGCAACAACAGAGCTGCACAAACTTGTGACAAAAACAGAAGGGAAACAGAAGGCTGGGTTTTTTCTTACAAAATGACCTGGTGCATTTCAAGCTTTGCCATTTTCTCCAGCCAGTGATAGTCTACTGTCATCTAGACCAGTGTTTCCCAACCTTGGGTCTCCAGCTGTTTTCAGACTACAGTTCCCATCATCCCTGACCACTACTCTTGCTAGCTAGGAATGATGGGAGTTGTAGTCCCAAAACAGCTGGAGACCCAAGGCTGGGAAACACTGATCTAGACTGATAACAAGATTAACCTCTAAAGACATGCACTGAATGATCTCTGCTGCTGTACTTCCAACATGAAGAAATGTATTTTCCCAGATAGAAAGTTCTTCAAGTGGACCATTAATATCTCATGACGTTTCCATCACATGCAGCATTCAAATTTGCCCTTTACCACCGAACCGGACGAAACGCAACCAGTTTTCTGCAGATTGCTGTTTGTGTTTGTTCCAACTGAGTGGTAAAGAACAGGTTTTCGCAGGGAAAGCTGGAGAGCAAATGCAAAACCATTCAGACCCATCCCTAGAAAGCACAAGAGAAGCAAAAGGAACTGTGCTTTCTAGGCACAGAACAAAAGAAGTGTGGATGAGTCCCTGGTTATGAGACTAAGGTCCCATCCATGCCATGCACTTCAAGCACTATCCTACCACTTTCCCCAAAGAATCCTGGGAGTGGCTATTTGTTAAAGAAGCTGAAAGTTGTTAGAAGACCCCCTATCCTCCCCCCCCTACAGTTCTTAGGGTGGATTAGCGATCATTCCCTCTTCCCAGCAAACTCTGGGCATGCTGGGTAGGATAGGAGCTGTAGTCCAGCTACATCTGGAGGGCCAAAGTTTCCCCAGGCCTCTTCTAGCACTTAGTCAGCAATTCTGTTTATTTAGCAAATTTTCAATACCCCAGGGTGGTTCACAATATTTCTGATTAAAGCTATTAAATTCAGTACAACAACCAACAAACCCAGTGATAAGCCCATCTATTTAAAAGAAGCAAAACTTAAACCAATACATCTGAGGACATTATCATTACAGCTGGCCTCGAACAAATGATTGATTGATTGATTGATTGATTGATTATATTCCTGTGCCGCTTTTCATTCAAATGAATCCCAAAGCAGCTTACAAACAATCAATAGCAATGACATGATAGAACATAATAGAATATCACAAACACAGCACAAATCTATAGAACAATTAACAATTAACAACTGTTTAATCATCAATTAAACAATTATAAAACACTATTAACAAAACAGCTGAAAAAGAAACCTAAACAGCGCAATTGCAACCAAAGTTATATTGTAGTATTCACCAAGTATTACAGCATTTGTAATGTATAAAACAACACTAACATTAAAGGCAAACCATATTCAGAGCGAATATGCCTATGTGTTTTGAAGGAAGTCGAAACTGCTACTCATGCCCTAGTACATTTTCATTATTGCAGGGCTATACATTCTACCTCCTTCATGGATCACTGCCTTGTCGTGGGAAAGGGGCTTGAATAACTCAGAGAAGCTATGAACTATGCCGTGCAGGGCCACCCAAGATGGACAGGTCATAGTGGAGAGTTTTGACTAAACGTGATCCACCTGGAGCAGGAACCGGCAAGCCACTCCAGTATCCCTGCCAAGAAAACTCCATGGACAAAAACAACAGGCATATGAAAGTTATGACGCTGGAAGATGAGCTCCTCAGGTCAGAAGGTGTCCAACATGCTACTGAGGAAGAGCAGAGGACAAGTACAAGTAGATTCAGAGCTGATGAAGTGGCTGGGCCAAAACCAAAAGGTCGTTCAGTTGCGGATATGCCTGGAAGCGAAAGGAAAGTCCAAATCTGTAAAGAAAAATATTGCATAGGAACCTGGAATGTAAGAACCATGAACCTTGGTAAGCTGGATGTGGTCAAAAATGAGATGGCAAGAATAAATATTGACATCCTGAGCATCATGAACTAAAATGGATGGGAATGGGCAAATTCAGTTTGGATGACTATCATATCTACTACTCCGGGCAAGAATCCCATAAAAGAAATGGAGTGGCCCTCACAGTCAACAAAAGAGTGGTGAAAGCTGTACTGGGATGCAATCTCAAAAATGATAGAATGATCTCGATACGAATCCAAGGCAGACCTTTTAACATCACAGTAATCCAAGTTTATGCACCAACTACCAGTGCTGAAGAAACTGGAATTGACCAATTCTATGAAGACTTACAACACCTTCTAGAAATGACACCAAAGAAGAATGTTCTTTTCATTACAGGGGATTGGAATGCTAAAGTAGGGAGTCAAGAGATGAAAGGAACAACTCTCCCTAGAAAAGACCCTGATGTTGGGAAAGATTGAGGGCACAAGGAGAAGGGGACAACAGAGGATGAGATGATTGGACAGTGTTCTTGAAGCTACCAGTATGAGCTTGACCAAACGGTGGGAGGCAGTGGAAGACAGGAGTGCCTGGCGTGCTCTGGTCCATGGCGTCACGAAGAGTTGGACATGACTAAACAGCAACATACATTCTATATTTAGAAGTCCAATCAGTGCTTTTTTCGTGGGAGGCACATAGGGGTACAGATACTACTAAACAGTTTGTGAATCTTTGTACTTCTGTCCAATTACTGTATTTATTTTTCCCAATTTGAACTATAAAATGGGGATTTTCTTGAGTCAAAATGAGTACTCCTAAACATTTTTTAAAGAAAAAAAAGCACTGACTCTAATCATGCAGCAAACCTGAAGCTTAACTGATGATTACTGCTTAAAATAGAGTGGTACCTCGGGTTAAGTACTTAATTTGTTCCGGAGGTCTGTTCTTAACCTGAAACTGTTCTTAACCTGAAGCACCACTTTAGCTAATGGGGCCTCCTGCGGCTGCCGTGCCACCGGAGCACAATTTCTGTTCTCATCCTGAAGCAAAGTTCCTAACCCAAGATAATATTTCTGGGTTAGCGGAGTCTGTAACCTGAAGCGTATGTAACCTGAAGCGTGTGTAACCTGAGATACCACTGTACTTAATAGAGGACAGGGAACCAGAGATTATCTTAAAAGTGGTTAGATTCTGTGCTGCTGCTATAAAATTAAGGAAGCAAGCTTTGAATGAATTCAACGGCCAATGTCTGAATCTGTTTTAAATTAGTGGTTAAGGTTAGGCACAGGCTCTGCTCTGGGCAGCCATGCATGTCACTGGGATATTGCACAGGTGGGGAAACAGGTTGGGGTGGAGTCAGGCTTGCGGGAGCAGCCCCTCCTGTTTCAGCACCTGAAGAGAAAAGGGAATGTGCCAGGGGCGCCGACTTATAAAAAATATTGGGGGGGGGGGGCCATACCGACTTATAAAAAATATTGGGGGGGCCCAAGACCTCCAAACCGCTGCTGCTGGGGGGAACGAAAGGGGCGAGCCCCGGGCTGCCCCGACCTTAAGTGAACCTGTGAGGGCCCGCCCTTTGCGGCAGCCGATTGGCTGCCGCTGTGGGCGGTGAATATTAATGAGCTAGGGGGAATCCCTGCTTCTCGCGGGGCTGACGCCAGCCCCGCGAGATTGTTGATGGGTCGAGATCGGGAGTGGCTATTGTTTTAACTCACTACTGAATGTATTTTAAAAGGTAACTATCGTCAAACAAGGAAAATAAAAAATACCAACATAATTTTGTGATTTTACAAAGCATAATATAACTAATAATTTTCTTAAATTATTGGGGGGCTGAGCCCCCCCAAACGAATTTTTGAGGGGGCTCAGGCCCCCTCAGGCCCCATGGAGTCGGCGCCTATGGAATGTGCTGCTCCCTGCCCCACCCACTGCCCCACCCCACTTCTGCTGGAGCAGCAGCGTAGCGTGGGTTGTCAGCACCCGGGGCAAGGCAAGTAATTTGCGCCCCCTAACCCGGGGCAAGGCAAGTAATTTGTGCCCCTAACCCCTAACCTGCCGCCGCTGCCAGCTTCTTCTTGCTGCTGCCTGGGCTGGTCGGGTGTGGTTCTCTCCGGCGCTCAGCGCTGCGCTGGGCGTCCACTGCACTGTCCCTCCCCCAGATAGTCCCTCCCTCGGTCTCTCTCCGCTCCGCACCGCAATGCACGCCTGGCACCCTCCCCCTCCACAGTGGGCGGCGACCCGGCAGCTCGGATCGGATTCGCACAGCCAGCACTGCAGTGAGAGAGAGAGAGTGAGCCAGGTAGGGGCAGAGAGCTGCGAGTGCGAGCGCGCCCCCCCAAATGTTGCGCCCGGTGCGGCTGGCCCCCCCTGCACCCCCCACGCTACGCCACTGTGCTGGAGTGCCTCCTCTCATTGAAACTCAGCAGGAGGGGCATTCTGCAAGGCCTTGTCGCTCATCTGCTCTGCCCCGAGGCAATGCGGCCTGCCAGAAGTGGTGGAGTAGGTGGGGTGCCGCCTCTTGCCCTTCTGCCACCTGAGGCAGCTGCTTCACCCTGCCTCATGGGTGGGACGGCTCCGAATGCTCAGTGTCACAATATTCAAGGGTCCCAGCACCCGGTTTTGTATGGAATTGTGAGACTATAGAAACTGCAGATTAAAAAGATGCAGAGAGAGGACGTAGGGTGGGATTCACCAAACACACCCCATCAGCCGAAGCCCTGAGCAAGGCCTTCTCTGTGTGCAGTGGGCCTTCGCTGCCCCTCTCCTGCCCCTGCACAACCTCTGAAGTCAGCTTTGCAGGGGTTGCTCCAGAACAGCACACAGGGGAATGCCTATACTAACAGCTACTATTTGTTTTGTAAGCATAAGTTGTAAGCGCACAACAGGAATCTCCACTTGGTTTTCTTGCATAGCATTTCTTGCATGTCCCTTAGGGCCCCTTCCAATTTTATTTCTATGATTCAGTGATTCTATACAGAGGTACCTCAGGTTAAGTACTTAATTTGTTCCGGAGGTCCGTTCATAACCTGAAACTGCTTTTAACCTGAGGTACCACTTTAGCTAATGGGGCCTCCTGCTGCCGCCGCGCCACCGGAGCACGATTTCTGTTCTCATCCTGAAGCAAAGTGTTGAATAGTGGGTAGACATAGCAGACGACAAAGCCGTGTTTTATTTGTAAGCTGGAACAGAACTGAACAGCAAACAGCTCAGCCGGCCTGCTTTTATAGGCAGCCGGCTGTCAACATTGTAGCAACAACAACCCAGGCTTCCCCGCCTAAAGTAACTGATGGGGACCTGAGTGAAAACTATCTACACGATACTCCTGGTGGCCAGGGTGAGACCTTCCATACATAACACAACGTTCTTAACCTGAGGTATTATTTCTGGGTTACTGGAGTCTGTAACCTGAAGCGTCTGTAACCTGAAGCGTATGTAACCCTAGGTACCACTGTACTGGGAATTTTTTTCATTCTTCACAACTGAAAAGCCACAACAACCCTGTGAGGTAGGGCAGAGTGAAAATAGTAGCTGGTTCAAGATGAGCAGAGTAGGCATTTGGATCTCTTTGTTCCATGTACGCAAGTCTGTTTTCTATACCATAATGGCTCACAAGGTCAGGGGAATTATTAAAACAATGTGTGAACCAATAACTTGTGTGGACTTTGCAGGGCTGCTTTCCTTCTAGGTTCTGCTTTCCCCAGCCCAGCTGTTCATGGATTTTATGGTCCTGCTGGGCGCTCATAAGCTTTGCTCCGTTGTGACAGGACCAGCTTCTAAACCAATGGCTTCCTTACAGCCCTAGCATCTCACTTGCTTCTAATGCTGCTTTGTTATGCCCTGAACTGGAGAGGTTTAACATGCTGTTGCCCGTATGGCATGAGGTGGAATGAATTGGATTTTAAAATAAATAAATAATCCAGACCACATCCTGTGGATGTTGACGTTGCTGGGATGCACGTGCATAGATATTTACAAATGCTTTCAAAATGCTATTAAAAAAACAAGTAGTAACAAATTATGAACCTTCTTGAGTGGTTCTGGGTTCCCAAGATGCATTTTAAAAAGATTTACAAGAATCGTTTAGAGCTCTTTTAATACATCTCTAGTACTTTTAAAGAAAAACACTTTTTGCAGAGCAAATGTAAATCAATTCATGAGAGTTGTTACATGCAGTAATAGGTATCTTGAGAGCCGAAGCCTGTGAAATTCACCTTTATCCATGTAAGTGCATTCTAAGCACTAAAAGCAGAGCGCACATGTAGCAAGCATAGGACAATGCACAACATTTTCCCACTTCCAAACACCACCAGCAGCCAGCCTGCTTTAATTGAGAAACTGAAAAGGAGACCTACCAGGCTATATTTTTTACTGCTGTTTATGAGAGTGAGGTCCTTAAAGCAGGAAACCAGTCAACCTTCCAAAGTTTTATACATAAGCCTAGTACCATCAACTAACACAGTAAATTTGGAAAGAAATATAATTTGCTATGTGAGTAAACACAGATATAAAAACAGGGTATAAAAATGAAAACAGAGGACTTTCTCCCCTTGTATTTAGGATACAGATCAACTCTCTGCAATCATCCCTTTCCTTCCCTGAGTGCATGAATGGGACAACCACTGATCTGGGTGCTGTACTTCTGTTGATGCAGCCTAGAATTGTAGTAGATTTTAAACCCTGGCTTGATGTATCAATTACTCTCTTTGTGTGGCACTGCAAAATGCACCTTTGGGCTTTTTAGGTGACCCTCTAACCTCCAGATTTGAGGGTCTATTGCTTCCTTTGTGGAGCTCTGCAAAACACGGGGTGTTCACTGCAAAACACTGGCACCAGTTTTGAGGGTGCATAGTTAATGAAGCTACTGCTGACTCATTTTTAGTTTGTGGTCTGCTAACCCCCCTGGATCCTTGTCACATGAACTGATGATCTTCTCTCACCTAAATGCAAATTACCGGTACTAGTTACCTCTTTTGACATTCATTTTGTTTGTGCCCCGTTCTCCAACCTGTAAAGAATATCTTGAATCATGTTTCTCTGATTTACGGTATCAGCTACTCCCATAGCTCCCATTCCCTTTTCCTGCGAGGAATCCTATTCGGAATAAGGGAATTTCCCTTAAAAAAGGGGAAACATTGACAGCTATGGGTACCCCTCCCAGTTTTGTTGTCCTCTGAAAACGTCATGAGCCTGCCCTCTATTTCTTTGTCCAAGTAATTCATGGAGATGTTGAAGAACACCAGACCCTATGGACCCCACAGCATTTCTCTTCAGGCTGTAAAGAAGCCATTTGGGTACAATTCGCCAATGACTGATCTGCCTAACAGTAGCATTGTCTAGCCCACATTTTACAGCTTGTCAACAAGAGTATCAAAAGCCATGCTGAAACCAAGATATATTATATACAGTGGTACCTCGGGTTACAGACGCTTCAGGTTACAGACGCTTCAGGTTACAGACTCCGCTAACCCAGAAATAGTACCTCGGGTTAAGAACTTTGCTTCAGGATGAGAACAGAAATCACGCGGCAGCAGCAGGAGTCTCCATTAGCTAAAGTGGTGCTTCAGGTTAAGAACAGTTTCAGGTTAAGAACGGACCTCCGGAACGAATTAAGTTCTTAACCCGAGGTACCACATACAGTACACAGCTTAGCCCTGATCTACTAAGCTAGTAACTCTATCCCAAAAAAGGAGGTAAAAATGAGTCATGCCCTCCTCATTGTTAAGAAACTAGTACTGGCTCTTTATAATCACAGAATTCTTTTCTATATGCTCACAGACTTAATATGTGCATTTGCAATATTCTGGGCCAAAATAATTTGAAATTTGGTTTACAATATCGCAAAACATATTTTCTGTGGGATCATTTCTATAAGCACCAATTGTCTACATAAGCATTTTACAGTACACTTCTATGGACATATGGGGAACAGAAAACAATCCTTGGAAGGCTTCCACCCGCTCCTGAGAAAATCCTGAGGAAGTTTGTGGTCTCTGGTGTGTTCTCAGGTTGCCCTGGAGAGAAGGATAAAAATAAAACAGGGAAACGCTGGACAGCCCTGGATTTCTCAGAAGTTTCCATTGCATGCTAAAGAAGCAAGCAGATCTTAATTTACTTTTTTAAATGCAAAGTGGGGGGAAAGTAAAACTACCCATTTACCACTTTCACTGCAAATACTAAATGTGTGAATGCTAGTTGCAAATGCTAAAAAATGGTTAAAACTATACAGTGTCTCATTTGTACTGACCACTTTTCAAGTCAGACAGCCATGAAATGCATACATTTAAGGACTACCCACTATGAAATGCACTTTGGTAACCCATTACTATGGGACGCTGGTGGCGCTGTGGGTTAAACCACTGAGCCTAGGACTTGCTGATCAGAAGGTCGGCCGTTCAAATCCCAGCGACAGGGTGAGCTCCCGTTGTTCAGTCCCAGCTCCTGACAACCTAGCAGTTCGAAAGCACGTCAAAGTGCAAATAGATAAATAGGTACTGCTCCGGCGGGAAGGTAAACGGTGTTTCCGTGTGCTGCTCTGTTTCACAAAAAGCAGCTTAGTCGTGTTGGCCAAATGACCCGGAAGCTGTACGCCGGCTCCCTCGGCCAATAAAGCAAGATGAGCGCCGCAACCCCGGAGTCGGCCACGACTGGACCTAATGGTCAGGGGTCCCTTTACCTTTAACCCACTACTATTCTCTTCTAACCTCAGTGAAGCTATGGGATGGTAGGAACTGGCGTGGAGAAAATTGATAGAATCATAGAATTTTAGAGTTGGAAGGGACCCTGAGGGTCATCTAGTCCAACCCCCTGCAATGCAGGGATCTCAGCTAAAGCATCCATGCCAGATGGCCATCCAACCGCTGCTTAAAAACCTCAAAGGACGGGGAATACACCATCTCCTGAGGGAGGCCGTTCACTTTCGGACAGCTCTTACCATCAGAAAGGCTGAAAAATACATGCCAAAAGAAAACAGAAAAAGAAATAAGGGGGAACAAATAGGTTACAGGTTCCCCATCCTTGGTTCAAAAGGCTAACAGTCATTAAAAATGAAAAGAAAGAGGACCTAATTATGGATGATGGACTTGGTTTTCAACCATGAGAAATACTTAGAAAAAGAAGAGTGGTCTTTTAGCAATGTTTGGAATATTTTTCTCCCACCAGCTGGGGGTGCTCCACACATCCTTTTTATTGTGCTTTCAGCATGCATTTTGTTCAAGATGCCATTGGGGTGGTTATATGCAATCACACTTTCAATACCATTTGCGCCCGCCATTGTCTCAGTTGGTTACAACTGATGTTTGCCCTGTGGTTTCCTGATAAAATCCCATAGCTTTCTATGTTCCAAATGCTCCAGTTTTGTTTTTTTCATTTTCCCTATCCCGCTTTTAATGTGCTGTAGTGCAAGAATGCCTCGGCAATGTTCTCAAATGTATCTGCTTCTTTGTGATGTAACCTCTCCCACATATATCTTCCTTTTGCTGGACACCGGCACCCCTGAGGGCTTTCCATGAAGCAGACACCCGATTTGGCACAGCAGCCGCAGCCTGAGCAGGAAAACTGAGCAGGAAAACGTTCAGAGAAAGTGTCCAGATGGAAGTAAGGTGGGATGGCAACACAGCGCAACCAACTCACCGTTGAAACAAAGAGGGAGAAGCTTGCACTAGTGTGTCATTATCCCAGCAGAGATTTAACACGGCAAAATATGCAGCAAATAAAAGTGTGGAAATATAGGCTGTAAAACTTTTAAAACGTGCCTTTCCACTGAACTCCAAAAGTATCCCACTTTCAATGGTTCTCTCCAAAGTCCCACTTCCCTAGCACAAAGGTAGACCACACATTGGATAAGTTATAACCTATTTTATTTACAAAATTCTTCAAAGGTCAGATTCATGTGCTTTTCCATACAGCGGTCGGAAAAAGTTGCACAGGCAGTAGAACGTTGCTTGGTTACAAAATGGTAAAAGTTCCTAAACTATTGGTATAGAAAAATGCAAGTTTCAGGCTCCCTACTTGTATGAAACAGAAGAGAAACCAGCTCAGACCTCCTCACACACAGACTGTGTACTACAAAAGGCTTGGTTGCCCATTTACCCCCGAGGTGAGGGGAAGTGGCATAGGCTGTCTGGCAGCTTACTCTAGGGCAGGGTTCCCCAAACTTGGTTTTCCGACTATTTTTGGACTACAACTCCCTTCATCCCTAACTAGCAGAACCAGTGGTCAGGAGTGATGGGAGTTTGGAAAACCCGGCCCAAGAACATTGATTAGACTCAAGCATGCTTGTGATAGGAGGCTGGTTGCCCTACAAGACTGTCATCAATGTATCTCTGGAGCAGGAGAACAGTGTGGGGGTCAGGAACATGGACGATGGAATGGGCAAGGAGGAGGATGGATGCAGTAATGCAGGAACATTCGGTAAGCATTGCAGAACATGTCCAGAATAAATCCATGTCAAATCTGCTTTTAACATCATGGCATGTTGCTGCGTATGCCCACAATAAAACAGAAGCCTTTAGGTTCACCACACCTCACACACTTAGAATTGACCTGTGGTTTTCTTTTGCAGTTTTGTGTATGTTGCCCCCACAATGACGGTGACATCTAGAGCAATGACCCTTCAGCTGACCTGATTTTGCAGGAAGTATTCACATATGGGGCAAGGTGCTTTGTAAGGCATCATGATCCCAGGCCACTTGGGGCTCTGTAAATCAAATCCAGTCCCTCAGACTTGGTTCAAAAACAAACTGACAGCCAATACAAATCAACAGAAAGAATTAGATTCTTTCTGTGCAGCCTGATCTGGCTAAGAGCTGGACTGTAGTGTGCAGAATAAGTTGGAGTTTCCATAGATTTTGGGGAGCAACACCAGGACTACAGGGCCTGCACAGAAAATAGCTGCTTGCTTTAATAGCTAGCAATTACATGGTGCCACTGGAACAATTTGGGCTTTGGAGCCAGAGAGGAAATAACAGTCCCCCTGAGCATGTATGGAGTTTATTTACCATAGGACGATAATATAAGTGTGTTAAACTTAGTGCATTTACTACATGTTTCAGCATTTTAAATTTAATTTAATCATCAATATGTGGTTCCTGACTAAAGAAAAGCCTTGGTATACACATCAAAGCAGTAATTATTTCCTTCCAGTTTGTAATAATAGTAACAGTTTTAAGTGGGATGCGCTGTAGATAAAAGCTGATTTTCCTGGGGTTATCTTTACAGAGTGTGATCACTGCATACTCCATCAGTAGCCACCAATGTGCACAAATGTATACTAGAGTCATATAATTAACAGCCTTCTTTTGTTTGTGGGCATGTGGATGTAGCCATCCTGACAAAGGGCTGCAGCCCGTGAGTCAGCTCGCGAGTCGATCCCATGTAATATGCATTTTACGTTTTGCATATGTTTTGCAGCAATGGAGTGGTTGGGGTTTTTTTAAACTGTAAGTCAATGCAAAATGCTTAATTCCGCATTTATTTTCCTTGCGAAAAGGAAATGGCTTTGTAGCTAAAAGGACCAAGTAATGAGATATGGCCAGGTCGCAGGTTCAAATCCTGATGACATCAGAGAGGACAAATGCTAAAAGTTCACAGAAACTGATTTATGAACTAATGCAATCAGGATGGTTACCATGGAAACAGACTGGTGGGACAACTAAGGGATTCCTTTCCCACTGCTAGATTTTTATGCTAATTCTTGGAATGAACAATCAGATATTTAATCAACATTTTACTACATATTTACACCAAAATTAGATGAATTGAGAAGTATGTACTAACGATGTATTTTTTTAAATCAATATATCAAGAAAACACGGTCCTTTCTCTCAACTGAGTAAAAATAAGCCAGAAGTAATGCACAAAGCTGCTGGAAACTTCAGTTGCTGCTCCATTCTTCCAGCCCTCTGCTTTTGCTCTTCCATTACATTGTACGGCACACAATGCCGTACCTGGACTCGCAACTACGAACCGCAGAATGGGTGACCTAAGTGTGCTCCCAGCCATTCTCTAGCAGCCAGGCTTTGCAGCAGCAATATCAAAGGGTACTTGTTAACTTCCTTCTTAGGCCCTCAGATGTGAAACATAAAGTTCCAGGGTAAAACTCAAGCCGCTGTGGAAATACCTGTGATTTACAAACTTCACAGCAAAATGTGGATGGGGTAACATCCAGCCTCTGGTAGCCTTCTGCTTATCAAAATAAATGATGTCCTAATTTTATAAGGAACAAAACTTATCTTTATAAGGAATGGAACTTTTATGCTGTGCAATGTTAGAATGCTAAAACCCAGTTCCATCTTAACTGCAGAGTTCTGCCGCAAATGCACCACAAGATAGCCTTCCGAATGGGGGCTTAATATCGCCAACGGCTCCAGAGACTACGAACATTCTTTGGATAGTCTCACTGTTTCCTTTTTCTCAATTTGATCCCTTTTTTCTCTTATGCCAAAGTACTCCGATTTCCTTTGAAGTAAGTCTTTTGGAAATCAGTTCTGAGTGAATCTTTATCATCATCATCATCACCATCTTGTTTCTCTCTCGCTTTTGCTTAAAGAGGAGCCCTCGGACTCAGGTGTAAGTGTGCTTAGAATCATAGTAAAATTCCCACCGAAGTAAAGATACAAATGGGCTTAAATTCTCGTAATCTACCATGCTGTGGTTCAGGTTGTCCACCTCTTATGAAATATTTATTGCTGACTGTAGTTAGCCCTGACATTGACATTGCAGCCAAACTGATGTGAAAAAAATAATATCTTATATAGACAGCTTGGCGGTTGTTTGTACAAAAGGCAGTCTTTTCAGGAATGCATGTAGGGAAGCTGTGGGAGCAAAAGTGGAGGATGAGAAAAAGCAAGCTCAGAAATGCAAAACTATGCAGTGTTTGAGCTGTAGGTCATGAAGGGAAGAACTTAGGTGGGGCTCAGGAAGAATGCATTCTGAGGAAGCTCTGAATTCTCGGCTCTTTCATTCTCAAATTGGATGAGGTTGTCACCCTTTGAGGCTTTAGATACAAGAATGCAGCGCTTGGCCCCAGCTGGTGCAATCGCAGTAGAAGGACATAAATTAAGACCTACTGTCTGGAGCCAGATGCTTTTGTTTAATTATTGGTGACATCTTTTTCTCAGCTAGTGTTTAAATCACATTGATGTGAAGATTAGCAGGAATATATACAAAATTGTTTTACCACTTCCAGATGAAATTGTCTACACCCTCTCTGTCTGCAGCAGCCAGTGCAGGCCCCAAATCTGTTTTACAACAGCACTCAAATGCTTAGGGTAGGCAGCAAAAAAAATGTAGAATAATAGAGATGGTGTTTTTCAGGCCATCAAGTCCAATTGCCTGATCAATGCTGCATCCAAAAGGCAGGACACAAGTACTACAGCGTCCCAGGCAAATGGCTATGCAGACTCACTGTGAATGGTTTGGAACCAAGTTATTTAAAGGGCAGCCTCTAGTTATATGAAGCTGCTTGGAGCCTAGCATCTGCTCCAGGTACCTGCTCTCTGGCCTGTCCAGGGACAGGGCCCTTTCTGTGGTGGGCCCTCTTCCCCACTAAAAACCCCACCTGGCTGCTTCACCTCTTGTCCTTAAAGTTGTCCCAGTCTAAGCAGTCCCTGAAGACTTCTTAATGCTGCAAAGCGTTTTATTGATCTTAGTTCTGACTCTGTATGTGTGTTTTAATTTGTTCTGGGATTTTTATTATTGTTCCATTGTTTTGTTTTAAACATTTTTGTTAAAATGCAAGGGCAGACCTTCCAAGAGTCCCTCTTTTCCAAGGATAGTCCTGGATTTACAGAAGCCATTCCAGTTTCTGATGTGTTCCCGGAATATCCCACTTTACCTTAAGACATCCCTATTTTCATCAGAGAAATGTTGGAGGGTATGATATGATGTCCCTATTTTTATTGGATAAATATTGGAGAGTATGGAGTTATGTGACCACCAAGCCAAGGAGATAAGTAACTATACAACATTTAGAAGACATCTGTAGACAGCCCTGCATAGGGAAGTTTTTTAAAAAATTAATGTTTTATTATATATTTTTTAATATGTTAGAAGGTGCCCAGAGTGGCTGGGGCAACCAGGTCAGATGGGCAGGGTATAAATAATAGCATGGTTATGATTATGATTATGATTATGGTTATGGTTATGGAATAGAGCATCCCTATTTTCAATGGAGCAATGTTGGAGGGTAAGGGCAACATTAAGAAAATGTGCTAGCATTTTTAGAGAGAAAAAGTGGGGAAATAGTTTTGTTAATATTTCTCAGTCTGCTATGTTTTAGACTGGCGTGGCCTTAGACTAAATGTCTGTGTAGATTTTACTGCATGGATTTTATTTGGTGCAATAAATTACATTGTTTATATGAATGATCCACAGAGGGTGAGTTAATGGATTCACTTTGCTTGTGATAATGTCCGTAGCTTCTGGGAGGCTTTTGCTTAGAAGAGGCAAGCATTTGGAAGTAATATTGGTCACTTTAAGCCATGTTTGGCTGCCTTCATCCTCCATGGAAGTCCTTCTAATTCTGCCATTCCATGATTCTATGAACACTGTCTTTTCTGCTCATCTCAAATCTTCCATTCTTGGGCAAGGTGATTGAGCGCGTGGTTGCTGAACAACTCCAGGCACGCCTGGAGGATGCGGACCATTTGGATCCCTTCCAATCGGGATTCAGGCCTCATCATGGGACTGAAACTGCCTTGGTCGCACTGGTTGATGATCTCCGGTGAGCTAGGGACAAAGGTGAGAGTTGTTTCCTAGTTCTGCTGGATCTCTCAGCGGCCTTTGATACAATCGACCATAACATCCTTCTGGACCGTCTAGAGGGGCTGGGAGCTGGGGGCACTGTTATACAGTGGTTTCGCTCCTTCCTCCTGGGCCGTGTTCAGAAAGTGGTGGTGGGGGATGAGTGTTCAGACCCCTGGGCCCTCACTTGTGGGGTGCCTCAGGGTTCCGTCCTCTCCCCCATGCTTTTTAACATCTATATGAAGCGGCTGGGAGAGATCATCAGGGGGTTTGGACTGGGTGTCCATCAATATGCAGATGATACCCAGCTCTACCTCTCTTTCAAATCAGAACCAGTGAAGGCGGTGAAGGTCCTGTGTGAGTGCCTGGAGGCGGTTGGAGGATGGATGGCAGCTAATGGATTGAGGTTGAATCCTGACAAGACAGAAGTACTGTTTTTGGGGGACAGGGGGCGGGCTGGTGTGGAGGACTCCCTGGTCCTGAATAGGGTGACTGTGCCCCTGAAGGACCAGGTGCGCAGCCTGGGAGTCATTTTGGACTCACAGCTGTCCATGGAGGCGCAGGTCAATTCTGTATCCAGGGCAGCTGTCTACCAACTCCACCTGGTACGTAGGCTGAGACCCTACCTGCCCGCGGACTGTCTCGCCAGAGTGGTGCATGCTCTAGTTATCTCCCGCTTGGACTACTGCAATGCGCTCTACGTGGGGCTACCTTTGAAGGTGACTCGGAAACTACAACTAATCCAGAATGCGGCAGCTAGACTGGTGACTGGGGGCGGCCGCCGAGACCACATAACACCGGTCTTGAAAGACCTACATTGGCTCCCAGTCCGTTTCCGAGCACAATTCAAAGTGCTGGTGTTGACCTTTAAAGCCCTAAACGGCCTCGGCCCAGTATACCTGAAGGAGCGTTTCCACCCCCATAGTTCTGCCCGGACGCTGAGGTCCAGCGCCGAGGGCCTTCTGGCGGTTCCCTCATTACGAGAAGCAAAGCTACAGGGAACCAGGCAGAGGGCCTTCTCGGTAGTGGCACCCGCCCTGTGGAACGCCCTCCCATCGGATGTCAAAGCGATAAATAACTACCTGACATTCAGAAGACATCTTAAGGCAGCCCTGTTCAGGGAAGTTTTTAATCTGTGATATTTTAGTGTATTTCTGGTTTTTATGGAAGCCGCCCAGAGTGGCTGGGGAAACCCAGCCAGATGGGCGGCGTACAAATAATAAATTATTATTATTATTATTATCCACAAGGGCAAGTCAGATGGTTCCAACTTCCAAATGCTGCCTGCCCTAACAAAGAAAGGCCCCATCAAGAGCCCCCACCTGCCATGAAGCAGGAGGACCCAAAGAAGTGGAAGTGGTAGAGGACCCACAGGAGTGGATCTAGGTTTGGAGGCAGACTCATATGGGGGAAGGGGGCAGTGCATTGAATTGTGCCCCAAAGCAAATGAAGATGAGAAAGAACCGGTTTAATGGGATCTGATCTACCAACTCCCATCAAAATAAACCTGGCATTCTGGATCAGTTGCAGTTTCCAGACAGTCTATCTATCTATATATTTTTTTAACATACCATTTTCAACAGTAATTAAGCATATTTTTACATCTTATTCAATTTTTTTACTTACATCAGTCCTGTCTGAAAATTTTCCAATCTAATCTCTTAATATACATTTCTAATTTTCCCTGTTACTTTTAAAACTCATGACCAATATCTCTATTCTTTATCTACTTTGTAGCACTTCATATATTTCTCCTTACAAAACTACTTGTAGTCCTACTAGCGTAATTTGTTGATTACAATTGATCTTCAAATAGTTGATATACTTCTTCCATTCTTCTGTAAATCTCTGGTCTCGCAGGTTTTGAATCCTTTCTGTCATTTTGTCCAATTCTGCATAGTCCATTATTTTCGAATGCCATTCCTCATCGGAATTTCTTCTTGCTTCCATTTCTGGGCTACCAATACTCTTGCCCCTGTAGTTGCATATAAAAACAATTTAACATCTTGCCTATTAATATCCTCACCTATAATACCAAGTAAAAATGCTTCTGGTTTTTTAAAAAATGTATATTTCAACATCTTTTTCATCTCATTATTTATCATTTCCCAGAAGTTCTTTACTTTCTTACATTCCCATCACATATGATAAAATGTTCCTTCTTCTTCTTTACATTTCCAACATTTATTATTTGTCTTATACATTTTAGCTAATTTCACTGGTGTAATATACCATCTATACATCATTTTCATCATATTCTCTTTCAAAGCATTACAGGCTGTAATTTTTATCCTATCATTCCCACAACCTTTCCCATTCTTTAAGCTGGATATTATATCCAAAGTTTTTGCCCAATGTATCATTACCGATTTCACTTCCTCATCTTTCAGATGCCATTCCAACAGTATTTTATACATTTTAGACATTTTACATTCATTGTTTAATATTTCTGTTAGTTTCCAGACAGTCTTCAATGCAGTCCTACATAGAGGACTTTACAATAATCTAATCCAGAAGAGACCACAGGATGCATGACCAAGACCAGGTCTGGTGTCTCTAAGAAAAGGATCAGCCGGTGTACAAAGCAAAGTTGGTAATTCCGGCCACTCCTATCCATTACCCCACTGCTGCCTGGGGAGCCTGAGGCGGAACTAAATCCAGGAGTAACCCCAAACTGCAAGCCTGCTGGCTACTTAGCTCTTGAGCTGAATGTTGGGAGAATAAGTCCTGGTTCTGGCATAACACTTCATAGAATCATAGAATCTTAGAGCTGGAAGGGACCCAAGGGTCATCTAGTCCAACCCCCTGCAATGCAGGAATCTCAGTTAAAGCATCCCTGACAGATGACCTCTGCTTTAAATGTCCGTAGCCAAGGAAGGAGAGTCCACCAACTCCTGAGGGAGACCTTTCCACTGTCCAACAGCTCTTACTGTCAGAAAGTTCTTCCAGCATAGGGGCACAGAAAAACTGTAGCAAGTAGCTTCTCACACAATCTGGTTAATTTTAGTTATGCCAACACATCACTCCAATGGTGAAGGTGATCCCATCCTGCTTGCTTTGCTTCCATGATGCCTCATCACTCCTGGTCTCCATGCCATCCTTCTTCTGCTCTGCGCTGCTTTTCAGCTGACTGCAGTGCTGCACTCGGGAGCAGTCAGCCTTTATTTCCAGGTGGTGGACCAGAGTGAAGACTTCTCCAGTCCGGCCCGCCATCCAGGCCCCACCCCTCAGCTTGCCCCTGATAGGGCAATTTTGAACTTCAGGGTGGCAGTCAGCTAGGGAGGTGTTCCAACGGCCACTCACCATGGCAAAGTCCTTTCCCCCCTCGGTGGGTGAGGGGCTGTCACTCAGGGCCACAACCACTGCCCACCTCCGGACCAGACAAGCAGCCATTCTGTGTGTGTGTGTGTGTGTGTGTGTGTGTAAGAGAGAGAGAGAGAGAGAGAGAGAGAGAGAGATGGTATAGTTGACAAATAGATAGTAAAATATAATGTAAATTTAAGAAATGAACAACACAGCCAATAACTAACAGTCTTCCTGAATTACATTTAATTCGCAGAGATTTGTCCACTTTCCTGCGTTACTTGGAGCTTTTTTCTGTGACACCTACATTCCTGCGGTGTGCCTGTTATCTAACCGTGGAGTACTGGAATTGGGATTGTATTGACTGAGAAAGTTGGCCATTGTAGCAGTGGTCAAAATAATAATAATAATAATAATAATAATAATAATAATAATAATAATAATAATTGTCAGAACTGCCCTAGGTCCCAGCTCACAGAGGACCAACGCCAGGTCGTTGTCATATATACAAAAGTCTTTATTGAAGTTCAGTTTCCATTTCAAAGCCTTGGCGCGCAGCTCTACGTCTTAAGCTCTAGACCGCCGAAGCTCCGTCTGACTCTCCTCCCCTTCCACACCAGTTTAAGACTCTAGCCTTGCTCCACCTCTTCCTTAGCTCCTTCCTCCTCTGGGCCCTCCTGCCCGCTGGGGTTTCACTCTTTCTGGACTCTTCTGACGCTGAGTCCCCTGATTCTTCCCCCTCCCTCCGGCGGGCTTTAGGACCTGGTTCCCTATCCGGGCTACCTGCTGTGCCGCTCGCCTGTACATTTGAACTTGGCACGCGCGCCCAGCCGGCAACCTTTCTCTTGACCGTTCCCTCGCTCTCCGATGGAGGCGTGGTCAGCCGTACCTCATCTTCTCTCCCTCCTGGAGGAGACGCTGTCCCTGATACCTGGGATTCTTCCCCCCCACTGCGCTCTGGTGGGGAAGCTGGTCCTGATCTCCAGCCGCTGCTCTGGGAGTCCCCGCTGGCCCCTTGCTTCTGGCGCGTCCCCCCTGGGACCCCCCTTGCCCTGGCCATCGGCGCCCCCCTCTGGGAATCTTCTGATTCGCTGGAGAAGCTCATGGAATCTCTCGGGCCACTGTCATGTTCTCCCACGCTGCCCTCAGATTCTTCCCCTTCGCTCTCCATTCCCTCTCTTCCCTGTGCCTCTGCTCCTGAGCCCCTGACAATAATAATACATTTTTATTTATATCCTGCCCTCCCCAGCCGAAGCCGGGCTCAGGGCGGCTAACAACAATAAAATAATACAACATTCTAAAATCATTTCATTAAAAAATTACTTCAAATCAAATTGATGGCATGTCCTTCTTGTCTTCTTGAACTACTTGATAATAGAACAGTCCATATGTGACCATATGTATACAGTACATGTGACCATATGTATGCTAGTCAAAAGGTGGACTAGATGATGTTGTTGATGATGATGATGATGAAAGAGGAAAGTTTTTTTCCCCTCCCCCCTCAGTCATTTGCCGTACCGTATCTTGACGTATCTTCTCATATTTTATTCTTGTCTTGTTATCAGAGATCTCTTCTGTCAGCAGTCTTTACTCCCCCTCCTTCCTTGAAGTATGTGCAATTTATCTCGTCCAAATTGTTTCTTTTGAAGATTCTTGCAACTAGAGGCGCGGATCAGAGACGGCGTCCAGGAGTGCCGGAATCCCACAGGAGGGCTTTGTGCCTAGTGCCCCCACCCCCACAAATTCGGGGGTGGTATAGGGCACAGCAGGCAAGGGCCGTCCCCCCCACAATCCTGGGGGGGTTAAGGAGGCTAATTACCCCCATCATAGCCTCCAAATTACCTCGTGTGGGTCGGAGAGATGTTATTGTCAGCCATCTTCCGATGCGCCACCTAGTGACCCCCCCTTTTCACATATTGATTTGTCTTCTGGGCACCCCGTCATTACTCAAGTATTACACAACAAATTCCCAGTTTATAGGAGACTATTCTTATTCCCTGAACCTTTAATTGGATTCCTACTCATTCCATCACATGCCTTGCATTTGTATCGGTGATTAGTAAATTGCTCTTTCAGTCTTCTATAGTCCTAGCTACAAATAGCTCAATACAAAGAACTCCAGTGTAATACATTTTCTCTTAAATCCTCCTAAAGAAGGTGCCAGGTGACTTTTTATCCAGGACCCCTGAATAACGGATCCCTGGATGCTAGTGAATTATCTGAAATGTACATCACTCTCTAATCGGCAGTTTCTTGGTTTGTGGGCAGCCCTCCATCACTTCTAACCAAGTTATCCCTTGATGGAACATTAGCCTTTTAACACTGAAACATTACAAGTGTGAAAGGAGCTCCCTTTTGTACTGCTTCATATTAATCACTCCCACTGCTGTATTCCAGTTGTGGAATGAGTCATGCAGCCAATAACCATAACCCAAATGTTTCCACTAAAGTCCCAAGGCCTTCTTTTGCATCATTTGTATAAATAACTAAATGCCCCCACAAGTGCGCGCGTGCACACACACACACACGCCTGTTTTAAATTTTCACTTTCCAAGAGAAGCTGCCAAGAAAGGAATCCACGGCACCAAGCAGCCTTGCACCTCTAGGGAAGGTTAACTGCTTGTGCAATTTGGCATTAAAACCCAAGGATGCTTTGAGGTTAAACACACACCAACTACAATTTCAGTGCACTTAAGAAACTAACTCCTTTGTCCTGTAGTTTTCTGTACAGAATTCCAGCTGTGTTCAAGGACCAGGGCATTTGCAAATTTTAGGGTGAGTTACTAAGTTCCTGGAAGGCAGGTCTGCATGGGAGTTTCTCCCAGTACAGTGTTTTAGCGTTAAACGAGAAGTCCAGGCAAACTGCCAATTAATGTACAGTGTGGCATGGGAGAATTTTGTGTCAGTCTTGGTAGACAGTGCCACGTCTGATGCCTCTGCTATTGTTCCTGTGCAGGCAGGAGGCAGGAGAACTCAGCACAAACTGAGGCACAAGGAGACACGGCAGCAGGACCCAGGCCTGCCAAGCCCTAAGAAGAAATAGGTCTGGGGGCAATTTAAAGTTCAGTGTGGAGGGATGTGGAAGAGGGAATCTGAATGCTCCCCAGCTCATACTTTTTCATTGCATCTTGATTTTTCTAACATTTTATCTCTCTCTTGGTGGAGCTAATGTGAAGTCTCATTGGGGGTGAAATAACTTTAAAAAACAGGTTCGGGGCCAGCCAAAACATGGGCCCTGCCAGCCCTTTAAATCTCTCACTATGGCAGATCCAATTTAATACACATTTATTCTGGCCCAAAGGAACTTGGCGTGTTGAGTGGCTCAGATGCTGCTGTGAGTGAGAACATCAAATCCTTCTAACCTGAGCCAGCCCAGGGTGTTTTGCTACCTGAGGCAAAGGACATTATTATGTCTCCTTCAGCCACAGGAGTCAACTCCTGAGGGCCAGTGTCCCTTCATGCCCCCCTAAAATATCTGAGGGGGCTGAGCCCCCCTAATTGATGGACATTGCCATTTAAATGTGCCATGTCATGTGATTAATTATGCAGGGTGAAGCTTACCTGCCCTCCCCCCAATATTTTATTCAGGTTGCCACTCCTGCCATCTGCCCTATTCCATTGACAGAAGCCGAACTGATGGGCAGCTGAATTTTAGTTCCACACTTGAGAGGGGACTGTATCCTCCATGGTACCTGCGCACAGGGGGCTGGGGAGGGAGGCGCCCACAGCTTTGCCCTCCAATAGGGCAGCAGGGATGGCAGGAGGCTGAAGAGGAACAGCAGCCAGATTATCACCACAGCCCCTCCCCAGATCCCAGCAGCCAGCACCTGAAGCAGTTGCCTCACATTGTCTCAGGGTGAGCGGGGCAGGCCTCCCAATGGGTCCCTTTGTTGAAGGTAGGGGAAGTGTGCTCTGCTCCATGTGCTGAGCTCCTTTAACACACACACCGGCATTTGGTGTTTTTATTCTATTTAAATGACAGAGGAGCAATGGCTGTGTCACCTGTTGTGGAAATGTATAAAATACTTGTACCTTGTTCAGAATCAGGACCTTTGGTCTGGGTACCAGAGCAGCTTGGCTTGTCCCTGTGATGTCCTTGGGGCTCCTCAGGGTGTGCTGGAAAAAGACTATAAGGTGGTGCACACACATAGCCTTGGGTCACCTACTCACAGCACACTTTTGGACATAGCGATTTCCATTTGTACACACCATCATCATGCGATCACATCTGAAGTGGCAGCTGCAAGCTGTGTTGTCTGTACACTCAGGGGGGCATGTTTTCAAATGAGTGCACAACATTGTTCTCTGTTTTTGTCCCTTAATTTAGTGCTTCCACCATCCTTTTAAAGAGAGAGGGGTTGGCAAATTACTGTACAGCTTCCTGTGTGCCTGTTTCATTCATAGACAAGTTATCAACATGGTGTTGTGGAGTGTTACAGCCCTGCCCCGAAAAGAGGCAACCTGAGAAAACGCTCTCTGTGTACACACATAGGGAGCAAGCCCTTGAGAAATGCATTCTTGACACAAAATGGATTACTTTACAATCGCATCTTCCTCAGGAGTTTGGTTCCAATGGTTCTGCGTATACACAAAAATCATGTACAGTGGCTCCTCGGGTTACATGCGCTTCAGGTTACATACGCTTCAGGTTACAGACTCTGCTAACCCAGAAATAGTACCTTTGCTTCAGGATGAGAACAGAAATCGTGCTCCGGCGGCGCAGCAGCAGCAGGAGGCCCCATTAGCTAAAGTGGTGCTTCAGGTTAAGAACAGTCTCAGGTTAAGAATGGACCTCCGGAACGAATTAAGTACTTAACCTGAGGTACCACAATATAAGCAAAGCCTTGGAGTTGCTCGGTGGCTAGTGGGTGATAGTGAGGGGGGGAGAGACAGAATCCCCATTGCTCCCAGAGCCTACAAGTTGAGCAAGTTTTGCTCAGCAAACAAGGTGGGGATATTAAAAGAGCTTTTTGCACCAGGTAAGCCAAGTGGACCCAGCACAAGAAGAGCTTTCAAGCTCTGCTTGGATTTAACTTGCACAATTTCAACCTGTCTGCCTTCAATCATGTATGGTTGAAATTGCACAAATTAAATGTGTGCAAGATGAGATTGTACTGCATAACTGTATAACAGCAGAATGTGCATTATTTAATTGACAAATAGTGTGGGGCAGGGATGACACGAGGATGACACGCACCCAGCACCCCCAAAGAGTGCCTGCATCCAGCACTGACTGCTCATTATTGTGCATTATGTACGCACCTCATGAGAGCTATAAATCATGCTGGCCTCAATGCAGTTCAGCACGAGGTCCTTAAGGAGCATTCTCAATCACTGCCCTTTCCTGCGGTATAAAAACTAAACTTTTTATACTAAACTTTATTTAAAAAATTACATTTTTCATAAATGCATACACTTGAATTAGTTCTTTTGTCTTATTATTTCCACACGCAAGCTTCAAAATGTCTGGCTTGTGGGTTTCCTTTTGGCTCCACTGAAAGGCTTAGGAATGGCAGCACGTTAAGTGAAAACAGAATGTTTTTTTCATTAGTCTTATGGCTCAGGAGGCAGTAACACTTCAGCACACAGCAGCAGTTTGAAAAGTATGGAGCCAACAATCACCACAGTGTATTTGATAAACTGGGGCAGCCGCAGTTCGCAGGAAGTGCCAAGGTGGCTAAATGTGTGAACAAATTACGGATGTATACGTTCCCATAGAATCAAACTGCATATATTACAGGCCAGTCATTTTTCCTCTTGAAGGGGGGCTACAACAATCTTCCATTGTGAAAGCCAGACTTCCAAGGACTCCGTATAAGTGATTAATTTCTAAAATGTGGCACAAACCTATCTGGAAGGTACAGTATTCCTTTGGACTTTGAATCGCATGTCCCCAATTTGGGATTAGTGAGACAAATGAACTGTGCACATGTTCAAAATACCCTCTTGGTCATTTTTGCTTCACATATTGTGAAGAAGAGCCCCAATAGATTCTGTTGTGAGCCCTGGTTCAAAGTACAGTAAGCTATGGATCCTTGTCATGTATGACACATACAAAATCCTGTTCATTCCAGTTGAGGAAGTCTGTGATGAGCCTATTGGCAGCAGGTGGAGCAGAGGAAAAGAAAGAAAGAACTAGATGGAAAGAGCCTTCTGTGATCCCAAATCCTTATATGCACAGTAATAGATTAGATAGAATTCACATGCTTCTTTAATTGAAGTTATCTGAAGTGTTGCTGAACATACAATTTGTTTTCAACTTCCCTTTTCAGGAGTCTACAAGTCATACAATACATACCCTCCAACATTTTTCCAATCAAAGTAGGGAGAAATACTATTCCTTAATAATAATATCACTATTTATACCCCACCCATCTGACTGGGTTGCCCCAGCCACCCTGGGCGGCTTCCAACATACGTATTTAACAACATAACAAAACATTAAACTTTTAAAAACTTCCCATTACAAGGCTGCCTTCACATGTCTTCTAATGGCTGTAGAGTTACATATCTCTTTGGCTCATGGGTCATTGTCAGTTTGCATTTCTTAGTGCAGAAAGTATTGATCTGATGTGTAGAGATCTTTCCTATTCTACTTAATTCAAGAGGGTTCTGGAAGTTTCTGTGTGTGAAAGAACTGAGAATGCTACCTTCTGAGTTAAAGCACTATTAATATACTGTTACATGGTTATAAACATCTTGTTAGTGATTTGCAATGCAATTCTAGTCATCTCAAACACAACTATTACAATACTAGAAATTTACAGTGCTATGCAAATTACAGCTTCGACTTTCATTTATAAATGCAGCCGGTTTTTTTAAAAAATGCTGTTAGGATTTTTCTCACACTGACACCTTGGATATTGAAACCATTGTTCTGTATAATTATTATGATGGAGGAAATCTCTTTCCTCTCCCAATAAAATATAATGAAAACTGGGCAGGTGCTAGTTTCTCAATGGTTTTACCAAATTATCCACAAGGCTTGGCCTGCAAAGTATATTTCTTAGCCTGTGTTTTCTCAATGACTTATGGAAATAGTGTCCATTTTAAAGGACAGCAGGTGTTAGAACAATGAGTAGCCACCTCCTTCACATCTGTGCTACAAAAGCTGCATCAGTGTTTACAAGAAACAGGATCATAAAAAACATCCTGCCACTAGAACACACACAGTCACACACAGAGAGCTGCTATTCTTCCCCCCTTTTTTCTCACACACTGGAAGGTTTATTTATAGCCTGTCAATAAAAGCATACCTGCTTGGAAAGAGGGGGAAACGATACTCACTTCCATGGGGAAGTGATGCAGAAGCAAATGAAGGGAAGCCCTTCTCTTGACCAGTCTGTTTTCCATTCTCTTGTCAGCTCAAACCAGATTGTTAACCCTTTGGAGATGCTTTGGGATATTTGGGGAAACAATCCAGTGCAAAGTAGGCACACTTGTGAAATATGAAGCATGCACTTCACTGCCTCCCTTTCAAACCAAAGGAACTTTCAAACTTAATTTTGGCTGACCATATTTGCCAACTTAGCATGTAACAGGCAAAAACAAAAAACCACGGTTAGATTTACAAACCAAAGAGAAGAACGTCCCTTTTCAGCAAAGGGAAAATACAACTGTACTATTTTGTGAACACCAAAGGCCAAATTTAGCACACACCATCTTGGTCACCTTACCAACAAAGGTCCTTATAGTTAAAGCCATGGTTTTCCCAGTAGTGGTGTATGGAAGTGAGAGCTGGACCATAAAGAAGGCTGATCGCCGAAGAATTGATACTTTTGAATTCTGGTCCTGGAGGAGACTCTTGAGGGTCCCATGGACTGCAAGAAGATCAAACGTATCCATTCTGAAGGAAATCAGCCCTGAGTGCTCACTGGAAGGACAGATCATGAAGCTGAGGCTCCAATACTTGGGCCACCTCATGAGAAGAGAAGACTCTCTGGAAAAGACCCTGATGTTGGGAAAGATTGAGGGCACAAGAAGAAGGGGACGACAGAGGACAAGATGGTTGGACAGCGTTCTCGAAGCTACAAACATGAGTCTGACCAAACTGCGGGAGGCAGTGGAAGATAGGAGTGCCTGGTGTGCTCTGGTCCATGGGGTCACGAAGAGTCGGACACGACTAAACGACTAAACAACAACAACATCTTGGTCACCTGCAGGATAACTTCTGTTGAGACAAAAGAGACAGGAGTTGTTGTTGTTGTTGTTGTTGTTGTTGTTGTTGTTTAGTCGTTTAGTCATGTCCGACTCTTCGTGACCCCATGGACCAGAGCACGCCAGGCACTCCTGTCTTCGACAGGAGGAGTACAGCTCTTTAATTCTTGTGGACCTCTCAGTGACGTTTGAGACCAATGACCCTGGTATCCTCCTAGACAGGCTGTCTGAGTCGGGTGTCAGAGGCACAGCTTTGGAATGGTCCTGCTCCTACTTGGCTGGCCAATTCCAGAAGGTGGTGCTGAGGGACATCTGCTCAATCCTCTGGCAATTGTGCTTTGGCGTCCTGCAAGGTTCTCTCTTATCCCCCATGCTGTTAAACTTCTACATGAAGAAACTCCTGGGTGAGGTAATATGGATAAAGGAAGAGAAGTGTCAAGAGGTAAATGACAACAAGTTCTATCTTCATCTTTCATCAAAACCAGAAGAGGCAGTGGGCATTTTAAATCAGTGCCCAGGTGTGGTAATGGCTGAAAACCAATAAACTGACACTGTCTAGGTCTAGGTGTGGAGGAACACTGAAGGGGATGTTTACCCCTATTCCCTCCAGCCATTTTCTGTTCAAAACCATGCCTCCAACTGTTTTTCCACTCATCGGAAGCAGCTATGTAAGTATGTTGAGCTGGAAAATGGTAGACAGTTAAGATTCCATCTTCTACTCATTTTGTTACGTGCACGTATAAGGTCACTGGGAAATATATAAACTAAGATGCCACCATTATGGTATTACAGTTCAGACAAATATAATCTATCATGTGATTGTGGTTGGGGAGTGCAGGGAACCATTAAATATGCAAGAGGATCGGTTTCACTGGGGTTCAGGGCATGCATTTCCCCTTCTCCTTCTCTCTGATGCTCTGATGCTCTGTTCTCCCTCTCCCGATTCATGCAGCATCCCACTTTCTGCTTTCTGGTCAGCCCATTTTTCTTCCCCCTGCCCAGTCTCCCAGTTCACTTCCTCTCTTCTCCTCTTTCCTTCCTTCTTTCTGCTTAGCTGCCACACTTGAAAAGTACTTTGAGCTGAAAGAGGAAATGAGTAAGAGGATAGCTCTTCCAACTTCCTCTCAGCTTTATGTACTTCTCAAGGAGAAGGGAGCTAAGTACCCTCACCTGATAACGGAAAGGGGGTTCAGAGGCTTCATGGGCACCAGGGGGAGACCTGGAGGGCCCTAACATCAATTTTGGTTTCATCATATTTCTATGCAGGTGTAGTTTTAAAGCAACAGATATATGTAGAAAGGGTCCTTAACCAGCTGTATTCAGCAAGAAAATGTCGTGGGATAATATCCTTCAGCCATGTTTTAACCTGCATATGGTACAGAGGCAGTTCTATTTCCATTCATATTAAAAACATTAAAACTTGACAGATTGCAGGTTGCAGAAAATATTAAACATTGCACATGTTCTGGCCATCACTGCTTAGTTTCTAATTTCCTGATATTTACTTTTTACTATACTACAAAAATGACCTCTAACCTCCTAACTGGTTAAACTTTGACACTGTTCTGGTGTTGATGTATTGTGAATATATACACTGACCCTTGCAAAATGTTAAGCCAAATAGTTTTCTAAACTATCTGCTAATAAATTACTTGGCTAATAGCCAGAGGTTTAGTATTCCTTTCTTGCCTAAACATCTGGTATATGTTAAGTGCAATTTGTATTGTGTGTAAGATTTGCAACATTATCTGTTTTAGAGTGGCATCCTACATGAACATACTGGTGAAAAAAGGGAGGGGGACTCACCCTGTTTTCCCATGAAAATATTTCATAATAAAGTGTATAATGCCAAGCATAGTTTTGTTTATTACTATTTTAAAATCTACCTTAACTTGCACAAAAAACCATGATTTAGGTTTTTTACTCTGCAGTAAAACTTGTGGCATATGGCATAATATTTAATATCTGGCCAACTCCATTTTTATTATTCATGACATTTTATATTTGTCACCGTGGGGTCACTTTCCCTGTAAGTATGGAGTGGGATTCCTCCAATTAAATTTGAAGTTTATGTCTTTCAACTTTCCTCCAAAACCTTTAGGTCCACGCACTATGTGCAGCCCTGAGGAACATGCTGCTACTGTATCAAAGTCAAACAAAACAAACTACAGTACAGTACTGACCATCTTGCCTTGAATTGAGCATCACTGCAGCAGTAGGTCTTTGTAGCCAGCAGCTGTTCCCCACACCCTCAATGTTGCCCATGGACAACATTAGCTCACAGACTTCATTACAAGACAAAATGAAGTAACCAGGAAAGCTTATTAGGGAAGGTTATATGGCCTGAGGACAGTTAGGAACCTGAAATTAAAACTACCACTCATGCTGAAAAACAGACCTAAGTGCCAATCCTATCATTCCAAAAGTATAACTGCACTTGTCCTTTGCAGTGCAAGATAAAAGGGATTGTATTCAGAGAGTGGAAATTATTATTTTGTTCACTTGTGAGTTCAACAAAGGGTGTTCGGGGTGATGGTCAATAAAGTAGTATTAAATGGAAGTGGATGCAGGTGGGGAAGTGGACTGATGTGGACTGAAGAGGGAGAAGTGAAGAGAAGTGAGAAGGTAGTAAATCACATCTATGGGTAGCTGGAAAGTAAATGTCAAGGGAATTATCTCCCCACCCCCACCCCCAAGTCTAACCACATCTACTCAGAGTAAATCCTATTGAATTCAGCAGGCTTACTTCTGGCAATGGGTTAGGACTATAAGGGGACCTCTCTCTGTGCTGCAAAGTGTTTGGGGACAGGATGGTGGTGGCACCAAAAGAAGAAGTTTTTTTGGGGGGGGTGTCACAGACAGAGCAACATATATTTCTAGCTGGCAGAGTTGTGCCCTACACGATCTCTGAAAGAAAATAACAGGATTGGAGCAATTAGGGGGTGTTGGAGGGCAAGCTCCTTGTTTGGGGGACACATGCTGCCCCCCCCCATCCAGCACAAGCCTGTCTTTTATTAACGTCCTCTTATACCCTTTTAAGGGACGTGGGTGGTGCTGTGGATTAAACCACTGAGCCTCTTGGGCTTGCCGATCAGAAAGTCGGCGGTTCGAATCCCTGTGATGGGGTTAGCTCCTGTTGCTTGGTCCCTGCTCCTGCCAACCTAGCAGTGCAAAAGCACGCAGTGCAAGTAGATAAATAGGTACTGCTCCGGCGGGAAGGTAAACGGCGTTTCCGTGCGCTGCTCTGGTTCGCCAGAAGTGGCTTCGTCATGCTGGCCACATGACCCGGAAGCTGCACGCCGGCTCCCTCGGCCAGTAAAGCGAGATGAGCGTCGCAACCCCAGAGTCGGTCACGACTGGACCTAATGGTCAGGGGTCCCTTTACCTTTATACCCTTTTAAATGTGGTTGTGGGAGTGGGTGGGGGGAGAGGAGTTATTGGTTAGTGGTTTTTTGTTCTTGTTTTTATTACGTACTTTTGTGTTTTTATCTTGTATTTTCATGCTGCGAGATCTACGGATGCATACCCCTCGGCGGTATACAAATTTAATTAATCATCATCATAAACATTGTTTAGTTATGACATATGTACACATCGCCCTTAGGGCAGTTCACAGCACAGAGACACAAAATAAAAATACAAAATGCTTAATAAAGGCGAGGAGGCAGCATGGCCAACCCATCACCTCCTTGCTCTTCTGCCTTAGTGTTTGGGGGGGGGGGCGCAGCAGCAGCAGCAGCAGGGCAGGTAGGCAGCCCGGGGGGGCGCGGGGGGGCGGAGACAGCCTCCCTCCCCCCCCGGCACCACGTGGCCCTGCGCTGCTGCCCCGCGGCCCGCCCTGGCCCCCTCCGCCTCCGGGTGTTCCCATAGCAACCTCCCGGGGCGCCTCCGCCGCGGGCCTGGCTGGGCCTGGCGCCCCGTTGCTAAGCAACGCCTGGAGCAAGAGGAGAAGGCTGCGGGTGTGGCCGTGCAAAACCCGGCGGCGGGGGCGGCTTGGCTTCGTGCTGAAAGAGCCTTCGAACAAGCCCACCCC
The DNA here is from genome assembly GCF_964252035.2 of Podarcis erhardii. NCBI lineage: Eukaryota > Metazoa > Chordata > Lepidosauria > Squamata > Lacertidae > Podarcis > Podarcis erhardii. Next base: position 133,877,869 of record NC_138497.1, on the reverse strand, counting down.
CCTCTAGGAACAGGGTCCGCGGCGCCCCTCTTCGTCCTCCCCGCCAGGAACGGAAGTCTGGGCCGCCGCCGCCGCCGCCGCCGTCATGTCCCACAAGTAAGTGCGACTCTGCTCGCGGGGAGAAGGAGGCTGGCTCGCTCCTCGGGGCCCAGAAGCCTCTTTGCTAGCAGAGGCGCCTCCAAGGAAGGGACCCATCCAGGCACAACTCTCCCCTAGGTGCATAGATGTAAGAGACACATATTACAATACGGCCCAGGAGCTCAAGTGTTCCTTGAAGATGAAAGCCAATGCAATTCTGGGCTGCATCCATAGGAGTATAGCATCTAGATCAAGGGAAGTAATAGTGCCACTGAATTCTGCTCTGGTCAGACCTCACCTGGAGTACTGTGTCCAGTTCTGGGCACCACAGTTCAAGAAGGACACGGACAAACTGGAACGTGTCCAGAGGAGGGCAACCAAAATGGTCAAAGGCCTGGAAACGATGCCTTATGAGGAACGGCTAAGGGAGCTGGGCATGTTTAGCCTGGAGAAGAGGAGGTTAAGGGGTGATATGATAGCCATGTTCAAACATATAAAAGGATGTCACATAGAGGAGGGAGAAAGGTTGTTTTCTGCTGCTCCAGAGAAGCGGACACGGAGCAATGGTTCCAAACTACAAGAAAGAAGATTCCACCTAAACATTAGGAAGAACTTCCTGACAGTAAGAGCTGTTTGACAGTGGAATTTGCTGCCAAGGAGTGTGGTGGAGTCTCCTTCTTTGGAGGTCTTTAAGCAGAGGCTTGACAACCATATGTCAGGAGTGCTCTGATGGTGTTTCCTGCTTGGCAGGGGGTTGGACTCGATGGCCCTTGTGGTCTCTTCCAACTCTATGATTCTAAGGCAATCCTAAATTACTTTGGCCTTTAAACGTTGTCATCACAAATGCTCTGAATTCTGCCTAGAACCAACTTTGAAGCCAGTGCAGCTGTTCCATTAGGCGAGCCATGCTCTGAAAAGTTTCCCCTGTTAACATTCTGGACCACGGAGTTGCCCTGTTTCAAATGCAATGCAATAATCAAGATGTGCTTCCTCCAGAAACAGGTGTCCTTGGCACACCCATTTCAGCTGGGCCAAGGCACTCTGGCTGTAGCTGACTCTTGGGCATCCAGGGTCAAAGCCAGGTCCAAAAAAACCACTAAACCACAGACCCTGCATTTTCGGGGGGTGGGGGCGGTAATCCCATTCAACATTGGTTAAATGTAAGTACCTGTGGATCCCATCGGACTTGGTTAAGGTTACCAGACGTCCCCGTTTCCTGGGGACAGTCCCCAGATTTACAAGTCAGTCCCCATACAAAATCCATTGAAGCTGAAAAGTGTTCCCGGATTCATTGGAAAAAAATATGGTAACCTTAAACTTGGTGCTGCTTACTTCTAAGTAGACATGAATAGGGTTGCACTATTTGCTATATTTTAATTTGTTCTCTTTGTATGTACTAAAGTGTTCTCTTCCCCAACCCCACCCCACTTTATTAGCACTTACAATAAAATGTGGGCGGAAGCCCAGGAGTCCCTCAACTGCCTGTTGCAGAAGGAGATAGAAGAGAAATCCCACAAACCATTGAAAGATCGCCTAGTAGTGTTTCAAATGCTAGGCACTTTCTACGTCAAGTATGTGCAGATATTTCGCAATTTGGAAGCTGCTTATGACCAGATTGTTCACCCACAAAAGCGTTTAATTATTCGGCAAATGCTTGATGGAGTAATGGGTCGTATTTTGGAGTTAAAGAATGAAATGGTGGAGCTGGAGTTGTCAGAATATCATTACTTTGATGACATTTTACAAGATCTTAAGCTGGCTCCTGTAAGTATAGTCCCTTCATGTTGTTTTTCATATTGTGGAATCAAATTCTTAATAACTGTTTGTTTTCTTTAAATAACTGACTTCTGTGCATCTTAATATAGTTGTCCAATTGTTCTCACTTGTAAAAAATACATGAAAAAAGTTCAAAGAGCCCCACTCCATTGAATACTTGCTGGCACTTGGGTCTTGAACTGTTATTCCATTTCCATTTTTCAACTATAGTATGTGAGGTTTTTTCAGTTTCATCATAGAAATGCAAAAAATTGCTCCAACCCACAACAGATTAAATCTAAGCCCTGGCTACCAAGTGCAAAGAAGATAGTAAGGATGGACCTAAGCGGAGACATGCCACCTTCACCTGTAATCAAGGAACACATACAAAAACTGGGCTTCAGTGAGTTGGGGTGGGGGGAGCTGATAATACCCCAGCAAGCCTCATTGAGAATCACGGATTTAATTTATTTCTCTCATACAGCTCCACCTGTTGCCCACATCATGAACTGCATCAAACTTTCATTTAAAAAAAAAAGATGTTAAACTGTAAATTCAGCACATAAGCTATGTTTATATTCTTCACACAAAGCTACCTTTACAAAAGATGGCTACTGAGAACCTTCAAATTGCTCCTTGAGAACCCCTAAGTTCCAAAAGCAGTTTTCAAAAGACTCTTTCATCAGGGTGGTTTGAGGGAAAATAGCCTGTCAGTGGTGCATCTCCTGTTCTAATGGTTAGCAAGCCATAAATGTCTCATTCTTCTCCCACATGCAGAAATACCCACATCTGTGTCTTTGGCTAGCCCTGATCCGTGTAAGCACTTTATCCAAGCAAGAAATACAACACATTAAAGAAATTGTTTAGCTAATTTCTAGACAACATATTGAAGTTACAGCATTTTCTTATTTTACCTGTAAAGGCAGATTACCAAGATAGTATTTGTGAGTGACGTTCAAATATAAATAATACAGCTTTGGCAATCTACATCCTATTACGTTGGAATAAGTTGCTCTTTCCAACGGTGGGTTGCACTTAAGGATTTCTTATGCAATAATTAGTAAGGAATAAGTACACTCAACAGCTATCTTCTGTACTGCAGCCTGATGCAGTACCTTTTGTGTTTTTATTAGCATCTTCAAGTGTTCATATATCACATTATCTTGTTGATTTATAACCCATTTCATAGCTGAGCTCTCAGTTATAAGACAACTGAAAGGCAACATAACCAGATTCAGGAATCCCTTCATTGGGATTATATATTGCTGAAATAAGTTAAGACAATAGCAGAATAATAGCAACTTTTTATGCACATCCATAATTCAGCATTCCCAGAAATGTATGTTTACTTGGGCACTTTTGACTGTTTTGTAGAGAAATTGTATTCATTGAATGACCAGCATGATTTACAAAATTAACTTTTCCTCTCCAATAGGAAAACATTGAAATTCCAATCCCAAGGTATTTTATTAAGGAGAAAATAAAGGTGTTGAAAGAGAGGGAGAAAATCCTTGCTCAGATAATGCTTGATGCTGGGATGTATGATGGCGAACCTGTGAGTATATCTGTGTAATCACTTCAGGCAGGGCTGCTGAAAGAGATGGTTCTACCTCCTGCTGTCCTCTTCTTCTTCCTCCGCTGCCATTGCTGACCCATTCCTATTCCTGTTCCTCTTCTCCACCCTTGTTTATCTGATGCCTTAGTGGTGATAGCAGAGGCAGTTTCTCTTCTAGTCCCTGCTCTTCACTTACTCGCTCTTGGAAGGGCCAACAGCATCCTTCCTCGCAGCCAGGCCTTCTGGGAGAGGTGCCGGGAGAGTGCCTATACTGCCATCAGTGCAGTGTCTAGAATTCATGCTTAAACCTAGTAACGAAAAGATGTCGAACTTAATTTAAAATTTTATAACATTTCCACAGTTTTAGCGACTGTGGCAAACCACAGTGATGTTTCATGCACTCTCTTGGCCACCTTGCCCAGAACATATTGCATTGAGTAACGACTCCTAAGGCCTCCCAGGTTGGGTGACCAGGGATACAAGCCGTAGTAGGAGGGCCAGCTGGTGAGAGAACCAGGCAATAATAAGGCAGGCAAGGCGGTGGCCCAGGAATGCTCCAGTTTGCACCTGAGAGGTGTGTGGGGTGTTAGGGGAGGGGTAGTGCCTCTGTGGGGGGAACACCTTTGCTCACCTTTTACCCCCACCCTGCACTCAGCTCCCACCTGTGGCACCTGGAAGCTGTCAGCAGGCGACAGCAGCCACACCCCAGGAAATGCCTTTGACTGGCCAGCTAAACCAGGTGAGGGTGGCTGATGCATCTCAAACCCTCAGTGAGTTAGGGACTTCTGCTGCATGCACAGAGAGGCTCTGGCGCATTGAGCAGACGAGACCAATAGTGGACCCAGTGGTCAGGAAGGTGGTTTCTGCATGTGCTGAAGAGCAGTGTTTCCCAACCTTGTGCCTCCAGCTGTTTTTGAACTACAACTCCCATCATCCCTGACTAGCAAGACCAGTGGCAAGGGATGATGGGAATTGTAGTCCAAAAACAGCTGGAGGCACAAGGTTGGGAAACACTGCTGTAGAGGGAAGTGAGGGGCAGATGTGGCTCATCAACCTGGGAAAGTAGCCCTCTAGGAGAAGGAAAGCTCTGATTTCAAACCTCTGCTGACTTGTGGGAGAAGAAAAGGCTAAGGAGCAAATCCGACACAAATCTGGAATGGAGTCCCTAAGACGGCTGGATGGCATCTAGTAGGCCACTTTCTGGCAACTCCCACAGTCTTGATGGTGCCAAATGTCTTACTCTGCTTTCCTTTGGACCCCATCAGCGAGGCTGCGAGAGGGTTTTGTCATCTGGGCAGCCCAGGACCTCCATACACGTTGCATCCTGGAGCAGTCACTTTGGTGCTGCTAATGCAGCAGTTTGACTTCACCCCTGGAGGTGCACTCCATTTTCTCTTGAGACAGATGGATGCCACCCAACACCACCTGAAATAGTTGTCTCATTCTGCCATGTGATTAGACCAACTCTTAATACAGGGATAGTGGTAGATTCTGGAGCACCCAAGGAAGGCCCATGATCTAGTCACCTCTTACATCTGTCATCCTGTTTCTGACTCTCTGCACAGCATACCTTTCCATGCAGGAGTGCTAGACAGAGAGCAGATATTAGGATTTTTAGGTAACAAAGTTATCCTGTTTCCTGAGTTGATGGAGACAAAGCAAAATTATGATCCAGGAATGGGGAGTGCTGTCAGTTGGTTGCATGATTACTGCGTCCTAGACAGATATTCCTGTTATTATTTCCCCCTGTGGTAAATTATAAATGGTGAGCCCCTTCATTCAGGAGTGTGTTGCTTTTATTGTCTCATATAATGCACCATGTAAATGGTCCAATACAAAAATAATATTATAAAATAACCTGTTTAGATCAGGTTGTGAATTACCCTGGAATTCTTTTTTAAAAAATGCTTTATTGATTTTAAAAACAAAACAAAACAGTCAACAAAAACAATCCAAAATCGATACATATTACAAAAAAAATTTAGATTCATACATACGGTAACTAATTCCAACATGACTTTCATTGTGGTTCTTATATTACATTTTCGATTACACACTTTCCTTTCTCTCTCCTAAGTTATTTCAGTTGTATTGGTTTTGTAAAATTCTCTTACTTCATGCAGAAGTCAATTCAGGCCTGCCAAAGAATTTAGATTTTTACAATGTTCTTTTAGTTATACTCTGTAAATGTCCCACACTCTATTAAATATTTGATCTTTATCATCTCAGAGTCTTGCTGTCATTCTTGCTAGCTCTGCATATTCTAACATTTTGGTCTGCCAATCCAATTTGGAAGGAATGGAGTCTCCTTTCCATCCTTTTGCCATTAGAATTCTCGCTGCTGCTATTGCATACATAAAAATTCTTCTTATTTTTTTTGGAATTTCATTACTCATTATACCCAGCAGAAAGGCTTCAGGCTTCATAGGGAAGGAACATTTAAACATTTTCTGAAGCTCGTTATATATTGTATCCCAGAATTCCCTTTTTTTTTTTTTTTGCAGTTCCACCACATGTGGATCCTCATGCCTTCCACTTCCCTGCATCTCCAACAAATGCTTTACCTGGTTTTATACATTTTGGCCAATTATACAAGGTGTTAGATACCATCAGTAAAGCATTTTCATGAAATTCTCTTTCAAATCATAGCACGCAGTGAATTTCAGGTCCTCCCTCCATAACCTTTCCCATGATTCCATTTGGCTATTGTAACCAAAATCTCTGGCCCATTGGACCGTAACTGATTTTACTTCTTCCTCCTTGACCTCCCAGTCAAGGATAAGTCTGTAAATTTTAAGAGAGCGGTTTTTTTGAATTAAATCTTTCTCTAGTCTTGAAAGTTCTGTGGAAAAGCCTTTTCTGTTTGTCTTTTTGGAATGTCTCGTTCATTTGCAACCAATCTGTTAAATGGGTTCAAATTTCTTCCAGTTTTTTTAAAATTTTAGCCTATTTTCCTTTTCTTCCAATAAATCTTGGTGAATTGACAATTACCTCTCATGTGTTTTTTTTTTACCGAAAATGCTTCTGTCGGGGATAGCCTCCATGGTGTTTTTGGCTCAGTAAGTCCTTATACTTAGCCCACACCATATATAACGATTTCCTAACCACGTGGTTCAAGAAGCCTTTTCATATCCTAGATAAGTGTGCCAACCGTACTGATTATCGAATTATTCCAGATCCAGCAAATCAGTGTTTTGTAGCGTCAACCATTCCCAGATCTAGGAGAGACAAGCCGCGTCATGATACAGTTTCATATCTGGCAGTGACCCCCCCCCTTAACATCAATTAATTGTTGTTTAGTCGTTTAGTCGTGTCCGACTCTTCGTGACCCCCTGGACCAGAGCACGCCAGGCACTCCTGTCTTCCACTGCCTCCCGCAGTTTGGTCAGGCTCATGCTGGTAGCTTCGAGAACACTATCCAACCATCTCATCCTCTGTTGTCCCCTTCTCCTTGTGCCCTCCATCTTTCCCAACATCAGGGTCTTTTCCAGGGAGTCTTCTCTTCTCATGAGGTGGCCAAAGTATTGCAGCCTCAGCTTCAGGTTCTGTCCTTCCAGTGAGCACTCAGGGTTGATTTCCTTAAGAATGGATAGGTTTGATCTTCTTGCAGTCCATGGAACTCTCAAGAGTCTCCCCCAGCACCATAATTCAAATAATTCAACATCAATTAATAGTTTGTGCTTATTCCCGAGGTTTTTACCCTGCCAGATAAATCTTGAGATGTCCCTCTGCCAATCTTTGAAACGGCTTGCTCCCCCTGATCATGGGAATTGATTGGAACAGAAAGATCATTTTTGGGAGCACATTCATTTTTATTGTAGAAATTCTTCCCCCAAAGGAGATGTTTAACCTGCTCCAAATCTCAAAATATTTTTTTATCTCCTTCCAGGTCTTAATGTACCGTACTTTTCCATGTATAAGACTAGGTTTTTTTTACTAAAAAATAATGTTAAAAAGGGGGGGGGGGTAGTCTTATACACGGGGTCATGTTATACACAGTATATACACATAAATACAGTAATTATCCTGAAATAGATTAATATTTTTTCTCATGAGCCATATACCCAGGTATTTTACTTTTTTGCTAATTTCCAAACCACAAATTTCTTGTAAATCACTTTTTTCCTGGATCCCCATATTTTTTACCAGTAATTTCGGTTTTTTGCTATTGAGTTTAAAACCCGCCACCTGCCTGTATTCGTTTATCAGTTCCAACAGTCTTGGTAAACTTTCTTTCGGGTTTTCTGTGGTTATAATGAGGTCATCTGCAAAAGCTTTTAATTTGTAGGATTTCCCCCATACTACTATACCTCTTATCCTCTCATCCTCTATTATTTTCCTATTCAGGGTTTCTAATACTAGAATAAATAGCAGTGGGGACAGTGGGCACCCTTGCCTTGTGCAACTATCTGTGATATTGCTGTTTATGATAAGCTTGACTCGCTGTTTCAAATATATTGCCTCTATTCCTCTGCAAAATGTTTCTCCAACACCCATTAAGTTAACTTGTGTTTTCATAAAGCTCCAAGAGATGTTGTCAAATGCCTTTTCTTTGTCTACTAGCATAAGTACTGCTGGTTTTTCGTTTCGAGCTTCTAGGTATTCTAGTATATTAATAAGGTTTCTTACATTGTCATTTATCTGTCGTCCGGAAAGGAAGCCTGCTTGGTCCTCATGGATTATTTATCTCAGGGTCTTTTTTAGTCTTTCCGCTAAGATGGCTGCAAAGCGTTCGTAATCGTTATTAAGTAATGAAATTGGTCTGTAGTTTGAGATGAGTGTTAAGTCTGTCCCCTGTTTGGGGATTAGCGTTCTGTACTGGCTTCCTTCCAAGTCTCGGGTATTTTTCCTTTTGGTTAGTATATCGTTCATCGCTTCTTTTAAAAGTTGAGATATAACTTCTTCCATTTTCTTGTAATAGCAAGCTGACAGTCCATCTGGCCCTGGCGACTTCCCTGATTTCGCATTCCTGATTACCTTGGAATCCACATGCATTATTTTTCTTGTTGTTATAAGTGTACTCATATATAGATTTTCTAACAAGGGTTTGGAAGAAGCAGGAAGTTTATGCATGCAAATTTTAATAAAACATGTAGTAGAAGTTACTGGCACTGCTGAAGTTTGTAATGCCTTCCTCCTCCTTCTGAACCTTAGGTTTTTTTTTATTTGTAACATTTGCCTTTAATCTGAGGCAAACATTACAGCCTTGTGAGCCGTTCTGTGGGGCACATTGTCATCTGAGTCAAAAGGACACTTCTTCCCATGTCTCCCTCCTGCCTTCATAGGTTCTAGAGAACCTGGGAAATGTTTCCAGGGTGTCTGGCATCCAACGAAAGGACTTTGGTGTGCTGAAAAGCTTCCCATGGCTTCTGATACCTAGTATGCTGCCATAGCAGCAAAGAAAAAGTGGGAAGCATAAATGCAGGAGTATAAAATACATGCATTCTGATGGAATTTTGTGCACCTGACACATTTCTGCAAAGAAATAGGACGAGCAACATACTTTAATTGGAATTCCTCTGGGACAGGATAAAGACAATGTTCTAGATGTATTTACTTTTGTCCTATGCTTCCATTTTATGTTATAGAAAAAAGTTGTGAAGCTCATGCCCTTAGAAGAAGCTATTAGAACCATTCAAATAGCTGAGCGGGCTCGTCAGGGCCGACTCCGGGCTACATTCATGAAGCAAATCTATCTGGAAGAAAAGAGAGAGAGGCTAGCCAGGCTTACGGGTGAGAAAGGCCTAGATATAGATGGTGCTGTGTTATTCATTCAGAAGGTAAAATATCTTCTTTTTAATCAGAGATATATTGCTATGAAAATGGAATGCATGTTTAGTTGCCTTTGGAAAAAGAGAATAATCTATATTTAAACTAGTAATCCACAATCTCTTCTAATCGTGGCATGCTTTGTTAATTGACTTTCTGAGATGTTTTTAGAGGTCTCTTGGAGAAAGCTCAGGGTTTTTTATGAAAGTTCTGTAAGAAAGAGCTTGGAAAGCCTGGATCTGTGATAATCCCTTATTCTGCTGCCAATAGCCTCCTGCTGTCATTACTTCTTCCTGCTCCTCAAATGTGCTACCACCTCCCTTACCAGGGTTGCGTGGCTGTGGAGGCAGCAGCTTCTGGTGAGGTCTTGTGGAACTCCTGCAAGATCTATCTGGAAGCTGCCACCGCACAACTGTGGTGCTGGAGGGTGACCATAGAATCATAGGACTCTGCTAGATTGGTAAAGAAAAAGTGTTTTATATGTGTTGTTTATGCATTATAGCACTCTGACACCAGATGGTGCTGTGGAGTTCCATTTTTCCCAACGCAATTTCTCATACAGTGATACCTTGGTTTGCATACGTCTTGGATTACAAACACGTCAAACCTGGAAGTGCGTGTCCCGGTTTGCAATCTTTTTGGGGATTACAACTCATCTAGTCCAACCCCCTGCAATCCAGGAATCATAGCTAAAGAACCCTGACAGATGGCCAACCAACCTCTGCTTAAAAACCTTCAAGGAAGGAGAATCCACAACCTCCTGAGGGAGACCGTTCCACTGTGGAACAGCTCTTCCTGTCAGAAACTTCTTCCAGATGTTTAGTCGGACTCTCCTTTCTTCTAACTTGAAGCCATTGGTTTGAGTCCTACCTTCCAGGGCAGGAGAAAGCAAGCTTGCTCCACTTTCCATGTGACAGCCCTTCAGAGATTTGAAGATGGCTATCATATCGCCTCTCAGGCTCCTCTTTTCCAGGCTAAACATACCCAGCTCCTTCAACCACTCCTCATAAGGTTTGGCTATTAGACCCTTGATCATCCTAGTTGCCCTCCTCTGCACACGTTCCATGCTCCAGGCACTATAGTTTTCTGTTCCATTGAGCCAGGAGGAACTGGGGGAAACAACAACTCCAAGACAATGGATATTCTACAATATTCTACAATACTGAAATCTGCTGTGACGTTTCCAAACAGCTGTTTGGTGAGCTGTTTGTTTCTCTGATAAAAATGGCATCTTTGGCAGGATAGGGGCACTTACAACAATAGGGAAGAATTGTAAATTGCCAAAAATATCCTGCTCACTTAACAATTTTTAGTAAACAAGTATATCAGGTAACTATAAGATATATCGTAATATTGTAATATTTGTAAGAAGTCGTGTCACTGAATGCATTCAAGGGATGGTACTTGAAGCCATCAGGATTCATGTCTTCCTTGTAGCCCCCCGCCCCCCGACTGGGAATATTTCAAATGAAAGCTGAGTTGTCTTTGTTTTTAAATGAAAAACTAGTGATAATATTGAAGGAGTAAGCTTCCTAAGACATTAAATGGCAAACAGATTTTTTTTATGCCTAGAAGAATGGGCAACCACAGCCCTGTGGAGCACATGCAGCCCCTGAAACAGCTGGAAAACCCATGGGCTCTTGGTAGAAGATCGAAAATCATTCTAGTTTTCATTTAAAAATATAAATCCAACCCTCAAATTTGCAGAAAATGTGTTATGGGAAAATTGACCAGCAGGGTTCTTGATATCAATCAAAGGAGCATTCGTTTCATATTAGATTATATGACCAGCACATGTTTCTCAACAACATGACTATGTAAATATGTATGGGTGGTGTTATTTATCCTTGGAGCAGACTCATTGGGGGGGAATTATTAATTTGAATGTGTCTACCCTGAGTATGAATTAGTTGGATGTTACCCTATGATCGTAAAACGCTTTTTGATGAAAGCTTAAGAATTTCCTTCAATTCTTACAACTCTACATATCCCTTCTTACATTACTTCTGCATTTGAAAAGTATTTTTGTGAAAAAAGGATGCAGCTTCAATGATTAAGTCATTTCTTTGCATAGCATTTGTGTGCATAGTGTTGTGCAAAATTATTTGAAAAGACAGAGAGAAATAAAGGATTAAAATGGGTTAAAAGATAAATCATACAAATTCCAAATGAATTCACAGAATTATCACCTCCAAATTACACTATAAACAAAGCAGGAAAGATTAAGACCCAATGCCAAAACCCCCAGATGGTAACTGTTAATGATACATTGCTAGATTTGGAGTCTGTTTTTTCCTTCCTCTATTTGTTTTTCCCCTTGCTGCTGTGCAGGAAGTTGTAAAAAGGGCAATTAATCTCATTACGTTTGTATTCCAAATTCAGCTTTGGCGTGGATATGCCCAGTGGAAGAAAAGTTTGAAACTCAGAGAAGAAGAAATGGTATTTCTAGGGATGGTGAGTCTTCATGTACCTTTCCTTCCAATTTGCCATTTTAAATAATTCCAGATTTTAGATGCTATCAAATGGGTGTTCTAAAACTCTGTGTTATAAAGGTTACCTGCTAACAAGAATAAATGTCTACATCAAAACAGTTCCCAGTTGTCATTACGAATACTGTATCCTGTATACCTAACCAAAATAAGAACAGAAAAGTGATAATTTGGGTCGGGGGTGAATGTAGTATATCACTACTACCACTAAGTGGCAAATGAGGAGAGAAGTGTGGGGTGGTCAGCTGCACTGCTGCTCCTTAAGTCATCACCTAACATTGATGATAGAGTAGCTTCTCTCCCACACCAGTACTGAATATGACTCTTTTAAGTTAATAAATATTACAATTTCCTTTGATATTTGTGCAAGTGCACAGTCCTTGCTATGTTTTGCCTGTCTTTCTGTCACTTCAGGAGGTAGCACTCAGGGAGGATTCCCATAGCGCTTAGTAGAACCCACACTTTGTTGCCCCAGGGCAGAAACATCTTGCATCTCAGGGGAAGGGACTGCTCATTCCCCACACTTCATTTATTTCTTAACCATGGTATACCACTTGTTGTAGGAGAAAACATCACAGTGGAATTTTAAAAAGGTAAAACAATAAAATTATCTCTAAAAATTTTACAGCCATAATTTAAAACTGCAATAGAATAGACTAAAACAGATTAAAGCTGTTTGGCAGGGGCCAGCAAAGTCACTGGCCTGATACCAATAGTGTATTCCTAGTGCACGTGAGAGCGAGGAAAGAAGAGAAGAAGAGTTTGGATTTGATATCCCGCTTTATCACTACCCGAAGGAGTCTCAAAGCGGCTAACATTCTCCTTTCCCTTCCTCCCCCACAACAAACACACTGTGAGGTGAGTGGGGCTGAGAGACTTCAGAGAAGTGTGACTGGCCCAAGGTCACCCAGCAGCTGCACATGGAGGAGCGGAGACGCGAACCCGGTTCACCAGATTACGAGACTACCGCTCTTAACCAATACACCACATTGGCTCCTATTGAACCCCATGGGAATCCTTGCATGGGTACTTCTCCCATACGCTATACCTGCAGAAATGAGGTTAAGAATAAAAATTACAAGCAGGTTTTAATGTGCTATTTATTCCAAACCAATATTGTAAATGACATTGATGTGATTGAAGAGCATATCAAAAGTTGGATCAATGGTACTTCTCATAGTCATACACCCCTGCCACCCACTAGAAATGATTTGGATATTGTTGTTGTTATTTATTATTATTATCACTGCCCAACATTTAAAGAAAGCTTCCTCTGCCTAATGGGTTTCTGAAAAATATTCAAAGAGTGGCGAAAAATATTCTCTAAATGTGTGAGAAAGAAAGATACTTAGCATTAACACAATTTCTATCAACAGTGTCTCCCCACCCATAGGTAATTGCAAGGAACCAGGGTGGGAAAAGGAAGATGACTCCTTTAAACCATAGGCTGACGCCTTCCCATTGGTAGAGGAATGTGTCCTGCTAAATAATTAATTAATTAATTAATTATACCCTGCCCATCAGGCTGGGTTTCCCCAGCCACTCTGGCCAGCTTACATCATATCTAAAAACATAATACAAATATCAAGCATTAAAAACCTCCTGATACAGGGCTGCTTTCAGATGTCCTCTGAATGTTGTCGAATTCTTTATCTCCTTGACATCTGAAGGGAGGGCGCCACTGCCAAGAAGGCCCTGTGATGAACCAGGGAAGTGGACGCTAGTCTAGATATGCTAGATTTAAATCACTTAGTGTCTTGCCAGTCAATTAATATCCAGTAAAGAGAGTATGGGTGGGATTAATTCAGAATAAAAAGGGCCTTTTGTTATTCATAAGTCCTGGTTGTGATCCTCTTTAAGATTATGTTCTTTTCCATGAACACTTGGGGAACCTGGTAGGTCTCATATACGTTCATGTTGGTGTTCATGTGGGGTTTGATATATGATTGTACCAGCATATTTTTTTTATTACTATAAAATTATTTGCAGGGCTTGCTTTTCTTACGCATTCAGAGTTACATGAATTGCACATGGTCCTCTGTTGTTTTAAACTTATCCTCAAACAAATACTGACGTGTCTAGTAAGAATGACTAATTTTTCCTATGGGGGAGGAAGATATTCTCATCTGGGTTGCTCCTTCTGCTCTAGGAGGCCGGGCTATACAAATCAGGCCATCGTTATTCCTTGCGTGGGAGAGAGCTCCCCCCACAGTTTTTCTGCCCTTGCTGCTCCAGGAGTCAGGGTCAAACTATGTCCTCACCTTTCCTATTTCTTAATCTAGTTTTCCTCCATCTCTCACTTCACTTTTCTTTTCTTTTCTTTCTTCTTTCTCTCTGCCTTTCTCCCTTGTTAAAAGCCTGTGTGGCTTTCTTGCTGGCATAATGAAGGAGCCATTTCCAGCCCGCCCAAGACCTTCAACACTCAAGAGCAGCCCTCAACATGTAGGAGGGCCTTATTCCTTGCCAGTGGAGAGGAGAAACAAGTTTTGGATGGGTGGTGTTAGTTGCATGCAGGTCAGATATTTTGCTGTTAGCTCATGTACATGGAAACATGATTTCCTTTCTGCCTTGTGTGACATGCAGGCAGTCTTAAGAGTGGCTGCCCAGGAAAGATGCAGCAATCCAAGTGCTGTTTCAAGTCCAGGAAAAAGTTGAGCCCTTCTTGACTAACTGAGCTATGGATGGCCATATACAAATACTATTTTCTTAATCACTTTTAGAATGTACTTAAATGCAGCTTTTTCATGTGAAAGGACATAATTTGACCATCAGTAACTTTTCCTCTCTGTCTCTTTTAATGTATATCTTATATATATTTATTTAATTACATGGCTTGAATAATGTATTTTATTTCCTCTTGTGCTTCAGCTAGTTAGAAAAGTAAATCTCTCCATAGAATGGCTCTCATTATAAATAATATAAACTGTGGTCAAAGAAATAATTAGATTCCTTATAGCAAAACTTCAAGCTCTATAAATAAGTAGAGCGTGAATATTCTTCAGCTCCTGCAAACGGGAAAATAAGATAGCTCAGGGGTGTCAGATGTCTGTTTCATTAAGCATATTTGAAAATGCCATTTTGGCTTTATTTATTTTCTGCAGTTACTCTCTAGAGTTCCTTGTTGTGTTACTGATCTCATTAATCCAAACTTTGACTACTTTACATCCTTTTTATACTCTAAAATAACCGTTGTTTATATATCTGCTGGTTTTTCATTTCACAAAAAAGTAGGATGCTCCCTGAAAAAAAAACTTGTGTCAAATAAACTGGACCAGGACCTTTGGAATCCAGAGGACGTAGAGGAATGGAATTCTGGGGAAACCTGTTCCTTCAAGAAAGAGGAGAAGGAGATTCACATTGCATTCCAAATTTAGGAATCTTCTTGTCCCCAAGCTGCACCATGTTCAGGTGTGACAGCCAACCCCAGTCCTAAGCCCCTTTGCTCTGTATAGCTTAGCAGCACAAGCCTGGAAAAGAAGGAAAAGTTATCCTTTACAACTATAGAGCACTATAAGACTTCTGATGCAGGCTAGCAAGGTTTTTCTTGTTGGTGTTAAACTGCAGCACTTTGCGGGAATTGGGATTGGGTGTGTGTGAAATTAGATTTTTAAAACTCCCATAGAGACAAGGCAGTTTTTGAGAGGGAGGAAGTGGGAAAGGGCACCTTTTTACTTTTCAGGAGATAAGCAATCGCTAGGCGTACAAGAAATATGGTTTTGTCTTATTGTACTAGTGATATAGTGAAAGCAGCTTAAAAGATACAAAACTGGTAAAAGACATTCCACTAGTTCTAAATAATGCATTTTCCAAAAGTGAGCAAGAGGCTGCCGCCATGCCAAAAAAAGGAGCCCTATCTATCAAAGGGGTAACACCTTTGGAACTGTGTGCATTTCCCCATTGGGATACCCATGTGGCCATGTGCCCTTGGCCAGGAGCTGTTTCAGCGCCCGTCTTGTCCGTTTCATTCCTCTGCCAAGGCACCCAGAGCAGTGGAGTGGCCCAGGGAGTGCACAGGCAGGCAGGCGGGCTCCGAACCAGAGTGGAGAGGGGCGGTTTTTATGCCTCCCTGGGCCTGCGCCTTTGGCAGGAGCCAAGCTGCCCAACCCCTAGGTATGCTCCTGCGTGTGGCAGGCCTGTTTTGAGCATGCACTGTTTTAGTAATCTCCTTTGAATGAGGGGATTAGATTAGTAAAAGAGGTTTAACAGCATACCCAGAGCACACCTAGAACGTTATCAAGAAAGCAGCTATTTCATTGCAACATTAGTGAATTTAGCAAGAACTCTCATTGTCATATTACATTGGTAAAATATTTCTTTATTGCATTATTGAGCACCCTACATTCAGAACTGTTGCTCTGAGTTAATTATCAGCTAACCTGCAGATTCCTAGGGCCAACACCAGAGTTTATTTTTATTTTTCAGGTGAATCGAAACTGTGACCATCATGCATGAAATTCAACGAATTCCCATTTTTAAAAATGAAAATAAGGAGTTTTTTCGAGAACAAAGCATACTTTGTGACTGATGGGCTGGAATGGTTTGTTTCATGGACTAATGTCCACTTTTGCCTTATCAATTTAAACAACAGTTTAAGACAAAGCTCATCAAACATTAGATAAGCATTTTAAGTTAATGGGCCATATAGTCCTATCATTTGACAAACACGAGAAGTGCCTATTGCAGCCTATTTTTACAGAAACATCAATTATTAATAGGCATATTATTGCTGACAGAGGACCCAGCTAAATATGTGAATTTCGTTATCCTGTTTTGGGTCATTAACTGTAGGAAGCTTGTAAACATAATGGTTTCTATTCACATAGGAAACCTTCATTAAGATGTATTATTCTACTGCTGATATGACCATCACATACTACTAAATATGCAGCCTGCATCTAAGACGTATAAATTTATTTTTAAATGAGTAACTGCTCATAGGGTGAGTTAACAAATTTGAAATTTGCACAACCAGGAAAAAGCCTGAACGTAACAATATGAGGCAATTCTAAAGGAAAAGCATAGGTGAAATACCTCCCAGGTTTAGGAAATCTACATATTGGGTAGAGTGTAAAAGGATCAAGTGTTTGCTTTGGTTTGAATACCCACAATAGCTTACGCACAGATTTTAGTAGGCATTCTGAAGCTTGGGGCACAATTGAAAGTGGCACAATGAAAGCAGGTTATTAAGAAGAAGATGAAGAATTCAGTTCTAGGATTTCAAAAAGCCAATTTCATTTCACGTGGTACTTACAAATTCACTCATGCATCAAAATACATGGGAAAAGGCTAAGTTAAGGTGCCTGCTTAAGCTCCCATGTCATGTAAGAGGGAAACACATTCTGCTGCCTCACATACTGTGCTCACTTCTAGTTTGGCCTCCACATTTTCATTTGATGCCTCAGCCACAGTCTCCTTACTCTGTTGAATGGGAGCAACACTGATCAGTAGTAAAAAAAATAAAAATTGTAAGATACTTTTTAAATTTAAGCCTTAAATTCTGACATTCAAAGGCAGGGAGGCATCAATAGGAACAGATATCTCCAAGAACCTTGTTTGGAACCATGGCTGTAGAAGTTCAAAATGCATGCTTTAATTTAGGGAAAGTACCAACAAGTTCAAAAGAATGCCAGGGTGCTTCATAAGCTATGTCTAACGAACTATATCCCCCCCCCCCCGAAAAGTGAATTCCTGTCTAATTCAGGAGAATGGAAAGGAGCACAATTCTGGCAAAACTAATAGAAGTGGGGCAGAAATTAAGGAGCATATTACAAATGCATGGAGACTAGGGAACTGAGTGAAAAAGTGATAAGAGAAGTTATTGGACTTACCAATGAATTAAAATCGATGTCACTAGGCCCAGAGAGCACCCATCCCAGAGTTCTAATAGGAATCTAAGGTGAAACTACTGGTTGTCTAACAAAAGAAAGCAACTTGTTAAATTGACTTATGTTTTAGAGGACTTAAAAATAGCCAATGTAACGTAAATGTTTTTTAAAATATCAAGATAGTGCCACTGTATTCAGCTCTGGTCAGACCTCACCTGGAGTACTGTGTCCAGTTCTGGGCACCACAGTTCAAGAAGGACACGAACAAACTGGAACGTGTCCAGAGGAGGGCAACCAAAATGGTCAAAGGCCTGGAAACGATGCCTTATGAGGAACGGCTAAGGGAGCTGGGCATGTTTAGCCTGGAGAAGAGGAGGTTAAGGGGTGATATGATAGCCAGGTTCAAATATATAAAGGGATGTCACATAGAGGAGGGAGAAAGGTTGTTTTCTGCTGCTCCAGAGAAGCGGACACGGAGCAATGGTTCCAAACTACAAGAAAGAAGATTCCACCTAAACATTAGGAAGAACTTCCTGACAGTAAGAGCTGTTTGACAGTGGAATTTGCTGCCAAGGAGTGTGGTGGAGTCTCCTTCTTTGGAGGTCTTTAAGCAGAGGCTTGACAACCATATGTCAGGAGTGCTCTGATGGTGTTTCCTGCTTGGCAGGGGCTTGGACTCGATGGCCCTTGTGGTCTCTTCCAACTCTATCATTCTATGATTCTAAGAGGCAGATATGGACAATTACAGGGCAGTTAGTTTATTGTCCTAGGGAAATTGGTGGTAAACATTATTAAATTTATCAAACATACAATAAAACATTTCTTTCTGAGTAAGGATCAACATCACTTATGCAAAGGAAAATCCTGCCTCAAATTTAAGTCCTTTGAGAGTATCAGCAACCACGTGGATCCAGTAGACATATTTAGACTTCCAAAAAACTTTTAACAAACTGAAAGGTTCCTGAGCAAATTAACAGCATATACTGCTAATTCGAGGATAGACTCATGGATTGCTAACAGGTCAAAGAACAGGAAGCAGCAGGAATAATGGAGAGATGGGATCTCCTTAGCAGTGAAATGGCTACATTTATTGATGACATCCAATTATTCTGGATACTGCGAATTTAATTTGGTTTTAAATGGCTCCCATAGCATTGCTCCAAACTGAGCAAATGGACAACTGAACACAGTACTATTTGCTAGAAAGCAACAGCAGAAGATTATTAGCTTCAGGCATTGCTGTCAACTTTGGGAGCATGTTGGGCTAGATGGACTAGGCATGGGACAACTATTCCAAGCAGTGGCAACTGGCAACTGAATACACAAGGTTCCCCCCCCCCCCTTGAATGACTGGCAATGGATTCAGAAGGAGCAAAACATACCACCGTTCTGCTGTGGTCCCTAAACTAGTCATCCATCTTCCTTCCCTAAGGCAAAAACTGCTCTTGCGGGGGGAAGCAGCTAGGAAGAGGTGATGGCAGTGCTCTGAATTTATTATGATGCCAGATTATTTGTACATAGAGTTTTTTGTGCCAAGTGCCTTTTCAACTATAGTTCCTGTCACCAAAGTTCCCACTTGTGTGTATGACATGAGGCCATCCTCCCTATCATCTGTTACGGGATTTAGATTTGAGTGCAGCAGATTTCATTGAAATCCTATGCTCTGCTGTGGGGTGGACAGTGCAGAAGTTGATTCTTGGGCACTGAGTGGAAGGGGAATGTAATTTTAGTTGGTATGGTGGCTGGGAGTGAAATCTGAGCGAGTTTAATACTCAGGCTAAGGCTGCTCCTCCCCCAGGGAGTCCAGATGGGTCAGCAGAGGCTAAATGGAACCAATACAGAACTCTGGCTAGTGTGAAGTTGAGCACAGGATTCAACTATTAATTTTTCCAAAACATCTACAGTCACAGTAGTAGGTAAAAATGAACATCTTTTCTTGAAATGTTGTAATAAAAGCAGCAAGAAGGCTGAGCTTTTGCTCCCTATGCTGGTTTACTTTTTCTTAGATGAAGCTATTAAAATAATGGGAAACATCTATAGTATTTTTTTATTAAAGCATTTTACTCTTTTAATTTTTATTTTATCCATTTTACCACAGTTCTCCCCCCTCAGGGGAAGCGGATTTTCTCACAGTCTCTTACCAGCTGCAAGAAAATGCCAGGAAGCAACTGACTAAACAGTGCACATAAAATTTAAGTGAACAAATTAGAAACAATACTTCACTAATTAAACAGAACCAATGGGAAGTGCAAACATTGGGAAATTCAATTTAAAAATCCTAGGCACCCTTCTGACATGGATAAACGTTGCATTTGTTAAACAGCAGTCTTCTCACCCGCCTTTATGAAGCGTCCCATGACCTAACACTTAAAGCATTTTTCTACAGTATTGCTAATTGACAATGAAACATTCCTAGTTATCCACTGTGTACATTTAGGGATTTTGTCTGTTTTATTTTTAAAGAAACAGGTCTTTCCTGATGTTGAGAAAATTAAGTTAAGACTGGGAATAAATTGATCCAGCAGCATTTACTATGCATCCTTAGATGTACAGTACAGGTAGTTTACTCCTGTTTTAATGTGGAAATTTGATACTGGACTCATTTCAGTCAGTGCTGTATCAACCAGTTGTAGTTCCAAACATCTCTGTGAAACTGATAGTAAAAAATATCGGTAGGAGTGGTTCAAGGATGGGGAGACGTGTCTTTTATGGTGATAATTGGTTGAAGTACCCTTTACTCATGAGAAACACTGCATCCATTTATGGAATGAAAATGTGACGACCACATGCTTAATCTGCACACTAATCAGACAATCTTCCATAGCAATCTGTGAATTAACTCTGATGACTTCAAGTGCTTACGGTGCTATCATAGACTATGAGAGACAATATCTGTTTAAAGTAAAAAATGTGATAGATGGTCCCACTCATAGCATAGTATTGAGAAAGGAAACGCTGTGTGGCAGCGCATCCACTCTCTGCAGCTGATCATCTGCAGCTCTCTTGAGCTGAGGTAACCATGGATCCATCTAGCTCAGCAGTGTCTACTCAGATGGTGGCAGCTCTCAAAAGTCACAGGCGCACTTTCCGCTGTGGTAGAACCCACAAAGCATGCCTTCCTTCCACCACTCAGCAAAGAACATGGCTTGATTTACCACTTGATTTGCCATATAACTGATACCAATGTGGTCCACACATTCAGGCATTTCTTATGTAGCACTTGCCAGTGTCACACGAGTGAGTGTTGTAGGGCAGGCTATGAACTCATCCTAATCCAGATGCTAAAGATGAAAGGAGAAGTGGAATGAAGGAAATGGGCTATTAGCCAAAACAAGACACATAAGTGAACATATTAAGACAAACTGGGAAATAACATTTGATTGTGACAGAACTTGAAATAATTGCCTCTGATATTAGTACAGTGGTAACTCGGTTTACAAACTTAACCCATTCTGGAAGTCCGTTCTTAAACCGAAACCGTTCTTAAACCGAGGCTTGCTTTCCCTAATGAGGCCTCCCGCAACCAGTGCCCTTCCACCATTCGGCTTCCGTTCTTAGACCAAGGTAATGTTCGTAGACCAAGGTAAACTTCTGGTTTTGCGGAAGTTCGTAACCTGAATCATTTGTAAACAGGGCTGTTTGTAAACGGAGGTACCACTGTACCAGAATAACATTGTTAATAAAGCCAGGAATACAACGTGGGACTTCTTTTTATGTTTATTCCTGCTTCTTTTTTAGATTCCACCTCCTCATTTCAAAAAACCTAGCATTTCAATACTGCGTGCCCAGAAGGTGGATAATATAAGATGTGAACTTCAGGAGAAACATGAATTAGACTTCCAGAAAGCTCTAGTAAGCATCAAAGAGCGTGTGAAAGAAATTGAAGGTCCTGACATCAAAGAGAGCCTCCAGGACCAGATCCGCCAGTGGTTCATTGAATGCCGGTGAGGAACTAGCAGATTTATATATATTACCACAGCAACTACACTTGTCATTTTATCTAGTTCCATTGGAACTGCTTTTGTGCATTTAACAGTTTTGGAGAAACACTTGTTATTCACTTGTAGATTATTAGGCCATCTCATTTCTTTGCGTCATCGTTACTTCATGGGCCTAGAGTTGCTCACGTTGTAGGAACTCTGGTTCAGAAATCTACAGCAGCAGATTGCTTTTTTGCTTTTGCACCTGTGGATCTACACTCCCTTCTTCCCTGCATAAAGGGGGATTTCGTGCAATCATTGCTTCGCAGCCCCCCCCCCACTTGCTTGTTTACAGGTTTCTAGTATTTTCCAAAAGAGGCTTTCAAGATATATGCAGGGAACTGCATATTCATTCAATTTTATGCTTGAGAAGCTTTCTGTAGTTTCTTTGAAGGTGGGAAGGGTGGAATGTAGGCAGTTACACAGCAAATCCTAAGGACTGGTTCATAGTTTACCTAAGGTAGGGCTAAGGCCTGCTTCTCATTGAGGTGATAAACCTGTATCTGGGCTGTACCATCTTGCATGGCAATTGGGGTCTGCATGACTGAATGCTTCTCCATATAAATGCTGCTACATGGCTTTGTACAGGGATTCGATTTTATTTTTTTGTAGAGAGAGGTGTTCAATCACATGACTTTGAATTGACTTCAAAATGTTGCAGCTACAAAAAGAGTCTATGGTGCCCTACGCCAGCTGTTCTAGATCAACTGTTGACAATCAACTGGGTGTCCCTGAGTCCCAGTATACGTTTGATCTTCTTGCAGTCCATGGGAAGCTTTTTAAAGTTTAATGTTTTACAATGTGTGTGTATATCTATAATATATAATATATTATATGTGTGTGTGCATGTGTGTGTGTGTGTGCGCGCTGCAAGCTGCCCAGAGTGGCCAGGGCAACCCAGTCAGATGGATGGGGTACAAATAAATAATAATAATTCTGGACAACAGCCATACTAGAAATATGTAAAATAACTAAGCAAGTATTAGAAATCACTCCAGAATTGGCCCTACTAAACATCTTCCAAGACAGTAATGCCCATTTACACCACAAAGAACTCATAACCCACCTACTTTCAGCAGCCAGAAACACCATAACCAGACACTGGAGAGACCTGTCAGGAGTAAGCATGGACCAGTGGTACCAAATAGTATGGAAACAGTCTTACTAGAAAAATTAACCAATAAACTGAAACTGACACGGGGACAAATAGAAGAAGATGCCTTCACCCCAGTATGGCTCCCCTTTATCACATACACAGCCCAACAGGACAATGACAATAATCCACCAACAGCATACGAATCAATATGGCTAACCTGATCCAAAACACTCACCCACCCCACTCACACTGGAAAAGAAAGATCACCACAGCCAACCACAAATGAACAACCACACCCTAGGCCATCCCCAACCTCTCTCACCACCAAAGGAACACAAGCGAACAGCAGAGAACCTGCACAAGCAACGCTGACACCAAACCCTACATACATTAAGCAAAATAGAAACCTCACCACCTGACCCCACCCCCACCCATCTTCCCCCCCTCCAACCCTTTCCCCACCTAATGTCTCAACAAATGAAACTGATTTGTAAAAATGTTACATGGAAAAAATACAAGAGACATTGCACATACTTTTGTAAATCAAGAAAATCTTTAATAAAAATGCATTTAAAAATAAAAAATAAATTATTATTATTATTATTATTATTATTATTATTATTATTATTATTAGACTGGGTCCCTCCTTGCTGTCCTTCCTCTAGCAGGTGAAGGCCTTCTTGTTCCAACAGGCTTTGGGGAACTGGCTGCTTTTGATTAAATGGTTGGTGCTGTGCTTGTTTGTATTGTAATTGTTGGTATGTTTAAACAGAATTAATTGTACTTTAATGATTGGTTTTTCTGTATTTGTAGCAGTTCTTGTTTTCATCTGTAAGCTGCCTCGAGTCCTCTCAGGGGAAAATATGGGGTATAAATCAATATAAATACAGTCCTACTTTGGTTTCGCGAACGTTTTGGCTCCTGAACACCGCAAACCCGGAAGTGAGTGTTCCGGTTTGTGAACTATTTTTGGAAGTCGACCGTCTGACACAGCTTCCGCAGCTTCCGGTTGAGTGCAGGAAGCTCCTGCAGCCAATTGGAAGCCACACCTTGGTTTTTGATAGTTTTCAAATATTGAACGGACTTCCGGAACGGATTCTGTTCGAGAACCAAGGTACCACTGTATAACAATACCTACTGTACAAAGATACAGTCTCCACCGGTGTTTTGCCTCTCCACCCACATTGGCTAAAAGAAAGTTTGTCCCCGCCCCCCATTTGCTGGATGCAACACCGTCTTAGGGATTCTGAACTGCAGTCTGAATCTCAACTGCAAAAGTTACTATGATTAATTCTTCAAAATAGGTCAGTCTTCCCCGGTTCTGAAGAGTTAAGCATTAAGATGCTCCCATTGTAGTTAAAGCAACCCAAAGTTCTGTAGAATATCAGGATTTAGATATATCTGAAGGGGAATCAAAACATTAATCAAGTAAACACTGGGCCTTTTGGAGAGCAACTCAGCCAGATTCACAATCAAGGCCGTAACCCATCCTGTGGCCTCTGGCTAGAACACATTAGTCTGAATTTCATGGAGGATTTATGTGTTTCTGAAGTGCCCTGGGGAACTCTAAATTGGCATTCCTGACCTAATAACAGAAGATCTAAGTAATAGTAGCTTTCATGTACATACTATGCATTATTCTGACAAATGTAGATTAATTTTTTAGATGGAGAAGAAAGAAATGCCCTTTCAGACTAGGTTTAAATGGATGGCGGGCCAAGTGCAATGTCAACAAGCTTTCAGAGGTTTGTGGAAAGCAGGAGTCAGATGGGGAGAGGAAGTGGAGGATGGAGACAAAAGAACGGTTTCCATAATAAAAGATAAAATAATAGTGCTTGGGTGCTGATGTGAATTCTGTATTTCTTTTCACCATACTTATACATTCTTGTGTCCAAAGATAAATTTAATATTTAGTATAAGTGCTTGATATTATCTGATTCAATCAATCCATAGTTCAGAGAGTTTAATAATGTTTTCTTTTACCAAGTATTTGTTTTGTCTAGAAAATAAGCCCTTCTTCCTACTATAGCTTCACACTTGTGCAATTAAATCAATTTTACTGTCTTTTTTCCTATAGTGGTAGTAAGATGTTTTTTAAAGCATGTAGCTTTGAGCTTTTTCTTTTGTATTTTCCCCTTCCCACCCCCACATCCCTCTCAAAGTATTTTTACCCTTTCCCTATAAGTGAGGAGGAAAACTAGGCAGTGCTTGGGAAACCCTTGTTCAAGGGAGCATTCTTAGTTCATGTGGCGTGGATATGAAGCCTAGTGAGCCTGGTGTCAGCAGACATCATACTGAAGCACTTGCCAAACCTC
Organism: Podarcis erhardii; assembly: GCF_964252035.2. Classification (NCBI taxonomy): domain Eukaryota; kingdom Metazoa; phylum Chordata; class Lepidosauria; order Squamata; family Lacertidae; genus Podarcis; species Podarcis erhardii. The sequence continues at coordinate 133,853,007 of NC_138497.1, read as the reverse complement.
CAGACTGAGAGTGGCCCCCCACTTGACTGAGAAACAAAGTGAAAGACTGTAGGACTGTAGAGTTGGAAGGGATCCTGAGGGTCATCTAGTCCAGCTCCCTGAAATGCAGGACTCTCAACTAAGGCACCCACGACAGAAGGCCACCCAACCTCTGCTTAAAAACCTCCAAGGAAGGAGAGTCCACAACCTCTTGTGGGGCCTGTTCCACTGCTAAACAGCTCTTACTGTCAGAAAGTTCTTCTTGATGTTTTGTCAGAATCTCCTTTCTTGTAATTTGAAGCCATTGGTTTGGGTCCTGGCCTCCAGAGCAGGAGAAAACAAGATTGCTTGGGACAGCCATTCAGATATTTGAAAATGGCTGTCATACCTCCTCTCAATATCCTCTTATTCAGAATAAACACATCCAACTCCCTCAACCATTCCTCATAAGACTTGATTCCCATATCCTCCTAGTCCAACCTCTGGCCATGCAGGAATCTGTTGCCCAACCTGGGGCCACGAGCCTGAGATGAAGAGTCTTGTGCTCTGGGAGAGTGATCTTGGGAGCCCTGATCTGGTGCCTGCCCTGCCCGGCTCTGTGCTTCGGCTGGAAAAAGCTTTGCCTTGTCCTGGGAAGCCAGTTACACCCATTTTGGATCTAGACTGCCTTTGTGGAACTCTGTTTCCCCTTGCTCCAAGGTGATCTCAGCAGCCCACAAGGAAAGACTCTCACCCCTCTTGCTCTCACCAGCTAGATCCTTGATCTTGGTTGCCTTCCTCTGCATGTGTTCCAGCTTGTCAATATCCTCCTTAAATTGTGTTTCCCAGAACTGGACATAGTATTCCAGGTGTGGTCTGACCAAGGCAGAATAGAGTGGTCTATTACTTCCCTTGATTGAGACACTAGACTTTTCTTGATCCAGCCTAGAATAGCATTAGCTTTTGCTGCTGCATCACACTGTTGACTGACGTTAAGCCTGTGATCTACTAAGACTCCAAGATCCTTTTCACGTGTACTACTGGCAATCCAGGTGTCCCCCATCCTATATTTGTGCAGCTGGTTCTTTCTGCCTAAGTGTGGAACCTTACATTTGTCCCAATTGAAATTCATTTTGTTAGTTTTCATTTTGTCCCTCCTCAGATATATCCTGCTTGGTCTCCTTGCAGTCCATACATTTCAGATGGGTACAGCTGTACTGGTGTAGCTGGGTACCACTAGGAAATATAAATCGCCCCAGAGGCCCCTACAGTGACATTGAGCAGTCTTACATTTCACAAACAACTCAAGCCAAAAAGAACACTAGGCATCTAGCTTGCCCCACCCTACTGGATGAGAAGCAATGTCCTTCGTATTTGAAGCAGGATGACTGATGACACATGAAGGCATATTTGAAGGAGACCCACTTTCATGTGGACATCCCAAAATCTGGAGTTGGCACTGTTGGTTGTGCCACATATTGACCAGTAATCAGTCTAGAATATTCTTCATGGGCAATTTCTTAGCAGACAATTTGCGTGGAAAGTGTTCTCTGAATGTAGAAAGTTTGAAAATGATTGCATTATTAATCATTATAGGAAAAGAATAAATGCCTGGCTAGATAATACATTTCTTGATTAATAGATAAGCAGTCAAAACAAATGGCTAAGCGTGTTGGTCCACTGAATAGAAGAGAAGTATTTTAGGGGGAGCAGAAGGAACAGACTGAAGGTTAGGAGAGCACCGTAAAGAATGAACACATTGAAGAGGGAAACATCTAAGAATTGCTTTGCAGGAAAATTTTACTCAATTTGAAACCTGAAAGATATATTCAATTGTTGTTAGTTTAATTGTATAACCCTTTTCATACCATTAGTGTGAATCATGTTTATTTCCACAAAGAGGGTAGTTAAGCCCATATGTAGTCAATCTGTTTTATTGAGTGCTGTGGGATTTACAGGAGGCCAGAGTCATTGATGCAGCTTCTGTGCAATGGCAAAAGTTGCCTACTTTAGTCTAGACATAAATATATGGGGTTTCCGACAGTAATGGAGGCAGCTTGGTGGCTTAGGAGAGGATCAGTCAGAAGCCCCTGTTTCTAACATTTTCTGAACTTGATTAAACAAATAGAAAAAGTTATTTTGCAGTGATATAGCCTGTTAAACTCCAGAGTCAAGCCACCAGTGATATAGCCTGTTAAACTCCAGAGTCAAGCCACCAGATACAATATTTTTCCTATTGCACTAACGTTTACAAAATTTGAAATGCTGAGTTGTGTCACCACAACAGTTGTAAATAGTTTCTTGATTTTGCCATTCCATTAAGTGTTTGAAAATGATCACATGTCAATTTTTAAGCAAACCAGATTTTCACCTCCTGGACTAATATGCAGATTATAATACTGTTATCATTTGGATTTTTCACTTCTCTGAATTTTGTGACGTAGTTCTCAGCTCAAAAAAGTGTACCAAAATGCATAAAGCATGCATAGAAATGCATACATTAAGATTAAATGTGTAGTTAAATACAGTGGTACCTTGGTTTAAGAACAGCTTAGTTTATGAGCAACTTGGATTCAGAATGCTGCAAACCTGGAAGTACATGTTTTGGTTTGTGAACTTTGCCTTGGAAGCAGAGCATGTTTCGCTTCCTGTTGAGTGTGTTCCATTTGTAAATTGAGTCCTCTTCTGCTATGGGAAAGCATGCCTTGGCTTAAGAATGCTTTGGTTTAAGAACAGACTTCCAGAACGGATTAAGTTCGTAAACCAAGGTACCACTGTATGTATTTTGTGATGGAGTACATAATTTATATGTAGGTATTTAAATATGAATTTTTCTATGCATTTTTTAAAAATCCAGAGATTTTTGGATGTGCAAACAGGACATCACTGTCTTATGAACAAACTCAAGTAAAACTGACATGGACCCGAAATAGGGTAAATGTCTATCCCTGGAGAAATCCAGGGGCTGCCAGGTCACTTGAGGCTTCCACATGTGCTTTTTTCTAGAGTTGACATCCTTCGTTTACTCACTTGCTACAGTGCATCCAGACAATATCTGCCCATTGAATTCTGCTGTTTTCTGTGTTGACTCCTGTGGTTTTTCAGAACTCATTTCTTGTGTGAGCTGGGTGAATTGTATTACAATTGCAGCACCATCTTGTCTAGTTGGGGCAGGCAAAGTAGTATTAAGGCCTTTAATTGCTGCTTTGCCTTTTATTAAACACTTCAAGTCTGCCCATTTTATTGCTTCCTGATGAGTGTGGGTGGAAGATTAAGTGATGAACAACTTGTAAATTGCCCCTTGAATAGTGTTAATTGCCACAACTTTGGCCTAGGGTTTGTTTTGTTTTGTTTGATTTGTGTTGGGGGAATGCATTGATTATAGTTTTCATCTCTTCTAGCCCAATCTGAAGGTTACCAGGCCAAACGATCTCTGTCCATGAATGGTCATAGCTGGCAGACCATGCTTCTGCATACCTAGGGAGTCCCCCAAGTATACAGAAACCTTACCTTATTTTAGGGATCCCTGCTTTGACTCCAAGTCAGGCAGTTGAGCTTGGCTATTTGAGGAAACAGACATGATAACTACATGGATAAAAACACAAAGCTCTCGGTTTCTCTTTTGCAAATATGAAAAGTGGGAGCTAATGAGATTGGCATCCCAAGGCACTGTAATGTGTTTTTTGGACGGCAAAGCTAACAGAGTTTTTCAATTAGCAGCACTGATAAATGGGCTCTCCGCATTAGACTAGGGCTAGCTTCTAATTGAAGACATCTGGTTTATTTCTCTTCATCATCTTTCACACTTCAGAAGTCACAGAAAGCACGCCAAGGTTCTGGCCAATTTGTATCAGCTTATGCTTTGTATTAGGAATCTGGAAGGTATTTGATCTTCACTGTCCAGCATCCCTGAAAAATAAATAAATTAAAGATTACATTTCTGTATAACTAAACTGATAGTCCAGTTTCTCTTTTCTCCTAAGCATAAAGGTTTATTTAGAGCAGGCCCCAGAAACAAGATAGTGTGAAACCATTGTAACTGCTTTTGTATATGTGCTATTTATTCCATTCTTCTTCGAATAAAATCATTATTACCATGAATGAAACTTAATAGTTCTCTTAACATGCAGTGTAATGTTCTGATACAATAATGTCTAGTGTGTGCTAAAAATTAAGGATAGGAACAACAGTCATCTAATTTTTTTTTAATGGTAAATTGCCTTCTCCGATTTCTTTAGTAGAAAATGCACTTGTAACCCTCCTTAATCAAAGTGCCTTCTCAAGCGTAACAGTAATGTCATTAGCACAACACTGACATGAGGCTAAAAAATGCCTTGCACAATTCAAAATATTGATTATAAAAGATTTAATCCAGGCATAAATTACAGTCACTTGTAAGCATAGACAATCTAGAGGCATAAATGATTCTTCAAAAACATCAGAAAGGAAGCCATTTAGAACAGAAGTACGCAGCAGCCTTCAAGAGAATCAACATAGCAAAATAGCTTATTGTTACTGGCTGTGAGGTAAATAAATTCTTGGTTTCATCCATATTTTCTAAATAAACTGTGTTTGCTGTGCTGGGAATTTGTGGATGGGGGGGATTCTTATAGCATGCCATTAGAATTGAATTAATGTTTAAGTTAGTTTAGTTCACATATCATATTAAGCCAAACTTCGAATTCGGGTAAATTTGCTTATGACCTGCATTAAAATATAGGCTGGACTTGGTGGCACAAAAATAAATTTTCAGTGGGCTGAGTGAAGGTTATGTGTTAGTGACTGAAAAGCAAAGAAATCCAAAATTGCACAGTTCTTTTCATTTCATCACAATGTTGGAAAGGAAGGATCTAACATAGCCAGTTTCGATTGTTTTTTCAGTGCTTAGGCTTATAGTTTGTCCATTATTTGTGTGAGGTAGTCGGAGGTGTGATTCATGACAGAAACATTTATGACCCTGTTTCTGACCCTATCCTTGGAGGCCGCTGCAAGCAAGCACCCATGGCAGCTTCTCCATCAAATGCCTATAGTCCATAACTCAGTGAAATTACGCAGTCGAGTTTCCTGCATTTGGGGAAATCGCAGGGATCAGCACATATTGCAGCCAAAGTTCTGACCCCTGGCATCTTACCTCTGGCAGCAGTAGCCAATGATCTAGGTCAGTATAAGACGGCTTTCTGTGTTCGTAGCATAGCTTAGCATGCAAATCTTTCATCCCTTATGAACACTCCACAAAATGTGGAAAAGCGAGAAGTTCAAGAGGATTTTCTGACCACATTTCCCTTTGCCTTTTGGTTGGCTTCTGGAGAGGCCAGCTGCTGTTCATTTGAGCCTGGCTTCTCCAGTTGTTGATATCCCCAATATCCCTTTCTTACTTGATAACATCAGACTGAGATCTTAACTGCTGCACTTTCTGGTTGTCCATCTCGAGAATGGTTTGGATGTGTCAGATGCTTTCTTAAGTCGGTTCTTTAGTGAATGACAGAATTTCAGAAATTTCTGGTCTCTTGCAGTTTAATAGTGCAGGCATGTAGAATTTCCCCCTTTTTCAGTGTTTCAGAAGCCAGATCTGAAACACATCACCATAACTAGGATACTTTTCTAAGTTAGATTTTGGGTTTCTCCATTTGTTCCAGATTTCCTTCTTTTCCATGTAAGGGGCAAAGCAGACAATGATATCACAGGCAGGGTGGGGGGTGAACCTCTCTCTCAGTTTGAGTGCAATTGCCATGTGTGCCCATTCAAAATCAGCAGCAGAGATTTTGAGGTCTGGAAGCAGTGATTTAAGCCATGAAGCAATAAATTGTGCAGAATCATTCTCTTCCTCTCCCTCTTTAAAAAAAACCCAGAAATGTAGAAAATCAAAATAGGAGAATCAATTTGCATCTTCAAACTTGTTGCATATATCTCTCTTTTCATTCTTTGATCTTTTTGTTATGGATTTGGCTTAATTCTTTTGTTGCTGTACATGCAGCCTCCTGCTTACGCAGGGGGTTACGTTCGGAGATACCGTGTGTGTCGGGGAAATCATGTAAAATTGAAACCCATTGGGAAGCTGCAAACATCCCGGCCCACCCCCAGCCTGCCCCCATTCTGCTCCTTTTAGTGACGATTCAGTGACATCTTTATGATGTTTCTGGGCCACTTCCGGGTTCGGCCTGATGCGCTTACACATGGTTGTGCACGTACTGAACATGCGTAAATGAACATGCCTGCCTGTAGTTTCTGTTAAAGAGTCAAGCCTTGTGTTGAGTTCTGCCAACTTCGTTTCCATTGGGAGCATTCACTCTTTCCAAGTGTCTTCAATAAGCTCCTTTATGGCTTCTTGTTGTGCTGCAAACTCTTCTCTTTAGATATTGTGACCGTTTTCTTTCTCCAAAGAGGAAAAGGCCTCTTGAGGGCAGTGCCATCTTCACTGCCGCCTACATTAGTGTCCTTGAATGCATTAGTGTTTTTTGAATAAGATCTTTTCTTTTCAGCTTTTTGGAATCCTTTTGCTCAGCCCTCTCTTTTCTTCAAGGTTTGGGGTTTTCTTAGACAGCAACGGGCCTTCATTCCAAGCTGTTTTTCTGGGCTTTGGAGCACAGCTTAGAGTTTAAGGCAGCCCTCTCCTTTCCTTCACAGCCGTGCCCCCGAGTCTCGGCCTTTATCAGTCTTCTCCAAGGATTCACTGTTCTATATTACGCCTGCAGCCCTAGACTTACTATTCGGGCGGACATTGCATTGAATACAGTGGGACTTATTTATCTGAGCAGACACAGGTTTTTGTGGCCCTTGGACCCTTCTGAAGCATCTCTTGGGGAGGATTTTGTTCCTCAAACATTCACTGCTATAACAATCCCTCCTTCCCAAACCATTTTTATTATGTAATAAAATTATGCAATAAAAACAAAAATAAATAAAATTTGCCTCATAACTGGTTGTAAAGAATGACTAAAAGGTGGGATTTTGAAACACAGAGCCCATTACTCCCCAGAAAGATTGACTGTGCTTCTTACATTGCACAGTAATTTTTCATGTCTTGTTTCATAACAAATCTAACATTCCTTATAATCTTGAAAATGAGTGCAGCTATCCTTATTCTCAGAAGAACTATTTTTTATTATCTTGACAGAGCCCTTTAGGCAATTAGGGAGAGGAGTTATGGCGAGAGGGAGAAGGGAGCAGCGCACGTAGAGCCATGCAGAAATGTAGAGATTAGGTAGTACACAGTTGAGTCTATTACTAGGGAAATGTTTAGGTTAGAGTTGTACTGACATAAATCTCCATCAGTACAGCACTTTGAAGGATACAGAGAGTAAGTTTTAAATTGAGAATGATTTGCAAAAAGGTGGGTAGGGAGAAGTCTGTTAGCATTATTTAGGGTGTACAGTGTGCAGCTCCTTTGTGTATTTTGACACAATTAATTCACTGCATATCTTAACTAAAATAATTTGGAATTCTTGGCTGTCCCTAGGGCATCTTTTGCTAATTACACTTGAGGGTCCAGGTAAATAATATGTTTTAAGAAACACACACACACATTTAACTCAGTTATAACCAAATTTCCAAGTAACTCATAAGCAGAATGAAACAGCTACATACAGGTAAGGGAGGAGGAAGTATTTGGAGGGAAATATAGCATACCAGCTTATTACACAAAGTGAAGACCACTCCATGTAAACATTGGAATTTTGTTTTACAAAACTGTGAATATATACATCATACACACAGCATTCCTCATATCTTTACCCAAAAGAGTCTCTCTTATTCTATCTCACTGTGCTTTTCAATTTATAAAAGAGTGTGTTTTGAAATATTTTTTATATATGCTTGTGGCAGAGCCAGACATTCATGGGGAACTCTGTTGCCTCCCATTATTTGAAATATTTTATAGCTCCATCTTATTTGCCCTCAACTGCTATTTAATACTTTCCTCCCTCCCCACTCCTTGCTGTCAAATATTCCTTCCCTCCACCCCAATTTTGTCCCTCTGACACACACTGTAAACGCTTCAAGAAGGATCTATTTCTGCACACTGAACCTTGCAGAGGCTGGCCTTAGCTATTTCAGACTTTGTGTGGCAGAAAACCTGGCTTAGGCTGCAACCCCAAGCAGGGCTTTTCTTCTAGGGAAAAAGGTGCCTGTACTCCAGAAAGAAAGCACGGGTCCTAACCATGTCTTCTCAGAAATAAGTCTCATTTAGTTCCGTGGGAATTCCTCCCAGGTAAGTGAGGTTAAGAAGGCAGCTTTAGCCACCAAGGCTGCTTGCACACAATCGTTTGCTTGGTTTTTATTATGTTTCCATGATTGTTAATTTCAGCAGTATATTTGAGCTTTCACATTATTTGCTATATTTTGTAAATATAGCAAAATATAGTGCAGGTTTAGTGTTCATGCGAAAGCGCAAATATAATGGGAAATTAATGTTAGGGAAACATTGGGAAAACGTATATGAATGCAGCCATGAAAAATCACAGGTAATCACAGCTCCCTGACATATATTTATATAATGCAAGTATTTACAAACCTCTATTTGCCATATTCACATTGACTTTATAATTGTATTCATGAAACATCCTGGATGTCAAAATATAATGTGTGAACTGAGAGTTCAAGGGATTCCAACTTTCAAGGGATTTCCAACTTTTACGTGAGTTGCACGCTGTTGCACCTTTTACTGTGTATTTTATTAAAACAAAACAAATTCCTTCCAGTAGCACCTTAAAGACCAACTAAGTCAGTTCTTGGTATGAGCTTTCGTGTGCATGCACACTTCTTCAGATACACTGAAACAGAAGTTTCCAGACCCTTCTATATAGTGAGAAGGTGGGGAGGGGTATTACTCAGAAGGGTGGTGGGAATGGGTGATTGGCAGATAGCTGTGATGAGCCTGTTGACGACTCTTAACGACTGCAATAGGTCTTACAGGAAAAAGCAAGGGGTGAAAAGGTGAAAAATGGCTTTGTCATGTATAATGAGATAAGAATCCAAGGTCTTTGTTCAGACCAGGTTTTTCCATGGTTTTGAGTTTGGTGATAAGTTGTAATTCAACAGGCTCATCACAGCTATCTGCCAATCACCCATTCCCACCACCCTTCTGAGTAATACCCCTCCCCACCTTCTCACTATATAGAAGGGTCTGGAAACTTCTGTTTCAGTGTATCTGAAGAAGTGTGCATGCACATGAAAGCTCATACCAAGAACTGACTTAGTTGGTCTTTAAGGTGCTACTGGAAGGAATTTGTTTTGTTTTGACTATGGCAGACCAACACGGCTACCTATCTGTAACTGTGTATTTTATTGTTAGCCATATTGGGCATCCACACAGAAAGGCAAGATACACATTTAATAAATTAATAATAAATAAAACCAATGTTGAATTTTCAGAACCTTTTTTTACACCCGCCTTCCACAAAGAGATCCTTCTGCTACTACATACAATTTTTAGAGTTCAGTTCAACATGCGCTGCAGCCAAACACCCAGGATTGAGTATTGCTTGGGTTCCCTCTTTTTAGTCCAGGGATCACCAGGGGTGGTACTTAAGCAGCACCTTCCTATTGGACAAAGAGGTGGAAGGGCGAGTAAATTAAGTTGTTTTACCTGTATTATTATTATTATTATTATTATTATTATTACAAATAATCACATTTTAATTATTTTTATGTATTGCCTTTATTTGTGACTCACTATGTTAAATGCTTGCAAGTGACTTACAGTTATAAAAGCATACAGAATACAAAATTTTACAATAACTTCAAAAAGGGGAATGAACATTACTGACTAAAACTGGTCATCTTGCAATAACAAAAAAAGGGATGAATACAAGCCGTACTCTTCCATAAGGACATATATACATAGTTTTACTTGTATGCCACCTTTCCATAGTCCAACCATGCTCAAGTAGCTTACAACAGGAAAAACCCTCATCATTTCAAACATAACAAAAATAGTCATAAACCATAAATAAAACATCAAAAAGTACACAATCCAATCAAACAGTTTCCATGTACATCATAAAAATGAAGATACATAAATTAATATAAAATAACAGCAACAACCCCACCCCAACAAAAGCCCCTAAACAGCACCCCAGCCCAAGAGTCTGTTCAACAGCTTTAGCTTTTGTTGCTGGAGTCTGTCAGGTGGGCAAGGGCTAGCAAGGCAGGGAGCAGGTCTTCTCTTCCAGGCCTCACAGCCAAGTTGCCCTCTGGCTACCTTGAGTCAAGGCTGTGAAAAGTATTCCCAATGCCCTCCAGTTGTACTGGCAATTAAAGTAATTAGGTCTGCAAGTCAATATGTACATACCTGGGTTTTCTGCATTCTGCAAGCCACACTCTGTAGAGGTCCATACGTTTATTGGATCAGAGGTTATGGGAGCAATACAGCTTTAGAATTGCCAGACTTGTGCCACCTCACAACTTGATTGAACCTGGGATGTTTGCCACAACCAAGTTTCATGCGTGTTTCCATTTTAAGGTGGCTGCAATGACGAAAGGGACATACCAATCTAATTTTAGAAGCATTCTTTCTCTTCAAAGTCTGCCGGGCACCAGAAAGAGTTTCAGAACTATGCTCTAATTGGAGACTAAAGTGTATGATTAGAGACTTCCTTGCAATTCAGTGCTGGGTATTTTTTAAAAACTGGGAAAGCTCTTTGTAGCTGAAGTACTCTTAAAATAATTTAAGTTCATCATAATACTATTATTTATAATGAGAATATTTTTTGTTCATTTGCTTTAATTAACTGTGACATAGTTCTTTGTTATACTACTCACTTTTCTTTGGTGTAGATTTTCAAAAAAAATACTTGAATGTTGTTACAAATTCAATTCTTTTGAGACCTACAGTATAATTGTAAACGTGTTTGCTTATAGGTGAGTCCCAAGGAATACAGTATGTCTTATGTGCCAAAGTGGTCATAGGATTAAAAAATGAAAGGATTGTATCCAACTAAGTTATATATAAGTAGGCCCATTAAAATGAAAGACCCGAAATCAATCATGCCTGAATAGGACTAGTATTGAATGCCACCCAAAGAGGGAGAAAGTGCTTATTTTGAATGCTTTCAGTTAATCTGCTACACCCCAACATAAAAGTGAGCTAGAACTATGACTAAAAGATATTCGGATTCTTGCTTATTTGAACATAAGGAATTATTTCAGAAAGTCAGTATTGAATCTACTGCCTTTGGAACAATTCTGGCTTCTCCGAACGTTTAAACCCTAATGATCACTGTCTCTTATGTGCTATTCTGGGGGTATGACTATGCAGTGCCAGGACTCCTGGAGACCAGAGGAAATTGTGGGTCAGTGTCCCTGGCATTATCTACACTGGGTAATGTTGTACAAAACTCCTTTTAAGGTGGAACCTTTTGGAGAGTAATGGTTCCCAAATTTTCCCTTTAACACTAAGATAGTAAATGAGCATCATAGGGAGTATGTGTGTGAACCATGGAAATATGAGAAGTTTCTTTGGCCCTCTGAAATGGAGCCTTTTTATTGGATATAACTGTCCCGAGTTAAACCATGAATAGGTTGGCCTAGCAGAATCTAAAAAAGCAGTCATAACTGCAATAAATTACAACCACAGCCTTAAAACAACCCCAGATATTAAATATACATTTTAGGCTGCAAATAATTTTTATTACTGCATTTTGAAGAACAGGATAATCCAGTTGATGCCCCAACATTGGGCAGGATCCAGCAGGCACTGTGGCCAATTAAGCCCTCTGCCTTGAGCTTGCTTGTGCTTGGCACTGGCGCACAACACATACAGTTCACAGTGGGAGGTCAGCACCATGTTCCTCTTCTCCTCAGTTTCCCGAACCTCAACATTACTCTTGTTCCAAAAAGGAAGAGGGCTTCTTTGTGCCCTACATTATTGATTTACAAAAGGTAATTCAGCCTTCTCTCTGCATTGAAGTTCTTTTTCATCTGCACCTAGCTCTTTGGAACATATTTGCAAGGTCAGGATGGAGTCGAGAACAGCATGTCAGCCTTTGCCACTGCAGAGATTCAGCTGGTGTACATATGTTTAAAATTTGACTAATTGCATAATGTTGAGGCACAGTGCAATGGAGCATAGCGCAGATGTACAGAGCCTGAAACCAGTGCCTCATGCTGGACCATCTTTCCCCACAGAGGACATGACAGATTAATAATGGGAACAGCTGAAACTGCTAAAGAATTGACTTGGGGGCAATCAAGGGCTGCAGTGAGTCATTAGTTATGCTTGTTTTTAACAACACATTTCTCTCTAATGTGGCCTAAATATGAAGCAAGCCAAATCATCTGTACTTCAGTTCTAGTGCCAAGTGCCATTTTTCAAATGCATGCATTGAAAGGCAGTAAAAAAATAAAAAGGAATAATCTGGCATGACTTTTAATATTTAAGTTAAATACAAAATTGGATCTGTACCTTATATTTGTTCTTTGTTAGAAATAATTCTGTATGTAAAAATCATTTCCCCCATCATGTTAAAAAAAATCTGGGAAAGAAAGAAAGAGCCATTTACTGCTCAGCTGTGGGATTTACTCTACTAAAAGTTGGAAATAAGGGAAAGAGAGATGTCCATTATTGGGTGAGATATTTCACGTTAAGCAGATTCTGCCCCTTGTCCAACACTTAATTTTTATGAACAAGGAGAACTTTGCAGAACCAAGGGAATGACTTCAGAAGAATGAAACACAGGGTTTCATTTTCCACATGTCAACAAACAATTACTGAAAGGTACTGTATGGGCACTGAGCTTGTCAGAGAATTTCTGAATTAGATGGAACAATGTATGAATGCAATTTCAGGAAGCTAACTTACATAAAAATGTGGTCCAACATCTCATTCTTACAGTTTTGCCTCAGTAATTTAGAATATAGGATGAAATGCATGGTGCTTAACAGAGTAAGACTTAATGTAAATGATGTTTAGGGCAGTTGCAAGAGAGTGATCGCAAGAACCCTTTAAGATGGGAGCAACCCATCTCCACTGCATACATTTGGAATAGAGCGGAAGAGAACACGGCTTGCCCTTGAAAGGAGTTGCATCCAGGTCTTGCAGATCTATAGCTGTCTCTACCACATCACACTTCATCTCTAGTTATTTGCTTCACCTGCCCACATCAAACTGCTTTTGAGTAGGAACAACATTTTGCTGATTAACGATACAGTGGTGCCTCGCAAGACGAAATTAATCCGTTCCGTGAGGCTCTTCGTATAGTGGTTTTTTCGTCTTGCGAAGCAAGCCCATTGACAGCTTAGCGGATTAGCGCTATTAGCGGTTTAGCGGCTTTTAGCGGATCAGCTGATTAGCGGCTTAGCGGCTTAGGAAAAAGGGGGGAAACCCGCAGGAACTCGCAAGACATTTCATCTTGCGAAGCAAGCCCATAGGGAAATTCGTTTTGCGAAGCGCCTACAAAACAGAAAACCCTTTTGTTTAGCGGGTTTTCCGTCTTGCGAGGCGTTCGTCTTGCAGGGCACCACTGTATATAATTATCTAACCATTTGAATTAATACTTAAAAACAACGTGTGGCTTTGTGCTGTTTTTGAAGTGGAGCCTTTTATTTCACACAGACACATGACGGGAAGATTTCCGGACTACCCTGACGAAGAACAAGGCGGTTCAGCTGTTCTTTTTGCTGAAAAAACTCCAGAGGAGGTAGCATTTGTTTCAGACATAAGGTTAAAAAAGGATTGTTATTTATTCCCTTTTTGAAACAATGTATGGTAGGCCCAGATTTATAGTACCAAATTTGATATTACTGGGTTTGATCCACAGGTGCAGCCAAAAAGGATATTAGGAGACCCCAAATTAAAATTAAAATTTCATCTGGAACTCAGAGGTCTGAACACAGTTGCACTAGGGCTTTTTATGCCCCTTCCTAACTCATATTCTCTTTAAAAAAAAACCTGTTACGTGACTTCTGCATTAGAGAATTTGATTCTGAGGCACTGGTTACAATTTGTAGATGCCAAACGGTTCCTCTGCAGAGTCCTTTAATGAGATCTGCCAGTCAAGTCACATGAAGGTTCCACACATGTATTAACAATTTCTGCCACATTCCAGGAGCCATTCCTCATCCCATCCCACGTCTGGAAAACAATGCGAAAACCAGCCTAAAGTATTTCTATACCCACACAATGCTAGGCATGCAAATCTTCATTGGGGTAGGCAGCATGGTGCCTTCCAGATGTTGCTGGACTCAGAGCTCCCATCAGCCTTGAGCATGGACTGAAGGCTGGGGCTCTCTGGGGGGCACCACATTGACTATCCCTGGTTTATGCTACTGGCCACACTTCTTCAGCATGTAACTACGTACAGTGGTACCTCAGCTTACATACGCTTCAGGTTACAGACTCCGCTAACCCAGAAATAGTGCTTCAGGTTAAGAACTTTGCTTCAGGATGAGAACAAAAATCGTGCTCCAGCGGCATGGCGGCAGCAGGAAGCCCCATTAGCTAAAGTGGTGCTTCAGGTTAAGAACAGTTTCAGGTTAAGTACGGACCTCCAGAACGAATTAAGTATTTGACCCAAGGTACCACTGTTCTGTGTTAACATTGCCCCATGACAGTGTTCCAGAAGTTACTGTTTCTTTGGTAAAGACTAGCCTACAGAAGCCCATGTCATAATAAATCTATTAATCTTAAAAGAGCCACAAGATTATATAGTGTCAGCATTTCGGAATTTGTTACATATATAGGGACACTCAGAGTTGAAGATATTTAGGAGATAAAAGGAGATATTTAGGAGATAGAAATGAACCTCACTCAGCTGCTGTGACCTTCTAATTTGTCCACTTCTCCCATTGAATAAGACGCTGGGATCCTGGCCACGGCACCATTTCAACCCTTGACACTTCTTCTTCTTGTTGTTCTTCCTCCCAGTTCCTTCCATGCCTCTGTTTCCCTCCTCATATGCTTACTCAAATATTTACAGCTCTTTGCCTACTTTGCATAACAATAGTTAGCATTTATATCAAAGTGCTTCACGCATGTTATTATATCTGCAATCCTTAAAATGGGTGGGAGTCCATGCTCCCTACAAAATGGGCTAGAGGGGTCATGAGAACTGCCGGGAAATGTGGGGTGGGGGGAAGAGACGGGGGTCGTTTCATAGTGGAGGGGGATCTTGTGCTTGGATCCTGGTTTCCCCATAGGCTTCTGGCTGGCCATTGTGAGAACAGGATGCTGGACTAGATGGGCCTTTGGCCTGATCCAGCAGGCTCTTCTTACGCTCTTGTGTTTTTATTTTTCCTCTGAAATACAGTGGTGCCTCGCAAGACGAAATTAATCCATTCCGTGAGGCTCTTCGTATAGCGGTTTTTTTGTCTTGTGAAGCAAGCCCATTGACAGCTTAGCGGATTAGCGCTATTAGCAGTTTAGCGGCTTTTAGCGATCAGCTGTTAAGCGGCTTATCAGCGGAACAGCTTAGGAAAAGGGGGGGGGAAGGCTTAGGAAAAGGGGGCTTTTCCTTAGCGGCTTGGGAAAAGGGGGGGGGGAACCCGCAGGAACTCGCAAGACATTTCGTCTTGCAAAGCAAGCCCATAGGGAAATTCGTTTTGCGAAGCGCCTCCAAAACAGAAAACCCTTTCGTCTAGCGGGTTTTCCGTCTTGCGAGGCGTTCGTCTTGCGGGGCACCACTGTAACTATAAGTGTCATCATTTTCATGTTACGGGTGGGGGGCTGAGATAGTGTCAGCTGCTCTAGACAAGCCACTCTGGTGAATTTGTGACGGATGATATGTGACCCTGGAGACTCCCATGTGCAGCTTGGACTATTATCTGCTTCTCCAGGCAAAAGACTCCAGGTGGGAAGGAATCTACTTGGTTTTTTACTAGAACCCCAGATCCACCAGGTGGGGCCAGGTGCAAAAGATAGGCACTTGGAACTAAAAACTCTGAGCCTAGAAGTTGATTTTGAGTACCAGCATTAAACAGAGCTCACAGCCCTTCCACAGGAAAATTCAGTTCTGCTCGCCCTCTTCCCCAAGCTTTTTAAATAAAGGTAAAGGGACCCCTGACCATTAGGTCCAGTCGTGACCGACTCTGGGGTAGCGGCACTCATCTCGCTTTATTGGCCAAGGGAGCCGGCGTACAGCTTCCGGGTCATGTGGCCAGCATGACTAAGCTGCTTCTGGCAAACCAGATCAGCACACTGAAATGCTGTTTACCTTCCCGCTGGAGTGGTACCTATTTATCTACTTGCACTTTGACATGCTTTCGAACTGCTAGGTTGGCAGGAGCAGGGACCAAGCAACGGGAGCTCACCCCGTCGCGGGGATACGAACCGCCGACCTTCTGATTGGCAAGTCCTAGGCTCTGTGGTTTAACCCATAGCCCCGCCCGCGTCCCAAGCTTTTTAAATATCAGCAGTATAATTTACTTCATTGCATGTAGGGGTGGCTAATCAGATCATCAATTTGATTTGATCAGCCAGAAGATCTATCAGTAGATCCTGATCTGCCTTGTGCCCATTCCTGATTACTGTTCGTGGAAAGCACTGCTTCCCACTCCCTTTTAAGCCTATGGGTCTTTCTGCAAGGTGAGGCACATGCCTGTCTTTTCTACCCAGGCCAGGTTAAGAGAACCTGCTGAGCAATGGGCTGCTGCAGCCTTCCCCAACCTGGTGCCCTCCAGATGTTTTGGACCACTACTGGCTAGTTTTCATGTTACAGTTATTCTGTGCCAATATCTCTAAAGTAATCTTTTTAACTATAGACAAAAAATGAAAAAGTATTTTTAAAAATAGCACAGTAAGAAACATGAATCAGAAAACAGGAGACTGATAACGAATCTGATAGTGGTAGCAACGACATTGATTGCTAAAGGTTCCTTCTTTCAAGGAGTGGCTACATGAAATGTTATGTTTTGATTGTGAGTAAAATAATAGCATTGATTCATTTTTGTTCAGGGTGGACTGATCTTTGTGGCTGAACCCTATATCATTTAGCAAGAAAATATTAATTCAAAATAACATAAAGTTGCAAGGGTTAACTCTGGAATGAAGCTAGTTGTTTTGTTTAGACTCCTTTCTTCATTCTGCCAGGTGGCTGCTGAAATAATTGCTAAAGAAGAAGAAGAACTCAAAAAGAAGAAAAAGAAAAAGGGGCAAAAAGAAAAGAAAGAAAAAGGAAAAAAGAAAAAGCAAGGGAAAGAAAAAGAGCCGAAACCAAAGAAGAAAGAGCAGGCAAGAAATGCTAATGCACAACTGTTATCAAATTTTGTTGATTCAATTAATGTTGGGTAGAATCTGGATGAGAACTATGTGTACACTTTGAGACCCACAGTAAGCTTCTGCTTAGGCTTCCGGCCAGCCTGGAATATGAGCCATATGGACTCTCAGAGGACCGTTTCTTTGTTTCCCACCCTCCTAAAACTTTCTTCCACTTGTGTTAAATAGTTCCTAAAAACCTGAGGACCAGAGCAGGCTGTCAGATTCAAACCTGAGTGCTTTACATTGCCATATATATGCACAGGGGAAGAATTGAGGAGGGAAGCAATCTGTGTTTCTCTCTCCCCCACCTCTCTTTCTCCGTTTCTCCTCTTCCCCAAGTGACAGCTGTTACTGATATAAAGAAGCCAAGCATAAGGAAAGGGGTTGGGGTTTGCAAGTTTAGCTCCACGTCCAGAGCTATTTCACTCCTCCAGCCGTCACTATGTTGAGGCCTAATGTTTGCTGTGGAGAGCATGTTTCACATGTGGCAGCTTCCAGCACAATCTAGAACCCTGATTATCCACCCTTTAAATTGTAAGGGTAGCCCCTATGTGTATTTATTCTTTTTTTATTTAACCAGATTTATATACCACTTCATTATCATTAGAGCAAACAGCACACAGTGTGTGGGTTTTCCCCCCATATATTTTTTTTACTACAGTGGTGCCTCGCAAGACGAAATTAATCCGTTCCGTGAGTCTCTTCGTATAGCGGTTTTTTCGTCATGCGAAGCAAGCCCATTGACAGCTTAGCGGATTAGCGCTATTAGCGGTTTAGCGGCTTTTAGTGGCTTTTAGTGTCTTATCAGCTTAGCGGATCAGCTGATAAGCAGCTTAGCTGCTTAGAAAAAGGGGGGGGAGGGAAAAAACCCCGCAGGAACTCGCAAGACATTTTCGTCTTGCGAAGCAAGCCCATAGGGAAATTCGTTTTGCGAAGCGCCTCCAAAACGGAGAACCCTTTCGTCTAGCGGGTTTTCCGTCTTGCGAGGCGTTTGTCTTGTGGGGCACCATTGTATTTGTGATCATTAACATTGAGTGTTATGAGAAGACTTTACAGGGTGGGAAAATCTCATTTCCTAGAGAATCCAGGGGCACCTAATGAAGCTGAATGTTGAAAGATTTAGGACAAAAGATAGTACTTCACACAGTGCCTAGTTAAACTGTGGGATTTGCTCTCAAAAGAAGCAGTGATCCCCACCAACTTGGGTGACCTAAGACAGATCACAAAGCCACCAATGGCTGCTAGCTATGTGAGCCACATTTCACCTCTACTGTCCTCCTTTACACAGATGAGGCAATCCTGATTTCATACACCTAGTTGGGATTGCACAGACTGATGAATCGGTTCAGCTTGTACTGCAAGAACGAGCATCTTACTATAAATTACCCAAAAACAAAAGTTATGATATTTGGCAGATCTAAGAAAACTTACAATTGGTCGCTTGAAGGAAATACACCACAGCAAGTATTCTCATTTAATCTCAGTGTGGTCTTTCAGTGGACAGGCAGGTGGTTTGCACAGGTCCAGTCAAGTATTCTTAATAGCTGATAGAACTTTCAACGGACTACAACAATTCCACCATACAAAAGGGAGTAACTGGGTGCAGTTTTGAACTTTATAAGACCAGGGTGTTGCCAAAGTTGTTATATGGAGCGCCACAACCAATTTAGATTCACTGGAGAGAGTGCAAAACAATTTTTTGTGCAGATTCCTGCCAGTCCCTACCTCTACAAAAATAGCACTACTCTGTGCAGAACTGAGTGTAATGCCTAGTAAAACCTTAGACTAGCCTTTCTTTTTTGGTTAAAAGCTATTTTAAAGCAGGTATAAAAACCCCTCATTACACCTTTAGAAGACATGACCCCAAACTCATGTAAAATTCAATTTGCTCCCAGGAGGTTGGGACTCTCTGCCTCCTTTCTTGTCACACAGGTTTTTGAGACAGTTAAATACAGTGGTGCCCCGCAAGACGAACGCCTCGCAAGACGGAAAACCCGCTAGACGAAAGGGTTTTCCGTTTTGGAGGCGCTTCGCAAAACGAATTTCCCTATGGGCTTGCTTCGCAAGACGAAAAAATCTTGCGAGTTCCCGCGGGTTTTTTCCCCTTTCCCCCCCTTTTCCTAAGCCGCTAAGCTGCTTATCAGCTGATCCGCTAAAAGCCGCTAAACCGCTAATAGCGCTAATCCGCTAAGCTGTCAATGGGCTTGCTTCGCATGACGAAAAAACCGCTATATGAAGAGCCTCACGGAACGGATTAATTTCGTCTTGCGATGCACCACTGTAATTAGAGACATCGAGATGCAATCACAAACTGCTGAAATCAAGATCTGTCAGTCTAACAAATTGTATGCTTTTTTATTCCATTGTATCCATCCCTACCAAGATATCTCGTAGATTTGCCAAATGTTAAAATGAGTGTAGCCTTCCTGCAGGCAAGACTAAATGTCCTTCCGTTAGCAGATTGGACAGGCCGACATAAAGGAATTTCTAAGAAGGATAGAGTTTGTGGCTGCAACTCTATGTCAATAGAAGACATAACTCATGTTCTCCTTGAATAATCTTTTTATGATGACCTTAGAAACAATTACATTCACCCATTGTTAAGATTGCAGAAGGGAAGGACATCTCTTGCAAAGACCTGTTTTTTGTTGTCTGATGTAGAGAGGTATATGTACTTTGGAGCATCCAAATTTTTTGCCAAGGCTTTACAAATTTGTGTAATAAAACTTAAAGGGAGAATGGGAAATGGTTTGCCCTTTAAAGGTCGGGAAGTAGAAATATAAACCACTATTATTAGCAGTATTCTTGTTATGATTATTTTTAATGCATGTAATGGCTGCTCACTAAACACAGTAAATCAAACTGAACTGAATCTGTCGGAGGCAGTAAGAGTCTGAATATCTTTTGTTGGGAATGGCAGGTTGGAAAAGTGCTGTTCTGCTTGCAGGCTTCCCTCCCATGGGCACTGTGAGAACAAGATGGTGGGCTGGATGGGCCATTGGCCTGACCCAGCAGGCTCTTCTTCTATTCTTTTGAGCCCCTAATTCTTTTTACCAGATCATAGGGACTCCAAAACACCAGCACCTCTAGCTTTGTTAACCCCATCCACTCAACCACAGTTTCCAGAAACTGATGAAGAACAATATTGATTAGATTGGGAAAAGAAAACTTATCACTTCATGAAATATTAGACAACAAGGATGTCTTCTGGACATCAGTGCTCCAATTTCAGCCACCATGAGAGTGAAATTGGAGCACTGATGCCCTGATGAAAGGAAGTGGAATCTTGTTGTATGGGGACCACTGATACCATCGACTATTGATTTTACCTGTTTTGTAACATCAACTTTTAATTGTTTGTGTTTCTAAGTTATTGAGGTCAAGGTTTTATTTTGTAAATTAAGGAAGAAGAAGAAGGTTGGAAAATGTCACCTAGTAATTTTCTCCCGGTAATGGAAGCAGGAAACAACAAATACAAAGGCAAGTAGAGAAAGCATAGTTAGCGTAAATGTTGACTGTAAAATTTAATGCATGATATTCAGGCAAGTCTGTGGATGCAGAGTATACTCCATTGCTGGGCACAATCATGACAGCACAAAACCATTTAGCATGTGCCTAATTCAACAAATGAAAATGTAAGTTGAACATTCAAGCTTTAAGACATGCCTAATGAGATAAATTTATGTGGGTTCTTTACCATAGGGCTTGTTTACCATAATATGTAAGCAAGACTCCAGAAATACAAATGAGGGGGGGAATATATATATATATTGATTTATGTTCTAAATATGCATCTGGGAATTTCAGAGCAGCTTAACAGGATATGGTATGGTGGATTTCTTCATCAAACAATTCCATTTGTCACGTAGACACGGTGGCAAGAGGAGGGTAGTGTTAATTTCTTGAGACCTAACTGAAAACAGATGTGTGCATATTTCAAGGAGTTGCCAGTATAGGAACTCCCACTCCATTGTTATAAAAACCGTACATATATTAGAGGAGGCCAGCACAACTTGTGATCTACCAACCCAAATATCAGGCAGCCCACCAGAAGCGTCATAAACCTGCATTTCTTGGGCTGGAAAAAAGAGCAGGTTGTCAAGAAGCTGAAAGGCCAGGGTAGGGCTGGAGGGCTGCATTTGGCTTTGTTATGAGTCACAGTTTCTATAAGACTATGCTGGGAGCTGGAAAATTGTTTGGTGGAACAAAGGAAGGCAGCTGGTGATTTGCCTCTAGCTTAATTTTCCTGCTTGGGATGATTACATGTGGAAATACACTAATGTCCCCAAGCTTTTACTGTTTAATACAGATGGTGTGTGATACTTGAAGTGTTATCCTAAGTTAGTGTGGGTGTGGGAGTGTACACACACAGAGATATATACAGATGGGGGTTGTAAAAAGTGAGGTTAGAAGGAAATGAAATGCAGTAAAGATTGTGATAATTAAGTTTTTAGCAGAAGTAATTCATAGCTGTGTGAAACTGTTGAATTATGGTCAAAAGTTTTGGTGCTATCACGTGTGTACTGACTGAGACAAAGAATTTTTAGCATTTTTTTGTGTTAACTGGCTTACTAATGCCATAATGTTAGTGTCTTGAAGAACTGTTTTGTGAATTGGAATTCTGGGGAGGAATCATGGTGGATTAGACGTCTCTTGTCAACACTCCATTGACAAAGATAATTATGTGGTGATTAATAACAGTCAAGCCATAAATCTTGGTTATCACATTATCTCTGGAGGAACAGAAAAAACAGGGAATCATAGAATCATAGAATTGTAGAGTTAGAAGGGACCACAAGTGTCATCTAGTCCAACTCCTTGTAATGCAGGAATCTTTTGCCAAAAGTGGGGCTCAAACCCACAACCCTGAGATTAAGAGTCTCATGCTCTACTGACTGAGCTATCCCAGTCTTCTAGAGTCTATAACAGCTAAGAGGTGTTCCAACTGTGATAAATTTTCACTTTATTGTGTCCTATTTTTTGGCCTTCCAGTTTCTGCAGATGGTAGAAAGGAGTGCGAGTCTGAATCATCTGACAGACTTGAGCCCCGCAGAGAAACAGGGGGAAGCGCCAAGGCAAGGCGCACCCTCCAAAAAGCCCTGAGAGAGTGCTTAGGGTGTCAAGAGGCCCAGCAGCCCACAAAAGGGCTCTCCTGCAACCCCCAAACCCCAAATAATCATAAAATAATAATAAATAATAAAAGTGATGGCAAAACAATAACAATATTTTAAAAAACAAGGAATCCTGTCCATAGGATTATATTTGTAAAACAGATAAACATTTTGGGGGGAAGGGAAGAGAAGAAGAGAAAGGAATGTTGGAGCATTGGTATATTCTGTGTGTTTTGTGTTTTTATTACATTCCTTCTGAAATTCAAGTACTAAAACTAGATGACTTTGCAGATTTTTTGCAAGATACTGTCACAACTATGAACATATTTCACATTTATTTGAATAAAGGTTACCCTATACATACCTTAAAGGTAAAGGTAAAGGTACCCTTGCCCGTATGGACCAGTCTTGACAGACTCTAGGGTTGTGCGCCCATCTCACTCAAGAGGCCAGGGGCAGCGCTGTCCGGAGACACTTCTGGGTCACGTGGCCAGCGTGACAAAGCTGCATCTGGCGAGCCAGCGCAGCACACGGAAACGCTGTTTACCTTCCCGCCAGTAAGCGGTCCCTATTTATCTACTTGCACCCTGGGGTGCTTTCGAACTGCTAGGTTGGCAGGCGCTGGGACCGAGCAACGGGAGCGCACCCCGCCGCGGGGATTCGAACCGCTGACCTTTCGATCAGCAAGCCCTAGGTGCTGAGGCTTTTACCCACAGCGCCACCCGCGTCCCTCTAGCGCCACCCGCGTCCCTCTTATACATACCTTACTAGTTATAATATGTGAACATTGTGACCTTAACCTTCTTACCATTCCTTTAAGGTAGAGTGAAGTCTTTGCTTGCCTTGTCCTTAGAGAAATGGTATCATTCATCTGGTTACATATAAGTACAATAAATAAGTTCTTTCTTTAAAAATCCAGTGTGGTCCATCAATGAATAACAAATAACTAGGTCCTAATGTCCATGTGAAAACATAACACTCCAAACTTGCTGACCCACCCAGAAAACTCTGTAAAAATCAAATAATCTATATAATGGTCATATTCCCCACAGGCTTAAAGTCCAAACTCTGGTAACCCTGATGGAAGTGTCTTTTTAATCGCTACCATTACTAATACTGCATGCCAGCTTTCTCAGCTTATATATCTCAGTGCATCCATCATATTATTTAAAAGCTTAAGAGCAACTTTTAAAAATTAATGCTTTTCAGCATAACCCATTTTGGTTGCTGTCAGGGAACTGCCATCAGGGCCGGAGGGAGAGAGCGGGCTCCGGAAGGGTCCCAGAGAGCGTCCCGGGATGGGGAGAGGCAGCCCATCTTCTGGGGAAGAGAATCAGCGTAGCACCAGTGGAGAAGGGGGGCAGATGGGGGAAGCGGTGAGGCGGTCCCATGATTCCTTGCCAGGGACCAGCGGGGAGAGTAGGGGTCCTCCGCTGCCCCCGCCCTCCTTACGCAGAAGGCTTTTGCACAGAGAGAGTAGGAGGAGACTAGGCATCAAAGAGCTTCTTTGCTGGAAGAAGTTTAAAAAACGCCCACTGACGGATTCTGCCAGCGATTGAGACAGGCACGGGTGAGTGGCTGTCCGGACAGAAAAGGTTCACTCAGGCAACCCAGCCAGGTGTTGCACCGGTTTACGCACGAGCAACCCCTAGAACCATTACAGTTGCATATGAGAAAAACTCACTAAATGTTTGTTTTAAGAACCTAGGAAAAGCCTCCTGTTCTCACAGTGGCTGAACAGTTGCAGTGAGGATCCGAGTGAATCCTCACAGGTCAAAGTGGCCATTCTGTAGACATGTTATTTCTGTAGAGCAAAGCCTCCAACTTGTATAGTATTTACAAATATATACAACGTGAAGGTCTTTTGAGGGGTTCACAGCATTTATACCCCAAGAGGGTTCTGCTTCTTCCATAGCCACAGCCTTGGATTCCAGCAGAAACTGGGCATGGTTCTGTCTCCCAGCTGCAGTTTCTCACTTCTAGTTTTCACCCACATCACACACACACACACACACACACACCATTTCTCGTCCAGCACAGAGCCACTTCCTTTATTGCCTTACTGGCCTATACTTAGAGGGCCATTAACTCACCAGGAAGCTAGCCTGGGTATTCCAGGAATTAAATCAGTTCTGGATCCAGGAATTAGAAGGGGGCTCGGGAATACAGCCGCCGCCGCCACCCCCGGGGAAAAACTCATAACACTATCAACCTACCTGATTAAGTCACATATTTCACAAAACAGGGCAACCTTTGCGGGGAGGAGGGGTAGTGCAGTATGGCCATGTTTGATTAATGCCTTTGCTGATCCAGATCAGTGACTCAGGAGGAACAAAGTAAATACCCAAACATATTTTGCCAGGACAAAGCCCTGCTGATTCCTGTGTTCAGCTTGCAATACTGGCATTTGGTGCCAGTCCTTCATTGTGCAGCTTAGAACATTACAGAAGAGGAAACATGGGAGAATCAGGAGAGGTGAGCTGGGCGTTTTAAGTAGTACTGCGTTCTCCTCAATATTCTGGGCATAAAGCTTGGCCAAGGACAGTGGTAGGAAACCTGATCCTGCACTCTTGGAATCTTGCTCCAAGGTGATTGACAAGCATTCTCAAACCTATTCTTTGTAGGCACACAGGGAATGAGCAGCAGTCTTTCTCATTTTATTCCAACAGCTTTGCAGGGATAGGCAGAATTAAATCATAATGGGGGAAATTATAATATACATCATAATAAGACCCAAAAAAAACATGAAGATGCATCTTCCATGCATGATATTTATAACTATAATATGCCCCAAGTCTCCTTTGAACTGAGATTCAAACAGGCCTTGTGCACTAGTATGCTACTGGTGTTCTGCCTTCACCAAGAAGACAGATGTGTCATTCTTTTCCTCTTCTTATGGAGGAGTTTAAAGGGTTGTTAATTTCAGCTGCTCTGTTGTAGGGTTCTTTTTTTAAAAAAAAAAATCTACTAATAAAGGTTGTTTTCTGCTGCTCCAGAGAAGCGGACACGGAGCAATGGTTCCAAACTACAAGAAAGAAGATTCCACCTAAACATTAGGAAGAACTTCCTGACAGTAAGAGCTGTTTGACAGTGGAATTTGCTGCCAAGGAGTGTGGTGGAGTCTCCTTCTTTGGAGGTCTTTAGGCAGAGGCTTGACAACCGTATGTCAGGAGTGCTCTGATGGTGTTTCCTGTTTGGCAGGGGGTTGGACTCGATGGCCCTTGTGGTCTCTTCCAACTCTATGATTCTATGATTCTATAAATTATGAGTAGGTTTCATTAAAAGACACTAACCTACAACAGAACAGCTGAAATTAAGCAATTTTATAACGTTATATTTGCCATGGACTATGTAAAAATCAGTCTAATACAATTGCAACTAAAAGTTGAAACTTAATCATTACAGACAATGTTGGTTTTCCATTTTAGAATATGATTTCATGCAGTAAACTGCAGTCCTTCTGCAATCCATGGGACTTACTCCTGAGTAGAGATGTCTAAGCGTGTGGTGTGAAGATGCTAGGGCTTGTTACTGTTATCCAGTTGTCAGATAATAGCAATATAAACATCACTGTAGAGCTACTTTTAAAAAATATAAAACAAAGCGAAAACGCCACTCTTTTTTTTGCTCTTGGATAATAGATGTTTGGCAAAACAGAGATGAGGGATGGAACTTCTCACAGGAATATGACCCAGAACTGATCAAGGAGGAAAAGAGGAAAGAAGTTGAAGAAGAGATCAGAATACAGGTGAACTTCCAATAGCAGGCCACAAACACTGGCTGTTGCCGAAGAGAATTTCTAGTAAAAGCTTGTTAGAAATATTAATCGATTGACATCGGTCTGCCTTTCCCCAGTCACTCTGTGCTATGAAGTAGCTAAAGTATAGTCCTTTGATAGTTCCTTTGGTTAGAAATGGGGGCTCTTTTACAATTGAAAGTTGCTTTGAGACATTTGAATAAACAACAGTAGTTACTTAGCATTTATATAGCACTTTAGGACATTACAAGCATTATCAGGTCTGATCTACACATGCAGTAGAATGAGGCGAGAATAAGATAAAAGAGTTCTTAGGTGACAGAAGAGATTGTACCAGAAATTTTCAGGTTGGGATCAGATTTTTAATGCTCTCCTATGTAATCAAAAAGAATTAGCAGGGAGAGTTGTGGGATAAAACTTTTCTATTTGATATACCAGTTTTCATTTTGAATGTGAAGTATTTAAATCATAACCCCCATCTCTAATCTCAAGTAGAGACTATACCACCTCAGGAACCTTGATGCCCTCATTCTGCTAAATGTGTAGATCAATACCGTATTTTTCGCCCCATAGGGCGCACCGGCCCATAGGGCGCACCTAGGTTTTTTGGGGGGGGGAATAAAAGGGGGGAATTATCCCCCCCCCAGGCACGGGGCTGGGGCGGGGGAAGCCAGAGCTTCCCACGACCCCAGAACAGGCTGCTATCCGCCAGCCTAGGGAGCCCGGTGGGAAGTCATGCACTCCGCTGCGTGCCCCAGGCTTCGGGCAGCAGGCTGCTATCCGCAAGCCTAGGGAGCCGTGTGGGAACTCGCGCGGGCTCCCCAGGCTTGCGGATAGCTTCCTGAAGCCTGGAGAGCGAGAGGGGTTGGTGCGCACCGACCCCATGCGCTCTCCAGGCTTCAGCGAAAGCCTGCATTCGCCCCATAGGACGCACACACATTTCCCCTTCATTTTTGGAGGGGAAAAAGTGCGTCCTATGGGGCAAAAAATACGGTAATCTGCGCAACAAGGATTGCTTGCAGAAGCTGGATTTCCCCCTGGATTTCTAATGGAGATTTAAACGGCGGGAGGCTCTCACTGCCTTAGTGGCTTGCCTAAGGCCACCTGCAGAGTACCGGTAGTTGCAGAGTAAGAGTGAAACTGTAGACTTCCCAGTTCACACCCTTAGCCACTAAACTTCACCAGCTCTTTTGCTATGCTTCCCAGGGTCCTCAGCACAATGTAGGATTGGAAGAGATCACTTCATTCCCCTCATGAATGCCATAGTAGTTCCTGAGGTGTTTAATCACCTCAACATAAAGCCTAGAACCTCTGGGCAGCAGCTGCACTGCCCAGGAGACTCCATTAATTTCAGACCAGATATGGACCCTGGATAATGTGAAGTCTCAGATGAAAAGAATTCACAAGGGATTGGTTGAATCTGATAAAAAATATGCTTAATTTTGCCATTAGCAGGCTTCCAGTTCCTGCCCTTCTGCCTCCTGATCTTGTAAGATTTTACATGCCCAATCTTACAGTACATAGCAAAAACAAATATATATATACCAAAATTTGATAGTGCGTGTTGTTCACCTATTTCCAGCACATGATTTGTGTTTTCTGGTTAAAGAGACTTTAGGAGTAAAAAACATGCCTTTCCAGACTCCCTGTATATATCTGTCCAAACAGGTTGATGAGCTAATGCGCCAGGAACTGAAGAATTTAAAGCTAGCTGTGGATAGAGAGATAGAGAGAAAAGGCCAAAAAGGCAAAAAAGGAAAGGTGAGTAGACGTTTATAGCTATATTAGAAGCAGAATTACTAATTAACTAGGAACCAGTGCAGACACTGTTTTCTACAAGTTCCCAACAGAAATAACTGCTTGTGGTTTATATTGCTTCAAACAACAGTGAGATGTAGCCAAGAGTTTTTGTTGGCATATTGGATGTGGTTTGTCTGGAGCGAGACAAACCGCAAGGCCAGATTCAGATGTAATGGCAGAAGTAGGAAAGGAGCAACGTGTCTGTGATTTTTCCTGTGAGTACCTGCACACTTAGTCATAGTTTTACTCAGGCTTCTGTGTGAACTGGACCTGTTTCTCAGCTATCCATAGGGCAGAAATAAAGAGACAGCTTTTCACATTGCTGTGAACTTTTATTCCTAATGTCTGCTATCTGTCTTCTCCTTCTCCATTTCTAGAGTTAGCTGTTCTCCAGAACAATTTCTGCTTGAAACAATAATACAAGTTTAATTCACCAAGTAGTTTATCTCAGAAAAAAAGAGTTAATTCAGTTTGTAATGAAGAGCTTTCTACAACAAAAACATAACTCACAACAGTCCACAGGCTCATAAAACATTAGTTCCACTTTAAATGTTCAAATAAATGTCAGCTACTGGGAGCTGCTGCCAGCCTGAACCCAACACCTAAAGCAGTTTGAGTAAAATAGAATAATCTGCACTTACAATTTTCATATCCATGAAACAGCTGGTCAACTTGGAAATATACAGAATCTATGGATGTGCCAGGAGACCTTGAAAATAGTATGCCTTTGGGAATGCGGCAAGTTAAAGAAGGGAAATAAGCCTCAGCATGATGTGAATGGACCACTTAATAATAACAATAATTTTTTTAAAAAAAATATTATTTATATGCTGCCCATCTGACTGGGTTGCCCAAGCCACTCTGGGCAGCTTCCAGCAAAACATAAAAACACAATAAAACATCAAATACTAAAAACTTCTGACAATGTGCGTGTGTGAAATGCCAGGAATTGAAGAGCATGGCTCTTTAAGTGCCAGAAGATGCTTCATAGATTTTGATACTTCATGGTTTTATCCATGCACATGCATATCTGCACATGCACTAGAGACAAGGCGCACTCACCGACTTACTTTGAGATGCAGCTTCAAGAGATCCTGCAGAAAGAGCTGATCCCTGCTAGCAACTTACAGATCATGACAACAACAGCAACTTACAGATGATAACAGCAGCAGCAGCAAGGCATGATCAGAAGGCAAAAATAAAAATAGGAACAGAATAGGATAAGTGATTTACCATGGAGAAATAACAACTCTCTCTCTCTCACTCTCTCTCTCTCTCTCTGTCTGTGTGTGTGTGTGTGTATGCTTTATTGAAATGAAAGAAAAGTAGCAAACAGAAATTCATCCAGAAAAATAAAAACTGTAGTTTTTACATCAAATCACAGTAAGTTCTTCTTTCATCTATACCGACTTCCCATCTACCACTTATTTTGTCAAGCGCACTATCCATTTTCCTTTGTTAATTTTCGTTCACAACTTATTATTCTGTTAAGTATTCACAGTATCACAGAAGGCATTCAAGGAAACAACAACAAATAGAGGCCATCCTTTTTATAATAAAGCACTTGCAGTTATGAAACATTTGTCCAGGTATCATACCATCGGGTGCAAGCAATAATATATATATATATTTAAAGAGAGTAGTACATTTCAACAAATGTAATGTAAACACACCTTATTTGTAAGAAACTCTTATTTAAATCAGTTCTTCTAAGATAAGTTTCTCTGTTCGTCAGAATTCAAAAATAGTATAAAATGGTAATTTAAACCTCAGAAAGCTTTGTAAAATGAAAGCATTCCATGCAAGTCCAGTATTTTGCTCTGGGGCAGCTTGATAGAAGGTTCCCTCTACAAGTGGAACTGGAAAGGAACAAAAACACAGATGTCTTTCTGTATTTCATATTTGCCTTCTGCTTTCCATAAACAAGTTCATACTGAGCAGGGCTCCCAACAACACCAGCTACACCAAGCCATATTTCAGTTAAACTTATAAAAGCAATATAATGAATATATCAAATTCATAAAGATAACACACAAAACAGTTCAATAATTTTTTTAAAAATGAATGATAGTAATAATAATTACTACCTAGCAAATTATCAATTAATTTACTAATCCAGTAGCATTGCATTAGACTAAATAAATAACACAAATAGCTCTCAGCGCAGCAACTGGACTGTGGAAAAGTTTCCCAACAGAGATGGCAAATAAAATAATTTCACTAGCCAGAACCTTCCCATATGAAACAGATTTGGAGGAAAGATCACTGATGTCTAATGATTGAAAATCATGTTGGATATAGCTGAGAGGACCACTTTGCAGGTGTCAGGAAACATGTCTGTTTTGCTGGTGCAGCAAAAAATGGGGCAAAACTGGAAGACATTTAAGTAGGTGGTTAGGAGGGATTTGGGGGCTCTTAGAAAGGGCTTATTTCATCTTATACCCACATTTAGATTGACTTTGAAATAATCTGAGCAATTCCTGATTATTTTCTTAGGAAGTGGCTTAGTTTATTTCATTGTTGCATAGAGTTTGGGTTTCCTGGACTTAAAATTTGAGATTTCAGTGGAGAATTCAAAACACACATATCCACCAACACCTTGATTCCCCCCCCCCCCCACAAAAAAAAATTGCATGCATTCAACAGAAAAAGCCACAAAGAAAAAATCAAATAAAGATGCAAATAAAGAGGACTGCTGCTAATTAACTGTTTTGATATGTTTTTGTGGTTTTCATTAAATATGTTTCATTAAATTCATAAGGGGGTTAAAGAGTTTCTCTCAAAAGGAGGTTTTTCTATGGCATGAAGTAGAGCACGTAGGAAAGCCACGAACAAAAATATTTTCTCAGTCTCTGCTTAGCACATGCCAATTTTTCCGTAAATCTTGATGTTAATTAGAAAGACTTTTCCCACAGTATACTGTATATAAAACTTCCAAATTACTCTAGTGGATAAATTGCCTTAAGGAAGCTAACAGTTGGCCAATATGCTGAACATATGCTCATTGTCTATGTAAGCAGAAATGATCTAATCTCCATGATGTGATCATTTTTAAATTAGGGAAAGATAATGGGCCAAAAGATAATAGACCCTAAAGAAAAGAAAGAGGGATGGGGAAGAGGAAATTGGTGCATCTTCAGTGTCTTTGAGGTGCTAAACAAAGATGTATTGTGTTATGTATCCCATAAGAAGCTTTGATTACTAATACCAGATGCATGCATAAAAAATGTTACTGTAATATGTTGTTGTTGTTATATTTGTAGATCCAGTTTGATATGTGATATACCGTATTTTTCGCTCTATAGGATGCACTTTTTCCCCTCCAAAAATGAAGGGGAAATGTGTGTGCATCCTATGGAATGAATGCAGGCTCTTTGGCTTCAGCGATAGCAACGCAAAGCCTCCAAAGCGCAGAGAAAGTGCTCCCTCCGCACTCCGGAGGCTTCGTGTTGCTTTTGCTGAAGCATGGAGAGCGAGAGGGGTCAGTGCGCACCAACCCCTCTCTCTCTCCAGGCTTCAGGGATAGCCGCCTGAAGCCTTTGGAGCTCAGCAGGAACTCGCGCTGCGCTCCGAAGGCTTCAGGTTCCTTTTGCAAGACTCTCCTGGCTTCAGCAGAGAGGGAGAGCTGTGCAGCGCCCCTTCAGCTAAGCGGGAGGAGAAAGGGAAGGGGCTCCGTTTCTCCTGCCGCTTCGCTGAAGGGGCGCTGAGCAGAGAGGGGGAGAATTTTTTTTTCTTGTTCTCCCCCTCTAGAACAAGGTGCGTCCTATGGTCGGGTGTGTCCTATAGAGCGAAAAATACGGTACTTTCTGGAGCTGCCCAAACCGCTTTAATTATAGAATCCGATGTTGCATCAGTAGAGCTTCTGTTTATTAACTGATACATCAGACTGCCTCTGTGTCTGTCTGTCTGTCTGTCTGTCTGTCTGTCTGTCTGTCTGTGAGAGAGAGATCCCCATAAAATGTTCTGCAAGTATCCCAAATGTATTGCTAATAAATGTTCATCTGTCTGATAACAGATGGTAGTGCGATTCCTGTTGGGCCTTTCCAAGTTCAAAGACAGGACTATGGGATCACCAAGTGAAATTGATACAAGTCAATGGTGGGTGGGGCTGGTGCCACAACTGGATAGGACCCAAGCCAACCCGACACATCCATCCATTTACACACACAAGCAGCCACCTCATTTATTGGCTTTCTCAGTCACTCATAATGCTCAGAATCATTGGCCATTGCAGATCCCCTGCCTTCAATGAATCAGTCACTTTCCTCAAATCAACAGCCTTTTAGTTATTACTGTTTTTATTATTTTTTATTAAATCTATATACTGCCCTTCATCTGAAGATCTCAGGGTGGTTCGCAAGATAAAAATACAGGATAAAAGCACAAATGAATAGTTAGAAGAAAAGCAAAACAGTAACAATAACCCCCTTCCCACAAACACATTTAAAACGCGGTAGAATATTAGTCAGCCAAAGGTCTGGTTGAAGAGGAACGTCCTCGCCTGGCGCCTAAAGATGTATAATGAAGCTTTTTAAGAAGTTGTTTGATAGCGCTATTGTTTCATGTTTTTTCAATCATTCCAGGAAGTGCTGTCATTGGGAATCTTGCCCCCGCTGCCTTCTTCATCTACTGCTTCACCAGTTCCTCAAAAATGGCTTTTCACGCCCTTAGGCATACACAGTTTTATTTTGTCTTCGGCATTTTTAAGCCCAGCAGGAGAAAAAGAGCGGTGATTGGGGAAACCGTTGTGCCAGAGTCTCCAGCTGTCTCTTCCTGGAATGAATGAAATGCTGGTATAGTTGGGAGCCAGTATCAGGCTACCTGGGCCACTATAAGTGATCCTGTCAGGCTTTCACCTTTAACCCCCCCCAACTGCCAAAAAAAGCAAGAAGGGCGCTGCAGAGGTGTGTGCCGCAGTGTCTGGGTTGTAGGTCACTCTACTGTTTCTGAATGTCACTGCTGTTACTCAGAGGAGGGCAGAGGTTGAGCCCAAAGGCTGTCAGGCCAGTGGAAAAGACTCTCAGGGCTGGCTCCTGCCTGTGGGCCACCATTTCCCTGCTGCCTTAACCCTGTTCCAGGCAAAATCATGTAACACAGATGCCAGAGAGTTGATGTTGTGGCAAACCCCCTCGTAACTACTGCTCAGGTTTTGGTTTTTATGAAGAAGACTCTTCTAGGGAGACGTTAAACGGATAAAAGGTTTTATTTTACAGAACAATGGGTAAAACAAAAGATGTGTTAGGAGATAGAATTCTTTCAAGAAACAGATAACTATCTGTTCCCCCCCCCCTCTCTAATTTGGTGGCTGTTACAGGCTTCTCAAGGTGGTAAACACATAGCTTCTTTTCAGTTATTTCACTTCAGCTCCTTAAACTTAATTGTATAGTTGTTACATCTTAGGTCTTAACATTTGGATTCTGATACTTTCTGTTAGTTTCCTAACCTTCTATAAATCACACTCCTGGGACTCCTCTAGTAGGATGACAGCGCCAGGGGATCACTACACCCCTCTTAAACAATGCCAGGTCCTCTGGTGGTTACTCAGCATGGAAAGAGGGCCTGCTTGGTGTGCCAGCTGTGGGACTGGTAAAGGTGCTCTTCTCTGTTGAGCAGTACTTGCACTGCCAGAAGCGGCGGCGACAGAAAAATGTGATAAATTTGAGGCCCACAATGTCTCATATGCAATACGGCATGTGCTGCTGAAATCTTTGTATGTCCCAATTAATGAGATTGATGCAGTGATTCACAAGTTGCAGCCCAGACCACAAGTGTCCTGCAAGTGGGACTGAACTTCACCTTGAAAAATGAAGGCTGTGTGTTGGAGGAGGCATCCAACATGTTTCCTCAAGAGGGAGGAGGACCATGTAACATTGATCCCTCCTGAAGAACATTATTTCCATGTTCTTCACAAGGAAATAATGACACACCAAGATTCCCTGGTCCAGCTGGGCTGGAATTCCTCGCCAGTGTGTAGCCAGAACAGTCCCACGTGAGCCACTGCAGACTGGGCAAAGGGGAGAGAAGAAGGCTCAAGGGAAATATTAAATGTTTTGGGAGTTGGTCAAGAAAATACAGGTACAGTGGTACCTTGGTTTAAGAACAGCTTAGTTTATGAACAACTTGGATTAAGAATGCTGCAAACCCGGAAGTAGGTGTTCTGGTTTGTGAACTTTGCCTTGGAATAAGAACATGTTTCGCTTCCTGATGGGTGAGTTCCATTTGTAAATTGCGTCCCCCGCTGCTATGGGAAAGCACGCCTTGGTTTAAGAATGCTTTGGTTTAAGAACGGACTTCCAGAACAAATTAAGTTTGTAAACCAAGGTACAACTGTATTTGAGTGTAGTTAAGTGTGCTTGCAATTTTCATCCAAGAATAAACAA
This sequence comes from Podarcis erhardii, assembly GCF_964252035.2. Classification (NCBI taxonomy): domain Eukaryota; kingdom Metazoa; phylum Chordata; class Lepidosauria; order Squamata; family Lacertidae; genus Podarcis; species Podarcis erhardii. The sequence goes on along the minus strand of NC_138497.1, from coordinate 133,818,813 downwards.
TGTGATATAGATAGATAGATAGATAGATAGATAGATAGATAGATAGATAGGCAGGAGGAGTTAAATCACTAGAGGCCACTGAAACTATTCAGAATCTTGTGCTAACTTTTAGCTGGGTGTAGAAGTGTTGCCTTTGCTAACTTTCTCCATTTATGATCCTTAGAAAAAGAAAAAAGGGAAAAAGGGTGGAAGGAAGAAAAAATCTAAGAAGGAGAAAGATCTGACTCCTGACAGGTAAAAATGCACCTGCTCCTCTGAGATTCACATTGACACATCTCTCTCTCTCTTTGCTTTGTTCAAACACAAAAGGGAGTCAAAGTTGGTATGCCTAAGCCTGAACCTGGTAGCTCCAATTTCTTAGCAATTATGGAGAATCTAACATAGAATTCTTTTAAAATGGATAACATATAGAGAGAGATTTAGATAGGAAATGTCAACCACCAATTTGCAGAGAGTTCATTTTAGGTTATATGTACTGTGGACCTCAGTTCTGTGCATTTTCATCATATCTCTAATGGTTCTTTGAAGAATTGTCATTAAATTTTATTCCTTATGGCAGGTGTAGGAACACCTGGTAGTTTCAGATATGTATCAGATTTTCCATCTGTTTTTAACATCCCTGAAATAGGACACTAGCTAGTCCTTCTGTAATAATTGAACAAAGCAGCATTTATTCCCTATATAAAACAAATCATAAAGTACAATCCTTGATGCTGCCTCTTAGATTGCTGCCCATTGGGCTGACGGTAGGAAGCTTAGGGTAAATAGTGTTGCCAGCTGCTCTGGAATCTCTTTGAAGCCATATTGGTGGGGTGGACATTAAAAAAAACAAGCAAACAACAAATAGCTGTAGCTTTACTACCTTTGCCAGTTACCTGACACTTCAAATCTAAATGTCTATTGTTGTTTTTTATTTAGATTTTTCCAGACTACCACAAATAACATTACTAAACTCCATCTCCATGCAAAAGAGTTAATGCCATATTCATTGAGTGGCGGGGGGGGGAGTGGGGAGGCCATCCCACTCTCTGAACATTTCTGACTACCACTTCCAAGATTAAATACGGAATGGTGCCCCTATGATTCATTCACAAACAGGGCCCAAAACATGATAGCCATGTTCAAATATATAAAAGGATGTCACATAGAGGAGGGAGAAAGGTTGTTTTCTGCTGCTCCAGAGAAGCGGACACGGAGCAATGGTTCCAAACTACAAGAAAGAAGATTCCACCTAAACATTAGGAGGAACTTCCTGACAGTAAGAGCTGTTTGACAGTGGAATTTGCTGCCAAGGAGTGTGGTGGAGTCTCCTTCTTTGGAGGTCTTTAAGCAGAGGCTTGACAACCATATGTCAGGAGTGCTCTGATGGTGTTTCCTGCTTGGCAGGGGGTTGGACTCGATGGCTCTTGTGGTCTCTTCCAACTCTATGATTCTATGATTTTGGCACCTGAGGTGAACTGCACATCGGTATCTCTCCTGCCAGCAAAGAAGGGGTGGGTGAAGATTGACACCAGAAACAAGGCTGGGAGGAGACCAGCAGCTCCTCCTCTTCACCAAGAGGCCACTGTAGAGGTGGCATTGGGAGGGCTACCGGGCAGCTGGATCTGACGCCCCTGTGGATCCTGCCACCTGAGGCGGTCGCCTCACCTTGCCTCATGGGTGGGCTGGCCCTGTGTGGTATTATACCACTAACTAGGTCCAAGAGAAGATCTGTGTACTACAGAGTTGCCTCCAGCATTTCAAATACACAATCTTTTTCTTTCTTTAAAAAATGCCTTCCTAAAAGCTGCTTGTTCACCCTGTTCTACTGACTTGCAGGAACTCTGCAATGATGTTGAACGGTGATGTTATGTTTCAAGTAGCCTGGAGGCAATAATGTGAGACGACCTGTGTTGGGGAAAGGTTTGAACTCCAAATTTCTATGAAATAATTTCATTATTGTATTGTTAGTATTTCATACTACAGTATTTCATACCGCTAATAGATGGCAATTGCTGCTAATGTTACAATAAGTGTACAAGTGAGTTTTCCCTAAAAATGAAAATGTAATTATTGTACATTTTAGCCATATGCAGACATTACAAATGCTTACATGAGGGTGTGTTTTTAAAGAAATGATTTGCATTTTTATCTGCAAATCTGGGTGTTAAATTATGTATCTCTTTGTAGGACCATTGATTCTCTCTACCAGGAGCTGGTAGAAGCACAGATATTAATAAGAGCCAAGAAAGTGAAACTCGGCGATTATGTGGGTAAAGTATTAACTTTATGTACCAATACAGAAGTACATCTTGATTTCCTTTACATTTACATATAATATTTTAAAATTGCAATGTTGTGCAACCTGCCTTGTGTTCCTATAATAGACTATGAATAGACAAGCCACACCATTCATACCAATGTAGCTGGTTCCAGATATAAAAATTAATATAAGCTTAACTTCTGACTCAGCTTGACAGTTGAAGCAGAGATCTTCAGGATTTAGTCTGTGATTTATAATCTTCATATTTTCTAATTCTGGTGCTTTGTCATTTCTACATCTGGCTGGCACCAAACACTAAATTAAATGAGGCTTCCAATAGCATTTCCCTACCTGTGTTTTGAAGATGTTTCTCGGGAAGCTGCAAAGGTCAGACTGTGCTCTTCAGGGATGCCACAGGAACTGAGCACAATTCTAGTCTCATAGTTAAATCTGACCCCCTTGCTGTTGCAAAGGCACTGGCATCAGCCATCCCAGGCTGTTTCCCCTTACATGCTTTTAAAACCTGGGCAGAGAAAAGTAACATCCACATCAGCCCTAAATATGGAAAAATGTAAGCATTTATTCAAAAGCATAATTTAGACCAAGTTAAAAACATCTGATAGAGTATAAGTGGGTTCCACTATGGTGCCACTTCTCTGACTCACTTTTATACTCTGCTCCAGTTATGCAAACTGCTTCGGGTCCTGATGTGCAAATTAGTCATCCAGCCGGCGTATGGGGGCAAAAGACCAACCAAACCATCCAATAGCTGCTGCTTCCCTCTGAAGTTTCACTTGGGGTAGCCAGTGCTCATTACCCAAACCCTCCTGCAGTTTATCTGGTAAAGCAAATGATTAGTGGTTCTTGGGCTGAAACAATCTCAACATATGCTCAGACTTTTAATGGCGAACAGGTCTGGCTTGCTGGCATGGAGCTGCGTATGCTATTAACTCTTGCGCCCCTCTGAAACAGGCTTCACAAGCCTGACCCTTTTCAGGATGAGCTTCATGGGTCAAATTTGAACAGGTAGGCAGGGGCAACCCACGTGGATATCAGATGATGTCAGTGTCCAAATCCCTCGTGCTCCAATCTCCAAGGCTGCAAAAGATTGCAGCGTAGAATGTCCCTGTTCAGGGTTCCTTCCAACCAGCCAGAATACTCTTTTCCACCACCTGCACGTCAGTTTCCATTCCCCCTCCCAAACTACAGCCCGTATTCTATGCCCACTGAACATTGGAGTGTGTGTGTGTGTGTGTGTAGGGGTGTTTCCTCTCCTTATGGTTTAGTCTTCTAAACATTGTTTGCACTTCTGCACACCTTGGTTTTCATCCAACCCTGCAAATGCTTCCCTTTAGTACAGGGGTGGAGGAACCCTTTAAGCCTGATGGGCTAGATCTTGCCCACCCACTGAGAGCCAACTTTAACAGGTGGGCAGGACCACCTGCCTGTCAATCATCTGACATCAGGGAATTGTTCAAATATGGTTGCTACACTGTAGCCTCTTCTGAGCATGCCTCAATCCTTTTAGCTGTCAGTCAGCTGATGGTTGCTTAGAGGGAGCCCCTTTGAAGTCTCAGCATAGGGGGAAACGTCCCTAGAACTGGAAGACTTTCCCCTCTGCAGAGAAAGCAGCTTGTATTCAAAGTGTTGGGAGAAATGCTTTGAGTATGGATTGTGCCTTTGGGTGATACAAAGATCAGCTTTCACAGAATGGATTTGCTATTGCTATATAAGGTACTAGAAGCTGCCAAATTTGTCCAACACTAAAAAGATCTGCCAGCTATCCAAATCCTTAACAACCAACGGGCAACTAAACTGGTCATTTATGCAGTATTTTCAGTGTTCAAGGTGCCTCACACCCATTGCCACACTCTCCTCACAACAACCCTGCGTGGATGCTGTGGATAAGTATTTCCATAGGGAAGAGAGGAGGCTGAGAGTTAGTGACTTGTCTCCTCAGGCCAAGTGAGTTTGTAATTGAGATGAGACTTGAATTAACAACCTCCTGCATCACACCTCATTATCTTAGCCAGTGCACCCGCTCTCTACTGTGGGCTTGTAAAGAAAACACCCACTTTTTCTATTTTTATGATTCAGTCTTATTTAATTTACTGTTTGATAAATTTGCCTTTATCAAAGGCACATAAAGGTTTCAAAAGCAAAACCTTTAAAATATGTTCATGTAAATAAATACTAGCAATAAAAAGTTTGCATAAATGTAAGTACAGATTATGCTTCTATTGATGATGATAAATGGTACTCTTAAGACATTTCTCCTCACCACATGTCAGTCCTTCTTAACCCTGTGATTATGTCCATGGGTTACATACTCTGTGGCTTCTCAGCAGCTAGAATCCACGTTTCCATTCTGAATGACTCAGCTAGCAATGAGAACCACTGTAGTCCCAGAGATAGCACACTGGATGCCAGCTGCATTTAGAGCGCACCCACAATCAGGCCCTTGTTCTTTACCTATAAATTGGAATAGTGTTAACCTATCTCACATCAGTGCTGCAAGGATTCAATCTGTTTAGTTTGTCTATGAATTCTGCCCACTGTGCAGTTGTCATTTTTATGTACTTGCCAATTGATGGTATACTTGTGAAATAATTTACACATTTCTAGAAAAATAGCATGAGGGTCAAAATTCATTTAAATTGCCGGCTGAATATTTCCACTTCTATTTTTATTTTGTCTTCATGTTGGGGGATGCATTCCATATTAATAACTATTAGAACTCATAGATTTAAATCTGTCATGGCTTAACAGGATGCTAAACTTGTATTCCCTGGCAGTTTCGAATGTCTGGAGTTACACCTTTTGTAATAATAATACAGTATCACCTATGAAGAAGCCTTTGTCTCTTCCCTGTAGGTGAGTACAGCTATCTGGGGTCTACCCTTCGGCAGAAAGACATAGAACCAATGCCATCTCTCACAGATGTCAGGCAGCTCATCGCTCTGTATGGCATATTGCCATTAGGTAAGATCACAGGAGAAATGGTCAGAGGGCAGACACCATGCCTTGCTTCCTGTCAGCCTCATATACTTTTACTAGCTATGACAGTGCCTGATTGATTTTGGTTGAAAGCATTCTGCACAATTCTTTTTCAATTAAGTATTCTGAACTGATACAGTATGGTTTTAATAGCATACTTAAAAGGGGAGCGTGGTTGCTGTGTGTTTGACATGCCGTTTCGTTGCCATTTCTTGTTTGCATGTTAACAGTTTGGGAGCTGTAGCACATAAAGGAAGTCACTTGGGAAAGGTAATAGCTAATACAAGCTCCAGTGATTATAAATTTAATCAAGTTAGGGAAAAGGCTAAGGTTGCAGTTTACCTTTTACAAGCCAGCTAATGTGTCTTGCTGTTGAACAATGGAAGCATTTATGGAATTAGTCAGCTCATTTCATATATTGGAGAAAGTGCTTTTAATTGCTCTTGCCTTCTAAAACTCTAGAAATTAATAACCAAACATGTATGTTTTCTTAAATGTACTATCTGCATAGTATATTGTTCAAATATGGTAAGTATAAACCTTTACGGGGGGGGGGGAGGCTTTTCCTTAGGCTGCAGTGGAGCTCCTGTCACTTTTCTGAACATGATCCAGTCAATTTTACAGAAAGAACATCCTATCACACCTCCAAACTGAGCCAGTTTGCAGATTTTCAGAACAGATCCATGTTAGCAGTAGGGATGAAAGGATCTGTCAATTTTGGATTCTCATTTTTCCAATTTAGAATTCTGCAAGATTTTTGCAATTTAAAAAAATTGTGAAGATTAGTCAGCATTTTTGTGTGAATTTCTCCCAATAAACAGGTTTTTGTTTGCATTTTCTCACAATATAATACTTGTTGTATATAATTTCCATGAATATAATCATCTTTAGGCACATTTCCCCCTAATATATGCATTTTCCTAAACATAGTTTGGATGGAGAACTGCATCACAACATTCAGATAAGTGTGAATTTCGAAGGATGACTGTGTTTTGGTTCTCAGATTATATCGCAAAGTGCTAATTTGATAAATTCAGCTTTAAATATCGCATTGGCCTGAATATAAGCCACACTTTTCCCCCAAATTCTGACCGTGAACAGTTAAAGTGCAGCTTATATTCGCGACCTTACCAAAATTGGCTTTTAGATCGGCTGCGAGGCGGCACGCGGTTGCGGGGAGCCATTGAACTGGTCTGTGGCAGCGGCACTGTTGGATTTGGCAGAGCCTGACTGCAGCGCTGGGGACCACGTGGGCTCCAGGCGCACTGCAGAAGCCTTTCAGCTGTGAGGCAGTGTTCCCCCAAGCTGAGCAGCGGCTGCGGCCCACGCAAGGTCTCCTACGCGCTGCAATCTCTGGTCAGCTGTGAGGCAGTTCCTTTACAGCTGGGCAGCGGGCGTTTTCCGCTTACTGTATTCGGCAGCGGACGACCGCATGGGCTTCGGTGGTGAGAGTGTGCTAGCTTGGGACGGGTGCTTGTTGACCCCCTTTTCATTCCCCCGTCCCTGGGCAAGCGTCGTGTGTGTGTTCCTCGTTGTGTGATTGCGCTTCGTTGGGCAGGTGCCTTTTGGAATTCCCCCCTCTCCAATTTTAAGGGAGCGGCTTATATTTAGGAATTGTCTTTTTTTTCTTTTTCCTCATTGAATTTTAAAGGTGTGGCTTAAGGCTTATTATCCGGGCCAATACGGTATGAACTGAATTGAATTCCCTCACCTCACAAGCCATGGCCAGAGAAGGAGTGAGAACAATTAGAAACTCCCAAATAGCAAGACTGCAATCCAGTCAGAGTTACACACTTGGAAATCTTGTTGATTTCAATAGGATAGTTAAGTACGTGCTCTTTTACTGAAATCATTGGGGCCTCCAAGTACATAACTTGCCAAGTGTTTTGCCATACTGAATTTCTGCAGATGCATTACTAGATACACTATTTGTAGAAGGGTGGGGGATTTTCTTATCTTTTTCTCTTTTCTAAACTATTTAGAAGCAAGAGTTGTTTTTTAATTCAATGGGACATACTTCCAGGAAAGTGGGGTTTGGTCAGAGTAGACCCATTAAAGTCAATTGACTTCAATTACTTAAACCCATAAATTTCAATATGACTATTTGGAATTGCCTCTAGGAGACAACTCCATATTTTACTCGTTCCGTTTGTAATTATTGTAGCTCTTATCCTGTTGTATTGTGAAAAACTTTAATAAAGATCTTGTTGGGGGTGAAATGAGTCTATTCAGAGTATGTCTGATGTTAGACATCACCCTACACGTTCCAGCCGCTGACCTGAAAACAAAAGCTCTTGGTTTGGCACTGTCAAGTCTTCCCCCAAACCACTAATGTCTGGGTCAGCACTTGGGAATCACATGGTGGAATACTGGAATGACTACATATCTACCTATACATCGTCATATTGTTCCCATTTCACCTTCATAGGTTCTCAGTCTGTACATGAGAAAGCACCTCTGGTGAAAGCCTTACTTTTGGCTGGACCCGAAGGAGTCGGGAAAAAGATGCTTATTCATGCTCTCTGCACGGAAACGGGAGCCAACCTCTTCAATTTATCTGCAGCTAATATTGCTGGCAAATACCCTGGCAAGGCTGGTTTGCAAATGATGCTTCACATAGTGTTTAAGGTAGGAACACAAAAGATCCTCTTATTTTATTTTTTTCTGCAAATTTATATGAAACTGTATTTTAGTTATACAATAATTATTCTATTCCATATGCTAATAGGTGATTTATTGTGTATCTCATTTTGATTCATTGTTATAATAATACAATAATACATTAGGGAAGTTTTAATGTTTGAAGCTTTATTCTGTTTTTAGTCCTCTGTTGGGAGCCACCCAGAGTGGCTGGGGAAACCCAGCCAGATGCGCAGGGTATAATTAATAAAATTATTATTATTATTATTATTATTATTATTATTGAAAATAAAATTGTAAGGCAGGCCCCACATTTTAAATAAAAGCACACATTCTACTCATGTAAAAACACGCTGATTCCTGGACTGTCTGCGGGCCGGATTTAGAAGGCGATTGGGCCGGATCCAGCCCCCAGCCCTTAGTTTGCCTACCGATGGACTAATCATTCACTAGTAACCCCAGTTGTAGCAGGGAGTGTTAAATTGCTTACCAACTTAACGTTTCAAACATGACAGAGCACATGACACACTTGGGAAGTAAATAGTAAGAATTCTACTAACATTTTAATCATTCTTTTTAACTGCCTATTTATTAGCAACATCTTTTTTTCTACAGTGGTACAGGGTTACAGGGATGCAGGTGGTGCTGTGGGTTAAACCACAGAGCCTAGGACTTGCCAATCAGAAGGTCGGTGGTTCGAATCCCTGTGACGGGGTGAGCTTCCGTTGCTCGGTCCCTGCTCCTGCCAACCTAGCAGTTCGAAAGCACGTCAAAGTGCAAGTAGATAAATAGGTACTGTTCCAGCGGGAAGGTAAATGGCGTTTCCGTGCGCTGCTCTGGTTCACCAGAAGTGGCTTAGTCATGCTGGCCACATGACCTAGAAGCTGTACGCCAGCTCCCTCAGCCAATAAAGCAAGATGAGCGCCACAACCCCAGAGTCGGTCACAACTGGACCTAACGGTCAGGGGTTCCTTTTACCTTTACCTTTTACCTCGGGTTACAGATGCTTCAGGTTACAGACACTTCAGGTGACAGACTCCGCTAACCCAGAAATAGTACTTCGGGTTAAGAACTTCGCTTCAGGATGAGAACAAAAATCGTGCGGTGGCAGCGGGAGGCCCCATTAGCTAAAGTGGTGCTTCAGGTTAAGAACAGTTTCAGGTTAAGAACGGACCTCCAGAATGAATTAAGTTCTTAACCTGAGGTTAACCTGTGTGTCAGAAACAATGCACAGTCTCAATTAGATGGAAAATCTGTGATGGATGCTTCTACATACAAAAGAAATCATTAATATCCTACAAATAGAAGAACAGCATTTCAGGAATGAATGTCCTGGTATAGTCTTCTCCCTAACATATAGCTTTCAGTGTTGTTGGTTATTTTTTGAAAAGAGGAACATCATGTCAGATGCAGGTGTACCACTTTAGTGATAGCTAGATGTCAGTGTCTGGCACCTAGTTGTTGGCATCCATCCGTCTCATTTGACTATTCTTGATTCCAGTTCTTGTGTGTAGCCAAGAACTGGAAGACTCGTTCTTGCAGTGCATAATCCAACTATGGATCTCCCTCCTGCAGCAGACAGTGATGGCCACCAGCTTTGATGACTTTCAAAGGGGATTAGACAAGTCCATGGAGAAGAGGACTATCAGTAGCTGCTAGCCGTGATGGACGGCTTTGGCTCTACTTTCACAGTCAGAGGCAGCCATGCTTCTGAATACCAGTTGCTGGAAGTCACAGGAGGGGAGGGGGTCTTGTGCTCAGGTTCTACTCTGTGTTTGGCCACTGTGAGAACAGGATGCTGGACTAGATGGGCTGTTAGCCTGATCCAGCAAGCTCTTCTTAAGTTCTTACTCATCTGAATGTGGTCTACATAGCAAATGCTCACATACAGTGGTGCCCCGCAAGACGAATGCCTCGCAAGACGGAAAACCCGCTAGACGAAAGGGTTTTCCGTTTTGGAGGTGCTTTGCAAAACGAATTTCCTATGGGCTTGCTTCGCAAGACGAAAATGTCTTGCGAGTTCCTGCGGGGTTTTTTTCCTCCCCCCCCCTTTTTCTAAGCCGCTAAGCCGCTTATCAGCTGATCCGCTAAGCCGCTTATCAGCTGATCCGCTAAGCTGCTAAGACGCTAATAGCGCTAATCCGCTAAGCCGCTAATGGGCTTGCTTCGCAAGACGAAAAAACCGCAAGACGAAGAGACTCGCGGAACGGATTCTTTTCGTCTTGCGAGGCACCACTGTACTGGCAGTTAAAATACAGATTTGGGACTTGATAACTAGAACTCAGAAAGACCCAAGTGTAGTTCCTTCCCATATTTTCTAATTATAATACCACTTGCTAAGACATGACAATTGCCAAGTATTATTTTAGAACTCACAGTGATGGTGAGGTAACTAACATATTCCAGTTACCAACTGCTATGAAAAATTAAGAGATTTTACTTAAATTTATTCCAAGGGAGCAGAGATTCACCATTAGGCAGTTTCTTTGTCCATAAAGCCACTGGCTGGTGGTTATTATATCATTAGAGAATCTTAAGTAATTAAACTTGTTGTTGTTGTTTAGTCATTTTGTCGTGTCTGACTCTTCGTGACCCCATGGACCAGAGCACACCAGGCACTCCTGTCTTCCACTGCCTCCCGCAGTTTGATCAAACTCTTGTTTGTAGCTTCGAGAACACTGTCCAACCATCTCGTCCTCTGTCGTCCCCTTCTCCTTGTGCCCTCCATCTTTCCCAACATCAGGGCTTTTCCGGGGAGTCTTCTCTTCTCATGAGGTGGCCAAAGTATTGGAGCCTCAGTTTCAGGATCTGTCCTTCCAGTGAGCACTCAGGGCTGATTTCCTTAAGAATGGAGAGGTTTTATCTTCTTGCAGCCCATGGGACTCTCAAGAGTCTCATCCAGCACCATAACTCAAAAGCATTCATTCTTCGGCGATCAGCCTTCTTTATGGTGCAGCTCTCACTTCCATACGTCACTACTGAGAAAACCATAGCTTAAACTATACGGACCTTTGTTGGCAAGGTGATGTCTCTGCTTTTTAAGATGCTGTCTAGGTTTGTCATTGCTTTTCTCCCAAGAAGCAGGCGTCTTTTAATTTCGTGACTGCTGTCACCATCTGCAGTGATCATGGAGCCCAAGTCATTAAACTAATATGCTTCAAATGTGGAATATCTGAATATTTATTTTTATAAAAATTTTTGTAAATATTGTTCAAAGCTACAAGCTTTGTGAAAAAACAAGTAAGGAGGCTCGCCTGGTGCCTTTGTTACATAAGTCTAGGCGCCAGGCAAAAACATTCCTCTTCTCCTTGGCTATTTAAGCAATCCTTTTAAATTGTGTGAGGAGGGCTTATGCTTTGTTAACTATGTTGTGTATTGTTGTGTTTTTATATTGTAAACTGCCCTGTGAACCTCAGATGAAGGGTGAGCAACCAACCCCTAAGCTGAACTGATAGGCTTTCTAAATAAAAATGATGGGCATGTGAAGCTGATGGAATTAGATGGGGGGAACAAGGAGGCCCAGAGCTTCGTCCTCAACTCCATGTTTACATCAGGGGCCTCTGGTGGAAGAGGGGAGCTTTGTGGCAAAGCAAGGCAGAACTCACGCTGGGTGCAGGGCAGACTGACAAGGCAAGAGCGAGAAGGTCTGGGCTGAACTCAGGGCTCAGGCTGTTTTCTAGGAACACAGAGCTCCAATGTTGCTTTAGCAAGGAACAAATGTGACCCCCGCCAGCCCTGTATAGCAGCCACAGCTGCATCTAATGGTTAGCACCACCTGTACTGAAAGGTGCTAAAGGGACTCAGCCCTCTCCAGCAGTCTCCTAGAGTGGCAGAGCAGGGGAGACTCTAGCCTCACGGGTTGACATATTACCGTATTTTTCGCACCATAGGGCGAACCGGACCATAGGGCGCACCCAGTTTTTAGGGGGGGGAATCAAGGGAAAAAATATTTCCCCCCCCCCAGCCCCAAAGAGCAGCGTACAGGCTGCACACAACCTCTCCCTGCCAGAGGGGTTGCGCGCAGCTATGGAAGAAGGCAATGCTTTGGCTTCCCCCTTATTCCCGTGCAGCCTCTCCCTCCTGGGAGAGGCTGCGTGGGGCTAAAGAATCCATAGCTCCGTGCAGCCTCTCCTTGCCGAGGGGTTGTGCGCAGCTATGGAGCAAGCCAAGGCAGGGGGCGGGATGGATCCCGCTCGCTGCTTTGGTTTCCTCTTTAGCCCCGTGCAGCCTCTCCTTGTCGGGAGAGGCTGCGTGGGGCTAAAGAATCCATAGCTCCGTGCAGCCTCTCCTTGCGGAGGGGTTGCGCGCAGCTATGGAGCAAGCCAAGGCAGGGGGCGGGATGGATCCCGCTCGCTGCTTTGGCTTCCCCTTTAGCCCCATGCAGCCTCTCCTTGCCGGGAGACGCTGCGCAGGGCTAAAGAAGCCATAGCCCGTGGAGCCTCTCCCTGCCGGAGGGGTTGCGCGCGGCTATGGCAGAAGCCTGCATTCGCTCCATAGGACGCACACACATTTCTCCTCAATTTTTGGAGGGGAAAAACTGCGTCCAATAGAGCGAAAAATACGGTACTTGTAATTCGCTGATTCTTCCAGAGAGATTGGACACTAGAAGTTATACACCGGTGTGTGCAAAATTATCACAGGTGATTATAATCATCTGGTTTTCAGCTGGCCATACCAACTAACATACTAGCTAAATTTAATTTAAACAGAATTGTAGAAGGCACTCATTACTTCCCCAGTCAAAGGTAGTTTTTGATTATCTTGAGATGCAAGTACAGTTGGACCTTGGTTCTCAAACGCCCTGGTACTTGCATGTAAGTGTTCCAGTTTGTGAGTGTTTTTCGGAAGCCAAACGCCCGACGTGGCTTCCAGTTGAGTGCAGGAAGCTCCTGCAGCAAATCGGAAGCTGCGCCTTGGTTTTCGGATTAAGTTTGAGAACCAAGGTACCACTATATATTTACATAGGAATGACTTAGTTAATGTCACTATTTTATAAAAGCTGAGTAAAGAAACAAGTATAGCATTTATATTGTGTTAGTGAGCAGGCCAATGACATTGGAAAATAGGTATATATTATGCTGAAGTAAATGTAACAGATTACTAAGTATAAGTATCTTATAAGCATCAAGTAGAAAGGAACAGATCCATAGAATAAATCTTGAGTTAATATCACTTTATATCTGTATAAGCAAATAATTAGACTTGCCCTTTAACTTCATGATAACTTGCAATCCTTTTGGTTTTTTTCTGACCACTTGTAATGTATCTGGTAGTAGTAGAAAAATAATTTGAATAATTGCAAATATTATCAGCATTTGATGAATAGGGTCTGCCAATTGAACACTTACACCACAATACACCCAGATTTCTGAGTATAAATGTTATTCTTGTGAATATTGAGCAAAGCACGAGATAATTCTCTGCTTAAAAGCATGATTATATGGTTATTTTGTTTCTGAGGGGGGTTTTTCGGCTGATATCGCTGAATGTGTAAAGTATTTCTGTGCAACCTTGAGATAAAGTTAGTTTAAAAATATAACATTAAGAAATAGTCTTGAGGCTACAAATTGCTCACACATAATAGAAGCCTCAAACAGCTGCTTTTATTGCTACTTCTCTGTAATAGAAATAGACTGCAGTCACAACATGAGAACAAGCAACAAAGGAATAAACTTCTGCTAAACAAGCATTAAAGGGCTGGTTTACAGAACACTTCCTGGAAACAAAGGCTGAACAGTTGAGAACAACAAGCTTTATCTGTCATGAAATGCTATCACAGTCTTCACTTAAAGCAGTATTAGAAAGGTTAAGGAGCCATCTGCTGGTGGCTGCAACAAAATGAAGAGCAAAGCACTCTAATAAAATTTCAATTATAAATTAATTGCATAGTCCATTTAATTATACATAGATTCAAACTACTCATGGATAATTCAAATGAAGTACTTTCATTGGAACATACAGTCTGCTACATATCTGCCAACAATTTCAATTAGATACCAATGGATTGTGGGTGTCTCATTTGGTTAAAAAATACAGCAGAACAGCAGAATCCTGATCAGATTAAGACAACATAATACCCCTGTTCTACACATGGGCTAATCTGCTCATTAATAGTTAATTCTTGTAAACTAGAAAATAGAGACCATCAGATTTATCTGAGTTAATATAAAGTGGGAACACTCCCTGTTTTGCGTTAGGTTATTTAACAGCAAAACAGACAGTAATATTCTAGGATCTGCACCTGTCTATTTAACAATATTGATTATACTGTAGAAGCTTAATTGTACAGTGTGTATAACTGATCAGCTCCTTAGAACAAGTGTATTTAAAAAGCAAAAATGCAGGAAGAGAAGGAAAAATAGGAATTCCAAAGTCACATAGTTTAAAAATCCATAATTTTATCTAGAATTGTTAACAGAATAAATTGGTAGAATTATCAGTGAATTTATTATGGACTGGCTAAAGGGTGCATTTTATAATGTTCTTGGGTTCAGCAGGGTGAATGGGGTGTTAGGGGATACATTGTGCTCCTTCTGGGGTAGTTTGTCCACCTTTTGCCCCCACCCTCAGGAGCACTCAGCTCTCACCTGTGGCTCCTGGAAGCTCTCAGCAGGCGACTGCAGCCACACCCCAGGAAATGCCTTTGACTGGCCGGCTAAACCAGGTGATGCATCTCAAACCCTCTGTGAGTTAGGGACTTCCGCTGCATGTGAAGACTGAGTGGAAAAGCTCAAGAAGGCCGTTTCTGCACATTCTATAGAGGGAGTGAGGGGTAGATGGGGTTCATCAACCTGGGAAAGGAGCCCATCTAAGAGAAGGAAATCTCTGATCCTAAACTTCCACTACCTTGGTGCGGGGTATCTTTGGGATAAGAAAAGGCTATGGCAGAAGTTTTAACCTGTGTGCCTCAGCACCCTTGGGTGACTTAATGATTGGTCAGGGGCATAGGGAGGGGCAGCTGCCCCCTCAATAAAAATCAATAAAAATACAAAACTAACTGAGGTTCTGCCCCCCCAAACAAGAGGCCTGCCCTCCCCCAACAAAATCCTGGCAATGCCCATGGTCAAGGGTGCCATGGGAGGGTCCTCCTCTCTCCCCCTCCCTCCCTCCCTCCCTCCTTCCTCACATCAGCCATCCTTCCTTCATATCTGCAAATCTCTCTGAGTCTTTATCCCTCTGTCTCTTTCCCTGGCCCAGCCAAGTCCTGCTCCTGCTCCTTCTCCTCTCAGCCTTCCAGTCCCATCCAGATTCCTTCTCTTCCTCTTCGGCAGCCGAAGGAGCCCCATTTGAAAGTCGTTCCCTTGGCTGTGACTCCTTTGACTGAAGTCAGTGAGGGAGATACTGCGTGGTCTGGGAAAGCACAAAGAAGCTCCCATCCCTGGAACATGGCGCTGGGTCAAGATGCAGAACTCTCATCTTCACTTAGCCTGACTGGTATGTTGAAATGTTATGATGTGAAACTCTTTCACCTCTCAGGTCGCCAAACAGCTACAACCATCAGTCATATGGATTGGAGACGCGGAGAAAACTTTCTACAAGAAGGTGCCTAAAGCTGAAAAGGAGGTAAATCCAGTTTTCCATACTTTAATAGTAGAATCACAGGTTCACAAACAAAAGATAGCATTTCACAGCATCACAAGACTGAGTGGCTAGTCTTTGTTTTTCCTTTGAAAAACAGACTGCCTCATCCTCCACTGGTTAGTCACGAAACATATGCTAATTTCTGGCTTATACAGAATTCTTCACTGGGCACCATGGAAATGAAAAAACCAAATCATTTTAAAAGGCAAAAAGGAGAGGCGAGTTTTAAAGTAAAGGTAATGGTGACTTTATAGAGAACATTGAAACCAAATTTTCAGTTTTGTATTGATGTTAGAATCTGAATTCATTTTTTACTTTTTAGAAATCAGTTACATATAAGACGCTCAAATGTGAGTCTTGAACAAGCACAGGTGTATCAAGCTTCAGATCTTGAAACTCTTATCTACTCATTAGTATGCCTTAATTACGTTCTATTCATCATTTGTTTTCATGATAAAATGAAAACAGCAAATTTGCCTATTAGTGAAATATTAGTTGAAAAGAAGCTTTATTCCTACAGATGTTACCCCTTGATTTTAGTTCTAAATTTGGTCGTTTCTAGGTGTAATTGCAGAGACATGTGAGAAGCTTTTCAAAAATTGCATGTAAATGTTGAACCTGGCTATGAGGTGACTGATGCCCTCTACTGGTTAAAGTTGCCATAAACAGCTTGCTACACTGATCTCATGGAATAAAGCTGCACGTGTTATTGGGCCAATGTTCTTCCACAAACTCTTTCATGTACAGAAAGTACTCCATTAAATGTTTTGTATCTCATACCCTAAAGTGAAAGAGTCTGTTAATCTCAAACTGTTCCACATAAACACTTAAACTGTGACCAAGCATTGATTTTGTACCCTTTGTGTGTAAACATTTGAAGGTTCATAGGAGGCAGTCAAGTCAAAATGAAGCACATTGATTTGAAAGGGAGAATTTAACAAATGATTAAATCTCACCCATCAATATTAGTGAATGCAATAAGTGTTTAGAGTTGGCTGAGTTGTTAAAGCTGGTTAAAGCTAAGAGCCCATTCAGTGGTGGCCGTGTTACATGCAAGAATAGCCCGTCTAGTCCAGCATCCTGAGCTCACAGTGGCCAAAGAGGGAGCAGAACATGAGCCCCCCACTCTCTCCCCTCCCCTGGTTTCCACCAACGGGTTTTCAGAAGCACGGCTGGCTCCAACCGTGGAAGTAGAGCAGGAGTATCCTGGCTCATAGCCATCGATGGCCCTCTCTCCCAAGGACTTGTCCTATCCTCCTTTAAAGTCATCCTAGTTGGTCGCTATCACTGTCTGCTGGGAGAGGGCATTTTGATCAGACATACAGGAATAGCTTCTCCCTATTTTCAGAAGCTTCAGTTCAGAGTGCTGATTGACTGGTTCTTACCCACTTCCTCTTCTCCTTTCCATGTCAGTTAATTCAAATTGAAATATTGAAAAGGGGGGGTTAATTAGTTGAATGAATGTACATATAGCACTGTAAGAGATGAAGATGGGCGAAACATCATTCTGTACCTTATGAGATGCTGCTCTAATGAGGCCCCTCACTTTCGGTAGGGTTATCTGGTGTATGGGGGCTGCTTCTTGAAGGGGGAACTTTTCAAGTCCCCTGAATGTGAATGGAGCAACCCTTACTCCAGTCCCAATCATGGACAGAATACCAAAGCACCATCCAATTAATTACTAGTATATCTATCAAATTTATTTGCAGCATTTACAAACTTGTAATTAATTTAAACCAAAAACTAGCTTCAGAGTTGTGCTTTGAAAATAACTTTAGCATGGACAGGAGGACCGTGCTCAAGATTAGTGCTGTACTTTGACTCCTGGGTTCTAGCCTTGAAATCTTGTTACACAAGACTTCTCCCTATCTAAGCCAAGTTTCCCACAGATACAGCAGAGATCAAGTATATTCTTTTATGGATTGAGTATTTTTTATTCCTAAGTATGCCACAGTATTTTAACTTAATAGTTACATGTGGGTCCCACTTAGCGAACACAATGTTTCTCCTGGAAATCGTTCATTGGGTGAGTGTTCACATAACGAGTCCACAATTTCCATTATTTCCTATTGAAATATTTCCAATCCGGGATTTATCTGATCTCTTCCCTGCCCCGCTCTCTTAATGATTTCTTCCTGAAATGGCTTCAGCCAATCCACAAAAGAGAGGTAAAGGGGGGAGATGTCTGAGCTCCCTGATTTATCCGATTTTTCCTCCTCTTTGATTCGTCTGATCTGCCCCACCCTTTGATTTCTGCCTGAAAATGGCTGTCGCTGGCCAGCAAAGCACAAAAAAAGGAAGTAAGGAATTCATCTGTTTGGATAAGTGAATCTGTGGGGCATATAGTGGGTTTTTGGGCATAATTCTCTTAAGTGCAGATAAGTGAATTTTCAGATAGTGAGTGTGCAGATAGCAGGACCAGGTATGGGAATGATTCCATAACTTAAAAACTGTTAATATACACTCTTTCTTGTGTATGTTAATAGCTTTGTTCAAAAGTGTGATCCATCAGGAAATAGGCTGCTGGAGTAGCAGCATATGTTTTACTGTAACATTGGAACATCACAATAATGATGTAAGAACATTACTTTGATACTGTCGCTAGATACAGTGCAGCTCAGCAGATATATAAACAGAATGACTAGCAATTATTCCAAGAATATTAACCTTAGTTTTAGCAAGCGTCTCAAGGCAGAGTTTTGTAAATTCAACAAGGGTGGGTCTGAACCTGTAAATGAGCCTAAGCAAGAAAAGGAAGGACAGAATCACCGTGACAAATCCTAGCAAATATGTCAGATATTTGTGCTATGAAGATTGAACAGGCTACCCAAAAAAGCTTTTGCTTTACTGTAATCAAAGCAAGTCCTGCTAAATAGAATTGACTATTCCTGCAAATATATGAGAAATCTAATACCAAGTTATGCCTTCATAATAATTAAATCAAGTGAGTTTGTTCTAAAATCGTATATTGGTCCAAATAAAAGTTTTACATATGGTACCTACTCCTATCTAACATTTCATTTACTTGTATTTGATCTGGAAGTTGGAACCCAGGCGACTGAAAAAACAACTTCCTAAAATTTTGAAAACCCTGAAAATTGAAGACAGAGTATTGATAGTAGGAACCAGTAAGCGTCCCTTCGATGCAGACCTCAAACCCTTTTGCAGAGTTTACAAGAAAATCATTCTGGTTCCAAGGCCAGACTACGCATCAAGATTTGGCAAGTATCTGAAAACGTGATGAATGTGCTGTTTACATAAAGCTAATTTATGCAAACGTGCTCAAAACATTTGTAAAGTGCATTATATTAAATAGGCTGTCAGAAATGCATTCTAGACAAAGTTGTTTGCAGTGTGTGTGGTGCCCACAAGAGTTTCTCTGGGTTTCAAATGTGTCCATGGGCACAAAATGATTGGTGGCCCCTGGACTACGTATTGTAACATGTCCCCCTCCAAAAAAACACCATCAGGAGTAGCAGACTATACAGTAGTCGCCTGCACAGTAAAAGTCAACCGTTGGCTTGTTTCACTAAATCAAAGTTAAGATGAGCCACAGTTTGTCTGCATTCAGACGTAGCAAGTCACCACCATTAATTGAAACAGAAGTGAAAGTTTCTGATCTCCAGAGGAGAGAGGGAGCATGCAAACCTGGAGGCCCTAAACCAGTGTTTCCCAAAGTGGGCAATACCGTCCCCTGGGAGGCGCTGGAACGATCCAGGAGGGCGCCAGGAACCTCAGATGCAGTGGGGGGAATTGGATAATAATAACGGGGTGGTGGAAGCGTAAAGAAAGGAGAAAATTTTGGAAAACTGTTTCATCTGTTGTGTAATGACACTTCCTGCCAGTGGGGTGCTATTGCGGGATGAGACGCCTCCCCTGAATCTGGTGCTTGTTCTCACGGCAAGAGGTTTTCCTGGGCTTGGGTGAACGCTTTTCGTCTTCACTCAGCCCGGGAAGTGGATCATATATGCATGATATATGCATGATAACATCCTAAAATATCTATATATATTCTTTTGACACCCGCTTGGTGATTATCGGGTTGCAGGTGGTGCTGTGGGTTAAACCACAGAGCCTAGGGCTTGGTGATCAGAAGGTTGGCGGTTCAAATCCCCGCAATGGGGTGAGCTCCCGTTGCTCGGTCCCTGCTCCTGCCAACCTAGCAGTTCGAAAGCACGTCAAAGTGCAAGTAGATAAATAGGCACCACTCCGGTGGGAAGGTAAACGGCGTTTCCGTGCACTGCTGTGGTTCGCCAGAAGCGGCTTAGTCATGCTGGCCACATGACCCAGAAGCTGTACGCCGGCTCCCTCAGCCAGTAAAGCAAGATGAGCGCCACAACCCCAGAGTCATCCGCAACTGGACCTAATGGTCAGGGGTCCCTTTAGCTTTTTAAACCAAATAAATTTGGGAACCTCTGTCTTGAACCTCTGTCTTAAACCATTCTTTATGGTACATGCAAAGTAGGGCAAGGATTATATTTGGGGCATTTTATTTTTTTTACACAGGGAAGGTTCTTTGTGCAGCATTTGCATTCTGCTGCTAAGACTGATCACTCTCATACTGATGATTTGCCCTGGGATCTTAGTCAAATGTGGAGAAATGGGTAGCCAAATTTTCTCCAGGGTTTTAGGGGTGGTATAACCACAGTTTACAGTTCTGTAGAGTTGTCACATAGTTGGTTGCCTTCATTTTCAAAGCAAGCAGCTGAAATAAGCACAGTCAGAGCAGATTCCTGCAGCCATATGACCTGTGCTGAAGCAATTGTACTTTTACCTTTGGGGAGAGTTTTGCAGGATGAGCCAGTCCCGGGAATGATTTTGCACACACTATCAAAGGTTATAGCTTATTACATCCTGTATCAGTTTTTTTTAAAAAATACTGCATCAGGATATGTGGAACCACAATTTTGAGATTAATTGTAGTGTCCATTCAGAGTCTTCTGAAGAAAGTCATTATGGGATACCAGGCATTCTCATTGTTTCTTAAATTAGTAGACATGCAGTCAGATGCTTAAACTGATTATTGTGTTGCTAGAGCTGCTACTGCTACACAAGCAGGTTTCTGAACATTCAGGTCATAACCTGATTGTGTTTTATTATTGGACAGTTTTATGGAAACACATCATTGAGCAGAATGGAGGGGTATTCTCCAAAAATCTGAACGTCAGCTGCCTGGCACAGGTTTCTGATGGTTACACTCAGGGACACATAGTCAAAGCAGTTCAATCAGTCTTAACTGAACGACGCCTGATGCAGCTGAACAAGAAGCCACTGACTGCTGCGGAATTCCTGGTGTGCCTAGCCAGGCAGGATCCAGTTTACAAGGAGGAGGAGGAAACATACAAGGTAGTGCTTGCCTTGTGATAATCCTTTTTGCCATAATTAAATAGAAAAACAGAGTTTTGCACAGCACTTTCAAGAGTATGGTTTGCCCCCAGGGTCTCAACATATATTTGGAGGTGTGTGTTAACATCCTGATTTCCCTTCACCTCCACAGATTTGGCATGATGCCGGCATGCTGAGTGTGTTGCATGCAGCGCAGATATGCCTGATAACCTGTGATCTTTTGACCATCCTGATCTAGAGGGATAAAGACTCCGCAGCGTCCTGCACACCTGCCTTGCAATCAGTGCTCACACATTGCATGTAGATACTACATTCCCCTACTGAGGTGAACTAGGGTGGTACAGTGGGGTCAATCCTGATGTCCCACTGCATCCTGTACACAATATATGAATGAGCCTTTTACCGTGTTTTACATACTGTATAAGCCACCAGAAAGTCTTCCAGCAAAGGGCAGGAAACAAATTTTAAAAATAAATGAAGGAAATACAATAATGTGGAATGCAAGCTGATATTCTCTACCAACCATATTGAGAAAATGATGAGAGGGCAAAATCTGTTGGTGCAAGAAAATGTTTTGTTGATGAATTGGTTATACAACTGTCCTGTATTTACAAAGAGTTAAATATCCCACTGAAGTTGACCAAGCATGCACTGAAACCAACTATCTAGCTTCTAGCCTATGTCTCCTCAGTACATGTAGAAACATCATATTTTTTATTCTTTTATCACGTTTATATTTAAGCTCTCTTCCAGCAACCTCTGATTCTCCTGAGTCCAGTCCACAGTCACATTTCAAATGAATATTTCTTCTATGGAATCAGGCACCCAACTTTAGAATAACAGTAGTGCTTTCTATTATTACTCTACAAAACATGACATGCCTTACATGACATGCCTATAGTAAGAGTGCCAGTCTATAATGAGAAATATCCATTATCCCAAGTTTGTTGAGATGAATACCCAATGAATTCATTCTGTCAAGAAAGAGACCCATCTCAAAAGCAGCCATTTCCTACTTCTTGGGATACCGGCAGTGTTTTAAGGCCAAAGAATTCCCACATACTGTAGTATTTGAAAACCAAGTGTTGCAAAATGATTTTAAAATTTTCTATCACCTAATTGTAATCATTGCCCGCTTGCATCTACTTCATTTTTGTAAAAAACAAAAACACTATTAAAATTCCTAGCTGACATTCCTTGTTTAATTTTTGTAAAAAAAAGAAAAGAAAATCAGGAAAGCCTGCGACAGTTAATGATTTCCCCGCTCGCTGAAATCAGATAACCCAACTCACTCACTCATCTTGCGACGTTGCCAAATTTCAAAGAACAGAATTTTCAACTACAGTTATATACCCTGGGAAATAGGGTTGATCACAGAGATTGTAATGCTATCATAACTATAGCAACTTAAGTACCACAGCTATGTATTCATGTTAATGAGCCACTTCAAGCAGATGATTGCTACTGTTCTCGTTATAATAGCGTTCTCAGGAGATCTAAAGACTGTGATGCCGCTTCTACATGAGCCACCCACAATTAGGGTTCTTATCAGAAAAGGACTACAGCGGGCGGAAAAATACATGTTACTTGCCTACTTTCAAGCTTCTAAAAAAATTATTTCCGTCTGATTCTGTAGGCTTGGTATGCAAGGACTCCTTTGGGGAAAGCTCGAATCAAGTCGCTGACCGTGAATGAAGACACCGGAAAGGGGAAAGGGAAGGGGAAAGACAAGGGGAAGGGGAAAGAGAAGAAGAAGAAAGGGAAGAAGAAGAAGTAGGAACAGTTGCTTGCTACTCAACACAGCTTATAGCATTGTTACCTATTGAATGGAGGGGGGGGGGAGTCTTCCTTTGAAATCGCAGTTCCCTGCTTGATATCCCAGAACAGCCTATTTCTAAAAATGTATTGAACAAGGCATCAGTGTGACGCTCAAATCCTTTAAGGTAAACTAGTGACCACTGAACTTTACTATTGCTACCTAGACTATTTCTTATAAACTCAGATAGGATAGGCGGATTCTTACAAATGTATTATTAAATTTATGGTAATCTGCCTAAAAATGTAATTGCATATTTAGACGCTCTTTTTTTATCATTCCTCCTCCTTCACGTTTCCCCCGTTGAAGGTGCAGCTTAAACACACGCAAAGGAATCTCCTTGGGGCTCCACAAAGCCCCATTTCTCACTTTCCACCTTCTTCATCAGCCCACAAAGAGCTGAGCAGTGAATGGGAAGTCCCAGAACTTGAAGAACTTGTCAGTGTAGAGAGAGGGAGGCACACGAATTCCCATTCCTTGGGCACTGAAGTTGGGGCAGGTAGGAACGCAACTGAGCACTATGGGGATGCTTCTCTGTGTTATAGATCATATATGTTTATGCCTGACAAAACTTTTTTAGCCTCTGTATGTATCTGTACGTCTTGATGTATTCTACTTTTCAATAAAATGTTCAGAGCTCAAAAGGTTATTCTCTATTTTAATTTAACTTCCATTTCGAAACATGGTATCCAAACCACTGAACATAGATGATGATTATTTTTAAAATTACAGGGGCCTGCCTAGGTCTCAGGTTCCGCAGATTTCCAGAACCAATGAGTCCAAATTTCAGAAATGTTTGGATTGGCTGGAGTTCATAATCTACAAAGCAAATGACTAGATGCACATGCAGTTTTCAATAATATCAAAAGATGCAGCCAGTTCAAAATGTATAACTTACCGGGGGGGGGGGCAGTGGTTTCATTTTAACTGCACAAATTCAAGATGAATGCTAGTTGCAAATCAGAATGAACACTCGATAAAGACCAGAACCATCTGTGTAAGCTTTGCAGAAGCAGATCGGGATGGATGCTCAATAAACAGGTCGTCTGGAGGAGCATTACTGAATGCCCTCCCATATAAATTTCCCCACCACACAGAGAGAGAGAGAGAGAGAGAGAGAGAGAGAGAGAGAGAGCGCTAGCATGCCAGGACAAAGGCTAGACTAGAAGCCTGCCTCCTGATGTCTCGTTTCCTATGTGTGGAAAAGCACATGTCTGATTTCCCTCATTGACAGAGATCCAAACCCCGTACCCTTGCACAGGTTTGGGCATTTGTCTGTATTTGTTAGGCTCACTTCCCTTTTCCAAGCAGTGAGATGTTCCAGGATTTGTTTCCTTTGGAATGAGGGCATTGGAAGGTTTCTGGCATTTTATAATGTTTGTGCCTATTTACAAGTATACAGGTTGAGCATAGGTGGAGATGCAGCCTTTAACCGCTGACACCTAAAGTTTGCTGCAGCCCAACTTAGGTCCAGCCCAGCCCTTATTATCATAACATAATATTTATTAGATGTCTTTCAAGTCAATACTGTGAGGAACTAGTTATGCCTCTCAGGGGAGGAAGTTCTCACTACAGTGAAGGGAGGAATGCAGAGGAATCCCTTTCCAGAAGACCTAAATGAACCCAGGGTTTCAAAAGTAGAAACTAGTGGCTTGTATTTGGCGTGGAAGCAAAGTGGCAGCTAGCGCAATTGCACCAAGGCAGTGAAATAGCCTTTCACTAAAGGAGCTTTTGTATTCACAGGCTTCACTCCTATCTTCAAGAGCAGCAAAAAAGTAAGTAACCCAAACGAGAGCTTTATTTTTGCATGCATTATGGAATCGAGATTCTGTGAGTTAAAAGCACTTGATACCAAGGCCGCCTCCAGTTTTGAGTGGGCCCTTGGGAGAGTCTTACAGTGGATTTAAGTTTTGCTTCCACCACCAATGGTGGCTGCAGGCCTTTCTCAGTGGCCTCCAGATGGCTCCCCCTCCTTTTTTTTGCAAAAAACTTTGCCACTGGTGTTTGTAGGGAGTTGCATCAGAAGCAGAACTCTTCCTTGAGTGGTTTCCAGCTGCCATGATGGTTTCCACCCAATGCCTCAGGATCCCAGTGCAAAACATTAAAGTGAGGGATTGGTGGAGGCAGGAAGAATTGCCACCTATAGGTTGCTGAGAACTCTGCTAGTGACCACAAAACTTAGGATTTTTTAAAGGGATTGTATAGGACAGGCATCACCAGTTTGGGACCCAGCATCTGCCCAAGGATATTGGGTGCCGCTGCCAGCCCAGTTTGATGCCAATATGTGAGGGCACTATCATTTGAGAAACAGTATACAAATACTGTAGAATAAACGAAAGTGTTTTAAAACCACTATGCTTTGGGGGGAACCTGTGCCCACCCCCAGATGTGGTTGGAATCCCAAGCCCACCCATGACATGATGGGAGTTATAGTCCATCAACATTTGGAGGGCCACAGACTCGCCCTCCCCACCCCCGCTTCAGGCTCTTCTGCCTGTCAGGATTTTGTGATTCTTTAAATGGTCTCACAGGGACGCAGGTGGCACTGTGGGTTAAACCACAGAGCCTAGGACTTGCTGATCAGAAGGTCAGCGGTTCAAATCCCCATGACGGGGTGAGCTCCCGTTGCTCGGTCCCAGCTCCTGCCAACCTAGCAGTTTGAAAGCACATCAAAGTGCAAGTAGATATATAGGTACCGCTCCGGCGGGAAGGCAAATGGCGTTTCCGTGTGCTGTTCTGGTTCGCCAGAAGCGGCTTAGTCATGCTGGCCCTATGACCCAGAAGCTGTACGTCGGCTTCCTCGGCCAGTAAAGCGAGATGAGCGCCGCAACCCCAGAGTCGGCCACGACTGGACCTAATGGTCAGGGGTCCCTTTACCTTTACCTAAATGGTCTCACACTCATCACAGGCAGTCCAGGCAGTACCAAGAGCCCTGACAGCACCCTTAAAATAGGGCGGAAAACATCTGACCTCCTTCACTATGGAGAGGGACTTATTTTCCATTAAGATTTTGTCATGAAAATACTGGGTTACACTGACCCACCATTTCATGAGGCAACTTTTAAGCAGGGCATTAACCCCTCTGTTGTTCAAATATGAACCACCATGAGTACAATATTCTTTTTAAAAGGCTATGATTTAAAAGCAAATGTGCAAGGAAATTCACTGAAGAGTGTTTCAAAAGAGGCATGCTTTCGCCTTCCTTTTACTGATTGCTACTAAAGAAATTCCAGTGCAATTACTCAAGTACTTTTGGCAGAAGGAAGTGATTCATCTACAGCAGACTAGTCCAAGGTGACTAGAAAAAGAAGATGTCATGTTCTCATTTGTAAATGAGATGGATCTACCAAATTTTAGTTAAATTATTTATATCCTCTATTATTATTAAATTACTGGGTGTTCATTGCAAGAACAATCATAATGCCTGTAATTATGGTAGTGATGATGTGAATGTCAGACTTTCATTGCAATTATTCTGAGCTTCATCATAAGATAATTTACCAATAAATTGAGTTAACTACTTTTTTCAATCTAGAAAAAGTTGCATGGTATTGTGAAATTAAAACATCTTAATTACTGTGAATGGGTTGATGATTATGATTTTGTCTGATGGAAGACCAAGAATTTCACAAAAGAAATTTAATGTCCCATTATGACCTGGAATTTATCCCCAAACTTCTGAAGTCCAGTCCGCGCATACACATACACATAGAACTAGTTTGTGGCAAGTTTTAATTAGGAGACAAAAGACTTAAGAAAGAAACCTGGGAGTCCAGGCTGCCCAAGGCATTTTGCTGCCTGGAGTGAAGAAATGACCCTACTTCTATTTCATGCAGAGAAGATGACCACCCTGGCTGTTGAATCTCACTTCAGTGCGTCGGGAGTGTATTTACCGGAGGATAAAAGGAGTGTGGACCAGGCCCAGTAAGATTTAACTGCCAGTTCAGGTGGCTTCAGCAGGTAGAATCGGGAGGGGGAACTATCCTGTCCTTTGCCTCAGGCAGCAAAATGTCTTAGGCCAGGGGTAGGCAACCTAAGGCCCAGGGGCCGGATGTAGCTCAATCCGGCCCACGGACAGTTCAGGAATCAGTGTGTTTTTACATGAGTAGAATGTGTCCTTTTATTTAAAATGCATCTCTGGGTTATTTGTGGGGCATAGGAATTCGTTCATTTTTTTTCCCTCCAAAATATAGTGCGGCCCACCACATGGTCTGAAGGATGGTGGACCAGCCCACGGCTGAAAAAGGTTGCTGACCCCTGGGTTAGGCCAATCTGTACAGGAGACAACTAGTCAGTTTTGGGAATCTTAAACAGGTTCAGTAGTTTTGCTATCTCCATATAAGAGCCTAATTGCTCTCTTCAACACTCTACTTCAATATTTGAAACACTGCACTGTAAATCTCCAGGGTGTCTCTTACCCAAAGGAAACTAAATCCAACAGGGCAGGCCATAAAACCTCTTACCACTCGGGGAGGTAGGAAACACTTAATATATTACTTTAAAATGCTCAGATGCTCTTCTGCACAGTCCAGGCTTTAGACATCCTACAACATAAGTGTTTAACAAGGCTCTGTGTAAGTAGCAAGAACCTTTGGAGTTCCTACAAGTGCAGAATGAGATTTGGGGGCAGTGAGTACTTTATGGGGGAGGGACTCTGGAAACATTACAAGGCCGTCTTCTTATTGGCTATAGATCCACCATCACATAACATGGGTGAATTTCACTGCTAACAAGTGACTGGGGCTTAAATCAATAGCAACTTTTGCTCATTTCCAGCTGAAAGCTATGGAAACATTGTGCAAAGTGAATGCTTCCATTATGGTGCCTTGGCATTAGCAGTTATCAGATTCCAATCCACTACTCTCCTCATTCTTCCCAATACATAGCTTTTGTCCATTCATGAACAGACAGGGGCAACATCTCTGTCTTTGATTATGTAACAGAGACCTAAGCAAGGAACAGACTGTCAGATCAGTAATTGCAGATTCACTAGGCTTTATTGAGTTGCTACAAAGCTTATATAATTCTTATAGAAACTTAGACCACAGGGCTCCGTCACAAACACCCGTGTTGAGGGGCAGCATCAGCACAGACTTTCCATCATTCAGGGCCAAAACAGGTGTGTCATGAAATGTGTGGATGCATTTGTTTGTTTTCCTTTAGGAGCAAGCAAGATTAGGACTGTGACATGCGGGGAGATGAGGTTGAAAACCTTTCCCACCAAAAATATGTCTCCATTTCCCAAAGTTGGTATTTGGCATAGGAGAGAAGCTCATGTTTTCATAGAATCACAGATTTTTAGCGTTGGAAGGGTCATGTGATCCGACCCCCTGCAATGCAGGAATCTTTTGTCCAATGTGGGGCTCAGACCCAGGACCCTGAGACCCAGGTCCTGCTCTGCCGACTGAGCTATAGAAGCATCATTCGTGGGGCTAAAAGCAGCTGAAGGGCATTTTTGATGGAACTGTGGCATAGGGAAGGTTTTAAAAAACTTCTCTGCATACTGTGACCCTCACCCTGCTATGAACCCAGCACAACTGCTTTTGTTAAGCGGGGAAACAGCCATGTGTATTCATACTGTTATTCTTTACGGAAAAAGTTCAGCTTATACATTATATTAGAGCTGCCATACGTTTGGCTTTTCCAGGACATTCAAAGGCAGAAATGAGGTCCAGGGGGAATTTCAGAAAGGCAGTGCTATGTCTGGGATCTTGGGCAAGTCTCTTGAAAAAAAAGCTCAACAACTTTCAGGGGGGACTTGGTTTTTTTCTGAAATATGGCAACCCTACATTATATGCCACTTTCAAACCCTAGCAAAGTCATCTGTCTTCATTGTTTCCAACTAACCAGAAACCCACTTTTATTTTCTTATTCAGAGTTCTATAATAGTGATTGAGGTATACAAGAGAAATCATGGAGGCATCCAAACTACCCTCCAATTTACTGGGCAAGTGTAAAATCGAGTTTTTGAGACACATATGATTGCTTTCAGTCTATACCACTGTGATTGAACCAATGTACAGTGTTGCCTCTTGTTACAGATGATTCAAGTTACATACGCTTCAGGTTACAGACTCTGCTAACCCAGAAATAGTACCTCGGGTTAAGAACTTTGCTTCAAGATGAGAACAGAAATCGTGCGGCAGCGGTGCAGCTACAGCGGGCAGCCCCATTAGCTAAAGTGGTACCTCAGGTTAAGAACGGACCTCTGGAACGAATTAAGTTCTTAACCTGAGGTACCACTCCATATAGATTAGCCAATTGTCAAATACCAAGAGTGCCTTTGCTAAGAACGTACCATTCTGCTACGTAATTGCAAATTTGCATAATTTCCAAATCCACTAGGTATGAGGCAAGTCTACTCCACACCTCTGCGTCTTGACCAAGAAGAAAGCAAAAACTATTTAGAGTTTGAACTTTGGAGAAAGTAAATGCTAGTAACCTAAACATGCAAGCAACTGAGAACAAATTGTTTTTAGATTGCTTTTGCAAGGAATAAAATAGCACAGTTTAATGTATTTTAGTCAGAGCATTTCTCGACTGCCCTTCAGCAATGCTCTCAAGGCAGGCCTTTCATGTACCGAGAATGAATGAAGAAAGAACAATGCTATTTGACCTTTGAATTCTCTTTCCAAACATAGGACCACAAATCCTTGTTGCCCATAAACAAAGCACACACTAAATCATATTTGCAGAGGAGCAACAGTATGCGCCTAAGCTGATGGGATTCATGTGGTTCAAGAAAGCATTGCATTAAAATAGAAGATAGTTATACACCTCTGAAAATGTCATGAAGTCATAGTTTCATAGTGCATGCCTACAGCAGTACAACCCTGAGCAATGCCAAACCCTAGATTATTGGACTTTGGACCCAAATCCTTTTAGCAGATGTGATCCCCATAGCCAGTATTGCCTTTGAATATGGCTAGTCACATACTGAGCATTCTTCGTTAGCACTATTTGAAGAGAGGTTTAGAGAAAGGGTGCTTGTGAAAAAGCAGCTGGAGTCCATTCCTTTTTTGGTATGGGTTTTATAAACAGCTCTGAAATATCCAACACAGTTGTGTCACTTCTACTATACCTGCTTTATACATTTTTGCCACTATCCCCTATTGCTCTGATTCAGCAATTAGTCTCCCCATGCTGTTATGAGCATTTGATTGCCAGTTCGTTTCCAGAACCAATTCAAAGTCAGTGTGTAAAGCTCTAAAAGACTCAGGGCCCCCAAACCTGAAAAACAGCCCCCTTCCCTAAAGACCTTCTCTGGTGCTAAGGTTGGCAGAGGGGGCCTTCTTGGTGATTCCATCACCCTCAGAAGCATGGGATGGTGGTATCCCAGGAGAGGGCCTTCTCTGTGCCAGTCCCTGAGCTGTGGAAGTCCCTCCCCACAGCGATGTGTCTGGCACCCTCCCGAAACAGTTTCCAGACTTTGACACTTGAAATGTATATTTTCAGGACTCATCCTATTATTTGTGATTGCAATTTTGGGGAATGTTTCAATTGTTGTATCCACCTAGGGTGAAGGGCAGGAAATTTAATTAATTAATTAATCTACATAATAATGATTTGATATGATAACAACAACAACTTATTATTTATACCCCGCCCATCTTGTTCCATTTTTGCAAACATCTACCAGATGCTACTATGTGCAGATCAAGGGGCCCCAGTCCACAGATCTACCTTACAAATTTATACCTTACAAACTGTCGAGGTTTGCTAGAGGATGGCATCCCAAGGGGCAACAGGATCAAAGCTCTAGGTCTAAAAGGAGCAAGCATTCATCCAGCTGGGGACAAAGGCAGAAAGCATAACCCAAGGTTGTAAAACAAGATTTCAGCAACAGGAAGTAGGAAGAAGGATGGTGAGAGCAGCTTGGCCCAGGAAAGATTTTCTCAAGTAGCTCAGATTGAAAAGCAAACCTTGGGCCCAAGGCTTTATAGACCAGATGAGGTGGGTAGCACAATTCAACCTGTCATTTATTCAGCAGAAGGTGCTGCCTTGATGATATAAGGTAAAGGTAAAGGGACCCCTGACCATTAGGTCCAGTCGTGGCCGACTCTGGGGTTGCAGCGCTCATCTCGCTCTACTGGCTGAGGGAGCCAGCGTACAGCTTCCGGGTCATGTGGCCAGCATGACTAAGCCACCTCTGGCGAAGCAGAGTAGCGCACGGAAACGCCGTTTACCTTCCCGCTGGAGCGGTACCTATTTATCTACTTGCACTTTGACGTGCTTTTGAACTGCTAGGTTGGCAGGATGATATAGAATGATATATTGGCCTTGATGATATAGTACCTGCTTAAATAATAATAATAATAATAATAATAATAATAATAATAATAATAACAACAGTGGTCATTTTTCCCCATCCTCAAGTGTACTACTTCTGATGGGGATGAAAACAAGCTGTAATGCACGTCCCATTCTTTGGGCTGCAGGATATTTCAGGCCGAGAACAATGGCATATTGCTACCTGCAGAGCTTCAAGGCCCTTTTCGAGTTCTTTATGCAGATGTATTCAGTTGTAGGACGTTTGTTTTTTTTGAAAATAATGTAAACTCTTGTACATAAGACTAAGAAGCCCCACATCAAGAACCAGCACGAGGGCTTGTCCTCCTTCCCAACTGCGGTTCTTTGTGAGCAGCAAAAGATCTCCATTTCGCCTCCATGCCTCAAAGCATCTTTAATGGCACACCTCAGCATTCCATTCACACACACACCTGAGTGCTGCTCATTGTTTAAATGCCCATTAAGAAAACAGAATATGCCTTTTCTCTCAAGCAAATACAAAACTCTGTAATACAAAGTGAAACTGACTGTTCTATTAACGTCCATCCTGCATCAGGAAGTTTCTAAAGGGTGGAAATTTTATAATTGACTTTTCTGCTAGTAGCAAATGTCAGTTTTTCCTTAATCCTTCATAAGTCAGTAAGGTGTTTCAAAAGCCTCCAAGGCTACCACCACAACAGGACTTACAAATTAGCACATTTTTTCGCTTTTCATTAGACACAATGCAGAAATCTTCTCATATTAGGGTTTCTCGCCTCATTATTGAAAGTACTAGTACTTTGGAACTTCTGGTAGCAAATTAGAATGTGCTCAGCTAGGGTCTATTGTAAAATCAGCACTTCAAAAACTATCACATACTTGTTCCTCTTTAAGCACTGGAAATATTGGAGTCTATTTTAAAAAGCCTTATGGAGTCTGTCTAGCCTTGCAAATCATCACTGTGCTATGCTGAGCTCCCTTTTATTTTCTGAGGGCGCAAAGCCATTATTGTTCTTTCAAAAATAAAAAGGGATCGTTCCTTGCTGTGATTAAAAATTACTTGAGGTAACGGGCTGTATTAAAACCCCAAATCATTTAGAGCTCTCCTCTCTGGAATTGGCTTTGCAAGTTTCTGGCACTTGGCATCGACTGGATTGAGCTCCCCTCCTAGTGAGCAGGTGACATTACACAAACCTCCCAGGATTGGGAAATGGGGGCTTCAACAACACTCTGATCACTGTCTAGAGGGAGGGAGGAAGAGGGCTCTCTAAAGATGGCATCACATACCAGCCACATGCTGTCCAATAGAACTATTTTAGCACATCAGTCAAAGGGGGAAATGCAGCTCCAGCTAATTCCCAGCTACACTTTCCCTACAAACATAAGATGTTGCCAGAGTTCATAAGGGAAGTGCCATTTCCTGCAAAGGTATTTTCTTCTGACACATTGCAAACAGGGGGCTCTTTCTCCTACAGAACAAACAAGCACTGGTGATTCTTTTTATGCATTTCTCAGATGAAAGAAAGCAGCATGCTCTCTCCCTGGCCCTTCTGAGTCAGAATGACCCTCTTTCTGGATTCCATTTTCTGTAGCCAATTGCTTGATTTTTAAAGGAAGGAAGGTGACTTCCTGGCCCACAAGCACAGCAGAGGGTGCCTTCCATCCATGGGCAGCATGCTATCATATTTGTACTGCTCTCCTCCTGAGGTCAGTGCCTGAGTATCAAAAACTTCATAGGGATATCTGGGCAGAAGGGGAAATCTGACAGACGAGTTGAAATGTTTGCAAGAGGACTTCAGAAAAGGCAGCACTAGTAATTTCTTTTTTGAACCCATTAGGACATAATCTAAGCCCCTGCAACCTCATTTCATTGCCAAGGAAAAAGCTTCAGGATCTCTGGTGAGGAAGGGCCAGGCAGTGCCAAGGGATATCACTTGTTAAAGAAGAGGCATGCTTTCTGCACCTGATACCTGTTTCCAGGTAGTGTGCGCTCTCTCTCTCTCTCTCTCTCTCTCTCTCTCTCTCTCTCTCTCTCCCCCACCCCACCCCCCCACCCCACCCCGCAGGCATACACACACAAATATATCAAAAGGCTTGTGGGCATTCCACAATTCTGCCCAAGTATGCAAAGCAGGGAGTGTGGCATTTAGTAGTATGACAATATGAACTTTGAGATAGCCATGTCTCTAAATGTTCTTGTCTTCTAGCTGCCAATACAGAATCTGGCAAAGCCCTGAAAGGCAGGAGGCAGCAACTGAGGAGAATGAGGGACTGCACACCATTCCAATCTGCCCTGCTTCTCCCCATGACTGGCAGAAGGAGAATACAAAGATTCATTTACATGTCTTGCAAAGCTCAGTTGTTCATGGAATTGATTTTCTGTTACTTTGGAGCAGAATTTTTATCTATTTTCCATGTACAGTGGTACCTCCGGTTATGAACTTAATTCATTCCGGAGGTCCATTTTTAACCCGAAACCATTCTTAACACGAGGTGTGCTTTCACTAATGGGACCTCCCGCTGCCGCTGCGCCACCAGCATGCGACTTCTGCTCGCATCCCGGGGCAAAGTTCACAACAAGGAGCATCTACGTCCGGGTTAGCGGAGCTCGTTACCTGAAGCGTTCGTAAGGAGGACGGTAAGTAAGCCGAGGTTCCACTGTACAAACTCCCTTGCTATACATACTTGAGGCATTCTTATTATTCTTAGGTGGTATTAAGTGTCGCACTGGGTTGAATATTTGCAGCTTGCAAGATGGGGTGACCCCCCCTCTCCTTCCACAGCACACTCTTCTGGGGTTTCTCCCAACCTCTCCAGCACCTTGGGGGGGGGTAGAGGGAGGAGAGGGGGAAAGCCTCATTGTATCGGCCATAGTCCTTGTGCACGGCTTCTGCCAACAGACTCATTAGGTAAATCCTACCTATTAGTGGTAGTAAAGAAAGGAAGAAAAGTGTGTAAAACCTATGCAACATGAGGTGTACAGGTGTTCTGTTGCATAGATGTTGCAACCAGGAGGATGGGAAACTCAAAAAAAATAATCTTTCAGGAACCAACCTTCTACTGAGGTGTGAAAATCCTTCTAGAATTTCATGCGTATGTCATAGAATAACCTGGCTGAATAAATGTGTGTCTTTAAGAGGTACTGACAAGCTGATTTTAAGCAGCTAATAATACTGCAAATGCAAACCCAGTGGTGTGCAGTCAATGGACTAGGGGGACTAGGCTAGTCCCCTAAATGTTCTGATTAAATTAGAGTATTAAAGCATTAAAGCCCGGGAAGCCTCTGCCTGGAGGCGGGGTGCTCCTGTGTGCAATGTCCCTTTCCCATAGCCCTTGCAAGCTGGCGCCTCTGGCCCTAACTGTTCCCCTATGAAAAATGTCGTCACACACCACTGTCAGCAAACCCCCCTCACAGCTCAGCAAACATGGGTAGCTATAATGCAGACATGCAGCTTAAAGCAGTGGATTTGTGTTCTTCGCACCAGAGAAGCCTATAAATAGGAGGGAACACTTAGCAGAGCAGAATATTAATGGCCTATGGCAGAGTTTTCATAGCATTATATTGTTTCAGGTCAAGGTACAGAGAAACTCCGGGCTTTGCAAACATCTCCTACTGTTAGAAAGTTATTCCTGCTGTTTAGTCGGAATCTCCTTTCTTGTAACTTGAAGCCATTGGCTCAGGTCCTACCCTCCAGAGTATGAGAAAACAAGCTTGCTCTGTCTTACATATGGAAAGATGGCTATTATATTTCCTCTCAGTCCCCTCTTTTCCAGGCTAAACATACCCAGGTCCTTCAACTGTTCCTCATAAGGCTTGTTTTCGAAACCCTTGATCGTCTTAATCACCCTCTTCTGCACGTGTTCCAGCTTGTCAATATCCTTCTTAAATTGTGGCACCCAGAACTGGTCTGACCAAGACAAAATAGAGTGGTACTTCCCTTGACCTGGACACTTGATGCAGCTTAGAAGAGCATTAGCTGTTTTTGCTGCTTGTGGTCCACCAAGACCCCTAGATCCTTTTCACATGTACTACTGGCAATCCAGATGTCCCCCATCTTATATTTCTGCATCTGGTTCATCCTGCCTAAGTGCAGAACCTGACATTTGTCCCTCTTGAAATTCATTTTGTTAGCTTGGACCCAGTTCTCTAATCTGTTAAGGTCATCTTGAATCCCGATTCTGTCTAGCTACCCCTCTCAGTTTTGTCTCATCTGCATTTGGTGTCATCTGCAATTCCTTCATCCCAAGGTATTGAACACAGAGGCATACCTAGGCTCCCTTGCACCCTTGGCAAGGAGCTGTATCCGTCCATGCCCCTGTCCCCCGCCCATCCTTTGTGCCCTTGAGGAGTCTGGGAGGTGCCCAGAGGAGTCTGTTGCTCCTGACAGTCCTGCTTCTGTGTGTCACGTTCCTCCAGGGGGTTGTCTTCTGCTATAGGTGACCTTCCTCCTTCCTAGGGGCACCCCACCTGCATCGCTGTTCAAGGACAGTCCATTCTGCTCTTTTGAGAAACTCCTCATCTTGCTCACGTTGCTGTACCTTTTCTTCTTGCACTTGCTGCAGGTGTAGTTTTGCACGTGCTCAGGCCGGAAGGCAAACATGGCACAGCTGTTGCTGGTCACTGCAGCAGCGTCCTTGACGCCCATGTCTCTTGGTCCTGCGTACACCAGGCCTCCCCCTCAAAGCGCCCTCACAGACACCCCTGCCTACACATCCTGGACACGAGCTTCCAGAGGCTAAATAGAACTGCTGCTGGCTGCTAACACCTCCTGAGGAACAAAAGGTGTGGTAAAAGGCATTGTGTTTCATCTGCTGTTTGTAAAACTGCTGGTTTCAACATGTGAGAAAGGTTAGCTATCCAAGCAAGCCAAAGTAAATTTGTTTCATTTTGTTCATTTTCAGCCATTTATCAAAAGGAATCAAATTAACTTAATAAAACCAGCCAGACTTGATTACTCAAAATCAATTCAACTGAAAGAAACAGTAGTGGAACATGTCCAATTTTGATCCAGAACTAGTGTAAGCCGTGCAATGTGCTATCAAAACCATGCAGAAATGGGAAGTCAAATGAAAAACAACCATTAAGCTCACACACAGTTTGGCACTAGTGGACTCTTAGTTGTTTGACAACTAAGCCGTTCAAGAACCAAGGTACCACTGTATAACAAAGCTAAACACACTGATTTCTAAGCATCTTCCTCCTGTTACAACATGGCTCTTGGAAGGCCTGTCAAGAACTCTGGTGCCAGAGCAGCCCAAGCTGCAAGCCATTTAGGCAGCTTAGATTTATGTTGGTGGGACTAAAATTAGTTTGCATCCAAGCAAGTGTCCTTAATAACAGTGTTGTAAAATGGGCTTTAAACCTTTTGACAAAAACTGTGGTTTCCTGTTGTGTGGATGAGCCTTACCAGAAGCCCGTCAAAATTATTCATTTGTCACAGCTCTTCCTTGTCTGAGGGTGGATGAAGGTTACTTTGCACTTAGACATCACACAGGATGTTCGCAGCTGTGAAGTCTCCCATCTGAAGGGGGAGGGTCCTGTATCAAGGACCTTCTTCCCATTCCTCTGCATGACTCCTCTAATCTCCTCCATTAAGGCAAGCAGATGCCTCTGCTCTCCCCTCTTCCCATCACTGCATAGCCAGGCTGTTTGTACAGGGGGACTTTCAAGTGAAACTTACTCAGTGCTACGCTGTACTTGGTCTTGGAGACACAGCACAAGGCAGGGGGGACAGGAGCAGGTTTCTTCCTCTGTGCTGTAGCCCGGGAGGAGGAGGAAGGGAATCTTCCACATACATCCAAATAAGCATCCTAGGGAATCCACAATGACTGCTCTATATCAACTCCATTCAGCAACCAAGCTGATAAATGAATGTGGTAAATACCAGAGTGCTCTCCACAGCTCCCAAGCAAAAATTAACCCTAAGGGATTAACAACCTTTCCCCAACACAGCTTCACCAATCAAATCAGCAGGTCCCTTGAGGCCACTTTGAAGTAAAATGAAAGGTGTTCACAGACCCAGTCCTCCTGCGTCTCCTGTCCTTTGGCCCTGAGAAACACATGCTTGCTTAACAAAAGCGCATGCAGTCTCTCTTTCTTCAGGTTGTGTGTTCTACAGATCAGTTCCATTTGTTGTGAGATGTTGATGTTGGTGTATATAGGGTTGGGAAGAAAAGAGGGGGGGGACAGGAGAGAGGGGGTGGAGTGGGAAAGCTTATGTTCTTTTACTTAGTGCATGGGGGGGTTGTGTCAGCATCACTTGGGTAGGTTCACTTGTGCATGTACGTTTGTAAACTAGGAAAATCTTTAATAAAAAGTATTAAAAAGTAAAAAAAGAAAGAAACACACGCTTGCAAAAACGAGCCCTACCTGTGTGTGAGGCAACGTTAGGGCCAAACTTTCTGGGTAGTTTTGGGAATTGTGTTAGACATATTTGCAGTGGCAAGGCTGCAGAGAGAGAAGGCAACAAGTTTGAAGAGCAAAGCTGTGGCTTTTAGGAAAGGCCTGAAGGGAAATGCCAAGTCAAGAGCTTTTGAAGCTAATCTCAAACTTCTCCTGAAAGAAAACTCATACAGCATCTTGAACAAAACTTGCCAGTTCTTTCATCAGGAGAATTGGGTCCCAAAAATGCTCCCTCCCAAGTTTGCTAATGATCTGTTCTCTCAGTTTTGGTTCAGTGATAGGAAGCAGTTTAGGAAAAGAGCACCTGTCCACTGCTATCAGCATTTCTCTGTGTTTCCTTTTGGAGAAAATATTCTACAGTATTTCTCAGTTACTGAGTTCTGGCTCTTTTCAATTAGTACCCCCTTTTCAATGACTTCAATTACACCTCCCTCTCCCCCCACTAATCCCACTGGCGAAAGAGGAGCTAGGCTCTTTCTATTTTTAGCCGAGCAAGGAACACTTTTCATTTACAGCAGGCTGGCTTCGTACGCTGCCCGAAAAAATGGTTCCCGTCCACAAAGTGCTTAGACAGTCCTCCTTTGACTGTATCCCTGATCATCCACTCAACTCAGATTTGGTTATAAGATTAAAGAATGCACTAGAAGCCGGGGACAAAAAGGTCGTAATGGATTTACTCTGCAATGAAGTTAAGCATGCAGATGCCACCATAGAGCTGTCTAATGATGACTGGATGAAGACCCCAACAGCTCAATTGCACACTCTGGTGTTAGTAGGTAACTGGATCATTTGTGCATTTAAAAACTGACTCATTTTAATTAAGGAAGCAACAGTAAAGCGTGTGCTAGGTTAAATGGTTCCCTTGGTATAGTGACAATCCTATAGTCACTATACCAAGAACACTTGAATTCTGACCTAAAAAATAGTTATGTATATAATTATTGCCATTTTTCTTTCTGAACATAATCTTGCTCAATTTGAGAAGGCAGTTTTAGGTTCCGCAGAAATTTTGGCAAGTAGCATATTAGGATGATGGGGGCTGTGGTCTATTCTTACAGGCAGGCAGGCAGACAAGTGCTAGTAGCTACATTAAAGGGCAATGTCTGCTTCATTCCCAGTTTCTGGAAAGCTTGCAAGGTTCTCTGGACATAAAATGCACCTCCTCACATCATGAATGCAACTTCCATTGGGGGGTAGAAAACAAACCCTCTGCACAGCTGAAATAATGCATAATAAAGCCACCACTAAAAGATTGTTTCACAACCTTTATCATATTAAGCCCTGGATGTTTCTTGCTTCCAGGAGCAACAGTAGTACCAAACAATAGTGAGGGAGAAAAATACTTTCCTGAAGGAAGCATTGACTAGCATGAGAGTTTGGAGTTCCTATAACCATTGAAACTTAACAGCCTCACAGATCCTGTGATTCGACAGCAGAAAGCAGCACAGAGATTGGGACAGATCCCATCTGATTTGTGGGAGTCAGCGCTGCTGGAACTTAAAACTTGTATCTATTGGAACGTTCCATGTCTCAAACCCTTCACTCTGAATATGCCTTGACAGCCATACTTTGGTTTTAACCTGAAATGCAACCTTTTATGCTTGAGGACTAAGCACATTCATATCTGAGTCAGGTTGTTGTGTTTTAAGAAGTGAAACTGCCAGCAAAAAAGGAGACTAGGGCCTCCTTCAAATGCTTGGCTGTCTTTAGGTTGTTGTAGGAACAGCAATCTGAGACACCAAGTGGCTAACTAGGAATTATCGTGACAGTCCAAGGCAAAATTTTAGTCTAGTGGAATCAAATAACCAACACTTTGTCTTTCAGCCTAGTTTACTCAGTGACCTGGTTCACACATCACATTGAGGTTGAATCCTGACAAGACAGAAGTACTGTTTTGGAGAGACAGGGGCGGGCAGGTGTGAAGGACTCCCTGGTCCTGAATGGGGCAACTGTGCCTCTGAAGGACCATTTTGGATCATTTTGGACTCACAGCTGTCCATGGAGGTGCAGGTAAATTCTGTGTCCAGGGCAGCTGTCTACCAGCTCCATCTGGTACACAGGCTGAGACCCTCCCTGCCCGCAGACTGTCTCACCAGAGTGGTACATGCCCTGGTTATCTCCCGCTTGGACTACTGCCATGTGTTCTACACGGGGCTACCTTTGAAGGTGACTCAGAAACTGCAGTTAATCCAGAATGTGGCAGCTAGACCGGTGACTGGGAGTGGCTGCTGAGACTATATAACACCAGTGCTGAAAGACCTACATTGGCTCCCAGTACGTTTCTGGGCACAATTCAAAGTGTTGGTGTTGACCTTTAAGGCCCTAAACGGCCTCAGCCCAATATACCTGAAGGAGCGTCTCTAACCCAGTTGTTCAGTGCCAAGGGCCTTCTGGTGGTTCCCTCCCTACGAGAAGCAAAGTTACACCGAACCAGGCAGAGGGCCTTCTCGGTGGAATGCCCTCCCATCAGATGTCAAGAGAATAAACAACTATCTGACTTTTAGAAGACATCTGAAGGCAGCCCTGTTTAGGAAAGTTTTTAATGACTGATGTTTTAATGTATTTTTAATATTTTGTTGGAAGCCACCCAGAGTGGCTGGGGAGACATGGCCAGATGGGTGGGGTATAAATAATATATTATTAATATTAGTATTAGTATTAGTATTAGTATTAGTATTAGTATTGACCATCTTTATCATAAACTATGATTTCATGTGAACACAGCATAAAGTGCTGTTGAATGCTGCTGAGATAGTGGGTGCTTTGCCCCTCCCCAGCGCTGTTGAGAAATGCCATGGTCTCACTTATTGCTACATTTTGACCTAGACTCAGGGTCTGTGTCTCTCCAAAAATGCCATGTGTTGTAACAAAGTTTTGCTCTTGGCTTACCACTTATGTTTTGTTCTGGAAAATACACCATGAGCCTGGATTAAAACATAATGCTAAGCCAGATCACAGTTTGTTTTTATTTCAGCTATAATTTAATGTCCTTCGTTTGATGATGGCAGAACTAACAACTACCTGTTAGCACTCCGTATGTTAACCCAAGGCTTACCAGCCATGGGCCAGTTCACTCCCACGGAGATCATCCATGGGCCGGGCCAGCGCAGCGTGATGCCGGAAATCGCATCTGCGCATGTCCACGGCGTCGGAAATCACACCTGTGCAGAAGCGATTTTCGGCAACTGGGCATGCGCAGAAGTGATTTCCAGTATCTGCGCATGCGCAGACGCGGTTTCCGGCACTGCTCGGCGAGTCCCTGCACCACGCTGCACCAGTTTAGCACAGCACACAGGGGACTTGCCGAGTGGGCGACTCGGTTCGGGGGTGGCTCATGGACCGGTGAAACGGTTTTCGTGGGCCAGATCCAGCCCATGGGCCGCACATTGCCAACCCCAGCCCTAGACTGATAAAACTCTAGACTGACAAATGCTGGCCAACTTCTGTGTAAATCTGAGATTTTCATTAATTGCTCTCCTTGTGTGTGTGTCTGCATGCATCTCAACCAAGCCCAAGGCCTCTGCATGCAACTGAGCTGGGCTAGGAAGTGGTTTAAATCAATTGGCATTTGCTGCTACTTGAGGTATTTGGATAATTTGTTCAGTTGTTTTATTCTTTTGTTTGATAAAAATCCAAACCAGTTCTGACTGAGAAAGGTCAAATACTGCGCTCAGGTTGTTTGTGTGTGGTGGAAACACACACACAAGCCAGTGTTAAATGGGCACCTTTCATGGGGCAGCCATTTTGTGCGCAGCTGCTGCCAGTTCCTGAATTTCAGCTCTTCATTAAATATGCTATAAATTTACTGGAATGTGAGATCTTGTTCATCCTCCTTTACTTTTTTCATGTGGAAGGGCAATTCTTCCCTGTTCTCATGCATTTCTTTTGCAACCCATTCTTTGGATGTCCTAAATAAAATTAATTCCTGACAGAGGGGAGTTTGGAAGTAATACAGTACAAATTTCGATGGAGGAGAAAAGTGAATCACCCTAAGGCAAATTGTTTGAAATAGTTCTGCTATCAGTTCAATAAGCAAACAAGGAACACAAAGGATAATTTTACCTTGAAGAGAGGATATCCTCAAGCAATGTATGTGTTTATAATGAATCTTGCATTATTTGCACTTCTACTCCAGTTGACTTCCAAAGATATAGAAAATTGAGTCATTAGGCTGAGCTACAGCATGATATTATCTGCTTCTACTTACCAACTAGGGCATGGGATTGAGGAAAGTAACTCACTCGCCAGATCTTTATCTCCCCTACCACTCCCCCGCAATTGGTCAAATTGGACAGGAAGGCAGGGTTGCCCATCTGTCAATCAGTTGACATCACAATGGCATCAGATGAAACGGTGCTTTGAAGGTCCAACAATCAGCTGGTTGTCAGGACCTCAAAGGCCTTTGCAAGCCCCTGCTAAAGGTTATTTTGGCTGCAAGCTATCAGATGGTACTTTATGACCTGAAAACAGAATGCCAACTGTCTGATTCCTGCTTTTCAATAACTGATAAAGAAATGAAGGTGGCATGATTGATTCTATTTCTCCTCCTAGAAAGCGCTTGGCTGTTATGAAGGAGTGCTGCCAACTGAATTATGTGCATACACAACTAGTAGTGCTGAAAAATACATCATATTTTAAGTATTGCGTAAGTGGTTTGTTTGAAAAAGACATCTACTGCATTGAAAACCAAGGAAAATGTGTGTTCAAGCCACTTCCACCACAGTTAGAATGAAGAGAGAGGCAGTTTGTGTTTCCAGTTTCTGGAATGTGCTTTAAGGGAATGAATATGTGGTTTGTGACTTCCACCATATTAGGATTGTTACATCTGCCGTCACCCTTGAAGTGTTAATACGTCACCCTCGGCAGAGAAACCTGCAGCCTGCTCTCATGCCACGTGTTAAGTTCTTCATATGTTACAAAACGTGTCACCAGCCAAATGGGAGTCTAGCTGTACAGACAGGATGGTGATGTGATGTCCAGGGCAGCAAAGTTACAATTTGTGTGTGTAGACACACACACACACACACACACACACACACACATATTAATGCTGACATTTCAAGAGTATTCTGTGGAATATTCACAGCAAGCTTCTCCCACGCCCTGATGGTCCTACTAATTGGGTGCTAGAAAGGGGAATGTTTGGGTTAGAGGAATAGCAGGTGTTCTGAATGATGGGGAAAGAGGCAGCCTCCCCCTTGAAGCCTCTAGCAGCATAAAATCTCTGGAGTGAAAACAGTCCGTCTCTTTGCAGGCCAAGCAGTCAAGAAAGGTGACCTTCCATTGCCCACTCCCTCCCTGCATGCCTCTGTGCTTGAATGAGAAATTATGCAGACTGGGCATGCTAATTTAGTCTAGCTCATTTGCATAATTAGTACACATAATTTTATCAGGCAAATTACATCATCCAGATTGATTGGGGGCAGCCAAGGGTGTGTGTGGAATATAGCAGAAATAAGGTGAAGTTCTTTGCTTTATTCTATCAAAGGCTTACTCAGGCAGTTTTTAAAAATAAGAGGCCTACACTTAGACGCACCACCCTGGTCCTGCTGCAGACCCTCAGTATGCTGTCCACAAGGGAGGTTTGCTAGCCCATTTCCCTTTTTCTTTCTACAAAAACTAACCAATAGAAATGTAATCCTCCAGTGATAGGGAGGAAGAGGGCACTTCCTGCAAAGAAAAGAACATTTAAAATAAGTTTTCAATGGTAGGTAATGGTATGCATGTTGCAGGAGGAAGGGGAAATGTTGTTGCTTTTTGTCATCTTCCTTTTTCTTATGCAAAGCAAGATTAGAAGCAGCACCATAAACCCTTGAGTTGTACAAGAGTAAGTAATCTGCCAATATAGAAACTTTAAAAAACCCCATAAAGGTGATTAAAAAATAAGGCAAGTGAGGTGTGTGTGTTTGCAGGAGTTGTTTCACTCATCACGGAGGATGTCCAGAAGAAGCTATCCAAAATTCTGCATGGCAAGGAGAACAATGTATGCCCAAAGATGAAGGAAGACTCGCTGGTGAGTCTTTGCCAGGGAAATAGGATTCCACTACAATAGAAGTGCTAATTGGAGGAAAGCTATCTATATCCCCACATAAAACATGTTAACTTTGCTTTAAAAGAAAGATAATCTGTAGCAGCCTGAAGTTCGCAGCAGAGACTTAGATGTGCTAGCTTACACATACAGAATATCTATTCATTCAAAAGAGTTCTAGATCACTTTTCAAACAGAAGGCTTCCCAAATGTACACTAAAAATGTACACTAGCAGAATACAGTCATACCTCGGGTTGTATATACTTCATGTTGAGCGTCTTCAAGTTGCGCTCCGTGGCAACAGAGCGCATTACTTTCGGTTTCACCGCTCGCGCATGCGCAGACGCTCAAAATGACGTCACGCGCATGCGCAGAAGCAGCAAAAAGGACGCGCGTGTGCGCAGATGTGCCATCACTAGTTATGTTTGCTTCTGGATGCGAACGGGGCTCCGGAATGGATCCCGTTCGCATCCCAAGGTACCACAGTATACCATAATACAATTCTAAACAAAATTTCCCCAAAGAAACAAAAAAACCCACAAGCCTTTCATTACATTGTATGCACTAAAATGACCACACTAAAAATCCAGATACAGTCATAGACAAGCCATTAAAAACTGCTATAATCATATGTGGATGCGTGGAGGCTGCCTCACTTCACATGGAGTCAAGTTCCACAGCTGCCACTCAGGACAATTGCTGGTTCCTCCTCCTCCCCCTCCCCGAGCTTGGTGGCTGTAGCACTGGTGGGAAACAGAGG
Organism: Podarcis erhardii; assembly: GCF_964252035.2. NCBI lineage: Eukaryota > Metazoa > Chordata > Lepidosauria > Squamata > Lacertidae > Podarcis > Podarcis erhardii. The sequence continues at coordinate 133,774,731 of NC_138497.1, read as the reverse complement.
GACTGTCCCTGGAAAATGGGGGCCTTGAAGGGGATGCAGTATCTTCTGGACCAATCCTGCTTTCCTCAGTGGAGTTTCTTCCAGCCTAGCAGAAGTCAACTTGACTTTTTAATCTTCCATGCGCATAGAAAGTCTGGTGTGGAGCTGCTTTGAGACACACAAACCCCCTTCCTCTGCTGCATGCAGGGCTGGACAATGTTGTTGTTGTTTAGTCGTTTAGTCGTGTCCGACTCTTCGTGACCCCATGGGCCAGAGCACGCCAGGCATTCCTGTCTTCCACTGCCTCCCGCAGTTTGGTCAAACTCATGCTGGTAGCTTCAAGAACACTATCCAACCATCTCGTCCTCTGTCGTCCCCTTCTCCTTGTGCCCTCCATCTTTCCCAACATCAGGGTCTTTTCCAGGGAGTCTTCTCTTCTCATGAGGTGGCCAAAGTATTGGAGCCTCAGCTTCAGGATCTGTCCTTCCAGTGAGCACTCAGAGCTGATTTCCTTCAGAATGGAGAGGTTTGATCTTCTTGCAGTCCATGGGACTCTCAAGAGTCTCCTCCAGCACCATAATTCAAAAGCATCAATTCTTCGGCGATCAGCCTTCTTTATGGTCCAGCTCTCACTTCTATACATCACTACTGGGAAAACCATAGCTTTTACTATATAGACCTTTGTTGGCAAGGTGATGTCTCTGCTTTTTAAGATGCTGTCTAGGTTTGTCATTGCACACCTTTAAATCAGCTCTGAGATTGTCCCCAATGAAATAATGTGCATTAAATGTGCATGAATCACTGTCAGATGCCAAATCCACAGCAACTCAATTTCTCCAACAAGATGTAGGTTTGTGATAGCTTAGTCAGTATCGCACAAGACTCTGAGGGCCATGAGTTCGAGCATCACTTTGAGCAAAAGATTCAGCCACTGGCTGAATCTTTTGCTTGAAGTGATGCTCGAACTCATGGCCCTCAGAGTCTTGTGGGGGTTGGGATAGATGACCCTCATGGTCCCTTCCAACTCTACAGTTCTATGATTCAAAGATAATTTTTTCAAGTAAATTACATAATTGTCTTATTGTACTCATGAAACAGAGGAGGGATAATCTACTCTAAGTGCTTTTCATCTAAACTGGCTCATCTGTATGAGCCCAGCAAACAGCAAAGAATGCCACACAGGTTGCCAACTTCCAGGCCAGCTTGCCACCATTGTTCCCACTTCCCAGTTATTTAACCACCATTTCCACACATTTCAGCCCAGACACTTCAGTCCTCTCTCTCTCTCTCTCTGCCTCATGCAGAGAGGTCATGAAGCACCATGGGGTGCGACTTGTGCAAAGCACCACTGGGATGAAGATGGCAAGAGATGAATTTGGGTTGCCATTTGCTTTTGCTCCAGCAGACCTTTTGGCTACAATGCAAAAGGGATTGCAGTATCAAAAAGAGGAAATAAGTATTTCAGCAATCTTAAATGTTCAATTTTGTGTTTTGGGCAAATAGCAAATATCCCTAGGGATTGCATCCCAAATAGGCACTAGAAAGTGGGTTGTGAGCATAACAACTCTTAGCCACTAGTGGATAATCTCATTGCATGAGGAATCCTTCAACTACAGGAGAACCTACTAGAATTCTTCTGTCAAACAACAACTGGCCACTTCTCACCGAGATAAAGCAAAAGAGCATTTAAGAGCATCATTGTGAAGCAACATTCCAGTCTCACTTGTGAGATGTAAAGTGTTAAGTTGTGGGTGAACATATCAGACGACACAGTGATTCTTCAAACAGCTCTTGTTTATTCACAGGCCAGAACAGAACTGAACTGAAGGGTTCAGTCAGCCTGCTTATATAGAGCTCCAGTACAACGTAACTAACAACTTTCTAAAACTATCCAATCACTGAACGTCACTTTCGATCCCTTATTTGCATAACTTTCTACAGTATCCCCCTGCTGGCCCAGGGTGAGAACTTAAGTACATAACACCAAGCTTCAAGGACCCGTACTTCATAACATTTCCTCCTGCAAATAAAAGGGACCAAGGTGAAAAATGAACTCCTGGGAAAAGACGTTGACTGGAAAGTAATTGGGAAAGAGGAGTCAGAGATTAAGGGAAAAGGTAATGACCACAAAGACTTGATAGGGAATTCAAGATTTGAATGACAGAAAACTCTTCACCATTCAGATTGACAGAGCAGCTAATTCTTTCCTCTATAGTGAGCCCAAGGATGATGCAAACTTTTTATGATTATTTATGATTATTTATTGAATTTATATACCACCCTAACGGGCGGTCTCAGGTTGGTTCACAGAACATTTTTTTTTTCTTCATTTTAGGTAGATTCTGGCCTAAGGAATGTTAACTGTAAGCTTTGCAAACACATGCTAAAGGAAAGTCGTAATTGATGGCCGACAGCAATGTATGCTGAAACTTTATAGCATGCCACAATAAACACCTGACATGTTTTGAAAAGAGTATAATTAATTGATTGATTGATTGATTGATTGATTGATTGATATAAGGTTTTAAGTTGGAAACCTTCCTTATTGAAAAGTGTCCTATCTTTTCTAAGGATGCCCTATTCTGCTCTGCAACAAGCTAGGAATCAGCTTACATTTGATACAAAAGACCATAGAAACAGTTGGGACCCAAATGTTTGAGATTCAATACAGGAATCTCCTATATGGCTGATGACCGTCCAATCCCTGCTTTAAAACTTTCAAGGAAGGAGAGTCCATCACCTGCTGAGGGAGACCCCTGAATTATTTCTCTTATTTATTATGATAATTTCTAGATTTGCAGATGTACTGCTGTGGGGATGTGTTGAGGCATTTCTAATTACACACCCTATTGGCAAAAGTTAGCCCCTGGTTGTGATATCAGGTACTTCTTGCATGTAAACAGCTTTGTTGCCGAGCCCTAGGCACAGCCCTGGGCACAGACAGGAGTTAAGCACCTCCTCTTTCTGGCTTGTCCCCTGTGTGCCCTTCAGTCAGTGAGTTTAAGGACTGATCCTGCTTCTAGAGTCAAATGTTAGTCTAGTCACCACCAGCACCACCATAGTTTCCTAGCTGAAAGCAATGGAAAAATTGTCACGAACCTTAAGCACAGATGGATTCTATTGCATTGGCTTCTAGTCCCTAGGAATTACAGTTTCTGCAGCATGAAAAAGGGCTAACAGATTCGAATTTGCTCAGTGAAAAATGCTATGACACTTTAATGCAATAAAGAAAGTCAATGTTTTATGGCATTGTACATGACCAGGACATATATCCTAATCACAGAACAGTATTTCATGGTGATGGCATGGAAAGAAAACCTGGTGCTAAAAATCATGTGGATAAGCAGATGATAAAAATTTGAAATGCAAGAGATCCCAAAGCATGCAAACCATTACATGTCATCTGGACTAAAATAGGCTAACATCAATTATAGGGAAAAACCTCACTGTGGATGAGAATGTTTCCTTGCCAAGATCATGCTTGGAATTAAAATATCTCCATGCAGGAATTCCAGCACAAGCCGTCTTGTGAATATTTGACCTTGTCAAGCTATATTTATTTCCACAAGTAATCTCAGTAGTAAAGTGGCTGTTATTGTAGCCACCCACCCACCCACCCACGTGACTTTAATTGTATCAAGTAACAATTAGCACCAGATTTAAATACAAGCTATGTCAGAGCCCTAACTAGAATTTAATTGGGCAGCACAAACAGAGTCACACAAACAATCTGCACAACAAGGTTCTGGACTAAAATTAGCTGCAGATTAGCACAATGGAAGAGGTGCCAGGACCTGCTGTAGACAAGCTGCAGATCTTTGAGCCAGGAGGATCCAGATTCAAGCTGAAGACTCGCCATGCTCCTCTGGACAAATACTTTGAGGCTCTGGTCACAGGAAACCTCAAGAAGCTCAAAGCTCTGGTCGATCAGTATTACGAAGATGTCAATATGGTCTTTGAGATCAGTAAAAATGAGCTGGAATGGCAGGTGAAAAAGAAAGCTGCTTATGGACTGTCAGGTACTCTAGATTTCAAGGACCACTTTCAAACTTAAACAGGTATTCTTTACTAATCCAAATTAAGGCAAGTGGTGCTTTTAAAAAAGTGTTCTCTTATTTGTGGCTATCCAGTTGCTCCCAAAGTCTGTGTGCAGGGGTGGTTCCTTCGTCCCTTCGTCCCTCTCAGCAGCTCTTTCACGTGGGTCAGCAAGGGTCTTTGGCTAGTATCGTAGAGCACTGTCAGCAGTGAACAGGCTTGTGGGCTTGCTATCACCATATGTTTCTAGACCTGGACAGGCTAATGGAAACTGAGCAAGGTGGCAGTGGTGATGTGCTAATCTGGTCTAAGGAGCAGGACTGACCCTCTTTGAAGAGGATCCTAATGTGTCCAGTATTGTTAGCATCATAGAAAGTCTCAGCAAGTTCAGGGTTCTTGGGTTGGGATTCCCACTGAGCCACAGACCAAGTGGAAGGGGTTGAGCAGCCCCTCACTTTCCTCCTCCTCAGGTTCGTGCTTACCTTCCAGTCACCCAACCATGCTCCAAGGGAATCATCCTTGGTCTGATCACCTCAGGCTCATCAGTGCTGTCTCCCAGGTGAGCCCCCCACCCCCCGCCCCCTGCCACATTTCCTGTTTTCTCCCCAGCCCATTCATGGGTGCTATACCTTTTGAAGGTAGGGAGCACACCTCCCTCACCTGGCAATGGAACCAGTGCTTCTCTCATATCACCTTGGGCAGTGTGTAGGATTGCATCTCTGTAGTCATGCTGAGCAGCTCCTGCTGCAGCCCCTCAGTCCACTGCTGTCCTCCCAGACCTCTGATCCCATCTCTCCCCACATGGTGAAAGGAGAGGTCTGTGTGAGAGGTCTCTGCACATCGCCCTGCTGTAGGGACTGTTTGGTGATGGTGGGGGCTGCCTGCAGGGGTGGTGGAAGAGGAGCAGGACTGTTTCCCAGTACAGGCAGAGCTGCCACCCTTTCTCCCCTCCTGCACATCTACTCTTTTTACCCTTTCTGCCTGCTGTTCTGTGTCGGGTGCTCACAGGTAAAGGTGCTGCTGAATGTTCTCTGTGAACCTTTGTCACACAGTCTCATCCAGCATCCTTACTGCTGATCTCTCCCTGGCTGCCTTGTGTATAATGCAAGGAGCAGAAAAGAATGAGCCTTCTTGCCTCCTGCTAAGGCCATCTCTGACATGTTTGTTTGCTCAGTAGGTCAGGCAGAGTCTTGGAGTCCCTGTATTTGCTTGAACAGCTGCAGAGACAGGTCTCCAGCTCTGCTATGTGATAGCAATGTAGAAAATATAATATCCTGTTAGCCAGGCAGAATGAAATAGTGTTCCTAATTTATTTGATTGGCTGGAATGGTTTAGCAAGGAAAAACTTCTTGATAGATGGTGGGATTACCAAATATAGAAATCTCTACACAAAGCTTTTTATTTGGTCTGTTTGTGTATCATGATTCATCCTAGGGCTGAGCCAAAACAGGCAACTTTTTCCTCCAAATTCTTGATCAGTATTGAAAGATATCCATCAGAAGTTTTCAGTTTTTAATGCTGACCTTAATTGGCAAGGATTGCCCACATGATTTATACAGGAAGCTTTGCTCTCACTCTAAACAGGCTTCATCTGCCCTTAGTGATATCAGAATATAGTTATATTGGTTCATTTGAGGAGGGGGAGTGGCTGTCATCTGTAGTGAACAGCCACGAAAGGGGTAAAATTAAGGGGTTTAGAGGGAACCCCACAAAATAATTGCTTTAAAACTGAAAAGTAAACCTGTAGAACCAAAAATGAAAAGGGGGGGGGGGGACAGAAAAGAATAAGATTTGCACAAAAGATCTCTCCCTGCAATGGGAAAGGACCCCGTTCTGTGCTAGCAGCATTTTGACCAGGGCCTCAGAATAAACATTTTAGTGTTATCTCTTCAAAAGCAATGTAAGCCTTGTTAGCTCATTGTCTAGTGGTTGGGTGACCAGTATGTTGCACATGCTTGGACTTCAATAGGCTGCATATTTGCTTTAAATGCAGTGGAGCAATTAGCACAAAGTCTTTTGAAAAGTTTCTCAGCAAAGTTTCTATAGCTTGTTACCAGCATAATATTGATTTGTTCCTTCATGACAAGAAGGCACCTCTGTGTGCCATGTGAAATCCAGGCCACTGATGTGTATTCACTGGGGACTTCTTCCTTTTATTGTTGCTTGCTTTTTATATCCACCCTGACTCGTATGGGCTAACCCCCAGCCCCGCATGTTTTCGGAGGGGGGAGAGTGTAATGTGTCACTGTCATATCCAGCAGAAGCACTTGGCAGCATTTGCAGAACGAAGGAAAGTATTGAAATGGTTGACTGTGAGGTGCCAGTGATCCTTTTCAATAGCAAGATCCATTTCCCTTGGCTACAGTTTCCCCCAGTCCCTTTTCCACACGTTGTCAGGAGAACCAGGAGATATTGCTGTCTTTTTCACTCATGTACCTTCCAGTTGTGTAACAGTTACATTTCCTGTGCTGCTTAAAAGGATTGCATGCTGATGTCCTGATGTCCTCTTCTCCCCCCCTCCCCCCAATCCACTATATAACGGTATATATAGTATATAGTATATATAGTAGCCTCTAGCGCTACTAGAAGGAAAGTTATAAAGCAAAATGTGTAGGCATCCTTCTACATGATTTCTGTGAGATCAGCCAAACTGACTGCTCCTGTCTTTTCTGTCAGTGTTTTTAGCCAATGAGCAATGTCAGAACTTTGATTCATGACTGCATTATTTGGAGACCACGCTTTAGTGCACGTCCCCTTCCTGCTTCTGTTTCATTTTCTAGTCCTTGGAATTGTTATAGTTCTAATCTACAGACCCTAAATTTCCCCTTTGTTCTTTCTTTGTTCATAACAAACCAAGATGCATCTTTCCTTTAGTGGTTTCATCTAAGATTAGGTAATCCCTACAAGGTTTTTTTTTCTGCAAATGCTGCAACACAATAAGTAGCTGAAGTCCAGGCAGTCCTTGAGAATTCACTGTATGTTTAACTTACAGTACAACAATCTGCATGTCTCCTCAGTAATAAATCTCTTTGTGTTTAATGGAGTTTATTCCCAGGTAAGTTGGGTACAGAGTTGCTGCCTTGGCTTTCTTGTGAGGAAGGGGAAGCCAGTATCAATGCTAAACAAATAGAACTGAAATATAGACAATTCACTGTGTTTAACATTATTTTATGAAAGTGGGATATGTTATCAACCATAATTTTAGCATTGAGCCCCCTTTTACAGCCATTTTTATGTCACCTTCTATATCTGCACAACAACCACGTGACATAGGTTAGGCTGAGAGTTTGTGACTGATCCGAGTTAGGAAGTGAGCAAAAAGAATGAAAAGTGAATTTTAAATATGCACATGCTTACAATATTTTGTTTTTTATTTATTAAGGTTGCCAAAATGTCTTTTGTTTGTGTTTTGCGGAGAGCTGTGAAACTGCACACGCTGTGTATTTTTGTAGTCCATGAAAGCTTATGTAAAAATAAATTTGTTAGCCTTTAAGATACCTCAAGCTATATTCCCTGGTACCATATTTGATGCATTCATTTCGGGGGAAGTGGCTTCCTCTTTTGGGAAGTATGCCAAGGCCTCCAGCCACAATTTTCTCTCTTCCCACAATCCCATCAATTTTGGCAATAATGTCAAAAAGAAAAACAATGAAATAGACACAGGGCTAAGGTGGGTGGAGAGGTTGAAGTTTCTCTCCCTCGCCTGTGGCCAGATGAGCAGCCAAACTTCCACCTGGAGCCCCATTTTCTGATGAGCAGGGAGGGGGTTAACCCCCTACCTCAGCAATTCTGCACAGATTGGGAGGGGGCTGCATATGTGTCTAGACCCATGGTTCCCAATTTGGAAGCTTGTTTAGACCAAGTTAGTGGCTTTTTAGGCTTCCTCTACATGAATAGGAGCTCACTTTTTGAATGATGATGATGATGATGATGATGATGATGATGATGATGATAATTTATTATTTATACCCCGCCCATCTGGCTGGGCTTCCCCAGCCACTATGGGCGGCTTCCAAAAGAATATTAAAATACTGTGATACATCAAACATTAAAAGCTTCCCTAAACAGGGCTGCCTTCAGATGTCTTCTAAAAGTCTGGTAGTTGCTTCGGAGCCGAACAGTCAATAGCCCTGGTTAACTCCACATTCCAGCGGGCCACCAGGGAATCAGCTGAAAGGCCATCAACATGGGATAAAGCATCCCCTACCACTCTCTGGAAACCATTTGGATCCATTAAGTGGCAGGGGCGGACCATCCAAATCAGTCCCACCTCCCTGCAGAGAGGAAGGGTCGCGGAGAAGTCAAGTTGCACCAGGAAGTGGTCTGACCATGGCACTTCTTTTGTTTCACTTTTACTTAGTGTCAGATCACCAACATCCATAGAGGTAAACACCAAGTCCAAGGCATGTCCACGGCTATGGGTTGAGCCAGACTTATTCAGGGACAGCCCCATGGAGGCCATGCTTTCCACGAAGTCCCGAGTGGCCCCTTGTAAGGTCGTGTTGGCATGGATATTAAAATCTCCTAGGACAGCCAAACTAGGTGCTTCCAGGAGAACATACGCCACGACCTGAAGCAGCTCAGGCAGGGAATCCTTGGTGCAGCGGGGAGGTCGGTACACCACAAGGAATCCTGTACTGCCTCTATTGCCCAACTTCCAGAACATGCACTCGGAAAACTGGATCTTCCCAACAGAACACCTGGTGCAAACTAATGACTTCCTAAAAATCACTGCAACCCCTCCTCCCCGCCCACAAGGCCTGGGTTGCTGTGCATAAGAGAAATCTGGTGGACAAGCAGCGGCAAGGACAGGCCCATCTGCTTCATCCAACCAAGTCTCTGTTACACATGCCAGGTCAAGTCCTCCATCCATGATCAAGTCATGGATGGCAGTGGTCTTATGAATCATTGACCTGGCATTGCACAGCAGCACCTTCAGGTCATGTGGGTATCCCTTGCTGATTCTAGTATCCATCCGGTCAGGACCAGACCCGGAGGCAGGGATAGTCCTCAGACAACGACTAAACCTGCCCCCTCTGTAATGACATGGTCTGGTCTTAGCGTAACTCCTCCTCCTACCCGTGATCACTGAGATCGGTTGTCCCAGCGCATCCCCCTCTGTGGAACATGCCCCAGCCATTTTGTTGGCTGGGACCCACTCCCCGGCAGCCCTGACCCCTCCCCTTAAGGACAAAATAAGACCTTAAGACAATAAAAACAGAAAACAAAACAAAACAAAAAACCCCAGAAAACAATAAAACAATACAAATAAAAAACTGTACAAATTACAAATCCATCAAAATCAAACAAATTCCCAAGCCCAACCAAACATCCATCCCACCCCCCATCGCCCCATATACAAAAAAATCAAAAGGGAAAGGAAAATTTTAAAACATTTTAAAAAGAACTCTGCACCCCTCCGGATCCTCCTGGGCAGCAGAGCACAGTAGTCCTAGTGAGGTTTCAGGCCCCGCCCTGGGCCAGGTGGTAAGTGGCAAGAGCAGGGCGTGAATTATATGTCACGGGGGGAATCAAGATTTTAGAGATGCTTAGGTGAGGCATGGCCAAAAAAAGGTTGGGAACCACTGGTCTAGACCCACTTTGGGGATGAGGCTCCAGGAGGATTGCCTAACAATGAAAGTAGCCCTCAAGCCCCAAGCTTTTTGCAACCCCTGGTCCAGCTGTAATGGGGAGAGTGAGGCCTTGTCATCACAAAGCACGTCTGCTCAGAGATCTGCACTGGCTGCTGATTTGCTACCAGGCCAAGTTCAAGGTTAAAAGGTAAAGGGATCCCTGAGCATTAGGTCCAGTCGTGACCGACTCTGGGGATGCAGTGTTCATCTCACTTTACTGGCCAAGGGAGCCGGCGTACAGCTTCCGGGTCATGTGGCCACATGACTAAGCTGCTTCTGACCAATCAGAGCAGTGCATGGAAACGCCGTTAAGTTCAAGGTTATTAGCACACAAAGCCCTTAGCAACTTGGGAGCAATTTACTTGCAGTTTACCCCACAGGTGTCCACCCAGCCACTTTGATTGGTGGAACTGGCATTGCTGCTGGTGCCACATGATGCCCACTCCGCATGTGTAAGAACTTGGTCATTTAGTGTGGCAGGACTTGGACTTTGGAACTCCCTGCCTAGTGAGATCAAGCAGGGGCCTTTGCTGTACTATTTTGGTGACTGCTAAAAACATTCCTCTCTAGACAAGCCTACCCAGATGCTTAGAAAGGTGGGATAATTTTAATCTATTTTAGTATTTTAACTTTTGTATGGTTTAAAGTAGGGTTGTATTTTTTAAATTGATTTTACTGTTTTATCTCTTCTAACCCACTCTGAGGTTTTTTATGATTAAGCAGTGTATAAATTCTATGAAGTAAAAAAATGTGTTTGAGTGCCTTCAAATGCTGCATGATCCATCAACTGTTTGCATGTTTATTTAATCATTTCAATACTGAGAGACATGACAGAAAGCTCATAGAAGGATTATTATTATTATTATTATTCAGACTTATTAATTGCTTGTTACCTGAAAGGTCTCCAAGCAACTTGCATTTAAAAATCTAAGCATACCATTCAACATTCATATTGTTACATGCCACCCCAATCTGCATGGGCACTGTGACATTCCATGGGCTGCAGGCTCATCTTAACCCAACATCTGTGTTTCCTTTTGGGCAAATGAGGCACAGAAGAGACTGTAGGGTCCTTAGGATAAATGATTTATTTACACACACACACACACACACACACACACACACACACACACACACACACCATAGCCTTGCACTCAAACAGACAGCAAGCAGCACACCCTGCCCCCTCTCCAGCTGAATCCCTCTTAATTCCAGCCTGCTGCTTTAAACCCTCAGTTTTTATCCTGGGAGGGAGGGAGGGAGGGAAGAAGCCTTTTCCAGGTGCCCTTTCCACACCTAGCCACTTTGATGAACTTCCTAATTGTTTACCCCTCTTTCCAGGGAAACAGAGTTAATTAGTGCCTAACTCATGTTGATTTCCTAGATTAAGGAGGGCGTCATAATTTAGGACGCTGGCCTGACTTAATTAGCTCACTATGCCAATAGCATAGTGGACAAGGATGGTGCTGTGGGTTAAACCACAGAGCCTAGGGCTTGCCAATCAGAAGGTCGGCGGTTTGAATCCCTGTGACGGGGTGAGCTCCTGTTGTTCAGTCCCTGCTCCTGCCAACCTAGCAGTTCGAAAGCACGTCAAAGTGCAATTAGATAAATAGGTACCGCTCCGGCGGGAAGGTAAATGGCATTTCCGTGCGCTGCTCTGGTTTGCCAGAAGCGGCATAGTCATGCTGGCCACATGACCCGGAAGCTGCACACCGGCTCCCTCGGCCAATAAAGCGAGATGAGCTCCACAACCCCAGAGTTGGTCACGACTGGACCTAATGGTCAGGGGTCCCTTTTGTTACAATATGAGAACAGCGCAGCTGCAGAGAGCCAGCTTGTTGACATCATGTGATATGGCTAGCTGTGGGAAAGTACGGTAAATTCCCGGAAGTTCACAGGCTTTGGGAGTCTGTGTCCAGTGTGTAATTTGAGACCTTCCTGTTGCGTTTGTAAAGGAAGTCTTAGTCACTTGCTGGATGGAAACTGAAGTGATCGGACATGTTTTCTGTAGAGCTGTAATGTCAGAAATAAACAATACGTAAATAGATTTCTGACTACTCTTCTTTCCCCTGGGCAAGGGGGAGAAGTGGGTGTGCATTTTCCCATGCTGGGAAATGTCACCTATATCAAGATCTCCCTGGTCTGTCTGGGAACGCAGCCAGAGGCAAATCACCGGTAAACCAGCTCCGGGAGCAGGGAGAGGGGACAGCCTCTCCAGATGGGGCTAGTTTTCCAACACCTTTACCTTTACCTTATGCCAATAGCAGAGGCTTTTCCGTGGGGCCACCCCACCTTTTGCTACACCCTAATACACACTTGGGTCTGCCTACAGTAGAGATGAGCCTGGCTATTCCCCAGTTCTAACATCTCAGCCTTCATTCAGGGTGTCTTGCACCCACAGATTCATAACCATAACGAACATTAACATTCTCATACAAACACCTGCAATCCCTGTACCCCTAGAGACATGGAAAAACCCTGTGACCCCAAATCTCAGCCCCAAGCCCATCCTTGCTTTTCCTTTCTGTTTCTCTTCTCCCGCCCCCCATCCCTGTCTGCTCCAGGCCTGTGGTCTCTGGAATACAAGAGGGATCTGACCAACCCACTCTGCATCTCAGCCATCCACGGACACACTGCCTGCCTTCGTCACCTGCTCTTCTGGCGAGCGGACCCAAACGCAGCTCCGGGAGGACGGAGCGCCCTGCATGAAGCCTGCCAAAGGGGCAACAGAGAATGCGCAGAGTTGTTACTGGAACACAAGGCTAATCCTAATCTTCTGAGTGATGATGGGCAAGCACCTTTGCACCTGTGCACCAGCCAGAACACATTAGGGTAAGGAACAAGATGCTTGGGCAAGATTTTTTATTTATTTATTTATTTATTTTTAGATGTAGCCATTTTTATTATTATCCTAGCTTCTCTTAGAATTCTACCGTAATGCTAAAGGGTGGGAAATATTTCCACATAGCGAGGATTTGCCAAACAAAGTATAGCGGTTGAACACGTTCAGTGCCATCACTTCTCGGCCTTTTGTTTGTTTGTTTTTTTTAAATATTTATTAAGAGTTTTTAATTACAATACAAATAAATAAAACACAATAATATATATCATAACACATTTTCTTATCATCTTTGGACTTCCTCGCATCTCCCGTTCCTGCATTCCTAGTTATAAAAAATTTAATCCAGCAATTTATCACCTTGTTTACATTCTTACTAACTAATTTTCCAATATTACATCACACATTTTAAATAAATTTGTTTGATATCTTGAAAAATTTGGTTTAGCCTAATCATTGTCTACTTGAATTTAACTTATCTTCATAATTCACCTCATCTGTTTTAATGGTGCCGAATTCTTTATAATCTAGCATCCTGCTTAACATTCATACAATTTACAATATTTTTGCAGATAAATCTTAAATTTCTTCCAGTCTTCTTCTACCGTCTCCTCTCCCAGGTCTCGGATTCTGCCAGTCATCTCGGCCAGTTCCATATAGTCTATCAGTTTCGTCTGCCATTCTTCCAGTGTGGGTAAATATTGGGTTTTCCATTGCTGAGCGACGAGTGTCCTTGCTGCTGTTGTTGCATACATAAAAAATGTTCGGTCCTTCTTTAACACCTTCTGGCCGACAATACCCAGAAGGAAGGCCTCTGGTTTCTTGGTGAAGGTATACTTAAATATCTTTTTCAGCTCATTATATATCATTTCCCAGAAAGCCTTCACTCTAGGGCAGGTCCACCAGAGGTGAAAGAATGTTCCTTCATTTTCTTTACATTTCCAACATTTGTTATCAGACAAATGGTATATTTTTGCAAGTTTAACTGGGGTCATGTACCATCTATATATCATTTTCATAACATTTTCTTTCAGAGCATTACATGCAGTGAAATTCAGCCCATTGGTCCACAACCTTTCCCAGTCCTCAAACATGATATTATACCCGATGTCCTGTGCCCACTTTATCATAGCTGATTTTACTGTTTCATCTTGTGTATTCCATTTTAACAGCAAGTTATACATTCTTGAAAGTACCTTGGTCTTAGGCTCTAACAATTCCGTTTCCAACTTTGATTTTTCCACCTGGAATCCTAACTTTTTGTCAAGTTTGAAAACTTCTTTAATCTGAGCGTAGTGTAACCAATCTCGCACTTTATCTTTCATTTTCTCCAAACTCTGCAGTTTCCAATTATCTCCATCCTTTTCTAGTATTTCCCAATACTTCGGCCATTTGGCCTCCATATTGAGTCTTTTTTGGGCCTTAGCTTCCAATGGTGAAAGCCACCTTGGAGTTTTGTTTTCCAATAAGTCTTTATATTTTGTCCAGACATTAAACACTGCTTTTCTGACAATATGGTTCTTGAAAGCCTTATGAATCTTAACCTTGTCATACCATAAATATGCATGCCAACCAAAAGCATTGTTAAAACCTTCCAAATCCAATACGTCAGTGTTTTCAAGAAGCAGCCAATCCTTTAACCAGCAGAAAGCTGCTGATTCATAATACAACCTTAAGTCTGGCAGGGCAAAGCCCCCTCTTTCTTTCGCGTCAGTTAGTATCTTAAACTTAATTCTGGGCTTTTTGCCCTGCCAGACAAATTTGGAAATATCTCTCTGCCACTTCCGGAAACATTCTGTTTTGTCCACAATCTGTAATGTTTGAAACAAAAACAGCATTTTTGGCAATACATTCATCTTTATAGCAGCAATACGGCCTGACAAGGAAAGTTTCAATCTTGTCCAACTTTCTAAGTCTCTCTTAATTTCTGACCAACATTTCTCATAATTGTCCTTGAATAAACTCAGATTTTTTGCTGTTATGTTTACCCCTAGGTATTTTACTTTTTTAACCACGTTTAACTCTGTTTCTTTCTGAAACCGTTCTGACTCTGTATCTGTCAAGTTTTTTTCCAATACCTTAGTTTTCTGCTTGTTCAATTTAAATCCCACCACCCGACCAAACTCTTGAATCAATTGTAATACTCTTTTCGTACTAGATTCTGTCTCCTGCAGGGTCAAGACTAGGTCATCTGCAAAAGCTTTAAGTTTGTATTGTTTCGCTCCGACCTGAATTCCTTCCACCAACCGGTCCCCTCTAATCATATTCAAGAGCACCTCCAGAACCGAAATAAATAACAATGGGGAAATAGGACAGCCTTGTCGTGTTCCTTTTTCAATTTTAAACTCTTCTGTAATCACATTGTTAACTATCAGTTTAGCCTTTTGTTCTGAATAAATTGCGTCAATGCCATTTTCAAAACCCCGTCCCACTCCCATCCCTTCTAGATTTTCATTCATAAATTTCCAGGAAATATTATCAAAGGCCTTCTCCGCGTCTATAAAAATCAACACTGCTTTTGTGTTAATATTTGTTTGCAAGAGCTCCAAAATGTCAATAATGTTCCTTGTGTTAGCAAACAAATGTCTACCTGGGAGAAAGCCTGCCTGGTCCTTATGAATTACTTCATTTAAAACTTTTTTAAATCTACTTGCTAAAATGTCTGCAAATATTTTGTAATCCACATTTAAGAGAGAGATGGGACGGTAGTTCTTAAGTTGTGTCTTTTCAGTTTCCAATTTTGGTATTAATGTGATAAACGCTTCTTTCCACGATTCCGGCGCCTTCTTCCCCTCCAAAATTTCATTGCTAACCTCCATCAGTGGTTGTATCAAATAATCTTTCAATGTCTTATAATACTTGGAGGTAAGGCCATCTGGCCCTGGAGATTTGCCCAATTGCATATTCTGAATGGCTTGTTCGATCTCTTGTCGTGTTATTTTACAATTCAGGATTGATCTATTTTCTTGTGACAATTTTGATAGTCCATTCTTTTTCAAAAATTGTTTTATCTCATCCTCATCTTGTGGCCCTTGAGTATATAGTTTTTTGAAGTATCTCTGGAAGCACTTTCTAATATCCGCAGGGTTCTGAATGTTTCTTCCTTCAATCTCTAAGTTTGTAACTGTATTTAATTTTTGTCTCTTCTTCAACTGCCATGCTAGCAGTTTCCCACATTTATTCGCCGATTCAAATGTTCTTTGTTTCATTTGTTTAACTTTCCACTCTATTTCCTGGTTTATTAATTTAGAATATTGTGCTTGATAGAGTTTAATTTCTCTCAGAATCGGCTGTGACTTCGGATTTAATCTTAACTTCTTCTCTAATTCTTTAATTTTCTCCAAAATCTTATCTTTTTTCTCATTTTGTATCCTTTTCTTTACAGCATTCTGTTGTATCAGGAACCCCCTCATCACAGCCTTGCTTGCGTCCCAGATGATTCTTTTTTCCACCGTAGTATTCAAATTTATCTCAAAGTAATCCTTCAAAGCTTTTTGGGCCTTCTTGATGATCTCCTGATCTCTAAACAAATTGTCATTCATCTTCCATCTAAAGGAGCCGGTTGGTAGTAGTGTCATATCCATCTTTACTGCGTTATGGTCGGAGCAGGTCTTTGGGCAGATTTCCACCTTTCTGGTCTTAGGTGCCAGACCTCTAGAAATCCAAATTTGGTCGATTCTTGTCCATGTCAGTTGGGCTTCAGAAAAGAATGTTCCCTCTCTTCCCAAGGGGTTCTTTGTCCTCCAAATGTCAATCAAGTCCATATTGTCAGTCAGTTCAAAAAAAGTCTTAGGTAGTCTGCCATCTTTTGTCACGTTTTGACTTTGTGACTTATCCAATGTTGGTTGATACGACCCCATTCATATCTCCCATCATGATGATGTTATCATAGTCCAGATAATCCAGCATGCTCTCATGCAACTTCTTGTAGAATTCCGATTTCCCCTCATTTGGTGCATAAATTCCTAAAATCAAAAGCTTCTCTCCTTGGTGTTGTATCTCAATTGCCAAAATTCTTCCTTGCTCATCTTTAAATAAGAGTTTAGGTGACAGGCTTTCCTTCGCATAAATCACCACTCCTCTCTTCTTCACTCGATCCGAAGAAGTAAATTCTTGGCCTAGTCTTTTGTTTATTAACACTTTTTTGTGGAGCCTAGTCATGTGTGTTTCTTGCAAACAAATAATGTCCAATTGTTCTTTTTTCAATATGTGAAATATCTTCCTCCTTTTTTCCGGGGAATTGCATCCATTAATGTTCCAGCTCAGAAGTTGCAGAAACATCCTGAATAAATCTGTTATTTTTCTGGGGGTGGTATCTTTTTTTCTGGATCTTCAGGTTCCAAGGGTAAAGGTGCAGCTGGTAATCGAGGCCCCAAAGGTGTTTCAATTCCTTTCTGAAGGTCCTCTCCGTAGGCAATTAAAAATTTGTCTCTATCTTCAGGTGTTCTAATTTTGACCTTCTTCCCTCTGAAGGTGAAAGATAATCCCTGAGGAAATTCCCACCTAAAGATGATTGAATTACTCCTTAACAATCTAACCAATTCAAGATAGGTGGATCTAAGGTCCAGAAGTTGTTTCGGGATATCTTTGTAAATTTCAGCTCTCCTGTCCGAAATGTCCAGTGATTTTTCGTAATGTAGGCCCAATATATTGTCTCTTTCCTCCTTCGATCTCAAAATTATCAAACAATCTCTGGGCTTGTCCTTCCTTGTAGATTTCCCAAGTCTAAAAGCCGACACAATTTTAAAGTCCTTTTCCTCCTCTAAAGACCAAAATTTAGAAAATTCTTTAGTCAAGAACCCAATTAAATTTCCTTGTTCAAGTTCTGGTATTGACCTTAGCCTTAGGTTATTTTCCCGGTTTCGCAGTTCTATCATGGACAAATACGTCTGTTGCTCTCCAACTTGTTTGTGCAGTGGTTTTACCTCTTGTTCCAAATTTTCAACTTTCAGGGCTGTTGCCTCAGCCAATTTGCGATTTTCTGCAGTGTCCTCAGCTAACTGTCCAATTGATTTTACATTCAGAGCCACTTGTTCAGTTATTTTATTTAGGCAGGTTGTATTTTGGTCAATCTTGGCCGTTTGTTCATCCGCTTTCTTGTCCAAAGATTCCACTCTCCTAGGAGACGGTGGAAGAAGACTGGAAGAAATTTAAGGACTATTTGCAAAAATATTGTAAACTGTATGAATGTTAAGGAGGATGCTTGATCATAAACAATTTGGCACCATCGAATTAGATGAATTGAATTATGAAGATAAGTTAAATTCATGGAAAAATCAATTTTTTAGATAATGATTAGGCTAAGCTAAATGTTTTAAAGAGTGAAATGAATATATCTAAAATTTAAGATATAACATTGGAAAACTAGATTCTAAGGTGGGGACAAGGTGATAAATTGCTGGACTAATGTTTTTTATAATTTTGGAACGTAGGAGCGGGAGATGTGAGGAAGTCCAAAGAGGATAAGAAAATATGTTATAAAATGTGATACTTTTGTATGCTTTGTTTTTTGTGTTGTAATTAAAAAACCCTTAATAAATATTATAAAAAAAACAAAGATTCCACTCTCCTGTCCAAAGATTCTAACTTTTCCAAGATTTTTTCTAAAATTGAAGCCGTTGTTCCTGCAGCCATATCTTCCAGCTGCAACTGCTCAGTTTCCTCTTCCCCTGCCAGTGGGAGAATAGGCACAGTTTCTTCTTCCCCTGCCGACGGCAGAGTAGGCACAGACGATCTACGTGTCTGTAAGGCTGAGGCTAAGGTTGTTTGTCTAGTTCTTACTCTAGGCTCCTTTTCTTTAGGCTCCTTTTTTCTTGCGCCGCTCATTCCAATTTTATCTAATAGTCAAGGTCAAACCAACTTGTTCCCATGGGAATGCAACAGCCCAGAGAGTAAACAGTCACACAGGAGGAAAGGAAAGAGAAAGTAAAGTAAAATCCTCTAGAGGGAGCTCAAAATGTCTTGAGGGAAAAAGCCAAACCAATAAAAGTCCATAAAGTCCAATTTAATGTCCAGGAACCTTCACAAACTTGAGTTTAGCAGAGTTGGTTTGAGTGTATTACACTGTTTCTGATAAGTGCCAATTTGATGTTTCAAAGTAGCAAGTCTGTAGGCACTCAGGTTATAACAAATCCCAGATACCATGTAACTGAAACTGCAAACTGACAGTTCTATTATTCAGGCAGCCCAAGCACCTGGGTCTCTCAGTCAAAATTTGTAGTTCCCAAAAGAAGAAGTTTAACACAGTTCCAATAAAAGATAAGTCACGAAAATAACTTAAATCTTCACTTTGCCCTAACCCAGCTTCGGTGGAAGTCAAGATCAGTTAGTTTTAACGCCTCTTCACAGGCTCCATACCTCAGGATCTTTGCTTTGATGTTACCGCAGCAGCGGAAGACGGACTTCCTTTTGACGTCTCTCCGCTTTCAATCCAATTTCTGTTAATTTTGGCTCAAATTTTGTTACAGTCTCAACTTTACTCACGGGTTGTTGTTTCTTGAAGTCAAATTTTCCAAGGAAAAAAGGTCAGCGCTCACCGACAGCAGCTGCGCGGCTTCACTCTGCAGAGTAGCGATCGACTCACAGCGCCGCGACCCCCCTCCACGGTCAGAGGCTCCTTACGGGGTCTCTTCTCGGTGTTAGGAGCCGCTTCTGGCGCCCGCCGAGTCCCATGGCCACAGGCTCTTGCTGCCTGTGGTTTTTCGATGCGGGTCTCCGCTTTGCCGTAGCGGACGACCCATTTCTGCAGAGCTTCCTCCTCAGCGCGAGAGGAGGACCGCCATTGCCGTTCGCGCCGCCTCCGGAAGTGCTTGGGCAAGATTCTAGTCCTTCCACAGGTTCATTCTGACAGCTTTAGGCCTCAGAATTAGATTTAGGCATAAAACGTGTGTTTATTTCTTGGCTCCTTATTGTTTCACATTAGCAAAGTGGCATACAAGAGTGAAACCATGAAATTCAATAAAAACAAAGATAAAAATCAGTGAACAGAAAACAACACAATAAATAGTTTGAAGTAAACACATGAAAATACCTTCCTAAACAAAGATGTCTTGAGTAAGTGTTGGAAGCCTAGTATTATCAGCACTGATTTGACATTGAAAGGAAGAGATTCCAGGGGGCTGGCACTGCAACACTAAAGGCCCTGCTCCAAGGGACCGCGGTGTAAATTCTGCCACCAGTAGGGACATGTCCATGATGAGGAAGCAGGGCATTTCTTAAAATATTAAGTGCAGCAGAAATTCCCCACCCCACCCTGTCCTCTTGAATTCATTTGGCCCAGTAAACTCAAAACTCTCCTCAAAGTCTTTCCTTTTTATTGTGCTTGGACCTAGTTCACATTTGGGGAAAACAAAATGTGCCTGGGGCCATAGCCCCCAATCCTCCCCCCTGCTACACCACTGAAGAATGCAGAGCATCTTCAGTCAGTCCTGAGCTCTTCTTTTTAAATGTATGCTTCTTATTTTAAAACAAATTCCTTCCAGTAGCACCTTAAAGACCAACTAAGTCAGTTCTTGGTATGAGCTTTCGTGTGCATGCACACTTCTTCAGATACACTGAAACAGAAGTTTCCAGACCCTTCTATATAGTGAGAAGGTGGGGAGGGGTATTCCTCAGAAGGGTGGTGGGAATGGGTGATTGGCAGATAGCTGTGATGAGCCTGTTGACGATAAAATGCCATAAAATGCCAACAGTGTCCTTCAGCTCTCTATATTGGACAAACAGGCCAGACCTTACGCCAAAGAATAAACGGACATAAATCGGACATCAGGAATCACAAGACAGAGAAACCAGTAGGAGAACACTTCAATCTCCCAGGACATTCTATACAAGATCTCAAAGTAGCTGTTTTACTACAAAGGAATTTCAGAAATAGACTGGAAAGAGAAGCTGCTGAATTACAACTTATCACCAAACTTAAAACCATGGAGAAACCTGGTCTGAACAAAGACCTTGGATTCTTATCTCATTATACATGACAAAGCCATTTTTCACCTTTTCACCCCTTGCTTTTTCCTGTAAGACCTATTGCAGTCGTTAAGAGTCGTCAACAGGCTCATCACAGCTATCTGCCAATCACCCATTCCCACCACCCTTCTGAGTAATACCCCTCCCCACCTTCTCACTATATAGAAGGGTCTGGAAACTTCTGTTTCAGTGTATCTGAAGAAGTGTGCATGCACACGAAAGCTCATACCAAGAACTGACTTAGTTGGTCTTTAAGGTGCTACTGGAAGGAATTTGTTTTGTTTTGACTATGGCAGACCAACACGGCTACCTATCTGTAACTGCTTCTTATTTTAATTTGTGATGCCTGTTGCGTTTATGCCGTTTTTTAAATGTTGAGATGTTGCCTGCTGAGGATAAGGACTCTGCTTACAATGGCAGCTCGACTCACTCACTCTTCTTTGGAGAAATTAGAAGGCTCATTGGCCTGAAGAAGACATGGGGGCATGCTATAACCTAGAGGCTTTTAACAGATCTCTTTGGGGCAAGGAAGAGGCATTCTGCGCATGTTCATGCCCTTTATTTCTGAGACGCATGGCTCCAAATCATACCTGCCCCTGCTCAAATCTGTATGAAGATGCTGTGGGTGACCTGGAGTAGTTGGTCCTCATGTACATTTTTCTTCTCTGGAAGCCAATTGGCAAGATTCTCATCTTTACCCTCTCCCTGCCCCGCAAACCAGGACACTAGGTGGTAGAATGTTGAGATGGGACCATTTCTTAGAATTTCTTTGCACCTAGACTCTTATCTAAAATTGTGTGGCATACATCCAAGGTAAAGGTAAAGGGGCCCCTGACCATTAAGTCCAGTCGTGACTGACTCTGGGGTTGCAACGTTCATCTCGCTTTATTGCCCGAGGGAGCCGGTGTACAGCTTCCGGGTCATGTGGCCAGCATGACTAAGCTGCTTCTGGTGAACCAGAGCAGCACACTGAAATGCTGTTTACCTTCCTGCTGGAGTGGTACCTATTTATCTACTTGCACTTTGACGTGCTTTCAGACTGCTAGGTGGGCAGGAGCAGGGACCGAGCAACGGGAGCTCACTCCGCCGCGGGGATTTGAACCGACATTCTGATCGGCAAGCCCTAGGCTCTGTTGTTTAACCCACAGCACCACCCACGTCCCCTGTGAGGGGGAGGGCGTGCTATTTTTCACCCAGGGCTGCTCCCCCTTAGCCCTCCCACACTATGCCACTGAGGGGGGGGATTTTTTTCCCCCCATAGTTCTGGAAATTTATGGGGTCCTTTGCCAGCCCCTTTAACTGAAGAAGGAAGCACGTGAGCAGGGCAAATAATTTCTGAAGTACCACAACCCTCACACTGAGTCTTGGCAGCTGTCACCTCTCATTTTATTCATTTACTTTATTTCATTAAATTTGTACACTGCTTGATTGTAACAAAAACCGTCAAGGCAGTTAACAAAAAGATAAAACCATAAAATCAGGAAAAAAATACATTACATTAAAACATACAAGAAGTTAAAATAATAAAACATTAAAATTCACAACAACATTTCTAAGCCATTGTGTAGGGCCATAGCTTCTGGCATGGTGCAGAAACGTCTGGCAGAAATGTTACAACTCGCACCACACTCAATGCAAACTGAAAGAATTGTGTCCCCACATAATCTTATAGTAGATGACACATGAGCAAGTATGACAACACAGATAGTTAATGCACAGCTAAACATAGCTCTGAATGGGATTGGCACAGCCTATTGTGATCTCGGCCTGCTGTTGTCCACTTTCTTTGAATCCAAGACAGAAGAAAACAGCCTGCTCCAAAGAGTTAGGCTGAGCAGAATTTTTTTAAAAAAATAAATAAATTCAGAGTTCTGGCCATTTAAAATTAGATTTTAAATGCCATATTTATTTTAAATTACAATAATTTATCATGGCTGTTATGAGTTGTGGGTAGAGGGGTAGGCTGTGCCCTTCTTATTCCTGGGTCTAGTAAGGGTTAAAATCTAAGCAAGGATTCAGCTTCCTGGACTAGCCAGGCTAGCTTCTGGGGTGAGGTAATGCCCTAAGTAGGAGTCATTAACGTAACAAAGGAAGTGCCCCATCCCTCAAATCGCTGGTAGTTAGAAAGACAAAGACAGAGTTGAGAGTTGATTGTTGTGAGCCAGGAGTTGGAAGGTGGGCAGCTGAGAAACAGAGCTATGCCTGATTTCTGCTGCAACCCAAGGCTGTGGCTATGGGACAAGCAAGTCCTTCTTGCATAGCTGACAACTTTTCCCTTGTCTTGCGAGGAATCCTATTCGGAATAAGGGAATTTCCCTTAAAAAAAGGGAAACGTTGACAGCTATGCCTTCTTGGGGTGTCAATGCTGACTCAGGTTGCATATATGTGTAAATAAACCATATACCCCTCATTCCAAAGGAAACACAAACCCTGGGGAAGCACCTGGAACCTCTGGAATCTCACGCTGCTCATGTGCAGCAGGCGAATTTATTTTAAAATGTGTGTGCTTATTTAAACTGAAGATTTAAAATTCCCTTTAGCTTGATTTTTAAGTGTTCTTTTGAGTTCACCACCCCCTCCAGTGAAAATGTTTTTTTTTTTAAAAAAAAAAAAAGCCCAGTCTCTGGGAGAACATAGGATGCCATGTTAAGTGTGTTCCTCCCCTTTCACCAGCCTGCCCCACTGACTTCCCTGACCCATTTAGGCGGCTCTGCTGGCGTATCTTTGCTGGTGGAATGGCTCTGCTGGCATGATTCCCTCTACCTGTGAGCTGAGGGAATTCCGTCCCTGCATTTGCCATGCTTAGTGATGTTTTCTCATGTTGTGTCGATGTATCATAAATTTCTCAAGCCTCTCAGTCGGTATTGCTCCAGTAAAGGCTTGCACCCTCAAACAGGCTAAATATTTCCTAGTAAGTGTTGTAGGATTTGTGATATTAATGCATGAAAATTGCTTAGAAGTGGTATGCCGTGTATGTATGTATGTATGTATGTATGTATGTATGTATGTAAAGGTACCCCTGACCGTTAGGTCCAGTCGCGGATGACTCTGGGGTTGCTGCGCTCATCTCGCACTATAGACAAAGGGAGCCGGCGTTCGTCCGCAGACAGTTTCCGGGTCATGTGGCCAGCATGACTAAGCCGCTTCTGGCGAACGAGAGCAGCGCATGGAAACACTGTTTACCTTCCCGCCGGAGTGGTACCTATTTATCTACTTGCACTTTGACGTGCTTTCAAACTGCTAGGTTGGCAGGAGCAGGGACCGAGCAACGGGAGCTCACCCCGTCGCGGGGATTCGAACCGCCAACTTTTTGATCGGCAAGTTCTAGGCTCTGTGGTTTAGACCACAGCGCCACCTGCGTCCCTTGTATGTATGTATGTATGTATGTATAAATAAATAAATAAATAAATAAATGAAAAGCTCGCAGTTAAATGCACCATTAACTACCAGTAGGTATTATGACTGGTTGAAATTTTCCTTCTGAGTGAAGTCAAGTAACCTACCACAGTGCAACCAGACATGTTTGCTTTGTTAAGCTGCTGCAGGACTACCATGTACCCCATACAAGAGCACTAGCGCCAAAAGGAGCCAGTGTGGTGTAGTGGTTAAGAGCGGTGGACTCATAATCTGGTGAATCGGGTTCGCGTCTCCGCTCCTCCACATGCAGCTGCTGGGGGACCTTGGGCCAGTCACACTTCTCTGAAGTCTCTCAGCCTCACTCACCTCACAGAGTGTTTGTTGTGGGGGAAGAAGGGGAAAAGGCGATTGTTAGCCGCTTTGAGACTCCTTCGGGTAGTGATAAAGCGGGATATCAAATCTAAACTTCTTCTTCAAAGAACTTCAGATCCAGATTTCTCAGTTATTTTGTATCCTTGAGTCTCTCTAAACACCAAAAGGCGACTTAGGTCAGCTAGGGATTGGTCCTCCACATGTTAGCAAACAGGACAAACTAAAATACTGTCCTAGAAATGGAATGAATTCGGGCAGCTAATTTCTAGCACAAGGGCTGGCAAAAGGAAACAGTTGATTTGCATTCTCACCCGCCAAGGCATTTTGAGTTTAGATGCCAAGTTCCTTTTTAGAATGTGGTCCCCTCACCTGCTGTTGTTGCATCCTGTATCTTAGAGGACATTTGGAGAAGTCTGGCATGGACTTCTTGCTTTTGAAAAGGGCAGGGTGGACAGAATCCTTCATTCTACCTATGTTACCGGAGTTTTCCGCATGTCCCTATGTCTGTCCAGCTGTGAAGGCATCTTTGTTGATTTACATCATATTTTATACAAATGCCAAGGGGCCAGCACTTGAACTGCCGCCCTATAAGCCATGCACATCACAGGTGCAATGTTGAAAGAACGGAGCCAGCCCTAAGCCCTTGAATATTATGGCTTTATAATGGAAATGCTGCCAGAGCCTTAACTATAGCAGCACAACTGGATGCCTCTACAATAACTAAGCCATCTACTTGGAAGGATCAAAAATTAACAGACATTTCAGATGGGATTCGACCACTGCTTCTCAATCGCAGAGAGTTGTGCTAAAGTTAGATAGTGAGGAGGTCAAGCTTTGGGTAACAAACATTTTCTCTTTGATTAGGGGAAACTACTTCTGCTGATTTTTTTCCCCAGGTAACGGATTGAAGGTCATCCCTAATTTTTTACTGACAATAAAGAGCAGGTCATTGACCTACATAGGGAGCTATTTTATTTGGCTCCCTCTTTGTAACAATGGCCTGAACACCTATGTGTCAGGTTCTTCTGTGTTCCCATATTCACCATGGGGGCAGGACTTAAAACCTTTGAGCCTCTCAGTGACTGGGATAAAAAAAAAAACTATCTGGGCTTCTTTCCAACCATTTCAACTTTCACAATCCATGAGAATTCAACCAAAAAAAGGAAAAGAAAGATGTAGGAGCTTTAATCTAGAAGCTTTTTGAAGCCCCCCCCTTTTTTTTTTTAAAGTTCCAGCAAAGTTCATTTCTATCTTCTTCACTTTGGGAGCCATGCATGCCAACTTCGCCCTATTTAGTTGAGTTCCTCTCCTTGACCTTCTTTTTATAGTAGTGATAATTAACATGGTGGGGTAAGAGGAGTCTACAAATTCACTGCACTCCCTTTGCTAAAGCTGGGATGATTAAAAAAAGGAGAATCGTGCAGGCTTTTGTAGAAACTAGAATTGAGGAGGAGAAACCTGTCTTTGTTTCTATACTTTGGCCATGCCACAGGGTTAAAAATAAGATACAATACAAATAGAGGGTCTCTGAGTCAGGGTTAAGTCCAAAAAGGGCACTCTCTAACAAAACACCGGGGAAGCTGTCATAGGCTTTAGAGCAGAAGTATAAAAGTCAGAAAGAAAATTAATAGCCCGTTGATTTCATTCAGGTGGTGGTAAATGCAAGTATTTTGAAATGAGTGTGGTATTCCGTGTCAATCTGAGCAGGAATCTCATTTGCAGACGACAATTGTGCCCTATCCAGCCTATTGAAAATTATGCTCTGGAACAGGCATAGGCAAACTCCAGATGTTTTGGGACTACAACTCCCATTATCCCCAGCTAACAGGACCAGTGGTCGGGGATGATGGGAGTTGTAGTCCCCAGACATCTGGAAGGCCGAGTTTGCCTATGCCTGCCCTGGAACATAAATTAACTATAAGTCCGATGCTGTACTAAACCTGTTCTTATTTTAACTTGTCCGTGGCCAGCCACCTGCCCTCCAAAAACTGTTTTGGTACAGAAATATATTCTCTTATATTTATCTTATTATACAACTGTAGGACCTCTTGAATGTGGAGAAAGGGGGGTGGCATATTTATTGAATAAACAGTGCTGACACATGGCAGGAAATGCCTTGCTTGGATTGTTACAGAGTCTCAGTGTAGCTTGTGATGCTCGGCTCCTATGCCTGTTGATATAAGCAAGAAATGTTCAGTTTTTCCTAATTATTTATTTTCTAGCAGAAGCAACAGCACAAAGTTAGATGCCCGTCTGTTGAGATTCCTGCATTTCAGGGGGTTGGACTAGAGGACCCTCTGGGACCCTTCCAACTCTATGAGTCTTTGGTTCTATGAATAGCTGTACTCTTCTTTTTACATCTATGGCTGAAATCAGAAGCACATTTACCAGGGAAAAAAGGTTCACTGAACTCAGTGAGACTTCCCAGAAAACATGCATAGGCTCAAGCTGCAAGTTTTATTTTAAATACACCCTAACCCCTCCTGGCCTTTCAACAGATCAGGCTGAAATCCAGCGAGAGTGCCCATGCCACAATGGAGTATCTGTGTGCTAAGTTCTACATAGTTATGCTGACCATAACTATGGTGCAGACAAAAGACATTGCCCAAATATCAGATAGTTTCCTCCCAAGAGATGATCATGTGTTCAAATAACAATGTAAAGTCCAGCAAATGCTACATTTCTGCAACATGCTTTTGTAATTCCTCCTTCAAATGGTTGTTTACTGCCTGAATGATGAAGTGGCATCATCAGGAGTCAGGTTTGGTTTTGTTGTAGTCTGCAGTCCATGGTTTATCTTATCACAGGCAGCAGATGCATCGACGGAGGAAGCCGCTCGGGCACCTGCGATGGCGCGCCCAGGGGCGAAGCGAGGGCAAGGCAAGCCGTCCACAGGGGCTGGGCACACCGTGGGGCCTCTGGAGTCTGCCTGCCTCCTCCCACTCAGCTGCCCTACAGCTGGGGGGGAGGCAGCAGGCGAACCGTTTGGGCAGCGTGGAGCCTGCGCACCCCCAAGCCACCGCGTCTCTCCCAAGAGAGACGCAGGGCTCAGGCATGCTGCAGGCCCCGCAGTAAGTGCCACCCGGCATTTCGTCACCCCCTTCAGTGGTGACACCCGGGGCGGCCTGCACCCTGCACCCCCTTCCTCTGCCCCTGAGCAGATGAAGTGATAAATCTATTCCTGGGTGACACCAGGCTGCAAGCAAGGATTCACAGGATTTCTTTGGGGGGTGCATGGTTGTGAGCTGAGAGGGTTGAACAGGAGAAGGGGCTATTGGGGTTGGCATCACTGCAATGTTTTAAGCATCGGTGACAGAGTTGGCCAAACACAGTTTCTGTTTGGGAAATTAGAGAGAGGAAGAGAGAGCAGCATACAAATCGAGCGGATCAGGGAGAAGGCCGTGCTAGAACACTTTCCTCTGACATCTAGGCTTTGGTGTGAGGGAGTTTTTGGATTATTTAAATTTTTGTATGTGAGCCTTCTTTCTTACTGTTCCTGACTTACTTAATAGTTGGTGGGCACTCAGACCATGTCTCAGTTTCTGAACATTTGGCAAGTCTCTCTCTGGAAAGAGTTCTGGACGTGTCTGTCCCACAATGGGGACAAGGAGCCAGCAGTTGCCAGTCCTTGGGTGTGTGTACCTGAGGAGGCAGCCAGGAGTTATGGGAACAGAGCACCATTAATTCACTCTGCCTA
Source organism: Podarcis erhardii (assembly GCF_964252035.2). Classification (NCBI taxonomy): domain Eukaryota; kingdom Metazoa; phylum Chordata; class Lepidosauria; order Squamata; family Lacertidae; genus Podarcis; species Podarcis erhardii. Next base: position 133,746,854 of record NC_138497.1, on the reverse strand, counting down.
AATCCCACATGTATAGATGATATTTCCACTATGCTAGGCATACAGTGCTGAAGGGGAAAGAATCCAGGATGGTCTGCCAGATCTCTTATATCCCAAACCTGTAAGTGTCTAGAAATAGCATATGCAGAGCAAACTTTCCAGTAAACAATGTCCTCCCCCACCTGCTCCGCTCCCAGTTCTCCCTCTCCTGCTGGCCGTGTTAGTGCATTCCAGCCACGTCTGTTTTCAAGGCTATTTTTAGCTTAATAAGGTTGGTTACTTAAGATAAAACGGAAGGCGCCCCTTGCTGTTCAGGAGGCACCCTGCAGAGCCTCCGGGGAGCTCACCATCCAAGGCGGTGCATTCGCCTCTAGGCTTCTTTTTTATCACCACCTCTCCGTTAATTACGTGGAACAGCAGAAAAAGGGGTTCAAGAGGTGAATGCAGGGCTGGACCCTTTAGGGCTGCTGTGTGACAGTGAGTGTCTGCCAGCGAGTGGAGGAGGAGGCCAGGAGGCATAGTCAGCTGTCTGGTAGGACCAAAGGGCACCGTGGTGTGTCCATACACTTCTCAAATAATATACTTCTGTAACAGGCAGACACGCCACTTTCCTTTACCTCAGCAGCCAGAACTGAGGAAATATACCTTTGCAAATATTTTAAGTAGACACCTTTGGGAGAAAGTCTAGTCCCATAGCGTTTATAAAATGCAATTTAACATTTCCCATAAAGTGGAACTGAAGGGGAAGCTCTTAAGAGAGAAACAAAGGATGAAAAACATCCCCCTTTGACCCCAAATTCAGGGTCTGCATGCACAGCCCTCCTCCACTCCTGCCCCAGACACTTGCAGTGCAATAACTACATTCAGTTCTGTCCTCATAAGTCGTCATTTGCTTTGATTTCACCAGCAACAATAGGTTATGCCATGTTCCTAAAACAATTGCCTACACAGAGGTGTGAACTTGCTAAACAACATAGCAGTCTTTGATTCCTTGGCAGTTTGTCTTCTTGTTGCCATCTGCTGCTACCAATAAAGGCCTACCTGAAAAGATACTAATACAAATATTCACATAGTCATTTTCTTTTGCAATATCAGTTTCATTGTAGCATTTTATTTTTTTTACCTAATGAAGAGCTTTGTGGATTTAAAAACTTTGCAAATTTTCCTGCATCAGATTATCTTAAAAGGTACCATGCAATCTCTTATATGCCTGTCATTAAGACTATACCCTAGTCAGTGTATGTGTAAATGATGCCCCTCCCTTTGCCAGTGTTCCTCGACTTTACAAAATCTTTGGGTTAGGTAAGAGGATTGAAAAGGTTCCTTGGAGGGGCTTTGTTGCCAGCTCTTCTTCCACCTGCTGGAAGATTTGACCTTGCTGTGTGACTGTGCCAACCATTTCATGAGTAGCAATGTCAACATCTCAAAGCAAAGCAACAGTCATTTTGATTCATTTAGACTAGCTTATCACATTAATTTACTTGCACTAAAAACATTGCTGTGGACTGTTTTATCTCTAAGCCTCTTCTGTTTGTCAGAAGGTATTTTAAGCAGCGAATGTAAAATAATATTGTGAAGACAGAAGGTGTCCCACATCATTGTTCAAAGCTTTGTCACATTCTACTGCCTTAATGCTTTGGAAGTGATTCAGATCTGTGCATGCTTGCTCAGAAATAAATTCCACTGGTAAGTAGAACTTCCTTCCAAGTAAATATGTTTAGGAATGAGGCATTCATAAAGGAGGGGACCCCATACTACAGAAAAATGGATGTGCACTATATATCCATCAGCCCAGCCCCCAGCTTCTACAAAAGGACTCCTAAACCCAGAACAGATTTTAGGCAAGTTCCATGTATGTACGTATGTATGCATTGATTGCTTGGTTGCACTAATATACCAAATTTTATCAAATGGTCAGGGCAGGTTGCAAATATATAGTGTACTCATACTATCCGTCAATCTCTGATTAATTTTTTATTTCACCTGCAGGAAAGTTATGGGAGAAACTTGGGGTGGGGGGCTTTATCTACTAGGGTCTGTCTGTCTGATGCCTGCATGAGCATATGACTGGCAACAGGGAGCTGGGAGACCATGGCACAAGAATGGGAATAGTTCTCACAAAGTGGCTCGCTGATTGCTGCCAGTTATGTGCTAGCTAACCTGATCCTTCAAGCAAATGGGGACTGCGTAAATAAATCTCTGCAAATGTCATAGCCAGGGGGGGCAGAGGAGGCCCCCCATAATCAAGTACCGTCGTACCTTGGTTTTCGAACAGCTTAGTTCTCGAACGTTTTGGCTCCCGAACGTCACAAACCCGGAAGTGACTGTTTCAGTTTGAGAACTATTTTTGGAAGCCAAACGTCTGGTGGGACTTCCACAGCTTCTGATTGGCCGCAGGAGTTTCCTGCAGCTAATCAGAAGCCGCACTTTGGTTTCTGAACATTTTGGAAGTCGAATAGACTTCTGGAACAGATTCCGTTCGACTTCCAAGGTACGACTGTAAATAAATACAAATTCTTAACTAACTGACCCGCCAACTGCGTCACAGATAGCTGGGTTCTGCTGCCATAACAGAATTGGGGGGGGGCACATAAATCCTGGCTATGCCCATGTCTCTAACCCTTTTTGTTAATCCACAAAGGTAATTCATTTCTCTTCGTATTTGTCAAAATAGAGAGTGGATAGGTATTTACTATTGTATCAGCCATTGGCATTAGAGCTTTTCACCTGATGCAGGGTGTTGCCAGGAATTTTTTTTGAGGGGGGAGGTGTTTTCTTAGCTGGGGGCAGAACCTCAGTTAACTATGTATTTTTATTGTTTTTTCTTGATGCCTCTCCCTGCCCCCCTTGGCTATGCCCATGACCTGATGTGATATATTAATAAATTGAAGAGTTACTCCACCACAGCATGCCATGAATAAACTCCCTGCATGTGGGTATTTGCCAAAAGAAGTGACTACTAAAATTAGATTCCAAATTTTAAAAGTGGTGTATACACACACACACACACACACACACACACACACACACACATCTCCCATTGTTGAGGACTCAGTTTAATACCATATTTGCATTTCTAGAAAATGAAAGCCCTATGCAGACATTCTGGAACTCTAGAAATATAACACTCGATGTCGGTTGGTGGGAGGAGCAATGCAGGGATGAATCGCCCTGAGAAATTGGGATGAAGGGTGTTATATAAATTTAATAAATAAATATAATAAGTGAGCTTTATATTCTTCACCCCTGCCTGAAGAGGGGGACCTGCTTCCACTTGATTTTTCCAGTGCGCCCCCCCCCCCCTGAGCACAGGAAGCTTCCTGCTTCAGATAGTTGCCCTCCCAACTCCTGGAAAGCGCTGGAGATAGGAGCAGAGCTAGCTTGCTCCTGTGCTGGATTTCTGGATTTCCAAAACTCCTGTACAGCAAACCCTACTAAAATGTAAATGATTGGAAGCAGAGACCTCCCCATGTTGGCTAATCTCCAAGCACCAAGAAGGTTTAGCCAAGGTTGGGCAACTGCAGTACATTAAGCACTTCTATACCTTCTACCTAGGGATGCGGGTGGCGCTGTGGGTTAAACCACAGAGCCTAGGACTTGCTGATCAGAAGGTCGGCAGTTCGAATCCCTGTGACGGGGTGAGCTCCCGTTGTTCGGTCCCAGCTCCTGCCAACCTAGCAGTTGGAAAGCACATCAAAGTGCAAGTAGATAAATAGGTACCGCTCCCGTGGGAAGGTAAACGGCGTTTCCGTGCGCTGCTCTGGTTCACCAGAAGTGGCTTAGTCATGCTGGTCACATGACCCGGAAGCTATACGCCTGCTCCCTCCGCCAGTAAAGCGAGATGAGTGCTGCCACCCCAGAGTCGGTCATGACTGGACCTAATGGTCAGGGGTTCCTTTACCTTTATACCTGCTACTATCATCTGGGCCTTGGTATACAAATAACACAGTGGTTGGAAGGGTGCCTTTAGCCACCTACAAGAAACAGGACAGGATCTCAAATTTCCACAATGGCCATTATAAGCACCAACCCAGTCAGATGGGTGGGATACAAATAAGAACATTATTATTGTTGTTGTTATTGTTATAAACGCCCAGCGCCTGCCCCCTCTCTGCCAAGCCATGGCCAGAGCTCATGGAGCCCCAGATGCCCACACAGGGTCTGTGTCCCTTTGGAGAACAGAAGACACTGTGGAGACTCTCATGCTTTAAGAAATAGGGTTTGTTCATCTATTTACCGTATTTTTCGCTCTATAGGATGCACTTTTTCCCCTTCAAAAATGAAGGGGAAATGTGTGTGCGTCCTATGGAGCGAAGACGCCATAGCCACATGACCCTCTCCCGGCTGGAGAGGTGACGCACGGCTATGGCAGGATCATCTTTAGCCGCGTGCCACCTCTCCAGCTGGGAGAGCGCATGAGGGGCTAAAGAAGCCATAGCCCCACGACCCTCTCCCAGCTGGAGAGGTGACGCGCGGCTATGGCAGGAGCCTCTCCGCTGCGCCTTTCCGCTGCTCCCTGACCTGCTCTTTGGGGCTGGTGGTGGGCTTCCCCCCGCCATCCCCAAGAGCAGGTCGAAAGGAACCTGAAGCCTGGAGAGCGAGAGGGATCAGTGCACACCGACCCCTCTCGCTCTCCAGGCTTCCAAGGTAGCCGCCTGAACGGCACCTTGTTTTAGAGCGGGAAAACAAGAGGGGGGGAATTCTCCCCCTCTCTGCGCAGCGTCTCCTGCTGCTTCGCTGAAGAGGTGCTGGGCAGAGAGGGGAGAATTTTTTTTCTTGTTCTCCCCCCTCTAAAACAAGGTGCGTCCTATTGTCCAGTGCGTCCTATGGTGCGAAAAATACGGTACGCCCTCAGTCGGCATGGAGGGGGTCCAGATCTTTACTGTATGGCCCAAAGCATTGCAGGCAGTCCTTCCTTCTCCTTTGTGAAGATGGATCTCCCCTCCCTTTCTCCTTCTTCTTCCCAGAAGCACCTTGCCCTTCCCCAGAGCAGCTCCCCTGGCAACCTTTCAAACCCCTGTCCCTGTTCACACCTCAGGGCAGTTCTCTTGCATTGGCAAGGACCTTCAATGGGCCCTCAATGGCTCTCTATTGTTCCCTTAAGGGATCTGGCTTGGCCAGCGCAGGAATTCCCAGTCTGGCACAGCCCTGCAGTTTATGTTTCAGTCCATTCCCCATTAATCAAAACCCTGACATTTATTAATTTCTAGGGTTTACTCCAAATCTCTAGCTCCATTATTATTGTTATTGTTGTTATTAGCCCATGGACCTAATTGCCACCCCCATATTTTTGGGAAGCGGGCCCGGGGCCCACCCAATCTCCAAATGTAGTAGGCTGGTGGCAGCTGAGTCGTGGCCATTGAAGCCGTGCTGCTGCTGGGCTGACACTGCGCTCGGCTCCACCCCTGGGTCCTCCAGCATCGTGACGTCCTGCGCACAATGTTGAGGTGTCGTGCATATGATGTCATGCACTGCCAGCTCCCCCATCTTCTCCAGGTGGTGGTGGCTCTGCTTAATTCCAACAGGTTAAAGTTTCTGAACTATTGGTATAGAACCAATGCTGGTTTCAGACTGAAATAAAAGAGGCTGGTTGAAGCCATGCACTGGAAGAACCCACTCAGAGCTCCTCACATACTGAAGCCCACATGGAGAGAGAGAGATAGCAAAGGCTTGGTGGTCCATTTCCTCTCAAGGTAGGAGGTGATGACATGGCCTAAACAGGGCAGGCCCCTTACTCCGCAGTTTAACCCCTTCAAGCACAAATTAGATTCAAACACGCTGGGTTATATGAGCCTTGAGCCCTGTAGTGTCTGGAGCTCCCTGCTTTGCTTTTCGTGCACTTGATGTCATATAGTATCAGGTGGTGAGCAGGTGGGTGTGGCAAAAGTGGGCAAGCCACACCCACCTGCCCACCACCTGGCTTTGGTTCCCCCCCACCTTTGGTTCCCCCCCCCAATATGCACAGGTGTGTGTAGCCTTCCCACAGTGGCCCTTTTTCATCAATAAATTCCATGTGAGGTGAGAGGGGGATAAGCAAGCATCTGAGAAAGCAATGGGAATTCTGAAGATCCTAACAACTTTTATTCTCTTACCATGGAAAACTGAATCCACACTGAAATGATTTCAGCTCAAGAACCTCTTGCACCCTGAACACATGAAGCTGCCTCATCCGGAGTCAGACGGTTGGTCCACTTTGCCTAGCCATGTCTAATGTAACTGCCAAAGGCCCACCTTGGACAGAGGCCTTTCCTACTGGAGAACCTGGTCCTTCTGATCTGTGGGCCCTTCCCATTCAGACAACACATCCCTCAAAACTAGAGGCAAAGGCGTCTTGTCAGTCCCGGCGCTGGTCGTGTGACTCTGCTGGCCTTTGCCTGCCAGTTCACTGCCATTATGAATCTACGAGGATTCCCTCCCCCTCATAACTTGTGCTTCATTTGCAATGCTTCCTCGTGCCTGTGCAGCAGCAGCAGCAGCTCTGTACATGTTTCACAGCCACTCAGGTCATGTACTGTGCAGTTACAGGACATTTATTTATCCGGTAACAATGAGAAAGTACAGAGCTGCTCTGACTCCTTGAACACACACATGGAGGGTCAGGGGACAGAGTCGCTTTGTGGCTTTGTGTTCTTGGTGTCGTAAGTTGTTTGGGCTAAAATTAACACATGGGCAAAGAGCTTTGCCTTTGTTTGAAGAGAAGGCTAAACACATAGATCCACTACCCCCAAATCAAAGATGAACAACTGTATTGGCAACGCAAGTAGCCTACAAAGCTCTCTGGGGAGGTGTCTATATGTTGTTTTTGCAACATCTTAATATGCGGAAGTGTTTTTTGACATTTTCAGGCACAGCATGCCCTGCTGATATTATTTATTTCACAACATTTATGGTATATACTGCTTGATGGTAGTAAAACCTCCAAGCAGTTTACAAAAAAAAGAACCTTAAAAAAATTCACATTAAAGCAGATAGAAACAGGTAAAAGATAACTAAAATCCACTGTAAGCGAAAAGAGGTTCAAATGCATGTCAACATTCTGCATAGGCTTGTTTGTATTTTATATGGCTTTAAATTGTTTTTAATGTTGTAAGCCACCATGGGAAAATAATGTATTTTGAATGGTAGCTCATAATTTAAATAAATAAATAAATAAATAAATAAATAAAATTCCTGTTTTGTAGGTGTGCTAAAGCTTTGGTGACTTTTGGTGCCCTGGTAAACCAGCCAAGTGAAGAATCCCAAGAAACGCCTCTTCACGTAGCAGCTAAGCATGGTCTTCCCGACCACACGCTCCTGTACCTGAGGTGCGGTGCTCTTGTGGACCAGAAGAACAGCCAGGAGGAGACAGCACTCAGTGTGGCTTGCAGAGAAGCAAAGAACAGGGAGAGCCAGGAGAGCTACTTGCAAGTATGTCAGCTGCTGCTGGAATATGGAGCAGAAGTAAACACTGTGGATGAAGAAGTGAAGACTCCGCTTCATAAAGCCTGCGGGAATGCTCATCACAGCTTGGTTGAGCTCCTGCTGCAGAGGAAAGCCGATGTCAACGCCATCGATTACAATGGGGCATATCCAATGTCCTGTGTCCTGCAGACTGCAGCTTTCAAGCAAGAGCAGAGGCCCCATCTCACAGTACAGACCCTGATAAACCACGGCTCTCAAAAACTGTGGCCCACAGCTTTCATCAAGGTAAGGAACTGTCTCTGTGTTTATTGGTGCCTTTACTTCAGCTTTGAAATTCTGCATCTCCCCTTCAGGAAGCAGAGCTTGTAGAACACCCATCTGCAGCCATTCCAGGATTGGATGGATTGTTAACCTGGTGGATGACACCCTTCGTTGGTCTGCTGACTAGATGCAGGCTCTTTTACGCACACTCAGCAGCTGGGGAGTTATTCTCACAATATTGGGGAGGGAACGTAAAAACTGCAGTCGAGCCATCAGAGCCTTTTCCAGGCAACAGGCAGCTTTCCTCTATGCAGGATGCTGACTGGGAAAGATCTGTGCAACTGGAGAAGTTTTTGATGCAGATCTGTTATAATCATCAGTGTTTATCATTAAAAGTGCTTTCCTGGTTTCAAAAGTTATCACAGGAGGATTCTGCCATTTTGAGTTAGCTTGTTTTTCATATGTTTGAAATGAAACTTGCTTATACCATAAAAACTAGGTGAAAGAAACCAAGTTGAACCAATTCAAACAGGTTCCAAAAAGTAGTAGGTTTAATCTACCAAACTTTCACTAATTGGCATCACGTCAGTCTTGAGAGTTTGCATCTTGCTCTTCTAATCCTAATGGGCACAGCGCTGGATGCTCACATTCTCAATCCCTAACTTGTGTTTCTAAGTTAAAAATGAGTGAATTAACTCTTCAAGACCATGACTCCAGCCCCTTCAAGGGCTGTCATAATAACTCTTTTAATGATTTGGGAATCTCTGATCCAAAGGAGGTCAACCCAGCTTGTTAAAGTCTATACAGGTAATGTAGGAACTGTGAAGCATCTGTAGATTTGCCCTGCTTTGTAAGAACTATTTCAATAGTTTAAACAACCCTATTTGATTGAAATATGTGCAGTTCACATCTTGAGCAAAATTAAAAATTTCCCTATTTCCCTCTGCAAAAATACAAAAAACACCCAAACTCTCCATAACTCAAATTTCAGAGGATAAGGAAGACATAAACTGGGCTTTTTAGTGGCTTGCAAAATAATCTAGTTTGACCATGGGAGCAGCTACTTCACATGGAGGACTGGCCACATACTGGGAGTCAATGTACAAATACCATTGACCTGCAGCCATCACAGTGCTTAACCCATACCTTTCCCTCTCCCTCCCTCCCTCTCCCCCCCCCCTCTGTATTTACCACGATGATTTTTCCTCCACTAGGTGCTGAAATCTTGTGCTTCTGTGCCAGAGATTATTGAAATCCTTTATAATTCTTACCCTCATCTTCCCATCTCTGAAAAATGGCTGGAAGTCATCCCAAATGAAGAATTTCAGGTAACAGCTATACCAATTGTGTTGCTTATATTTGTTTACTGTATCTAATCTGGGTTTGAATTTGCAACTTTAGCAAATGGAGTAAAGCATAATCAGATTAACATGTGTCACACTACAGCCATAAAACTTTTAAAATAAAGTTTATTATTATTATTTCATTTTACAATGTATATAAAACAGAGACAACCAATTATAACAATAGACAAAAGTGAAAAGATGGGTGGGGGAACGTTATAAAATAGGCACACAGAATGATTATAGTTGCATATAGGTTAAAATAACAATGCCCAAGTAAAGGCTTATCAACATTATCAGATTGATAATAGTTTCAGATTTTCCAGGCTTGTGATGAGCATTGCCTTGAACAGGCTTCCTCAAACTCGGCCCTCCAGATGTTTTGAGATTACAATTCCCATCATCCCTGATCACGGGTCCTGCTAGCTAGGGATCATGGGAGTTGTAGGCCAAAAGCATCTGGATGGTCAAGTTTGAGGAATGATGGTTCTGCTGCATATGTCATAAAAGAAACTTTCTATTTTGGAGATTCTATTTCTTGTCAAAATCTTAAATTAAAAGTAACTTTCTCCATTATACTTATGTTGCAGAGTGAGCAGTACTGTACCAAGAATCCAGTGTAAGATTCTGGGCTGTTTTCCATTGAGTTGCAATAACTGTGAGATATCGATCTTTGGAGCTCGATCGATGAGCCGTGGCCTCTGATAGCTTTACGATCCCAATCAGTTGTTTACAGCTTCCGGCGTCCAGCCGCTTCCTTCTAGCTGCGCAACAAATTCTGCTGTCTCTTTAGCCACGGCTTAGCAGAGTAGCATACAGCGGTGTAAAGCAGTCTTTTTCTCCTTTTCTCCATGCAAGCATACACAGACAGGTTCGTCTATTTACAGCTCTTTATTGAAACATTTCAGCATCAAAGACCGGGGCTTCTTTCAGCCATGTCTCTCTCTCAAACACACAGAGAGAACAGAAAGTACAGGAAACAAGCTCCTCCGTAGCTTCTAAAGCTGACGTCAGAAAGTGACGCACACCTCAGAACACTTAACCAGTTAAGTTCTGAACTCTATTTTTGTTGCCGAAATAAGACCAATTCTTTTGTGCTGCTTTGTCTAGGATATGTGAAATGTTGTTAATTGTTATTTATTTGTCTGTTTACATGGTTTATATGCCGCCATTTAGCAGTGCTGCCAGGGCAATTTACAAAAACATGGCAAAACAGAAACATACACATGGAATATAATAAATTACAACATATTGAAATAATAATACATTAAGAAGTCTGGGAGAAATGTTACCCCCCCAAAAAATGCCAGCTGCCCCACATATAGGAATGTTGGTAACAAGTTAGCTTCTCTATGGACAGAACTCCATAACTGGAGACTCTTGTTTTGAACTCTATGGAAAGAACAAGCAAGCCAGATATCTTTTATAAAGAGCGGTGCCAGGGGCTGCATCCTTCCTGGAAGCCATAGTGCCAGCTGCCTGGTTCCATCTCAGTTCAAGTGGAGTCTCTCTCTTTTGAACAGGCCTGGCTTCTCCCAAAATGTTCCCCAGTACCTAACAAATCCAGATCCCTCTTCCCAACACCACCATTGACACGTACCTGTACCTGTCTAGATGGCCCTACACGTTGAACAGGCGGCATTTGGACTGGCGAGAGACAGTGTGGTGTAGTGGTTAGTGTGCTGGCCCCAGGAGATCAGGGTTCAAATCCCCACTCAGCCATGAAGCTCACTGGGTGACCTTGGGCCAGGCACTACCTTGCAGCATTTCCGAGCTTGACAGATTAGAGAACTGGGCCAAAACAAACAAGATGAATTTTAATAGGGAGAAATGTAAAGTATTGCACTTGGGCAAAAAAAATGAGAGGCACAAATACAAGATGGGTGACACCTGGCTTGAGAGCAGTACATGTGAAAAGGATCTAGGAGTCTTGGTTGACCACAAACTTGACATGAGCCAACAGTGTGACGCGGCAGCTAAAAAAGCCAATGCTATTCTGGGCTGCATCAATAGGAGTATAGCATCTAGATCAAGGGAAGTAATAGTGCCACTGTATTCTGCTCTGGTCAGGCCTCACCTGGAGTACTGTGTCCAGTTCTGGGCACCACAGTTCAAGAAGGACACTGACAAACTGGAACGTGTCCAGAGGAGGGCAACCAAAATGGTCAAAGGCCTGGAAACGATGCCTTATGAGGAACGGCTAAGGGAGCTGGGCATGTTTAGCCTGGAGAAGAGGAGGTTAAGGGGTGATATGATAGCCATGTTCAAATATATAAAAGGATGTCACATAGAGGAGGGAGAAAGGTTGTTTTCTGCTGCTCCAGAGAAGCAGACACAGAGCAATGGATCCAAACTACAAGAAAGAAGATTCCACCTAAACATTGGGAAGAACTTCCTGACAGTGAGAGCTGTTCGAGAGTGGAATTTGCTGCCAAGGAGTGTGGTGGAGTCTCCTTCTTTGGAGGTCTTTAAGCAGAGGCTTGACAACCATATGTCAGGAGTGCTCTGATGGTGTTTCCTGCTTTACAGGGGGTTGGACTCGATGGCCCTTGTGGTCTCTTCCAACTCTATGATTCTATGATTCTATGATTCTACCTCACAGGGTTGCTGTGAGGGTAAAACGAGAGCAGAGCACCATGCATGCCGCCTTGAGCTCCCTGGAGAAAAAGGTGAATTGAAGAAATAAAGACAGTAAAGAAAATCTCAGAAAACAGCTGCTTTGTAGGGCCTGCCTTTCAACATCTTACCTAGCAATGTAGAGTTCACTTCCAGGAACTCCCAGCTCCTGAAGCCACTGGTGCCAGCATGGACCCCTGACTCCTTCCCATCACTATCTACCAGCCCATCTAGATGATGAGCAAGGTAAAGGGTGAAGGTAAAGGACCCCTGGATGGCTAAGTCCACTCAAATTTGACTCATCTCTACTTTCAGGCCAAGGGAGCCAGCATTTATCCACAGACAGCTTTTCCAGGCCATGTGGCCAGCAGGACTTAACTGCTTCTGGAGCACAGAACACCATAACAAATTCCAGAGCACACTTTTGAACTGCTGGGTTGGCAGGAGCTGGGACAGAGCAACAGGAGCTCACTCCATCATGTGGATTCGAAACACCAATCTTCCCATCAGCACGCCCAGGAGGTTCAGTTGTTTAGACCATAGAACCAGCCACGTCCCTTATGATGAGCAACATCACCCTGCAATCTGCCGGCCCATATCACACCCAGCTCTCCTTGATCCTAATGATCAAATCACCCACTGCTAGGATCCCTCCAGCCCCTGGTAGAAGCATCCTTAGCCTAAGAGGATCACTGCTCATCCCCCAAGGAATGGTTCCCTTCTAAGCAGCTTAAAGGCATTGCATAGTTGTCTTACCTTTACCTTTTACCTGTATGGAAGAAGAAGAGAAAGTTGCTGGTCTCCTCTTGGCTCCTCTCACTCACATTTTTAATCTTCTTATGGAGCTATCTGGTTTTCTGAAACATTCCACTCTTGTGTTCAAAGGCTGTAATCCTAAATACACTTATCACAGGGACTTACATCCAGTCTGAATAAGCATGCATTCCCCCCAGAGCATTTTACCTTGTGGTGCCTATATTTTCTTTTAACTCTACAATCCCATCTGAGAATGCTTTCCCACTACCACCCTGACCCAAATTTCCTCCCAAATTTTCCTTTTAGGCACTCTAATCTCATCCAAGGCCAAGAGAATTTCCTCTAAACTGAACATTGATTAGGAGTTTGGGGGTAAATTTCATAATCCACTGTGTGAGAGTAGTGCTTTGTAAATAGCACCTGAACCTTTAATTATCTAGTTATTTTGGGATGGTCTCCTCCAGGGCATTACAAAGAAAGCTGTCAGTGCTTTAGCAAGTGAGTGGGGAGTAAAACAATGTATTGTTTCACTCTCTTCAAAATACAGAGTAACAGGATGACTCAGGGCAGCCTTGGCAGCAGCATCAGATTTCTTTAGAGGACTGTGTTCTGAAGATTTACAGGCTGTGTGTGTGACAACCATCTATTCAATCAATCAATCAAATACCTTTATTGGCATCACAGTGTAAAATGTTTCAAATAACTGGAATAATTAAAAAGACAAGGAAGGGTGAAGCTATCAAGGGTTATAAGGTCACACTATAGTCGTGTGCATTTGGATATGCTGTTATGCCCTGTCTTTTCCCCGAAAGGATAGTTGGTTGGGAACCCTGCCGGGTAAAATTGTGGCTAAAAAGGAAGCAACTAAAGCAGCAATATCTTTGTCCCGATCTGCCTGGAGAAACCTTATTTGGCTTCTTCTCGGAGTTGTGGGCTGGAGGTCCAACATTTTGCTCAGCATCAGTTGGCGAGGTCTGCTGTGTAAAGGGCAAGCCAAGAGAATGTGGTCCATTGAATCTAAATGAGCTAGTTACATGTTAAATGGTTGAGTGGAGTTTTGGGTTTCAGAGAATGTGCAAAGTTCCTTCCAGGAGAGAGGTTCTGAGAGAGAGGTTCATTCTTCACCTTGTTGAATGATTCCAAGAGCTGAAATACGAGGTGAAGCTTCACCTCTTTATGGAAATTCAGGATCAGGAGAAGTGTACCCCCGGGTGTAGACAGATTGTTTGTCTCAGTGGTCTAGATGGCCAATCAGATATTTATTTAGTGACCTCTTCGGTGATTCTGCACTTATATTACAAAAGGACTAGCCAGTTCAACCTGCGGATGTATAATAAAATTATAAAGCCCAGGATATACCTATAGGGGTCACAGGGGTGCAGTATCAAAGACCCTCAAGGGGGAACTTCAGAATATAGGCATTTGTAATACAGTCATGCCTCAGGTTACAGCCGCTTCAGGTTGCGTTTTTCAGGTTATGCACCTGCCGAAACCCAGAAGCACCAGAACGGGTTTCAGTGGTCGCCTTTTGCACATGCGCAGAAGCGCCAAATTGCAACCCTGCGTGTGCGCATACACGCCGCTGTGGGTTGCGAACGCTGCAGGTTGCAAATGTGCATCCTGCATGGATCACATACACAACCCGAGCATCCACTATATAGGTAAATATGCTGTTGTTCTGTCACAGGATTATGCTGATTTTGTTGCATAATTTATTAAATGTGTTGCACTGAGATTTATGTTTTTAATCGTTTTGAATATGATTGTTTTTATCTGCTGGTTGAGGGAGACTCATATAAGAAACTGTATGTAGAGAAAGTGAGTAGATGGCCAAGTCATACAAATCACTGCCACTTTCACAAAAATGTGATGACTGCTGTATTTTTTTCATTCTTTCTCAAGATAATTATGCTGCTGGTCCTAATCATCAGCTGACAAATACCTCATATTACTATTACTAACTCTGGTTAAATCATCTTTTTTTTTTCTTGCCTCAGTAATGGACTGGATGAGAGCCAACAAACTGAAACTCAATCCAGATAAAATGGAGGCCCTGTTAGTGGGGGGTTCCCTGTTAGCAGAAGGCTGGGAGGTGGCTTGCTCCCCATGGGCAGCACTCCCTCTGAAGGAGCAGGCACATAGCACGGGGGTCCTCCTGGATCCTTTGCTGTTGCTTGAGGCTCAGGTGGCCTCGGTGGCACAGAGTGCCGTCCATCAGCTTGGGCTGCGCTCCTATCTCAACAGGGACAGCCCAACTACTGTCATCTATGCTCTGGTAACCTCTAGGTTAGATTACTGCAATGCAGTATATGTTGGGCTGCCTCTGAAGATGGTTCGGAAACTTCAGCTGGTGCAGAATTCGATGACCAGGTTGCTCACTGAAGCAAGACGGTTTGAGCATCTTATACTGATCCTGGCCCAACTGCACTGGCTGCCAATTATTTCCCAGGCCCAATTCAAAGTGCTAGTTTATGTTAGGATATTTCCGTTCCACCTTAAAAGGGAGCAGGATGTTTGTGTCACAGCCTGCGTATTTCCTGTTCACAGGATGTTTCTGTTTTGATAGAGCTGTTGTCTCTCTCTCTCTCTCTGCACCTGAACACACAAGCAGGCAGTCATGTTTTTTCTTTGTTCTGACCAATGCTGAATAAACATTCTAAATGATACTCTCCTGAGTGCAGCTTTCGCTGTGCATTATCTGCTGATAGTGTGTGCATCAGTTCTGGAATGTGGAAAGCTATTTTCTGGAGCTCGTGTCGCTAATTGCTGATACTGCGTTTCTACGGGAGGTCGATGGACGTCCGGAGACAGCTTGGGAGCCATGATAGACTTTGTCTCCCTGGCAGTATCCCAACAGTTTAGACCTATAAAGCCTTTAACAGCTCAGGACCACAATACCTCAAGAACCACCTCTCCCCATATAATCTGTTCTGGACTCTGCATTCATCATCTGAGGCCCTTCTTCATGTGCCTCCTCCTCAAGAGATCCGGAGGGTGGCAACACGAGAATGGGGCCTTCTCTGCGGTGGCTCCCCATTTGTGGAATGCTCTCCCCAGGGAAGTTCGCCTGGTGCCTTCATTACAGTGCTACCTTAGGTTACATACGCTTCAGGTTACAGACTCCGCTAACCCAGAAATAGTACCTCGGGTTAAGAACTTTGCTTCAGGATGAGAACAGAAATTGTGCTGCAGCGGCGCGGCGGCAGCAGGAGGCCCCATTAGCTAAAGTGGTGCTTCAGGTTAAGAACAGTTTCAAGTTAAGAATGGACCTCTGGAACGAAATAAG
Source organism: Podarcis erhardii (assembly GCF_964252035.2). NCBI lineage: Eukaryota > Metazoa > Chordata > Lepidosauria > Squamata > Lacertidae > Podarcis > Podarcis erhardii. The sequence goes on along the minus strand of NC_138497.1, from coordinate 133,731,212 downwards.
TACTTAACCCGAGGTACCACTGTATATACTTTTAGACACCAGGGGAAAATGCTTATCTTCAACCAAGCCTTTGGCTGATTAATATTTTATGGCCTTTTAAATGTGTTTGTGGAAGGGGGGTTACTGGTTTGTCTTTGTTTCTGTTTTATTATGAATTTTGCCTTCTCATTTTGAATTTTTATGCTGTGAACCACCCCGTGATCTTTGGATGCAGAGCAGTATAAAGGTAAATGTAAAGGGACCCCTGACCATTAGGTCCAGTTGCAGACGACTCTGGGGTTGCAGCGCTCATCTCGCTTTATTGGCCAAGGGGGCCGGCGTACAGCTTCCGGGTCATGTGGACAGCATGACTAAGCTGCTTCTGGCGAACCAGAGCAGCGCATGGAAACACTGTTTACCTTCCCGCCGGAGTGGTACCTATTTATCTACTTGCACTTTGACGTGCTTTCGAACTGCTAGGTTGGCAGGAGCAGGGACCGAGCAATGGGAGCTCACTAGGCTCTGTGGTTTAACCCACAGCACCATAAATAAATAAATAAATAAATTCCAGGTGGTCACACCTTGCAAACTGTTCTTTCTCTTTCAGAGGCATCTATCTTTCTATGAGTCCTTCCAGAATCAGATGTACAAGGTCCGGTGTCTGCAACATTTGTGCCGCTGTGCCATCAGGAGAAAATTTGGCAGTAGGTGCCATTTTCTCATCCCCCTACTGCCTGTTCCCAAACCACTACAAAATTATCTGCTGTTAGAACCTGAGGGAGTCTTGCTTTGAATATATTGTACCAAGCCACCAAATCTCACCATTATATCTTGGTCCTCATTGGCGTATGATAAATGAATTGCTTATGAATACAGTAAAGGTTTTTCCGGTTTTCTAACAAATAAGTGCTTTCAGGAGTTTACATTAATAAAACCACAGATTATTACAATGACTTGAAGCTTTTATTTGTATACCATTTCTGTAAAATGTACTTTGGAAATCTTTTGATGCAGTTTTGTTTGTGGCCTCACAGATTTTAGTGATCTGTTAATACAATATAAATAGTACAAATAATACATAGTAACAAGAATAGAGGCTTTGGAACATTTAGGTAAATAAAATATCATACTCAAGTGCTGAACTCTAGTAAAATGTCATTTTTTTCAATAATGTTTTTATTTTCCAAAATAATAGTAATTAATGACTGAATTCCGAATTAACAAACTATTGATAAAGAGCTAATAAAATGTGAAGGAACAGCTTGTAATAGCAATGTTGTCATAATCTTTAATTTTAAAAATGTAATTTAGAAATAAGCATCTCTGTTTATTACTGTGTTTTTTTTTACCAAAGGAGTGCAGTTGGAATCCTGGTTCACTACATAACTTTTTAAATTTCAAAGCAGCCTCCTGATTCCCCAAAAGCTGAAAGCAGCAGCTAGGAGATTCCCAAAGTATTGCCTCTCCAAGGACCTCTGTTATTTTTCCATCTCTCTTTCGCTGCTTCCCAAATAATTCTGCCTGATGCAGCACCTGTGTCCTCCATACAGAGCCCAGGCTGTGTGGTGGTATTCAACTAAGTACTACTTGGAGTTGAACGGTTGAAATTAATGAGCATGGCTAAATTAGGTCCATTAATTTCAATAGGCCTACTCTGAGTAAAACTTAGCTGATGGAATCCTGTGCAAAATGCACATGAAACCTAAAGGTAAAGGGACCCCCTGACCATTAGGTCCAGTTTTGACCGACTCTGGGGTTGCGGCGCTCATCTCACTTTATTGGCCGAGGGAGCCGGCGTACAGCTTCAGGGTCATGTGGCCAGCATGACTAAGCCGCTTCTGGCGAACCAGAGCAGCACACGGAAACGCCGTTTACCTTCCCGCCGGAACGGTACCTATTTATCTACTTGCACTTTGACGTGCTTTTGAACTACTAGGTTGGCAGGAGCAGGGACCGAGCAGCGGGAGCTCACCCCGTCGCAGGGATTAGAGACGCCGACCTTCTGATCGGCAAGTCCTAGGCTCTGTGGTTTAACCCACAGCGCCACCTGCGTCCCTTCATGAAACCTAAGCAGGCAGCATATTGGGCTGAAAGCTCCAGCAGCAAGCCAGGGAGGGAGAGAGATGTCTAAGTCAGGCTGAGGAGTTCCAAAGCTGAAATGGGGAGCTGTGTTGCTTAGAAGCAAAGAAGGACAGAGAATAAATGAACAACTCAATGGCAAGTGCTTATATTCTAGGAGAGGACACCAGATTCCAAGATCCCATTACCGCCACCACTGCTAGCATGACGTCTCAGGAAAAGTCCCCATTAGCACCGGTTGCCAATTTGCTTCCTTTTTTATATTTACTTATTTAAATACATGTTTATTCAAAAATTACAATACGGCTTTGTCCACTGCCATATTACAGAATCATCTCTCCCATCCTCAATTCCATATCACTGTCATGCTGGCTCACTGCGAAATATCTTCAATAGGCCGAATAGCCAGTTTGCTTTCTAAACTAATTCAGAGCCCTTTCAAAAGGGCTGCAAACATTCTTTGTTTCCAGGGTGTCTTAATAGCTGCCTTTTTTCTATGAGAACTGCTCAGGAGTTTCGCTCAACATCAGACTGATTGTTCCTAAGAGACTACAATATGAAAACACTGAAATAAAATACTTCAAGTAGTTCAGTGCTATCACTTGTGGACTGAACTGAGATAAAGGCTCATGAGTGTTCATATGTGTTAATTGGCTTACCAATGCCATGAGGTATGTGCTATCAACAACTATGGTTAATCCAGTGCAGGGTAAGGTGGCATCTGCTCGTACAATGGGGCTTCTCCATGTGCCCTCCATCCCCCCAAATCTGTTCCAGAGGAATAGGAGCCCTCTGGACAGATTTGGAGGGTCCAGGCTCTTGAGGGGAGAAACCAGTAGTTCTGTTGTACTAGCAGTACAGTATTCCTTTTGTGCAAGTGGGCAGACATAACTGGACCTAACCCATCATTATCATTGTCTATACTTTGCAGCATCTCATTTTCCTCTTACCTCACTGCTTACAATTTCACCCTGCAAAACCGTGTGTGTGTGTGTGTGTGTGTGTGTATGCACACCTATAACTCAGGCGATACCTCTTGCCTCCGATGACAGGGACTGTAGTGCAAGGAAACTTATGCCATAATAAATTAGTTAGTCTTTAAGCTAGCAGAAGACTCTTTAGAGTAGCCAGCAAACATTTCCCTGTATGTCAGTGGAGGTTTTAAAAGTTTCCCCTGTAAAACAGGAAAAGAACATAGAAAGTTGTTCTTTTTGTTTTTGCATCTATACTGTATATTTAGCATAGGTAAAATATTTCAACTACTGTATACTTATGTGACAGGGGTTCTGACCCTCTTTAGAGATACCCTAGTGTGTCTGAATAAAAAAAGAGGGTACCATATGAATAGCACAGATGTTGACAAACTTTGCATAGCCAAGCTACACACACACACACACAATTAAGATGAAAGGAAGATAGCGGGCTGCATAAAAGGAAGGAGAACAAAGGAAAGGAGGTGGAGCAGTCCCACATGGATTCTCAGCATTGTTCCAGAGCCCCAGAGGAGACAACCTAGGAAGCCAAAAAGCCACACTGACCTGCAGGACCTGTCAATCAAAGAACGAAGGGATGCAGTTGCCTACATCACACTGATGAGAAGGTAAAAGAACAACTCTTCCTTATCATACTAAAGATCCACACAGAGCTCCTTTTTTTGGACCCCCAAAAGCAAATGCAGCCCACCCAACTTAAATGTGTAATCCTAATAAATTTTTATTTGAAGACTCCTTTCATACTACCTACTTCATATGTGGAGCTCTGCCCCCCTGCAAAAAAAAAACTTACAAAAGCAGACTTGATTTGTGAAATAGAATTTGTTACAATTTGGAAATTTCGGGATTATAAATCTCTGGGGGGTTTTTTCCCAGCTCTTCACAGTGTGCTTCTCCCCACCCTGGTGCCTCCCCATTCATCATCAGATTGGCAGCAAAATTATTTATTGCAGAATATTCCAGATCTGTGGGAGGGGAAAATCAGATTATTGTGCCGTATTGCAGACCATGTGGGAAAATGATGCAAAGCACATTTTCTGGGTCTGCTTCCGAATGCTGAGAATAAGCAAAATACCATCATCTCCTCTGCACCGGATGCCAGTTTGATGAAAGCTTCTGTTTCATTCCAGCTAAAATTACATTCCCTAAATATTATTCCTGAACAAAATGGCTTCAAAATTGCTCTTAGTAATTTTAAAAATAAATGAAACCAAATTATTTCTAGAATAAAATCCTAAACACAAACAGAAATTAACGGATCTCTCTACACCATTTGTCATGGGTAGTTGAGATTCCCGCATCTCTGGTTGAGATTCCAGGTTCCTTCACCAACTCCACAATTCTCGGCTTCTACACTTAAAATAGCATTTCCTTGGATTCCTCTAAAATTATAACACCAAGTCTTCTTGGTCTTCTTCCTTGTAGGGCACTCAAAATACCCATCCATCTTCCAACATTTTTAACTAACAGACTTAATTTGTATTCAAAACAGAAAGACAGGCAGCTGTACATCACATTAAAATACTTTTATTTCACAAAATATGGCTCTTATTCTGAGTTTTAATTAACTTGCTGAAAGTTTAATTAATTTGCTACAGTCAACAGAATTTTCTGTTCTTTGCTGTACAGCACACACAAATTCATTTTTCCCACCTATAAAAAATACAACCCTTCTCTTTTTTGTTGACCACCTTGTTTACCTTGACTGTACTCAAATTTTCAAATTATTAATCTTTTCAGAAAAACTGAAGAAATGTGCTTTATTACATGAGATTAATCTACATGCCATAGCTATAGTCTAGTTAATGGAAAACACGTGAGAAGTATATGCATATGCCAGGTTTCTGTGCCCATATATTTTTAAATACTTAACTGATGTGAAATCTTCAAAATTTAATACAATGGTTATTTTAATTGGGCTTATTATAGGCCTGAAGGAAACACCCTTTAGGATATCCCACCTCCTAATTGGAGCATAGTGGCAATTGGTTATTGCTGTTTTAAATGAATTGGTTCAATTCTGCATGAATTGCAGTCGCAAAAACATTTTGCAGAGCTTCTCAGTCATCATTTTGTTATCAGTGGATAGCACCATATATAACCCTGACAAGCAGCATAATGGTTCCTTCACATTCTCGTCTACATATATCTTTTGCATACCCCAATTTATATAACTGTTCAAATTACCATTATATTATTGTGGCAATAAATTAATTAACAGGATATAAATCAACATTATACAGACGCCACTTAAGAAGATGACCATAGGCATTAGGCCCAATTCATACTTAAGCACATCAAATTTTCTCAGTTGTTCATAATATCCTACGTAGTTTCATTGCTTCACTTGCTGCAAATTGGAACATGGACAGGGTTTTTGGAGTTTCTTGGCTTCACAAAATTAAAAACCAGCCTGATTAACATCATACAGCCTGAAAGTAAACATGCATAAGAAGTAAATCTCCACTGTATAAATGAGGTTTACTCCCAAGTAAGTATGCATATAACTGCCGCCTTAAGTCATGTTCCTCCTCAATCACAAAAATAAGATATGAGTTTGGTCAAACGCATATGTTTAATATTTGCCATATCTGTATTATATAGTTCTATGGCCTGAAGACAGGAATGCCTGGCATGCTCTGGTCCATGGGGTCACGAAGAGTCGGACACTACTAAACGACTAAACAACAAATGGCCTGATTAAGGTACAACGAACGAATCAGTAGAGGAAGGGAAACAGCTGTGAACTGAATTAAAGCACACATTTATAAAAGGAAGACCATGTCAGCACACAGAGAGAACAGTGAGGCAAGGTTTTGGTACAATGTGGTCCAGAGTGTCTCCAAGTCCCACTCCCACTTCCTGGATGGTCTGCTAGATGCCTCACCACATAGGGATATTATTAGCATTAGTATTATTAAGTTCATTTCTATACTGCTTTATAGTTTTAAGAAAAAAATCTCAAAGCAGTTTACAACCTACATTAAAACATCAAATAAAACAATTCAGAATAAATCTTTTTTTTAAAAAAAAATCAAATATAAAGTATAAATAAATAAACACCAATAAATTTTTATTTGTACCCCGCCCTCCCGGTCGGAGCTGGGCTCAGGGAAGCTAACAACATAAAACTAACACAGTATACAAAGAACATTGAACACAGTATACATTCAAATCAAGATAATTAACAGGAAACTAAATTATTCTATTAAAGAATGTAATGCAGCAAAATTAACCGGGGGGAAATTGTCTTAACTCTTCAAAAGCAAACATTCCTAAAGGAACTTAAATATAAAATGCACATGTAAAACAGCATAGTTAGCAAAAAACTAAGTCTTAAGCTTGGAACATATCTGCTACTGTTGCAGCCAGTCCTGCCAATGGTGTTTCAAGGGCGAGGCAGCTCAGGCGATGGTCAGCAGCCTCGGCTTTTGCAGCTGGAGTCAGTCAGGGCCCTTGCCCTTTGAGACCCGGGCAAAACTGCAGGTCAGAAGGCAAAACTAGTTCGAGACAGACTGAAATGTTCAACTAGATTTGGAGCACACAGGCAGCAGGTGCCCCGAGGAGTCCCGTGCATGCCGCCCCCTCCCGCACAGAAGTGGATTCTGTTGCTGTGGAGAAAACAGCAAGAAGCCCCGGGCAGCGCCTGCCTTGCCCCTCGGGTGTCCGGGCTCCCTGTGTTTCATTTACACAGCCAGGCTCCATTCAGAGAACACGGCCATTAGCTGAAGGTTTTATAGGGATTGTAAGGTTTTATGGGTTTATCATGGGCGATTTAGCCGAGCAAAGACTGTGGAAATCAGGCCAGTAGCCAGACATTGTGTTCTTAGGGCTCCTCTTGGTGAAAGGTAGACGCAGAACGGCTGGAACCTAAGCACAGATATAGTCCAGGATGCTGGAAGAAATGTATTAAATAGGAATAAAATATTATCGGGATTTATTCAGATGTTGCCGATTGTCCCAACGCCTTTGTACACACGCGTGTGTGCGTGTGCGCACGTGTGTGTCGCAGAACACTGGGAGGCCGGCAAGGAGCAGCAGGCGATGCGGGGGTTGCGGGGGATCCTGCCTCCACCCTTTTCGTTTTCTTTTTTTACACACACACACACACACACACACACACAGAGAGAGAGAGAGAGAGAGAGAGAGAGAGAGAGAGAGAGAGAGAGAGAGAGAGAGAGAGAGACTTCATTTGCGCCTAGAGGGCGCCCCTGGCGGGCTGGGCTGGGCGGCCCTCGCGCCTTGGGGCTCCCCGTCTTCCTCGCCTGCAGAGCTGAGCTGCTCCCCGGGAAAGGAGGCGCGCCAGAGCCGCGCGCGCTTGCTTTCGGGGCAGCGGCGCGTCGCTACGGCCTGGAGGTGGCGCCACTTTCACGAGAATCGCTCCCCTCGGCCCGGCGCAGGCGGCAGGCGGCTTCCCCTTGCGCGGAAGCTTCAGAGGCGCGCTCCCGACGGCGCCCGTCCTTTCCCCTCCTCGCACTTGGCACGGCCGCGGACGTCGCGCGCCACCGGGGCTCTTGCCCCAACCGACGGGGGGGACCGCCTGCTCCTTGCGCGCCTTCAAGCGACGCTCCGCGCCCGTCGGAGGCCGAGCTGCTGCCGGAGTGCTTGGCCTGGGCCGGGGCTCGCCTTCAGCATCCCAGTTCAGAGAAACCCGATTCCTTTGTAATGCAACTTGCGAGCAATAAGCGGGACTGAAATGCGCCCGTCGGGGCGTTGCTCGAGGAAGGCGCACGGGCTCCGGGCCTCGCTCTGCGCCTGGGAGAAGGTGCCCGTCGCCTGGCGCTCGGGGAAATATGCCATTCTCTCGCCGTTCGCTTAGGATCCCGAGCCTTGTCGTAGCGCAGCTACTTCAGAGCAGGGGCTCGGCTTCCGCCCTCCCGCGCCGCAGCAAAAGTCAAATTAATGCGATCAGGATGCCTGCGAAGGAAGGAGCCCCAAGAGCGGGCTGCTAGTTAACGCGATGAGATTTCCAGAAAGCCGGGCGTAATTTCCCCCCCAAAAGGACACATTTTTCGCGTCGCATCCCAATTAAATGAGCGAGGCAGCTAAGGCGCAGCCAGCAGCAGCCCCGGAGAGGGGCGAGAAGGGGGGGCGGGTTCCCCCTGCCCGGAGAGGAGCCCCTCGGAAGGGCGCAGAAAGGTCCCGAAGAGCCGGGGAGGGGGGCGAGGGTCCGCGCTCCGAGGAGGGAGAGCCGGAGGTTAGGGGCGGTGGGAAAGGTCACCCGGGTTTCCTCCCGGAGGCGGCACGTCGGAAAAACCTCGCTCGCTCCAGGTGAGGGGGGCTGCGGCGGGGGGGCGGTCCTCCTCCTGCCGGGAAAGGCGTCGCAGGCGGAGGAGACGAGGGAAGGCCTTTGCAAAGAAGCCGCCTTGACTCTTGGAAGGCGCGCGCGCGCTTGAACCGGCGCTCACGCGGCCCATCCACAAAGCAATCCGAATCAAAAAAGGAGGTGCATCTTTTTTTGGGGGGAGGGAGTCCTAATGAACCTGATTGCATGAACATTTATAACACCACCACCCCGCCCGGTTTAAAGTGAAATCCAATGCTAATGAGGGGCTTGGGCGCCGCGCGAGGGGCGGGCATCCCGGCAGGGTGGGGCATCGCGGGCGGCGGGGCAGGATTGGCCAGGATGCGGCTGCTGCGGCTGCTTCTCTTGATGTCTCAAATGATGGATAATGTGAGAATGGCAAATATACTATTTGTCTAATGGCTCTGCAATTAAATTCCCCCGTAAATGACCCATGCCTCATTTCATCCTAATCTATGGAATTTTGATTGAATTCGTCAGCTCTAATTGAAAAATACTGCACTTTAATGTCTGCCTTGCAGATTCCGAACAAGAGTGGTTTTAATGAGACTGTGGCCCTCTGACCTACGAAGATTTGGAGGCTTTTAGGCAGGATTTTTTAAAGGGGCCGGTTTCCCACCTAGGCGCCCTGCCCTTTCGCCTGCGGGAAGAGCGCGGCTGCCTCGGAAAACTCTCCAGCGGACACCCGGCTCCGTTTAACGCTAAAAAAAATCGCTTTGCTTAGTTTTACTTCGAATACAATCCGTATTATGGGCCCCCGCCCCGCATGGCCCGGTTGATTTGCAAGAGTTTGGCTTCCGCCTTTTGTGACCTGCGGGAATCTTTTCCACAGCGATTTACAAATGCAAGACGTTGATACCCGAGAGCTAGATCAGATTGCGCAGATCCCGTTTACTGTGGGAAGTGAACCGCGCTTCGCTCCCGGGTCATCCTCGGTGGGTAGAAAATTCCAGACCGGGGGTTGCTGCTCATTTTGTCTTCTACTCGTTTCCCCGCATTCTGCCTCACTGCGTCCAGCACTTCAGGGCTGTTGTTCTCGCGCTCCCCCTCTACCCCATATTGGGGGGGGGGGGAGGGAGTTTTGCCAAAGGCAAAAATTAAGAAATAAAACCCACCCTTTCACCACAAACCCGAAGAAGGTTGCGCAGGATTTTGCTCTGCAGTCGACAGGGCAGAAACTATTTCCAGCTTTGGGGGAAATAAATGCGTGTCCCACTGCGTGCGATCCACCACTCCAATCTAGTTTGGTTCCCTGCTCTTCAAAAGACGAGGAAACCCTCCCTCCTTTGCTCTTTGGGCTGCAAACCTTGCGGACCTTTGCCTGGGCCGTCTGAGCAGAGGACGCCCCCCCCCCGCCCCCCAGGTCAGCGTCCTGATCCACTGGCCTTCGGCTTTAGATGCCGCGCTGCCTGCCAAAAGCGGCGCACGGGGAGCTTCTGCGCCCTCAAACCAGCAGCGAGCAAAAAGCAGAGGGAGCTCAAGTAGAACGAACAGGGCTTTTTACTTTTTCCATGCCTCCAGAATCCTTTCTGTATTATATGCGTTTGCTGCTTTTTGACTCTGCAGATCCCAAAGCAGCGCGCAAGTCTCAAAATGACCCTGAGATCCGTTAATGCAAACGGATTAACGGAGAAAACCAGCAGGAGCAGTCAAAAGCTAATGTATTTCGCAAGCCAGCAGCAACCGGAATCAGCTGAGAGGCTTCTGCGCGGCACCATCGCCAGCATTTCTACCTAGGAAGCCCCCTCCCCTTTCCAGCTTCGCGGTCAGGCTCGGAGGGTCCGAGAAGCCCTCGACTGTATCATGCGCGAGGTGCCAGCCGACCCTAACGCGCGGAGCAGACGCCGGGTGAAGCACGGGAGATGTGCAAGAACAACTCCTCTCTTGTATTCAGGAAGGTTATTGAGTTCTGACTGCTAAAAACAATGCCTAGGCTTTTAGATACAGAGGAAGTAGAGACCAGGGATGTGGGGAGGGAGCTGTTCTTCCGAGCTGACAAAGTGTCATTTTCTCCCTCAGTGCATCTCAGTGACGAGGAAAGATTCATGAGCTGAGTTGCCCCTGTCGCTAAACTGTGAAAGACGCAGGAGCCCTGATAAAAGAAAAAGGTTGGCAATCCAAATCCCACATCAGTTAAACAGTTGCATGCCCTCTTCACTGGCCAACATTTTATTTGGGGGTGAATTTGAAATCCGTTTATTTATGCTATTTGTATCTTGCCCATCAACCCAGTCCTCTGGGCTATTTACAGAAGTTATCAATATATAGAATACAATCAAGCAACAGCAATAAGCAAATTTAAATACAAAAATAAATTCAATAAAACCAGCATTAAAGCTCGCATTAAAACAATACCAAAGCTGGCTAAACCCAAGGTGGGTGAGAAGGGGCTGATAAAGAGCAGTGCCGAAAGATATAAAATGTTCTAGAAATATAACTAAAATGTTTGGGGAAATAAATAGGTGTCAGGTGAACCTAACTGGCCCCTCCCCAGTGACCACACACCTCTGTTCACTCAGGGCAGAGAACCTGAAGAAGGGCACCTCACGTGGAGATGTTAAGCACCAGGCGAGCATATACCGGAAGAAGACTGCCATGCAACGTATCCTATGTCCCACTGGAGATCAAACTCACTGTGCACACAGGATTGGAGCTTCAGATACTTGTTCATATTTGACAGATTTGGCATTTTTAAGTGTTTAAGTTGACCTTAAATGAGTGTTGTTGAGATCTGTGCCCATTTGGCAGACACTTCCCTTAGCAGGTATTTGGACTGCCTAACGATACCAAATAAGTGTCCTGGGGATTTTGGGTAAGTGATGGGTGCAAATGCATGTTCCACCCAATTGATCAGTACTGCATAGGAAATCCCACTTCCGAAGTCAAAAGATTGGCCTCTGGAAGAGATGCCAGCCCCTGCATGGGGCTCAGATTGAGTACCGATGCCTCAGCAATCCAATTTCCATTGTCTCAATGGTAGAGACCCTGTATATTCCTCATGGAAGAGCTATACCATTCTGCAATGAGAACACACATTTGTCTTTGTTTCTCTCATACAGGACCATAAGGTTTCTGCCCAAATGAATCCGTACAATGGGCACCTCTTTTATATCCTGCTATGAATCAGGCAAATCTGTGCCAGCACACCTTGTTTAAATCAGGCAGAGCAAAAACTAGCTCATGAAATAACCCCCTCAAGTCATTCCAAATGGATAATGTTGTCTAGGTATTTCCTCAAATCACTGCCATACTCTAGTGTCACAAATGCCTCCTTAGCAACATCAACCATATTAAAATGGGCAGCTGGCAGCATAGTCCCATTTTCATATCAAGAGCTCAATAAACATCCTCACAGTAAGTCACAAAGCAGATACTGTTTCTTGCTAGATGGCTGGCTTGTAAAACCACTGTATAAAATAGAAAAGGCTCCAGTCATTCTTCTCACACATAAATGAGCAAAGCAGATGGCATTCTCAAGGGACATAGTACCAGACCTCCAAAGCATGTAGGGAAGGACCATATCTCAGTGGGTGGGTAGAGCAAAAGAAGGTCCCATATCCAATCCATGGTAACCCCAGTTAAAAGGAGCTGAAGCAGACTTGAAAAGCTGACCCCCGTCTTCTTGTTCCTTGGCAATAACTTGTGGCCGAGTAGGATTGTCTTCCATGAACACAGCCTTAATGGTGTCTCCATAAATGGCTGTGGAGGCCAATTCTGGATCCACATGTCCTTCCACAGGGGGGACATTGGGTTTTTTTTTGGGGGGGGAGGAGTTGATCACAGTGAGGATTTGCCAAGTGTGCCTTCCTCTGAGCTCGTTTTTCCCTTTCAGCCTGAGTTTGTGCTGCCCCCAGCAGCCAATACTAGGATAAATGACCAATGGTCTTATTTCAGCTTCCTGTGCCCTGAGCCCTTCCAGCCAGAGAACCGTCACTGAATGCATTCTGAAAATCAAGAGTCCTCTGTGTATGAGGTGGGGCTTCATGGGGAGTTATGAGCTTCTTTTTCCTCCATCCTCTCCCTTGCGCGCTTTTGAGCTCAAAGAAGCTCATGAGGACATTAGTGCTATTCAACACCCAGAAGGTGACCTATCAATCATTTAAAATAAGTGATGTGAAGTGTCATTATTGTGTTGTGAAATCAATTTACTTGGTGGTTTTTGCCACTGGTATTGGCAAAACACTAAATCCACTTTTACCACTGTCAGTGAAAGCTGCTTAACTGCCAAGCCCTTTTATGAAGAAAGGCACGGCCTCTGTTCATCTCTCTGGGACAACAAGCATCCAGCAAATGCCATTTTGCCCAGTGCAAAATATGTTGACAATCAAGAATAACAGGAGTCTTACTTGGTGGGCGACATGTTGATGTCAATAACAGATCTATTGTACAGAACAGCCCTTTTGATGGGAACCATTAAAAATTCATTGTCCTTTGTTTTGCCCTTTGGCTACTCATAATCCCATTTCTTACACAATTAAGTAGGGATTACATTTCATTATACTTTTCCTGGTTGCACAATGAGATGTATAAAAATTATGCTGTAAACGTGCATATCTTCAACCTACAAATTCCCTATCTCAAACATAAAAGAGCCATTCAGAAAGATACTGTACTGTACTGTTTATTTTATTTTATTTTATTTAGAATATTTTAAGGCTACCCACTAGAGCCAAGCCCTCACAAGGCAGCTTTTATTATATTAATATATATATAAATATGAAAACACACTAAGAACAAAACTACCTGAAAGCATCAGAAAACAATATAAAAGCAGCCTAGCAGAACCACAACAGAATAATAGCAAAAACAGAAATAGCAATGAACAATATCTGACTCAGCACAATTTCATTTGAAATTAATAAAATAATTCAGTACCAGATCAAACAATAAAGTCAGCCAGTGCTAATTAACAAGTATGCTTTTCATTTATATTCCTAAAATTAGCTTCAAACTAGAGCTCCAGCCTAAGAGAACAGAAGCCGGGGGGCTGGTGTTTAAATGTTCACAGAACAGCCCAAGGCCCAGGTATCAATTAGGAGCCGCAGCTGGAACTCCTAGGGCTAGTTTATCTACCCATCTCAGTTTCTGGGATTAGCAGGACAGACATGAATGGTGACGGAAGGATTTCCATTCTTATGGCTGTGAAATATCAAATGGAAACAAAAATAAGCCAGCTTCTACAGATTCATCCAGCCAGGACAAGGTATATGAGCTGTGTAGATGCTTCACGATTTTTATTTCTTTAATCTCATTAACAGAAGCCAAAAAGGAACTCAGTGTCTTATGGTACACATCATGGGGGCTTCACATCCATGGCAATCCCGCACTTTGAGCACTCTGGCAAGTTGGGTTACCTCTCTTGGAAGGGACAGAGCTGGAGAGAGGGGCAGGCAGTTTAGGCTGTCAGGGAAGTCATCCTTGTACGGTCATGTATATGCCATACAGTCAATTTATTGTACCTTCACACACAGTTACTTCTAATTTCTTGCACTTTCTTCTCACATATTCCTTTCTGTTATCTTCTCAGAAGTCAAGGTGCTATATTTTGTGCCCGGGAAGATGTGCTTCTGTTTCATTGCTATCCAGCATCCACAAAGTTTTAAGTAACTTGACTGTAATAGCTCTGAAAATAGTCATAATGCTGTGAAATTAGTTGACTGGACTGGAGTTAGCAAAACACTAAATTCACTTTTATCACTCTTCAGGCTAACCAGAGTCGTGGAGCCCTCCTGGATATAGATGGTGACATGATTCATGATGTATGACACATATTCTTCCCTATTCTAGCATCATTTTGTGAACATTGATTTATTGGTTGTGATCGTTGTCCTTAATTATTCTTATGACTAGGAGGCCATGTAGTTGCCTACTGCATACCTCCAACAGCAACCCTCTAGCGTCTACCCCTTTTCTGAAATTGCCTCATCTCTGCATCAACCTTCTCCTCACTCTCACACAGCAGAGCAACAATACCCTGCCAGTTAAGGTATAATTTGCAAACAATTGTGCTTGTTAAAAAATATTTGGGGGCTTTTTACTCTCCCATCTCCTTCTCTGTTGTAGCATATGTGTAGCCTTAAAAAAAAGGTGGAACAGGGAGCAGCCCACACACACACACAGAGAGAGAGAGAGAGAGAGAGAGAGAGAGAGAGAGAGAGAGAGAGAGAGTTGCCTTCCCTTGTAGTACTGCAGCCATATTTTCAACTCTGTCTAATGTATGTGTCAAACACACCAAAATGCTCCTCTGAAATCTATGGATAAAGGGCAGTATACAAATATAAATAATCCAGATTCTGCTGCATCTGGATTATTACAGCTCCCCTCTTTACCATTGGTCATCCTGGCTGGGGCTGGTGGGAGTTGGAGATACTGTTGAATACTGTGTCTGGAAAACCACAGATTCCCAACCACTGATTAAGGCAATTCACTCCGATGGCTTTTCATTCATTTTGGCGTTTGGGACTATCCTACCTAACTGATAAAAGCAGCACTAGTTTACCATGATAAATCTTGTCAGTCTTTAAGGTGCCTCAAGGATCTCTTGCTCTTGATACAACTGGTTAGCATGGCTACCTCTCTGGAATTTCTCAGGAAAGGCCTGAAATTCTTGCAGTATTTGTAAAAGTAGAATGTCATATGACTAAGACTCTATAGCTTTTCCTCCAGTAGCTCATAGGTCTCCTCCAGGTTATAACCTAGGGCTAAAATGTTTTCTCTTTGAAATACTAATCTTCCATGTGATGAGAGAGTTTTTTCAATATTAAGGGAATCTTTCAGTAATGCAGTCCACAGTGATGTGGTGCACATTGTAAAGTGGCGTTCCCAGGAGAACTATACTTGCCACCATTTGATTTTTCTGAATGAGCTTGCTTTTTTGGGCTTGCTGCCTGTACTCTCACATCTGGCCTCTGATTTTCTTAAGCACCTCTGAAGGGAGGCTTTATGACCACCCCACTAACCTTTGGCCACGCTCCTCTCCCTCTCCCCCAAATCCACCTCCCCAATGGTTCATCCTGTTTGCCTCCCAGCAGGCGTCCCAAGAAATAGATCAAAAATAGCATGGACTGGCTGGGCTGGAAGCACAGTTGTGAGATGGAGAGCCTAGAGCGGCTGTTTTCCAGGGAAAGCAGTTGGACAGACTCGTTGCATTAAACATGCATGTGCAGTTGTGCACATAGATATATCTATGTGCACAGTCTGCTCAGTTGTTACTATCTAGTTGATAGGGGCTAAGAACAGGGCTGAGACAGTGCCTGCAACCTGCTTCACTGAGGTCAAGGCAAACCTATCTATGAACTCCAAAAGAGCAAGAGATTTACATACTGCAAGCGAATATTTCCCTAAGGAATAATTTGAAACATCTAATGTCCCACACAGCTTTTAAGCCAGTGAATGCAGTGCTCATGCATTTGCTAGAGGAAAAACCCTGTCCACAGGGAACATCTAGGCATCCATGTATTGAATCCAGCTTTGTTTCAAATTTGCTAAAATTTTAACTCATCACTAGGTAATGTTGTTCAGAAATCTGCACAGTTGGTGCTAACTTAACATTAAAAGAATAGATGAACACCTGGAGAGAAGCACCTCTTTTTCCTCTTGTATAAAGGAGAATTATTAAAGTATGTTAGCATATTTTTAAGCTCAGCTAACATAAAGTATTAGAATGAAAGTAAATATAACAAAACAAAGCATGTATCAAAATATAAAACTAATCAAATTTAAATTCATTTCAAAACAGTTTCAAACGTAATCTATGAAATCCAGTGAGTAATCTTGATTCCTTCTTGATTTCTTTTGGCAGAAATGCTGAGACCTTTAGACTCCATCTGCATTTGACCTTGTTGCATTTGTGTTGGTTCAGTCACACTAACCTCCGTTTTATCTTCCAAAAAATAAGAACCTACAGCCTTTATTCTGAGTAATCAATTAGTAAAAGAGAAAAGTCAGACAGAAGGGCAGTAATCAAGACTTAAGAAAATCATTAAGTTGCTCTTGTTGGTAGGGAAATTTTCATATAAAAAATCTCAGCATGCTGGCATACATAGTCATATAAGACAGATATGAAGGTCTAAATATATAATGTCCTGGTTTTTATTAATTTATATTGTAGTGCTTTAACTGGAGAGAGCTGTTTTATGTTTCATGCTCAAGCGAATAAGGCTGTTGCCTAAGAATGAGCAGCATTTATTAAACAAAAAAGGCATTGTAACAGACAGGCAGTAATGCCATTATCTTAGTCAAATATTGCAGAAAATACATC
Source organism: Podarcis erhardii (assembly GCF_964252035.2). Classification (NCBI taxonomy): domain Eukaryota; kingdom Metazoa; phylum Chordata; class Lepidosauria; order Squamata; family Lacertidae; genus Podarcis; species Podarcis erhardii. The sequence continues at coordinate 133,714,597 of NC_138497.1, read as the reverse complement.
ATATGAAGAACACAGGACTTGTGACACAATTACCTCTCATACAAGCTTTTTAAAAAAGCCCTGCAGGGCCTGACCAAGGGTCCCCAGGGGCCAACCAGGTGCCTATATATCCAACAGTACCCCAGTAAGCAATAATCAGAAGCTTGTTTGCTTATTTATTTATTTTGTTTGATTTATAACCCACACTTTGCCTACCAACACACCAAGCGCATATTGTTTCTGAACCCAGAGGTTGTAGACCTACCCTTTCAAAGTCATAGAACCCCTTTGGCCAAGCTTTCCCCCTTATTTCCAGCCTCGGAGAAGAGTTCAGGAGAGAGGTTTGGGCAGGAGAATGCTTTCCATCAATTTACCCAGAGCAGATGTTAACCTAACTGGCTGTAATTTCTTGGATCACCTTTTAAAAACTGTGATCACATTGACCACCTGTTAATGTCCAAACTAGCCCACTAATTCACCCCACCTTTTAAACTCAGGTCTAACTTTTAAACTCCCATAATCAAAAATTTAACACCATCCTTACCAGTACAATAAATTTTAATAATTATTTTAAACCACTTAGAGACATAAATAAATAAAAGTCAAAATGAAATAGGGCAGTTCTCAGTCAAAGAACACAATTCCTTTAACCACAGAGCATGTTGTAAGTGAAGAGGCAGCTGAAGCCCTCATTCCCAAATTTCCTTTGAGCAATTGTGGCAGTATTGAAAGAACACTCAGTTCCCAACTTCTTTGCTTTTTTTGTTTTGTTTTAAAGTTATGTTCTTGGCCTATTGCTGCTATCTCTGATGGCAAAGGCCTCTTATAATGCCAGAGTCTTGGTGGAAAAGGTGAGTTTAGCAGGATAGCAGTGCAGAAGGTGAAGTAATTATGTTTCATCCTTTCAGTGAGTGCACTCTAGTTCTCGCCACAGATGAAGCAATAAGCCACCTCTTCTTCTTGGCTTTTCTGCTAATCCAGAGAGAGATAACCTGCATTCCCCCGACACAGACAAGTGACCATCATCCTTGACCATTGGTCATGCTGGCTAGAATTGATGGAAGTTAGACTCAACAACATCTGTAGGGCCACAGGTTCCTCATCCCAGTACTGAAGGGGGCTGTCGTCAACAAAAGCTTATGCCACAACATACTTGCTAGTCTTTAAAGTGCCACAGGACTGCTTTGTTGTATTTGCTGTAACATACTAACACAGTTACCCCTCTGGAAATTCTTAAATTATATACTTATTTCTTCACTGTCTCCTGTCTTCAGGGTTGAAGGTGATTGATTGATTGATTGATTGATTGATTGATTGATAATCTGCATTGTGTTGCTTGCAGCAAGAGTTTTGTGGTCAGCACATTGAAGACTAACAGATTTGCTGTGGCTTAAGCACTCATGGGTTGATGAAGCCCACTTCATCAATGCACAAAGTGTTATCCACAACTGGCAGCTAGCAATTTATTTATTTATTTATTTATTTATTTATTCATTCATTCATTCATTCAGTCCACGAAAGCGGACAGGGGATCTGTCGAGGTCAAATGTAATGCCCAGGGAAGTCGGTATATAAATGTTACTATATTGTATACAAGATAAGATTGTGCAGCTGCTGAAATGGATTCTAATCCATGGACCCTAGAACTAATCTCTCTCTGCTTTTAAGGTACCCCGGGTCTCTTGTTTTTGCTGCAAAGAACTAACACAGCCACCTTCTGGAGTTTTCATTGTTCTTTAAAAATATCCCACAACCATCTCCGTCATGTATTTTCTGTCATTAATGTCATTAGTGATCAGAACTGTGAACAGTTTTCAAAATGTGATGTGAACATACCAGATAGAACATTGTGAAATGTTTTTTTGTGCAGATTTGTGTTTGTTTGGCGCATACTGTTGGGACATACTTGAAGGGTGGGATATATTTATAACTATATATGTATCTTTATCTGTCCTTTACATTTTGCTTCAGTGCCAGCACAGGAAGCTTATTATTTCTAGGGTATGGCAAGGAATGATTTGTTAATTCTTACTCAACATCATGTAGAACTCATTGTCTCCTGATAGGCTTCATCTTCCACTTGCTGCCAACCTAGAATTTCATGTGCCATTTTATCATCAAACTTTCTCATGCTATTAGGCAGAATAGTCAGGTATAACTCAGGCTAGCTGGATGAGATCCTTTTCTGCTGTGATTCTTGATAAGTATAAGATTTATCATCATTTCAACATGTTATCTGTTCAAGGGGTTCTGTCTCTCTAATAATATATTTTCACATAATAATTCTATTAATCAGTTATTTCTCGCAGTCAGTGTGCAGAACCTCTGGGAGAAATAGCAGCCTGGGCTGGACCCAACTTTCTGCATCTCCTTTGAATCACAGCACAGAAGAAACAGCTAACGGCCTTTCAAAACAGCCACACAAAAGCTCTTTGGAGTTGCACAGTCAGGACTGCAAGCTGGTACCGAGCTAAAACGTAACAATACCACCCTGGACCAGGCTGTATAAGCCAAAAGGCCTCATCACTCCTAGTGATATGGAAAGTTCTCTTCCCAGTCTGATGCTCATGAATTGTCTATGACCTATCCCACAACTCTCAAATGATGCTACCACAGATTTCCAAAGCGGCTAAATTCTGCTAAATTTCACAGCCCAGCAAACATGCTGCCTTAGGCAATTCTGAAAAAAGGAGGCATAAACAGTGGGAGAGCTACATTTACTTACTTATTTTGCAAACCTGTCCATTCCTTTGCCTAAATAGGAGTGAAGCAGAGGACATGAACCTCTAATCTAGAGACTCTGGAAAGCTATATGAACACCTCTCTCATCCAGAGGATCTAGTAAGCTATGCAGATGTTCTTGGGTCATAGATCACGGATGTTGAGCCTAGTGGCATTTGCATCCCAGATATATGTGGCCAGTTTTTATCTTAAGGGTTGGAAACCACAACACTTAAGAGAACAAGTGGGTTTGTTGCAATTTCTGTTTCAGTTCAGTTCACATGCAGCTCCAATAGCTTTCATCGATTTGCTAACTCCCTGCTTCAACAATTAATATTTATGGTACCATATTTATGGTGTGGTAAATGTGCTGAAGATGTTAAATATCAGAGAAGACAGTATAGCTAATTTTTAGCTTGGCTGCAGTTTTAATCCATCATAGTGGTCTTAATCCAAAATTCTCCCACACTGCAGCATCAACAGGTAGAAATGGGTGAGGGGAGTTGAGAAGTTGCTATGGCAGTTAATCAAAAAGGGGTGAAGAAAGAACGGGTGCCATCAAACATTTGCCACAGGTTGATAAATATGTGGTGGCCATGCAGTCCCCTGGAGGAAATACCTAAGAAGAACAGCTGCGGGTACCGATTGAATAGATTTAAAAAAACAACAACAACAACCAAACACTGCAGATGTTATGTACGCAAACTGCAGAGCACTGAAGGAGGGGGATCGCGACACATGGAGATGTGCGATAAACAGGCAGCTTCTTTCAGCAACACGCTCCCTTCGCGCAGCGCCTGAAGTTCCAGACCGACAAGTGCTGCCACCCTAAACACACTTCCTTTAGTTTCATTGCATTGAGTCTCCTGCGCGCTACTTAGAAACGACTGGAAATGAAGCCGTGTATAAATTGCCGAAATAAAATAATAAAAGTAATTCTCTTTGCACTCTCCAGCGGGTAAACATGTAAACGTGTTCAGGATCTGGGGGTTCCTCTCCTTTAAATATGTACAAAATTTCAAGTGCTACTATTTCGTGAAGGATCTTCTGTTGTTTACAAGGAGGACGAGAGACAAAGCCTAGGCAGAAGCTTGCCTCTTCACTTTTCCCTTCTTCAGGTTCAGGGAGAAATGAGCGCTCTTCATTTAGGAAAGGTGAGTACAGTATTTCACTGGCTGTTCTCCATTCTACGCTGGAAAGACCAGGCAGAGGGAGGAGACGACGTGTCTCGCGTGGATCAGGGCCAGCCCGCTTGCAGGCGCCTTTCCATGGAAGGAGGTTTCCTGCTCGCTCCTGCCGCGTCTTCCCGCGGGGATTCCTCGGGATTCCGGCCGGATCTATCGCGAACTCAGCGGGATCCCCGCCCAAGCCGAGCCCGGGCGGCGGCAGCTCCTGCCCGCCTCGCCTCCCGGGGCCAAGAAGAGGGGCTCCGTGCCAGGCGAGCCCCAGGCTCTTCCCCGACCCCGCTCCGAGGCCCCGGGAGCGCCGCGAGAGGAACCTCCGCCAGTTGCGGAGCTACACCTCCCACCCGCCGGCCCAGCGAGCCAGAGGGGCTGGGAGTTGTAGTCCATGGCACCCTAGAGCAGTGGAGGTGCAAGGAACCCCGAGGGGCGCGCCTCGTTCCACCCTCTGCAGCCCCTGCAAGACTCTGCATCCCTCCAGGGGGCGCCACCTGCCCGCCCAAGGCTCCTGCCCGCCGGATCTAGTCCGCGGCCCGGTCTCCAGCAGAAGCCCCAGAGCAGCGAGGCAGGAGCCGCAGCTCCCGGGACTCGGGGCCGCCGCCTCCGCCTCGGCCTGTCCCCGGAGGAGCCCGGGCTCGGCAGGCCTGCCTGGCCCAGCAAGGCCCGCCCCTCCGGCCAGAGGCCTCCGCGGGAGAGAGGGCCAGAGGGGCTCGGCGCGCTTCCCGGGCGGCCTTCGGAGAGGAGAGGAGGCGCTGCTTTTTTCTCCGGGTCTTTCCCTCTCCCGAGCCAACCCGCCGCCGGCGCAGACGCTTCTTCCCGGGGCTGGCGGGCTTTGCTGGGCGCGGCCTGCCGGGAGAGCAGCCCTTCGACGGAGCCCCGGCTGCTTCTCCCCGGGGCCATGTCCTCCCACCCCGAAAGGCTCCGTCCCTGACCTGCCCGGCCGAGCTTCCAGAGCCCCGCGCCCGGCTGCGGGAGGCGACTCAAATAAGGCCGGGCGGCGGCAGAAGCCGCGTCCCGCCTGCCCGCCCGCCCGCCCGCCCCGTCGGACTGGCAGTGCCCATCAACTTGGCGGGGAGATCGACTGCGCTCTTGCGCGGGCGCGAGGGACCTGGCCAGGGAGGCGGCGAAGCCCCCGAGCGGGCCAAGGGTCGCGTGGGACTCCCGGCTCCGCGTCGCGGGGCTCGTGGAGACCCTGTCGCGTGCTTCCCTCGTCGGGGACTCGGCTCTGCGGGCGCCGGCGCGGCCCTCCAGCCTTCCTCGGGCACGGGGGAGGCCAGCGCCCCGGTCCCTGATCAGAAGCGGGCGGAGGCGGACGCAGCTGGCGACTCGGCGGGGCGCTCCCGAAGGGAGCCCCGAGGGCCCTTTTCCTCTGCCCGCCGGCCCGCCCAGTTTTCCTCTTTTCGCAGCGCCGTCCCCAAGAAATGACTTCTCTCTCGATCCCGATCCCTTCTGCCTTGCCACTCGCGCGCCGGCTCCGTGAAGTTGCACCCGCCGTGGGTTGGTGTTTTTTGGCGTGGCGGTGGGGGCTCTGGGCGACCGTGAGAGAAGCCCGGGGGGATTTTCTTCCCGGCACGTTGCTCTCGATTGAAGCGCAAACTGCTCCTCCCCCTTCCTATGGATTCGTTACACATCGGGGAGGGAAACCAGCAGTTTTCTATCCTCGGTCCTGTAAATGTGGGTGCAAGAGCCAGGCTATCTACAAACGAAAACGTATATACACATACTAGATTCCCCCCCCCTTAAAAATCTTTGGATCGCTTTATAAATTAATTTCTTAAAATATTAGAATTAGAAGTTATTTTTAAGGCAATAAAGAAGGAAAGAGCCGGTGGGACAGGGGACGAATCAGGCAGAGTGATCCATTACTCCGCTCAAAATGGTCACTCCCTAATCTGTTATCCGACAACTCCACCCCAGCCATTAGTGAAACGCCAAGAGAAAATCCAGACTCAAATTTAAGAGAGGGGGGTTGTTGTCAAGGCGTCAAAGGCAAAGCCTGCGCATAATCTGAATCCCAAATGAGCAAATATAAATGACGAAGGGGGAGGGGAGACCGAGTTTTAAAACATCCCTGCACTTAAAGAGCCACTGTTCTCTCTGCCTCCTTTTGAAAAAAGCGTGACCTGGAGGTCTTAAAATTCTTATTTTATAACGTCAAATGTTGAAAAAGCAGATATGGAGCTCAGAACATTTAAGTAAAGCACCTTTGAAAAGAGATCTTCCTGAGTTGCCAAGTGGCCAATTCCAACTTGCAAACAAGAAAGGAAAGGGAAAAGAGCCATTCCAACAACAGAGAGGCACTTCTATTCAGCTCGGAAAAGAAAAAGAATCGGTGAAAAAGTTTATTTTCCTTGCTCATTCCGCCCCCCTCTTCCTCCGCCCCCGAGTCTTTAGGAAAAGCCAGTGGCTGTCCACATTTTTTAAAAAAGGCAAAGTGTTCCAAGTTAGAAGAATGCAAGTCAGTTCCCCTTTCTTATTTTTTATTATTCGCTTTAATAAACCACTTGATCTTTGCTTGAGAATCTCCATTAATTGAATGGGTTTGCCTTTTTGCCAGGTTCCTTTATCATTATTTATGGGCTCTAAATTGTTTAAAAGTTCCCTTGACGTTCAATTTACAAGTTTGGAGCTTTTTTTCCCCTCCGCCCTGTCCTGCCTTTTGTCCTCAAGAAAGACATCGTGTTGGAAGGGCTTTGAAAAGCCAAACATGAGAGGCCCGCCCGTGAAAAGGGAGCAGGCTCCGTCCCTTTTAATTCCGCCCGGCGAGTGAATAACTCGCGAACATAATTGCAGGAGCCGCTTTCAAAGGAGGGGCTGCCTTCACTTTAAGGCCCACATGGAGTCTAGTTGGGGCATTTCGGAATTTTCTTTCTTTCTGCACCCCCCTCCATCCTCCATTTATAAAAGCGTGAATAAAACAGTTGCCTTTTTAGAAAAAAAAAAGAAAAGAAGAAGGTTCGGTGCCTTTTGCTCCTTGCAAATTGGTGTAACTGATGGTGGGGGAGGTGTTTTTTTTAAAAAAAAAAAAAAAACCAAAAACCCCACTAGAACCCCTTTGTGACACCCACCCTGGTCACTTTCAGACAAACTTGGAGGGGGGAAGGCGGAAAGTTTGCCGGGACCACTGAGACGGCCGCCAAAAGCTGCCTGGGTGATGGAAGGAGCCGTCTATTCGAAAGAGCCAGAAAATTACGGCTAATTAATAATACCAGAGGAGCCCCCCCCCCGCCTCCGACTCCCTCTTCCCCTCGGGGAAGGGCACCATTCAGTCTCGACTGGGCGGGGGGACCATCTACTCCCCCATCCCATCGCCGCCCCGCGGAGCCGCGCCCGGCCGCCCCTTCGCAGGAGCGGAGATCCCAGCACGGCGCCCGCTGCACCTGCCGGGAGTCGAGGCGGGGTCCAGGGCCGGGGGGAAAGTTTGCTCTCCGGGAGCCCAAACGCGGCTGCTGCTTGTGGCAGGCTCCACATTGCGCAAAGCGCAAAGCCGGCGAGCCCGTCTCAAGAGCCAGGACAGAAACGTCGACTCGCCCGCGCTGCTGCCAGTCCGTCCGTCCTGCCCGGGCCACCCGCCTCCCGTCGCGGCTGCTTGGGAGGCTGCAGGGCGCTTTTATGAGCCGCAGTCGTCCGACGTTAAACGCACTGCAGAGAGTTCTTAAGGAGCCTGGGATCGATTTTGGTTAATCGCGGCTAACCGCGCCTGGGACCCTGTTTTACAAGCAGCTCGCAGCTCCGCTCGTTTTCTAAGCAGTTAAACATCGGATGACAGAAGCCCCGACCCGATTCTCCCCACCGGGGCGTGGGCGGCTCTAGGTGTCTGTCTTGCAGTCCCGCCGCCCGCGCAGAAAAGGAGCGAGGACGCCCCGTCCGAGGCAGGGAGGGGGGCAGAACCCCCGCCCATCTCGGGGCGCCTCTCGCCAGATGCATTTCTCGTTTCCCCGGCGCGCTGAACCACCGGGTGGAAAGAGGTTTTCATCCCACTGCGAAAGCGGGAGACGGGGGCTTGGGAGGGGTCCCACTCGTGCTCCAAGGCAGGCATCTCTAAACTCGCCCCTCCAGCTGTTTTGGGACTACAACTCCCATCATCCCTAGCTAACAGGACCAGTGGTCAGGGATGATGGGAATTGTAGTCCCAAAACAGCTGGAGGGACGAGTTTAGGGATGCTTGCCCCAAGGGGAAGCGGGTGGCCCCCCTCCCTGCGCCCCCCAGCTACCCCTCTTTCTTGTCCTCCTTCCCCGCCCGGTTAGGCCCCAAGGTGACCGGCTGGAGAAAAGAGGCGTATTTGGGGTGGGGGTGCTGGGGTCCGGGGCGCGGGTGCGGAGCGCCTCCGGAGGGCCACTTGCGAGCCTTCGCCCAGCTTGGTCTCGCGGGCCAACTCAGTTTGCCAAGGGCCTGAGTTGGGAGAAGGCATTTACTCCCCAGCGATGTTGTGCAGTCAAGAGACTGAAGGGGAAAGGGAGAGGGGGATAAAGAAAGGGCTGGATCTACAAAGGGTTGGATCGATACATTCATAAATATCGATCGGTCTTTATTTTCCAATTAACTACGCATGTAAAGAAATTCCTATTACCCGCCTAACGGGCCCCATTTCTCTCTGATCGTTATCTTGTTAGCGCCTCCAAAAGAGATTTCTGCCCATTTGCCGTCGTTAAATCTCCACTGCAAAAGCACGATCTGCTTCGATGGCTCGTCTCTGCTTCAAGGTCTCTCTCCCTCCGTCGTGGGGGCCGCTCGCGGTTGCTTAGCTCCTTGACGCGCCACCCGACTTCTTCGCTTCCTAAAGGTCATTCACACGACTCATTTTACACGCGCGGATCCTTCACCTCTTTTACCTAACCCCCCCCCCCAAAAGGAGGGCCAAGGAAGATCAGTAGGGGCTTCTAAGCTGGAGAGGCGAAAGCAGCTGACCAGCCAGTTCCCACAAGGTGTGTATCAATGCGTGACTGCGTGGTTTCAAAACGTGACGAGAGTTTTTGAAGACACGACCAGCAGCTAACTTCGAGGGGTCATCCCCGCCATCACTCAATGGGATAAACGGAAAAGGAACCCCAAAAGAGCACCCAAACCCTCAAACCCCACTGAGCCTCCCTTGCTGCAGAGCTCCATCCTGGCCAAGTGACCCGAAAGGTGCCGGGATCCTTGGCAGCCTCGCAGACGCGCGTGGAGTCCCCTCCTCCGGGTGCCCCAGCCCAAGCCCCCTGGCCGCGCGCCTCTGGCTGGCAGGGAGCTTCCCACCGAGGTAGCCTCCGCGCCCCGATTCCGGGACCGTCGCGCTCCTGGCGGCTCCCTTCTGGTGGACGGGAGGAGGGAGGGGGCGCGCGGAGGGGCGGGGCCACCAGCCCGTCTCTCGCTGCTTCTCCCCCCCCCCCCACGCCGCGCGCGCTTTCCTCCTTGCATCTCCGCGGCCAATGGCGAGAGGCGCAGGCGTCCACGTGGGGGCGGGAAGGGTCCAAGGCTGGCAAAATGTGAATGAGAAAGAAGAGCGCGATTCAAAGGTTCTGCCGGCGCCCGGGAGGGAGCGACGGAGCGCGCCAGACGGAGATCGGGGCACGGCGCTCGCCCAGGAACCCAGGCGGGGGAGCCAGCCCGGCAGCCGCACCGAGCCGAGTCCAGCCAGGGAGCGCCGCCCGGCCGCCGGATCCCCAGCAGGGCCCCGCGCCCCGATGCCGCCCGGCCCCGGCCAGGCACAGTCCGCGCTGAGCCTCCTGCGCCGCCGCCGCCGCCGCCGCCGCCGCGGCTCTGCTCGCCCGCCCTCGCCGGCGCCCCGCCGCCCCGTCCAGCTTCCCGCCTGACGCGCCCGCCCGCCCGCCCGCCGGCCCCGCAGCGCCTCTATGAGTGCAGCCTTTCCGCCGTCGCTCATGATGCTGCCGCGCCCTCTGGGAAGCAGCACTGCCTTCAGCATAGACTCGCTCATCGGCAGTCCGCCGCAGCCCAGCCCGGGCCACTTCGTCTACACGGGCTACCCCATGTTCATGCCCTACCGGCCCGTGGTGCTGCCGCCGCCCCCGCCGCCGCCCCCGGCCGCGCTGCCCCAGCCGGCGCTGCCGCCCTCGCACGGGCACCACCACGCCCAGATGCCCAGCCTGCCCGCCAGCTTCTGCTCCAGCCTGGCGCAGGGCATGGCGCTCACGTCCACGCTCATGGCCACGCTGCCGGGCACCTTTTCCGCCTCGGCGCAGCACCAGGAGGCGGCCAGGAAGTTCGCCCCGCCGGCGCTCCAGGGCACCTTCGACAAGGCGGACGGCCTGCAGGCCGAGGCCGAAGACGGCAAGGCGTTCCTGGCCAAGGAGGGCTCGCTGCTGGCCTTCTCGGCCTCCGAAGCGGTGCAGGCGTCCCTCGGTGAGTCAAACGGGCGGCGGCGCGGGGAGGGGATTCCGTGGCGCGACCCCCACTCCCCACGCGCGGATCCTGGGCTTGGGTTTGTTGCAACGGCCACACCAGGTGGTTGTCCTCCAAAGGTTAGCTGGTGATCTCGCCTTCCCCCGGCCAAATTTAATCCACATTTATCCTTTCTGGGGCGGGAATCGGATCAATTAAACAGCACCCTGTTGCCGAGGTTCCGTTTCGGAGCGTCGCTTTTTGGAAGCTTCCTGAAGTTGAAAGGACACCCTGGGCAGAGTTAGGCCGCCTGGGTGGGGGGCAGCCCGGGCGCAGAGAGAGGAGGGCCGGGTCTTCTTCCAAGGAGACTCGGGGAATTCAGTCGCCGAGTCACACACTGGAAATTGAAGTGGCCCCATTCGTACGGTTTAAATGTTTCAGCCTTTCCGTCCCGTTTCTCCCGTTCAGGAAGGGCTGGCGCAGGCCCCGAAATGCTCCCTTCTCGGGCTGCTTCCCTGCCGCTGCTCAAGCTCTTGGTGGCGTTTTTGCTGCTCCTTTTAAATCACTTCGGAAGCGACCAGGAAGGGGTCTGAGCGGGTAATGCCGCAGCCTTGTCAAAGAAAAAGCCAAACGTTGAGGCCCAGTAAAGCAAGCCCTTCACTGGCGAGAGTGACTGCTTTCCCAAGAGTTGGAGGGAGAGAGGCGGCGGGCGAGAAGGGCGGAGAGGAAGCGCCCCTCCCCGGGGACGCCCTTGCCCAGCCGTCGAAGGGCCTTGGGAAGAGGGAGGGAGGGAGGGAGGGTCGCCGGCTTCGAGCTGCTTCGAGTTATTTCGAACGAGGCCGCCCTTCTTGGGCTGGGAAAGAGCGGCGTCTGGGCCTGGCAGGCCTCGACTCCCTCGGCTTCGCCAAGGGGCCATTTGCAGAGATTGCCGTCGGGCGGCGTTCACCACGACCCGGCTTATCTCGGCCTGACACCCAGCGAACCCCGCGGCCATTTCTCGGTGGAGCAGAGTCCGCTTGGCGGATGGGGTGCAGCGGCCTGCGCCTCCCCGGAGCTGACGCCGCGGCAGATTCAGGGACCCAAGGGAAGGAAAGTTTCTTCCGAAGGCAGGCCGGGGCTCTCTCTCGCTGCCCCCGCTCCCCAACATCCCCGGGCCCGAGGCGGAGGGGGGCGCGGGCAGGGGCGGCGGGCGGGCAAGGGAGAGGCGCCCGGAGTAACGCGCGGTGCTCTTTCTGGCTTCCCCGCAGGGCCCGTCCGAGGCGCGTCGGGGAAGGAGGACGCCAAGGCGGCGGAGGAGGAGGCCAAGGGCAAGGAAGAGAGTTTCTCCATGGACAGCGACCTCGACTACAGCTCCGACGACAACCTGCCCGGCCCCGCGGCGCACAAGGAGGACGACTCGGGCCACGGGCTGGAGGAGGGCGGCCCCAGCTCGGCCAGCGCCAGCAGCACCACGTCGACGGGCAAGAACCGGCGGCGGCGGACGGCCTTCACCAGCGAGCAGCTGCTGGAGCTGGAGAAGGAGTTTCACTGCAAGAAGTACCTGTCGCTGACGGAGCGCTCGCAGATCGCGCACGCGCTCAAGCTCAGCGAGGTGCAGGTCAAGATCTGGTTCCAGAACCGGCGCGCCAAGTGGAAACGGGTCAAAGCCGGCAACGCCAACTCCAAGACCGGGGAGCCCTCGCGGAACCCCAAGATCGTCGTGCCCATCCCCGTCCACGTCAGCAGGTTCGCCATCAGGAGTCAACACCAGCAGCTGGAGCAGGCCAGGCCCTGAGCCAGGGGGAGGGGAAAGAGAGAGACGGAGAGAGGCAGGGAAAGGCCCCCTTCTTCCTCGGCCCCCTCCGGGTAAAGTTTGGAGGAAAGCAAACAAGCAAGCAAACAGACGCGCGCCTGCCTCCCCTGCAGCTCGGCTCCGGGCTCCGGGGAGAGTCCTCCCTCTGGCTCTCTTTCTCTCGGTCCCTCCACTGCCAAACCGAAGACGAACTGTCCCGCGAGGCGCAGGCTGTGCCTTGGCGCGGTCGGTTCCGGAGCGGGAGTCTCGCAAGCCCGGAAAAGACAATTTACCTATTTATTAGACTGCCCGAACTTTGTATATAGAGCGCTGGATCTCGGCTGCGGGATTTGGACTGAGACAGGACCAAAGGGGCGGCGGCGTCAAGTCTTACATTCCAGAACTGCGGACTTTTGGGCGGGGAAGGGAGATGTTCCCCCGCCCCGTTTCTTTCGGGAGAGAAAATAAGACGAAAAGGACCGGTTTAATTTTCGCTGCTGCTGCTGCTGCTTTTCTCCCTCCCTCCCTCCCCTTCTTTTTTTCTTTTTGGTTGCGGCGGAAGGCTGAGCGAATGAGGCATTTTTCAGGTGGATCCCTCCCCCCCCCCATTGATTCCCCCATTTTATTTAAAGTTCTGGCCTTCTCTCGACTTGGTTGCCTTGCCTAAGCCATGTTCCTTTCCTATTTCAAATGCACGACCTTTTTATTTTTGGTTGTTGTTCTATTGTGTTGCATTAATTTATTTCAAATGTAGTTTACGCTTTTTTTCTTAAGTTATGAAAACGAAATGAAACACAGTAATGTTATAAATAAAAACCTGAAAAAAGAAAAGGAAGAAAAAGGGGGAAATGCTCAGAGTGACCCCAGCTGTCCTTCCTTCTGCGCGTCTGGCGAGGCTTCTTGGCGCGCGGGGGCCAGCAAGGCGCTTTCCTCGCAGCGGGGAGGAGAGGGCGCCCCAAAAGCTGGAGCTGCCGCCGGACCAGACGCCAGCAGGGAGGTCTCCTTCTCAGTGCAGCCAAAAGCACAGGCTGGGGGGGGGGACCCTCCGGATTAATAACCCGCCTCACCTCAGGGTCGTCGGAAGAACCGGGGGAGGGATTCGTTCCCACTGCAGGGGACGGGTTGGAAGAGCCGTGGGCAGGAGGACGCGATGTTCCGGCTTCCGTGGAAGGGGGACACCCACCCCTTTCAATTGTCGGGTGAAGGAGCTCTTTCCGCCCCTCCGAATAAGAACTGCAGGCGCGCCTAACCCAGCTCCGCGCAGCCGTCCGCGGACAGCTCCGCTTTCATTCCGGGCTGCGAGGGGATGGGAAAGGGCTCTGCAGACCCAAATCCAAGGGAATGGGCTGGGGCAGGGTGGGGCGCGGGAGGGCGGCTTGCCGGGAAGAAAGGGAGGTGGGCTCGGTGGGCTTCCGAAGCGGGAGCCAAGCGGGGCGGCCCGCCACCCTCCCTGCTTCGCTCCCACTTGGCCCGCTCGTTCTGTCCACACGAAGGACGGTGCGCTGCTTTCTGCCTCAGCAGATGCGCGGAGAAAGAGGCGCCTCCGTGTTCTGACGAGGCTGCAAAGGGATTCGCCCAAGCTCAGGATCTGCGGCAGGAGGGCAGAGAGGAGCGGGGAAGGCGGGTGTGAGAAGGCGGCTTGGGTGCGGGGAGAAGCCGGAAGAATTGCCCCGACTCGCCTGCGGGAAAGCGCCTTGGAAACGGGACTGAGGCCCCCTGGTCCACCCGGCGCCAGTCAAGACGCGTGAAAAGGAAAGCTGAACGGGGAGAGCGGGCAAAGGAGGCCGAGATGCCAAGCTCCCCTTCCTTCCCGGGACGGAGAGAGCAGCGCAGGGTCCGGCCTGGGCTCGAAGGAGGCCGGTCGCACAGGGACAGAAATCTATCACTTTCACTACATCGTTTTGTAAGGTGTGGAATTTCGTTTGCACAGCCTGGAAATGCAGCTCTGCAAAGGCGCCTCGTCGCGAGTTCTGCTCCTGTAAGATGCTCTTGGCGTGGAAATTTCATCACCATCCTCAAGTTTCCAACTAAGTAGCCAGATCTGCATGTTTTGTATTAACATTTTTTAAAAAACGAGGCGGTTGTGTTCTGGGTTTCTGAAGTGCGATGTCCGAGCGGTCGGGGCTCCCGACTTCCCAGGCGAGCGTCCGCGGCTGAGCTGCACAGGAATTCGCCTTCAGAGTGAAATAATTTGCTTCTGCCGAGGCAGAGAGGCGAGCTGAAGTCGGCGTTAGTCTTTCCTTGCCGGCGTGTGGAGCGGCTTTGATGGCGGGCGCCGAGGTGCAGCCCTGGAGCGAAAGAGAGCCAGGATCCCAGGCGGCCGAGTCGACACGTGTGCCGTATCCGCACAAGCCCAGCTCTCCATGGATGCGAATTCTGGTTACCCAGAAGCAGGCAACTATGTATGGATGCCGCCTCTTTCTGGAGAATCAGAGTAATCATGTACACACATATATGCATATACATGCTACGCACACCAAAAATAACTTTTAAGCTGGAGGAACGGGCTGTCAAAGCTTTGAAGGCGCATATGGCTTAAAAGGGCAGGGGTCAACTTTTACAGTCTAGCCCAAGCACCTGCGTTTTGTGGGGAAAGGAAAGGAAAAGCTACATTCCGGCACACAGACGGGGCAAATGGTCGGATCTTTTCGCCTCTTTTTGCAGCTCTTTGGCGCTGATGCAGCCGCCACCCAAAGACCCGTTTGCCCCGCTGCGAAAGAGCTGCTCGGCCCCCGCCCCCTCCAACACAAGGGCGAGGAAATAGGAAGACCGGGGGGGGGTGGGAGAGCGAGCGAGAGGAAGGCGCAAGAGCCCGAGCAGGCGGTGGAGGACCGCCGACTTCTCGCCCCCCCCCCCTCAGACAATAATCTGAAGCGACCGGGCAGAGGCGGGGGGGGGGCGTGTTGTGCTGCATCCAGGCAGGGTCAGGAAAAGCCCCGGAGTGGGAGCCACCAAGGCAGAGGCGGAAGCCAAGAAGATAAACAAGCGAGGGGGGTTGATAGCTGTCATCATCACCATCCTGGCTTTCATTTGGCTGCCTAATGAGTCAGATCACAGGCAGAGAGAAAAATTGTCAATCGCCCAGGCTCTAATGAATTTTTTTGCAAATTGTAATCAAGCCAGGCCGTCTCAGCTCGCTGATTAATGAGACCCAAGAGGCTTGGCCGGCACCTCAGCTTTTTATTCCATCCCATCCTCCCCGCACTAAATTAACAGCAACTTGTCTGCGCTTCAAATTAACTCTCAATGATTAATTCTGATGGGGGGGCCTGAAGAATAGCTCGCGCTAATAGACACTGGCCTCTGATGCTGTTTGAAATTAATACACTCCCCCCCCACCTTGGGCTGCCTGCTTTAATCCAGAGCTGGGCTTTGACATCCCTATATTTGTTGTTACAATAAATTTCACTTACATCTGCACATCAAATCATTACAAAGCCCTCGCGGCCCCGTCCCAGCAAGAACCCCGAGGGCCAAGCTGGAAAAGCGCCGGGACCGCCCCGCTCTCAGCCAGCAAACCCAACTCGAGAGCCGCTTCTTTTAACATTTGATTAGAAATACTCGGGTTCGGGTCTTCTTTCTCGCTTTAAAAATAACAAGCAAGCCAGCAACCAACAGCCGTCTTTTTACTCTACAGCTAATTGTTGTGCCATTTAACGCAGCTCTGCGGCAGGAGAACGAATTCGTTTTTAAACCACAAAGAGCAGGATTCAGAATGTTCTATTTCGGGAAAGGGAAAAGGAACGAAATCTCCCTTTTGGGAAAATAAATAAATCAATAAATAAATCGTATTCGGGTTTTTAGGATGCACCAAGAACTGCGGCCCCGGAAGAGAAACTGGATGGCGCTAGGCAAAGGTGCCTCTGGACAAGGGAAGGCGGAGGGCGAGCAAGGACACCATTTCCCCGACCCTGACAGAAAGTAAAGCAAAGTTTGGTCTTCCCGGAAAGAGAGTGCAAAACCAGCCGCCAGCCTGTTTCTCTCTCGCAGCCGGCGGCGCCGGGATGAAGGGTTTGGAGGGGAGTCGGACTCTGCTGCCCTTCAACTGGAGGGCCAGCTGGGGTCTCCTCGAAAGGACCGAGGGAAAGAGGGCTCCCCTCCGCGCCAACCCCGCTCCGGCTCCGGGTCTCTTCTCCCAGCTCCCGGGATCAGGCCTCCCCGCTGCGCATCTCTGGGGCTTCCTGGCTGGGGATGCGCACCAGGCTGCGCTCGGACTCCTGCTCTCCGCAGAACAGCCAGGCCTGTCTCTCTCTCTCCTCCTTCCCACCCCGCGGCCCCCCAAGGATCAGAGCTGGACTCTTCCCTCTTGATACTGTTTGTATTGACTTAATTGGTTTAATTATTTCGGCTGGGATTGGCGAGCCGCAGACAGCGCCGCATCCTTGGAAGCGCCCCTTTGGTGCCCCAGGGACCCGCGCCGGGATCTCCAGGAGGAAAGGCGGCAGGTCGCTCAGTGAGAGTCTCAAGGGGGTGGGGAGGCGGTTTTCCTTTCCTTTCCTTTCACTCTTGCAGGCACCAAACATTAAAAACCATTTAAAAAACGAAATGGCGTTTTCAGCTGAAGGCCAGCCAGTAAACTGGGCCACCGAAAGATGCACTGCATCTGGCGAACCCTCCCAAGCCCTGCACTGGGAAGTAGGCAAGCATCCCGGCTCCACAGAGCTCTGGTCCTGCACAGACCTGAAGCCGGAGTCAGCTGCGACGTTTTTCACGCGCACCCTCTTTCCCATGGGTAGGCAAGCTAAGGCCCGAGGGCCGGATCCGGCCCAATCGCCTTCTAAATCTGGCCCGCGGACGGTCGGGGAATCAGCATGTTTTTACACGAGTAGAATGTGTCCTTTTATTTAAAATGCATCTCTGGGTTATTTGTGGGGCATAGGAAATTCGTTCATCCCCCCCCTCAATATATAGTCCAGCCCCCCACAAAGTCTGAGGGACCGTGGACCGGCCCCCTGCTGAAAAAGTTTGCTGACCCCTGCCTTTCCTTAGACAAGAAAAGGGAAGCAACTGCACTCGGGGATCAGTGCGAAGAACTGATCATCCTTTTGGCATCATCCTTTTGGCCAGGGGAAGGGCCAAGGAGTCCAAGGACGAGGACAAGACCCTCCCCCAGCCAGGACCGAGAGCAGGACTGAGCAGACGCCTGGAAGACGAGGGAGGGGACGTGTGTATGTGGGGGGCGGGCGGGTTAGAGATCCGGGCCAACCGACAGCAAGGAGGAGACTTAGACCGAACCCGAATGTTTGCGCTCGCACTGAAGTCCTTTAAACGGCAGTTTGGAAATCGGGCGAGTGGAAGCCGCGAAAGCCTTTGCTTCCTACGCCCCTGTTGCACAAAACGCGGAGGCTGGCAGCGCAATCCTAAACGCATTCGCATCCCCGCGGCTGGCAATCCGCTGCCTCCAGCGCTTTTGCAACCAGCCAGCTTGTTTGCGCCGATCTCTGCTGGTTTTTAATGCCCGGTTCCAGACTAGAAAATCCAAAAAGTAATAAAACGTAACCAGTTCAGTGTGTGGAACACAAGCTATATCCGAGCATCATCACCTGTTTTCGAAAGGTGTGTGAGAAAGGATAGCTAGAAATGCAGGTGTTTCATTTCCAATGCGGTAGCCCTGGGAGTCTCTTCCAGCAAAAAAGTGGTATAAGCTTTCCTGGACTACACAGCAGAAACGGAGTAGAGTCCACTAAAAATGCCATAATAAACGGGCTAGTTTTTGTGGTTGCACAAGACTCTTCGGATGCTTTTTTCTTTTTTCTTTTTCTTTTTTTTTGCAGATATACTGTATAATAAATTTCCTGGTTCTCATTATCTAGCAAACCCCACTGAACACCTGAGTAAGAACTTCCCGCTTGCTTGCAACTTCTGTGAGCTGCTTCGCACGGTAGTCGGGCCTATGGAGAGAGAAGCTCCCATTTTCTGAAACCTAGCAGTGAAAACCAGCTATTAGATGCATCTCCTGTACTAGCAGCCAGCTCTGTAGGTAGCCTAAAATGTGGAGCAACTTTCCTATGTGTGCCTTAACAGCAAGCAAAAGCCCTAGCCAGATCAAAAACCCCGCCAGATCAATCTTCATATGCAGCCCTTATGGTGTAAACATGAGAAATATGAGCGGGGTAACTGAACATGAATGCAAATCACACTGTCACAGTAATAAACTACCTGAAACATTGACACACAAAAGCAACACCATATGTATGAAGACAACCTGTATGAATTATAAATTACATCATAAAAATTGATTGCCTATTTTAACCATTCAGAAACACACAGACACACACACATACACACACACACACACCCCAAACTGCTGTTGACTGTCTTCATGCTCCCCTCAGGAGGTCACCTCAGCTTCCCTGCCTGCAGATGATCTCAGGTATTTTGCAAAGCCAATGCACATTTTGGCTTCTGCCATGGGCCCATTTTTCATGCAATTGAGGAATTATGATTCAGATTTAAACAGGTATGCTGAATCAAGAATTCTTAATTATATGAAGCAGTTTCCTTTAACACACACACACACACACACACACACACACACACACACCACTATCCCCCTGTACTATTTAATTTCATTGGAACCTGTTCATTGGTGTAACCCAGGACAAGCTTTTGAGTGAAACAGATTCCTTTCACTTTTACACATTGAGGCCACTAAGGACAATTTTATAATGCAATTAATAGCATCACCTAGTCGCTACTGGTTTTTGTTTGTTTGTTTGTTTGTTTTAAAGTTCAGCAGCCGAGAGTGAGTTTGCTCCTAGCTCAACCAACTGGTGATGGCTGTTTCCTATTCGTGCCACACTTCCAAGGTGCAGCGTGCACATTCTGCTCTTCTGTGATTCCATTTCCTGAGTGAGCTTACTAAGGTTTCCACCCCACAGCAGCCCAAGGCTGGGCAGTGAGCTTTCCAGACCTGCAAGATCAAGGGTCACTCCACCAGACCATCTTGATCGTCGTGTGGCTTAGGTAGGTTGGAAAAGTTGCCAACCTGTTTGGAGTCTCGTGCTGAATACTGGCTCGGTATGAAAATGGTTGTTATTGAATTCTTCTGTCCAACGAATTACTAGAGCAGCTCACAGAAGCTACCGCTGTTTACCCTCCCTCCCTTTGAGTCTTCTGTTGTTGAAATTTTAGACGGCAAGCTCCTGCGAGGGGAAAGGAGGCTTTGCTGCTCACATTATTCTGAAATCTTTGCTGCTTATGTTACTCTGTAAAGTGCTATCTACAGCAATGGGGCGATGCTTAAGACTACTGTACCAGGTGCCTAAGGTGCCTAAACACTGGGGAGCAAATTTGCTTTAAATTGTTGTAACCCACTTTGGAACCTGCTGGTGAAGGGCAGGTAATACATTTAATACTGCAATAATAATAACAACAGCAACAATAAATAAAATATCAATACAACTTTAACACAAACATTTTACATTTTAATTTTACAGTAACTGATCTAGTTAAAATTAGAACTTTATGTTTTCTATGTCCAAAAGCTCTTATATTTTACAATTCCAAAAAGACATCAGGCTTGATCCAGACAAACTGAATTCCAACTGAAATCAACGGGAATTATGAACATTTTCTCACATTAATTCCAGCTGGGCTGAAGTGCAATGAATGTATTCTGGATTCAACCCATAATTTACTCATCAATTCTAGAAAAAGTGTTGGCTGGAGCTGACAGGAGCTCTGCGGGGCGAGGGGAGGAGAGAGCAATCCTTGAGGGGGGGGGCGGTTGCGTTTCCCTCTCTCCGGTCGAGTCCTGAAGGTGTCACTTCACAAAATAAGGTGTCTTTGTTTTCTAAAGGGAAAGCAAGTACTCATAAGATGCATCCCACCACCTCCATTTTTAATTAAAGAAAATAAAGCAAATGCTACACTCAAAACCTGATTAAAACTTAAATACATGATATTGTCTTCTGATAGTAGTATAGTTATTCAAGGATAGACGAATAACTCGCTTGCTCAAACATTTGTTTCCCTTTTATTCAAAGCAGCCTCCTCTCTGACAGGCCCCCAAGATGGGGTTTATATTCCAAAGTTTCTCAAGGCATCCCACTCTTTCAGGGACAACCGTAGCTCTTCAATGCCTCTCCCATGCATTTTTGCATCACCTCGTAAGTTCTCTGTAAAGCACTTAGCTTGACGCAGCCTACAACCCTCTGAGCACCTTCAACGAACTATGTCCATGGTTTGTCATGCCAGCAGCTAACCCGCAGGACGTGCCACACAAACCACGCTGCTCCAAAACCAGCTTCCTCGCCCAGCGCCCTTCCACGGAAGAGAGAGGTCTTGCTCCCCGTCCCGCTCTTTTTCCAAGCAAAGAATGGGGACAGCGTGCAAGATGGGGCAGAGCTCTGCGTGCCTCTCCCCACCCCCTCCCGGGAGAATGCTGGCCTTTGAAATGGGCAAATGCTGCAGCCCCATGCAGAAGCCGAGGGGGTGGGGGGGGGAGGGCGAAAGAATGGAGCCTGTCTGCACCGTGGCTGCTCTTTTTTCCTGCTGCGCGCGGGCCATAGAGAACTCTAATCTATTTATTTCAAGCCACTTCATCCCCTCTCATGCTTTTGTCATGGCTCCAGCCCCCGGCTTTGTGGTATGACCGCCAATCTTTTAAAAAGCCCCTTCCCCTCTCGTTTGGGGTCTCTGTGGCTGCCTGAATTACAATGGATAAAACAAGATTACACTGGCCTGATCCTATTAAATCCTGCCAACTGATCTGCATTGACCTCTGTTCAGTTCACTCTCCAAACTTTCTTAAAACTTTGCTCCCGTCATTTCTGCATGCAGAGGCAGGAAAATAAACATCACAAAACTGGTCAAAGCCAGCCAAGACAGCAGCTGAGAAATTGTTTTTTTAAATGGTTGTGTAATAATATTAAATTCTGTTCTAATAATTTATCCCCAGCCTTTATTTTTTTCAATTTTTAAAATTAATTTTCCAAATTTATAACAAATACAAAACATTTAAAAAGAAAAACAAACAAACACATAAAATTTCTTCCCATTCAAATCCAAATTAATTTCCATTATTAAATGACTTCCTCGGATCCTTCCTAACTGATGTTCATTGAATCTCATTTTAGCAATTTTCCAGTATTCACTTTCCAATACAATTAAAGAGTTCAGATTACTAATTTCCTTTCTTTTCATCATAATCTCAATCCATAGTATTATACAATTCAACATACTTTAATCCTAAAACAATTTAATACTTGCAAGTATTTCCACTTATGTTATATTATAATATTTAGCTAGATATTCCTTAAATTTCTTCCAATCTTCTTGATGTTCCTCCTCTTTCTGATCGCGGATTCTTCCAGTAAGGTTGGCCAGCTCCAAAAAGTCCAGCATCTTCATCTGCCCATCTTCCACTGTTAGTATTTCTTGTGATTTCCAATTTTTGGCTAGTAAAATTCTCGCTGCAGTTGTGGCATACAAAAACAATCAAATGTCTTTTTTGTGCAATTCCATTCCTATTATCCCAAGTAGAAAGGCTTCTGGTTTCTTAATAAATGTATATTTCAACATTTTTTGCAGTTCATTATATATCTTTTCCCATAAGTCTTTCACCTTTGGACACGTCCACCACATATGGTAGAAGGTACCTTCTTTTTCTTTACATTTCCAACATAAATTATCACTCATATGATAGATCTTTGCTAATTTTACTAGGGTTAAGTACCATCTATACATCATTTTCATAATATTTTCCTTTAACACCGTACATGCAGTAAACTTAACCCCTTTCTTCCACAACGTTCCCAGTCTTCCATCATTATATTATGACCAAAATCTCTTGCCCAATCTATCTTCACAGATTCCACTTGTTCATTCTTGGTATGCCACTCCAACAATAAATTATACATCTTAGACAGATTTTTGACATTCGTATCTAACAACTCCGTTTCCAATTTGGTTTTTTCCTTTGCAAAACCATTTTTCTTACCCAACTTAAATAATTCATTGATCTGGTAATATTGAAGCCAATCCATTTTGTCTTTAATTTGATAAAATGTTCTTAATTTAAATCCTTCATCATCCTCTAGCAAAAGATCAGAGTATCTCAACCATTTACTTTCCATGTTTAACTTTTTTGAGGCCTTAGCTTCTATTGGTGAGAGCCATCTGGGAGTTTTCCTTTCTAAGAGATCTATATCTTATCCAAACATTATATAATGACTTTCTGATTACATGGTTTTTGAAACCTTTATGGGCCTTTATCTTACCATACCATAAATACCAGTAAGCATGCCAACTAAATACATTGTCAAACCTCTCCAAGTCAAGAACATCAGCATTGTCTAATTGTATCCATTCTTTAACCCAGCAAAGAGCTGCAGCTTCAAAGTATATTTTCAGGTCAGGCAGGGAAAACCCCTCTCTTTCTTTTGAATCTGTAAGTAATTTATATTTAATTCTGGGTTTTCCCCCACTACCAGATAAATTTAGACAAAGCTTTCTGCCATTCTTTAAAACATTTCACATTATCAATAATTGGTAGGACTTGAAATAAAAACAACATCTTTGGCAATACATTCATCTTAACCACTGATATTCGGCCTATTAATGACAATTTTTATGCAGCCTTTGTTTGTTTGTTTGTTTGTTTCCTTCTTCTTTTTTTTGCTGACTAGCTCATTGGACAGGATAGAAAGAAAACAGCAGTGAGTGTGGCTTGGATAATAAACCCATTTCTCAGCAGGATTACTCAGAACTGATTCCGTCCATGGAAGTTGTCCTAGCTGCTGCTCTCATGTATGAATCTGTGTTTTAAATCTCCCGCTGGGTAGCATAATATGACTGCTGGCCCAAGTTGCTGGCCCCCCAAAAGCTGGCCCAAGTCAAATTCAAAAGGGTAGTAATGTTTGAATTCAGGTAGGATGTTCAGGTTAAGGAGGTGTGAAAAAATGTAATTTTTCCTTCACTATGACTTTCTTTGTCACAGGTCTGCTCTGATGGGAGCAGCCAGCTGGTGTTGCTCTGCCTTCTGTGTATTTCAAGAAAACCCGAGTCCCTAGACCCTAGTAACTCCTTGGGGGGGGGGATTCCTCTCTCCACAGCTAAACCTTTCTCATCCCTGTCACTGGAAGTTGCCCTTGTAGCCCCCGGGGTCAAGGCCCAAACTGGACTGGATTCTGGATTTTGCTACTGATTACTATGAAATGTCTACATTCCACATCTATTGGAAGAGAAGGACTCTCCCCTCTGCTTTTTTTTCTTTTGGAAAACCATATATGTTTACTATAACAACTCAAACTGACTTTTCAGAATGTCCCCATTTGTTTCCCAGCCCACAGTCATGCACAGAGGGAACATTTGCAAGGGAAGATTAAATAAAACCATAAAACACTTTTGTTTGGCACTGTCTTGGGGATGCATAAATTGAACTCAGTTACAATTTGCAACTTACAAATCTGAATTGCAAACAAAATGGGCAAGTGCCATTTGAGATGAGGAAAACTTGATTTCATTAAGAAGTGCATCATATGTGCAGTCTCATAAGCAATAGCATGGTGTCTTAGTTCAGTGTTGCTCAGAAGTTTAATTCAGCCTATGTCACCTAACCTGATAATGTGGTATCACCTAATGTGTTTACCACAATCACACAGGGCAGCCATCACCAACTTGTACTGGGTGGGGCTGATGACACCCAAAACATATGGAGCGTACCAGGCTGGTGAAGGATATGGAAGCTGTGGGAATGTTCAAGGAGGCAGGAGAGGATATATTGTTTATTAATATCCTTCTTAACTTGTTAACTTAACTTCTTAACTTAGCAAGTTCTGTAACTTAGCAGAGTTTTAACATTTCCCTTTAAACGCACAGCAGGTAGCTGGTTGCAAGCTGGTTTAAGCTTTTCAATAGATTCCTGGTAATATTCCATATTTCCCTCTTAAAAGAATAAACATGCCACAATCTTGTTTAAAGTATATAAAAGTAGTTTACTCACATTCTGTTCACAGTTGGATCCCAGAAGCCATATGTACATATGGATCTACCCCATATGGGGGGTTAATCCCAGTGACTGCAGACTGGCAGTCACTGCAGTTCACACAATGAAAGGACGATGGAAAAGAAGGGAGGAGGGCTGCGTGCCTTGTGCTTTTGTTACCTGCACAGGTAAGGTCACGCCCACCTCTAGTCACATGCAAAAGGAAGGATGCTCCAGCCCAGGAGGAAACAGGAAGTTTTTGATTGGCTGAACCAAACATCCCCTTGCATGTCCACTCTAGGAAAACAAGGAATGTTGTACTTGACTGCTACTTATGTATCACATCCCACAGCAGCCTGCTTTCAAGGCAGCAAAATGTTAGCCTTTGAGGGAGTTGATCCTTTCCTGAAATTTAAGCCAGAAAAGAGTCCTGTGGAGAGAACAGGGCACCCAGAGTTCATGGTCTCAAGGAGCACATAAGAGCACAGTTCTGCTGGGTCTGCCTGATGCCCATCTGGTCCAGCATTCTGTTCTCACAGTGGCTACCCAGGTGTCCATGGGAAGCCTGCAAGCAGGACCTGAGTGCAAGAATACTCTCCCCACTATGGTTTCCATTAACTAATATTCAGAGGCCTATTGCCTCAGACAGTGGTGGTGGGGCAGAGCCATCATTTGTTGTAGCTACTGGTGTACGTCTAACCCTCCTTTAAAGTCATGCAAGTTGCTGGTCATCACTACCAACCTGTGGGAATGAATTCTATAGTTTAACTATACCCTGGATGAAGAAATACTTTCATTGATCTGTCCTGAATCTTCTGAAATTCAGTTTAATTGGATGGTCCTGAGGTTCTTGTATCATGAGAAAGGGTGAAAAGACATTTAGTACAGAGAGGGGAAATAATAGTAGTAGTAATAATAAACATTTTCATGGGATACACCCCACCTGGCCAGCCCTAAACAACCCCATGGAGATAATGTTAGGAACTTGGAGCAATTTCCTCTCTTGCTCTTGGGCCTCCCCCCCCCTTCAAATGATGCCCTAATATTCTGTGTCCTTGCTTTCAACCACAGACTAAACTGATCGTCAAGATGTGTGAGTCCAAGTTTCTTTATATCCTCCCCGCCCCCCATCTCCAGAAAAGAGATTCAGCTAAACACCAGGAAATTGTTGGGATTTACTTGTGAGTAGAAGGCAGGCACCTGAGCAGGGATGAAACAACCCTTCCCCCCCCAAATGGCACAGCAGGCACGGAAACCCCTTCTCCCTCCCTCCCTTGCTGGAGAGGTCTCAAGCTCTGTCCCTCCTCCTGCAGTTGTGGCCCCTTGTTAACCTCCCCCAGTTACCTTCTTGTTAAGGCAAGGGCAGCCACTGGGGAGGTAGGGTAGTCAGGGACAGAAAGGAAGGCAGACTACCCGCTGACGTGCCAAAAATGGAGACTGTAGCTGGAGGAGGGATAGAAGGAAGCTGGGACATGATTCAAGAGGGGGGAGAGAGAGAGAGAGAGAGAGAGAGAGAGAGAGAGAGAGAAGGAGGGTCCCTGCAGCTCCCTTGACTGACCATCAAGTCACCTCAGGGCGCTGCAGCACATGAGCTGACAAGAACTGATCTAATGTATTATCTGGTAGCCATCATGAAATTATGAGATTCCAAGTCACTCATTGTTGGTTCATGATTCTACCCTGCTAAAGAAATATAAAGGCAGAAATGTGAGAAGTTAGACAACTGGAGTAAATGAGGTGGGGGCAGGGCAGATGAAAGGGGATGCATGTTCCTCTCAATGGCTTCCAACCACCATTATGGAGAAGAGGAGGTTAAAGGGTGATATGATAGCCATGTTCAAATATATAAAAGGATGTCACATAGAGGAGGGAGAAAGGTTGTTTTCTGCTGCTCCAGAGAAGCGGACACGGAGCAATGGTTCCAAACTACAAGAAAGAAGATTCCACCTAAACATTAGGAAGAACTTCCTGACAGTAAGAGCTGTTTGACAGTGGAATTTGCTGCCAAGGAGTGTGGTGGAGTCTCCTTCTTTGGAGGTCTTTAAGCAGAGGCTTGACAACCATATGTCAGGAGTGCTCTGATGGTGTTTCCTGCTTGGCAGGGGATTGGACTCGATGGCCCTTGTGGTCTCTTCCAACTCTATGATTCTATGATTCTATGATTATTTTCTGCCTACCTTTCCCTTTTTCAGTACATAAAAGGCTGTAACATGCTTAAGCGCAGCCAATTGTTCCATGAGTCTAATGAATGCATGGGTACTGACAGGAACACTAGGGGTGGGAGGTGGGGAGATGTTTCTATTTTATTTCCCCTCTCCCCACATCCATATCCTAAAAGAAACAAGTTTAATTCCAGCTAAGGGGTTTGATAATGCTGAACTGATCTACTTGCCCAGGGGCCACTTACAATCCAATGGCTTGATACTGCCATGGCCAAGGGAGTTTGATTCCCCATTTGTTGCTCATAAAGCTTGGAATTCAGACTCTAAAGATAACCTCTAACTGCAGTCGGTGGTCTGGGCCCGGATAGGCCAGCCTCTTTGTGACTGTGAGAGCAACTCTCAAAGCACCATTCCTCTGCCAATACAGGCCCAAAGTGGCCTGGGAATAGCAATTCAGTCAATATCACCAGGAGAGGACCGCCAAGCAGAAAGACACAAGGCTGAGAATGGGGGGGGGGGGGGGGAATGAAGACGCACCAAGTGAAGGAAGGTTCAACGGCACTCAGTCATACTGACAGACCCTTGTCTGGTGAACAGACAACAAATTAGGCAGGGGAGAAATGTACAGTATTCATGTTTGAAGGTAGATTTATGAACTAAGGGATTTCCCACATGATCACCAAAAGCTCGTTTTGTGTGATACCCCTATGGGGGGGGGGGACTTCTCAGTGAAAATGATGCAACAGCTTATTCTCATGTAAAAGAATATTTTGTTACTGATAAGTCACTTACAGGACTTGTCAGGAAAGGTAAGAAATAGCCTTGTTACAGATGAGGGAATTGTGCTCCTGATCTGAAGAATTCTGCCTAAATTTACATTCCCATACAAAGTTGTGCCCTTGGGCATGGGAGAGAGGCCCTGTGGAGCCTCCAGAGAGGGAGTTTGATCAACTTGGAAAACAGAGGGCCAAAAGAAACGCTTCACAAACTGGCATGGCTACATAGAGGGCCGAACCCCGTAGACAGCAGTATTTTGAAGTGTAGCCATTGCAACTGAGCATTATGTACTTTTGAACAAACAGCAGTTCTTTAAACAAACAAAAAGGTGATGAACTCTTTTTAGTTCCACAAAATTTCTAGTAAGTTTCATGGTTCAACATTTGCAGTGCAGTGATAAGTTCCCATGAGAGAAGGATAGCAGCATAGCTCCTGAAGAGAAATTGTTAATCTGAAATTTATAAAGGACTTTCCCTAATGAATAATAGTTGAGATCAATCCATCTTCCTGTCTCATTTTGCAGAGTAACATTTGTAAAGTAAGGTGATCTCAATTAGTCCCTCTAATCACTCTCCCCTTTCAGGAAGAAGACTACAGAGGTTTCCTAGCAAGCTGGCTAAACAACAAGTACGCCTTCAAACATATTTATTCTTCTTTTTGTGGTGGTGGTGGTAAGAAGTCTGGCCTGCCTAGATTAGTGACTGCTTCGTTCCCCCCGCATTTCAAATGTTCATTGCCATCCACTACTGAAATCTCCCAACATGCTGCAGTTTGCAGCTGCCTCATTAAAATGAGCACATTCCAAAGACTTGTGCATTCTTTGCCTGGAGCACGGAGTTCATTCTGGCTTTTGATGAATTTAGTCACAGAACTGATCCCATGTTGTAGAAATTAGAGAAATAATACAATTAAAAGTTGAAATGAGTGTGCAAAGGACTGAGCAAGACAGTGAAGGTTGTGTTGCACTCTTTCCCACCATAGGACAGGTTGTGAGGCATCCTTTGTATTATTTATGCATGGATATGGCTCTCGCCACCCACATTATGTATGCAAATTTAGGTCTTGGCATGAATTAAATGGTTAGTAACTGGGTTGCTTTGTAGGATGACCCTTGCCAGTCTGGGTTTGGTCCTAGTTTTGGGATCAAATCTGTCTTCGTTGCTGCGCTGGATGAACTTTATTGGGAGAGGAACAGCAGGTCTACATCCCTGTTATGCAACTCTGGTGGTGCCGGCCTGGCCATGAGGCAGACTGAAGTAGCCACCTCAGGTGGCGGAATCCCATGGGGCTGAGCCCCCTGTGGGAGCCCTGCCCACTCTTGCTGTCAGTGGGGTCATATGGCAGAGGCTGTGCTAGCCCAGTAAGAGATGTTTTGGAGGGAGGGTGGCAATGGCAGGGGCAGCACCCTCCTCAGGCGGCAAAACAGGGCGAGCCTGCCCCCAGTCTATGGTGTCTTCCTAGATCGACTGGGGGGTTGGCGGCACTGTTCTTCAGTGGTTCTGCTCCTAACTGCAGGGCCAGTTCCAGACAGTAGCACTATTGGACCCACCCCAGGCAGTTATTTAGCATCTATTTAGCATCTATATGAAGTAACTGGGAGGCAGTTATTAGGCAATTT
This sequence comes from Podarcis erhardii, assembly GCF_964252035.2. Lineage (NCBI taxonomy): Eukaryota > Metazoa > Chordata > Lepidosauria > Squamata > Lacertidae > Podarcis > Podarcis erhardii. The sequence continues at coordinate 133,686,140 of NC_138497.1, read as the reverse complement.
TCAGTATGACTTCCTCAGTGTGCTGATCACTCACCAATATTTTTTCCTGAATCAGTGGAAGTCCTGAGCCTGGATTGGATTGGATGCAGTCCTGCCTGGATGCCGTGTTGGGCTAGATGGGGGCTGGTAAGCTGAGACTGAAGCTTGGTAAGTCAAAAGTCCAGTGGGTGGGGGGTTTGCAGGTCGAGGAAACTGACCATTGGCCTGTTCCACCTGGACAGGGTTGCACTCCTCTTGAAGCAGCAGGGTTATAGCCGGGTAGGAGCTTATTTATCTTTATCACTGAAGAGTCTCAAGTGACTTCATTGGTTAGGACCAGCATCTACGAGCTTTGGTGTCAAGGAATCATAGAATCATAGAGTTGGAAGAGACCACAAGGGCCATCGAGTCCAACTCCCTGCCAAGCAGGAAACACCATCAGAGCACTCCTGACATATGGTTGTCAAGCCTCTGCTTAAAGACCTCCAAAGAAGGAGACTCCACCACACTCCTTGGCAGCAAATTCCTCTGTCAAACAGCTCTTACTGTCAGGAAGTTCTTCCTAATGTTTAGGTGGAATCTTCTTTCTTGTAGTTTGGAACCATTGCTCCGTGTCCGCTTCTCTGGAGCAGCAGAAAACAACCTTTCTCCCTCCTCTTTGTGACATCCTTTTATATATTTGAACATGGCTATCATATCACCCTTTAACCTCCTCTTCTCCAGGCTAAACATGCCCAGCTCCCTTAGCCGTTCCTCATAAGGCATCGTTTCCAGGCTTTTGACCATTTTGGTTGCCCTCCTCTGGACACGTTCCAGTTTGTCAGTGTCCTTCTTGAACTGTGGTGCCCAGAACTGGACACAGTACTCCAGGTGAGGTCTGACCACAGCAGAATACAGTGGCACTATTACTTCCCTTGATCTAGATGCTATACTCCTATTGATGCAGCCCAGAATTGCATTGGCTTTTTTAGCTGCCGCGTCACACTGTTGGCTCATGTCAAGTTTGTGGTCAACCAAGACTCCTAGATCCTTTTCACATGTACTGCTCTCAAGCCAGGTGTCACCCATCTTGTATTTGTGCCTCTCATTTTTTTTGCCCAAGTGCAATACTTTACATTTCTCCCTGTTAAAATTCATCTTGTTTGTTTTGGCCCAGTTCTCTAATCTGTCAAGGTCGTTTTGAAGTGTGATCCTGTCCTCTGGGGTGTTAGCCACCCCTCCCAGTTTGGTGTCATCTGCAAATTTGATCAGGATGCCCTTGAGTCCATCATCCAAGTCGTTGATAAAGATGTTGAATAAGACCGGGCCCAAGACAGAACCCTGTGGCACCCCAATAGTCACTCTTCTCCAGGATGAAGAGGAACCATTGATGAGCACCCTTTGGGTTCGGTCAGTCAGCCAGTTACAAATCCACTGAGTGGTAGCATAGTCAAGATTGCATTTTACCAGCTTCTTTACAAGAATATCATGGGGCACCTTGTCAAATGCCTTGCTGAAAACAAGGTAGGCTACATCCACTGCGTTCCCTTCATCTACCAGGCTTGTAATTCTGTCAAAAAATGAGATCAGGTTAGTCTGACATGACTTATTTTTCAGAAATCCATGCTGACTATTGGTGATCACAGCATTCCTTTCTAGGTGCTCACAGACTGTTTGCTTAATGATCTGCTCCAGAATCTTCCCTGGTATTGATGTCAGACTGACTGGGCGGTAATTATTTGGGCCCTCTCTTTTCCCCTTTTTGAAAATAGGGACAACATTTGCCCTCCTCCAGTCTGCCGGGACTTCACCTGTTCTCCAGGAATTCTCAAAGATGACTGCCAGTGGTTCTGAGATCACATCTGCCAGTTCTTTTAATACTCTTGGATGCAGTTCATCTGGCCCTGGAGACTTGAATACATCTAAACTAGCTAAGTATTCTTGTACTATCTACTTAGTTATTCTGGGCTGTGTTTCCTCTGCTGAATCATTTGTTCCAAATTCTACAGGTCGGGCATTGTTTTCTTTATCGGAGAAGACTGAGGCAAAGAAGGCATTGAGGAGTTCAGCCCTTTCTGTGTCCCCTGTTTGCATTTCACCATCTTCTCCTCTGAGTGACCCCCCTGTTTCTTTGTTCTTCCTTTTGCTACGAACATACCCATAAAAGCCTTTTTTGTTGCTTTTAACCTCTCTAGCAAGCCTGAGTTCATTCTGTGCTTTAGCTTTTCTGACTTTGTGTCTACACGTGCTGGCTATTTGTTTGAATTCCTCTTTGGTGGTTTCCCCCCTTTTCCATTTTTTGTACACATCCTTTTTAAATCTTAACTCAGTTAAAAGTTCTTTAGATAGCCACCCTGGCTTCTTTAGGTAGCTTCCATGTCTCCGTCTCATTGGTATTGCCTGAAGTTGTGCTTTTACTATCTCCCTCTTAACAAACTCCCAGCCATCATGAACTCCCTTTCCTTTTAGTATTACTGTCCATGGGATCTCACCCAGCACTTCCCTAAGTTTTATGAAGTCGGCTTTCTTAAAGTCAAGAAATTGAGTCCTAGTATGCTTGGCTGCTCCTTTCTGCTGTATAGTAAACTTCAGAAGAGCATGATCACTCGCGCCTAATGATCCTTCCACTTCTACCCCACTAACCAGGTCATCAACATTGGTTAGGACCAGATCTAAAATGGCTGTTCCTCTTGTTGCTTCTCCCACTTTCTGGACAATGAAGTTGTCTGCAAGGCCAGTGAGGAATCTGTTTGACCTTATGCTCTTGGCTGAGTTTGACATCCAACAAATATCCGGGTAATTGAAGTCCCCCATTACTACTATCTCCCTTCCTTTTGCATGCTTGGCCATCTGTTCCAGGAAGGCATCATCTATGTCCTCCGTTTGGCTTGGGGATCTATAGTAAACTCCCACAATGAGGTCACTGTTATTCTTCTCTCCCTTAATTTTGACCCAAATGCTCTCACTTTGGCTTTGAGGTTCTAAATCTTGGATCACTTCACAGGTATACACATCCCTGACATATAACGCCACTCCTCCTCCTTTCTTGTCTGGTCTGTTTCTCTGAAATAGATTGTATCCCTCCATTATTACATTCCAGTCGTGGGACTTATCCCACCAGGTTTCAGTGATGCCTATTATGTCATATTTAGTTTGCTGTACCAAGAGCTCAAGCTCATCTTGTTTATTTCCCATGCTTTGCGCATTAGTGTACAGATATTGAAGTCCATTAATCATTCCCCCGTGTCTCTTATTTAAGGATTTTTTCCTCCCACCACTAGGTCTGCGTGCTGTTTGCTCCATTTGGTATATGACATTTGGATGATCTTCATCAATTGATAGACTCCTACCTTCAGGAGCACTGTCTCCCTCCCCCACATTAGTCAGTTTAAAGCCCTCCTGATGAGGTTTCTGAGATTTTTGGCAAAAACATTCCTCCCAGCCGTTGTGAGGTGCAGCCCATCGCTTGCCAGAAGTCCATCTTCAAGAAACTGCAGTCCGTGATCTAAGAATCCAAACCGTTCCTGTTTACACCATTTGCGAAGCCAGCTGTTCACTTCCACTATTTTTCCCTCTCTCCCTGAGCCACGTCGTTCAACTGGGAGGACAGATGAGAACTGGGAGGACAGATGAGGAGCTGTCAAGTGAACCCAGGTCGTCCACAGGGCAGGAAAGTATGGGAGGCCTGGAATGCATTTAGCTTTTTATTAGCAGAAAAACAACAACACAGCAGTGTTTTCTGGCTCCAGCTGAGACGTTGCTGACACTGACTACTGGCCTCACCCTTCCCCCTCTAGCCTCTCACTCTGGATCCCTCCCGAGTAGACGAAGACTGTGTCAAGGACTCCTCCTCTGGCCCTGTCTGGCCCTCTGCTCAGCAACCTGCAGGATTCTCCTTGATTGGGGTGTCAGAGGGGGAGGAGAGGCAGAAAGGCCGGAACTGCCCTACTGCTGGGGCGCAAGGGCAACCTCTGACTCCTCTCTGAGTCTGTGCTCACACTGTGACTCTCAGCCTCTAACCCTGTCCTGAAAGGGCCTCCTTCTCCTGATCGCTCAAATGCCATAGCACCTCCCAGCTCATCCCTTCCCCAGACTGCTCCTCAGTGTCCCATCACCAGGATCCAGGATCTAAATTATCATCTTCTGTGCCCTCCCTGGGGGGCTCTGGGGTGGGGGGCTCCCACCATGCTTCCTCATCCAGCCAGTCCCTGACACCTTGTATGCCGTTGGAGATCTGTCCACAGTGGTAATCGCAAGACTTGATCATTGCAAGTTTCGCAGTGGGGCTGCCTTTGAGGTTGGCCTGCAAACTGGTTTGTGCAAAATGCTGTTGTGAGGTTTCTGTCTGGAGCTGACCATTATCAACATGCTTTGTTGAAGCAGCGGCACTGCAAGCTCCAGGCCAGGTTCAAATCCTTTTTAAACCTTCACCCGGTGACTGTGTTAATAATCCCAATGGCAACTTGGGCACATCTAAGAAAATATCCATACCCATTTAAGAAACTGTGCATTGAGGAATAAGTTTAAAGTGTTTTATCAAGAGGGTATGAGAAAAACTTGACTGCAAGACTAAGAAACCCAGACTTGGCCTAAAAAGCCACAACAGATGCTCGCTTCTGGTCAATCAACAAGTAGACCATGGCTGACAGCTGGATTTCCATGTTCTTTTATGCATTGCACCCCCTCAGTGTGAACAGATCATCCTCTTTCCTAACAATGTTGCCACTAGAATTTCATATGATCAGGAATGATTAGTTAAAATATAAAAATAAAACAATCATTTCAGCATTTAGAATTAACTGCTATGATTCTCAAGGGAATGCTAGGGAACAACCAGAAAGAGAAAGCAGTGAGCAGTGGAAGGAAGGAACAGAAGAGGGAGGTGTTGGAGGAACACCACATATTCATGAAAAGAGGAACATACATTCACTGAAACTGGAAATAGTGTGTCAGTGTAACCTCCCACACTGGATTGTCATGAGGATAACATGGAAGGGGAGGGAGGTCTCTGTGTGTGTGTTGGATAAAAATACATTCCTGGCAGAGATCAGAGTACTGATTTTAATAGGTGTAGTCAGGATTTTTGTTAGGGGGTAGGTTCCAGGGAGATATCGTGAGAGCCTTGCAAAATCTTGTGAAATCTCACAGGGTTCTGTGTGAGATCTTGCTGCTGCCGCTTCTCCTCACGTCCACCCCCTCATCCCTTCTGCCACAGAAGCCAGGAGAAGTGGCGGAAGCATTGGCTTCCAGGTTCCAGCAAGATGTGGCTAGAACCCGGAAGCCACCACCCCTTCTTCCGTTGCAGCTGCACAACCTTGGTCAGTGAGATTTCAGTGGGGGACAGCAGTACCTTACTGTTTCGCCTCAGGTGGCAAAATGGGATGGGCTACCCATGGTTTGGTTCATTCATACTTAACAATCTGTCCAAGGAATTTCTGCTGTGAAATCCTCTTCTTATGCCCCTAGTAAAGAGAATAACTAAAATGTGAATAATTTTGTTTCATTTCAGTTTTGTTTCAAACCCAAAATTATAATCCTGATACAAGTTATCTCAAGTTCTTTTTTAATCACTATCTAGCCTCCAGATCAGGACCGTATTTCTTGTATGGTCAAACTGTTGGCTTACAGACATTTAAACAGATTCACAATAATATTCTATAACGCATTATCATCCTGTGTAAAAGTACTGTATCAATCCTAATCAATGCCCTCAACCAGGGGTGGCCAAAGTGGTTCCCTCCAGAGACTACAACTTGCAACAACCCCCACCCATTGGGCATGCTGGCTGGAGCTGATGTGAGGAGTCCCAAACATTTGGAGGACACCACAGTATATCAAATAATTGCTCTGGTTCTAGGAACCAATCTTGGCTGCACCAACTTAAAAAAGACTGCTCTAAGGGTCACATGCTTATCAGTATCTCTAAATTTAAACTTTACTGGATTGAACTTTGGCCAACTGGTCACTTGGTCAAGGGCCTCAAAAGTTTCTCTCTCAGGGATCTAAACAAGGAGGTGGGACTTCTTCAGCAAAACCATGCTGTGAGTCATCAGCAGGTAATGTTCTTAGCACCATTTGGTGCATGTTTGCTGGTTGTCAAAAGGCGTGAGGGTGGCTGAGTCAAGAGCTCTGCTTTCACTTCATTCTCTACCTTCACCAGAGGGTCCAGGTCCATAGGCGCCGACTCCATGGGGCCTGAGCCCCCTCAAAAATTCGTTTGGGGGGGCTCCGCCGCCCCAATAATTTAAGAAAATTATATTACTGCTGCGAAGAGGCGGGAGGGAGAGGAGGCCCCTTGGGAGGAGCGGGCAGGTGCTGGGGCGGCAGCGCTGGGCAGGGGCCGAGGGGTGGGCGCCCCCTGCGCGGGCATCGCCTCGCCGCCGCGGGCTTGGCTGAGCCGCCGGCCGAGGGGAAGCGCCAAACAAGGCCAGGATCCAGGCCTGCCCCGCTCTCCTTATTTGGTGCCCAGTTCCGGCTCCCGGGTGGCCTCCTCCCACCCGCTCTCGCTACCAGTGGAAAGAGAGACGGAGGTGCAGCGGAACCCGCAGCCTTTGCAGGCGCCGCCCGGCCGCGGGAGGGGAGCGCGGAGGAGCCCCGCGGGCCTGGGCCCGGCCAGCCGAGCCCTCCCGAATTGCGCCCCGCAGCCAGGATCTTGTGGCGAGGACCCCGGTATGGGCCCCCCCAATATTTTTTATAAGTCGGCGCCCCTGTCCAGGTCTGTGGTCTACCCTTCCAAACTTTGCCATGACACCCTGGGAACCAGTCTGCTTGTTCCTCTGCCATGCCTTTTCTATTTTTTAAAACAGTGGTTAGACTGTATATTTGGCCTATAAAACACAATGTTTAAATGGCAACACCATGAACTGTGAATCCCTCCTAGGGAGAACTTCACCCCCAGTGTGATTTCCTGGGTCATCCTACCTTTTATTTTGGGCTACAAGAATGCAATGACTGCACTGCTGCTACTACTCACCCCAGATCCCATTTCATTTCAGTCTCCTTTGGGTCCCTTCTGACTCTACAGTTCTGTGATTCTATATGCTGGCAGTGAGGGATGGATCAATGGTGACAGGACTTTCACATGCTGCACATCACAGATAGATGCATTCAGCACGGGGGCTTAAACTTTAGGGGTGCGTTGCACACTTCAAAACTACTAGCTTATACACACACTAAGTAGAAGAATTGAAGCATCGCCACCCCACCCCACCCCACCCCACTCACACCCCCTCCCCTCTTTCCCCTTTTTCTTCCTAACATTGTATACAACACTAATGTCTCACAACAAATTAAACTGTAAAAAATGTAACTTGGAAAAAATAGACAATGCATGTATTTTTGTAAATTAAGAAATATTTAATAAAAATATATATTTTTTAAAAACTACTAGCTTATTTTCTCACATTTTACTTCACTAGCTAATTTTCACTTCACCAGCTAGATCTCTGTTATTAGATTATTGAGTATCATATCCAAAGAAAAAAAAGACATTTTCTGGACCCCCGAGTGTAACTTCATTAGTCCAGTAAATGACAAAAGGTGAATGGTGAAATGACAAAAGGTGAATGGTGAAACCAGATGGGCATAAGTGAAGGGCTCTGAATGGGAGTCAATACTAGTAGCTTCCAGGAAAGACCAGACCTTTGGCCACTCAACTAGGGAAGAGACTTGCCAAGAGCTCCCCTTCAGTGCCCTGCCCTGATTTGCTCTTTTGTGGGTCTGGTCAAAACGTAGAGAGGCACCGCACAGCACAGCCAAGAGGTGGGTCTCTAAAAGTAATTGCTATCTCACCCTAAAAACAAGGGGCTCTCCTATTTCCAATAGCAGCACTGCTTCCATTTGTCTTCATTTCTTTCTTTCTTTTGACTCTGCTGCCTTGTAGCATACATTTTCTTTTCTTCCTGGGGATCTGTGAGTGCCACCAGCTGAGAATGTTTGCAAGGGTATGTGGAGGTGGGATTTGGGGCAGGAGAGAGCTGTTGAAATGAAAGGCATCTCTCAATCTGCTTTACCAGCCCTCAGTAAACAGCCTTTAGAGAGTTTGCAACAAAGGGAGAGGAGAGTGAGGAAGCACAACCTGTATCTCTCACCCAGATCTGTCACACAGAGATTACAAATCTTTCTACTGCACTGAAATGAGCACTTGATCGGGTCAACTCCAAAGGATATTCCTTCCTTTCCTTTAACTTACCCAAATCAGGATGATGGAAAATGGGTTTCTGTATGAGGATACGAGAGAATAACAGTAAGAACAACAATGTATAAAATATATCAACTAGGCAGGGTGTAAGAATAATAAAAAAATGCAGACCCTGCTGTCAGGTTCACAATCTAGTTAAAGAGAGGAATTAAAATGCTTATAACTTCACTTTTCCTGAAACCTTCAGGGGAAGATGTTTGAGGTTAAAATTGCAGGAGAAAGTCTGGGTGCATGAAGCTTAAATTTGTCAGCAAGTGCGTGAGGTGATAATGTGGAAAATGTTGACTGCTTACATGGCATGGGCATTAAGGAGGTGCCTTACCTTACAATTTCTATGATTTTTGACCTAGAGTGAATGTGCAAGCATTTTAGTGACTGTTTTCTGATCTTCCCTATTTTTTAAAAAAGGAAATTGGTCAAATTACATGCTCATTCACCACAGCCCTATAATGTGCAGTGCACTTTAAAGTGATGAAAAAGGGACTTCACATATATGATCTCAATAATTTTTAAAGCAGTAACATTCAATTTAATATTAGCTACAATTTGTTGATAATCTTGTCCATATACTGACTGTGGAGTCAAACTAATAGGTATTACAATATACTGTATATGTTAATGAAAAAAAATGCATTCCTCAACATTTACAGTAAGTGCTTATATATTTGACAGAAGCTGTACAAGTGTAGAATTCAGCTATCAACATAAATGGAAAGGAGAGGCCACAAACAGGTGACATGCTTTGCACGAACAAGGTTGCAGGATCAATTCTTGGGATGTCCAGTTGAAAAGCTTCTAAGCTGCACTTAGAAAGACACTGACGATAGCCAATACTGGGCTCTATCACTCAATGAATTTTACAAGTATTTATTTATTTAGGGGGGAAATGTTCTGTACCTTTAGTAACGAGAGAAATCTCAGCAGTTGCCTTTGTGGAAAGATGTGAAAGAACAACAACTACAGGCAAACAAGGGTATTTTCTTATATTTATTAGAAAGAGACATATCCAATGTAGCAGTCTCTCTCTTTGCATTACTTTACAACATTTTTAAAATTCAGAATACTGTACAGCTGACACACTAAAAAGGGATGGAGAAAGCGAGAGGGAAACATAATACAAATTGATATTTAATCGAACAAGATCATATGAAACAACAAGCAAAGTGAAATGTATCAATATGTTTAATAATCACACAAACAATATAAATAAAGTTTCATGGAGTCATTGTAAAACAAATTTGCTGAATGAGGTAATAATAAAAAAATCTTTAAAAACCCAACTTTTTAAAATTTCCACACTGCTGTGTCATCATTTATACATTATTTACAGAAAGAAAGAAACTAAAACCAGCCATTGGCTAAGTATTGGCTGCCTCAAGTCGTGAATTCACCCACTTCCCTTCCTCCCATGCCAGTAGGAATTACATAACTGATGCTACAAAAGGAAATGTAGGTAGTTTGGGAAAATGGGATCAAATAACATTTGATGCACTATGAGAGCTAAATCACCACCACAAATTTTGGGACTACTGTATGTATCTTCTATAGAAAAAAATCCTGCAACCATGCTCCCCACCCCCATTGTTCAGCCTGGACACTGAGGCCCTAGAGCTATATTGTGGGTCTGATGCTAGAGCAAAGTCTTGAATCTCAAAAGCATGTAAACATGTGCTTTAAGTTCCAGAGAAGCCAATAAGCATTATGTCAATGTCAGGAAAGCATGTTCACACCTTTTGTGAATTTGAAGAAAACATAACAAAAGACGAAGCTCTGACAAGAAATCTGAATGCTTTATAAAATCACCCGTTCATTCAATATTTCTTATTCTACCTCTCTTACAATAATAAAACAGCTTAGAAACAACAAAGGTGAAAAATCAGCTACATCGTATCAGTGAAGGATATATATATATATATATTTAAGGAGACGAGGAACATCCCAAAAACAGTAGCCCAATAATCCCCAGAGGGCAGGACAGAGGCTGGAGATTTGGAACAGGAGACGGCAACCCCCTGGCTCCCCTTCAGCACCGTAAACCTGGATTAGAGCAGATAAGGATGGTTCAGGCAGTTACCAACAAGGTGCACAAACCAGGACATGTATTTCTGAAAAGGTGCTTGGCAACCCTCCCCCCTCCCTGTAACTCTTAAGACACAGCACATATTCTGAGCCCCCTGCAGCAGCATTGCAGTAAAAACAAAACCCATTAGGAGACATTCTTTAAGTCACATCTAGCCCAGCCTGTACAATCCTGCTCCTATGCAGGACTGGCGTGTATTAACCACTCGTATATATAGTACTATCTACATCTCTTTCTTTATTCACGCAGCACCCATATTTCTGTGGAACTATTTACATTCGACAATTTATACTTGTGAAGACGGAGTGATGCTCTGCAAGTCAGGTTGTTTTTCCTGCAACAACATTGCTTAAATCCAGTCACTGCTCCCCCCCCACCCCCGGTAAAATGTTGTAGACATTGCCTTCACAGCTGCTTCCAGAAGCACAAAGCCCCTCCACTTCCCCGATGGGAGGTGTTGTGAGCGGGAACCGTTCCCGTGTCGGCAGGGGGGCATGTTCGCCCCCCTGCATCATCTCCCCAGCTGCCACCCCGCCCTGCAGCGGGCCAGCCAATAGGGTTTAGCTGCATTCAAGCGGCCGCAGCAGCCTCCCAGCCTCATTCTGCTTCCTGGAAGACGTCGGATTATCCACCCGCCTGCCCTTTAGGCTAGGTTTGTGCTCTTGACCTTGCTATGGACCTTGGTTGGTTGCCCTGGTTGGCCAGGGGGCCTGGTAGGAGTTTTTGTCCATTTGGCTAGATTGGCACCAGCCTCTTGGTTTTCCACCTCCCTCGTAGCAATTCGTCACAACTTTTCCGGTTTCGGCGGTTAGGCATTGGAATATGTGTTGGGGGGCAGGGTGTGGCCATCACCTACCCTGCCCCATTCTGGGTATTCCATTATAGGAATCCGGTGGTCATGGATCCTGTCCGATGCCCTGCTGGTGGCTAGGGCCATGGCACAACCCCCAGTGACATCAGGGGAAGCTTCCAGTTGTATTTGCATCAACAAGCTCCTCCCACTGGTTGTTAACCTTCAAATGACCCCCCGCTGCACGGGTGGGGTTGGATATAGGTTGTTTGATCAGTGCCTAAGCCAATACCACTCACATGCTGTAACCAATAAAAGTTGTGGCGTTTTTCAGCCCATTAACCTAAAATACTTGTGTCTGTGTCCATTATTTCTCCACTAAGCTGGTTAGGGTCCTCGACTCACAAACGTCTTTCACTGTATGCTTCCTGAAAATGTTGTGGAGGGTCCTTGGGAGCCAGAAGCAAAGTATGCAAGAATCAGGGTCCGAACATAGCTTCTTGTCCTCCAGAATGGATCTTGTGGAATGGCTGACTTCTGGGAAGGATATTAGATAACAATTACAGGTTCAATGTTTTGGTAGCACTGAATTGTTTTTAGCTTTTGTCTCCTTTGTGGGTTCTGTGGTTTTGAATTGCGAGGCACGAGTAGGAAAAAGGGTATATTGTAGAGAAGGAATGAATGTTGAAACTGCCTGAGAGAGATACCAGTGAAAAATCCTCTACATGCAACAACAAAATATACATTTATCTGCATTTAACACTCCTGTGGTATTTTATTTCTTTGTGACTGTATTTTCCATTGAAGGGGAAAATAACTGGAGAAAATAAAGCACAGAACTGAATTTGTGCTGAGAAGACCAGAAGAAATACTTTGTAACGTCTGGTAACTTGAGCCGAGAGAAGCCTCACAGGCACAAACTACAGTCTTTGTGCAACAATGCTTGAGTTGGCCGCCTTATTCCATTGGTTTTCTGTTTTCATGTATTCAGCTCTGTGAGTATTTAAAAGAAATAAAAGAGCCATGGGAATTTCGCAGCATGAGTCCACATTTGTGGCTATGAAGATGTACAGGCAGATACTAGTTTTAATGTGACTTCCATAACACTACTTATTTGACACTAGCAATCGGCTGATGCCTTCCCTTCATCACTGCCATGTTCATCAGAACCTGGGGTTGCAGACTCTCTGGTCTTTTAGGGGAGGTGCTGTGACACCCTCCTTTGTTGGGCAAGGGACAATTTCCTAAGCTTTCTTCCTGACAGTTTACTAAAATAAGGCTTGACAAAATACAATTTAGTGGTACAAAAACGAAGTACTTTCTGTTGACCTCATTTGGGGTACTCTTGGGCATTACCACAATGAAGGGGCTGGTGTGTCATGTGATATTATAGCTCATATCCAATTGTCCTGAGTGTCAGTAGTTCTCATGAACAATTGGATGCCCCGTCCCAGTGTTAGTTTTTTAACACATTTTGAAATTCAGATCCCAGACAATATATTTTTAAATGCTAACCACTTTAACAGCAATGCACTTTCATTTATCCCCCCCATTAAACTATTTTTAAAGACCTGTTTAAGTGAAAGATCAGCATAGCAGCTCACTGCATTCCACCATGCATATGTATTTTAATTGTGAAATTATACTTGTTTGTTTGTTTTAAGGGAGAATATTTGAAGTGATACCTTTAAGAAGTGCATGTGTATCATAGAAAATGTGACAGATTCTACAAGCCCAGAGTGTTAACCTTTCATGTAGCTAAAGCATAGGCATAATTGTGTTTGGACTAACACAGCTTTCCTTGACCTACTGGCAGTGTCAGCTCTTTAAGAGATTGTGTGGCAATTTGAAGTTCTCTGAATGCATATCTCCTAAGCATCTCTGTTAGGAACCCTCAAGTCTCCATCCTCATCTTAGCCTCCTTTTGGAAAGAAAGGGAAGCTTATATTTACATTTTTGCATCAATTTCATGGTCTAGGGAACCTTTGATCTAATATTTTTATTAGCATATGTATTTTAATGCTATCCATAACCACTTCTTCTTTTCCCTTCCCCTAGGAGTATACACATTAAGATGTTAACACTCCGTACATTTACATGTGCAGTTTGTTCATAATAGTATAAAAACTGTAAGGTGCAAAAAGGATTTTTTGAGCTCAGGCCAATGTGAACTCCAGTGATTTCTCTTTTGCTAGCATTTGCACAGGACGGCAAGTATGTTTGCTATACAGAATAGTCACATTTTGAACCAATGCCGGGATCCTCTGCTCGCAGGGGATAAGCAGAACAAGATGCACTGAACTCACAGATATACAAATACTATATATATATTAACCCACATATTTTCAAATTCAGAAGGAACATGCAGTAATATACAAGAGGGGGAAGATGAGAAGAAATTGCAACTTTCCTTAACTGACAGTTAAGCACATCACTACAATTCACCTCTACCAAACTGAACATTTGGATTTCATTCCCTTTTCTGAAGAGCTTGACGGCATAAATCAGAAGCAAGCACAGAGTTTGTCAGGTCTGAAGCTCCTATGATGGTATGTGTCAAATCAGTTGTAGCTAATCTGTCCAGGGAGAATACTGGCTTCATTACACTTGTATAGTTGAGTTCTTCCAGCATTACTGCTGTTTAATAGAACATGATTAGTCATCACGGAGAAAAAAGCATATTAGCTGAGGAGGTAGTTACATGGCACGCTTCGGTGATTGCTTGGATGTGATTGCAATATTCTTAGAAGCATCATATTATCTCAGACATGTTCTTTCAAGCCCTTGGAGCCCTCCTTTCTAAATTCACTGTCATAATTTAGTATCTGTTTAATTTTTCAGTCCAAAGAGAGGAAATCAGTTGCTGAGTATTATTTGACTGCAGCCTCCTTGGTGTAAAAACAAAATGGAAAAAATAAATAAGAATAGCTATGAAATGCAAAAAGAATTAATGAATACCGCTAAGGAAAAAATATTTCAAGCTCATTTATGAGAATAACTACATAAAAGGCTAATTTTTTCCATTGTGAGAAATACATTGTGTCACTTTCACCAATATAAATGTGTTGAGTTTCACCCTAAATTATTTAGATTGTGTATTGTGTCTTGGGGGGGGGGCTTGGGTTACTGCTTTCGGTTTGATTTTGTATGTTGTGCTCTTGTTTGTGAACCGCCCTGAGACCTCTGGGTATAGGGCAGTGTATAAACTGAAATCATCGTCATCATACAAGTAATGGCATTGCTGGAGAATTAAAATTCCGTTTAACTTGTCTCTTCTGCTTCTTCATCTCTTTAATTAAAGGCATAGATTTCCACTGAAGATTGCATCATGGAAGAATAAACTTATCATAAAATGGGGGAAGGACTTTAAAAGACTGGATTCCTTATATTATCTAAAATTAATATTCCCTTAAATCCCTTAAAACCGATACTGAACAGCATGATGTAGCAATGAGGTCTGTGGCCCACATTGGCCTCCATTTGGAGGGCAAGTTTGCTTTAACCTATTAAAAGTGATTAGGAAAATTAAATGTGGACATAATAAATGTCAAGCACAGATTTTGCTCATGGGATTTATAACTACTGTTTTGTAAATCCATGTTTATTCATTTTAGCTGTAACTCTTTGAGAGTGCTCATGTAAAGGACCAAAAATGTGATCATTTGTTTTTGTTTTGCTTTTTGTGAAGAAAACAATTACAATTACATTTGCCAAATTTCATCATCAAACCTCTGCCATTTTTCTTTCTTTCATCAGAAAGGGTGTGGGAATAAGGTCATGTGCCATTTTGCTTCAGTAGTCCAAGATTGTTTTGGTTTATACTACTTTATGATGATTTGTACAGTGATTATAAGGTTTGTACTATAAATATATTTTGGCACAAACAATTGTGTGAAGTAATTAATTTTTAAACTACAACTCTTCTTCTTTTGAATAGTGCTTAACAAATGGTTAATCTTTATAATGATTTGTACTCCCAAGCACTCTGGCTCCCAAGCACCCTCCACAACATTTTCAGGAAGCATGCAGTGAAATACGTTTGTGCTTCTGGAAGACAATGGTCTGCCTTTCCAAACCGTATTTCCCAACACCTTTTCTGTTAACATGTGCCAGCATCTTAGACAGATATGCTTTTCATCAAAGGAAAAAATATTTCTTTGTCTGGAGTGTTTTCAAGATCTGTTACTACAATCTGTGATCCCTTAGATCCTAAATATCTGCACATTATTTCACATCAATTATAGGTTATAAATTAACAGAAGTATTTTTGCCTTACAAAAAAAAATCAATGCATACTTATGAACATTTAAAAATTCGAATAGAACCTTTTACATACACATAACCAAAAGACACAATACACAATCTAAATAACTGATAACTGATTTGACACACACCATCATAGGAGCTTCAGACCTGACAAACTTTGTGCTTGATTCTGATTTATGCTGTCAAGCTCTTCAGTAAAGGGAATGAAATCCAAAAGTTCAGTTTGGTAGAGGTGAATTGTATGAATGTTAAACATGTTCACATTAATGAAGCTCCCTCATCTGCTAATTCCTCTGGGTTCTACCTACAGCCACCTGTCCTTTCTGGGGGGAAGGATTATAGTATTTCACTGCTCCACCTGGACTACTGTGACGTTAACTTATGAGAGTGCTGGAGGTGAAATAGTTAAACAGGTTACCCAATCAGAACCTAGGGGGGTGGAGGTAGAGGGACTATAAAACCAGCTCTGGGAGGGGTGAAGAGGAGAGTTCGTTAGGAGGTTGGCTGGAGTGGGAGTGAATTGGGAAAGAGTCTGTGGGTAGGTGGAGTTAGTGTAGCGAAATAAGCTGAGTCAGGAACTGTTAGGAGCTAGGAAGACAAGCAAATATCTGAGAGGTGGTTTAGTGAGTGAGAGCAGGTAGCGGAAGTTATAGGTCTGGATAGGCACCCCATGATTGTAATTGACCGAGACCATTTATGAAACCACATGCTTGTTAAACTGCAATAAATAAACAGAAGTTTATGTTCCAATTTAACCCTGACTGGACTCAGTATTTACCAGGTAGGGCCTGGGTGGTGGCAGCGAGAAATAAAGTGGTGGCACAGGGAACATAGACGGTGAAATGTCCGGGGACCCCGTGTGATCCCCACAACTACTTCTCCATGGAAGACAGGGGTATCTCCACACTACTTTCAGAGTATAAGTCTTCCAGAAATCAATGCTGGTGGCATTAAGCAATGTCTACAACATTTCACCTGTTGTTTCCCTCCAGTAACTCTCATGCAATACTTGCCTTGAGAGCCTTGCCTCGAGACACCCAGTCAATGGTCCCAGGTCATGTGCTATCATTAGTGAATCCATCACCTCTCTTTGTCTTCCCCTCCCATCTACAGTTTCATCCTTTGAGTTCTTTTTATTAAAACAAATGGTTTCTGCAGTCCTCTTTTCTCCTTCTTGTCTTTTTACAGGAGCCAGGCAATTCCCGCCCTCTCTGGAGAAACTGAGAACTGAGGAGAAAAGAAGGGCTATTTTACAGACTCATGGGCTTCAGCTGTGAAAGCAATGTCTACATGTCTACAACATTTCACCCGGGAGGGGGAGAGGGGGGAGCAGTGACTGGATTTAAGCAATGCTGTTGCAGGAAAAACAACCTGACTTGCGGAGCATCACTCTGTTAATGAATTAAACACTTCATTTCATTGTGTGCACCTGCAGGTATCGTGTGTCACTTCTTGCACACGCACACCCCTTGTGGTCTTTCACAAATGCAAAGGATAAACATTGGGCATTCATCATGCTGCAGAAAATGGCTCAGAAAAGTCAGAACAAAGTTAGAATATAATTGGTGGCACCTTTAAGGCACCACAAGACTTTGTTGTTTTTGCACAATTCATCAAATATGGCTTTATATACTGCAAATACCTCTATGTAATTTTACAGCATAAATCAGGTCTCCATAGATAGATGTTCATGTATACAATAATGTACATCTATGTGCCTATTTTATATGCACAAATCTGAAAGTACATGAAGTGGGTCTTCACAAGTATAAATTGTCTAATGTAAATAGTTCCACAGAAAAATGGGTGCTGCGTGGATAACGAAAGAGATGTAGATAGCACTATATATACGAGTGTCTGGTTAATACAAGCCAGTCCTGACAGGAGCAGGATTGTACAGGGTGAGCTAGATGTGACATAAAGAATGTCTCCTAATGGGTTTTGTTTTTACTGTAATGCTGCTGCAGGGGGCTCAGAATATGATAGAGCTACTGTGGGGAGGGCAGTACTTAACTATTTTCCCATAGGCCATTTTCCCAATCATAATATCTCTCCCCATCTGCTTTTCTCTCTGAGGGGGAAAAAGATACGTGAGCAAAGTATCTAAGCAGCTAAAAGTATTTAGCAGGCAAATGATCAGTGGGGAAAGAGTTAAAACACCCTTTTCCTGTCACTTCTCTAAATCTGGGGACACACCCCATACCATAGTTACATTAAAGTGAAAATAGAAAGCATTGGGAGACACACCACATCTTTTCCACTGTATCTGGTTTGGCCTAAATAAAACTAGATGCTTTGAGCATCATGGAGAATCCTTGAAAAGGGTGAGTGCATGGTTTTCCTCTTCAAAAATAACTAAATATATCATTATAATCCTGTACTCATAACAAACATGTCACATTTCACTTATGCCGCATGCAAATATGGCATAGCCAGATCTATTGTCCCTGTGATTTAATATATTTTGATTCAATGCATGGCACTTTTACCCAAGAAGGTGGCAGGGAATGAAATGCAAGAGGAACAGTGAGCTTGAGGCAGGAGTTGTTCTTTCAGTAGCAAGTGAAGTTCTGATTTTAGCATTGTGACTTTCAGCCAGACAGCGGCATTTGACTCAGGAATGACAAGCTGCTCTTCTGCAGTCAGGTGTTTTGAATAAATAAATTTGAATTTCAGGTTTTAATTCCACTTGTATAGCATTTGTATACAAGTGGAATTTGTATACAAGTGGAATTTGCTCAGTGTTGCTGAGGAGCACACTGGGCAGGGAGTTTAAAAATTGAAAGTGATGGTTGAGGTTGAGGTAATTGTTCTCTTAAACTTCCCCCTACTCTTCTTTCATGTATTCTAGTTTCTTCAGGTGTGAAAATAACTTTTGTTTGGGTGCGGTTCATACATATTAGGGTGAAGTAGTTATTTGGAGCACTCAATTCATATCTGAAGTTTTTGTGTTGGTGGTTAAATTACATGCTTTCCTTTTTCTCATCTGGTTAACACTGGAAGAAAGAGAAGGATGCCCACCATCATCTGAAAATACTGGCTCTTGTTTTCTGAAATTACTAATATGTTATGAGTACAAGATTACTACGATATATTTAGTTATTAGGAGACCCACAGCAACCCCCTGGCTCCCCTTCAGCACCATAAACCTGGATTAGAGCAATGAGGATGGTTCAGGCAGTTACTGACAAGGGGCACAAACCAGGACATACTGTATGTTCCGGCGCATCAGGCGACTGGGTGTATAAGACGACCCCCCAACTTTTGCTGTTAAATTACCGTATTTTTCGCTCTATAGGATGCACTTTTTCCCCTTCAAAAATGAAGGGGAAATGTGTGTGCGTCCTATGGAGCGAAGACGCCATAGCCCCACGACCCTCTCCTGGCTGGAGAGGTGACGCACGGCTATGGCAGCAGCCTCTATAGCCGTGGGTCACCTCTTCAGCCTGGAGAGCGCGCACGGGGCTAAAGCAGCCCCCCGTGACCCTCTCCCGGCTGGAGAGGTGACGCGCAGCTATGGCAGGAGCCTCTCCACTGCGCCTTTCCGCTGCTCCCTGACCTGCTCTTTGGGGCTGGTGGTGGGCTTCCCCCCGCCATCCCCAAAGAGCAGGTCGAAAGGAACCTGAAGCCTGGAGAGCGAGAGGGATCAGTGCACACCGACCCCTCTCGCTCTCCAGGCTTCCAAGGTAGCTGCCTGAACGGCACCTTGTTTTAGAGCGGGAAAACAAGAGGGGGAAAGTTCTCCCCCTCTCTGCGCAGCGCCTCCTGCCACTTTGCTGAAGGGGCGCTGGGCAGAGAGGGGGAGAATTTTTTTTCTTGTTCTCCCCCCTCTAAAACAAGGTGTGTCCTATGGTCCGGTGCGTCCTATGGTGCGAAAAAGACAGTATAGAGTTTGGCCGCCCACCAAATGCCGCCAGGGGCAGAGCACGCACCCCTGTGCTGCCTCTGCTGTAGCAGAAGCAGCAGCCGAAGGCAAGGCGTTTGGTGGGCAGAATGAAACCGAAACCCGCCACCTGGAGGGAGGGCGGCCCAGCCTGGCCCGGCTCCCTCCCTCCCTTTGGGAAAAGGCCTTTGGGAAAAGGCTACCTCCCTCCCTTTGGGAAAAGGCTACCTCAGCCTCCACTGCCCTCACCTGTGGGGATGCCCAGCTCCTTGGAGCCCCGGCCGAAGCTGCGCACCACCTTGCCATGACAGGCTCTTCATGGTGCTCACGAGCCAAGCGAAGCTCCACGTGCCCACGGCGGAGGCCGGATCCAGCTCCCACGACGACAGCAGCAGCAGCAGGCGGGCAAGCACCACGCTTGGAAGGACTTTCCGCGGTGAGGCGGCCAACGAAGACGCGCTGTGCCGGTATGGAGGAGGCAGGGCCTCACGCTGTGTCACAGGAGGCTGCATCCCCTTAGTGTTCTTCCGTGATAAATTGGGAGTAGGCATAATAGGAACAACAGCAGTGCAAGGATGCCCACCATCATCTGAAAATACTGGCTCTTGTTTTCTGAAATTACTAATATGTTATGAGTACAAGATTACTACGATATATTTAGTTATTAGGAGACCCACAGCAACCCCCTGGCTCCCCTTCAACACCATAAACCTGGATTAGAGCAGATGAGGATGGTTCAGGCAGTTACTGACAAGGGGTACAAACCAGGACATACCGTATGTTCCAGTGCATTAGGCGACTGGGCGTATAAGACGACCCCACAACTTTTGCTGTTAAATTATAGAGTTTGGTAGCCTACCAAGCACCGCCAGGGACAGAGTGTGCACCCCTGCACTGCCTCTGCTGTCGCAGCAGCAGCAGCCCAAGGCAAGGCATTTGGTGGGCGGAACGAAACCGAAACCTGCCACCTGGAGGGAGGGAGGCCCAGCCCGGCTCCCTCCCTCCCTCTGGGAAAAGGCTGCAAGCAGCTGCCTCAGCCTCCACCTACACCACCCTCACCTGTGGGGATGCCCAGCTCCTTGGAGCCCCGGTCGAAGCCGCGCACCACCTCGCCACGCCCGCGAGATGAGCGAAGCCCCGCGTGGCCATGGTAGAGGCCGCGCTCAGAAGGACTTTCCGTGGTGAGGTGGCCAACGAACACACACTGTACCAGTACGGAAGAGGCAGGGCTTCGCTCGGCTTGTGGGCAAAGTGGGGCTTCACTCGGCTCGCTGGCGCCCCACTTTATCCCAATTTATCACGGAAGAACACTCAGGGGACGCAGCCTCTAATGCAGCGTGAGGCCCTGCCTCTTCCATACTGGCACAGTGTGTGTTCGTTGGCTGCCTCAACGTGGAAAGTCCTTCCGAGCGTGGAGCTAACCCGCCCGCCTGCTGCTGCCCTCATGGGAGCTGGATCCGGCCTCCGCCGTGGCCATGCGGGTCTTCATTCAGCTCACGGGCGCCATGAAGAGCCTGCCGTGGCGAGGTGGTGCGCGGCTTCGGCCAGGGCTCCAAAGAGCTGGGCATCCCCACAGGTGAGGGTGGTGGAGGCCGAGGCAGCCGCTCACAGCCTTTTCCCAGAGGGAAAAGCCCCTGGCGGCGCTTGGCAGGCGACCAAACTCTATAATTTAACAGCAAAAGTTGGGGGGTCATCTTATATGCCCAGTTGCCTAATGCGCTGGAACATACAGTATGTCCTGGTTTGTGCCCCTTGTCAGTAACTACCTGAACCATCCTCTTCTGCTCTAATCGGTTTTGCACTGCTGTTGTTCCTATTATGGCAATCCCCATTTATAATGGATGAACACTTAGGACAAAGCGCTCATCTGGGCAGCCGTACTGCAGGAGAATCTCAATGCACTCTTGGCTGGTGGCTTGCCTGGCATAGGCCAAAGCACCGTTTCCATGGGCATCGCGGGCCATAACGTCAGCACCGTACTGTGGAAAGAACATGCAGCATTTAGGAGCAGTAGCCGGCAGAAACGCCTGAAATAAATAATTCTCATTACCTAGTTTTAAATCTGAACAGCTTTCTGTTGTGTATCCAGCTACCATAGCCAAAGTCAGCAGCACTCGTTCCTCACTCATGGAGAAGTGAGCGTCATGCACGCTGCCCAAAGATGCGCTAGTCAACTTTCAAGGAAGAGCATTTTTAAATTAAGCAAGCTCTTTTAAACTATATACACATTTTAAGGGATATACACTGTACACTGATTCTGAGCTGCCAGCATTCATAGGACTTTTGCACCAGGTTGGAATATGTACACGTTAGGGGAATGTACATATTGTAAATTATGCATAATAACTGCAGAATGTACAAAATTAATATATATATATATATATATATATATATATATATATATATTTGCTTTCGTAGATTTTCACGGGTACAGGAATGCAGGTTTTGGTGTCCTCGGGTGTCTTCCCGTGTAAAAGTTGGGGTGACACCCCAACTTTTACACGGGAAGACACCCGAGGACACCAAAACCTGCATATATATATATATATATACACAATCCCCAAGGCTTGTAGATGGATTCAGAAACGTGCAGTTTCCTCTTCTACTTCTAAAATTATTTGATTCTTGCAATAATACAACACAACAGTGATATAAACAAAAAAAATTTAAAATAAACCAACGTTGGCATTTTAACATTACCTTCTATATACATATATTAAAATATTGTTTTTCATTTTCATTTTCACCCTCTTAATTCCCTGTGACTTCCTTCCACCTGTGTTTGGCATCATTAAATTTAATACAGTATCTTAAAATTGTGTTTGAGCAATATATTAATACTATTAATTGCTGCCGTCATTTCTAATTGAATTCTAATTGAAATTTTGATTCTTCTTTTTGGAATCCATTTTTTGTCTGCTTTAAATATATCATTTAATTGATAATATTGTAACCAGCTCGTACAATGGTGAGAAATTTCTTCATAAGATTTTGATTCTAACTGTCCTTGTTCTTCTTTTAATAATTGTTTATATGTTGCCCAATTTGGATCCATATTTTTCTTTTTTATCGAAATTGCCTCTAATGGTGCGGCCCACCATGGAATCTTTGGCTCGAATAAATTTTGATACTTCCTCCAAATTTTAAATAAAGAATTTCTGATTATATAATTTGAAAATCATTGATGTACATTTGTCTTATTATAAACTAAACAGGTGTGCCATCTGTACCTGTTGTTGAATCCCTCTAAGTCCAATATGTCTGTATTTGGATGTTTGGCTAATATTTTTTCATTATCTTCTATTTCATTTCTAATTTGACCCATTTCCCTCCCTCTGCTTCTTCTTTGTATCATATTTTGTTGGATATAAAGTTCTCTTATATAGGCCTTGCTTGAGTCCCATATCACCCTGATGTCTGTTTAATGTGCCATGTTTATTCGGATAAATTCCTTAAGAAGTTGTGCTTTGTTCAAAAATTTTTCATCATTTAGAATTTTTTCATTCATTCTCCATCTTCTTTTTATTTGCCTGTTATTCTTTAATTCTAATGTAATTGAATTGTGGTCTGTTATTGATTTGGGTTATATTTCTATTTTTTTTTAATCTTCAAAATTAAATTAATTGATGTCCATATTCCAACTATTCTTCCTACTGATTGTCTAGCCTCTGAATAATGTGTGTATTTTTTTTCCTTTGAATGTCTGGGTCTCCACGTATCTTTTAAATTTAGGTTGTCCACCATTTGAAAAAATGTGTGTGGGAGTCTTCCCTCTTTCTCTCTGTTCGATCTAATTCTACTGAGGTAACACCATTAAAATCTCCTAGTAGGGTAATTTCTTTATTTATATATTCTAATAATTTTTCTTCCACTGATTTAAAGTACAGTGGTACCTCGGGTTAAGGACTTAATTCGTTCCGGAGGTCCATTCTTAACCTGAAACTGTTCTTAACCTGAAGCACCACTTTAGCTAATGGGGCCTCCTGCTGCCGCTGCTGCCCGATTTCTGTTCTCATCCTGAAGCAAAGTTCTTAACCTGAGGTACTATTTCTGGGTTAACAGAGTCTGTAACCTGAAGCGTATGTAACCTGAGTGTCAGGGAACTGCCATCGGAGCCAGAGGGAGAGGGAGGGCTCCAGAGGGATTCCGGAGGGCGTCCCGGGAGGGAGAGAAGCAGCCCATCCTCTGGGGAAGAAAATCAGCATAGCACCAGTGGAGAAGGGGGGCAGATGGGGGAATCGGCGAGGTGGCTCCATGACTCCTCGCAGGAGACCAGCGGGGAGAGCACGGGTCCTCCGCTGCCCACACCCTCCTTGCGCAGAAGGCTTCCGCGCAGGGAGAGTAGGCGGAGACTAGGCGTCAAAGAGCTTCTTTGCTGGAAGAAGTTCAAGAAACGGCCACTGACGGATTCTGCCAGCGACTGAGACAGCCACGGGTGAGTGGCTGTCCGGACAGAAAGGGTTCACTCAGGCAACCCAGCCAGGTGTGGCGCCGATTTATGCACGAGCAACCCCTAGAACCATTACACTGAGGTACCACTGTAATGTGTTTTATTCCCATTTGGGGCATAAATTCCTATCACAAATAATTTTTTCCCCCATTCCTTAACTGTATTCCCAATAATCTACCTTCTTCATCCTTAAAGATTTGTTTTGCCTCTATTTTAGGGTTTGTATACATTACAATTCCCCTTTTCTTTTTGTCTGAGAAGCTGAATTCTGTTCCAAGTTTTTAATTGATCAATACTCTTCTCTGTTTTCTGGCCACATGAGTCTCCTGCAAGCAGATTACATGCAGAGTTTCCTCTTCATGGGTGGATTATGTGCATATTCTCCATGTGGCCTGGTGAATGTGCAGAATGGCCAGTTGTTTTGCCCATTAACTGTTCCACTTATATTTCCCCTAATGCATATATACCACCACAACACTCCAAACACTTGTATCAAATCAAACACATAAGCTGTACTATATGGCCTGGATAAACCAAAGTGACAATTCAAACATACCCATTAATACAGGGCTACTCTCTCAAATTCATGTGGCACATACTCACCCAAATTAACAGTTGCACCAACACTACATTTCCTTTCCGGCATGCTATATGTAAGGCTGAACGCCCATCTCCATCTCCACAGGTTTCATTGACTTCTTCTCGTGTCCCATGAGCAAGAAGCAGGATGACTGTTCGCAAATCTTCCTCCGCAGTTGCTCTTAGCAGGTACTGGCCTAAGGAAAACTCTGAGCACTGCTGTGGAGCAAGGAAGAGCTTCTGCTCATATTTTGCTCGGATCCAGTGCTCTTTTTCTTCCCTAGGGAAGCAAACAAACATATCATTCAATATTAGATCATGCATCTCCTAAAGATCCATCCTTGTGTTAAGTTTCTTCTAACACATGCCTAGAAACCAGAGGCCTTTCTTCTTGGAATAACAGGTTTGGAATTGCCCAAGAAAGATGTTAAATTATTTTTGTATCCCACAACTGCTGCTCGTATTTTGTTAGCTAAAAAGTGGAAAACCCAAGAATTACCAACAATAGAAGAATAGCAGATGAAGATGATGGATTTTTCGGAGCTAGCTGACCTAACCAGAAGAGTCTGCGACCAGAAGGAGGAGGAGTATCAGGAAGAATGGAATAAATGTAATGATTATTTAGTTAAATTTGTTAAATTAAATTAACTGGAAATAGCTTGCAGGTACTTAATGGTCTTAGGATTTTATTTATGTTAAGTGATTAAGTAATATGTTTAATTCTATAAGGTGTAGGATGTTAATGTTTAAGTTAAATTTCATAAAAATTGGGATTTGGAAAACCGTTAAAAGGACATGCAGTGGAAGGGGAAGTGAGGAAGTCACTTAACAAAGTTAATAACTGTAATTTTCAATAAGGCTATGATTTATGTTTGTTTTGTTTGTTTCTCTTGTGTGTTTGTTTGTTTTTTATAATATTGTGAAAACCAATATTTTTTTTTGGGGGGGGGAAATAACACATGCCTAGTTTTGCAGATAATCTGGACAATCTAATAGTTGGGTTAAAATGAGGGCATTTTTAATGTTAGCAGTTTTTTTATTTAAAAAACCCCCAGACACTTGAAATTCTGGTTTTTATTTTCTTTTGGATAAAAATAGCAAGAGAACAGTTGTATACTGTGGAAATAAGCTATTTATTCCACTTTCTAGGATATCTGGGACACAAGTAAGAAAGACAGAATGGCAAGAATGTAGATTTATGGTTCAAATACACCACAACGCTAATATATGCCATGTAATTCACCAGAGGTCAGGAGAAAATGCCATCTCTACATATAGGAAAGAACAGTAAATACAGATGCATCCTCTGAATTACACAAATGCTCCCACAAGCCCTCCCCAACCAGGTGCCCTCCAAATGTTGGAATCCAGCTCCCATCATGCACAACTAGTATGGCCATTGGTTGGCGATAATGGGAGTATTACAAAACATATGGGCAACTCCAGGTTGGAGGAGGCAGTCCTAGATGATACAAACACAATGTGGCAAGTTCAATGCATTTGACTGGGGGCCCTTTCATGCCCTATACAGGAGTGTAGCTTGGTGTGGGGAAAGAAAGTGGATTTCTTTTGCTGGGCATACACTTGCTGGGAAGCAGCACTTTGGCAGTTGCCAATGATGGCACATTGGCAGAACAGACAAGAATATCTTTATGTATGATAGTATGCACTGTGTACATGGAGACACACCAGTGTACATCCTTGAAGATAAAACACTGATTGAATGGGAGAAAGAAATGGGCACTGTTGGTCTCTCAGACTCCTACAACTTATCACATATATGGATTCCAATATTCAGGAGAGAGCGCCATTGCTTCTGTAGCCGAAATGACATCAGGAGTGTACAAGAGGAAGATGCCATCGAACTTGGGGCGGGCAGGGGGGAACCTGGAGGCTTGCAAAACTACAAAAAGTCTTTACAAAGATATCCTGACGGGGAACCAGGAAATGGGCTCAATGAAGAATGAGCATGCTCAGTGACCACAGAATTCTGGAAAATTAGCAGAGGGGTAATAGAATGGAGTATCTGGTTCCTGCTGAGGTTACAGTAGACTTGCAGAAACTGATCCCAAATAAAGTTACTTTTGAAGACATCCTTGTTCATTGTGGTAATCTCTTTAAACAGAAAGCCACTTCAGCCCAAAGTAAGGAAGTGTGGTCATGCCTTGGCTTTAGTTCTTCAAGTACAAAAATAAACAGTCCTTTGAGGTTTTGCAGCAATGCTTACCCTTCTTCTAGTAATGTAGTGTCAGGTTAGCTTTAATCTGTTTTCAAATGCTTATGTAAACAGGTCATTTACAAAGTAAATCTCGATTAGTTTTGCATCACTTCATGGTGAGCAAGGATGACCTTAACATAACCTCCCTGAATACTTTTACGCAAACCTTCCCACATAATGTGCTCCACAAAGGTAAGAGATTTCATATATAAAGGACATTCTCCCACCCTCACATATCTGAAGCAGGATGCTACCAAATAGCTGTGAAAAACTTTTATTTCTTTTTGTGAACATGATTTTTATTGTTTTTTCCAAACTTTAAAAATAAAAAATAGACTGGGTACCATTTCAGTATATTTTGGAACACTTGCAGTTCAATTTTATGCATGTCTAACTCAGAAGTAAGCCCCTCTCATTTCAACAGAGCTCACTTCCACATAAGTGAGTACACAATTGTTGCCTTGGTCTGTAAGCAACAAAATTAATTAGCGATGTCTGTGTGTGAGTAGAAGAGACTTCTGCTTGTATAACAGGGACTTCATTTTCCTCTGCTCTCTCTCCTCTGAAAATTTGCTCAAGGGGGTTGGGGGACCATTCAGTACACATTTGGGGGCTGCAGGGGGATGAGACAGGATGGTGAAGCCCCATGGAATGGGCAGAGGTCCACTTACACAATGCTGGAAAAACCTAGACAGCATCTTAAAAAACAGAGACATCACCTTGCCGACAAAGGTCCATATAGTTCAAGCTATGGTTTTCCCAGTAGTGATGTATGGAAGTGAGAGCTGGACCATAAAGAAGGCTGATCACCGAAGAATTGATGCTTTTGAATTATGGTGATGGAGGAGACTCTTGAGAGTCCCATGGACTGCAAGAAGACCAAACCTATCCATTCTGAAGGAAATCAGCCCTGAGTGCTCACTGGAAGGACAGATCCTGAAGCTGAGGCTCCAGTACTTTGGCCACCTCATGAGAAGAGAAGACTCCCTGGAAAAGACCCTGATGTTGGGAAAGATGGAGGGCACAAGGAGAAGGGGACGACAGAGGATGAGATGGTTGGACAGTGTTCTCGAAGCTACCAACATGAGTTTGACCAAACTGCGGGAGGCAATGGAAGACAGGAGTGCCTGGCGTGCTGTGGTCCATGGGAACACGTAGAGTTGGACACGACTAAATGACTAAACAACAACCACCAAAAAGCTCTTGGGGCACTTTACAAAAAGAAGTTATAACCAGGATGTATAAAAACAGACCTAAGGTATTTGTTAAAAGTTTAACAGAAAAAAATAGGGTACTGAAAACAATAGTGCAAAGAAGCATTAAAAATCTAAAAAGTCTAGGAAAATACAAAAGTCTTCATCTAATCCAAAAATACTATAATTGATGTACCAGGTGAGCCTCTCTGGGTAGGGGATCTCACAACTCGAGCACTACACCTGTAAAGGCCCTTGCAGAGCTCATCTGGTAGGGACACTCTGAGAAAGGTCTCTGAGCTTATGGTCTCCACAGGTATGTATGGGAGAAGATACTTCAAGTAACTGGTCCTCAAGCTGTTTATGATTGTAAAGGATTAATACCAGCAGCCTGGAAATACCTTCATCAGCCTGGTAAATGGACTGAGAGCCAGTGCAGCAGCAAAGCACAGGCATAGATAGCATGGTTGTTATCAGCCAGTCCCTGATTACAATCCTGCTTTTGGAAGCAGATCTATTATGATCAGTAATGCTTTATAATATAGTACACTATAATATATAACACATTGCAGTAATCCAATTCGGTTACCAGAACATGGATAATTGTACCTCTATGTTGGTGTATTATTATTAATAATGTGTTCTGAGTTACTAAGGCCACTTAAGCTCAAGAGGGTGTGAAAAATCCAATAGCACTCTCAAAGTATACATCAAATTATTTAAGGGGAAGGTTCACCACCTCCAAACAGGCTGAACCACTGACCACTCAGTGATCAGACAAACCACCCAGTAATAGCACTTCACTCTTGTCTGGCTTCAGCCTCAGTTTATTGGCCCTCATCCAATCCATGACAGCACCTATGCACTGGTTCTGAACACCCACTGCCTCAGTTGGATTTGCTGAAAGGGATCTGGGTGTAATTCACATATTGGTGACACCTCAGTCCACATCTTCATGTAGATCAGGGACATCCAACTTCCAAGAGACTGTGATCTACTGACACGATTCAAATCTGGTAGTGATCTACCACGCCACAGACTCTCCCAGCTCACTAAGCTGTAAACTTTTCAGTTTTCAACACCTCCTCTTCCCAGTCTGCGTTTTGTGCGCTGACCTGCATCTGACCCAGCTCTGACAGCTGGCACCTCCAAATGGGTTCTAGATTACGTTCCAATCAAATCAGGATGCCAGAAAAGGAAAAAGCTACAACCATATCCCTGTAGTATAAGGTGCAAAGGAGGGGCACAAATAATAATAATAATAATAATAATAATAATAATAATAATAATAAATTTTATTTATACCCTGCCCTCCCCAGCCAAAGGCCGGGCTCAGGGCGGCTAACAACCAATAATAAAAACAAGTTGAATGAATACAACTTAAAAAACAAGATTAAAATACAACATTAAAACATTAAAATGCAGCCTCATCAATGGAGGAGAAAGGAAAAGAAGGGGGGGTGGGTCAAATTGGCTCCAAGCCAAAGGCCAGGCGGAACAACTCTGTCTTATAGGCCCTTTGGAAAGAAATCAGATCCTGCAGGGCCCTGATCTCATGAGACAGAGCGTTCCACCAGGTGGGAGCCAGAGTTGAAAAGGCCCTGGCTCTGGTTGAGGCTAATCTGACTTCCTTAGGGCCTGTGACCTCTAGGATGTTGCTATTTATGGACCTTAAGGTCCTCCGTGGGGCATACCGGGAGAGGCGGTCCTGTAGGTACGAGGGTCCTAGGCCGTGAGGGCTTTAAAGGTCAAAACCAGCACCTTAAATCTGACCCTGTACTCCACCGGGAGCCAGTGCAGCTGGAAAAGCACTGGGTGAATATGCTCCCATGGCAGAGACCCCGTGAGGAGCCTCGCTGCAGCATTCTGCACCCGCTGGAGTTTCTGGGACAGCTTCAAGGGCAGCCCCGCGTAGAGCGAATTACAGTAGTCCAGCCTAAAGTAGTCAAGGTGACCGTCGCATGGATCACTGTGGCCAGGTTGGAGCGGGAAAGGTAAGGGACCAACTGCTTGATGCGGTGAAGGTACAAAGGTACAAAGAAGAGCAGTAGTGTAGGGGTTGCAACTTTTTATGCTGAGGGTCGCATTCTCTTGGGGTTAATCCATCAAGGGCTGCAGGGTCGTAATGGGCAGAGCTAGAGCTGAAAATTGGTCAACCTAGAGAGAAAAATGGTAGTCAATATGAATTATTTGGAGTTGGGGTGGGAACTCACAAGGCAAAGATTAAGGTGACTAAATCAAGACTTGGACAGCACTGGGCTAAATAGTGGTTTGGAATGGTGGGTGTGTTGTTTATTGTATTTCACTTAATTCACTTTCTTTCTTTGGATGACTTAAGCTGATGCCAGATTCAATGTACCTGGCTAAGACTAGAAATCACTTCAAAGAGCACAAACACTAAATTGTTGGTCTGGTATCACAGACTGTTGCTTATTTTGGTTCAGATTTCTTTTCCCCCAAGGAAGGCCATCCCAAGAGCAGAGTTGTCAGCACTAGATCACTTAACCTCATTCCAATCCCCTTGAGGACCACTCTTCGCATACCCCGTTAGCTAATGAACTAAAAAATGAATTATTAGAGCAGTGTGCAATAAGCAGAAAGGAGGCGGCACAGTACTTCATTTTAGCCAGTGCTGACATACCTTTAAATAAATCAGCTGTATGAGAGTGAGGGGAAATGAGAGGAAGAGCAACTAATCAGCAAATAGATAGTGAACCTCTCCCTAGAAGTGAAAGATGCGTGCAACTGAACATCTGCTCTAAATGTTTTTCTTTCTTTGATGCAAAACTTCTCTTTCATTAAAGCATCATGTTAAAACCACAGAAGCCAACACCAGCCCCCACCTAACTAGTTGTCAACCTGGTTAGTTGTCTTATTTGACTGCATTTGAAATTTTATAATCTATTTCCCTGGGATCACAAAACGGGTTAAGACTAACACACTAAAATATTAAGCAACGCTCTGATACAACCCTGGGAAATCCAAGAACATATCAATTGGTAGGACAAGGACTTTCTTTCAGTAACTTGATTCAAAATACATTTCAAAATACTGGAATAACACTGTTCCAAGTTATCGGTGATTCAAATAAGGAACCATTAACACTAAATATAGAAGTAGAAAAAGGTAGAAATATAGTTAATAAGACCAGACAATACTTAGTAAAAATCAAATCTCTTTTCCTTTCAACCTGTTACTGTTAGAAATTGAAAGCCTTGTTTATAACAAAGCCTTGATATAACTGGATGCAAATAATCATGCTGCCTCCTCCTCTATGCCAGAGAAGTGATGATGCATTAAAGCCTGACGAAACAGCACCATCAATTTCCTGGCTTTAATATGCATCTCTACCATCAATGAACTCTAAGCATCTTTTAATGCAAATAATGGAAACAGAGCCCTGCTTCCGACTCTGCATATGGGCTACTCAAAAACAGCACAAAAGCCTTTCGTTTATTTAGCTCCTTGAAGATAACATCCAATTACTTAAATTACTCTGCCATTTGCACCATATCATTGTCATCTGAAAACAAATAAACCAGAAAACGTTGGTGGGGATGAAGTGAAGGGGGATAGAAAAATGGACAGGAGGCAAATAGCAGATACATTTTTGACAACCATTTTGCTTCACAAACTTGACTGTGCTTTGCCATCACAGCATGGCAGAGCATAAATATTCAGCTATGAGTTCATGCCCTGGACATATCAAATCATATTTCCAATGCAATATTACACTCTTATTATTATTTTTTTAAAAGTGAAGATTCTATATTTATTCACTTGACATCTACTCAGGTATGCTGCTTTGAATGTTCACTGTCTCTCTTAACTTTCCCTTATGTCCTTTTCAATTCTTTCCTAACATTGTCCTTGGACAAATTTTATGCAGTGATAGAAATGTAAAATTCAAACCACTTTTACTCTGTATCTGTGTGATACAGCAATACTGGAATTGTCACATAATAAATAAGGAGCTTTGCAGGCTTATTGCAAAAAATTGCCATCCGAGATCTAATGTCATTAGGACTTAGATTCACGATCTTTTGAGCAGTTGGGTTTTTCACACAACTTTCCATAAAAAGCTTTTTTCAACACATGGTACCTAAATATACATTTCACACAATAGGCAGAAGAAACCACTAAATGTTGGGAGGTAGTGATGATTACAGCTTCTTGAGAAGTGCAGCTGTATACATGTTCAATGCATTGCCACTGTACATTTTTAGGGCAGTCCTACATGTTATTTTTGACCAAATGGTTTCCTGGGGTTGCTTTTTCTCCCTGTCCTTTTCTGCAATGTTTAGAAAATCTCCCGTGTTGTTGCATTTCTGTGTTGTAGTTTTCCTTCATCCTGCCAGTGCGTGATGGGAGCCAAGGCAGGAAACACATGTGATTAAGAATTCCTATGCGTTAGAATGGGAATATGCTCTTGGTGGCATCTCTTTGCCATGTCTCAATGTGCAATTCATGTGTATATTTAACAAAGTACCTAAAAATGTAAAGTGTACCTAAGTGAACACTATGCTTTAATGCTGGGCTAAAAACATCCAGTCACTCCATACATCAATTTATGATGCTGGGAAGGAAGCTTTACAACCAACTTTGCAAAACCACTATAATTAAAAGTTCCTTTCATGCAAATTACATACAGAAATATGAACAAAATTTTAAAACATGCAGATTTCTGGATTTCCATTGCTCTGATACAACAGAACAGAAATACTTACGACAAGCTAAGCAGTACCCTAAAAACAAAGGAAAATAATTGGCCTTATTTGCTAGCCACTGATAAATAGACAAAAATATGTCTTGTCCTACCACAAACTATCAATCTGTCCCATTTAGTATCCTAAAATGTCTTAATTTAGTAATCTAGGCAGTATGTCAACACAACTTGATGAAATGCCTCATAATCCAGACCCTTACTTTACTGCAATACTTCTGGCTCCTAGAAAAATGTACAGGAGAATTATGCTGGCACAAAGATTGTGGGGTTTAGTAGACAGATGGCTTGGAGGAGCAAGTAAGGAAGAGGGCATGTTGGTTGCACGGGGGTACAGTGGGAAGAGGGAAAGGCAAATTCAGTTTTGTAGTAATGACTGAAATGGACCAGGGTGAGAGAGGAAGAGAGAGAAAAGAGCTAGCTGCAAGGAATTTCCCAAAACTGTCTTCCTGCCTCAAGCAAAGCAGGAACTGGAAGGGACGCATGGAAGAAGGGCTGGGAACAATATGCTGAGTAAACAGAGGGGCTTCCTCTTTCTCTGCAGGAGAAGCCCCAAGCCTTTGGCAAAGTGAGTGCTTAGCAGTTGGCTGCTTCCTTTGCATGCATTCCTTCCCTCTTTGCCTGTGTTGCTAAGGGGAAAGGAGCATAGGCCCTCAAGGGATACAAGTTCCTTGCAAACCAGAGGGATGCAGACAGCAAACAAAGACCAATGGATGCCGATTCTCTAATTACTGAAAGCTTGTAGGGAAACCCGCCACTAAACAGTGCCTGCTGACAAAATACAAGAATTTATGTGCACTGAGAAGTGGAAGAAAAGGAATAAATTTCTTTGTGCCTCCTGGTCAATACTATATGTGTTTTCAAACCTGCAGGGTGTTTTATGAGACTTAAAAACAAACAATAATCATTAATTAAATAAAACCAACCTATTAAGCTTATTAGGTCTTTCAAGTTACACTTCAGGTGACATGACAGGTAAAATAAATTACATACAAAGCATGCAGAAAGGATGTTGCTAAAAAGCATTAATATTGCAGGACTGTTCCTCTTGGTACAAGTATGGGGAGCAATTATATTTAAGTTTGTTTGCTACAGCTGTGCCTATCTAGAAGATTAGAAATTACACATTTTCAAAAATTGCTTGCTGGAGGTAAGAAGCTTAATAAATTGAGTTTATTTAATTAGCTACACCCCGAAGTCATAGGTCAGATAAAACTGTCTTTATTTTCATCTTACTTTTTGATACACACTGCAAGCTATGCTTTAAGACAGTTTCAGAGTCAATGGATTTCAGGAACATGCCTGAAACTCAAGATATAGAAAAAATCTCAACAAGAAACAGCTTATCTTGTTGCTAATCTTGATGCTAATCTTACTGTAGAACTTGAATGAAAAGTGACACAGTATCCCAGAGCTTTCCAAACTTTTCATGTTGGTGACACACTTTTTAGGCACGCATCATTTCGTAACACAGTAATTCAGTTTTACTAGCAAACCTGATGTTAAACCAACCCCTTTCCAGCCCCAGGAGGTGTGTGGGGAGCGTTCGCACGACACACCTACACACTGCAGCCAACACACTAACGTGTCACAACACACAGTTTGGAAAGTTCTGCAGAGTCAAGTTTACATAAATCAGACTTGTAGTTTAATCTCAAAGTCATTTAATCTAACTGCCTGACTGCAGTCTAAACAGAAGTCTAAAAGAGTAACTCAAGAAAAGTAACTGTCATTTTATAATAATCTCAATGACATGTTCCAGGGCCCAAGTACAGTAGGAGGAAACTCCAGTAAAGCTGAATGGTTAAAGCAAGACTAATGTCTCAAAGTGATACCTGGTCCACACAATACAATTATTTTCTTAAACAGATATAATTCCACACGGGAAAACTGTATGAGCATGATCCCACTGCATTCAATAAGAAAAAAATTGGTATATAATCCTCCCACTGAACTTAAAAGGACACAGAGGAGTTCGACTTTGCATGGATTGTGCTCTACAACAACAACAAACAACAACAACACTTTATTACGGTCGTAGACCATCATAAGGAGGGAGGGGTACAATCTTTTAAAGTCACTTAAAAAAAAACACTAAAAGAAGTTAGAATAGATAGATAGATGGATGGATGGATAGATGATAAAGACCTAGAAAAACGATTCTGTTTTCAGCCTATACTATGTGTGTGTCGGGGGGGGGGGAGGGAGAGAATGGGCTTCCCCCATACCTTCATACCCTCTATTCAATCTGATCTAATGGTCTCTTCCTTTAAAAAGTCACCCACAGAGGATGGTTCCTACCCTCTAGTTTTACCTTTGTGGCATCTTCAGTCTAATGGAGATTAAGAGCCCAAAGTGGCAAGAGTTGAGGTAGGAAGGGATCCCGCCTTATGCCAAGAGAGATTTGAAAAGAATTTGGGCCTTTTAAAGCATGCCTTTCTGTTGAGATAGGCAGGGGAGTGGGCCAGGCAATAATGAGACAAGCAAGTGGGGACTCAAGGAGTGCCATTCTGCCCTGTCCAGCTGCCCAAATCAGTTGTCTCCTTCGGCCTCAAGACTGGCCTGCCCCTGCTGGCATCACTGCTATTTAGTTAGTTGTGGGGAAAGAGATGTTATGGTTAAACACAGAGCACATGATGTTTTCATACTAAGAAATAGAATTTTTTTTTTAAACTGAATTACCTTTACTGCACGTCAGAGAAGTTGTTGTGACTCAAAACTGCCAAAAAAGCATACACTACCCAAGAAACATTTCTATGAGAAATACCATGTTAATAAATATTTTGATTTCAGAGACACTTTCACTCCATTATGTTAAATACAACCTGAATTATGCAAGCTCAACTGTCCCTGAAAAAGGAAAAAAGTGAGCCTAAATAGCATAATTTTAAAAAAGAGAGCTGAAATATCAAATACATAAGCTACCCATTATCTCTTTCTTATCTGCATAAATATGTACCTAGTAAGCTAAGCAGTAGAAAAACAACTGACACACATATATTTAAACACATAAATCTCCATACATCCCTGCTAGGTGAAAGATAGACAGAGAGAGGTAGTCAAGTGAGGTACTCAGGCTCCTTGTAATGTGGCATATCACAGGGATCTACATCAGCAATGTACTTTACAGCCGTTCTTTCTGTGAAGTAGCTATCACACTGCATTAAGAATACCATAACAGTCGCTGATGTGATCTGCTTTGGAACATAGCGTATCATAAACATATGAAAGAAAAGAAATGGAGCCTTTCCTCTTCTCATAATACTATACAACAGAGAAGTATCCCAAGTGCAACTGCATCAAAGCCTTTTAAACAACAAGGCTGAAAATCTAGGTTCCACGCAGCTTCCACCTTATGTGAATTATAATTTTTGATATATTTTTTAATGACAGTTGTAGACTAAACTAAAGAGGTTGCATGGGATTAATTAGGACAAACTGGAAAGCAAAGTAAAGGTTCATGTTTCTGTCTAATATTAGTTAGAAGAGGTCAAAGAAAAATTCATGGACGATGTAAAATGAAAACATGTATAGGATTGGAATAAAGGATAGTTTATATGGTTTTTGCTAACCTGAAGAATTAAATTGGTTGTGGTGAAAACTGGTCAAAACAAAATGTTAGTTCTTACTTTTTTAAAAGGGAGATCTGATTTAGTTTTGATGTCTAACTTGAAATACATTAATTGCCAGAGGATAAGTGCTGCCCCCTACACTCAAATAAAGGATTCTGATATTTCTGGCTAAACATACTTATTTGGAAATAAGTCTTACTGTTCTTCATGGAACTTACTTTCATGTAAATGTACTTTCTGAGATTTGAAAACAATGTGCTTGGGGAGAGAAAAGAGGATGTTATGGTTTAATTGCCCATAAACTCACTTAGAATTGGTTGATAGAAACTATTCCTAGTGATTCAAACAAAAGGAAAGGCTACAATGATGACATTTTATCAAGTATTTCCAATGATGACTTTACAGGAATTTAAACTGTGGTGATACTTTTCTACTAGCAAAATCCATGACACTTTTTTTTTGTTATTTTCCCTACTGCACAGTCTCTTCAGGGCACCATTTGGAAATCATTTAAAAAGATAAAATACTTCTAATCTGTTACCAATTAGAAGAAACATGTGAATATTATTTTCTAATTTGAGACTCGACTGCGTCTCAAAACCACAGAGAAGTAATTGAAATAATTACATCTCCTTCTGAATATTTCTATTATGCTCTTGAAACAAGAGGGTGTGCACTTATTTGCCTGATGTGCCCGAGGGCTGAATGTATCAATAAGTACATCAAAGCCCTGCCACATGAACTGGCACAAAATCATAATTCTTACAAAGTGCATACATTGGTTTATGGCAGCTGCAGCCTCAGGGCTGCCAAACTGATTAGCTAATTCCTAATGGTCTTTGTGCAAACTTGTGGGACTGAGTTGGATGAATGGGAGAAAGAAGAAGAAAAGTAAAATAGGTAAACATTCAACCTTTTAGTTTGTCCTATGAAAAGCAGTAATTTTCAGGGGCCCATTGCCCCTGAAAATTACAACTCACTGAGCTCTCTAATAGCATTACAGGGTTTTCACTATTTTACCCCCACGGATCCAGTGGTACTGTGACTTAAATAAATCCTGAAAACTGGTAATTTTTTTAGTGGTAGGAAAGAGAAGATACACCATTGGAAGAGTAGAATATGTCAATAAAATTAGAATGCATTATACCTATATCTGTATCTGTTAGGCATCTTTAGTTAATCAAAGACAGCACTGCCAATTAGGTTCTTATTTTAAAAGGCCATATTTCAATTTCATAATGCTGAGCTATCCTTAAGACACTCATTACAACATTTTCATTATTATCATCCAGAAAGTTCTGCAGAAAAAAATACAGCTGTTGACTTTCACATGCAGTTGCCATTCATCTGCAAGCAATTCAGTCTGCTTGGGTCTGAGCTTGAAATGGCAAATAAATTTGACTAAACTATTAATTTTGTGTGGAACCAGTTTTATTACAGACTTCAAACTCAGACATTTTAACACATTCACAAAGCACCAGTGCATTGCTTGGTAAAATTACACCATGTAACATGCAAAATTCTATTGATACATTAAATTAATAGTCTCCTTCCAATGCTCTCTTTTTCTACAACTGCAGTTCTAGACACTAATTAGAAGCTTCCTTCAACATGAAGAACTAACTATGGACATGTTACCTGTTTCAAAATTCTGTATATTATACATTTCTTTTATGTAGATTTGTTCTTGTTAATTACATCACATCATATTCTACTCTAGTTTTATCAGACGGGATCAATTTAATGAGTTAAGATTCCTACTTTGATATTCAAACCAATACTTTGTTTGCTTCAAAGCCATATTTGTAAGGATCCAAAAGGAGCATTTAATTTGAAGAGTTCCCACCTCCAGCTGTCAGGTTCTTCAGCTTGGTGTAGTTAAAGACAGGAGCCCTGGTTTTAAGCAGCATAACTGTGATCATTACGTGGAGTGTGGAATATGGTCTCTAATGCAGAATGAAAAGAAAAAGGTACAAAAGGCAAGCTTTCTGGCCTTTACAGTTATTGTGAAGGCCTGAAAAATGTGCTGGCAGTTTCTGTGCACTGAAAATAAAGTATAGCTGGGAATGTCAGTGGTCAATGATAAAGGGCACACAACAATGGAATTTAGTGGAGACAGTAAAGTTTTGGAAAATTCCTGTGATACAACTGAACACACAGTATCATCCTTTACCCCCGTCCCACAACTAGATTGGTCACAAAAGGTGTAGGATGCTGATTGTATGGTATAATATCAATATAGTGTGGATTATAGATCACAACAGAAGTGACGTAAGTGCCACCCACAGATTCTATTGGCTCCCTTCAGCATTCCGGTCCATCATCTCACTGGTCTTCATGCAGTCTTGCAAATTAGCCCCAAAGATACTGTGGGATGTGATCCATGGGTAGCAGTCAAGTACAACATTCCTTGTAAAGCTAGAGTGGACATGCAAGGGAATGTTTGGTCCAGCCAGTTGAAACTTCCTGTTCCTCCTAGCCTGGAGCATCCTTCCTCTTGCATGTAACCAGAGGTGGGCGTGACCTTACCTGTCCAGGTAACAAAAGAACGAGTCACGGAGCACTCCCTCCCTTTTTTCTCTTTCTCCTTTTGCCTGCTTCCAGCTAGGACTGCTCTGTTGGCTTTCAGCCAACAGCAGCACAGGGATTATCCCCCATATGGGGTAAATCCACATGTTGCTATTTGTAACTTTAAGTCTTTAAGCCTGCCTTCAGGATTGATACTGTGTACTGCCTGAATGTGAGTAAACTTACTTTTTGTTGACTATGAATAGGATTGTGCTGTCCTTATTCATTTAAGAGGGATTCAAGGGAACTTACCAGGAACGTACAATTCAACCTGAGGCAGATTGAATTGCATAATAGGACGAGTTTCTTCTGTGCATGAGAAGGGGAATGTAATTCTGCTACATAAGGAACTTGCTAGAGCAAGTTATGAAGGATATTAATAAACAATATATCCTCTCCTGCCACCCTCAACATTCCCACAGCTACTCTCTTACTTTTTACCCATAAAGGGGGTTGATGGAAGAAGGATAGAGCATGCCACCCCTCATTTGTTCTGCAGCAGATTTGTGGAGGCACAGGAGGTGTGTAATGGTGAGAAGAGGAAAGTTCCAATGCACTAGAGGGGATCCTTGTGCTGGCTTCCAATAGCACAACAATTTAGTTGAGTCATAGGACTCCAGACATTCTTATAGCCTGGTGTCCAAACAACTCGCTCTTTGACTCCACTCACTGGCTAAAAACACTGAAAGGTGGGAGCAGCCAGGCTGGCTCATCTCATCCCACAAAAGTAACATAAAGTAGATCTGCTAATTTTTCTTCTTAACTTACTTTCTAGGAGGGCTGGAGAAACTTACTTCCCCCCCTCAATGAAAACTCAAGAGTCTGGGCTCCTTGCTGGCTATAAGTCTGGGGCATCAGTACCTACTGCACCCACCTCTGGGCCACTTTGGAGCAGGTGACTTTGTCCCTTCACCACCAGCTTGTGTTTCTATGGGAGATATGAAGCGATGTCATATCCTTCACAGAAATGCAGTGGGCTGGCAGTGATGGATCACTTTGTTCTTCCTCCAACAGCTCACTTGATTTTTTTGCTGGCCATGGAGGTTCTCTTCTTCCCTGGTTAGAATGGAAGCCAAGTCCCTCCTCTGCTAGCCTGCTTGGATAGAATTTCACACTAGGTGAATAGTTAAGAAAAAGTCTGCCTCAAAGATCTCTTCTCATTAGTCCCATATTTCTTTCTCCAGGTCCACCATAAAATAAATTGAACACAAAATTCTAAATGTTACTAAAGCCCATTAAGACTGTGCAAATTGTGAAGAATGCTAATTAAGTAGGCTTCTGCAGAGCTGTCCATTTTTCATAATTTATTCAGCTACAAATTCTGCTTTTGTGGATGCAGAATCTGAGTGTTTGGGTTTAATCAGCAAAACTGTTGATCCCTGCTTAAGATACAACATTATGCATTACAATGTGGTACATGCATAAATGAAACTCAGGTTTCATGATGGGTTATACACTATGTGACCAGATAAAAAGAAATGAGATCCTTTAGTGAAAAGTCATATACCACCCCTCTAGTCTAAGTTGTGAATTCTGTGGGCAAGCCAAGATATATAGTAAAATGTCACCACAAAGAGGTAGACTTATTCTGGCAATGGCTCAGAATTACTACACCTGAAACTAGGGAAATTAATGAGCTTTGAAGCAGCATTCACTCTCTAGGATTGTCTCTAACAGTCTTTGTGATCTTACTGACAAAAGTGTCAAGCAGACATGCTGTTAATCTAACTACAAGTGACTCAGGCATATTTCTGTTCAAATTACTTATCATTTGTATGAGAATGTAAGCACGTGTGATCTGATTGAGCTAAATTTTACATGATTTGCTCCAGTCAACTCTACAGCACCATTTTGAGTACTGATATGTTGGTAGAAAGTTTCATCAGCAAGGAAACATAACAGTCT
This sequence comes from Podarcis erhardii, assembly GCF_964252035.2. Classification (NCBI taxonomy): domain Eukaryota; kingdom Metazoa; phylum Chordata; class Lepidosauria; order Squamata; family Lacertidae; genus Podarcis; species Podarcis erhardii. The sequence continues at coordinate 133,645,755 of NC_138497.1, read as the reverse complement.
TCCAGCCCTACATGTTATTGCACCATTGACAATTTCGGTTATACAGAGCCCCTTGAATAGTCACATGGTTAAGATGGTGCACTGATCAGAAATACTGTAATACTTGTATAAAGCATAAATTAGTTAAATATAATGAGGAGCAAATGGAGGAGAAACATGATGAATACAATCTGTAAATAGCTTTGAGATTTTTCTTAAAAATACAAAGCAGCATATAAATAAATAAATAAATAAATAAATAAATAAATCATATAGCATCTAAGAAAACGAGCTACTCAATCAAAAAGTCACTGGTTCCAATCTTGACTTTGCAGTCAAACTATTTGGGGCCTTGGGCTTTAGCTTAGGTATTCCTGGTCCGGGTTTAACACTATGTTCACGACAGCACACTGGTTCTCAATGGAAAGTTATTTTAATGTACAAAGGAGGCTGGCTGAATGTTTCCCATTAAAAAATTATTTACATGTAAATGTTGATTTATTAAAAAAAAAAAGTAATGGAGGTAATTTGCATCTTACATGAGAGTTCAGTTTCGGGGGTCTACGTGTAAATGTAAAGATGCATAAAGCCAGAAGCCTCAGGAATCAGGCCCCCTCAAGGTGGAGGGCTGCTTGCTCGGCTTTGGGGAGGCAGCATGAGGGCTCTGGTAGCATCCTAATGCCCTCCTTCTGCTGAGCAAGTGCTTACTGGGCTTTGAGAAGGTGGAGGCAGGGATCTAGGACCCTGCCAGAGCCCTCATGCCACCCTCCCAAAGCCCAAGATCTCAGTTGTGCATGGATTATTTTTTTTGGGGGGGGGAATAAATAGTGGGTGTCCTCCACTCTCCATTTATTTATTTATTCCCCCTGCACGAAAATCTGTGATCATGTAAATGTAACAAGCGTAAGATGTGAGATACCTGTACAAGATTGTTAAAAGGTTGCAAAGTGGACTTTGCTTTACTGATAGTCCCTAGCAGCTAAAGATAACGCTAAGAAATTAAGAATTTCTATGTCTGTAACAACAGATAGTGCTAAGAAGTCCAAGGAGGACTGAGAGTCATTAGAGGAGAATGCAAGGAAACTGTCATTTCTCACAGGCAGTTAGGAGGTCCAGGATGTCAGCTGCATGGGATTGCTAATCTCTGTCTTTCGTGAACATAAATTTTGCACTTACTTTGGCTGAAATATTAAATCTGAACAAGGCCATAGAATTTTCTAACCTTCTTTTAATATTTTATTTCCCTCGCGACAAACTCGATCCTTCATTCCTGTATCATTTAATTCTGTAGAGTCTTATCTCTGCAAACAAACTCGATCATAAGATGTCTGTAGCCTCAGAGTGCTCACCTACATTTTATTTTTTAACCTCTTAAACAACAGTGGAATGTACTCTGTCCCCTGATGAGCACCGTAATGAGAACCAACTGTCAATCACAGCTCCATTAGTGTGGACAGACTTTCACTTCCTGAAACAATTTATTAGATTCCCAGAAGCAAATAGGACTTCTTCCCTTTCAGCTCTGTTATAGCAGCGTTATTCAGGAGGAGTGGGTGTTTCTTCTGTTCCTGCTGGGTGCCTTTGTCTCTTCAGTTTACTCATGAAAACAGTTTCCTGAGTTTACCCACCTCTTCTGTCTTGGGTCTGCTTAGTATTTGCCAACACTTTTTCTTCCTCTGCTCAGTTCACCGACGCCATACAAAACTTACCAGCTGTTTGCACTTTTGCAGAAAGTGCTGTTATGCATTCTCAAGAAGAATGCAATGTATTCTATGGCAATTCAGTAACAGAGTTAGAAAGGCATCTTCTTTTGTATCTAAAAATTGACTTAATAATTTGGGCAGTATTTAACAATTGCATGTAAACCACTATGAGTTTATTTACAAAGAAAGCATAAGCTACATATTTCAAATACATAAAAAGGGATTGTAAACAATCTGTGTGAGAAGATTGTATAATACATTTTCACCTTTCAGTCTCTACTTTGCCTTAAGTTTATGTTAAATGGCTTTAGTTAGGGAGAATACCTGGCAAGATAAGGCGTATTTTAAAATGAAAGTAAACTGTGTGTCAGGACTGTATACATGTTTTGTTTATAATCATTACATAAAACTACCCCCAGCAAGGTGGACTAAGTATCAGGATCCAGCATTCAAATTTTGTAACTTTAAATTTAACTCTTTGGGAATTATAATCATTTCAAGGATCAGTTATTTGCAATTCACTTTTTTATGTATGTCACACCATGACTCATGGTTGAGAAACAGGATGCCCATTTTGTACCAACTTCAGCAACTGAATTAAGCTTCATTTTGTTCACCCTTATCCATTCCAACACCTCCATCAGACACTGATTTAAAATTCCCACTGCTTCTCTGACAGGGCAAAGGCACCTGGGTGATCCTCAAAAGGACATGCAGAAAAAGGCAGCCCACCTCTTAAGGGCATCTGCTGAAGCCCTGCTCCATGCTCCATGCTCCTCGCACCCCTGACACGTGGTGTTTGAGCACAAAGGACAGAACTGTCTTCCATGATAGTATAATGAAAAAGCTGCACCGCCTCTGCTTTCTGCCCCCAGCTCCTTCCAATGTCCTGATGCCATGCCATTTTGGCCACCCCCCTTCTCCCTCCAAAGTTGGTGCCTCTGGTTGCCACCTTACCTAAGGCGCAGCCACCATACAAGCATAGGGTAAAAATTATGAAGTGGGTCCCCAAAAGCATGTCTGGGCTAAAGGTGGGTCCCCAATCTGAAAAGGCTGAAGACTATTGGTCTACCTCTGGCAATGTCCTTTATAATCCTGAACAGAGCTAATAAGGGCTTATTTGCCATTTGGAAAACTATTTATAAAGTATTTGATTTTCAGAAAATGCAATTCCTTCTCTAAGGTCTTTAAATGGCCAGTTTCTGCTTCAGAACATCCCACTGAGCAAATTAAAGTCAGATGAAGATTATATAAAACAATATATTTCTTCTAACACTGGTCTTAAAGAATAAAATATACTGCACAACTGCACTTGAGCATTAACAGTATGCCCTTTTAGTATAAATCAGTTTAACTTTTAGCCTGGGAAGAAAAATCGAAACAAGAGGACAGTTAGGGCTAGCCTGATTCTCTAGTCAACAGTAAATTGGAGGACTCGTTAGTGTCAAAGAGATCCAATCAGGATGAAATTATGCAGTCATGTAAGAAATAATATCTATTAGGCTAATTTAATCAACGAATACTTTACAGATGAATTAGAATGCAGAATCCAATTATTTTAAACATTTGGGCTGTCAGCTACTGTGTTTAAGAAGGGGGAAAATACATTGAAGGTGTATAGAAATCTGTAAAACGGGAGATTGCGATAGCAGAAATCTCTATACTTAAGCAACTAGAATGAATCTACTGTACGTTAAATATAGAGTCTGTACATATCTATATTTTAGATAATTACTTATTTCTTTTTCAGTCCAGGTTATTTGAAGCTGCGGACTCTCTCAGGCCTATATAATTTATCCTTGCCACCTAGCCATTGGAGGGAAATACTTCTGTTCTTGTTGCTGTTGTTGGTTGATTACTTTAATGGTCAGATGTGTACTTTAAAGGCTACTCACCACAGGGTATCCCAACTGTAGAAATTAGTTTCACCTGATGCCATAATCAAAATGGCTAATAAAACAGTATATGTAAGCTCTACGTATGTGCCACTTCAAGTATCCCAATGAGAAGGTATTCAAGTAACAAAGAATGCTTATCAACTAATGTCAACACCAGTTTCTCAGAGGGTGAATTTTCCGATATCAAATTTCTAAGATGAAGCAACAAAGGGTAGCTTTGGGGATCTAGTGAGAATTTATGAAAATCCTTTCAAAATATATATGCTAGTCATATATATAGGAGTTGAGGGTTGCTGGTCTGGGACCCTAGGATTTAACAATTAGTTGGCTATCCCCAGTCCCCACCCCTGTGGGTAACCAGAAGCAGTGGTGACAGCAACTACTGGATAGCCAGACTTGGCTGGCAGCATTGCAGGGCTGTTCTCTCTCTTGTTCAGAGAGTTCTGCTTCCCCTCTGGGCTTCCTTGGAGATCACAGGCTTAGGTGTGGGAATAGAGCGAGAAGGGATGATAGCAGGCCCGTGAAGAGTGGGGGGAGCAGCTGGGCACAGGGGCCCCTGCTAGGGGCCTCCCGGACTTATGTTGTTATGCCAAGAACACCCTGCACCTCCCCGCTGGTTGGGGACTTAATGAGCCCATGTCAGTCTGTACGCACTGCAAGGCTTCAGTAGTAAAATCTGGACCTGTACTAGCATGCAGCGTGAGATCAGATTAAGTATCAGCACTGCAGCAAGATTCCTGGCCTGGGCCTTGTGAAAACTCTGCATGGGCCTGGCTGAGAGTTATTCTGGACACCCACCCCCAAGTCATGAGGGTTGCAGGGATATGATGACTTTGGGAGGAGCAAACGCATCTGTACCACCTCCTGAGTGGCTTATGGATATTCTTATTCCTCTTTTGCCCCTTATGAGATCTCCTATGAGGGAACGAGATCTGGTAGCAAAATGCCTTCTCTCCTCCCCTAAACTATGGGCCATGGGTGCATTTCTGATCTCTTGAACCACCTGTGCCTTAATCCATTTCAAGATTGGAAGCTTTAAGTTTGGCTCCCCTGTGAGGCTGAGAGAGGAAAGGATGGATTTACTGTCCACATCTCCTGCTCTGGAAGACAGAGCATGGAGATCTTCTAGAGGTTTCTCCTCTGTCAGCGAGAACACTCCTTCCATCCTTGCCCCCGACAGTGCATTCAGGAGAAGGTTAAGAGAGGGAAGGGAGAAGAACCAAGGAAAAAGGCCAGAGAGTAGCAGGAAGGGAACAAGCACTGTTCCCTGACTGGTGGGTGGTGAGTGGGAAGGTTTTTGTCCCCAGGCCTTAGCTACCCATTCTATGTCATGCTGACAAGGTGGAGTGGGAGAAGAAGAGGAGACATGCATATGGGCTGGGGAGGGGTTCCCAACACAGTTCTGCGGCCCAATCAGAAAAGACGGGGGTGGAGAGGTAATTGCTGAAACTCAACCCACCCCAAAAAACTACAATCGTCACCTACATGAATTCCCCAGCCCATTTGAGGGTCACTGGATAAAGGGGGGAAGTACAGGAAAATAATACCCCCCCAAAGAACCTTTCTCAATCCCTGCTTCCTGATCATGAAGCAGAGCTGGTCAGGAGCTGAGGAGCAGAGTTTCAACCTGGCCCTCTCTCTTACCGGTAAGAGGGCAACTCGTGACAGTTCTTCAAAATAGCAGTTTCAAAAGGGATGGTTGCTGCTGATGCATTGTTTTGGAATAACCTTTCCTCTCTGAGGAAATGCTGCAATGTATCAAGCAGCCCAACCTTGCCTGAATATTTAGAAAAAGCGATTGCTCCCTTAAAGATCAAGTGGGCAGCAGCCCCTCAACAGGAACTGGTGTATGAGCCACCGCCACATGCCTAATTAATGACCCTGCCGGTCGCAGCTGGAAGAGCTGAGCTGGGGGTGATTAATTAAATTAGCTGGCAGAGGAAATTACAGTGGAAAAGCCAAAGTTTGATTGCTCCATAATTAACCACAGTGCAAATAATATCTGCATCTATAACTTCCAGCAATGAGATCAGAAGCCAATTGAATTTGGCACTGATTGAAGCTGTAAATATCCTGTGGTGAAAAATGATAGGTTTACTCTGAAGGGAAAACTTACAGAAATGGACATCTATGGGATGCAGCAAGTTACAGTCAAGGAGACTTCACAAGGATCAGTCACGTATTTAGTAATCTGCTTTCCTCAGCTATTTAGCTTTCAGACATTTTTTTTTTTTTGCATTTATTTGTTTTATGCTGATTTGCATAGCACAATAAATAAAATCTAAAAGAGGATGTTACTTGAATACTCTGTTCCTAAAATTCCTTTCTAATAGAGCCACTAAACCCAAATGTGCTGTTTCTGGTGTTTCAAATGCAACTGTTTCCCTTAACATGCTGCTTTACAGCATGCCAATCCATTAGATAATTTTCCAAACAACGAACCTAAAAGTCATAGATACTACTACAGTTCTACCAACTGACAAGTTGTTGATGGCCAAAACCGAGGCAACATTAAATGAGTCTTTGCTTTGGCACTGGTGACTATGGAAAATTTCCCCTGTGAAGCAAACACCAGTTTCAGAAAAGGGAGGAAAAGGTTACATTCCCCCTCTATTGCCTACTATGATCATACCAGCTGATGAAATTTGCATATATATATTTTTTAAAAATTGCACCTTAGATGCAAATACATATTTAATGCCACTTTCAGTTTGGTCCTGAGCAGGGCACAAGGAGGAGGGGTGAGGAAGAAAAGAACACTTTTGTGGGTTGAGGGCTAGCCCAGGCTGTAACCCTATTATCATGGGTTTGAGGGGAAATTGTAGATCATGCTTAAGGCTATTTATTAAAACATGTTTCTCTGCAATTATATACTCACTTACTCACTGCCCAGATCTTGTGATATTTACTGAAGTGAATGAGAAGCAAGCAGCCTCCGGAACAGAGACCCTTCTTGAGGAAGGCCTTCTGGCAGGAGATGGGCTGCACCTTGCAGTGGCTGGCAATAATGTGCTTGCTAAGTGTCTCAGGAACCTTGTCAGGGGAGCTTTAAACTAAATCCTGAGGGGGCGGGAGACAATACTACAGATGGCAGGGGAACACCTGGCACTGGGGACAATACTGTAGTTTCACTGATGCTCAGCAGAAGGAGGAGAAATGCTATTGGGTGGCAGAGAGAAGGCGGAATTGCTCAACACCTACTTTGCTTCTATCTTCACCCAAAAGGAAAGTGATGCCCAACCTGGTGATAACAGAATAAATGATGCAAAGAGAGCGCTGCAGCCCAAGATAGGAAAAGAGGTAGTAAGGCAAGCTTCCTCAGCCTCGGCACTCCAGATGTTTTGAGACTACTATTTCCATCATCCCTGACCACTGGTCCTGCTAGCTAGGGATCATGGGAGTTGTAGGCCAAAAACATCTGGAGGGCCAAGGTTGAGGAAGCCTGTAGTAAGGGAACACCTAGCTACTTTAAATGAATTCATATCTCCAGGGCCTGAGGAGCTTCACCAAAGAGTACTAAAGGAGTTTGAGGCGGTAAACTCAGAGCCTGTCTATAATCTTTGAGAATTATTGGAGAACAGGTGAGGTCTCTAAAAACTGCAGGTGGGCACACGTTGTCCCCATCTTCAAAAAGGGGGAAAATAAGACCCAGGTAACTACTGACTGGTGAGCCTGACATCAATACCTGGAAAGGTCCTAGAACAGGTAATTTTAAAGTGCTCATAGGACGTCTGTGACCACTTAGAAAAGGATGTGGTGATTACTAAGATCCAACATGGGATTCTCAAAAACAAGTCATACCAGACAAATCTCATTTCTTTTTTGATAGAAATACAAGGCTTGGTGGATCGAGGGGTGTTGTGGATGCAGTGTATCTCAGTTTCAGTAAGGCTTTTGAAAAGTCACCCATGATATTCTTATAGAGAAGCTGGTGAAATGTGGGATGGATGATGTAACTGTTAGATGGTTGACTTGAGTGCTCATTATTGGTTCTTCATCATCCTGGAAAAAAGTTACAAGTGGGGTGCTGGAGGGTTCTATCCTGGGCCTGTTGTTTTTCAATACATTTATAAACGACTTGGATGAAGGAACTGAGGGGATGCTCATTCAATTTGCAAATGACACCAAACAGAATTGGGATTCAAGATGACCTTAACAGACTGAAGAACTGGTCCAAAACTAACAAAATGAATTTCAGTAGGGACAAATGTAATGTTCCACATTTAGGCAGGAAGAACCAGCTGCACAAATATAGGATGAGGAACACCTGTACTGCCAGTAGTACACATGAAAAGATCTAGGAGTCTTAGTACACCACAAGCTGAACACGAGTCAACAGGGTGATGCAACAGAAAAAAAAACAAAACACCTAATGCTATTCTAGGCTGTATCAACAAAAATCAAGTGCCCTTATCAAGACAACTAACAGTACCACTCTATTTTGTCTTGGTTAGGCCACACCTGGAATACTGTGCCCAGTTCTGGGCACCACAATTTAAGAAGGATATTGACAATCTGGAATATGTGCAGAGGAGGGCAACTTCCAGATCAAGGGTCTGGAAACTAAATCTTGTTAGTTGTGGTGGAAGGAGCTGGGCATGTTTAGTCTGGAAAAGAGGAGACTGAGAGGAGATATGAGAGCCATTTTCAAATATATAAAGGGCTGTCACATGGAAGATGGAGCAAGCTTGTTTTCTCCTGCTCTGGAAGCTGGGACCCAAACCAATGGTTCAAGTTACAAGAAAGGAGATTCTGACTAAACATCAGGAATAACTTTCTGACACTGGAGCTAGATCCACAAATATATTGAAGAGCATTGAAAGTACTCAATTATCTGAGGTTCTGACCCCACCAGCAGAAGCCTGCCCCCCCCCCGCAATGTCCTATTTACGAGGTCTTTTTACCCATGATTTCCCAAGAAAAACTCAACAACTTTGATTTCCTAAAAGAAGCTCAACAACTAACAAAAATCTTGGCTACGCCCATGCTTTCCTACTCTACAATTCTATGACTCTCTAAAACAGGGGGAGTGTGCTTGTGCAGTTAGAGAAGAACTCATAGAGTCTGACAGAAAGGAGAGATTTGCGTCCCCCCTCTGTCACCTACTCTCTCAAAATTTCCTTGTGCACAGAAGGGACAGCTTGTGGGAGAGACAAATCACTGTAAACATTCAGAGGCAACTGTCCCAGAGACAGTGAGAGGCGGTGTTGCTGCTTAGATTTAGAGGCCCAAATGAAGTGTGAGTAAATGTCTATATGTCATCCCCTTTTCTTACAAATGTAAATAAACAGAATAGCATCTTTATCAGGACCAACCAAAAAGTTATAAAATTGTCAGGAAACTTTGAAGGATTTTTATTCATGTTCAGAATTATATTTGGGAGAAAAAACCGTAAAGGGGGAAATATGGTGCCTCTCACAATGTAGGTTATAGTATAATTTCAGAAATGCAATTTCAGAATTTCATTACCCAGATCAGATGTGAGTATGAATTCAGCCACCTTATTCCATGGAGAGACTGCTGGTTGTTTAAACTTATCTGGATCTGGGTATGTATGGAAGTTTGCACAACTGCACATGCATGGGGTTTCTTGCTGTACACCTGGTGCGCCTGAGCCTGAAGTACACTTTATTCTGGGGTTTGCATTGCCCATTGTCATAAAACTGAGTATGGTGCACTCTGGCAAAATAGTCACTCCTATTATTATTTTTAGCCTGCGGCCACCTCATGAAAAGAGAAGACTGACTCCCTGGAAAAGACCCTTATGTTGGGAAAGATGGGAGGGCACAAGGAGAAGGGGACGACAGAGGACAAGATGGCTGGACGGTGTTCTCGAAGCTACAAACATGAGTCTGACCAAACTGCAGGAGGCAGTGGAAGACAGGAGTGCCTGGCGTGCTTTGGTCCATGGGGTCATGAAGAGTCGGACACGACTAAACGACTAAACAACAACAACAACAACCTAAGTTATCTGGGAAGGTTTTCAGTAGCTGTTTAAGCCAGGCTGGGGAACCTCTGGCCCTTCAGGCCAGGCCACACCTCACACTGGCTCTGCTGTGGGCCCTCCTCAAGTGCTTTTGCTTGTTCTGAATGGGTCTTTGAACTGCGGTAACGCCTCTTGTTTGCCTAGATGAGGATGCAAAGCTATGTGTGTATGCATAGACACACCTGAGTTTTGTGTACTGTACAATGGTAAGAGGTGCACTTATTGCTCCATATGACCCCCAGTAGGTTTCCACTGAGGTAATGTGGTCCGTGGCCTGAAACAGGATTCCCACCCCTGCGGGAGGGACAGTCAGAGGAAGAGCAGAGGGTCAGAATTCACATGGCGAGCTGATTGGATGATAATATGCAACACGCTGCCTGGAATGTTTGAACAGATCATCACTTTGATAAAATATATTTCTTCTTAGGCAGAACACTAAGAAAATGTATTTAATGTCATTGAAATGGTTGCACTGGTGGTTGAGGGGAAGAAGAAAACAAATTGGTGGCTGGGAAACATATAGGAAAAAGTGCAGATTAATGTGAAGTGGAGATGGGAGGGGGGCGAATAATTTGGGGGAAGAGAGAGAAAAAGGAATAAACTGGCAGGAAGTAATAACTTGGGGGTGAAGAATGCGACAGAGCAATGGAAAGTGTGTTTGTGTGTGCGAATGAGGGAGGAGCAATGAATTTTATGTGGAACAGAACAAACGACTTTGTAATTTATATGTGAGAGTTGCAATAGTGATTTATAAAATTATTAATGTTTAGAGTGGTAGAGAAAAGTTTTCTATCCTGATCTCATAACACCAGAATGCATTATCACCCTATGAAAGAAAGAACTTCACGTGGTGCATAATTAGGTTCTGGAACTCACTACAGTGGTACCTTGGGTTACATACGCTTCAGGTTACAGAGGCTTCAGCTTACAGACTCCGCTAATCCAGAAATAGTACCTTGGGTTAAGAACTTTGCTTCAGGATGAGAATAGAAATCGTGCTCTGACGGCGCGGCAGCAGGAGGCCCCATTAGCTAAAGTGGTGCTTCAGGTTAAGAACAGTTTCAGGTTAGGAACAGACCTCCAGAACGAATTAAGTACTTAACCCGAGGTACCACTGTATTACAAATTGTAGTGACTGTCAGTGGTCCTTTATGTTTTTGAAAACTTATGAAGTACATGAGGAAGGGGGAAAGGTGCATGTATTCAGAATCAAATGCTAGCTTGGAACAAACATACGTGTGGGATGCCTACAGATCCCATTGCTACCATTATACAATAATCGTTGGGAAACAACTGAGGCTAAGTCACTTTGTGAAAAGGATCCCCTTTGTTGTAAGTTAGAGGGGTGATTACTGGTGATGTTTCAGCTTTCCGTTATACTATCTGAAAAATATCTCCAACTCAGCAATTTGCCTTTTAGCACAACCCTTTGTTCTCTTCCCCTGTAATTAGCTCCTCAGACACTTTAACAGAAACTGTGCTGGATGTCTCTTTAATATCTCCCTGCAACCTGAAACAAACAATTGGGGCACTGGCCAAAGAGAGTTTAAAATCAGACTAATTTACTGAACCTCCAAAAACCCAAGAAATCAAAAACTGGCAAGCCTGACATATACAAAGCTTTATTGCTTCCAGCAGGGGATTTGGAGAGGATATCTGGTGCTTTTCTGAATGTGCTTTTGGGTGCTAGCAAGAAATTATCCATCCTAATTAAGAAGCATGTTTTTTCCTGCTCCTGTTCATCTGTTTTAAAATCCTCCATTGCCTTTAATTAAACCTGCCGTGGAGGAATGATTTCAATAAAGCCAGAAAACTATTCAAAGCATAATGCTTGCTATACTGGTCAGCTAAGTTTACACAGGTCCATTCAAGCCCTCTAGAGGTTTTTAAGCAGAGGCTGGATGGCCACCTGTCATGGGTGCTTTAGCCGAGATTCCTGCATGGCGTGGTTGGACTAGAGGACTCTCAAGGTCCCTTCAAACTTTCCGGATCTATAATTCTATGATAGTTCTGGGGCTTCACACTGCTGAGACCTCGTAAGTGACCAGATAAGAACAGCACGATTGACCAGCACCGGAATTATTTCATCACTTATATTTCATTATGATTGAAGTTATTAGTGGTATATTATATTTGCACAGGACAGAATAAACAGATGGAAGTCCTCAGCCTTCTGACACCACAACAAACCTAGGAGAAACCTTCTTTGCACTATTTTCAGTACTGAGATGCAACAAATACCTCCCATTCTCCATTCCTCAGGGGAAATGGGAGAAAAACGCTCCCGTATCCATCCCCCCAAAGGTCCAGTCCACAGCCCAGACTATTTTATTTAAAAATATTTATATTTTATCATTTACTCAAATTCAAAGATCAAGAAAGTAATACAAGTGAAACCAAGCAGCTAAAAATGGAAACAGCAGCAGCAGCAGCAGCAGCAGCAGCAGCAGCAGCAGCAGCAACAACAACAACAACAACAGTAATAAATATTGGCAGCACAATGGAATACAGCACTGGCTAATCAAGAACTCAACTAGCAATTTTCAACAGCAACAAATCTGAAATAAAAGATTAAAAAATAAAACTATTTTCGAAAAACAGCTGGGAGAAAGTTGTAGATTTTTATTGAAAGGCAGTACTAGAGCATCAGGGCTAAAACCAAGCAAGTCCTACTCCTAATGAGGTCCATCTACCCTCCACATATCAGAAGATGCTAAGTGCTCAGAGGGGGTGGTCTTGTTCCCAGAGATCATCAGGACCCAAACTGTTCAGGGCTTTAAAGGCTTCAAAGGCAAAACAAGCACTTGGAATTGGGTCCAGAAATTAACCGGCAACTAGTGCAAAACAGTTGATACGTGAAAACTTTCCCACAACTGGTAATATAATAATAATAAGGGGCACCTTATTCTGCATTAGTTGGAAGTTTCTGAACTGTCTTCAAAGGCAGGCCTACAAAGAACATGTTATAGTGCTCTAATCTAATCTGGAAGTTATTAAAGAATGATACTGGCCAAGCCTTCAAACAGTGAATATATCCTGAGCAGCATCCAAAAGTTGACAAGATTCTGGGGCCAGAGCCGGGAGGTAGGGTTAGCTGGGTTTTTTGCCCTGGTTGAAGCCTCCAGAGGGGCACCACTGAGGCTCCCAGTCTCTCTCTCTCTCTCTCTCTCTCCCCACAAATAGGCATATTATATTCAATTCAATATCATATTATATTCAATTTCTTTCATCCTCACTCGTGCAGATTTTTTTAAAAAATAGAACTTGCATTCTGGGTAGGGTTGCCGTATCAAAAAATGTAGAGAAAAACTTTAAATGAGCAAACGGTGGGCTCCCTTTCCCCCCATTGTCGCTTTCACCAAATGAAATCCGCTCTCAATCCAAACCTTTTACATCCTTGTAGCTGGGTTTTCACAGTTTCTTATCTCATCGTCTCTAGGAACTGTAGTTTGCTCCAATTAGAATCTAATTAGCAGGATGACCTGTCCTTCCAAGAATGGGACTGGGCGAGGGTCATGGCAGCCAAAGTGCTCCGTGCCCCCCGTGCCTTTGCCTGCCCTCGCATTCCATGGGGAATCGAGTGACAGACTGGCAGGCAAACTGCGGATGGGAACCTGGTTCCTCTTTCAACCAAAGAGGAATGCACCGAATGAAATCCCCCCATCATTATTTGGTTATCTCCATCTGTGTCTTCTGTGGTGATGGGAGAGACTCCATTCCTGGTGTACCAGAAACAGGAAGCCCCCTATATGAGTATGGGAAGGCATTCTCTCTTCCCCAATCCCCTGATATATGGGATATGTTTTATGTGTCATTATGCAGGGGACAAATACAATGGTGAAATGCTCAATTCCAAGTCCCTGCTTTGGCTCAGGGACTTGCAATTTATACTCAGTGATTGCAATTTATACCCAAAGAGTAATTATTTCACAGTATTCAGCCAGATGCTTCCAGGAAGCCGGACCTAAGTGCAACAGCTTCTCCTTACTTGTGAATCCCAGCAACTGGCAATCAGAGGAAAACTGTCTCAAACAGTGGAGACTGACAGAATGTTGCCATCATGGCAAGTAGCCACTGATAGCTTTATCCTACAGCTGATGGCCTTATCCTCCAATAATAGCGCAATAACGCAGCAGGTCTCTATTCCCCGCCCCCAAGCTTTTCCAAGTCTCAGTCAACAGATGATTGCTACTTTACCCCCTCCTCCACAACATCCTATCCCCAGCTGCTGCTTGATAAACTTCTCTCTGCTCCTAGAATGCACCCCAAGACGCTGATGGATTTTAACCCCAGTTACTTAAATCTTAGAACCCGAAACAGAGAGAAGGCATTCTGCTAAATCTGATTTGCCAGATGAATATATTACTCTTCCACAGCATCAACATGTCCTTTTTTTTTTAGAGACCAAACTGCACTACAGCTGCAACATTCCTATCACCGTCCATCTGCCACCCACTCAACATCCCAGTCTGTAACATGGGGACTAGAAATACCATTAATTAAGAGCACAATGCCTCTGAGATACCTACTGATATTCTGCTCTGCACTAAGGGAATTTATGGTGGCAGTGCTGATGGCAATGAAGCCTCCCAACTTACCATTTGCTTAGCTTTTCTGAACCCAAAGAGAAGCAAAGTGTACAGAAGGACTTGGGGGGGGAGAATAAGAAATAGACCAGTTGTAGGAGACTGTGATGGAAGAACAACCGGGAGATGCGCTGCAGAGGTGAGGAAAGCTGATGTTTACATACTGATTTGAAGCAGGAACCAAACCTTTGGCCTTTATACTTGCATGGAAATATATTCAGCCAATATAAATTTGGCTGGTACAGCAGTCAATCCTGTAACAACTACTTTAACAGATAATGAATGTTTTTCACACGTGGGACCAGTATATGTGAACATCAGGTTTTGTGGCATGTAATTCTTGCCTGTGTATGTAGAAGTACATGTGGCAGGCTTTAAAAAAAACCCATTGCTTAATTATGGTCACCTAAGAATGCTCAAGAAGGTGCAAAACTTTCATGTGAAAGTACTCCATACTGGGATGCCTGAAATAATTCCTGAAGTGAAATACAGTATCTAGAAGATTCTGGTTTACTGGAAAGCAATGGATTAGTTATCATAATGGCACTTGCCAATCATATTAGAAGTGAGCTTTTTGCAATTTGCAGATTTACGCATGTAGCTTAATATTTACTAATAAGCAATTAACTGTAATGTACTCAAAGATGAGTTAATGAGGATAGCTCAGTCATGTGCAAGAGTGAATTACAACACTCTGAGAGAATTAAGAAGTCTCCTTAACCAACAGAACTTGCTAAAATATCCTATGTAAAATGTGTGTCCCCTAGCAGCTGTTTGGTCTGTGGAAGCACAGCTGCCTAAACTTTATTGGCACTAAATGTCATTCTTGCACACAAATTGGATGCCTGGAAAACCCGAAGGCAAATCTTGGTCCGTTAGTGCTATCATATACAATCATGTTCCCCAATAAGATGTGAAAACTGAAATGGAAAGTGTCAACAAACCCTGGCCACAGCAAGGACTGGGGCATACCCACTGACAAGCGTGCCACCATGACAAAAATTTACTCTGAGTTGTAATTAGTGGCACTGTCATTTTCGGTTGCTCCTGCCAATTAATTTAGCCTGTCAAATAGAAAAACAGCAACATTCACATGATAATTTATAAATGGGGAGATGAGTCTAGCAAAGCGGTAGCTGCAGCCAGCAGAATTCCCTCAGAGCACTTAAAAAATAAAATAAAGGGAATGGGGGTGTGCATGGGGGTGGGCGGGAAGAAAGTTAAACTGTCCTTGTTATAATTGTTAACGCTGATCGCTCAAGTAGAAGACGGGCTGATTAAAACTCCAAACGAGCCTCTAGCTCGCTTATATCTCAGAGTCCGGAATGATAGAATCAGAGGAGTTTATTCATACCATTAAACCCCAGAGAACTTAATTGAAAGAAGAGCACAGCCCGGACCTTGACAAGCGGGAGGTCACAGTAATTGCTGCCGGACATATTTAACATTAAGATAATCAGGCCATTAATTACCCTTTGGATCATTAAATCAGCCAGTTGCAAAATGAAATTTCTGCCTCTATTACTCACTTGAGAGACCACAGGGGTGGCTTTTAATTTATCAGTGAGCTTGAGATACAAAGGACCAGGCATGGGGAAGGAGAAAAGGGGGAGAGGACCGGGGGGGGGGGGGTTTGCTTCAGCAGAAGCAGGAATATCAATCCGCCATGCTTGGTGATTGTGGCAAATTAACTAGGTAAGATAACCTCAGCTTCTAAAAGGCAGAAGCTGGGGGTATGTAAATAGATGAGGGCAGACAGGGAGATCAGAAGCTGCACACCACTTAGCAGGATAATAAAGGAAATCATCCTTGATTATCAGTGCTAATTTGGACACTGCCGGTAGCTTGTTATGCGTGTTCTGAGTAGCATTTAATTAATTCAATTGCTTGTTAATGAGGGAAGTGACATGTGGGGAGCAGATGCCACCCAACTGCAGATGGGTTCTGGTCAGCCCATCACAATAAAGTCTTTTTTTAAAGCCCCCCCCCCCCCCCGCGCGCGAAAGGTGTCAAGCATGGAAGCACATTCAAAAGGGGCATAACACTGACCTCACCAGGAAAAGAGATGGTAAGAAATAATAAAGCCTGACAACAGTGAATATACAGGTACTGATGTTCCCAGAGGCTTGTGGTACTTACATCCTTGTATCAGAAATTCAAGACTGATACGACTACACCATCATTTTATTATCAGATTTAATAAGGCAAAGAAAGGTTGCAATGCAGTTGTTTACATCTGAGCTACAAGCAGTTTTGATAGGCCATCCCTTGGCACGATTCTCAATAGGAGTAGATATAACTTCCATTCCAGACCAGCCTGGCATTAGTAGTTCAGAGTTTTGGGGGGTGGGGCACTGTTGCTCAGCAAAACCCCCAAGTTGCTGTTGGACAGACAGCAGCAGCCAGGAGAATGCAGAGCATCAGGCCCCTCGGCTGGCATTGCCATGAACGACAAGCAGCATCATATCCGGCTTTATTGAGGTGTGGAATCATCTTCCTAACCACCTAGCAAGTATCTGCCTAGCCTGGCTGTTGGAATGGGCAGGGCAACAGTCAGTCTTGCTTCTGCATTAATGCTGTGATGACGGTTGCCTGCCAGTCAGCCCCAGTCTTGTTCAGCATAGTGGCTGTTGTGATTTAGGTACTCAGAGCAGAATGGAGACAGATGTATTTAATGTTTGCTTCTGGGGCCAACCTGCCAGCTTTGGTCTTTCCTTGCCTGAGCCCTGGCTGTCCACTTGGCTATCACAGCCTGAGCCTGGCTGGGAATCAGTACTTTGCTACCTATATTTACAGCCCTGCCACTCACATCAGCACAAGAATTCAGCAGCCAGCCAGTGGTATAGTGGCTAATTTTGAAGTGTAGGAGCTCAATGTGATGGCCCCCATAGGCACATCCCATGGACACAGTTGTACTGACCCATATATACAGAGACATACAGAAGACCCCCCCTCCCAAACCCAAACAGACGCACTTAGCATAATACCAATTATTTTCAGAATCAGCTGACACTTGCAGATGTTTAGAGAACCAACTTACCTTGGAGGACACATTAAGCATTAATAAAAAACCTTCAGCTAGCTGCAATGCAAACTTTAGCTTTCAACTTGAAATGCAAACAGTGTTGCAAATAACTGTCAAGTGAATGTTTGGACCAAGGGGTCATCAATATATGGATGACACCCAGCTCTATCACTTATTTTCATCTGCAAATTCCAGGGAGACTGTGGAGACAGTTTTGGAGTGGATAGAAGTGCTGTGACTGGGAAAGTCAGCTGATTGAGATGAAGGGGCACAACTGGTTCTAGATGGAAAACAAAGCTGATAGATAGGGGATTCTCCTGGGCTGATAGGCCAGTTAGGACTATCACAAGACCACATGCTTCAGTAATTCATGCATTAGCCACTCTCAGATTAGGTTCCTGCCATATGCTCTTTGTGGGACTGACTTCGAAAATGATGCCCACCTGCTGCTGAAGTTGGTGAGCATGAGACAGGGGCTTCCCATGGTGCTTCACAGACTGTGGCACTTCCTCCCAAACCTGCAGGGAGTCAACCCTGCAGTTTTGACACTGCAGACTTCAAAGGGGGTTTAAAAAACCCACCTTTCCAAGGACCACTTTCACTTGAATAAGGATAATTTGCTGAGGACACTAACTCCGGAAACTACAAATGAGTGGGTAATTTGTAAGGTGCAATATTAATGTTATTTATCTGACTGACTTTAACTGTGTAAGATGTTCTTTACTAATGTTTAATGCTGTTGTCTTTTTATAGCTTAAATTGCTGGTTACACTGTGTTTTTATGATAATATGAGCCATCTTGAGTGCCCAATGCCTGAAAAAGCAAGACAATATAGTTATATGAATAAATAAAAATAAACAAATATTCTGGGTCCACTGAGCATGTTCAGTCTTTATTGAGCTACATTTGTGTTTTCCCTCTTTTTGTTTTTTTGAGGGGTGTGTGGACTGACTTGTGTCCAGCCTCAGCTACATGAAAACCTTGACTTTCTTCATGAATGTCTATGGATGACATGTGGGTTTTTTTTTGGGGGGGGGATGTTGGCTGTTGTTGATGTCCATTTTCTGTATCTTCATTTTGGATCTTACGATTGATGTAGAAATTGTTCAATCTGGTTGCACACATTTTGATGTTTTGTTTATTGTTTGACTACTTTGGTTATGTTTGTAGTTACATAATTTTTTTTATATGCTGTAAGTCACCTTCAGCATGGTTTTAACTGTGGAATCATAGAATCATAGAGTTGGAAGAGACCACAAGGGCCATCGAGTCCAACCCAGCATACAAATAGAAGCTATTTTTAATCAATCATTTTAAGTGTGAACTAGGAAGTAACCTACCTGGACACTGAAATTCTTCTTTCTGCACACCCACACCCACCTTTGTCCAGCCACTCTGTTCTGCTTCTACCCCAGCCAGTATTCCGTGGTCGCTGAGTCTTTAATGGGCTCTTACCAGAGTTCTCATTTCCCTTACCACAGCCCCAAATAACTCAGTACAAAACTCCCAAATTGTTGACATACTTATAATAAACCTCTAGTTATAAACTTATCACTAGAGACGACAAAGTTATGTTGCCATTTACAAAAAATGGCAACATATAGAACAAAAAAAGGGGGGAGATAAGACATGGAGCTCTTCAATTTCCTATCACGATATTGACATGAATTGCAACCAGTTCTTTTTTGGGCAACCTCTAGATATGCGTATAAGTCTGCTGAAGTCTGAGTGTTCCACAAGAGGAACCCAACTTAGATCACATTCCTGTACTGCTGCGACTTGTAGGACATCCCGCAATCTGGACAGAGCCCATGGGTTGGCAGCGCATTTGTACACACAAAGCATATCCTAAGATGAACATTGAGGAAAAATAACTAATGAGGTAGTTCCAGATCAGCATCAAGATACAGGCAAACATTTTATTAATTCCTGTTTTAAAGATGGACAGTCTTTTCATGTTATTCAAAAGCAATACTTTCTTTTATCAAGCAGAATTCTGTCCCTGTGTGGCTGTTCAGACACCACTGCCATTTCACTGTCACACCAGTCAAAATCAATGCTTTAGGTGCCTGCTTAAATGGTATCAATAGCAACTGGATGGGGGGAAAGTCTTGATTTGAACCCCAATTCATTTAATTATAACATTGATCACATCTAATTTGACCCACATTATGAAGGGAGGGTTTAAGGACAGATGCCCCCAAGACATCAAATTTAATATTGAATACACTGGGAAAAAATGTCAGCTGTTGCACAATCCATACCAAAAGATTTCCCCTTTTTCTCCCTTTCCTGGGAGTAATTAAAAGATGCTTTTCTTGACTAATGATCCCCTGTTTAGAAATAGGAAGTCGATATTCCTCCTGCAGCAGTCAGCTTCAATTTGTCACACTGCTCCAGAAGTTTGAGAAGCGGTTCTCAGGGTTGTTTGGTAATTGCTGGAGCCAATTACAAGCTTTTTAAAGCTGACCTAATCAGTGGTCCACTGAAAACAATCAGAAGCCAGCTGGTCTTGTTTCTACAGTAGTTTCAAAAGCTCCCCTCCTGCTCTGCAACTTTATAAACTTTTTGTGCTTGGTATAGTCACACAAATCACAGACCACAAATGTTAACTTGCAAGCTGTAGCTGCTCACCAAGATTTTACTCCGAATCATGTGAAACCTCTGCTTAAATTTCATTGCAGCTTCCACTGCACTCCTGGTTATGAAGAATGATCTGTTTCTAACTGCCAGATTTTAAAGTTAGGTATGATGTTGTGGGCAAAACCGCAGTGCCTAGGACTTGCCGATTGTATGGTCGGCGGTTCAAATCCCAGCGGCGGGGTGAACTCCCATCTTTCGGTCCCAGCTCCTGCCCACCTAGCAGTTTGAAAGCACCCCTAAGTGCAAGTAGATAAATAGGTACCGCTTTATAGCGGGAAGGTAAACGGCGTTTCCGTGTGCTGCGCTGGTGCTGGCTCGCCAGAGCAGCTTCGTCATGCTGGCCACGTGACCCGGAAGTGTCTTCGGACAGCGCTGGCTCCCGGCCTCTTAAGTGAGATGAGCGCACAACCCTAGAGTCGGACACGACTGACCCGTACAGGCAGGGGTACCTTTACCTTAATGTTGAGATCGCCTGAAATATTTGAATTTTCATAGTAACTTAAAAATTACAAGAGTGGAAGTATTTCCTATAGTAAGACTTGAAATTTACCCTATTTGATAGTATTAAGTGGTGGAGAATCAATATACTTTTTCTTCTTATTGGTATTATTTACATAGCACTATCAATGTACATTGCTCTTTATGAAATTCTGCACAAAGAAGCTTACAACCCAAAATTCAATACAGGAACAAGAGGGAAGTCTAAGCAGGACAAACAAGGTAAGAGGATGAATTTATTTCAGTCATACTTAGGCTTAGGATATGGGCACAATGCTTTAGGTTACAAAGTCTTAAATACTCTACTGAGGGTGCAAAATTTCACTTAGGGTAATTATATGTCTCTGAAGCCACTCAGATTGAGACCAGGTACATGGGCTGGGCAAAACCAGAGTGTAACCTTGGGGGGAGGGGTAGCAGTATACATGCTGGTGGCAGTCAGAGCATTCCCTGCTACTCCCAAAATATCTATGGCCCATGAGTAAAGAAAGTGCACTACCACATAACAGAGTTTGTAAGGGTTGGGAGTAATCTTATCTGAAAGAGTATCAGTGCATGAAAGACAGTTGCCATGACTACAGTATACAGAAACTGAATGTAACAGATTTGGCCTATTTTTACCTGTACTAATTTTGGCCAAAATTTGGATGTGGGGGGCATGAAATTTAGTGTATTTAGGAATGCAACAAATATATGTTAATTACAGAGTCTTGATGCAAACGTCTCGCATTTACAGCTATGGATGTATTTTGAACAGAACACCTGGTTTCTAAACTTGCCCACAAAGAAGGGTGGGCAAGAAGCGTGATTTGTGTTGTGCGGTTAAATCAGTGTAAGAATGGGACAAAGGCACAGTAGTTTGCTCACTGGAGATAAGAGTCTGCTCTGAAACTGCAAGCTGGCTAACACTTATTTGGGAAGTGATGAAAACTTAGGGTATCAACCAACATGCAAATCAATATGTAAACCCATTTAGATTTTTTTTTGGCAAAAATTACATATGTGCTTTTTTATATAAATGTATGTGATGCCACTTTTCTGCAAGGTGGTTATATCCATGAAATGGTAGGACAGTTCTTCATATGTCCCTGGTGCTTATTAGTATCCTACACATACTAATGCTACTACAAAATTATTTATGTATCACAACCAAGCTGCAAGAGTGATATGGAAGGTTACTGGCTTGGGAGAGCTGTTTGGCTTCCTTAACTCAGCTTCTAGCAATTAAGAAAATTAATCATTTGACATAGAACTCTACCTATGGATTAACTACAGTCTGTAAACTTCAGTTCAGATAGACATAATGCTGGAAATCATTCAACTACTTCTAAAAAAAGTAATCATTTGTGGTACATTAAAAAAGTATGCCCTTTCTGGCTACCGGTGCCCAGAGGCAATCATAGGGATGCAAAACAGGTAAGAAATACTTTATGGTTTTGCTGACACCTTGTGTTTGAAACAACGATATTAAAACAAACATCATACATTTATGCAACATGGTACTTTTTTTAAAAAAAAAAGGAGAAAAAAAAGAGGGCAGCTGTATTGCAAACTAGTAGAAAACTAAATATTCCTCAAATGGAAAGTTATAACACACAACTTTTAATTGTCTGTTTTGTATAAGAAGGATGTACATTGTCAGATAACAAAACTACTTCATGAACCTATACTGCAAATTAGTAGCAAGAAGTATGAAATCCAGATATGATTTGTCCCATTGAAATACTGGTAACTGAGATTTATGAGGACAGATAAGCATATAGTTTCAATGGGTCATGGGTAGATCGAACTTTCTCTGGATTTTAGCTTAACTTCAGTATAAACTTTTTTACTATTTATGTCTACACAAATGTCTGCATATATAGTAATCAAATAATGAATCAAAGATGGCACCAGAATTCATTTTTGATATTTACGGATTAATGTAATGGCACTGTTGACATTATGATCCAAATAGCTATATTTGTTCTGCAATAGCAAAAGACACACCAGGGTTTATATTTTTACAATGTTATGGAGCAGAAACCAAAGAAAGAACATTTAACACCCCCACACTCCTATTTAGGAAGAAAGCACTCAGGTTTTTGAAGTTCTACTGCAGTGTTTGTTGCCTGAAAGGTAATGGGCAATAAAAATGAGTCTGAATTCTCTCTTTTCTTTTCTTGTTCCCCTTTGGGTTTGGGTTTTTATTTAGATTTGTTTATTTATCTTTGATAAAAAATATATTGGATATTTAATATTAACCTTTGTGTATTTTCTTTCCAACTTAATATTAACCTTTATATATTTTCTTTCAAACTTTAATAAAATCTAATGGGGGAAAAGAGTCTGAAATACATTTACAAAGACAGCTTTTTTATTACTTAAAATATTATGTTGTATTATGTTTCCTTGCCAACAAAGGTCCGGATAGTAAAAGCTATGGTTTTCCCAGTAGTGATGTATGGAAGTGAGAGCTGGACCATAAAGAAGGCTTATCGCCAAAGAATTGATGCTTTTGAATTATGGTGCTGGAGAAGACTCTTGAGAGTCCCATGGACTGCAAGAAGATCAAACGTATCCATTCTTAAGGAAATCAGCCCTGAGTGCTCACTGGAAGGACAGATCGTGAAGCTGAGGCTCCAATACTTTGGCCACCTCATGAGAAGAGAAGACTCCCTGGAAAAGACCCTGATGTTGGGAAAGATGGAGGGCACAAGGAGAAGGGGACGACAGAGGACGAGATGGTGGGACAGTGTTCTCGAAGCTACCAACATGAGTTTGACCAAACTGCGGGAGGCAGTGGAAGACAGGAGGGCCTGGCGTGCTCTGGTCCAGGGGGTCATGAAGAGTCGGACACGACTAAACGACTAAACAACAACAACATTATGTTTCCTGAGCCAGTATTTTTCAAATAAAGGCAGTAATTAATGATTCACAGAAACTTAAAACTCTTATATATTGGTCTAAAATTGTATTCTATTAATACTATTATCCACAACAACAAGTGTTATCTATAAAGGCAGCAATGAAAACAGCCTTTCCTTGTTTATTTATTTGCATAAAAGCAATTAATGGAAATATTAGAAAAATATGAAATTGGCTCTTAAACAGTCTGTTCAGATGACACAATCAAAGAGACCTGTACAAATGGTGAATGTGTGTGGTGGTGGGGAGGTAGTGTTGAACTTACAGGTCACCTTCCTTATGCTTTGCTGACCATACTTAGGGTATTTGTGAATTACAATGTTTATCTGGAGAAAGAACTCTGACACCGCAACCCCAAATCTGCTTACAAGCACCAGTCTGGGGGTTGGCAGGTATTGCTCCCAACTGCAGTGATTCACTTAATGTATACAGTATGTATATAGTATGCACACAATGTATATAGTAAGCACACAGAAACACAGGCAAAGAAGGACCTCGCTCGCATCCTTCAGGGTAAACACTAGCTAGCTAGAACCGGGCAAGAGGAATCTCTCCCTTGGAGGACTAGTTAACTAGTTACACCACTCTGAGCTTCTTGGAGAAGGAAGGATCATATACAGATCGAGTGCTCTTTAAGCCTTAGCTCCCATTTAAGACTTCAGCCAATGAGAGCAGTGCAGAGGTACTTTCAAAAGATAAACATTGGGTTAGATATCTTTCACATACTTTTTCAACGCCTGCATGCATACTGAAACAGCTTACCTTGAGGAGTCTGGAGAGGGTTTTGCACGTCCCTGGGTATTTTCTTCCCACACGCTATTTGCTAACTCGTTCCCAATGGAGGACATTACTTTGATGAGTTCAATAGGCCAATCATCCAAGTCAAGTGAGCGCACACGGGACACGTGTGTGCCAAGGTTTCGGTGTATCCCTGAGCATTCAATACACATGAGTGCTCCCAGATTTAAGCTTGCCCAGTCAGGATCTATAGGAAAAGAAAACAAAGCAACACAATGAATATATATTCTAAGAGCTTTTCCCACTTATGGCAAGGTTACCAGTAATCAACTCTTATTTGAAGTTTTAACAGAACCCCTGAGTGATACATGATGCTGATGAGTCTGGACCCCCTAATTCTTAGCCAATTAAGGGAACTTTTAGCTCATGGTTCTTGGGGAATAAAATCTTAAGAATTATTATAGCAAATGTTTTTCTACCAACAGAAGTATGGTACAGGTTAGAAGCAAGTAATTTAAAGATGATGTTTTTACATAAAGGTACAAGTGCAACCTATTTAGCTATCATGGGGTAAATATGGTGGCAAAATGGAGAAGATGACAGGAAATAAGATGATTATACAACTCAGGACAAAGAGACAGCAACCAAAGAGCAGCTCTAAAAGTCCAAGATAAAAACCAAGCCCACCTAAAACAGGTGTGGGGAGACTTTGGTCCCTAAGAAGCTGAATTACAACTTCCATCAGCCCCTACAAGCATGGCCAGGGCCACTGTGGTCCAGTGACATCTGGCGCACCAAAGGTTCCTCACATCTGTACTACCATGTGCACCTGTACTACTAAATGCAGTTACTCTCCTAATAATCACTGTCATCATTTGCAGATTCATTATTTCATTTTTAACACATGCTTGTATGATGAGAAAAGATGAACAAGGCACTCCATCCAACATCTAAAAAGCAACCATTCCGATTTATGCAATTTCAAGGAAGTATGTGCTGCTTTTGATTTTAGAGAAATCTTGGATTGCATTGAAAATGCAAAGCCTACCGACACCAGTTGAGGCATGGGAAAAGCACAATTAGCAGTGCTTATAATTCTGAGTAGTATTTCAGATAGCCAGATGGTCCACATCAAGAAGGGTGATACAGAAGGAAGGTGGACTCTCCTTCCTTGGCGGTTTTTAAGCAGATCTGTCATGGATACTTTAGCTGATACTTCTACATGGCAGGGGTTGGACTAGATGATCCTTGGGTCCCTTTTGCGAATCTATGATCCTTGAAAATTTGGAATTGACTCATGGTCTTGCTAGTAAACACTCACACCACACCTGGATAGGAGACTTGCTTAAATTGAAGCTTGTATCCAAGGTGGACAGTAACAGTCATGTGATAGAATTCTTAACAACTGGCTTCCAAGTTTAAGCTGCAAAGGATGGTACTCTGCTGATCTCATAAACATGAGCAAGGAATAATAATAACTAAATATATAAATAGTGTCTAAATCCATTCCTACAAAGCCCGCCCACACTCAAAAGCAAATTAGGGTCAAGTCTTTCCCACAGTGACAATGATGTTCAAAGAAGTTAAGGGGACAAACATGACATTTGACCTCTCCCTTGCGTGTCTGGCCTGTTTTACATACTAAAAAAAGACAGGTGTGTCCAATTTTAATGCAGGATGTGCATGGGGGAGCTGACCCCCTCACCTCTTCATTCCAGCTGCTCCAGGGGAAACCCTCACGCCCAGGCCATACCTCAGGCTAAAACTTAGATCCCATCACCTTCCACTCAAAAAACTGAGTTATCTGAAGGACCAACTAGGTCTGTATCAATGTAGCCACAAAAGCCCATAGCAGGTGCCAGATGCCGGCACATTAGCTTGGGAGGGGTCAAATCAGCTGAGTTAAAAAGCAAGTGGCTGCCCACTGACTCCCGATCCAGGCTCAAGGTTTTACATATACATATATTTGTGAATCTCATGCTAATATTAAGATAGGCATTGTACGTTTTCTAATATCACATGCTTTTTCCTTTTTGTCTGGAAAGAATGACTTTAAAATCCCCTAAAATTCTTAAGAGCCATTATTTCCCCTCTTATCTAGAGCATAACAGTAGCATGTTAAGTTGAAAAAGAATGCGAAACTGAAGAAAAAAATCTCCCTCCTCAAAAGTGTTCCAGGTCAGTACTTACAAAAAAATGAGGTCTTAATCTAACCAGCAGCATGCGTTAATTAGGATTTAATAGGAATACACCACACAAATCAAATTCCATAATGAACACTAACTAGTGAAAAGAGCACTGAATATAATACCAAGAGGGCAAGAACTAGAACAGGTGTTCATGTAACACTGAAGCAAAGAGACTACAAGCTTTATGAAGCCCAGGATAATGTTCCTTGTGGAAAAAAAGTACTCACTTTGTGCCCCACAGTCCACACAGCGAGAATTGCCTCTGATGTTTCTTATTGACTGAAGGGCCATGGCCTCATTCTGACTTGTCAGTCGGGACTGTGTATATTTAAAGAAACACACATTCAGGAAATAAGAACTCAAAGAAAAGACAGAGACAACATTTCTGTCAGCTGGTGAAAAAGAGAGTTCAGAAATGGGTTGAATGAACATGATCATGGAATTTGATGCTTTTGGTTAGCTTCTCAGAAGTTGATCCTTTAGCATCTTTAAGTACTGTAATTCTGTGTCTGACAAGCACAGCTCACAGTTTTCATCCATGTTTCTGACAGCTCAAGCTTTTATTGAACCACTGGGGCATAGAGCGTACAGGACATCAGGAATCCAAAGGCGGTTGTCAGTGGTAAAGCAAGCTCAGAACTGAAGTGTGCCATTAATACCACAGAACAGTCCATTCTTATAAATTCTGTTAAATTAAATTAATTCCTGTACTAATTTTGTTTCATGGTTATTGGTTGTTAGGAAGATTTGGGAATAGAAGCAATGGTGAACAGAGCATTCTACCATCAAAAGATCAGAATTGATCTTATGGCTTGCGTTACGGACCTCTCTCCACAGTGGCCTGCCAGTGACCTCTACTTTGACCCAGAAAGATAATCTCTATAGAAAGTGACTTTCAGTTTCTATACCAGCTGAGTCCTGAGCAAATTCAACTAGCTGTATCAGATCATGAACTTCCGGCTACAGATTTCAATAGAAGCTATAAAACACTTTACTGGTATCTAGATATGCCATTATCAGGGATGTGTCTTGGTGGTTTCCTCAATCTCTTTCTTTAGAAAGTTTAATTTTACATAACTGTTCTAGTTAGCTTATTCTACATTATGAATGTAAAACATGTACGAGCCATTATGGAATGAAGGTACTACTATATTTCCCTTTCCAATTTAATCAATTTGTGGTTTAAAAGCCATAAGACTTAAAAGTTTTATTTATACATTGAACATGTAATCATCCCTAATTACAGAGAAAACCCCCCCACTAAGCTTTCCTTAGCCAAGGTCAAAAGAACAAAAAATTGTGAACATGTATCTTGAAACGTAAGTCCCAATCCAGCTAAATTTAGTACTGACAAATCCCCATTGAAACGAAGAAATTAGTTGTGACCAACTTGTCCCACAGCTTTCAAGAGGATTAAGTCATGACTAACTTTAGCTAACTTGCTAACTTGGATTTAGCTAACTTGGATTAAGTCATGACTAACTTGCCGATCGAAAGGTCGGCGGTTCGAATCCCTGCGGCGGGGTGCGCTCCCGCTGCTTGGTCCCAGCGCCTGCCAACCTAGCAGTTCGAAAGCACCTCCGGGTGCAAGTAGATAAATAGGGACCGCTTACCAGTGGGAAGGTAAACGGCGTTTCCGTGTGCGGCTCTGGCTCGCCAGATGCAGCTTTGTCACGCTGGCCACGTGACTCCGGACAGCGCTGGCCCCTGGCCTCTTAAGTGAGATGGGCGCACAACCCCAGAGTCTGTCAAGACTGGCCCGTACGGGCAGGGGTACCTTTATCTTTACCTTTTTTAACTTTAGCTAGATCACAGTTGTAGACAAATGTTGAAATGGGACATTGTGCACAATACTATCCTGAAGATACACAATACTATTCCTGCAGTATTAAACATAAAGCGTCATACATTTTCTAGTCCTAGAGAAACACAACAGCGCCCAGGAAAAATTGTAAAGTAACAAAGTAGAAAAAAACTACTACTTTGCAGTACTGTACTCAAAATACTGAAAGCAAGATTTAGATCAATTTAAAAGCAGCAACTATTCATTCCAAATGAGTTATTTTAATGTGAAATTATATAGAAAACTGAAAAAGTAAAACAATAAATAAGTTACTATTAAAAATCTAAATGCAAAGCAAGGCAAAACATTCCAGACATAATAATACTGCAGGAATTTCTCCTTTAAAACATTATAGAGGGTCTAAATGTTGATGACATATATTCTTTTCCTCTGATCAATGTTGTTTATCTTACCTTATTCTTGCTGCTCTCACATGACTGCAGGCTGGCCAGAATTTGACTCTCAATAGCTTGGACCCAAGCATCTCTTTCTTCATATGTTGTAGCTTCAAAGTGCCAAGTCTGACCAGTAAGAGACACAATGATAAATTCAAAGTTATCTTCTTGTTCTGAAAGAGAAAATGGAGGGAGAGAATGATGGGTTAAAACTTAAAAGAATAAATTAAAACATGATTTTAAGAAAAGAACAGATGTAGCAGACAAAGGGTGCTCATAACTCTGTCCCTCATTTAGAAAACGAAAAGAGAGGCTGTGATTTCATCACAGTGAAATGCCAGGAAAGCTAAAACTGCAAAATAACAACAACAACAACAACAACAATGATGATGATGATGATGCAGGGGAAGCCAGACTAATTGTTTGGAACAGTTTTGTTAGTAATACAGATAAACCAGAACCTCAGAAGCATTCCCCAGCCCACAATATTTAAATACAGAATCAATTTTTATCTTCAGTGTTGGGAATTATTCTGTTCTATTATAAAGTTCAGATAGGAAGGGACCCAAAGGAACATTGCAAAAACCATGAAACAGAAATAAGTACATCTTGAAAAATCAGAATGTACCTAAGATGTAGGTTTACTTTTTCTGATTTTTTTGTTTTTGTATATTTGTATTATGTTGCATTTGTATGTTGTTCTACTATTCTTTAAATAATCTTCACAATCAGCCTTGATAGGCTGCATTTAGGAATGCAAGAGTAATGGTAAGAAAGGACTCCTTAAATGCTTTCTCTTCCCACTATCTGCTCTTGAAAAATGCCCCCCCCCAACCCTGCAGGGTAAGAGTTTTCTCTCCCCAAATTTTCTACTTTTCACTTGAAAAAATAGGAGAAAGTCCTAAAAAGAATCTGAAAGAAATTTGGGGAGCAGATTTGGAATCAAAAATAAAAGATACAATTCAGCAAGTGTTATACGGCGGAAGTCCCCTATTAAGGTTATATAGGAGGGTCAAGGAGTCCATGATAAAAGTGGTACTAAGGTGGTTCCCAGTGGAATTCCCGATGGAATTGGCAAAAAGGAACATTGATTTTTGCAATGTGTGCTGGAGAGGATGTTAGAGGGTGGACACTTTTTTCATATGTTACCACATATGAAAAAAGTGTCCACCCTCTAACATCCTCTCCAGCACACATCGATCTGCCCAGTAGTGCAATATTGTGGGTAAAAATCCTTCAAAAAAATCTCTTCTATTGTCTGTCAAATTCTTCCATTCAACCTGAATTCTACTCAACCAGAGGATATATACCATGTAAGTCACAAAGCCCTAATATTGTTTGTTGGCTGAAGAATGAAATTGCTCATCACTGGAATCATTGCTCTACCTTTACTTTAGACCAGAGCTTCCCAAACTTTTCAAGTTGATGACACACTTTTTGGATATGCATCATTTTGTGACACAGTGATTCAATTTTACTAGCAAACCAGAGGTTAAACTAACTCTTTCCAGCCCCAGGAGGAGCACGGGGAGTGCTTGTGTGACACACCTACACACTACAGCCGACACACTAACATGTCACAACAAACAACTTGGAAAGCTCTGCTTGAGACAGCTGGAGAAACAAAATTTCAAAATAATCAACTTCCCTTTTGGTCAGATCATCTGCCTAGATATGGAGTTTTGCTTTTGTTGCTGTTCTAATCTTTTTGCATTCTTTTACTCTAGGATCTTCTTCTCGGATGAATGTTCCTTTGTACTTATTTATGCTGGCTATCACAACCAGTTTTACATTCACTTAATCACTCGTTTGTATTTACTCCAAGTTTCTAAGTCATATTTTATCTTCTCTTGCTATTTATTGGTAGGTTTATATTGAAAATGAACTCTCAACCTAAGTTTAAAAGATGAGGAAAGCAGAAAAAACTCCTGACATGTCTAGTTTGTCACAGTAACCAAAATTGATTTGTTGTAGGATGTTTATTTCTTCTATGATGGTGGTTGTATATGTTTTGAAGCTCAACTTTAGCACATTCTCACCATTTCCACACAGTTGTTTTTTAAAGAGTTTTGAATTCATATTGAGTTAGTTCAGATAAATGTTAACAATTCAAGCATTCTAATCTCCAGTCCCTTCCCATATGATACAGTAAAAACAACAAAAGGCTCGTTTTCGAACACTGTATTCTTTTCAATATTTCATGGATGAAAATAGTTTGAATGGATGGGATTAGGGGCAGAGTCTGGCAGCCCAGGGACTGGGAAAGTGGTAGGGACTACACAGTCCACACTTAAAACTATGCCACAACTAGAAAGTGGAAAGCAAAAGGGAATACAAGCAGCTGGCTCCAGATAACTCCTACTGGTAGTCAGAGAAGCAAGCGAACGAACACCCATATGCACTTTATTGCATTTATACAATTGAGAGGACTTTGGAGACCATGAAGGAGGCCATGGTCAATGGTACCAAAAGCTGCTGAGAGGTCAAGGAGAATTAACAGGGACACATTTTCCCTGTCTCTTTGCCGACAGAGGTCATCATACAGGAGGATCAAAGCAGTTACTGTAACAAAACCAGGCCTAAACCCTGATTTAAAAGGCTCTAGAAAATCTATTTCTTCAAAAAGTGCCTGGATCTGGTTGACAACCACCTGCTCAAGAACTTTGCCTAAGAAGGGGAGATTAACAAGTGGCCAGTAGTTACTTAGATTTTCTGAATCCAGGGAGGGTTTTTTTCTTCCTTCAAGCAGGCAGGGACCAACCCCTCTCACAAGAAGGCATTAATCACCTCCCTGGCCCAACCGGCTGTTCCCTCCCCGCCAGAGACGTAGCGTGGGCAGGGGCAGGGGCAGGGGGGCCATTGCCTCAGGTGCAGATTTCTATGGGGCACACAAAGTGCTTCTTTCTCAGGTTTAAATTTGGCAGCCTGACCTCCTCACCTGCTGCTTGGGTGCCTGGTGCGGGGGCATATCCTGCAGCTGGCGGCAGGGCAATCTGCACCTGTGGGGGCGGGGTGATCTGCCCATGGGGTGGGGCGAGCCTCTCCGCTGCTTGGAGCCTCTCCGCCGCCTCCCCCTCGGCTGTAGGGCGGCTGAGGCAGAGGCAGTAGGCAGACGCAAGTCCCACACTGCTGTTTCAGGCAGCGCGGAACCTGCAGGCGCCTAAGCCACCACGTCACTCCTAAAAAGTTTCGTGAGCCCAATTTTTTATAAAACTCATTTTGTCCCACCCCCTCAGTGATGACACCCAGGGCAGACGGCACCCCCCTTCGTCCACCACTGAAGCAGCGCAGAAGCGACTCTAGGGGAGCGCGGCCAAAGCACTGGCAGCACGCATTCCAATGGCAGGTAAGAGGTGGGGGCACCAGAATTTGATGTTGCACAGAGCTCCCCTCTGCCAGGGAGGCCCTACGGCTGCTGCACCCAGGAAGTGCCTGGTCACTCACCTGCATGGTCCAGTAATGCGCACAATGGCCCTCCCCCTCCCTTTGCTTTGGCCTGTGGTCAAGGGCAAGGGCAAGGCAGGCTGTGACTGAAGCCATTAGTGTCCCTTAGCACCAGGGATCCTTCTCTGCAAGCGGTGCCCTGCGGGGTCCTTCTGTGAGACGGTTGCCCACTTGTGGGACACCCTGCACAGGGAGGCTGGCCTTCACCACATCCCTTCAGGTGCAGGAGAAAATGGCTCTCTCCTCCTGGGCTCATGAACAGCTCCAGCCTTTTAAAATGTGTGTGTGAGAGTGGGAGAGATTCTACAAAATGTCTACACCACTTGATTGCTAAAAAAGCTCAAAGCGGTTTACAAAAAGATCAAAAATATAAATAATGAATGGTTTAGTTCTGTGAATGGCAAGGGATGAGGTCCGGAGCATGTTGTAAAAAATATAAGCGGTGCCCCTGAAAGCAAGGTGACTTTCAGTGGAAATACTGACAGTCACATCAGTCTAGCTTTCCCCTGCTTATTCCTTCCCTTCCTTTGTCTATGGAACAACCGCCACTCCCCACAGGAGCATCTCTGCTGAGGAGCGGGTTGCCAGAGCAACACATGCGCAGTCAGTCACTTAAGCCAAGCCACCCAGGCAAAGTTCCAACTGTCCCCCCTCCCCCCTTTCTTGCCATTACAGTATTTTTGTTTGCATGTGCATGTGCAGGCTGCCTGGCTGTTATTCATAGTTGAGTTCTAGAGACATACAAAGGGTCAACAGTCCTGCAAGGTAGGCCAATAATATTATTTCCCAGTTTGGGGTGGGAGTGGTTGGGTGAGTAGAAGAAGAAGAGCTTGGATTTCATATCCCACTTTATCTCTACCCTAAGGAGTCTCAAAGGGGCTAACAATCTCCTTTCCCTTCTTCCCCCACAACAAACACTCTGTGAGGTGAGGCTGAGAGACTTCAATGTGTCTCTGGCCCAAGTGTGACTGGCCCAAGGTCACCCAGCAGCTGCATGTGGAGGAATGGGGAAGCGAACCCGGTTCACCAGATTACGAGTCTACCGATCTTAACCACTACACCACACTGGCTCTCAGAGGTCGGATGGCTACTTGTCATGGATGCTTTAGTTGAGATTCCGGAGGTTGGTCAGGACTTTGACAGGAGCATGAGTCATATCATCAAGAAAATCCTCCAGAGCTATCTGGAAACCCACTGGATCCATCAGACTTGGAAGGTGGAGCATCCTAATAGTCTCCCATCTCTACAGAGGGGAAAAGGTGCTGAAAGCATAATTCTCAACAGGAAGTGATCAGACCATGACAAGGGACTGAGATCAATACCCCCCACTTTCAGATCGCCCTCTTCCTACCCAGCTGAGAAAATAAAGTCTAGAGTGCAACCTGCCACATGTGTTGGGCCAGCCCTATGGTCATCATAGCAGTCATGAAATCCTGAGCCACCTCAGAGCCAGTCACCTCGGAATGGATGTGGAAGTCCTCCAGAAACAGCAGTCTGGGAATCCTCAACACTGCCTCCCAAACCAGCTCTTTCAGCTCAGGCAGGGAGACTGCTGGGAGGTGGACGGTAAACTAACAGAATCCCTGATCTGTCCCGATTGCCCAATGCCAAGAACACACATTCCAAATCCTCCCTTAGCTAGACAGCCTGGAAATAAAGAGAGGGAGAATCTCTATAGACCACAAGTCCCCTCCCTGACTTTAAAGTCTGGCCTAATGCTGCACCAAGCACCCAGATGGGTGAGACCAACTCTGCCCTCTCACCCACCCAGGTCTCAGTGATACATGCCAGATCAGTCTCCTCATCCATAATCAGAGCATGGATGCGGGAGGTCTAATTCAGATCCACCTAGCATTCAGCAACAGCAGCTGCAGATCCAAGGGCTGGCTGACAGGACAGTTGCAATTCCCCAGGTTGGAGGAGGAGTTGGCACACGTCACAGTCACTAACTGCCTGTGCTGTGTGCCCCTTACCCAGCCTGCCCCACCTCTAATGCCACACTTCCCCCTACTCTGAACCACTGCAATCGGGGCCCCAGGCTCTCCCCAGCTCCTCCTCCCAGATACACCTCCCCTCCCTCAATAAAAATCACTACCAACAACAAACCCCACACAAAGTTAAAAACACTTAAAACAGTTGCCTGCGCAGTCAGGAGATGTTGATTGGCTGCAGGTGCAGAGGCCACAAGACTACTGCTGCTCTCAGCTGCTGGGAAGGAAAGGATCTCTGGATCATGGCTGTTTGATCATCATCTGTTCACTGAGGGCAACTGCTGATTAGCAGGTGTTCTGCATGGTAGAACAACTGCTTTACATATAGAAGGGCACAGGCTCAATAGCTTTTTTCTTTAGTCTGGCCCAGTTAGCTGCAGCCCGTCAGTGTTGACAGCACTGAGTTAGATGGACCAATGGCATAAAGCAGCTTCCTATGTAGTCACCAGAGATAAGCAGTTAGGTAGCATTTTTGAATATCCATAGCAAGACATTTTTTACAGGGATTTGGCTACTACAGACTCTGAATGCAGTTCAGACATATCCTGAGGAAGTTATCTCTGTTCACAAAAGGTCTGATGGAAAGATGGTTATACTCTCAAAAGCTGGTTTCAGAACTAAATGGTTAACTTTTAAACCCAACAGTATTGCAGTTCGTGCAGTTTAAATCCCTGTGAGCCCAATCACAACATTTTATTAAACAGTTTCCTAAGTTTAACTGTTATGCATGGAAAGGTCCACTATAATAGTATTTTAGCACCATCAACCTGTCAAAATCAACTTGCCCAATTATCCCAAACTGCATTAACAACAGTGAGTATTACTCTAATTGTGTCCAGTTTCTATGCAGACGAAGTCCCACGTGGCTAATTTTGTTATCTTCAGGGACAAGCAACTTGGCCATCAAACTGATTTCAAAAAGAATCCTACTCTTAACACAGATCCAGGTTGTTGCCATTC
Source organism: Podarcis erhardii (assembly GCF_964252035.2). NCBI lineage: Eukaryota > Metazoa > Chordata > Lepidosauria > Squamata > Lacertidae > Podarcis > Podarcis erhardii. The sequence goes on along the minus strand of NC_138497.1, from coordinate 133,610,969 downwards.
TTTATTTTATTTTTCCTCTAAAAGGTTAGTGGGCCAATTAATCATCATCGCCCCCCCCCCCCCCCGCCCGGGAATTTAGAATAGAGAGGGTTAACGGGCAGGAAGTTTTCTATATTTGAAGGATGGCAAAAAGTAAATAACTACTTTGGGGGGATTTGGATATTAAACGGTGAAGGCACTCAAGAAAGCACTCAGTGGAGTTGTTTGCTCCAGTATAAATAAAAATTTAACAACATTTATCCAACTTATCATACTAGTTTTATTCATTGATTTCCAAAATGCAAATACATATTTTTCAGAGGATAATACGCTTTTGAATTATATATCTACTAAGTAGAATCTGAGCACTGGACAACACAAATGGATTCTCCATGCCCTCACTACGGCCAAAAGACTGATGTTGCTACATTGGAAAGATAAATGTACAGCTCCGTTAATTCAATGGATTGAAGACCTGACTACTCTTGCCACCTATGAGCAGATTGCTTATAGAGGTAGACTTTGCATGGACAAGTATAATGAAATTTGGAACTCATTTATACAAAATACAGTATGTTAAAAATGGTAATTGTTAACTGCTAACAATATAGTGATATACTATATTCTTTTTCTTCTATTTTTCTTCATTTTTAATAGCACTTTTATGTAAATAATAATAATAATAATAATAATAATAAAAACACATTTCTCAACGTAAAAAAAGAATTCATAAAATAGCATATATTTGAGCTTTCAGAAGTCCAAATTAGTCATTAGTAACACTTGTGTATCATGGGAACTAGCAGAGAGATAAGAAACAGCTCTAACAGTCAGCATTCAGAAATGGTAAGATAACTTGTATGAGTTTATTTTTATTTATTCTCTGTTAATAAAAAAAAAAAAAAATTGGTCAAGGAATATCCAAGGCCAGGGACATATTACAACTCTTTGTGAATGTCCCTGCCTACAAGAGTCCTCTCCTCTCGTTTCTTCATGTTCCTTGCTCCCTTCCCAAGCAACACCACAGCACTCCTTGTCTATAAGCCTTAGGTGGGGTTCTCTCTCTGGCCCCTTCTTTCAGCACAATCTACCTCCTCTGCCTGCATTTCCTTATCATCATCATCATCATCATCTCTTCCCTGTTTCTCCTCCAATACTAACTCTGAACCACCTATCTCCAACATCCTCTTCTGGAATGAAATTGTGCCTTTCCTGGATTCCTAAAGTCAGGGGTGTGGAACTTCAGTCATGGGACCAAGTAATGGGACCAAATGGGCCTCAGTTTCCCTCCTGTATTTGTAATGGACTGGCTGGATGCAGAGGAGTGGTGGGAGGAACCAGCTGGAGACCCTCAAGGGAAGAAGGCTCAGAGCCAGGGGATTGGTGGTGGAATGGCAATTAGAGGTCAGAGGGAGAAGAGGGAACAGACTAGGAAGAGGTGGTGTTGGAAGCTGAAGAGGCAACAGGGTTTAGTGAGCAGGAAGAGGCTGTAACAGAGAGCAGTCCAGAATCAGAGGCAGAAGCAAAAGCAAAAGCTGAAATAAGGGGGGGAGGGAAGCCAAAAGGCAGAGATGAGTCAGGTTTGTGAAAAAGCACAGGTATCTCCCTTTCCTGCTGTGACAAGCTCCCCTCCGCCCTGGTCTCCCAGAACCCACAGCTGTATGAAGAGGGCAGAACTAAGAGACAAGGCAAAGAAGTCTCAAGTTGCTTGGGAAGGGCCTGGGGGAGGAGGGGACTTAGGGAGCTGTAGAAGGAGGAGACCTTCAGCCCTTGCAATTGCTTCACTGGGGCAAGACCACTGGGATGAGTTGCTGTGCTCAGGCCTGAGCTGTTTTGTTTCTCTGATTTTTTAAGAGAGAAACTCACTGACACCTTGTGAATTATTGAAAAGTGAAAGTATGCTATGGAGTGCCACAGGTCACCATTTTCTCCCCAGTGCTGTTTAACATCTACATGAAGCAATTGGAAGCAGCCATTAGGAGACTTGGGGCAAAGGCTCTACTTCTCCATAACATCTGAATTGTGGGAGGTCATACAGGCCCTGCATGGTGCCTGCATGCAGTAGTGGGCTGACTGAGAGAAAACAAACTCATCTTGAATCTTCACAAGATGTAGGCTCTGTGGTTGAGTGGTTATTGTATCCGACTGTATCGGTCAATTGCCTGTTCCGGATGGGAATGCACTCCCCCAAAGGAGCAGGCACACAGTCTAGGGGTGCTCCTGGGTCCAGTTTTGTCAATGGAGGCCCAAGCAGCCTCAGTGATTAGAACCACTGGTATGACAGTTGCAACCATTTCTGGATCCGGATAGTTTGTCCACAGTCATTCAGACACTGTGGCAAATTCAAGGTTGAATTACGACAATGCACTCTATGTGTGGCTTCTCTTGTGGTTGATCTGGAAACTGCAGTTAAGTTCAGAATGCTGCCACATTGAGTTTGTCAGCTTTTGGTCAAAGTTCGGCAATGGCTACTGATTGATTAGCAGACCATGCTCAAGGTGTTGCCATAAGTACATGCAAGTCCTTAATGGCTTGAGACCAGTTCACTTAAGGGATAGTCTTACCCCATGCACCCATCTGATTACTTTGATTTGCAGAACCTGAACTTTGAAAGTGCTTTTGGTTTGTTCCACACTGAAAGGTGTAATTCCTTTAGTGTGGCAATATCTCTGACCTGGAATTCTATGCCCAGTGGTGTAAGGAGGTGCCCTCGCTATATTGTTTGACTGCTGAAAACCTTTGTTTTAGCAAGCTTACCCAATCACGTGTCAGTTATATTTGTTTTGAATGTTTTATTGATTTTTATCTTTGCTTTTAATAATCATTTTATGCAATTTGTTTTTAATTGGTTGGTGGAAATTAGTCACGCTTTATATATAATGGAATTAGCACACTGCTAGGATATTTTTTCCAGCAAAGATTTTAAACATTTTCTAATTAAATAAATATTTTGGTGGCAAACAAGGTAATATGCTTCTCAAAATGATAACTAGGAAATAATGAAACCTAATATTATCAAGATGAAATGAAACACTATGTAGACACAACAAATGAAAGAGCAAAATACAGAAATATTCAGTGAAGCACTTTGGGGTGAAAGCAGTGAACATGTGCGGTTCTGTTTTAACTGCGAGAAACAATCCTTATTTACTATTCCCAGGCAGTGGATATTTATGACTAATTTGGTCCCAGTTTTTCTTCTAAAAGCCATTTGAAAGGTAGCAAATATTGTCTCAGAGCTTACAGCTTTGTTATTTTAAAAGGTGACAATTTAATCTTTACAATGGGAAATAAACCAATATTATAGTAAAATTGCTCCCTAACAAGTGGCTGTAAAAAAGCACTTTTGTGTCCCAGATACATTTTATCTGGTGGTAAGTAAGGCAACTGCCTGAGATAGAGTAGTAATTGTGAAAAAAAGAGATTGTGATATAAATCACCAAAGGTTAATGATCAGAATGTGAACACAGGGACTTGTTTACAGAAATAGCATGCAATTTAAAATTTACAAGAGATTTAATGCTGTCTCTTCTCAATCACTAAAACCAACAGCCCAGAAAACAGTGACATTAAGAAAAATATTATAGTTATAATCATTCCAAAATAAGTCAATTAGTGTAAGGGCATGCGCTTGTGATTACTTGACCCATTTGGTTTGCACTTAAGTGAAAAAAAAATTCCCCCCATTACAAGAAGATTACTGAATTGTGACCTATTTTGCATTCAGCATCACCGTTTATACGGTATCTGAGATGGTAGATGAAGATCCCCCCCCCTTTGGTTTCCAAGTAATTTTGACCTTTGACCTTTGTAAAAAAAAAAAGGAAAAAAAGAAGGCAGTTTATAATTGCATTGTTCAAATGAAGGTGAAGGAAAGAAATTCAATCTGCTATTATACAAAAGCCATGATGGCTGCCTTCACTGAAAACAGCAATGTAAGTCAATTTGTGAACTTTGGCACCAGGCGACCTTTAGAAATACAACAATATACAGAATTTACAAGCAAGAGTAGCACATGCAAATGGTTTGGCTGTGTCTCGCTTTTGGATTAGAGCTGCAGAAAGCATTATGGAGAATGCTTTCACAAAACAAATTAAGACTGTTACTTAAATGTCACAGCACACTATTGTATTTGGCTACAGATCATTACACCTGATACCAACACTTTAAAAAACTGTAATAACTTGGGAAATATTACATTGAGTGCCCACATGTATAAAGGGAAAATAAAAAAAAAATGAAGAAAATGGGTTCTTGAAGTAATTTAAACATCACTACTCCACGACTAGAGGGAAAGGTCAAAATTTAAGTAAACTGAAAGGAACATGAATGGCAAAATAAAACACACAAACAGAAAGATGAAAAGACCAAAGGAATGGCTCTGCATACACAAGATGACAGCACACGTGCTTTGGGCAAATTTTATTGCTATCCCAGGATTTAGGGGAAAGGGAGAGGCAATGAAGATACTGCTGGGAGAGGGAGCAGTTCCTCTACATGATGGTGCTTTGATTTTGTTACCTTCAGTGTTGGTGCTGCTGCTGCTGTATATATTTCGCAGGCTACCAACACGATTTAGTTTCCACGCTTTGCGTTTGGCTGCATCCAGAGAGCAGAAAGGGGAGAGAGAAAAAAGAGAAGAGTAAAAGAAAGAACAGAAAAAAAATGAAAAAAATGGGAGGGGAAAAAAGGTTGAAGTAGCATATGAAGTAAAATACAAGCAAAAGCCTATGTGGGAAACAGCTGCACACATGTTGCCCAGAGTAAAGCTTTTAAACAATTTGCTTTTCAAGCAGAAAGAAGATTCTTACCAAAAGCTCATAACTTCTTAAGAACTTTAAACCGGAATACTTAATCATCAAAATGTGAAAGCTAAATAAATAGAAAAGGTATTCTCCTCTAAGACAAATGGTATAACCACAATCACAGTGGTACCTCAGGATGCGAACAGGATCCATTCCGGAGCCCCGTTCGCATCCTGAAGCCAACGCAACGTTATTTTGACCGTCTGCGCATGCACATGCGGCGAAATCCAGAAGTAACGTGCTGCATTACTTCCGGGTCGCTGCAGAGCGCAACCCGAAAATACTTAACTTCTCCATAACTTGAAGCAAATTTATCTCAAGGTAGGACTGTAATTCACAGTAGTCAGTGCCACACTAGAAACTCCACTTTTCCAAAATAACAAATTCGATTGCATAAATCCTGATATTTGGAACCATAAAACTTTTACTCCAGGTGACAGAGCAATACATTTAGATAAGCCAAACGGCCAAAGATACGCTTTTATTTGCCTACATGTTATTAACTTAACGATTGTTTTAACTTATGCTGATGTTGTCCGTATGCAAATTTTACTTTTTCAGACACAAAAAGTATAAATTCTTGTTTGAAGGACAAGGTTTAAGTGATGCTGTTGATGACTAGTTACTCCTTTTGGTTTCCAAAGGATTTTTAGTATTATTTGGGTATCATTTATTACTTATTTAATTTCCTTCTTTGAGGGAGTTCAGGCTTCCCACATGTTTATTTAAAAGATTTGTATGCCACGCTTCAATATTGACACCCTTAGAGTGGCTAACAAACCGACACTGACCACAAGCCTCATTATCTCTACAGCAATATTTTGAGGCAGGCAGGAATGGGAGATAGTGACTTTGCTCAGTCATAAGGCCAGAGCATGGTTCAACATTATGAGAATAAGCTTCAGTGAATGCTGGCCTTGTGGGCTCTTCATTTCCACTGTCATCTCCTGGTACAGCCTTGAGGATGGGTTTGGAAGCTTTCACTTCTGTTTTAGATTAAGTGCACCTTATTACATCCTCAGAAGCAAACACAATGGGATAAGATTATGCCTCAGCAGGGTGGGAGGCGGGGCAGAGGGACACATGAGATGTGCATCGATTTCCTTCACTACTGTCATCATTTTAGTGCTCATAATGTGTGACATCATGTGCTTGTGTGACTGGAACTGGGTGGGAGGAGGAGGAAGGGGGAAGGCGGGGGGGGGGTCATGATCCAGAGTTGAGAGATGAAGTACATCAAGGTCCTTGTTTCTTCTACTATGCCCATTTGTAATCAGGAATTGATGAAGCCAGAAAACTTGCACTCAGATCTGGTGCTGCTATTGGTGACTTACAGGTCTGTCCAAAATAAGCCAGTTATCAAAACTGTGGGTGACAGGGGCATGACAGAGACCAGGGTAGGTGAATTAGATAGAAGGTTGACTCAACTTTTGCCCATCCTGTACAGATCTGTTGAGCAGAGTTGGGGTAGTCATGTGTTCAGATCTGTTGAGCAGAGTTGGGGTAGTCATGTGAATTTGATCCCTCTCACCAGAAAGCCAATCTACTCCGTGACCTGTTTTGAGTATTTGTTCTTGGTGTTGGGCCATCATGGCAGACTGGAGATGGCGTTTGTGTGCTCCCTGCTGGTTGTACAACACTGCCCTGGCTGAACTGTTGGACATGGTGTTGCAGAACCCCTCCAGTGTTCATTGACTTCAACATCCAGGCTGAGGTGGCCTCCAGTGTGATACTTCGTTATATCTATGGCAATTATGGGGTTATCCCAGTCGATCAGTGCTCCAAATAATTTGGCTGAACATACCCTTGACCCGCTCTTTGTAACAGAGTTGGCTGGCTTGATTCCATTAAGTACCAATGAGTACTGAGCTCATTGTCAAGAACAGATCATACCCTGGTGAGGTTTGGTATAGCTGTGGCAGTACCACCCAAGGGTGGAGGGATTGGGATGGTCCACCCCTGAAAACTTACAGAATCTGGATGCCTTACCCTGGATGATTTTCTGGTTGACATGGATGGTGCACCTGTCAAGATTTGGTTTTGCCAGGGCATGGTGAGATGTGTAGGGCCACTTGGTGGGACTGTGGCTAGAGTGCAAGAGGAGGAAATCCCGATGTGAATCTGACTGAAGACATGTGATAATGCACTATTATGTCTATAATGTGGTAATGATGGCAGCAAGGAAAGATGTTTTTTTACACTGGAATGAAGGAGGACCATAGCTTAGTGCTGGTGCACAAGTGTTGAATGCAGAAGGCCCCAGGTAAAATTCCTGGAATTGCCAGTAAAAGAATCTGGGAGAGACTACTGCCAGTCAGAGTAGATGATAGTGTGCCAGTAAACATGTTTAAATTGCAATTTTTAAACCAATCACAAGTAAGGAAAAAGGAGAAAACCCCACCCATATATAATATTTCCCCTCAAATGTGGGGGAACAATAGGAGAGGAGAGAGAGGAAAGTGAGTTGTGTTATTTCAAGCAAATGAACTGGAAGAAGCATTGTACACTAAATATGCTCTTTATGCTCTTCTGGGAGGAGCACAGAGAGAATAAATTCTATGGTGCATCTAACAGCGAAACCAAACGTATTGGTCTCTATGGCCACAGCAGGTGCTGGAAGTATCCAATGGTTTGCCTTGGATGGCACATTCTTCCACTGTCTCCCGAGACAAGATGGATGCCAACAACAACACATGCTCATGTTAACTTAAACAGTACAAATATCCATCCTATGTGAAAGGTGCTATTTTCTGTCTTAAGCGTTGGAGTACAAGAAGTTTATTAAAATATGCACATCTTTAAAGCACAGTGAGGATGTGAAAAAAGGCGTGGCTAATTGGTTTACGACCCCAATTAGGCCCAGCTTACAGCGATCTCCGGGTCCGGCACGTTTCCCTCAAACTGCGCCGATCCTTCGCTCAGCCACGACATGCAGAGTAAACACAGTGGAAAGCTGTTGCTTCTCGGTGTATAAGATCCAAACACACATAGACGTCTGTGTGTTTACATAACAGTCTTTATTACAGCAGTAAAACAATAAATCAGCATTTCTCAGATTCTCCTGGGCTGCTAGCAGCCATGGCTACCGTCTCCCTCGGAAGCAGAGACGGAACAGTGAGGAACAACTCCTCCCTCCTTCTGAGTCACGCGACAGGAATTGAGGGACGTCACACAGAACTCTTTAACCCTGTGAGTTCTGAAAATACTAACACCCCCTCTTCCCTCCATTCCTGAGGTGACTTGGGTGTTTACCTTTACAGACCTCTGTGAGATCAATCCCTTCCCCAATGCCTTGCGCCTTCTCTTGGCGTTCTCGTCAGGCACCTGAGGAACATCCTCACAACTCTCAGGTTCGCACTGTGCGAAACCAACCCACACCCCTGTGGCCTGATACCTCTCAGGTGGAATGCCCTTCGTTGTGCGACTGGACCGCCTGGGCACAAACTCAGGTATTTCCTCTGACTCACTGCGGCCAGCAGGTGTGTCCTCTGCATCACGGGATTCCCCCTCTGACTTAAAGCGTCTTCGGATTCTCTGCATTACGCTAACAGGAGACGCAGGCTCACTCTTGGGCTCTCTTTTGACAACCTGTGGAGATGCCCCATCCTGTTCTTGACCTTGATCAGTGACCTGCTCGTCAGCAGGTACAGCACCTGGCTCTCCTTCCTGCTCTGAATCTTCCTGCTCTGAATCCCCCTCTGAATCAGACAGACATTCTGAGAGAACGTCACGCCTTGCAGGAGTCTTTGACCAACTATCCTGCTCATAGAACTCAGCGTGTTTACTGATCAGAAGCTTACTCTGATCACCTCCTGGATATGCAAATCTCCATGCTTTAGAAACTGGTTCATACCCACAGAAGATCATTTTCTGGAACTTGGGTCCACCTGGCTTTTGCAAAGCCTTTGGCACTGGCACTGATGCCGGCGACCCAAACGAACGAAGGAAGTGAATCTGTGGTTTCCTTCCGTGAAGCAAAAAAAACGGCGTGTTACCTACCACTGAATTGTAGGACCAATTCCAGGTGAAATTCACAGTCTTAATTGCGTCCATCCAAAAGCTTGGAGGTAACCCAGAGTCTGACAGCAACACCTGTGTAGCCTTAACCAGAGCTTCACTTCTGAGCTCTGCCACCCCCCTCTCTTGAGGAGAAGTCACCTTGTGACGTATCCCTTTCTGGTGAAAGAACTTCTGCAAAGCAGACCCAGTAAACTCTGCACAACGGTCACTTCGAACTCCCTGTACCTTGGTGGAGAACCTTAGTTCCACCTCCTCAACCCAACTTTTAATCAGTTGCGCTGCATCTCCCTTGGATTTCAGAGCATGAGCCCAGGAATTCTGGCTAAAATCATCCTGCATCGTTAGCAGAAACCTGGCTCCTCCCAGACTTGGCTCTGCCATGGGACCCAACAGATCTATGTGAACAAGCTCAAAAGGTTTTGTGGTTACCCTGTCCACCCTGGGGTAACTGCACCCTTTTACCTTTGCCTTTCTGCAAGCCTTACAATTTATAGACCTTCCACATTCCTGAATTTTACAGCCTTTAGTGCACTCAGGTAGCACCTGGAGTTCTTCAAGAGAACTATGGGCTGTCTTCTTGTGCCATGCACATGCACATGAAACATGAGTGGGAACTGTAGCACGCATAGCTTGTGTCCCCTCACCCTTCAGAGGCGTTTTAAGAATGAAGAGATCATTCTGCCCCTTTTCAACTCTGACCAGCTGCTTCCCTCCTTTGAAGATTGTGCAGACATCATGTTCAAAGCAAACCTTAAACCCCTTCTGCAACAAATAAGGCACAGATAAAATACAGTGATGCATCCCAGGTACAGTGCAAACCTCCACCTGCTCCTGCAAAACAGAAAAAAAGACATTTGCAACGTTAGTTACATTTTTCTTTTCCCCATTTGCAAACTGAACAGTTTTTCCAGCTGGAATTGCCTTGCAATTCCACAACTCGACAGCAGGGGTCTCAGGAACCAGGTTGCGGTTCGCTCCAGAGTCGATTACAAAGCATAGGTCATTGTCTCTCTCAGAGCTGTCCTTCAACACCGCCAGAGCAACAAACGTCTCGCTGCCCCCTCCCTTCGGGCTTCTGCAGCTGTTCTCTCTGGTTGGCACGGCAACCAGCTCCCCCTTGTTCAGGACCTTGGCAGCTTCCGTAGAAGCAACTTCCTCCGTTGCCTTGGAGACCGGACTGGCCTCTGCGTTCCCACGCAACTGTGTAGGGCTTATCTGCACATTGTGCAGGTGGCTAGCCTTGAAGCGTCTAGCTCTCCGCAGTTTCAAAGAACCCAGCTGACGACGAAAACAACTCTTGGCTGCCTTTGGAAAACAAGCCGTTTCTGAGCTTCCACCACTCACTGCCCCCCCACTGCTCTCAGGGCTCCCAGGACGTTTTCCTGCACCCCCTCTGGTGGGTAAAGGGCTCCCAACGCTTGGCCTCTGGCCTGGCTCCTCACACAGGTACGGTGCAGCATTCATACAGCTGCCAGCAATAGTCCCTTCGTCCCCCTCTGGGGGCTCACAGCTTCCCTCAGCTGTGTGTTGGCTCTCAAGAATGTGCCCAGCGCCATCTTGCCTCTCCCCTTCGGATGCAGCCACATCTTGGCTCTTGCGTTCCACTCCTGCTTCACAAGCCTCACGGAGTGCCAGCCAAGCAGCCTCAGGCCTCTCAGCATCCAGGACAATATGCATCAGATCAGCACTCACATTTTCTGCCAGAAAAGTAAGCACATGCTTTTCAGCTTCACTCAGCCCTGCAGCCTTTATAGCTGCCCCAGCCGCCTTCTGTGGGTGGACTGCTTCCCAAAGGTTTTCTCCAACCAGGAAAAGTTCTATGTGAAAGCTCCACTCCCACCAGCTCTGGCACGTCAACTTCGCACATGGCAGCTTAAGCTCAAAGCCATGCTTCTGGGACTGCGTCATTTTTCTTCCCGGGGCCCAAGCTGTACTCACGTAGCAGCAGCTCTCCGGCACCTGTCTCTGGAGAAGCGATTCCCTCAGCGAGCTTCTCTGCCTCTCAGCATCAGGCAGGACTCAGCGTCTTCCCAGCTGGCTTCAGCGTCTTCCCAGCTGACTTCAAAAAACACCGGCACACTTCGCAACAGCTTTATAGCAGTAATTAGTCCCATAACCTGTGAAAAAAGTCGTGGCTAATTGGTTTACGACCCCAATTAGGCCCAGCTTACAGCGATCTCCGGGTCCGGCACGTTTCCCTCAAACTGCGCCGATCCTTCGCTCAGCCACGACATGCAGAGTAAACACAGCGGAAAGCTGTTGCTTCTCGGTGTATAAGATCCAAACACACATAGACGTCTGTGTGTTTACATAACAGTCTTTATTACAGCAGTAAAACAATAAATCAGCATTTCTCAGATTCTCCTGGGCTGCTAGCAGCCATGGCTACTGTCTCCCTCGGAAGCAGAGACGGAACAGTGAGGAACAACTCCTCCCTCCTTCTGAGTCACGCGACAGGAATTGAGGGACGTCACACAGAACTCTTTAACCCTGTGAGTTCTGAAAACACTAACAGAGGATTCCAATACTAAACTGTTTCCAAAACATCACCTCAGAATACTTTATAATTGGGTGGCCCAACACCATATTAATAATGCTTGCCCCACACTGCTAGCAATTCAAAGAGGGGTATAACAATTTTGATGGAGCCTCTTTGGCAGGGGCTAGACAGACCAAGACTGATTTAGAATAAGACAGCTTTATATATTTGCATGCTGCACCTCTAAGGGACAAGCCACAAATTATGCAGGGGATCGACAATTGGAAATTGCAGAGTTTGGAGAAAATCAAGGACAAAGTGCGAGACTGATTACATTATGCTCAGATTAAAGAAGTTTTTAAAAATGACAAAAAGTTAGGGTTCCAGGTGGAGAAATCGAAGTTAGAAACAGAATTGTTAGAACCAAAGACTAAGGTACTATCTAGAATGTATAACTTGCTGTTAAAATGGAACACACAAGACGAAATGGTTAAATCGGCTATGATAAAGTGGGCACAGGACATTGGGCATAACATTATGTTTGAGGACTGGGAAAGGTTATGGACCACTGGGCTGAACTTCACTGCATGTAATGCTCTGAAGGAAAATGTAATGAAAATGATATATGGATGGTACATGACCCCAGTTAAACTTGCCAAAATATACCATTCGTCTGATAATAAATGTTGGAAATGTAAAGAAAATGAAGGAACATTCTTTCACCTCTGGTGGACATGCCCTAAGGTGAAGGCCTTCTGGGAAATGATATATAATGAGCTGAAAAAGGTATTTAAGTATACCTTCACCAAGAAACCAGAGGCCTTCCTTCTGGGTATTGTCGGCCAAAAGGTGCTAAAGAAGGACCGAACATTTTTTATGTATGCAACAATGGCAGCAAGGATACTCATCGCAAAAAACTGGAAAACTCAAGATCTACCCACACTGGAAGAGTGGCAGATGCAGCTGATGGACTATATGCAACTGGCCGAGATGACTGGCAGAATCCGAGACCTGGGAGAAGAGAGGATTGAGGAAGACTGGAAGAAATTTAAGATGTATTTACAAAAACATTGTAATTTGGTTGAATGTTAAGAAGGATGCTAGATTATAAAAAATTGGCCACCACTAAATTAGATTTTGAATTTGATGATAAGTGAGATTAAAGAAAACATAAATTTTATGGAGAATTGCTAGATTATACTTAAATGAGTGGATATAAGATCGTAAACAAGTTGATAATTTGCTTGGAAAAACCTTTTAACGATGTAAATGGGAGCGGGAGACGCGAGGGAGTCCAAAGAAGTGATGAAACTACGTTGTGATAGAAGTAAGATTGTTTATTATTGGTGCATTTGTATTCAAAAACTCTAATAAATATTTATTAAAAAAAACACAAATTATGCAGGGGATCTGTAAGCACACGTCAACTATGGCAATCCCAAATTGGATCCGGGATTGGTGGGCAGTGTTAGCCATTGGGACTGGTGGGGCAGAACACTGGTGGAGCTGGAGCCCATGCGAGGTGGAACTGACTCATTCGCCATTATGGATCAGCCTCTACTGGGAAGGACATAATACTGATCAAAATCAGTTTTCACTGAGGGAAGAAACCAGGACTTATATTGTGCCCTCTGCCAAAGTATGGCTAAAGCAGCAGACTTGAGGTGGGAGAGTTCAACTGTGGACACAGCAAGAAGAGGAAAGGGTTTAACACCATCACTATCCCACCCCCACCCCCCACAGCAAGGCTGTCGCTCTGATCTAGTTCAGGATTCCTACAGCACTTTTAAAAAATAACATGGATCAAGATCCTGTAACATGTAACTTTGTACAATATCTTATCTGTCAACCGAACTACAGCATTATTCACTCAGATTCATAACAGCAAAGTACTGTCTCGTGCCTGAATAAACAGTCCAGTCGGTCTTCCTGTGTCCTGAGGTGGTCGAAAAGTGCAATGTTCATTCTGATAGACCAGGGGTAGGCAACCTAAGGCGCATGGGCCGGATGCGGCCCAATCGCCTGCTCAATCCGGCCCGTGGATGGTCCAGGAATGTGCTTTTACTTAAAATGCATCTCTGGGTTATATATGGGGCATAGGAATTTGTTCTGTTTTGCAAAATATAGTCTGGCCCACCACATGGTTTGAGGGACGGTGGACCGGCCCATGGCTGAAAAAGGTTGCTGACCCCGTGATAGACTTTTTGTGTACACTTTCCAAAGCCCTGGCAATGAGTTTTGAAACACAGAATTTAGGTCCGGCCATGGTGGAAGAAATCTGGTGATAAAACAACCTAAAATATGTTGCAGTACAATTGAATTTTGTAACTTTAATATGCAAGTATGCATAAATATAAATTATGCCCAAGTTCCATCTGCCTACTGAGATTTCACCACGTACTTCAAGCTTCTCTCTGCAGAATGAGGACAGAAATACTGTCAAATACTGTCACCCTTTTCTAAACAAAAACTGGGATTATCAGCATACAGTGGTACCTCGGTTTAAGAACAGCCCTGTTTACGAACTATTTGATTTACAAACTCCGCAAAACCGGAAGTAGTGTCCCGGTTTGTGAACTTTACCTCGGTCTAAGAACGGAAGCTGAACAGTGGAAGGGCACCGGTGGCGGGAGGCCTCATTAGGGAAAGCGCGCCTTGGCTTAAGAACGGTTTTGGTTTAAGAACGGACTTCCGGAATGGACTAAGTTAGTAAACCGAGGTACCACTGTACTGGAATCTGTACTGAGCAATGCATATTCTGTACTATTTAACACACACAGGCCCAACTAGATGCAACATCTATGTACATATGCTAATACTGATTTAAATGATAGCTGTGAAAATCCGTTTGTATACTGCTGTTAATATTGTTATAACCAGCACAAAATGCAACACTCAGCTGGCTCATTCAAAAGTTCTAATAGAAAAATTAGGAAAATTCTAACCCTTATCTGAAGACCTTGCATAAAATTATCCTGATACAAATGCTGAAGTTTGCTGGACAACCCTTTTCCCTGTAGGTGTTTATCAAAATGAGGACCTGCAATCTGCCCACAATCAATAAAATAGTAATTACTGTAACTAGAAAACAAACATCTATACTGTATATCCCATGATATTAAATGTCCTGTGACTGCTTTCCTACCAATAATATGGCATGCTATATTTAATGACAGCAAGGGGGGAAACTGCATACCTGAATTCTGTAGTTGCTTTCCTTGTTTGTTTTTTAAAGAAAGAACTTATGCTGAGAAGGCTTAATAAATAAAAATTAAGAAAGAGATTTTTAAAGTATTACAGCTTTTCTCTTAGAAAAGATTTGGGAAACCTCAGTAGGAATTATGCAGTGTGGGGTCTAAATTCACCTGTTGAAAACTTTTATTCCTGAAAATTTACATATAAATAGGTAACGTCTAGGCACAGCACCCTGCTGCCAAGGAGAAAATCTGCAGTACATAAAACCCCTTTCCCAATTGGCTCCATCTTCTATAGTTTTTCATGTTTCAATCACATATTAAAGGATTGGTATCAATATAAAAGTACTAAATCTTCAGCTTTATTCTCTGTTAGCCTGTTGATGAAATGATCAACTTTGATGTGTCAAGTGTCATTCCTTTTTCTTTTAAAAAATGAATATTTAGCAGACAAAATACGTTTCTGAAATTTGCAACATCAATTACCCTGGCAGTTATCTGCAGTGCTATGCGCTCTTGGCTAGCACCACATGTTCCCACCAGAAAAAGTCAAAGGCAAGCTTCAAAAGGTTGAGTTATGGGAACAACTCAAATGGTCTTTGCTCAGAAACTCACATGACAATTAGGAGACTGTCTTTATTTTGGCATGTTATTTCCAAGTAACAGTAATCATGAACTCATTAATAATCTCTCACGTTAATGCTATTAAGCATTTGCATGTCTGTATCTGAAACATCAAACCAAAATAAATTTATGTTTAATAACTGCATAAAATCTAGTTACTGTTTTATAACTAGTTCAATATAGGCTTCCATATGTATGAAAAAATACACTACAGTGGTACCTCTGGTTAAGTACTTAATTCGTTCCGGAGCTCTGTTCTTAACCTGAAACTGTTCTTAACCTGAGGTACCACTTTAGCTAATGAGGCCTCCCACTGCGCACGTGCAATTTCTGTTCTTATCCTGAAGCAAAGTTCTTAATCCGAGGTACTATTTCTGGGTTAGTGGAGTGTGTAACCTGAAGCGTATGTTACCTGAAGCGTCTGTAACCTGAGGTACCACTGTATTACATGCTACAAGTTCAGTTTCCATTTATTTCTAAATTAATTCAATTCTGAACATTGTAGTCCTAATTTTTCAATTAAAAAAAGCTTTCCTAATTTAGACATGTAAAATACATGAATGGTGCTAAAGCATATCCACACTGAACTGTGATAGGAACAATTTAGCATCGTTTTGTTGAAAGAGATTCGTCCAGTAAAGTAAGATTAGCATATAAGACTCTTGCAGCTAGCTATCGCACAGGTTAGATGAGACTGATGCGTCTCTTTGCAACATAGTCCTCTTCCCTCCCAGGGACCAGCTGCTCCCTTTCTGTCCCTGGAGCTAAATGGCAAGTTCCTATGCCCAGGCTCTCTAGCTGCTCACAACACTAGGACCTCTCCCCTGCAGTATATTTTCAAAGCACATGGCTTTGTCATGCCTGATGCGAAGCCTTGTTCCAATCCTCCATTTGTAGAACACAGCAAGGAGGAGGACGGGAACAAAACTAAAATGAGTCATTTTATGGTTCCCTCATTTCCCCCCAACACAGGATTCTATGGTCTGGTTCTCACAAAAACCAGGTAAAATGGTGAACTTCCATTACACCAATTTAGACTGCAGGATCTTTCAAACAAAAAAGTCCCTGTGCATTATAAAATAGCATGCCAGGGAGAAGGAAAGCTAGAGGCCTTTCCTCCAATATCTGGTTTCCTACACACAGGCATGACAGGCCCAAGAGGCAAACCACAAAATGGCAACCTCACCTCTGCCAGGGTGCGTGAAGATCTACATCAGGGAAAAGCAGGGTTGTGGTGGAATCAAATCTACCT
Organism: Podarcis erhardii; assembly: GCF_964252035.2. Taxonomy (NCBI): domain Eukaryota; kingdom Metazoa; phylum Chordata; class Lepidosauria; order Squamata; family Lacertidae; genus Podarcis; species Podarcis erhardii. The sequence continues at coordinate 133,594,616 of NC_138497.1, read as the reverse complement.
TACCCAACAGTTGAAGGGGGAATCAAAGGCTGTGGCCGGTGGTGGATAGGGCCCACTCTGAATCATGCTGGATGGTGGAGATCGCAGAAGGCAGCCCCTGCCTTTTCTTTTCTAGAGGTGTGGAGGTGGCATTACACAGCGGCCTCTCAGCAAAGAGGAGGCACTGCTGATGGTCTCCCCCACACTCCTAGGGGTGGGAGGAGTCCAGCAGCTCCTCCTATTCACCAAGAGACCACTGTAGAGGCAGCACTGGCAGGCCTGCCAAGGAGGTAGCAGATCTGGCCTCCAATGAGTGTACCACAGCAGTTGCTGCTACTGTGACAGCAGCAATAGGTGAGGCATTCTTTGAAGATCAAATCTGCTGCCCTTGTGGATCCTGCCACCCAAGGTGGTTGCCTCACCTTGCCTCATGGGTGGGCCGGCCCTATGTGCAGGGGTTGGCTGGGGCTTTAAATGAATTATTCAGTTATGCAAGGTCCTGCTACTGCATCTGCTTACAAGACCTATATCTACAGTGGTGCCCCGCAAGACGAACGCCTCGCAAGACGGAAAACCCGCTAGACGAAAGGGTTTTCCGTTTTGGAGGCGCTTCGCAAAACGAATTTCCCTATGGGCTTGCTTCGCAAGACGAAAATGTCTTGCGAGTTCCTGCGGGGTTTTTCCCCTCCCCCCCCCTTTTCCTAAGCCCTAATCCGCTTATCAGTTGATCCGCTAAAAGCCGCTAAACCGCTAATAGCGCTAATCCGCTAAGCTATCAATGGGCTTGCTTTGCAAGACGAAAAAAACGCTATACGAAGAGCCTCACGGAACGGATTAATTTCATCTTGCGAGGCACCACTGTATATCTTACACTTAACTCCACGTTTCTGTTCCTTAGACCACTAAGTCACTCTTATTCTCAGTCTTCTCTCCTCAGCTGTCTTCCCACTCAGCTTCTTAGGTCTCAACCTAAGAACAAAGTTCCTTTCTCTTTCCTGCCAGTAGTACAAAGTAAAATATACTGTGTATCTGAATATAAATACTGTGTATCTGAATAAAAATACTGTGTATCTGAAGAAGTGTGCATGCACACGAAAGCTCATACCTAGAACTAACTCAGTTGGTCTTTAAGGTGCTACTGGAAGGAATTTTTTTATTTTGTTTTGACCATGACAGACCAACACGGCTACCTATCTGTAAGTAGTACAAAGGATTACATGGGCTGTTGGGTTCTGATTGAAGACTAAAGTTGCAAAAGTGCTCCTTTCTTCCTGCACAAGATTTGTAATCGTAACTGCCAAAACACTATCATTATTTCTTAAAAGCTTAATATTGTCAGCCTCACTCAACTATTTTAAGTGAATGGGCTCTTTTTAAATGCTACAAACTGTTCACTACAAGAAAATATGCCCGTTCAATATTCTGAACTGGGTTGCCAGTATAGCTGAAACAATTAAAAAGTTAGTTGCACAAGAATATTCTTATGTATATTCACTGCTAGTTATGTGGAAAATATCCATGATTTACTTGATGTAAAGAAGGGTAATTTATATTGCATGTTCTTGTAGTTAAAACATTTCATATTGATTGGACAATTCATTTCCTTTACTGTTTGTACCTTTTTATCTGAAGAATAGGACACTTTTCTAATAATTAGTCAGTAGTACTAGCAAGAGTGATATGTTGTCCAGAGCAGACTTGCTTACATCACATGTCCTGCTGGATAAGGGGCTGATTGTAGTAAACAGAACTGCCAATCAAGCAGCTGCCTTTGTCAGCTTTTATAATGTGTTTGTGAGAGGAGGATCTTTGGATTGGTATCTGGAGGTATGATCTTATGAGCCCCAATATAGGCACACTAAAGAATGACTTCTGTTTACATTTTCTAAGACTATACCACATGGGATTATTTAAATATAAGATGTGGTATATGTATTTTGGAAAATGAAGCAAGAGCTCTACTGCACTCGTACGACTCCTGACTGAGGCCAAGGCGAGGACAGGTACTCTGCTCCCCACAGTTCAGTTATTCCCCCTTCCTGAACATGACAGTTTTCAATATTAAATAGGCACAAGGCTTATAGATGGTTTCCATATGTTTCATAACAGGTCCACAACATTGTACAAAACTATTACAAAATTGATCGAATAAATTGCTTACCTTTTCTTTCATTTAAACCAGGAAACCCTTTACTGAGTTCAGGCCAACAGAAAATCACAAGTGCCCAACATTTATATAGACAAAATAAGCAAATAAAAAAAAATTTGTCCAGTAGCACCTTAGAGACCAACTAAGTTTGTTCTGGGTATAGGCTTTCGTGTTCATGCACACTTCTCCAGATACACTGAAACAGAAGTCACCAGACCCTTATATATAGTGGGAGGGTGGGGTGGGTTTTTCTCAGAAGGGAAAAACCCCACCCCACTCTCATACCCTTCTGAGAAAAACTGCACCCCACTATATATAAGGGTCTGGTGACTTCTGTTTCAGTGTATCTGAAGAAGTGTGCACGCGCACAAAAGCCTACACCCAGAACAAACTTAATTGGTCTCTAAGGTGCTACTGGACAATTTTTAAATTTATTTCGTCTGCGTCAGACCAACACGGCTACCTACCTGAATTTATATAGGCAGTGAGACAATAAATTTTGAAGAGCTGCGAGGCTTTTTGGGAAGAAGCTGCTCTATGTAAGAATTAGAAGTTGGTAGGATTTTGCTTGACTATCCAGTATGGTTTTATTTATCTGCTCTATTCCGCACGAGTCAGGCAGCATTTAGTGTACTAAATACAATTTTGGGCACTACACTTTTGAAAATGGCATTGAAAAAAAGTGAAGCGTGTCCAAAGGAGTGCAACTAGAATGGTGAAGGGACTGGAAACCAAATCCTGCGAAGAACAGCTAAAAGAGCTGGTATGTTTAGCCCGGAGAAGACAATTAAAGGGGAATACAACAGCAGTCTTCACATATCTGAAGATGGAACAGATATGTCCTCTGTTGTTCCAGAAGGCAAAGAGCAAAGCCAACAGTCCAGATTGTCTGAAAGCTGCATTTGCATTTTACAATCAAGGAATATCTCCACAACTTCCTGTTTCATCACCTTTCAGATCAGGATGAAATTCTGTATCTTTGTTAGTAAAAGAAGACTGCAAGATAAGATGTCCAGAGGCAGCATATACGGTATTAGACCAGGAGTTGGTTGGGGGAGATCCTGCCATATGGAATCTCCAAACAGATATAAAATTAATCTGGATTTTTAGTGCTCATTTTTAGATGGGGCAAGTATGATTTGCAGTCTATATTTTAAACCAGAGGTTCTGCCTTAATGGTTTTAAAGGGCAAAGAACATGCAATGCAAAAGAACTAGGTTTGCTTCCACACTAGGCTTCTTTAGCAATATTGAAGCTTTGCTTTCCCACCGTTAATGAGAAGCAGAATTGCAAGAGGTTTCACATAATCACTTAATATAGTGCTATATTTTCAAGCCATGCCATATCCATGGCCAAGCTCCTCCTATAATGTTTACACATTTAGCAAAGATTCCAAGCAATGTTAATTAAAAATTTTTTGGGAAACCCTATGGATGGGGGGGACGGACCTTAAAAACAGCCTAAGGGAGTTAGAGCATGATCTGTAGCCATGAAATGCTTGACTAACTTGGATACCTCACTTGAAAACAAGGCAAGAGAGAAAATGGAATGAAGTATCCTGAACCATTGTTTCAGATCTGATTTGCTCATCATTCCCCAAGCCACGAGCCAACAGAAAACATGAAATGAGAAGTGCTTAATTAAAGATTGAGGCACCTTTAAAAGCTCCAGTAGTGCTTTGTCTACACACAGTAGGTAGGGCTGATGGTGCAATTCTGTTATTACCAAAAAAATCATCACGTATCAGATCTAAAAAAACAGGAAGGTAACACAGAAAACACTACAATGCAATAAGCTGCAACATCATTATCAGGATACTCCAGAAATACAGTTAATAAACAATGGCAGTTCCAGAGCAATGGGCTAGTATGGAAGGAACCTAACACTTGCCAAAGATTATATATCAAGGTATTGATTCCCAACAGTCCACCACTTACAAAGGAGACACTCAAAACAGCTTATAGAAAACACAATAGAAAACCAGCAGTAACATTAACAAATAAATAAAGCCAAGTTCATTAAAAATACAAAGGTAGTAATGGAAAGCAAATTGGGAAGTTTTTTTTAAAAAAAATCATTTGAACAAATCTAAGATCAGTTTACATGAAGCATTGAAAGAAATGTTCTAATTACACCTGAAAGGATTTTACTGCTTCAAAGATACCTCAGAATTTGTATTCAAACTTTTCATGACATGACTATTCATGTGATTTTCCATTTAAACTTTAGGATTTTCAGGAATATCAACAATTTTATTATTTTAGCACTCTTCATTAGTACATATGATTCGGAAACCACAATGTCTGGCATATTCTTTTGTATTTAATATTTAATCTATATTTAAAATAACTATTCCCTGCAGTTTGCAAGTAAAACAAAAATATTCTACAATCCCTTATCATTAACAAAACTTGTTAGTGTCATCACTGATCTCAATTTGACGGCGTCCTTTGGTGATTAGATAAATAGTTCTCAGATAGCTGATTAAAAAATGATGTAGCCGTTAGGTTGTGTGTCTAAGCCTTGTCAGCCATGTTGGGTGTTAAAGTGTGCATGAATTACATCCCTGGAGTGTGCTGAACAGAGCTGATTAAAAGAGGAACGCCACAGCCCTCAGCATCAATTATGAGAAATAATAGGATCTTTCACCTAGACTGGATAAAAGGGGCTGTGATCAAGCCAGAATGCCACTCATATCTGGGAAATATCACCACAAAATAAATAACCCAATTCATTCATACTATTTTCCTTTCTGAAGAAGGTTTCAATGCAGTAAGAAAATCTAAGGTCACACATACACAAGACCACATTTGAATGTTATTGTATGAGGTACATTTCTATAAATAAAGCAAGTTTCACATAAATACGAGGCTGTTCAGAGAGAAATAATTTAAGATCACAGCACTAACAAGGGCAATCATTATTAAAATAATAACCTTGTCCTTTTGTCTTAAGAGTATTCTTACTATGCTTCTATAAATTAGAGAATAATTTCTCAGGAGTTATAGCTATGTAGGGATTCTTTTGTACAATTCAGCAATACGTTGTAAAAAACAGGTACATCATCTTCTTTTGTATAGTATAAGGGCAACAGCAGTGAACCAGTTCACATGTAATGGTAAGCCAAACTATGACTTAGCATGAACACATGAGCTAACTTTGGGCTTAGCATGTTGTATGGACTAGGGGCAAAACTAGGCTTAAAAAAGACCCAGTTTGCCCCCCCCCCCATGTATTTGCTCACGTGCACACACAGGCTGCAAGATTCAATGATTCCCCTCTGGAGGCTTCATCCAGGGCAACCCCCCCCCCCAGGTGGTATGGCACTGGTCTGGACCCATATTTGTGGTTTGTCTCATTCCAGACAAACCACAAACTGTAAAGTAAGGCTTCCTCTTGATTTGCAGCTCATGGATTGTCTGAAGTGAGACAGACCATGAGCCCAGGTTCAGACTACATGCTAGAACAAACCATGAGTTGGCTACAGGAACTCAGCAGCAGCAGAACAAAGCAGCTGCAGTCTCCTCTCTAAGCATGTTCATGCTAAGACATGGTTTGGTTTCGCATTATGTGCGAACTGGGACACTGCGTGGGAATGAGTTGTTTAGAAACAGACATATTCAGTGAATCAAATACTGACTACAACAAGCTCCAGGAACACAATCCCCCCCACCCCCAGTAACACACAACAGCTATGGGAATGTCAAAAGTGATTAAATAAATTCAAGAGATATCCAGGCAGCAATATGGCATGTTTTCTGATGGCTTTTTAAATGTAAAGCTTATAAACATGCATATCCACATAAAATACATTACTAAACTCCAAATGCAACTTCATTCTTAGATATCCGTCTTTTAAAGAGATGGTATTTTGGTATTTTGGTTTTAAAGAGATGGTATTTTGGCAAAGAAAACCAAGGGAGAAGGTGGGCAGAGGGGAGCAGAGTGAGTTGGCTTGCCCAAGTCATGGCTGGAGCCCTCCTGACTTACCATATTTACTCAAATGTAACGTGCACATTTTTTGGCCAAATTATGTTGCAAAAATTAGGGTGCACATTAGACTTTATGGCACCAGCAAATACGTTTTGGTTTCAAGGTTTTGAAATTTGAGGTGTGCGCATTTGATTCATGCAAATATATTATTTATTTTTGGGGTGGTGATGGAAGACATTTTGTTGTAAGGCCAACTTTTATTTAGTTAAAACGCTTCACTTAAATTTGAGTATCATGTTCCTGTTTCAGTAATTTGGTGCCCAGGTTCCCCATATATGCATACTTAAAAATTGGGGCAGGGGAAAATAAAAATAATACAGCCTAATTAGGTAAGAAGTTTTTAAGGCATTCTACTTATTCCCACTCCATCCCCGCAAATCTCAACTTAATTCAATGTATTAACGTTACATATTTCTAGGTTAGTATTAAAACGTCAAAGTGGACATATTAAAACAAGAGAAATATAAAAAGGTGTTCATTCTGTAATTTGGATTTCTATTTTTTTCCATAAAACTAAATGCTATGCTACTAGACTGACAAACCCATCCAATACAGTTGGATTGTTCATTTTAGGGCTTTCTCTGCAGTGGAGCACTGCAGATCCTTTATAAATACAGAAAACTCTTTAGCCATCTAAAATGTCTCTTTATGGTAGCTTTAAATTATACTATCAAATTTCAAAGGCAATGATCAGCTAAGGAAACTAATTAAAGGTATAATTATTTAATGATGAGTAGACATGCCATCTAAAAAGGCCCATAATTACTTGACTGTGATCACTGGACCACCAGTTTCAAAAACTGGAAAATAAGAGCATATTGCCTTTGCTCTGTTGCGTTTATCCTGTAAGTTTCTAAGGTTAGCTTTTCCAAGTGGACACCCTTGACAAGTTATCTCATCTGTAATGAGCTTACATCCTGCGAGAGGAAGTGTAGGATGGGCTCAGATCTGCTGCTATTAGGACAGATCAAAATCCTAAAATGGATTCAGGCTTCTGAAAAACCTAAGCATTTCCAAGCTTGCCTTATTTGGAACAGTTGCTGGTCAAACAGTTGTCCTTCTGCTTAAAGGCATACACAGATACCATCAGCCTTTTGGACCCATCCATTTATTTTTATATTAACTTAGGAACTGAGAATGCATTTGTGGTGTTGATCTTGAAATCTCTCCCTTGGCACTGACAGGGTAAAAAGACTCTATTGCATGTGTTAGAACTCCACAAAGCCTAGATATAGTTTGCCATTTGAGGCTGGTGACACCACTGCAGGTCCTCCTTAGATTTGTGGAACTGTTCATTCTAGGTAGTAGTCATGGGACAGAGCGAGTTGATATTGCTCACCTGGCTTCTCAACAGAGAACTCACTGCCAGTAACCGAGAGGGGAAAGTGATGGGGAGATTAGTGTGGTGCGGACACAGCTGTGGCAGCAAAGGATTGGATTTGCCACCATGTCTCCTCACCTCAGATGGGATGATTGTTCCTCATTACTTTCTCTGTGGGGTTCTGCAGGGCTCCCTTCTCTTCACCTCCTACCATCACTTAACATAGGGCAGGCATAGGCAAACTCGGCCCTCCAGATGTTTTGGGGCTACAACTCCCATCACCCCTAGCTAACAGGACCAGTGGTCAGGGATGATGGGAGTTGTAGTCTCAAAACATCTGGAGGGCCAAGTTTGCCAATGCCTGACGTAGGGCATAGGGAAATATCACACAAGGGAATGAAGGCAGACGCCAGTGACAAGAAATAATATCTCCTGATATGATCTAGGGTCACAGGGCTTAACAGCTGATTGTGTTGGCAAAACTGCATGTAAGTGAGCAAACTAAATCAGGAAAGGACAATTAATGTTAGGCAATAGACTTTGTGACCTAGGGAGGATAATAGCTAATACTCTAGTATTTGCAGGTTTTAGCATTAAATTACACAACCAGATTAAATTGTTCAAAGTATGTAAAGCAACTTAATTCACTGTCAAACACCAAATGTCACAAGCCATAACCACAGCATCACAGAAAGTTTAGTTTCTCGTGTTAAACACGACAGCATTAAGTAACTGACTAGCAGGTTTACCTGCACTTCATTTGGACAGATAGATATTAAAATCTCCCTTTGTATCAGAATCTAGTGTCAAACCATTTCCTTGCCACCAAAAGCTGTGAGTTGTTAACTAAATGGCTAAATGACAATGTCTGTTACTAATCGCTTATTGAATAATGAAACTGACACAACTGATAAAAGGTTTCAATCCTGGGGGAAAATGATTTATAGTATTTCACTCTACTGGCACTGTTATTTGTATGACGAATGATTGGACAGACACCAGTTAATCTCCCTGCACCTCCAACTCAGAGGTGGCAGCTTCTGCCAGAGCATCCAAATAATCAAGAACAGCTAACAATACAGCTATGATGTTGTGAGGGGCTGAAGACTGGTATTTTATCAAGGCTGATCCCCAGATCAATTTATGCAATGGATTTGGGGTGGAAGGAGAGAGTATGGAAAGAAATAAGAATATCATAAAAACTATAAGCTGCAGTTTGCAGCATGTTAGCTAAAAGGCCATGCTCTTCGTAGCAAAGAAATGGAATCATCAATACTAGTAGCGCATTAATGATTTTAGAAAGCTCAGTATAGTTTATAGATTTCCTTGATGGCAACATCAGAACTGCAGCATGATACTGTCCTGTCAAGGTTGTTTGTTACGTTGTAATGCAATATTACATTCCTTGCCTGTGTGCCACAAATTCCATCTTGCATGTGGAAGAGCAAAAGGATGCAGCTTCCTTTGAAACATGAAGAAGAAATGGAGTTTTATATTTGTAAGGAGCCCATTTACAGCAACCTCTTGGTTGATTCTATATGCCCCCAAAATGGTTGAAGTCACTCATTCAGATAAAAGAGCAATGTGCTAAAAGGTGCACCAGCATTATTTATAAACCACCTCAACCTTAAATTTTCAAAAACCTATTTCCTCCTTAAGGAAAAAACAAACAAACGGAAAAGTTTTACTAGTGTTTAGAAAAACAGTGTTCTTCCAAGAAAAAGAAAAAGCAGGATCCTAAACCAGGGTTTGCCAACGTTTCTTGACAATTTCAAATTTGAGAGCATTTTGGGGTTGTCAGTAACAAAATGGGCCAATGCTAAACCAAACCATAGGTTGCTCTATGGTTTGGTTTAGCATTGGCCCATTTTGTTACTACACAAAGAAGCTTATTTTTGAGTAGATATGTATACAATTGTACTGTAAGTTAATTATACAATGAATTCTTAAGGAGTGCTCAGACTTCTGCTCACGTTCAGCAGGAGACATGACTAAGCCTCTTTGCAAAGTTTTCATATTTTGCAGTTGCCATTTGGGAAGGGGATTAATTAACACCCACCTAGTATTTGCAGAGTATCTGCTCTCAGACCACTGGAACAGATGCATCCTAGCTGCTAGGAAAAAAGGAAGGGCAAACTATGGAGAGTCCAAGGACTACTAGAAAATCAGATAGAAGCAGGAAAGGTGCACTAAGGGAGAGTGGGGGGAAGAAACAGTAGGGTTGGTTTTGTTTTTTAAAAAGCATTCTTACAGCTCTTACTTCACTCATCAGCTAATAACACTGACAGGTGAGAGCAGCCAGGCTGGCTCATTTCACAGAAACTGCTTAGGAGGCTTCCTGCACATTTTGCTTAATAACTTTCTTCTTAGAAGTAGAGGCTTACAGTGGTACCTCGGGTTAAGTACTTAATTCATTCCGGAGTTCCGTACTTAACCTGAAACTGTTCTTAACCTGACGCACCACTTTAGCTAATGGGGCCTCCCGCTGCTGCCGCACCGCTGGAGCACGATTTCTGTTCTCATCCTGAAGCAAAGTTCTTAACCTGAAGCACTACTTCTGGGTTAGCGGAGTCTGTAACCTGAAGCGTATGTAACCTGAAGTGTATGTAACCTGAGGTACCACTGTACTTTTATTTAAATAATAATAATAATAGAAGCCTGGAGTCTGGGGGCCCTATCCAGGGGTGACAAAGAAGGCTGTGAACAGGCACCATGGCATCCACAGGCACCAGTTGGTTTAAGAACGGGTTCAATTTAAGAACAGACTTCCAGAACGGATTAAGTTCATAAACCAAGGTACCACTGTACTTCAGTTCAACCTGCTACTGGAAAAAAACCTTGGGATATTTACTTGTAAAATGAACATGGAATACTTTTCAAATTTTGTTTACTTTTACTCAAGTCAAAACTAAAATCAAATAAACATTCTAAATCAGGTCTCAAACAATTTAGCACAAGCACTTTTTTATAGAAACACATGACATTGAATAATGGTTACTCAGCATTCCTATAGCACTTGATTGTTCAAAACACTTCACATACATTCACTTTCTGCAAGGTAGGGGCTTACCAAAGGCCACTTTAGCGAACTGCTCTGTACGAATTGATGCCTGCTCCAATAGTGTGAAATCAGCCATACCACATGACTCTCACAGCACAGACAGATCTTAAGACATTCTGTGCCCAAGTCTCAGAAATTCTCAAAAGCTTCAAGGGCCTGTAAAAGCCCTTTAAAAAGCTTGGGAGAATAAGTCTTCTAGAGAGATGGTGGAGACCTAGAGAAATATAAAATATAATGTAGAAAAAAACAGAGCCCAAGGGAAAAACATAAAAGTGTATGAAAATAAACACCATTGTGCTCTACTGGTCCTACTTAGGGAACATCTCCTTTCATGGAGTGAAAATAAACAGAGTAAGGCTGTGCCTTTGCTACCTGCGCATCACACCATTTAAGGAAAGATTCATGGAGATCCAAAGAAGCACCACAGATTTCGGAATCAACTGTTGTTTTCAGATGACCTTCAAAATGCAGCCCTGTGTTTTGTCCAGCCATACAGTTATTAATTTGGGAAGGTACTAACACATGAATGATGATGGCAACTTCCCTGCTCTCCAAGAAGTGTTACAGGCAGAACTTGAGAAATCATTGGTAAAAAAACAATGGTAGGCACTTAGCTGTTTCTACTATTAAGCTCCACAAGATAACTGGTAGGTTCGGTACCCTTCTCAAGTGGTGTACCTGATCTTTCAGAGAGATAATCACCTCCTTCAGGTTCACCTGGAGCTCCTACTACTAGTGCTTCTTAGATTCAGTTTCAGTGTATTCATCTTCAACCAGTCTATCGTGCTTAGTTAAGGGATCAAAAGGTCAACCAATACTAACTGATCAGATATAAATAGGATATCAACAGCACTGATAACACTATATTCTATGTATAATAAAAGAGCCCTGGATAGTTGCCAAGGGCTGTATCCTCAGCCCTTCCTCAGCATCCAAGTCTGATACTGGCTAAACAGATTCACTGGAAGCTACTTTTATTTCTTTAAAATATTTGGTGCTAGGCTTCTGTGAGCACTATTACTATATCAAGGAATTTTCATTGATTTTGTTGTGGCCAGCATCAAGGGAAACCCAGCCAGATGGGTGGGGTATAAATAATAAATTATTATTATTATTATCATTATTATTATTATAAGGGCCACAATATTTATATGACCAAAATCTTAAAATATCGGAACGACTCAAAAGCAGTAACATCTGAATCCTATTATTAGAGGATTAGAAAATTAAGAGGTCAGCTCAGCAGATACCAGCAAATCCTTCAGTATATTAAAAATTACAGTTGATTAATTTGTTAAATCTAAAAACTGATGGTCCAAAGTTCAAGTTGTATGTTTGGGAGCAACTGAGAAGAAATATTTTAAATATTACTAAACATTACACCATTAAATATAAATTAGATAGAAACAAGGGAAGGCTAAAAAATTGACTAGGAGTTCAGATACTCTAAATGGCTAATATGTCCATTTTTCACCTGAAGCCCTCTCCAATGCAGTTTTGCTATTAAGCAAAACCTAAAGAAAGGTAATCAATTCTAACTAAAAAGCACTTATCCTGGAATGACTACGCATAAGGCACTTCAAACCGCTGGCTGGCTGCCAAAACCCAGACAACCGCTATCAATGTTTCTGACTATCACAAGAGCACAAGGGGCCATGCATAATTGACTAGAAGATGGGCTAAAACTGTGCCCAATCAGTATGTGATCAAAAACGCGTGGAATATTCAGCGCCACTTGATTACATGGAGGCACGTCCTTTCACTCTCCTCATGAAATCTCTTCAAGGTCCAGAGTACTGTAATAAGATCATTACTGTCAAGCGGTACGAATCGCAGGCAATGAGTCTTGGGATAGGAAGTCATACTTCACAAGCTTCTCTGGTCCCCCTTTTTTTATTTTACTGCGTATTGAGGCAGCAAGGCGATGAGGTGACAGATAATGATCACATCACTGTGTGGCAACTAAAAAGGCACTTTTAAGAAAAAACAGAAATCATCTTAAATCATCTTAAGAGAAACTCAATTTCATTTTGCTTGCTTTCTTAAAAATTAAACAGAATTAAGTTGTGCTCAGTATTTTTATCATCTGATTTTTTTGCCATTAAATTAATCATCTGATAAGCTTTGCTATATGAAAACCTATTAACTCACAGGCAAAAGGCCAATTTTCTACTTACAAAGAATCTTTCATTACTTTGGGAAGGGAAGACTAGTAAACTCAAGTTGCCTTTCTACTTAATTCAATTCTTTCATATACGTGCTGAATTTAGCACATAGCTCTTATAAGCAAGCCAGACCTATGGTAGGAAAGGTAGGAGGACTTGCAGTACAGACTAGCTGGCTAGCCAAGGGTCTAAATGCATGACAAAAATAGAAGACTATATAGGAAGTATGTGGGCAACTAATTCTGACAACCAGGAATTTAAAGAAAACTTTATTAGAATCTAACAATATACTTTTTTCTTTCTTTCTTTTTTGCAGAAGACTGAGTGATTGGGAGCTTGAAATAAACACTGGTATGGATTTTCTGAATGTCCCTCTTTACAATAGCACTGACCTATGCTACTTATTTTTCCCTCCACCAAGCTCTTTGCTCAGTAAAGGAAGCTACTATTCCAAGTAGAAGCAGCAAGTACATATAAGCAGTCAGTCCGCTTCAAGATTTTTCCTGGAATTAAGGCACAAGAATATCAGAACTATTTTTAGGTACTCAACAAAAATAATGGAACACGCTCCATTGGAAGGTGGTGGACTCTCCTTCATTGAAAGGTTTGAAGTTAGCCGTCTGTCATGTGGAGATTCCTGTACTGCGGGGGTTAGGCTAGATGGCCCTTGGGGTACCTTCCAACACACACATACGTTTTCTACAACTCCAAATTATGAACTGCATAATGATTTGATTAAGCAAGTTACAAACTAAACATGGACCAGATAAGAAATGCACTATAAAGCCAATTTTCAATAAAAGCAGCACACTGTAATAACAGATTAGAAATTAATAAGATATATATGCTGTGTGTCACAGTAACTGTTAACTGATGCAAAATGAGTAGCTCTTGAAGCAGCTGTTTTGTTTTAGGTAAATAATAATAACTTTGCACATTTTAAAGGTGTTGCTTGTGAAGGGAGTCTGAATGGATTCTCCTTCACAAAGTAGCTCCACAAATTAAAGCTAAAACAGACCTAAAAAAGCATATGAAGTGAATCCAAAGGCAGTCTGTGCACTGTGGGAAGCCGCAGCTCTGACGGGGCAGAAATGGGAGGGTGGGATGCCTTGTGTCTCCACGGTCAGCCACCAGGCTGAAGGCACTGTAGTGCAGATACCACTCCTGACACAGGACTGTGGCATAGATCATCCAGCTCTGCTGATGTACAAGTGACTTGATGCACTGTGAAGTTTGAATGGGATGGCTGCATGGAGACAGCTTCTGAGGCAAGACCACTGTGAATTCTGCCTATGAAGGAAATGGCTTTTATTGTATGTGTGCAAAACAAAACAAATTCCCAGTAATACCTTGTGCACCTAACTGCTTTCAAAACTTAAACTCAAGGGTAGTTTATGTGATGGTAACAAATGATAAATCAAAGGAGTGGGGGTGGGAACCTTGCTACTGAAATACAAATCAGTTTCAGATGCAACACATTTCCAGAATTCTACATCCGATAGGTAATAAGCTAACAGGTAAAACACCTTGAACAACCACTCAAAAACACCCTGAATGAACCCTCTGCAATATTCTTAACTGCCATATCCTAACAACTAGATGGGGAATCATTACTGCAGTCTTTGAAAACCTGTGGTGCTTTCTTACAGCACCAGTAAACTCCCCCACACTAATGCAATGCCAGCAGGCTACCTGTATCCAACAGAACAAGAGAGTTAAGCTTTATTCTATAGTTTCCTGCTTCAGGCTTGCTAGCTATGCAAGTGTGAGCAATATAAAACACTTCATTCCAGTACAGTACTTGCCCTTCCAAGAATCTGCTTTCCTGTTGGCTACCACGATATTCTTCCTTCCTACTGGGAAGGAGGTGTTACTTGCATCCTCTCCTGACCCTGAAGTTAACAAGAATTGAAAGACCAGAAGAAAGCTTTCAACTTGTTTAGTCTGCAATGAAGTGGGTTAAAACAATAGATGAGTTTCTCTTCCCTTGTCTTCCACTCCTCAGCATCAACATAGCGGCCTTTCAACAGCAATCCTTTTATGTCAGATAGGCTGTGACAACCAGCACTGACAGTTTCCCAACTAGTGACCTTTGTGCCTTGCTTAAAGGTGAAACTCTGTGGATTCAGTTTTGGTTTTATGAATTTCTACCCCTCTGTTTCCAAGGAGTACTGTGATAGGCCACTTTTATATCTCCTAAAAGACGGTAAATGAAATGTTCAGTTACAGGAGTTGGTCTGCGGGTCATTCCCACAACTTAAAGAATAACCCTAGGTTTAACATTGTGGTTAAACCCCTGTTTTGGATGTAATGCTAAGCCAAGGATCATGACTTGGTGTTCCTGACCCTGCTCAGGGAGGAGCAAAGCGGGAGCTATCTGTGCATTCATGATAAACCATTATAAACACCACTGTTGTGTGAGTACAAACTCTTTTTGTTGTTCTGTATGCTTGTTGCTTTATTCCTCTTCAGCAAAAGTATTAGTTGCAGCAAATGAATTCTGGACATGGCCCAGGAGGAAGGAGTGGAATCATTGCATAACACTGCCCCCAGCTCCTCTAGATGGTCCAGAAGGATGTCATGGTCAGTAGTGTTAAAGGCCGCTGAAAGATCCAGCAGAACTAATAAACAGCTTTCACCTTTGTCTCTAGCCTGCCAGAGTTCATTGACCAGCGCAACCAAAGCAGTTTCAGTCCCATGATGAGGCCTGAATCCCAACTGGAAGGGATCCAAATGGTCTGCATCCTCCAGGCGTGCCTGGAGTTGTTCAGCGACCACCCGCTCAGTCACCTTGCCCGAGAATGGAAGATTTGAGACCGAGCGATAGTTGGCCGTATTGGCTGCGTCCAAAGATGTTTTTTTAAGAAGTGGTTTAATAACTGCCTCTTTCAGCAGGTCACCACCCCACAGAGCCCATCGCCCAGCCCTTCCTGGCTTGCTCTTATGAACCAGGATGGGCAAGGATCAAGGAGACAGGTGGTCAGTTTCACTTGTCCATGGGGCCTGTCCACATCCTCAAAGGTAACAGATTACAACTGATCCCATGCAACTTGACCAGACAGGACTCGACTCTAGCACTCTCCCACCCCAGCTCTGCTTCCACGGTGGAGTCTATGTCTTTATGAATCTCAGAGACTTTATCTGAAAAAATCTTGGGGCCCCGATGGCAAAGGTGGTTCGATTAAGCTTGCGAATCACCCGAAAGAGTCTCTTGCTGCTGTTTTTCTGCAGATGCAATAGAGGCAATGAGGAAAGAATGACTGGCTTATCTGAAGTGTAGATTTATGAATAAGGGATACTGGGGACAGCGGATTTGGCATTTCCTCAGGCAGGAGCAAAGACTTGTGGGAGACAGGCACATCGTCCTCAGTTTTTCGGATTCACCAAGCAGTAATGTTCACCGAAGCACCTGAAATAAGAATAGCAGCCTGCCTCCTGGCTCATAAATCAATAAAATAGAAGCAACAAAGTCAATAGCACCCCTTTTAAAGGAAAAAAAATGAGTGCGACTGCAAACCATCATAGGGAGGGTTCCACTGTCCCCAGAGTCCCCAATTCATAAATCTACACTTCAGGTAAGCCAATCATTCTATTTATTTCATGGGATGCTGGGAACAGTGGATTGAGAAATACCACAGCACTTCCCAGTAACTGCGTGGCTCCACACTGCTGACACACTGACTACAAAACTTGGTGAACACTGTATGCCCAAAAGCCATCTCCGTTGAAGACATTAGGTCTAATTTATAATGCCTAGTGAAAATGGAAGGAGACGACCAAGTGGCTGCCCTACAAATCTCTATTAAAGGGGCATTAGCCATAAAGGCAGCAGAAATGGAGGCTGACCTAGTGGAATGAGTGGAATTATGAGATGGTTGGGGCAATTTCATAGTATCATAAGCTAAGGAAATGCACACCTTAATCCATCTAGCTACGGTAGCTGAAGTGACCCAATCCTTCTAAGAGGAAGGATGAAAGATACAAACAAAGAATTCCTCTTTCTAATGACTTGAATCTGGTGTATATACACTTTTAATGCTCTGTGGACATCCAAGGAGTGCAAGCCTTTCCCAATGGATGTTTTGGATCAGGACAAGAGTCAGGAGTTAGTTCCTGTTGAATGTGGAATTTTGTAAGAACTTTTGGTAGAAAGGAGGGATCTGTACACAAGACCACCTTATCCCTATGGAAGATGCATAAATGCTTGCTACCGACAAGGCTGACAGTTATAAAACCCTTCTCACTGAAGTTATCGCAACCACAAATAGGACTTTAAAGAAAGGTTATTTAATGAGATTTGGCATAGCGGTTCAAATGGAGGCCATTGCAGCGCCGACAGAACAGAATTGTAAGTTCCATGGCGAAAACAATGAGCTACCGGAGGATGCTGTAACGCAGTTCCTTCAAGGAAACTTTTGATTAGCAGATTTTGTGACAACGAAGCACAACCAGCAGAACCTAAAATCAAAGAAATGGTGGAAATGGGATGTTTTAAATCATTTGGTCAAAGGCCATTTATCAGACCATGTTGGAGCCAAGAAACTGGATTGGGAATTGGTAGGTTTTGGAGCCATTCCCAATGTAGGGGGAGGCGGGGCACATTGAGGCAAGGGGCACATTGATACACCAACAATATTTCAATAAACCTGCCATAAATTCTATGATATGTGTGAAATTTTAAATAACAAATTTTAAGGCTGATTATGATCTCCCACAATAATTTTTTTCCATTAAATGTTTGTAAATAATTACCAATCTCATACAATTTATGCTTTATATCAAAGTGCCCCATCCAGTGTATCAAATAAATGAAATTAATGAAATTGTTCTGAACGCAGCCACACAGGGCAAACTGAGTAGCATTCACTTCCCATGCCACAAAAGTGGACTATGGGAAGAGGCACAAAAATACGTCTCTCCAATGCCAACACAAGCGGACTAGGAGGAAATAGACTGCAAGCCGCAGACTAGTAAGTGTAAATAATAATAAACAATTGAACCACTCCTTAACTAGGAGATTCAGAAGCAGTCTACTAGTGCCTGCTCACTCCGTCGCTGCGACTGTGAACCAGGAGGAGAATATACTGCCGAGGAATCTTTGGAAGAACTGTACGGTTCCCGTTGTCTTAGGAAAGCAAACAATATCCTGCAGGATGCATCTCACCCGGGACACAGTCTGTTTGTACTACTGCCTTCTGGCAGGAGATACAGAAACATCAAGTCAAGGACAAATAGACTGAAAAATAGTTTCTATCCAAGAGCTGTGGCCTTCTTAAATGCAGTAACTCGATAGTGTGACCTGGGAGTTTGATGGGTGTGGGTGTGGGTGTGGGTGTGGCTGGAATGTGGTTTGTTTGGTTGTTGTTGTTGTTTTGCTTTTGTTGTTTTTAAGGGATGGCATCCAATTTCGTTGCACTTGTGCAATGTTGCACTTGTGTAATGACAATAAAGAATCTATCTATCTATCTATCTATCTATCTATCTATCTATCTATCTATCTATAACCCCAGCTCCTTCTGCCGTACCATGGACCAGGAGAGCAGTCAATATGAAGCCTTATGAAGCCTGAAATGATACAGGAAATAAAGGCTAAAGACTGTAGAAATCACCCCAAAATGAGGTGGTGATATGGAGCCAGAGGCTACTGAAAGTGAGCTGCGGTTGTGAAAAGCCTCGGGTAGAATCTCCCTCCATTTATCTTTAAATCTGATCAATAAACTGGCGCGTGGCAAAACGAAGCCACAGCGTGAAAAAAAAGAGAATATTTAGTGACTCTGTAAGAGAGCAATATACAGGGATGCTCTGCAAGAGAGTAAACTAAATAAACTAAAAACAAGAAGAACTAAGGTTGCTAAGGCAAACAAACGGGTGGACAAAATATTTTTTGGAATACACACACACACACATTTGTAAGACTCAAAGTAAGTTGCTATAACTAAGGAAAACTAGGGAAAATAAAGCAACAATAAAATGAGATCAAAAAGTGAAAACTTATCAATCTGCTGAGTGAGGCAGGAGAAAAAACTGAGGAGGATGTGCCTGCCTCCCACAAGCCTTTGCTCCTGCCTGAGTCATGTGCGAGGAAATACCCAATCCACTGTTGCCAGCATCCCATGAAATAAATGGTCCTCTTTGCCGTCACTATCGCCACATGGTAGGCTTGACGTTGAGCTCCTACCCGTGTCTGGGCCGATTCAGAATGAGTTTGAGAGAGACGAATGCAGTTACAGTGGTGCCCCGCAAGACGGAAAACCCGCTAGACGAAAGGGTTTTCCGTTTTGGAGGTGCTTCGCAAAACGAATTTCCTATGGGCTTGCTTCGCAAGACAAAAATGTCTTGCGAGTTCCTGCGGTTTCCCCCCCCCTTCCCCCCCTTTTTCTAAGCCTGGTTTTCGGTTCTCCCTTATCAAGAAAGCTTCAAGAAACTTAGAAATCCCAACTTTAGAGAAATGGTAAAAGAAAAGCCTACTAATATATTGTTGTTTAGTTGATTAGCTAGTTAGGGATAATAAAAAGGACAACCTAGATTCTGGATCATGCTCAGTGCATATGCTTTCCTATGTTAAAAATGTTGAGAGGATATTTTAAGTGGAAAAATATTTGGCCAAATGTTAAGCTTTCAGTTCAGTTTAAAATTAATTGAAGACTAGTTCAGTTTATCACAGCTAGAGTTTAAAGTTACAACTTAAAACCTCAGGGTAACTTGCACTTTTAAAAACCTCAATATTTCCCCTCAATTTCTTTATTCCACCAAGGGTTGTAGGTTTTTTTAAAAGTGAAAAATCGACATAGCTGAAAGTTTCAGTATTTGATTTAGATACAAATAAGTTATAATTCTTTAAAAATAAAAAAGAATTTTCCACAAGAAAGAAGGAAGGAATTTTCACAGGGAGTTATTACCCAGTTAACTCAACATCCACCGCCTATTCCCAAAGTGCTATACTGATCTAAATCCAGTCACCTTTCAAATTCCAACTCCTTGGAGTCTGAGCCAAACTGCCTGATCTCATTGCCTGCATTAGCAGCTAGGGAAAGCTAGAAAGGCATACAGTGGTGCCCCGCAAGACGAATGCCTCGCAAGACGAAAAACTTGCTAGACGAAAGAGTTTTCCGTTTTTTGAGGTGCTTCGCAAGACGAATTTCCCTATGGGCTTGCTTCGCAAGACGTTTCGTCTTGCGAGTTCTTGTGAGTTTGTTTCCTTTTTCTTAAAGCCGCTAAGCCGTTAATAGCTGCTAAGCCGCTAATAGCCATGCTTCGCAAGACGAAAAAACCGCAAGACGAAGAGACTCATGGAACGGATTAATTTCGTCTTGCAAGGCACCACTGTATACAAATGGAACTGCACAGCAATGAAGCAGGTGACAAAATATTAAGCTATCAGGCAAGTTAAGCAATTGTGTAAGTTAAGCCCTTTGATCTAGCAAATACCAAGCTCATAAGTACATTAACTCCATATATTACAAAAAGACCTATGCAAAAGTCAGCAAGGGAGTGAGGGCATTCCAGTGCGTTGCACCGATTGTTGCAGGTATGGCCATCTGCCTGCTGAACAGAAACGACATTGTGCAATGAGCTCCTGGTCCTCAGAACATTGTCAAGCTTAGACAAATGGGATGGAATCTACTTAAGTCAAGATGGAAGCAGACTGTTGCCACTTTTAGCATTAAAAGGGGGGCTGAGCAGTTTTAAAACCGATTCCTGAGGGAAAGCTGACAGGAGCTGAGGAGGGTCCAGTTTAAAATCAATCTTCCTCCAAAGATGAAAGAAGGTAAAAAAAATGTATGCTTGTTTAAATGGGAGAAGTAGGTATTGAGAATGCAGGGACACATACTAGCAATTTACAATGGTGCCTCGCAAGACGAAATTAATCTGTTCCGTGAGGCTCTTCGTATAGCGGTTTTTTTGTCTTGCAAAGCAAGCCCATTGACAGCTTAGCGGATTAGCGCTATTAGCGGTTTAGCGGCTTTTAGCGGATCAGCTGATAAGCGGCTTATCAGCGGATCAGCTGATAAGCGGCTTAGCGGCTTAGGAAAAGGGGGGGGGGAAAGGTGGAAAAACCCGCAGGAACTCGCAAGACATTTCGTCTTGCGAAGTAAGCCCATAGGGAAATTCGTTTTGCAAAGCACCTCCAAAACGGAAAACCCTTTCGTCTAGCGGGTTTTCCGTCTTGCGAGGCATTCGTCTTGCGGGGCACCACTGTATAGAGAATCCAAAGCACCGTAGACTAAAAAACAAGTGCCAAAGACATTTGGAGAGCTACACTAATGTTTATATACTATTGCTAGAAGCCCCCAAATCAATTTTGGGGAACTGAAGTGCTTGGTCTTAGAGGACCACACAGATATAGTGCATATAATGGAAACCTGCTGGAATGAAGGGAACCAATGGGACACAGTTATCTCTGGATACAAACTCCATAGGAAGGATGGAGAAGGGTTTACTGGAGGTAGTGTTGCTCATAAAGTCCATAAGCCTAATGAATGAAATTAAATGGAAGAAATACCAAAAGGGGCTGACTCCTCCACGGAATTACCAGGCGCCAAGAGTTATTTAATACTGTGAATCCCCCAGACCAAAATGTTCAGGAAGATATTGAGATGGACAATGAAATCAAAGAGGCATCCAAAAGAACATTTGTAGCAATAGGTGACTTCAATTACCCTCATGCAGACAGGTGTGTGCTCAAAATACCAGAAAGAGGAAACTTTTCTAGATATCCTAAATGACTGTGTGAGATAACAGTTGCTCACAGAACTGACCCACTTCTAGAGACACTCTTAAGTTACCCAAGAAAGCTGTTCCCATCAACATAAATCATGACACAAGCAATTTCTTGACTAATTTGTTGGATAAAGTTAGCTTGCAGTAACATGAATAAAACTCACAGGAAAACATAAAAACAAAAATTACTTAACAGGAAAAATATGGCATGACACAAAAGTATTTCTTGGAATAAAATCACGAGATTTCAACATAATCCTGCTCTCAGTTGTTAGGGGGTAAAGTAGGTGTAGGATTGCAGATGAAACTGGTCAACTACATTTACAAGATGGTCAGTCTCTAAAAAATGGTAGGAAAGATTTACTTTTTACGATCATTAAGACATTATAGCAAGCAAGCGGTAAACACCCCCCCCTCCAAAAAACCCCCAAACCTAAGTCCAAGCCCACATGAAAACTACTTCAGATGTGTCAAAACAGAGTGTTTGTACCTCATGAAAATATAAAATAGATACCTTCGGCACTGCCTGAGATACCATCAGCTTTAAAATTGCTTGTGCTTTTCTTCCTGCGATGCTTTTTTCTATTTGCATGAGGAGAAGGAGGAGGGTCCGGCTTAGTACTTGTGGTGCTAGATATACTTGGACTGGAGCACACAGAATCTCCCAAGCCGGTATCTGTAAATCAGAACAGGGAACAAAAATAAAACATGAGGTAAGGTACATTTCTCTTTCTCAACAAAAAGCAGAAACCAAGCATTTGTACATTTGATTTTTTTTAAAAAAACTGATTACAGCCAGTTTTTTTAAAAAATCAAATTTTTCACTCAAAACTTCTTAATGTTCAGAAGATGACACTGAGATAGCTCAGTCAGGAGACCAGGAGACTCTCAGGGTTGTGGGTTTGAGTCACATGTTGGGCTAAAGTTTCCTGCATTACAGGGAAGTTGGACTAGATTATTCTTGTGGTCCTTTACAACTCTACAATTCTTGCCCCCGAGAGCATGGGCAAAATGAATTTCAATATGGACATATGTAAGGTTCCACACTAAGGCAGGAATAATCAGCTGCACAAATATACTGAATTGCCAGCAGCACATGTGAAAAAGATACAATACAATAGCCCATTGTGTGCGTTAAACCATGTTTTAATTGTGCCTCCTCCCTCTTGCACTGGTCCCTGTGTGGCTTTCCCCCACTGCCTATCCATCCATCCCAATGACTCGAACAAGCCATAGTATGGGCTTGATGTGTCATCCAAACCAAATAACAATAATAAGTTTATTATTTACACCCCGCCCATCTGCTTGGGTTGCCCCAGCCACTCTGCTTAGTTTGTTTCAAACAAATGGTTGGTTTCAGAGAACACAGTAAGCTGTAGTGTGGCTTGTTTGAACTGCACAGATGTTGTAGGTGTGGAAAACACCATGGGGAAACCCTGCATGTCAGGGGGAGAGCCATTTGCTGTGGCTTATTGTGATGTGTGCAAAGTCCACTGGGTCTATCTAGTTCACAGGCGCTGGCTTTCCAGGATGCCAGGCAGCCGTCTTTCCCCAGCCCTGTCTAAGGGTGTCAGGTGTTGAACCCAGGACCTTCTACATACAAAGCATGTGTTCTACCACTAAATTGTGGTTCTTCTTCAAAGTCACTATTTTTTCTCCTTTTGCTTCTCTGAACATTGGGCATCCTTCTTTCCTTAACGTGTTTGGTTACAGCTACCTATATCAATGCCTTCACTACTTGAAAGTGGATGAAACAGGGCCATGGAAGCTCCCACCTGTCTGGCAAAGACCTGTTAGGCCTGATATTATCCAGAGGAACAATTTGAATCCAGACTGCCTGAGAATTGGCACTTCACCTGCATTTGTTCTAAAAAAACATAATGTGGAACACTATTTCACACCAAATCAATCTCTTAACTGACCCAATAAATACTCTTTTACAAGCCATTTTCTCCTTTCCTCTGCTTGACATTCGTAATATTGCTTTGTGTCATATTTTGATATTGCTACATTTTTAATTTATGTATTTATATATAAGGTGCCGAGAGAAGAAAAGTGATATTAAACTCCATTTAAGATATAGTGAACTGAAATGATGCTTCAATTGAACACAGAACCCTTCCTGGTATTAAAACGGAAGAGGTGGGTATTATCTTCTTTTGATATTCCTGCATTAGCCTCATTTAATTCATCGACAAGCACAGGTTCATGTAGAGGAATCTGTTTAAGCCTGATCACTCCTTATATCCTACAGCAGCAACACAAAACTTCTCTAGCGAAGGGCCGACTGAAAAATGAACTTGCTGCTGCAAGTCTTTATGATGTACAATGCTTTTCAGATAATAGTGTGGTGTTCCTGGGTCAAACAGCTCTAAAGTGCAGAGAGCCTGAGGTATTTGCTTCCCTCCTCATCTGGAAAAAGAAATGTGAATCTGGGATGTAGAACTAGGCTTTCATTGTTTCTCTATTAACACAGAGCATTCTAGTTTCCAGTATTCTAGGTTACTTTGCATTTGTCTGCTTTAAAATATGAGCCACTAAAGTCCACTAGGCTTACATGCACGCTTTCCCCATTTCTGACTACTATGCTTCCTTGACAAGGAATTTATTCTTCAAACTGAAAAGTGACCTCTTGAAAATTGTAAAGGAGTTCTAGCTTCAACTCACTGCATACAATTTTATACCCCTGACTGCATACAAATAACACATTTTATTTGGTATCAATTACTGAATGTGAGAACAGATGACCACGGCTGCTACTATTAAATATAAGAAGCATACCAAATTAAAAAGAAACAAGCGCCTCATTACTCCACAGCCTAACCAGCTTTGACAGAAGCACTAGAACTCATAAAACGCACTGAGCTGAGATGGGCTGTTCTCTAGCCATCCTGTATGTTCAATTTCAGCCATTAGTTCTTCCTAATCGAGCATCAATGTTCAATGCATACCCTCAAAAATATATATAACACTAGTAATAACAATAATAATAACAATCTGTGCAACATTTGAGCTTCAGTACTTGATGTATGAGTCAAAGAAGCAGTTTCACTTTTCACTCGGGAAGCTGGCAAGCATGACTAGAGGGAGAATAAAATAACATTCAGTTCGCATAAATATCAAACAGGCTTCTTGAGACTGATGGGCCAGGAATGTATTCTTAGCCATCATTCTGGCAGACAGGCCCAAGGACACTCATAACTTATTTTACAATCATTTAGTTTCAGCTCAAGTGGAAAACGTGACAACTTATCTCTGCTGACAAGATGCCATATCAAACCTTACAATTAACTTTCATATGATTATCTGCCCAGCCCATCATTAGCTCAGCAGCTACTAATGGCAGCTACAGGCAGCTTTTCTGATGATGGTCATCAGTTTCAGGATTTATAGCTACATTATGCTCACTAGCAATTTTTTAAAAAACAAAAAAAATTAGGCTGCCTGAGTTCAGATTTATAAGGGTTCAGGAATATAGACTCCCAAACAAAACAGGAACAAGACAAAATATACCAAACAATTATTTCTCTACTGCCCTTCATTTCCAGAGGGTTTTCTGTGACCATTCATAAATGAAGTATCACCATCCTTCTCTCATTCTCAGATTTGTAACCAGTCACACGTACTGGTTCCTTCTGAGCAGACACCATGAACACGTGAAAACAGAGGAGTGTAAACCTCCGAAGAAACAAAACAAAATTGGAAATTCATGCAAAAATGTATGATAAAAGCCATTTTTTAAAAATGAGCAGCACGATACCGACAGAAATATAGAATATTGAGCCTTCTAGTTGTGCCTTTGCTTATCAGTATCACCATACAAGCTTAAAGCCAAAATACGTGTCCTTAATTATGACGTGCAGCGTAAACGGATTGACTGAGATTACAAACCAACTCTGCTCACAACTGAGGTAGACTGACTCTGACTGAAACCTGAACAGAGAGATACAGTGGTGCCCCGCAAAACAAATGCCTCGCAAAACAAAAAACACGCAAGACGAAAGAGTTTTCCGTTTTTTGAGTCATTCCACAAGATGAATAGTAGGCCCAAATGATTGTGCAGTCCCAGCACTTCCCAGCCTGCTTTGCTGCTTCTGCTCTCATGTGTCTTTGTCACATGACAAATTATAATTGCACTATTTGTTGTACAGCTAGTAACAAATAACTTGTGCATCAAACCCCATTAGGGAACCAGCTATGATTATTACAGTGGTACCTCACAAGACGAATGCCTCGTAAGACGAAAAACGCGCAAAGCGAAAGGGTTTTTCGTTTTTTGAGTTGCTTCGCAAGACGATTTTCCCTATGGGCTTGCTTCGCAAGACGAAAACGTCTTGCGAGTTTGTTTCCTTTTTCTTACAACCGTTAATACCCAGGGAATCCGCGCTCCGCAAGACGAAAAAATCGCAAGACGAAACAACTCGCAGAACGAATTAATTTTGTCTTGCGAGGCACCACTGTACTGCTATATTTTAGATAGCAAGGGCAATGGGCATTGCAGCGAGGCTTGTCATACAAAGAGCAGAGGCGTATACTTCATCCTTAGATAGCTTAGCATCTTAGCAAGGGTGATGGACATATTACTAGCCAAAATGAGTTAGGACAACCAACTTCTATGGTTAAATGTGAATCTGGCACAGGAAGGCTTATCACGAATTCATTGTGCCATGGTTTCTTAAAAGGATATTTTCCCTGCATGTAAGAACCTCTCTAGGGGAGCTACAACACATGTGAGTTTTTATACTATTTAATTCAAAATTGTCCCCAAACAATAAAATTTCAACCACCACATTTTTAATTTTTAGAACAGGCGTTATGGGCAGATCTGTACAGCCAACTGGATATATCAAACACAAGTTTATCAGCTCCAGGTGGATCTGTTAAAAAGCAGGCTAAAAACAAGGTAATCTTCAATAAAATATAACAACATTGTGATCTAAGAAAGTGACAAACTGCAGCTGCCATGTTGGAGCCCACTATGCTATATAGATCAGTGGTCTTGTTCAAATGACTTTTACATTTTAAGCATATTATCATGCAGATATTTTAAACAGTGGAACAGTTACACAAACAATTTAAAGCAAGGTTCTCTACACTTAATTCACTGAACTGTTACACCCCAATACTGGTTTGTTTTAGGCTTAGAGGATTAAATGGGATCAATTTCCTAAGCCAGAAAACACCACAAACACAGATCTCTGGAGCTATTTCCTTGACCGCAACATTTGAGGAAATGCACATGTGCAGCCAGAGACAACCTGCAATTTTTTTAGTGCAACTGATCACCCACCAGAATGGGCAAGGTGCTTTCCGATTTAAAGTTGGATGGGTGATTCCCTGCAATGGGCTTCACTTTTACAGACAAAACCCTGAGTTGTGGGCAGCAGGAAGGGTGGGGCTAGCAGAGTACACAACAGTGCGGGCAGAACCCAAACCCAAACCCCCAGCTCCACTGTCCCTCCATACCCTCTTAATTTTTTTGAGAGAATTATGCCCTAATAGGGCATTCTTTAATTTGCACATGGAACCCTATATGTCTTGACACTGATCCTTGGAATACAGTACAAGGGTGTGGGTGTGCATATTTCAATAAACTCCTAACAAAACTGCTCTCCTCACTCCCCAACTTGTCTCCAGATATTTACATAGCTACCAAGGCAGCACCTCTTTAAATTCCTCCTGCAGCCTCAAAGTTTGGAAGCTAGTGCCATCTTTCTACAATTCCCTCTAAAGAGCAAATGCATGGCTAATGAATCATCACTGCCAATAGGGTACCTGCCCATGATCCTATTTGATATTTCTATCTTGCTTTTCTTCTACTGAACAGCACAGAAATAAAAATAACCAAGACAAAATCAAACACCACTATCAGATCCATCATAAAATCACGTGAATCACAAAAAGATGGGGCAATTTAAATTATGAACAGAACTTTAAAAAGCAGGCCTTAATACATGTACTCTTGTGTATCACCCAGGCCTAAATAATGGCTTAATTGTCTCCTTGAACAACTTCTGGTAAAGTGATACTAAAGCTACTTTATCTTCAGAACTGGGAATGAGATTTAGCTTCTGTACCATTTTTATGAGTGTCTAATTTGCTAGAGGAAGTAAAGACCAAAACTACTATGGATTTAAACCAAGTAGAACCAAAGATGTTCCTCATCTCAGTTATCTATTCATCCGGAACTTTAGGATTTTGTTTCAGTTCATGTGAGATATAGTATGGTGGTGGGGTAATCAGTGGTTTACAGGAAAGACATTTAATATTTTCTGGTTCTCATGCAAGTATTCATAACCTTTACTACACGAACCCTGCTAAGAGATTCACATGCAGTGTGTCATTTCCTATATTAGTGCAGGCTGTAGGTAGCAAGCCTATGATTATCAAGTTAAGTATCAATTCCAACCAATTATGGGGTCTGGCCACCACTTGACAAGAGAGATTTTCCTCCATTGGCAGGAAGCCCCCATCTCTCTGCTTCACCTGAGCTTTAATATTCAAAGATCTATTTGGACACAGCATCAGATTTAGTATGCAGGCTTCCTTCTACTTTTTGAAGTGTTGCATTCTGCAAGTTAAGGGATGCATCGTGACCTTGCACCCCGGGCTCTGTGGTCAAAACTAGAAAGACACCAAGTAGGCAAACAATAACTACTAATTCTTAGTAAATAAAAAGAAAGATTCGCTATGGATAAGGAAAACAATTTACTAAATGCATATCTGGAAATGTTTTGTAGCTTGTAAATCTGCCAATTAAACTTTAATAAAGTAACACCACATACATACAACAAAGCTATTTTACCACAGAATCATAGTTGGAAGGGATGCCAAGGATCATCTAGCCCAACCCCCTGGAATGCAGGAATCTCAGGTGAAGCATACATAAGAGATGGCCATCCAAGCTCTGCTTAAAAACTTCCAAGGAAGGAGAGTCCACCACCTCCCAAGGGAGTCTCTTTCACTGTTTAACAGCTCTTAATGTCAGAAAGTCTTTCCAGATGTTTAGTTGGAATCTCCTTTCTTGTAACTTGAATCCATTGGATCAAGTCCTAGCCTCCAGAGCAGGAAAAAAACAAGCTTACTCCATTTTCTATGTGACACCTTTTTGCCCCCAGTTTGAATTTCTGCTAGAGTAAATATTGATTTAATGATTCCTGGTGAGTCTGGTTAAAGATTGGGATTTTTTGGATTGGAACTCACCATCCCTAGCTAACAGGACCAGTGGTCAGAGATGATGGGAATTGTAGTCCCAAACATCTGGAGGGTCAAAGTTTGCTTATGCCTGTGTTAGAGGGCAGTTCCCTAGACCAGATGGCTGGGAGGTGGCCTTTTCTTGATGGGGTTACACTGCTTCCGAAGGAGCACGCACACCTTGCGGGTACTCCTGGATCCTCTGCTGTCGCTCAGGTGGCCTTGGTGGTGTGGAGTGCAACCTCTCCCCATATAAATAATCCCGGATTCTGCATTCATCATTGGAGGTCCTTCTTCATGTGCCTCCTCCACAAGAGGTCCAGAGGGTGGCAACACGAGAACTGGCCTTTTCTGTGGTCAGTGGCGTAGTGTGGGGGGTGCAGGGGGTGCCAGCCGCACCGGGCGCAACATTTGGGGGGGTGCTTGCACTCGCAGCTCTCTGCCCCTACCTGGCTCACTCACTCTCTCTCACAGTGCTGGCTGTGCGAATCCGATCTGAGCTGCCGGGTCGCCGCCCACTGTGGAGGGGGAGGGTGCCAGGCGTGCGTTGCGTTGCGGAGCGGAGAGAGAGCGAGGGAGGGACTATCTGGGGGAGGGACAGTGCAGCGGCCGCCCAGCGCAGCGCTGAGCGCGGGAGAGAACCACACCCGACCAGCCCAGGCAGCAGCAAGAAGAAGCTGGCAGCGGCGGCAGGTTAGGGGTTAGGGGTGCAAATTACTTGCCTTGCCCCGGGTTATGGGGCGCAAATTACTTGCCTTGCCCCGGGTGCTGACAACCCACGCTACGCCGCTGTCTGTGGTGGCTCCCCATTTGTGGAATGCTCTCCCCAGGGAGGTTTGCCAGGCACCTTCAATAGATATTTTTATGCATCAGGCAAAAACGTTTCTCTTCAACCATGCCTTTGGCTGGTTAATATCCTATAGCCTTTGGAATGTGTCTGTGGCAAGGGGAGGGTATTGTTTTGTTGTTTTGGTTTAATGATTTACTTACATTTTATCTTGTATTTTATCCTATGAACCACTTGAGATCTTTTGAAGAAGGGATGTATATAAATGCAATAAATTAAATTAAATTAAAATTATAGAGCATATACCCTGCAATAAATATATTATGCATCATAGTGATTTCAGTGTTATTATCATATTCCATCAGCACAAAATAAAGATAGTCTTAACTCCAAAAGGGATTAATTTCAATATTCAAACTCTCCTCCCCATCCCTAATCCCTGTAACCTTCCCCAAAAGACTAACTCCTACACCTAGGGTTGAGAGTGGAATTGTCTGTCTCTTCCTTCGGGAGCCAAATGCTAATGAACGAAGCTGAAATTGGGGGACGAAAACATTAACTCCCTCCCCATAGAAGTAGAAAATGTTTTACATTGTTATATTGCAATCAAAAATAAAACAATAGCCCAATTATTGCCCGTTTTGGTTATAGAGCTTCTAGCTCCCTGTCAAACTTTTATAGTTGGTAGCTGAAGTGGGGCCTCAAGCAGAGAAGAAGCAATCTCTGTTGTTTTTGCCGTTGTGGGATTTTTGTTTTTTTAAAGGTGTCATCTTGTTTTTCCTGCCATTCTACTCCACATTTGCTGGCAGTCTCCTTCCTTGTGCTCTGTGTCTTCTTCTCCACTGCCTACTTCTCAGTTGTTTGTCTTCATTTGATTGCAGTCCCAGTTGATTTAATGTATTTTAAGCTTCCAGTTGTATGGAAGCAACTTTAGGTAGATTATGAGGCATTTGAATGGCTCACCCCATTGGTTTGGCTGCTGTGGTGTAAATGTTAAGTTCACGTCTGCAATTTTTAATTATGTAGGAGCTAAGGTGAACAATAATGTTTCTTGGATTAAGTTATAAAATTCTAGCTTTGGATGCATAATATTAGCCATATGTCAAGAAGACTGTCCTTCCTGGTGAAAGGCCTATGAGGACCATATTCAGGCCAAAATAAAATACTATCATCCTTAAACAACAACAACAACAAAAGTCATAAAAATCACTCCAGTGAGGACTACTGCATTTCTAAAAGTGGTGTCAACTCAGACAGTGATCTTTAATTTTTCACAAATGACAATATACAAATTGAAGAATGAAGGTATTTTACCATCTGTCTTATCTGTCAAAATCCAACAGTTTGAGTTATGAAGAACTATCTTGTAGTTAAAGTCAGACAAACAGACAGCTTATAAAAAAAGAGCAATGTAATGTTCTCAGATTTCTGGAGATAACAGTGTCAGACTCATCTTACTTTGTAAGTACTAAGTTTGGTGCTGTTTCAACTGCACAGCAACCTTTCACCTGAAAGGTCAGATCTCTCTTGGGTGTGTTCATGAAGGCCAGATATAGAGAACATTCACAATCTCAAGGCTTAAGAAGCAATAATCACCTCGGTAAGAATAGTATCTCCTATGTTCAAGGAAAAGAAAGTGTAAGGAGAGCAAAAATGTTTTACTGCTCATATCTTGGTGATTAACCTGGAGCATACAAAATAAAACGACACTACAGGACCAGTGTCTCTCACCATATTTTTATTCTTCAACATGATTTCATGGAATACATACAAATGCATAAGGCATTTGGTATCATGTGCTCTAAGCCACCATGTGCATGGTAAAAAAATAAAAAAAATCTATGCACACTGATTTTTTTTATTTTTACATGCATTCCCTGCCCAAGTTGGGCAGTCAGTCAGGACCTTCTGAAGTGGTTCAGAGCTCAGCACTAGTGCTAGGACACCAGCAAAAGCTGTGCAAATGGGTTTGCTCTCTGCATCCCCAACAGATAACTTTGGCGTGCTGGGTTCCTGCAGCATTCAAGATGGTTGTACACAGGCCAGCCCATCCATGAGGCAAGGTGAGGCAACTGCTTCAGGCGGCAGGATTCAGTAGGGCAGCAGATCCTAATGAAGATTTTTCTTCCTACCTTGTTCCTGATGTAGATCTTTCCTCACCCCTTCTTTCCTTGAGGGGCGGGGAGATGTCATTCTGGGATCCTCCTCAGTGGCCAAATGTTTTGGGTCAGCCTTAGATATACAGCAGGGAAGCAGAAGCAAGCCAGCGTGATTCCTTGTGATGTGTGGCTACTGGCTGGAGAGAAGCTGCCCAAGGCATTTAAAAAATATTCATTGCCTTTATTTTCCAGGATTTTGAAGATGGAAGTGGAGGCGAAGAACAGAGGCATGGGACTGGGTGATACTGGTTAAAGAAGACTGCCCATGCAGAAAGGGATGGCCATACACCCAAAATGCTTCTGAACGGTGTAGCAAAAGTGTCACTGGAAAATCAGTGTCAAGCCTCAGCAAGGATGTGGTCAGGTTTGAAACCTGAAGGAAGGGAGTTTGTGTCAGTCCAAGTGGGCTGGAAACAGGCACATTGTCAAAACTAAGGATGGATCAAATGGATCTTATGAAGAGAGTGTCCTTATAGGAGAGACAAGCTGCACAGCTCAAGGAGCAATCCTTGAGGCCTTTATAGGAGTCAGTGTCATGTAGTAGTCAGAGGACTGGAAGAAGGCATGAGTAGAATTCTCTACAGGGGAAGAACACACTACAATTTTTTAAGTAGGTCCTACTTGTACTGTACCTGTACAACAACACTTACACTAGTGGCCAAACTTGTGGAAAACTTTTCGAAAATGTGTATTTTTGAGGTTTGATGGCTCATAACACCACTTTTCTTTGGAGTAATACCATAAAATTAGATATCAATGGAAAGATTTTTTTAATGAAGAATGTAATGCAATGAAGTTTGTTCAATTATATGTATTCTATCAAAAGTTACAGCCAAATAACCAGAAAAAGGAAGCACAACTTGCTTAGGTTGATATGCAGTAGCTTTCCTTCATTTGAATGTAGCCAATGAGCATGAGTGTTTAGAGAGCGAATCAGGTGTCATCTTGTTTTGGCAATGACCCAGTCAGCTCACAGTAGGATTCAGCTAGATGTTATGTACTGGAGCTGAGAGGAGGACATTAGTTATTGCTATCAAGTTGGTTGGTTTTTTTGTATTCTTTCATTTAGTGAGCTTGTAAAACGTAATAAAATTAAAGAAATGGTGCAGAGTTGACTGGTCACCCAGAAAGCCATGTAAAATAGTACTATTAAGTGAACAAGGCTACAGTTATGAAGAAATTAGAAGAAAAATCAGTGGAA
The DNA here is from genome assembly GCF_964252035.2 of Podarcis erhardii. Lineage (NCBI taxonomy): Eukaryota > Metazoa > Chordata > Lepidosauria > Squamata > Lacertidae > Podarcis > Podarcis erhardii. Next base: position 133,561,886 of record NC_138497.1, on the reverse strand, counting down.
ACTTAACCGAAGGTGGCATTTATAAATTTTTGAAGAGGTATAAGGAGCCTCAGTCACCACAAAATCAGACTGGTAAAGGCAGGAAAAGGTACACAACAGCAAGTGACGATGGAAAATTGAGAAACTGTGCCAGTGGTACCTACGTGACAGTGGTACCTTGGGTTACAGACACTTCAGGTTACACACTCCACTAACCCAGAAATAGTACCTTGGGTTAAGAACTTTGCTTCAGGATGAGAACGGCGGCAGCGGGAGGCCCCATTAGCTAAAGTGGTACCTCAGGTTAAGAACAGTTTCAGTTAAGAATGGACCTCCAGAATGAATTAAGTTCTTAACCCGAGGTACCACTGTAATGTGAAGTTGAGTGCAAGGACTGTTCGGCGCAGACTGCAGAAATATGGTTTAAATGCTAAAATTCCAAGGAAAAAGCCATTGTTATCTCTCAAACAAAGGTTGAAAAGATTAAACTGAGCTAAAACCCATGTTCACTGGACTAATGGGACAGTGTTATTTGGAGCGATGAGACCAAAATCTTCTTGCTTGGTAGTGATGGCATGAAATACGTGAGGAGAAGAAAATTTAAAATTCACAGCATGCTGTTCGTTGAAGGAAAACTATATGAAAATGATGTGTAGATGGTATTCAACACCAATAAAATTAGCAAAGATGTATAGAACTGCTTCTAATGTATGTTGGAATGGTAAAGAAAAAGAAGGCACATTCTAACATATGTGGTGGACGTGCAAGGTAACAAAAGCTTTCTGGGAAATGGTATATAATGAGTTGAAAAAAATGTTTAAAATAACATTTGTGAAAAAACCAGAGGTTTTTTTGTTAGGCATTTTAGGTGCAGAGATCCCAAAACAGCAGAAAATACTATTTATGTATGCGATGACAGCAGCAAGAATACTACTGGCCCAGAGATGGAAAGAAGACAAAATTCCAACCAGAGAAGAATGGCTGATGAAGATGATGGAGTATGCCAAAATTGACCGGGAGAATCAGAGACCAGGATGAGAAGAAGTTTAGGAAAGAATGGGAAAAATTTACAGTTTTTTTAAGAGAACATCGTAAACACCTAAAAACTTTGGCAGGATTAGAGTAAAACTTGTAAAATACAAAATATAATGGAAAAGTTAGATATAATAAATTGGGGAAAAATAGGGTAAGTTGAATAAAAAGGGATTGACAATGAAATCCAGAGAAGGGCGGGGGGAAGTTAAGGGATTCGGAGAATCCTAAATGTGAAGGTGATTGATATGTTTAAATTGAAATTTGTTATGTAAAATTTAATTTAAAATAGTTATATAAAAAAGGAAATACCTGAGGAGAAGATTCGGAGAAGATTTACATCCTACTTGCATTACACCTACCGTGAAACACCCAGTTAGTGTTATAATCTGGGGTTGTATGACAGCAAAAGATGTGGGCAGAATGTGTGACATTAACAGGAATGTAAATGCCCGCAAATACGTAGCCCAGACCTTAACGCAATCGAAAGTCAGAAGTGACCCAGCAATAAAACCCAATTAGTAGAGGCAATAATTCAATCTTAGTTTCACATTATTACAGCTGCAGAACTAAAAAACTTGGTTCACTCCATGGGAAGGCTAAAGGTTACCCAACTAAGTATTAACTGACATGGTGAGAATTTTTGTATATCTCATTTTTTCTATGTGTTTCATGTTTCTTCTTTATGACTGCTGTTGTAATAAATAATCCTTCATAAAAGTTATTGTATTACATTCTTCATTAAATTATCTTTCCATTGATATATAATTTTATGGCATTACTCCCCAAAAAGTCATGCTATGAGCCATCAAACCTTGGAAATATTTTTTTTCCCAAAAGGATTCCACAATTTTGGCCACTAGTGTATGCATGTATATAATCCGAGTAAATTACTATCATATCCAAATATATGGTAGAGCCACATTGACCCCTTCTAGTTTCTAAGAACCATCAGTTTAGTACAGTATTTAGTTATTTCTTCAAAACAAAAAAGTTTGAGCATTTATAAACATATGAAAACAGTCTTGCTTCCGAATCTTTTTTTTCTACTCTAGAAAGGAGCAAAAAATTCAGATCAGGAGTACGCCACCATTTTGCTCAAATTGTTGCAAGCAGAATCAACACAGGCAAAACCTACTCCTGCTTCTTAATTGTGCTCAAACCCAAACCCTCCTCCATGACAATGCCTGCTTGGGGAAAGATAGAGGTGAGCTTTTGGAGGCGAGATGCTCTCAAAAGCTGCACTGCGTAAAGCTGCTATGGGGGAACAAATGCTCCACAACTAGTTCTTCTAACCTCCCAGACTAGCTTGATTTCTTCATCCACATGGTTGCATACCACACTGTTCTGGTGAGGTTTAAAAAGAAGGAAACCACACATGATGTGGTTATTCTCCATACCGATGCTGCAAGTTGAGATGATGCCAATAAGGGAAAAAACTCATCTTATAACCCTTCTACCACTGAAATTCCTCATTGCCAGGGGTTGGACTAGATGACCCTTGGGACCCCTTCCAACTCTATGATTCTACATTGTTTCTGCATTTTAGCATTTATTTCAAGATATCTAGACTGCCCTTCATCCAAACAGATTTCAAGCTGGTGTACAAAGGATATAAATATGCCAATTCATCAACGAAACATCAACATGCATAATGGAATGTCAAAAATGAGAGACAGCAATAATATTGTAAAACAATCATGCAGACTAAATACATCTGTTTAAATGCCCTGTGAAATATAACCTGGCACCAAAAATATTGTACGGTTAGGGCCTAATGCCGTTTGAGGAGAGCATTCCCGAGTCAGGGCACCACCACATTAACATCATGGAAGCACAGCGTAAGGTGTGACAAGAGACAGGGGAGTAATGCACACAAGTTTCCATTTTAAGCCTACCTAATTTGCACTTCCAGAAACAATGTGTGAACTACAATGCAGCACTATATGAACTAAAACACAGCTACCCTTCAAAATTCACATTTCTCCAAATTTACAATGCAATTTTCTAACTAAATGTGTACAAAATTGAGGAAAGTGCACAAAATGCATGTATTAGCAAAAAAAGCCATAAAAATTTGCTTGCAAAAATGTGTTAAAATCTACAATTAGGACACATATGCACTAAAATATTGATGAATTTTTAATGAAAATTTACAAAGCGTTGTGGAAATGTGGAGACTGGAACTTAGGAGTGGAAAAACGAGACACAAAAGATTAACAGATTTGTCCATCTCAAGATGTGACCAAGTGGAAATAGCAATCAAGCAGCTCAGATATGAACATGCTGCTACATTCATTTTCATTCTGAATGGTAAATGTAAACATGTGGGGGAGATCAGCTTAAGATTGGCGCTGCTGGGGAGCAGGGCCTAGAAGAAACAATGCCTAGGAAGAGAGGAGTATTCCAAAAACCAAAGGCATTTGGTTCAAGCAATCACACTGATGCAGGAACAACAATGGTAATAAACGTATTTCCAGAGGCCAAGTGACCCTACTGCTGCACAGGAGTGTGAAGTTAAAGATAAACTTCACAGCAAATGATTAAAACAGAAGTGCATGCCACCAGATCAGATACAACATGACCTATCAGCCAATAGTTATTGCAGAGATAATTGTTCCAAATCAATCAATAACACCAAGTCACTTCATCACCGACTACAGAAACCACTTTCTTGCACGGGGCTTATAAGCCCATGTCCATGGTCTCACTGCCACCATTAGAGTGATAAACAGTTTAAACGGCACCAGGGTCTGATGTGTAGATCAACAGAGGCCCCATAAAGAATCTGCACAAGAGATTCTTCGACAGGGATTTACTACCTCCAGATTTTATTCTCTCGCTGCTAAGATTACTTCTGTCAAACACTGAGAAGAGATAAGTAAACAGAAAAGGGATTTTTCATGCTGTATTGTTCCGAAACAGTTTTAGAAAGGAATTCAAAGCTTAATGTGCTATTGGATTAAGCTATGCTAAGGAGCACCTGGCACTGAACTAAAAGGGGACCCAGTTGTATGATTTTCTCACTATGAAGCGCCCAGCAATTTGAATCATACAACGAAACTGTCTAGATATTCTCTGAGGACAGTCACAGACTTCATGTTACTAGTGCCAAATTATATTAGACATTTAATTTTAAACCTTGGGTACTTAAATGTAAAACCTTACAACTGTAATAGTCATAAAGCAGTGGGGCATTCCATTTCTTAGAATGAATTTTTCTACACCCCCCTTTAATTTAACCAGCACCTCCTGTTTTGTAGCTCTACTCTCTATAAAGTAATTTATCTAATTAGGGGATGTTCACAGTTGCTTAAAAGACGGAAGCTGCAGGGAACCAAAGATCTTGATAGGAAAACCTTGAAAACTTATCCAGAGCTACCAAAATTCAATTTAATGTGAAAAAGTGCAGAGAAATAATGAATCCCAATATGTTTTTTTTGCCTAAAATAAAACCATGTGGCAGGCACGCTCTCCAGCATATTGGCATTTGAACTGAGAAAGATCCTTAGCTTCTGCAGCTTACACATAAAAACCTTTTATTGAGCATAGGTGAAAAGGCTGAAATTAAAAAGATCCTTTCATTTGTCAACAAAATGGGCACAACCATGAGATCAATTAAAAAATGACATGGATGGAACTATTGGCTACCTCCTTATGGCCTTCCCACCCAGTCAGATCCTGACACATTCCCATCCTGTGAAAGAATCCTAGAAGCTAAAATTGTCTACAGAAATGCGGTCTTTGTATTGCTTTGCAATAGTCCAGCCTTCACCAATATGGTGCCCTCCAGTTGGGTTCGTCTATAACTCTCATTGGCCCCAGTCAGCATGGCCAGGGCACTGGGCACCACAGATTCCCCTGGCATGTCCCAAAGCAATACGGAGCCTACAATTTGCACACATCGTCACTGATGGGGAGTGCAACATTGTCCAGAACAGGCTGATCACCAGGGCCCTGGATCTAGAGGCCACTAACCAACTGCATTCCTGCCTGCCTTGTCTGGGCTGAGGTTCAGTATCCTTTTCCTCTTCCATTTACATCCATGTTGAAGGTTTTCAAGGCAAAGCAAAAACCAAAGAGAAATGCATATAGCCCAAGCTCAAAAACCAAATGCTAGAAAATGAAATTTATCAAATTTTATAACCACCAAAATTTAAAAACCAATAGATTGGTACATGGAAAATAGAAAAGTGAATGTTTCTATATGGTAAACATCGAGTATAGCATGTTTCAATCAAACATAGGTTTTCTTCGGTGGTATAACAGTCAAACACAAGTTACTTCTGCAAACAGGCTGATAATCTTAGAACTCAGTTTCATGTGAGACAATACCTTCTGTAAATTCTGAAAGGGGGCATGTATAAAGGGCAGCTGTTGCAACCTAAGACTCTGCAGAGAACACCAGAGAAGATGGCGGTTTCATTAACATATGTTGGTTACACAAGAAAGATCCAGGATGTAATTCACAAACATTGACATTTGCTCAGAGAGATACCTATATATCAGGGTGACCCCTTGCTTGCATAAAACTGCAAAGAGAACCTAAGAGATGTGCTGGTTCATAGCTCATGCGAGCCTAAGGCATTGCCTTTGGACAGAATATTAGAAGGGGAAGAGGTGAACAGTAAGAATGCAGTCCTAAACACAATTACACACAGGAAGACAGTAAATAGTTGCTATCAAGTAAACAGGTTTGCAGTTGTGTGCACAAATACATCAGGGACAGGCCCCATTGAACAACAAACATAACAGGACTGAGCAATAATGTTAAATTAAAAATTCTTTCTGTTTTTTTACCCAGACACCTAACAACTGTATCAATGTTGGTGTAAGTACAGGAGTTTACACTACAACTCTGTATGCACTCACTTTACATTTTTTTTTAAAAAATAATACTTTATTTAGAATTCAACAATAACGAAGGAAAAAACCCCAGAAATTGCTACATCAATTCATTACAATCAACCAATTTTAACAATATATAAATAGTAATTGAAAAATTACACAACATCACTTTTAACTTACTGAAATTTTCATATTACACTTTTATCTCTTTCTTAACAGATCAAAGAGAGAAAGACCAAGAAAGGAGGCACAAAAAAGAAAAAGGAAGAAGAAGGGGGTGGGGGTAGAGGAAAAGAAAAACAAAACAAAACAAACACATTTGACTTCCGATTAGACTCATTGTGTTATTATTTCTACTATTTTTTCACACACAGTTCCAAATTATTGTATTGCTTTCTTTGTTTTTGTCAGTTATCAAAAGACATTATATTTGTTGTTTTACAAGGATCATTCTATTTCTGCCAGGAGATATTTGTTATTGTAATGTTTTTCCAGATACTCTTTAAAGATTTTCCATTCTTTCCGTACTTTCTGTTTTGGATAACCTCTAATTCTCCCTGTCTTCATGGCCATCTGTAAGTATTCTATCATTTGGACCTGCCATTCACTTATTATAGTTGTTTTGTCACTTTTCCAATTTCTTGCAGTTAAGATCCTGGCTGCTACTGTTGTGTACATAAAAAGTGGTCTAATTTCTTTTTTGATATCTGGTGACATAATTGCCAGGAGGAAGGTTTCAGGTTTTTTTCTTAAATGAAAACTTAAATATTTTATTACATAAAATAATAATAATAAAATTCATTGTAGATGTTATCCCAAAATTCTTTAATGGCTGTGCATTCCCACCACATGTGCATATATGACCGTATACCATCTTTACACCTCAAGCAAATTGGTAGTCTGTTTTTATACATCTTTGCGAGTTCTTCTTTATTTTTACTTCTATGGTATTTGGAATTTCGTGTTGTATTAAATACTGCTCTATCTCATCTATGTTCAGTATCTCTTATATAAATTTTCATAATATTTCACAAAGCTCTGAATTATCATTTGTGGGTCTTCTATTACTTTTACTTCTATCTTCAATCTGTTGATTAATTTTTTGTTCCGCCTTTTTTTCAACTGCCAAGCTAGGAGCTTGTTTGGTTTATTGGCAAATTCAAAATTGCATTGTTTCAAAGTTCTTAAATTCCATTCCCTTTCTTGTTCTATCATAGTTGTGTAATCTGACTGTAATAATCTAATTTCTTGTTTTACCTTTTCATTCTTTGGGTTCTTGTTAAGTTCTTTTTCTTATTTAATTCTTCTAATAGTTTTACCTTTTTTCCTTCCCTTTTCTTCATAGAAATAAGAGTTTTGCTGAATAAAGTAACCCCTGATCACTACCTTACCTGTGTCCCAGATCACATTTCTGTCTATACCTTTATCCCAATTGAATTCAAAAAAATCCTCTATTGTTTTTTTTGCTCCTTGTATTTTATTTCCATCGTTTAATAAGGATTCATTTAGTCTCCACCTTTTTCTTCCAGTTTTCCCAATTCCTTTTAAATTTAGAAATACTGGATTCTGGTCCGATATAGTTTTTGGTAGAATCTGTGTCTTATCTATTCTCCCAAGTAGCTCTTTAGATAGCCAAACAGCAACTATTCTACTGGCGGATTTATTTGGTTCTGCAAAATAAGTATAGTCCCTTTCAGTTAGATGTTTAAACCTCCATGCGTCTTTTATGTCCATATTTTCTACCAATTCAAAAAAACCTGCGTGGCAGTTTTCCTTCTCTCCCCCCCTTTCCTGGTGTTCTGTCCACCTCAGGGTTTGTTACCCCATTTAAATCTCCCATGAGGATCATTTTTTCTTCTGTGTATTCCCGCAACCTTTTTTTCTAATTCTTTGAAGAATTCTGCTTTTTTTTATTGGGATATATTCCAACTAGGATAATTACTTCTCCTTCGTTTTTAATTCTAATTATTGTTATTCTTCAATTAGAGTCTTTGTATAACAATTCTGGTTCAAGGCTTGGTTTAACATAAATTACTATTCCTCTTTTCTTAACTTGATCTGAGGAGATAAATGCGGATCCTAACTCTGGATTTATCAAGACTCTTCTGATTTTTATTTACGTGTGTTTCTTGTAAACATATGATATCAAGTCTTTTTTCAGCAATATATGTTCTTTTTCCTCTTTTTCTTTTCATTTAATCCATTTACATTCCATGATCATAATGTTAGATTCATATTTTATTTGTTAAAACAAAGTGATCACAATAAGATTTTTTTGTGTGTACAGGAAGTTTTTTGAAGATTCTATTCACATTCAGAGTTTTGCTCCGGAACCACAGATTTGGGACTGGAGTCAACATCTGTTCTTTGTCTTTTTCCTCCTAACTCCTTCCAATATTTCCTCCAGAAAATATTGGCGTCCTCAATTGTTTCTATTTTTCTCCTTTCTCCTTTAAATTGGAAGGAAATTCCTTCTGGAAATTCCCACTTAATGAATATAGATTTCACTTTGAGCGCTTTGGTTAGAAACTGGAATCTATCTCTTTTTTTTAATAGACGGGGCAGGATTTCTTTCAAGATTATTATTTCATTTTCCTCGATTTTAAATTTTTTTGGGCCTTTTATTTGTAGAATTTGATTTTTTAGTTTGTTTGAACTGAACGTAATTAAACAATCTCCTGGTCATTTATTTACCTTCGCTTTTTTTGAATTTACTCTAAATACATTCTCAGTATTTTTTATTTCCTCTTCTTCCATGTCTAACCAAGTGGCCAGTTCTTTAATAATCGTCGTTTGTATGTTTTCCTCTGGGGTTTCTGGGACCCCTCATAGCCTGAGTTTTTTCTCTAGTCTGCTTTTGTAAAATAGCCATTGCGTCCCATGTTGCCTCTTGGGTTATTTTGAATTATTCATTTTCTGTTTTAGTCCTTTCCCATTCTTTCTTATTCTCTCTGAATTCTTTTGAGAATTTTTTGGATATTTCTTCCATATTTTGTGCTTTATTTTGAAGTTTGTGCATAGATTTTGTTAGTTCATTATTTTTTCCTGTGAGATCATTTACCTGTTTTTTCAATTCTGCAATTGATTTTGTATTTTCCTCAATTTCCCCTCCATCCTGTATAATTTATCATTGATTCCTTTCACCTTCTCACTCAACTCTGTCCTTAATACTCCTGTCATTTTTCAGACTCCAAATTAATTCTTTTAAATCCATTTCAGAATCCAATCCAGAGTTCCTCCTTTTGTGCTGATTGCGCGAAGCAGGCTTTTTTTGATGAGGACATATTTACCCTTATTCTTCTGTTTTCAATCTCAATGTTTTATTATTTCGATATTTCTATCCTTTTGGGGGGGGGGGAGAGAGGGTTGGGGTTAGGATTTAAAAGAAGAAAAGAGGGGGGCGGCGGGATTGAGTATTTAATTCAAAATTTCCTTTTTGAGTTAGGTTCCTTAATTTCAAAGGTATTCCTCAATTTGTTATTTCCTTATTGCCACCTTCTTAATACGTTTTAACGTTCTGGAGGTTTGTGGTTAAGATATTTCTTTTAATGCGTCTTAATAATTATTTTACTTTCATCACAATCCACCCAATCTTTTTTCAAATAAAAAAATCTAATCAAAATTATTTCAAATTAACAGGATTAATAAATGAGCTAAAAAAAAATTATGCTTATGGACACTTAATTATAATATAATCAATTCTATTCTGTCCCCCAGTAAATTATATAATTCTCTTTAATATTCCCCAATCCCAATTCCCACACAGATTTGATCTCTTACTGGTATTTTATGAATTCATCACTTTTAAAATCTCTCTTTTTTTCCTATTGCCTTCTAAATTCCTATCCAAAAATCCCATAAATTCATTATTTACAGTATAAACAGTTGTTACCTTTCTTGTAACCAATTTATCTTATTATTGTTATCCCTTTATGCTATTACCACTTAGTTCATTTAGTTGGTTTTCTTGTTGTCTTCCGTCAAAGGCTATTCACATTCAGTTCCTCTTATTCTTTTGTTACTGCTGCTCAGTCTCATTTAAAGTCTATGTTTCTCTCTCTCTTCTTCTTCTTTCTTTTCCTTTCTTTTTTATGGGTTGCAATTATATTTTCCGCCACTTGGTGTCACTATTTTCTCTTTTCCAGTTCAACCAAAGGCTCTTTTCCTTCTTGTTTCTTCTTCTGAGTCACCTCTTTTATTCAGTCTCCTTCTGTGGTTTCCGGTTTCTTCATTTAGTCCTTTAAGCAGCCCATCCCTCCTCTGAACCACGCCACGCCATCATTGCCAGAGGAACAGGTCCAAAAGCCAACAAACAAACGCCCACACAAAGCAATCAAAATAGAATGCAAAGAAACCAGTGGGTTCATTTCCTTTCTTGTTGTCTCTTTTGTGGCAACTGCTGGTTTCCTTTTAATATTTAAATCCCTTCAAGTATTTCTTTCGGTCAGTATGCCACTCTTTCTTTGTTTTGATCTCGCCTTTGTAAAATAAAGTCCTTTAAGGCAGTTTTTCCCCTTTAAATTTCACTCATTTTTGTTGCTGAGCCTTGCGTTAAGCAGCTGTGTTAGAGTTCAATTACAATGAGAATAAACTCAGTTTATATTCCCTGTTGGTTTCTTTCAGCTGTTTACATAAATCATCTAACTGGCTTTGCATTGTTCAACTCTTGTTAAAGGTAAAGGTACCCCTGCCCGTATGGGCCAGTCTTGACAGACTCTAGGGTTGTGCGCTCATCTCACTCTAGAGGCCGGGAGCCAGCGCTGTCCGGAGACACTTCCGGGTCACGTGGCCAGTGTGTCGAAGCTGCTCTGGTGAACCAGCACCAGAGCAGCACACGGAAACGCCGTTTACCTTCCCGCTATAAAGCGGTACCTATTTATCTACTTGCACCCGAAAGGTGCTTTCGAACTGCTAGGTGGGCAGGAGTTGGGACCGAACGACGGGAGCTCACCCTGCCGCGGGGATTCGAACCGCCGACCATGGGATCGGCAAGTCCTAGGCGCTGAGGTTTTACCCACCGCCACCCGCGTCAACTCTTGTTAAGGCTTCTCTATTTCAAATTATTCACCTTAGATATCACACCCCCTTTGTGTATTTCACTCTATTTTTTAGATTTTTATTTCCTTCTATTTTGGAGGATTGTTTTCAATAGCCAATTAGAGTTATAAAGTGAAGTCTGGATTTTTTTACTGCCGCCTGCGCCGTTTCGGGTCTGAGGCTTCTTGCTGCGGGGGAGGTCCTCTCCTTGCGCTGGGGCTTCCCCCTCTATCGCTTGACGACGGAGAAAGGGAAATCCCTCTTTGATGCTGCTGGAACCACTTCAACTCAGGGTCACCCCCTGAGCTTTTTCTGGGGTTGCGTAGCTTCCGCACCACCCTAAAACCCCCAACAACCACCGCTCTTGCTCCAGGGAGCCCACAGAGTGCACCCGTCCTGGTCACGGTAAAAACAGGCAGTCTGTATGCACTTACTTTACAAATCAAATTTAATTTAATCAGGCTTATCTTTTGAGAAGATATGTATAAGTGTGAATTGCTGCAATATTATTTTTTGGGGGGTGGGGTATGGTAGTTTATTTCACTTAATTGCTGTTGACTTCAAGGTATCCAACAATGCAATGGGGTAGGAGAGCTGAACATAATGCCAATATATTTCACATCTGGCGACCCATGCGCCCCTTTGGTTTCAGATAGTACAAGAGTAAAAGGTAAAGGGACCCCTGACCATTAGGTCCAGTCGTAGCCGACTCTGGGGTTGCGGCGCTCATCTCGCTTTATTGGCCGAGAGATCCGGTGTACGGCTTCTGAGTCATGTGGCCAGCATGACTAAGCCGCTTCTGGCGAACCAGAGCAGCACACGGAAATGCCGTTTACCGAGGGAACTTCCGGCGGAGCGCGGAACCCGCTACAGGCGAGGGATTCTCCTGCGGAGGAAGCCCCAGCTTTTTCGCCAGATTCTGGAGGGTTTAAGGGCGCAAAACCCCCCCATTAAACCTCTGGTGGGTGTCCAGAGGTCCAGGAACCCGGCAGTGCCAAGCAGCGGTTCGCAGCGTCGTCAGGTAGCCTCAGCGAGGCGAAGAGAACGACGGTGCGGGCGGCAGGCAGTCGGGCGACCATTACAGCGGCGTTCCTAGGCGATTTGGCAAAGCCCCGAACCTGTTGGGTATAGCGCTCCGTTCTCAAACTGAAGAACCTCGGATTCATACATGAGTGGATACAATAAATAACAAACAACAAGGAAGTCTCCGAGTCCTAAGGGAGAAAGCTTGAGTTCAGCGATGTTTTTGACTTCATTGGAAAAGGCACAGAGTTACGAGCAGAGCCTAAAGAGAAAGTAAGTTACCACCAACGGATATTGTTACTGTCTCCTCTGAGTTGTAAGTGGACAAGCTAGAAGGGACCCCCTTTAAAGGGGGAACATTACGAGGAGCAGGAATAAACTGTGAATGACTGGAAACCCAGTCAGCGGGGGTTTGTTTAATCGAAGTACAGATAGAACTGTTGTTAAGATTTCCCGGAAGAGTAAGAATAGCGAGAAAAGCGAGAAAAGCTCGGACGCCATCTTCTAGAGGGGAGAAGAGGAGAAGTGCCGCCCAGCTATCAGAAAGAAAGCGACCTAGTGCTTTAGCCGCTTTAAACTACAGCGTTAAAGAAGCTAAAAAGTATCAAAAAGAGACGGACACTGGGCTTTCATTTATAGCGGCTTATTAAAGTGGCTTAAAGTGACTTTGTTTTCGGTCCCCGTTTGTAGTCACGCTCTGAGCGCTTACCTCAGATAAATCAGCTCGAGAAAGCAGAAAATAAACGGAACAGACAGCCACCTATATAGGTGTGTCCCAGCTATTTATAACGATTTATACGACCCTAATTCCAAAGGAAACTACAGCGACCCCCCTTCATAACCTGCGGACTTTGGACATCATCGGGGTTTTGGACTTTAGGAAACTTTAGTAGCGCCCCCTGGTGGTTGTGGAACTATTACCATTTATCATTACCACTGCATTCAGACCGTAGGGACTAACGCATCTAAAATTTGATTTCTGGACGTTGATTATCGGTCTGACATAGCTTAAACAGCACAAACAATCCGAAGGAAGGAATACTATAAATTATTGCTCCGGACAATTAAAGGGCAAGTTTTCACCTCCGAGGTTCGGGGGGGGAAGGGATAATAACGAAGCTAACTTTGTGGAGAGAAATTGCGGATAAAGTGACGAATAGTCTCTCTATCGGTACCTAGGAATTGGTGTCTCTATCGGTACCTAGGAATTGGTGTTTTGTGTTCAACATCAGTGACTCTGCTCTAGTTATAGGCATCGGGTACTTTTTCACTTGAGTTTCTTTGTATACTGCCTTTACTAAGTCTGCACACATTGTTTATAACTTTGAACGGATTAATTTGATAGTGGTCAGGGTCCCTGAGAACATTGCTGAGTGAGAAAGAAGCATAAAGCAAAGAAAGAATTTTAAAAGAGAGATAGAAAGGATAGACAGGTACGAGACTGCGGTGTATAAAGAAAATTTATATAAAGAATATTGAAAATGTCATATAACCAGAAAAAAGGGACGGAGGGAGGTACTCCAATAGAAAGGAAATCATCAAAACAGGAAACAGAGTTTAGAACAGAAATACTAAGGATGTTCGCAGAAATAAAGCAAAGTGAGAAGAATTTAGAAACGAAACTAGAGCAAGTAGACAATAAAATAGGGAAAATGGATAAAAAGATTGAAGAGACAGTAAGTGAGTTAAAAGGACAGATTAAGGAGGTGTCAAAAAGAGTGGATGAGGGGTTTAAAAAGACAAAGTATGAATTGAAGGAAATGAAACGGGAAGAAGAAAAAATGAAAGATGAGATAGTAGAATTGCGTAAAACACAAGAAGAGTTAAAAGATTCGATAGCGATGAATGAACTAAAACAAAGAGAAGTGAACTTAAGAATGAGACAGATCCCAGAATTACAAAACGAAAACATAAGAGAAAAAATAATAAAAGAATTAACACAGTGGATGGGGTTATCAGAGGAGGAGATAGCAGGAACAACACAAAATGTATACAGATTGAAAACCAAAGCAAGCAGAGTTAAGAAACAACCAGGTGATTGTTTAGTCACATTCAAAGACAAGGAGATGAGGAACCTGATCTTGCAAAGGAACAGAGAGAAGAGACTATATATAGATGGAAATTATATAATTATATTTAAAGATATACCGATTAGACTTTTGAAACGGAGAGAGACATATAGACCACTGGTGCAGTTGTTAAAGAAAAATAGAATTGATTTTCATTGGGAATTTCCGGAGGGTGTCTCATTCTTCTATAAAGGAATTAAAAGAAAACTGACAAACCCCGAGGAAATAGGAAAATTCACAAGGAGATACAAAGAACTTCAACAAGGGGAGGAGGAATTGAAAGGTGCTGAAGGAGGAGGAAACCTGAGGGCGGACATACTGCCGGGTGAAGAAGAGAAACGAAGGGAAAGAAAACAGGAGGAAGAGGAAGAGGAAGAAGACGAAGAAGGAGAAGAACTAGGAAACCCTTAAGTTAAAAAAAAAAAAAAAAACTTAAATTAAATAAAAATGTCATTAAAACTCTGTAGCTGGAATGTAAATGGGATGAACGATAAGAAAAAACGGAATGGAATTGAACGCATTTTAAAGAAAAAGAAATTAGATGTAATATGTTTGCAGGAAACACATATTGCGAAGAAACATAGGAAAATGTTGATTAATAAGAGACTGGGGAATGAATTCATCTCCTCGGATAAAAAGAAAAAAAGAGGCGTGGTATTATACATTAAAAATGGAATTGAGGCACACCAACTATTTAAAGATGAGGAGGGGAGATTAATTGCAGTGCGAATAAATTGGCAGGGTGAAACATTGATTTTAGTAGGGATATATGCCCCTAATGGCAACAAAACAGAATTCTTTAGTTCCCTGGAAGGGAAGCTATTTGATTATATGGATCAGAAAATTATCCTAATGGGAGACCTAAACGATGTCGTTTCAATCGATATGGACAGATTAAGAAAATCAAAAAATAGAGAAGGTAAACTACCCAAGACATTTTTTACAATGACCAAAAACTGCAATCTTATTGACATATGGAGACTGAAACATCCTCTAGAGAAACAATTTACATATCACTCAGAACCGAACCAATCATTTTCAAGAATAGATCAAATCTGGGTATCGAATGAATTGTCACCAAGAATTAAAATGATAGAAATCCAGGCTAAAGTTATCTCAGATCATAATCGAATCGAAATGGAAATGAAAGGATTAGATGAACGTACTTTTAGGTGGAGATTAGATGACAGTCTATGGGACGATCAAAATTTTGTTGTAAGAATCAGGAAAAAATTAGAGGAGTACTTTTTAGACAATATGGGTAAAGGGGTAAAAACAAGCATGGTCTGGGACGCCAGCAAGGCGGTAATGAGGGGCCTACTTATCCAACAAAGTGTCTGGAAAAAAAAGAACAAGGAAAAGAGATTAAAAGAGATCATGAGACAGATTACAGAGAACGAGCAGAAATTAATTCAAAAGCCGAATAATGAAAGGGTAAAACAGGAGATAAAATATCTGCAAACACAAGTCGCAATTATAATAAATAAGGAGATTGAATGGAATATCAGATGGCTGAGGCAGAAGAGCTTTGAATTTGCCAACAAGTCAGGTAAATGGCTAGCGTGGCAAGTCAAAAAAAGAAAAGAACAAAACACAATTAACAAAATAGTAGTAAATGGAGAAGAAACAACCAATCCGAAAGAAATCAGAAAAGGCTTTTCAGACTTCTTTGAACATCTGTACAGCCATAAGGAAAAAAATAACAAGAAAAAGATAGAAAGATATTTAAATGAAAAGATGGTAAAGAAAATATCGACAGAGGAAAAAGAACAGTTAAATGCCCCAATATCCAGATTAGAAATAGAAGAAGTGATTAAGGACCTGAAAAGAGGGAAAGCTCCAGGCCCTGACGGGTTTACATCGAGTTATTATAAAGAAATGAAAGATATTTTGACTACGCCACTGATGGAAGTAATGAATAACATCTTAAAAGAAGGAGAATTGCCCGGGTCGTGGAAAGAGGCCCTCATCACAATCATTCCTAAACAAGACACGGATTTGACCTTAGTCAAGAATTATAGACCCATTTCCCTACTGAACACAGATTATAAGATCTTCGCTGGAATCCTAGCTAAAAGACTCAAAAAGATATTAATAAGGATGATACACGAAGATCAGACAGGCTTCCTCCCGGGAAGGTCAATAAGGAATAACACCAGAAATATAATCAATCTTATTGAATTTCTATCTGATAGGTGTGACAAACCTGCGAGTTTAATATTCATAGACGCGGAGAAAGCCTTCGATAATGTAAACTGGGATTTTATGCTTAAAAATTTAGAAGGTATGGATATGGGCCGAGAATTCTTAAATGGTATAGGGGCAATCTACACAGAGCAGAAGGCGAAATTAATAGTTAATGGAGTCATTACGGAAGATATAAAAATTAGTAAAGGAACCCGTCAGGGCTGTCCACTTTCTCCGTTACTTTTCATAACAGTCTTGGAAGTACTATTAAATGTAATAAGAGAAAGTAAAAAAATCAAGGGGGTAACATTAGGTGCAAACGAATATAAAATCAAAGCGTATGCGGATGATGTGGTTATTACGGTGGAAGAACCTTTAGAGAGTATAAAAGCCCTTCTGGTTGAGACAGAGGAATTTGGTAAACTTGCAGGCTTTAAATTGAACAAGATTAAGACAAAAATGATTGTAAAAAACATGGATCAGGACAAGGCAGTAACAATACAACAACTAACCGGAATTGAAGTTGTTAAAAAGATAAAATATTTAGGGATTTGGATTACCAACAAAAATATTGACTTATACAAAAATAATTACGTCCCGGTTTGGAATAAAATCAAAAAAGATTTAGAGGTTTGGGCCAGAATGAAATTATCGTTATGGGGTAGAATATCCATGGTGAAGATGATGCTGTTACCTAAATTGCTGTTTCTGTTTCAAACAATCCCCATTTTAAAGGGAACAAAGAATTTTAAAGAATGGCAAAGAACCATCTCAAGATATGTCTGGGAAGGGAGGAAGCCCAGAATTAAATATAAGCTGTTAACGGACGCTAAAGAAAGAGGGGGCTTCGCCCTCCCAGACATGAGACTTTATTATGAAGCGACATGCCTTTGCTGGATAAAAGACTGGGTTAGGCTGGAAAACGGAGGGTTGTTAGATTTGGAAGGCTATAACAACAAATTCGGGTGGCATGCGTACCTATGGAAGGACAAAAAGAGGGTTCATAAGGGGTTTACCAGTCACCTTTTTAAGGGTCCACTAATAGAGGTCTGGGACAGATATAAGAACATATTAGAGCCGAAAACACCACACTGGCTTTCCCTACAAGAGTTAATGAGTGTTAAAAAAGTTAACATGGAAGAAAAGTGGGGGAAGCTTGAAGATATGGTTATAAAGGAAGGGGGAAAGTGGAAAGTAAAACCTTATGACCAGATAAAATCATTTACTCAGGGCTGGCTTCACTACTTTCAGATAAACGAATTTTTTAAGTTGGAGATGAAAGAAAGGGGATATGAGGAAAAAGAATCTACATTTCAAAAGGAGATAGTAAGTAGTGAAGTTAAGAATCTTTCCAAAATGTATAAAATACTACTAGAGTGGCATACGAAGGATGAGGAGGTGAAGTCAGTGATGGTGGAATGGGCAAGAGATCTCGGGCATAATATATTAATGGAAGACTGGGAAAGGCTCTGGAAAGTAAATATAAAATTTACGGCCTGTATGTTACTTAAGGAAAATGTGATGAAGATGCAATACAGGTGGTATATTACACCCGTGAAATTGGGCAAGATGTTTAAAGTAGATAACAAATGCTGGAAATGCAAACAAAAGGAGGGGACCTTCTACCATCAATGGTGGGAGTGTAAAAAGGTTAAAAATTTCTGGGAAGAAATATATAATGAATTAAAAAAGATGTTAGGTTACACCTTTGTGAAAAAACCAGAGGCCTTCTTACTTTGCATCATTGGAAAGGACATTAGGAAAAAGGATTATAAACTCTTCCAATATGCGGTTACGGCAGCTAGAATTGTGATAGCTCAGAGATGGAAACAGGAAGAAATCCCAACGGTGGCAGAATGGAGAACAAAACTAACAGAATATGCCGAGTTAGATAAATTAACAGGGAAAATAAGATATTTAAAAGATCAGACGTTTATTGAAGATTGGGGAAAATTTGTAAGTTACCTGGAAAATAAATGTTCAGTAAATACAACGTTAGTGGGGTTCAAAGAGGCTGTGTGAAGGGTCAACAAGTATTGTTTAAGCTGAAATAATATTTAAAGGAGGTACGAATGGCAATATAAAAGAGGAAATGTGATATGAAGATTTAAATGCGAATGAATGTCAATACCGCTGAAGGAAGTTCAAACTGTATAAGAAAGGATAAACTTCGAATACATTGTATATATAACTGAATTTAATAAAGTTTTCTTCAAAATGCAAAAAAAAAAAAAAAAGGAAATGCCGTTTACCTTCCCGACGGAGTGGTACCTATTTATCTACTGGCACTTTGACGTGCTTTCGAACTGCTAGGTTAGCAGGAACAGGGACCGAGCAACGGGAGCTCACCCCGTTGTGGGGATTTGAACTGCCGACCTTCTGGGTTTTTTGGTTTTTTTTTTTTCTTTTATAAAATCTCTTTCCAGACAGTTTCATAAGATAACGAATAAATTACTGAATGAGAGCTTTATTTTGGAATACTGAAAAAAAGAGAGGTTTCTCTAAGTACTAAAATGTTAAGGGAAATAAACTAGAATTTTTTTTTTTTTGTTTCTGTTTAGAAAAAAAAAAATAATACCCTAAATACAGAGACATCATCATTCACCCAGAAATTCTGCCACAGTGTGGGGGACACGCCCTCCAAAAATGGAAAACGGGCTCCAATTTGAAAGACAAGAACAACAATGAGGAGAACACAACAACCCCAAAGTGGAGGATGTGAGACCAGAAGACCGGGGATTTCGAGGGCTGCTTGATCAGGCCCAGCAGCAGAAGAATCTGAAGTGGGGTAGCAAGGAAAGAGAGCAAGTGTGTGTGCCCCAGCAGAATTCCCCGTCTGGCTCCTCCCACCTGGAATCTGGGGAGGGGAGGGGTGGCAAGAGAGGGCCCGCCCCACAGTCACAACGGGGTCTGGGCAGAGGCCCCAGAAGCCAAGAGAGTGGGAAGCCCAGGTTCATCCAGGGCTGGAAGCCCAGAGGGTGGGTGCTGCCGCAGGCCTTGGGGCAGGCTCTGCTTGCCGCCCTTGCCCTGGACTGGGGGCACCTGAAAAGCCGCCAGCCTCCTGGAAGTGCACGGATCCCGCTAGCACTTAGCCCAAGTACTGATCGGCAAGCCCTAGGCTCTGTGGTTTAACCCACAGCACCACCCATAGTACAAGAGTAGACAAGTCTAAAAAGCCCAGGACACAAATTTCCACGGTGCTCTAGTGGCTAGATAGGAGGCTTCGTTTGGCCAGAATCAAGTACAGTGGTACCTCGGGTTACATACGCTTCAGGTTACAGACTCTGCTAACCCAGAAATAGTACCTTGGGTTAAGAACTTTGCTTCAGGATGAGAACAGAAATTGTGCGGTGGCAGCACAGCGGCAGCAGGAGGCCCCATTAGCTAAAGTGGTACCTCAGGTTAAGAACAGTTTCAGGTTAAGAATGGACCTCCAGAACAAATTAAGTTCTTAACCAGAGGTACCACTGTACAGTCATACCTTAGAAGTTGAATGGAATCCATTCCGGAAGTCCGTCCGACTTCCAAAATGTTTGAAAACCAAAGCACAGCTTCTGCAGCCAATTGGAAGCCCCATCGGATGTTCGGCTTCCAAAAATAGTTCGCAAGCTGGAACAGTCACATCCTGGTTTGCGTTGTTCGGGAGCTAAAACGTTCGAGAACTAAGCTGTTTCACTACCGAGGTACAGTGGTGCCTCGCAAGACGAAAATAATCCGTTCCGTGAGGCTCTTCGTATAGCGGTTTTTTCGTCTTGCGAAGCAAGCCCATTGACAGCTTAGCGGATTAGCGCTATTAGCGGTTTAGCGGCTTTTAGCGGATCAGCTGATAAGCGGCTTAGGGCTTAGGAAAAGGGGGGGAGGGAAGAAACCCCGCAGGAACTCGCAAGACATTTTCGTCTTGTGAAGCAAGCCCATAGGGAAATTCATCTTGCGAAGCGCCTCCAAAACGGAAAACCCTTTCGTCTAGCGGGTTTTCCGTCTTGCGAGGCGTTCGTCTTGCGGGGCACCACTGTACGACTGCATACACTAAATACATTACTTTGGTAAATGAGCCCCCATAGCCACTAGAGCTGTGCAAATTTGTGTCCCAGGCTTTTTAGACTTGTCTACCTATGTACTATCTGAAACTCAAAGGGTACATTGGTTGCCAGATGTGACCCCCCCCCAGCTCTCCCAAGCCACTAATGTGCATAAATAGGCCCTGTGGTACAACTCTCTTGGCAGTATGTGCATGGCACCTTTAAAGAAAAATCCCACCCCTCTTCCATAGGGCAGAGAAGTGGGTAAATTGGCTGTGTTTCCGTAGACTAATAGAGTGTAAAGCAGGAGTGGGGAAAAACTTAATCTGGCTACGGGGCCAGTCATCTGTCAATCACCTGACATCACACAACATCAGGTGATTAAACTTTGACCCCGTACCATGCAAAGGAAGAATCAAGTGCACCTTTCTTCCTTTGCAGCCCCAGCTATAATTCAAGTTCTGGCGGCAAAGGAAGACTATTTGCAGCTCTGGCTCAGGAAAATTCTTCCTTTGCAGCTGGAGCCACAGGCCGAATTCAAGCTGTGGCTGCAAAGGAAAAAATGGAAGTGTGCTCTAAGTGTGCTCAGTTTCCAAATGCAATTCAAAAAGTGCTGAAATCGACCAGCATCCTTGTTGGTTTGGCTTTGTGGTTTTCCTTTGTCGCATGCCTGTTGTGATAGAAGATGGGTTTGGTTTGGGAATAACAAAGAGACTTGGCAAGTCTAATTAGGCCATGGGCCAAAGTTTGCACTGCTGGTGCAAAGATCCTTGTCATCAAACTCATTCTGAATAACATGTTTTACCATGATTCTTATTTTATGAATCTATATAAAACTGTTAAAATAAAAAATTCTCCCACTGTCTTACCACTACTAATGCCTGAGTTTGCAGCAACTGCCACCTCACTCCACTGGTCGGCACTGGAGACTGAATAGGAACGCTGGTGCATACCATCAGGGCGACTGTTGAAGGAAACCAGACTGATGCCGCTTGCCATCTGAGACACAGAAGTACTAGTAGTCACATTTCCTAGAAGCAAAAGAATTGAAAGTTACTGAAAGTGAAAAACAAATTTTACATTCAGGATAACAAAGTGGGAACAAAGAAACAATCATCTTTGACATACTGCTGACTGATGTTGTCATTATTAGGTATCTTCCAAAGTCCCCCTTACAGAGAGAGTCACACACGGCCCCGCTAGTAAAATCTCTCTGTATATTCCCTTTGTTTTAAATCAAGTTGGGAATTAAAAGTATGAACCTGCATTTGGCTATGATGAAAACTCCAAACCAAACAGAGTTTATGAGAGAAGGCATAATGATAAATCTGGAAGCCTCAAATGTCAGTCTCAAAGTTGTTTTTAAATAATAAATACATGCTAAGTGATTGTATAATTCACTTGAAATGTTTGAAGTCATTATTTTATTAGATAGAGTTATCCAAGTCATGCTACTGCAGAGAGTTAGAATTAGGCAATTTACTCTTCTTTGTCTTCATCGAAGATTGGGTTGTTGTAAGAAATTTTGAAGACAGGAGAACAGCAGTGGTAGACGAGTGATTAGTGATAACAGTGAACAACTCTTCTCATTGTGACACTTTTGTGGGTGAGCTGAGAGTCTGTTTGAACCTTGGGTGAGAGGGAGTGTCAGAAGGATAATGAAGTGATATTGATTTATATATGTGTCATGGACTGGTTGGATGCAGAGGAACGGTGGGAGGAACCAGCTAGAGAACCTTCAAGGGAAGACAATATATTAGTAATTCTGAATTAATATAACATTTTAATATGTAACTGTGTATTTTTGCTGTCCGTTGTTGTTTCGGTTTCCTTAGAGATATTTTTATAATATTAAGCAGTATAGAAATAAAATAAACTGAATGGAAGTAGGACATGGCCTGGTTCCCATGTTCCACTAAGTCAAATGATAGCTTAGAATGAACATGGAGGTTTCCAGAGAATGGCTCACAGATGCTTTGCTCCTCCCCAGCCCATTTTGCTGCCATGCTGCATAGCTGGGTTGGATGAACCAACACTTGCGGTCAAGCTATTTCCCCCCCTTTTTTTTTTTTTTGCAAATTAAATTTTTATTGATTTTCAGTAAACATGCATACATTCATAAATTACACATATATAGGTTACATATTTAACTTAGGCTCTATCATGCTTCTGAGTTCCCTCCATTTCTTTGGTAAGTATCAAATAAAATTCTAATGTCGCGTACTTTACACAGTGGTGCCCCGCAAGACGAACGCCTCGCAAGACGGAAAACCCGCTAGACGAAAGGGTTTTCCGTTTTGGAGGTGCTTCGCAAAACGAATTTCCTATGGGCTTGCTTCGCAAGACGAAAATGTCTTCCGAGTTCCTGCGGGGTTTTTTTTCCCCTCCCCCCCTTTTTCTAATCCGCTAAGCCGCTTATCTGCTAAGCCGATAAGCTGCTAAAAGCCGCTAATAGCGCTAATCCGCTAAGCCGTCAATGGGCTTGCTTCGCAAGACAAAAAAACCGCTAGACGAAGAGACTCGCGGAACGGATTAATTTCGTCTTGCGAGGCACCACTGTATATCATATTAGCAACTACACGCTGTAAGAGTTATTCCAACCCTACCAGTGTCTTCAAAGATTTACAGTTGTTTCTTATATACATCAAATATTTACTCCAATTTTCTTGAAACTTCTGCTCGTCCTGATCTCTTAATTTTCCTGATAGTCTGGCCAGTTCTGCGTAGTCCATCATTTTAACCTGCCAGTCTATTATATTCGGTATTATGTCTGTTTTCCAATTCTGAGCTAACATATTTCTGGCTGCTGTCGTGGGCGGTCAAGCTATTTCCATGAGCTACAATCAAGCTACTAGTTCGAGATTAGTCTGGAGAGTTTTTAACCACGAGCCCATATTCAGACAACTGCAAAGCTAAAGCTAAACATGCTTAGCTCAATGAGGCAGCAAAAGGGAACAGAGAGGGGGCTGCTAAGCCAAGTTATGCCTTAGCACGAGATGTGAACGAAGCCTATATAATCTTGTGATTTCTGTATGTTGGTACAGAAAAAGAAGGGTAAAGCTAAATTAACAGTGGCTATGGCAGCTTGCAAGGGAGCAGATGAAAAAAGGAACTCCACTGAACTCAGGCCACTCACTCCTCTCTCTCTCTCTCTCACCCCCCCCCCACAAACACACAAACACACACACACACACACGAGTTAACGTCTCACATTAAAATTACAGAATTCCCAATATGGCTTGCCCTGCATAGGACAAACCTTATTCCTGTTACTACTATGTAAAGCTCCCAAATTTATATTTTAAACATTTTGACTCAATCAAAAATACCAGCTATGCTATTATAATCACAGCACTGTAATGTGTTAACTGCTGCTTCTATCACATATTCATCACAATGCTCCTGCAAAGTAGTTCTCCAGGAAGCAAGGTCCCACTCTCAACTTCAAGAAGGATTTTTTAACATGACCATATTTAACATATTTATGCAATGCTCATGCAACACGATACTGAAAAATGTCCAAGAACATAACAGATTGGCCAGCCAGAGCATGAATTCAGTCACTTATTAGGATTCTGCATCTCATGAGAGAGATCTTATTGTGAAGAGGTTCTTGTAAAGCTTTAACGTCAAAATCTTACATGCAAGGGCTAGCAGCACTTCAGCATCTGCCTCACTTTCAGTTTATTAGAATTAACATAAAATACATGGTCAACTACCTGGTTTATTCAGAGTTCTGAAAGACTGCCTCTACAAATGTATCATATACGCATCATCTGGCTGCTTTAGTTGATTAGCAGGGGGCAGTTAAATTACTATGCTAATCCATGTATTCTCAGCACTGGTTCCTTGATATGGATATGTGTATATGCTTACTGAGAAACCTTGATTAGTTCAAGCTTCAGTGTGTCAAAAGCTCCAGATTCTTTCCAAAGAATAATTTTAGCTGTATTCGCATCTGTAAAATGTAGGAGCTGATTTGAAAATGTACTTACCTCTAACATATGCTATTTTTCTTTAACTATTTGCATTTCAAAGTGACTATTGCATTTATATATGAATGACTACCAGTATGTTGCCAAAAATGGGCTCAAATGAGCAAGGATGATGCTGGTTTTCTATTGAAGAACAATGTTTTTCATCTTCTGTAACATCACAAAGGAAAAAAACCCTTCAGTTACAGGAACCTTTATTACATTTAAAATACTCAACTGATATTCTAAAATATTTTACTATGGGGAAAAATTATCCAAAACATTCTTCTACAATGGTAAGAAACAATGGCTGACATCAACATTACAATCCAAGATAACTTAATTCCTGGTATAAAGAGTACGAACACCATATTTTTGACAGCAAATAAATTATCATGTATAAGATACATATTAGGAGCAGAACTTATATTTTATTAATTAAGGAAGGGCAAACAACAGATGGTGTAAATTACAGTGGAACCTTGGTTCTCGAATGCCTTGGTACTCGAACATTTCGGCTCCTGAACTCCAAGACTTGGAAGTAAGTGTTCCGGTTTTTGAACGCTTTTTGGAAGCCGAATGTCCAATCCGGTTGTCAGCTATTGTTTCCGGGATGCCTGCGCCAATTGGAAGCCGTGCCTTGGTTTTTGAACGTTTCAGAAGTCGAACAGACTTCCGGAACGGATTACGTCCAAGAACCAAGGTATCACTGTACTTTGTGTATAAAAGTTATATACAACCATTCAGCAATGGTTTTAGGGCAGTT
This sequence comes from Podarcis erhardii, assembly GCF_964252035.2. Classification (NCBI taxonomy): domain Eukaryota; kingdom Metazoa; phylum Chordata; class Lepidosauria; order Squamata; family Lacertidae; genus Podarcis; species Podarcis erhardii. The sequence continues at coordinate 133,536,952 of NC_138497.1, read as the reverse complement.
TACAAAACCTACCGCAGTTTTTCTGATCTTTCCTTTGTAGTATGCAGCCCTCACAGCTGAACTACAGATTACACTGGAGCAGCAGAGTCTCATTCTGCTTGCAAATGTATTGAAGCAGGTATGGGGGGACTGGAGGGGGGCAGATATGCCTTCCCCTGTGGGGAGAAGGAAGAGGGAGATTTTAAGCAGCAAAATGACCTGAGAGGGAATGGCGAAGCAGCCTCTGCCAATAATTAATGCTCCAATCAAGACTGCAGCCTTCCATGGCTGTTTTTCTTTTAAAACAACCACGCATAAAAGGACAGGGACACACAACTGTATGCAATGTGTAGTTTTGTCTAGAACAGGGTTGCCTAACCTGTGGCTCTCTCTACAGTTTGTTGGGTTCTATCTCACATCTGTCCTTGCAGGGACGATGGAGCTGTAGTCCCACAGTACCTGGAGGGCCAGAAGCCAGTTGCGTGACCTAGAGCAAAACAAAATGAGCATGATCTGGCCCAAATTAAGGAAGATTAAGTCCCATTCAAATCAACACAAGGGCATGTAACTCAATTCCTCCCATTTAAATCAATGGATCCTGCCCCCTCTTAACGTCCTAGTGCATATTTTGGAGGTACATTGCTATATTTTTGGGTCAGTGTTACTACTTATTCAATATATGGGAAGGAATATATGGAAAGTAATATTCAAGAGTTGTATCCTATTCAGAAGTTTTTGGTGTTATTTATATAGGCTAATTCTCCAGTCAACATAGGGATACACCAACCCACCCCCACCCTTGCAAGTCCTTTCTAATATGTTTTATTAGCAATTTATTTTTCTGGGTGGTCCTGCCACTTGACAGCTGGCCAATAAGTTTTCATAGATTTGTAGAGCTGTAAGGATTCCAAGCGTCATCTAGATCAACCCCCAGCAAAGCAGGATTCTCAACTAAAGCATGCATGACAGATGGTCGTCCACCCTCTGCTTAGAAACCTCCAAGGAAGGAGGGTCCACCACTTCCCAAAGGAGTCCATTCCACTATCAAACAGATTCACCATCAGGAAGATGTTGAGTCAGAATCTCCTTTCTTGTAGCATGAAGCCATTGGTTTGGATCCTAGCCTCTGGAGCAGGAGAAAACAAGCTTGCTCCATCTTCCATGTAACATCCCATTAGATATTTGAAGATGGCTAGCATATCTCCTCTCGGTTTTCTCTTTTCCAGGCTAAATATACCCAGCTCCTTCAACCATTCCTTGTAAGGCTTGGTTTCTAGACCCTTGATCCTCTTGGTTGCCCTCCTCTGCTCACACTCCAGTTTGTCAACATCCTCCATAAATTGTGGTGCCCAGAACTGCACACAGTCCTCCAGGTGTGGTCTGACCAAGGCAAAATAGAGTGGGACTATGAATTCCCTTGATCTGGACACTATACCTCTGTTGATGCAGCCTAGAATAGCATTAGCCTTTTTTTGCTGCTACATCACACTTATGACTCATGTTAAGCTTGTGGTCTACTAAGACCCCAAGATCTTTAAAAATGTACAGACTAGCTCTGGGTTTCAACTCCTCAGAGTGAAACTCTAAGTTATTATTCTTCAGGAGTTTTTTTTCTTCTTTTCTTTATAGAGTCTACATGTCTTTAATATTCAAAATAGATTCACAATTCCTTTAATAAAGGAAAAACACAGAGTGGCTCCATATGTCTAGGGTGCTCCAGAAGCAATTGCAAATCTTATTTCAGAAGTGTAGGCTCTATAAAGAGGAAAAAAAACCTCCTGAAGAGGAAGAATTTGTGTATAAAATGAAATATAAAAGTTAAGAAACATAAAGGCATAAGATGAAACAGAACATAAAAATCTAAGCAGAAAACACAAATAGAGTATAGATCTGAATTTAGGAAGCCAGAGTAATCATTAAGATGGACAAATAATTTTTCATGAAGGACAGTAGGTTCCCATATTTCATTAACTGAAGAAAACATGGTTTGATATTTTAGCAATACTGGCCATGTTTGCACAAACAAATCCTGCCTTGACATGCCAGATTATACAGTACAGTGGTGCCCTGCAAGACGAATGCCTCGCAAGACGAAAAACTCGCTAGACGAAAGGGTTTTCCGTTTTCCGAGGTGCTTCGCAAGACAAATTTCCCTATGGGCTTGCTCCGCAAGACGAAAACGTCTTGCGGGTTTGCTTCCTTTTTCGTAAAACCGTTAATACCCAGGGAATCCGCGCTCCGCAAGACGAAAAAATCGCAAGACGAAGCAACTCGCGGAACGAATTAATTTGGTCTTGCGAGGCACCACTGTAGTCCCTTAGGTCCTGCTTTATTCCTCCTTTTGTAGAAGCAGGAAAACAAAACAGGAAGCTGGTGTTAGCCATAGCTTCTTCCAGTTACGTGCAAACCAGGAATGATTTCAAAACAAGCCAGGACTCAGATGCTGCCTGGAGAACAGTTTGCCTTCTCTTCATCCACACAAGTGAATAGGAAGGAAAATTGCAGGAAGCTTGTTCTTAAGTCTTTCTTGTTCCATCAACCCATCTTTCACCAAGTTTAGCACAACTTCTGGGAACAACTTCTATTACTCTTTAAATCATGTGAAGTTTCAAGATCAACTTTATAATTTTAGCGGCACAAATTAATCTATTCAACCTGTTTTGTCACTCTCATACAATTTTATCTGATAATAAGATTGGTATGTTTTTATAAAACTCGGTATGGCTGCTAGTTAAATATATCATTTGCATAGATTTATTTTCTAATCTAATTTATGGTTATAACACTTATTTTCTTATTTTATCTTAAAAATAGAGCAAAAGGGTCTACTGAAACAGTTAAAGTAGTTCAAGACTGTGGGTAACCCTATATTGTGCTGACTTAGAGAAAGTTATGCAGTACAAGCAATACATTGGGCGACAGCCTAAGCACAAGTGGAGAGAGACTGAATGGATATGGTCCAATCATAGGCTGCAGCTCATAGAAGTGTCTACAACAGGCTGATGACAAAACAAATACTTGAATCTGTGCAGCAGTGCTATTCCAAATATCAGAGAGACTGCTTCCTCTATGCCCCATAGAATAATAATGCTGAGTTCTCAGAGTCTGTTGTCTGTCCGGATCTCGAATATAAGGTAAAGGTAAATGCCCCTGGACAGTTAAGTCCAGTCAAAGGAGTCTATGGGGTGCGGTGCTCATCTCGCTTCAGGCCAAGGGAGCCATAATTTGTCCGCAGACAGTTTTCCGGGTCATGTGGCCAGCATGTGACGCAACGGGACACTGTGATGAGTGCCAGAATGCATGAAAACGCTGTTTAGTTCCCCACCACAGCAGTACCTATTTATCTACTTGCACTGGCATGCTTTCAAGCTGCTAGGTTGGCAGAAGCTAAAACAGAGCAATGGGAGCTCACTCCGTCACACGGATTCAAACTACTGACCTCCTGATCGGCAAGCCCAAGAGGCTCAGTGGTTTAGTTGAGACACCACATTGGGAGCAAAATTTTAACATGGTGCATTCAGGGGGCAGGGGAGATGGGACAACACATTATATCCTAAAATATTATTTACTGGTCAGACGATGCATTTTTTTGTTTTGGCAAGGTGTGCAGATGTGGCTGCACCCATTTCAATTTGGTTTCCGACTCCCATTTAGGAATCACCTGTGCTAGGAGAGGGCAGGGTGAGGGCACACCTCTTCGTTTTCCAGCACCATCAAGAACAGTCTGCTTCTGGATTGTCTGTCTAGGATGGGAACTGCGGCCTCTTCTTCTGTCCTGTAGCATTTGTACTACAAGGATGTGCAAGGTTCCATCTTAAAGCATGAGGCATAACATACTGTTTAACTCCTGCAAAAGGTTGTTTAGAGAACTAAACCAAAATATCATTGGTATGCCAACACACACCTCTCTCTCCTTTCCTGCTTCTGATGTGCAAAGTCTGAATAGCAGTAAGGAATTAAAAAGTTTATGTGTCCATATCAGACTGGTGCAAAGGTGTACATGACCCCACATAAACTAGTTTATAAGGAAATAATACTGGGCTTCTCTAGGTACACAGATTTGTAAATTAAAAGGGGGGGGGTTTAAACCCTTATACAGGACTAGTGAGCTTCCAGAATGTACAGCATGCTAAGGTGTTAACAGCGAGATTAAAAAGGCAAGCGGAGGTAGGATAGAAGAGAAGTTTGACCTGCTAAAGCCCGCAACAACTCATAGTAAGTATCTGGAACGGGGGGCGGGGGGGGGGAGAGATACCCGCTGTGAGATTTAACCTCCACTCATTGCACAGAGACCTAAGCAGGAGGACTCCTCTTACAGGGTGGTGATACACTGCAATATTTGGTTGCAGGTTTCAACTGTTATCAAATATTCAGTTCACCTATGCTTATAATGAAAGATGTGATACAAAATAAAGGTGATAAAATGGATTTAGCAGCTAAATATAAGATGCTCAAGCATTTTCCTTTATCCTAGGTTTTGAGATCTATACACAATTCTCAATTGCTCCTTTTACAAGCCTTCGGAGAAAAAGGAATGTCATTTAGCAATCTTTATTTTCTTTGGGTCTTCTTCAAAACCTCTCATGTTGGCATGATAATTCCGTAGCAGATTATGAGTGGCTGCCGTCTCCTCAGGAATCATGTGTCATGCTTTCAAGAACGCATCAATAATGTTTCTAAGGTAACATGAGATACTGTACTTGCTACTTTTCCCTCAGCAAAGTATGACCTGTCTTGGAGTCAAGACAGACACTTTACTACATGTGCCTAATTAAAGCCGAATCCAGCAGAACTCACTCAGAGTGAGTTAATAAGACAAATATAGTCTTGCTACATATTTTTAGCAGCAATAGGGCTAGCTAGCGTTATCTTAAATTTAAGTGACTGACAAAGCCTATTAAATGTAGATAGACTAAAAATGGATGTTCTGGCTGATGATGTGCATCTGAGAATCCATCACCTTTAAACACTCTGCCCAATGTGTTTCCGCCTCGCACCAAGGCTGCCTCACCTCATTGTCATATAAGCCAACTAATCAGATCAAAATCAAAGAAAGGAGAATGTCAGAATTCTGAAATATTTTCACCCAACAGGATAACAGTATCAAACACTACCACCCTGAAAATCTTTCCTTTCAAGGTAGAAATGCCAGCAAGTTTGTAATAAAAATTATTCAGATAAAACCATTTTAACAGAACTTGCTAATTGTACAAAAATAGCAATGCCAAGTACATCACCATCAAAACATACATGAATAAATTAAGCATCATGGCACTCAATAGGAATCTGGCAATTAAATACAAAAGTGGTATTGACTTCTAAGCTTACTACCAGCATGGTTTCAATGTCACAAATTTGTGGAAAATATTTTGCCCTAATTCTGCAATATTTTTTTAAATAAATGTATTCACTGTTGAAATAAATGAATGTTAAACTTGGAACAAATATATAGCTCTTGCATTTTTTTCTAACTGCCTTATGAACAAGTCACAAAAATATGAAATATCCATTAATGTTTTAGAATAGAAATCATTAGAGTTCTCAAAAAATGGGCAATTCCTTCCAAAATCCTTTATAAAAGGAATTTTTGGTTTTGTATAGACACTTAAAAAATAAGCAACATGTTACAGAAAATTTATGAGTACTGTATATGAACAATGCCAAGCTATAAAGGGGCAATAACCTACAAACTAGAGCAAACCATTGTCATTAAACTATTGAGTCTCTTTAAAACTAAAAGGAAGAGAAACTTTCAGAAAGAGACACACAAAGATTTTGATCCTATATTATTATTATTATTATTTATTTATTACTATTATTATTATATTTTAAAGCTATTACATCTAACAGCAGCCTAGTAAATGCATGTCTGCAGTGTGAGCAGTTTTGATAAACAGCCTCTGCGGGCCACACAACGGGGATAATGTATCCTTAAGTACTGCCAATGAGCTGCCATTCTGCACAGCCAATTACTTCTGTGCGTCTGTCACTCAAAGGAAAAATGACTGAACCCATTAGATCAAACCTTTGTCACTGTTCCTAATGCACTCTTAGGCCTCATTAATCTGAGGGAGCAGCAACACAGCCGCCGGTGCCTCATTGCCTCCCCCACAACAGGACCACGTGAAGCCTCTCATCTCTCCCCCAAGTGCACCACGTTAATCAAGCTCTCCTTATTACCCCAGTCCCTGTCACGGCGGAGAGCGCTCTCTCTCTTAAATGCTCTCATTATAGCCCATCTTTAGAGCTGGCTGAGTGGAAAAAAAGAGAGAGAGAGAAACAGAAGAGGAAAAAGCAAGTCCGATCACATTAATATTCATGACAATAATTAGTATTCTAGGTCACTGAATATTCATGCTATTAGTTTGGATTTTTATGGGTTTGCTGGATGTCCTGATTGCTGGAGTGTGGAGGAAAACAGCATGGTGGGGACTTTAGATGTCAATGGCAGTTCAATACTGAGAATAGGTATGCGAATTCTCCCCTCCTTTTGGGGGCTAAATCAGCTCTTTCAACTCTCCTGATGGCTTTAGTATTTGAAAAATCACTAGAGGGAAGGGGGTGTGAGAATGAAAATGCTTGGTTTTCTTGAAAAGGTTTTAACATTCAAACGGTTGCTATTGCAAAATATAACCACCAGAGCCCAACATAATAACTTCAGTAGAACAGGATGAATCACTAATCTTAGCTACAAGGCACACCAAGACATGAGACACACAAACCAGACGATCATGAACAAAAGTGAGCAGGCTAGGGAGGGAGTGTATTACTGGCCCCTACATTTGGCTACCCAAATGATCAGGACACTTCACTGACGACTGCTCTGGGGGTCATACCATTCAGCCCTAGCCACGCAAGTAACTTCAAACACACATAGTACTTACTACACCATTCCAAATCTTAGCACACTTAGGTTATAATTTAATATGTTTTAACATTTGTGTTTTAAACAGCCTTGACTTTAAAAATGCTGCCTTCTGTGACCGCCTCCCCTTCTTATTCAGTCAAATTATAACCCCATGAATAATAAAAAGAAATCAAGACATTAACTGCATATTTTTTTCTATGGCCTTAAACAGGGACAAGGAAAGTGAAAGCAACACTCAGAACAGCGACTGTGTTTGCAACTGTCAGTAGAAGTTTACTACACAAGTAACATACATTTATAGAATTTTTACCCCACTCTTCAGCCAAATGCTTACATAAAATCAGTTAAAACCAGACAGTCCCTGCTTGCAGGTCTACAATCTAAAAAACATGACACATAGGGGAAAAGGGGCAGTGCAAAAAGAGGGGAAAAACTCCAGTTTTAAGACTTTGTGTCTGAGAACAGGAGTTCTTCTAATGACCAGCTGGTGCCTGGTGGAGCTGGTCTTTCAGCAGAGCCGACTGAAAGAGTCCTGCTTCTCATCTCTCCTATTGAGGCAGCCTAATGGAAAATATTTCAATGGAATAAAGTTTTAGTGGTAAACTGCAGCTGCATGCCTACTCCAAACTTCCTGGGCTTTAGTTGTTGGCTACCTGGAAAACCCCATCTATGCATTCTTGCACTGTGCAAAACACAGCACTAGAAGAATTCAAGAAGCCCTCAAAAACATGGTGACAGCTAGAACACACATTGTGGAATATAATAACATGGCAATCATTCCCCCTTCCTTTGAAGGAGATGTAGGAAATCTCTTCCAGTAGCCCCCACCCTAAGCAGTCAATCCCAGCGCCCTTTTGCTGATCTTTCATGCTGCACAGAATCCTTCAAGATCAAGCCTCCACAAATCCTCTTGCCAGCTTGCTGCAGCAAGGAGGATATCTTTTTAACACAATATGACACAAACTCACTTCCTTCTCCTGTAGAGGTATCTCTGCACTGTGGAGAAAGTAGCCAGGGGCAGAGATGACTGGCAGAATCCGAGATCAGGACAAAGAGACAGTGGAAGAAGATTGGAAGAAGTTTAAAGACTATCTTAATAAACATTACAAAATTAATGAAGGCTAAAAAGATATGGGTTTAAAAATTAGTGGTTTGCAGGGGCATTGATTAAGGATTAAGGAAAAAGAATAGAATTAATAAAAACTATGGGAAATGTGGGAATGGATTTGCTGACAAGATAAATGAGATTAGAATACAGAAGGGGGAGGTGTGAGGAGGTCGGTGAAATTAGGTTTAGAAAATATGGTTTGAACTTATACTTGTTTTTGACTTGTCTGTTTATTTGTTTATGTCTTTATTGTCTTTTGTGTTTATATGTGTTTATTCAAAACTTTAATAAATATCATTAAAAAAAAGAAAAAAGAGAGAAAGTAGCCAGGATAATGTGAAAAGGACTGTTTCGTCAGGTCCCGTAAGAGGAGGAAGGAGGGATTCTGGGAGCAACAGGCAAAGTAGAATCCTGAGTTGGAGAGGAGGCGGCTGGGGCTGAGAGTCTTCAAATACCTTCCGCAATCAAGGAAGTGGTTGCTTTAGCATGGAGGATATTCCCTTATATGAATTCTCCCCTTTCCTAAATTCTCTGGTGGCCTTAGGGCAGGGGAAAGCTCAGGGTTGACCGCTAATTAAAGTTGGTTCTCAAGTCAAGCAAAGCACTGTGGATCCCCTGTTCAAGACTCTCATTTTCCAGGACACAAAGCAGTTGGCAGGAACAGCAGGAGAAACTAATCCAGGACAGATCTTTTCCCTCTGCCTGTTCCCATTTACAGAATGTAAAAATTCCACACTTTTAAGAAGGTTAGTCTCACTTAAATTGTTCCTTTTTTTAAAAAAAGAAATGTCTGAAGGCAGACCATTACAGCTTAATCTGATTCTCAGCACTTTACCATAAAATAAGCCTACTAATGGCCACCGCATAGCTTCCTTGATGATCAAGATTAATAAGATATGAAATTCTCATTTATGAGGCTCAAACTTCATATTTTTGCAACATGTCCAAAGTGTCACACATAGTTAACAGATAATAATGGTTAGAAGTATTAATGATTGCTAATAACAGCTGTACCATTAACACATACAGGATATTCCAGTGGTGTTAAATATAATTAATACATAATAAAATGGATATTTCTGTAGTGTGCAAATCATAAAACAACCATAATACAGCACAGCATACCATTTTTAAGACATGAAACAACACATGGTCTTTTTAGGGGAAGTGCTCTGGGGTCACGAAGAGTCCGACACGACTAAACGACTAAACAACAACAACATATCAAAATGATTCTGCAATAAGCTTTCTCTACTTGGCCAGTCAAAAAATGATCAGCTGCATTTGGCTAAATATTTCAATAAGAACTGAAGCCAGAAAAGCAGCTCTAACCATAGCCAATACATGGCATCCAGAAGTACTCCCAACACTAAACCTGATTTTTTCAAGGCAAGTTCAAACAGATCCAAAATAGGAAGAACTCTTGTCACTGGATGCAGCCAATTTGTTGGCCTCCATCCAGTTTATTAAGAACATAAGACAAGCTTCTACTGGATCAGGACAAGGCCCTTCTAGCCCAGCATCTTGTTCACCTAGTGGCCAACCAGACGCCTATGGGAGACTCACACGCAGGATTCGAGCACAAGAGTAGCCCTCTCCCCTTGTCCAATCCTCATTTAAAGTCATCTAGATTGGTGGCTATGACTAAGGGAGTGAGTTGCACAGTTTAATTACATGCTGCATGAAGTAATTTATTTGATCTGTCCTGAATCTTCCAGCCTTCAACTTCACTGAATGTCCACAAATTCTAATGTTTTGAGAGGGGGAGAAAACATCTTTATACACTTTCTCCATACCAGGTATAATTACTCACTTTTTCTTTAAACTTTAAATTTAGAATTTCCAAATGTTGCAACCTTTCTTCACAGAGGAGTTGTTCCATTCCCTTGATAATTTTGGTCACCATTTTCTGAATGTTTCCCAACTCTCTCTTTTTAGAAGAGACAACCAGAGCTATACAGAGTGTTCCAGATGTGGGCACACTATAGATCTGTATAGCAGCACTATGCTGTATTATCAATTCCTTTCCTAATGATCCCTTGCATGTAATTTGACCTTTTCACAGCGCCACACACAGGGTCGACATCAGCATTTAGTTATCTACAGCGACCCCAAGGCCTTATTCCTGGTCTGTCATCCCCAGATCACAACCCATGAGCACACCTGTGAAATTAAGATTTTTTTGCCCCAACATGCATCGCTTCTTTTTTAAAAAAATAATTTTTATTAACCGACCAATCAAATCAAATCATATCATATCATATCACATCACATAAATTCCGAATTACAAAGCCGAATTGTAAATTTTTGTTGGGGGGACCCATATTTCAAGTTCCGAAGGGGGATTCCGATTATCTTCTTGCTGCTGCGTTAATAACATGCATCACTTCACACTTGTTTACAATGAATTGCATTTGCCATTTTACCACCCATTCGCTCAGTTTGGAAAGGAGCTCTTCACAATCTCCTTTTGTTTTAATGGCCCTGAACAATTTAGTATCATCAGCAAACTAGGCCACCTCACTGCTCACCCCTAACTCTATATTGTTAAAAAGCACAGGTCCGGATACAATCCTTGGGAGACTCCACTTGCCACGCCTCTCCATTTGGAGAACTGTCCATTTATCCAGACTTCTTGCTATTTAACCAATTCCTGGCCCATAAGTTCTCTCCTCTTATTCACTGACTGCTAAGCTTACTTAGGAGTCTTTGGTGAGATACTTTGTCAAAAGCTTTTTGGAAGTCCAAGCATACTATGTGAAATGGATCACCTATGCTTGTTGACACACTCAAAGAACTCTTAATATGTTCATGAGTCAGGACTCGGCCTTGCAAAAGCCACGTTGGCTCTGCTTCAGTAAGATAACGTCTATATGCTTGGTTACTTTATATTTAACAATACTTTCCACCAATTTTCCAAGGACAGATGTTAAACTAGCTGGCTTGTAATTTCCAGGACCTCCCTTCAACCCCTTTTGAAAAACTGGTGTTACATTGACTACTTTCCAGTCCTTAGGTATGGAGACTGATGTGACAAACAAACTACAGTGCAGCTTTTGAACTGATTGGGGCAGGGAGTCGACAGGAGCTGAGGAGGTTCCAATTCAGATCAGAATGCCCTATTTAAAACGAAAAGGGCAGGATTTGTGTTATGTATAATAACAACATATACTTTTTACGCCTTCTTTAAAATATGAAGGTTTTAGTTTAATTTCCTGTGGCCCCCAAGTTTCCCTGCTAAGATAGAGCATTAGTTTTTCTATAAATTTCCTACCTCTAGAAGTTAGTTCCTGAGTTGCAAATTCTTACATCATTTGGGTCTTACAGAATTTAGATCCTAGAAGAGTGACCTTACTGTGCCCTTGCCTTGTGCTGTTTTGATTAAATAAATAAATAAATGGGTGTTACTTACCTTCTCCTCCCAAGTCAGCTTAACTCACCTTGGTGCTTTTGTCATCTTGGGCTGAGATGCTTCATCAGCTAAGGTTCCCTCTAGCTCATAGAACGAGCTTCCCTTGCTAGCTGGCTCTAAATTTATATTCCTGGATGGTTCCTCCTGGCTACTGTAGTAGCCAATGAGGTCAGGAGGTGTGGCTCAAATTCAGTTAGCCCCCTGGGAATGGGGAGTGAACAATGAGTGTTGATTGAATGGGAGGTGGATAATGGCTGGTGAGTCAACTGCCTTGGAGTGTGGCCCTTCTTTCCTTCTGTCAAACGTTAATTCATAATCTCTATGACCTCCCCAAGCTGTGATGGGAAGGAGAGTTGAGTAGCAGTAGTTTAATGATGATACCAAACTCCAAATTTCTAGACAACCCGTCCATGTGGTTGCATATAGATGTAAACAGCATGGAAGATAAAATGCAACACTGTGGGATATCATAAGACAAAGGCCACAGCATCAAGCATGAGTCTCCTGGCACTATCTGGCATTCCATTCAACTCCTGCCCATTTAGGGGATCCAGACAGATACAGTGGTGCCTCGCAAAACTAAAATAATTCGTTCCGCGAGTCTCTTCGTCTAGCGGTTTTTTCGTTTTGCGAAGCACGGCCATTAGCGGCTTAGCGCTATTAGCGGCTTAGCGGCTATTAGCAGCTTAGAAAAAGGGAAAAAAGGGAAAAAACTCACAAGACGTTTTCGTCTTGCGAAGCAAGCCCATAGGGAAATTCGTCTTGCGCCTCGAAAAATGGAAAACCCTTTCGTCTAGCGAATTTTTCGTCTTGCGAGGCATTTGTCTTGCGGGGCACCACTGTAACATGACTGGTGATATGTGTACCATTAAGATCCAGCAGAACCCACAGGGACGCAATTCCCTTTTCTATCAAAAGGCGGCATAGTAACACAGTGCTGCCTCAAGGTCTGAGGTCTGATCTACATGATGGGTTACAGCCGAAACAGAATGAGCTAATTTAAAATTAAAGAAGAAATGATTATTTGGAAAAAAAAAAGTTCTTTTTCATATTCATGCTCAATGATCATGGATTCATCAGTAGCTATCAAGCAGGTTGTTGATTCACTGTTTAGACTCAACATATCAATGTTCAAAATCGACACATTGTAACTTGGATCTTAAATTTTTCCATGAATAAAATGTTCCAGCTTGGTTGATACTACAGTAATGTCAATTTTTATTTTAAAAAGCATTCTTGTCTGAGAATGATAGTAGACACAAGGTAAACAGCAATCCAATGCTTCTTCCTCATTTGACCCACAAAGATTTAGTGTTCTTTCACATAGCAGCTGACCATACTATTCCACGGATTACATTGTCTGAAAGCATGCTGGACTGAAGGCTCCTTTGCGCTTTCAAGGGCCTGGTGAAGCATTTCCAGGAAGCAGGCCCTTTTGCAATAATGGAACCAATTGTATTGCTACTGTGCATTTGAACATTTAACATTCAAATCCTATTCCTATCTGCAATTTAGCTGAGTTGACTAGCTCAATTGTGCCACAGAGGCCTCTGAAAAATTATATTGATTTTTATGTAGGCATGCCAATTATCCTTTGCAGAATTTTGAACTATGAGACTTGTTCTTGTAGATACAATTTGGGAACTCTGTCATTCATACAAGCCTATCAGTAGCTGGTATGAACTGTGTGAATTTCTGCTGTGGCAACTAATGAAAATTGCCCTGTCTCAACTCTAATGTGTGAAGCTGGGGTATTAAAAAGTAAATGTAAGATATTATGAAATATCTTTTGGACTGCCTCTGAAATATGAATTTCCACCAATCCTCATACTTCTAGTCCATAAAGTAGCTGTTTGTTATTGTATATTTTAATAATATATTGATTTTATGGTTGTAAGCTGCTTCAAAGTCATTTTTACATATAAACAGCATATAAATATTAATTTATATAAGTAATAATAAAATAATAATAATTTAACATTAGTAATATACTTCCCCACATATTCTGTTAGCATGCAAAAAATTCTTAATGCAATAGATTTTACAAACATGGTCTTTGTTTCTTGAATTTAAAATAATAACTGGCTCTGTGGATATTAGTTAAATAACTGGCAACTACGAGAAGGGGCTATTGTTTATCATCTGCTATATATTCAGTTTTCATGGCAGACCAGCACAGAGCAGCTGTAAAGAAATTAAAATGCAAGGCGAAAAAGTTTGTTTCAATTTTTTAAAAAATAATTTGGATCTTACAAAATGACTGGCTCTCTCTTCAAATCTGGGGTTATGTTATAACAGGTTTCACTTGTGGATGTAATGACAGAAGCTATCTAAGTATGGAAATCAGATTGAGGAGCTGTATTTTCCTTTTTCTCTCCTGTCTGGGCTCAACTACTCTTCCTGAAGTGCAGCTCCAATGTTATACCTTTCTGGTACATAAGGTATTGAAAATATGTTCAGGGAGAGGGGTGGGGGAACCAGAGAGAGAGAGTTAGCAAAACATTTGCTCCCAGTACGTTTCCAAGCACAATTCAAAGTGTTGGCGCTGACCTTCAAAGCCCTAATGGCCTCAGCCCAGTATGCCTGAAGGAGCGTTTCCACCCCCATCGTTCTGCCCGGACACTGAGCTCCAGGTCCAAGGGCCTTCTGGCGGTTCCCTCACTGCAAGAAGTGAAGCTACAGGGAACCAGACAGAGGGCCTTCTCAGTGGTGGTGCCTGCCCTGTGGAACACCCTCCCACCAGATGTCAAGGAAATAAACAACTATCTGACTTTTAGAAGACACCTGAAGGAAGCCCTGTTTAGGGAAGTTTTCGATGTTTGATCACTTTATATTATTATTATTATTATTATTATTATTATTATTAATATAATCATCACCATCACCACCATCATTAATTGTGTTGGGAGCTGCCCAGAGTGGCTGGGGAAATTCAGCCAGATGGGCGGAATATAAATTATTATTATTATTATTATTATTATTATTATTATTATTATTATATTAATGAGAACAAACAGATTAGATTTCAATGTCATATAAGCATAGTGGGAGCTAAGACAAATTTGTTCTTGCTCCAAACTACAAGGACTTGCATCTGGTAAATTTCAGAATGACTTGGATTAAAACATGAGCAACAACTTTTAGATGCTGCTAACTTACATTCACTTTCATTTCTCCCTATATTTTGGTAAACTACTCAAAACAGGTCATCAAACTGCCTTCTTGCAATTCCCACCCCATGTCATATGAAAAAGCAAATTGTTATCCCCCCCATTGATAAAGATGGATTCATTACAGTGCCTTTTGAAAATAGGCCAACTGGAGAAACCCCTGAGAAACTTGGAAGCAATTTTCACTAATTCCACCTACAAAATTTGGGTCCACCTTTTCCCTTCATGTGTTCTCGTAGCTCAGAAATGGGGAACCTGTGGCTCTTCAGAAGTTGCCAGACTTTAACCCCCAACCTTCCTGATCATTGGCCATGCTGGCTAGGGCTCATGACAGTTGGAATCCCAATAATATATGGAGGGTCACAGGTGTTGCCCCCTGGAACACAGGTGTAACCCCTGTATTATGTTAAAAAGTTTGTTTAAAAGACTCTTTTAAGAATTTATTCTTTTAAAGAAAAAAGCTGCTTCATATGATGCACTCTATACTAATTCTTGCATTTAGAGCATACATTTTACAGGCAAAATCCAGACCAGCAGGGACCCAATCCTTTCCCATTCTTGCATCACATGCCCATGTCCTTTCAAACTACAATTTCTGCATGTGGGCACCGTTCCCCAAACACTCTGTGCCTGCATTTGGTACTCAGAAAAAACAGTCCCTGCTTACAAATTTTAACTTATGATGAACTGGCCACCACAGTATTTTGTTTTGAAGCACACTAGTTTTGACGTTAGAAATTATAAGAATCCACCCGCCCCCCCTCACATAGTGAGCTATGTGAGTAGAAACAGCAAGATAAAACATTTGTTTGGGATTCAAAATATTGTTGGTTTGTGGAAAGTGACTCAAGTGGCAGCTTCAGACTTCAAGTGGTTGTTTATTATCTGTGGTCCTAATGTTCCTGCTGTATTGTATGACATTTGATGGTGCTAGGATGTGATGGGGGTAGGAAGATAGCAGGTATAGTTGGAGGGGAGGAGCTGACTGTTATCTGGGGTGGAGACCCATATGTTTGGTCACTGTCCTGTTTCAGCACTCCCACTCCTCTGGAAGTTACTGCTACCTTATCATCTGAGCTGTCTAGTTTGAAGGTGCTGTCACTGAATGCCAGGTTAGCCTGTATCAAGATCATGCTTGTCCATGACTTGACTGTGGATGAAAGGCTTGCCTTACTGCGACTTGGATAGGTGAGCTAGGTTAAGGTTACCAGATTTTTTTCAATGAATCTGGGGACACTTTTCAACTTCAATGGATTTTGTATGGGCACCGATTTGTAAATCTGGGGACTGTCCCCGGGAAATGGGGACGTCTGGTAACCTTAATGCTAGGTGGCCCTGACCTAACTCAATTGTGCCCATCTGGGTTCTCGATTCAGCACCAGACTAGACCAAGGGGCTGAGGGCAGCAAGTGCTATTGTTCATACAAGCGCCACCTCAACAGAAAACCACTTGATCTTGGAATGGATTTAGAAGGTCTGCACCTGGTATTGGACCAGAGGCAGACTGGGGATGCTGCTGGTCTATCAACCACCCTCATGCCTTCCAGCATCTCTAACCAAGCTGGTTTCTGGCATGGTGTTGGAGGACCCCTGTTGCTGGGCCGGCTTGACACTTCATGGGCTCCATGAAAACCATTAGGCAGTCTCAAACAGTCTTTAGCCCAACACACTGGGCAGGGGATAAAAGAAGTACATGCTGCTGCCAACACAAGTAGGCTGCTGCAGTCTTAAGATATCAGCTTCCAACACAAAACACTGAAACAGGTATCAGATGTTCCAAACACGTCACAGAAGTAAAGACCCACTGACCTTATGGTAAATGTGAGGGAAACACACATCTTATGTAACCTGTGTTTTAACACTCACAAGCTGAAATTTTATCTGGTAGCCACTCTTGTCCTGATTATTTGCTCTATCAGTCCCCCGATCATTGCATCATAAAATCAAGGCTTAGATAGCTGACATGTTTTTTGTCCTGAGACAGAACTGTTGCCTGCCACTGGTGGATGTGGCCACCCCACACTCTTACACTACACACAACACCTACTCTCACATGCAGGCAGACACACACATGCTAACATGCAGAGAGTTCCCAATGCAGAGCCATGGGGAAGTATTTTGTTCCCTCTTGATCATTTCAAAAGTGGAGAGGGCACAGCTTTCTTTCCCTGCCACAGACTCCACCTCCTCTAGCAAAATGGGTCTTGGGGGTTGAAAACGTTGCTTGTAGGGTCAGAAATGTTGCCTGGGGTACAGAAGTTGCTAACTACGAACTCCTTAGCAGTTCTGCATTCTGCACACCATTGAGAATACCTTGGGAGGTACACTGAAGCAATGCCTGGAATGTACAACTTCAGATAGCAGTTGGGGTCACACAATAGAGTGATCCTCCATACAAAAAACCAGCAACACTTAAATCATAGAACAGCAATGGACTGTAGTCGTGTTGCTTTAAAACTTACCTGAATTAGGTGAGATCTGTAAACTGCTTATGTCTTTAGACAAGCCATTTGTTTTCGGAGTGGAGATGGGTACACATGCTGATGTAGCTCGAGGTGGCCTCTTCCCTGGGACTTTAACTGTGGTCCTCAGAAGATCAATTTCTTTTCCATGAACATTCTGCATATAATCCTGCATGAAAGGAACACGGAAGTATGTATTTTAATGTGGGAGAGAGGATGGATGTGATTTTGATATGGTAGGATCCAAAGACCTTACACGACTAGTTCCATATGCCCAACAGGGTGTTGATTTATTAAAACAGCAGCGCACTGTTCTAGATGCAAAACTACTGTTGAACTTGAGAGAACTTCTGAAAGCAGACTATACATAGCATAGGAGACGCTAGGCTGTTAAACAGGAAAGTATATAATTCCCACTGGGAATGCTCAAACCCATGGGTACATGTGAAGCAGCTCTTTGGAGCCTATATATGAAAGACTGCAAACAAGTAATATTTTTAGTTACAGATAGGTAGCCGTGTTGGTCTGCCATAGTCAAAACAAAACAAATTCCTTCCAGTAGCACCTTAAAGACCAACTAAGTCAGTTCTTGGTATGAGCTTACGTGTGCATGCACACTTCTTCAGATACCAAGAACTGACTTAGTTGGTCTTTAAGGTGCTACTGGAAGGAATTTGTTTTGTTTTAAGTAATATTTTTGTTATACATAACACACATGGACATGAACAGCATAGACAGAGAGTGGGAAACTGCATTAGCTTATTCTACAGAACAGTTTTCAGATGCCTGCCTAAAATGAGTATTTTAAACTATCTACCCCATGGTATAACAGCCTTGAGAAGATACAGACCTTATTTATTTTAAAAAACTTGTATTTTTTAAAGACGAATTAAAGTGACTTATGACAATAAAATGCAGATGAATGTGAAAAAGCTCCATCAATGTAGGAGTCATGCAGAACACAATTAACAGACCTAATTTTCAACAGGCATAAAGGCATAAAAGGCACCAATGAAAGAATTAGCCCAGAATTAGATGCATGGTATGAGGCAAAGCCACTCCAATGAGGTACAAAGTAGGGGAATTCACTCTTATGCATCTTATACTTTTCACTGACAGTACTACTTAATTCCAAAATCTAACTGCAAAGAAAGGAAAAATGGATGAAAAAAAGCCGAGTAAATAGTGTAACCGTATGATTGTTTTTAAAGGTTATTACTAAGGGAGAGGAATGAAAGACATTGACAGTTCAGAAGCTAGTCTTGACAAATCGCATACAGTATCATTGCAAAAAGCGTACATTACCTTTTGAAGTCAATACTAGCCCCACTTTCATATTTCTATAACATACATGTTAAGTGTCCATGGCTCAACTTGAAACAAGAACAATAATTTAAAATCTTAATTAAACCTTGATTCCATGTAAATGAAATAAAATGTTTTCAAAATGTATCCTAAACTTTTAGACCAGGGATAGCTAATTTTATTATTCTCTCCCAACATATCATGACATTGTGCTCGATGGAGCGGTTTTAAACCCAGTGTTTTTACCTCCTGCAGATTCTACAAAATCAGTAGGTGCCTGGGCCCCCCATAATAATTGTTTGTGGGGCTGGCTCCAGTAGTTCTCTGTCCGTTTTATCAGTCTCATGTTATGAACCCCTCACCTTTTCCAGGTACAATATAGTATGGCTTCTAGTATATAAGCCACAAATACATTTTAGGCGGTGGTGGCAGAGGGGAGTGTTTCAGGGGGAGATGTCAATACTGTTTTTCAATGAAACTATGACGCTAACATCACTGTACGAAATGTCATCTTAAACTATTCGTTAATGTTTCAACACTGTGTAATGCAACAGTCCCTTTCACTGTATATAAAGTACATAACAGTAATTGTTTCACAGACTAGGAAACTGGCAAAGTGCTGTTTCCTTCCGGCAAGATCTCAACGCTTTTCCATCGCAAATTTTGCTGCCCTGGAGAAATAAAAGGTTACAAAAAAGCATAGCCACTTCAGAATAGTGATTTATTGTATGATCACATTAGAAAAAGATGAAGATGACCCTGTCATCTGGAATATGCTGTGTTAAAGAGAAGATAGCAAGCCTGATTTTGATATGTAAATATTACAAAGAAAACTCCCCTAGACGTTAGTTGTAGAAAATGCTGATCGCAGAAAAAAAAAGATGGGGGGACAGGAGGGGGAAAGAACCTTTAACAAGACACGAGGGTAATTCAAAGCCAAGTACTTTTAAACAGCACTTAACAAGTCCCCAGAGCCCACTCCATAGTGGCCCACCCCAGAAGTGCTATCTTCTGCCCCTCAACAGCTTGAAAAAGTAGTAATTGCAAATCCATTTACATTTTGCCTCTCAAGTTTTCCACGTTCATAATTCAGCAGCATACAAAAAGCACCAGAGCCAGGAGGGTCTCCTCCCGAAAGGTGTTCATATCAAGGTAACTGAGCATCTGAATGCCCTGCACCCCATGGCTCTTGCACCTCTGCCATCGCTTGTTTTTTACATTCCACTCCTAATTATGTTGCATCTATTGCCATACACTTAATTAGCTGCATTAATGTGATTTCTTTTCACATAGTCAAGCAATTAAGAGCTATGATTGAGTTTCATTCAATTAGCCTCAACAAACATGCTAATTGATGTCCCAGATGCAAATGAGGTGCAATGAGAGAAACCTGCTAGCAATTGAGTGCCATGTCAGAGACCCACAGCTCTCAGCTTGCTGACAGAAGCACAGCTTAACACGGGTACCACCTTCTGTGGAGCTGTTTTCAAGGGGATTTGGGCAGTCAGTTTGTGTGGGGAAGGTCGTGGCATATTCCATTAGGACTTCAGTACACCAAATGGATTCCTACAGAAATAATAATAATATGCAACAACACATCCAATCTGTTCTGAATATCTGCACAGCAATTGCTGTAAAGCAGCATAGTGCATCAAAAATACACTTTACTTCTGCTACCTAGATGCAAGCATTTCTGTTAAACTGAGATCTGCACACAATCTCTTGTGCTAGTAAAATACAACATATGTAATTGCCTACAGTTATCATTAAATGGCAACTTCATCTTAGTCAGCTGTGGGCAATGTGGTAGTTGAAGTTAAACTCAAAACACATTAATCAATCAATAAATTCCTACAATACACCCACTATATTGATAGCCATTGCTTTTCTTTTTGAGGATACCCTTGGCATTTGTGCAGAGCAGTGCTGATGTGATAATTTGACTACACTAGTGCTCACTGCACATAAGGCTGTACAACATGTTGTCAAGGTGGTGTCTCCCTTTCACATTAACACCCCGGCACAGTCGGCTTGATATTTACATTTTTTATTACATATGTGCAAGAAACAGCTACAGTTCAGGATTATGCATCTGAATCCGTTGAGTCAGATTCGGGGAGTGGTTTCCTTCGATTCTCCCGCCAACGAAGGGGGCGGGAAAATCGCATGAGACATCTTTGACCCTTATGTTTCATTTCCCTCCTTGTCTGTGCTGATTTGAAAGCCCCCTCCCTTCCAGAGTCTGAGCTCCCTTCCGGGGCCTCTGGGCGGTGAAGGGCTCTGCAACATCCGCCCGCTCTTCCGCTTCCTCTGTCTCTGGGCAGCTGAAGGGCACCACAGCATCCCCGAGCCCCTGCTCTGCCTCTTCTGTCACTTCCTCCTCTGAATTCTCCCTGACACATGTGTTGAAACAGACATTTGCTTATAAATGACTAAGAGGAAGTTAGCAAATATTTTGCAATTTTAAAATAAAAAGTAACTGCGCAATCCAAGTTAGGGACTACTGCCAGAGATTACAACTATCTTAAATTTTTGCTGAACTTTCTTTTTATAATAATTAAAATTATTCCATCCCACTTCTATTGGGGCATTTTGAAGAGGAGTGTGGCTAGGAGACCCTTTATTAGCTTCATGAGAAAATAAGAGGAGCCTGGATCAGGCTAATGGCCCATCTAGCCCAGCTTCCTGTTCTCACCAGATGCCCAAGGGAAGCCTGAATGCAGGACTCTCCCCACTTGTATTTCCCAGCAACTGAGAGTGGAGCAGCCATTAATAGCCCTTTCCTCCATGAATCTTATTTTGAAGGCCTCTAAGTCTGTGGCCATCAACACCTCTTTATGGGCTGTGTAATACTCTTTTGGTCTGCATAAAACGTCCAGTTTTATGTCCACAAGTTCTAGCGTTGAGATAGAAAGTAAAGCTTTCTGCATACCATGAAAAAAAAGTGACTCCTCTAAATCATCTTTTCTCTTAAAATAAAAAGTCCTAAACTCACGTAGATGAGTTGCACTATCCTCTTACTAGTGAAACTCTACAATTATATGGTACTATGAGTCCATCATGTAGGCTTCCTAAGTCATGTTAGGTGAAATCGGAAACAGGTCCATTCAGGAGTAAGATTCCTCTTTATTAGAAAAGAAGGTGTTGTCTCTCTTTATCAGTTGCGTGCTATTAACAGACATTTGGAGCTGCAAAGTCTGCAATCCTGGCTTGGTTGTGCTGTTGTTTGCAAGGGAGTGTGCGTTCCCTCCAGGGTGAGTGAGACCCCAGCTGACAAATGTATCAGTATGACACCATAACCATATAAAAGACCCCCTTCCCTTTGTTTATGGGATTCAATGGCATAACATGAAGCACTCTGCAGCAAATGGGAAGCTACACTAATTTTAAAGCCATGGACTACACTGAAGCTAGTTGCACCTAAATAAGATCATACATATGTTATTTTCTACTGCATTGTTAGTGTTGTGAGCCATTTTTATCATTGCTTTTGGAAAAGAAGCATGCAGATGCTAAATTAAGATTAGATTAAAAATTAAAACAAATAGATTGTTTCAGAAGGCTGCTTGATTAGAACTAGGGGTGTAGGAATTCCTGAATCTCAACCCCCCCCCCCAGATTGTCCCATTAGGAAAAGGGTAGCTGCCTTCAGAATCGTTGTATTTCAAAATAATCCAAATGTTTGACATATCAAAAGCAAAATACCCACCACCCACATTACTACACATTATATTGTTTCTCGCTAAACAGCAGTAAATAAGGCGGCTGCCATGCACTTTTATCAGATTATCCACACACTCTCTTGTTAAGCATTATTTATGGGCTGTGTGAAGCCAGGAAATATAGGAAGGGTGACATTGGCCAGAGTTAATTTCATGGCATAGCTGTCAACTTACAGATTTGAAAATAAGGGACCAGCAGCCAAAATAAGGGACCTGCAGCCTCACCTGTTCCAGGCACTCCAGTCTTCCTGTCCTCCTGCAGTCTGGTCAAACTCATGTTGGTTGCTTCGAGAACACTGTCCAACCAACTTTGTAACCAGAGGTTCAACTGAATAGAATCTGAATCACATGCACCACAAGGCCTATGCAGCCTCAACTTAAGATGGCTCCCCGGTCTGGCTTTGCACTGCAAAGTTTGCAGCAGCACGTGCAACAAAATGGCATCCAGCATTCAAAAACCCCCTCAGCTTGCATTAACTAGCCACACACAAGGCATGCAAGCTCCACCCCCCAGTTGTTCTTAGACTTCTTATTGGGTGAGCAACACAGCCAAGCAACACAGTTGGAGCCTCCTTCCTCCCTGGCTGGCAAGGGAGGGAGGGAGAGGAGCTGCTTCCTTTGAAATTTAAGGGACATCATTTAAGGGACATTTAAGGGACATCCATCAATAAGGGACAGCAGCGGGACATGGTGCTGGAATAAGGGACTGTCCCTTCAAATAAGGGACACTTGACAGCTATGTTTCATGGGCAAAAGAAAGACTGTAGCTCAGTGGCAGAGTACCGTATTTTTCGGCCCATAGGACGCACCGGCCCATAGGACGCACCTAGTTTTTTGAGGGGAAATAAAGGGGGAAAAAATCCTTTATTTTCCCCCCAAAACCAGGTCGGGGAATCCAAACCAGGTCGGGGAACAGCGGGATGGCGGCGCTGCGCCTCCCCGCTGTCCCCCGAGCTTGTGGGGCTGCCCGATGTCTGCCCGAAGCGCGGGGCGCTCTGCTTCAGCGCACCCCGCGCTCCGTGCAGCAGGCTGCTATCCGCAGCCTAGGGAGCCCTGCAGGAACTCCCACGGGCTCCCCAGGCTTGCTGATAGCTTCCTGAAGCCTGGAGAGCGAGAGGGGTCGATGCGCACCGACCCCTCTCACTCTCCAAGCTTCAGCGAAAGCCTGTATTCACCCCATAGGACGCACACAGATTTCCCTTTCATTTTTGGAGGGGGAAAAGTGCGTCCCATAGGGCGAAAAATACGGTATCTGCCTTGCATGTAGAAGGCTCCCGGTTCAACTCTTGGAATCTCCAAGTTGGGCAAGAGGAGCCTCCTGCCTGGAATCCTGGAGAGCTCTGCCAGTCATTGTAGGCAGTACTGGGATAGACGGGTCAATGGTCTGATTGTGTATCAAGGCCTATGGTCACAATGATCCATGTTTAACCAGAATCAGAAGGGAAAGGAAAGGGAGAAATACATGACATATGAGGGGCAGAGGAAAGTAGAAGTTAATAAATGTGACATGGGGACAGATTCTACTGTTTCTTTTTCTTTTAAATCAAATATCCCTGGTATTCATGCAGTACAAGTTCTTAAAGGTTTTAGAATGCACTCTTTTCTACAAATATAATATTAAACTAAGATCTGCAAAGTACATCTTTGGTTGGGGATCAGTCTATACTTCATCTCCCTGTATGAGTAGTACATTTCTAGTGGTGCAGAGGTGATATAAAATGCGAAATTATTAACGGCAAAGCTTTACTTAGACTTTACTAAGAACACTGCAGAATCAGGGTTTGACTGAGCAGTTCAGAAAGCATAGACCATATGCATGAATTGTTATGCTCAAAAGGTCTTATGGGACATGCAGAATAGGTTTTCTGATTTCTAACTAGATCTGGCATGGGATCTATTTACCTTGCACTGTTTCATACTGTGCCCTGCTGGAGAGTTTAGAAATCACACAGGGCCAATGATTTTCTCTACTTTTATTTAGCTTACTTGATGAAAAATCTCATTCTTTTTAAAAAGACTCAATGACAACAATTCTTTATAATCTATGTGGGCATAATAGAGTACACTAACTATAACAACCCTATGCAATGTCTGCTAACCTAATCATTCTTTATTTTATTTATCACCATTGTTCAATGCCTCCTTATTCCAATCAAAGTAAGCAAAACACATCAATTTTTTACCATTCTGATAATTAGCAATATTAATTTCTGCAGAAATTAAGTGAGTTAAGTTAAATTCTTTGTCTTTAATATGCTCGTCATACTTCTATCCAATTAACTGTGTGAAATGCCTTTGTGCTTTTGTTTCCCCATCAATAACAAATTTAATTCAGTCTTAGTAGACTGAAAATTTATTTAATTCATACAAACCATACTTTACAGGAAAACAACAAATTACGGCAAATTACAAATCTTATTTCAAAATGCTATTTTATAACTGAAAAAGATCATTGAAAACTGGTTAACAACCTGGAAATCTATTTAGATTGCTAAGTATTGTTTGAGAGTATTGTATGTACTGACTGGCAAATGCTGATGACTCTACTTTTTTGTGTACAGAGGGAAGTCAGACATTTTTATTGCAAAATGCCGTCTGGAAAAGATGCAAAATAAAATAGCTAAAATGCAGAGGAAAAATAAAGGGAGGGGAACAAAGACCCCCTTCCCTTTGCTTATGGGGTTCAAAGGCATAACATGTAGCCCCCTGCAGCAAATGGGAAGCTACACTAATTTTAAAGCCATAAAATGCTATAAAGTGCCCTGCAGGGCAGGACTACACTGAAGCTAGTTGCACCTAAATAAGATATGGTTCATTTACTTCGAAGCTTAGCCTAATGTAATCATCAGTGGATTTCTAGCCTAGAGTTGTAACAGGCAAGTAGCCGACGCTGCAGAGGCGACACTCCCAGCCACTGAGGAGGCTTCAGTTAGATTGCTGTTGATTAGAAAATTTTTCAGTTTTGACAAGCACTTAATGAACATAAATCGCACCTTGATTGGTTTCCACTGGGGCCACAGGCACACCTGGGGGGGAAAGAGATCATCTCCTCCTACGAAAGACCTTAGGAAATCTACAATTGTGTTATAAGCTTAGCCAAAAACACGTATTTATAAAATACTGCTGGATGTAGCCACACCGTTATGCACACTGTTCTTATATGTTCAGTACTACTGGATAACACACAGTGATACTTTCAGTCTAAATTCAGAAATACAGGGTTACTTCCAAGTGCCGGGAGATGATCTTCTTAAAATGAAATTATGTTTGCCTTTGAAATATTCCTAGCAAACTTTCTACTCCACTGGGAACAGACATAGAAAGTTTAATACATTGTTATTTAGTGTGAAAAAAGAATGATTTCTATAAAAATACCAAAATCTGTGCAAATAAATAAAGCCTAAATGGAGGCTTAATATTGCACAGAAAATAAACTATGCATTATGGCTCTCCAATAACACTACTGAAAGCTACATTTATCAACCATTCCCTTTATCAAAGCAAACTCTGAAATGGCACTTACATATCTTATCAAATGCCCCCCCCCATTAATATTCAACTGTAATCAAAGTATGTTTTTAATCCTAATTTTCACATTGATTAGAACTGTGTTTCCCTTTAAAAAAATAATGGATACTTGTCAGTCAACCTCTATCCACTCCCTTCACAATGTTAGAAGAAGAGCAATTAAATAGGCCTGAGATGGTATGTTTGATGTTGTTGGGTGCAGTGATGGTGTTGTCTGGGTGTATGTGGCAGCAATGTTGGCATCTGGGTTTATTGCAGGCGCTGGTACCAGTGTCCATGTTAAGTCTGCTTGCTGTATGGGTGAAGAGTTGTTTGCTCTGTGGGTGAAGAGTTGTTTAAGATTGGGTGGATGTCTGTAGGCAATGAAAGGTTATGAAAACAGTTCAGGATCACAATACCTCAGTGACCGCCTCTCCCCATATAAACCATCCTGGACTCTGCGTTCATCATCTGAGGCTCTTCTTTGTGTGCCTCCTCCATATGTGTTCCAGATAATGGGCCTTTTTTGTACTGGCTCCCTGTTTGTGGAATGCTCTCCCCAGTGAGGTTTGCCTGGTACCTTCATTATGTATCTTTAGGCGCCAGGCAAAAACCTTCCACTCCCTTCAAAAATTAACTAACCTTGAATTAACTAACCACTGTAATTTGTGTGGGTCTGATTCCTGGTTTTGAAACATCATTTGATAACTGTGAAATGCATGCACACTTACATGTAAACTTGGATGATAGGTCAATACGCCATTATCAGAGAGAGTAACGTATTTCTTCTTCCACTCTTTATTTAAAGATCTGCAACTTCGCTTCAGCAGCATGCCCTATTAAGAAGAGAGAGATAATATGAAACACACTGTTAGACACACACACACACAAGTATATATATGTTCATATCCTATAAAGTTTTACAGCATTTATCTTATACATTTTAACCAGTTGGGGATACAAACCAGGAGGAAGCCAACAAGTTAAAGAGTGGTCCCCATATTGATCTTTGGAGGGACCCCACTTCTTATATCCATCCATGATGAGAACTGTCCATTTATTCCTACTCTCTGCTTCCTGTTCTTTAATGATCAATTTATGGGAACCCTTGTTAACAGTTCTGTGTGGCACCTTTAAGACTAATCAAATCAAGCTACAATTCTGTACCTATCTATTAGGGAACAATCTCTATTGAATTCAGTGGGACTTATTTATGAATAATATGTGGTTATTGTGCTATGAACCCAAATCAGAAATTGTGACAGAAGTGGCCCCTTCTGAACCATGATAACACATAGGTGCTATATTTATACAACTTCAAGGTTTAAGTACCCACTATTTCGTTGAAAGGAAGGAGGGCAAGGAGAAAACCAGAAGACCTTAGCCATGCCCAAATGATCTGCTAGGAGTTCCATGAAGTTGAACATTCACCACTGTGGACATTACTCTGGAGAGAGTAACCTTCTGGCATGAAGACATCACACTGACCTCCTCTGACTCAAATGACTCTAATAGCAAAAGCCCTAGTGCAACCAAAGTCTTCCCTGCTCTATCCGCTGGTGAAGGCTAGAATCCTATAAATGAAGAGGCATCTCTCTGAAAGGAGAGCCAGCCACTGAGAAGCTGCAGTTCATATATAAGGTTCAGACCAAGAGTAACTGCTGCTCAAGTAACATCTGAGCTCTTTTCTCATATTCCATTCATGAGCCATAGAATCATAAAATCATAGGAGTGTCAAGTTGGAAAGGACCCCAAGGATCATCTAGTCCAACATTTGACCAATATTTGACCTATAAAGTCTTAAATAGATCTGGACCACAATACCTCAAGGACCGCCTCTCCCCTTAGGAACCACCCATAGGAACCCAGTGATCATCATCTGAGGCCCTTCTTTGTGTGCCTCCTCTGTGAAAGGTCCAGTGGGTGGCAGCAGGGAGGCTCACCTGACAGCTTCATTACATAAGTTTAGGCGCCAGGCAAAAATGTTTCTCTTCAACCAGGTGTTCGGCTGTGGGTTATTGGTTTGCTTTTTATTATGTACTTTGTATTCTCAATTTGTATTTTTCTGTTGTGAACTGCCCTGAGATGTTCAAATGGAGGGTGGTATACAAATTTAAACAATAGCAATATCCCTTGTCCCAGGTGCTCCCCTGCTTTCAGCTTCACAAGACTTTTAGCAAAGACATTCTTGCCAACCGCTGTGAAGTGCAACATGTATCTTCCCAAAAGTCCTTCCTAAAGAAAGCACGGACCATGGTCCAAAAAGCCAAAGCTTTCCTGACGACACCACCTATGCAGCTAGTATTTTCCTCTCTCTTCCTGGGCCACAACCTTCAACAGGAAGGTGCGATGAAAAAACCACCTATGCCCCAAAGCCCTTCAGCTTCTTGTGCAGAGTCTCATAGTCCCTTGCTATACGTCAAAGGCTGAGGCTGGCACTACTGTTT
This sequence comes from Podarcis erhardii, assembly GCF_964252035.2. Lineage (NCBI taxonomy): Eukaryota > Metazoa > Chordata > Lepidosauria > Squamata > Lacertidae > Podarcis > Podarcis erhardii. The sequence continues at coordinate 133,508,972 of NC_138497.1, read as the reverse complement.
GTATGAATCAGAAGGAAGGGGTTGTGGTCAGCGGGCTTTATATGAATCTGCATTCTCAGGCAGGAAGCAGGTCACTGCAATGTCCTTGGTCCTACGTACACCCTGAGGCAGCACTCCAATCCCCCTACTCAAAACATCCTAGCAAACACGCCTGTTTACAAGTCCTGGTCACAAGCTCCCGATCAGTTGTCCAGAGTGCCCCAGTCTTGCTTTGCCTTTGTTGAGGTCAGTGCTTACATCAGAACATAGATGAATCTACTTCATCTGATGATATAAATGAAATGTATCATCTTTAACTCTTGATGATAATATAAAAGAAAAAAATAAAGCTTGCAAGATGTCAGTATTTCCACTAGTGTGCTCCTAAGTTATTTAATATATCCTATATTCTCCCCACCATTTCCAGCTGAGGACAATAGTGACTAAGCACTGTTGACAGGATATATTTTATCTAGCTGTGCTTGCAGAAAGGTGACTTATGTGAAGGCCACAAAACTAACCTTTAGTATGCTGTAAATGTTTTAAAGTGAAGTTTTAGTATGAAAAAGCAGTTTATTATCAATTTGTAGAAGTTCTATTTCTCAAACAGTGCTAATCATCATGCTGATGATTACAAACACCCACCACGTTTCTTACTGGGCAGATTAGCCTCCACTGTTACTTTAACTGGCTGACGACAATCAGTGGTCGCACAACAGAAGCCTCATCTGTTCAAATAATGGCTGCTATGACTGTCTTTAAATAATGTAAAACAGGCTTTAAAACAATCACGTGATCCCTAATTTGCAAAAATAGTCATGTTGCAACTCTTTGGTTTAAAGGGAGGGGCATTTTAGTTAGAGAAAAATGATATCATATCATATATCATATCATATCTCATCCCATCCTTCCTCCCAAGGGAGCCCAGGACAGCATTTACTGAATACTAGTGCACCACTCCTAAACCTGTGTAAATTCTATACACATGCAGTCTCCGTATAACATCACTGCATTGTAACACCTTGAGTTGGGAGATGGCTCAAACACAAGTGGAGGAAAAACTAGGCTGAATGCAACAGAAAACTGGTGAAGGCTCATCATCGAGCCTACCTAGTGGCAGTGAAGGCAGCAAAGAAGGTCTACTTTGCTGCCTCCATTGCATCCTCACTATGGCGTTACTGCTTGCCTTGACCAGGATCTTGACTCCACTTTTATAGTAGACAAATCTCAAGGGTTGTCCAGAGCATTCTCTAGTCTAGTCATGTTGGATGAGTTGCAGATAGTAAGACTTGAGGATGTGGACAAGGTGCTTTGATTGGACAGGGCAACCACTTGTGCTCTGGACCCTTGCCCCTCTTGGCTTTTTATAACTAGCAGGGAAAGAACTATTAATGCCTCCTTGCGAGAGGGGTGGTCCCTGCCTGATTGAAGGAGGCAGTGGTAAAACCACTCCTCAAGAACCCCTCCCTGGACTTGGAAAATAACTACTGGCCGGTTGCTAATCTCTCCTCCTGCAGTGATGCCCTTTTAAAATGTGTGTGTCTGGGGGGAATTTATTGGTTTTTTGTTGTTCTTATTTGTACTATGTATTTTATGGTTTATATACTGTAATTTTATGTTGTGAAACTGCCTGAGATCTGCGGATGAAGAGCAGTAAGCAAGCAAGCAAGCAAACAAACAAACAAATTTACAAACCAAGCTTTGAAATGGTACACAGGTACATGTGATCCAATACCAACCCAGTAAAATAAAGGCTATAAGAGTAACAACCCTTTATGAAATTCTCTAACATGTTTGAAAAGAGACGGGTGTCTTCCACAAGTCACAGAATGGTGAAATTGTTGTAGTATTACTTTTGAGCCTTTTCTCCTACAGTTGAGATACAGTGATTGCCTCATATTCATAGAAACTGTGGTCTCTAGCACAATTAAAAGAAAGGATTCTGTTTTGTACAAAGACTGCATGTAGTACAAAGGACGCCTGGACGGTTAAGTCCAGTTGAATTCGACTATGGGGTGCAACGCTCATCTTCACTTTCAGGCCAAGGGAGCCAGCATTTGTCATGTGGCCGGCATGACTTAACTGCTTCTGGTGCAACGGGACACAGTGACGAGAGCCAGAGCACATGGAAATGCTGTTTACCTTCCTGCCGCAGCAGTACCTATTTATCTACTTGCACTGGTATGCTATTGAACTGCTAGATTGGCAGGCGTGGGACAAAGTGACAGGAGCTCACCCCGTTTTGCAGATTCGAACAGATGACCTTACAATCAGCAAGCTCAAGTGGCTCGATGGTTTAAACCACAGTGCCACCCATGTCCTTTTCCACCATGCATGTCTGCAAATAATGCCAGATTTACAGAAGCTGTTTCAGTTTCTGCTTTGATCCTGGAATGTCCCGCTTTTCCTTAGGACACCCCAATTTCCATTTGAGAAATGTTGGAAGGTATGCAACATTCCAAGTGTCCTAAATACATCATGTTCAAAGGACCTTTGGATCTAAGCCTGAGCAGGGGACCCCACTGCAGCAGAAAGAGTGGGGAAGAAAGGTCCACTGTGTGCAAGCAAAATGCCACCCACAGTTCTTGAGATGCAAGCCATTATTTCAGTAACTCATTGAACACTCCATTATATTCATTAAAATTGTGTACAAACCATGTTGTGAGGAAGAGGACTGCCAAGTTGTGTCGTTTATGTATTTCATCTCATGTAGTTCCACATTAGATACACATATTTGATTGTTAACTTAAGTCAAGAGTGTGTTGCTATTGTACTCTAAAAATACAATAACTTTGATCAGCAGGCAAAGATATGCACCACTTAATCAAAATACCTGCCAACTTAATTTCAGTACTGCTGATCCAAATATGTAAATATATTATACCACACTCCCTCTAACAGCAATCTCATACAGTGATACCAACTGGATTAGAGCCACAATGGGGTCAACAGGAAAACAAAGGGAGGTATCAGCATAATCAGGAGAACCTTGAGGCTTGCAGTACAAGTCAACTTTACAAAGCAAGCTACCACCTGAGAGGGGAATAAAATAAAATAAAATCCCAAAACAGCCCAATGTGGATTGAGCATGTTAAGTGCCTAAGGAATGTTGAGTATCTGTTGGAGAAAAATGAAAGGAAAAGTGGAGAGGGAGGGGAAGGAATATGGTATCCTGAGGGAAGAGATGACTGGCTACTGGAATCCTGAACAGGAACACACTTATAACACTACAGCATTTTGTTGCCGATTGCAGTTCTCCCTACCGAAAATTCAGATTTTTTTAAAGCCAAAGATTGCTTGTTCAATTGTGTTAGGTTTAGCACATCTCTCACACACGACACAGTAAGCTGGCAGTTTACCTCCTTTAGCTTTATTTGGCAATTACAAGCTTACAGCAAGCAGAGCCTCCCACAGCTCATTCTTCACTATCCGAGTCAGTTGACTTGACTGGCCTCTGGCCCCTTCCAAGGCCAGATATATGCTGAGCCTGCCCCCACTTCCAGCTGGTCTTTCTTTTGCTGTAATCGCTTGCTCCGCCTCCTACTTCTGGGAGACTCAGGTGCAGCCAATTCCTCCTCCTCCTCTGGAGTTGAATCCAACCCCCTTCTACCACCTGCCTCCTGCATCTCAGTGTTGCTTTGAGAAGTGACAGGCAGCCTTCTGTTTTCCTTTGCCTCTTCCTCCCCCTCTGCCATGTCTCTGATAAATTGTGTCTTCCAAATACTAGGTATAGACAGGCCAGAAAATACTTTTATTTCCAAAAAATCTTCAGTTAAGGTAAAGGTAAAGGTAACCCTGCCCGTACGGGCCAGTCTTGCCAGACTCTAGGGTTGTGCGCTCATCTCACTCTATAGGCCGGGAGCCAGCGCTGTCCGCAGACACTTCTGGGTCACGTGGCCAGCGTGACAAGCTGCATCTGGTGAGCCAGCTCAGCACACGGAACGCCGTTTACCTTCCCGTTGGTAAGCGGTCCCTATTTATCTACTTGCACCCGGGGGTGCTTTCAAACTGCTAGGTTGGCAGGCGCTGGGATCGAACGACGGGAGTGCACCCCACTGCGGGGATTTGAACCACCGACCATGCGATCGGCAACTCCTAGGCGCTGAGGTTTTACCCACAGCGCCACCCACGTCCCTCGGCTCTCATAAAAACAGACTTTTTATTCAGGAAATTCAGATTATATAGCTAGCTAGCTACTGAAATACATTGTAATTCTACGCAGGAATAGCTTCATTAGCAATATTAGGGGGCAAGTCTTAAAATGTGATTTCTTGACCAGGGTTTAAAATTTATTCTTACAATAATTGTGAATGCAATTCTGTCTCTATGATGTTCACACCATATATCCGTACACACTGTTGTTTGCTTACTATTTCAGTAACTTACTCCAGAAAAAACTCTGAATCTAACAACAGATGTGTGACTTTCAAGCTCTTTACTTACTGTTTCAACTCATTTTCCCAGTTGTTTGAAAGACATGCTTATTGGGCATAAGTAAGAGCAACTTACTTTCTTTTGAACACCTTTCTATGAATACATATTCTGTGTCTAGTCCCAGGAGGTCATTGTAAGCCAAAAGCAATGTTAAGAATACAATGTTTAAATAACTCACAATAAATAACAACATAATGAATTTAAGTCTTATCTTAAATCCATCACTAAGTGGCTCACTATAGCCCAAAGCTGTGATAATCACCAATCATAAATTTATATTAAAGCTCTATTCAATAGCAATTATTTACCAACAAATATTTATTGATTCATTTGCTGTTAAGGTCTGAGTTCCTAACTGAGCCAATCAACCTCAGATACTGGCCTTCAAGGCACAGAACTATGGTCCAGACCACTGCCATTCTCAGCATCAAGACTGTTATGGTAACAATGTGCAGTTAACGAGTAGAACCCCACCTGGGATCAATTAAAAGTAGTGTTTGGCCAATCAGGGAAGTGATATACTACACACATGTCCTCTAGTAAGGGTGTGCAATGACTACATGATTTACCTTATCTGTATCTGTAGCATCTGGAAGCAACCCAAATTTTCACTGTGATTCAATTTATTATTCAGCTCCAAATTTGATCTGTTAAATCTGAAGCTCTATTTTATCTTTGTTGGTGGATCTAAAAACAGCTAAAAACTCCTCTCTTTTTACATAAGTGGATGGAATATGTAGGCAAAGGAGCCTTTCCAAAGTGCATTAAGTTAACTGAATTTCAGGCAGATACATTCAGGGTTTTTTGTGCAGGAAATCTGTAAAGTTTTCTTTTATATATATAAAAAACATTTCTGCTAAAAACTGGATGCAAATTGCAGGCACGGATCACCATTCTGAGGGGATAAAATCTGCCTAGTTTCAGAAAGATTGGTGCAGTGGTTCTTCTGCAAGGGCAGACTTTATCATTTTGGAGTAGGAAAATAGACACCACATTCCTTCTCCTAAGAGGGCAATCAGTTTGAAAACTGGGTACATAAAAGAGGTCCCCCTGCCAAAGTTCATATAAATAGGTCCAGGAGCTAAAAAAAAGGGGGGGGACGACCAGTTTTTTCTTGCCCCCTTCCTGGAAGTAGCCTCCATGAAGGAAAAGACTGCTATGATTTTCAAATGTTTGTTAGGAGAAATAACAGTTGAGAAAGAAACAGGCGACCCTGCTCACAGTAAAAACTCGGAGAAAGGTGACCCATATGAATAACAACTCTGTTTATTTGCTTCAACTTTCCTTCTCCAAATCACCGTGATTAAAAGATAGACCTGTCCGTCAAAAGATTCCCCTACCTCTCCACCCCATCCCATCTTGAGCTCTGGGCATTTCCCCAGTCAGCTTGGGGGTTTGTCCCCTTAAAAAAGTGAGGAATGGGGAGAAAGACAGTTGTATGCTTAACATTTTGGAAAAACCAAGGTCCCAGTGTTACTCAGAAGCTAGCAAAGTTCTTGACCTATTCAAATCATGCCACTGAATGTGGTATATGAAATGGCTAGCTATGCACTTCATATGTGTATGCATTTACATGGATGTACAATATGGGAAGCATATATCCCACTTATAGATCCAACTTCTAGAGAACACCAAAGATCTTTTTCCTGGTACCTAGACCCCATTGATTTTGGCGGTAGAAGCAAAATCAGAATGAAGGAGAAATGGTGCTATGGTGGGCAAAGTCCAGTTCATTGATGAAGATGCGAACTGTCCCCTCCTCAGTCATCAGACTGATAAATTGATGACCAGAGAGGAGATGATGGTGACACCTACGACTGGTGTTGGCCTCCAGAGGGTTGGCCAAGGGTGAATATGGCCCTTAGAGGAAAAAAGGTTAGCTGCAGAGACCAAAGGTTGGGAGTTGAACCCTAAAACATAATTGAAGAAAATTACAGTAATAAGAAAAATATATATGAATGGGGCACCCCAAAAGGAAAAAAGTAGGCACAAAAAGAGGGAGCGTTATGAGAAAACTCTCCCCAGGGAGAGTTCAGCTGGCGCCTTCACTATACACAGGCGCAAGGCAAAAATGTTCCTCTTTAATTAGGCCTTTGGCTGACTGACATACTGTAGAATGCTCTTTTAAAATGTGTTGGGGAGAGGGGATTATTGGGTTGTTGTTGTTTTTTATGTTTTTAATCTTGTGATTTTATCTTGTGAAATGCCCTGAGACCTGTGGAAATAGGGCGGTATACAAATTTAATGAAGAAGAAGGAAAAGGAAGAAGAAAGCAGTAGCCAAGTAAATTACTAAACTTTATAATAAGAATGTAAAAGGCTTCTTGGACACTGTGCTGTGGGGTTGGGAATGGGGTGGCAGTGGGTGAGATCTAGGATTAAGATAGAAACAGAAGGTTTGGTGTTTGTACATAGGCTTTCCTCAAGCACCAGAAAAACTTGGAATCTATGTGGTATTTCCCCTCAAAATTACTTAAGGTGCCCTCCAGGTGTTTTGTTAGACTATAACAGTCCCAGTCTCCATAGTCAACAACAAAACACATTGGCACACACTATCGTGCTGCTGCATCCTCTCAGTCAAGTTTATCAGGAAAGACAAGCCAGCGCTCCAACTGATGAGGAGGTGGCCTCAAATGGTGCCCCTTTTTTCTTGTTGGTCACCTACTCATGTGGCACACACTGCCCACCTTCCAGGTTTACATGAAATGGTTATGTGGTGCTATGCCAATTGATGCCAGATTTATTCTTCATTCTTGGAATGAGGCAGTGAATAAATTATGCACCAGGCCCATGAGGTCATCTGGAGTTTTGGAGTACACTGCCAGCAATATGCTGATGACACACAGCTCTACTTCTCCTTTACATCTGCAGGTGAGGCAGTGGAAGTGCTGGACCAGTGTCTTGCCTCGGTAATGGCCTGCATGAGAACTGAAGCTCAATCCAGATAGGACTGAGGTACTGTTAGAGGGCAGTTCCCTAGACCGGATGGCTGGGAGGTGGCCTGCTCTTGATGGGGTTACACTCCCTCTGAAGGAGCATGCACACCTTGCAGGTACTCCTGGATCCTTTGCGGTTACTTGAGGCTCAGGTGGCCTCAGTGGCCCAGAGTGCCTTCTATCAGCTTCAGCTGGTGGCCCAGCTGCACCCCTGTCTGGACAGGGACAGCCTAACTACTGTTGTGTATGCTCTGGTAACCTCTAAGTTAGATTACTGCAATGAGATATACATGGGGCTGCCTCTAAAAAGGGTTCAGAAACTTCAGCTGGTGCAGAATTCAGAAGCCAGGTTGCTTACAGGGGCAATACAGTTTGATCCCATAATGCCAATTCTGGCCTGACTGCACTGGCTGCCAATTGGTTTCCAGGCCAGATTCCAAGTGCTGGGTTTAACCTATAACTTTAAACAGCTCAGGACCTCAATACCTGAAGGACCGACTTCCTCCATATGTACCACTGATACGAACCCTGTGGCCCTCATCTGAGGCCCCTCTTTTTCTGCCTCCTCCACAAGAGATCCAGCAACATGAGAACAGGCCTTTTCTATGGTGGCTCCTTCTACAGTGGTGCCCCGCAAGACGAACGCCTCGCAAGACGGAAAACCCGCTAGACGAAAGGGTTTTCCGTTTTGGAGGCGCTTCGCAAAACGAATTTCCCTATGGGCTTGCTTCGCAAGACGAAAATGCCTTGCGAGTTCCTGCGGGGTTTTTCCCCTTTCCCCCCCTTTTTCTAAGCAGCTAAGCCGCTTATCCACTGATCCGCTAAGCTGATAAACCGCTAAAAGCCGCTAAACCGCTAATAGCGCTAATCCGCTAAGCTGTCAGTGGGCTTGCTTTGCAAGACGAAAAAACTGCTATACGAAGAGACTCACGGAACGGATTAATTTCGTCTTGCGAGGCACCACTGTATGTGGAATGCTCTTCCCATGGAGGCTTCATTACATATCCTTAGGTGCCAGGCAAAAACATTCTGCTTCTCCCAGGCCTTTGGCCAATTAAACAATCTGCAGCCTTTTAAACTGTGGCAGGGGCTATTGTTTTTGTTTGTCATTATGGTATGTGTTTTTGTGTTTTTATTTTGTGAGCTGCCCTATGATCTTAAATGTATTGAAATTATCATACAGCATATGCTCTAAAACCTCAGCAGTTATACTCAGTTCAACATCAGGCTAGTCATCATTCTTTGCTTTGCAGCACAGAGTTCCCTTTGCTTTCTGCAGTGTTTCTCCTCCTACCCACAACAAAGACACCATTCTGCTAATAAGCAGCAAATTTAATAGCCCCTTGGTACAAGTAGTTGTTTATCTCTCAACATCAGAGAAAGTCCAAATTTCCCAAGAAGAAAGTAGTTAACTTTAGCGATGGAGCATTTATTTAGTGCTGAATAAACCCAGCAGTGGAACTGGGATGTCTTTGGGTATAGAAATCAGCAGCTCTTTAGCCCAGTTTAAACCATTTTATGCACCAACACAATTGACTACAATGGATATGAAAACAGCATGGCCTATTATACTACATTCTATAAAATTCAGTAACTGTATACATCTAATACATTTGATTTATTTTGCAGGGCAGAAAATATGAATATTCTTTCACAAAGGCAAAATATGAGCATATGTTGAATACTTGTATCCAAAATCTGAGTTAACCAACTTCAGCCCTCAGTCGTTTCACCTTGTATCATGTTTTCTAGCCAGATATAAAAAAGTGGTATAGATTGGGGGGGGGGGCTGGAAGGAAGAGAGCCCCACAATGCTTTAAAAACAGAAGTAAACTTTCCATTCTCATCGAAACTGTTTCCATAGGAACATCAGGAACAACACTTAATAGAAGCTTCTCTTTTTAAAAAAATCCATGTTTGGTACTGGGCCCCCTCCCCCAGACAAGCTATTTCACAAATGGATGGTTTTTGCAGCTCACTGTGTAGATCCTTCCATGAAGTAGTGAAAAAGAATATAGGATCCTTAACCAGTTCCCTTGTGGCCCCCTCCTTTTTTGTTGGTAATATTTCTGTCATTCTAGCAGGGTGTACGGTACAAAGGGTTACACTTTAATTGAGCTGTCAGCATCTCCAACAATCCTATAAAACTTCGATTATGCACGGCAGGGTTAGTGACACACTTGTTATTGTGGATGCCCTATTTGCTAAACCTAACCACCCCACCTCACAGGTCACATAACCCAAGCGACCTTCCTGTCATTAGCTGCCTCTATTCCTACCTCACTGCTGTGAAAATCACACAAGTGAAGGCTTCAAAGCCCTTACCAGGACTGAATTCGACCAGGAGCTAATCACCCACAAATCCAGCTCAAATGGCAATAATTGGCTAAACTGCTCACCTCTCCAGAGCTCAGCAGTAATTTGGGATAATAAAGAAAAGAATTATTCAGCTAACTGCCCTGAAATGTATGTTTTGTGACCGACACACTTCACATTTTAATAATGATGGACACAAAATCCAATTTAATATAACATCTACTGAATAACAAAACCTGGAACACTGAGAGAAAAACGAAAGCTTTTTTTAAAAAAAAACGTGGCCCATATTATTTCACAAAAAGGGTTCACACTTCATGTTGTGGACCAAAAAGGGCTTTGTGAGCAATCCTTAAACCCTGAACTATATGAGTTTTTTGAAATAAGAGAACGTCCCAAGTTAAAAATAATATGTATCTGTTCCTCAAACCTGTGCAAGGTGGATTGTGTGTGTGTGCACGCGTGTGCTTTTAGGCTGATGAGTACCTTCTTGATTTTTCTAGTTACTCTCTGGTTTACTTTTTCTTTCCTTTCACCTGGCCCTCTCCTGTTAGGGGAGGGGCCACAGATCTATGGCTGAGCACATCCTTTTGCATGCCACAGGTGCCACCTTCGGCAGACCTTTCTCTGTCTAGGACCCTGAATAGCCTCTAATGCAAAGTGCAGACAATACTGGGCTATATGTAACCAAGATCTGACTCAATATCAAGCAGTGTCATTTGCTTGTATAACACAGACCCCTTATAAGGATGCCCTTAGTTAGTGCTACTTACTCAGACCCCAAAACATCTCAGCAGAGATGCAAGACTTGACCTCAATGAGGCACAAGTATCACTCTGGAATGGAGAAATGAGATGGGCCATCAAAAGGATGACTTCTGAATGCCCTCCCTATTTCTGTGTAGCTCCCTTTACTCCCTGGGGTACCAGAAAATTGTGAGTGATAAAATAGCCTGGGTGAAGACTAGAGCGCAAATGGCAGAAATCTTGTGCCGAAGCCAACTGAACACTGGTTTGCCTACCATGAAGAAGCCTACTTCACATCTTCTGCTAGTGGTTCAGAGGTTATTGGTCCCAGGGAGAGTTTCCCTGGACCCCTTGGAGGCTTGCTGTGATGAGTTTATGAGGGTAAAATTGCTTGACACCACAGTGATCTTGACACCACAGTTGGTGCAGAACCAAACACCATATCTGGTCAGGTTTTAGAGCATCAATTTCTTCTCTTGAGGCTTGAAGACACTGACACAGTGCTAGCAGTTATGTGTCCAGCCACATGCTTCCTTGATCCCTGTCCCTCTTGGTTAATAAAATCTAGTCAGTAGGGCGTGTCTGGGTGGGCTCCGGGTGTGGTGAAAGGGCCATTAAGGGATGAGTGGTGCCCATTGCTTTGAAAGAGGTGGTGGTATGTTCACTCCTTTAAAAGCCTAGTCTGGCAATTGAGAGTGGTGTGCCAGAGCAGCTGCAGGCTTTCTTGGATGAACTTATTATCTAGACCCATTTCTGAAGGCAACCATGTAACAGGAATTTTTTTATGACTAATGTTTTACCATTTTTTATGTGCTGTAAGACGCCTCGAGTAGCTGGGGAAACCCAGCCAGATGGGCGGGGTATAAATAATAAAATTATTATTATTTTTGTTATTATTTTACTCTTGATTCAGACCTGGTTTCAGGAACAAATCAGACTTGGTTGCCCTGATGGATGAGGGCAAGGGGAGTGCAATCTTACTTTTCTTGATCTCTCATCATCTTTTGATGCCATTGGCCATATTATCCTCCTGAACTTATATGAGATGGGTGTCAGCGGTACTATTTTATGGTGGCTCAGTTCCTGCATGCAGAGTCCAGAAAGTCCTACATGCAGGGTCCAGAATGTTTATCAGCCCCATGGCATTTAGGTTATGGAGTGCCACATAGCACTATATGAAGCCTTGGGATCTGTCATTAGGGAATATGGAGCGAAGTGTCATCCATATGCTAATGACACCCCACTCTATTTCTCCATAACATCTGAAATAGAAGTGGCCACGCAGGCTCTGGCAGCAGTTGTGGGCTGGATGAGGACAATAAACTAGATACAGCAGCTAGATTTTTAACTAGGGTGCCCTTGCCAACACCATGTAAGATCTCTGCGGAAGGAGTTGTACTCACTGTCAAAATGCAACCAGGCACAGTTCTGACTCCTCATTTTAGCATTTAACATCCTAAGCAATTGGGGGCCAGGATTCCCAAGAGACCACCATGCCCACTATATCAATAACTGTGTTCTCAGATGGGACACTGCTGAGAGAGTACCATATACCCTGGAGGTGCACCTAGTCTGTACCAGGAACTGGGCTTTTAATGTTATATTGCAGCTCTCTGGAATAAATTACCAGATTTTTTACTTTTTTAGTATAATTATTTTTTATTAAATTTTCATATATCCAATATTACATCATAACAAATAACATAATTTCCAAATCCATAATCTTCCCCTCCCCCTGGACTTCCCTCAACCTCCTTCTCTGGTTTATTTTAAAATAGAAGAAGAAGAGTTTGGGTTTGATATCCTGCTTTATTACTACCCTAAGGAGTCTCAAAGTGGCTAACATTCTCCTTTCCCTTCCTCCACCACAACAAACACTCTGTGAGGTGAGTGGGGCTGCAAGACTTCAGAGAAGTTTGACTAGCCCAAGGTCACCCAGCAGCTGCACGTGGAGGAGCGGGGAAGCGAACCCGGTTCACCAGATAACAAGACTACCGCTCTTAACCACTACACCACACTGCATATTTCTTTTTCACTCATATATTTAAACTTATTTGTATAAATTTTGCTGATTAGCAGATTTAATCCGACAGGCACCAAGTGTGATGATTCTTAGGTGTCCACTGAATAAATTTTTGTTTAGGAAGGCTTTCCCTGGGATGTAACCCAATCATATATGGAAGATCTAATTTTGTATCTAATGAAATTGTCTTGTTGTTTTTAGAGTTTATATGGATGGTTTTATTGTTGAGTTTGTTGAATTGATATTTTTTTTGTTGTGCTTGTGTTTCAGTGTTTTATTCTGTTTTTACCATGTACACCACTTCAATGGCTTTAAGCTGTGCAGCAGTCCATACATTTGATTATTATTATTAATTGCCTGTGTATGTTAAGTTGTGGCTTATGGCTTACTGTGCGATGCAAACATTAACTCCCCTATGAGGAATGTTATGGCATTTGAGGGTTTTTTCAGTTTAAGAAAATATCGGTATATAAAACTATGTATGGCATGGAGAAAGTGGACAGAGGAAAGCTTTTCTCATAGCACTCATGAATATCCAATGAAGATGAATGTTGGAAGATTCAGGGCGGATAAAAGAAAGGACTTCTACAGGCAGCACACAGTAAAAGCATGGAACTTGCTCCCACAGGAGGAAGGGATTGCCACCCACTTGGATGGCTTTAAAAGATTAGGGAAATTCATGAAGGACAAGGCTACCAATGGCTACTAGCCACGAAGCCTCTCCTCTGCCTCCACTGTTGGAGGCAGTATGGCTCAGAACGACATCTGCTGGAAACTGCACACAGGAGAGTGCTCTGTGCTCAGGTCGTGCTTTGGGGCTTCTCATGGGCATCTAATGGGCCACTGGGAGAAAAGGAAGCAGGACTAGATGAAACACTGGCTTGATCCAGCAGGACTATTCTGATGTTCTTAACATAAAAATTCAGTGAGTTTTTCCAAAACGGAGCCAGCACAGTGTAGTGATTAGAGTGTTGGACCAAGGCTGGGAAAGCCAAGATTCAAATCCCAACTCAGACATAAACCTCACCGAGTGACCTTGGGCCAGTCACAAACTCTCCGTTTGGCCTTCTACACAATGCTGCTGTGCAAATAAACTAGTGGGAGACCATGTATCAAGTTCTCTGGAGCATACAAATATAACAAACAAACAAACATCCATTCCATTGCTTTAGCAAGGATTAAATTTTAGCAAATAGCTGGAATGTTTGATGATTTGGTATGGCAACAGCAGAGTGCTTCAGGAGTATTTAAAATACTATGAAACTAGAACCTAGTTCTTACAGACAGAATATGAGGTGATAAACCTTTGTCTGGTCTGGACTGTACAATTTCAAGCTAAATGCTATTCCATATAAATTCCATTCTTATTGAAAATTACACATCAATGAAGTGGGTTCCAGGTTGCTTAATTTCTGATGTGCAAGGTTTCTATGTGGTGGGTTAAAAAAAAATGTATAGAGGAGCACTCAGTTATGTGGATCCCAAGACACACATTTACCTATGTGGAATCTCTGTATACTATGTGGAATCTCTGTATACCAACATCCCACACAACGATGGTTTACAAGCTATAAGGAACACCATTTCAGATAAAACCACAGCGGACTTTGCCATCAAACTCTGCCAATTTGTCCTTACCCACAACAACTTCAAATTCGGTGATGACCTGTTGCTTCAGATCAGCGGCACAGCAATGGGTACCCGCATGGCCCCACAGTATGCCAACATCTTCATGGCAGATTTAGAACAACGTTTCCTAAACTCCTACCCACTCAAACCTCTCTTGTACCTGCGATACATTGACGATATTTTTATCATCTGGACACATGGTCAACAGACCCTGAACACCTTCCACCAGAAATTCAATGATTTTCACCCCACAATCAACCTAACAATGAATCAATCTATGCAAGAAATACATTTTTTGGACACTACTATAAAAATACAGGATGGGCACATAGACACCACCTTATACCGTAAACCAACTGACCGACAAACATATCTACATGCCTCTAGCTACCATCCCAAACATCCCAAACAGTCCATTGTATATAGCCAGGCACTATGTTACAGCCGCATCTGTTCCAATTCTACAGACAGAGACTCTCACCTAAGAGATCTACAGCAAACCTTTTTAGAACTAAAATACCCAACAGATGAAGTTAGACAACAGATCAACAGAGCCAGACTGATACCCAGAGAGAACTTGCTGCAAGACAGACCCAAAAAAGAAAATAACAGAACACCTCTAGTCATCACATACAGCTCCTAAGTTAAAACAGTACAACGCATCATCAGAGATCTACAACCTCTCCTGGACAATGACAGTTCTCTTTCTCAAGCTCTGGGAGGAAGACCTTTCATTGCCTACAGACAGCCACCCAGTCTTAAACAACTCCTAACCCACAATAATACTACAACCAGACCTAACACGGACACTGGCACCAGAGCCTGCAATAAACCCAGATGCCAACTTTGCTGCCACATACACCCGGACAACACCATTACTGGCCCCAACAACATCACACATACCATCTCGGGACTATTTAATTGCTCATCGTCTAACATTGTGTATGCCATAAAATGCCAACAGTGTCCTTCAGCTCTCTATATTGGACAAACAGGCCAGACCTTACGCCAAAGAATAAACGGACATAAATCGGACATCAGGAATCACAAGACAGAGAAACCAGTAGGAGAACACTTCAATCTCCCAGGACATTCTATACAAGATCTCAAAGTAGCTGTTTTACTACAAAGGAATTTCAGAAATAGACTGGAAAGAGAAGCTGCTGAATTACAACTTATCACCAAACTTAAAACCATGGAGAAACCTGGTCTGAACAAAGACCTTGGATTCTTATCTCATTATACATGACAAAGCCATTTTTCACCTTTTCACCCCTTGCTTTTTCCTGTAAGACCTATTGCAGTCGTTAAGAGTCGTCAACAGGCTCATCACAGCTATCTGCCAATCACCCATTCCCACCACCCTTCTGAGTAATACCCCTCCCCACCTTCTCACTATATAGAAGGGTCTGGAAACTTCTGTTTCAGTGTATCTGAAGAAGTGTGCATGCACACGAAAGCTCATACCAAGAACTGACTTAGTTGGTCTTTAAGGTGCTACTGGAAGGAATTTGTTTTGTTTTGACTATGGCAGACCAACACGGCTACCTATCTGTAACACATTTACCTGTTCATCTTAATTATGCCTGTGCTATCTGAAACTATGTGGGAACCCAGCTTATGAACAAACATTGTCTTACAAGTCTGATGTAGGTATAAAAGAAAAATGTAAATGTGTTATCACACACACCAGATAAAGCCATTTTCTCTGTACTGATGCTGAATGAAGCCAGATCTTTTCTATATGATTAGAGACATGGGATGCATTAAATGTGCTGATTCTCTGAGTTTATTGCAATGATTGCACTGCAATTTGTTCTAAAGATTCATCCACACCTACTTGCCTGACCTACAGTTTTTTGAGTACAGTGGTACCTCGGTTTAAGAACAGACCTGTTTACGAATGATTCAGTTTACGAACTTCCTTGGTCAAACAACGGAAGCCGAATTATGGAAGGGCAACGGTGGTGGGAGGCTTCATTAGGGAAAGTACACCTCGGTTTAAGAACGGTTTCAGTTTAAGAACGAACTTCTGGGTTAGATTAAGTTCGTAAACCGAGGTACCACTGTATTTATATGAATTCACAATGCACGTCTGATAAACCTGAGGCTGGCCATTGATTTAAATGACTACTTGCTTAGTATCTACCTAAAAATAACTAGAATGCAAGTTAGGTAATGAAAGCTAACACACAAAAAGAACTGCCATGGCGGAAAAAAATCTGGATTATTAGTTGGGTATACATTTTATCTTCCATATCATGAAATAGTCTGTGGCCTTTGGGCCACTATGAACAAGTGCTAAGGTTGCCACATGGCCAGCATTAAGTTGGCCTGATTGGCTTTTCTTCCTCCTACCTAATTTCTATTTTAAACTCACCCTTGATATTAGGCAATGATGAAATGTTGAATTTGCATACATTTAAATGCATTAACATGCAAATGAATGATGACCTTTTCTTCCGCTGAGGAAGTTGCCAACTATGAACTACTGTAATTCCAGGAGGACGACATTCTACTGCACTGGATATGGGTAATCAGGAGAATGTATTCATTTCTCTTGAGTGTAGTCTTGCAAGTGTCAATTCTATCAATGAGTCTATCACACTACTGCTCTAGTATACTTCAGAGTAAACTCTGATTTTTTTTAAAAAAATGGTACTGAAAATGACTATATGCCACCTTCAAGTCTCAAGGATTCATAATAAAAATCTATTAAAATTTGCTGTAAAACTATTTGTTTTTATGATATTAGAGCTATTAGCGCCATTATAGATAGACATTTTTACATTAATTACAAATACAATCATAGATTTTTAATACAGCAGATTGGATTCCAAGGTATTAGAAAAACATTTTAATTTTAATTTTTACAGTTTATCTTAAACAACTGTTTTCTGACCTAGGTTGGAAACACAAGAGTTAAAAAGAAGACACCTTTTTTTGTCATGGTCCAACTATTATAGACTTTGTCCTGTAGCAAGGATGTTATTTTCCCCTCAAGGCAGAGAATCTGCTTTATGGATGAAAATTTCGAAGCCTGCTGAATTATACTGCCAATCCACAAAATCTATCCATTGGTATTCATTTGATTACAATTTTTTTAAAAAGCACATATTTTATATTTCATAGACACTATCCCGAAGTCCAAGACATTTCAGTGGCAACTTGTTCCAGAAATTAATTTCAAGATATCATTTAGCACAGTATTTTTCTGTAAAAGAAGCACAACATTTGAGAAAGTCTTATCCTGAAGAAAGATCATTACTGGCCACTGGGAACCTAGTAGGGTTCTAGTTAGTTCTGGTTAGCTAAGCACCACAGCAAGAACCGACAGAAGAGATAGCAACAGAAGAGATAGAAGAAGCAGTGACCTAGAAAATTACTTATGCCATGTAGACAGAGGTACAGAGGGCAGCCTATCCAATGGCACAGTCAAAGAAACAGAAGAAATCTCAGGTTAAGTTTGTTAAATAGAAAGCGAACCATAAACTACTGTGGATGTAGTCCTGACACCGAAATCTGTGGAATGATAGGCAGTCTGGGGATGCTTGGAGGAAAAGCTATCACCATCTTTCTGTATATTATGAACATTGTTCTTTAATGTATAGATTAATATAATATTCTAAATATTAGTCCAATATAATAACTTTAGACATATATCTATAAAATTAAATGATCTGAACACAAGACAATATGCAGTCCAGATTTCAATCTCATTATGCTTGTAGATATTATGCTGTTAATTAAAACACGGGTTTTCAAAACACTATGGTCATACAGATGAGTAATGTAAACATACTGAATCAGAAAATGTAATTTTATATAAACAGCCATGTTATAGTGGCATAAAATTAGTATGCCAGATGGTGGCATCTAAACATTATTTGCTATTTTCTTCAATAACTTCACAAATGTGATATCACATCTGTAGGGGCTCTTAAGACTGTGGGAAATAAATATACCCAATCCCTGGTCCTTCAAGAAGTACCCAAGTTCTCTATGCATAACTGGTAATAAGCATTAGAAACAAACACTTAAGTCGTTGAGCTGTAATGCTGATCCAAAATAACACTATAAAATTAGTGGCTGCCATTACCTGATTAATTTGTTCTATCTTAGAGCACCCTTCCATAAATTGCTGCTCTACTTATGTTTTGGACTACAACTCTCAGTAGTTCCAGCCAGCAAGGTAATCTAGAGAGCACCATCTCATTTGGGGGAGGGAAATGGCACGTAGATATTCTGTTGTGGCAACCATAACCTAGATTTAAGGTGTCATTTGGTGGTTAGCTTATACAGTGGTACCTCGGGTTACGTATTTAATTCGTTCCGGAGGTCCGTTCTTAACCTGAAACTGTTCTTAACCTGAAGCACTACTTTAGCTAATGGGGCCTCCTGCTGCTGCCACGCGATTTCTGTTCTCATCCTATAGCAAAGTTCTTAACCCGAGGTACTATTTCTGGGTTAGCAGAGTCTGTAACCTGAAGCGTATGTAACCTGAAGCGTATATAACCCGAGGTACCACAGTATATCTGAGTTTTGAACATTGCCACAAAAGGAAGTTGGTAATTAGAGAAAGGTATTGTCAGCAACAGAAAAATACATTTTTTACCTCCTAGATTTTGAAAATCTATTATCTCCCTTGATATATGTTATGTAGTGAAGTTTCACCCTGGGCCAGCAGGGGGATACTGTATATTGTTTTCACTCAGGTCTGTAGATAGTTTTCACTCAGGTCCACGTCAGTTATTTTAGGCGGGAACTCTGGGCTGTTGTTGCTACAATGTTGACAGCCGGCTGCCTATAAAAGCAGGCCGGCTGAGCTGTTGCAGTCAGTTCTATTCCAGCTTACGAAATAAAGAGCTACTTGGAGAAATCGCTGTGTCATCTGCTATGTCAACCCACAACTTAACAATATATATTTTGATATTTTTTTAGTTGTACTGTGAATTTGGTTTTAGGTCTCTCTGCTACAATTATTTCTGATATTATCTTATCTTATCTTTGTAAGCCACCCAGAAAATTATGTTACTGGGCAACCAATATAAAGACTTTAAGTAAATATATATATTAAACTAGGGACAGATATTCCAGGAGGGCTGTTGGGTAAAATGGTATTTGAGAGTAGGCCCAACTCCCAGGCTATTTGTTTGTCTTCTCCTTCTGCATCCTTTCTACACCACTGCCAAGAGGGAGAGGGCAAAATGCAAGAAAAGCTTCTTATTTTCCTTTCCCTTGCCCTTGCTCACATGCTCAGAGTGGACAGATGAATGGGCAGAGTAAGGGCTTTGGGAGTTGGCAGAAGGCCCTTTCCTGGGCCTTGGCGGGGCATTACCAACTTTTAGCTCCTTCTGCTTTCTAAGTGCTCTCTACACTACTACTTCTTACCACTGTATTCTTTTTATATAGCTTTTTAAATAGGTCAACCCTTAATCAGTTTGTAGAAGTCTAATTGTAAAGTTGCAAAGCTTGTAGGAATCAATACAAATGACAACTACTTTCTATTTAAAACAAAACCAAAACAATATTGGTTTCAAATCCACCCAAGAACATAATTAATTAAGAAACATATAAGACACTGTTCTTTACTCGATTGTAATGTTCCACTATCCATTATGAGACTCCACAAACTTCTCAGTTCTCACATCTGACCTCCTGTCAGCAGAAGAGCTCAGGTTATGGCATTACATGTTCTGACAGCAGCAAACACTAAATTAAGACCATTTGTAGGCAGCAAGCCCTGTCTTCATAGAAAATTTTACCTGAAAGCAAACTTCCAAAGATATGTAGATAAATAGAATGATGGAGCTGTTGGTGGTTACCCTATGCTTTAACTAAGTCTATTTCCAAAAACGTCAGATTATATTTTTTGTCATCAGGGTACAAGAGGTGTGCTTTGTCAAATGTACAGCAAAGGCTTCAGCAACCTGTTTATATTTGATTAATAGCTGATCACAATTAACAAAAGCAAACCTAATTTCTTGCTCGTTGAAATTCTAAAGTCAGGAGCAGGAAATGGATACATGACATCATTGCCTCCAATACTTCATTTTTGTCTCATGCTCTGGAAGCAGTTTAGTCATGCTGGCCTCATGACCCAGAAAAGCTGTCTGCAGACAAATGCTGGCTCCCTCACCCTGAAAGTGGAGATGAGCACTGCACCCAAACTTGAATTCAGTTGGACTTAACCATCCAGGGGTCCTTTACCTTTGTTCGTACAAATATAGTATTAAAATACGACACACTTTATTCACACCATTTTAGGCACAGTGCATTCAAGCTTTTAAAGTCTGAAGCTAAATTAGGAACAGTCAAAGAGTTGCAAAGGATCTCAAAAGTCAGTCCCCTGCCAAAACAGGAAATCCACTGCCACAACATCCCTGACAGGTGACCACCAAGTCTCTGTTTACAAACTCTAAAGGAGAATACACCACCTTCTGAGACAATCCGCCCCACTGTTTAATAGCTCATACCATCAGTTCATACCCCTCAAAAAAAACTTGGGGGTCAATTCAGGACACCCTCCACACCATCCCACTGATCCCATCACAGCCTCCTCCTTCTCTGGCACCACAGACATACTTTCAGAAGCCAGCTTCTGGAAGTGCCACAATAGAAGGAGGAAGAAGAGTGGCAACGTGTGGGATTTCCCTATCATTTTTTGGTCCCACGCTCTGGCACAACCAGAGCACAGGAGCCAAAACAAGACATCCAGGATTGGGATAAGAAGCCGGGACATGTCAGTTAGTTCTTCCTAATGCTTAGTCTAAATACTTGTAGTAGTTTGAACTCACTGGTTCAAGTTCTACATGCCAGAGCAACAGAAAATAACTGTAGTCCATAATCTACGTCAGGCATGTCCAACAGGTATCAGATGTTCCTGGTAGATTCTAGTTGATCTCTGGCCCCTCAGCGATCTCCTTACAAAAAAGCAAAAAAGCCCACAACTTTGCCTTCCTAAAAAAAAGCTCAAGCTCCACAACTTTGGGTAGATCACTGCCAGTTTTTTTATACTGTCAGTAGATTGCAGATTGCAGAGTTGGATGTTCCTGATCTACGTGATAACCCTTCAAATATCTTTAGATGGTTACCATATTGCCTCTTAATAGTATATTTGCCAGGCTAATGAAACTGAACTACTTCAATTTTCCTTCATAGGACTGGATCTCTACACTTTTCACCATTTTCAGCCCAAGTTCTTCTTCTAAAAATGGGGTGTCTAGAACTTAAGTGGACCAAAGCAAAATAGAGTCATACCATTACTTCATGTCATCTGGAACCTATACTTTTTTGGTGCAACCTAAAAATACATTAGGCTTTTTTGATCTACACTGCACTGCTAACTCATGTGTAGCTTTTGGTCTACTAAAATCCCTAGATTATTTACACATCAAACCAAATGCCAACTGGCCTGTATTTGTGCCACTGATTCTTCCTACCTAAATGCAGAACCTGACATTATTTCTGCTGAAATTAATTTTGTTAGTTTTCCTTCATTTTTCTGTGCTGTCAGGATTGAACAGTAGGCAGAAAAGGACCCAATTTCTTGGCCACTATGAGCTTCTGGCAAAGCAAAAAATCATGCCTCACTTAGAAACAAAATGCAAGAAGTTGGTTCCACTGCACGTCCATTTTAGTTTATTGGACATTCTCACACAGTTAAGACTAGATAGCATCTAGTCAATCTTTTAATTAGTGAAGTAAGAGCATGTGCTGTCTTCAATTCTAGATACACATGCATGCTACCATGAGTTTGAGCTGGGTCAAAGATTATTATTATTTTGCACTTAATGGGTTCTCCCCATCATATATGTCTTTCTTTTATTTCGTAACATAAGTAGAGAGAGAAGTTACAACCTCAAAGAAGGACAAATATAACTAAAACAAGAACAAGGATAATATAATAAAAGTAAACAATACAGTGCACTTAACAGTTTTAATCACCAAAAACAGAAAGACAAAATACTCTTCACATTCAGTCTCTAAAGCCTGTACAACATTAATTGCAATTTAGGATGGGACCCAGGCCATGGGCCACAGCAGTCTAACAACCGATGTAATAAAACTGACAGGCATTTCACTGTCTCGTATGGGTAAGTAAGAGAAAACAAATACAGGAGAGGGAAGGGGGGAAATCAATGCTGCTCTCAAGAATTAATATGTTGTCGCCTAAAGTCCTCTTGATTCAAAAGTTATTTAAACCTCTCCCACTACATCTGATCAAAGTGACAGCTGTGTTAGTAACTATGTAGCCACAATAACTGTCCTTCAATATTCTATTTGTAAGAACAACAGTCCCCAAGACCAGTCACTGTTTCCTGCAAAAGGCAGGCAACACAGGATTAAGGATGTTCATTGTTTCAAAAAATGACAAGTGAAAGAGGCATAATGCAAGAACTCTTCACCTGCTTCATACATTTGTCCTTCAAAAAAGGCATGTTGGTAAAACAAGCTTTCTACAAATTGCATGGGTGTGTGTGGCATTTAAAAGTGTTAATTTGTATCCCAGTCGACATTTAATATGTTTATACTTAAAAAATAAGTGGATGACCATGAAAAAGGTCTGCTTTTATCCCACTTCAACTTTTGACATATATTAAAAATGTGCTATTAAAGTTGCATATGTGTGTGCACATATTATACACAAACTGTGTATATGAAGTTTAAAAAATCCCCATCTAAGGTACCCAGAGTGTAGCTAATGGGATTTGACGCTGGCTTTAATTTTAATGAAGAAAGTTGCCAGTAGCAACAAAACTGTCAGTAGCAGCCAAGCACCATTAATAAAGGCCCAGACAACATTAGTGGCACGGCAACAGTACAAAAGGTTCCTCCCTGGTTCATGCTGTGCTAAATTGGCTGCCCAATTTTTCTTAAGTGTCCACACTATTTAGAAGACAATTTATTAATTTTTGTCATCCATTGTCAGTTGACAGGTCATCATTTTATATCTAGAACTTTAGACAAAAATTAATTGAAAAGACTGATAGTATTTATGAGGGGTATTATTTGTCAATTATGGCTTCTGTTGTTTGATACCACATTAACTTCAGCTTTCTCTGTGCTTAGGTGTGATCAGAAAATTTTTCATCATTTGAATATAAGTTCCATGGGGATAAATAAATCCTTTTCAATATGTAACACTCAAATCTTAATATAACTCCAAAAATGTATGTTAACATTGTAATAGAAACACAATATGGACAACCTTGAATTTAAGATAGCAATCACCAGCAAGAAATGTCCATATAATGTCTTATCTAGAGAAACATTTTAGTCGTCAAAATTTACAGATTTGTTATACGTCAAAACATCTAATTAGTATGTATAATAAGTCACCATGTACATCACTCTTCTACCTTTCCATTTAAATGCATTTGAAAATACTATGTTCTCTAGAGTTAAGTGTTTGCATTCATAAATATTACTTCTAATTTGATGTCAAGTTAGCACTCAGTATGTTGTGACTATCAGATCAAACCACCATACCTTCTTTCCAGACTGAGAAATCACTGAATACCCATTCAATGTAACATAGCATTTTGAAGCTAAGCTTCTGCCTGAAGGTAATTTGTACAGCAAATATGAGTGGAGTCCCTAAGATGGTTGGATGGTGCCTTTTATGTCTCCTTCCAGCAACTCTTGTAGCCAAGCTAGTGCCACATGTATGGCTCTGCTTTCCTTTGGATTACATCAGCGAGGCCAAGAGCGGGGTCTTGTCGTCTGGGCAGCCCAGGACCTCCATCCACCCTGCCCAGGCTTGTGCCCTGGGTAGGTCACCTCAGTGCTGCTAATGCAGTGCTTTGACTTCACCCCCAGAGGCACACTCCATTGTGTCTCAAGACAGACGGATGCCAGCAACAAGAATAATGAGTCCATGGGCAACTTCAAGCACTTCGTACCTTTTCATATTCTCACTTTTTGAGCTCATACCAAATGTTGCACAGAACAAGCTACCGGTACATTCCATATCTAGTTAGGCAGTCCCACAATGAAAGAAACTTGAACTGCAAACACACAGCCACACATAACATATACAACTTTCCTGGGTCTTAAGAGTAAGGCATGCCCACATTATTGGGAATACAACAGAAAGGCAACCACCAGACCAGACCTTTCCAGAGTAGCAAATGCAAAGCTTTTGAGAGAACATTCTTCAGTTTGTTGTTTAGTATTACTGCCTACACATATTTACACTAGTGGACTGGAGACCCAAAGCAACCGTGCACCGATAAATATATGACATCCTTATCCCTCAAAGAGTTCCCCCACGAGAACAATATCTACCAGAGAACTCCCAACATTCGGAATACTGGATGTGCAATAGTATACAGAGACTTTCGGAAAACCATTACAGGCAAACCGCTTTCAAGTGCTTTGCTAAGTGTGGTTAAATAGGAAAAAAGCTATCAAATTCAGCTGATGAGAACAGATCATGTTTGTAACAACAAGGTTTAAAATTAGACATACAATTGCGAATAAAGGAGCAAGTATTAATAGTTCTACTCACAGGAATGCTACAATAGCATAAAAATAAATAAAAAATAAACTAGTATAAATTTAAGCACAATGGCACTATGTATACTCAGATATTTTAAAGAGAAAGCATGCAGGAAGCACACTGGGTAAAATCAGCAATGACACATGATGAATTCATCAATAAGAAAGATAAGCCATTTTAATAGTGTGGGTTAAGTTCATAGTCCACATTAAAATCAGATAAAGAAGTCTCAGCTTAGGAAAACAAGCTACACATTTAGAATAATAGAGGAAAGGGAATAATTGTGGTTTGTTTTCCAATGCATGATAATGTTATCGAAAATAGAAGTTACCTCTAAACTTATCCTGCTCTGCAAATGATATTCCATATTCTGTTGTATAGAAAAGTATGGAAGGGACCCCAAGGGTCCTCTAGTCCAACTCCCTGCACGGCCAGGTAGAAATCACAGCTAAAGAATCCCTGACAGATGGCCATTCAACCTCTGTTTAAAAACCTCCAAGGAAGTCAAGTCCACCATCTTTCTAGAATAGCTTTTATCTGTCAGAAAGTTCTTCCTAATGTTAAGTCTTCATTTCCTTTCTTGAAACTTGAATCCACTGGTTTGAGTTCTACCCTCTGGAGCATCAGAAAACAAGCTTGCTCCATCATCCATGTGACAGACCTTCAGATATTTGAAGATGGCTACCATTGTAGCCTTATTAGACTTTACCAATTGGTGGGCTCTGCATTGCTCCCGGACAGGAGGAAGGAAGTCAAATGACACCGAGGGTTGGTTCAGAGAAAGAGTTATTTATTTCTGCTCTCTGGAACAGCAGAAAGGCACCTGCGTGGTGTGTCCACAGCAAGTCCAAAGAAAAGAGAAATTTCATGCAGTATATATATCCTCCAGGCACCCTCTCCCTCCTTCCCCAGGAATCCAACCACGTCAGCCTATACACGCAGGTTGACACACATATGTTCCTGCTCCGGTATTCTTAACCATAAAAGGGTATTCCTTCCTGTACTTCTGACCATAAAAGGCTATTCCTGTTCCTACTCTTATCTTGGAGCAAGAGGTCACCAACTCCAAGAACACACTCTGGCACTGTTCCCAGACTAGGTCTGTGTGTCAGAGTGTGTCCAGGACGTAAGATAAGACCTAGACGTGTCATCCCTGTTCTACTGGAACAGTCAAGGCCATCCTTGCCGTCATGAACTGATAAGGGAGAGGGCTCTGAGCACTTGTTTATTCAGCTGGGTTTTTGTTTATACATTGACTCAGAGCTCAAGTTAATGGATCTTAGCTAAGGAAAAATAGGGATTTTGGTGCCTGTTTCAAACTGCCTGCACAGTCAGTTTTGGGTTTGGGAAACCCATTCCTTCATTCTATCACCTCTGTATTCTCTTATGCAGGCTAAACAGACCCAACTCCCCCCACTGTTCCCCATAAGACTTGGTTCCTGGACTCTAGAAGCAAATAATTTTTTAAAACCTGATTGTGAATGGCATTGCTCAAAGGGCAAGATCCACTTCATTCCCTGGATCAGGTGGCAAGTGCAGAACAGCGCAATTCCTACGGCCTTATTGCTCAGTTCAACACTTTTTCCTTCCTGACTTCCCTTCTTCAGGGTCTGTCTGGATGGGAACTCCTCTCTGCTTGACACTGTTACTCTGTTTATATGCTGCAAGTCACAAGTCACTGTTTCAATTTGTTATTCTTGAAATCAAGGCGTAACTGGAGAAGCAAGTGCAAATATCAGGGTGCCTTTCTCAGCTATGCAAATGTCTGCAAATGTCATGGAATACAACTAGACACTCTCCTTGAGAATTTCCAGCAAGGTAAACCAGAAAAAAACAGCAAAAAGTATTGTGGCATCTTAAGACTAAGTAATTTATTACAGTGCAATGTTTTGTGGACTAGAGTTCGCTTCATCGGTGTTACGAAGTGTTATCCTTTATTCTGCATGCATTTGATGAAGCAGACCGTAGTGCAAAAAAGCTTTACAGTCAAACCTCGGTTCCTGAATACCTCTGTTATCGTACATTTTGGCTCCTGAATACCCAAAACCCAGAAATAAATGCTCAGGTTTTTGAAGGTTTTTCAGAACCCAAATGTCTGATGCGGCTTCCACTTGAGTACAAGAAGCTCTTACAACCAATGGGAAGCTGCACCTCGGTTGTCGAACATTTCAGAAGTCAAACGGTCTTCCAGAACGGATTATGTTTGAGAACCAAGCATAGCAGCTCCTTGGCTGCATGATATTCAGAAGACACAATCAAGACCCTTCTGATCTTAACCAGCCTCTAGGACAGGCATAGGCAACCTTCGGCCCTCCAGATGTTTTGGACTACAATTCCCATCATCCCTGATCACTGGCCCTGTTAGCTAGGGGTGATGGGAGTTGTAGCCAAAACATCTGGAGGGCCGAAGGTGGCCTATGCCTGCTCTAGGAGCATACACAAGGTTGCAGAGAAGAGGACGCAAGGAGGTATCAGATCTTATCTTAGTCAGCTCTATCATTCACTGTGTTATTTTTATGGGGCTTGGCATACAATAAAATGAGGATTTTAATTTGTTCAGGGTATCCAAAACAAAACATACCCCTGCTCCCCAAATTGGTCTAATCCTGCTGTAAATAAATGAAACTAAAACATTCCAATACGGTCAATAATAGTACTAATGAGCTCGACGAGCAAGTGGAGAGAAACTACAGCAGGCAGCCAGTGGTAATGAAAATAAGTTATAAAAGGATACTGAGTATACATCCATGTTCCTTGGCAGAGACAGAAAGCATAAAAAACTTAGACTCAAGACCCCTTTTTTGCAGCATATCTCTAACCAAATTCTTCTACATTTCTCCTGTCCCAAGACAAGAGCTCATTGGGTCTTTTGACAAACAAGGTTCACATCATTTGAACTGAGCCTACTCAGCTGATTATCCTAAAGGCCACAGCTGACCTTAATCAAACTAAATCTGCTTGCCAATTTATCTGGCTCACATCTATCCCCCAAAGGCAGGAAGGAAATGTTTTTTTCAGATCAGAACCAGAGATTCAACTACAAGTAATAAAGATGGCTTCTACTTGCTGTTTTATACTTAAGCAAGTATGAAAACACATATGTGGGCACAGGGCCATCTAAACAGTTCCATTTCCCTTTACAGTGGTACCTTGGGTTACATACGCTTCAGGTTACAGACTCCACTAACCCAGAAATAGTACCTTGGGCTAAGAACTTTGCTTCAGGATGAGAACAGAAATCGCGTGGCGGCGACACGGCGGCAGCGGGAGGCCCCATTAGCTGAAGTGGTACCTCAGGTTAAGAACAGTTTCAGGTTAAGGACAAGCCTCCAGAACGAATTAAGTTCTTAACCCGAGGTACCACTGTATAATAAAAGGAAGCAGGACACCAATCCTGGATGCCACCACTGTGTACTTTAAGAAGAAAGTGTGTGTGCTCCCCACACCGGGCAAGTATTTGTGCATTTTGTACTCCTGTGTCTTCACCTAAGTTCAAACTATCAAGTGAAAACCTTCCTGAAGACACTTCAAAACAATAATTTTTACATTTATAATACCCAGCACTATTTTTCTAGAAAAAGAGGTGCTGGAACTCACCATGAATGCCTCCCTTGTTCTATTAGAATGGCAATAGAATGGCACCATCTGAGAGGTGCCGGAACTGAGTTCTGGTGAGCTCCCACCGAAATAAAGCCCTCATAATGCCATACAAGTTAGGGAGGAAACACAAAGCACTGCAAAACATGCTGACAGAAACAGAAAAATGCTTATTCAAAAGCAAAATGACTGTGATCAACATACAGTTAAGAAAATAACAATTGCTCTCCCTATAAACAATTCTGCTGCAATAACTTCAACACTATGACACAACCATCAACAATAAATGACTAGCACCTTTAACGTCTTCTTTTGACACTACAACACAACCATCTACTGTGACATCACAGCACAGTTCGATATCTTACAAGACCAGTTCTCAGGCCTTCTTTCCCAAGTTACCATTCTCAGTATAGGAGAACTGGGCCCAAGCTAACAAATTGAAATTCAGTGGAGACAAGTGTCAGGTTCTACACTTGGGCAAGAAGAAACCAGCTACACAAATAAAAGATGGGGGATACCTGGCTTCCCAGTAGTACATGTGAAAATGATCTAAGGGTCTTAACAGACCACAAGCTGAACAGGAGTCTGCAGTGTGGTACAACAGCAAAAAAGCTAATGCTATTCTACTGTCCTGCTCCAAGATAATTATTGGTGCCACTGTATTCTGCTTAGTCGAATTGCACCTGGAGTCCTGTGTCCAGTTCTGGGCACCATAAGTTAAGAAGGATATTGACGAATTGGAATGTACGC
Source organism: Podarcis erhardii (assembly GCF_964252035.2). Classification (NCBI taxonomy): domain Eukaryota; kingdom Metazoa; phylum Chordata; class Lepidosauria; order Squamata; family Lacertidae; genus Podarcis; species Podarcis erhardii. The sequence continues at coordinate 133,480,056 of NC_138497.1, read as the reverse complement.
AGAGGAGGGTAACTAATGTGATCATGGCCTTATGAGGAATGGTTGAGGGAGCTCGGTACATTTAGCTTGTATAAGAAGAGACTGAGAGGAGATATGATAGCCATCTTCAAATATCTCAAGGGATGCCACATGGAAGATGGAGCATGCTTGTTTTCTCCTGCTCTGGAGGGTAGGACTCAAATCAAAGGATTCCAGTTACAAGAAAGGAGATTACGACTAAACATCAAGAAGAACTTTCTGACAGTAAGAGCTGTATGACAGTGGAACGGAATCGCTCAAGAGATGGTGGACTCTCCCTCATTGGAGGTTTTAAAGTAGAAGATGGATGGTAATCTGTCATGGATGCTTTAGTTGGGATTCCTACATTGAGGGGGGTTGGAGTAGATGACCCCTGGGGTGGCTTCCAACTCTACAATTCTATGAAGTGGAGGCAAACTTTGTTAACATAAACATAAGCGCATTAAGAATTTTTTTTTAAAAAAAATACCCTTAATATTGCCAACATTTAGAGAACCTTTATGGAGGTGAAACTTAGGCATGCTGAACCAATATCATAACTAAACATCTAGATACTGCAAGATTCGACACACATTCAAACACATGAACACTCCATTTTGATACTGTGAGGAATCAACCTAGCTTGCACTAGAATAAAGAGGAGATAAGGACACCCAAAGAAATAGTGGAAAAATCCCATTTATTTTATCTGTATTGTTATAATCAAGTGCATGGCAGAGGAAATTAAGGCTCCTTTGTAAGAACTCTAAGTTTCTGGGGAAAGGCAACATTTTTACTACATCTACCTTTTTAACCTCTTTGTTGCAAAGTGTCAGCAGTATATCAGGCCAGGAGAGTGACTAACAGACAGAAGAGGCTCCACAAGCTATCAGTGGACAAATCTGAAATTCACCTCTATGTTAACTCCTACCGCTAATTCATCATCCAAGCATGAGACAGCTAGGTTGATTGTGAGCCACACACTACAATAAGGGCCTCAGCTGACCACCAAAAGCAGCAAAAGGCAGGGAGGGCTTTGATGGGCAAAAGCCCAGAGAAGGCCTAAGATAAGTGCTGGCTGTCAGAACAAGGACAAAGAAGGGCAGGCCCCGAGGAGAGAAGGAGATAAAAAAAATCTCGACAACTGCTTTATCTGATGAGGGTTATGGCTAATTAATTATAAACTCAATTACCTAACCCTTACTTCAGCAGTCTCTATTCATTAAGAGATAAAAACTTGACTGACTGCTAACTTTTGCATACACACACATACACACACACACAGAGAGAGAGAGACAGAATGCTTATTTGCTCAATTTAGCACACAATTTCTTAAAAAAGATCTCCAGGCCTGTCAACTTTTTCTTCTCTAGGTGGAACGTTTCTCCCCCCACCCCCATCACCCAAAGCACCCTCGGTTGCACAATGGGAGGGCATTGCTTCCATGCTGGGCGCTGGCATTTAAAAGCAAAAACCCAGACATTAAACAATAGACATTAGGTACATCAAAGTTCCTTTTTCCAGCTGTGTTTCCATTTGACAGGGCTTCTGATCTGTTTCACATTTTAAATTGAACTTTTAATTTTGGGTGCCAGAAGTTGTGCTGCTAGTTCTGTGGAACTCAACTAAAGTTAACTGGCCAAATCAGCTGCACGTAAGAAATGAACACAGAAGAGATTACCGTATTTTTCGCTCTATAACACGCACCTGACCATAACACGCACATAGTTTTTAGAGGAGGAAAACAAGAAAAAAATATTCTAAACGAAACAGTGGATATATGATTTTTGTGGTTCATGCTGTGGCCACAGACATGTGATCTGACGGTGAGTTTGGGGTAGCCCAATGCAAAAATCCTGAGGATCCATGTGGACCCATGCTTTGTAACCACGTTTTTGCGCCATTGCGACCCCATGAAACAGTGGGTGCGTGTGTTTTTTGGTGCAGGCTGTAGCCATGGATATGCTATGTGATCTGATGGTGAATTTGGGGTGACCTAGTGCAAAAATCCTGAGGATCCATGTGGATCCGTGCTTTGTAACCACGTTTTAAGTGGGGAGGGAAGGAAAAGAACTCAAGGGACAAGGAGCTCGCGTGGGGGGTGTGGAGAAGGATGCTGCTGATAATGCAGGAGAGGCTCCTCTCCGGCTTTGCTCCTTTAGAACAAGCAGGCTCTGCGTCTCTCCCTCCTCCCCGGCAAGGAAACCATGATAGTAACCACTCTGAGACAAATCAAGAAAAATTGCGACCAACACTCTCCCCCAACGCAGTGAGGTCAAAACACAAACACGCAGAGAGGGAACTGGCCCTAAAGTCGCAGGGCGCTGGGGGAGTGAACGGGAAGCAAGAGAAGGAGAAGGAGCCCTCACACAGAGAGAGACACACAGAGTGTCAATTCTAAAGTCGGAGGGACAGCGCAGGGAGAGTGAACGGGAAGCAGGAGGAGGAGAAGGAGCCCTCTCTCACACACACACAGACGCAGAGTGTCAATTCTAAAGTCGGAGGGACAGCAGGGAGAGTGAATGGGAAGCAGGAGGAGGAGAAGGAGAAGGAGCCCTCTCTCACACACACACAGACACAGAGTGTCAATTCTAAAGTCGGAGGGAGAGCGCAGGGGCGCAGGGAGAGCGAAGGGGAAGCAGGAGGAGGAGAAGGATAGCTCAAGCACACACACACACAGCCCCTACAGTGGCTAATCCAAAATCGGACAGCAAAAAACTGCAGGCAGGGACAGAGAGTACGGGGTTGTTTTAAAGCAGCCAACCCCGCTCTGCTTCTCTCCCTCCTCCCGGCTAGGCTGGCTGAAAAGCTTCGCTGCTACTTAGCAGATCAGTAGGGAGGAGAGAGGAACATAGAGGACGGGTTTTTTTTAAAGCAGCCAAGCCCGCTCTGCTTCTCTCCCTCCTCCCCAGCTCGGCTCGCTGACAGGAGCCGCTTACACCCGCTTTGCTGTTTCAAAGCGAGCCACGGACTGCTCACAACTGCAGGAGATTCCCCCGCCATCTGTAGGCATTCGCTCCATAACACGCACAGACATTTCCCCTTACTTTCTAGGAGGAAAAATCTGCGTGTTATGGAGCGAAATTTACGGTAATTAGCTCTACCTTTGTTAATATTGCAATTGTGGTTTTACATACAATGTTGTCATATTGCATTGTATTCCCAAGCAATCATATTGTTGTGGTATCTGGAATACCTTCCTGTATTTTTGCCTATTTGCCTTCTATTTGACAAAAAGTAGCTCTTAAAAGTATTGAATGATCAATCTTTTCTGTTCAGAAAAGGATTCTGAATCTTGTTTCAAAGACTGCAAACTAGGGTTGGTTTTTTAACCCATTTGAATAACAGATCATTATCTCATTGTATCATATTGCTTAGAAAGGAGGAGGGGGGAGTATAGAGCAAGTACCCTCTTTGCAATATTGTGATATGGCCTCTTGTTTTTTTACCCTAATTTACTTAATACATCAAAATTCCCCTGGAAAATGTTTCCCATGCATTGAAGACACCCCACGCTACAGTTCACTCTACAGCCATATGTTTACTTGCAATATGATTTTATTTCGGAGGCAGCTTCTGTTGAAACAATCCAGATATACTATCCAGTTTATTAACATTACAGATTGACCAGCCTCATTATTTGAGAAACATTCACTCCTCATTATAAACTGTTTCATATCTTTCTATGATTTTGACATACTTGTCCCCATTTAGGCCACATTATCCTGAAGTTTGAAATAGTAGGACTATTGTACCAAAAGGATAAGGCTGACTAGAAACAACCTGATGTAAGATAATTAGCTGTTTAGCCTCTTCTCCCACCTCTTGTTTCTGTACCTTCTTCTTTATACTGTGTCTTGAAAATATCTCAGGCATTCAGACCTGTGGCAACATGTCACTATTGGAAAAGTGTGAAGCTTCATGTTTTAAGCTCAGGCTTTCTAGGGACACACACTAATAGAATCAGAACTGCAGAGTTGAAAGGGACCTTGAAGGTCATCTAGTCCAATCTCTTGTGATGCAGGAATCTCAACTAAATCATACATGACAAATGGCCATCCAACCTCTGCTTGAAATGAAAGGAGAATCCACCACTCCAGCTGAATTTGTAAAGAATGAATACTGGACATGCAATTCTCTTATTTGATTTTTAACTTGAGATCTGCACTACGTGTGCTATTCCACGTGCGAAATTAAAATTCCACGTTGAAGCTGCAAGCTAATATTCTTTGCAGTGGATATTTTAAAGAATGTTGCTTTTGCTTCACAACCACTTTTATTTTATTACTTGCATTTTACTTAAAACAAGAAACAGTTTTTTGACATCTTAAATACTAACAAATGTATTATGATACAATATTTTGAGGACCACAGTCCCACTTCATCAGATGCATCAAATGTTATCCTCAGTAGGTAAGTACAGGTATAAAGGGAAGGGGGGAGTATAAAACAGGGGAGCCAAATGATACACAGACTAGTTGTTAATCTAGTCCAAAACTATAGGACTCTGACTGGAAGTCACTCTTGTGAGTTGCAGCCTGATCCTTTTAACTAGAGATGCCAGGAGGTAAACTAGGGCTTTTGGTGTACAAAGCAGTGAGCTGTGGCCCCTCCTGCACACTGTCTAGAAGTGTGAGAAATGTCACCTGTGACAATTCAATTACAGCTTAAATATATGCAAAATAAGATCTAGGGACAGTGCTGGCATCTGGGTTTGTTGCAGGGTGTGGTTTGTGTCTGTCAGGTGGTCAGTTCTTGTATGTTACCGTATTTTTCGCTCTATAACACGCACCTGACCATAACACGCACGTAGTTTTTAGAGGAGGAAAACAAGAAAAAAACATTCTAAACGAAACAGTGGATGTATGATTTTTGTGGTTCATGCTGTGGCCACAGACGTGATCTGATGGTGAGTTTGGGGTAGCCCAATGCAAAAATCCTGAGGATCCATGTGGATCCATGCTTTGTAACCACGTTTTTGCGCCATTGCAGCCCCATGAAACAGTGGGTGCGTGTGTGTTTTTTGGTGCAGGCTGTAGCCATGGATATGCTATGTGATCTGATGGTGAACTTGGGGTGACCCAGTGCAAAAATCCTGAGGATCCATGTGGATCTGTGGTTTGTAACCACGTTTTAAGTGGAGAGGGAAGGAAAGGCATTCAAGGGACAAGGAGCACGCGTGGGGTGTGTGGAGAAGGATGCTGCTAATAATGCAGAAGAGGGGTTTAAGGGGAGAAGGAACACGCCTGGGGTGGGTGGAGAAGGATGCTGCTAATAATGCAGAAGAGGGGTTTAAGGGGAGAAGAGCTAGAGCCATGCAAAGCGGGATAGAAGCCCTGCAAGCGGCTCCCACTTTGCTTGACTGACGGCAGCCATGGCTCCGGTCGAGTGCATTAGCTCCGTAACACGCACAGGCATTTTCCCTTACTTTCTAGGAGCAAAAAAAGTGTGTGTTTTGGAGCGAAAATTACGGTATGTAGCTGTTTTGGATTAGGAGGCCATCTGTAATAAGGGCAAGTAGACTAGCAGAGTGATAGAAGCATCAGAGTGCATGACAGGCTTCAGAATATTGATGGTATGTTGGAGTGCTTTTAGTAGATGTGGAAGGTAACCACATATGGAGTTCGGTCAGTTTCTCAGAAGATTGCTTATGTTAAGTGTGTCTGTTCTCAATTTGCCACCAATGATGACCCAAGGTTTTAGTGTTGCAAGTCTACACATCATGCATAATTTTACAGGCACTGATCACATCCACCTTCCCCCCAAACATAACCTTTCTTTCAGGGACATGATCATTAGGGAGGCCTTTTTTGGCACTACACTGTTTTTTTTGAGATGCAGCAACCAGAACTGTACAAAGTATTCCAAACATGTTCTCACCATAGATGTGCATGATGACACTTACACTGAACTGCATTTGCAATTATTCCTGTTGTTTAGTTGGAATCACCTTTCCTGTAACTTGAATCCATTGGTTCGAGTCCTATCATTTATTTATTTATTTATTTATTTATTTAAATTTAATTTCTATACCAACCCCCTACACCCAAAGGTCTCAGGGCGGTTCACATAAAATATCAAATACATAAAATCAAAACAAAAACCCAATAAAAAAACCCCAAAGAGCCAGCATTTTAAAAAGGGTATACTGTAGGATGTAGATCAAGTCAGGCAAAGGCCTGGTTGAAAAGGAATGTTTTTGCCTGGCGCCTAAAGGTATATAGTGAAGGCGCCAGGCAAACTTCCCTGGGGAGAACATTACACAGAAGGGGAACCACTGCAGAGAAGGCCCATTCTCGTGTTGCCACCCCCCCGACCTCTCAAGGAGGCACACAAAGAAGGGCTTCAGAGGATGATCTTAGGGTCCGGGTAGGTTCATATGGAAAGAGGTGGTCCTTGAGGTATTGCAGTCCTGAGCCATTTAAGGCTTTGTAGGTCAAAACCAGCACTTTGATTTGGGCTGGAAACTGATCGGTAGCCAGTACAGTTGGACCAGGATTGGTATAATATGCTCAAACCATATTGTTCCAGTGAGCAACCTGGCCGCTGAAAGTTTCTGAACCGTCTTCAACGGCAGCGCTATATATAACACATTGCAGTAATCTAACCTTGAGGTTACCAGAGCACAGACAACAGTTGTTAGGCTATCCCTGTCCAGACAGGGGCATAGCTGGGCCACCAGCCGAAGCTGATGGAAGGCACTCCGGGCCACTGAGGTGACCAGAGCCTCAAGCGACAGCAAAGATTCCAAGAGTACCCCCTACCCTCTAGAGCAGGAGAAAAATGTCTTCCATGTGATTCATGTTAAGCTTGTGGTCTACAAAGACCCCCAGATCCTCTTCACATGTACTACTGGCAAGCCAGGTGTGTCCCCCCCCACTGTACCTTCCAAAGTCACCTTGGAGTGCCACTAAACACCCCCACAAACACCCCTGTTTATGAGCTACCAGAAGCTGCAGTCAGCGAAGAACTGCTGCCGCCTGTTAACTCCACCCACAACATTTCCTCGTTCCATCTGGCTTCCTCTCAGCAGTAACCCCTCGGCCTCAGACCATGTGCTCCAGCAGAACACACAGCCTAACCCACAAACAGACTCACAATCAAACAGCATTGGAGCTGTAAATGACTATTGGACTTTGAAAAGCTGGTACCACTGGATCAAGTGCATCAGTTGTAAGGGTTTATGTTGCTCCTCTCACACCAAGACACAGCAAGCCGACAGTTTTATGGTTTCTTGGATTTATTGGGTAATTGCACAGTAGCTCACTCCTAGCCCCTACGATCAATCATCTCCAGAAGAGTCAGATAGCTCCAGTGTCTGGCTCCTCCCCTTCCAGCAGAGTAACCCTGCGTGGCTGACATTGGTCCTGGAGTCTGCTCATGCGCCGACTGCGAGGAGATTCTGGGAGGGCTTCTTCCTTCCCTTCTCCTTCACCCTCTCGAGCCGACCCCCCCTTCAACTCATCCTGCCTCATGGGAATCCGTGGAATCCGTGTCTGGCATTCCTGAGGGGGGAGAGCTACCGTTAGTCTCCCTGTGTAAATCCGCCTGCCCCCCTTCTCCCTCTGAGGTTTCGTTGGCACTGGGAGGATCCACTTGGAGAAGGCATGTTCCTGACATCACCCCCCTCTAAGTCCTCCCTCCTCCTCTTTGCCTGCTGTGAAGGGCTCCCTCATTTCCGGTCTCCCCCATCCTGCACTCTTCTTCTTCTTGTTCCTCACTTTGGCTAGCCTCCTCCCTCCACTCTCTAGGTTTGGGCTTGTGTGGGTAATGGTGATGGAACTCTCTGCAATGCAGGGGCACATTGCTACCACTCAGTGGATTTGTAACTGGCTGGCTGACCGAACCCAAAGGGTGCTCATCAATGGTTCCTTTTCATCCTGGAGAAGAGTGACTAGTGGGGTGCCACAGGGTTCTGTCTTGGGCCCGGTCTTATTCAACATCTTTATCAACGACTTGGATGATGGACTCAAGGGCATCCTGGTCAAATTTGCAGATGACACCAAACTGGGAGAGGTGGCTAACACCCCAGAGGACAGGATCACACTTCTAAACGACCTTGACAGATTAGAGAACTGGGCCAAAACAAACAAGATGAATTTTAACAGGGAGAAATGTAAAGTATTACACTTGGGCAAAAAAAATGAGAGGCACAAATACAAGATGGGTGACACCTGGCTTGAGAGCAGTACATGTGAAAAGGATCTAGGAGCCTTGGTTGACCACAAACTTGACATGAGCTAAAAAAGCCAATGCAATTCTGGGCTGCATCAATAGGAGTATAGCATCTAAATCAAGGGAAGTAATAATGCCACTGTATTCTGCTGTGGTCAGACCTCACCTGGAGTACTGTGTCCAGTTCTGGGCACCACAGTTCAAGAAGGACACTGACAAACTGGAACGTGTCCAGAGGGGGGCAACCAAAATGGTCAAAGGCTTGGAAACGATGCCTTATGAGGAACGGCTAAGGGAGCTGGGCATGTTTAGCCTGGAGAAGAGGAGGTTAAGGGGTGATATGATAGCCATGTTCAAATATATAAAAGGATGTCACATAGAGAAGGGAGAAAGGTTGTTTTCTGCTGCTCCAGAGAAGCGGACACGGAGCAATGGTTCCAAACTACAAGAAAGAAGATTCCACCTAAACATTAGGAAGCACTTCCTGACAGTAAGAGCTGTTCGACAGTGGAATTTGCTGCCAAGGAGTGTGGTGGAGTCTCCTTCTTTGGAGGTCTTTAAGCAGAGGCTTGACAACCATATGTCAGGAGTGCTCTGATGGTGTTTCCTGCTTGGCAGGGGATTGGACTCGATGGCCCTTGTGGTCTCTTCCAACTCTATGATTCTATGATTCTATGATTCTACATACATCCTCACCTCTCTCCCAGGAACTTTCCTCAGGTCCATAACCCTTCCTGGACACCAAATACTGCAACTTTCTCCTGAAAAATCTAGTGTGACAGGAGAGCCCTATGGAACACTGGATGGATCTTCATCAAAGCTGGCAGTCTGAGCCAGAATGACACAGTGTTAATTTGCCCCACTACCTCAAACGGCCCCACCCTCCGTGGAATGATGGAATGCAATTCTGAGGATTGTTTTTCAAACAGTAGATAGTACTGATTGTTAAACTTGAACCCTGCTCCCTGTATGTCATAATGTTTTATTTGTTCTTCTTTGCTTTTAATTGACGTTCTTGGTCATTTGTATTTAGAATTTTTCTTATAAATAAAATAAACAACCAACTCATTGAAAAATAGCAGTGTACGATAAAAGCATGAAAATGTCATAAAATACAGTACTAAATAAATATGTGGTAACATGGAACAATCAGGACGATATAAGGTAACCTTGTTCTTGGCTGTTTAGGGCTTTATACACCACCAGTAAGACCTTAAACTAGCTTAGTAATGTACTGGCAGCAAGTGCCAAACCTTTCAGCACTAGGGTAATATGCTGATGAGGAACTGTTATGACTAGAAATTCATCTTCAGCACTCTACATTGATGGTTTTATGATAGATTTTCTGTAATATTTGTGTTTTTTAATTGCTGTGCACTGCTTAAGAGATAGTTTATGTGCTAAATGGTATGCAAATGGTCTTAAATAAACAAACTAGTTACTAGGTTTTGAGAGCACCTTTGGTTTCCAAACCTTATCATTGGAACCTAGCTGTTTTCATTATGTCTAACACTATAACTTCAGTTCAACCTCACAGATACAGCCGATTGGGGAGCCACCATAGAAAAAGCCTGTTCTCTTGTTGCCACCCTTCAAACTTCTTCTGGGGGGGGGGGGGGGACATAGAGAAGGGCCTCAGAGGACAAGCACAGGTTCCAGTTTGAATAGGTGAAAGCAATCCTTAAGGTATTAAGGTCCTGAGCCGGGCAAAGCTTTATAGGTCAATACCAGCACTTTGAATTGGGCCTGGAAACTGATTGGGGGCCAGTGCAGCTGTGCCAGAGTTGGTGTTATATGCTCAAACTGTCTTGTTCTGGTGAGCAATCTGGCCATTGCGTTTTGCACCAGCAAAAATTTCCGAATAATCTTCAGAAGCAGCTCCATGAATAATGCAATACAGTAATTCAAACTACTACTTCATAGAGTCCTATTTCTCAGAAAATTGATGTTTCACTTGTAATCGACAGTCAAACCTCGGTTGTCAAACGTAATCTGTTCCAGAAGACCGTTTGACTTCCGAAACATTTGACAACCAAGGTGAGGCTTCCGATTGGCTGCAAGAGCTTCTTGAACTCAAGCGGAAGCTGCGTTGGACGTCCGGGTTCCAAAAAAACGGAACATTTACTTCCGGGTTTTCAGCGTTTAGGAGCCAAAATATTTGAAAATGGAGTTGTCTGAGAATCGAGGTTTGACTGTATTGTGAATCTGGACCCAAAATGTGCTACTACAAAACAAATGAGTTTCAGGTTATAGGAGAGGAAGCTCCATAAAAATTCTCCTAAAATGTGACCTGATCTAAAGTGGTAGGTCATGTTTGTTTGTTTGTTTGTTTAAAGACTGGTTTGGGAGAACTAGACCATTAAAGCCTCATCAACTGTTGGAATTTGTCCTTTTCATCCAATGGAAATAGTTGCAACTTTCTTAAGGAAAATGTGGCCTAGAAAAATGGACCTTGTCCTTTTCTGAGGAAATCGGAAAGCAGTCTTTAGTATTCAGTGGCATAATTAGGACTGCAGTTAATTTCATTAAATTCTCTTGCTGCTAAATGAAGCAGATTATGAGACATCTTTTATTGCAAGGCGTGAAATTACAGCCTGTCAGCTGCCAATGGCAGAGTAAAACTAATGAATTACAGGGTAAATAACACCAGAATTAACCAGCCAATTTAACATAGCACAGAGCAAAGTCATTTTTACTTAGAGCTCTGACTAATAGTATTACTATGCTACCTGTTCAGTTAGAGTGAAAAGTAAGAGCTTCAAAAATATTCAGGACTTTTACATGCACAGATGAAAGAATGATTCTAAATAAATAGTAACATATAATGACATACAAAAGTCATCAAGTAAACTTTATGGCTCTTTCAGCCAATAAAAAAACACAACCCGTCCCTTAGATTTCTGGTATACAAGGATGTGTTGTCATAGGCTGTGTACCTAATAAAGCCCTATATACTCCGAACTAAGGAAAGGTTCTTCCATGCTGCCCAGAAGATTGTGATCTGCACAGCACCTTCTTTGTGGCCACATTACTGGGGAAATGGGTTTGTGCCCCCTATGTAATCATCACTTAGACTGAGCCTGAAAGCACTCCCGTTCACTCAGGTGTTTAGCACCTAAGTGTGGGGGGTATGTTCAGCAGCTTGGAAATTGTTCTGTATATACACAATGAAAATGTATTTTCAATTGTTTTACATCATTATCGTGTTTTTAATTTTAATTTTGTTGTGCTATTTATGTATTGTATGACCACACTGGGCTCCTTTGGATAAAGGGATAAACAATGAATAAATAAAAATAGTATCTTCATTCTTCAGCAGCAATTCATACAGCTTCTCATGGCATAATGCAATAAAAGATTCCACTGACCAACTATTTAACAATGGGTGTGTCTACAAAGAATTCAGGGAGCAAATGTAGTGGAAATGCTGGCAATATTGTTGTTGTCATTAAATAATTGTTTTCAAATTACTTTTATTTGTAGGAAACAGAAAATACTTTCTTTATAAGGAAACTAAAAGATACCACTGAAAAAGGAGAACAGAGAATTTGTTTTGGCATAATAGACGTAAGGATGTGGTAATCCTACAATTTTAAGAAAGGGTCCCTCCAGGATTCATCACAATGGAAATGGTTCAAATTTACTTCTAAGATCATTTTGCTTGCTTCCTCGTGTTGCCACACAGGCAGAAATATTTAAGCAAGCTGCTTCAGTTAATGAAGCTGATTGTTGGGTCATTCCACGCCAAATCACCTGATTTTAATACTTGACTGTGCTCTCATGTCTCAGATTTTGTTTAAAATTTTTGTGTGTGCACTTACCTATGAGATAAGATTTTTTTGGTCCAAAATTGGGCACAGGAGAATTTTTTTTTTTTAATTCAATTATCGCATGATTTAGGTGAAATGATTTTTCTGCATCAGTTTAGAAAAAATCTTTTCCACTTATTTTTCAACCAATTGGGCTTATTTTATTATCAAAATAAAGCTAATTTTGGTCTCTTTCAAAATAAGGTATAAAAATGGTATTAAGTGCCACAGAAAAGGGTCATCGACCATTCAAAGTGAATTTTAGTCTTTTCCTACCTTGGTAGGTTCGATAAGTAGTGCGCAAACCACAACTAACACATGTACAGTGGTACCTCGGTTTAAGAACAGCCCTGTTTATGAACTATTCGGTTTATGAACTGCGAGAATCCAGAAGTAGTGTCCAGGTTTGCGAACTTTACCTCAGTCTAAGAACAAAAGCCAAATGGTAGAAGGGCACCGAAAGCAGGAGGCCTCATTAGGGAAAGCGAGCCTTGGTTTAAGAACGGTTTCGGTTTAAGAACGGACTTCCGGAACAGATTAAGTTGGTAAACAGAGGTACCACTGTATCATACTTTTTTGTAGAATGGGCTAACCATGAACTTGTTATGTTTTAAAAATAAGAAGGGTGTTTTGTGGTTATAAAATATTTTTTAAAAATCAAGTTTTATTATTTATTTAATAAAAACAAAATATGTCTTGGAACCCTCGTTCATTTTATTGTGTAAAACACTTGTGAAATAATATGCTCAAAGCTATTTTGTTTCCCATACATGTAATATGGTCAATGATGCTGTTTTGGCCACTGTATGCAATATCTGACGCAGAAATTGCATTAGCCTAAATCGTGTGAAAATTGACATTTAAAAAAAAAAACCCTGCGCCCAATTTTGGACCAAAAAACCTTTAAAAAATAATTTGAGGTTATCTCCTAGGTATCTACACATAATTATTTTTTTGAACAAGATCTGAGACGTGAGAGCACATGGCACCAGGCGATTTGGCGTGGAATGACCCTGTTCCTAAACAAGAGATTTGTGCTTTTGAAACATGCTGAACTGTAATAAATCCTCTTCGCTGGCACTTTAGGGAACAGGTTTCTCCTTTTTGCATTCTTGTTGCAGAATGTGTCACCTCTACATTCCTCCCATGTAATCTGGTAATTATAGTGATAAGAGATGTCATGAAAAAGCAAATTTAGGGAGAATCAAAGAAAACCACCTTATGTGTATTAGAAGTCTGTGTTTTAATGTAGCAACTAAGAGTACAGTTACTGGATTCTTTCAACTACTAAAACTCTCCAATCGGTGTACAAAACAATACCATTTATGCCTCTCCCTGCCCCCCACTCCCAGGTTTCCTTCCTAAAATGTATTATGCAAAATCATCAACAGGGAAGACTTTTAAAACAGGTGGAGATTCTGCAAGGACAACTTTTTGCCAGCCTGATAGAAGAGCAAGAGGCTCTGTGACTTCCTCCCAGTATGCTTCTCCAATGACCCATTTACTGGATGGCTCACCAAAAGAAATGAAAGAAAAAACACAACACAATAAAAGCAGCATAAAAGTATCAAAGTACTTCATAACATGGATTACAATAAAACAGAAATCATTAGTTGAGAAACCCTGGTTTTAAAAGCACAACTTTATTAAAAGGCCTGGGTTGGGGTTTGAGGGAAATCCACCCAGTGCCAAAAGACCATAAAGATAACACCAGTCAACCTTGCTGGGGAAGCCGGATGCCACCACCCAGAAGGCCCTCTTTCTATTAGCCACCTGCCTCACCTCATAGGAGGGGGCAGGGGGGAGAATCAACAACTTTGTCCATCACAGCTCTTTTTCTTGTTTCTTTAGCCAGTCATGAATCTGTGTAAGTGCCCATGTCTGTTACATACCCCTCGGTTAAAGATACAGTGGTACCTCGGTCCTCAAACGCCTTGGTTCCCAAACACCAAAAACCCAGACGTATTCCGGGTTTTGAACGTTTTCTGGAAGCCCAATGTCAATGCGGTTGTCGGCTATCGTTTCCGTGGCGCTTGCACCAATCAGAAGCTGCGCCTTAGTTTTTTAACATTTTGGAAGTCAAACGGACTACTTCTGGAACAGATTGTTTGGCGCTTTCGTTTTTGCTATTTATTTTGTGTGGGGTTTTTAAAGGCTTTTTCAGTTAATTTGTTTTTGGGACTCTGAAACCCAGTTCAGCTACTGATTGATTGATTGATTGACTGACTGACTGACTGACTGACTGACTGACTGACTGATTGTGTGACTACAGAAACGGATTAAAGTCCCGCATCCAAATAATGATTATCATCAGTGCAGGTAAGAAAAAAAATTAAATATTGTCTCATTTATTTTATAGTGCAGTACATTGATTATTGCTTTCATTTTATGGATCAATGGCCTTGTTAGATTGTAAAATTCATGTTAAATTTTTGTTTTAGGAGTTGTTTTTAAAAGTCTGGAAGTGATTAATCCGCTTTGCATTACATTCTATGGGAAAGTGCACCTTGGTTTTGGAACGCTTTTGTTTTGGAACTGACTTCCGGAACGGATTAAGTTTGAGAACCAAGGTACCACTGTACTATAATGAATTGTTTGAAACCATTTGTGATAAACTACTGAATTGGTTTAGACCAATTTATCAGCCACATGTATTCGAAAACAGTATAAACATCAGAAGACTGGGAACTGTCCTAAGTATATTATTTGCACATTGTGAGAGAAACTAAAAAAATGCCAAAGTCGGGCACTAAGAAAGAATGTCAAAGTGCCACTGAGTCAATGCCGTATGTATTTGTCTCATTCTATGGTGCTTTTAAATTTTAGCCTCATTTCATTCTTGTCGATGCTTTTGGTCTTCTTACTTAATTTCTCTCCCAATTGACATTTACAGTTCTTCCAAGTGGAATAGAATATGATTTCATCCATTTCTGTTAATCTACTTGCTCTCTTTTCTTGGATCATTACAGTCAAGTTAAATGGCAAATGAACCCTGCACTAATCTTTCTAGTATTCAGCTATCTATTTTCTCAGTCCTTTACCTCTTGTTCATCATAAGGCTCTTAGTAGTTACTACTGGGACTGTGTCCTCCTTGCGGATTTCCAACAGGCATCTGGTTGGTCATTGTGTTCAAAAGAACTTCCTTCCAGGTAACTGTGCATAGGATTGTAGGCTAATATAGTTTTTAGTGAATAAAGCATGTTTTAGCTACCGTATTTTTCGCCCTATAGGACGCACTTTTTCCCCTCCAAAAATGAAGGGGAAATGTGTGCGCGTCCTATGGGGCGAATGCAGGCTTTGCGCACCGACCCCTCTCGCTCTCCAGACTTCGCGCAGCTCTCCGGCGCCGGGCTCCCACGGCTTGTGGAGAGTTGCCTGTTCTGGGGGCTGGTGTCGGGGGCCAGCCCTGCGCCTGGGGGGGGGAAATAAATTTTTTCCCCTTTATTCCCCCCCAAAAAACTAGGTGCGCCTTATGGGACGGTGCGTCCTATAGGGTGAAAAATACTGTAATCATTTGAGCCATTTTCAATTAAAGTGTTACTATTATTTGCTTGAATGTACCCCAAAATACATTAGAGATGTTGTACATTTAACCCACTAACTCTGTAGTGAAAATGCTACATAAGCCACTTTATGCCTGTTGTGCTCAGATATGAATTGAAACGTTACAACAGGCTCTCATGTGGATCTTTTAATTTCTGGGTCTGGGTTTGACACAAGCAGGTATGCAGCTTTTCGTTGTTGAAGGTGGGGCTGCTGGAGCAATGAGGATCCCATGTGCTCACTTACCACCTGTCAGCCCATATGACCTGTCTTCATTCTCTTGTTTACTTTGGAAAGCAGAATTTGTCAACAAGTGTATGTGTGCATGTGTGTGCGTGTGCAAAAGAAAGGGGGGAAACGCCTGTGTCAGAATGCTCAATGAAACTCATTGCTATGAGCAGGATTCAACTAAATTGTTGTGTGTGCAGAATGTAGTCTAATCATGCAACAGGAATTCTTCTCCTTTCCTTTTGTTCTCTAAATTGACTCTGGAGGTTGGGAAAAAACCCAGAATAGGTTTAGAGCAGTGGTTTCCAATATGTGGGCTGTGGACCCCAGGGGGGCAATGTAACCCCCCTCGGGGTTTGTGACACCATTCACTTAACAAGAATTACCATAGAAATATAAAAATGCTCAAAAGTAAGAGGTCCATGAATGGCTTTTGAAAAACACGAGGTCTGCAGTACTTAACTAATTGGGAACCACTGGTTTCCCTCCACATGGGAAAGGAGGGGAGGAAAGAATCATTGGGTAAGTGGACCTTGCTCCCTGGATGCATATCCCAATGAGTGCTACATTGAATTCAGAATGTGGGTTTTAAATTTCTTTTGACTGAGAGGCCTTTGATTCGGCATGCTTATTTTCAGTGCAAAACACTGAAAATTGGTTTGTTTTTTTTAAATGGGATCTAAAACATGAAATAACCACAGAAGACTGGTTGAAGCTGCACTAATGTGTGTGGAGGGGGTGTCTGCAGATAAACATGATACAGTGCAAACAAGGTGCAAGTACTCATATATTCATAAAAGTGTAGTAGGCGCCAAGACGAAATGGCTGCTTGTGAGTACTGTCACAAAAAGAATTCTGCCTGTATAGGACAAAGATGCACCAGACCGGTTAAAGGAGCCAAAATTTGATGATACCCGCACTAAGTTCCCTCTTGCAGCTATTTTATACTTCCTTCCGTAGCCTCACAACAGCCAAGTGAGGAAGGTTAGACAGAGTCCGCGAGGGGCACTTATGTGTGCACTTAAGTCAGAGCATTTTCCTTTTGTTTATCAAGGTTGATAAACAAGGTTTATCAAAGTAAAAAAGAAAAAGTTTGCAGAGTTTGCTCAGGTTTTTGTTGTCCACAAATGTTTATGCCATTATAAATGTTTTTCAGATACCATAAGATCTCTCTTGTGGTACCTTATTTCATTACCAAGAAAAAAGGGGGTCCTGTTTTGAAAACTGCATCAAAACCTCCAACTGTTCTCCATGGTGCATGGGAAGACTCTGACAAAGAATTCCATATAGAGACGTAAAGGCCCAGAGAAAAACTGGGAAAACCAGTTCTCCCTCACTTTAGGGGGAAGAGGGTCCCCTTCCCCCGCCTTGACTTTTCTGTTTTTCTGGGTCTTCACATCTCTAATTCCAACTCCATAAAAAGGGCAATGGTGACTACCTGAGAGGGGCTGGAACTGAGTTCAGTCAGTTCCAGATGAAAAACGCCCTGCTTATATGCACCATACAAGCTCCTTTTCTCACAGTTTTGCTTTGAAAATCATTATTTCAACAAGTAACTGGTACACATTTGTGCAGTTACTTAAATTGCATGGAAATATTTAGACTGTCACAAGTTTACATTGTTCAAGAAGAAGCTAAGGGCCTTTAAATACTTGCTGTTCAGTTTACTCTTTTGATTGCTTTCCTACTATGTAAATCAATTTGTTAATGTTCCCTACAAAATGCATGAGCCAGTTACACTGACAAACACACAAAGCTCATTCGTAATTAGCTGTTAATTAGGAAGAAGGAACAGATGCTGTTAGAGTTTCAGCAGGCGTATAGGTTCTGTAAACAATGCTTATAAATCTAAATGAATTTATTAGCCACAATGCAAGTGTCAACGTTTAGTTGGCAACCATACAAATATGGCAGAATTCCCTTAACATCTCTACAACATATTAATAATCCTTGTGTCAACAAAAGTCTACGAAGCAATCTGACTTGCTAACTGTCATCACTATTCTACTTAATCTCATTTTGTAAATCACTTCATCTCCCTGCTAATTCCCTCCATACACTACGTGATGAAAGAACCCTGGCATCAACATTTTCAGATTGTACACACTGTTTCTTTTTAATGCCCGAAGCAAAGGAATTTGTGAGGAATTCCCAAGTGCATTTGACAAGTACACTGTATTAATTGCCACAGAGCTAACATGCAATAAATGTGTAACACTGATGCAAAAAGGAAGACGCTAAAGAATCCTAAGCGGTTCCCCACAACGCTTCTTTTGGAATCTGCATGTTGCATCAATATACATTAAATAAATTGAATCCTATAGGTTATTGGGCATTATACAAATATTGTAAATAAATACATAAAACCAAAACCATTTCTAAAAGTCTCTCACACATGGCAAACCAGCAACATTTTTTTTCACATCAGAAATGTTCATTTAATCTTGTGTATTTGAAAGACGACATCTAACAATATTGCAGAGAATTACTTTAATACTGTTGTGCAATGGTAAGATCCAGATCATTCAGTATTTGGGCTGTGTATTCTTGTTGAATAATCAGTGGAAGGAGAACACATAGGACAATAATTTGGATGTCTACTTTCACATCTTAAATTTAGAAGAACTGGAAGAAAAAAAAATCCCTCATTCTCATCTGCACCAGAGAAGCTGCATAAATTTCCTTATACCAACAACATTTTTTCCAAATTAGATCAAATCTGACCTTAAAGGCGACCTTATATCAGACTCATATCAGAGTGACTGGAGCCACAGGCACTTGGTGACAAGCACATGAAGAAGAAAAAGAACTAATCTTCAAAGTTTCAAACTTTTAAAAACACGTTTAACTGCACTTATGATTCAGACCACTACTTTTGCGTGCACCACAACAGCTTATGAAATAATGGCTTAACATATTGTTTGGATCAACAAACAGTGGAATTACGGACAGCCTCCAAATGCAGATTAAACATTGTATGCAGTTATCCCTGGCGCTAGCCACTCTGATATAAGGGCACATTTGATCTAATTGGAAAAACATTTCAAGAGCTCTGGGAATAGTCACTGTTAACTGAATGCAACAACAAAAAAGGGAAAAGAGCATGCATACCCGGGGGAATTACCAAATCAATTAACAACTAATTCAGGAACTAATTTCTGTATTGCCTCTTAGCATAAAAATGTATCTTTAATTTCTCCTGCAATAAGCATCACCGTGATAGTCCTAACACACACTGGCGCTCTAAATGAGTTTACATGTATCTCTTTTTGATTGGCTATATAACATTATTTCTTCACAGTTCAATGCAACTGTAGTCAAGTGCTCAGAAATATTTAATTATACTAGTAGCTTTCCATTAACAATTTAAATAACTATAGTGAAGACAACACTATAATAATCAGCAATCAAATAATTACCACAGTACTCTTGATACTCCAGTTACTTGAAAAAACCTATGAAATTATTCAGAAAAAAAACATTTAGCTAAATTGTTTTTGCTCTTCAAAAAGGATTCAGAGATATTCTAGTTTGTGCCAAGATAAAAGGCTGACATGTAGAAATAAGAGAAATTTCCCCCAATTCCCAAATGCTAATATTGATGCTGTGTGTGTTTGGGTATGTACTGGTAATAAAAGAAAGAGGAAGAAACTAATAATTATTCACCTGAACAGCTAATAGGGTTCTTATTTTAAATGTTCAGCCAGAAAAAAAAAGCTGGAAAAATGCACATCTTCAGAGACTATGTCCAGTATCAAAGGCTTTAGCCACATGTAAAACTGGAGGCATCTCACCATTCTGTGTTGTCTCCAGCTATCTTAGAAGCAAACGCAGGAAGGATTTTGATTCCACAATCATCCATTTTTGGGCACTATGCAGGAAAGCTCTGTGTACTCTTAGTTCAATATATTCATTAACTAGGGCTCAAAAAGAAAGCATGGGCATCTTAGACAGATTTTAGGAGCTAAAACATCCTTTTCTTGTATGGATGACTGTAAAGTGGAAACATTGATTTGTTCCACATGGATTAACTTAATTAAATCTGCACACAACTCTTCATAGGTTTTCACTAACTCCCTAAGATTTAGTGATCTATAATCCTCTTTAAATGGTAGTATAATGCTAGTTAGTTGGTACAAGCATCAACACTCTCGATTCTCCTCTTTGGTATTCATTCATTTAACCCCTCTTCAGCCAAAGAACCTGCTTATATAACATAAAACACACACAAGATGGTACAAATACAAGATGGGGAATACCTGGCTTGCCAGTGGTACATGTGAAAAGGATCCGGGGATTAGTCAACAGGGGATTGCTCTAGATCACTGTTTCCCAACGTTGGGTCTTCAGCTCTTTTTGGACTACAACTCCCATCATCCCTAGGTAGCAAGACCAGTGGTCAGGGATGATGGGAATTGTAGTCCAAAAGCAGTTGCAGACCCAAGGTTGGGAAACACTGCTCTAGACGGCCCTCAGGATCTATTCCAACTCTTCAATTCTACGATTCTATGAAACGTAGCCCTGCATCCTATCACTCCCCTGTGGAAAAATGGCTGCTTCTAGATGTACTGTACTCTCTTCCATGCTTCTAGATGTAAAATACTCTCTTCCATGCAAGAAGTGAGGTTCCAGGGAACCAGGCAGAGGGCCTTCTCAGTAGTTGTGCCCACCCTGTGGAACACCCTCCCATCAGATGTCAAGGAAATAAACAACTATCTGACTTTTAGAACACATCTGAAGGAAGCCCTGTTTAGGGAAGTTTTCAATGTTTGATGTTTTATCACGTTTTTAATATTCTGTTGGGAGCCGCCCAGAGTGTACCCACAGATGTACCCACACATGTATCCACAGATGGGTGGGGTATTATTAGGCAGCCCTGTTCAGGGAAGTTTTTAATCTGTGATATTTTAGTGTATTTCTGGTTTTTATGGAAGCCGCCCAGAGTGGCTGGGGAAACCCAGCCAGATGGGCGGGGTACAAATAATAAATTATTATTATTATTATTATTATTATTATTATTATTATTGAGCAAAAAATGCATTACATCTGGTGCTTCTGCTACTGCTGCTGCAGGAACACTGTTTCTGTTTAGCCCTCCCCCTTATGGGATGCTACTCTGGGAGACCACTGACTTTGGGTGAATTAATGTTTTAAAAAGGTTGAAAAGAACATGGTGCATAGTTAGTACCAGACCACAAATTTATCTGGGCCATACACAAAATTTTCACCCACCCTAAAAAAGGCCTCACCAATTATGCAGGGTGGGGAGATAGAAGGTTGATTAGTGTCCTTTAACGTTTTCTGATCCTTTCAAGTCCTTAAAAATGCAAAAGACTTAAAATAATTTAAAAGATGTATAAGACTTAAAACTACCTGATTTGTATTTATAACCTGCTTGCTGGTCTCGCACATGGCACTGTGACAACATGATAATGAACTAGTTGGATCTTTTGCCTGATCCAGCAGGCTCTTCTTATGTTCTGTGTGGCATGTGTGTATATTATGTCAGAATTGAATTTTTGTATATTAATTACAGAAGTGGACTAAGAAAGGCTCTCCACACACTGCTTTCTGTCTGGGATCTGCTGACAGTTCTTCTATGCATTCTGGTGACCGAGGCTTAACTCATTGGCCTAAGCCCGGCCAAGGACACAGATCCTGGGACTGATATGGGTCGATTGCAGGCTCCTCCTCCTCCCTCCTTCTGAAGTCAGCTTGCCTTGGGGGGGGGGGTAGAAGCTCTGGTGGTGGGGTGAGGGGGACAGGGGGGAGGGGGGAGGCAGGAAATGCCCACTAGTTCAAATGCAACAAAAGGAATGAGAAAGGAGCCCCCCTCCCCAACAGCCAGGAAGGCAAAGAACAAAACACATGGGGGAAAGCCCCCTTAGCGCTTCATGAGTTTGAGTGAGGGAAAGACTTTAACACAGATTTCCTCAAACTCGGTCCTCCAGATGTTTTGAGACTACAATTCCCATCATCCCAGACCACTGGTCCTGCTAGCTAGGGATCATGGGAGTTGTGGGTCAAAAACATCTGGAGGGCCGAGTTTGAGGAAGCCTGCTTTAAGGCAACAGTAGGGGAAAGAGAGGTGGAGTAAGGGCTTGGGGATGCTGACATGAAGTCAGCTGCAATTTAAAGTAACAGTAGGGGAAAGACGGAAAAGCCCGGCGCACTCTGACTGGCTCCTCAGATCTGTGTAAACTAATATAAAAATATAGTTTGACTTTTCTCATTTGTTTAGTTACTTGTCCATCTAACAGCTATTTGGATCTGTCATCCAAACATAACTACAGTATCTGTGAAATAAAGATCCATTCATTCATTCATTTAACTTAAATTACTTTGGAGGGTGGTAGATCACTGCCAGTTTTTGATATTGGATTGTAGATCACACCCTACTCAAAGTTGGACATGCCTGGCCTAAGCCAATGCAATAAGCCAAACCATTGCATTAGCACAAATGAACAAACATACAGGCTCCTGGGACATATGACTTTTATGATGATGGATCTCCCTCGACTTCAGGTTAGCCTCATGCTCAGCTCATTCCACCCAGGATGGAATTGGTTGAGGTTTCTCCAGTGGTTACACTTGATATCCAAGCCAGCAGTGCGTGCACAGGCAACTCAAACTTTAACTTACATGGAAGATGGATTGTTGTTTTTTCATTCAAATAATTATACAAAAGGGCAAGTGTCTTATTTATATTCAATGTGATTAGCCTCATGGTTCCCCTCATTTTCTAGTCTATGATTGGTGGAGGAAGCAGATTTGGGTGAGATCTTGGATGAAACTGTTGGCAATAAAATCTGGCACACTAAAGCCACTTTCTCTGTATATTTGAGAGAATTCAATAAAAACAGTTCATGCATGTTGACATCCATGTGTCTTGCTAGACAATGGAAGAGTGTGCCTTCAGGCCATTGGGCACAAATCTTCTGGCATAGCTGTCAACTTACAGATTCAAATAAGGGACCAGCAGCCTTGAAAATAAGGGACCAGCAGCCAAAATAAGGGACCTGCAGCCTCACCTGTTCCAGGCACTCCAGTCTTCCTGTCCTCCTGCAGTCTGGTCAAACTCATGCTGGTAGTTCAAGAACACTGTCCAACCAACTTTGTAACCAGAGGTTCAACTGAATAGAATCTGAATCACATGCACCACAAGGCCTATGCAGCCTCAACTTAAGATGGCTCCCCGGCCTGGCTTTGCACTGCAAAGTTTGCAGCAGCACGTGCAACAAAATGGCGTCCAGCATTCAAAAAACCCCTCAGCTTGCATTAACTAGCCACACACAAGGCATGCAAGCTCCACCCCCCCCCCCCGTCGTTCTTAGACTTCTTATTAGGTGAGCAACACAGCCAAGCAACACAGTTGGAACCTCCCTCCTCCCTGGCCGGCAGGGAGGGAGGGAGAGGAGCTGCTTCCTTTGAAATTTAAGGGACATCATTTAAGGGACATCCATCAATAAGGGACAGCAGCGGGACATGGTGCTGGAATAAGGGACTGTCCCTTCAAATAAGGGACACTTGACAGCTATGTCTTCTGGGCACAAAAGCTTAAGAAATTGGAATGGTTATTGGCCGTTCACTGGTCATAGACCAGCTAGACTGATTGTAAAACAGGGACAGAAGGAGGTTTCTGTTATTAGACACCTCTTCTCACTCTCCACAGTGGGCAATGGATCAATGACTATAACATACAGTAGGTGTGAATAGAATTGTGAAATACTGCTAAACCATTCATTTCAAAAAAACAACAACACCATTCTCTTTGGCAATTAAATCTACTTCTACAGTGGTGCCCCGCAAGACGAACGCCTCGCAAGATGGAAAACCCGCTAGACGAAAGGGTTTTACCGTTTTGGAGGCGATTCACAAAACGAATTTCCCTATGGGGTTGCTTCGCACGACGAAAATGTCTTGCGAGTTCCCGCGGTCCCCCCCCCGCTTTTTTCACCCTTTTCCTAAGCCGCTAAGCCGCTTAACAGCTGATCCGCTGATAAGCCGCTTCTCAGCTGATCGCTAAAAGCCGCTAGACCGCTAATAGCGCTAATCCGCTAAGCCGTCAATGGGCTTGCTTCGCAAGACGAAAAAACCGCTAGACGAAGAGAATCGCGGAACGGATTAATTTCGTCTTGCGAGGCACCACTGTATTTGAACTTTGGGGACAATTTTGCATTCATACACTGAACTGGATAGCACTGTGGGCAATGCTCCACATTGTTCAACATCGCTTGTACCTGACACAAAACCTGAACACTACTAATGATTAAATCAAGTTTTATCTCCTCTATTGTTGGTTCCATAATTAACTGTTCTGAGTTGCAACTGTTTGTCTAAAATTTGTTATTTTGTCTTGGCCCATGAAACAGTATATTCACTATATTGTTGTTCACTGTGTTCATAACTGTTGCAATGCTACAATTATATGAAAAGCTCTTTCAGCAGATTAGAACTTTCACTGATTTAGTAAAAATATAGATATAGAAAGGTAGCAAAAGTTAAAGGGAGAAATATTGGTATCATAGGACGTGACCAAACACAGAAGTATGCCACTACGCTTTCTTATTTTTAAACATCACAATTAACTTATACATGCACTAACTTATACTTATACTTATTATTATTAGAATTATTAGAATTTATATATCGCCCTATACTCAGAGGTCTCAGGGCAGTTCACATTATATTTCTACATAGATACTGGAAATCTTATTGAAAAATGGAGTCAGAACCTCATAGCTTATCCTGAGTAATACTATGAGATAATTCTATTCTTTCTCTCAGTATTTCATACATTTTACATCACTTTACTATAACCAGTGGAACTATAACACCATATCCCCAGGCAGATGCATTCCCGTAACTGTCATTTCAGTGTCTCTCCCACCCCCAACTCTATCGTTCTTCCTTCCTTCCTTTTGTGATTACTGAATTGGATATGTTTAGCCTGGAAAAGATGAGACTGAGAGGAGATGAACTAGCAATCTTCAAATATCTAAAGGGCTATCACATGGAAGATGGAGCAAGCTTGTTTCATCCTGCACCAGAGGCCAGGACCGAAACCAATGGATTCAAGTTACAAGAAAGGAGATTCCAATTAAACATCAGGAAGAACTTTCTGACAGTAAGAGCTGCTTGACAGTGGTACAGACTCCCTTGGGAGGTGGTGGATTCTCCTTCGTGGGGGTTTTTGAAGCAGAGGTTGGCCATCTGTGATGAATGCTTTAGTTGAGAATCCTGCATAGCAGGGGGTTAGACTAGATGACCCTTGGGGTCCCTTCAAACTCAACAATTCTATATGATTCTATGATTCTATATCCAGCCAAACACATATTCTCAGAACAGCTACTTGCTGTGGGGTGGGATATTTTGCTGATTTTTTCGGACACATTTGACATTATTTTAGTATACATGCATTGCATAACACCCATGCATTGCAAACCAAGAGTTTGCAGAATGTCCGTACAATATCCAAATTGTGTGAAGAACCTGTTCCCTGCTCCGGACATTTGAAAGCGCCCCTGGATATTTTTCCACACAAGCTAATGCACCTCTATATAATAAAAGAATAAAATATACGCTAAGCAACCCACATTTTCAGAATGCGGAACAGAATAGCCTAGTGGGAACTAAGAGTCAAGGTGGCAGGAAATACATCCAGACTTTGATGTCACAAATCCAAGTAAAGTCAATCTGCTTAAATTACTATCACAATATTCCAACATATTTGCAAGACCTGAGATGTCAAGTGTTTATCTAGGTATCACATGCTGTCAAGCTAAGAATAATAAGTAGAATGCAGTAGTGCATGAATGAGAGCATTTTAGCAGAAGGGTGGAGTGCTAATATTAATTTTTTAAATTATAAATGCAGGAATTAAACTGAAATGTGTAAAGCCAAGCATTCCAGTATCTATTTTAAGCAAGCACAGGAGTGAAATGTTATGGTGATATATAGTATCTTTTACTACTTTAAACCACTTCCATTTCTATTAAGTGACACTCCTCCATCCTCTGAAGCCACATCTACAAGGAGGTTGAGGTTTCCTCTGTCGAAATATTAAGTTAATCCATGAAACCTGCTGTAAAACATGTCTTATTCACAGTGATCACAGGTTTCAGGTCTGACACTTGCCTGAAGCACTGTGGGATTCTCCTCCATGTGAAGAGGACTAATGAAATCATCCTGACTGCCTGTAGGTAGATGTGGCTCTGCTTTCAAAACCGATTTCAAAGATATTTTGACTGAACCTTGTTGAAACATTTTAATAACAGTTGTCTAAAGCCAACAAAACATTTTATTCCAAATGTTAGCAACAATGATGCAATTTGCCTCAGAAAAATTGCAGAATGAACAAATGTTTATTTATCTATTTATTCCTTGCTCTTTGTAACTGCCTGACAGCTTCCATTTATGTGCTTTTTTAAGCTATTACTTTCGCAAAGTGGGTAACACCAACCTAAAACCAAAATTAAAAATAACAAATCGTAACAAAAAATGTATGAAAAACATCATCAGGGGACAATATCAAACCTAGACTAAGGTGTATGATGAAATCCAAAGTTTTAACTTCTCTTCCAAAAGGCCAAGGAATTTAATGGATCTAATGAAGGGAAATCCACAAAACAGGAGCCGCCTCTGAAGAGCCTTAATGGCAGCACTGGAGTTTAGGCCTCCTTGCAAGATCTCAATTACTGTTGGAAGGAAAGCAAACTAATATAACACTTGAATGAAAAGGAGACAGTAAAGGACCCCAATTCTGCCTACTCATAAGTTTACTGTTTCTTCCTAATATTGAAGGGGAAAACATGCAAAAATGCCTGTGCCACTTCTCCTCATTCTGCTTCTTTCATTAGGTTGCAAGGACTTGATATAATCCATCTACTCTAAGCTTGAGGGTATCAGGGTCCAGGAGCTGTCCAGAGGGCTGTCATTTGAGCCAAACCCTCCTCACCAGCAAGCCCCTAGTTGGAAGGGATGCATTCAGCCCTAGGTGCTGTGCCAGCAGCAGCTACCAGCGCACCAATCCAGCTGCCTCCTACTGGACAACCAGAAAGGGTTTGATGGGCAGCAGCACAGTAAGTGTGCTCTTGAACAGCAAGAGGAGGCAAGCTCAGCTGTCCTGCACAGGGGCTGCTTGTGCACCTGCCATCCTATCACCCAACATGTTACAGTGGTGCCTCGCAAGACGAAAAGAATCCGTTCCGTGATTCTCTTCGTCTAGCGGTTTTTTCGTCTTGCGAAGCAAGCCCATTGACAGCTTAGTGGATTAGCGCTATTAGCGGTCTAGCGGCTTTTAGCGATCAGCTGTTAAGCGGCTTATCAGCGGAACAGCTTAGGAAAAGGGGGGGGGAAAGGCTTAGGAAAAGGGGGTGAAAAGGGGGGGAAACTGCAGGAACTCGCAAGATTTTTTCGTCTTGCGAAGCAACCCCATAGAGAAATTTGTTTTGCGAAGCGCCTCCAAAACGGAAAACCCTTTCGTCTAGCGGGTTTTCCGTCTTGCGAGGCGTTCGTCTTGCGGGGCACCACTGTATTTCAGGAGCAGGGAATCATTCACCATATGACACCAACTGGATCCTCCTCCAGCCCTGTCTCAAAGCAGCATGGCTTGAATTTGGAAACAAATTTAAACAGCACTGAATACAAGGTGCACTTGCAAAGGAATGACTGAGCGCCATTTAAATTTGGCACTGTTTAAAGTTTGCTATTAATGCAAGCCATGATATATTCGACACTCTCTGAATCCACTTGCAACTTCCTTTTATTTAATTCATATTAAACATCTGAAACAATAAAATATATGATTATTAAATCAAGAAAATATCGAGGCATTTGTCACAATCCTATCTTAGCAAGAGATACAGTCCTTATACCCATAATTTAAGTTGACAAACTTGAGCTGAAATTGAGTCAGTCACTTGCTATTAGATTTTACTATTCTTGTATAAACAACTCTTGCTCAGGCATTGCTGCTCTTTAGCCAGTTACCTTTGGGGAATGCTTGTTAGCTGACACATTTCTGATGGTTTTAGAGAGATTCACTTCTCATTCTGTTTTGCATTGGAGGTGAACGGCTGCTGCCCTCATTAGATTTGTTGTCTAACAACTGATTATTCAAAGTTTACTGAAAATCTAGAAGGTATTCTGTTGATTAAGTCATATATGTTTATTATTTAAATGGTGTATTTTTTCAGTAATATAGATACTGGAAACATAGAGCCAGAGCATTAAAGGCCAGTTCTTACTATTTATTTATGCCCCAATTTAGAAAGAAAAAAGGGAAATAGCACACAGCTGCCATCCCAAAAACAGACCTCCCATCTGCCACCCACGATTTGCATGTCACCTTCTCCAGGCTCATTTGTACTTCATTAACTGCCATTGACTTAACAAGATTTATGCAAATGACACCATAGGAGATTGCTAACTCCCACTGCAATCAAGCGATTATGTACGTACAATTCTCCACAGCAATGAAAAATTAATACACGACAAGCCCACTCACTGCTGAGCTGTGCCTCTTGCTTTTATGTTTCTTGTTGTGCACTTTTTGCTTTAATATGTCCTACTGACAGAGATTTGGCAGAAAATGGAAAGCAAGCTTACAAACATGATTCTTGGAAGCTGAAAACAGTTTATATAATCTAGTGCGGGTGGACTCATTTTCTATGAGATCCTACACAACAAAATCATAAACTGTATACAAACATAAAATATGGGACACAATACAGCAGCAGCAGTTGACTTAAATCATTATTTAAGTCACATGAAAAAAAATACTTTAAATATATATTTAAAACAAGTTTCACATTTCAAATTAATTTTTTCCCAACAAGCATACATTCAAACAAATTTGCTATAACAATCAAAACATATCCAAAACTAAACAGACATTTTATATAATTTTGGGATACAATCCAATACTGTTGCTCATCCAGCTTTATGTGCACTGCTGAATTATATCTGCTTATAGTTAAGAAGGACTTGCTTGCATATCTGTACACATAAAGGTAAAGGGACCCCTGACTGTTAGGTCTAGTAGTGGACGACTCTGGGGCTGCAGCAGTCATCTTGCTTTACTGGCCGAGGGAGCCGCCGTTTGTCCACAGACAGCTTCCGGGTCATGTGGCCAGCAAGACTAAGCCACTTCTGGCGAACCAGAGCAGCGCCCGGAAACGCTGTTTACCTGTACACACACAAGAATACTAAGCAAGATCCCTAACCCTGAAGGTAAAGGCTGCAATTTTATTATATTTGCAGGTAATTCCCAACAGACGAAGCGGGATTGAGGATCAGGTTATAAGTATCCAGAATTTTTCACAAGCAAGGGTTTGTATTTACTGGGAAAAACAATGTTTCTCCATGAGATGGGAAGTAAATTATGGTTACCAGATGTCCCCGTTTCCCGGGGAGAGTCCACGGATTTACAAATCTGTCCCCGGAATTCATTTAATGTCCCCGGATTTATATTTTAAGTGTTGCAGATTTATTTGTAGGGAATGAATGTTGTGTGATTGGTTCAACGGCACAAGACACATCATATGGGGACTTCCAGTGAGGCAAAAAGGTGGGCGCCATGGCAGCAAGCAGCTCCTGAAGCCAGCCAGAGCCAACTGCACTACCAGGCTAGCTCCGAGCTGCTGAGACTGCTGCTGCCACTGCCACTGCCACTGCCAAGGGGGAACTAGGGACACCCAGCGCATCAACTGGGGGAACTGCTGACCCCCCCCCGTGACCCGGAACAAGAGTGCCTGGCCATCCAGCTGACTGCCCAGCGGCGCTCCTGGGCCAGGAAAACCCAGGAGCCAAAGCAGGGAGAAGAAGGAGAGGAGAAGGAGAAGGAAGAGAGAGAAAGAGGAAGGAGAAAAAAGAGGGGAGCCCTGCTGCCACCACTGAGGAGAGAAAGGCGAGCACCAGCAGGGCAAGGACATGCGGCAGAGCCCAGGCCCGACCTGAGCCTACTCAACAGCAGCTAGCACTCGCAAGATAGCAGGCTGGGGCCCAGAGGAAGGCTGAGCAACAGAGGAGACCACAGAAGAGAAGATATTACTTCTTAATTATTATTATTTTAAATAACTTTTTTAAAATAACTTTTTTTCTCTTTTCAAAAAAAAAAGTGTCCCCGGATTCTTTGAAAAAATCTGGTAACCTTAAAATAAATGGCACAGCTGTAAATATTCATACCTTGAGAAACTGTACTGCATAGTTCAGGTAGTTGGAGGGCGTAAAAATAGAAGTATAAGATTATCCATATGGGTTCTGTGTTTGATCTTGACAGACACTTTTCAAATATCATTCTGACTTGGCCTTTACATGACAACAAGATTCTCCCCCACCTCCCAAAAGTGAATAAGAATTATGAATAAGAAAAAACGTGTTTTAAGTTTGGACTATAAGAGTATTACCTCCTCCATCAAGCTAAAGCCAACCTGAAGCAGAATTCACCCCTAGAGGGCAAGCATGGGGAGCCTCGGTCCTTTGAGACAAATTAAGCCCTCTAGGAGTCCTCATTTGGCCCATGAAGCCATTTTCCCCAGCCATACAACCCTGTAATTCATCTGATGTGATATGACATCAGATGCATGTCAAGTAAAGCGGCAGCTGCAGAGTAACAATTGTGAGCCCAATTGCGTGCCTTAGAGCGAGCACCTGATTGTTCCTTTGCAAATTGTGGTTTATATTTGGTGCCATTTACAATTGGCACCAAATGCAAGCTGTGCTGCCAGGGTCAGATTCAGCTGGGAGCTCCCAAATGAAGCAGCAGCACAACCTGCTTTTGTTGCCAAATTTAAATGACAATGAAGGTTAGCCACCCTTATGAAGGAAAAATTAGGAGCACTGCTTCAAGTGTGGGCTGGATAAACTTGACATCAAATGATCCCACCCACCTTTGAAATGTGGCCTGTGTGGAGATTGGCCACATGTAGATCTGACCCACCAGCTGAAAAGGCTTCTTCAACCCTGCCCTAGGGTAGACTTGGTCCCTGCAATGCACACAGCAATACACTGGAGGTAGAGGGGACCCTCTACAACAGTGCCTCCCAGGCACTAACAATGCCTACTAAGGCACCATGTGGAAATTAAAATTAGATTTCAGAAAGTTAAACTTAATTAAAAAATAAAGTAGGTATCAAAACATACCTGCAGGAAGGGAATTATTTTAGTGATAGTTGTCTATTTTTACATTTATATCCCACCTTTCCTCCGAGGACACACTTTGCCCCACCCCCATTATATCCTTACAGCAACCCTGTGAGGTTAGGTTCAGACACTGTGGCTGGCCCAACATCACCCAGTGAACTTAATGGCTAAGTGGGAATTTGAACCTGGTCTCTCAGGACCTAGTCCAATACTGTAACCATCAGACTTTGACAAGATGAATAAGCAATCAAGTTTCAACCCCAATCTTTCACTAGTTTTCCAGATACAGATCAGCTAATCTCTAGTCAAAGAGGGCCCATGGTAGAAAGTGTGGTCTCGAATCAACATTGCCAGAACATCATACCTCAAATTTGTGAATGCTTCTCTAATTCTGTCAAACAAGCTCTAATGAACTGCCCCAGAGATAGCATCAAAGCAAGGTGGAACCATATCGAAGAGGCAATCTACAACAGAGCTATGTCCTCCTTTGGCAAAAGAGAGCAACAGATTGGTTTGCAGCAGACTGGTTTGAGGCCTGCATAAAGGGCATGAAGCCTGATATAAAGGGCATGATAACAGGGCATGATAAAGGGCATGATAACAGGCATGAAGCCTGTTATCGCTGCAAAGGGTAAGGCTCTTGTGAGTTACATGTGTGCCCTGCATATACTTGCTACACTGAGAAAGGCAAGGAGTGATGCCCAAATGATTGGGCAGTTTTGAGAACAAGGATTCGTGCCACAACTCTAGCGTTGTGACCCTACAAAAACAAAGGTGACCACATGACTATAAAAACTACCGTGAGATATCCCTGCTGAGTACTGTGGGGAAAGCCTTCACCTGTGTAGTTCTCAACATATACCAGTCACCTGCTGACAGGGTCTATCCCAGGTCACAGTGCAACTTTAGAGCTCAGAGGCCAACATGATTTTCTCACCTGACCAGCTTCAGGAGAAATGGAGAGAGCAGAGACCCCCCTTGTACATCACCTTTGTAGACCTCATCAGCCAAAATGGACTTTTCACACAACTCAACAAGATAGGATGCCAACCTAAGCTTCACAAGATAATTGTGTCCTTCAACAAGAACATATGCGGCACAGTTGAGTATGACAGTTCATCCTTGGGACATCTTCCCTATAAAGAGCAATGCGAAACAGGGCTGTGTTCACATCCAAACTTTCTTTGGCATATTCTTCTCCCTGTTGCTTTCACATGCCTTCAGCTCGACCGAAGGCAATGTGTACTGTCATTTGAGGAGCAACGGGGTCTGTTCAACCTGGCATGTCACTGGGCCAAGACAAGCATGGCGGGTCCTTATCCAAGAGGTAGTGTTTGCAGATCACACAGCCTTGACAACACACTCCTGAGGAAGCTCTACAGGCAAGACAGCTACAGCAATGGCTGGGCTCTTGAAAAGGGCATGTGAGAATGTGATGATAACATCCAATACCAATATGAAGGTCTACCAGGCTTGCATATTCAGCATGCTGGTTTATGGAAGTGAGCTGTGGGCAACTTACAACTGCCTGGAACAATGCCTCAAGGCCTTCCACATGCACTGGAAGATTTTGAGTATCACATTTCAAAATAAGAGTTTCAAACAAAGATGTACTCTCTCAAGCCCACATTTCTAGCATGTTCACACTCCCATCTCAGTGACATCTATGCTGGCGTGGTCATGTCCAAAGAATGGAGGATGGCAGGATCTCCAAGGACATGCTCTGCCTGTTGGCAGACCAATTCTGTGTTACAAAGATATCTACAAATGTAACAGGAAGGCTGGCAACATCCTGCCATGTGGGAATCCCTGGCAGACGACCCCAGTGCCTGGAGACAGACAGACAGGTTATGCACCTGTAAAGACCAGAGGAGGAATGACTGTTGGGAGGAGCGCAGAGAGAAGGAACATCATGGCGCAGCTGCGGCAGCACAACCAGTTGCTTTCATCTGCCCCAGCTGCAACAAAACATGTCTCTTCTGCATAGGTCTCTTAAAATCACAGCAGATGCTGAAACCTTCCAAAAGTTTGACTTCACTCCCAAAGGCTTACTCCTCCATTGTCTCCCATGACAAGACAGAGGGCAACAACCAAATGTCGGGAGCTTTTATGGAACACTCAATTCTGCCTTGAATATATACCCCAGGCAACTTTCAAACTGCGTCCAGCCATTGGCTCAAATCAGACAATGTCTCAGATGAGAAAATTACACAAACTGTGACGAGCGCTATTTTGTTTTCAAACCATCAATTGAAATTAAGATTTAGTTTTTATGTACAACACTTGCCTGGATAAAAAGATGGTCACAGCCCTATCACAGTAGACTTCACTGCAACATCCACCTCTTCTGATACTTTTTTAAAAGAGAAAATGCTGTGGCTTTAGACAGGTAACCAGATTGGTTAGTAGCATAGAGTCTTGTCTACTGCCCACTTACACTAAATCTATCTCACTGACATATATGACTATTCTCTGCAGTGTGTGGGTAGACTCCTAGAACCCTGACCCACAAATACTTGTGTGTCTGGAATTTTGAAAAATATGTTTCCAGCCCTGGCTATACAGAACTGTTAACATTCTGGTACTGGGAAGAAGCTACCGTTTATTTAGTCAAGGTTATGCTATATAACATTACAGTAAGAGTAATTTTGTTCATGAAATTTCATGTACTAGTTGTAACTTACTGAAAAGCATCGGAGCAGTTTTATAGCTGACTTGATGTTAAATTATTTTTTGTGCATCTGCAGCTAGACAGAGGGGTGGAAACAGGGAACGCAAAGATTCACAACAATTTCAAACATAGCCCTCTTATTTGGCAGCACTGCTGCAGGAAAGCATATTTTAATGATTGTATTTTGTGAGGAATATGTTTATACGAACACTCCTATATGTACCAGTAATTATATATGTCCTCACAAACGTGAATCACATTTCTTTTCAATTTACATAGTCACATGTAATCATTCTATTCACAGCCCTAGATAAATTAAAACTACATACTTTTTTCTTGGTCAAGTAATTAAAAACGTTGAGATCCGCATATATAACCATGAAGGCAGCAAACTTTAAAATATTTGAAATATATCAACTAACAAAAACCACACATTGTAGAAGATTTAATAGGGACAGGTAGCAGGTAGAAGAGTGTGCAGCATTTGGTGGTGGCTTAGTAGGAAGAATATCTTGGTCTCATGGCAAACAGCTCAATGGCAACTCAGTTCAGCAGCACATCTTTTTCTTTTCAGCATCAGCATATATGATGAACATGCTTTGTGGGAGTCAAAATAATAATGGGGCAGGTTATTAAATGTCCAGAGTGGGCACTACCCAACCTTTATTTGAGAGATATTATGGACCTGCATTATAAACACTTTATTGGGCAATTATTGGTAGCAGCAAGACTAATGATAGCTAGATATTGGAATCTGTTGAAGGATGGCATGCTGTCTTCATGGTACAATAAAATCTGGCAACTATCATTAGCAAAGAAGCTAGTTAATAGAACAGAACAGAATAGTACCAATAAAAAATAAAATAAAATAAAATGGTAAAGGGAATGAAAACACAAAACATCTCTTCAATAACTAGTACCCTTTTATTATGTACACAGCAGCAGGGGGATGACGGGACCCCCGTCACATTATACAGTGTGTGTTTGTGTGTGTGTGTGTGTGTGTGTGTGTGTGTGTGTTTTTATGTATCTCCACTGTTATTAGATGTTATGAAGACCAAGTATGAGTAAATGCCCAAGGAAAGAAAAGTGTTTCACAACATGAAATTTCTGCAATTTTACTTTGATTTTGTTGAAATATAGTGCTTGCTATGGAAAAAAAATACTCCAACAAAATAAAACAGCAACAGAGGATAAATAAGATTTTAATAAATAATACAGTTTGGATTGGCAACAAAATGCTGCCCTTGGGAGAGCAAGCTCTCTACTCAGAATCTGAACAACTCCATTCCATTCTCCTCCCAGCAGGTTTCCCTTCCATCTCTAGCACTAAACAGTGACAGTCTTCACTGGGCTGTCTTAGAATTTCTGCCTAAGGAATGTTTGGACTTCTGCAAGCCTTAGTGGAAGGGTGTCCCAAGCACCCTCAGAGCTCACTCTTGGGCAATGGTGATACAGTTTTGATTATGTGAGCAACAGCACTCATGGACTGAACATCAGGAATAGAATGGAAATGATAGTAAAAAAAGATGACAAGGCCAACAGTACCAAAAAGCACAATTTAGAAAACACATAGCAGACAGAAACATTTGTAGTAACAACTACAATAATCAAACGAAGGTATGGATGTCCTCAAGTTAAGTAGAAGAGGCTCTGCTTTGTCCCAGCCCAGCCATGTGAGATTCAATAAGCAGCTACTAGGAATTATTCGCCCAGGAATTCTTGCCTGCTGAGCTCTCTCCTTTCCTTCAGTTAAAACCACTGAAACTTTCCTACTTTGGAAAGCATTCCTTTTTTCTGAGAAACAATTGAGCACGAGCTAGTGGTGGGCTAGTCTTACTGTGTCTAGATGTAGCCTGTAGTTCCCCGCTGCTGTTTTACAATTGATAAGTTTATTATTTGGTTTTCATACTAATTGTTTTGCTACATGAAATGTATTCTAAAATGTGTGAGCTATGAGAGATTACTGGCCCAGAAGCAGAAGTTTTAGAAATAAAAACAAGTTCTCACTCCAAACCTTCTTTTTAGAGCAGGGGTCCTCAAACTCTTTAAACAGGGGACCAGTTCACTGTCCCTCAGACACTGTTGGGGGCCAGACAGTGAACAGAAGGGAGGTGGGTGGCAGTGAGAGGACGGCGGCACGGGAAGGAAGGGCTCTCACCTTCGGCTGTCACGCACCCACCTGGGCCCCAGCCGTGCGCCCAGCAGCAAGGGAAGAGAACCCGAACACGCCATACCCCCGGCTGTATCTTCTGCTGCTGCTGCTTCGCCGCCGCCACAGCATCCCTCGCTTGCAGCCACGCTGCTTCCTTCGCCTCAACCCCAGCCAGCCAGGCAGCCCGAGCCCAACACAGGCTGGTGTCCTTCCCAGCTCGCCTCTCGCCCCGCATCCACTCCCTCACCCCTGCCAACCCACGCTGGGCCTGGGGGGCCCCAAGCGCCGCCTACCCACCCAGGGAGGTTGTTTCTCAATCTTGCTCTCACTGGAGCCACAGCCGCAGTGGCTGTTGGCTTCCCCTTGTGCTGCTTGGTGGGCCGAAAAGGTTCCTCTTGTTGCAGCTGCAGCAATTGCCAGGTGGGGCAGGTTCAGAACCCTGGCGGGCAGGATCTGGCCTGCGAGCCGTAGTTTGAGGACCCCTGTTTTAGAGGATGATAGCCATGCTGAAGGATTTTGGGGCCAATCTGAGCACAAATCTCTTGCCAGGGATGAAAAGAACAGTGCTTGACTCCCTAATTTGGGGTTTCCCAATATACTGGGAAAGGGCAATATTCACAACAAAGGCAATCTTGACATCAAAATATGGCATTTCAGTCACTCTTTATAGGAGACACTGCTGCTGATTTTGGCAACAGTTTCATACAGCTGATAATAAAACTATTGTTCCGGCATTTGGGCTATTAGTTGTTCTCTAGTTGGACTTGAAAAATCCTGCAATCTCCAAGCCATACTCAGAATTTAAATCACTACTACGTATAATGCGGAGACGTGGGTGGCGCTGTGGGTAAAACCTCAGTGCCTAGGACTTGCCGATCGCATGGTCGGCGGTTCGAATCCCCGCGGCGGGATGAGCTCCCATCTTTCGGTCCCAGCTCCTGCCCACCTAGCAGTTCGAAAGCACCCCTAAGTGCAAGTAGATAAATAGGTACCGCTTTATAGCGGGAAGGTAAACAGCATTTCCGTGTGCTGCGCTAGTGCTGGCTCGCCAGAGCAGCTTTGTCAC
Source organism: Podarcis erhardii (assembly GCF_964252035.2). NCBI lineage: Eukaryota > Metazoa > Chordata > Lepidosauria > Squamata > Lacertidae > Podarcis > Podarcis erhardii. The sequence continues at coordinate 133,443,267 of NC_138497.1, read as the reverse complement.
GCTGGCCACGTGACCTGGAAGTGTCTCCAGACAGCGCCGGCCCCCGGCCTCTTAAGTGAGATGGGTGCACAACCCTAGAGTCGGACACGACTGGCCCGTACGGGCAGGGGTACCTTTACCTTTTACCTTTACGCATATTGCAAGCCTGCTATTCAATAAACCACATTTTTGCGCCCCCCAAAGGAAAAATAGGAATATGGGGATTACTAAGCATTTTCTGGCCTTAGTGTGAACACAAGTAACATAGCAACCTTTATCCAGGTGCAACTTCACAGACCCCAGTGAAACTTTAAAATTACCCTCCAACACATGAGTTTAGGGGGAGATGATGGGGGGGGGTGTTTAGCCTTTGATAAATCTTCAACCATTTTCAATATTTTAATATTTTAATTTCTAGCCTTTCCCACATGTGTCCTGAGAAAAATTGAGTCTAAGAAGGCTAATTTGTAAAAATCCCTATACAAAGTATATTCTGAAATATTTTGCTATCACATTATTATTATTAAAAATAGTTTTTAGTAACAACATTAGTGGCACACAGAAGATTTGCATTTTTCTACTATCAAGATGCAAAACCAAAGTAGGGAGCCTGTGACCCTCCAGATTTTGCTGGGCTACAACTCCCATCATTCTCGACCACTGACCTCACTGGCTGGGGCTGGTGGAGCTGTAGTCCAACAACATGTGGAGGGCCACAAGTTATTACAGGTTAAATCACCTAAATTATCAAGGAAACATGGCAAATGTTTATGAGAAGGCACACCACCTAACCTCTTTGCCACGGGAAACTTTCCAAGCAAGTTAATGGGGAACAAGGACATTGACTTCAACGGTCAAGTTATCAAAGCCAAAAAAAACCTCAGAATACCCAAGTATCATAAATATGTTGAACTGATGTGCGGGCCAAAAATTATGAGTCCTAAGTTTTGTAACAGATATGCACTCTCTCGTGCGCGCTCTCTCTCTCTCTCTCTCTACACACACACACACACACACACACACACACACATTCATTACTCAAGTGAACCTGCACTAGTCAAACAAACCAAAACAAATCCTCAATTTCAAATCCTGTAGTGTAACGAGGAAGTTTAATTAAGGCCACATACTATGACTGTAAATGTTCTCCTATATAACAAGGTCTAAATGAAGTTACAATTCCTTCATTAGCAAATTACAAACAAGAGTGCACAGCTGACACACCAGCTATGATTATCGCAACTAATTGCCTAGTTGTCGCAAACCAGCCTGGAACAGTGTTCAGATGTCCTTCTGCAATAGCAAATGAGGGCCACATCAGGCTATTTCTGTGATCACAAGGGGCTCTTGTACAGCGATCTGATTTACCCTTGTCGACTGGCAGCAAACGGCCCAATCAAAGCCCTCTCTACAAAGGCAGGCTTTGAAGCCAGCTCAGCCTAGAAGCACGCTCCATATGCAGGCCAGCAGACTGCACTTCATTAGGCCTGTTGTCACATTTCCCCTCTTCTTATTCTAATGATCCTATTTTAATACACATAGGAACCTCTCCTAATTGATGTCAAGTGAGTGACTTCAACATTCATCACCACAGCACATCAAACAAATCTTGGCACACAGGCCCAGCATCATGGTGTTTAAGACCTGAGGTGTGTCTCCAACTACAGGAAAACGTGTGTGTGCGTAGGTGTGTGTGCATACACACACACACACAAAAGAATATACCTGTTTAATTGGGATTGCACGACCGCTTCCAATACTATCTGCTCTGCTCTCCAATCCTTTCTTCTCTTTGTCTGGGTCGCTCCCTTTCCGAGACTGCAAGGTAAAAGCAAAGTTAACACTGTTATTAATAACACCAATTCACATATTTTCCCATATTCACATTTGAAATTTAAAAAGTTGTTTTAACACACCAGAAGATAGATCAAAAGACATAATTAAAATATTACCTACATATTAATATGTAAGCTTTTAAATGGCTCAGCAGCAACTCCTGTGAATTCAATACAGACACAAGAAAAGCTAACAGGAAATTGTGTGCCTTTCTACATAGGCAACTCCTTATACAAGTGTATATACTTAATTATCATCTGATGGGATTTTAAAAGGCTATTAACTACTCAGCAGTGTAATTTTATGGATTACCTTGATTGGAATTAAATTTCATTAAATTTCCTCTTTTACTACTTTCGAATGATAGCATCAAAGTCAAACCAACAATGCTTGGAAAACCAAGCTGCTTTGACAAGCATAAAAGTGGCAAATGCTAATCATTCTTATCTGCATACCTCTCTCCCTATAAAGATCAATGGATAAGATACAATAAAGCTTTCCTTTAAAAACAAACGGCTACTTTATCTTGGTTAATTTAAAAACAGAACAAAAACAAAACGTAAGTATTGTCTATTTTAGAGCATTTCACGGGGTAAGAATCATCTTGCTTGCTTTTACACAGCTGTGGGACAAATACACACAATCTTATTTAAATAGAACTTCCTACCCTCCTCCTTTATTGTGAGATAAGTAAATCTACATGTGACAGATTTATTTTATTATGAGCAAGACCTAAAAGTCATCCCCCTTAATAACTATGCTGACAAGTGACAACTTCACTCCATTACTTTTCAGTGGGAACATTACTCACGCAATATTGAAAATGGGGAAACATTTTCATGCGCTTTTCAAATCATAGATGATATATGAAGTGAACATACTGGTGATGTCCAGTGCCACAACTGAATGCTAATAAAAACCAAGTGATGTGAAATCATGCTGCTTATCTGCAATGCATTACTGAGTTGTCTGAAACGTTTAAATTTGGAATGCAAATTAAAATAAGGATATCAGTCACAACTACTTTTTGTATTTTAAGGAATGGATGAAGAAAACTAAAATTTCAGACCACAGAATTTCAAAGAATAACCATCATGGAATTAAGTGCATGTGAAAAACAAAATATGTATAGTTCAGGGAACAGGAGAAGTATACAGTGTTTTGATATAAGTTCATACTATTTGGATGGCCTACCCCCTAAAAGGGAGTAGCTTGCATTCTCCCAACCTGACTCACTTGTACGGCTAGCCAGGTAGAGTAGGTACAGGGAACATGCGGTCCTTCAGGATTGCTGGATTGCAACTTCCCACATCCCTTACTGTGTTGACCATTCTGTCTGTGACAGATCAGAGTTGGAGTCCAGCACCATGTGGTGAACCTCATACTCCCTGTTGCTGAGTTACGGCCTCAGTAAAAGATACTGAGTTTACCACACTCTCAACTACATGCCAAAGTCCCCGCTTCTCTCAAGTTCGAGAGCAGCCTAATTTTTTCTTCCATATTTGCAAGCTTCTCACAGCTTTTCCTCAGTCCTTCTGGATATCCTTCCCTAAATCCATAATAGTTGGCTAGGAACAGCTCCTCTTTGTACATTTTTGGCTGAGGAATTTTGCTTGTGAACTACTTTAAATATTTTAACAGAAATATGTTTTATTATTTAAAAAATAAAATTAGTCCTATCAGCCCCAAAAAACCTGCTTTAGCCTGCTCCAACACCATATATCTTATTTAGCCCACATTCAAGATCTTTTAGTACTTTTAGAATATCTATGCTACTAATAGATCCTGTAATTTCACATATTTGAGGGCAAGTAGATTCCCCTACACCTGTTTTCAACTACATATGGCTCACATTCAAAACCAGGAAATAGGTATGAACACATTTTTAATGGACTACTGCTACTTTTTATTTTTTTAAAAAACGGGGAAAGAACAATTTGTTTATAACAGTTTTATCTAAAGACACAACCATACCATATATAATATATTGCATATAATGAGATGCAAAAATCCATTGCTCAGTGAAGCGAAATTTTCATTAAAATGACCTGCGCTTTTGTTTACTAAACAAATAAGCCTTACTTTGAGATGGGCACTCATTTGGCTTACAGTAAATATTATTTATCTTCCAAGGGTAATTAAGATTAGGTGGCTTGGTCAACAATGACCTATATCTGCATACTTTGAACAATAGACCTAAAAAAATACCTTATATCATAAAAAGCTGCGCACAAATTAAATTTCTTCAGAGAAATCACACTACTGATTATATAGCCACAATAATATGTGGGATTTCTTATGTATTATAAAACTAATTTCACAAAATATGATAAACCTTGCAGCTGCTCAGACTGAGTTGCTCCTTCGGTCCACAAAAGTGTATCATGCAACAATCTGAGCATCTGGAAAGGAAGTTTTAGTCTTAGAAAGTTTTATTCATTACAGAAATGGCCACTGCTACCATCCTTTAATTCAAGTGAAAGAGTACGAAATACAGCATCATTTCTGATGAACACTAATGTATCAGCATCCTTGTAGAAACAATATTTTTAAAGATCAATTTGTTGTAAGTTTCTATCTAATTTCTAGCATATTTGTTGTTTTGTTATGGGGCACTTGCAACACAGCATAATCTATCATGGATTTTCTATGTGGAGAATGCCCTCTGTAAATGAAACTACCAACTAGTTAGTTAGTATTATCAGTTTTTACATTATCTGATCAATCATGATGTGTTTCTCTCCTTGGAACTACAAAAATCCCATTTTGTAGTTGTATGTAAAAATATTAGAGCATCCAATTATTTATGCAGTACTGTATTTAAAACAAGTAAATGAATCTACCTCTGCCAGCCAGTTTTACTTCCAATGGATACAGGTTTATTAGTAGTGGCTTTATGAATTAAATTTAGAACCACTGAAGTAAGTTTTTGTTCTTTGTACTGTTTATTCCTTGTGAAAAACCGTATGAATGGGCTGGATCTAGAAATGTCCCTGCATGAAAAGAGGCTCCCACTAGCAGAAGGAATGGCAAAGCAGAGGCGATAGTCACTGGTTTGCCCTTCCCCTGGCAACATCTCCCAGCCCTCCTGGGGGCTCTGGTGACAGTGGGGACATGGGAGACAATGGCCATCCCAGCTTCTTCCAGCAGAGCTTCCCCTGTCTGGAACAGTGCTCTTGGGAAGACTAGATACAACTCTGTGTGCTTAACCCTTCCATTTTAATCCATTGCCTTCAATATTAAAATATGCACATCCTCACATCAGGATCCTAAACAAAATATGAGCAGAAGAAGAAGCTGTAATTTCTGCGTACAAATCCAAGTGGTCTTTCTAGAGACCATTTCAAGTTCTCCTGTTCTACATTCTGTTCCTTGACTGACACTGACATCTAGTGGAGGAAGACATTATCTAACAATCTCACAACACAGCAGAGTCACATCACCATTAAGCTAATGTGTGCACATTCCAGTACATTCCACTTTTCCTAGAAAGCCTAACATTGTAGTATTTATTAATTCATTTAAAATATTCATCTCCCACCCTATGTCCATTGATCTTAGGTCAGGGCACATATTCTGTAAAACAGCAGTGAATATAACAACATAAAATCACAATCAACATTAAAACCAACTGTCTATTTGTTTGCTTTATTTCTAACCCACCTTTTGTCCAGACTGACCACAGGACAGTTTACAGTACCAATCCATGATATACAACAACTCAGAAAATTAAACAAAATCTACAACAAGAAATTCTAAAATTAGAATTAAACTAAAATATACAGCAGACTATTAGGCAGATCCCATTCCAAGCTATAATTGGCACAATTCAAACACCAGCACATACAATTTGTCACCAAAAATAATACCACCTTGGTGCCTGTCAAGATGATGAGGGGAGGGTGCTATAGCAGAAAAGGCTGCTTGCTGCTGCATCCTCACATAATGTATAGTTCCCAAAGGGTAGATGCAGAGAGGAGCCCCCCCCCCACCCGTAACACTTGCCACTGGGTCAGTCCTGACTATAAGGAGCAAACAAAATAAGTTCATTGCTGGTGTTTAAGATTCTTCTGTTTTTATTACTATACAGTGGTGCCCCGCAAGACGAATGCCTCACAAGACAAAAAACTCGCTAGACGAAAGAGTTTTCCGTTTTCGAGGTGCTTCGCAAGACGAATTTCCCTATGGGCTTGCTTCGCAAGATGAAAACGTCTTGCGAGTTCTTGCGAGTTTTTTTCCCCTCCCTCCCCCCCCCCCGTTTCTAAGCCGCTAAGCCTTTAATAGCCGCTAAGCCTTTAATAGCCGCTAAGCCGTTAATAGCCGCTAAGCCGCTAATAGCCGTGCTTCGCAAGATGAAAAAACCGGAAGACGAAGAGACTCGCGGAACGAATTAATTTCGTCTTGCAAGGCACCACTGTACTGCTTAAAGGAATAGACACAGCATGAAAAAGGAATTAAAGATAAGCTCAAAACTTATTTCTTTATTCAAAACTGCATACCAATTTTCAAAGGAAGGGCTCAAGGTGTCTTCCAAGCTAAAAAATCCATTAAACCATAATGAACCAACAACAACCAACCTACAAAAAGCAGCAGACAGTTAACCACAAAGGAGTCAACAAGCAAATCACAAACAGCAGCGTAGCAAGTAAATCAAAAGCTCATCCAAAAATGTTTCTGGCAAAGAGAGAAATACTGGCAAAGCAGCCAAGCAAACCAACTAGGACAGAGTTCCACATTCTGGGCACCACAGCAGAAAAGACTCTCTAACATAATCCTGCCCACTGTACCTGAAACGCCCATGGAGCACAAGGAGAGCAAGTGCAACTGTGCCTGCATGAACAGTCCTCAGGCGGCAAGCCATGGGTGGGTGCCATGGTGTGGAAAAGGTTACTGGACGTGCAGCAGAGGGCCTGTCGGCTCCTGCCTGGGAAAGCAGACGAGTGGAATCAGGAGCAGGACAACAGTATGGACGCCTTACTTTTGTCATAGTTTGTACTACAGAAGAAAGAGCATTTTGAGAAACCCTTCACTATTCCAGGAAAGCCTAATGCCCCTGAACCCTATCCATAACTTACCCATGTCCCTACTTCAAGAGCTAGGTTCTCTATTGTTCTGCTAAAGAATCATAACAAATGCCTAGTTGGTCAGCATAGATAACACTAGAGAAGTAAATTAAGGAGCAATGATGAATTAACAGAGACAAGCATTCTGTCTCCTGGTTCACTTACCGTAAAAAGATTGGACCGGCGCTTGGACTGTTTACGAACAGGAGTTGGAGTATTTGTGGTAGGTGGAACATCAATCCGTAGCTCCTTCTGGCTTGTGCTTGGAGTAGATGGGACAGAGGAGGAATAATCACTTAAACTCCCTCCTCCGTTGCTGGTCTGCAATGATTAAAATCCATTTTACAGGAAGAAAGCCAATTGCTACTTCACAAGTTTAATTTCATCTTTAGCAGGCAGAGTAGGTTTAAAAAAATAAAAATAAAAAATTATCACAATCTCTCCTACTCTTGGAACTTAACTGGAAGAGACAATTGGAATACAGTGGTACCTTGGGTTACAGACGCTTCAGGTTACAAATGCTTCAGGTTACAGACGCTTCAAGTTACAGACTCCGCTAACCCAGAAATAGTACCTTGGGTTAAGAACTGTAAAGCTAACCTCTCTTTTCTATTAGCTGAATATTGTTCCTGATGCATAGCATTATACACCGTTTACAAATCAGTCATATTGTCCAAAATTTGTGGTGCTATGTCTATAGTGGACTGGAGCTGAGGTCGCAGAATCCTAGAACCACTAGCCAGTCTGCACTGGAAATAGAGTGGGGTGGGGATAGAGGATTTCAAGCCAAACTGAGCAATCTCAAGTAAAAAAAAAAACCCCAATAAAATGTAGCATTTCCAAAGTACATTTTTCTTGATCAATTCAGCATATCACCCATATCTGATTCTTTAGATGAAGGAAAAACAACATTCTAGGTGGCTTCAACTAAGGGCCCAATCCAAAGATGACCCAAGCTGTTACAAAATTTGTTCTGTTGTCAAGCTGATCTTAATTCATAGGACTGTCCAACAGAATCTATTTCAGAGTTCCATTCATCTAGCAGCAACTATATCTCCAAACTAAATTCAATACAATGGTGCCTCGCAAGACGAAATTAATCTGTTCCGTGAGGCTCTTCGTATAGCGGTTTTTTCGTCTTGCGAAGCAAGCCCATTGACAGCTGAGCGGATTAGCGCTATTAGCGGTTTAGCGGCTTTTAGCGGATCAGCTGATAAGCGGCTTAGCGGCTTAGGAAAAGGGGGGAAAGGGGGGGAACCCGCAGGAACTCGCAAGACATTTCGTCTTGCGAAGCAAGCCCATAGGGAAATTCGTTTTGCGAAGCGCCTCCAAAATGGAAAACCCTTTCGTCTAGCGGGTTTTCCGTCTTGCGAGGCGTTCGTCTTGCGGGGCACCACTGTAACTAGAGTATAGCCTTTTGCTCTTGCCCTCCTTTTATAAAAGGACATCCACAAATACTACAGTAACAGCTTTGATATTAAAAAGCCCCCACAGCCACCTTGTTTGCAAGGCTGAAAAGGCACACAGTCCTTCCAAAGCACTTCTCTTAAGCTGATCAATCTGAATGCAATAAGAACATGAAGAGCCTGCTGGATCGGGCCAATGGCCCATCTAGTCCAGCACCCCCTGTTCTCACAGTGGCTAACCAAAACCAAGCAGGATAGAAGCAGAAGAGCCTCTTCCCTCCTGTGGCTTCTAGCAACTGGTACTCAGAAGCATTGCTGCCTCCAACTGCAGAGGCAAAGTCATTCAGACTAGTAGCTTTCAATAGCCCTCTCCTCCATGAATTTGTTTAATCTTCTTTGAAGCCATCCAAGCTGGTCTCATCTCTGCCTCCCGTGGGAATGAGCTACCATCACATGCACTTGTATATGGAGAAAGTCAACTGTGAAATAAACTTCAGTGCCATATGGATTAATAGTGGATGAACAAGAACGAAGGAAAAGGAGCAGCCGAGTAACTGTCTACCATTCCTGAAGGTTGCATTACGGTGTATCACCACCCCACCCTGGTATGAACTTCCCCACCCCTGGAGAGAATACAGCCCTTTATTTCAGTAAATTTGCCCATCCCTGCCTTAACTAAACGGGTAGAACTGCTGAAGTTAAGATGAAATTATTAGTATAAGGGGGGAAATGGAGTATAGCTAGACCTGCAAGCAGAAGACCAAGTAAGCACCTACTTTGATTTGATGAAAACCATTTTGAAGTGAGAAGATAGATTATAAAAACATATTCAGTGTCAACAGAGAGGGAAAGTAGAAAATTTAGCCTTACAGCAAATTCCCATTCTGAGGTTCTGGGATCGGCAGTCTAGTTCAGGGATGGCACTTCCTCTTACGTTATCAGGAAGAATCCTTTTGCCAATGACACCCTGAAAAAGGGATTTGCCACAGCTCTCAATCTGGGAACACCCTTAAACTCAAGCAGAATAGATATAAGACTAAGAAAATATCAGGGGGCTAGGACAGGGGGATGAGAAAGTAACTCATACAACTATTAGCATTAAAAAGGTAAAAGCAATATGGAAAGGAAAGAGGGAAGATAATCCCAGAGGATTCAAATATTTAAGTTTGATATAAAAGAGATGATAGCAAAAATGGACAAGAACTTAAACGACAAACGATGCAATGGATAGCAAAAATGAGCAGAATGCTAAATTAATAAAAGAACTTTCTGAACAAATAAAAAATCAAACAATCAAACATAAACACACATATAAATCAGTCCAGGACCTCAAGAGCAGAATCAACAAGCAGGAAGACACTTCTAAGAAATTAGTGAATGAAAATAAAGAGCCGAGGAAAAATCAAGAAACAACTAATGAAGAAATAAAGGATCTAGTGACATTACATGAAACTACTTTGGACCAGATAGCTCTTCTGGAGATGCACCAGAGAGAGATGGTTTTACGTTTCAAAGGTCTCCCAGAGGCACAAGAAGAAAGGATTGACCAAAAGTCAAGAATTAGCAATCTGGCTGGGCGTACAACAAAATGAGTTGTGGATGGATATAGACAAAGAATTCCGAATAAGATCTGAGAGTACAAAATAATTTAAAGGTCCAGGAGACTGCTTGGTGTTTTTCAATTCAAGACTTTTAAAAGATAAGGTTTTATTAAAGAGAAGACAAGCAAAGTTGTTAATGTTCAGATACAGTAGCCCCAGCTGAGGTCTTGGTCTTGGGAGGGCATATCATAGTAATCAAGGGACATAATGGTTACTGAGTTGACAACCTTAAAAAGTTGTGGGACAGAATGCAGTCTGAGTTGTGAGAAAATGATGCTGTTTAGCAAGAAAATGTGAGAAAATGATAACTGTTGTTATTGCTCCTGCCGCTGAGGCATCTTGTCCATTATCTTATCCTCATCCAAGTACAAGATCACCAAACTATAGGGTCTCATCTCCTTCATGTTGTGCTTCTCAAGCACTGCTTGAGATAAGAAACTGGAAACGAAAATCCAGAAGACATAAACTAAGCAAAGAATATATTGGGAACCCCCAGAAACTTCAAACATATCTGTCACATTGGATGAGGTCCCAAACTGGCTTTGCTACCAGCTTAGATCCTGAAGATCTTTGCTAAGATCTTTGCTAAGGCTGGCATAATGCAGGACCATCTTCCAAATCTTTATTACGGTCGTAGACCAGCATAAGATAAAAGCACCTCCATACATAAATAAACATGCTAGATAGACAATAGGGCAACTGCAGAAGTAGAGGGTGCACATAAATCATGTAAATCAAATCTTCAGTTTTAGACCTGCTGTGTGGCACATACTATCCTCTGACATATGTCAATCATAGTTAGTTAGTTATATTGCGGCAAAAGCCAACGACACAGAACACCACAAGATCAAACAAAAGGAAATTTGGATTTGAAAGATTTGGCAGGACCATCTGAAGGACAGGAGAAAATTAAAGAATATTTTTGAAGTAATTGAGAAATGTGGGGGCGCAGAAGCAGTATTGAAAGAGACAAAGGCAAAAGGCTTATTGAAAAAATCCCTTGGGCATCCTCTGCTTTATTCTGTGATGCCCACAGAGCTGGGTTCAACTTGCAGCCCAAACAATAAACTAGACTCCCATAGTCTAGGAATGAAGGGTGGATTTAAGATGTATTAGCAGTGCCTTCCTCCATATAAAAATTAAGTAAGCTGTCCCATAATGTTGATCTCCCTTCAGTTGTCATATTCCCAGCACTTTGCATCTCTCCTTCCAAAAGGGAATCTCAACACAATTTGATCCAAAATTTGAAGGATGTGCAGTTGAAAAGGTCAGAGAGTGACAATCCATCAACTCCTTTCACTGAAGATGTTCTAATGAGTCGTTTCAGAAAAGGGAAACAATTGAAACCAGGGGCTCAGAATCCAACACCCCCCATTGATGAAGAAATAGTTGCTGCTGTTAAGGATGTTGTTCAGAAGTGACACATGGCAATACATCTTTCAGATACTGAAGAATCTGACTTAGAGAATGATGGTGAATGGGATGATTAAAATAAGAAATTAAACATGTTAACTACTACTTGATCTTTTAATACCTGATTGTTTAATACAAATATTTTCTAGGATACGTGGGGAATATGATATACTTTAGGGTAAAGGTAAAGGTACCCCTGCCCATACGGGCCAGTCGTGTCCGACTCTAGGGTTGTGCACCCATCTCACTTAAGAGGCCGGGAGCCAGCGCTGTCCGGAGACACTTCCGGGTCATGTGGCCAGCGTGACGAAGCTGCAGCACACGGAAATGCCGTTTATCTTCCCGCTATAAAGCGGTACCTATTTATCTACTTGCACTTGGGGGTGCTTTCAAACTGCTAGGTGGGCAGGAGCTGGGACCGAACGACGGGAGCTCACCCCACCACGGGGATTCGAACCACCGACCATACGATCGGCAAGTCCTAGGCACTGAGGTTTTACCCACAGCGCCACCCGCGTCCCTCATTATATACTTTAACCGTAGGCTATTTAAAAGCTAAATATTTCTAACACGACACTGACTTGTCTTGTCTTGTCTTAGTATTGGTTATTTTAATAATAATAATAATAATAATAATAATAATAATAATAATAATAATAATAAAATTTATTTATATCCCACCCTCCCCAGCCGAAGCCGGGCTCAGGGCGGCTAACAACACTAAAACAGTGCAACATTATAAAAACATTATAAAAATTAATTAAAATCAAAATTGATGGCAACCATAAACTAAAGTTTTGTAAAGATTGCCAAAGGAAGGAGTCAGGCTGCACCCTGACCAAAGGCCTGGTAGAACAGCTCTGTCTTGCAGGCCCTGCGGAAAGATGTCAAGTCCTGCAGGGCCCTTGTCTCTTGTGACAGAGCATTCCACCAGGTTGGAGCCGCAGCCGAAAAAGCCCTGGCTCTAGTTGAGGCCAGCCTAACCTCTCTGTGGCCTGGGACCCTCAAGATGTTTTTATTTGAAGACCGTAAGTTCCTCTGTGGGGCATACCAGGAGAGGCGGTCCTGTAGGTACGAGGGTCCTAGGCCGTATAGGGCTTTGAAGGTTAAAACCAGCACCTTAAACCTGATCCTGTACTCCACCGGGAGCCAGTGCAGCTGGTATAGCACCGGATGAATGTGATCTCGCAGCGAAGACCCCGTAAGGAGTCTCGCTGCGGCATTCTGCACCCGCGGGAGTTTTTGGGTCAGTCTCAAGGGCAGCCCCACGTAGAGCGAGTTACAATAATCCAGTTTGGAGGTGACCGTCGCGTGGATCACAGTGGCTAGGTCAGGGCGAGAGAGGTAAGGAGCTAACTGCTTAGCTTGGTGGAGATGAAAAAATGCCGCCTTTGTTATAGCTGCAATCTGCGCCTCCATGGAGAGGGAGGTATCAAAGATTACACCCAAACTCTTAACAGACGGTGCTGGCACTAATTGCACCCCCGCAAGAGATGGGAGTTGCCCCCTCAATCCCATATCGTCCCGTCCCAGCCAGAGGACCTCTGTCTTCGAAGGATTTAACTTCAACCGGCTCCCACGTAACCATCCAGCCACAGCTTCCAAGCATCTGATCAGTGTGTCTGGGGCCGAGTCAGGATGGCCATCCATCAACAGATAGAGTTGGGTGTCATCAGCATACTGATGGCAGCCCAGCCCAAAACTCCGGACAAGCTGGGCGAGGGGGCGCATAAAGATGTTAAAAAGCATCGGGGAGAGTATCACACCCTGGGGCACTCCACACACCAAGGAGTGGCGCCACCCTCTGTCCCCGACCAGAGAGAAACGAGCGCAGCCATTGAAGGACTGTGCCCTGGATCCCCACGTCGGCAAGGCAGTGGTCCAGGAGTTCATGATCGACCATGTCGAAGGCTGCTGACAGGTCTAGAAGAATCAGCAGCCCCGACCCGCCTCGATCCAGCTGCCTGTAGAGATTATCTGTTAGGGCGACCAGAGCCGTCTCGGTCCCATGACTAGCGCGGAAGCCGGACTGGAATGGATCCAGAGTCGATGTTTCATCCAGAAACCTACCAAGCTGTTCAGCAACCGCTCTCTCAATCACCTTACCCAGGAATGGAAGATTCGAAACCGGGCGGTAATTGGATAGATCTAAGGGATCTAATGATGTTTTCTTTAAAAGCGGGCGCACCACTGCCTCCTTCAGTTCCCCTGGGAATGTCCCGGTGCCAAGGGACAAATTGATGATATCCCCCAGGGGGGCCCGCACCTCGTCTGGACATGCTCTAATCAGCCAGGACGGGCACGGGTCGAGAGGACAAGTGGTGGGCTTTCCAGCTCGGAGGAGTCTGTCCACATCGGCTGGGGACATCCGGTCAAAGTGGTCCAATACTGGACCCGAGGACAGTCGAGGGGCCTCCAGTTCCTTTATTGTATCCAAATTGGCAGGGACGTCACGGCGGAGCAACAGGACCTTCTCCGCAAAAAAGCTCGCAAATGCCTCACAGCTGTGTGTCAAATTGTTATTTAAATTTGGCTGTCCTTCGAGGGACGTTAAAGACCGAATTATACTAAATAATTGCACCGGGCGAGAGCTAGCGGATGCAATGGAGGCCGAGAAGTAGGACTTCTTAGCGGCCTTCACTGCCATCTCGTAGGTTTTCATAAAAACCCTATAAGATGTTCTTGAAGCTCCGTCACAGGCACCCCGCCATACTCGCTCTAGCCGTCTGAGGTCCCGCTTCATTTTCTGGAGCTCCTCGGTAAACCAGGGAGCCCGGTTTCTGCGGGGTCGCAGAGGGCGCTTAAGTGCGATCTCATTGATGGCTGCCAGGAGCTGGGTATTCCAGCCCTCAACAAGCTCAGTCAATGAGTCGCCGGGGGAGAAAGGTCCCGCAAGGCTTGACGGAATCTATCAGGGTCCATCAGCCTCTGCGGGCAAGCCCAAATCAGCTCGCCACCTAAGCAGGGTGGGGGTGGAACGTCAATCCTGGCTTTCAGAACGTAGTGATCAGACCATGGCACCTTCATCGAAGGAAACACGATCACATCTATACCGACGCCAAAGATCAAATCCAGCATGTGGCCTGCTTGATGTGTGGGGCCCAAAACAAACTGGGAGAGCCCTAGTGTTGCCATGGAAGACACCAGGTCCAGAGCCTGTGAGGAGGGAGTGGCATCAGCATGGATGTTGAAGTCCCCCAATACCAATAGGTTAGGGAACTCCACGGCCCAGCCAGCCACCGCCTCAAGCAGGCCTGACAGGGTGGCTGCTGGTGCGCTAGGTGGCCGGTACACCAGCCAGACAGCCAAGCTCACCTCGGAGCCCCACACTAGGCCAACACATTCAATGCCGGGGATCGATGGCGATGGTAGAGCCCTGAAAGAACAATCTTCCCGGCTTAATAATGCCACCCCTCCCCCCCGGCCCACAGTCCGCGACTGGTGGAGGACGGAGAAACCCGGGGGCGCCATCTCTCGTAAGGTAACAGTATCCTCTTCGCGCACCCAGGTCTCCGTCACACAAGCCAGGTCGACCCCCTGCAAGATGAAGAAATCTCGAAGGGTGGCGGTTTTGTTTCCTATAGACCTGGCATTGCACAACACCAGTGACGGAGGTGAGTAATCCTTGCTCACCCTACCCTCGTCCCTCGGGATGGGGCGCAGATTGGAAGGGGTACGAGCATATCCGTATCTCGATCCCCTTCACCTATGACATCTGCCCCCACCTCCATACCTCCCTCGCCCCTCCATAGTAGGAATCCCAAGCCTCATACTCGCCTCCATTTACAAAATATAAAAGCAAACAAACAAAAAACAATTACACCAAAACAAAACCAATCCCCACCCCACTCAACAACCATCCCACCCCAACACAAAATAAAACAAAACAAAATAAAAATACATGGATAAAAACCACCGTTTATGGTGGTACAACAAAGTAAAAAGTAAAAACACTTTTAAAACACTTTAAAATATATAAAAACATTTTAAACATTTGCTGCAGCAGCACCAGTGTCCTTAAAGTTGTGGCGGTGGTGAGTGTGGGCCCCGCTCCCCGGGCCTGGTGGAGAATGGGCTAACAGGGGGAAGAGCCCTCCCCACAAACGCACGGCAAGGCGGCAGCAGCAATGTCCCGATGCCTCCTTGGAGCCTTATATGCTGAGGTGGAGTATGGGGCCCGCCCCCAGGCCCAATACGGAGAATGGGCTTGCAGGGGGAGCGGTCCTCCCCACAAACTCACGGCAAAGCGGCAGCAGCCAATAAACTGCTGGAGAGAGAGAGAGAGATGACAACCCGAAGAGATCTGAAGAGCACGAGCACTCTAATGGGCAAGTACAAGGTGATAAGAGTAAGCTCCCCTCCTAAATCTTCTGTTTAACTCTGTGAATGAGTCTGATAAGAGAAGTGTATTCCATTTCCCTTGGTCAATTATTATCCAGGGTATTTGCCCAGGAACTAGTCCTACTGAGACAGCACACTATTGCATTTGTGCCCCTGCCCCATATTGTGCCTTGGGCAAAGTTTGGCAGGTTTCTTTGGACTTCTGGAATGCATACCTTTGCTGATGAGTTGTTTCCACCCTTTGAACACTCACAGCACCAATCATGGGATTCAAAGCTCCAGTCACTTTGTCTTTGACCACATCCACTGAACCTGTGTGTTTTGGTAATTAGCCCTTCATTCAAGAAGGCTTCATAGTAACTAGGGGACGTGCCTGAGAGGAAATATCTCTCTTACATGGGGCCTTGGTTCAGTCATTAGTATAATTCCTGGTAGATGGAGCTGCTGAGTTATCCAGGCCTGAGACAGGAAACGTAACATCTCTGAAGAGGCTTGTTTGCAGAACCTCATCCACAGAATCACATCCTGGCAGGACATCTGATAGTGGTGCTCCTCATTAGACTGGTGTGAAAATACATCAGCACTGTGATGATTAGCTACTGAATCTTTTGTTGTCTGTCCAGGAACAGAAGCAACATGCCACATGCCACGTTCCCTCCTAGATGTTTCCTTTGCAGAATAATAAGCAGAAGCACTTTTCTTTGTTGCTAATTAAGTCTGAAGGCATGAGGCAACTGAAGGCATGAGGAAAAGTACACTTTCTTAAGTCCCTGTTGGAAGCTGAGTGAACTGATCAGTAGATCATCCAGATACCATGGAAGAGATTGGTGTGAAGAAATTTTCTGTGTGATGGGCAAAACAGTATATAGAGAACTATTTGAGGTCTAGAATCATTCACAAGGTGTATTCCTTCTGGACACTACATAGAATACTGAGTAAGTCCTGAATGGAAGAGTATGAGTTGCAATATTATTTTTTTGAGAACACTGATTTTCAACACATATTAATTATAGGAAAGAATAAGTTTGTTTCTGGTTGGACATTTGACTCTTGGAATGGGCACTAGCCTCTTTTTTGGGGACTGTCTTCTACAGCAGATATAAATAAAAACTAGCAAAAAACAAAAAGGTACACATTGGAGGAAAAATATTCAGTATGTACCCAACAAATTTGCACAGTGAGGATACCACATGGCAATTCACCCAAGCCACTAATTACCGTATTTTTCGCTCTATAACACGCACCTGACCATAACACGCACATCGTTTTTAGAGGAGGAAAACAAGGGAAAAAACATTCTGAATGAAACAGTGGATGTATCATTTTTGGGCTTCATGCTGTGGCCACAGACATGTGATCTGATGGTGAATTTGGGGTGACCCAATGCCAAAATCCTGAGAATTCCTGTGGATCCATGCTTTGTAACCACGTTTTTGCACCATTGCAGCCCCAGGCAACAGTGGGTGCGTGATTTTTTTGGTGCAGGCTGTAGCCATGGACATGCTATGTGATCTGATGGTGAATTTGGGGTGACCCAATGCAAGGATCCTGAGAATCCATGTGGATCCATGCTTTTTAACCACATTTTTGCACCATTGCAGCCCCAGGCAACAGTGGGTGCGTGATTTGGGGGGGGGGCAGGCTGTAGCCATGGACATGCTATGTGATCTGATGGTGAATTTGGGGTGACCCAATGCAAAGATCCTGAGGATCCATGTGGATCTATACTTTGTAACCACATTTTAAGTGGGGAGCGAAGGAAAAACAAAGAAGGGACATGAGAGGGGTGTGCAGAGAAGCAGCTGGCTAAGAATGCAGGAGAGGGATTTAACGGGTTGGAGGAAAGAAAGGCAAAAGTTTCCCCCCACCCAAGCCAGCCATCTCTCTCTCTCTCTCTCTCTCTCTCTCGCTCTCGCTCTCTCCCCCTCCCTCCCGCCCTCCCCCCCTCTCTCTCTCCCTCCCCCCTCTCTCTCCCCCTCCCCCCCTCTCTCTCTCCCTTCCCCCCTCTCTCTCTCCCTCTCCCCCAGCAGCACCGGAGCTTGCCTGGAGGGGAGGGGCTTTCCCTGCTCTTTGTTCCGTTTCAGCAAACACAGCAACGAAACAGAGGAGGGTGGGCAGTAAGACCCTGAGGCAGAATGCAGGAAAGCAGCCGCTTCCTCTTTTCAGTTTTCCCTTTTCCTTGAAGCGTCGCGATGTGATTTTTGCCTGGTTTTTCAGCTCCAGGGACCACACATTCACTCTATAACACGCACAGACATTTCCCCTTCCTTTTTAGGAGAAAAAATCTGCGTGTTATAGAGGGAAAAATACGGTACATGCAGTAGCCTTTAGATACAAAAAAGCCACACAGGCTGACAGAACAGTGGCAATGTATTTAAAATTCTTACTGTGTTTAATCCTTATGCATCTGATGCAAGGACCTCTAGGCAGCCCATTGATCTTTGATAAGATTAATGGAAGGTCAACTCAAGGCTGCTATTAGGGCATCTATAAAAATATTTTCCTTAACATCACATGGCCATATATAATACCTAAGACTAAAACAGACAAAATACTGGAAATCCATGACAGGAACTACTGTCTCAGTATTTAAAAGAAAAGCAGCTGGGGAGGGAGCAAATTAGATCAGAACTGTAAGGGAGTTAATCCGTGCCCTACATGCTACTTTCCTTTAAGTTTTCCCTAACAGGCAAACAGAAGTTTGGGGGAAGTTTTAGTTTAGGAAAGGTTCACTGGACATAAAGGACTAACCCCTTCTTCCAGCACCAGAGTCTCAAGTCAATTTGGGCTGCCCTGAAGTAATGGGTTTCTGTGTAGTAAGTACCAGAGCTGGAACATATGTGATGTCAACCTGCGTATACAAGTTGACGTGGCTGGGGAAGGGGGAGAGGATGCCTGGAGGATTTATATACTGCATGAAACTTGTCATTTCTTTGGACTTGCTGTGGACTTGATCACACAAGTGCCTTCTGCTATCCGGAGAGCAGAATAAACTCTTTATTTGAACCAACTTGGTGTCATTTGACTTCCTTCCTCCTGTCCCGGAGCAACGCAGACCCAATCAGTGAACTGCAATAAGGCTACAGCCCCACCCCAGCAGCTGCTTTTGAAAGACAGAAGTTGGACCGGCAACAAAATTCTGTAGTAAGGAGTTTAAGGTTTCAGCCAGCCAGCCTAACCTCTTTCATTCCCCTCCCACTTCCAGGGTTTTCCAGTATAACAGCTTTCCAAACTGAGCATGCTCTAAATATCTCCCACTCCATAGTTTTTCCCCTGCAAACGTTGGGGCATCTCTGAGTCCACTGATACATCCTTCTTATGTGCAGACAGTGCCATTTTGGATACACGAGGATGCATACTAGGAAAATGAGTTTTGTTTTAGTAGAAAAGGTTAAAAGAGGTATACGTTCTGATTATAAATCTCCAATATCTTGGCAAACTTGTCCAAAATCTACATAATACTATGAGTGTCTCATTTTCCTTTGGCAAACATGAGAAACTGCAAAGAGGTATGAGGAAATAGCTATTTCGCATTGTGTTTCAGAAAAGCTCTAAGCACATTAAAAAGTGTAATATAAAATACTGATAAGCCCCAACTCTTCTCCTCCACTCAGAGTACCTCAGAAGTACAGCACAAGTGCTGAGACAATCCTCCATATCATTCCAGAGCTTGAACAATGGCTGGATCTTGTCCATGCTGGATTGGCTTGATAGGTGGTTCAAACACTACAAAAGCCCAGCACAACTGCAGGTGTTTCCCCTTTGCACCTTTAAGCTTGGGAAGAGGGATGGAGCTCATCCGTGTGACAAAATCGTTTGGAAACACTTTTAGCCCCACAGAAGTGACACATGTTATAAAGTCTGCCTTTTCTCAGGAGTGGAGGATTAGCCCTGACATTTGCATTGTGCTAGCACTTCAAGTATCTCTTAAATTCAACATGACATCACACAGGATCTCACATTTCCTTATTCAGAGATGAGCATGGTCTTGACCATCACAAATGTTGGCTGGCCAGCAGGGCCATCCAAAAATATGTGTCTGTGTGTGTGTGTCGAGTTTGATCCTTAGAACCCATTGTTTAGTGTACTGTACACTCTATCTTGGGCTGCCTGCTAGAAGCACCTCCCTCATTCTTTTAATCTTGTGTCACTGAGAGTTTAGAGCAAAACTGTTTTGTGGAACATGACAATCCTGCCTAGTATCTTGCATAGATTCCTCCCTCCTTTGAAAGTTCTCCAGACTAGGAGATAAAATTAGAGCACTCTGATACAGCTGAGGGATATCCCCTTCAATGAACTGTGAAGGTTGCCAGTGTAGAGAGGAATAGAAGGATTCCCCAAGCGTCACAAAACTGGTGTTTGCTAAAGAGCTTGGATTGGTTTGTTGCTTTTGTTTGGTTTTTTAAAAATGCTACTTCTGAATTAAGTACTGCCCCACCCTGGTTCCATTGGGGAACATCTCCCCGCAAAATTCACACTGCTACTATAGTTACTGGGTAGTAGCAGCTTCCATCATGGTGGAAATTGGGAAAGTACAGTATCTATAAACATTTGCTGTTGGCCAAGGATTTTGAGAATCTAACACAATGAGCATAAAACATACATTATTAGAGGGACATCTGGGACTTCTAATCCTGGGATCACTGTTCCAATAGAGTTTACCTCCCAAAGCATTGTTGTCCAATAAACCTGTTCTGACGTGGTCTTATAACTTGTAAAGCAGGAGAAGTGAGGAATGTGTGGGACCTCCAGATGTTGCTGGACTCCAACTGCCATCTGCAGGTCTACAGGTTCCTCACCATGCCTTTAAAAATGTTTTATTCATATTTGAAACTTCTTAATGTTCAACAAAGCTTTCAAATGTTAGTTGCATGCAATGAGTAAATATTGGCCCTCAGGTAAGCTGGCAGGTCCCGTGCTCTGCTTCCAACTATACACAAAGACATAGACACTTTAGGCTGCATAAGTGATTTTGCAAAATGTGCACAGCCTAATGGCTGCTAACAACAGTGTCTGGTAACTGGGTGAAGTGCCCTCATAAGATGCTTTTTGAGGATGCATGTAAGCTGCTCACCAGCTTCAGGTGAATAGGCCAAGTGTCTCCTGTAAAAGGATTGTGATGAAGAGTATATTACACCGATGCTCCAATATCTGCATTGATTTTATGTGGCTCTGAAACAAGGCATTGTTGTGTGGTGGTTGGTTGGTTTTTTAATGTACACACCCCTACACTATTTGAGCCTAATACAAGATGCCCTTCTTACCCTATACAATGGTACCTCTGGATACGAACGGGATCCGTTCCAGAGCCCCATTCGCATCCTGAAGCGAACGCAACCCGCATCTGTGGGTCGCGATTTGCCGCTTCCGCGCATGGCGTGATGTCATTTTGACCATCTGCGCATGTGCAAGCGGCGAAACCCGGAAGAAATGCATTCCATTACTTCCGGGTCGCCGCAGAGCACAACCCGAAAGCGCTCAACCTGAAGCAACTTCAACCCGAGGTATGACTGTACCTCCAAGGCAATCTCTAAACTTGATTGTGAACCACCTCTTAAAGTATCACACATTTGGCCAAGATCAGACAACAAAGACACATGGAAATACATATTTTAAACTTTACATAGTTTAGAAGCAATTTCCAGGCTCTATTTAAGTGGCCTTTTTTAGAAGGTCATGGAGCATATTTAGGTTGGGGATTCTTTAGCTCTTTAACTGTGGTTGCACATTATGAACTTTCAAAGCTAAATACAATATAAATTAAGGTAACAGAAGGGCACAGCAACTCAAAGAAAGCTATCCAAAGAACAATTGAAAATACTTTCTGCCTGAGGTTGTCAGAACCCATATTCTATTCCTAGGTGTAACAGTGCTGCCTTGAGGTATGAAGAATCTGAGTCAAATGCAAGAACACTGGTTACCAATGCCAATTCATGTTGCCCAGTTTGTATCTACCACTAAAAGGGATGCAAATAATTACATTCTATTTCATACCTGGCTGATATGTACTGCCGAAACCTGGACTGAACATACAGATGAGTGGCTTGGAGAGTTTGGTAGGGATTTGCAAGGGCCTATCGAAAGTTGCTGTTTTTTCCTTGTTGCAACAATCTTCTGTGCAACTGTAAAGACAAAATTAAAAGAATTTGATTACATAGAAACCCTGTGATGAAGCATTTTGCTCCTCTGTTCAGAGTCCTGCTTCCATTAAAGAGCAATTTCATGATCTGACCAACAACATAAACTGGCAGTCCTGCAGCTGATGCACATAGAAACTAAGGAGGAGTGGAAGCTAATGGTAAAAGTGCTTATTTGTCTGTTGCTGTTGTTGTTATTAGTAATATATAGGCTATTGGTATACACCACAAATCTCTTGAAACCAAGATGTGTTTTCAATCACAATAAATATTTTAAAAGTTAAATCAATTTCTTCTGGATTCCACATGAATGAATTTGCAATGAGAACAGTTAAGTGAATCATTTGTTTTCAAGAGGGAAGCTAGAACACCGCAGATAGAATGTCATAGTGTTAGAATTATTCTGAATGAAACACAGCCTCCACCTCCAAGAAAAAGAAAAAGGAGGGAGCAGCCTTCAATGCAGGATGTATTTGTTTTTGTAACTTCTCCTGGAGTAGATCAGCACAAAGTTTAAAAAAGGAAGGCCAAACTGAGGGATATTTCAGCCTCAGTTTTCACTAAGTAGTCTACTCTCTAGGTCCCAATGCAGGTTACCCTCCCAATGTTTTAGACTACTTCCAACCTGGTCACCATGGCCATACGGAATGGGGCTGATGGAAGTTTCATTTAAAATGTTTGGAGGGGAAGGCTGTCCTAAAGCTTGGATGATGGTAGTATCTTCAAAAAAGCAGAGCTATCACACGAGTGAAGGCTGATAAGAGGTACCTGTTACCAAAGTGTTCTACCTCCCAGAGATTTGCCCCACATGCCATTCCACCAAGTGGCAGTTTGGGACCAGCACAACTGAGCAAGCTGGGTGAATCAGGGTGTCTGCAGGGTAGGGCTCTACCCCACCAAACACCTGAATCACCCAGGAGCGGGGCAGCAAAAATAAATAACTTACTGTCTGGTGAATCAGGGGGTCTGCAGGGTAGCGTGGCAGCAAAAGATGCATCTATCCCGCCAAACATGTGATCTGCTTGGCAGTGTGTCTTTTGTTGCTGCGCTACCAGGCAATTCAGGTGCTTGGTGGATAAAGCAAAGCAGCAAAAGTTGTGCACATTGACTGCTGCTGTGTCCGGCTTACCAGCTGACTGCAGCTAGGCAGGTGGAGCTGCTAAGCACCAAGGCTGGCACCTGGACATCTCCACCCAGTCACAAAAGGCCAGTTGTCAGTAGCAAAATGTGACTGGCGCACAGCTAATTTCAAATGCCGCTCACAAGGGGTCTAAAGACACATGGAGCTAATCCTCAGACCCATCTGCCCATCTGGGTCATGTATGAAGACTAGGTCACATGTCATTTCAAGTTTCACCTCTGATTTTAAACTAGAGATTCAGTTCTTGACTTATATAAAACTCTTGGTGTATTGAAACAAATTTATCTTCATTTATGTTGCAATTATCTCTTAGGGCAGTTAATTTGATGGAAATTAAACTATTGTTTAATTGCTCCTATTAATCGAGAGATTTAAAGAAGCACAGTAATAAATAGTTACCTTCAAGACAGAACAAAGTCAAAGCTACTCATGTTGATTCTAAAAGGTAAAATAATTCTAAGCAGAATGAGAACAGAGCAAGCTCAAAATGGTCTTTTCAAAAAAGGAGGGTGCTGCAGAGCAGTATATCAAGTTTTCCAGTGAAACAGTTTTCACTCTATATTTCAGAGATTCAGAAATTTGTAATCAATCTACCACAACCTGATTAAAATCAGTGTTTTGTTTCCTCTGAAGGAAATGCTATTATGGGGGCATGAAGCCCCCCCCCCAATCCAATGTGCTTTAAGTTGTGCCTAGTGCACTACTGGAATGAGCCCCACAACAGTTTTAAATGGAGCAATGCAGCTCTTGGCCTGAAAAAAAAGGTTCCCCATTGTATTAGAGGAAATTATTTCTGTTAATCACAACAGACCAGGACAAAAACAACAACCTATAGTTGGCCTACTAAAGTGAGAAGTAACCTCTTGAATATCTATTACCACATACATATTCCTGAATAATCCACTTCACCCAGCGTTTTTTTTTAATGCTTTTCGGGGTTTTCAATGAATTATTAGAATTGGCTTCCTTAGGACGTTTCAGGGGCACAGATATAAAGCTACATATTTAGAACTGGCATGGAGTCCCGGGTGCTGTCTACCAAAGAATATGGTGGGTTTTATGTGGATAGGGTAATCTGTGAGTTTTACAGTGTGTGTGTGTGTGTGTGCGCGCACACACACACACACACAGTAATATTGTGTTTTATTGTTGTTACCTGCCCTGAAACCTTAGGGTGAATGGTGGATAACTAATAACACCACAAACACACACACACATACACCTCAGAGCTCCTACCTGACCTGGGGAACATTAGCCCTGAATCAGTGTTTGGGGGGTGGGGGATGCTAATATTTAATTGTGGTCTATTTGGTCCACCATCTTGATTCAACATGGCAACTGCCATCCAAACACGAATGAAGACCACCTCATCCATCTTGGGAACCCTTGTGCCAAGTTAAGTGCTGATATCTTCAGAGGCATACAAATTAGCACAGGTTAGAATGGTTATGCCCAAAATCAGACAAAATCCCACTTAAACCACATTCTGGTCTACCATATTGATTCAAAATAGTGGGTAGCATCCCAACATTGACAAAACTGCTACCCCCACCTCTGGAAATCTCATGCAGAGTTTGAAATTGGTGCCATTTGGACCCACCACACAAAAAAATGTGTGAAGACAAGCCTAAGTCACATTTTGGACCACCGTTAATTCAAAATGGTGGCCAGTAGTCCAACACTGAAGAAAACCACAGGACCCCCCCCCACCCCGGGAACACTCATGCAGAGTTTGAAATCAGTCAAGTTTGTACCCATCACTCCAAAAATCAGGCAGTCACATTTCGTACTGCCATCTTGATTCAAAATGGTGGCTGCATTGCCCACATCAACAAAAACTGCCACCCCACCTCAGAAACCCTCATACCAAGTTTGATGATGGTATCAAGGTGGCCAGACCTACTGAGAACAAACGGTAAAAAAAGTTTTTCCAGAATATATAGTAGATTCCTTTATTTTCCTGATCTAAAATTCATGTTTTCCCTATCCCTGATAGAATTTGGACCAATTTACATACGTACACCAAGACAGAAAGGTACAACAAGATACTTCACAACACTGGAGACCTGTCTGTATTAGAGTCACCACATATATGGTGTTTAGAACCCACAGAAGGCCTCAGTCCTTCCATATATGTTCATAATCTTGCCACAGCTGCACATCCTCCTAAGGAACAACCACAGTGCTGAATAGGACAGTATGAGAGGCTGCAAATGAAGCCTGCCTGGAAGCTGCAGGAGCGAGCACAGCAGAGCACATCACCACCCAAGGAGAGGAAGACATCACCCTGCAGAATCTGAAGCAGTGGTGCACTGGCTTCCTTTAGGCTTTCCGTCCCCATTGAAGGCCCTGTTTGTCCTACTAGGCAGAAGAATGGCCTCATCCATTAAGATTAAGAGAGCACTTTCAATTCCTACCTGTGTATCACCACAAAAAGAGCCAATCCAGAGGGCTTGTGAGGGACTTTATTTGTTGCACTTTGGCCTATGAGACCTTTTATAGGAGGTAAATATTCAGTTGTATCACCATGGTCAACTGATTTGCAATGACAGGTGTGTTTCTACCCAGCCCTGCAGAAGCCCAGCTGCACTTATACCCAATCGGCCATTTCTTCACCAAATTGAAGAAGCAACTTATCTTTTACAGCTATTGTGTGTTTTAATTTTTTTTTTAATGTAACCAGCAATCTATGATGTTTCAAATATCAACTAAATAC
Source organism: Podarcis erhardii (assembly GCF_964252035.2). NCBI lineage: Eukaryota > Metazoa > Chordata > Lepidosauria > Squamata > Lacertidae > Podarcis > Podarcis erhardii. The sequence continues at coordinate 133,417,634 of NC_138497.1, read as the reverse complement.
GATTTGATCTCCTAAATTATCACAGACAAATTCACAGTACAACACTGTTAGCCATAAAAATCACTGGCATTATTTTGTAGTTTCATTTCACTGTTTAGTAACATTAAACTAATGTGTTCTATACTTGGCAAAAAATTGTTAGAGTTATTACAATTGGGGAAGGGTATGGCTTACATTAACCTAGCATAGGATTGCTTCCTTTTGAATAGGCTAAAACTTGGTTTTCTGCCAGTTCTCTTTTGCATTCATAGTTTCAAGAAAAACCTAGATTTCATGTCAGAACTTTCTCATATACATTCCCCTTCATTGACATTTTTTTCACACTGGCTCTCACTAGCATGCATCAAATACACCATTAATCTTAGGATTTTGAAAAAAAGCTAATAAAACCATGAACAACAAAGTAAGCTTAGTATTATGTAGGCATAATTAGGTCAAATGTGAATTTACAATTTGGATATCACCCTTTGCATGCAAACTATTCCATATCCTGGATCTATTAATCATCCAACGAAATTGCTAAAAATGTGGGCTCAATGAGCCTTCTGTATTTTATGAGAAAATTACTCAACTGATCTACCCTATTAGGAAAGATGGGAGGATGGTAGATACAAGCTGATGTAGAGCTCACCAACAAGGCTATAATATACACCACTACATATACATGTCAGCAATTTTGGCTTTCTGTCTTACCCCATGGTAATCACTGAAACTGTCAAACCTTGAATAAATGAGATGTTGCCTGTTAGGGTTAACATAAACTCCTTAAGATAAGAAGAGGGACACAGGTGGCGCTGTGGGTTAAACCACAGAGCCTAGGACTTGCCAATCAGAAGGCCGGCAGTTCGAATCCCTGCGACGGGGTGAGCTCCCGTTGCTCGGTCCCAGCTCCTGCCAACCTAGCAGTTCGGAAGCACGTCAAAGTGCAAGTAGATAAATAGGTACCGCTCTGGCAGGAAGGTAAACGGTGTTTCCGTGCGCTGCTCTGGTTCGCCAGAAGTAGCTTAGTCATGCTGGCCACATGACCCGGAAGCTGTCTGTGGACAAATGCTGGCTCCCTCGGCCAATAAAGCAAGATGAGCGCCGCAACCCCAGAGTCGGTCACGACTGGACCTGACGGTCAGGGGTCCCTTTACCTTTACCTTTTTAAGATAAGAACATGTGTACTCTGTATCCATGGGGCCTCTTTTAAAGGACTCACCCTGTATATCACTAGTGTCAAAGTAGAGAAGTACATTCAAAAGTGATTGGCCAAGAAAAACAATCTTAACCAAGCTGTTTTGTTTTGCATCAGAACTTGGTCTGTGCCACTGAAACCTGCCACCCAACAGTTTCCTTGCCTGAGCTGATGGAGGCTGTCTCAAGAAAGATGTCTGAGACCTCAGGGCTGATGGCCTAGGGCAGTGGTGGCAAACCTCTGGCACGTGTGCCAGAGGGGGCACTCAGAGCCCTCTCTGTGGGCACACGTGCCGTTGCCCCAGCACAGAGTTCGCCAGAGTTCATTACTAGAAAGCCAGCCTCTCCACATACCCCTGAGGACATTTCTCATATCACCCGCCCCTCTGCCCAGCCTAGCTGCTCCCGCTGTGTCCCGCACCCCTCAACTGAGACAGGCGGAGCCAGCCGAGCGCAGCACGCAAGCTGCTCCTCACGCTCCAAGCGGCGAAGTGGAAGCAGCCGAGCGTCGAGGCAGAGATGATAGCGTTGGGTGATAACGGCGAGGCCGATGCCCCCCCCCATGCAGCGTCGCCCGGGATTCATCACTCCGGTCTCCCATCACGCTGATGTGGCCCATATCCAAGGACATGAGCACACGACAAGCAGAGTTGAAACAGAAGCTTAGCCTTGAGTAACATCTAAGCCTAATTTAATGCAAATTAAATCAAATGTAACAGAAGAAAGAAAAACATGGCTTCTCCCTCTGTCTTTCTTCCTCAGAGAAAGAGCTGCAAAAGCAAAAGCTATTAAAAAAACGGAACAGCGTTTCTCTGTTTCCGCTCACAAGACTCCAATAATCAGTGCTGGAATGTAAACAGACATGTGACATGTAACAATCCCACACATTTGCAGCATGGGAGGAATGGAATTTCCAACAGTGAACAGGCTCTTTCTTTTCCCCTCTCCCCTCTCCCCACGTGATTCAGCAGCCACTCCCAGTCACCAGTCTAGCTGCCGCATTCTGGTTAAATTGCAGTTTCCAGGTCACCTTCATAGGTAGCCCCTCGTAGAGTGCATTGCAGTAGTCCAAGCGGGAGATAACTAGAGCATGCACCACTCTGGCAAAACAGTCCATGGGCAGGTAGGGTCTCAGCCTGCCTACCAGATGGAGCTGGTAGACAGCTGTCCTGGACACAGAATTGACCTGCACCTCCATGGCCGGCTGTATCAGCCTGCGCACCTGGTCCTTCAGAGGCACAGTTGCCCCATTCAGGACCAGCAAGTCCTCCACATCCACCCACCCCCTGTTCCCCAAGTACTTCTGTCTTGTCAGGATTCAACCTCAATCTGTTAGCCACCATCCATCCTCCAACTGCCTCCAGGCACTCACACAGGACATTCACCACCTTCACTGGTTCTGATTTAAAAGAGAGGTAGAGCTGGGTATCATCTGCATACTGATGAACACCCAGCCCAACCCCCCTGATGATCTCTCCCCGTGGCTTCATACAGATATTAAAAAGCATGGGGGAGAGGACGGAACCCTGAGGAACCCCACAAGTAAGAGCCCAGGGGTCTGAACACTCATCCCCCACCATCACTTTCTGGACACGGCCCAGGAGGAAGAAGCGGAACCACTGTATAACAGTGCCTCCAGCTCCCACCTCCTCTAGACGGTCCAGAAGGATGTTGTGGTATCAAAGGCCGCTGAGATCCAGTAGGAACAAGGAAACAGCTTTCACCTTTGTCCCTAGCCCGCCGGAGATCATCGACCAGCGAGAAGTGTGCATGCACATGAAAGCTCATACCAATAACAAACTTAGTTGGTCTCTAAGGTGCTACTGGAAGGATTTTATTATTATTATTATTATTATTTGACTACGGCAGACCAACACGGCTACCTACCTTTAACAGCAAGACCAAGACAGTTTCAGTCCCATGATGAGGCCTGAATCCTCACTGGAGGGGATTCAAATGGTCCGCATCCTCCAGGCATGCCTGGAGTTGTTCAGCAACCACTCACTCAATCACCATGCCCAAGAATGGAAGATTTGAGACTTGGCGATAGTTGGCCATATCGGCCGGGTCCAAAGATGTTTTTTTAAAGAAGCGATTTAATGACTGCCTCTTTCAGCAGGTCTGGGAAGTCTCCCTCACAGAGGGAAGCATTCACCACCCTGCAGAGCCCATCCTGACTTGCTTTACAAGATGGAGACAGGTGGTTGGTTTCACATATCCAAGCAACCTTTTCACATGCTTGGAGGTAACAGATTGGAATTGATTCCATGCAACTTGTTCAAGGTATCTCTCCCAGCCAGCCTGCCCAAGATGTATCCCAGTCTGCCTTCTCCTTTTCTCCCCAGCATACCTTGCTCAACACTCCCTTTTCCTGTCACCTCAAAGACACAGTTACCCCTGGCAACCTTCCAAACCCACAGTCTCTGTTCACACCTCAGGGCAAGGACTGCTCTTTTGCCTTGTCAATGGCTCTCAATGGCCCTGTATTGTTTCTTCATGCCCCCACTCTGGCCAGGTCGTTTTGCATAGGCTTGCTCAGGAATTCCTCTGCAGCTTGTATTTTCCCTTCATATTCCAATTAATCAAAATCCTAGCTTTTATATTAATTTGTAGTGTTGAGGGGGGTCCTCTCCAAACCTATAATCTATAATTGCATATTGAAAAGCGGTCACATATAGTCACTTCCATTGCTTAAATCAGCTTACTTCCTAACTCTGAGCATTAAAGAGTTAACATCTTCAGTCAACATCTTCAGTCTTAGGTCTGAGTAATGCTGATCCAGCAACTTTGCTTATTTTATTGAGTGTGTCTTATTGCAACTCTAAATGGTCTTAAACCAATGTGTTGGGTTTACTGTGTTTACTGAACACAAAAGCAGGGGCTCAAGCAATGAGTATTTTTTATATATTTTGCTATTGTTGCACTGACCCCTAGTGGCCACTTGCTGAGCCTACAAAGTTCATTCTAAACTGAAACTACTGATAACATTCACAGGTGATGGTAGATTGGGTGGTGGTGGTTTTACAAGCAAACTTCAAAGCAAACTCTAGCTTTCTAAATGCATGTTGTGCACATTGAAATGTTAACTTTATAGAGAAAGTTAAGCTAAAAAAAATCCAATCTCTAAATAGTATCAACTTGAACAGTGATGTATCTGTTTTGCATTTTCCAAAGGCAATACCTTGATTTTTGAGCATCTCGGAAACCGAATGTTTTGGTTTTCAAATGCTGAAAACCCGGAAGTGAACGTTTAAGTTTTCTCGGAAGTCGAACGGCTTCTGAGGCGTGTTACTCCATTTTCTCAATGGAACTTGCCGACCACCTATTGTGCCTTGGTTTTCAAAAGTTTCGGAAGTCTTCCAGAATGGATTACATTCAACAACCGAGGTACCACTGTATAGTTCTTTCCATCACTGCTTAGCAACAGGAAACAAAAAGCCACATTGGTTCAAACCCATTTCTACACAGATGCCCAACCCTTACTCTTAATTATCATTTAATTTATTGCCTGCCCTTCATCCCAAGGGCCCAAGGCAGATTACAATGTAAAATACAACTTTAAGATTCATTTGAATACTCGCCATTAGAAAAATAATATCAATCACAAAAATGGGGTGGGTATAGTCCAGTCGCTCATAATTAACCTCATACTTGCTGCCACAAGAGAATAGCATACACCACGGGTGTCAAACACAAGGCCCGCGGGCCGAATCCGGCCCGCCAGACCTCGTCATGTGGCCCGTGTAGCCGCTGCCGGCCGCCAGCCTTCACCTTTTATTCTCGCTTTTTTTTTGACACAAGAAAGCCGCCTCTTCAGCGCATGCGCGGCAGCCTACAAGCCAGAGAACGTCTGCCCTCTAGCGGCGCCGGCCGTTCTACACAGGAAACCTCCACTTTACATGTCCTTTACATAGTCCTACAGATACAACCGGCCCTTTGAGGGTGACCAAACTGCTGATGCGGCCCCCGATGAATTTGAGTTTGACACCCCTGGCATACACCAATACACAAGAAGATGCCCTAGTTTCCCAGAACTGCCCCACAGGAAAAATTACCCACACCCACTGTTTGGTGCTTTTCATGGATGTTAGAATACAAGAGGTAGCACCCAAGTAAACAGTTCCATTAGCACAAGGACTTTTAACTGTGCAATGGAACTTGCCTGCCTTCTAGCATTGGCATATAACTACTTGTCTACAGTGCCTCTCCCCAAATGCCTTGGAACTTGTGCTTTAGCCTCTCAAAACTGCTGTCTCAATGCCTAGTTCTACCCTGTCCGCATTTGAACCATCATCCATTTTTCACATTCATCCTGGGGACTCCTGTCAGCTTCCCATTTGCCCCCACAATCTGTTCAAAAGTTTGTTCTGCCACCTATTTAATTTTAAACAACTCTTGATACTTAATGTACTGTAAAACACTCCAGATTGGACCTCATCTCACTCCTTTGCATATAAAAGGGCTCCTACCATTTGCAGAAGGGCCACTGATCCTACAGAAGCTCCCATAAGCTAACAGAAGAGGGAAGAAAGGTAAATCTCAACAATTCCCCCACCTCCCAGGTTATTCAAGGTCTCCCAATGCTGGAGCAGATTTCTAGGGAGCGTACTGGGTGGCAGAGAGGGGTATCCAGTGAAAATTATCTCTCCATCCCCCTCTTCTGCCGGGGGGGGGCCCCGACTCCTGGAGGTCAGAGTTCCACTCAAAATATAACAGATTCAAGTCCCCTGTCATGCCTGGGTTAAGCACAAGACACAACCTCCCTAACCAAAGCATGAATGGGCTGCATGCAGCCTCTGCTGCAGCTGCTGTAGTAACAGGCATGTGTGATAAGTGAAAACCCATTGGGCATGCCCAACTCTTGTGTGGATTGTTCTGTAAACCTCACAAAACATAATCCTCTGTCCCACAGGGATTGTAACTTGTCAGAAGTGGGAGGGAAGGGGGGCGATGACTCAATGCTCAATTTTTAATCTGAAGTTCTAAGTACTAAGCATAGCATTATAAACCACCACAGGGTGAGCAAGCTTTCTTAATCAAGAGTGCAACTCTGCTTTTCATTAATACTGCACTGCAAGCATCTAGTATTTAAGCAAGCTGTGTAGTTAAAGATGGACAGTCTATTAATGAGAAATCAGGGCCGCATGTCACTTCAGATTCTTAGCAATGGCCATAAGCATTCTTCTATAAAGGTCACAGCTGCACATTACGGAAACAAATTATAGGCACCAGGGGAATTACTCCTTCGTATAGCATGACACGCGTGTGTATTGTAGAGGTTTATGCGCATCACAATTTGCATCAACACTATATATTTACTGGCATTTGCTTAAGATACAAATGCAAGATTAAATAAAGAAAAACAAATCCAAAAACCACCTCCAAATCAAGGAAATACAATAAACCAAAGAAATTAAGGCTGGACCATGGTATACAAGACACAACCCAGGAGAACAAAACAGCTAAAGTAATTAATCCAAGGAGCAGAAATTATCATGCTGAGAGATAAACATTAGCAAATCACCAAAATAGGAAGGCAATAATATTCTATGGTTTTTGGGAGCATCATATTCTTTTATCAAAAAGGATGATATCAGATATAACACAAAAAGGTAAAACCAGACTTGTAAACCTCTGGGATGTGTCCACCTGAGCGTTAAAGAATTCAAATGTGAAAATGCTGATCTGTGGTGTTTAAAAAAACCCAAACATACTTCACATATAGGCTCATGGAGTTTGAATTGGTGGTGGCTGACCAGGAAAGAGATCTATAACCATGGTGATTAATAAAAATATTCACCCTGTGTGCTACAGCTGTGAGAAAGGTAAACACCACACTGGGGATAATTAGGAAAATGAGTGAAAATAAAACTGCCAATATCATAAAAGCATATTGAAGAATGGGAAAGTATTTAGAAAAGAGCAACCAAAATGATAATCCCTACATGGAGAAATCACAATATTTGTGGAGTGTAAAAGGTGACCAGATAGAGGGGTATAAAATTATGTATGGTGTCAAGAAAGAAGACGGATGCCACCCCCATAATACTAGAACCATGGGCTACTGAATGTCGGAAGATTCAGGACAAGCGAAACAAAGTACATCTTCACAAAGCAGTTAAATTATGGATTTAATTCCCACTAGATGTAGTCATTAGAATCACAGAATCGTAGAACTGGAAGTACTGTAACTCCAGTGGTCATCAAGTCCAACCCCCTGCAATGCAGGAATCTCAGCTAAGGCATTCATGACATACTTCACATATAGGCTCATGGATCCAACCTCTGCTGAAAAACCTCCAAGGAGAGTCCACCACCTCCCCAGGGAGATCGTTCCACTGCTGAATAACATTGCAGGGGGTGTCCTCGCACCAAGGTGAATTGTTTTAAAGGGTGAGTGCACAAACCCATGGAAGATTAAGTCTATAAAAAGTTGCTTGCCATGATGGCTGAGTACTACCTCCCATATTGGAGGTAGAATGCCATACCAATTACTGGAGAGCACAAATGGAGAGAATGATGCGGTGTTCAGGCCCTCCTTGTGGACTTCCCATAGACATCTGGTTGACACGGTAAAAGAAGGATGTTGGACTAAATGGGGTCTTTAACTAATCTAGCACACTTCTTATGTTCTTAGTTTTGTCCATACTAATGCTGACTATCACTTCCGATCTCTGCAAGATGGCAAACGGAGCACAGATCTGATCGCTCCGACGGATCTGAGCCCCGCGGAATGTCAGGGGAAAACGCCAAGGTGAGGTGTACCCCCAAAAAAGTCTTGAGAGGGTTCTCAAGACGTCAAGAGGTCCAGCAGATTGCAACGAGATCTCCCGCAATTCCCAGACCCCTGCACTGAAAGGTCCGGGAGAGTGGGGAAAAGAAGCGGGTTTGAGTGCAGTCTGGGCAGCAACACATCTCCACGGGAGCAAAGCCTTAATGCTACGGCCACCAGCAGAGATTTCCCGTAACTAACATTCAAGCTGACGGGAACGTAAGAAGATTTACTATTTAAATTAAGATTAATTCGGCAACAGACGAAGGATTAAAAAAGAAGTCCGTTCTTTGTCTTCTGGGTAATTAACTGTACATGGAAAAAAATTGCAGGTGGAAAACTATTATCTTATTTGATATTTATGGTGTGGGCCTGCTGATGGGAGAATTCAAGGCAACTGAAACCCATTCTGTATTGTTTGACATTGCTACTGGATTTTAAAGCTGGCCACAACTCAGTATTTGTGTATGGAAAAAGGAAGGTTGTGCCACGACTCTGACAACATCCGAGAGGCCTTACGCCTTCCAAACCTTTTTGTCAGTTGTGGGGAGGAAAGGTTAAGGCAACTGAAATCTACTCTATTTGGCTTGTTACTGATACTGGAGTATAAAAGTGGAAACTGGATTTTGAACTGCAGCCACTGAACTCAGCAGAGGAGATTTGGATTAAGACAAGTACTTATGAACTGTTCTTGCCGCTGCTTGTCCACCAGGTTTCTCTTACATACAGCAACCCAGGTCATGTGGCCAGGCAGGGGGCGTTACAGTGATTTTTAGTAAGTCATTAGCTTGAACCAGGCGTCCTATTGGGAAGACCCAGTTTTCTGAGTGCATGTTCCAAAGGTTGGGCAGTACAGGACTCCTTTTGGTGTACTGACCTCCCCACTGCACCAAGGATTCCCTGCCTGAGCTGCTTTAGGATGTGGTGGATGTTCTCCTGGAGACACCTAGTTTGGTTGTCCTGGGGGATTTTAAGATCCACGCCAACATGACCTTACAAGGGGCAGCTCGGGACTTCGTGGAAAGCATGGCCTCCATGGGGCTGTCCCTGAATAAATTTGGCTCAACTCATAGTCGCGGACATGTCTTAGACTTGGTATTCACCACTATGGATGTGGGTGATCTGACACTAAGTAAAAGCGAAACAAAGGAAGTGCCATGGTCGGATCACTGCCTGGTGCAACGGAACTTCTCTGTGAGCCTTCCCATCCACAGGGAGGGGGGACCAATTTGGATGGTCCGCCCGCCCCCCCCCACTTAAAGGAGCCAAATGGTTTCCAGAGAGTGGTAGGGGGTGTTTTATCCCATGTTGATGGCCTTTCAGCTGATTCCCCGGTGGACCGCTGGAATGTGGCATTAACCAGGGCTCTCGACTGTCTGACTCCAAAGTGCCCTCTCCGATTGCACAGGGCCCGGACAGCCCCATGGTTTTCCCCAGAGCTGAGGGCGATGAAACAATCACTGAGACGGCTAGACAGGACATGGGTTAGAGCTCAACGTCGAGCCTACCAAGTGGCGATAGCAATCACCGCCTCTATTGCATCTGCAGAAAACAGCAGCAGGAGACTCTTTCAGGTGGTTTGCAATTAAATGGAACCACCTGTGCCATCGGGGCCCGGTAAGGGCTCCAAGATCTCCTGCAATGATTTTGCAAAGTTTTTTGCAAATAAAGTGCTCAGATTCGGGAAGAAGTAGACTCCACCGTGGGAGCAGGGCCAGGGCGGGAGAGTGCCAGAGTCTCGTCTAGTCAAGTTGTGTGGGATCAATTCCAATCTGTTACCTCTGAGGATGTGGACAGGCTGCTTGGATGAGTGAAACCGACCACCTGCCTCCTTGATCCTTGCCCATCCTGGTGAATAAACGTGAGCTGGGAAAGGCTGGGTGATGGGCTCTGTGGGGTGGTGAATGCCTCCCTCTGTGAGGGGGCATTCCCAGACCCTTCTGGACTGTCTAGAGGGGCTGGGAGCTGGGGGCACTGTTATACAATGGTTCTGCTCCTTCCTCCTGGGCTGTGTCCAGAAAGTGGTGTTGGGGGATGAGTGTTCAGACCCCTGGGCTCTCACTTGTGGGGTGCCACAGGGCTCCGTCCTCTCCTTCATGCTTTTTAACATCTACATGAAGCCTCTGGGAGAGATCATCCAGGGGTTTGAGCTGGGTGTTTATCAGTATGTGAATGATACCCAGCTCTATTGAAACCAGTGAGGGTGGTAAAGGTCCTGTGTGAATGTCTGGAGGCGGTTGGAGGATGGATGGTGGCTAACAAATTGAGGTTGTATCCTGACAAGACACAAGTACTGTTTCTGGGGAACAGGGGGTGGGTGGGTGTGGAGGATTCCCTGGTCCTGAATTGGGTAACTGTGCCTCTGAAGGACCAGATGTGCAGCCTGATACAGCCGGCCATGGAGGTGCAGGTCAATTCTGTGTCCAGCTCAGCTGTCTTCCAGCTCCATCTGGTTCACAGGTTGAGACCCTGTCTGTCCACGGACTGTCTTGCCAGTGTGGTGCATGCTCTGGTTATCTCCCACTTGGACTACTGCAATGTGCTCTACGTGGGGCTACCTTTGAAGGTGACCTGGAAACTGCAATTTAACCAGAATTCGGCAGCTAGACTGGTGACTGGGAGCGGCCGCCGAGACCTTGTAACACTGGTCCTGAATGACTCCCAGTACGTTCCCAGGCACAATTCAAAGTGTTAGTGTTGACCTTTAAAGCCCTAAACTTGGCCCAGTATACCTGAAGGAGTGTCTCCACCCCCATAGTTCAGCCCAGACACTGTCCAGCACTGAAGGCCTTCAGGCGGTTCCCTCATTGCAAGAAGTGAAGTTACAGGGAACCAGGCAGAGTGGCACCCGCCCTGTGGAACGCCCTCCCATCAGATGTCAAGGGAATAAACAACTACCAGACTTTTAGAAGACATCTGAAGGCAGCCCTGTTTAGGGAAGCTTTTAATCATTGTATTTTAATATTCTGCTGGAAGCCGCCCAGAGTGGCTGGGGAAACCCAGCTAGATGGGCAAGGTATAAATAAATATTTTATATATATATATTATTATTACTCTGTTGCGGGAATATAAGAAAGACTTATCTTGGCTGGAGGGATCTACAGAGCACTAAACTCAGTTTCCTGTATATAAATCGGAATTTTAAGGAGGAAAAAAAACTGGCAAGAGAGGTTGATATACCTATTTATAAGGATCTTCAAGTGCTGCAACTCTTCATTCTACCCTGAGACATTTTAGAAAATTGGATACTGAATTTAGTACTCTTTCTCTCTCCTGAACAAATAAGTGGTAATTCTTTTGGATATATTGTTTCTGTCTCTTTTTTAAGGTAGATATTTGTTATATATGAATATCAACTTAAAATTTGGATTTTATGTTAAATTGCATATGTGTATAAAGTACGTGGGTTGAAAGAACAGGGGTAGTGGGAAAGCACAGGAACTGTTATTGTTTACTGGGAGCTTATATGGAATGGTCTTGAAACTGATAAGGTGGTGGTGAAAACTGGCTGTTTTGAGAACAACGGAAAGATGAAAATATGACAATGATTAAACAGAGTTGAGTCTGGACAGAAGGGCTCAAGTACAGGACCCGGGGGATATATCTCAATGTGAATTGAAATTTATGAAAGAGATGGGGGAAATTGTGGCTAAAATAACAGATGAGTTTACAACACGAAAGAATCAAAGCATTAAAAGAGTGACAGAACCAACTGAAATAATAGTCTTGCACAACAGACAAGACAGTCTGGAAAGGGGCATCCTTTGTCAAATCAGAAATAATAATCTTGTACAGGGAGAACTGAGGAAGGGATGTTCCTAGGCAAAAGTTGCAAGAGGAAGCCTGAAAACTGGGAAAAGATGACTGATATGAAGAAAGCCCATTTGGAAGTTTTGTGGTTTAGGCAGAAAACACTTGAGGAGGTTGTGGTGGAGAAAACGAGGCAGAAAGTACAAGGAAAGGAGAGTTGGATTTGGAACTTGCCTCAACTGACAGAAGTCTGCTGATAAAATTAAAGTACGCCAAAGGAAAAAGAATGGGAAATTGTCTTGGAAACTATTACTGTTTATGTGCAAAATATTGTAGATATTGGTACATTAGCAGGCTTTGATTAAACGCTTACAATTAGCAGAGATGTGTTAGTAAGTTTTGATTAAATATGTGTAATTATTACAAAATTGGGTAAATGGATATGGAAGCATAAGAGAATTTTGTTTATATAAAGAACCAGAAGAGGGGATGGAGGAAAGTCTGGCGATTCCTGGAATCTCGAAGAAAAGGTTGTGAAAAGATATTGCTATACATGGGGATTGCGGGTATTTTTCATATTTTTTATTGATGTTAATGTGGACTTAAATTGTGAAAAACAGTAAAAATTTATTTAACATACTAATGCTGACTATGAATAAATCTCATTAAAATATGAAAACTTAGTTGAGGGGTGGCTTACAGTAGTCAAAATTTGATATTGATGGTCTATATTCAACAGGCTTGAATGTCCAAGCAATCTTGTCTACCTTCTTTGGTACAGCTATAAAACCTATTCTCCTTTAAACCTGCTTTTGCTTTTCACAGCACATAATCCAAGTTCAGTTCAGAAGCTTAATTGCTTCACCTCTCATTACTGTGACATGGCTGCAGACATACTGCCCTTAGTCATTTGACTAATTAAATTACATCAAAATATTGCACAAAGAAGCTATGACCTCTTTTTAATACAGCATATTGGCCATGACATAGTAAGGAGGGCAAAACCAAAACCACAAAAGTCCTGAAAATTTACATTATCACAATAGAAGTAATTTGTAGGCAAAACTGTTTGGGAGCAGCCTTCAGTTGGCATACAGTTTGAATTAATTACAAAATACGAATTACCAAATTTAGGCACTTGCTTCAAGTTTTCACTATACAAGATTAAAACCTTTGACAGTACAGAATCGTGCTGTTTTACGTCATACTGTTTTACATGCGTCCCTTAATGCCCTTATAAAGGTTAGCATACCACACAAGGTCAAGCAAGTAATATAACAATATTCTTTCCCAGCAATGAACATGTTGAAATGAATTATATTGGTCACACGGAACACATGACAACACACAGACAAAAGCAAGAACAATCCTTCTTCATTAATGGCACATCAAACTAATTCTAACAGGCTGAAATCATTAATGAAGTATCCTGAGGCAGAACAAAGTAATTACTACACTGTCCTATCAAAATAATTAGATATTTTCAGATGTTCCTGATGAAAATTGTCTTTAATAAGATTCAATATTATGCAGTAATAGGCACTGAACACATACTTCTGGTCTCTCCGAGCACTGGCATCATTGTATACAATAATCTCTCAATCTCTCCTCCTCAACAACTTTGCCCCGTACCCCCCCAAAAAACAAAAAAAGCGGGGCATGAAGTAATTTCCTAAAAAAAGCTCAAAATGGGGTAGATTACGGAAAGTTTTTAATTCTGCGAGTAGATCACAATCTCTTGGGAGTTGGCCATCCCTGCCCTATACAGTTTAGGATTAGTGGAAGTCAATAACTGTTTGCTCTGAGTTGACCCTGCCAATGCACTAAGTCAGGGGTGTCAAACTCAAATTCATCGGGGGCCGCATCAGCAGTTTGGTCACCCTCAAAGGGCCGGATGACACCCCCTTTATGCACAAGGAGGAAGATGGTAGCTAAAATATAACTCACTCTCTTTGAAGGCATGCAGGCATAGATGGAAGGGGGTATTATTTCTTCGCAAAGGTCGAGGACCCCAACATACACTCATGTAAGAAAACTTTTAGGTGCAGCTGCCCCCCATTGAGAGGAACAAGCGTCCTTTCACTATGTACAGCCTCCCTCGATTTCCCACTCCTACTTAAACATCAGCCCACAGCCCCACATAAAGGCAAACCACTCTAACATTCAAGTGTGTGTGATTAAAAGAAGCAATTTGCTATCATTCCCCTCCACACACACACTTTGTAAATATGGGGAACAGATAAATGACGTCTAAGGGTTAGGTTTCATCCTTTATTCCCCAAAGAGGAGGGACGTAAATACTTAAAATAGGGAGGCGCCTTTTCTCTCTCTGTGTTTTTTTTTTCCTTTTCTTTTCCCTTTTTGGCAGGCGATAGAGCAAGTAGGTCTTAGGGAGTGGGTGGGGTCGGGCTTGACTTCCACACCTGCGAAGGTAAACGGAGGGAGATAACGGGGTGAGACGTGGGGGGGGGGGGCGTGGAGAAGAAGATATGAGATTGGAGGGAAAGAAACCTTGCAGCCCAACAAAAGCAGATAAACGTGCTAAGCCTCCAGCTCCTAGTCACTATAGAAAAAGAGGTTATCCTGAACACATGTTTATGTATATCCTGGTCCATCTTGGTAAAGTTATTTGCAAACATACTTGACATACATAAGTAAAAAATATTTCTCCAGTCTGTGTCTAAAAGATCCATGGCTTTTCAACTTCCATCATGAGTTTCATGGACTTCCAAAAATGGAAGTTTTCATAAACTGAAAGAAGCTTTTTGACTCTCATATGTTATCAAGTTGGTGGTGGTGGTGGTTGCTACTGCTACTGGTGCTGTTGTAAATAATAATAATAATAATAATAATAATAATAATAATAATTCAGTTTATTACCTTCCTGTCACCATCAGGTCCCAGAGTGAATTACAACAATTTAACATTCACTATTTAATTTTTTTAAAATTATCGTCAAAGGAATAGGGTGGGTCTTGAAAACATATCTCAGGTATCAAAGACCAGAATAAGAGGTGTATCTTCAGCATATAACAGAAACTGTATAAAAACGTGTCAAATGCATGATGTGTGAATGTCTGTTTTTCTATCACTTATCTGTTTATTCCACTTGATGCCTAAGAAGCAGAGAAAGTTCTGCTGTCCAAAGGTGATGTTAAATGTTAACTACAGAAGACTTGTAGTTTGAACTAAATCCTGCAACTTCTAGCAGCACTTCTGCAACTTCTGGGATAATCATCATGATTATCTGCAGCAGGATAAATGGATGTAAGAAATATAAAACTATTTTTTTAATCAGTCATTCTGAAAGGGTGAATGTGGCAGAAGAATTTCTCTGTTTTCCAAAATGAGTTAATATTTTACAAAATGTTACAAATCAAGATAAACTAAGATAAAGTGGCAGAAATATGGTGGAAGACCCTGAGTGAGAGGCAGGGAAGTGGAGATCTCCCAGGGTGAGAGGAAAGCTCCCAGGTGAGGGTTGGGAGGGTTTGTCATTTTCCGAGAAGGAGGTGAGCAGGGATGAATCAAGAGCTTACTCTGAGCAAGGAGAGATAGATGCACTTGCATAGTTTCTGCCCTTCAGATATCCTGCTGCTGACTTTTCCCACTCCTATTTTTAGGATGCTGTTAGTAGGTATGTATTAAGTTTCACCACTACACCAGTGATTGCAGATTCCACAGTGGTTGTAGAGATGGTTGCTGGGATGATATTGTGCATATGACATTGCTACTCAGAATTTGTGTATTATGTGTTGTTGTGCATTATAACCATAGAAATGTCTTAACTTTTTGTATTGTATATGGATTTTATGTTACGACATAAATTGTTTATTATGTCCTACATTGTAAACTGTTTTGTTTTTTTGTTTTTTTACTAAGGACAGTATAGAAATTTTAATATAAATTATGTCATCTCTGCTTTGACAAAGTATGACCAATGGCGTTTCAGTGCCTAATTCATGTCAAAAGCCAGAAGAGCTCTGTATGTGGAAGGGGGGGGGGGGGGGAGAGACAGGACAGTGAATATTACATGTATTGGAGAGGAATTTCCACAAGAGGGAGCCAAAAGCTCCATTTCAATCCTAAAGCATTTTTTAGGAAAGTGTACTGCTTTCTATATAAAAATAATTGCTGACAATTCTGTGAATGTTATTTCATACTGGAAGATGTCTTTCTATCCACTTTTCACTTGTCCAGATTATTTCCCAAGTCCAATGCATAAGGCATGTGTGCAGGACAGGTGCTGCTATAAAACTGCTTTACCAGACAGATCCCATGCTGTACCTATCATCTGTTGACCCAGTCATCTGGAACAGTGGTGGCAGGTAAATGCCGAAGTCTGTGAAGCTGTAGTGGGAGTGCACTGTATGTTGTATGTTGCACATATCTGCATTTTTGTGGGTGTGCCTGTGCATGCTTTGGAATATATACTTTGTCCTCTATGCAGTGAATAATCAGCACCACCCCAAGGTCTTTTTCAAGCAGGGAAAAGTGCCTCTGAATGTGTGTAGAATGCATTCACTTCATCGCATAACCAACTTAGATGCCTGCCACCCTGCTTCAGGGTTCATAGAATCATAGGACTGTAGAGTTGGAAGGGGCTCTGAGGGTCATCTAGTCTAAACTCCTGCTTTGAAGGAATCCTGCCCACAGCCATCCCTGGGTGGGCTCAAACCACCAACTTTCTGGTTAATACCCAGACTTACTGCACCACTAGGGCATCCTAACTATCAAAACTTAAAGAAAAAGAGCCATACTGCTTAGAATTAGTATAGTACAATAACTCTCTCTCTCTCTTTGCTTTTCTTTAACTAGCCTGATGATAAGTTGGCAAGAGTGGTTGAGTAGTAAATATTTTCAGTGAATACAAAAATCTAGCTTGCAAGATTATGTTTCTGAAGAATATCAAAAACCGTACAAAAGTAGTAAAATAATGTGTTATCAGGATGAAAATTCATAATGTGGTATGTGAGCTTTTGGGTTACACAGAGCTCTTCTTCAGGCTGGATGCAAATAAAAATGAGGGAAACAGCTGTTTCTGGAAGGCAGGAAAGTGTTTAGATTTAAGAGTGGCCATATAAAACTTTTTTCAGTCTAATTTATCTAACATCTTTTAGTCTGGGAAGCACTTCAAAACAAGCATCATAATAAAATGATGTAAGTAGCAATATTCACTTTTAAAATAATGTAAGACTTTAGTACACAAAGGCAGGATCTGAGAAGCAAATTATGAGGGTGTTATTGATGCATGTGCTCTGAGATTCCCACTTTGGAAATACAGTGGTACCTTGGTTCTTGATCTTAATCTGTTCCGAGAGTCCGTTCAACTCCTAAAACCATTCGAGAACCAAGGCGTGGCTTCTGATTCGCTGCAGGAGCTTCCTGCACTCAAGCGGAAGCCGCGACGGATGTACAGCTTCCAAAAAACGTTTGCAAACCGGAACACTTCCAGGTTTGCGGCGTTCGGGAGCTGATTTGTTCGGCAACTAAGCCATTCAAGAACCAAGCTTTGCCTGTACAAAAACAGATAATCGGCTTCTCATCAACAAGTATGTTCCCAAAGGGGCTATTATTCAGAGGCACAGTGTCTCTGATAGTGGAGGCATTAACGAGCCAGCATGGATGATACCCATTGACAGTCTCATCCTTCATGAATTCATCCAATCCCCTTTTAAAGCTATCCAAGGTGATGACCATTATGGCCTCCTAGGGGCGCACGATCCATAGCTTATGTGTTGTGTGGAGAGTTACTTTCTTTTGTCTACTGAATCTTTCAATTCTTAGCCTCACTGGATGTCCCTGGGTCAGAATGTTATGAAAAAGGTAATAAAAAACTTTTCACCATGCCCTGTATAAACTTCCATCATGTAACTTCTTACTTGCCTTTTCTTTAAACTGGAAAGTCCCAGATGCCGCAACCACTCTTCATACAGGAGTTGCTCCATCCCACTGATCATTTTGGTTGTCTTTTTCTAAACATTTTCTCACCCTGCTCTATATCCTATTTGAGGTGAGATGACCAGGACTGTACACAGCATTCCAAATGCAATTACATCACAGTTTTATATAACAACATATTGGCAGTTAGAATAGTAATAATAATTTTCCTATTTATACCCTACTCATCTGGCTGGGTTTCCCCAGTCACTCTAGGTGGCTCCCAGCAGAATAGTAAAAACATGATAAAACATCAAACATTAGAAGCTTCCTGATACAGGGCTGCCTTCAGATGTCTTCTAAAAGTCTGATAGCTGTTTATTTCCTTGACATCTGAAGGGAGGGCGTTGCACATGGTGGGCACCACTACTGAAAAGGCCCTCTGCCTGGTTCCCTGTAATCTCACTTCTCACAGTGAGGGAACCACAAGAAGGCTGAACAATGGGGGTGGAGATGCTCCTTCAGGCATACAGAAACAAGGCTCTTTAGGGCTTTAAAGGTCAGCACCAACACTCTGAACTGTGCTCGGAAATGTACTGGGAACCAATACAGGTCTCTCAGGACCAGTGTTATATGGTCCTGGCGGCCACTCCCGGTCACGGGTCTAGCTGCCGCATTCGGGATTAATTGCAGTTTCTGAGTCAGCTTCAAAGGTAGCCCCACATAGAGAAGTAGTCCAAGCAGGCGATAACCAGAGCATGCACCACTCTGGCGAGACAGTGCACAGGCAGGTAGGGTCTCAGCCTGCCTACCAGATGGAGCTGCCCTGGACACAGAATTGACCTGAATCTCCATGGACAGCTGTGAGTCCAAAATGACTCCCTGGCTGCGCATCTGGTCCTTCAGGGGCACAGTTACCCAATTCAGGACCAGGGAACCCACACATCCACCCACCCCATCCCTCCAAAACTGTACTTCTGTCTTGTCAGGATTCAACCTCAATCTGTTAGCCACCATCCATCCTCCAACCGCCTCAAGACACTCACAAAGGACATTCACCGCCTTCACTGGTTCTGATTTAAAGGAGAGCTAGAGCTGGGTATCATCCGCATACTGATGAACACCCAGCCCAAACCCCCTGATGATCTCTCCCAGAGGCTTCATATAGATGTTGAAAATCATTGAGAAGAGGATGGAGCCCTGAGGCACTCCACAAGTGAGCGCCCAGGGGTCTGAACACTCATTCCCCAACACCACTTTCTGGACACAGCCCAGAAGAAAGGAGCGGAACCACTGTATAACACTGCCCCCAGCTCCCAACTCCTCTAGACAGTCTAGAAGGATGCCATGGTCAGTGGTGTCCAAGGCCGCTGAGAGATCCAGCAGGACCAAAGCTTTCACCTTTGTCCCTAGCCTGCTGGAGATCATCAACCAACGCAACCAAGGCAGTTTCAGTCCCATGATGAGGCCTGAATCCCAACTGGAAGGGATCCAAATGGTCCGCATCCTCCAGGCATGCCTGGAGTTGTTCAGCTCAATAACCTTGCCCAAGAATGGAAGTTCTGTTTCCTATCCATTTCCTAATGATCCCTAGCATGGTGTTCATCTTTTTCAAAGCTGCCACATCCTGGACGAACATCTTCAGCAAGCTATCCACGATACCCACTAGGTATCTTTCCTTGTTACTCACCACCAGTTCAGACCCAATGGAGATATATGCCTTTTGCCTCAATGTACCAAACTTTACACTTGCTAACCATAAATTGTACAACAGACTTGGCTCCCTCTCTGTTCACCCCTAGCTCTAGATTCTTTATGAAGAAGTTGAAAAGCACTACTTCCCATACCAATGCTGGTGAGGCTCCACTGTCGACAACCCTCCTTTGGGAAAACTGTCCACTTATTCCTACTCTCTATTTCCTGTTTCTTAACCAGTTACCGATATACAACAGGACCTCTGATCTTATTTCAGGACTGCTAAGCTTATACAGGAGGGTTTGGTGAGCGGGCAACAGTTTGACCTTAAGTCAACATCCCCGACAGTGTCTAGAGCAGGGGTCGGCAACGTGTGGCCCATGGGCTGGATGCAGCCCATGAAGACTGTTTTACTGGCCCATGAGCCGCCCCTGAACTGAGCCGCCCGCTCAGTGAGTCCCCCACGCACTGCACTAAACCAGTGCAGCACGGTGCAGAGACTCAGGCGGTACCGAAAATCACGTCTGCGCATGTCCAGATGCCGAAAATTGCTTCTGTGCAGGCGCGATTTTTGGCGTCTTGGCATTGCGCAGAAATAATTTTCAGCGTCGCGGACATGTGCAGACACAATTTCCAGTGTCATGCTGCGCCAATCAGGCCCACGGACGATCTCTGTGGGAGTGATCTGGCCCATGGCCAGTAAACCTTGCCGACCCCTGGTCCAGAGAACTGAGACACATGAGAGTTGGATGGAATAACACCTGATAATGATTCTTAAGCATTCAACATATTAGATTTCATATATAGTACTCTACAATATAGTTAATGTGCTTGATTTCAAAACTTGTAAAAAGCTATGGGTGGCAACAGGGCCGGACCACCCATGAGGTGTCATGAAGGAGCTCCCTTGGGCAGAAGAAGTGGCACTGGAACTGGCTCTAGTTTCTGGTAAGAGAAAGATCTCACTGGAAATACCCACTTGATAGGCGTCACCACGCATCCGAGGTAAGAGAGGCGGTGGCAGCAGCACGTTCCTGTTTCACCTCAGGTGGCAAAAGAGGATGTGCTGCTCCTGGGTTGGACAGCATCTGCACCAATAGTAAGCAGATTGTCCTGAAAGAAGTGAGCCAGAGGCAGCAGTGAAGCATGATATGCCTTTTTGTCCTTACCAGGGTGGTATATCTGCATGCGAGCTATACCACTGCAGTCTGTGGGCACATGACTAAGTGCTCTTCCATACAAAATAATCCTCACCACATAGAAAACTAGAAGTCAGAGAGAAATGGTCTCCCTTGACCTTCTCTTTGACTTCTAGATGTTGTTTTTATGTGCAGGGAAAATGTTTGCATGGCATATCATTCAACCATGAAAGCCTCCAGTCTGAAGTGGTAGAGCCCAGACACATGTTTATAGATCTACAGCATGACTCAAGATCTATTTTTTACACAACTTGATTCAATTAATAAAAAAATTCCTTTCAGCAGCACCTTAGAGACCAACTAAGTTATTGGTATGAGCTTTCGTGTGCATGCACACTTCTTCAGATACACTGAAACAGAAGTCACCAGACCCTTATATATAGTTAAAGGGTGGAGAGCGTGAGATAAATTTGAATTAGGTACTCCTTGATACTATGTAGGAAAAATTATTTACCATCCTGAAAGACTCTCTCCACATTCAGCCCATAGGTAGCACAGGTTTCATAGTAGGTAGATCTTTTCAAATCATTCGACAGTTTCCGCGCTCTACCATCATCAATGACACGAGGATTACTGGAACTTATAGCATCTACAAAGAAAACAGTAGGGTGATTTTTTCCATCAAATACAAAAACAAGATACAAAATTTTAAACAGAATTTTCTGAGAGTACTCTTTAGACCAGTTTCACTTCTACTTAAAATTATTTTTGAATTCCTATTCTGAGGTATAGGAATTATGGAATTAAATACATAAGCAGCTAGCATTTGGACCAGTGTCTTGAGTCATGCACACTAGGATGCTTAAACATTATTTTGTTCATATTTACCAGAACAACCTTAAACTATTCCCATGTACCATTTTAAAAGAGCTACTGTCTGTGGCCACCACAAGTTCATTCATTTCTTCCTTTCAACCCCATGTGTTTCTCATAATTGGACAGAATTCAAAAGGATTGGTAAATAAACTGGGACTTTTGTGGGCAGAAAAAAAAGTCTGCATCCCCATAGAAATGTAGAATAATTTAGAACTGTGGCCTTCAAGGACATCATACACCTAAAGTGTGAATATTACAGCTAGATTACAAATGAGTGGAACACTTGATCTGATTTCAAAAGTTCATCAATCATGAATTCTAGTAGCTTAAGAGGAAACTGAGCATTAATAATTTGTTTTATTATTACCATGGGGAGGAGGGTATAAATACACATATTTCATAAATTAAAGCAAGGGGTTTCAGCATTGTTATTAGACAGCAAACAGCCTGCATAGTGCAGGGGGAGAAATACTCTCAAGAGGCTTTGTACATTATCAGCAGAAGCCACAGAGGAAGCTCAAGATCAAAGAGTTATCCCTAGAAGGAAAAATCTGTAATTCCCATCCTGCTGGGAGATATCAATGCTCCCCACATGGAGGCAGCTTTGGCATTACTCCAAGAATATCAAGAAGAAATACGGGTCATGTGGGTCTTCTGAGGTTTTGTAGCAATATGCAAAGCTAACCTTGCTGTCTTTTGGGAATCTTGTGTCCAAATCAACTGGATGCTTAAAAAAAGAAAAACATTGTAGAAACTAGGGGTGTTCGTCAGATTTGAACAAATTCCAAGTCAAGGTGCCTAGAGGGATTTTAGGCTTATTCAAACTGAGGTAAAGTGAGATCCGTACAAAGCTGAATCAGTTGAAGTAGAGATGATTCAGATATTTTTTAAAAATTCTGTAGATAAGCACGTACTAAAATAAAATTTAAAATGTTTCCTGGGTATTTTAAAAATAAACACTTAATGAGTCCACACAGAAGTCCCTCTACCTATTTGTCTTTAATTTTACAGGAACTATCACAGGAACTATCCACTCCTAGGAGAGGGCCTACTATTCCTGCAAATTTCACCCATTTCTGCCAAAAGTAAACAATTTATAGCTGTTCTTTGATCACCCAGTAATGAATGGGGGGAGGACCTATGAAGCACAACAGAGTGAGGTGGACTGTTTCCTGAGGAGCTGATGGGAGGTTTGAACCAAGTCTTGTGGTTGGGGCACATCCATATTAGAAACTCACACTATGGCTTCATGAATTCCTTGTCAGCGTGCATTTTTGGGAGAGAAAATTTGATCTGATGTGTAGAGATCTTTCCTATTCTAATTGGTTCAGGAGGGTTCTGGAAGCTTCTCTGTGGGATACAAGCTAATGCAAACTGGAGGTTTCTAGCCAACAAGCAAGTTTTTATTCTGCCTAAAAACAGGCAGAAGGTTCCTGATGTTTGGGTTATTCCTTTGGAGAATCTGAACAGCTGATTTGGACTGGTTCTGTCATCTCTTTCAGACAAGGTCATGCTGACTATAATAAAAGGTCAGAAAGAGCCTGAGTTTCACTTTTCTCTCTCTCTTTCCCTTTGGTGTGGTGCTCTGTACACAGTATGTGCTTAAGTGTTAAGGTTTAAGTCTTATTATAAGTTACTGTAAGTTTAGGTTAAGTTTGCTGCAACTGGATTTCTTACGGACAGTGCCAATCTTGAATGTATGGATTTGTGACCACTATGCTCATTTACCTCCAGTAGCAGTAATAACTCTGCTGAATGAAATACAATTGCCTCTGGTCTATTTTTTGGGAATCCTGCAACGTGTTTAAGTTCTTACTCTGCTAACTATACGTTGAAGTTTTGCTCTGGATCAATATTGAGTAGAATTCTTGTCACTCCTCTCTCATGAAGGCTGTGCTTGGGAACTGCACTTTTCAGAACAGACTTATTGATATTTGAAGAAAGGAGACATCAATAGCCTTGCAAAACTCTAGAAATTTCGCTTTTTGCTGCGCAGAACTGGAAGTTGTTGAAGCTCTTATGACAACAAACACAAAGTCATTTCTCATCCTCTGATCCCGAATTCAACTTATTTGCTACCCTCCCTACATGCTAATAAGATATTGCCTAAACAAAATGCAATTTTTCAAATCCAGTCAAGAGGCTGGCTGAATTTTTTCCCTAAAAAATATTTATGATACTACTATTCAGGATTATGGACTCAACTAACAAAAAACAGTGTTTTGAACATGCAACACCAGATGGCGGCAGAGAGTAAATAAAATATCTATGAGATTTTCCATAGCATTTTTTTCCCCTGTTCGTAGATCCACCCTATGTATTGGTAGTAAAATGACAGACTGCAGCATGTATTTGTTTGTGTACTTTGAATCCATTCCCAATCTTTACAATGCAGCAAGCTAGAAAAATTCATTTTGGTTTCCCATAATCCTTTTGCTTTTGAGGCTAAGTGTAAGTCATTTACACAATGAAATTATCCAAGATGAAACATTCCTATACAGGAGCCCCATCTGCTTCTATGTCATAAAGGGTATCAACTGGAAGAGCTCATTTTTTCTCAGATGGTCCCTCTGCGGGAGTTTAGATATAACTCAAACTTATAGCTGAGATGAACCAAGAAGAAATTAGACAAAGGATCCAGTTGCAATTTTAAAAGAATATATATTTTCATTAACTATCTAGTGGAGATTTTATTAATTCAACTATTTCATCTGAATAGAACCACTATTACGTAAATATTTGGCACAACCATTTTAATGAGCTAAATTGTAACCTACACATTATTAATCTAAACCAGTCATGTCCAAAGTCTGGCCCGCGGGACAGTTGTGGCCCGTGTTCCTGTTTAATATGGCTTCACAGGTAATCTGGCAAAATCTATCTGTTGTGGCCCCCAGTCAAGCCCCAAGTGCCTCTCACGACCCCTGGGATCTCTGGATCTTTCAATGCCATGGGACTGCACGTCCTCAGTCTGTGTTCTCACAATCTCTTGGACATCACAGGATTTGGTGCGTTCCTTTTCCCTGTGCTGTGTCTTCACCACACACAGCCACAAAGGCAGGCAATTCATCTTTGCTGCAACTGAAGAGAACCTGCACTTTCCATCTTTATTCAGGACAGGGGAGAATAGACAATAGTGCAGAAGAGTGCATAAAACTAAAAGTAAAAAGATCAAAGTTTATTACATGAGGCTACAAGACACTGCCTCCAGACACTACCCCTCACTTGCGACCCACCAGCATTTAGCACTGTACATTACAGTGTAACTTCATTTGGAAGAGATCTCTGGCGAATTCTTGTTGGCACTGGAACTGCGCTCACATGATCTCTTCCCCTTCTGGCCAATTTCTAAAATGGCGACTGTAAATAAGAGAAGGAAAGTTGACAGTGAGGGCCGCCGCTTCCAGGACAGGTGGAAAGTGGAATATTTCTTCAATGAAATACGGAATCACTGTGTTTGTCTGATATATCAAGAGACTGTGGCTGTTTATAAGGAATTTAATGTCAAGAGAAACTACCAGTCGAGACATAGCACATACGACAAGCTAACAGGGCATGAATGCAGTGAAAAGTGTAAGCAACTTGAAGCTGTTTTAATGTCAGAACAGAGATTTTTCACAAGAGCCCATTAGTCAAATGAAAATGCCACTAGGGCGAGCTATGAGGTGGCAACATTAATTGCTAAAAATTGCAAATCTTTTGCTGAGGGTGAATTTATCAAAGAATGTGTTATGAAAATGGTTGAGAATAGCCATCCTGAGAGGAAGCAAGGGTTTGCCTGGCTCGTAACACTGTAGTACGGAGAACTGAAGATATTTCATCAGATGTTAAGAGACCATTGATGTCCAAAAGAGTGGATTTTGACTTCTTTTCAATAGCCTGTGATGAAAGCACAGACCTATCTGACACAGCTCAGCTGCTGATTTTTATGAAAGGGGTGGACGATGAAATGAATGTGACTGAAGAGTTACTTGACCTCCAGAGCCTTATGGACCAAACAAGACGAAAATATTTGTTTGTTTCTGTTAGTTCTGCCATAGATGACATGAAAATGCCTTGGAACAAAGTTACTGGGATTATTACTGATGGGGCACCTGCCACAGCTGGTGAACGAAGTGGATTATCAACCCTAATCTGTAACAAGGTGATCGAAGACGGAGGCAAAGCTATTAAACTCCATTGTATCATTCATCAACAAGTTCTCTGTGCCAATAATCTCAGATATGATCATGTTATGAAACCAGTGCTAAAGACTATTAATTTTATTTGCTCTAAAGCCACCTCCAGCTGAATACAAAGATGTTTTGGATCACAACCATGTAAGGTGGCTCAGTCGGGGGGTCGGGTTTTACTCTCTCAGAAAGGAAATTGGAGAATTCTTGGAAACAAAGGGACAACCGATGCAAGAACTATCTGATCCTATTTGGCTGGCTGATTTGGGGTTTTTAGATGACATAACAAAGCATCTGAATGTACTGAACATGAGTCTTCAGGGGAAAGATGCAGCAGTGAACCAGCTTTATTCACACCTCAAGGCCTCTGGAACAAAACTGCAACTTTTCCAAAGGCAATAGTCACAAACACAGCCCAATACCATACATTTTTCAGCGTTGCAGGAAATAATGAACAGCTTTCCACAAGACAATAGCAGTGCACAAACAACCAGGTATGCAGCAGACATCACATCTCTGACTGGGGAGTTTAAATGGCGCTTTCAGGATTTTGCTGCTATTGAAAAGGAGATCAGCCTTTTCTCCTTCCTCTCCATTCTCTGTTGACCCCAATGATGCTCCAGATCAGCTGCAGCTTGAGTTCATTGAGCTGCATTGTGACAGCGAGTTACACAGTCGTCACCAACAGCTCTCTCTTGTGAACTTCTATCGCCAACTGGATAAGAGCTGGTTTCAAGAGATTCGAACATTGGCTAAGAAAATGCTGAGCTTGTTTGGCTCAACATATTTGTGTGAGAAGACATTCTCTGCTATGAACTTTAACAAGAACCGTGTGAGGACAAGACTAAGTGACTCTCACCTGCATGACATTTTGTGAATCAAAACCACTGCATTTGAACCAGACCTAGCCTATTTGCTGCAGTCCAGATCTCAGCTTCACCCTTCACATTAGTACAGGCAAGTTGTTGTTTTTTTCAATTGAGATGAATACATTGTAAAATCTGTTAATGTCAGTTGGTCTAAATCAGGTATAAATATATTTGGACACAACATGTATACCTGGTGTTATGTTCCTGTTCATATTTTTTTAACTTAAAAGTTGATAGGTACCCCTGCCCGTACGGGCCAGTCGTGTCCAACTCTGGGGTTGCGTGCCCATCTCGCTTAAGAGGCCAGGGGCCAGCGCTGTCCGGAGACACTTCCGGGTCATGTGGCCAGCGTGACGAAGCTGCTCTGGCAAGCCGGCACCAGCGCAGCACACGGAAACACCGTTTACCTTCCCGCTATAAAGCGGTACCTATTTATCTACTTGAACTTAAGGGTGCTTTCGAACTGCTAGGTGGGCAGGAGCTGGGACCGAAAGACGGGAGCTCACCCCGCCGTGGGGATTCGAACCGCCAACCATGCGATCGGCAAGCCCTAGGCGCTGAGGTTTTACCCACAGCGCCACCCGCGTCCCAAAAGTTGATAGACAACCTTTATTACCAATAATATGTAATGTACTTTACAATGTTCCTGACATATATTTCAACTTCCTGGATTTTTTTTTCATTTGGTCTTCAGATATGAAAGGCAGAATGATTTAACACCTGTTTAGATTTGTCATCCATGTGACGAAATGAAAAGTATGCCATTTGCAATAAACTTTGTATAAAATTGTTAATTTGTATTTAATTTTAATGGTTCAAAGTATGTCAGACAAAATAGTTGGCCCTCACACATGTTCACTTCATCAAATCTGGCTCTCCGTGAAAAAAGTTTGGACACTCCAATCAAAACTAAGAATGTACTTTTTATGAGCTCATTAAGATTCTAAAGACAACTCTATAAACAATGAGCTTTCAAACTCTATTGTCTAAATGCAACAAGGTAAAGATTAAAAAGTTGCCTGGTATTGCTCACTCTTGCCTTAGCCTAAAGGTCAAGCAGATCAAAAGAAACTGAAAGAACCAGGTTGCACAATATTTTTTGTAATTCTCAAAGCTGCTCTAAAGCAGCAAAGAGCATGCCAAAATGTAAGATTTTGTCCCACTGAGCCACAATTCTGGCACTCCATGAACTGACAAGGGTAGCACATTCCCTCACACCAAGTTCAGTCTAAAAATCAACGTAAAAGAATCAAGAATAACCACTACTCAAAACTTAATATTTAGTGTATTGGAATATCTTTAGATACGCCCTAAAAGAGTGTGGAAAATTCACCTTCGTTGTCAAATGCTATAAACAAGCAACGGACACTCTGGTTCTGTGAGCTTCCCAATGGTTGGTCACTGTCTGAAACTGAAGGTTCAGTCAAGAACGTACTCTGCTTGAACAGAGAGGGGGAGATGCCTATAACCCACCTGAAGTTCCTCTCGCCTCCCCCAAAATCAATTCCAGAGAGACTATGCAGGCTTAGAAGGGGTAACTGCCGTAAAAGTACAAGGAAAAGTACAAGAAAGCACAGTAGGATTTGGGGATCAAAGCCATTAGGATGCACTAAATAGAATCTTGCTCTAATCTGGCACCTGAACTGAAATCTTCAGGTCTATAGAAATCCAATTTGCCATCAAATTTCAGAATAAAAATAAATCATGCAACTAATGAGAGTTCTTCTTATATGCTTCAAAATAGTGGCCAAAAGCTTCTATGCGGATTTACTATGGTGACAGGGGGTAAGAAAAATCCAACATACAATGCTATTGTAAATACATAATCGCATAGTACCATAATGCAGAAATGCCAAATGCAAATATAATTAATAAATTAGCTTTATTGTATATATTTTATTCAACTAAATGGTACTGGAAATTTGAACACCTTGGATTTGCATCTATAAAAAAAAAAAGCCTATCTTGATGTTCCAGACACTCACTACAAGGCCCTCTCCACCTGGCCTAGGGGGCGAGGCCCACACTCACCAGCCCTACTGAAGAGTCTCCTCATGAGGCCGGAGGAACATCGCCCAGCTAATGTTTTATTGATTGATTGATTGATTGATTGATTGATTTAATATGCTGTAAACTGCTTTGAGATTTTTATTAAAACTATAAAGCAGTATAGAAATAAATAAATAAATGAAAAAGAAGAAGAAGAAGAAGAAATGCTCCCAGTCCTCAGAAATTAAACATCAGTGACGAGACATAAAACATATTCTGAGTAAGTAATAATAATAATAATTTATTATTTGTACCCTGCCCATCTGACTGGGTTTCCCCAGCCACTCTGGGCGGCTTCTAACAAAGATTAAAAATACATTAAAATGTCACACATGAAAAACTTCACTGAACAGAGCTGCCTTCAGATGTCTTCTAAATGTCAGGTATTTGTTTATCTTTTTGACATCTGATGGGAGGGCATTCCACAGGGCGGGCGCCACTACCGAGAAGGCCCTCTGCCTGGTTCCCTGTAGCTTTGCTTCTCGCAGTGAGGGAACTGCCAGAAGGCCCTCGGCGCTGGACATCAGTGTCCGGGCAGAACGATGTGGGTGGAGACGCTCCTTCAGGTATACTGGGCCGAGGCCGTTTAGGACTTTAAAGGTCAGCACCAACACTTTGAATTGGGCCCGGAAACATACTGGGAGCCAATGTAGGTCTTTCAGGACCGGTGTTACGTGGTCTCGGCAGCCGCTCCCAGTCACCAGTCTAGCTGCTGCGTTCTGAATTAGTGGTAGTTTCTGGGTCACCTTCAAAGGTAGCCCCACGTAGAGCGCATTGCAGTAGTCCAAGTGGGAGATAACTAGAGCATGCACCACACAGGCAAGACAGTCTGTGGACAGGCAGGGTCTCAACCTGTGAACCAGATGGAGCTGGAGGACAGATGTCCTGGACACAGAATTGACCTGCACCTCCATGGACAGCTGTGAGTCCAAAATGACTCCCAGGCTGCACACCTGGTCCTTCAGGGGCACAGTTACCCCATTCACGACCAGGGAGTCCTCCACACCAGCCCGCCCCCTGTCCCCCAAGAACAGCACTTCTGTCTTGTCAGGATTCAACCTCAATCCATTAGCCACCATCCATCCTCCAACCGCCTCCAGGCATAAGGGTGTTTTACAAACAAAATCTTAGAACACTATTAGAAATCTCCTAGGTACTATTGGTAAACAGATCAACAAAGTTCTCTCAAAAGACTTACTTATAAAAATAAAAGAACAAGGGCCAAACAATTAAATGAAGTATTTCTCAAGGAAAGATATACGGCACATGAGACAACACTTACCCTGAGTACCCACAAGTACCATTGGGATTTCATTAGTGTTGCGATAGTTTGCCATACGGCTATAGTGGTGGTACACGGTTTGGAAGCTAATTTCATCCTCTAGGCTGAAGACAAATATAACAGCATCTACCCACGTGGCAAACTGCAGGAAAAGAACATGGATAAACAATTCTTGTTGATATTTTTAAAAACACCAGACTCTTAACATGAGAGATATTTAGCAGGCAGCAATTATTTACATCTATATCCCATCTTTCATCCAAGGAGCTCAAGATAGTGTCCGTGGTTCTTCTCCCCATTTGTATCATCACAACAACCTGGTGAAGTAGGTCAGGCTTAAATATGGCGTCGAGCCCAAAGTCACCCAATGAGCTGAATGGGATTTGAACCTTTTTCTAGGGTTGCCATAATTTCCAAAACTAAAAAACAGGACACCCCGAAATTGTTGAGCTTTTTATACCCGATTTTTACGTGATTTTTTTGGTGAAAACACCTTATGTAACCATTGGCTAAAAGCCTGTAATTCTGCATGATAATCCAGTTAGGTTTCTCAGAGCAGCGCTTGGGGGTCTTGAGCTGCCAATCCTGTGCCACATACACACGGACCCAGCGCTGCTTATCTTGGCACGGCTGAAGGCAAAGTGCAATGCCTGGCGGGAAGAGAGTAAGCGATAGGAACCCTCAAGGAACAGAGGCCATAGCCACGTGGACACCATTTTCAATCGAAGGGAGTCAGACAGGAAGGGGGACCAGGCGCACCCACTGCCCTGCCATCTGGAAACAAGTCGCCTCGTTTTCTGCTCTGACCAAGTTCATCCGTCCTCAGAGATCTCATCTGGTCAGGACTTGCTTCTAGTTGCAGAAAGGTGCAATTTTTTTGTTTACTTGCTGAAGATCCAGGACAAACCGCCACCTTCCGGAAATCCCTCCCCCTCCCGGATGTCACTTCTGCCTTTGAAATCCCGGTAATGTCTGGGAAAATCCAGGTGTATGGCAGCCCTACCTTTTCCTCCCAGGTCCTAGCTCAACACTCTCACCAATACATCACTGAAACCAAGCGGTGACCAAAACTGTCAATGGGTTATTCCTTACGGTCTAACCTGTCATCAGGTTGTTATTCCCCAATAAAAGGTATATTTTTGTAAACATTTAGTGACACAACACTTTTATGAATGTTAGCGCCTTGCCTCCGTGAGCAAGCTGGCCACTGAATTCTGCACAAGCAAGTTTCTGAACCATCTTCAGAGGCAGCCCCATATATAATGTGTTGAGATAAACTAACCTAGATGTTACCAGAGCATAAATAAAAGAAGTTAGGCTATCCTTGTCCAGATGGGGCTTCAACAGAAATACCAGTCATATCAGCCAGAAAATCCCCCAGAGCCATCTGGAAGCCCATTGGATCAATCAGCCTTTGAGGGTGGACCATCCTCATATGTCCCCCACCTCTGCAGAGGGAAAAAGGTGCTGGAATTCCAACAGGAAGTGATATGACCACAACAAGAGACTAATGTCAAGATCACCCTCTTCCTGCCCAGTTGAGAAAATAAGGCCCAAAGTGCAGCCTGCCACATGTGTTGGCGCCAGGGACAGGTTGGGCCACCCCATGGCAATCAGGGCAGCCATGAAGTCTTGAGCCACCCTAGAGCCGGTTGCCTTGGAATGGATGTGGAAATCCCCCCAAACCAGCAGTCTAGGAGTCATCAACTCCACCTCTGTCAATGCAAGCAGGGAGACTACTGGGCACCAAGGTGAGAGGTAAACCAGTAGAATCCCTAATGTGTCCTGACTGCCCAATGCCAGGAGCACATACTCTGATCCCCCCCCCCTCAACTGGACAGAGAGCCTGGAGGGATATATGGCATTTCTATAGACCATTGCAACTCTGCCCTGATACTGTACCATGTACCCAGGTAGGTAGGCATGGATGGGTGAAAGCAACTGCATCCTGCTTACCCACCCAGGTCTCAGTGATGCAGAACCAACCTGGCATTCAACAGCAGATGCAGCAGCCACAGACCTAAGGGCTGGCTGATAGGAGAAGCACAGTTCCTTTGGTTGGAGGAGGGGCTGGCACATGGTACAGGCACAATCGCACTGCACCAACTTCCCCACTGCCTCCCCTCCTGGTAAGCTGCAGTGGTGCTGGTGATGGGAGCACAGCTAAGTGCTGCCCTGTCCCGTTGGTGTTGGATCTCAGTCCATGTGTATGTACAGTAAGAAACAAGGATACCATTTGCAAGGGAGAATACATAGTATGTAATCCTTTCAACTGTATCCACCACCACTAGTCAATCCACAATAGAGGACTATCTAAACACATACACTTGCAGTCTATGCCACTTTGGGAGCAAAAACAGTGTAGCAGCTTTAACTCTGAATGTGGAAACTCAGATTGAAACGCCCATTCAGTCTTGAAGCTCCATCTCTTGGCCTAATCTACCTCACAAGAGCTTCCTTTTGATACAGCAGAGAAGGAAATCTTGTATACAGTCGTACCTTGGTTCTCGAATGTAATCTGTTCCAGAAGTCTGTTTGACTTCCGGAAACGTTTGAAAACCAAGGTGTGGCTTCCAATTGGCTGCAGGAGCTTCCAAAAAACCTTTGCAAACCAGAACACTTACTGCCGAGTTTGCAGCGTTCGGGAGAACCAAGGTATGACTGTACTGTCCTCAGCAAATCAGAAGAGTGGAACAGAAATGTGCTACTAGAATAATGCCAGGACAGCATGTCATGTTATATAACTCTTAATAACACCCTGAAACATGCTGAACACACGTGCTCTAGAAACCATATGATTGTGAGCATTAACACAAAGGCATGGATCCTAAATTAACTTTGGAAAATTCAAGGAAGGGAATTTTCCTGTTGCCAATGTCCCTTTGGAGTGGCTTTTTGGTGGCACAGGTACTTGCAGGATGGAAGTGTTCCCTCCCACTACTTCTAAGCGAACTGGTTCGGTTCTATCACTATACAACAACACTTTGTTTTAGAAGAGGAAACAGTGTTACACCTGCACTTTGATGTTGAACACACTTATACTGAGATGGCAATTTATAGTTCAGTGGTGATCACAATAGTTCCAGATTACAGGATTCAAATGAACCACAGTGAATTATTACTGTAGGAGGAATAGCGAAGCAAGGGAGCCAGGGTTAAACCCTCATTTTGATAAAACTGAAAGTATCTGCCAAAAAAATGAAGGTGAAGGGGGGTGTCCCAAAATAAAGGAACAAGCAACAAACATGGCATTAGTTTTCTGATCAATCCATACCCTAAGGTTCTAGCCATACATGGCCTCCACTTCGCAGGCCCAACATTTCAAGATCAGAATAAAACACTGCTCTACTCGGTAAATGTGTAGAAGACTTTATTAAATATCCTGTTCCCTTCATGCTTGTTGCATACTTTATATGTACATATTAATCTAGTATGACTGAACGACTTTAGTCAAAAGTTTGTTATGTACAACTACAGTGGTACCTTGGGTTACAAACACTTTGGGTTACAGACTCTGCTAACCCAGAAGTAGTACCTTGGGTTGAGAACTTCGCCCCAGGATGAGAACAGAAATCGTGCTCCGGCAGCACAGCAACAGCGGGAAGCTCCACTAGCTGGAACGAATTAAGTTTGTAACCAGAGGTACCACTGTATTCACCGAAACATGCTATACAGTGGTACCTTGGGTCAAGTACTTAATTCATTCTGGAGGTCCATTCTTAACCTGAAACTGTTCTTAACCTGAAGCACCACTTTAGCTAATGGGGCCTCCCGCTGCTGCCACACCGCCGGAGCCCGATTTCTGTTCTCATCCTGAAGCAAAGTTCTTAACCTGAAGCACTATTTCTGGGTTAGCAGAGTCTGTAACCTGAAGCATATGCAACCTGAAGCGTATGTAACCTGAGGTACCACTGTAGTGGTGTTGGAAATAAACTTAAGTCAAAGATAAAATTAAAAGATAAATACTAATTTCTTAATTTATAGGAAGTTATTTTATCCCAAACATTCTGTGTCATTGAAAAAAATCGATATCTTTATGACATAATTACAGTATACAGTGGTACCTCAGGTTACATACGCTTCAGGTTACATACGCTTCAGGTTACACACTCCGCTAACCCAGAAATAGTGCTTCAGGTTAAGAACTTTGCTTCAGGATGAGAACAGAAATCGTGCTCTGGCGGCGTGGCAACAGCGGGAGGCCCCATTAGCTAAAGTGGTGCTTCAAGTTAAGAACAGTTTCAGGTTAAGAACAGACCTCTGGAACGAATTAAATACTTAACCTGAGGTACCACTGTATTTAAGATAGATCAGGAATAGATTCATGTTCCAAGAAATAACACTATCCCATAAATTAACCAATACTATACATTCAAAGTTGAAGTTTCCATTAAGTACAGTCATGAATGTATTTCATTTTTAGATATAGAATAATGCATACAGATCACAAATAAATGGTTAGCAGTTACATCAAATCCAGAGGAAGAAATTCATCTACCATGATAAAGTTAGGAATTATGCCAGATCTTTTGATCAAATCCCTGTTAACCCTGTAATATTACTTCACTGGCTTATCTGAGAGCAACCACTGTTGATAGGAAGGTGTTACTGAAGGGGAAAAGGTAAGGAAGAACAAACAACAGCTAGTTTTCCCCCTCAACTTTAACCCATTCTCTTTCAAAATTATTGCTAGGAGCCAGATCCAGTCCTAGCTCTGACCAATACTAGTGATCAGGGGAATCACTGAACCCGATCTCAAAACACCAGGGCTCCTAAGATCTGAAACCAGAGCACTCCCAGGTGCTTTCCACCAGACTCCATGAACTATGCTAGCCTGCCAGTCCAGTGGATCTCCTGTGACTGTTGTACCACCACTCTCTCCACCAACTTACCCAAGAAGCTTATATTCGTGACTGGGCAATAGCTGCTATAAATCCCAGGGTCCAGGGTAGCTTCTTCAGGAGAGACATGCTACCAATTGTTTATAATCAGTAGGCACAGCTTAGTAGGAGCTCTCCATGGTGCTGCAACAGCCCACTGCACTCTTCCACAGGATCAGTACAGAATATTATTTTTTAAACAACAACAACAACAACAACCGAACACTAGCATATGCTGGGACTGGGTAATATACCAGATGGTACTAACCCACTACTGTATGTATTTGGACTCATGTCAAATAATTCAAGTGACATTTTAGAATGTACACCATTCTGTTATTAGGAGTGTGATAGCAAATACTGATATGCAGTGGCTGATTTCAGGTATCAAGGATTTAGGACAGGGATGGGGGATTTTGCCCAACCCATGCCAAACTGTTTATCAACTGGCATCACAGGGTGACCTCAGCTCATGGGTGAGGAGGCAGGTTTCAGTCCTATTGACCCCTGAAGCCAGCAGGACTGTAGACTGTGTTATCAGATGATCTGCTGAGGGTGCAGATTCGACAATCTTTAACACAACTCAAACCATAAATACCCAGCTTGCATAAAGAACTACTCTTGGTTAATTACATTTCCTAATCAAAAAAGCACCTTGCTTACAAAGAAACTTCTCAATCCCCCCCCCCCAGTGTTTTGATTTGGTTTTTTTACTGAAACAACAATAGATATGCACAATTCGATTGTGACACCCATGCTTTGTCAAGGTTGGTATCCACCACAGTATAACTAGTTACTTTTAGTATATTTCTGCAGTGCAGTGAATAATTATAGTCAACATCCAGTAAACTGGATGTTTACTGTGTAAGTGTTTTTATTGCACTGCTATGTAGAATCTCAGTTTTTGTGTATTAAAATGCCATTCTGTTATAAACTGGATTTTTTCACATCCTGTTTCGTGACATATATGTCTGGCATTTTACAAGCATAACATATATTTTGATTACAGATAGGTAGCCGTGTTGGTCTGCCATAGTCAAAACAAAACAAATTCCTTCCAGTAGCACCTTAAAGACCAACTAGTTGGTCTTTAAGGTGCTACTGGAAGGAATATATTTTGATACGGAATTACAATACTGCTTTTTGTCCTTATTTGTAGGTCCTTGTCATTTATTTATTTAGCCACCCTTTATCTGAAGATGACATGACAGTTTAAAATATATAAATACAAAAACAAAAAAATACATTAACAACAAACAAAAACAATGACTACTCCCACACACACAGTTTGAAAGGCCATAGGTTGTTTAATCAGTCAAAGGCCTGAGAGAAGAGGAATGATTTTGCCTGGCACTTAAAGATATGTAACGAAAGCATCAGTTGAAGTCCCCTTGAACTAGCAGTCTGGGAATTCTCAACACCACCTCCGAAACCAGTCCTCTCAGCTCAGATAGGGAGACTGCTAGGCAGGAAGGTA
The DNA here is from genome assembly GCF_964252035.2 of Podarcis erhardii. Taxonomy (NCBI): domain Eukaryota; kingdom Metazoa; phylum Chordata; class Lepidosauria; order Squamata; family Lacertidae; genus Podarcis; species Podarcis erhardii. The sequence continues at coordinate 133,381,617 of NC_138497.1, read as the reverse complement.
GGCGGTAAACCAACAAAATCTGTAATCTGACCCAATTGCCCAGTGCCAAAAACACATACTCTAGATCCCTTCCCTCAACTGGAAAGAGAGAAAAAGAGAGAGACCAACTGAACTCTGCTCACTCACCCAGGTCTCAGTGATATACATCAGATCATGGATGAGTCTTATTCAGAGCTGAATGGGCATTCAACAACAGCTGCCTCAGGTTCAAAGGCTGGCTGATAAAACAACTGCAATTCCACAGATTGGAGGAAGGGCTGGCACAAGGCAGTCACTAACTGCCTGTGTGATGTGCCCTTTACACAGCCTGCCCCACCTCTCAACTCATAGCTCCTCCTAACCCCAAACCACTATAATCCCCTCACAGCCTTCATAGCTCCTTTCCTCCAAGACACATCTCCCTTTCCTCAACAAAAACAAATAGCTACAAAAACCCACACAAATTATGAACAGTTAAAACAGCTAAAACAATGGCCCTGTTATGAACTTTCACATATTGTTTGAGATTTAGAGCTTGGTAGATTAGAGGAATGCTGTGGATGCAGTGTATCTTGATTTAAGTATGGCGTTTGACGAAGTCCCCTGTGATCTTATTGTGGAGAAGCTGGTAAATTGTGGGCTGTTAGGTAGATTTGTAGCTAGTTGACTGACCAAACCAGAATAGTGCTCACTAACAGTTCTTCCTCATCCTGGAGAAAAGTGACAAGTGGTTCCTTCCTGGGCCCATTGTTGTTCAACATCTTTATAAACAACTTGGATAAAGGAGTGGAGGGGATGCTCATCAAATTTGCAGATTACACCAAACTGGGAGTGGAGGCCAATGTCACAGAAGGCAGAATCGGGGTTCAATATTACTTTAACAGATTGAAGAACTGAGCCAAAACTAACAAAATGAAATTCAATAGGAACAAATGCAAGGTTCTACACTTAGGCAGAGAAAACCATCTGCACAAATATAAAATGGGGGACACCTGGCTTACCAGTAATACATGTAAAAAGGATTTAGGGGCTGTAGACCACAAGCTACAAATGAGACAACAGTGTGATGCAGCGGCAAAAAAAAAGCTAATGCTATTGTAGGCTGCATCAGCAGAAGTATGGCGTTCTGATCAAGGGAAGTAACAGTGCCACTCTATTCCGCCTTGGTCAGGGCACACCTGGAATACTGGGTCCAATTCTGGGCACAATATTGACAAACTGGAATGTATGCAAAGGAGGGCGGACCAAGATGATCGAGGGTCTGGAAACCAAGTCTCATGAGGAACCGATGAGGGAGTTGGGTATGTTTAGCCTGGAAAAGAGGAGACTGAGAGGAGATATGATAGCCATCTTCAAATATCTAAAAGGCTATCACATGGAAGATGGAGCAAGCTTGTTTTCTCCTGCTCTAGAGGGTAGGACTTGAACCAATGGATTCAAGTTACAAGGAAGGAGATTCTGACTGAACATCAGAAATAACTTTCTGACAGGAAGAGCTGTTCATCAGTGGAACGGTCTCCCTTTGGAGGTGGTGGATGTTTTAAAGCAGAGGTAGGGTGGCCATCTGTCATAGATTCCTGCATTACGGGAGATTGGATTAGATCAGTGTTTCCCAACCTTGTGCCTCCAGCTGTTTTTGGACTACAATTCCCATCATCCCTTGCCACTGGTCTTGTTAGTCAGGGATGATGGGAGTTGTAGTTCAAAAACAGCTGGAGGCACAAGGTTAGGAAACACTGGATTAGATGACCCTTGGGGTACCAACTCTACAATTCTATGATATCTTAAGCTCCTTAAATAGGGTCAATGCCAAAATATGGGACATGACTCATACTCATTCTCTCTCATGGGTATTTAATTTGTATGCTATTATGACACGTTTGTGTCTGTGCACACCTGAAAATCCACTTGAAAAGAGTTGAACAACAAAAAGAGGGTGCAGAAGCAGAGCACAAACAGGCCCAGGGGGAAGCATTGTGATGGGTAAGAAAATCATATAATATCTGCTCTTCAGATCATTAATCTGCAGAGCAGAAGGTTGAACGTATCCAAACCTATAGTATTACTAGACTGGTTCTGCGGCTGGAGGTTATGCTCCTACTGGCAAATTCAGGGGCTTTTTAGTGGGAAACAGGCTATGAGGGCTGGTTCTGGTGTAGCTTATGAAAGAACTTTTTTTTTTTTTTTTGACAGCACTGAGCAAACACTGATTCCACCAGTTTACACTCTGGCATAACGGTGTGGCATTCGTCACCAATTTTTCATTCTGTTAATATCACTTAAACACTGTGCTCACCTGTGCCTCAGGAGGACCACCTTCATCTCTAATCAGCAGCAGGTAACTCTGTCCATCAACTACTATCTCCTTCTTGAATCTCCCACCTGTCACACAAAACAACTAGTTACAGAGAAGTTACAAACACAGAATAATAAAGGCTTTTCTTGAGGAAAACTACTCCTACTTGTCTGAAACATGTTGTGGCATTACAGCTATTAATATTTTTCTGAATGCTACAGAGAAGTTAACAAAGAAAGAGATGTTCCAGTATGCATTTATAGTTCAGTCTGAATAAAAAATTCTACCCCATTCAAAATAACTGAGGCATACAATCCAACTTTTAGTTCAGCTCTCTGGATTCAAAAAAATGAGTAATAACTAAATTTCTAAAATATGAACAATCTAGTTGTGTGAGCACTCTCTTCATACATCTGCATTCAGTTGCTTGAGCTTTTAGTTTTCATCAAGAGAAGCCTAGTTCTACAAAGCAAAACACACATTATGAAAATGATATCTCACTATTACAGGAAAAAACTATACTACTACAACATGTGTTAGACAAAAAAAAGAAAATTTACTATAACAGTATCTGTTGTAGGTTTCAGTTAGAAAACGACTAAGTTTATGAATTTTTAATCTGCACAAAGAATTTATTTTGAAAGGAGAATGTTTAGCACATGAACAAAAGGGGGGCAGGGGAACCACACACACAGCTGTACCTCAAGCTTAAACACCCAGTGGTAACTCCTCTGAAATCAAATAATATTTTAAGCACCATGCTTTCTCTCACATGACAGAGTGAAGATAATGCGAAAACATGTTCAGGCTTTCTAGTGTAATAGACTAAGAAGGGATTACCCAATTTGGCCTGCTGAAAGTCTCAGTATGGATTTAAACAATGCCGCAGAAAGTGAAGGCACTTGTGCTACACTGGAAACCCATGTGACCTTCATATGTTGAAGGAACAGGGAATTAGTCTGTAAATACATGGTTTGGGCTATGTTGACCAGGGATGAAGAGGGTAACCGACAACTCAGAAGTAACTATCTTTAACCTTAGTGAGACACACTGCCAGCTAAGTGTTTATAGGATTGTATCCTTAGTTTCATAGCATTTAAATCACTTTTCCACTTAGATATTAAGTATTTTGCGTATTTCCTTAAATATTACTTAAATATATATCTCTTAAGTAGAAAACCATTATTGCAGCAGTATCACATACCAGTTATGTTCCCATCCAATCCATGACTTAGTGTGAACATATATGCTCCCAGGAATAACATCACAGTTGCTTTGCTCTTCTCCAGTTCTTTTAGCTCTCTGCAGTGCAGCAGCTAAGGAAACATTTGGCTTAGGGTCAGCCAAACCTGGGCTCATGATTAAGCTCTCTGCTCCTTAACCATGAGCTATGACCAAGTACAGCCAAGTACAAACTTTGCCTAAAGCTCTTGGTTAATGAGTTGAGAACCACGAGACCAGGTTGGAATGACATGCTAAACCAACCCTTGGCTCAGCTGTTGCATCACTTTGGAGCAGGGAGGAGCAAAATACTGAAAGCTCTTCTATGGCACACAGCATGTGTGTGCCGTCCTGGGTAAGCCATTCTTCAGCATACTATACACAGCCATACCTTGGGTTGAATATGCTTCAGGTTGAGCGCTTTCGAGTTGTGCTCCGCGGTGACCCGGAAATAACGGAACGCATTACTTCTGGGTTTCGCTACTCGCATATGTGCAGATGGTAAAAATGGTGTCACGTGCATGCGCAGAAGTGGCAAATCGCGACCCGCGCATGTGCAGATGTGGGTTGCGTTTGCTTCAGGATGTGAATGGGGCTCTGGAACAGATCCCGTTCACATCCTGAGGTACCACTGTAGTAAGTAGCAAGTTAAAAATAATACCCCCATTGTTGTAGAACTGAATTCACGGCAAAAAATCCAAAAGCAGCTTATTTTACTCTTATAAGAACAGTTCACTTTAAACAAAAAAAATAAAATAAACAAAAATAAAAACCAATTAAGCTTATAGCGTCTTTCTAGATTTGTACGTAGCAAGTGGAGTTGAAGAGCTTTGGTCAAACATGAATGCAGAAATCAATGCTATCTGTAACTCATGTATATAATTTGGGTAAAATGTGGTAAAATGTGTTCTGATGGCCATGTTCTTTAGAAGTGAAATAATTTAATACAATGGGGTGCATCTAATTGTAAACCACTTTGATGCAACAAAGACTTATGTGAGTGGTGTGGGGGAGTGATTTTTGCAAATTCTTCCTTTCTCTACAACTCATCATGCCACATCCCACATTATTCCAAAGGGTTACCCAACTTTCTAGGCAGATGCATATGTGTGTGCATAGGAGTCTGAAGAGGAAAACTGTGAAAATCATTTCCCCACCCTTTACACCAATTAATGCCTTCGCTGGAACAGAGGGGCACAACTGGATACAAGCCAATAAAATTACTTTTCTGTAAAAGAAATGAAATGTACTGTGCAAATTCTGTTGTGCTGGGGCACAACATGATTTGCCCTTTGCCTCCTTGCTTGAGCAACTAAAAAGCTCTCTAAATATTAACATTAGCTTGGTTCCTTAACTTTCACTCCCTGAACAGGAAGAGCTTCTGTTCATGGGAGGAAGCACAACTCATCTAGTCAAAGAGCAAAAAGTTAGGATCTGTGACTCAGAGTTGAGAGCTTAATTTGAGATTAATAATCCTTTTTGCATTCTAAATAACTGTAACCCATGTCTCTAGTGAAGTTCCATCTTTTTTTAAAAAAAATCTTTTTATTAATTTTCAGTAACCAAACAAAAAAAGAAAACAAGTAAATACATCAAAGAAAAAAGAAAACATCGACCAAAACAGAAAACATAAACAGACCAAAAGACAGACATTAATTAACAACAAATAATGGTTGACTTCCCTCCATCTCGGTTTTGGGTTATGTAAAATAATAATTCCATTCTGCAGTTTTCGATTTATATCATCTACACATCACAAGGATTACACTGGGCAACAATTTTTTACTTTTTGAATGTTGTCTAGATTTCTACAACTGATTTAGGGTATTTTTGCACTGCTGAATCAGGAAATGACATCCGTTTCTCTCCATCAGGTCAGGTTTTTGTGTTATGTTGATTTGAAAAAAATCAGATCTTGTGACAAAATCAATTACATTTTTGTGGCATTATCAGCTGATTTTTGTCAACACATATCATCCTAAATATGTTTTTAAGAGAAAAAAAATGTTTTTCCAACAACATATATTGATTACCTGATAGAAACATCAATTACTGTAAACTGAATGGTGGGCACTGATAAAGGTAAGTACACGTAAATTGCATGTTGCTTCACCATTTTTCAAACTTCAGGGCTTGAACTTCTGTTTCTTGGAACTCCTGGAATGCTCAGCGGCAGGGAGGTCTCTCTTCAGAGTCCAACAGTAGTCAGCCATCATGACTGTGTCCCAGGGACCCTGATACCTGGTCTCCATCTCTTTCATGTCCTGATGGAATCTCTCCCCCTGCTCATCACTCATCGAACCCAGGTTCTCAGGAAACCGGTCCATATGTGAAAATAGGTAGTGCATCTTGACGCTCATGTTGCAGCCCAGGTTTCTGAAAGCAGTCAGCATGTTGTTGACAAGTTCTGTGTAGTTTCTGGCCTTATTGTTGCCAAGAAAGTTCTTCACTACCAGAACAAATGCCTTCCACGCTTCCAGTTCCACTTCGTTCATTGACTTTCCGAACTCTAGATCTCTGATGAGCTGACGGATCTGAGGACCATCAAAGATGCCAGCTTTCAACTTCTCCATGGTCAATCCTGGAAAAGCCTGGCACAAGTAAGTGAAGCAGTCACCATCCTTGTCCAGAGCCTTGGTGAACTGCTTGATTAAGCCGAGCTTGATGTGCAGCGGTGGGAAGAGTATTCTGTCTCTGTCCATCAGAGGGTCGTTGGTGACGTTCCTTTCTTTGCAAGGCATCAATTCCTCCCGCACAGGCCAGTCCTTCTTTGTGTAATGCTGAGCATGGCCCCTACTATCCCACATGCACAGAAAACATGGGTACTTGGTGAAGCCAGACTGTTGTCCCAACAAAAAGTTCACCATCTTCAGGTCAACACAAATAAACCACTTATGCTGATCATAACCAATTTTCTCCAGCACATACTTCACCGCTTCATGGTTCTCCTTCAGTGTACTCAAGTGAGCCAGGGGTATAGAGGCAAACTGGTTGCCGTTGTGTAGCAGAACACATTTCAGTGATGGCTTGCTGCTGTCAATGAACAGTCTCCAATCTCTGGGTTCGTACTGTGGCACTCCAAGCTTGAGCAGAAGCTGCGCAATATCTGCACAGTACACCAAGTCCTTCTCTTCCGAGAAAAAACGGAGGTACTCTTGATGCCTGTTGTGGGAGAAGCTGATGCGAGCACTGTCAGAGAGGAGGTTTTTTCCCTTCAATCTGGATGCCAACAGTTCGGCAGTGTGCTTTGACAAGCTGAGGTCGCGAACTAGATCATTCAACTCCTTTTGGGAAAATGGATGTGGAGCATCATCTTCAAGAACCACTTCTTCTTCATGTCCTTCAACACTGAAGGCATCTTCGTCACTGACATCAACAGCGCAGAAGTAGCAGTCAGTGACATGGTTTGTCGGCTCCCTCCAGACTCCTCTTGCCATTGGTCCACCCATGTAGAGTCTCGGTGCATGCTTTGCACACCATGTATGCCGCCCAAGCTTTATCCTGGTCACCAAGTTTAATACCAAAATAATTTTATGCTTTGCCGCACCAATTTATGGAAGATTTTGAGGTTTTATGACTTCAAACTGATCGCTTTTCGACATAATCACCCAGAACTATCAGACCTGAATACTTCTTGTCATTAAAATAATCATTTCCAATCAAAACAATTATTTGACATGGCATTTTACCGCCACCAACTTCTTCTAAAATGCTCCACACAAGCGTACATGTGAACAAAAACATTAAAAAAGTCATGTGGCCATAGCTCAAAAACTTGACCTGATTGAGCAAAACCAATGTGATTTTTGGATTCAGCTCATCAGATTCGTCCTAAATCAACTGAAAAAACGCAGACAACAAATTTGTTGTTGACCAATGTTATGTTAAACCTACTGTGATTTTTAAGTCTCTAGAATTTGTTTCCATGTAAGTTAAAAATTTGGTCCAATCGTCAATAAACTTTGTACCTTTTTGCTGTCTGATATTCTGCGTCATTTTTGCCAATTCTATATATTCAAATAATTTAATTTGCCAATCTTTAACGGTCGGGATATTTGGGGTTTTCCAATTTTGTGCTAACAGGATCCTGGCAGCTACAGTTGCATATTGAAACATTATGTGGTCTTCTTTCTTAATCTCGTCTCCGATCATTCCCAGAAGGAAGGCTTTGGGTTTTTTAACAAAGGTGTATTTAAATATTTTTTCCCAATTCATTGTATATGGATTCCCAATTTTTTTAAATTTCTTCACACTTCCACCACATATGGTAGAAACTTCCTTCTTTAGTTTTGCACTTCCAACACCTTTTATCTCCGGTTTTATACATTTTATCCAATTTCACAGGGGTGATGTACCAAAGTTCCATCTATTTTATAGAACACTGAAGGTCGTACCCAACACTGCATGCACTGTGTTCCATTTGCACAATGTGACTTCGTCTTTCTACATGCCCTCAAAATCTGCTCCAAAGTGTTCAACACTCTGGAGCAGAATTTGAAGGTGTGCAGGGGGTATAACAGTGAGGAGGGCAGATGTGTGTCTTCCTTGCTAGCAGAACAGCAGTGTTGGATACAAATCTGAATGATTTCTATGCAGAGATCTAGCTCCAAAATCAAATATCTCCTTTTCTTCTTCTTTTTTACATGGACTCTCATTACAATATTCAGTCATCGTCCTAAATTGGGTGTTGTAATTTTTTACTATTATTTTGCTGACAAAAGGATAAAAACAATTACTGGAAAGAGCTCTCAATGTAAAAAGCAAATCTCATGTGATGACAAACACATGAGGTGCACTGACTCAGTGGCACATACAGATAGCCAAATCTTGCAAGCACCAAATGGGTTTATATTATCTTCATTTACTCCATCTCGCAAATTTCTATTTTATTTATTTAACATAATTATATCCCACTAAATCATAAATTAACACCTCTACACCATTTACAAGCGGTTTTTAAAGGCTTCTTGTCAACTTGACACAAGAATAAAAGTTCAAAGTAAGACTTTTGTGTTATTATTCAGGTATATTAGTTGTAGTTGCACAGGCACACACACACTCCATGTACAGTAAGTAGTAACAGGTTTTATTATGTGGTTGTCTGCAACTTTATATCATAGGCCACAGGAGTCTCTTCGACAATATTGTTTCTCTGATATGAAATGCATACCAGTTAGCACAACATAAGCTCTAAAGATACGATCTCTGTATCTAATTACATCAAACGTTTTCCAGTACAAATGAGCTGTTTCCTTTTAAATCAATTCTTGAATGCTGAAGCATTTCACACAAAAGGGTTTACAAAGGGGTCATGATGCCCATAGCTGTCAACGTTTCCCTTTTTTCAAGGGAAATCCCCTTATTCCGAATAGGATTCCTCGCAAGAAAAGGGAAAAGTTGACAGCTATGATGATGCCAAAACATGAAAATTAAAACAGGTCTGTACTTTTACACAGGTATTATTGCCAATTAGTTTCCTAATGATTGTGTGACTGAGAAAATTGTTTACTACAGTAGTACCTCGGGTTAAGTACTTAATTCGTTCAGGAGGTCCGTTCTTAACCTGAAACTGTTCTTAACCTGAAGCACCACTTTAGCTAATGGGGCCTCCTGCTGCCGCTGCGCTGCCGGAGCACGATTTCTGTTCTCATCCTGAAGCAAAGTTCTTAACCCGAGGTACTATTTCTGGGTTAGCAGAGTCTGTAACCTGAAGCGTATGTAACCTGAAGCGTATGTAACCCGAGGTACCACTGTATTTATTATTCATTCATTTATACTACTTTTTATCACAATAGTCTCACAAAGTAGTATACAATCACTAAAGTACATCAGTGTCAATCAATTAAAACACAACAGTAAAACTATTAAATCAGATTGCAATAAAACATTTGCAACACTAAGCCAACCCATTACTTTGCACAAACATGCTGGTTTCTGGGGAGGTCACATCCACTTTGTTCCTTGGACCTTTCAGCTCAGCTTGATGTTGCATTGCAGCTAAGCTTACCACTAGTATCGTAGTTGAGCTCTCTCCTCATGAACGACAATCTGTTGTCATGATTTGTTATTGGCTATCAACTGTGGTTAAAGAGGAGAGTGTAACCACAATCCTGGGTTCAGCCAACATGCTAAACCAAACATTGGCTTAGCTGCCATACACAGCTGAGCTAAAAGGACCAGGGAGGAAGAGATCAGCTGTGAGTTCATCTCTGGAAGCCAGAGTGTTCATGCAATCCCAGTAAGCATAGTTTAGCTTACCATGATATGCAAAACAGGACACAGACTAACATAGGTCAAAACTAGCATTAGATATGTGCCTCAACCATTCTAATCCAACTGCCAACATCACATTTAATCCCCAAAGGCCATTCTAAAATAACTATGTCTTTAGGGCTTTATTTTAAAAAAGTGAGTGACAGAATTTGATTGCAATTAAATTCCATAAATGGTGGCCACCTCAGAAGGGTGCTGTTACTTGTGCCCAAAAGTTTTTACCAGCCATCATCTCAACAGGCTTCAGATATAGATATTATGATATGGGTAGGCTGAAATAGGCGCAATGGTCCCTAAAGTAACTTGGTCCAATATTGTTCAGGGATTTAAAAGTTATCACCAGAACTTTGAATTGAGCCCAGAAACACACTGGCAACCAGTATAAGTGGCAAAATATCAGTGTGAGATCTGATCTTATCACCTTGCTCCAGACAAAAGCCAGGGAGCTGCAGAGTGTGGCAGTGGTAGCTTCCAAGGCATCTTCAAAGGCAGCCCTGGGCAGAACTCTTTGCTGATGTCCAGTGTGTGAGTAACCATGGCGAGGTCCAACTTCTCCAGGTAGGGTCACAGCTGGTGTACTACTGAAGTTGGCTGAATACAGCTCTGGGCACTGCATGAGTTTATGAGTTTCCACATGAACTTATCCAGTTAGAGAAGAGTCCAGAAACATACCCAAGCTGTGAGCCTGGGTCAGTGTTCGAAACTCCCATTATTCTAGGCACTTTTTGTGACAGGGAATTTCATTAGTACAAGTAGTTTCTGAGCTCTGGGCCTAAGATTTCAGATTAAAACTGCAGAGTAAAAGGAAAGATGGACCTTTTTCTGCCTCTCCACTTCCAGCTACTCTCTGAAGACTGGAGAAGAGACCCTCGTAAGAATATTAGGAGGGTGTGCAGGGGAAGCACTAGAACATGTGAAAATTGAACATAATATTTTAGCTGCAGTTCATTCATTTTCAGCTTTGTTTTCTTGTTATTAAAAAAGTGCACCTAGACACTCCCTTGTTACGCCCATAACCTAGGTTTAAGGTGCCATTTAGCTCCTAGTTTTCATATCTCAGTTTCTAACACTGACCCTGATCCTTCAGGGCAAGTGCAATCCATCTAAGATCCCCACCTGAATCTTCTATCTTACCCAATTAAACTTCAGCTTCCTTAGTCTCATCCAACCCAGAAAAGCCTCTAGACATCAGTTTAGAAGTTCAATACTCCTCCTGGAACTACCAGACGGAAAGGAATCATCCAAATCATGGTGACACTTTAGCCCAGATCACTTCATGCTGATGTCAAATAGCATGGGGCATAAAATGAAACCTTGAGGCACCCCATGTACCATTAGCAATGGAGTAGAACGGGATTATCATAAGAGAAAGAGTATGCAGCCCTGTTTATTTTCTAAGACATCTTGGAAAATTTCAATGCCACTGACCATATCTTCCCTCTTGGCAGGCTTTCTATGGAGGAGAGGGGGAATATCATATTGTGGCTGTTCAGTTTTGGCTTGGGTGGGAGATTCCAGAAGACAGTACTGGGGGACTACTACACAGGTGAGACAGTGGAATTACTGAATTAGTGCTTGGGCTTTTTAACAGACTAGATGATAGCCAATAAACCTAGGGATAGGGAACCTGCGGTCCTCCAGATGTTGGACTCCAGATTGGACTCCAACTCCCATCAGACCCAACAAGCATAGTCAATGGTCAGGGGAGATGGGAATTATATTCCAACAACATCTGGAAGGTCACAGGTTCCCCACTCCTACCCTAAAGCTTCACAGTCTAGGGGATTCTCCTGGGGTGTAACTGCATACCTGTGGGTAGTCTCCATGCAACAGAGCAACTTTCATAACTTGCAACATTATCTGGAGAGATAGCTTAGATTCAGTTATTCATATTCTGGTAATTTCTACATTGGACTCCTATAATGCATTATAAATGAGGATGCTTGTTTAAACTGGCATTTTGTCACCCACCCTCAGTGGTGACACCCGGTATGAACCGCCCCTACCATACCCCCCTTCCTCCACACCTGGCTGAGGATTTTATGCTGCTTATTTAAAGTATTTTACAACTTTTAGGTTTTCTTTCATACGTATTTTAATATATTTTTTTTAGATTTCTTCTATAACCCATCTTGGGAATCGTAGGGTTTTTCAAGGATGTAGTAGAAATTAGCATTGGACCTAAGTTGTCTGACCATTTGGGATGGCAGTGAAATCTATTCATTTGTTGGGAAGGGTGGTGAGCCTATCATTATGAGAATAGCTATTAAGAAGATTTCCTCTTTCTTTCCTCTAATGAAAAAATGAACTGGCAATAGAGCTCCCAGTACGTTTCCGAGCACAATTCAAAGTGTTGGAGCTGACCTTCAAAGCCCTAAAAGGCCTCAGCCCAGTATACCTGAAGGAGCGTCTCCACCCCCATCATTCAGCCCGGACGCTGAGGTCCAGCGCCGAGGGCCTTCTGGCAGTTCCCTCACTGCGAGAAGTGAAGTTACAGGGAACCAGGCAGAGGACCTTCTTGGTAGTGGTGCCCGCCCTGTGGAACGCCCTCCCATCAGATGTCAAGGAAATAAACAACTATCTGACTTTTAGAAGACATCTGAAGGCAGCCCTGTTTAGGGAAGTTTTTAATGTTTGATGTTTTATCACATTTTTAATATTTTGTTGGGAGCTGCCCAGAGTGTATCACAGAATGGTTCAATGGGAATGATGTGGCATCATGACAGCATTGCTCCTGGGAACAATACTAATTATTTCTTTAAATACTTTACTGGTCCTGTGGTAGCCCTTATATACAATTCCTGCATTCTTAAAATTGCTACTCAGCGTTAGAATGATCAGATTAAACAGGCAGATACCAGACTATAACACTCCCATCACCAAAAGTAAACATAAGCCAAAAGTAAACATACAACAATTTCCAATAATCAGTAGGGTGGCTATGCTGCTAAACCACTCAAGCCTTGTAATAATCATAACACAAATTCCCTACCCCACTCCCAAGTGTTACTCTTATTTTTTTCTCACAGAAATATTCAGAAACATCCAAGTATGCAGAAGCAAAAGGTAGTCTACACACCCAAGAACCAATATAGTTTGTTTGTTTAAAGTGCAAGACAGATCTAAGTTACAATTCAGACTTTAGTTGCTTAGAAACTGGGAATAAGATTGCTTCTTTACCCCAGAATAGTCAATGAATAACCATACATTTGTAGCATTGGGGAGGGACCAATTTAACACGCAGTCTCCATCTTAGAACTGAGTCTACAAGCTGGCCTTATCTCGCTTAATCTTTGTACAGGGGAGTGGTATTTTTCCTTGTTCCCCTGCCGCAAGCCCTGATTTGTGCCTTACCTGGTTGGTCCTAGCAAAGGTATGACCAAACTACAGATATTAGATATATGTAAATATACATACTTTCAATTATATTCAGCTACTACAAATCATTCTCATTTTTACAATGCATTGGAAACATCATTAAAAAAGCTTTATAGGGATCTGAAAGCTAACACAATTACATTTAGGCACCTTCATTTTTCATACACAGCGATCACCTCCACATTGGAAAAATGATGTGCAATGCATTATCACATTATGAAGTGTTGGCAACAAATAAACCTTTTCTCTGTCCATGGATTTTTGCCAGCCTTCCTCAACCTGGTACCCTTCCGATGGGTTGGAATATAACTCCCATAGCCAACATGGAAGAGAGTAATCTTTTAGGAGACATATATTGTTTGACAAGTCTATCTATGTTAAGAGACATTAAATAAGCCCTTAGATGCATACAATTGGCTTACAAAACACACTTTCTTTTTATATATTGTCTTCATGACCCAACTATTTTTATTTTTTTATCCTTTTAAGGTTAAAAAGTGAGGACAGATCAGGGAGAATCATAATAGCATTTCAATTTCTCCTAAAGAAATTGAAAAACAAGCAGCTAACTAGTTGTGGGGAAAGGTGTAGAAATAAGAGTGACATGTTAGCTAATAACTACAGATTCCCGCCTCAATTTCTGCCCTGCTTTAAGACCAGTAAAAAAGCAAACAGATAGTACAACTAAGGAACAACCTATCTTGTAGGGATGAAGGCATTAGTTCAAAACGGATAGCAAAAAAGCTGCATAATGTCTGGCTTATTCTGTAACTCCACCTACTTTGCTCCGCATTATGCATTCATATTTTCTGCTAGCAGTGGGAAGGACTATACCCCATGACATGCACACTTTTACCAGCAAGCTCAACCTATGGTGCTACATGCCATAAACATGTCCCTTAGTACATGATTTTTAAAAATTGTGAACTTTATCCAGTACTGTGCCACACAGTACTGCAGTCAGCAAGTGTGAATATGTTTTACTCAGTGATTCTCCTGTATCCCATTTCCCAAAAGTTAATCAGAGATCATGAATTGGGGGGAGTTTGGGGGTTCTACATCTAACTCATATGCAATATGTTTTCCTCACTTAGTGGCTTTTGAGCAAATATTTTTGGCACTTTCATTAAGAAAGCAAAAGTGAACAGCAAGTGACACATATAGTGCTCTGACCTTGGAACAATTATCCAGATAAGAATCTCAGTATTGACACAGCATAATCACTCTGCAGTTATCTATATTTAAACAGGCAAAGCTCTCTTTCAATTAAAATGGGGGGTGGGGGGCTTTAAGAGTCTGTAAAAAACCCCATACTACCACCAGCTCAGATCTGCTATACAGCTTAACTGAGGGCAGGCACAAAGCGTTCTTCTTGTGGCTTCTTATACAGCGCTACTACTTGTTCTATGGATGCAAAACCACACTGAGGCATCTCAGGCAGACTGGCAGACGGTAAACACTGGAGTAGCACTCTCTCATACTTTGTGAAGTCAGTGAATCAACAATGAATGTAGCATGGACTTAACTGTTCTCCCGCCCTGTCCTATTAACAAAGCAAGATTTGGGAGATTTTGGGGTTAGAAGGCTCTGAGTCAAAATCAAATGCCTTTTGTGGGTTCCCTTTGTAACTATTGTTAGCATACAGAAGTTAAGAGCACCTTGGGAAATGTTAATTTCAAACAGATGTTGTTACAGACACATGACTCTACGTATGGCTATTACTAAGACATCTACAGCAAGTGACAGTGGGATGCGTTTGTAACTTAAAATCAAAGGGGAACAAAATGGCACACAAAACAAGGGGAAACTCGTACAAAAGCTTTGCTTCCTCTCTTCAAAACAAGTGCTGCTATGAAGAGGACATATAGTTACCTGCATCCATATCTGCAAAGAATGGAACAGCCAGTAAGGAAAAGAAGGAACCAGAAATTCAGTGTCTCAGTTGCATTTTAAAGTTCATAAGGAGAATAAAAATATCAGGGTATTAATTTTTGTGAGTGTTACCTTAATTAGATGCTACTATTATTCATACAATTTCAAACCTAAACCCACTTTGTTCAACTGAAATGAACTAATTAGCCATAATCAGAGTTTTAACAACTTTTTTATTTTTATAGCTGTTTCTAAAAAATGAGCGGAACAATAAAGTGAACAAGTGACATGCAAATTATATTCTCAACCTCTTCAGTAAGGCAAAGGACTAAAATATGAGTTGGTACTGATGTCCTCACAAATAGTTTAAGAGGCAAATTATGAAATCAGATAAAGAATATTGCCCACATGAAGAATTCACAACTAAAACCAGAGTAGTTGTGATGGGGAATGGGAAGCATTCTGCTAGCATTTAGACTTCTTGCAGCTGGGTACACTTTGTGAAACATGGTAAGCTAGCTATTACCAGCTTGCTCCTTTTAAGAGTATGTGGAGGCAAATATGCAAAATTCCAATTTCATTCATTCATTCATTCATTGAATTTATATACCGCCCTATACCTGGAGGTTTTCAATTTCTAACACAATACCCTTGTATGCTAATATCACACAAAATACTGTTGCTAACTGACAGCATAAAGATTTAATAAAAGCATGCTTCCAATGGTCTATCAGTCATTGTACCTTCTGGTGATTCCTCCTGGACATACGTCCCAGTCAGATATCGATGTACAAGGGCAGATTTACCACTAGCTAAGTTGCCCACAATTCCCTGTGGAGATAAAAGGTGAAAGTTTTTTTTTTACTTTAACTTCAAATTATTACAAGTGGAGATCTCACTTGACAAATTTGTAAATGGAAATGAATTACTTTTAATGCTAAATCAATACTAAATTTAGATACTCAAGCCAACACCCTCCTTTCAAATAACATCAGAAGCAGGAAGCATAATCAGGCAAGGGAAAAGGTACTAAGCTAAACTTATGTTTGCTATTCTGAATTAAAGCAGTAAATGTCCTCTATGCACTAACAGGGAAAACCACTTATCTCAATTCAGAATTAGATGGGCCCTTCTGAGCCTGTGGGGGACTCCTCAGAAAGACCTCTCACCTGACCTCATAGCAAAAGTCTGTGGGGCCAGGAAGACTGCAGGCGCCAGGAGGCAACATGCACCTCCCCATAGGTGTGGAGGAAGACAAACAGGGGCAGTCATGGTCTCATGCCGTTTACCTTCCTGCCGCAGCATTACCTATTTATCTACTTGCACTGGTGTGCTTTCGAACAGCTAGGTTGGCAGGAGCAGGGACAGAGCAATGGGAGCTCACCCTGTTGCATGGATTTGAACCATCAACCTTCCGATTGGCAAGCCCAAGAGGCTCAGTGGTTTAGACCACAGTACCACCCGCATCCCTGCGCTTCCATGCGCTCTGGCACTCATCATGGTGTCCTGTTGCACCAGAAGCGGTTTAGTTATGATCCGGTTTCCACATGACCCAGAAACCTGTCTGTGGATAAATGCCAGCTCCCTTGGCCTGAAGGCAAGATAAGCGCCGCACCCCATAGTCACCTTTGACTGGACTTAATTGTCCAGGGGTCCTTTACCTTTTACCATGGCCTCACAATGTACTGCAGGCTTCCTGGATACCACAATACTTGAGGAAGGAAAAGCCTTGCAGTGGTGAGGAGTTCCTGGCCATAACAGGATTTGGAAAACACAAGTATTTCAATGACTAGGATTTCCTCACTAAAATAAGATTTGGACAGGTATGACTTGGGAGAGCCTTGTATTTATTCACTTATTTAATTTGTATACCGCTGTGACGGACAGCTGAGCCAGACCAGTGTCTGGTGATGCAGTGCCTCAGAATTCCACCAAAGGGATGAAGCCCCTCTCTGATTGGCTAGCAAGACAGCCAGCCAGAAGGGGGTGGAGCCAGCACTTCGGGAGTGAAAATAAAAGGAGCTGTTTCTGAGGGAGAGAGTTGGATAAGGGCTGGATTTGAGATGGGAGAAAAGGATTAGGACAGGGTTTGTCTGAGGGAGAATTAGTTCTGATTTGAATTGAGCATCTGCTCTCAGGAGACTATAGCATGAGGAAGGAGCCTCACAACATAGATAGGAAGACAGGGCGAAAGTCTGGGGAAGATAGACGGATACCGGGAGGGCTGAGTCTGAGCCAGGAGAGGCAGAAGCTGTGGGAAAGTGGATTCCCTGGGTCTCATGCCTGTCAGGAGGGGCGAGGGGATCCCCTGGGTCTGTTATGCTAATTGGAAGACCTCAGGAGGGGGATTGTTAAGAGAGCAGGTAACTGCAGAAAGTAGCCCTTGCTCATGAACCAAGGAATAAATGGTGAAAAGCATTAGCCTGCCATAACTAAGCAAAAGAGAGAAGTAACAGAAACTGAAATGTAACAACTGAGTAACTGAAGTTTAAGAAAAGCTGTCCATATACTGTGTTTAAGCCTGTGAAATTTTTATTTCGTTTAAGTAATAACTTAACTTCTACCTGAAAGAACACACCTCCTGACCCAACTTTGTTTCACCAAACCCCTTTTTTGGTGAATAAAACTTGTTTATCAGCTCCTGCCTGAGACTCTCTGAATCAAACTTTCCCTCTCACAAGACCCCCACAAGTTAGCCTGTGTTAATTGTGCAAATCTGTTTAACTGGCGTACTGTGCGGTGGGTCTGCTATATGTAACTGGGTGAAGTTAGCGGGGTGAGTCTGCGACAACCACCCTCCGTCCATACGTAGATCTCAGGGCGGTTCACAACATAAAAAATACAAGATTAAAAAATACAAGTACAAAATACATATTCAAAACAAGAACCAAAACAAACCAATAACACCCCCACCCTCTCCCACAACACATTTAAAACACATTTAAAAGATGTAAGCAGCCAAAGGTCTGGTTATAGAGGAAAGTTTTTGCCTGGCGCCTAAAGATATGTGATGAAGATGCCGGGCGAGCCTCCCTCAGGAGAGCATTCCACTGCAGAAAAGCCCCATTCTGTACCAGCTGAATTTACTGACCAATCTTCAGAACAAGCTTCCCTTGAACAGTTCCTGAAAAGCTGACAAAGCAAAAAGAGGAAGAAATCCACTTCAACCTGGTATTTCTCCTTTTAGCCTAGGACCCCTGCCAGCTCCAATTAGCTTCCACCTTCAAGTACCACTTCAGAGCAACTTGTTCACCTCCGTGCGTTCCTAACACCCTTAGTGCATTTGCAGAATTGTGCATTTAAGCATTTCTCTTATTCAACACAATGACAAAATGTGTAGCATTGTAGACTCACTCTCTGAGTCTATACTTTTTCTACAGTATTTTATTCCCATTTTCCTATTTTTGTAATGCAATATTCTGCACTGAAGAAACTACCGTATTTTTTGCACCATAACACTCACTTTTTTCCTCCTAAAAAGTAAGGGGAAATGTCTGTGCGTGTTATGGAGGGAATGCCTACGGGTGGCATGCCTACGGATTTTCCTCCTCTAAAAACTTCATGCGTGTTATGATCAGGTGCGTGTTATAGAGCGAAAAATACAGTATCATTTTCACTTCATTTGAATGTTAAGTCATGGTTTAGAAGCTCTAGCTTCTGCATTAGTTCATGCTTGGATCCAGAATTGTGGTTAACATTATCCAGCGTTAGCTGAAACAAAACAAAATAAATTAAACAAAATAAAAAAAATCCTTCCATTAGCACCTTAGAGACCAACTAAGTTAGTTATTGGTATGAGCTTTCATGTGCATGCACACTTCTTCAGATAACGAGCCAGTTTCAAAAACAGATTGAAGTTGGCTTGTTTTAATTTAGCTATTTAAATTAAACTATTAACAATATAAATTAAACACTGCTGCAAAACGGTGGTTGTGCAAGACAGAATGACTATAGTTTCTTTTCCATTAATAGGCTACTAGGTATAATTAACTACAGTTAACGGATGCTGCAATGGTACTTATAATTAGCTCTTTTTTCTATTCTTATACATAATAGCTCAGGGTGTGGCTCAGACATTATAAAAGCAGCTTCCTCAAACAGTTACTTCTGGAACACAGAACAAACCCTTCAATTAGTACTAAGATTAACTGAAGCAATCAAAACCCAACTGCAGTTGAGCCACTAAAAAGAGTAACAATGCAGTTATATTCAGTATGTGTACACAAAAACAGATGGCAAAAATAACCATATTATAATTAAAAGTTAAAAACAAATAATACCGAAGTAGAAACAATAATTAGAGAAATAAGCAGGCTATTTGGAGACAATATGCTTTACCTTGTTCTGCCCCCTCAGGCCACACGTAAGGAATAAGAAACTTATCGTACTTCAACCTGAAAGGAGCCTCGACTCATCCCAACTAACATATACCAAAACCTCGGTTTTCGAACAGCTTAGTTCTCGAACATTTTGGCTCTTGAACGCCTTAAACCCAAACGAGAAATACCAGGTTGAGGTGGATTTTGGAAGCCGAACATCTGGTGGGGCTTCCATGGCTTCCGATTGGCTGCAGGAGCTTCCTGAAGCCAATCAGAAGCCGTGCTTTGGTTTCCGAACATTTTGGAAGTCGAACAGACTGCCGGAACTGATTCTGTTCGACTTCCAAGGTATGACTGTATATTACACTAAATAGAATACTTCAGAAAATAAGGAAAACATTCTTATTCAACCATGTTTTAATGCTACGCTAAACCATGGCTTAGCACTACATGCATGAACTAGAACAAGCCAGAGTAAAGCCTCAGGCTTGTGAACTTCCACCTCCCCTCTCCTGCACATCAGAGAGGACAACTTTGCCAGTATTTAGTTTCACATTTACTGTTTATTGTGCTGTATGGCCAGAGATGGGTTTATCAATCATTCTCATTTTAAAAAGGCCAGCTTCATAACCAATGATTTTAAATAAAATTGGCCATAGTTTGTAATAACCCACAACCTCCAGCTTTCACAACACAAAAAAGCAAATATTATTTTAAAGAGAAAGCAAAGACCAGCAAGATCTTTCACCTGGCCACAAGGAAAAGGCCACAAGCC
Organism: Podarcis erhardii; assembly: GCF_964252035.2. Taxonomy (NCBI): domain Eukaryota; kingdom Metazoa; phylum Chordata; class Lepidosauria; order Squamata; family Lacertidae; genus Podarcis; species Podarcis erhardii. Next base: position 133,361,504 of record NC_138497.1, on the reverse strand, counting down.
GGAGGCTTTGCTCAAGCCTCTTCCAGCTTTTTGACAAGAGTGCTACACCATCTTCAAAAGGGGGAGGGATAAGACCCAAGAAACAACAGGCTGGTGAGCTTGACATTGATACCAGGAAAGCTCCTAGTATCAGTGCCAAGCAGTCAACCCAAACATAAACACCTTTATTTTTCTCCTAAGTGACATTTGAAAGCTTTAGAACCTTGCATGGTGCAGAACCATTCAGAGTAGGAGTTCAACTAAATGAGTGAAAGAAACAAGCAGTGTCAACATGCATTAAACCAAATAACTTAAGAAACAAACTAAAAGTAGTGTACTGAAATATTACTTACCACTTTGAGTTCTGGCACAGATCGACTTAGTGTCCACTCCTGGCTATTTACAAAGGCATCTGTAAAATTGAACATTTTTTAATAAAGCATTTTAACCATACATCAGTACTAAATAATTGTTACAGGTGACTCAGCTTATTTTCTCCCAAAGTGAGAGCAGAGCTCTGCTGCATAATGGGGATTTCCCACCCATCCACCCATCCCCACTGGAGCCCCCTGCACCTGTCAAAACTGTTTTTGAGATTTGGGGGACTTTCCCTGAAAAGATGAGGCATGAGTGGCCTGCAGCAAAAAGGGGGAGTCAGCAGAATTGGATGGGCAAATTGTACAAGAAAAAAGGCACTTCTACCCTTGCAAATAATCTTTGGTTCCCATCAAGTTATATTTTAATAAGAAAATCCTTCTATTTCATAGCTCTGTTCAGTGACAGCTCATTTCTGAAAAACAGATGGCTCTGTGATACATGTCATTTTCTGTGCTAAGCACACTTAACTGTAAGATTATGGTGATAGTCATGTATACTTTGCCCATTAATTTAGAATCTTAACAGCTTAAGTTTATGCACCTAAGGCTTTGCCATTTATTAATACTATGCAGGCAAAATATAGTAATGTGCATCACTGCAGCTAAAGCAATACCTTTCACTTTCGTTAAAGATATGCCAAGTTGACATGAATGAGGAGAGTAGACAGCAGTACTACATGGTAGTAACTGCCGTATCCAGCCTGTAATCAGCAAGAGTGACTAGTGTACCCTCCTAATTTTATTAGCCTGCTTATCCCCTAGGCCAATAATGAACATATACATGTTTAGAACTGGATGTGCCATTAACCATACAGTGGCAAAGTCAATACACTTTCACAAACAGATGCATCAAGTTGTAGCTAATACAAATTCTCAAGCTTATTCTACCTAGACATCCTTATTCTATTTTTTGCAGTTCTTCTGGAATAGCAACAGAAGTCCAAAATATGTCTGGTGTTTAATCCTAAGTGCTACTCTCCGTTGCCATTTTGCACCTATTACTTATACCAGAATGAATCATAAGTGATATCTACTCTAAGGTACCTCATACAGGAACATGTTTCCTTATTTTAAAATAAGGAAGGAAATGCCAAAATTAGAAACCACTTAATGGCCAGCATGGCACAGTAACATTATTTTGCCCTAACATGCATTAAATAGAAATAGGTCTCTAGGTACATAAACTATTCCTTTCATGTTAACACCCTTTTTTAAAAAAAAATATGAAATCATGGTTTTTAAGACACAATTTGCTTCCTTAAAATAGTAAGTGCATGGCTATTCAATTAATTTGAAATGTCTGTCTTCTTTTCACATTTCCATATTTCACATATACATTAAGAATGTACACTTTTGTTTCATAACTTTTTTTCTTCTTTTTAAAAACAGTTCTACGTGCAGCTATTTTGCCACCCAATGGGGACAGCATCTGTTCCATTTTGATTTTTTTGTGGTTTTTCTGTAAAGCAAAGGCATGTACTTAGGAAGATTTGGGTTGAAAAGTATTACCAAGTACAGTGGTACCTCGGTTTAAGAACAGCCCTGTTTATGAAATATTTGGTATAAGAACTCCGCAAAACCAGTAGTAGTGTTCCGGTTAGCAAACTTTACCTCGGTCTACGAACGGAATCTGAACGGTGGAAGGGCACCGGCGGCGGGAGGCCTCATTAGGGAAAGCGTGCCTCGTTTTAGGAACGGACCTCCGGAACGAATTAAGTTCGTAAACCGAGGTACCACTGTATATAACTACTACTACAAGCACTACCACTAACACTACTATTTCCTGCCCCACCTCCCAAAGGAGCCCAAGGACCCATGTTCAAGTTTTTGGGCAGCCCAAAGTCAAAGCATCAAGAACAAGGTTGAATTATGCAAAAGATCTATATGTTGAAGCATAGATCTTCAACAGAAAAGTGTCTTAAGTGCTTTACGCTAAGGTTTTTAAGATATACATGTCCTGAGATACCCTTGAAGACTCTCAACATCCATTCAAGAAGAACAGAAGATTACCGAGAGAAGTTAAGAAGTCTGAGCATCAGTTGCCTTGACCTTCTAGACACTGGCTTCTGGAACACACATTTAATGAACTGGTTTAACCTTGCATGGGCTTGGAAACCTTAGCAATCTGCCTCCCTACCAGTGATGTGAGCTGGAAAATCTTCTACAGTTGTACCTCGGAAGTCAAACAGAAACTGTTCTGGAAGTCCATTCAAATTCCAAAGTGCGGCTTCTGATTGGCTGCAGCTTCCTGCAGTCAATCGGAAGCTGCATTGGACATTCGACTTACAAAAGAATGTTCAAAAACTGGAACACTCCCAGTTTTCAATTGTTTGGGAGCTGAAACCTTTGACTCCCATGGTGTTCGGGAGCTGAGGTACAACTGTATTACCAAAAGGGGATGGTTTGGTAAAATTAATATAAAAAATGAATACAACAGTCAATTGCAACTGTGAATCTTTCAAACTTAACTTTTTCAAATTACTCTCCCCTAAGAACTTTGCATGTGTATAAATGCATCCATGCTTAAATTAAAGTTAATAAGCCTTAAATAAATAAATTAATATAATATAATATAATATAATATAATATAATATAATATAATATAATATAATATAATATAATATAATATAATATACTATAATAAAAATAATCATTTTATTTATATCCTGCCCTCCCTAGCCAAAGCTGGGCTCAGAGCTGCTAACAGTAAAATGATACAACATTCTAAAATCATTTCATTATAAAATCAATTCAAATCAGATTAATAGCAACCATTGGGCTAGAGTTCTGTGAGGATTGCCAAAGGAGGAGGGTCAGGCTGTGCCCTGGTCAAAGGCCTGGTGGAACAGCTCTGTCTTGCAGGCCCTGTGGAAAGATGTCAAGTCCCGCAGGGCCCTAGTCTCTTGTGACAAGAGTGTTCCACCAGATAGTGGTGTGTGTTTTAATTTACACAATGCATGTTATAGCCCTTAGATGTTTTCTGTCTCAGATCATCTTGTAAATGGTGGCCAAAATACCTAAATAAAAAGTTGTAAATGCTAACAAAATATTTTTGTGCCATCACTAAAATTACTAAGCCCACCATCTGGCATACAGTTGAATTATTGCAAGCATTAATCTCTCCCCTATTTAATTCAGACCATGACCTTAATACTAGTTTAGTTCTTAATCATCTGGCTATTTCAGTACATCTGGCATCTCCTTTGCCTCTGACCTGGAACCTTCTAATATTTTTAACCCACTTCCATCAACACATGACAGTATTTAACATAAAGTATTTAACGCTGAAGAGAGAAAAATGTTATATATGGCTTTAAATAGAAAACTCCTGATAAGAAAGTATAGAAACAAACAAATAGGATTCTAGTAGTGGCATATATGGCTGCTAACTACAAAATACAATGATGCAATTGCTTCCAGAGAGCTATTATCTGAAAAAATAAGGAAGAAGTAAATAGTCCTCAGATCACAGCATCATGGAATCTAGTAAGAGTAATGATTCTGAAGTGATCCACATCTGATCTGCATATTATTCTTGGCTCCTCTCCCCATCTTTACAAGGGCAGGCAGTTTGTTCCTAGCTCTGCAGAAGTCAGGGAAGTGCATTCACTGACCCCCTGCTGTACTTGAAGAAAGTAGCATCTGGCAGGCCTGCATTGCTCTCCTGTCTTCCCAATGCCGCATGTCACTGCCACTTACCTAGAGATGGGAAGGCTCAGGGCGGGGAACAGAAAATTTAAGGGAGGAAATGGTTTTTCCTTCTTTCCCTGTTTTACCCCCTCCAAGTCTTTTTTGCATTCCCCCCCCCCAAAATTGAAATCACTATTTCTTGCAGGCATCTCCACCAAACACTTTGTGGCAAAGGCCCCTGTCTAGCGGGTAGCATCTGACTAGAACCAGGGAGTCTGAATCCTCATTCAGTTGTGAAACCCAGTAAGTGACTGTGGATCAGTCATATACTCAGTCTAACCTACCTCACAGAATATTTTGCTCAGGACAGCATATTTATTTTTTACATGGTTTTTATTATGTTGTAAACCATTTTGGTGGGTTTTTATGAATAAAAGTATATAAATTGCTCAGTCCATGCTTCTGCCCACTTAGCAGTTCGAAAGCACATCAAAGTGCAAGCAGATAAATAGGAACCGCTCCGGTGGGAAGGTAAACGGCATTTCCATGAGCTGCTCTGGTTCACCAGAAGCGGCTTAGTCCTGCTGGCCACATGACCCGGAAGCTGTCTGCGGACAAACGCCAGCTCCCTCAGCCTATAGAGCAAGATGAGCGCCGCAACCCCAGAGTCATCCGTGACTGGACCTAACGGTCCGGGGTCGCTTTACCTTTTAGTAGTAGTAGTAGTACACTCACAATCAGTACCATTTGCAAAGAACTCTCAGATAAGGATTTATGTATACTTATTTAAGAAATGTGTACGCCAATTTTCAGTGTCAAGCTCTCCCAAGATAGCTTACAAAAAGTAAATACACTAAAACAATCCACTTTCAAATATTTCCATTTTAATCACATCATGACCTAAAAGTTCTAATTTTGATACAATCCTTTATTCTATAGCATCCATGTCTTGAATGTAATTTACATCAGGGAAGAATTAAGTGCTAACTGCCTCCTGAATGCCTGTTCTTGCATAACTTTGGTATGGTCCAGCAACAACCTTGATTAAAAAAAACACTACTTCTGCAAAATCTGGTAAAATTAAACTAGACAGTTTCTTAAAAGCTTCATAATGTATCCAAATACTGTATTAAAATGTCCAACTGATACATACTTTAAAACCACCACAAAAGCATGCAAAAGGACCATTGTTCATGAAATTAAGTCATTTTAACTCTGATCTTTGAAGCTACAGTATCTAGGTACAGTGGTACCTCGGGTTAAGAACTTAATAGAACTTAATTCATTCCAGAGGTCTGTTCTTAACCTGAAACTGTTCTTAATCTGAGGCACCACTTTAGCTAATGGGGCCTCCCGCTGCACCGCCAGAGCACGATTTCTGTTCTCATCCTGAAGCAAAGTTCTTAACCCGAGGTACTATTTCTGGGTTAGCGGAGTCTGTAACCTGAAGCGCATGTAACCTGAAGCGCATGTAACCCGAGGTACCACTGTATACACATTATAAGTTCTACATCATGGTCTAACAATGAAAGGCATATATATAGAGAGAGAGAGACCAGTAACACCTTAGAGACCAACTAAGTTTGTCCTTGGTATGAAGCTTTCGTGTGCATGCACACTTCTTCAGATACAAGGCAACTGTTTTAAGCAACTACAACATGTTATTAACAGGAACATTTAATGCAGTATGATATGGAGATAAAAGGTATTAATGTAATAAGTCTAGCTGGAACTGCCTTAGGCTGATGTCCCTTTGGACTTCATAGTGCAAGCTCTTGAACTCCCAAGTGGAGAGGGCACTGACACTCCTTATAGCTCCTTCTCACAATATCGCCATTATCAAGGTGGTTAAAGAATGAGGCTCAAAAAGGAAAATTATTTAACGTGAAATAGAATCCTCTGTTTAAGAATGAGTATTGTGTTAGATTTCATATCCAATCTGAAATTGAAGAGTGAATGAGGGGGTATAGTTTTTCAAAATGCTACCAGAGTTAAAGGATTTGATCTGCTAAGTAGAATTGCCTAATTACTTCTCAGCAAAGTGACAGATGTGTAATTAGTATTCAAGATTATCCACTCATTCCCCATCAACTGTGAATGTGACAGTTGGTTATGGAAATGTTTTGAGTAAAGTGTGCTCAATAAATAAATTAAGCAGAGGATAAATAAAGTTGTGATGTGAAAGGTTTAAAAGATACAAATGTTTACTCAAGGCAGACTAAAAAGCAACACAAACTGCTGACAAGGGAGAAGAAGTTTGGTCTTCCTGACCAATCTAAAAACCAAGGAGTAAACAACAGGAGGTATGCCCATGGTTTACAGGAATTCTCTCTCTTTTGTTTTATTCCATTCCATCAGTCATCTCTCCTGAAAAATGGCAAACAGAAGCTAGTCCTAGTATAACGTGGATCAAGAAGTATTGCTTCTAAAGCAGGGTGGGGACCTTTTGGCTCCATGAGTTTGTATGTTAGCGGGACCCCGCCTTGCAGACCAAACTGCAGGAGGCAATGATGGCCACAAACCTGGATGGTTTTAAGAGGATTGGACAAATTCATGGAGGAGAAAACCAACAATGACTACTAGCCAAAATGGTTATGTTCTGCCTCCATGGTTAGAGAGAGTTACACTTCTGAATACCAGTTGCTGGAAGCCACAATAAAGAGAGAGGGCTCTTGTGCTCAGGTCCTACTTGCCAGCTTCTCCTATGCATCTGGCTGGCCACTGTGAGAACAGGATGTGACAGAGGGGCCAGTGACCTGATCCAGGAGGCTCTTCTTATGTTCTTAGCCCTCCCCACCTGTCAGTCCACCTGTCATCACAATAACATCAGGTGATTGCACACTTCAAAGTCCCAAAGAAGCAACTGGTCACTGAACAACTCCAGGCAAATCTGGAGGATGTGGACCATTTGAATCCCTTCCAATCAGGATTCAGGCTTCATTATGAGACTGAAACCTCCTTGATCACACTGGTTGATGATCTGGCGGGCTAGGAACAGAGGTGAAAGTTGTTTCCTAGTTCTGCTGGATCTCTCAGTGGCTTCTGATAACATCAATCATGGTATCATTCTGGACCATCGAGGAGGGTTGTGAGTTCAGAGAACTGTTATACAGTGGTTCTGCTCCTTCCTCCTGGGCCATGGCCAAAAAGTGGTGTTGGGGGGTGAGTGTTCAGACCCCTTGGCACTCACTTATGGGGTGCCTCGGGTCTCCATCCTCTCCCCCATGCTTTGCATCATCTATATGAAGCCACTGGGGGAGATCACCAGGGGTTTGGACTGGGTGTTCACCATTATGCAGATGATATCCAGTTCTACCTCTTGTTTAAATTGGAACCAGTGAAGGCAGTGAACATCCTCTGTGAGTGTCTGGAGGCTCCTCCACTTCTTCAGTGGGGTGGCAGTTATTATAATTAAAATAATAATTATTTTATTGTTTATACCCCACTTATCTGGCTGGGCTTCCCCAGACACTCTGGGCGGCTTCCAGCAATAAATAAATAAATAAATAAATAAATAAATAAATAAATAAATAAATAAATAAATAAAATGTCAGACATGAAAATGAGTTGAGGTTGAATCCTGACAAGTACAGTTTCTGGGGGACAGGCAGGTTGCGGGGGGGGGGGGCTCCCTAGTCCTCAACAAGGTAACTAAAGAAGCAGGTGTGCAGCCATGGGATCATTTTGGACTCACAGGTGTCCATGGAAGTGCAGGATATTTTTGTGTCCGGGGCAGCTGTCAACCAGCTCCATCTGGTACGATGGCTGAGAACTGGATGCACTCTGTCTGGTTGTGGTGCCCACCCTGTGAAATGCCCTCCCATCAGATGTTAAACAGATAAGCAACTATATGACTTTTAGAAAACATCTGAAGGCAGCCCTGTACAGTCTCTGATGTTGAGGTTTTATTGTGCTTTTAAAATTTTGTTGGGAGCTGCCCAGAATGGCTGGAGCAACCCAGTCAGCTGGGTGGCATGTAAATAATAACATTATTATTGTTATGATTCAGGATGCCTTCCCTTCTAAACTGCAATCACAAGTGCACTTTAAGACTCCTGATCGTACACCAGCATCCTCTACCAGACCACAGCTTTGGGAAACCAACCTTTTGGACCAAATTAGAACTCCACCCCTCTCTAGAGTCTTCCTACATGTGACAGTCAATCAAACATCCCTTGACAAAGCTACTCAATAGCCCATATTCAAATTTGCAGGATGGGATTTCAGTTAAACATGTCTTCTTTGCCTCCTTTACCTCCCCAGTGAAGATGCAAGGCTCTCTCTTAACTGTGATGTCAATAATTAAAAGGACCACTTCCTATGCGCTGGCTCTGTTCATCCCTCGTCCCACTGCCAGCGAACTGCACTCCAAGAAGAAAACCATTTGGGGGGTACACAGGGGGAGACATATAAAGGAAAGTTCCACTGCATAAGTGGCAGTCCTTGTGCACATGGTACCACTTTGTTGGATACAATCCCTTGAATTTGTACTGAAGTCTCTCCTATCCAAGTTCTAATTCTTCTACTCCACCATTTATTGGGAAAGTCACTTTTTAATCTACTTGGCATAATTAATGAAATGAAATGCCACTGTCCATTTCTTGAAGGGAAAGCATGATGCACATTACATAAATAAAAGCAATGAATGAAATAATCATACTGGAGTAAATTTAAGTTAAAACGCAGGGAATAATTAATAACATGTTAATGATTTCCCACTGAGTTGCTGCTTTCACATCCCCCAACCCTGCTCCCATTTAAAAGAGATATTTAATTCCATAGCCCTTTCCCCTGTTTTCATTATATTTACTGACAGAGCTACTCCCTTTATTACATTTCATCTAAAAAACAGAGCCTAGTTCATTCCAATCTGGAAATTCCAAAGTGCAAATCTATACACCTTTTCCAGGAAATAAGCCACACTGATGGAACACAGTGGAACTTATAAAGCAGGCCTGTGTCTGTTTATCTAGATGTACCGTATTTTTCGCCCCATAGGACGCATTGGCCCATAGGACGCACCTGGGGGTTTTTTTGGGTGGGGGGGAAATAAAGAAAAAAAATTATTCCTCCTCCAGGCGCTTGTGGGGCCGGCAGCGGGGAGAAGCGCTTTTCTCCCCACCGCCAACCTTTAGACCAGGTCCGGGGACAGCGGGAAAGCGCGCTGCGTCTCCCCGCTGTCCCCGGAGCTTGCGGGGCCAGCAGCGGGGAGAAGTGCTCTTCTCCCCGCCGCCAGCCTTCAGACCACATCGGGAGACAGCGGGATGCGGCGTTCCGCCTCCCCACTGTCCCCCAAGCTTGTGGGGCTGGCGCTGGGGCTCTCCTGAAGCCTGCATTCGCCCCATAGGATGCACACACATTTCCCCTTCATTTTTTGGAGGGGGAAAAGTGCATCCTATAGGGCGAAAAATACGGTAAATGAAACATCAATACTGTATCACATGTACTACATACAGTGCCTCCAGTTTTTTCTTCCTATGTCTAGGGCTATGCACCTGCACTGCAATAGGTCACTACTCTCAACAAAGATTGCCACCTTCAACTTTGCTGGCTTAAATATTTGATGAGCAAAAGGTGCTTTGCTGTAGCTTCTAGCGTAATGGGATGCAGAAGAAAGTACCAACCAGTGTTCTCTGCATACTTCACAAATATTCACCGAGCCATTCAGAAAAAATCAGCAGTTTTGTGAATGTCACTAATTTATCATATCACCTGCAACCAGTTCCATTTTGTCCTAATATTGCATTGTGTTACTAGTTACTAGTTACATTGTGTTACTACTTGCCTTTGAGAACAAGTGTTCATCCCAATACAATTTCTACAAAGTCTAAAATAGGCTTTTAAAGCACCTTGCACTGTTTGTGCATACACACTTAGCATTCCTCACACTGGCATAAAATGTAACATTATTCCAACAAGTTAAAAGAACCTACAGTGCCCTTTAGGAGTGTCCTACTGAACTACCACCACCACCAACAACAACAGCAACATTAACAACAACAAGGAGAGCAGGATTCTACCCAAAAATGTGTGAGGGTGGGGGAGAGAAAAGAAAAGCAATACTTGACAAAGACAAAGGGTGTGCATGCTACTGTGAGGATTCACTGACCTAGTAACCTATATAAAGAAACCAAGAGGCTCTTCTCCTGCTCTCCAATAGAAAGACCCAACACTGAGGAGCCAAGCTCAACGACTAGTGCAGATTTATGGAGCGGTGCAGGAATACCCGGGCGAGAAAGGGCATCCCTTTGGGGTCAGCCCAACCCAAGGCGCCCCCTTCGCCCAGCCCCCGTCCCCGCCCAACCCAGGAGGGAGGCACCTCTGCTCTGGGGCTCCGCGAGGCTCTCGGTGCTGGACTGCGCGCGGGCGCCGGCGCTTCTCTGGAGGCTGCTGCTGCTGCTCCCCGCCCGGGCCCGAGGAGCCCTGCCCAGGGGGCTCCCGAAGGGCGAAAAGACCCCGCTGAAGAAGCGCAGCAGGCGGCGCTCGGGCGAAGAGGCCGAACTCTCCCAGGCCCCCAGCCGCTCCGAAAGCATCTGCAGCTCGCCGGCCGGGCTCTTCGGGGCCCCGCCCGCCTCGGGCCCCGCCCGCGGGGGGCGCCGGCCGGCGCTCAGCGACCTTCCCGCGCCGCCGGCCGGCAGAGAGAGGCAGCCGGAGCTGCGGTGGCGCTTGGTCCGCGCCAAGGCGCGCAGCCGCAGCGCCTCCCCGCCGCTCCAGTGCCGGAAACTGCAGCTCCGGCGCAGCGGAGCCGCCGCCGCCGCCGCTTCCTCGGCGGGCGAGTGTCTCGGGAGCCCCGCGGGGCCGGCCTCCTCCTCCGAGTCCTTCTTCCCGCGCGCCTCGGCCGGCGGCCACCTGAAGCCCAGCCCGGCTCGCCTGGTCACCTTCAGGCGGCCCAGCTCCAGCTGCCCGGTGCTGAGGGCCCGCGAGCTGCGGAAAGCGTGGCCGGCGGCGGCGGCAGCCCCCCCGGCGCTCTCCTGCGGCTCCTGGAGGAAGCCATCGCGGGGCCCGGCGGCCGAGCCGAGAGGCTCCTTCTTCACTAGGGTCACCGAGATGCGGTAGACCGTTTTCCGCTGGGGGGTCCCCCGCTCCGCGGCGCCCGGGGAGGAAGGGGCGGAGGTCGGGTCGCTGCTGTCCAGGAGGTACATCTCCAGTCCCGCCGCGGGGGACTAGCCGAGGCCAGGTCCTTTGTCCCTGCCTCTCCTCCGGCGGCGAGCTCCTCCGCCTGCGGTCACTTCGGGAGGCACGGCAGCTCCGGCTGCCCTTCCCTCCTCCGGCTCGGCTGCCTGGGGAGGTAACGGCATCGCTCCATGTCGACAGCGCCTGCCTAGGAAACAGCCGCCCCACGGAGCCTCCCTTTCTCTCCTGCCTCCCGGCCACGCGCGCCCACCATCACCACCCCAAATCCAAGCCGGGAGGGAGCGGAGCGAGCTTTCCTCCCGCAGATCTCTGGAAGCAGCGCCGGAGAGGATTAGCGAGGGGAGGAGCAGCAGCCGCCCTCCTCCTCGGTTTTATTGTTTACAGAAGATGGCCCGTTCGCATATTGTGCCCTTTTTGCAGAGCAAATCCGATTATATCTCGTCCGCTTAATATACTAAATGAAGCGCCGGCCCTGTATCATCCTTGCAATCTACTGTCGCCCAAAAGGAAGAACGATGCTGGAAATAATAATAATTCCCCGTTGCCACCAATCGCTGGATGCCTCAGCGTAATCCGACTCCTAGACAAACATGTTCCTCGGCTGCAATCAGCATACTGTACGACAGTCTCCCAGTATCAGAAAGCAGCAGATACCCTAAAGAGCTTGGTCTCAAGAAACGGGGAGAAAAGGCAAATTCCGGAGTGGAACGCAGCTTCTCTGCGGAATGAGTTAGCTTGCAAATACCGGAACATAAAGTAGCCCAAGAGACTGAGGGCAGGAATTACTTACTGTAAAGGCAGGAATTACAAAGCTCATACCTAGAACAAACGTAGCTGGTCTCTAAGGTGCTACTAGACTTTATTTTTTAAATTATTTTGTAAGGGCAGGGTTTGTTTTGTCAGTTCCATACCAGTCAAACAAAACCAGGTTTTGTGAAACCAAAAAGCTAGCAATCTGCTTTTAATCTTAATAATAAAGCTACTGAACTACCACAGCAAATAAAACTCCAATTTCTTCAGAATGTTAAGTCTGAAACTAGCTTAAATAAAAGTGTTACATAAAACAATCCTAAATATATTTACTCACAAATTCTGAATTTAGTAGTACTTATTCCCTAGTTAAGTGTGCTCAGGTCTGAAGCCTTTGATTGCTGCTGAATGATACTCCTTTACTAACAAAATAAAAAAAATCCTTCCAGTAGCACCCTAATTTTGTTTCGACTACAGCAGACTAACACAGGTACCTACCTGTAACTAGATCCTTTACTAACAGTCTTGCAGGAAAGGGGTACCAGTTTTTGGATGGCCCTGATCATAGGCATAGCCAAGGGGGAGCATGGAGAGGCAGCTCCCCCCATCAATGAAAATAAATAAAAATACATAGCAAACTGAGGTTCTGCCCCCCCCAGGCCTTCCCCCAACAAAAACCCTGGCTACGCCCATTACCCTGATAATTTACAGTCCCAACTCAGTACACAGATTGCACTGTTTGTTCTATCTTGTTCATCTGAAATATTGTGTTAAAAGTCACAAAGAAAGATAGTTTTTCTGTTTTAAAGAGAGTATTAATAGAAATACAGTGGTACCTCGGGTTACATACGCTTCAGCTTACAGACTCTGCTGACCCAAAAATAGTCCCTCGGGTTAAGAAGAAGAAGAGTTTGGATTTGATATCCCGCCTTTCACTCCCTTTAAGGAGTCTCAAAGCGGCTAATATTCTCCTTTCCCTTCCTTCCCCACAACAAACACTCTGTGAGGTGAGTGGGGCTGAGAGACTTCAGAGAAGTGTGACTGGCCCAAGGTCACCCAGCAGCTGCATGTGGAGGAGTGGAGACGCGAACCCGGTTCCCCAGATTACGAGACTACCGCTCTTAACCACTACACCACACTGGCTCTAAGAACTGGGTTAAGAACTTTGCTTCAGGATGAGAACAGAAACGTGCTTTGGCAGCGCGGCAGCAGGGGGAGCCCCCATTAGTGAAAGTGGTACTTAAGGTTAAGAACAGTTTCAGGTTAAGAACAGACCTCCAGAACGAATTAAGTTCTTAACCCGAGGTACCACTGTATCCACGAGAAACTTTAGGAGGATGTCAATTTTAATTAACCACTTTATGCTTTTTTTAAAAGCCACATTCAGTGTTTTCACAGAGTATCTCAAACATCAGCCAACCATTAGTTGGTCTCTAAGGTGCCACTGGAAATATATATAGGTATAGGTATAGGTATAGGTATAGGTATAGGTATAGGTATAGGTATAGGTATAGGTATAGGTATATATACACACACAGTAATAGATAGATATATATTGGGGGGTCCTCAAGAAACTTGATTTTGTGCACACCTGCCCTTTTCAGGTGTTATTAACATTACTTGACTAATTTGAGCCATACACTTGCCTATTTAAATATAAATGCCTATTTATCTGCTCCAGCATTTTATTACCAAATCAGGACATGATCCTCTTCCACTCCTGTTCCTCAGCAACTAGTAATATGGTCCCTAGTACTGGAAGTAATACAAGTTTTGGTTTTTTGTCTTTGGACCCAACAAAATGCAGTGTTCAATGATTTCAGTCTCTTCAGAGATATGATTCTCTTTCTCTATATGCACACACCCCTTTCAAGAGTTACATACACTAGTGTTTAGAGAGCCAATCAGGTATCATCTGGTTTTGGCAATGATGGCTCATAAGCCCACCTTTTTTGGAGTAATACCATAAAATTATTGGAAAGATAATTTTAATAAAGAATGTAATGCAATAACTTTTATGAAGGATTTTTTATTACAACAGCATTCATGGAACACAAAGAAAAAATGAGATATACAAAAATTCTCACCATGTCAGTTAATACTTAGTTGGGTAACCTTTAGCCTTCCCATTAGTGAACCAAGTTTTTTAGTTCTGCAGCTGTAATAATGTGAAACTAAGATTGAATTATTGCCTCTATTAATTGGATTTTATTGCTAGGTTGCTTCTGACTAACAAGCTTCTTTAGTCGGCTCCATTTCGACTGGGTTAAGGTCTGGGCTATGCATTTGGGGGCATTTATTTTCCCATTAATGACACAAATTCTGCCCACACCTTTTGTTGTCATACAACTCCAGATCATAACACTAACTGGGTGTTTCATGGTAGGTGCAAGGCAAGTAGAATGTAAATCTTCTCTGATACTCCCCCTCATGTATTACATGTCATCACTACCAAGCAAGGAGATTTGGGTCTCATCACTCCAAATAACACTGTCCCATTGTTCCACTGTCCAGTTAACGTGGGTTTTAGCCCAGTTTAATCTTTTCAACCTTTGTTTGAAAGATAACAATGGCTTTTTCCTTGGAATTTTAGCATTCAGACCATATTCCTGCAGTCTGAGCCGAACAGTCCTTGCACTCAAGTTCACATTACATTGTGCCATGTCATCTTGTATACATCGAGATGATTTTCTTCTGTCACGTAGGCACAGTTTCTCAATTCCTCTATCGTCACTTGCTGCTGTGCACCTTTCCTGCCTTTACCAGTCTGATTTTGTAGTGACTGAGTCTCCTTATACCTCTTCAAAAATTTAGAAACACCACCTTTGGTTAAGTTTCCACTGATTTTTCTTCTAATTTCTTCATAACTATAGCCTTGTTCACTTAATATTACTATTTTACATCACTTTCTGGGTGACCAGCCAACTCTTTGCACCATTTCTTTAATTTTCTTACGTTTTACAAGCTCGCTAAATGAAAGAACAAAAAACCCCAACCAACTTGATAGCAATCATATAACACACTGACAAATGGCCTCCTTATTTATGCTGTAATAAATAATCTTTCATAAAAATTATTGCATTACATTCTTCACTAAATTATATTTCCATTGATATATAATTTTGTAGTATTACTCAAAAAAAGTGGTGTTATGAGGTGTATTCTCGAAACAAGATGACACCTGACTGGCTCTCAACACTCCTTTTTCTGGTTATTTGCCTATAACTTTTGATAGAATACAGATAATTGAACAAACCTTGTTGCATTACATTCCTCATTATCTTTCCATTGATATACAGTATCTGCAAGAATACTTAATAATACAAGCATTCACACTTGATACACGGGCAATAATGAATACACAACCTAATATTTTTTTTACTTGGGAAAGTGATCTATTAAATCTGGCAATATTTATTGGCTTTTAAGTGATGCCTGTAAAAGTGAACATCTTCTGGTAAGGCTCCATTCTTAACACATTAATTAATCAAAAAATATTGTCTAACATTTGTTTCTTATGTTCTGCTAATTCTAGCCATTATTTTGCATCTAACTCCAGCTTATGGATCTCAGGATTTGAATAAAGAAATAAACCATATATTAACTGTGCTCTTAAAACATTTCCAAAGACTAATAATGCAATTGTTTTAGACAGAATTTAAAACAACTATCTGAACATATTAGTATACAGTGGTACCTCGGGTTAAGAACTTAATTCGTTCTGGAGGTCCGTTCTTAACCTGAAACTGTTCTTAACCTGAGGTACCACTTTAGTGCAATTTCTGTTCTCATCCTGAAGCAAAATTCTTAACCCAAGGTACTATTTCTGGGTTAGTGGAGTCTGTAACCTGAAGCGTCTGTACCCCAAGGTACCACTGTACCTCTTAAGAGTCAAAAACGTGGATCAAGGTTTAAATTTTAAAAAGCAATATCAACAATGTAGATATGCAGCAACAAAACAACTGGGGCAAAATTTGCCCCTGCTGTTCACAAAAATTGTAAGTAATAAATGCTCACTTTCCTAATACATTCTTCTAGTGATTGATGTGGTATACAACAGTAAAATAAATAATTTTAAACAGATAAATTAAATATATAACAAATATATAGCAGAAAATGACAGAAATAACATAGAAGAAAGTAACAAATCATAGATTAAAAGCCAGTTGTTACTACTACTACTACTACTACTACTACTAATAATAATAATAATAATATCCGGCCCATCTGGTTGGGTTTCCCCAGCCACTTGAAGATGCAAAGAAATGGAGCCTGATGAGAAAAAGCCCTGCCCATTGAGGATTACGTCAATGTAAAATACAACATTAAGAACCATTTCAAACAAATTAGAATCACAACTAGAACAGGTCCTGAAAATGTAAATCTTAAGTGTCAAAGGCCAAAGTAAAGAAGTGCATCTTCAGCATATGGAAAAGATAGAAGAGACTGTGTACATTTGCTAAGGAGACTGACACCAACTTCCATCCAGAATCCATCTCGTCATCAATTCAGCGTAGTCATGGTGAGAGTACTGTAAGCTGCAAAACGTTAAAGAAGTAACAGTTCCCACCTACCCTTCAACCTACCAGAAGAAACTTCCCAACCTTTAAGTGGGCTTCATAAGAACTTGAAGAGTAGACTCCAAATGAAATCTAGGAAGGTGTCTAGAACTGTATTTGCCAGACAGTTTGACCTGGATCCTTGTTTACCTTCAAGAATCATAAAGCTGTAGAGTCGGAAGCGACCCTGAAGGCCATCTAGTTCAAGTCCTGCAATGCAGGAACAGCCCTTACTGTCAGAAAGTTATTCCTGATATTTAGTCAGATTCTCCCTTCTTGTAACTTGAAGCCATTGGTGCAGGTCCTACCCTCCAGAGCAGGAGAAAACAAGCTTGCTCCATCCTCCAAGGATATTGACAAGCTGGAACATGTGCAACCAAGGTGATAAATGGTCTGAAAACCAAGCCTTACAAGGAGCATTTGAAGGAGCTGGGTATGCTTAGCCTGGAAAAGAGGAGACTGAGGGGAGATATGATAGCCGTTTACAAATATCTTAAGGACTGCCACATGGAAGAGAGAACAAGCTTCTTTTCTCCTGCTCCAGAGGTTGGGACCCAGACCAGTGGATTCAAATTACAAAAAAGGAAATTTCCACTAGATATCAGGAAGAACATTTTGACAGTAAGAGCAGTTTGACATTGGAACAAACTCCCTCAGAAGGTTGTGGACTCTCCTTCATTGGAGGTTTTCAAGCAGAGGTTGAATGGCCATCTGCCATGGATGCTTTAGTGGAGAGACTTGCATTGCAGAGGGTTGGACTAGATGATCCTCAAGAGCCTTTCCAACTCTACAACAGTCTCCTCTTCTCCAAGCTAAACATACAAAACTCCCTCAACCATTCTTCATAAAGCTTAGTTTCCAGACCCTTGATCATCTTGGTTGACCTCCTGCACACCTTCCAGCTTGTCAATATCTTTCTTAAATTGTGGTGCCCAGAAGTGGACACAGCACTCCAGGTGTGGTCTGATCAAGGAAGAATAGAGCCGTACTATTACTTCCCCTTAACTGGAGTCAAGAGTCCATGAGAAAGAGAATAGCACATGAAATTAAGAGAGGAGAAATCATTCAGGGCAACTTTGCATGGAAGCACAAGCCTAGCATCTGTAGGTTAGAAGGAATTTGTTTGCTCGCATGAAATTTCTTCTGTGTAGGTTAGTAACATTTGTGGGCTTGTTTAAAAGGCTGTTTTAGAGGTCGCCACTCTATTAATTTACAAGATTGTAAATTAAATTAGCCAGATGCCTACCAATCACAGCAAAAAAATGAACAAAAGAAAAACTGCAACACCATTTATCTATATAACAAATAAATTCTATTCTGTACACAAACGTGCTCAATACGCAGTGTAATTCAGGTATTCTGGCTGATTCAGTTGAAAGGATGATAAGATTCTCTAGATATTTTCCATTTAAAGAAAACACACTGATAGAATCAGATGGTGTTCAAGATAGCCAGAAGCAAGCCAAATGTAGGTCACTTCTTGAAGTCTGAAAGGAATGTGCTGTTTGTGTGTGTGCACGCAGACTTGTATGTATATGCATTATTCTTAGACTTGGCTTCTCTTTATCTTCAGGCTCATACGTTTCTAGTTCTTGAAACCATGCACCATTTACTCAACTGAAACAATTGGATCTTGCATCTGGCTTTCATTTTATGCCTAAACTATGTAATCTCTGTAACTAGCTACCAGTGTAACAACCACAACATGTTTACAACCCTCATTTTATAGATACACACATGGCATATGATTGCATGAGTGAAAGGTTACTTGTGCAATCAGTCTTTCCCCTTTCCATAAACATATTTTTTTACCCAGAATCAAGCTATCAGCATTTAATCCCAGATAAGTGAGTTGTAGCCTTAAACACACTCATTCAAAATTTTAGCATGTAAAAATACAAGGGAAAACATCAAATACTGATTAGATATACATCAAGATTCAGACTGTCAAAACCATTCACCAAGGTAATTGTTTTATTTTATTTATATCTCATCCTTCACTGAACAGCACAATAAGCAATGGTTTATTGTGACATCCAAATAAAACTAGTATGTGAGAGAGATAGAGACTGAAATTTTTAGAGATTGTAATGCAGACATTCCAATTTCATAAAAGGTGGGGGAAACAGGCTAAACAAAGTGTTGTGCTGTAGCAATGTAAGGTTGAAGAAGGGATGTGTGTACACACTTTAAGTTAACACTCGGTTAACTCCTGGGCATAATATTCAGAATGACTGAGAAGAACACATATACTATTTTCTATACATCATGGAATGAATATCCCTTGCTTCATGTCCATGTGTCAGGAAAACCTAGCTATTCATGTATCCCAAAATCAGTATTAAGTGCTCATGTAAAACAAATAATTATAAAAATCCCTAAAATAAAGTGTCTAAGGAGAGGAACATTTGGTCCTTGATCATGAACAGTACTGTATTGTGCTTGGCTAGATTATTTTATACCTGGATCTAAAATTGCTTATATGCAAGTTGTTTTATATTGCAATGATATAGCTAATCTACAGTAATACATCTGATAAACTCTGAATTAGGCCACCTTATTAGCTATCAACTCCTTAAAGTTATTTAGGGAGAACAGATTTCTGCAGCATGTAGAACACAAGTCCAATTCCAGATACAGCAGATGGCCAAGATATACCTCAGAGATAACAGAGCTACAACATATGTTATTTACACTTAACTGAGGTATTTTCAGGACTCAAACATTGTTGGCAGCAGAATATTTGCACAATTAGACAAAAATATTTTTTTCTGCATAAAACTTGGAAGTCTCAGCCAAACAATTGGAAGTAACATCCATTTGAACACAAGGTATCTACAACTGGAACTGTACCAACATTTAATAGACTTTGTCCTGACAAAAATTCAATTTCAGCACATACAGCAATCCCCATTTTGGAGAGGGATGAGCTGCACAACAGAATTTCCAAATAGCTTGTCAATGAACAATGGAGAGTAGGTGTTAATGCTCCAGTTTGGTGTTTACAATCATGTCTTCATTCACCTGCCCTGTCCCCAACGTCACAAATGGGCATGGTTGAGGAAATAGTCTTGTGAATCAAATTAGGCCTAATTTGGCCCAGTGGCTGGAGGTTCCCAACCCGAAAACCAATGTGTTAAACATACTGGTTCATTAAAACCAGCACATAACAAAATAGTCTTCTGTCAGTTGATCCTGAACACATATTCAACCATTTAAATCCTGTCTCCATTTATCCAATCCTCTGAATTTTGCCCATAAGATTTGTGTGACAATAAGAAGAAGAGTTTGGATTTGATATCCCGCTTTATCACTACCCGAAGGAGTCTCAAAGCGGCTCACATTCTCCTTTCCCTTCCTCCCCCACAACAAACACTCTGTGAGGTGAGTGGGGCTGAGAGACTTCAGAGAAGTGTGACCGGCCCAAGGTCACCCAGCAGCTGCATGTGGAGGAGCGGAGATGCGAACCCAGTTCACCAGATTACGAGTCCACCGCTCTTAACCACTGCACAATTAACTTTTAAAAACACAACTAGTTCACAGAAGCAAAAACAGGGCTACTTCTCTGGAATTCTATGTTTGTACACAGACTAGAGAATCACAAGAGAGCCCAACATATACTGACAGCTGAGGCAGCTCAGTCAGTAGAGCATGAGACTCTTTATCTCAGGGTTATTGGTTTGCGCAAAAGACTCCTGCATTGCAGGACGTTGGAACAGATTACTTTTGGGGGTCCCTTCCAACTCTACGATTCTAATCAGCTTACTAGCTGTGTTGGAAACCAACAGGTTGATATGTTTGGTGTTTGTTACCTGACCCATTGTGGTGTAGTGGTTAAGAGCGGTGGACTCATAATCTGGTGAATCGGGTTCGCTTCCCCGCTCCTCCACATGCAGGTATTGGGTGACCTTGGGCTAGTCACACTTCTCTGAAGTCTCTCAACCTCACTCGCCTCCCAGAGTGTTTGTTGTGTGGAAGGAAGGGAAAGGAGATTAGGAGCCACTTTGAGACTCCTTAAGGGGAGTGAAAGGTGGGATATCATGTCCAAACGTTTCTTCTTCTTTCATGAGAGTTGAAAATTTAGAAATTCTATGGACTCTCCCATTTCATTCTTAACAGCTAATGAGATTGTGTCAGTTTTACCCACTAGAAAGCACAAAGTATTACATGTATCTGAAAGAAGCTAAGCAATCCAGGTTTGCCCATGAGAACTCATTATAAGCAGCAAGACCCCAACTGACATGAATTATTTACTGTGATCTTACACTTATAATTATGCACATGCATTAAACACAAAAACGTGCATCTGTGCCCCACTTTAAAATCCACATGGAAATCAAACTACTGAAAATAAGTGAAATGGAACAAGCAATGTGTAACACCAGAGACACAAGCTAACTGGTACTCTAAATGCTCCCCCAGCACCCAAATGAACATGTAAAATTTCCATGCCTTTGCACCAGTTAGATTTGGATACCCCCTGTTTGCGCGCACACACACGATTTATGAAGGATTTATTGCAGCTCTTAACTGATGCAAGTGATTTTTAAAAATCTCTATTATTATTATTATTATTATTATTATTAATAATAATAATAATATATCATGTTAACAAACAATTGTTTGTCTTGTGGCACCTTAAAGACTAACCAATTTATTATGCCACAAGCTCCCTTGGGCTAGTCTGCTACTTCATCAGCTATATGAACTGTTAACCTCAGTTGGTAGGTTTGCAATTATGTTTACATATGCATACACACACAGGATGGTGTAGAGAAAAATGTGTAAACATCAGGATTAAATGGCAATGAAATGCAAAAGGTAAAGTCTGTAACAACAACAATTCAGTTAACCTTAAATATATGCAAAATAAGCATAGGGTCCGTTCATAGCAACATCATCATACTTTACTTGCAACCTTAATCAATACCTTTAGAGAAAAAAGCCATGAAGAAATAACAAATAACTGTATCCTTCCTTTCCATCAGATGCCATTGTAGCATTGTTAATTAATTTATTTTTTAATCCCTCTGTACCTTAATCATAAATTTCATCAGAGTGGACAGCAATAGTAAAATGCATTATGACGAGAAACACATAATTAGAAGATACAACTGCTAATCTCTCTCACATCTGCCACTGAAAAGCCCTTACTTCAAATGCCTGGAAGAAGAGGAAAGTCTTCAGCTGGTAACAAAAGATGGAGAGAGTCAGCTCCAACCTAACTTTGGCGGAGAGGCTGTTTCAAAGCCAGGGTGCCTTCACTGAGAAGGCAATTTGGGGGGTTGCAACTCCGCTGACCGCTGACTCTGCTAAAGATAGATGTATCAGAAGGTTCTTCCCAAGTCACTTTAAGACCAGGCAGACTTCTACAAGCAGAAATCCTCTGGATCCCACCCTAATGACATATTTACATCCCTATAGTATCACTCATTATGTTTATTTTCATGTACTTTTCTCGTAACATGCCCAGGCTACTATTCTTCTGTAGAACGTTATATTGAGTGTCATTAAACATCTGATTCATGCTATCAATCCAGCATGTATTCAGTACTAATTAACTAGTTGTATCACTTGCAAGAATCATAGCTAAAGAACCCTTTAAGAGGGAATTTGTATGCTGCAGAAGTCAAACTGCCTTTTTCTGCTCCACTTTCAAACATCTAGGGGAGCGAACTGCACTCTGCCCCTTGGGCCCAAATGGTCTGCCTACTGCCTTCCCCCCAGCTGTAGGGCAGCTGAGTGGGAGGAGGCAGGCAGACTCCAGAGGCCCTGCAGTGCGCCCCATCCCTATGAGCGGCTCACTCCGCCCCAAGCGCCGGAGCGGATTCCTCCGCCGCTGCAAGGAGCTATGACTGCCAGAGCTGCCTGAGTGATTGCGCTTGAGGAATGGGGGGTCTGGGTAGCCAGGGGGCGGCTGAGGGAACTGGGTGGAAGGGACAATGTCCGGAGCGGGGGCTGCTGGGGGGGGAGTACCAGACCAGGGTTTGTCATGAGGCCAATAGTGAAGGGAGGCTGGGGGAAAAGAACATGGATGGTGGCATGTACAGTATTTATTTATATATTTAATTACAACATTCAGTGTATAAGACAACCCCCAATTTTAATCTTTAAAAATTTGGGGGGAAATATTGTCTTATACATGGAAAAGTACGGTAAACAAACTCATCTATACAAGTGCAAAACTTATTTAAAGTACACTTTAAAGTGCAAAACTTAGATAAAAGTGATTCTTTAAATTTAAGCAGTTGGCCTTTTTCAAGTGTAAAGAAAGTGTTTCACGGTCTCAACCTGAATGCAACTAATGGAGCTACATGGTATCTGAAGAACTGTGCATGCACACAAAAGCTCATACCAATAACATACTTAGTTGGTCTCTATGGTGCTACTGGAAGGTTTTTTTTTTAATTTTGTTTTGACTAATGGAGCTACAGTATTTTTAAATTTAGCACAACCTTATTTGTTATCTGTGTGTCAGTAATAAAGAACTTGGTATTATGTCACAGTAGCATCAGTGAATAAAAATCTATTTGAAGTTGTAGCAGAGTACAATTGGTTATCTAGAGTTAAAATCATGGCTTCAGATATGTATTTCTCCTATTTTTCGCCAGATTATTACAATGCTTGGACAAATGCACAACACTTCTGTCATCTAGTAGTATAGCAGATACACTGTTAAAAATGCACCTTTTACCTCAAGGTCAAAGAACTAGTAGCCAAACCCTTCACATTTTTTAAAAAAAGGCATAACTGAAACAAATCTAACCATATTATTCATCAATATCTCACTTCACAGCAACCAAAGAAACACAAGCCAAGAGTGTGTGATGTGTGTACAGTGGTGCCCCGCAAGATGGAAAACCCGCTAGATGAAAGGGTTTTCCGTTTTGGAGGCGCTTCGCAAAACGAATTTCCCTATGGGCTTGCTTCGCAAGACGAAAATGTCTTGCGAGTTCCTGCGGGGTTTTTTCCCCTTTCCCCCCCTTTTCCTAAGCCCTAAGCCGCTTATCAGCTGATCCGCTGATAAGCCGCTTATCAGCTGATCCGCTAAAAGCAGCTAAACCGCTAATAGCGCTAATCCGCTAAGCTGTCAATGGGCTTGCTTCGCAAGACGAAAAAACCGCTATACGAAGAGCCTCACGGAACGGATTCTTTTCGTCTTGCGAGGCACCACTGTACAGCAATGCAAGGAACAGGGAGGTACTCTGATGTGATGGAAGAATGGGAAAACTTCAAGAGGCTTTGGGAGAGGGTCTTAATGTGCATGGAAGAAGTTTCCTGTCCCTCCCCACATGCTTCAGCCACATTTATGCCTGAAAAGCCTTTCCAGAGTATAAGGGGGCCCTTCCTGAACAATGTGTGGTGGGGCAAAAGGGAATGGGAATTGCACAAAATCACACAGAGTTTGGGGGTGATTTCTCCCTCCCACAGTAGCCCCTGCAAACCAACCCACTTTGTCAGGAGGACCTCCCAACTCTCAAAAGGCACAGATTACTGCAGTGGGCAGGAAGAAGGGATGGGAAACATTCTTTCCACCAACTTCCTGGAAGTAGATTCCGTAGAATTCTATCAGTTATATTTCATCTACACAATCAGAATGAATTTCAGGAACCAAAATGGTTTTACTGTGCAGCCTGAGCAGGAGCAGTGAACACTGCTATAGTTAATTGTTGTCGCTTGTGTTCACTCCCCCCCTCCCCCGCCCGCACTGCCCTGCTCACAGTTGTGAAGAAGATTCTTACGCTATGAATGGTCCGTGTCACCATTAAGAAAAAAAGATAAGAATAGGCCAATATATATGTAGACTTTCCCGGGATAAAGTTTACTTTTCTTCTTTCAGTTCTCATAGTTCTTAACCTAGCTCAAGGTTGTCATCTGTTGCCAAGGTTGCCAGATGTTTCTTGTTTCGACACCACAAACATAAATGGGGTCAGCCCCCACAGTAGTGGCCAAAATAGTCATTTGAATAATTAATATTTACAAATATGGGCATATGTGTGTATGTGTGAGTAAAATATGGTGCTAGAATTTGAACTTAAATGTTTGCGGGAGGAGGCAAAGCAGCACATGGAAGGCTGCATTCAGCGATCTCACAGGGCGGGGGGGCGGGACGCAAAGCAGTAAAGGGAAGGGAACTGCCAGCAATCTCACTTGCGTGCTGGGTGGGGAGGCACCAAGACTTTTCGAAATGCTCACAATCTACCAATCTCCACAAAATGCACCTGAAATGCGGCTAATTTTGAACCCTGCATCAGAGTACCTTCCTGTTCATTTACTCCACGTTCTCTTGGCTTTTAAAAGTGCTGCCCTTTCTATATAGGATCAGAATGACTGGAAGGGGCAGTATTTTCTTTGATAGATAAAACAAATTTATTTTAAAAACTTTCTTCTCGGTTAGATAGCAAGAATTGATTTCTGAGAAGAATTGGTAGACGGGTGGGGGGTGTTTGTGTAATCACACTAAAATCAGAAAGGAATTTTGCGCAATATATGCTAGCACTATCTAAATGGCAAAATAAGTACAAAAAAATACTACGGTATTCTTGTGGCATCTTAACTGCCAGGCTGCAGTTTACTCAGTAGAAACTACATTTTCAATAGTCAATTGAGTAAATCTTGAGTTCACCTAGTAATATCTAAAAATACCCACACTTAAAAAAAAAAATCTGACTTGGGAGCAAGCCTGGCTAGAAGTGCATGTAAGCATTATGTCTTGGTTGACCTTGACAAAAGTGTTTGCTCCACCTGTGCTGAGTTCAGAAACAATGATTGCAGAAATTCTAGCTGTTTGTTTTCCTCCTGGCCTACATGCATTACTGCCTACATGCAGCAATGATATCCTCCTGGCTTAGAAAATCTTCATGATAAACTTTATGTAGCTTAACATAATCATGTATAGAAATAAAGCAAATGGTTCAGCTTCATATATTTTGTGTGTCTTGTACAAGTTTAGACTTCCAGCATTCAAGAAGTGAGAAACTATATACTTAGCCCCATGGATAATTAGTTGTCATGGGGCAATTGCTTGCTCTCTCCTCTGCTGCTGCTGCTACATCTCCTTCTCCTCATGTTGGTTTTCACAGTGGTTTGTGTTGCAGGGTAGGGGGTGTATGTATGACAGACATTCATCTAGAATATCAAGTGAGTGTACATGGTATGTTAGACATTGCTTTGGAATTATTGCAGTATTGATTATTGTAATGGATAGAGTATTGCGATGGTGATTGCCTTTCTCTCTTTTTTGCAGCCAAGGAAAAATAGTCTTTCTTGTATCTTAATCTATTGCCTCACATCAGTACACTCTGGAATAATTTTCTTACACTTAGCACTCAGGTGTGCTGAGAATATTATTTTGCATTCAACATGAACGTTAACAATGGTAACAACTGTGTTTCATATTTAATACAATTGGGATTTTAACAATTTGAGATTGGTTATTTCTCTAATACATAACAACAATTTATTAATAATAATTTATATGCCTCTAATTTACATGCTGTATATGGAGTATTTTAAACAATGAACGTAATCTGCATTTATTTGTTCTGTTTGTCTATTCTGGAGTAATCTCAAAGGCTTTAGCCACTAGTGAGCTGCTGCAGCAGCTGTTGCAGTTTTCTGTCACAAGGCCTATTAACAGTCAGTGCTGCACTTTAATATACTAATACTTGTGTGCATCAATATATTAAATAGTAAACTCTCTTCGGGAATAGTTCAGTATAATATGTAGAAATTTCATAAACCCTAAAGTTTAAAAATAATAAATACATTCTGGGTGTATTTTAAAGCTGTTGCTTTATTTATTTATTTTTGTACCTGAATTTGCAATCATTTTCAAAGCACATGGTGCTTTCCTTTTCCTGAAATGCTCATCTTTAACTATTCAATGTTGATTCCTTTTTTAATAATGTGGTTTTGTTTTACTTTTCAAAAATTACATGCCTGACAGCAATCTCGGGGATAGCAAAATGGAAACAGCTCCTCTCCAACTCTGTCTGGTCTATAGCACAGGGGCCACATGTGCTTTTGACTGTATTTTGCTGCCCCCAGTGCCTGGTGAATCTGTCCCATTCTTCCATCACATCAGAGCAGTGTTAGAAACTGGGACTGAAAAGCTGTTTGCCACATGGCTTCTGGAACCTACGTTATGGGTGCCACAACAGTGTCTAGTCACTTTTTTTTCCCAATTCAGTGACACTTTCTACTTATATTTTCAAAACACATGAACTAATACACAGTTTACATCAGTGACACATTTTTAATATCACATTTTAAATAGCAATTCATATATATATATATATATATATATATATATATACACATGCCTTTTGCGTTTTTCCATTCACACATCATGTTTACTCCACATAGAATATTTATGTACAGACTTCTCAACCTATCATTATTATCAAGCTCTTCAGTTAAGGAAAAAAGTGGGAAATGTTAGTGAATTTAAAATAAGATTGTTTCTCTACTTTTTCACACTTTGCATCTTGTACACCAAAATAATGTAATCAAATTAGGGAGAAGTTTGAAAATAATACTTACCTACAGAGAAGCTGGCACTTGGCATCATTTATCTTCAGAAGTAATGCTTTTACCCTTTCCAAAGTGTGGGCTATCACAGGACAGCCTTTGCAATTTGTGCTATAACAATATCCATGTGATTCTGGAGTTCACAGTGTGAATTACACACACAAAAAGGCATTCCATTTAATGCAGAAAAACCTTTCCTCACTCAGAAGGATATTTCTGCTTTATCTTCAGGATGAGCTTCCACTTTCGAAAACCAGCTCACTAGTTCAAGGATGGAGAACTACAGTATTTGATAAAAGATCAAAGATGCCATCAATCCAAAGCAAAGGGCAGGCCCCCTTAACTGTGGCATCATTTACCCCAAGATAATCTACAAAAATGCCTTTTCCCAAAACTGCCTAATAAAAGTAGATAACGTTTTTTTAAAGTTACCAGGAACATAATAGTTTGAGACACTGGAAAGCAGACTGCAATTCTATACTTGCTTTTGAAGATATTGTGATGTTGAAATGTTTAAGTCAGATACCTGCTATATTCAGGTAGTTTAAATTGTCACCAGCCAGTAATTTACAGGACAAGATAGCTAGCCTTTATTCTCTACTGTTAACTTCCTGAAGAGTCTGAAGCTAGCCACCAATGAACAGTACAATGGTACCTCAGGTTACATACACTTACATACACTTCAGGTTACAGACTCCGCTAACCCAGAAATAACCTCAGGTTAAGAACTTTGCTTCAGGATGAGAACAGAAATCGTGCTCTGGCAGCAAGGCGGCAGCAGGAGGCCCCATTAGCTAAAGTGGTGCTTCAGGTTAAGAACAGTTTCAGGTTAAAAACGGACCTCCAGAACGAATTAAGTTCTTATCCCAAGGTACCACTGTATAGTGAGCTAAACTACACTGATAACTGCCAATACAGTACCTAATATTAAAACACTTTCAACAGATAAATTTCAAAGCATTTCCAGACACAAAATACTATGGCATATTACCGCTATCCAATATCAGTGTAACGTAAATGTTATTTCCTTAATTTACAAATGGATAAACACCCTGGCCCCTACAGCTCCCTTCAGTTCAACAGCAATCACTATAACATGCCTCCATATAATTACCACATATTTCTCCCCAAAGAAACAAAAAACAACCATATTCTTTCTTGCAAATTCAGGAACACCGGTTTGAAACACTAAGCAAAGTAAAAAGTTGAAGTGCTACATTTTTCACATCAGAAAGATTACAACCTACCATATATTCTTATATCACATGTAGCAAATGTAAAAAAGGCAGACTTAAGAATGTGAAAGCTCAAAGTTGTACATATTTGTGTTTGTAACTAGGCACTGTGATAGAAAGATGGTGAAGTGGTTGTACTGCAGCATTCCAAACTGATGCATGAAAATCATATACTACAACACAAAAACATATGCAGCTAAGCACAGATGTGAGAAGGAATCCTGATCCAAAGGAACAGGTGGAACATTACAGTCAGCAAGCACTAAACTTACCAACTTCTAAATATAAGTAATAATACACACTAGTTGAACTTTCGAGGTGTTTTCTGTTATACCTGAACAGTGAGACAGTTTATGCAAATAAACTTTATCCGATAACT
The DNA here is from genome assembly GCF_964252035.2 of Podarcis erhardii. Taxonomy (NCBI): domain Eukaryota; kingdom Metazoa; phylum Chordata; class Lepidosauria; order Squamata; family Lacertidae; genus Podarcis; species Podarcis erhardii. The sequence goes on along the minus strand of NC_138497.1, from coordinate 133,332,928 downwards.
CTCAAGAGAGGAAATGGTCATATAAAAGCAAGAGATCATGTGACGGGACGGGGGGGGGGAGTAGTAAAGAGGAAATTAGTTTAGATTAACTAAAATGCATTAAAATTTACAACAAGAATATTTCAATCCAACCCACATACCATACAAATCAGGACAAATACCATACAGAATATAAACCACTCCTTAACAATAATGCACTGACATAGCCAACAAGAGGAAGCTTAATGATTCTAAGAATATTTGGTTTAATTGAACTACTTGCTCATGAGACAGCAAGTAGATATCACCTGCTCAGTCTAAAGGCCGGAGGATTAGATTAAGCTTCTGCAATATGGCTATGCAAGTAACTCTTCGAAGCCTCTGCCCGCTTCTCCTTTATAATAGGAGAGAGCAACAAAAAATATGTTAATGTTAGAGGTATCTTGCATTCCTGCTCATTTAAAAAGCAACAACTAAATATTATTTATTTATATTATGCTTATATGCTAAAATGATATACTAGAAATCCAAACAACCAAAAAAGGCACTGGAACAGCCACACTTTCCAATACTCATCAAACTATAAGGCTCCTTTATATAGTCCAATAACTCCTTTCCAGCTGGTCTTTTTGCAACCTGACCAGGACCAAAGACATCCTACAGGCTTTGCAGAGCAATACTAATTCTCTAGGGACTTGCTAACTAGGCTGCACAGTAAGACAGGCAAGCAACAGCCTGCCTCAAGAGGCTGTAGTGTGCAGGCTCATGTCTGATATGCAACATCAAAACACCACATGTGTACTTTGCACTTCCAAGAAGCAGCTGCATTTCTAAAGCAGCACTATTTATTTATTTCCAAGGTGCTCCTTCCTTAAGACCCTCCCCTGAAAACTTTTTTTAAAAAATGTTCTGTTAAGTATTTCTTCGCAATATTTTACAGGTCCGTCAAACAAATGTGATAGAAGAGTTAGGAAATCAGTCTAGCTTATCAGATCAGCATTATGCAGACCACACAGCAAGACACTCCATGGCATTCTATTAAAAAGGTAGGGGGAACTCACAGCAAATAAAAGAGCTTTTCCAGTCTCACTGCAGTTCAGTGCCTGAGAACTGAGAACTGAAATAAGGAAGCCCTGGAGCCTCTAATCTTTCTTCACCTTAGGGCCAACCCCTATCTGTCTCAGTACGGTGACGGCAACGACATACAGGTGAAACTGGAAAAAATTAGAATATTGTGGAAAAGTTCATTTATTTCAGTAATTCAACTTAAAAGGTGAAACTAATATATGAGATAGACTCATGACATGCAAAGGGAGATATGCCAAGCCTTTATTTGTTATAATTGTGATGATTATGGCATACAGCTGATGAAACCCCCAAATTAACAATCTCAGAAAATTAGAATATTATGAAAAGGTGCTGTAGCTATTCAATCCATAACACCTGCAATGGATTCCTGAGCCTTTAAATGGTCTTTCAGTCTGGTTCAGTATAAAGCACAATCATGCGGAAGGCTGCTGACCTGACAGTTGTGCAGAAAGCCATCACTGAGACCCTCCATAAGGAGGGAAAACCTCAAAAGGTAATTGCAGAAGTAGTTGGATGTTCCCAAAGTGCTGTACCGAAGCACATTAATGGAAAGTTATGCGGAAGGGGAAAGTGTGGAAGAAAAAGGTGCACAAGCAGCAGGGTTGACTGCAGCCTAGAGAGGATTGTCAGGAAAAGACCATTCAAACGTGCTGGGGACTTTCACAAGGCGCGGAATGAAGCTGGAGCCACCACACAGAGACGGATCCTGGAGATGGGCTTCAAATGTTGTCTTCTCTTGTCAAGCCACTCCTGAACAAGAAACGACGTCAGAAGCGTCTTACCTGGGCTAAAGAAAAAAAGAACTGGTCTGTTGCTCAGTGGTCCCAAGTCCTCTTTTCTGATGAGAGCAACCATTGCATCTCATTTGGAAACCAAGGACCCAGAGTCTGAAGGAAGAATGGGGAGGCACACAATGCCAGATGCCTGAAGTCCAGTGTGAAGTTTCCACAGTCTGTGTTGATTTGGGGAGCCATGTCATCAGCTGGTGTTGGTCCACTGTGCTTCATTAAGTCCAGGGTCAATGCAGCCTTCTACCGGGAGATTTTGGAGCACTTCATGCTTCCTTCCACAGACGAGCTTTATGGGGATGCTGACTTCATTTTCCAGCAGGACTTGGCACCTGTCCATACTGCCAAAAGTACCAAAACCTGGTTCAACGCCCATGGGATTACAGTGCTTGACTGGCCAGCAAACTCGCCTGACCTGAACCCCATAGAGATTCTATAGGGCACTGCCAAGAGAAAGATGAGAGACATGAGACCGAGCAATGCAGAAGAGCTGAGGGCTGCTATTGAAGCATCCTGGTCTTCCATAACACCTCAGCAGTGCCACAGGCTGATAGCATCCATGCCAGGCCACACTGAGGCAGTAATTGATGCAAAAGGGGCCCAAACCAAGTACTGAGTACATATGCATGCTTCTACTTCTCAGAGGTCCAATATTCCTCTATTTGCAATCCTTGTATTTCATTTAATATTCTAATTTTCTGAGATTGTTAATTTGGGGTTTTCATCAGCTGTACGCCATAATCATCACAATTATAACAAATAAAGACTTGACATAGACTCATGACATGCAAAGGGAGATATATCTCATATATTAGTTTCACCTTTTAAGTTGACTTACTGAAATAAATGAACTTTTCCACGATATTCTAATTTTCGAGTTCCACCTGTACCTTACACAGTTATTGCAAGAATCACGACGACTTGAGTGCTGTTGCACACACTAAGAGTGCTATACATTTTGGTTGTATTCCCATAAAAGCAAGGGGGAGGCCAGGGGGCCATCTGGCGACCCATCGCTCAGAAACAAGTTTCGCTACACTCAGCGGGGCTTGCTCCGCAAGGAACTACCAGGGGGCGCAGGCTTGCAATCGCCACCGGCGGAGGGAGAGGCACAGCGGCGATCTTTCTTTGGGGGGTGAGGCTAAGACTCCGGTGGGCGCAGAAGGGCTCGCTTCCGAATCAGGGCAGACAGGAGGCGGGGGGGGGAGAGAGAGAGATAAACACCACCAGCAGCAGCAGCTGCAACTCCAGCCGCGTCACCCACCTTCGATGGCGATGACGTGCTCCCGGAGCTGGCCCTGCAGCGCCGGCTCCTCCACCCGCTCCAGAAGGTCGTAGATGGAGTAGATGTTGGGGTGCACCGACTCGAAGCGCTGGATCTCCGCCCGGATGGCCGCCGAGTTGGCCAGTTGCTGTTGCTGCTGGAGGTGCTGGTAGTTCATGGCGGGGGGCGGAGCGGCCACGGAGCGTCCCCGCCGCAGAGCGACCACCCTCAAGGCAGGCGGGCAGGCAGGCAGGCAGGCAGGCGGGGAGGCAGGGAGGCAGGCAGGCGCCCGCCCGCCCGCCCGCCCGCTCCTCCCTCCCTCAGTCGCCGAGCCGCGCTCTTGTCAGCTCGCGTTCTGTCAGGAAAGGGCCGGGCGCGGAGGCCCCCGGAACACACGCAGGGACAAGGAACGCCTCACACACACACACACACACGCCGGAAAGAGAAGCGCACAAGAAAGGCGGCGGCGGCGGCGACGCCGGGCCTCAGGCAACCGCTGCTCGCCAAACCCCGACGGCCGGACTGGCTCTGAACGCGCCGCCCACCGCCGCGGAACCGGCCAACGTCCGCGCCAGCCCCGCCCCCGCGCCGACGCTCCCAAACCGTCGCTCTCCTCCCCTCAGAGACGCGTCAACCCTCCCCCACATCTAGAGATCCCGCATATAGTTCCAGGCCCAAGCCCCGTCCCGGGGGGGGGGGGCGGGCGGGAGGGAGAGAGGAGAATCAGGAAAGGGCCCGTTGCTTCCTGGGAAGCGTAGTTTTCAGGGGATCTGCCAGGAAAAGAAAATCCTCTCCTCTTTTCGGTTTGGACATCGCGCCGGTATATAGAACTTCAGTCAAATAATGAGGAGTAAATGGCGCGGTATTCCGCACCGACACGCAACGCGCATACCCACGCGCACATTCATTCCCCGCCTACTCCCGCGGCCGCGGAAGCCTGAGAGGAGAGCTCTTTCCCCTCAGGTCGCGGGTGGCGGGGGGTTGGCGAGGGAGCGCTTCCCTGCGGTGCCCGCCCGGCCTCGATGCCCTTTCCCTGGCAAGAAGAAACAAACGAAACCCGAGGAAATGGAGCGATTGGTGGCGCTTTCGCGGCGCTTTAAACCCTTTGCATAGCCAGCAGCCTGTGGGCGGAGTCTTCAAAGTCATAATAATTGTCTTATTTATCTGCCGCCCATCTGACAGGGTCACCCCAGCAGCTTCCAACAAATTAAAACACAATACAACATCCAACGTTAAAAACCTCCGTGCCTTCAGGTGCAATATTTGTGCCCAAGTTTCCCTTATTATTTGTTTGCTCCTTTATTAAATTTCTATACCACCCTTCATCACAATATAAAAACACAAAAAAATACATACCATAATAACCAAACACAAACAATTACCTCCACCGAAACCCACAGTTTAAAAGGCCATAGATGGCTTCATTATTCAAAAGTGGAATGTTTTTCCTGGAGCCTAAGAGATGTAGTGAAGGCGCCAGGTGAGCCTGAGGAGAGAGAGAGCAGCGTTCCACAAGGGGGGAACCGCTGCAAAAAAGGCCTTTCTCATGTTGCCCCCCCCCCCAGCCCTCTCATGGAGGGGGCACATGAAGAAAGGCCTCCAATGAGGATCTCAGGATCCAGGTCAGTTCATATGGGGAGAGGTGGTCCTTGAGGTACTGTAGTACGCTTTCTGGGGGGGGGGGACTCCCTGATCCTGAATGGGGCAACTGTGCCTCTGAAGGACCAGGTGCACAGCCTTGGAGTCATTTTGAACTCACAGGTGTCCATGGAGGTGCAGGTCAATTCTGTGTCCAGGGCAGCTGTCTACCAGCTCTGTCTGGTACACTGGCTGAGACCCTATCTGCCTGCGCACTGTCTCACCAGAGTGGTGCATGCTCTGGTTATCTCTCGCTTGGACTACTGCCATGTACAGTGGTGCCCCGCAAGACGAATGCCTCGCAAGACGGAAAACTCGCTAGACGAAAGAGTTTTCCATTTTGGAGGTGCTTCGCAAAACGAATTTCCTATGGGCTTGCTTCGCAAGACGAAAATGTCTTGCGAGTTCCTGCGGGTGTTTTTTTCCTTTCCCCCCCTTATTCTAAGCCGCTTATCCGCTAAGCTGCTAAAAGCCGCTAATCCGCTAAGCCATCAATGGGCTTGCTTCGCAAGACGAAAAAACCGCTAGACGAAGAGACTCGCGGAAGGGATTATTTTCGTCTTGCGAGGCACCACTGTACTCTACATGGGGCTATCTTTTAAGGTTACCTGGAAACTACAATTAATCCAGAATGCAGCTGCCAGACGGGTGACTGGGAGCAGCCGCTGGGACCATATAACACCAGTCCTAAAGGATCTACATTGGCTTCCAGTATGTTTCCAAACACAATTCAAAGTGTTGGTGTTGATCTTTAAAGCCCTAAATGGATTTGGACCTGCATACCTAAAGGAGCGTCTCCACCCCCATCACTCAGCCAGACACAGAGATCCAGCTCCAAGGGCCCTCTGGCAGTTCCCTCACTGCAAGAAGTGAGGTTACAGGCAACCAGGCAGAGGGCCTTCTTGGTAGTGGCGCCCGCCCTGTGGAACTCCCTGCCATCAGATGTCAAGGAGATAAACAACTGTCTGACTTTTAGAAGACATCTGAAGGCAACCCTGTATAGGGAAGCCTTTTAATGTTTGATGTCTTATTGTGTTTTAATGTTTGGAAACCATGCAGAGTGACTGGGGCAACCCAGTCAGATGGGCGGCATATAAATAAATCATCATCATATTATTATTTTTTACTACCTCATATGTTGGTGAATCCTCTACAAAAACTATTTATTTGTCAGGCTTCCTTAGGGGGAAAGGCTCACAGGTAATCTGTAGATATGTGAGAGAAAGAGATGCTTGGCCATAGTTTGCACTCAAGTGGCAAACCTGTCTGGCCTGTATCAGTTCAGTCTGCAGATGATGGGCTCACAACATGAGGGAAGGGAATTGTTCCATATATAGAAACCTAGATACAATACTAGCAAGGATTCTGTCCTGATTAAAAATAGCAAGTGAATCTGATCCAATGACCATAGGGCTGCATGGTCCTTCTACCTTACAGCATTTTCCCCACTTACGTTCCTCAGTAATTGGTATTCAGAGGCAAAACCTTTCCTATTCTGGAGATAAGACACAATTAGCAGGACTAGTGTCCGCTGATAGCTTTATCATGCATGAATTAGTCTAAAATCCACTGTCCAATGTGATGGCTATTATTACTACATCTTGTGTGAGCAGATTCCATCATTTTACTACACACTGTATGAAGGAGTACTTGCTTTTGTCTGAATTTTCCAGCATTCAACTTCATTGGATAAGCTAAAGTTCTAGTACCAGAACAGAGGAAAATGCACTTTCTCCCTTCTATATCTCCCAATATATTTTTGTGTCACTGTAGCACCCTGCTTGTGGTTAACGCTTAGCTGGAATGAAATATTCAACGCAGCAATAGAGAAATTAAAATAGTAATTTATTTGTCAGACAAATAAATAAGAGGCTCAGTGGTACGTGGTTACCAAGCTCTGGCCTGGCTCCTGCCATTCTGGCCAGCACTTATATTCCCTTAATCCAGCCCCCTTTGCTCCTCCTGTGGCTGCCTCTGTCCAATCAGCCTGGTTGAAATTCCTATTGGCTGTTTGGTAGAGCCAATCACAAAAGATACACCCACAAAAGATACACCCATTTCCTTGCCCTTATATGGGAGACAAAGAGCTATATATAAATGACAAATAAGTAATAATATATCTTACATGGAATCTTAATTACCAGCTCACCTCTTGCCCTTCTTGCCCTATTGCCTTTTAAAACAAATGGTTTAATCTTACATTTTATGTTCAACAGATGTCAAGGATCTTGAGTTTCACATCAACATTGAAAGATTTCCTTCATTTAATGTTTCTAAACAAAATGCCTGACAACTATATATCAAGACTGCTTAGAGGCGTCTTCTGTCTGGCAGCGGGGGGGCTGGTGGCTGACTTAATTTCAGGATAAATACAACTCTTACAACCATATGAAATAAGAATCTAGCATTCCTTAAATCCTTTGCATAATTACATTTAAGCCAATATATTTAAGCTAATATATTTCATACATTTATCATAGGTAGCCTCTTAAAAGAATAAAGCTTCTCAAAGTGAAAAGGAAGGAACTCAATAAAACACAGCTTTTAAAAGAAGCCTCTTCAAAAATGTTCTCTTTTTCTGTCAGCTAAATGTTTTTCCCTTTTGCTCCTGGCCTTTCAACCTTAGAAAGAAGATCTGGCTCATTTTACTGGGAGGCACATTAGTATTATCTTTCCCCATTCCTAATGGTGTTTTCTCAGCCTTGGGGCAGCATATGTAATTCTCCCTTTTTTATGACTTTGAGAATTGTTTTTCTACTATAAATCAATGGGGCCCTTCTTGTCTTAGGAGGAAAAACATCTTGCCAAGGTTCTTTTAGGCAGCTGGTCTTTTGCCTGGCATGAAACATTTGAAAATCCTTTTTTTAAGCTCATTTTTAAAATGCAAGCCCTGATTAAACATATAGAAGCTTTGATAAAAATGCAGGCTTATGATTAGATGCCTCATTCCCCCCTTTCAAGCTCAAGGACCTTCATCCCAAGTGTCCTTGATAGCTTGACCTTCATCACATTCCTGAGGTAAAGCTCTGTATAGGGCCATGATATGAGGTAGAGTTTCATTTGAAACCATCTTGCTAATTGTACTTCTAAAACATGAAATGATACATGGCATCATACATAAAACCAATACTACTACTGTCAAGAAAAACAAGCAAGACAATAGTATCCCTTTGAGTCCTGTGACATTAGGTAACCAATTGGTGAGCCATCCCATATCCCATCCTTCCCATGTTTGTACTGGGACATGTGCTATATTCTCCATCTTTGTGGCCAACACACGGATTGCCTCACCATTATCAGAAATGTTAAAGCAACAGGCATTCCCTGTCAAGTTCAAGACTCCACATAGGCCTCCCTGCCTGGCAAGTACATAATCCATTCCCATTTTCAGCTGCAAAATGGCGGCTCTACTTTCATCCAACTGTTGTGCAATAAGTCTCAAACTCTGGGCCGTTGCATTGGTTACAAGTTCCACTACTGCTTGCAATCGAATTATTCTGTTTAGATTATAAATAGGATCCCGTGCCCCTTGTATGAGCTCACCAGGATTCCAGGAGGCAGGATCATAATAGGCTATAATGCGCTCTGGCGGCCAATCATCAGTACCGCTCCAACTTTGGGTACTTCCTCCTGCTATATGAGAAATATCAGCATTCCTTCGTGTTCGCCTGGCCGAACTAGTGGGCATAATCCACATTGGTGGTAATACCCAACCCAAGAAACAAGTCCCACTCCATTTGGAAGGGAGTTTCTTGTATGCCCATTCTCCACATATCCACCACAACCATCGGGTCTGAGGTTTTTGGTACGGGGAGTACAGAAGGCGAAATACCAAAAGGGGTATAGAGTTCACAGTGCAGTATGTTAGATTGCCTTTTTCTGTCACAGTTATGTTCCACACCACTTTCCATGCATGAATAAAAGGAGGTGCACAGGGCAAGGCATTCCGAGTTCGATAGGTAGTACCGTGTGCCCAGGTATGACTATTCTTCTTATAATCCCAAGTATAGTGACAATGAGAAGAGCCTATCATGGGAGAATCAGCTGCATCTGATGATTTATGTACACAGAATTCCCCTTGTACAGGTATAACTCGTAATGGTTTAGTTGAGTTCCATCCGGGGAAATTCTGTATTTCAGTTTGGTGTGGCATTTCGCTTACCATACCAATAGCATCTAATGGTATCGGTAATAAGGGCATACCTCCCTCTGAATCATCTGGCCCAAGAGAGCAAACAAGGCAATTGGTCCTATTTGCAACATTAGCTACCATTTCAGCTAAACCTACCCACATATTGTGGTCATGGCTGAATCCATATTTAGCCAATTTGGTCAGATTCAAGGACCCTTCCCCTTCCCAAGGGATCAGGATTAATAATAAAATCATGTTGATGTCTAGTATATGCATTCCTTCCACAAAAGATTACCTTATTATGATAGCAAATAATTATTAGCCCCAATATAATTCCCCCAGTGACAGAAATGGGGAACCACCAAGACCAAAACATATATCCCGAGGATCCCCAATGAGTAATATCTCTGATAATTGTTCCACAAGGGGGGGGGCAGTCAATCAATTGTATTAGAGAATCTTTCCGTTCACAGTCGCTGGTTCAGACGCTCCTCAAGCTTCAGGCGTGCGCAGGTCAGCCAGCTTCCAGGTTGTGGCTGCAGCAGGCCGGTCGTCAAATGTTGCCCGTGACCTAGCCCGTTCCCGGTAGGGCTAGATACAGGGGTTTTTGGAGAGAGTTAGTTTTAAAGGATTAGAGGGGTCACCTTTGCACGTCCAACTGCCTTCAGACTTCTTCAAACGAGAGTGATGAATCCAGGGGGTCACCTCAGCTACCTTCACCGCTGTTGGAGTAGAGAGCAAGACGGTGTAAGGTCCACGCCACTTAGGTGCAAGTGGATCACGTTTCCACTCTTTCACCCATACGCTATCGCCAGCCTGGAACTGATGAATCGGCTCGGCAATGCTGCACGGCGTGCGTTCGAGGGCCCACCTGTTAAGAGAAACAAAAACACGGGAGAGAGATTGCACTTGTTCCTGTGTCACATGGTCTCCTATTTGTTTAAGGTCAGCTGGAATATCCTGAACAAAGGAGGGCGGTCTCCCATACAGGAGCTCAAAAGGTGACAACTTAAGTCTTTTTGTGGGTGCACACCGAACACGAAACAGTGTTATGGGTAACACATCTACCCATCCCAATCCCGTTTCCTGGGTTAATTTTGCCAATTGGGTTTTCAGAGTCCGATTCATTCTTTCAGTTTTCCCTGAACTCTGAGGCCTATATGCTGTATGCAGTCTCCATTTTACTTGTAGGACTCGACATACATCTTGTACTACTTGATCAATGAACGCTGGCCAATTATCACTTCCAATGCATCTAGGTAATCCAAACCTTGGGATCAATTCAGTGAGGAGTCTTTTAGTTACCTCTCGTGCCTTTTCAGTTCGGGTGGGAAAAGCTTCAACCCATCCGGTAAGAGTATCTACAAACACAAGGAGATACTTGAATCCCTTAGAAGGGACCAGCTCTGTGAAGTCCACAATTAGGCTTTCCATGGGGACGTATCCCACATGCTGAATTCCAGGAGGTTGTACCGGTCCCTGCCTGGGATTGTTTTTAGCACAAAGAACACATTTCTGTGAAATGCAAGTTGCTAATTGTGATAGATTAATAATATACAACTTCCGACTGAGACTCTCTCTAGTTGCAGTACCGCCAAGGTGAGTAGATTCATGATAATTTCTTACAATTGTGCCTGCTAGATGATGAGGTACATAAATCCTATTGTCCGGCAGGATCATCCAACCGTCCCTCACAACCGCTCCTTCCTGTTCAGCCCACTTCCTCTCTTCTGGGGTATAGTGAGGTTTAACTTCTTCTGGAACTACCTCTGGTATGAGGGCTGCTATAAATCCTCCCACAGGCTTTTGGGCTGCCTCTCGGGCTGCTTTGTCAGCAGCATGATTTCCTCTGGTTATTGGATCCCTTCCTCGTCCATGACCTTTGCAGTGCATTACAGCAATCTGTTCTGGAGCCCATACTGCTTCTAACAGGATTTCTACTTCAGGTCCATATTTCAAGGCCTTCCCGTGGGCTCCGATTAGACCTCTTTCTTTCCATAGAGCTCCATGTGCATGCAGGGTTAAGAAGGCATATTTTGAATCAGTATAGATGTTTGCCTTACATCCGGCTGCCAATTGCAGAGCTCTAGTTAAACCTATAAGTTCAGCCTTTTGTGCTGAGGTGCCAGTAGGCAAAGCTTCAGCTTCCACAACTTCCTCATTGGTGACCACAGCATATCCTGCTCGTCTGGCACCTTCATGCAGGTAACTGCTACCATCCGTATAATATACAACATCTGGATTTTTTAATGGTTCATCTTTCAGATCAGGTCTACTGGAATAAACTTCATCCATTACTTGGAGACAATCATGTGATTCCTCATCATCTACCTCTGGTAGGGGCAGCAAAGTCGCTGGATTGAGCATATTCACTACTCGTAGATGAATCCTGGGATTTTCACACAATAGGCCTTGGTATCTAGCCATCCTTGGGTTCGTTAGCCAATAACTACCCTTATATTCCATGAGTGTCAAAACAGCATGAGGTACATTCACATACATCGTCTGGCCAAAGGTAAATTTATCAGCTTCTTTGACAAGGCTCGCAGTGGCCGCTACTGCCCTTAGGCATGGAGGCCATCCTTTTGCTACTGAGTCCAATTGTTTAGACAAATAAGCTACTGGACGGTTCCAACTTCCTAATCTCTGGGTCAGGACTGCCGCTGCAATCCCATTCTGTTCATGTACATACAGCTGAAAGGGTTTTTCCGAATTAGGCAATCCAAGGGCTGGTGCCTCCATAAGTCGCTGTTTGATAACTAAAAAGGCTTGTTTCTGCTCAGGTCCCCATACGAATGGGTCCTTTTCTGCACCTCGAGTGCTTTCATGTAAGGGCTTGGCCAGACTGCTGAAATCAGGTATCCATAGTCTACAAAACCCTGCTGTTCCCAGGAATCCCCTAAGTTGTTTTCTTGTGGTAGGTTCCTTGATAAGGCAAATAGCTTCTTTCCTCTCTGGTCTCAATGCTCGTTGTTGGTGTGAGATGTCAAAGCCCAAATATTTGACCTTTTCTAAACATAACTGTGCCTTTTTCTGGGAAACTCGGTAGCCAGCTTCCCAGAGCAAGTGGAGCAGTTCCTCTGTCCCTTCTTTACAGGTATCAAAATCCTTTGCAGCTAGTATAAGATCATCCACATATTGCAGAACCACCTTTTCTCCCGGTGTTGAGGGGTAACTTGTTAGATCCCTCGCCAAAGCAGTGCCAAATAAAGTTGGGGAATTTTTGAATCCCTGGGGCAATCTTGTCCAGGTTAGCTGGCCTTTTGTTCCTGTCAAAGGGTCTTCCCACTGGAAGGCAAATATAGGTTGGCTCTGTGGTGCCAGCCGGCAACAGAAGAATGCATCTTTCAAGTCCAATACAGTAAAAAATGTTGCTTCTGGTGGGATCAAACTCAGCAAGGTATATGGGTTTGGTACATTTGGGTGCAAGGTCTCGATAGCCTGGTTTACGAGCCTCAAGTCCTGCACTGGCCTGTATTCATCTGTCCCAGGTTTTCGAACAGGCAAAAGGGGTGTGTTCCATTCTGATTGGCAAGGCTTAAGCAGACCATATTTTAATAGGCGGTCCAAATGTTTCTGGATGCCCTCCGCTGCTCGCCGGGGTAAGGGATATTGCTTTACAGATACAGGGGTAGCCATAGGTTTTAGGGTTACTACAATTGGAGCTATATTCTTAGCCATTCCTGGTGGGCTATTTTCAGCCCATACTCCTGGTGGCACCTGTAGAGTTCGGAGGAGCTTGTTTAATTCTGTATCCAATGTGGGTTGGACTTGCAAGGCTGACATTAGGCGCCATGATTGTTCCTTAGGTACTGAGAGGGTAATTATTCCTGCTGCTTTTGATGGCAGTTTCATTTCTGGACCTCGAGGAGTGAAAGTGATTTGGGCCTGCAATTTGGACAGCATATCTCTACCTAAGAGAGGTATTGGACACTCAGGTATATACAAAAACTGATGGGTTAAACGATGTCCCCCAATCTGGCATTCCAAAGGTTGGAGGAAAGACCTCTTAGCTGACTGTCCAGTGGCACTTTTAATGATTACACTTTTGGATGCCTTTTTCTGCAATAGTTCTGGGAGTACCGAGTATTCAGCCCCAGTATCAATCATAAAGTCTATTAAATGGCTCCCTAATTGAATCGTGACCGTGGGCTCCTGGAAGCCTAACTTTATGGAGTCCGGTCATTCCTAGTCTTGGGTAAAATCCTCTTCTGCCAGTCCAATGAAATTGTCTCTACTCCGTCCCTGTCCTGGTCTCTGATATCTTCCATCTCGGATCATTCCCCGTCCCCGTCCCTGGTTTCTTGGGCCGGAGCCGGAGCCTGGGCCTGGGCGTACTTCTTCCAACCTCAGGGGTTCAGGACACTCCCGCTTCCAATGACCCTCCTTCTTGCAATTTGCACATTGATTCCTTCCCAGTGGTGGATTCCTTCCTCGCCCTCGCCCTCCATTTAAGGGGCGGTGGTCTTGCTTCACTGCTGTGGCTAGCATTACCATCTTTTCCTTCTGCCACTTCTTCTTCTCTTGCTTCTCAGCCTCATCCCTATTCCGATAAACTCGGCGTGCAATGGCCATAATTTGGCTCATCAGCATCCCTTCCCATCCTTCTGATTTCTGAATTTTCTTACGAATGTCAGAAGCGCACTGGGCCACAAATGTAGCAGTAATCATTCTACTGTTTTCAGGGGCTTCAGGGTCAAAAGGAGTCCATATACGATAGGCTTCTTGCAGCCTCTCTAAAAAGTCTCCCGGACTCTCATTTGGTTTTTGTTCTACTTCTGAGACTTTAGACATATTAGTGGGCTTCTGGCATGCCCTGCGGATACCTTGCACAAGTGTCTGGCGGTAGGTGGTGAGTCTGGCCAGGTGAATTGCATTGTTTGGATCCCAATTAGGATCTTCCAAGGGAAAGTTATCTTGGAGATGACGGTCAACATTATAAATATTTCCCGCTCTGGCCTGCTCACGCAAATATATCTGTGCCTTTTCAATTATGTCTCTCCTTTCCTCAGTGGTGAACAGAGTATTCAGGAGCTGGCGGCAATCTGTCCAAGTAGGACTATGAGTATTTACTATTGAAGTCACCAAGTCCATCATAGCCTGAGGTTTTTCTGCAAAAGATGGGGTGTGTGTTTTCCAATTCATCAGATCTGTAGTTGTGAATGGAATATATTGCAGGGTCGAAGTTCGAGGTGGCCGTGGTCCGGGTTGCCCATTAACCAGCGCAGGCTCCTCAAGTGCATCAAATACTCTTCTAAGAGGGGCTACTACGTGATCTTTCTCTTCACTTTGCTCTAGGGGCCTCAAATCATAGGGGATGGTATCTGCCGCAAGGCGTTCTTTTAGCAGCTTTATACGCCTGGCTGTATTGCTTGCTGACCGAGCAAGGTCTCCCTGTAACTTCTGTAACATTTCTCTGGGACTTGGATGTACAGGGGTTTGGGGTGGGCAATCAGTTGTTCCACTAAAGGAGACTGTAGATGGAGGTCTATTAGGAGTCACAGGTGGAATAACCACTTCTGCTTGGGCTTTATTATAGAACTCCAATGCCTCCTGAAGATATTTATCATAATCTATCAAGGAATCAAGCTCTGTGACTCCACTCCCATTATTCATTCCAGTTTCTTGCCTTGGGGTTACAACTGGTGGAGTGTTTGGATTAAGCTCCCTTCGATGTGGAGCATAGGGTGGAGGTGGAAGCACCTCTTCCTCTGGCCCCTCAAAAATGGGTTTGAGTTTATTTGGCAAGATTCCTTTCCTAGCTTCGGCTTTTACAGCCAATAATTTGCATCGTTTGACTTTGCATTCCCTTATCCATGGAGGATTTTTATTTAATGTGCTCAGCCAGGAATCTATATATGGAAATTGTTCTGGGCACCCTCCAGTTTCTTTGGCGATATCAGTCCAAAGTTTGCTTACTAAATTTATATCAAAGGTTCCCTGGGATGGCCATCCAGTAATTTGTTTTGGCCATTCTAGTTCACATAACGTTCTCAAGCGCTCTGGCGTCATTTTGACTCCATATGCCCCTGAGAAGGCTTTCTTAAAATTATTTAACATACACTCAAGAGGTGTATTTTCCCCCTTTGAACCCCCAACTCCCATTGTATGGCCCTGTGAAGTATCCACTCAGTCACTCACAGACGCGCTTCGTGGGTTTCCTTGCCTAGTGAAGTCGCCTTACTAGGAACCGAAGTACTGCCCACTCCACACTCGGGTCAGCTACAGATTGCTCTGTACTTTCTCACACATACAATGCGCTGGATACTTCACCACACTCTACCTCCCAATTTTTCCCTTTCCCTACACCAGATCACCATCTGATGTACCCAACCACCTAGCGTACTCAGTTTCCCCTTACTGAGACGCAGAAGTTTGATCAAGACTTCTCTTCCTCCCAATTAATTGGAGGGCCAAAAATCCCTTTGTGCACTTACCCTTGGTTGGTTCCCTGTTTCCCCCGGTCCGTCGCCGCCAGTGAGCAGGGTATCAGACAGACGAGTCTTCTGCGTTCCCCCTGGAAAAAATTACCAGTGCGCGCTTTGGGTAAGCAGTTGTCCTCTCTCTTGTACCCTGCCCAGTAGGGCGAAGGGGCTGCGTTCCAGCAGACCACTTATCCGAGTCACGGCACCATAAAATGTAGCACCCTGCTTGTGGTTAACGCTTAGCTGGAATGAAATATTCAACGCAGCAATAGAGAAATTAAAATAGTAATTTATTTGTCAGACAAATAAATAAGAGGCTCAGTGGTACGTGGTTACCAAGCTCTGGCCTGGCTCCTGCCATTCTGGCCAGCACTTATATTCCCTTAATCCAGCCCCCTTTGCTCCTCCTGTGGCTGCCTCTGTCCAATCAGCCTGGTTGAAATTCCTATTGGCTGTTTGGTAGAGCCAATCACAAAAGATACACCCACAAAAGATACACCCATTTCCTTGCCCTTATATGGGAGACAAAGAGCTATATATAAATGACAAATAAGTAATAATATATCTTACATGGAATCTTAATTACCAGCTCACCTCTTGCCCTTCTTGCCCTATTGCCTTTTAAAACAAATGGTTTAATCTTACATTTTATGTTCAACAGATGTCAAGGATCTTGAGTTTCACATCAACATTGAAAGATTTCCTTCATTTAATGTTTCTAAACAAAATGCCTGACAACTATATATCAAGACTGCTTAGAGGCGTCTTCTGTCTGGCAGCGGGGGGGCTGGTGGCTGACTTAATTTCAGGATAAATACAACTCTTACAACCATATGAAATAAGAATCTAGCATTCCTTAAATCCTTTGCATAATTACATTTAAGCCAATATATTTAAGCTAATATATTTCATACATTTATCATAGGTAGCCTCTTAAAAGAATAAAGCTTCTCAAAGTGAAAAGGAAGGAACTCAATAAAACACAGCTTTTAAAAGAAGCCTCTTCAAAAATGTTCTCTTTTTCTGTCAGCTAAATGTTTTTCCCTTTTGCTCCTGGCCTTTCAACCTTAGAAAGAAGATCTGGCTCATTTTACTGGGAGGCACATTAGTATTATCTTTCCCCATTCCTAATGGTGTTTTCTCAGCCTTGGGGCAGCATATGTAATTCTCCCTTTTTTATGACTTTGAGAATTGTTTTTCTACTATAAATCAATGGGGCCCTTCTTGTCTTAGGAGGAAAAACATCTTGCCAAGGTTCTTTTAGGCAGCTGGTCTTTTGCCTGGCATGAAACATTTGAAAATCCTTTTTTTAAGCTCATTTTTAAAATGCAAGCCCTGATTAAACATATAGAAGCTTTGATAAAAATGCAGGCTTATGATTAGATGCCTCATCACCTCAACTGACTGGTTGGTATGCCCCAGAAACACAATTTTATTTCTAGGATTGCTTATTTGTGTAGCTTTAAAAATCAATAAAATCTCCTTTTAAAAAAATCTATGGGGAGATAAGAATGGTTGGGATACTGTTTATGTCCTGTCTTTTCCTGGAACAGGATCAATGAAGCCTTCATTACTTCTTCTATGCTGGTATTTACTTCCTGTGGAACCTTTGGCAGACAGCCTTTTCTGACAGTTGAACAATTGCTGCCTGTGAAATGAGAATGGCCTGGCAAGAGCAGGAGTATGATGCACAAGAGGAAAATATTTTTGCTACTGAGAAAGATTTGTTAATGTATTCATGGGTATTTTTAGCTTAGACAGCCCTCTTGCCAATTCCCCCCCCCACACACACACCAGAATTAGATATCTAATCCTGCAGTTTGCCATAACCATCTTTGAAACTTGCAACAAAAATCCTAGTAAGTCTGTGCAAAGCAGAGCAGCCCAAATCCCATGGGAGGTTACAGTAAAATAGGTCACTGAGAACACATTAGAACTGGAACTGTTGGATTCAGTTGAAGTAAAGGGGATTAACAGGCAAATGGGAGTTCTGAAATCACATCAAAACAATAGTATGCATATTTCCCCAAAGATGCATACATATTTCTTAAACACTCCCCGTCCCCCATTTTGATGTATCACCTCATCTCTAAAGGATGGAAATGGGGGGGGGCACTTGAATGAAAGCTGTAAACTTTCTCTTTACTCATTAGACTAGGCAAGGCTGTTCAATATTGCTTTAGTGCTATGAAATATACGTCTGTTCAAAAGTCTGCTCATTCTATGCACATGAGTGCTTTTTCATACAATCCCATTCGTATTCTGATAGCAAAATGCACACCCTGGTACTGGAGACTGCCCTCTTTTACAACAGTGTGATTAATTGATCCTTAGAGAAGGAATCAGGGATTTTGCTTTAGATACTGTTTTTCTCCAGAATTCCAGCATGATATTGAAGAGTAATTGACAACAAGCTAATTTTAAGTTGTCTCCAAAATGTGGGATAAAATATAGATATGACAATTTCTATCATGGACTCTAGCATCTTGGATAAAATATGGATAATGTTGACATGAGATATGTTACATTTATATCCCATGTTTCCTTCAAGGACCTCAAGGTGGTGTACAAGGTTCCCCCACTCCCCATTCTATCTTCACAAGAATCTTATAAGGTAGGTTCGGCCAAGAGCCATGAGTTGTTAGGTTCAAAAAGCCACTTCCTTATGTTGATAGCACCTGGAACATGCCATAGTGAGAAGCTATAGAAGCTGAATTTCCTCTTCTATAAATAAATAAATAAAATAATAATAGAATAATAATTATTATTATTCTACTGTTATGATTGACTTGTTGCTCTAGAAAAAGCATTCTGAAGCATGAATTGCTTTCCAAGCTCTTTGTTGGACTGATGCATTAAATACCATCGGAGGCAGGGATGGTCATCGTGTCTTGAATAATCCGATGCAAAATTTAGGAGCATTGTTAAGAAATGTCTCAGAGAAACATGGGAGATATAAAATCAAGCATAGGAGAAAACAATTACCAAACTAACATGCTATAGATGCATATGGCTGGAGAACACATTCCTGCCAAAACTTGCCAATAGCCTAGCAATTTAAATCAAAATTCAAGGAACCAATAAGCCACCATTTAAATTTGTTCAGCAATGAATTTGACAAAGGCTATTTAACGTTAGCTCATAGCTGAGCTTTACAGCCTAATTCCAAATTCCTTTCCTCACCCCCAAACCCAGGAGTCTCTCTGTCTTACTGCCCAGTAAGAATGCATAGAAGAGAATCCAACCTTAGATATACTTACAAGCTGGGCAGGAACTTCCTGAAGAAAACCTGGATTTGTAAGCAGGAGATAATATTTTAGAAAAAATATTGCATCAGCACAGTACCATGAAATAGTTGTGTGATAGGTGTCAATATTTGTACAGTGGTGCCTCGCAAGACAAAAAGAATCCGTTCCGCAAGTCCCTTCGTCTAGCAGTTTTTTCGTCTTGCGAAGCAAGCCCCTTGACGGCTTAGCGGATTAGCGCTATTTCCTGCTTGGCAGGGGGTTGGACTCGATGGCCCTTGTGGTCTCTTCCAACTCTATGATTCTATGATTCTATTAGCGCTTTTAGCTTATCGCAGATAAGCGGCTTAGAGGCTTAGAAAAAGGCGAGGGGGAAGGAAAAAAACAGAGACTGGGGGTTTGGAAGGTTGCCAGGGAAACTGTGTTTTAGGTGACAGGAAAAGAGAGTTTTTAGAGCAAGGCATTATGGGAAGAAGAAGGGAGAGGAAAAGATGGGATCCATTTTGGGCAGGTTGGCTGTAGGCTGGGTGCACTGCTGTGGGGGACAAGTCCCTCTTGAAATGACCATGCTGTAAGATCTGTAGTCCCTCTATGTAGACTAAAGGTGTAAATAGGTGAACGAACCATATTTCTTAAGGCTACAACAGTCTCTGCTGTGCCTCAATTCTCCAAAAGAACACAGACCCTGGTTGAGTGCCTAGAACCTCCAGGGAGTGGGGTGGCAGACGCCTTTTGTAACACTAGTTACCTTTTGCCCCACTCTTTTCAGGCAAAGGCCCATACTTAAAAGCTCTGCACTCATTCCATACAAAACCCCACTCTTTAGCGCTCAATTGGAACAAACATCTATTCGGGTTTTCTGAGGAGTGCTGTGTTTGCTCCATTTTAGCTTTGAAGAGTGGGTCTCACAGTGAAAGCTCCAAAGCAAAAAAAAAAAAAAAAAAAGGGTTGCTTGGACACAGAGCTTTAAAGCACGAACCATGCCTGGAAAGAACAGAGCAAAAGTAAGTGTGGATAAACCCTAAACTTACTACTATAAACTTTGCCTCATTTAAACCTTATAATATTTACATTTGGTGACAGGGAAGAAAGCTCATCACCTCATTTATCTCTGTTAAGGCCTAGATTTTTCTGAGTATAAATTTGTTATACTCTCAATAAAGATATGGCTGAGCGGGTGACTTGTAGACTTTGAAATAAAAAATAATCCTAAAGGAACAAGATATCAAAGGACCAAATCAAGAGCATTTGGAACAAAATTGCTGAGGGGTGGGGAATGAAACACTTGTGGTTTGACTAGAAATTCAAGGAATGTTTTGTAGTCTTTATTCATCCAAGATTGGTTGTTCTAAGGGAGGATGTATATAGAAGTAAGGACTATAAATGCAGGAACTAAGTATTTCAAGTGGTACGTCAACATGGTATGATTTGGGTATGTCAACATTGTTCCCTAGAGGATCCCAATACCTTCTCAGAAAAGTGTTCATTTCTCAAGTAACAAGCAACTCTTGGACACTTCACTGACAAGTGAGGTCAAATGTACCCTGACAATATGGCGAGGGGCGGGGCGGGACCTCATAAAAATTTTGTGTTGCTAATCTACCACTTCATGTTCCAGGTGGTTATTAACAACAACGAGGTGTGATTATCCATGTGGTGTTTCAGGGCCTCTCTCTTTAATTAAGTGAAAAAATTGCCCATAGTAGAACTTCATCCACATACGGTTCAATTCTGAGGCAACAGGGCTTTTGCTAGCAGAAGCATTATTAAACATTCATGCTTCAATAATCTTCAGAGGTCTTGTACACCTTGATTTAAAAAAAATTGAAAAGGTTGCACAATAGTGTACAATAACTTTAGACAACCCTATTGAGTAATGCTCCAGTTTGGGCAAGTCATCTAAACGTCTAGTGAACAGTTTTCAACTGCTTAGTCCTGATAAGGCTGAAGTTTGTTACCTCAGCTCGCTGCTGGGACTTGGTTAAAGTTTTTGTTTATTTGTTTGTTTCATAAAAAGTATCAAGACAGTTAATAACAATAGGTTGTATTCACATACATTTTACACAGCATAGATCTACAGTGGTACCTTGGGTTACAAACACTTCCGGTTATAAACTCCGCTAACCTGGAAGTAGTACCTCGGGTTACAAACTTTGCCCCAGGTTGAAAACAGAAATCGCACGGCGGCGGTGGGAGGTCCCATTAGCTAAAGTGGTACCTCAGGTTAAGAACAGTTTCAGGTTAAGAATGGAAATCTGGAACGAATTAAGTTCGTAACCCGAGGTACCACTGTATTGAAATTAATTTCAGTAGGTTTACTCTGAGTAAAACATAGCTGAATACCCCCACCCCACCCCAAATCATAAAAAATACAATAAAACAATAAGTACAGTACTGTATTCAGAGCCAGGGCAAATACAGCAATCTGGCATAAACAGTCTGGGAAAACAAGTAGACTGTTCATATTCTAGAGGCCAATGTGTGAGAGAGATGATAAATGCTGTTCTGTGTATCCTTATCTAATGGCATTTAAAGATTAAATGAAATACTGATGGCACCTCTGAGTTTAAGTGCTAACGTGAAAAGTAGCTAGTCATTTCCTGCAGTTGTCCTGAACTGTACTTGTTGATTTACCATCCTCAAATGTCCATCTCATATTGAGAAAGAAGTTTAATCAGTATAGCTTGCAGTAATCAGTCATACAAGAGGTTAGTAAAAGATTTGTGATCAGCTGTATAGACTAAGAAATGTTAAACAGAATTGAAGAATCATAGAATCATAGAATTGTAGAGCTGGAATTTCAACTAGATCATACATGGCCATCCAACCTCTGTTTAAAAACCTCCAAGGAAGGAGAGTCCACCACCTCAATATGGGAGTCTGTTCCACTGTCAAACATCTTATAATCAGAAAGTTCTTCCTGATGTTTAGTTGGAATCCCCTTTCTTGTAACTTGAAGCCACTGATTCACATCCTACCCTCCAGAGCAGGAGAAAACAATCCTGCTCCATCTTCCATGTGACAGCCCTTAAGATATTTGTAAATGGCTAACACATTTCCTTTCAGTCTCCCCTTCTCCTCAAAGGCTGTGGCTTATGGGAGAAGGAATAACTTCTCGGGTGTTAATGCTGTGAGCCTCTCCATTGTAAGGTCAGGTTGTAAATGTAAATAAGCCATAGATCATAAAGATACCACAGTCTCTACTGTCACTTATTCTAAGGAAACCAAATCCTGGGTAACCACCTGGAATCTCACACCACTCAAAGATTGGAGTGGCATGCAACACTGGTGTTAGAAGTTGGATACATGTTTTCCAGAGGGGAACCTGTGAGCAAGCTGTGCCTCAGCTGAAATGGAGAGAGGAACAACAGCACTTCTGGGACAGATAAAGCTTATGACAGAGGAGAAGAGACCCCTGCTTGACAGAATGGAGCAAGACAAAGCCAGCAGCTTGATGAACTGAAGTAACAGCAGAGCCAGAGGCTTGATAAAATAGAGCAGCTGCAAGCAGAGTGAATGAGAAACCTCCTTAGAGAGGAAAGTGTGACTCCATGTGAGGTGAGAACCCTGCCTGATGAGATGCTGCAGAGGTTGAAAGTGATCCAGGAGTTCAGCTGCAGGCGCCCAGATGGAAGGGGTTGCCAAAGGGATCCAGAGTGAGGGGCTGGTAAGGGTAGCTAATGCCACAGAGAACAGAATCAGAATTCAAAATAACCATAACAGATTGGAGAACTGGGCTCAAGCTAACAAAATGAACTTCAATAGCAGTACATGGAAAAAGGATCTAGGGGTCTTGGTGGACCACAAGCTTACTATCACTTACTATCAGTCAACAGCGTGATGCAACAGCAAAAAAAATGCTGGTGCTATTCTTCTATATACAGTCATACCTCGGGTTGAAGTTGCTTCAGTTCGAGAGCTTTCGGGTTGCGCTCCACGGCGACCCAGAAGTAACAGAACACGTTACTTCCAGGTTTCGCCGCTCGCGCATGCACAGACAGTCAAAATGACGTCATGTGCATGCACAGAAGTGGCGAATCATTACCCATGCAGACACGGGTTGCATTCGCTTCAGGATGTGAATGGGGCTCCGTAACGGATCCCGTTCGTATTCAGAGGTACCACTGTATATATATAATATTTTATTAAGTTTCTGTTTTATATCCTTTAAATACATTCTTATTATTTACTTAACTTTTGCTCATATGAGCGTCAACTTCACTCCCTCCCGCCTCATGGTTTTCATATTTCATCACTTATTTTATTGCATTTGTACCTTTTTTTGATTTACATTTCACTCATTTCAATTTTCACAATTTTTTAGGTAAGTATAAAAAGGTAAAAGTCATTTACAATACAAGTCTTTTTAAATCAGTCCTGCTAGTGTTGGTAATTGTTTACAATTGTCCTTCAAATATGATACAAATTTATTCCAGTCTTTTTGGAAAGCTTGGTCTTGCTAGTTTCGGATTTTCCCAGTCAGCTTTGCCAGTTCTGCATATTCCATCACCTTTGTCTGCCACTCTTCAATAGTTGGTAATTCTTCTTGCTTCCATTTCTGGGCTAAAAGAGTCCTTGTTGCTGTTCTTGCATACATAAACAGTTTTTGGTCTCTCTTTGGGATCTCTTCCCCTATTATAACCAGTAAAAATGTTTTAGTTTTTTAACAAATGTACTTTTGTACATTTTCTTTAATTCGTTATATATCATTTCCCAACAAGCCTTTACCTTACTACAAGTTCACCACATATGGTAGAGATTTCTCCCCCTTTCTTTACATTTCCAACATTCCTTATTTATTGTCTTATACATTTTAGCAAGTTTTGTTGGTGTTAAATACCATCTATACATCATTTTCATAACATTTACTTTCAATGCACTACAGGCAGTAAATTTAATTCCTTCATTCCACAACCTTTCCCATGATTCTAACTGGATATTATAACCAAAATCTTTAGCCCATTTTATCATAACCACTTTAACCTCTTCATCTTTACTATGCCATTCTAATAATAGTTTGTACATTTTTGATAATATTTTTCTCTTGTCATTCAACAACTCTGTCTCCAGTTTAGAACTTATGGTATTAAAGCCAAAAGCTGATGCTATTCTAGGATACATCAACAGAAGTATAGTGTCCAGATCAAAGGAAGTAATAGTACCACTCTATTTTGCCTTGGTCAGACCACACCCGGAATACTGTGTCCAGTTCTGGGTGCCACAATTTAAGAGGGATATTGACAATCTCAAATGTGCTCAGAGGAAGGCAAGCAAGATGTTTGGGTTCGACTAGATGACCCTTGGATCCCTTCCAACTCTACAATTCTATGATTCTATGCAAATTTTGTCATTGCTTTTTGAAATGCTGTTGATCTGTGCTTTTCCCATGTTTGTGGTGATAGGAACTGCTTAATGATTTGTAGGAATTGTTAAGTGATAACTGTGTGTGTGTTTGTAAACTGCTTTGTTCTGCAGCGGCACAAGGGAAATAATGAGCAAGGCATTTGGGTAATGCAGCTCTGGTAGGGAGGCTTGTATACTGGCTTAAACATGTTGGGAGTTCATCATCTTGAGTATACCAAGTGTGGGGACTGGGTAAGGAGTTTGGATTCAGAACTGTGTATGCCAAGGAGAAAGAAGAGGATCTGAAGAGATTGCGATGGACTGAAAACTGGCTTGAAAGGAAGAAGCTGTTACTGTACTGGTGTTGGGTTAAAAGTATAATTGTGTTTTACTGTTTCTGATTATGTGTGTTTTAATGCCTTCGTTAACTTGTCTGTTACTTTTCTGCAGGGAAGCTGTTATCCTGTTTGTTCATCTGGGGACACAAGTCTTGTTCTTAGAGGGAGGTAGTATTATGAGAGGAGGGGATAGGCTACATGCCTGAGTCCTTTCTAATTCCTGGATTCAACAGCTGGAAGAGCCAGGCCAGCTTCTTCAAAATGGCCCACTAAAGTATGGGTTGTTAAGATAACAAAGGAAGTGGCTCTGTGCCAGAGAAGAAATGGGTGAGTTGAGTTATGTGAGCTAGAAGCTGGTGAGCTGCAAACCAGGCAGCTGACAAAGAGAACCAAGCCTGATTTCTGCTCGGATCAAGGCTATGGGAGAACTGAAGCAAGAACTTCTTGGGGTGTTAATGCTGTGAACCCTGCCATCACAGACTCAGGTTATACATATGTGCAAATAAACCATATATCATAAAGACACTGCAATCTCTGCTTCCTCGTTCTAAGGAAACTGAACCCTCAGAGATTGGGGTGGCTTGCAATAGTATTCATTTACTTGTATGCAGAATTCATGTTAAAATCAGCAAAATATAGAGGCACAGTAAGGTTTCCCTCCCCAGTTTTCCATATTTTTAATGTAATACAGTGGAACCTTGGGTTATGTACCGTCCTTCTTGAGAATGCTTCGGGTAACGAGCTCTGCTAACCCAGAAGTAGTGGCGTGCCGGAAGCGGGAGGCACCATTAGCAAAAGCCTGCCTCATGTTAAGAATGGTTTCGGGTTAAGAATGGACCTTGGGAATGAATTAAGTTCGCACAGTGGTACCTCCGGTTACAAACTTAATTCATTCCAGAGGTCCGTTCTTAACATGAAAGCGTTCTAAACATGAGGTGCACTTTCGCTAATGGGGCCTCCCATTGCAGCTGCGCCGGCAGTGCACGACTTCCGCTCGCATCTTGGAGCAAAGTTCGCAACAAGGAGCATCTACTTCTGGGTTAGTGGAGCTCGTTACTCAAAGCCTTCGTAAGTAGGACAGTACGTATCCTGAATTCTACACTGTAGAATGTTTTATCTTTAAAGCCTACTTTAGAAGATGCTGTCACATTGTAAACTGAGCCTTAGTGCTTCAAAGCTGCTGTTGTATTAAAGAAGGATTGTTAAATAAAAGAACCCTGCACTACCAACCTCCTCCTGCCGCGTTTTTCTGCCCTCCCAGCTGTGTACCAGCCAAGTAAGAATTTCATGCTGAACTGTGTCTAAACAGGGGACAAGGGGAAAACAAAGAGCAGTGCTGGGCAAAAAGCCATAGTGGACATGCAGCATGCAACAGGTGAGGCAATGCTGAATCTGAATCCAGCAAATGTGCGATACCTGATCATAGGCTGCTCAGTTAAACAGAAGAATGAAATTAGTGCAATGGAAGAGGTGGTGAAAATATAAGGCAAAAATAGAACAGAATTTTAAGTTTCATATATATATCATACTTTTGAGTAGAGTTTTCAAAGCATCAGTTTATCAGTTCACCTGAGAATTGCCTTCTAAGCATTTCTATGTCATAGAATCGTAGAGTTGGAAGGGACCCAAGGGCCATCTAGTCCAACCCCCTACAATGTAGGAATCTCAGCTATAGCACCCATGACAGAAGGCCATCCAATATCTGCTTAAAAACCTCCAAGGAAGGAGAGTCCACAACTTCCCCATGGAGACGGTTCCACTGATGAACAGCTCTCAGTTCTTTCATGTGTTTGGTTGAAATCTCCCTTCTTGTAACTTGAAGCCATTGGTTCAAGTCCTATCCCCAAGAGCAGGAGAAAAGAAGCTTGTTCTCTCTTCCATGTGACAGCCCTTCAGATATTTGTAAAAGTAAATGGCTATCATATCTCCTCTCAGTCTCCTCTTTTCCAGGCTAAACATACCCAGCTCTTTCAAGTGCTCCTCGTAAGGCTTAGTTTCCAGATCTTTGATCATCTTAGCCATACTGGATTTTTTCAAACAAGATGTAGTAATAAACAGTTGGGCATTTTTAATTTCATGAGATCTGTACACTGGAGCTGTAACCTCTGTAGATGTGTTTAGGATTACAGCCTTGATACATGTATTTAAAAACAAAACTATTTCCTTTCATGTTTGGGTGCAATGATACCCTCTGCCAAGGGATAATGGATGCAACAACGGAGATCCATTATCAGACCTTCTCTCTTTTTTCAAATCAGCTGGGTGTCTCAATGCAATTTTCAATCAATCAATCAATCAATCAATCAATCAATCAATCAATGTGCTGTCTCCCATGCAAGGGGTGTGCAGAAACAAACATACAATGCAGTAACAGAATTCAGACTATAACTGCAGTCTTTAGGTCAACGGCCTACTGGTGTTAATGGCCAGAAAATATCATTTTGATTGGAGCAGTGATGTTGATGGGGGAGGCCCATATAATTGTTATTAGACCCACAGGGGAAAAATACAGGCATTCAAGTAATGGGGAAACATTATGTTATATTGGTATTTATTTACATGCTGCTTTGGGGGCAAAGGTCTTTGGGCATTTCCTGTGAAACATTGTATTTAAAGCAGCTGAGTTATTAAATCTGCATTCACAGCACTTTGTTCTCAATTAATACATGTAATTAAATTTAAATGAGATAGGAGCAGCAGAAAGTCATCAGGTTTATAGATGGAGGGTTTAGTTATGTTTCTGATAACCTCACCACCGTTTATACCATTACACTGACTTTATTAAGCGCTCTCATTTAAAAAAATCAATATTTTGTGTCCCTGTTCAAGTTTGTTGAGTTCTACTCCACCAGTCGATTTCATGGCTGGTTTTTATTACTGCAGCACTGGAAGTGTGTGTTTCTGTTTGTGTACACAGTAAACGGTCAGCCCAAGACATTTTAGCACCTGTGGCAAAGCACAAAATGGCACTCTAAATCAGGAACAAGGGGGGTGGGGACTAAAGATCTACATCAGGGTCTGCTGCCCCTGTGGATTCTGCTGCCTGAGGCAGTAGCCTCAGCTTGTCTCATGGGTGGGCCGGTCCTGACAGTATGAGGACAAACAGGTATAAGTGACATGGAATTTCTGCACAACCATTGCCATTTGGACATCAACATGGAATCTGGCACAGTTCCAGTGTTTCTCCAAGGCAGTGAACAATATTGAATCATTTCACCTGATACACACCAAACCCTTTTGCTCGGTGGAAGTGCTCACAAACTGTAGTGTGAGAACTGAAGTAAATAGAAATGGCACTCTGCTATGATGTTGTTCACTTGTCGCATAATTGCCATTTCTTGGCCTCCTACACAAGGCAAAAATGAACTAACCCTTTTAATAGTGTCACAAGCTTTGGCCATAGGCTGCCAATGAGGCTTTGATACAATGGATGAATATGAAGATGCAAGACAATTGCTTTTCTGTTTCTATGCAAAGTGAGCTTTTAAGGAAGTATCTCTCCCACAATATCACTAACATGCAATACTCTGTTCGCTACTATGGCTTAAAGCCATACCAAAATAACTTGGAATGTTTCAGTTGCCCTCTTCTCACAGCGGCTTCCTTGCTTTTCCTTCAACAAGCATTCATCTTGTTTGTACAATGTGATGTCTGGGAGCAATCAAGGAAACAATGCAAATAGCATTACCATTTCAGGATTTTTTTATTCCTCTTCCTGCTAGCTTCTTTCCTCAAATAAATTTGATTGCTTCCTCAGTAAAGAAATAAACAAGATTTACTTAACTTGAGCCAAGGGAGGGCAACTTGTTAGCCACAAAGGGCTGATATGAAGAATGATGAAACTAGGAGCTATGAGATTTCCAAATGTTGGTTCAGAGCAGTGTATAGCTCTGTCCCTTATTCACAACCTGACTGGGGACTTTTGCTGTGTTATCTGGCTTGCCATTACTGGTGAAAGAGATTTGATCCCGTATGACAATTCCTACCACCTTCTTCTACTTGCTCTATCATGATAACAAAAAAAATTTTGTGGGGGGATTAACATGGCTTGCTATTTTATGATAAATGAAAAAAAAAATTGTTCTATATTTCTTCCTCTTATATATTGAATGTCTGTATTGCTTTTGCACAGCACTATTTATTGTTGTGTTTTAATCCTTTTGTTTTAAATGTGATGCATTGTAATCTACGTATTTGAGGCTGTTTCCACCACTGTTGTGAGTAAATAATTACTTAATATTATATAGATAGTTATGGCTGGGAACTAGGGTGGTGGATAAGTTTTTTGGACCACTGATGGCTGATGCTGTGCTTTTGCTTGATGCGTTTGGAATTATTCCATGTCAGGACTTTACCTGTGACCAATATCCTGTATAAATTGAGCTTCCAAGTTGTCAAGTGAAGTGAGAGATGAGACAGCTTGAACATGTGACTTGCAGTCAGACTCTGTGTACATAGCATATATTTGAAGCACATTCGAAGCACCATCTTTTCCTCAAAGAATTCTGGATAGTATAATCTATCTTTCACAGAGATACAATTCCTAGCAACCCTTCAGAAACTACAGTGTCCAGAATTCCTTGAGGGAAACAATGTGCTTTGAATGTGCCTTAAAAGTACAGTGCATACTGAGTCTCAAATTTCTGTACCAGCAGCAGATTAGAAAGAAACATCAATTATCTAGCCTTTTGGTTTGTTTTTAAGTTGGTCTTCTGTAGTGGAGAAGTGATTGCTGCCTCACAGGAAACAATTCAAATGTCCAGAATATAAGTGAAGCTGTGAGTGTCAGCCCAGAAACAAAAGGTAGCAGCAAAGACATGAGAACATGACCTTTTTAACTCAGGTCTTATTTCTTACTATATAACATTTTTAAAACAAAATAAAAAAATTCCTTCCAGTAGCACCTTAAAGACCAACTAAGTTAGTTCTAGGTATGAGCTTTCGTGTGCATGCAGGTATCTGAAGAAGTGTGCATGCACACGAAAGCTCATACCTAGAACTAACTTAGTTGGTCTTTAAGGTGCTACTGGAAGGAATTTTTTTATTTTGTTTTGACTATGGCAGACCAACACGGCTACCTATCTGTATATAACATTTTTGTAATGCTAGTTTGCATGGTTGCCAGTAGGTGGCCCTGCAAACTGCCACGTAACAGCAAGTAGAGCAAGCGAGCAAAGCAGTGGCCCAGGCAGGCCTTCCTATATTCCCACCCCACCTGCTCCCTTGTTCACTTGCAGGCATGCACAAGGGGGCAAGGGAAGCCCGGGGCTGAGTTAATGTGACGTACTTGGCTGTGAGTCTTCTTCCCTGCCTAGCAACCCTTTCCTGCCTGTCCAGGGTGGGGATGGGGTCGTGACTGACTCCAGCTACAAAAACTGAGTCTGCTGAACAGACTCTTGGGTAGGGGTGCTGTTTGTGGGTGTGGGGTTGTTGCTGCTGGGGTTTTGTATATTTGTTTTAGATTTTGTTGTGATTTATGTGGAAATTATTCCGTTTGGTTGTGGATTTTTTAAATGTTTAATTTATTGTAAAAGTAGCAATAGTAAAGGTAAACGGACCCCTGACCATTAGGTCCAGTCGTGACTGACTCTGGGGTTGCGGCGCTCATCTCGCTCTATAGGCCGAGGAGCCGGCGTTTGTCCGCAGACAGCTTCCAGGTCATGTGGCCAGCATGACTAAGCCGCTTCTGGCGAACCAGAGCAGCACACGAAAATGCCGTTTACCTTCCCACCGGATCGGTACCTATTTATCTACTTGCACTTTGATGTGCTTTCAAACTGCTAGGTGGGCAGGAGCTGGGACTGAGCAATGGGAGCTCACCCCGTCACGGGGATTCGAACCACCAACCTTCTGATCAGCAAATCCTAGGCTCTGTGGTTTAACCCACAGTGTTGTAGTTATGGGTTATTTTTCATATTGTAAGCTGCCTTGAGCATCATTTGAACTGTGGAAAGGTGGCATACAAATAAAATTATATATGTATGTAGCCAGGCAGCCAGCCCAGGCAATCCTTTGCATTCTTGATTTGTTGTTTCAAAATGCACACTTCCTTCTGCCAGCAGTGGGTGTGGGGAGAAGGGGAAAAAGGCTTCCTCCTCTCCACCCCACTTTACTCTCGGACTGGCAGCAGCAGTTGACAGAGAGGTTGTGGGAGGGGGGTATACTGTTGAGGGAGAGGGGAGTCTGTGGCAAACTGCGAGGGCCTGCGGTGTGTGTGTGTGTTGAAGGTGCTGTGAGGAAATGAGGGCTTGGAAGA
Source organism: Podarcis erhardii (assembly GCF_964252035.2). Taxonomy (NCBI): domain Eukaryota; kingdom Metazoa; phylum Chordata; class Lepidosauria; order Squamata; family Lacertidae; genus Podarcis; species Podarcis erhardii. Next base: position 133,302,431 of record NC_138497.1, on the reverse strand, counting down.
GCTGTGTGAGTATCGGGTGTGACAGCAACAACAACTTTATTATTTATACCCCGCCCAACTGGCTGGGTTTCCCCAGCCACTCTGGGCAACTTAAAGGTAAAGGTACCCCTGACCATTAGGTCCAGTCATGGCCGACTCTGGGGTTGCGGTGCTCATCTCACTTTACTGGCCGAGGGAGCCGGCATACAGCTTCCGGGTCATGTGGCCAGCGAACCAGAGCAGCGCATGGAAACGCCGTTTACCTTCCCGCCAGAGCAGTACCTATTTATCTACTTGCACTTGACGTGCTTTTGAACTGCTAGGGGGGCAGCTTACAGCACATATAAAACATAGTAGAACATTTAAAACCTCCTGATACAGGGCTGCCTTCAGGTGTCTTCTAAAAGTTATGTAGTTTTTTATCTCCTTGGCAACTGTGTTCCACAAGGAGGGTGCCACTACCAAGAAGGCCCTCTGCCTGGTTCCCTGTAACTTCGCTTCTCGCAGTGAGAGAACCAGCAGAAGACCCTCAGAGGAGGACCTCAGTGTGGAGGTGGAAACACTCCTTCAGGTATACACTGAGGCTGTGTTGGCAAGGGTTGGAAGTAGACAAGTTTGATTTTAAAAATTGTTCTGCTGATGCCAATGCAAATAGAGTCCACCATTATTATACCACCTATCCTGGTATCTGGGTTTTGTTTGTTCGCTTTTTAGGAAAATTACAGGGGAAGGGCTGTGAAATTAATTGTGGAAGCAGCACAATTACCGGTATATTAAGGACTGGAGGGTGAAGAGAATTGGGGAATGACTTAAGGGTTTCAGTGCTCAAGCACATGAAGATACCAGGTTGATCCATCAATGGAAAGCAGAAACAAGCAAAGTTTCTCAGAGGTTAGGTCTAGCCGGGCCTTCCTACCAGGCAGTTACCAAATATACCAGTACTAGAAAGGGTAGACTTGTTTTCTGATTAAAGTTTTGTTTATTTAATTGGAGCATTTACTTGCCCCGCTCCCGAAATGTTCCTGCGGACACTCCTGTTTGGAGCCAGTTTGCAATATTTGGAGCAGAATGGGCGGAAAGTTTATTTGGAGTTAGCTAGGCTTCTCTTTGGAGCAGGAACTGGCAAGCCACTCCAGTATCCCTGCCAAGAAAACTCCATGGGCAAAGACAAGCTGTGGAAGACAGGAGTGCCTGGCGTGCCCTGGTCCATGGAGTCAGTGGCGTAGCGTGGGTTGTCAGCACCCGGGGCAAGGCAAGTAATTTGCGCCCCCTAACCCGTGGATTTGCGCCCCCTAACCCCCCAGATGTTGCGCCCGGTGCGGACGGCCCCCCCTGCACCCCCCACGCTACGCCACTGCATGGAGTCAAGAAGAGTCGGACACGACTAAATGACTAAACAACAACAGGCCTCTCCTTCCAGAGGGGAGGGGTTGTGAGCAGGAGCAGCTTCCCGCTGGGGGCAGGGACGCATACTCGGCTCCCTGCTCCTAATTGCTTCTGCTGCCGCGGCCAATCCCTCCAGCTGACCAATAGGGCCACATTTAAACAGCAGCGCTCAGCTCCCAGTCTGTTTCTGCTTTCTTCGGATCTCTCACCCTCCCTCCCTCTTAGGTCAGCTTCTTTTTGCATATTGACCTTGCTATGGACTTTGGTTGGTTGCCTTGGTTGCCCAAGGGGCCTGGTAGGACTTTCTTATCCATTTGGCAAATTGGCACCAGCCTCTTGGTTTTTTCGCCTACCTCGTAGCAATTGGTCACAATATTCTGGTATTGGCAGTTAGGCATTGGAATAGGTGTGCTGTGTTGGATTGGGTATTGGGGTATTGGGTATGCACTGTCATCTACCCCTCCTCTTTTGGGTATTCCGTTAAAGGAATCCGGCAGTCGTGTATTTGCACCAACAAGCTCCTCCCATTGGTTGTTAACCCTAATTTGACTCCCCACTGTGCGGGGTGGAGTCAGGTATTGCTGTTTCATCCAACGCCTAAGCTAATACTACTCACATGCTGTAACCAATAAAAGTTGTGGCCTAACTTTGCCCATTAACCTAAAATAATGTGTCCTTGTGTCTTATTATACTCCTATGCGGGTGGCAGGTCCTCGACTCACAAAAACCAAATTGCAACCTTGGAGGTAGGGCAAGGCTGCAACAGCTGCTGTCTGAGAACCTGAGGCTGTGCTGGCTGCTACAGGAGTGCCTTTTTGCATCTAGCCTGCTGAGCTTGCATACTGTATTTGTAACAGAACTGATTTTAACAAAGGTCCCATAAGTTGCTAGGGCTCTCTAAGCAAAATGAAAATGAAATTTGAAGTTCTGTGGGTAATGCCGAAAAGTATTACACCAATAAAATCACAGCACACTTCCTTCTTAAAATGCCTTTTATGGTGTACTATTTCATCTTTAACTGGCAATCTCTTCTGCAGTTCCCAAAGATGCTATTGTAAATGGATAATGATAATTAGATTTGTATCATGTTTCACATGTAATGGGAGGGATTTAAAAGGCTGGTGAATTGAAAAGGTGATATTACTAACAGAAGCTGACTGCTTCAAGTCCATTGTCCCACATGAGATGTAAAATAATGTTAACTAATACATTATTGTATTATGAAGATATGAAACCACCCACCATTGTAGTAATTTTAAATTTCACTTTATATAAATAAGATTGTGCACCATGTCAAGCCAATCTAAACATAAAATAATGTCTTTGTTATATTCCCAGTACAGCATCTGAATCCCAGAGGATTAATTTTACTAGGGAAGGAGGCTTTTTCATACAGTTGTTGCTATAGAGACAAACCCCTTGCTTAGCAATCATGTAAATAGTACACTCAAACCATCTTAATTAGTCAAGGACTTTAGTGGCAATATGTGAAAAGTACAAAAGCATTATTTAAAACCGAATATACATTGGTTTATAAAACTTGTATTAATTACGGTAAGTTGTCTTCAGTAACCCTTATAACAGGCATGGCTGCATGGGTATTTTAAAAAAAAGGGCCTGGGGAGGTTGGAAAATATGTCAAGCAAAGAGGCAAGCTGGCCCCAGGCTCCAAGTCCTCAACTAGCACAACAGAACAGAAAATCTTCCTACTGTGTAATTGGAACTGGAGCAGCACAGTCAGAATGATAGGCGAGGGACACTAGGGTGCTCTCTCATCCCCCTGTCTGCACTGTGGAGATGATCAGAGCTTTTTTGTGTGACAGTACTCACCAGAACAGAGTACTGGCACAGCTTTTACATCAGCCCATTTTGTGCTGACACAAACAGTACTTTTATCAAGATATGAGTAACAGCATCTCATTTTTGAACCCAAGAAAGGTACTAGAGATGATAAAACTGACCTATCCCGCAGGGTTGCTTGTTTATTAATTCATTGGTATTTGTTTGTTTATTTATATTTGTATGCTTGCATCCACCCTTCCTCTAAGACTTTCAGCTCAATTTTGGGCAGAAATACGACTACTACTACTACTAATTTATTCTTTATACCCCGCCCATCTGGCTGGGTTTCCCCAGTCACTCTGGGTGGCTTCCAACAAAATATTAAAAATACAATAAAACATCCGACATTAAAAACTTCCCTAAACAGGGCTGCCTTCAGATGTCTTCTAAAAGTCAGATAGTTGTTTATTATTCCTACAGGTGCAGTTTCCGCAGTCACTTGCTACAGTTGTGCTGATGACAAGGACTGATCCCAAATGGCAGCTGCATTCTGCACCAACACTATGGAAGAGGCCACTGTGCCTCTCAGTGCCCAGGCCTCTGTTTTCAGGGCCCAGTACAAACTTGCAACATGGGTCTGCTCCCACCTACACACTGCAACCCCCTCCCATAGGTTAGGAAAGAAAAGGTTGCCTTTAAAGTCTAAAATTACCTTTCTGATATTTATGAAATTATGCCACAGCCCATGCTGGGGTATCTTTGTTTTTTTTTTAGCATGCCTCCAAATACCTCATCATTTTTTTTCCCCTGAAGAAGCATTCCACAAACCTTGCAAACAATTTTGTAACTTTCCGGTAGGTCCCACTGAATGTATTCCTATTCTCGAACATTTTCCAAGAAGAAATTGGGACATTTCTTGTCAGGTCCCCCCTCTCCACATGCACAATAACAACAACACTGCTTCCCACTTGCCCCCCCCCCCCGAAGCCCTGCACACTTACTTGGAAGTAAGCCTCATTGCTGAGTAGGATGGGATTCCCTCCTAAACCTGTGGAGTCCATAGAGATAAAAAAGTGGTCATAGAGAGAGTAAAGTGTAGAGAGAAATGCAATTCGGGACTTTGGGGACAAAGGTACAAATCCGTGACAGCTCATGTTTTTCTGTGATTGTCCCAGCCAAATTGTAGCACTTGGAGGGTATGTGTATTACCCTGTCAATGTTTAATAGTGTATCAATGTGATGGCATCCAGAATTTTGGGTAGGGATGTAATTTATATGTGGATGACATCCATTTCTATCTCTCATTTCTGTCATCTGACTCTGGAGAGAGAATTACAATTCAGATCAGGTGCCTGGAAGACATTTAAATGAACAAACTTGGATAAAATCCTATGTACACTTACATTATAGTAAGCCCCCCTGAGCATAGTGGGATTTATTTTTAGTAAACCTTCTCAGGATTGTGCTGTAAGAATGTAAACATCTCTGAAATGCTTCCTTCTTTCTTTCCCCCTACCAGAGCTCAAGCTACCAGTGTGAATTTACTGAAACACAGTAAAAAATATTCTGGGTTTGGAGTTTTTAATCATATGAGAAAGCAATAATATTTTAAGGATTTTTTTGGTATTGAAATGTTAAATCTTTTCACAGTCATTTTCTGTAAATGTAAAGGTAAAAGGTAAAAGGTAAGCTTTTTGCTGTGTAGAATATCACCCCCCCAACACACCTACACTCAAAAGAATGGTGGTCTGTTGCTTCCTAATGGCTGTTCTGCATCACCTCAGTTCCACATGAGAAGATTATAATTCCTAAGTTGTTTTCTGAGTTTGCCTGAATTTTTCATTTTCTGCAGTTCAGGTTTTTCAACATTGTTTTTATTTAAATATTTTGCAAGGCCAGGCGGTAATGAGAATGTACGGCACAATAGACTGATTGTTTTTGTAACAACAGCGCATTGTATTCATTCCATTCCATGTGCAATAACAAAAGTACAGTAATCGCCTATCAGGCAATAAGATGGAAAAGCACAGTAAGAGAATAGCAAAATAAATGAGATTGCTGCTTTAACCATGTCTACTCAAATGTAAGCTTTATTGAACTAAGTGGGGCTTGCTCCCAGTTCTGTGAGGTTAAGCTAGCAACCTGTTAACTGTAAAGGTAACAATAAAACTAAGACTCACTACACCATTTTTGAAACTCACGTGGCTCAGCAGTATAAATAGATGCATTTGTACTTGGCCAGTTTATTCCTGTCAGCCAGGCCTCAGGAACATTAACAATGCAATTCTATGCAATTGTACTCAAATGCCAACTCCCAGGTAAGCAAGTCTAGGATTAAAGTTTAAATGCATTTTCCTGGCTGACTGAATTTCATAATGGAAATGCCCCACACCCTCCTAGGAACATCACAGGAGTTTGCCTTCCCCAGAGTCAGATCATTGGTTCATCAAACTCAGTATTGTGCACGCTGAGTAGCAGGATCTCTTCTGGGTTTCGGACGGGGGCATTCCTGGCTCTGCCTGGAGATGCTGGCTGGGGATTGAACCTGAAACCTTCTGCATGCAAAGCATGTTGCCTCTGCAGCCTTTGCTTCCTTGTGGGATTCCTAGGATCTTTTCATAGTCCAGCAATGCCAATTTTGTCTGGTATGAGCAAGCATGGGAGAAAAACCTTTCCTGAGTTGGCAAAACCCTGAAGCGTCAACTTAGCAATGGAAATTCTTGAACTGTCCACTGTGGTTGGATTTGATCCACAAGAGAAGCATATACAGTGGTACCTCGCAAGACAAATGCCTCGCAAGACGAAAAACGCGCAAGGCGAAAGAGTTTTCCATTTTTTGAGTCGTTCCGCAAGACGAATTTCCCTATGGGCTTGCTTCGCAAGACGAAACGTCTTGCGAGTTTTTGCGAGTTTGTTTCCTTTTTCTTAAAGCCGCTAAGCCACTAAGCCGTTAATAGCCGCTAAGCCGCTAAGCCGCTAATAGCCGCTAAGCCGCTAATAGCCGTGTTTCGCAAGACAAAAAAACCGCAAGACGAAGAGACTCGCGGAACGGATTAATTTCGTCTTGCGAGGCACCACTGTACTGAAGCTTCACTGGTTAATCACCTTCATTTCATTTATGCATGCTGCAAAAGATAATCTGGCACTAAAACATTGAGTCTGTACTTCTTCCTCCATTTGGGACCCAAAAGTTCCTCCACAAGCATAGACGTATGTCGGTTGTGTGCCAGCATTATTTCTATAAGGATAACATGGATGTATGAAATATTCTTTAAATTAGTTTCAAAGTATATTCTTTAGCTAGTATATTTCACTAAAAGCTGAAAGGATCCCAGACCTCTGAGTAGGTACTCTCCTTTATCATGTTCTTTCTATTAATAAAATGATGGTATTGTACAGACCCTCCAAGTGTCCCTATTTTCCAGGGACATCCCTGATTTAGAGAAACTGTCCTGGTTTCTGATTTGATCCCGGAATATCCCGCTTTTCCTTAGGACGTCTCTATTTTCATTAGAGAAGTGTTGGAGGGTATGGAGTTATTCAGTGCCCAAGCTATCTGAAGGCAATTCTGTACAGAGAAGATTTTTTTAAATGTTTAATGTTTTATTATGTTTTTATATATGTTGGAAGCTGCCCAGAGTGGCTGGGGCAACCCAGTAAGATGTGTGGGGTATAAATAGTAAAAATATCATTATGGAATGGGACGTCCGTATATTAATCAGATAAATTTTGGAGGGTATGCATTGTAGATACAAATGGAATGGGAAGTTAAGTTTTAAAAGTATGACTCCTGTTTAAACCCCTGAAAAAGATCTGCCATTTTGCTTTCCCCGATCTTTGAATGTTTAAGAACACTTGCTGGTTGTAAACACCCATCTGGTTGTAAACATAGGCCCTCATGATTTCAGTACAGTTTTTAAGTTGCAACATCTGTGTTTGTATATCATCTGGTTGTTCCAGGTAAAGATGAAAAGTTGGTTACTGAAATCCATCTGACCAGTTGGTGGCAGTATTTCCTTGCACTTGGATGGTGACTCCTTCTAGCAGCATTCTGGATGACAGAAGGTGGGCTGTTGCAGCCTTATATTCTCCATGATAGTTTAAATTGTTTGCTCGTTTGCTGGAGATTAAATCTTCAACTTTTGACACAGATGTTGAATACCCAAGGATTTTTTATGAAATATTTGTCATCCTTTGGCACACTTCTCTGATTTGGGTAATACTGGAGAGGATTGGACATCACAAAGGTTGATGTCCACTAGGTCTTGTTTTGCACAAATGGAGGTGTCACCTGGACTCCTTCAGTGCAAGAAGCAGCCCAAAGTGATATCTAGGTCAGACCTAAACTTGCCACTTTCGTGCCCAAATTATGGAAGCTTAATTGAGGGGCGTAATTGCAAATGCAGCAATATAGCTTTTAGGGATGTTGAAATAAATTGAATAGGGTCACTTGGAAAAGTGAGCACCCCTGTCAGGCAGAGCCTATTTGGCTTGAAAGTTGTGCCTGCCTTTGCCTATTACACCGCCCCACCCCAGGGGCCCTGAAATTCACCTGATTGCTGCCCTGCAGGGGCTTGGACTTGGTGACCCTCATGATCCCTTCTAACTCTACAATTCTATGAAAAAGGAAGACCACTGAAGCAGGATTCAACCTCAATCTCTTAGCCACCACCCATCCTCCAACCGCTTCCAGGCACTCACACAAGACCTTCACCACCTTCACTGGTTCTGATTTGAAAGAGAGGAAGAGCTGGGTATCATCCACAGACTGATGAACACCCAGTCCAAACCCCTGGTGATCTCTCCCCGTGGCTTCATATAGATGTTAAAAAGCATGGGGGAGAGGATGAAACCCTGAGGCACCCCACAAGTGAGAGCCCAGGGGTCTGAACACTCACCCCCAACACCACTTTCTGGACACGGCCCAGGAGGAAGGAGCGGAAGCACTGCATAAAGGTTGACATGATTTAAATGTGACATGAGATTCTCCATCATGAACCTTGTTTGACCTTGGTGCAAACCTGATACCATCCTCATCTCAAAATGTGTCCTGAAGGCATTCAAGAAATACCTCAAAGGTCCTTGTAAAGGTCAATACAGGCAAATTTAGTTGCCAAGTATAATCTATTCAAATTCCTGAATGAGGGGCATCCAGAGAACGGTCAGACAGAGGGCAGAAAATTCAGTCACTAGGATGACCACTAGGATGACTTTCTTTAAAATGGGCAAGAACTCTGGGAGAAAGACAGGAATTGCTCATCTCAAGCTCCTGCCCCCTTCCCTACTAGAAGTATTATTAAAAGCTCAGATATTTGAGTAGTCAGTTGGCTCTGCTAGCTCCAGTAGAACTAGCCCAGTGCTCTCAAGGACCAACATACATGAACTGAAGGACTGGTATATTGCGTGGACAGGCGGAGTCCCCAGATCCCGAGTGGTCCCCCCCGTCATGTGGAATAACGACTCTAGACAACGTGCTATGGGATTAAATTGGCCACAACTTTATTAAATTTCAAATGTGGGTAGACCTTGGCTCAGGCATTGGGCGTTCTCCCTCCCTAGTCCCCAGCCGGGGACCTAGGGAGCATCAGGGTTATCCAGTGTGTGTGGGGGGGATGGGGCGGCTCTGGAGAACATATGTTCAAGCAGAGATAGCCACCCCCGTTACGCCGCCGCAGGGGAGAGCAATGACGACCTTTCGGCGTACGGCCAAAGCCTCCCTTCAAAAACCCCTTTAACGGGGAACCCTGGTATCGCCGCCGCAAAGAGGAAGATGGACTAAAGGATTCCGCCCAAGGCCTGATACCGCCAAAGTTGTGACGTTTTGCTACGGGAAAGGCGAAACCTGCCAATGCAGGGAAATTCCTTTCCGGCCCTTTAACAGCGACCTTATCGTAGCAGCGCCCGCATACCTGTGGAGACAGGTTAACCTGCAAAACCTATGAAGAAAAGTTAACCTGCAAAAGAAGACATTAACTGAGGGTGGGTAGGGTGGGAGAAGCTCTGGAGCCAAGTGAGGATTACCAATTAAGATCCACCCTCTATTGTGTGGGCAGGTAATCCCTCCCCTTACCTGGCCTGGTTTCCCTGGCAACGCTTCCCCCAGGTGGGATTGGACAACTCACTGGGGTAGGCGGGGACCTCCAGGTATCCCACCTGAGGGAAGGCAAAGCCTATGCTGATGGGGCCACTCCAGATCCAGGGCTGCACGCGTCCACGCAAAAGGCGCCCCCCGTTTTAAGTGGGGAGCGGTCATTCTTCCCCAACCATTTCTGCCTTGCTATTTAGTGCAGGTTTCTGTGGCAAAGTTGCCATACTCACTTTTCTACAAGCTTTTTTGAAAATAGGTATTTCTGTTATTCTTTTGATCAACATGTGTATGTATTATGTGAGATGCTGCCTCTTAAATTTTAATTTTGCTGTCTGAAGCAGCATTTTGGTATACAGTGAAACCTCAGTTGTCGAATGTAAACCATTCTGGAAGGCTGTTTGACTTCCGAAATGTTCGAAAACCAAGGCGCGGCTTCCGATTGGTTGCAAGAGCTTCTTGCACTCAAGCGGAAGCTGCATTGGACATTCAGGTTCCAAGAAACTTTTGAAAACCGGAGCATTTACTTCCGGGTTTTCGGTGTTCGGGAGCCGAAACGTTCGAAAACGGAGCCATTCAAGAACCGAGGTTTGACTGTATTCTGTCACTTCTACTTCATATAATAAAGCAAACTTTATTTATTCATTTGGTGTGAGAACTTATAGGCATAAGGTTAAGGGTAAACATGTATTTATAACAAATGCACTTCATAACTCCAGGAAAAGATTCTAAACCTCTCGTTGGTGTGTGCTTGGACACCTCCTTGGGTTCATGATCCAAACTATAACAGTTGTGTGCATGGAAGGCCTCTCTGCACCTCTTTTTAAAATATATATATATAAATTTTTATTAAGATTTTAAAGGTTACCGAAAAAAAAGAAAGAATATATATATATATATACATAACAATCAAAGAAGAAAAAGAAAAAACCATACATATAGAAAAACATCATCAAAAAACAGAAAAAAGAAAAAAGAAATAAGAAACAAGTCAAACCTTTAAATCACTTACTTACATTCACTTATTTCCTTGACCTCCTTACGCCTCCCATTTTTGTATTCTAATTCAATTAGATATTCCAGCAAATCCTTCCAACTTTGTTTTTGTCCTAATAGTTTATCTTAATATACTGTAATTTTACATTCTCTTTCACCAACTCATTTTTACTTAATCCTTTATATCTTTTCTGCTAAAACCACATAATTTTTTCCCCAACATCTTTCTAACATTCCTTAATTTTGCAATATTTCTGAAGATAAACTTTAAATTTCTTCCACTCTTCTTCTGCCGACTCTTCTCCTTGGTCTCGGATTCTGCCAGTCATCTCAGCCAGTTCCATATACTCCATCACCTTCATCTGCCATTCTTCCCAAGTGGGTAGATCTTGTGTTTTCCAATACTTTACGATGAGTATTCTTGCTGCTGTTGTAGCGTACATAAAAAAAGTTCTATCCTCCTTTCGCACCAATTGGCCGACCATGCCCAAGAGAAAGGCCTCTGGTTTATTCTGGAAGGTATATTTAAATACCTTTTTCATTTCATTATAGATCATCTCCCAAAAGGTCTTAATCTTTGGGCATGTCCACCAAAGGTGAAAGAATGTACCTTCAATTTCTTTACATTTCCAACATTTATTATCGGGCAAATGATAATTTTTTGCAAGCTTGACTGGTGTCAAGTTCCACCTGTAAATCATTTTCATTATATTCTCTCTTAAGGCATTACATGCCGTAAACTTCATACCTGTGATCCATAACTTTTCCCCAGTCAGCCATCATAATATTATGTCCAACATCTTGTGCCCATTTAATCATGACAGATTTAACCATTTCATCCTGTGTATTCCATTTCAACAGCAAGTTATACATTCTTGACAAATTCTTAGTTTTAGGATCTAACAATTCTGTTTCCAATTTTGATTTTTCCACCTGAAAGCCAATTTTCTTTTTTTTTTTTATAAATATTTATTAAAGTTTTTAAACACAAATGCACAAATAATAAACGACCTTACTTCTATCACAACAATTTCATCACTTCTTTGGACTCCCTCACGTCTCCCGCTCCCATTTACATCGTTAAAATTTTTTTCCAAACAAATTATCAACTTGTTTACAATCTCATGTCCACTCATTCAAATATAATCTAGCACTTCTTCCAAAAAATTTTATATTTTCTTTAGTCTCACTTATCATCAAATTTAAATCTAGTTTAGTGGTGGCCAATTTTTTATAATCATAGAAAGCCAATTTTCTTATCCAAATTATAAGCCTCCCTTATTTGATAATAATGAAGCCAATCTCGTACTTTGTTTTTTAGTTTGTCAAAACTCTGCAGTTTTAATCTATCTCCTTCTTGTTCCAAAATTTCCCAATATTTCGGCCAATTTGCCTCCATATTGGGTTTTTTCAGAGCCTGGCCTCTCTGCACCTCTTGGCCCTGCATTTGGAGCGACGACTCCTCTGCCGCTTGCCACCGGATGAAGGGACCCTCGGCACTGGGAGATCCTCCTCCGAAGACTGGATGCTGAGCGCCTCCTTTGAAGGGGCCGACCGAACCTGCACAGAACTAAAAACATGTGAGGAGCTTGGCTGGAAAGAAGTCCCCCCTCCCATGCTGTGTAACTTGAGGCCCTGAACTCCCAGACCCCGGGGGTGCCGACTGTGAACAAGGCAGCCCGGGCCAGAAGGCCTGCTGAACCATGGCATCCATACTCCTTGGACGACCCCTAGGGATAGCTGGCACTGGGATCCTGGAAGGCTAAAACTGGGAGAGCAAGGCCCCAGAAGGATCATAAGCCGCCCTTCGCTCACATCTGAAGGACCATGGGCCTCAAAAACAGTGGAAGACGTGGAGGGGCCAGGCTGAGAATCAGGCTGCCTCCCAAATTGCTGAGCCAATGACTCAAGTTCCATATTAAACCTTGTCATGGCAGCAGGGGCTGAACCAATATCAGCCATGATTTCACCCAAGCGATCCAGCGTAAGCTGAGGAACTGCTGGCGTTTGCGCTGAACGCAGACTGAGACGGGCCTCTAATCACCCTTTTTGAAGGGAGAGCAGGACTAGGATTCCTCTTAAGAGGCATCTTGATCCCTTCTTTTCCAAGCAGGGGGAGTACTAAACAAAGACACAATAATAAAGAGCACTCAGGCAATCAAAATGGCGCTCCCGCCAAAACAAAATGGCGCTCCTGCCAAACTAGCTGGGGCTAAAATGGCGACTGGGCCAAGGGGGGCGGGGTTTCGCAGCCCTGGGAAAATTCCCCACCAGCCTTTACGCAAAATGGGCAATGAAACTCACCAATCCAACAGAGAGGGAATTCTCAAACAATACAAAAGCGATCGGCTGTACAGAACAATCCACCAATGAAACTCATAAATCGCCCCAACACTGCATAAATTCAAAGCGCTTGAAGCTGCAACTGCAGCTGGATCCAAGACTAAAAGTCGCTACACAAGAAATCACCAAGACGATCTGTCGAAGGTAATTCGCTCTCTCTTGGCTGCACAGAGGACACGCTGCTAGCTTGTTCCGAATGCACGCGCCGAAAGAGGAAGCTCTGGGTCATGTGCATGGGTATATATAGGTCCTTCGATCCGTTTGCACTGCGCCCCATTGGCCAGATTGAACCCAACATTGAGGGACCTACCAATCAGGTGTTGTGGCTGACCAATCTTACCCTCCCACAACAAAGGAGGTTGGTCTCCAGGTCTCACTGCAACACGTGCCCTCTTTTAGGGAGGACACGATTTGATAGACCTTTAAAATATACCCTTCTAAATTCCTTCCTGATCAAACCCAAAGAGTGCTCAATAACAGTTCCTCATCACCCTGGAAAAAAGTGACAAGTGGGGTGCCAGGGGCTTCTGTCCTGGACCCGTTGATGTCCAACATCTTTATAAACAACATGAATGAAGGAATTGAAGGAATGCTAATCAAATTTCCAGGTGACAACAAGGGGGGGGGGCAGACGCCAATGCTGCAGAAGACAGAATATGGATTCAAAATGACCTTAGCAGATTGGAGAACTGGGTCCAAAATAACAAAATGAATTTCAATAGGGACAATAGGAACAGGTTCTACACTTAGGCAGGAAGAACCAAATGAACAAATATAAGATGGGGGAACACCTGGCGTGCATGTGGTACATGTGAAAAGGATCTGGGGGGGTCTTAGCAGACCACAAGCTTAACATGAGTCAGCAGTGTGATGTAGCAGTAAAAAAAAAAAAAAAAAAGCTTACACTATTTTAGGCTGCATCAACAGAAATATAGTGTCCAAATCAAGGGAAGGAATCACACCACTCTATTTTGCCTTGGTCAGACCACACCTGTAATACTGTGTCCAGTTCCAGGAGCCAAATTTTTAGAATGATATTGACAAGCAGAATGTGTGCTGAGGAGGGCAACCAGGATGATCAAGGGTCTGGAAGCCAAGCCTTATCTTTGAGGGAGCTGAGTATGTTTAACCTGGAGAAGAGGAGTATGAGAGGAGATAGGATAGGTAAAGGTAAAGGGACCCTTGACCATTAGGTCCAGTCATGACCGACTCTGGGGTTGCAGCGCTCATCTCGCTTTATTGGCCGTGGGAGCCAGCTTCCGGGTCATGTGACCAGCATGACTAAGCCACTTCTGGCGAACCAGAGCAGCGCACGGAAACGCCGTTTACCTTCCCACCGGAGCGGTACCTGTTTATCTACTTGCACTTTGATGTGCTTTTGAACTGCTAGGTTGGCAGGAGCAGGGACTGAGCAACGGGAGCTCACCCGTCGCGGGGATTTGAACCGCCAACCTTCTGATTGGCAAGTCCTAGGCTCTGTGGTTTAACTCACAGCGCCACCATAGCCATCCTCTGATATCTAAAGGGCTGTCCCATGGATGATGGACCAAGCTTGTTTTCTCCTGCTCTGGAGAGTAGGACCAGAACCAATGGCTTCAAGGAGATTCCAACTAAACATTAGCAAGAATTTTCTGACAGTAATAACTGTTCAACAGTGGAACAGACTTCCTTGGAACATGGTGGATTCCCTTCCTTGGAGGTTTTTAAGCAGAGGTTAGATGGCCATGTGTCAGGAATGCTTTAGCTGAGATTTCTGCATTGCTGGGGGTTGGACTAGATGACCCTTGGGGTCCCTTCCAGCTCTACATTTCTATGATTCTATACAGAACTGAGAAAGTTATTGATGACTTGGGAGAATGGTGCTACGTGATTAAAGTAGCAAAGTAAGGCAGACAGCAGGGTGGAGAAAGGCTTATTGAATATTTTACAGTCATTTATATTTGACCTCATGGGTCCAAAACTTATTTTTAGGTTTCTAATCACCTTTCAAGTGATGGAAAATTGCTGGCCTTATGTTTCTGCGTTGCCGTGTTGTAGCACAAGCACTTTTCCAAAGGTGATTGGACTCATTTTTAATGTGTGATAATGGAGAGCCAATTTAGAAAATCAATATGAAATGGCATGCTAAAAAAAGAGGGTTGGTAGGCAATGTGGTATTATTTGTTTACCATAAATCCACATTGAAAGTTGAGAAACATTCTTCTCAAACCATGTCTCATCAATGTTGTGACCCAGTGGAACATGTACACACACATACCACTTCCTGATCTGAGACAAAATATCTTGTACCTGAAGCATTCCTGAGATACACCACCTTGCTAAACTTCCAAACTTGTTTTGAAAATTTTCAAGGAAGGACATTCAGTACCTTCATATTCAACTAGTGTTGGTGGTGAATTTCAGCTTCTACTGTTAGAAAGTTCTTCCTTATTTTTGATGTCAGTGAATGTTTTATTGGTTCCACCCCCCCCCAAAGAAATCCCAGTATATGAAATGAGTAAATGACACCATTTGGAATATTTTAATATTGTCAACTTTCTTAACCCTTAATCTAGGCTTTTCTCCCTGAGTTTCCCTTTAAAACCTTTTGCCTCCGTTTTGAACTGAGATGTTCACCACTGAATCCAGAGAAGGTTGTTGAATAATAATAATAATAATAATAATAATAATAATTTATACCCCGCCTATCTGGCTGGATTTCCCAGAACTAGAATGGTGTTGTGAGGTAATTTTAGGTTCTGGAACATTTCTGTGGCCACCTCAACTGACACCAAGCCAAACTGCACAGATCCTAGATACGACACCAGAACACTTGGGTTAGATCAGCTTTGGAGAAGCTTTTCTGCCTTGTGTTAAAATGAATTTAAAATAAATATACAGTACAGTGCCCAGCTTACCTACTATATCTGCCTAAATAAGCCCACATAAATATATCGTGCTTAAACAATCCGAAAAGAAAAAGCAACAACTATACTACTACTACTACTACTAATAATAATTTATTTATACCCTGCCCATCTGGCTGGGCTTCCCCAGCCACTCTGGGCAGCTTCCAAAAAAATATTAAAATACTGCAATAATCCATCCAACACTAAAAGCTTCCCTAAACAGGGCTGCCTTCAGATGTCTTCTAAAAGTCAGATAGTTGTTTATTTCCTTGACATCTGATGGGAGGGCGTTCCACAGGGCAGGCGCCACCACCGAGAAGGCCCTCTGCCTGGTTCCCTGTAACTTTGCTTCTTGCCGTGAGGGAACTGCCAGAAGGCCCTCGGCGCTGGACCTCAGTGTCGGGGCTGAACGATGGGGGTGGAGACGCTCCTCCAGGTATACTGGGCTGAGGCCATTTAGGGCTTTAAAGGTCAGCACCAACACTGCTGAGATACTACGTCTCTGATCTCGGAAACAAGATTACTACAATTCAGAATTGTGTTGTGTCTTTTCCCACCACTCAATATTATAGCTGAGGGCATTCTTCGTACTAAAAGCCCGCAGCAGAGCCATGATGTGCATGTTATATTTTTGTGTGTTTTTATATTGTAAACTGCCCTGTGATCCTCAGGTGAAGGGTGGTATAGAAATTTAATAATTACAATCAATCAATCAATCAATCAATCAATGATGGGTCGAGGCAGCTGCCTCAGGCAGTGGAAGCCCTCCAGCGGAAAATCAGAGCCAACAATGGTGGAGGTTTCTTGCAAGATCTTGTTTCACTCTGTGAGTTCTTGTCATCACTGCCATTGTGGCTGCCACTTTGTGGGTGCGGCCACACAACTCAAGTAAGGGAAGCTTGGGGTGGGGGGTGGGGGACAGTATTTTCCTATTTTACGTTGGCGGTGAAACGGGATGTGCAGCACTGTAGCCTGCAGAAACCTCAGTCTTCAATAACCCAAGCTTCACCAGGAAATTATCTGTCCATGAGAAATGAGTCAAGGCATATTCCTCACCCACAATTCTCTTTCTTTATGCACTATAGAGAACACCATGCCTACTGTATGAACAGCAGCATGTTGTGATATGTATTTGGAACAGGCGCACAATGGTTATGGTAATTAGGAGCTCCTGAGCTGCACCTGATAAGGCAGCCTCACCAGGGTTGTTGAAGTCCATTGAAGGCAACATCATTAATGTCTACTAATAATGAATGATGAGTACATAGAGGTTCCAGGTTCAGAGGCAAAGACTCTCCTCCCTGGAAGAGAGGGGAGTGGTTGTGGGCGGGAGCCCGAGCTCCACCTCCTGGCCAGGGGCCGTAGCCCCCGCCCTCCTCACCTGGCTGGTGCCCACGCCCACCGGAGGCAGCCAACCAGGTGTCTCCGGGGGGCATGTTTAGCAGCTTAATGCTGCGGGGCCAGCTCCGCCTCCTCCTCAGTCGTCATTGTCCCACAGCGAGTCACCCACCCTCCACTTCCATTTAGCTCAGGGTCTAGGTTTTTGGCCTTGCTATGGACCTTAGGTTGGTCGCCCCGGTTGTCTGGGGGGCCTGGTAGGAATTTTTCCATTTGGCATTAGGCTTTTTGGATTTTTCGCCTACCTCGTAGCAATCATCACAACTTTTGTGGTATTGGTGGGTAGGTTAGGCATTGGATTCATGTGTGTCAAGGGCTAGGTGTGGCCATCGCCTATGCTATCTACCGTGGGTTATTCCGTTAAAGGAATCTGGCGGTCGTGTATTCCGTCCGATGCCTGCTTGGCGGGAGGCCATGGCACGACCCTCAGTGACATCAGGGGGTGAGCCTATAGTTGTATTAGCATCAACAGGCTCCACCTACTGTTGAATAAACCCACCTCCTATAGTCATCCAATGCCTAAGCCAATACCTTTTCACTGCTGTAATCAATAAAGTTGTGGCCTTTTCTTGCCCATTAACCTTATATTGCGTGTCCTTGTGTGTTTATTTCACATATCGGGGGTCGGGCCCTCGATCCACAATATGCTACTGAGGAGATGTTATGACTGCCCTCCTGTCTTGCTCATAGGCTTCCTGTAGGCATTGGTGGGTCAATGTGGGAAACAGGATGTGAACTAGACGCACCGTTAGTCTGAGCCATGGCCACTTTTTATATTTAACAATGACAACAAATAAACTACATTGTTTTCTTCACATTACGTAACAGGAAAAAAACTAAGTAAAAATTAAATCTAATGAGAAGAGCTCTACTGGCTTGGACCAAAAGCCTAACCACAGACCCTACAAGTATCCCCATTTTCCAGGGACAGTCCCAGATTTACAGAAGCCATCATGGCTTCTGATTTCATGCTTTTTCTTAGGACATTCCTATTTTCACCAGAGAAATAATAGACTCATAGAATCATATGTTGGAGCGTATGGGGTTATCCAACCCCCAAGCTGGCTGAATGGAAGTTTTTATACATGTGGAAGCCGCTCAGAGTGGTTGGGGCAACCCAGTCAGATGGGCGGGGTATAAATAGTATAATAATAATAATAATAATAATAATAATAATAATAATAATAATAATGCCATCCCTATTTCATCAGAGAAATGTTGGAGGGCATGTAACCAGTCTCACATCCTATTTCCCTGGTGGACACCCAGATGACCATTGGAAGTTCATGAGCAGCACATGAAGACATTTATCTAATCCCATTTGAAGGCTGCCTAAATTGGTTACCATCAGCACATGATGGTAAACTGTAATTCCACAGTTTAACTATGTGATGTGTGAAGAGGTATTTCAGTTTGTCTCTCCCACCACTCGGCTCCACTGGATACCCCCAGGGTCCACTGTAAACATCTATCAAGATTTTTTTTTTTAAAGTTACAACTTTTTAAAGTTGCATTGAGACCTGATAATTTGGGTTTTCTAAGCATTTTGAGATATTAATCATTCATCAGAACAATCCAATTCTAATTTAGAGTTCTTACTATTGTACTGTAAAAATCTATCAAGGTGTTTCATCCTTTTACAATATTTATTTCTTTCACCCTAACAGAATACATCAGCTTAATATCCAAGACCATCTCCTGACTTCCCACTTAATAACCAATGGCGCCTCTGTTCTTTCACTGGGCCGTGAGGACCCTTGTCACCATGAATAATAATAGATTCACTCCGTTTCTTGTTCTTAACACCAAGCTTGAGAGCACCTCAGTCAATTGAGTCAAAACTAGTCCCTGTCCTATCCCTAGTTTCCAGCACCAAGTGTCCTCATGGGTCAAAGGGCACATAGGTTCCACAGCAAAGGGAATGGAATCCTTTTTGGAATCCCTGCTTCCCTGTATGCCTTCTCTCCACACCCCCCCCCCTTAAAATAATTTTTATTGATTTTCTTTTCTCATAACAAATATCCAATATCATTTTCCAATTTCCTCCCTCCCTGTGACTTCCCCCAACTTCCATTTCTGGTTTATTACATCAAATGTTACATTCTGCTGTTTGTACATAATACTATGTTATCACCTGTTATATTTCTTGTTCTCTGTAAATAAAATTGCAAATGTTTATTTAAATCCTGCCAACGAGTCCATTTTTTTTTTGTTTCTACAAATACTGTAAGTTGTAAAAGGTTCCCATTCTTTTCCAAAGTCACTATTGTCCTTTTCACACAGTTTATCCGTTAACTTTGCTAACTCTGCATAATTCCAGTTACAGATAGGTAGCCGTGTTGGTCTGCCATAGTCAAAACAAAACAAATTCCTTCCAGTAGCACCTTAAAGACCAACAAATCAGTTCTTGGTATGAGCTTTCGTGTGCATGCACACTTCTTCAGATACACTGAAACAGAAGTTTCCAGACCCTTCACTATATAGAAGGGTCTGGAAACTTCTGTTTCAGTGTATCTGAAGAAGTGTGCATGCACACGAAAGCTCATACCAAGAACTGACTTAGTTGGTCTTTAAGGTGCTACTGGAAGGAATTTGTTTTGTTCTGCATAATTCATCAGCTTTTCTTGCCATTTGTTTTTGATGGTATTTTTCCAGTCTTCCAATTCTGTGCTATTAAAATTCTTGCTGCTGTTGTAGCTTACATAAATAATGTCCAATTTTCTTTCGGCAATTCTTGTCCTAAAATACCCAAGAGAAAGGCTTCTGGTTTTTAAACAAAGGTTATTTTAAACATTTTTTTTCCAGTTCATTGTATATCATTTCCCAACTTTTTTAATGATCTTGCAATCCCACCACATATGGTAAAATGTACCTTCCCCGTCTTTACATCTCTGCATACCTTCTTGATGTTGATGCTGCACTTATTTGGCCAGAAGCAGGGCACCACCTCATCTAACCTGGTCTCCACGGTGCAGCAGTCTGACACCCTAGTGCAAGATCAAATCATGAATCATAGCAATTTTATTTGAAGCCAATCTAGAATGAAACAGCAACAGCCTACGACTGGTAGGAGATGATGGGATAACTTGAATACGATGAGTTGGAACAAGAGCTAGCTCCCTTCTCCTATCCTGCTCCCATTTATTACCAAGGACAGACCTCTCCAGTTCCTCATTCATGGGCAAATAAAGGCATCCTGCTTCTGTAAATCGCTTTGTGGTTTTTAAATTTTATGAAATAAAAAAATAAAATAATAATAATAATAATAATAATAATAATAATAATTTTTTATTTATAACCCGTCCTCCCCAGCCAAGGCCGGGCTCAGAGCGGCTTACAAACAATAATAAAAACAAGAAGAATGATTACAACTTAAAAACAAAAATAAAATACAACATTAAAATAATGGAACATTAAAATATTAAAATGTAGCCTCATCGCAGGAGGAGAAGGAAAAGAAAAAGAGAGAGAGAGAGAGAGAGAGAGAGAGAGACGGAGGGAGGGAATCAAATTGGCTCCAAGCCAAAGGCCAGGCGGAACAACTCTGTCTTACAGGCCCTGCGGAAAGAAATCAGATCCTGCAGGGCCCTGGTCTCATGAGGCAGAGCGTTCCACCAGACCGGAGCCAGAGTTGAAAAGGCCCTGGCTCTGGTTGAAGCCAATCTCACTTCCTTAGGGCCCGGGACCACTAGGGTGTTGTTATTTATGGACCTTGAGGCTCTCCGTGGGGCATACCAGGAGAGGCGGTCCCGTAGGTACGAGGGTCCTAGGCCGTGAAGGGCTTTAAAGGTCAAAAGCAGCACCTTAAATCTGACCCTGTACTCCACCGGGAGCCAGTGTAGCTTGAAAAGCACTGGGTGAATATGCTCCCATGGCAGAGACCCCGTGAGGAGCCTCGCTGCAGCATTCTGCACCCGCTGGAGTTTCTGGGACAGCTTCAAGGGCAGCCCCGCAAATACTGATCTATCTGTAAGTGAGTTTCTCATTAAGTCCCAGTAACTCTGAGTAGGGCTTTTGGTTTCCTTGCCCCTCTGTTTTGTTTTGCTTTTTTGGTCAAACAGCACCTACCTACTTTTGGGAAACAATTGACAAGCTTCATGGCTGGATGAAAAGGTCTTTGCTTTCAATGTTGATTTTGTATTTTTGAAAAACTTTTCTTTTTTCTACTTAAAAAACCCCCTTTTTAAAGCTGCTTCATGTGTTTATAAATCACCATGGGATACATGCAAATGCCAAAATAAACTAAACACCCCTAAATCACTTAGGAAAAGCTATTTGCCAGCTTTACTAAAAAACCCTAAACTTAAGCAAACTGTTCAGATTTCTGACTAGATTTATTAAAATAGAAAAAGGGGAGGTACAGGGTGCTGTCATGTTACATACTGTGGTCATCAAGCACGATAAACCTGTTTAGATGGATCAGCAGAGGAGCAGGTTTCATGGGAAAGGAGATAAGGTGACAGATAAGTTCGCTGTGGTTCCTGCATTGCAAGGGGGTGGAATACCCTTGGGAGTATCTTCCAAGTCAACATTTCTATGATTCTATGAGGACTGAGGATAATTAACAAAGGGCTTCCTGCTGCAGCCCTTTGTGCCCCAGCTTTAGTCTGCAACTGGGAAGAAAAAGAATAGCAGAAATCGGCACCTTCCCTGCTTGGTGCACCTGACGCATTAGGGAACCAACACAAGGGTTAAAAGGAGTTTCTGTGACTACGCATCAATAGCTTAAACTTTTAGAGAAAATGTAAAACCAGTATGAAAATATTATGTACTAATGTATAGTTGGTGGCACTGTGGTCTAAACCACAGAGCTTAGGGCTTGCCAATCAGAATGTCGGTGGTTCTAATCCCCGCAACGGGGTGAGCTCCTGTTGCTCAGTCACTGCTCCTGCTCACCAAGCAGTTTGAAAGCACGCCAGTACAAGTAGATAAATAGGTACTGCTCTGGTGGGAAGGTAAACGGCATTTCCGTGCGCTGCTCTGGTTCGCCAGAAGCAGCTTAGTCATGCTGGCCACATGACCTGGAAGCTATCTGCGGACAAACGCCAGCTCGGCTCCCTCGGCCTATAGAGCAAGATGAGCGCACAACCCCAGAGTCGTCTTCAGCTGGACCTAACGGTACCTTTTTATAGTTGCAAAATAATAGCAATAATGAAGTAATTGTTGGAGCTGCAACCTTTTTTGACCTGTTACAAAAATAGCTACTTTCACTTATTAAAAATTTCACAGCTGTGCTTAGTCGCATAGCATTTTGAAACAACAGATAGCACTTAACCTAAAAATATCAAGCTTCTGTACATTTATGACCTAAGATGTTTGAAATGGGTTTAATTACTTAAGAGGCTATATAATGGATAATGGATCTCATCAAAAAAGACGCCTGCTGATGGAGTCAAAGGAAGTTCATAGGAATCCATGTTCAGTCACAAACAAGAATGACTAATACTGTAGAGTGCATTTTCCATGTTGTTGAATAACATTTGCTTATTTTTAGATCAAATAACTAATATTTGTATAATTCTGCTTGCATGATTTTACCCACAGTGCTCTTGATTTTTCTTTGAGCAGAACTTTGGCTCGGAGTAAATCTTTTGGAGTGTAGCATCAGAAAAGGTACAGTGTCAATGAATGCACACTGCCAACAAATTCCTGCTGAGTGTTTTACTCATATTCAGCTGAGCACAAGTAGAGATGATGCATATATAAAATCTACATGCTTTATGTAAATTCTAAATTCCACTCCAAATGTCAAAGCAGCGAAGCACACATGAACAACCCCAAAAAATCAACAACCCACAAAACTAATTGAAATATCTTGAGCCTAAGACTTTGAGAGTTAATTCTAATATTAAGCTTTGTAGAGTTACTGTCAATCACCTATTAAGAGTCTCTCCCCCCCATACATTTTTTTAAATGAGATGCTTCTCTAGTCAGTAGCAGGTTGCTGCCTTTTCCTATCTGAATTTTTTTAACAGCTTGATCAATATTGAGCAGGTGAGATGCCAGCTAGCAGTCATGCAAGCTTATTAATTTTCCTTAACAAATATTTTATATTTGTGGGGATTGCAATTTTACTGGAAACAGCAAATATTATATCATAGCAGACTTCCACTTTTTAGATGTAAGAAAAGCAAATACTTTCCATTCTTATCAACATTGTTTGCAAATTTTCTCCTGCCATTAGTACTTATTACCAACGTGATTTGTTGTGAACTCCTTATTCCCCCCCCCCTTACTTCAGCTCCTCCCACTTTTAAAAGGTGGAATGACACAAATGACCAGGCAGAGCAGTGGATAGTGGAAGTCTGTCAACATCCTCCTGCTGCACACACTACTTTTCCAAGGCTGAGGAGCTTTTGCAGAGTGCTCTAATATTATCAAATAGGTATGTAATATTGTACTTTGCCTTCAGCTTCTTAGTAGTTATCCTTAGAATATTTCCTTTAATATCTGTGTTAATAAGCTTTTGTAGCCTTTTGTGTGCTTCCATTTATGTTTAGTTAGGAATAAAACATTATAGTTACTAAATACTGGCAAATATTAGGGGAAAATCTGTACTCCCCTGTCTGGGGAGTGCTGCTGAGATACATTTATTTTCAGAGTATATCTGGCATTTTATAGTGATACAACTCAGCCATATAAATCCTTGTAAACAGCTATGGCATGGGCTTGAGGTTACCACTCTGTTCATTCACAAAACTTTTCCAGCTCTCTATAATACATTTGTCTTTAAATAATTCATGTGGATAGTGAAATTATTTAAATCCTTTTGAGCTTTGAATGAATAATGAATCATCTTCACATCCAGCTTAACTGAAGTACTGTCCACGGTTTCTTTTTCTTTTTTGGGTGTTAAGGCTATTAAATAAACCAAGTGGTGAAGCTAATAATTATGACAGAGACAGACCAACAAATAATGTATGGACACTTTATCTAGAATAGTCATACTATGAAACTTACATTATGGTGGTAATTTTAAAAATAAAATGATGGAATAATTTGCTTTCCTGACTATGAGTGCAGATCCATTGTGTCAAGTCTATTGATTGTGGTCAGAATTCAGGATTATTTATGATTTAGGTGCGGGCAAATACAACTGGCTGTTTGGAATTTGTATTTTCCAATTGACCTATTTGCTCACTTGCTGAAATTGAATCTAAATCTTGGGACTGGAATTTCATTAGAAGCATAGAAGCAATATTTTACATGTATTTCTTAAATCCAAATGTGTTAAGCAGCCCTAAGCTCAAAATGCCCTGTAGATTTGAAAATTCTGGTAATCTTTTTGGAAGCCCATCAAAATTATTTGTAATCAGCTCCTGGATTGGGACCCTCTACACAGGATTAAGGCCTGACCTAAGGTGACTTCCATAGTTCCAGTTACAGATAGGTAGCCGTGTTGGTCTGCCATAGTCAAAACAAAATAAAAAAATTCCTTCCAGTAGCACCTTAAAGACCAACTAAGTTAGTTCTTGGTATGAGCTTTCGTGTGCATGCAGGTATCTGAAGAAGTGTACATGCACACGAAAGCTCATACCAAGAACTAACTTAGTTGGTCTTTAAGGTGCTACTGGAAGGAATTTTTTTATTTTGTTTTGACCTAAGGTGAGTTGCAGTAGCAGCACTACCACCAGGTAAATTTATGACAAAAAGAAAAACATAACTTGGGCCACATGTGGGGCCTGGGTCAAAAAAGGCTGGACTCTACACCCACCTAGAATGATTTGCTACCGTTTTGGGGGGTGGGTGTGTGATTTCAATTGGTTGAAATATGAAGGGTGAATATTTCTTTCTGTTATTCAATAGCGTGCCTGTGCTTTCATCACTGAAATGTTCACTGCTGTGAAATATTGTTGTGTGGGTGCTAGTGCAGCTTTACTTATTATAGCAAAGAGTTCTCCCTATTTTGAAATTCAGTAGTTCTCATGGGGTGTGTGCAAATGTACGCAGGCATCCCTACTGTTGAGTGAGCTCAGTTGTCCCCCGATTTTGGTGCTTGCCTTGGAGTCATATCCTGATTTCTTCTTCTTTCCTCTGCAAGTAGACAGTCTGTCATTAAAAAATAATAATCAGACACCTTGCGATTTTATCCAAATAAATATTAATAAATTTTTGTTTGTTTGCTTATTTGTTTAAACTGTCCTTTGCTGAAAACTAGCAGAACCATGTTCATTCATTCATTCATTCAGAAGCTTTCTTTGCCTGCTCTTCATGAAATGATTGCAGGGTGAGTTACAGTATTATTTAAAACAGAAAAAACAAGCCAGGAAAAATGAGATCAAGTAAAATAATCCAGAATAAAAAACATAAAAGCACAAACAGTTACAGTAGTGAACCTGCAACCTGGGCAGAAAGGTTTTAATCTGGTGCCAGAATGTCAATACAGTAAGTGCTGCTGTGCTGGTCCGGGGGGGGGGGGGAGGTTACCGTGGGGCGAGGTCCAGGACCTGAGTTGAGGGTCGGCAGACAGTCCTCCTCGGGCGAAGCGGGGTCCACAGAGGGAAGCCGGGCAAGGACAGGAACTCTGGGGGAAACAGGACTGGATGCTGGCCGAAACAGCTCATCAACGACGTTGCTCCCGCAACCTGGGACCAGGCTGACTGGCCTTTATCTTCTCTGAGGCCAGGGGCGGCCCCGGCCCCCAGGAGACCCGCCTCTCCTGGCCTTAAGGCGAGCACTCCTCCTGGGAGAAACCAGTTCCCTGAGCCTCTCTGCCCTGAGCCTCTGCAGTTCAGGAGAGGCTGAAGGGTTACTGGGCCCAGGGGGAGACTCACCTGTAGGCACTGAGTCCTCAACCACCTCTGGAGCCAGAGTGGATTCACCTGGTTCCTGCTCCTGAGGATCCGGCACAGGTGCAGGCGCTTCAGAATCAAGGCCCTGCCCCAGTTCAGCCGGCCCTGGAAGCGGGGACTCCTGTGCAGGCTGGGATTTCTCCGGTTCAGCCTCTGAATCGGATTCCCAGGCCATCACAGCTGCCTTGCAGGTGCCTTGCAGGTGCCATCACGGAGGCGACCCTGTCCCATGTGACCGGCCAATATACTTCCCCTGGTATTGGGACAGAAAGAAAGGGCTCCCCAACATTCAGGTCCTAGGCAGGCTGATCCAGTTCTCCTAGAATCAATACTGCAGGGAATATGACGTAAGTCTGTACTGACTCAGTTATAGAAAGTAGACCTGCTATGAGTATACATCCTAAGTTACTGTAAAGCTCTTCAACCGTTCTAGCAGCTTTAATATATACTTATGTTATCAATGTATCCACTGTGACACTGGCCCTTAGGAATCCCACCCATATGGAAAAGATCTCCCCCCGGCCGAAATATTGGGAAATTTTGGAGCAAGAAGGAGACAGATTAAAACTGCAGAGTTTTGACAAACTAAAAAACAAAGTACGAGATTGGCTTCATTATTATCAAATAATGGAGGCTTATAATTTGGACAAGAAAATTGGCTTTCAGGTGGAAAAATCAAAATTGGAAACAGAATTGTTAGATCCTAAAACTAAGAATTTGTCAAGAATGTATAACTTGCTGCTGAAATGGAATACTCAGGATGAAACGGTGAAATCTGTTATGATTAAATGGGCACAAGATGTCGGACATAACATTATGATGGCTGACTGTGAACAGTTATGGACCACAGGTATGAAGTTTACGGCATGTAATGCCTTAAGAGAGAATATAATGAAAATGATATACAGGTGGTACATGACACCAGTCAAGCTTGCAAAAATCTATCATTTGCCCGATAATAAATGTTGGAAATGTAAAGATACTGAAGGTACATTTTTCCGCCTCTGGTGGACGTGCCCAAAGATTAAGACCTTTTGGGAGATGATATATAATGAAATGAAAAAGGTATTTAAATATACCTTCCAGAAGAAACCAGAGGTCTTTCTCTTGGGCATGGTCGGCCAATTGGTGTGAAAGGAGGATAGAACTTTTTTTATGTACGCCACAACAGCAGCAAGAATACTCATCACAAAGTATTGGAAAACACAAGATCTACCCACCCGGGAAGAATGGCAGATGAAGGTGATGAAGTATATGGAACTGGCTGAGATGACTGGCAGAATCCAGGACCAAGGAGAAGAGTCGGTGGAAGAAGATTGGAAAAAATTTAAAGTTTATCTTCAAAAATATTGCAAAATTAAGGATTGCTAGAAAGATGTTGGGAAAAGAAAATTATGTGGTTTTAGTGGATATGACATAAATGATTAAGTAAAAATGAGTTGGTGAAAGAGAGAATGTAAAATTATAGTATATTAAGACAAATTACTAAGATAAAAATAAGGTTGGAAGGATTTGCTGAAATAACAAATTGAATTAGAATACAAAAATGGGAGGTGTGAGGAGGTCAAGGAAATAAGTGAATGTAAGCAAGTGATGTTTGACTTGTTTCTTATTTTTTTTTTCTCTTTTTCTGTTTTCTGGTTTTTGATGATTTTTTTTTTAATATATGTATTGTTTTTTCTTTTTTTCTTTGATTGTTATTATTTTCTCCTTTTTTTCTGTGATCTTTAAAATCTTAATAAAAATTTATTTATTTTTTTAAAAAGGAAAAGATCTCCCCCCTTCTCTCTGCTTCAACATCATCAACAGTGTTCTGTAGCAAATCCTCCAGGCGACACTAGTGTTGCTATGGAAATGCTCATCTGAACCCCCCTTTGCAGTAAATCAGAGTGAAATCCATTGTAGAGCATAATTGACTGCTACACAGGAGATAGTCAAGTTGTAGTTCATTTTTGGATGGATTTTTAGTTCTGTAGCCAAGTAGAAAGGACTGGTGCCATCAACTGGAAGATGCTCGTGTGAGCCAAATCTCAGAGGGTTCTGCTAGGGATACGGAGCACACAGGACAAATTGGTACATAATTACAATAGGTTGGACCCCCCCCCCATGGCGTTGCTATGAAACGTAGTGATTTCACAGTGATGGCACCCAACGGTATCATTTCATGTACATTGGTAAGTGCTGTTGTTAAAATGCTGGAGAATGGAAATAGCTTAGACATTTCAAGGGTGTCCTTTTTTGGCGTGTACAAATAGTTCCAGAAAAGGAGAGAGACAGAGAGGTTTTTGTGGTCTCTGTTGATAGCTGAAGAGAAGTGAGATACAGTGTTTTGATGAATCAGACTATCAAAGCAGTCTGACAAAAGAGCTATTTGTAAAGAGAGGTGAGACTGGAGTTGGATTTGAAGGAAATGAAGTTATTCAATATTTAAAAGGTGGTCTGTTCACATCATGAAATGTCTGTTTTGCTTTTGAGCAAAATACTGCGTGTTGTAGTGAGTCAGAAAGAAGACCAAATACTTCAAAAAGTCTATTACTGAATTGATAGATTTATAGTGAGCAGTGTTAGTTCTGAAGACACAGCATGTTGGATAAATCCAGAAACAAGGGCATACCTCAAGACCAAGTTAAATAATTAGTTTAGGGGTATCATTAATTGATGCTGACTTTATGAAATCAGACACCCATGTGTCCCTATTTTCTAGGGACATCCTGAATTTAATAAAGCCATCCCAGTTTTTTATTTGATCTCAGAAGGTCCCGCTTTTCCTTAGGACATCCGTACTTTCATTGAAGAAATGTTGGAAACCCATAGTAAACTGTTCAAACCCAGTACACTTCAGTTCTAAGTACAGTGGGACCTCGAGTTAAGAACTTAAATCGTTCCAGAGGTCCGTTCTTAACCTGAAACTGTTCTTAACT
The DNA here is from genome assembly GCF_964252035.2 of Podarcis erhardii. Classification (NCBI taxonomy): domain Eukaryota; kingdom Metazoa; phylum Chordata; class Lepidosauria; order Squamata; family Lacertidae; genus Podarcis; species Podarcis erhardii. The sequence continues at coordinate 133,273,861 of NC_138497.1, read as the reverse complement.
TGAGGTACCACTTTAGCTAATGGGGCCTCCCGCTGCCGCCGCACGATTTCTGTTCTCATCCTGAAGCAAAGTTCTTAACCCGAGGTACTATTTCTGGGTTAGTGGAGTCTGTAACCTGAAGCGTATGTAACCTGAAGTGTCTGTAACCCGAGGTAAAGGTAAAGGGACACTGACCATTAGGTCCAGCCGCAGACGACTCTGGGGTTGCGGCGCTCATCTCGCTTTATTGGCTGAAGGAGCCAGCATACAGCTTCCGGGTCATGTGGCCAGCATGACTAAGCCGCTTCTGGCGAACCAGAGCAGCGCACAGAAATGCTCTTTACCTTCCCGCTGGAGGGGTACCTATTTATCTACTTGCACTTTGACGTGCTTTTGAACTGCTAGGTGGGCAGGAGCAGGGACTGAGCAACGGGAGCTCACCCCGTCATGGGGTTTCGAACTGCTGACCTTCTGATCAGCAAGTCCTAGGCTCTGTGGTTTAACCCACAGCGCCACCCGCGTCCCTGTAACCCAAGGTACCACTGTATAAAGCAGAGGTGAAGGTGTACTTAAGGGTACACACAGAGGAAAATCTGAAACCTTGCCCCACCAGTCCATTTTCCTCCCACAACCTTTCTCCCCAGGCTCTTTTCTCCCACTTCCCCCCTCTAGTCAGCTGTGACTCCAGTTCTGGGGGCCATTATGGGAGAAAGAAGAGCAGGCAGCCGAGGTCCAGCAGTCTCTGCTGCAACAGGTCCATTCTCTGCTTCCACTTTGCATATGAAGGGGGAAGATCCTCGCACAGAGCTACTGCCAAAACATGTGTTTTGAGTCTCAAGCACACTTTGTCACTGAACTAGAATATTGTTTATCCTTTCCAGATCCATTTACATTTTCCTGCTCCTGGTGGGTTTCCACTGAAAAAAATGCTTTCACATTTTTCAAATGTACAATTAGTTTTTTTATTGCATAATTTATCCATCAGATATTCTACCTGAGACCCTGTATTTCAATATCATTCATAGCAAAATGGTATAAAGAGAAGTACCCATCAGGGAAATAAATGCAAAACGCCCAGGTAGCAGACAGGAATATGAAGAAATGATCTTTAGGGATGGTCCTTGCCAACTGAGAAAGAAGCATGAAGAGAAATTCAAGAAAGGGAAGGGAAGCAGGTCGTACATGAAATAGAGGGAAGCAAAGTGGAAGCAGTACTCAGACCTCTCCTTGCCCCTTCTCATTACAATGCTGAATATGCAGTGGACCACCCCCCCCCCCATTCTAGTATGTGCTGACTGTTTTTTGTAGGGAGTGGGGCTCCCACAAATCTATCATCTATCTATCTATCTATCTGTCTGTCTGTCTGTCTGTCTATCTATCTGTCTATCTATATCTATCATCTATCTGTCTATCATCTATCTATCATCTATCTATCTATCTATCATCTATCTAATCTATCTATCTATCTATCTATCTATCTATCTATCATCTATCTATCTGCCTATCTGTCTATCTGTCTATCTATATCTATCTATCTATCTATCTATCTATCTATCTATCTATCATCTATCATCTATCTATCATCTATCTATATATATCTGTCTGTCTGTCTGTCTATCTATCTAATCTATCTATCTATCTATCATCATCATCATCATCATCATCTATTAATTATCTATCTATCTATCATCTATCTATCTATCATCTATCTATCTATCTATCATCTATCTATCATCTATCTATATATCATCTATCTATCATCTATCTATCTATCATCTATCTATCATCTATCAATTATCTATCTATCTATCTATCTATCTATCTATCTATCTATCTATCATCTATCTATCTTTCTATCTCTGGAAATGTAATGATATGATGCTGTTTAACTGAAATATGAATAGCAAAACTTAGAGTTTGTATAACAACTATGAGTGCACAAATAATAATAATAATAATAATAATAATAATAATAATAATAATGTGTGTGTTATTACGCCTAGGGGAAGTGAGGTTCAGAAAGTGTAGCTTGCCTAAGGCTGTCTAGTGAATTCACGAGTAAGGGGAGGTCTGAACCATAGTCTTCCTAATTTGCTGCCTTTAGCTACTCTACTATATCCTCATAGGGGATGTTAACTTTACTCATTGTTTTAAAATGCATTTCCTCAAACACTCAAGGCCAATTCAACGAACCCAAATGCTAATATCAACAATTGCAGTGGTATGTGTTCATAGAATTGTAGAGTTGGAAGGGGTCCCACGGTCATCTAGACCAACCCCCTGCAATGCGGGAATCTCAGCTAAAGCATCCATGACAGATGGCCATCCAACCTCCGCTTAGAAACCTCCAGAGAAGGAGAATCTTCCATCTTCTGAGGGAGTCAATTTTGCTGTCAAACAGCTCTTTCTAGCAGAAAGTTCTTCCTGGTGTTTAGTTGGGATCTCATTCCTTACAACTTGAATTCATTGGTTTGGCTCCTAGCCTCCAGAGCAGGAAAAAACAAACTTGTTCCCTCTTCCATTTGACAGCCATGTTGCTAACACTTGGTTAAATATTCCCTTTATGTGTACAGTGGTGCCCGGCAAGACGAATGCCTCGCAAGACGAAAAACTCGCTAGACGAAAGGGTTTTCCGTTTTTCGAGGTGCTTCGCAAGACGAATTTCCCTATGGGCTTGCTTCGCAAGACGAAAACATCTTGCGGGTTTGCTTCCTTTTTTGTAAAACTGTTAATACCCGGGGAATCCGCGCTCTGCAAGATGAAAAAATCACAAGCCGAAGCAACTCGCGGAACGAATTAATTTCGTCTTGCGAGGCACCACTGTAATTCTTAGTACCTTTTCTTCTTCTCCTTTTTATGGGTGTCTGCATAACCCTCTTCATCAGAGAGAAACCTTCACTTTATAGTTTTCAGTGAATGCTGAACATGCATCTCTTCCCCCTGGCCTTTGATGCCTGAAGTGTGTTTTTAGGACCCACCTGATACCTGTGGCTGTAATTTGTTTAAACTGCTTTCAATACTGAATTTTACCTTGTTACCCTAGGACCTGCTGTTGAAGGGCAGGTAATAAATTTAATCACCTCCATCATTGTCCTATCAAATAAAATAGACCTCAGTGGGGAGGTTACTGTATTCAGTAGGGGATGTGTGTCTGAATAGTGGTGACATGTTTGCAGAGCATTGGACAGAAAAATGAATGAACCACAATGTGTCCCAACTACATTGGGTCTTTTAGGCTGTAATATGCTGCTGTGCTCAGAGATCACTAATCGTTTCTGTCCGCGAAGGAAGCTATGGACAGTCTGAAGTAGCAGAACCTTTATTGAAAATAAAATGAAGATACCATTATACTAAAGGAAACACTTCTATAAGAAATGGGTGGGACCCTAGAGGATAAGGTAGTGGCTGAACCCCTTTGTGGATGGCATGCAGAGAATCCACACATCATGGTACACTCTCCAAACCTTTAGGTGGAACTCACTGTCATGATTATTAAAAAGAAAACTAATAGCAAATGAAATCACATTAAGCTATTTTTTGAAAATGGCTGTTTGAATCCCCAAATTCCATTTAAAATGTAAGAGATATCACCTTGGTTCTCTCCTTGGGCAGATGGTGTTAGTCAGATTTTGAAGATACCATGAGAAGTCGAAAGAATGGTACCTTGGAGAGCTCAAAAAGTCTTTATTCCAGTATTTCTCGTAGCACAGATCTATCATACAGCGAGAATGTAAGTAGAAGGATTCTATTCAACTTATATTTGTAAAATCCTCCTAGGCTCATTAGCTGATTGATGCAAAATGTGACTGTGCTGTGTATGGAGAAAGCATATACTTGATGATGAACTTTCTTTGTTTATTAGTGGTCAGATTTTGGGATTTACAGAGCTTGTCTACTTTTAAATTTACTGTGAGTATTGTGTAAAAGCTGACAGCGAATAGTTCAAGATACTGTAGGCAAGTAATCAGCTACAGCTGAGACAAAAGTCCAGAGTACACCTCATGATTAGCCATCATTGTACGTGTTGAGCTGGTATCATCTTATGCTCTTGTTACCATTTTCTTTGGTATAACATGTGGACTGTCCATTGGTTTCAGTGTGTCTACTCTGATGCTCTGACTATGAATTAGTTGGATTGCTCCCTTTATGTTTTGATTTTCCCTTTGCGAAACTCAGCAAATTTCAGGTTTTGAACAATGAACCTTTAATTAACAGAGGTTTCTAGGCAAGATGGACAAGGTTTGGTTTAGTTGTGTTAGTCGTGGAGGGTGAAGTAGGGTCTGTCATATCCCATTCTTAGTAGCAGGTTGCTTGTGGGAAGAGTTTGCACAGATTTGAAAAGGGTCAGATTGTCATTACAATTCTGCTCTGATGACCTTTTGCTCTCTGTGAAGTAAAAATAGCTCTACCTTTGCTAATTACCTTTGTGGAGACAATGTATGTATGTATTTCAAAGAATGTATTACGCACAATGGTAATTCGTTGTTTGAGGAGTGTGCAATTGGATTTCACTCAACTCTTTTACATCTTGCTCCCATAGGACCTGGTGCACTTCATTCAAGAAAACTTTAAGAAGAGAGAGTGTGTCTTTTTCACTAAAGATACCAAGTCAATGTAAGCAAATATTTGTTGCCAAATTCTGAACAAGCTCCAGTGTAAACATTTACATACTGCTACTCATTGAACACATTTGTAAGAAATGAATCCCAGCTGTTTTTCATTCTAGCACTTGCTACGTCCACTGGCAATAATCAGACCCTGCCAAAAAAAACCAGATCTTTTGAAAAAGACTGAAGATCCCATTCTGATAAGCAACAACAACAACAACAACAACAACAACAACAACAACAACAAGAACAATTTATTTATATCCCGCTCATCTGGCTGGGTTTCCCCAGCCACTCTGGGCGGCTTTCAACAAAATATTAAAAATACATTAAAACATCAGTCATTAAAAAATTCCCTAAAGAGGTTTGCCTTCAGATGTCTTCTAAACATCATATAGTCAGAACCTCTGCCTGGTTCCCTGTAACCTCGCTTCTTGCAATGAGGGAACCGCCAGAAGGCCGTTGGCACTGGACCTCAGTGTCCGGCCTGAATGATGGGGGTGGAGACGCTCCTTTGGATATACTGGGCTAAGGCCATTTAGGGCTTTAAAGGTCAGCACCAACACTTGGAATTGTGCTCGGAAACGTACTGGGGGCCAATATAGGTCTTTCAAGACCGGTGTTATGTGATCTTGGCGGCCGCTCCCAGTCACCAGTCTGGCAGCTGCATTCTGGATTACCGTAGTTTTAGTTTCTGAGTCACCTTCAAAGGTAGCCCTACATAGAGCGCATTGCAGTAGTCCAAGTGGGAGATAACTAGAGCATGCACCACTCTGATGAGACAGTCTGCAGTCAGGTAGGGTTTCAGTCTGCCCACCAGAGGGAGCTGGAAGACAGCTGCCCTGGACACAGAATTGACCTGCACCTCCATGGACAGCAAAATAACTCCCAGGCTGCGCACCTTGTCCTTCAGAGGCACAGTTGCTCCATTCAGGACCAGGAGGTCCCCCACCCCCACCCACCCCCTGTCACCCCAGTACTTCTGTCTTGTCAGGATTCAACTTCAATCTGTTAGCCAACATCCATCCTCCAACAGCCTCCAGGCACTCACACAGGACCTTCACCACCTTCACTGGTTCTGATTTGAAAGAGAGATAGAGCTGGGTATCATCCAGAGACTGATGAACACCCAGCCCAAACCCCCTGGTGATCTCTCCCAGTGGCTTCATGTAGCTATTAAAAAGCATGGGGGAGGGATGGAGCCCTGTGGCACCCCACAAGTGAGAGCCCAGGGGTCTGAACACTCACCCCCAACACCACTTTCTGGACACGGTCCAGGAGGAAGGAGCGGAACCACTGTATCACAGTGCCCCCAGCTCCCAGCTTTAGATCAGGGGTAGTCAACCTACAGCCCTCCAAGTTTTGCTGGACTTAAACTCCCATCAAGGATGTTTGGAGTTTCAGCCCCACAAGAGCATCTGGAGGGCCACAAGTCAATGACCTTCCTTCTTTAATTGGCCAGCAGTCCTTGACTTATTATGTCCTTATCATTTAGATTTTTGAATTATTTCAGATTGCTTTGTTATGCTCCCTGTCAAAACAGAAACAAACAAAAACTTTGATGGTTAATTGTTATTTCTCTTTCCCAATATACATTTCTTGATAGTGACAATCTATGTAAATGTGGGTACGCGAAATCACAGCATGTAGAAGGGACTCAGATGGGCAACCATGAAAAATGGAATTATAAGAAGCACACTAAAGAATTCCCAACGGATGCCTTTGGCGATATTGAGTTTGAAAATTTGGGCAAAACAGGAAAAGTAAGTCATTTAAGTGTCCTTTTCGCTTTTCTATAGGATTTTTGGTGGTCATCTTTTCTAAAGGATTAATTTCAAAAGACGAGAATGTTTTGGGGCTGAGAGTCTTATCTATTCTTTCTATCTAATTCTTTTGAATCTGTGATTCTATGAAATTTATTAAGTCCTAAAAACGTACTCAGTCTTTCAAAATATAATTGCCAGGAAACTTATTAATCTTCTTTTTCCATTTGGATACATTCAGAGGGGAGTTTGTAGGTGCTGGGATAACTGTTGGCACCAAAGAAAGAATAGAGTAGATGTTTAAAACTAAGATTGAAGACTGAAGCAAAATCTCTGTTTGCATGCACCCTCACACAGTGGAAACATGAAGAGATACATGCCAACCTGACTTGGAAGAACTCTTAGAATGAATTGAGTTCAGTGGGACTTACTGCCTGGTAAGTGGAGTTAGGATTGCAGGCTTAGGCATTCATCAGAAGTCACTAACAGGAAGGATAAAAGAAGACATCCAAGGTGAATAGGGCTGGTGCATCAATTAAGATTCCTTAAGATGAAATGCTGCACATCACAGAACCTTGCACAAGTTGGTGCCTTTTACGCAGTCAGCATCTCACTTACACCAGCTCTTGGCTGAAGAGCTTAAAGCAGACATGGCAGCATCCCGAGCGTCAGGCGAGTGAGAAGAGAAGGTCTTGACAAAATGAGGCATCTGCCTTTTGGCTTGAGTGGAATATTTTTCTTATTGTAAATATGATTTTCCTCCCTTTTAAGTATATTCGCCTCTCGTGTGACACAGACTCGGAAACACTCTACGACCTAATGACCCAGCACTGGCACCTGAAAACACCCAACCTCATCATCTCTGTCACGGGCGGAGCAAAAAACTTTGCTTTAAAGCCACGTATGCGTAAGATAGTCAGCAGGCTGATCTATATTGCACAATCTAAAGGTAAAACAACCAAGCCTTTCCTCCCAAAACACTTGCTTTATCATAAGCAAAAATTAAAAATGAGCCTCAAGCCATGGGGGAAAGGAGGGACAGTGTCTGAAATATAACCTGCTCTCCGTTCTGCATGTTTATTGCCACCCCAGCCTTTAGGAATTAATGGAATCAATTTCAGGCATTGCTGAAACTGACCACTGATCCTTCCCTTCCCCCTCTATCCTCTCACTCTGGATCCCCCCCCCCATGGAGAGGGTGGGCTCCTACTCTGGGCCTCTCTGGCCCATTTCTCAACAATGTGCAGGACTCTTCTTGACTGGGACTGCCCTGCTGGGCAACAAGGGCAACCTCTGTGCTCATGGCTGTGGCTCTCAGCCTCTAACCCTGTCCTGGAAGAGCCTCCTTCTCCTGACCCACCTTGATCGCTCAAATGCCACAGCATCTCCCAGCTCATCCCTTCCCCAGACTGCTCCTCGGTGTCCCGCCACCACAATCCGGGGTCTAAATTGTCATCTCCTTTGTCCTCCCTGGGGGGCTCTTGGGCAGGCGGCTCCCACCACTCTTCCTCATCCAGCCAGTCCCTGACATTCCTGCAGCCAGGCTGGTGCCAAAGGTATCACTCTGCGTTCCTTTGCGTTCCACATCAGTGAGGCCAAGAGGGGGGGTCTTGACAAAAAAAATGGCCAGGATTTATGGAGGGGGCAGGACACTGTCTAGCAGATTCCAAATGCTGTTTTAAAACAGTAGCTTTAAATTACTTTCTTTTGACCCTAAGTGCTCAGAAAATCTGTCAAACTCTTCCTACAATTTCTATTTTTTAGTTAGGTATTTTTATTTATTTACTTGATTGGGGAGCAGCTGCCCCTCTGCCCTCCGGCTACAGTCATGTTATAGTGATACACACACACAAAATTCATGGTATGGGAATCTTCCTTAAATGTTGTAAAATCTATGAAACAGTTTGCACATTCAACGTGACCCTGTTTGGCCTGGCTTTGCACTCTCAAACTACAGGGGCCTGGATATTCACTGGGGGAACGCATTATGGATTGATGAAGTATATTGGGGAAGTGGTGAGAGATAACACTATCAGCAGGAGCTCGGAAGAGAATGTCGTTGCTATTGGAATAGCTGCTTGGGGGATGGTCTCTAACCGCGAGAGTCTGATTAGAAACTGCAGTGCTGAGGTACTGAACTTGATTAACATCCTGCAGTTATGTTACATCTTTCCCAGATTCCAACTTGTATATGTAACCCCATAAATGTAGCTTGTTGCTGTATAAATGAGGTGGTGGCTTCTTTACTTAAAGCACACCCTTGTGTGCACTGATACCCTGGCTTATTCTTTTTGAAGCTTAAACAGTCCTGCATTTTGATGTATTGTTGATGAAATGGCTAAAAGTGCATTCCAACCTTAATGCATAATTTAGAAGGCAATTTAGTTAATTTTGTCTCTAGGAATTTGGAGAACTCTGGGTAGATGTATACTTAGAAGAGAAAGGTGTAGAGTTTTAAACTGCCAGGGCAGCAGTGGGCTTAGAAAGGGCACAACAAACATAGGTTCTTGGAGGTGGGTCAGGCTAGGCAGTACAAAAATGAGAGAGGAAAGAGCAATGCTGGTGATGACCATGATTCACAAGAGGCTATTTACAAAGAGTGTGGAAATAGGTTGTAAATTTGCTATATGTACAGAAGAGTATTTCAGAGTTCTAAGAGGTAAAATAATAGGTGGCTAGAGGTATCTTGTTGCGCAACAATTGTAATCAGTTGGTGAAAGTAGCTTAATTTTTATTAATGTGGCTGTCTTTTCCAGATGTATTATTCCGCACCGTATATCATGGATGACCTCAAGAGGGACCCACTGTACTGTCTGGATAATAACCATACACATCTAATTCTGGTTGACAACGGAACTAATGGATACCCTGGCATAGAGGCCAAGCTACGAACCCAGTTAGAAAAATATATTTCAGAACGCATTATGCCAGGTCAGTTTCTAAGGAGCACGAGGGTTGGTGCAATGCATTAAAGGACTATCTGAGGGCGAATGAACTGGTTGTAATTGTGAATTGTTTTAATTTGGGTTTCTTTCTTTCTTTGTTTAAATAACTTTTTATTGAGTTTTATAAACAAAGATAATAAGGGTAATGAATACTACGAATAAGTAGAACAAGTCTTCTCATGCCATTTGTATGTCACAAAAATAGCATCATAAATTTGCAGTAATTTCTGTGACCTGGGTTCATTATTAGTGGTCAATTTATAGGTTCTTGGATTGTGAATTGGTTTAAACAAAAACAATAACAAAGGGCAAACAGGCTAGAAGAGACAACATTTGTCAGGGTTTTAGGGAGAGAGGAGACAGAGAGCGAGGGCGACGAGGAAGAGGACGACAACGACCCGAGGTTGTCCCAAAGTCCGTCTAGCGAATCAGAGGATTCCCAGAAGGGAGCCCCCCTGGTCAGGCCAAGGGGCAATAGAGAGGGAAGCAGTCAGAAAGAGGGGAACGAAGAGGGAATCCCCAGTGGGAGTGGCAAAGCGGGACCAGCTCCCCCGTCGGAACGGAGTGGAGGGGGGGGAGTTACCAGTGAAAGAGCAGAACAGGAAGGAGGAAGGGGGAGGAGTTCGGAGCAAGACGTCCTGCCTGAAAGGGAGGAGTGTAGTACCGAGAGTAGCGTAACTGTAGAAAGGAAGGTCAGAGGCAACGTACGCGCGCCAAGTTCAAATATAGAGGCGCGCGGAAATGAGGAGAGCTCTGAGGAGGAGCCTGGTGCCAAAGCACGAAGGAGGGGGGAGCAGGCGGGAGAAGACTCAGCCTCTGGGGAGTCCCGGAAAGAGGGAAGACAGGGGGGCAGGAAGACCCTGCGGAAAAGGAAAGAGAGGAAAAGGTGGAGCAGTACAAGCCTCTTAAATTGGTGCAGGGGAGGGACGGACTCAGAGGGGACTTCTAACATCTAAGGATAACAGATGCGGAGCCACGGAGTTGGGATGTAATGGCTACAATGATCTTCAATAAATCCTTTTGTACATAACTTGGACTGGACTTTGGTCTCTTGTGAGCTGGGACCTCGGGTGGCTCTGACAACATTCAACACCTAGTCAGGAGTGTTTTATTTGGTTTTATGGTAAAATACCTTCAAAGAAGTTATGCTTGAAAGGAAGCCAAAAATATATTAAGTAAGTAAATAAATTAAAGTATCTTAGTAAAAGACCTTATTTGCTGATTAAATCTATTAACGCAAAGCATTAATTTTGTACTGTTTCTGGATGGAAATCATGTGAAATATTATTATTTCTATTTATAAGGCTTAGTCAGTTTACATAATGAAACACAGAATTAGCTTAAGGTAACCTGAGGCTGCTGCCTGGAGGAGCTTACAGAGGAAACATAATGAAGAGAGGAGAAGGGAGGGAGGAGAGGCAAGGTAAACAAGGCAAATATCCAAAACTTTAAAAACCGTTACAAAGTGGTGAGTACAATTTCAATTCCCGCCCCCAACTTTATCTGCACAACTGTATGTTAAGCAGAACCCAAATTAAAGTAATAGCCAAACAAAAAAGAAGGGTGGGAGAGAGAAAACGTTAAGCATAATGGAAGAGCCTCAAAGTTTATGCAGGGGTCTATCGCATGCAGGAGGTTTTACCAAATAGTGGCAAGAAAATATTGGTTTAACAAGAATGCTCATAAAAATATGTCAGTGAAAAATTTATGCAGTTTTGCTTGATGTACACATTTTTGCAAGCCATTAGAAAATTTAGAAAAGGAGCTGTGTTTTGGTTCATGTAAAGTGCAAATTAGATAGGCTCTCATTAAAATCCTAAACAAATCCCCGTCCGTCCCCCCCAGGTGCCTTACCACACTGCTCAGTTGGCTGGATCAGGATGCAGTTACAGAGCTTATAGGGCTGCTTAAGTAGAAGCAGTCAGGCTCCAGTTGGTGGTAGCAAGGAAAGCCATAGGCTGTGACAGTCTGTGGCCTCTTCTGATGTTTAAAATTGCCCCCCTGCCCCCAGCTTTATACATGACCTGGGCCAGGGCAGCCCACCCATGAGGCAAGGTGAAGTGACCACATTGGGCAGCAGAACTGGCCTCCAAGGACTGCATCTGCTGCTGCTGAGATAGTGGCAGCGATGACTGTGGCGTACAAGGCGCCATCCAACTGTCTTAGGGACTGAGGTGGGCATCTGTGGGCAGGACATATAAGAGCTTTGTGGGATGGAAAGATGGCAGGCTAGTCATTGACTGCTGACCAAGATAACCAAGGCATAAATCTTGGTTACTAAAACTCCCTTGGGAGATAAGGGGGGTTGGGAATCAACTGCACATGCTCAGAAGAAGATATTAATCACACCAGAGACAAGGAAGTCTTTGTGTGCGGAGGAATATCTTGAGTGCGGAACCTTCATCGGGCCCATGCGCCACATAACAATCATTAATTGAGGACATCAGGTCAGCAAAACCTCCTTTTAATTATTTAAGTAAGTAAGTAAGTATGAAATGGATTTTTTATCCACCGGTTAGTTAGCACCCAGTTCCGCGGGTGGCGCTGTGGGTTAAACCACAGAGCCTAGGACTTGCCAATCAGAAGGTCAGCAGTTCGAGTCTCCGCAACGGGGTGAGCTCCCATTGCTCGGTCTCTGCTCCTGCCCACCTAGCAGTTCGAAAGCACGTCAAAATGCAGGTAAATAAATAGGTACCACTCTGGCGGGAAGGTAAATGGCGTTTCCGTGTGCTGCTCTGGTTCGCCAGAAGCGGCTTAGTCCTGCTGGCCACATGACCCGGAAGCTGTACGCCGGCTCCCTCGGCCAATAAAGCGAGATGAGCGCTGCAGCCCCAGAGACGACCACGACTGGACTGAATGGTCAGGGGTCCCTTTACCTTTTTACCTAGTTAGCACCCAGAAAACAAATGGACACCTCCAAGATGAAAAGGCACTAATTGACAGGCTAAAAAACAAACCGAAAAGTTTATCTTAATTATTGGAGACTATGAAAGAGTACCATGGACAAGGCAGCTCTGAATCTGTTTAAAACCTTTACTTTATATTAACTGTAATCCTCCAATATGTGCATGTGGTGTTAGCTGCAAAAGTGAAACTCAATTTATCAGCGTGGGAATGGAATTCAGGATTAATGCAGGCTTAAAGAGATGGACACAAGTTTCTTAAAGCAGAGACTGCCACAAGGGAGACTAATAGAACCCAACATGGCAAAGATGCTGCTGAATATCCCATTGATTGTTGGTATCATGCGACAACTGCTAGGTGAACAGCTGTCAGAATTAAGAACTGAGATGTCCAGAATGATAAATGAGAATGGATCTGAGAAACATCGGATTAAAGAATGCCGATGTGGAAAAAGGACCTGTGGAAAAAGATGTTGATCCAGATCTGCCTGAACATGAGAAAGTACAGGCAAAGTGGGAAACACCAGATGATGAAATGGAGTGGATATCCACATAGATGTTTGGAAAATTGGAACAGATAAAGGATGCTGCTGTGATGCTGGAAGAAATGAATGAAATTATGAACAGAGATACCAAGAATCAACATGAGATGGTAGAGACAGAGCTGAGAGAGAAAGGGCTTTGTGTACAAGTTGAAGTGAACAAAGAAAAAGCCTCTAAGCATTGATTAACAAAGAGGACTGTAGCCATTCCTTAAAATGCTGAGAAGAGCGAATCTAGGAATCAAAATAGATTCAGCAAAATATTCTAGTGCTATATAAAGAGAGGTTATTTAAATTATGGAAAGGTCAGGCACATTTTAATGAATGCCTGCTTTCAGAATGGAATACACAAAGTCTGGTCAAAGGACAATTCTGAGAATTATAAACTGTGCAAGGTAAAACAGAGAAGTGTTCTTCTGGAAATGCATACAACTGTTTATTACTGCATTTGTGTTTCAGATTCTAATTATGGTGGGAAGATTCCAATTGTGTGTTTTGCCCAAGGAGGTGGAATAGAAACGTTGAAAGTAAGTATGTCCCCCCAACACCAAATCTCCCTCTGTCTTCTACATCTTAGGTTAGGTGTGCATGGAGGGTAGCATTTTGCCGTTTCATTCATATACAGTTGAACCTCGAGTTGCGGATATAATCTGTGATGGAGGCACGTCCGCAACCTACCGCATTTGCATCATGAAGCACCGCGTCTGTGCAGGAACTGGCGCGATTTGGCACTTCTGCGCAGGCGCGAGCGGCGAAACCCAGAAGTAACCCGTTCTGGTACTTCCGGGTTCCCCGTGGTCCGCAACCCAAAAACATGTAACCTGAAGCATCCGTAACATGAGGTATGACGGTAGATGCAAGGACTGTGTACTTAGGTTTCAGTAATATCCTGAGTGTTCTTGGCAATGGTTTCTGTTTTAAAAGGAAGGAATATATATATATATATATATATATATATATATATATATATATGAAGGAATATATATATATATATATATTTGCTTTCGTAGATTTTCACGGGTACAGGAATGCAGGTTTTGGTGTCCTCGGGTGTCTTCCCGTGTAAAAGTTGGGGTGTCTAGGCGACGTTTCGACGAGGTCTCACTCGTCATCTTCAGGCTGGTGCTTTCGGCTTCTTGTTACTGGAACAGAGCAGGATCTCAGTGTTTGAGTTCCTATAAATACTGTAGAGGGGGTGTGGTGTATAGCCTCCAATGTTCTGGGCAGAGAGGAAGTTCCCAGGCTAGTGTGCCTTTTCTTCTTTTGTTCCTTAATTACTTGAGAGATATCTTGAGTGATTTCTTGAGTGATATCCTGAGTACCACTTAGGTGGGTCATTAGGTGTGGATTAGTTGTTAAAGTCTTTGTGTCTTGACCTCTTGAACTTTGTGAAGAGTTTTCCTGAGAAGATGGCTGTACTGTACTTAGATTAACAACTAATCCACACCTAATGACCCACCTAAGTGGTACTCAGGATATCACTCAAGAAATCACTCAAGATATCTCTCAAGTAATTAAGGAACAAAAGAAGAAAAGGCACACTAGCCTGGGAACTTCCTCTCTGCCCAGAACATTGGAGGCTATACACCACACCCCCTCTACAGTATTTATAGGAACTCAAACACTGAGATCCTGCTCTGTTCCAGTAACAAGAAGCCGAAAGCACCAGCCTGAAGATGACGAGTGAGACCTCGTCGAAACGTCGCCTAGACACCCCAACTTTTACACGGGAAGACACCCGAGGACACCAAAACCTGCATTCCTGTACCCGTGAAAATCTACGAAAGCATATATATATATATATATATATATATATTATCTAAGTTTCTTGAGCAAGCAAGCTTTTTCAATATCAACAGAAGGAGGCAAAAAGATCTCAATGGTTAAGTCTAATTAATTTTTTTCTTGGGTCAAACCCTGTGGTGTGTATGTGTGAGAGAGAGCATAAATGGTTGCTTATAGCCATTGTAAGAATTACTGGGTGGATTGATTGATTGATTGATTGATTTATATTCTAGTGCATTGTTAACTCAGGGGGCTATTTTGTGATCTCTAGACAACTAGCTCAAAATCATAGATCCCTTGACTTCAAAATATTCTTAAATGGGTCCCTTGTGCATCTATTCATGTGCTTGTGTACCTCCCTGCTAACCGTGCACCAGTTAGAGACTCCAAAAGAGAAGCAGAAGAGTTGTGTTATTAAACAGATGAAAAACAGGAGTAGCTCTGAGGCCAGAGTGCACAGACCTGAACTCGTGGAGGGCCAAAGTGTGCGCAGACACAAATGCCATAAATCTCACTCTTCATATGTCATGCCACCAAGCAAGCATGTTAACAGAATATATGTCAGTCAAATAGATATTACTTATAGTAACTCTAGTATAGACTATTACTGACTTTTAGTAGCATGAAGCAGAAGAGGTAGTGATTATTCCCCCCCCCCAACCAATTTCTGTTCCTAAGACTGGAGCTGGCAACTTCTCCACTCTCTCATCACAATGCGGAGACTAAAGCCTGCTCTTGGCTGATCCCTTTATCGGGCAGCAAATCCAATTGATTTTTATAGAATTTACAATTCGTCTTCACAGAACTTTGCTCTGAAAGACCTCTACTAAGGGGCTAAAGGTAAAGGTAAAAGTATCCCTGACCATTAGGTCCTGTCACGGATGACTCTGGGGTTGTTCGCTCATCTTGCTCTATAGGCCGAGGGAGCTGGCGTTTGTCCACAGACAGCTTCCAGGTCATGTGGCCAGCATGACTAAGCCGCTTCTGGTGAAACAGAGCAGCGCACAGAAACACTGTTTATTACTAAGGGGAAAGTCCCACCAAACACAGTGGAGCTAACTTCCAACTAAATATGCACGTGATCATGCTGCTATCCACTCTTCTTGTGACAGAGGGAACTTTGCTTGTTCAGCATCAGAAGCTTGAGCAGAAAAGCTAGTTTTCAGTAGTTAAATATCCAATAAATTCTGTTAAGGCTTGCAAGTGGATAAATTCCTAATTAGGTAATTTGTTTAATTTGAAATTGTTTTGGCATTTGAAATATGCATTATTCTTATTTAGATTTCTTGAACATTCGTTTTGCACAGTCAGTTATTTTAGGACCTTCAGTATAAAATATCAGGAGTCTCATGTGATGTTTAAAATGGTTATAAAATGAGTTCATGCTTGCTAATTATATTAATAGCAGCCTATCTTACATTGTTTCATTAAGTTACATTGAATCAGTTTGCATTACTAGATCATGAATCCGGATAAATGGTTGTCAACTTCACCTCTAGTATAGGTGTTAGTGTTCATTCTTCTGTCTTTATTTAATGGCTGGTATCTTCAAAGTTGTCTCTAAGTTCCATTTGTGGCAGTACTGCAGTAGACTCTTTGCACCAAAAATTTCCAAGAATGATCCCTGAGAAATATCCTTGCTTATTAGCTCCAAATTTCAACATGTGGCAGGCTCCTACAGCTAGTCTTTTTTTGAAATATTCTCATTATTTATGTGAGACGTTTTCAGGTTCCTTATGTTGCATCTTTGTGTTATTTGCTAGACGACCTCCTCTTCCAATATTTCTGGTCCCAGTAGCATTCCTTGTTATCTAAAGTGTAATAAACATTTATGTGGTTTTGAGTCTGGACCACAGACTCAATTTTTGTTAACCACACACACACACACACACACACACACACACACACGTTCCAAAGCATTTTCTATTCACTATTCACCTGCAATGTGGTTAAATGTTGGTTGCATCCACTCAGAGATATTGTCTGCAAAATAGGATTGTACTGTACCAGACATGCTGCATTAATAATATTCTGAAAGCAAATACACCTAATAGCTTTATGGAGCATGAGTATCTGTCTCATCATCCTAAAACAATTACTAATCCCATTGATTTGCTTGGCAACTGCCTCAGTACTAATACTGATACAGTACTAAAACCCTAACCACAACATATACTAAGTATTGTTGAATGATTGTATAAACATACATTTTGGTTGTTATAACTAGATTTCTAACAATAAAAGTTGTCACCAGGTAAAATAAACCACCACTGATGGTTCATATTTGTAATTCATTTCTTGCATCAGCTGAAAAATAACTCTTGCTTAATCTAATTTAGCATCAGCAATTGCTTTAGATATTTTTTATTATTAATTTTTATTGATTTTCAACTCAGATTAAAAACAAAACAACACACACACATGAACAAACAAAAACATATAAACATGTATAATTTCAAAACCTCTTTTTCATAAACCTTGTTTCCACGACTTCCCCTTACCTCCCCTTTTCTGCATCCCTATTCTAACTTTTTTTCAGCAACTCCTCACCCCAATCCATTAATACCATCTTCTTACTATAATTTCTTCTCATACTTAATCAGTTACAGCTGTAATTCTATATTTTCTTTTCCCTTGACATTTTACACCTCATGAATTTTACAACAGTTCTTAAGATATACTTTAAATTTCTTCCAATCTTCTTCCACCGTCTCTTTTTCTTGGTCACGGATTCTGCCAGTCATCTCCGCCAGTCCCATATAGTCAATCACCTTCGTCTGCCATTCTTCCAGCGTGGGTAGTTCTTGTGTCTTCCAATACTTCGCTAAAAGGATCCTTGCTGCTGTGGTAGCGTACATAAAAAACGTCCTATCCTTCCTTGGCACCGACTGGCCGACCATGCCCAGGAGGAATGCCTCTGGTTTCTTGTAAAACGTACACTTAAGTACCTTCTTAATTTCATTATAAATCATTCCCCAGAAAGCCTTAATCCTCGGGCAGGTCCACCAAAGGTGGTAGAAAGTACCTTCAGTCTCATTACATTTCCAGCATTTGTTATTGGGCAAATGATAGATTTTTGCAAGCTTGACTGGTGTCATGTACCACCTATAAATCATTTTCATAATATTTTCTCTTAAGGCATTAGATGCCGTGAATTTTATAGCGGTGGTCCATAACTGTTCCCAGTCAGCAAACATAATGTCATGACCGATGTCTTGTGCCCACTTAATCATAGCTGATTTTGCTGTCTCATCTAGCGTATTCCACTTCAGCAGCAAGTTATACATTTTTGATAAGTTCTTAGTATTGGGTTCTAACAGTTCTGTTTCTAGTTTTGATCTCTCCATCTGGAAGCCAACTTTCCTGTCTTGTTTAAACACCTCCATTATTTGATGGTAATGAAGCCAGTCTCTTACTTTCGACTTCAATTTCTCATAACTCTGTAATTTAATTTTTCCACTCTCTTGCTCTAAAATTTCGCCATATCTTGGCCATTTAGATTCCATATTAAATTTTTTCACCTCCTTAGCTTCCATTGGTGACAGCCACCTAGGGGTTTTATTTTCCAACAAATCCTTATATCGAATCCAAACATTATATAGTGCTTTCCTAACAATATGGTTTTTAAATCCTTTATGCATTTTTACCTTGTCATACCATATATATGCATGCCAACCAAATCTATTATCAAACCCTTCCAAGTCCAGAATATCCGTGTTCTCAAGAAGTAGCCAGTCTTTCAACCAGCAGAAAGCTGCCGATTCATAGTAAAGTCTTAAGTCCGGCAGGGCAAACCCCCCTCTATCTTTTGCGTCAGTTAAAATCTTAAATTTTATTCTGGGCTTTTTGCCCTGCCAGACAAATTTAGATATATCTTTCTGCCACTTCTTGAAACAGTCCATTTTGTCCACAACCTGTAATGTCTGAAACCAAAATAGCATTCTAGGCAATACATTCCTCTTAATAACAGCAATTCGGCCTAACAAGGAAAGTTTCAAATTTGACCATATCTCTAGATCTTTCTTTACTTCTGTCCAACATTTATCATAATTGTCTTTAAATAAATTCACATTCTTAGATGTCATATTAATCCCTAAATATTTCACTTTCTTTGCCACCATTAGTCCAGTCTCACTTTGAAACCTCTCTTTTTCTGCAGTTGTTAAGTTCTTTTTTGCTTTGGAGAAGAAGGTTCCCTCTCTCTCAAGAGGGTTCCTCATTCTCCAAATATCAATCAAATCCATATTTTCCGTCATTTCAAAGAAAGTCTTTGGTAATCTCCCATCCTTAGAGACCACCTGTCTTTGTGCTTTGTCCATGTTTGTAGAAACTACGCCGTTCATATCTCCCATCAAAATTACATTATAATCCAGATAGTCCATTAGAGTCTCATGCAACTTCTTATAAAATTCTGCCTTCCCTTCGTTTGGTGCATAAATTCTGACTGTCAGAAATTTTCCCCCTTGGACCTGTATTTCAATTGCCAAAAATCTTCCTTGCTCATCTTTAAAAATCAACTTTGGAGCCAACTTTTCCTTTGCATAAATCACCACTCCTCTTTTCTTAACTCTGTCTGATGAAATAAATTCCTGTCCTAATCTTTTATTTATAAGCAATTTTCTATGTGCCCTGGTCACGTGGGTTTCTTGTAAACAAATCAAGTCCAATTGTTCTCTTTTCAAAATGTGAAAAACCTCATGCCTTTTTCTGGGAAGGTTCAGTCCATTACAGTTCCAACTTAGAAATTGCAGAGCCATCTTGTTGTTTACTTGGTTACTCCTCCAACTGCTCCCTGCAGTTGTTCGTCCTCTGTCGGTGATTTAAGCCCAAATGTTAAGTTCAAAATATCTGCTTCTGAGGTCAGTTCCACCACTCCCTTCTGAAGGTCCTCTTCGTTTCTTTCCAAGAATTGCTCTTTATCTTGCACTGTTCTTATTTTTACTTTCTTTCCTTTGTAGTTGAAAGACAAACCTTGTGGAAACTCCCACCTGAATGGTAAATTGTTCTTTTTCAGCAGGTCGACTAAATCCTTATAGTAAGTTCTTGCCTCCAGAATGTATTTGGGGATGTCTTTGTAAATTTGCACATAGGCGTCTTCAATCTCTAAAGTTCTTTGGTAGTGTAGATTTAGAATTTTATCTCTTTCCTCTTTAGATCTTAAGGTTATCAGACAATCCCTTGGAATCTTTCTATTTTGCCTCCTACCCAATCTGAAGGCAGCTGTTATCTTAAATTCATCTTCCTCCAGGTCTCCATGCCAAAATTCTGAAAACTCTTTTGTGAGGAAGTCCACCAAGCTGTCCTTTTCACTTTCCGGGACCAGTCTCAATCTCAAATTTCTCTCCTTCCTCTGTAATTCCCACAAAGACAAGGCCGCCTCATGTTGATCCAGCTTTTTACAAACTGGTACTAGTTTTTCCTGTGTAGTTTCAGCGGTGGTTTTAGCTTCTTCAGCAATTTTTCGTGTTATAGAATTTTCTTCAATCAATTTATTTATAGTCTCTGTATTAGATGTAATACTTTTAGTGTTCAGATCTAGTTTTGTTGAAAGTTCTGTCAGCTGTTTAGTATTTTCTGTACTCTGCTTTGTCAAAGCTTCTAAAGATTCATTTATTTTAACTAATGCTTGTGTCACTGAATCCATGGATATGTTTATCCCTTTTTCCTGCCCAGCTGCGCCTGCCGGCAATATACTTATTATTGATCCCCTTTTCTTTTGTGCGGCTTTGCTCTTAGCTCTTGTTGTTATCTCATCTGCTGGGCCGCTCATGTCCCAAGGTCGTTCCCACAGGAGCAGCTTTTGAATGGAAAAATCCACTGACTTGTTCTTTACAGTCTGTTTTGCAACTGTTACCCCTCAGCCCTCTAGGGGGGGTAATCCAAAGTGTCCAATAAGCAGAGAAACAAAGAAACAGAAAGTCCCCAAAGAAAGTTGTTAGCAACAATCTTCCAATGTATCCAAGCTGTCAGTTAATAGTTTCAACAAAGTCCCAAACTTGTAACAAATAGAGTCCCAACTTTGTAGCAAATCCTAAATGACAGTTCACCTCGGTGCCTTGCTCAGGCAGTCCGTTCCAAGAATCTAAAACGGAGGAAAGCTTTTCCTTCCCTTTGCTTCTTTTCATGCAGGTTAAACAAAGTCCACCTCTCTTCCCCCTTGCTCCTGCCTGCTGGGGGGGGGGGTTCAAGCTCAATGTCGAGGTTAAGCGGCTTTCAAATTAATTTTTCATCCAATTTCAGCTTTGCAATTTCGTTGCTTTAGCTGTCATGCAGTCCGGGGAAGGCAGACTTCCTTATTTTTTACCTTTCCCGTTTCAGCCAAATTTCGAAAGTTTTTTATAAGTCCCAGTAAGCCTTTCAATCTTACTCACGGGTAATCCAATTCAGTTCCGAATTTCAGGAAGGAATCGGCGCTCTCCGCTCATGGCGACGCGGCTTCACTCCACGGGCTGGGTGACGACTCTCAGCACCGCGCGCATACTCGATGCCGCTCCGGAGCCTTTAAAAAGGCTCTTTTGCAGTAAAGGGGGCCGCAAATGGTGCCCGCCGAGTCTTCTTGCTCACAGGCTTCCGCGCCTGTGATTTTTGGGGGTCCCCGCTTCGCCGTAGCGGTCAGACCCGAACTCGTGGAGCAGTCCTCCTCCGGATATCGAAGGGAGGACCGCCATTAAGCGCTGGCGCCGACCGGAAGTCTCTGCTTTAGATATTTTAATGGCTGCTCACTATTTCTTGCCCTCAAGATAATTGAGCTATGGCCAGGAGACGTCGCAGCTACAGCAGGGTGAACACATTGTCACACCCTGTCATATTCAAAACTTCCATTCTTTAAAGAGCCCTGTAAATATTAAGGTGCTTCCCAGTGAAAACCTGTCTACCCAGGTGTACAGGAAGTTGAACAGAGAAGTTGTTGCAGATATTAATATTGTGCAGTTTGAAGTTACTGGAAGCATAAGACCTGACTTCTTTTGAAATAAATAATTGTCCAGATCCATAAAAATATTATTCAAACTTTTACTGGCAGAACTCTTTAAAATAAATCAGAATACATCAAATTATATATCCAAAATATCAATACAATGTCCTGTGCTGTCCAACACAGGATCAGCATCTTAGAAAACAACATGAAATAACCCATACAGACCTAAAATATCTCTCTCTCTCTCTCTCTCTCTCTCTCTCTCTCTCTCTCTCCAGCCTGCATTCCAGCCTACAGATTGTTTGCTCTCCCTTCAGGAGAGCTTCAATTTACATCTTCACTCCACTGAGTTTAGGAGAAAAGACTCAAAGGCAACTACCTTCATTATGGAGATTTTTCAACCCAATACCTCTCACATGATCTAAGGTTACAACACTCACATGATAGCTACTAGAGAAACTGCAATCAGTTAGTAGTTAATCATTAACTTAGCAAGAGCTCCAAGTGCTCTCCTTGCTTTCAATATAGCCCCATGGAAGAACCCCATGTTAAACCTTTTCACCAAAAAAGATTTAGCCATTTCTCATTTCTGTGTCAATTAAACCATTATACCTAACAGAAGTACCTCAAATAAGATGGCTAGTTCAGTGTTGCAGTTGCTGTGTTGTCTATGCTGAGCACAATATTCTGGAATATCAATGGCCAACATGGGGATTTGCATAGTCCCTGACCAGAGTGATGTGCATGTCAATTGTGACAATTTGTTGTGCCTCTCTTGCAAATGAAAATTCATTTTGGCTGGCAGAATGGAGGCGCCATTGGAGATCTGTCCCTTGCACTGGTCTGGAGAGAAGGACTGTTATAGCAAGATGACTTTTTCACCCCTGAATCTTTATTCATCCTAATGGTTTATTCCATAGGCCATTAACACCGCAGTCAAGAGCAAAATTCCCTGTGTGGTGGTGGAAGGTTCTGGTCAGATTGCAGATGTGATTGCAAGCTTAGCAGAGACAGAAGGTTCGCTTACGTCCTCATCTGTCAAAGAGAAATTACTCAGATACTTGCCTCGAACTCTTTCTAGACTCACAGAAGAGGAGACTGAAAACTGGATCAAATGGGTAAGTTCATCCATTTGATAGAAGCCCTGTATACACTACGGTTTTCTTTAGAGGCTCAACCAAATGTCAGCCTTCAGTGGATGGTTTTTGGGAGCGACTTATTGATTAGTTGCTAAGCTCTGGAAATTTTAGCACAACATTTTACTTGCATTAAAAGGGAATTGTTAGTGGTTGTTGTTGTTGATGATTTATTTATTTATACCCCGCCTTTTTCCCTGATGGGACTCAAGGCAGCTTACAGAGAAAAAACAAGAATCACTAAAAACATAGAAAAAACTATCATTTAAAAAACAATTAAACAGTAATAGAATTAAAATTATATACATATATAAAATCTGTTTAAAACATACAAACAATTACAGTAGTGCCTCACAAGACGAAAAGAATCCGTTCCGCGAGTCTCTTCGCCTAGCGGTTTTTTCGTCTTGCGAAGCAACCCTATTAGCAGCTTAGCGGATTAGCGCTATTAGCGGCTATTAAAGGCTTAGCGGCTATTAAAGGCTTAGCGGCTATTAAAGGCTTAGCGGCTATTAAAGGCTAAGCGGCTTAGTGACTTAGAAAAAGGGGGGAGGGAAAAAAAATCGCAAGACTTGCAAGACGTTTTCGTCTTGCGAAGCAAGCCCATAGGGAAATTCGTCTTGCAAAGCGCCTCCAAAACGGAAAACCCTTTCGTCTAGCGGGTTTTTCGTCTTGCGAGGCATTCGTCTTGTGGGGCACCACTGTAAAATAAAAACAGTATGGTACCAGCCCTTTCATTAAAAGCAGTCAATTCCCAAAAGTCTGTTGGAACAAGAAGGTTTGTCAGATTTACTTCTGCGTAACAGAAGAAGCAGAGGAGGACCAGATTCGTCTCAAAAGCTTTCATTCCTTAAGAGTTTGGCAGGGAAGTATGAAAGACGAGCTTGTGTGCTTAAGCAGTTTTGGGGGGCTTACTCTGTCTGCCTTGCCAGTACTCCCACCTGCTGTGACAGGCAGCTGAAGCAGACCAGAGTCTGGTGACCCAGTCACTCAGAATTCCACCAGAGGGCTGGACCGTTCTACGAGAAGGTAGATGGTGGATGGTGGATGGATGGAGAGCTTTGCCAATCAGTTACAAAAGAGCCTTAGTGTAGTTGTTGCCTTTTCTTTTGGGATTGTTTAAGCACAATATATTTATGTGGGCTTATTTGGCCAGATGTAGGTAAGCTGGGCACTGTACTGTATATTTATTTTAAATTCATTTTAACACAAGGCAGAAAAGCTTCTCCAAAGCTGATCTAACCCAAGTGTTCTGGTGTTGTATCCAGGATCTGTGCCGTTTGGCTTGGTGTCAGTTGAGGTGGCCACAGAAATGTTCCAGAACCTAAAATTACCCCACAACACCATTCTAGTTCTCTAACTAGGAGGTGGAGCAAGGGTGGTCCTCTCAATAGATGGTGTGCAGGAAACCTCTCCAGAGGTTACATCCATCTCTGGATTTTTGTTCTGTTTCAAGCACCAGGAAAAACTGAGTGCATGGAAAATCTTATTTTTTAATTTTTTAGAATGGCACTAAGCCCTAGTGAAGGAGTAATTTAGTTCTTGGGGGGTGGGGTGGGAGGAAATGACTTTCTCAGTTAATGGTCCAGTGTTTCATCAGTGTTTCTTTTTTGGTCCATTACCTGTTACCTATAATAATCTTAGAAGACAGATAATGGCTTCTCAGCACTGCTAATGAAGCTCTCTTATGTTTTGTGTTCACCGTTTTGTTTTGCTACTATAGATTTTTAAATGCTTTGTTACGTTTTGCCTCCTTAATGGATATTTGCCAGAAATCAGGCAAAAACATTTACCTTAATCTCTTGTAACAGTAGTTGGTTCCCACTTTGAATGTTGACCTCTTCCTGGAAATACTAGCATTGTAGGATGGGTCAGAAAGAAGATTTTACATAATCATGGCATTCCATCACATGCTAGTCAGTTGTTGCGCCATAACACTATGGTTCAAGCTTCCCCACTTAGGAAGTTCCAGGTTTCCCCTCTTCTTAGTTCTTTCTCTTTCCTCTCAGCAAAGCTGGATCTTTGTGACTCCATCTTTATCAGGACACTGTCCACCTCTAGTCTCTCTCCTCTATCTCTGCAGCAATATATAATATTTATTTAATTATGTCTGTCTGTCTGTCTGTCTGTCTGTCTGTCTGTATATAATCCTGACCACATGTGGGTAAACTTGCCAGTATGTGCATTGACCCAATCCTCCATATATTTTTCTGTAGTGGCATGTCAAGCCACAGAACTGCTGTTGTGAGTTGTTTGTCCATTAGACACAGAAAAATATGCAATATTAAAATTGTTATGAAGACCAACAGAATGATTCCTCCCTGCTCCACTTCTCTCCAAAAGTGGATAGTAAGAGAGCATACATGTTGTGTAATAAGTTCTAGTTAAACTTGACAGGATATTCTGTAGTCAAAGGAGAGTAATTTGATTACGAAGATCCTCAGGATAGAGTAAACCATGACTTTCCTTGTGCAGATTAAAGAAGTACTTGAAAATCCTCATCTGTTAACTGTGATCAAAATAGAAGAAGCAGGAGATGAAATTGTGAGCAACGCAATTTCATTTGCTCTTTATAAAGGTATGCTGTTGCTGGTTTTGTCTCTTAATATTATTCAGTTGCTTACATTGCATTTTTAATAAATTTTGGAAGCCATCTAGAGTGTTTGGGGTGGAAGTTCATAAAATTGATTAATTAACCAATTCATTAAACAACCAAATTTATTTTTTAAAAACACATATTGCTTGATTAATAGTTTCTACTTTCTCATTACCTTAAAAACAATTTACTTTGCAACCCATCAGTCATGAATTGTACACAAATTTGAGCAATATCTCTATTTTCCTTTTTGAAAAAGAGTTTGCTAGAATAGCAGTGAGTGGCAATTTCTCTTTCCCTGGTATGGAACCATCAGGATTTTCAGATCCGCACTGGAATTTGGAAGATTTAAATCTGCATTGGGCAATTGTTGCTGGTGTTCAGTAAAAGCTTCCATTTCCATTGAACTGAAACAATCATGAATATCACAGAAAATACAAGTGAGTGTGATCAGACACTGTAATGGATCAAAAGTAGTAGGCGGTTTATAGATTTGAACTTCTCCATAGTTTTCGATGTTTTGAAGCAAACTGGAGTGGAAATGCAGAGTACGACTTCAAACATCTAAAGGAGCCTTGGTGCTGTCTTGGAATTTGCAGCGGTTAAAGGAGCTATTTTGTTTCTTTGTTCTGCTATCAAATGAATGCTGATAATTGTGAGAATACATGCATGATGCTTCTTGTATGAATTTTCAGAAGTACAGCCATGTAAGCCTGTTGCAGCAAAATCAACCGTTTTATAATGTCTTAATTCTTTTTTTAATGTTTCATATTTATTTGATTTGGATATATGAACAATTTATAATAAAACATTAACAGTTATGAGCTGTATCTTAAACTCTAATGAATGAGCTAGAGTTCACTTTATCAGATGGGGGAATGTTTACTGAGGAACAGAGCAGGGGTCTGCAAGGTTTACTGGCCATGGGCCGGATCACTCCCACGGAGATCGTCCGTGGGCCAGACTGGCACAGCGTGATGCTGGAAATCACGCCTGCGCATGTTCGCGGCGCCGGAAATTGCTTCTGCGCATGCCCAGACTCCGAAAATTGCACCTGCACAGAAGCAATTTTCGACCTCTGCACATGCGCAGATGCCGTTTCCGGCATCACTTGGTGAGATCCCACGCTGCGCTGTGCTGGTTTAACGCAGCACATGGGGGACTTGCCGAGTGGGTGTCTCGGTTTGCGGGTGACCCGTGGGCTGGTAAAGCGGTTTTGGTGGGCCACATCCGGCCCATGGGCCACGTTGCCGACCCCTGGAAATAGAGGATGTGGGGAAAGTAAATAGCGAGGACTGAAGAAAGTGAAATGTAAAAAAAATACTAATAGTACAGTGACTATTCACAAATATTCTGATCCATCATACAATCATGAAAACATGGTGATTATTATATTTTAAAATATGATTACCACAGTTTTGGGTTCAGGGCAGGATTCTGCATCATGAGAACTGCAATATTTCAGCAGAATTCTCTCCTTTTTTTACATGATTGCTGGCAACAGTATTTCTGTTTCTTTTCAGAATAAACCACATTCATATACAAAGAGATCTTCCTTTTGGTTAATGGGCAAGCTTGAGAGAGCTGTTAAGGTGCGGGGGGGGGATGTCATCTCCACCCCTCAGCATTTCCTCATCCCACCCCCAGACTCAAATGAGAACTGGGAACAAACCAGAGAGTTGTTTTAATATTAATCAACCACCAACTTCTCTCTGCACTTGTAGCTTTCAGCACAAATGAACAAGATAAAGATAACTGGAATGGGCAACTCAAACTGCTTTTGGAATGGAACCAGCTGGAGCTGGCGAGTGAAGAGATCTTTACTAATGATCGACGCTGGGAGGTACGTAGAGCGGCTTGTGTTGCTTTTGCCTTGAAAAAGCCACCAGGCAGGCAGGGACAAGGCTGACACTCTTGGATGAAAAGGCTGGTGCTAGGAGTCCATCTTTTTAATGACAGGAAAACCTGGAAAGGCAAGGCAATCCGTGTTGTGCAGTTGCAGTCAATCAATGTGCCCATTGGTTTCCCCCCCATAATAGGATGGAACACAGGGTCCTATCAATTATTCCTAGATGCACACTAACATGAGAGCCTGCTCTGTAAACTTCTCCAAGTTTTAAATGGAGATAATTTCCTGAAGCTCCACACGGAAATTATCTTCACTGTGTGTGGACAATATGAAGCTACAGCCTATTGTCTCAGGAGGAATATTTTATTCTGTTGAGAATATTAAGGCTACCATAAGAAATTAATCACAATTTGTGTAGCAGAAGACAAGCCCAAGGGGCTAGAGAAAGACTTCTGCTTTCAAACTGGGTCAACATTTTGCTGTCTTTTGTTCCTTGCTAGTCTGCAGACCTCCAGGACGTCATGTTCACAGCCCTGATAAAGGACAGGCCAAAATTTGTCCGTCTCTTTCTGGAAAATGGCTTAAATCTGAGGAAGTTTCTTACGAATGATGTTCTAACTGATCTGTATACCAACAACTTCAGCAGTCTGGTGTTTAAGAATCTACAGATTGCTAAGAACTCCTACAACGATGCCCTCCTTACATTTGTGTGGAAGATGGTGGAGGATTTCAGAAAAGGTCTCAAAAAAGAGGACAAAAGCAGCAAGGAAGACATTGAGATACAGCTGCTGGTATGTAACTCAGATGCGCATATAGCAGAGTACAGCTGTTAACACTTAGAACCAGGTACAACAAAAGGGTGGTATTCAGCTAAGTTTTACTCAGATTAAATAGATCTACTCTGAGTAACAATTGAATACCACCCAAAGAGCTTCAGAAAAGAGTCAATACCAAAGTTTCCTTTTTCAGCAACTTTAGCTTTATTCTTGTTTTTATATGCTTTCAGGATGCCTCCCTTATCTCAA
The DNA here is from genome assembly GCF_964252035.2 of Podarcis erhardii. Lineage (NCBI taxonomy): Eukaryota > Metazoa > Chordata > Lepidosauria > Squamata > Lacertidae > Podarcis > Podarcis erhardii. The sequence goes on along the minus strand of NC_138497.1, from coordinate 133,245,815 downwards.
GGCACCCCCTGCAGGTTCTCTTTATTTGGGCAGTCCTTCAAAACAAAAAGGAGCTCTCCAAAGTGATCTGGGAACAGGTACGCTACACTTCCAGCATGACTTTTGTCCATTATGCTTACATGTGAGTTTGACCTAGAGCTTGTTCCGTTAGAAAATATGTACTCCTTAATTAATATTGAAGCTTCCCTGTGGGTGGAAATGGCAGTTTCCCTGCTTTTGAAATACATGAGAACTGTGATTGGAAAGTGGTGGCATTTTGCACTTGAATAATTTAATATAAGATAAGATGAAGCCTGCTCACTTTTAAACATCTAAAGGGAGATGAGAAAGAAGAGGGAAACAGTAATTGGGTGTGAGAATAGGATGAAAAATGGTGGATGTAAACTTCAGGTAGGTGAATTAGTGGAGTCTCAATTCTTGGAGGTTTGTAAGAAAAGTCTGGTGAGACTTTTGACAGAGGTTTGTTTTTAATTACGTAGTTTTTATTAAAGTTTTTGTGATTTGAAACAAATAAGCAAGAAAAAGTATGTATAGCATCTCCACTTTCAATTCCTAGAGTCATTTTTCATAGAGTTTGTTTGCATTCAGTAAAATAATAATAATAATAATAATAATAATAATAATAATAATAATAATAATAATTTATACCCCGCCCTTCCTGGTTCAAAAACCAGGCTTAGGGCAGCTAACAACAAATTTAAAACACTTACCGTAATTATAAAAGCAGCATAAAATACAGTATAAAAACATGAATAACAATAAAAATCAAAAATCAATTTAGGGGAAATAAGCATCAGATAGAGTTTGTTTGCATTCAGTAAGACGTTATTGTTATAGACACTGGTGGAAAAGAGGGAGGGAGAGGGTCGGAGGGATAATGATATTTTCACTCTATTGTATAGTGTTTGTGCAGGGGTTTTTTCAGCATGTCGTGGGTAGGTCCTTTATTTATATAGTTATTTGTTTTTATTGGCATTGTAAGAGATTGGATGGTGCAGGGCTTGGCTGATTGCATTCGGTTGGTTGCAGTATGGTATGTTTGTATGTGTGTGGGGCGGTGGTTTGTTGTGTCAGGTTAGCCATCTTGATTTGTACGCTGTTTGGGGGCCCCCGGTTGCGTGAGTGGCAGGGGTTGGAGTAGATTGATCAGTCAGGAAAGATGGTTCGGCCAACTCCAACACCCTAGAATCATAGAATCATAGAATCATAGAGTTGGAAGAGACCACAAGGGCCATCGAGTCCAACCCCCTGCCAAGCAGGAAACACCATCAGAGCACTCCTGACATATGGTTGTCAAGCCTCTGCTTAAAGACCTCCAAAGAAGGAGACTCCACCACACTCCTTGGCAGCAAATTCCACTGTCGAACAGCTCTTACTGTCAGGAAGTTCTTCCTAATGTTTAGGTGGAATCTTCTTTCTTGTAGTTTGGAACCATTGCTCCGTGTCCGCTTCTCTGGAGCAGCAGAAAACAACTTTTCTACTTTAAGGCAGGTGGCCTTAAGGTTTTAGCTTCCAGTTTAAGCAGCAAGATGTTTGACACTCCTTTCCAAATTTGAGAATTGTAAGATGAAACAGAAGTGCAGCACCCACATGGTTTCTCAGATACAGCTTCAGGGAACAGAGTACTATTAAATTATGCAGTTGCCTTGCTGTTTTGGGATATGAACTGATGTTACTGGAATTGTGTCACAGTTACAGTAACTCATAAGTAATGCTGTTTTGTAACCTGGCAATTCTTTTCTTTGCAGACTAGAGGCTGCACTCTGGCAGCATTAGGGGCCAGCAAGCTCCTGAAAAGCCTGGCTAAGGTAAAGAATGATATCAATGCTGCTGGGGAATCAGAGGAGCTGGCAAATGAATATGAGACAAGAGCTGTTGGTAGGTTTTGATCTAAAAGGCTCAAACTCAAGAGTGGAGCTAATGCAAATATCTGCTAAAAAAATCATAATGGGAAAGCAGCAAACCAGCAAAGTTAAACTTTCAGATTTAGCTTTGAACTCCAAGCAATGCATTGCAAATTTTAGTAAATATTGACAAGGATTTTTCTCTGATTAAGCACATCAACTTAGCCCATCTCAGCTAAGTCCAATAATTTTAACAACCATTCCTCCATGGTAGGTAATGATGAATCTTCCCATTTATGTGCATTAAAAAAATCTCATATTATGTTTGCTGACTGGAACAGTTATGGACCACAGGTATGAAATTTACGGCATGCAATGCCTTAAAAGAGAATATTATGAAAATGATTTATAGGTGGTACATGACCCCAGTCAAGCTTGCAAAAATATATCATTTGCCTGATAACAAATGTTGGAAATGTAAGGAGACTGAAGGTACATTCTTTCACCTTTGGTGGACATGCCCGAGGATTAAGGCTTTCTGGGAAATGATTTATAATGAGATGAAAAAGGTATTTAAATATACCTTCTTGAAAAAAACAGAGGCCTTTCTCCTGGGCATGGTTCGCCAATTGGTGCCAAAGAAGGATAGAACTTTCTTTATGTATGCGACAACTGCAGCAAGAATTCTCATCGCAAAATATTGGAAGACACAAGATTTACCCACTCTGGAAGAATGGCAGATGAAGATGATTGATTATATGGGACTGGCAGAAATGACCGGCAGAATCCGAGACCAGGGAAAAGAGTCGGCGGAAGAGGACTGGAGGAAATTTAAAGACTATTTACAGAAATAGTGCAAAATTAATGAATGTTAGAATGATGTTGGACTGAAATTAAGTGGTCACCAGCTGTAACGCAAAGGCTGAGTAATAAATTAAAATAATTCATATTAAGTTACAATAAGAATTTGCTGAAATTTGATTTGATTTGGAATACAAAAGGGGGAGGTGAGAGGAGGTTCGAGACATAAGGTAATGGAAACAAGTGATTGGAATTATATATGTTTTATTTTGTTTAAAATTGTATGTTTTTGATTTTTCTGTATTTCTTTTTTCTGTATTTTTGTTTCTTTTTTGTGGTATGTATGTTTGTTTTAATTGGAAACTCTAATAAATATTTATAAAATAAATAAATAAATAAATAAATAAATCTCACCGCTGTGATCATGTATTAAAATAATGTCCATAGTCTTTTTATAATTGTATATGCATACGTCCTTCAGGAAGAGCTCAAAAGACCAGTGATGCTTCTGATTCTCTGTCTATTTATACTTTTTAGAGTTGTTCACTGAATGTTACAGCAGTGATGAAGATCTGGCTGAACAGCTTCTTATCTATTCCTGTGAAGCCTGGGGTGGAAGCAATTGTCTGGAACTTGCTGTGGAAGCAAAGGACCAACAATTCATTGCCCAGCCAGGAGTCCAGGTATAATCGCCGAGATGCAAACAGATAATCGATGGTCAGTTCCCACTGTGAGAAGCAAAGTTACAGGGAACCAGGCAGAGGGCCTTCTTGGTAGTGGCACCTGCTCTGTGGGATGCCCTCCCACCAGATATCAAGAGAATAAACAACTTTCTGACCTTTAAAATACATCTGAAGGCAGCCTTGTTTAGGGAAGCTTTTAATGACTGATGTTTTATATTTTTTTGGAAGTCACCCAACAAAAGAAGTCACCCCAGATGGATGGGATATAAATATTATTATTATTATTATTATTATTATTATTATTATATTTCTGTCTTTCAGAATTTTCTTTCGAAACAATGGTATGGGGAGATCTCTAGAGACACCAAGAACTGGAAGATTATCCTGTGCCTTTTCCTTTTCCCTTTAATAGGCTGTGGCTTCATCTCTTTCAGGTAAATTACTTTTAGTTAATAAAGCTATGATGGGTTTCCTCTCCCAAAAGACAATTGCTGCCATGTTTTGTAGTATGTACGCAGGCTTCAGGTTTGCTTCCACTGCAGAGAAATCTTCACATATGCAAAGGGGTGGTTGTAAGTCCTGGGAAAGTTGTACCCTAAAAGGCACCCTAAAAATACTTACATAAATAAAAATGTAATCGCTGTTAATGTCAGAATGATGTAGCAAGTGGCTGTGCAGCTGCCTAGGCATCCATTGGATAGATGGGAGTCAGAGTAACTTGGTAGTGTTATTGCATTGCCTAGATTGGTCTTGTTTGATAGCTTTTTTAAGAGGTACTCAAGAGTACGCAGTATTGGCACCTCTTTTTGTTGTTAAAAAGTGTGACACTTGCTGTAACAACTTCAAGGTGAGTACCAGCACCTATTTTTCTGGGGGGGGGGGGAGAGCTCTGATAGTATCCCATTGTTGTTATTGTGTGCCTCCACTCAGCAGCATGCTCATTTTCCGCTTGGTTATCCTGTTCTAAGCTGTTCCTTTCTCTTTCACAGGAAAAAGCCAACCGAGAGGACCAAAAAGATGTTCTGGTATTATGCCTGGTTCTTCACTTCACCCTTTGTTGTCTTTTCTTGGACTGTCATCTTCTACATCGCCTTCCTCTTGCTCTTTGCCTATGTCCTGCTCATGGATTTCCAGAAGGAACCCACCATGCTGGAACTGATCCTCTACGTGCTGGTCTTCATCCTGCTTTGTGATGAAGTGAGACAAGTAGGGAGTTCTTGGAAATCAACAGGAGTTTTTATTTCCAGGAGATTATTCCAGTTGCAGAAAAAAGAAAATGCTCCACCCCTATTCGGGGCTTCTGCTTCTGAGTTTAATCAACACATGTATCAGGAGAGAGAGGATGAACATGCTAGTTTCCTCTGTCACTGCTACCAGTGAGCTGAAGAGAGAACTTTTTGCATGTATTGCCTCCCCATGCTTCAAATATTGTCACTCCAGTTTGTGGAGGTTGATGCTGAGTACACCTTTCATCCCTTTCCCCTCTTGCAGGTTGATTTAACACAGAATTAGTACACTTGAATGGGGCTCCAGTGGAGTTGAAATCTAACGTTTTCTTCATTTTCCATGAAGGTTCCACTAGAGCATTTGGAATTATATCCAGGCCATTTTTACTTAACCTGAGTTCATGGATTAATTTATAGTATCTCTGCTGAGGTTGCAATTTGCCTCTGCTTCCATTGTACACTAGTCCATGAGGCTATGCAGAATCTGTGGTTGGATTCAGATCCTCGTTCAAAGCCAGTTCCACTTAGTGTTAACCATGGGGAAGATCAGTGTCCATAAAATGCTTAACTAAAGTTAAAGCCAGCCTGTAAGGGCAGGGGGAACGGATGTGTGCAAGGGAAGAAAAGTGAGCATGCAGTCCCATGGACTGCTTTAAGGTAGCAAATCATTTATCCTTTTAAAAGTCTGTTATATCTGTGTAGGCTCTGTGTTACGCTATTCTGAGACTGGAAAAAATCTGAACAGACAAGGAGTATGTATTCTACAATATGGCCCCTTCCTTTGGCCCCATGACTTTGTCATGTCACAAGGTTTGTCCTCAAGATCTAGATTAAAAGAAATATCTGAAACGGTGAACACACAGAATTAATTCCTGAGTCTGTGGAGCAGACAGGCGTGAAAGGAGTAACTCCAGAGCATCCTCTTACTTCCACATATCTAGTTTTGTAAAACAGAGGAGACAAGCATGTTGCGTATGAGCAGTCTTGTAATACAGCTGTTTCTATGGAAATACTAGGTAGTGTGGCTTGAAGGATTCTTGGTTTATTAGCATCCTACTCCTGCCATGGTTCAAAGCTTGAACTTTTGACAGCATTTTCATTTCAAATATATGTTGATCAGTCAGAACAATATAGGTTCAGTATATTGGATTTTCTTTTCTTTTCTTTTTAAAAAAAGATAAAGCATGATTTTACTTATTTTACTAATGAGCTTATGGGGCAAACCCAGGCATAGGCAAACTCCAGCCCTCCAGATGTTTGGGACTACAATTCCCATCATCCCTGACCACTGGTCCTGTTAGCTAGGGATGATGGGATTTGTAGTCCCAAACATCTGGAGGGCCGGAGTTTGCTTATGCCTGGCCAAAACAGAACCAGAAATGACTCTAATTGTATTAGAGAAATGGTTGTCTGATTGCTCCATTGCATGGCCAAATGAGTTTTCAATTTTCAGACAATCCATTGTAATACCTAGTCCCAGCCCCTGAGAGGAACCACTGGAGTGTGCAGGGCCAGATTTAGGTTTGATGAGGCCCTAAGCTACTGAAGGTAATGGGGCCCTTTATATGCCCAGCTGTCCTTTGTCAACAACAAATTGTCGCTGTTTTTTTGTGTTGAATATATGCTATATTGTAATTTATGGACCTAATAGGTATCTAAAGCCCTCTGCACATGCAGAATGTAGGCACCCTATATATAGAAATGAGCAAACCAGTGATATTTTAGGGAACAGGCTAGCAGGCGGGGACCATTACTTACATCATAGGAGTCTACACAACACAGAACACTGTTGCTGTATGCAGGTTTTATTTTGTTTGTTTTTTATCTTATATTTTGGAAATGTACATCCAGGTTTTTTCTTTTAATTTTTTTGGGGGGCCCCCAAGAGAGTAAATCTGGAACTGGGAATGTGGCATACATCAAGGTGGGTGGGGACGGAGAGACTGACAATGCACAAAGGATGAAAAAATCAACTGCATATTTGTTGTTGTTTAATCATTTGGTCATGTCCGACTGTTCATGACCCCATGGAACAGAGCACGCCAGGCACTCCTGTCTTCCACTGCCTCCCGCAGTTTGGTCAAACTCAAGTTGGTAGCTTCGAGAACACTGTCCAACCACCTCGTCCTCTGTCGTCCCCTTCTCCTTGTGCCCTCAATCTTTCCCAACACCAGGGTCTTTTCCAGGGAGTCTTCTCTTCTCATGAGGTGGCCAAAGTATTGGAGCCTCAACTTCAGGATCTGTCTTTCCAGTGAGTACTCAGGGCTGATTTCCTTAAGAATGGAGAGGTTTGATCTTCTTGCAGTCCATGGGACTCTCAAGAGTCTCCTCCAGCACCATAATTCAAAAGCATCAATTCTTTGGTGATCAGCCTTCTTTATGGTCCAGCTCTCACTTCCACACATCATTACTGGGAAAACCATAGCTTTAACTATACGGACCTTTGTCGGCAAGGTGATGTCTCTGCTTTTTAAGCTGCTGTCTAGGTTTGTCATTGCTTTTCTCCCAAGAAGCAGGAGTCTTTTAATTTCATGACTGCTGTCACCATCTGCAGTGATCATCGAGAAAGTAAAATCTCTCACTGCCTCCATTTCTTCCCCTTCTATTTGCCAGGAGGTAATGGGACCAGTGGCCATGATCTTAGTGTTTTTGTTGTTGAGTTTCAGACCATATTTTGCACTCGCCTCTTTCACCCTCATTAAGAGGTTTTTTAATTCCTCCTCACTTTCTGCCATCAAGGTTGTGTCATCTGCATATCTGAGGTTGTTGATATTTCTTCCGGCAATCTTAATTCCAGTTTGGGATTCATCCAGTCCAGCCTTTTGCATGATGAATTCTGCATATAAGTTAAATATGCAGGGCAACAATATACAGCCTTGTACTGCTTTCCCAATTTTGAACCAATCAGTTGTTCCATATTAACAATACCTAAAAGGAAGAACAGTAGTTCATTGCATATAAATTAACAAATCATATCTAAATGCAATATATTCCTTCCCCGGGTACTTAGATTGTTCTTAATAATGTACCATATTTTCCCGTGTATAAGACCAGGTTTTCCCCCTAAAAAATATTGTCCAAAATTTGGGGGCGTCTTATAGACGGAAAAATATGATATATGGCTGTATGCATTTTTCTCTATTTCTTATTGTGCCAATACATGACAAATTAGCTCGATTTTTCAAGATAAGCAAATTATTGTCTTCCTTCTCTCACTCACAATATATTTGTTCATTTGGCCAAATATGCCAGGTCCCAGAGCCTTAGATCCAGGCTATAGTATAGGCTGCACTATTTCTCTCACTTAAAATATAATTCACCCACCTAGATTTTGATGTTAACGGAGAAAATTAATGATTTCCGGATGAGAAGGTAACTGCTAAGACTGAATATTTGAAGTAAGACAGCTATAAAAAGTCTTTTCCTAATGCATTAAGAGTGTGTTAGAAGCATCTTTGAGGTACTGAGAGCAAAACAAGTTGTAAATGTTTCTATATGCCAATAGATGTCACTGTTTCATAATAAAACTTGAGCTAGGACGAGGTATATTTATACTGGGGTGTTTTTGCACAGTTTAAGAAACATTTACATTTCAGCTCCTAATATATGATAGCATTCCTGAGCTTAGATGTGTGTTTACAGCAGCCACACATCCATCTGATGTGTATTTTTGCACAAGTACAGATTCTGTGTGTAATTTTGCAGCTGTATATTCCCAGATCCCTGCAACATCTCTGGGTTGCATAAATATTTGCACACAGCCTGTCATGGGCCTGCTTGGCAATCTCGTTGCCTTGCTTTCCAGCTGATACTCCCAGTTCCCATCCACAAAGTCATACTAGGCTCATGGGTCACAAGGTGGGGAAATGAACTCATGAAAAGGCTATGCAAATCAGTATTCATATGAAAACATTTGATGATGTTAGATAGGAAAGAAGCAAATGAGATGAATGAAAGCTGCCAGGAGTATTTCTAAAAAGAAGGAACATAGTTGAGCAGGTGGATCTGACACAAGGGATCTGGCACATTCTAGTGCAGTTGGATCCGTGATGGTCTTATTCTTTTTTTTATATAATATATTTATTAAGATTTTAGAAAAATAAATGGGTTACAAAGTAGATGTCAACAGAGGAAAAAATAAAAAATAGAAAATAGAAAAAACAAACAGTTAAAAACAAGTCCATCTTTTCATAGCTTATACTTCGTTTACTTATTTCCCTGACCCCGTCACACCTCCCTTTTCTGTATTCCAATTCACATATTTAGTTCAGCAAATCCTTCCCCTCTTTGTTTTATTCTTAATCCAATATCTTAATACAGTATACTGTAACTTTATATTTTCATCTATTATCAACCTATTTTTGCGAATTCATTCTAGCCTTATTGCTAAAACCAGTTCGTTTCAATCCAACATCATTTTAACTTTCATTAATTTTACAATATTTCTGCAAATAGTCTTTGAATTTTTTCCAATCTTCTTCCACCGGCTCTTCTCCCTGGTCTCGGATTCTGCCAGTCATTTCCGCCAGTTCCATATAGTCCATTACTTTCATCTGCCACGTGATGGTCTTATTCAAGGCATGGTCATTATTTTTTTAAAGGGGGTTGCTTCAACCCACATTGCAAAGACAGTACCCAAGGGCTACAGCAATGAGATTGTATTAAAGACGTATAAAAACAGAATGATATATAGAGGAAATCTGTGCTTAGTTGAGGTGTCCAGAGAAGCATCTTAATCAATGTCCTTACTGTCTGACATCTTATGTTTTGTCCTTTTGTTTGTATTTAATTATTTTAATTATACTAAAAAGGTTGCAGCTATAAGATATTATTAGCTAGTTTGCTTTGCACACTTACTTGGGAGAAAGCCCTGCTGAACAAAATGGGGTTTACTTCTGCATAAGCAGGCATGAGATTAGACAGCAGGGTATGTTATATATTTATGCTTTTATATCCCACCTTTCTTCCAAGGACCTCTCCATATTATCCTCACAACAACCCTGTACGGTAGGTAAGGCAGAGAGGCAGTGACTGGCCCAGGGAGCTTCAGGGTTGAGTGGAGATGGGAGCCCTGCCTGGCCTCTCAGCTCTCAGTCCAGCACTGCACTCACTCTTCTTCTATTAGCTTCTTGAGTCACGATTTCTCAATGAGCAATGTTAATTTAGATAGTAAGACTATGCATTGTAAATAAGGTTGGTTTGTGGTATTGTTAGATTATGGCAGGAGTAGCCAACGTGGTGCCCTCCGGGCTGTGACTCCCATAATCTCTGACGATTGGAGTCCAACCACTTCTAACAGCTGACTCTGCTCTGTGGGATTCTGAGCTCCTACCTTTGTTTGGTGACTTTTGTCTTCTTTTTTCCTCTTTAGTGGTATATGAACGGTAGTAAGTACTTTTCCGACTTGTGGAATGTTATGGACACCCTTGGGATTTTTTACTTCATAATAGGAATTGTGTTCAGGTGAGTTGTAACAGGTCCAGCCATTACTGCACCTGGGTTTGTTTTCTGCAAAGCTACTAGACCAGCGGTCAGGGAGGATGGGAATTAGAGTCCAGCAACAGCTGGGATGCAAGATGGAGAGAGGCTGTGCTAGACAAACATGTTATGATAATGATAATGATATAAGGTGATGCTTCCTGGGGTGAAGCTGAGGTATTTGGGGGGAATGGGGTGGGAAGGTGTCACCCTGTCATAACATCTGATCTGACAGAAAACAAATTGTGCCCAAGTTGATATTATTAAGTGGGAACACTGATAACTGGAATTTTTGTATATCTGTTTCTTTGCACAGGCTCCATTCTTCAAATGAGGCATCCTGGTATTCCGGAAGAGTAATTTTTTGCCTGGATTACATTATTTTCACTCTGAGACTCATCCATATTTTCACTGTAAGCAGGAATCTAGGACCCAAGATCATTATGCTTCAGAGAATGGTAAGGACTATGGATTGATTCAATATGAAATGTAATTGTTGTGTGACTCAAGCCTGAGTCTCCCAGAGGTCTCTCTGTGTAAATAAAGGTTTAACCAGAGAACCACTGTATGGTTTGGGCCTACAGTTTTCATTCTTTCATCTGTGTGCTGATAGATTGATTCATGATTAATCCTCTGCAAGGGACGTTTGTGCAGGAACTCTGCAGTGCCTGTCAGTCAAACCTCTGTGACAAATCTTCAGCAACAGCCCTGAATTACAAGACAGAACATCTCTTATAGAGCTCAGATCTGAGGCCAGCAATACTTTGCTGCTCTACAGCCAATTGCTGTGCTACAAAGAGCTGGAGGTTGTGTCACCTATTAAGTAGTGGGTTGACAAAGCAGACGACACAGAGATTTCTCCAAGTGGTTCTTTATAGTAAGCTGGAACTGAACTGAACACCAAACAGCTCAGCCGGCCTGCTTTTATAGGCACCCGGCTGTCAACATTGTAACAACAACAACCCAGGGTTTCCCGCCTAAACTAACTGAAGTGGACCTGAGTGAAAACTATATATAGTACATGATACCCCTGGTGGCCAGGGTGATAACCATAGCTGTCAACCTTCCCTTTTTTTGTGGGAAATTCCCTTATTCCAGCGCCGTTTCCCGCTGCTATCCCGGATTGTTAGATATCCCGTAGACTGTCTCCGGGACAGGTGAGGCTGCTGATCCCTTATTTTCAAATCTGAAAGTTGACAGCTATGGTGATAACATCACCAAACCCCATCCCAGCTGGCAATTGGTTTCTTGTCATGAGAGGTGGGTCTGTGTGCATGTGACACATCTGCAGATACTTTTTGCAAAATCTTGCCATCATTGATCTTATAACTTCATTGAATAAGGAAAGAAATGTGTCTTATGGTTTGGCAGCACTTACACAAGTGTTTTGGGCTGAAACTTCCTATATGTAGCAGAACAGGCATCGGTGCTGAGCACAAATCCTTCCCAAGCCAGGAAGACATGGACACTCGGGGGTGTAGCACTCAGGAGGTCCAGGGCCCTGGGCACACAATTTTGAGTGGGTGCTGGCTTCTGCCGTGATTCCTGTGCCACCCAGGGGCCCTGCTGGGTCCTGTCCTTGGCTCCCTGTCCTTCCATACCTACTGCCAGGGGTCTCTGGGCTCCGGAGCCCAGCCTGGCCTCACTGCTGCATCCCCAGCCCCCTTGCTGAATGGCCACCCGGCGAGAGATCACTGCTCCTTGCTCAGTGCACTCCCTGGATGGTGAGCATGCGCAGATGGAGGGAGGTGGACAAGGGGCGACTGCAGCACGGCCACTCTTCTCTGCTGGCGTTGGGGGGCTGCATCAGCCAGCTGAGCTGCCCCTTGCATGGGCAGCAGCGATGCAGCATGGCCCTACTTGGCTCTGGAGCAGGAGAGGGGTTGCTCCAGTGGCATTGGTGGCGAGGGCTGGGCTGGCATGGCAGGCTCCCTTCACCCTCCACACCCTGCCCCCCGGTATGCGTGCCCCAGATGCAGGCACATCACGCTACACTGTTGTGTAAACTACACTAGGGGTTAGGAGCCACTGCAGATGTTGAATCATTTCCCATTTGTTATTCCACATGCTAGTTTTCATCTGATATGGGGACTTCTCCTCTTTGGAGGAGCTACTTCTGTGATCTAGTGAAAGTATATATTGTGATTAAAAATAAAATAAAAACCCCACCTAATCTAAGTAGCCACTGCAAGCTCTCATTTCCATGGTTATATACTCAAGTGAATAGAGTGCTTTGTTGTTGTTTAGTCGTTTAGTCGTGTCTGACTCTTCGTGACCCCATGGACCAGAGAACGCCAGGCACCTCTGTCCTCCACTGCCTCCCGCAGTTTGGTCAAACTCATGCTGGTAACCTCGAAAACACTATCCAACCATCTCGTCCTCTGCCGTCCCCTTCTCCTTGTGCCCTCCATCTTTCCCAACATCAGGGTCTTCTCCAGGGAGTCTTCTCTTCTCATGAGGTGGCCGAAGTACTGGAGCCTCAGCTTCACAATCTGTCCTTCCAGTGAGCACTCAGGGTTGATTTCCTTCAGTATGGAGAGGTTTGATCTTCTTGCAGTCCATGGGACTCTCAAGAGTCTCCTCCAGCACCATAATTCAAAAGCATCAATTCTTCGGCGATCAGCCTTCTTTATGGTCCAGCTCTCACTTCCATACATCACTAAATAGAGTGCTTACTTGGGCAATTATGTGTTGGACTTAGCTGGCTACAGGAGCATCTGTCCTGGCTGTATCCTCTAGGGCAGAGCTGGTGGGAGTGTGTGGAGTCTGGTGCCTTCCAGGTGTTGTTGGACTCCAATTCCCATCATCTCTAGCCATCGTGGCCCATTGGCCAGGGACTGTGGCCCAATATCTGGAAGGCCACAGCTTCTGCATCCCTGCCTTGGAAGCATGCACATTGCTCTGATTTCAAATAAACAACATGATTTCAAAATAAACAATAAGGAGTGCATGGCCTCTGCAAAGCAGCCAAGCGAGATTTTCTCATAAATGCACAGTGAGAAGCAAGAGACAGTTGCCTGAGTTTTGTTTTTTTAATCTTTTCCCCCTTAGCCTTATGCGTGGAATGACTTAACAGAATCATCCTGACTTGTGTTTTAAATGTTCCCTTTCACAGCTGATTGATGTCTTTTTCTTCCTGTTCCTCTTTGCGGTGTGGATGGTGGCTTTTGGTGTAGCCAGACAAGGGATCCTGCGGAAGAATGAACACCGCTGGGAATGGATATTTCGATCTGTTGTCTATGAGCCTTACCTTGTAATGTTTGGCCACTATCCTACAGATATTGACGGTATCCATCTTAAGATACAATCCCAATGAACAATGAACAATGAATCCCAATGAACAATCGGTCAGAGTAATAAGGAGATAGGAGCACAGTCCTTAAGGAGCCCAAAGCTCATCACCCGCCCCCTTCTGTTTTAGTGGGAAACATGTTTAGTGGGAAAAATTAGAATTCAGGTAGCTCTTTCAGTATCACAGAGGCTTACTGAAATCAGTCTGGTGTTCACAGATGACTAGGGCAGAGGCAGCACTAGAGCTCTCAGGTGGTCTTGTAAAGTGGACTTATGTTCAGTTCAGGTCATGATCCATCCAAATTGAATCTGCCCACACCATCTACACAATCCATGCTGGTACTATGCCAGTCACTTTCCTTGTAGGGCCAGAAGGAAGACTGGAGTGGCAAAAGTCTGCATGCTGAATAAAATCTCATTCAGAGCTGTATTGTGAGTATGTTACAATGGGATGCAGTTTAGTACTAAATTGTGCAGCCAGCCACATGGGGATTCTGTTTTCTGGGCACATCTTTGCTCAGCAGGTATTCACTTCTGCACAGTAATCTCTACAATGTACAATTTTCACAAAGTTATCTGTATAGGATTCTAGCTTTATGCACTCCTATTAGGCAGCTAGATTAGCTCAGCAAAATCCAGCAGAGACAAAGGTGCCGGTAGCACTAAAGAATGTGCTGACAACACATGTCATGAGTTTGGTGTCATAATCTTAACAAGAGCTTTGGAATTTCAGGAGTCTTTTCTGTTCCTTTCATGATAGGTACCACATTGGAGGGTGATCAGTGTACTGTCACTGGGAATGAATCGAAGCCTCTGTGTGTAGAAGTGGATTCCAACAATGTTCCCCGATTCCCAGAGTGGATCACCATTCCACTAGTGTGCATCTACATGCTGTCCACCAATATTCTGCTGGTTAACTTATTAATAGCCATGTTTGGGTATGTAGAGTGATGTGCTGGGTGTAACGCCACAGGGTGTGGCTGATGGTTTTTCAATCTTCTTAACATGAGTTCTGAGACGCGGGTGGCGCTGTGGTCTAAACCACAGAGCCTAGGACTTGCCGATCAGAAGGTCGGCGGTTCGAATCCCCGCGACGGGGTGAGCTCCCGTTGTTCAGTCCCAGCTCCTGACAACCTAGCAGTTCGAAAGCACGTCAAAGTGCAAGTAGATAAATAGGTGCCGCTTTGGCGGGAAGGTAAACGGCATTTCCGTGCACTGCTCTGGTTCGCCAGAAGCGGCTTAGTCATGCTGGCCACATGACCTGGAAGCTGTACGCTGGTTCCCTCGGCCAGTAAAGCGAGATGAGCGCCGCAACCCCAGAGTCGGCCACAACTGGACCTAATGGTCAGGGGTCCCTTTACCTTTAACATGAGTTCTAGCTGCCTACAAATTGTTTCGGAAATGCAGCGGACTGGATCACACCAGTCATCTACTTTTAGTTCTCTTTCAATGGTTAAACTGTTTAGAATAGGGTTAATTTCAATCCAACATATGATTTTAATCTCCACAAGTAAGGTTGTAATTACCAATGCATTTTAATTAGTGATATGGTATCAGCAGCACGTCAGCAACCAATAACCATTTTTTGGTGAAATAACATTACCATCACAAACTGTCAAATTACTTCACTGTTTTCTGCAAAGTTATTCTTTGTCAATGCAATGTGATTTTGAATAGAAATGGATTCTTACGCTGCACTCTTATGCACACACTCCTGGGCATAAGCTCCCTTGAACACAGCAGGACTTCTTAATAAATATGTGTAGGATTTCACAGTAAGTGGGGTGGCTCCAATCTTGATGAAATTGAGGTACACTAGTTCAAAGCAAGACTTTTACACAGCTGCTCCTCTGCTTACCACAGTTTCCCTAACTCTACCCTTTCTACTGTCAATATACTGAGACACTAATAATAATAATAATAATAATAATAATAATAATAATAATAATAATAATTTATACCCCGCCTATCTGGCTGGGTTTCCCCAGCCACTCTGGGTGGCTTCCAGCAAAATGTTAAAAATCAATAATTCATCAAATATTAAAAGCTTCCCTAAACAGGGCTGCCTTCAGATGTCTTCTAAAAGTCAGATATTTATTTCCTTGACATCTGGTAGGAGGGTGTTCCACAGGGCGGGTACCACCACCAAGAAGACCCTCTGCCTGGTTCCCTTTTAGTTCGCTTCTTGCAGTGGGGGAACTGCCAGAAGGCCCCCAGAGCTGGACCTCAGTGTCCAGGCTGAACGATGGGAGTGGAGACGCTCCTTCAGGTATACTGGGCTGAGGCCGTTTAGGGCTTTAAAGGTCAGCACCAACACTTTGAATTGTGCTCGGAAACGTACTGGGAGCCAATCTTTCTTTCTTTCTTTCTTTCTTTCTTTCTTTCTTTCTTTTTATCAATTTTTATTCATATTGCACATATACACAGAAAAAACATAAACAAAAAAATCCACCACATACCTTATACAAATTATATCCACTTCACAAATCATAAATAAAATACATAACTGAGTTAGTCTCAACCGAGCCTTGGACTTCCCTCCACTCCTTTGGTAAGTATCGAATAAATTATATAGTCGCGTACTTTTTAACTCTTTTACATAGGCTTTTCCCGCTGTTAGAGTTATTTCAACCCCGCCAGTGTCACCTGAGATTTAGATTCCATATACATTAAGTATTTCTTCCAATTATCATGAAATTTCTGTTCGTCTTGGTCCCTTAATCTTCCTGATATTCTATCAAGTTCAGCATAATTTATCATTTTAACCTGCCAATCACTTATGTTGGGTATTACTTCTAATTTCCAATTTTGTGCTAACATAATTCTTGCAGCTGTCATAGCATATAGAAACAAGATCTTATCTTCTTTTTTAATTTCTTTACCGACCATTCCTAACCAAAAACCTTCTGGCTTTTTGGGGAATGTATATTTCAAGATTTTTTTAAGTTCATTATAAACCAATTCCCAAAAGCCTCTCACTTTGTAACACGACCACCACATATGGTAGAGGTCACCTTCTACCTCTCTACATTTCCAATCTTTCAGGACCAGTGTCATGTGGTCTCAGTGGCCGCTCCCAGTCACCAGTCTAGCTGCCACTAGATGTGCCCAAATGAGAAAATGCATTCATACTTGAAGGAAAATAAACATGATTAGAATAAGGTACGGTAGATAAACAATAAGTACAAAAAGTGTTAAAAAGTGAAAATCGCAATGGAAAAAGCCACATGTAGCTTTTGTATTTTTTTAACTGAAAGAACAATGTAGTAATTACTGTATTAATGATAGAATTTTAACCAGTGGTTACAGTATATAAACTAGGAAATAAAAATATGTGCCACCACTTGCTACGGAGCTGTAGCGAGATCCCAGGGGACGCCAGGTACTTGCCCACCAAGCGTTGTTTCCTTTGGGAAGTCAAGGCACAGCGGAGGCTATGTCTTTAAGAAATGTGGTTTATTTTACACACATTTACACCTAATGGCCTTCAATGGAGGGGGTGCAGAACATTACACCCCAAGAGAGATTTTCCTTGCTCCTTGCTCTAAGCTTCAGCAAGCTTGGGTCCAAAACAAGCAGCCAGGCTCTTGGTGCAGCGTCTCCCAGCCAGCACACAGGGAGTTCTCCCCTGGTCCCCCAGTCCAAACCTCTTTCTCAAATGCCGTAGCTTTTCCTTCCGCCTGTGTCATGGGAGGAGGAACGCACACTCCTTTCCTCAACAGCACAGGGTAACTGTTTATGTCAGCTGCTCCTTATCTTCCTTTCTACTGCATGATGGTTCTCTCTAAGAGATTCCTGGCCAAGAAACTGATTCAGCCTGCATTTTTATGATGCTAAGCTGTCTTGCACCTGGGTGAAAACTTCAGGCATTTAGTAATCTCCTACAATTTTGGGAGGCACGTGGGTGGCGTTGTGGGTTAAACCACAGAGCCTAGGACTTGCTGATCAGAAGGTTGGCGGTTCGAATCCCCGCGAGGGGGTGAGCTCCCGTTGCTCGGTCCCTGCTCCTGCCAACCTAGCAGTTCGAAAGCACATCAAAGTGCAAGTAGATAAATAGGTACCACTCCGGCAGGAAGGTAAATGGCATTTCCGTGCACTGCTCTGGTTCGCCAGAAGCGGCTTAGTCATGCTGGCCACATGACCCGGAAGCTGTACACCAGCTCACTTGGCCAATAAAGCGAGTTGAGCTTCAACCCCAGAGTCGTCTGCGATTGGACCTAATGGTCAGGGGTCCCTTTACCTTTACCTTACAATTTTTGGGGTGGAGTCGGGGTAGGGAACTGGTTCCTAGCACTTTTAGGAGACTCTGCCCCCTGCAAACTCATAACACTAGTGTGAACTCCCCTCCAGCTTGGAAATCTTGAGGCTTTCATAGTCCCTGTAATTGATCCATTATCACCAACCCTTACTGAAAAGTGAAGAAGTATGTGCTGATTTTGACATATTAGATAAGGGGCAAACGTAGATATGGAACTAACAACCCCGTGTGTTAATCTATCCATTAGTTATACTGTTGGATCGGTTCAAGAGAACAATGACCAAGTATGGAAGTTCCAGCGCTACTTTCTGATTCAAGAATACTGCAGCCGCTTAACCATACCATTTCCATTTGTCATCTTTGCCTATATCTACATGGTGATGAGGAAACTTTTAAAATGCTGCTGTAAAAATGAATGTAAACAGCCATCAATTTGTTGTAAGTAATGCAGTATTTTGCACAGTAACTATTTATGAGAGGAAGGGTAGGAGTCACAGAAGTGTATGAAGGCTTCTCAGACAATGGTTTGTCCAATGCTGCACTTTCATTTTGAGAGTTACTACATTTGAAAGTTACTACATTTGACCCGGGTGGCGCTGTGGGTTAAACCACAGAGCCTAGGACTTGCAGATCAGAAGGTCAGCAGTTCGAATCCCTGTGACGGGGTGAGCTCCCGTTGCTTGGTCCCTGCTCCTGCCCACCTAGCAGTTCGAAAGCACCTCAAAGTGCAAGTAGATAAATAGATACGGGAAATAGCTACGGCGGGAAGGTAAACGGTGTTTCCGTGCGCTGCTCTGGTACGCCAGAAGCGGCTTAGTCATGCTGCCCATATGACCTGGAAGCTGTACGCCGGCTCCCTCGGCCAATAAAGCGAGATGAGCGCTGCAACCCCTGAGTCGGTCACGACTGGACCTAATGGTCAGGGGTCCATTTACCTTTACCTTTTTACATTTGAAAGGTTCCCCATGTAAAAATGGCCCTTCATTGGAATGAAGTATAGGGTGCTAAAGAGAAAACTAGCTAAAGAGAAAACTGGTTTCCAATACAGTGGTACCTTGGTTCTCAAGCGCCTTGGTACTCAAACACATTGGTTCCCAAATGCCAAAAACCCAGAAGTAAGTGTTCCGGTTTTCGAACGTATTTCAGAAACTGAATGTCTGATTCCGCTGTCGGCTATTGTTTCCAGGGCGCATGCCCCAATCAGAAGCTGCAAACATTTTGGAAGTCAAACAGGCTTCCGGAACCGATTAAGTTTGGCACATTTGTTTTTGCTATTTATTTTGCGTTTTTCTTTATGAGGCTTTTTCAGTTCATTTGTTTTTGTGACTGTGTGGAACCCAGTTCAGCTACTGATAGATTGATTGTGTGACTGCGGAAATGGATAAAAGCCCCCCATCCACACAATGACTATCATCAGTGCAGGTAAGAAAATTTTTTTTTTATTTTTATCATCTACAATACTGTCTATTTTATAGTCCAGTACATAGATTATTGCTTTCATTTTATGGATCAATGGTATCGTTAGATAGTAAAATTCATGTTAAATTGCTGCTTTAGGGGTTGCAATACTTTCTATGGGGAAGTATACCTTGGTTTTGGAATGCCTTGGTTTTGGAACGGACTTCTGGAACGGATTGAATTTGAGAGCCAAGGTACCACTGTACAGGGTTAAGCTAAGACACACTTACCTGAACTCAATAGGACTTTTTCTGGTCTTTCTTCTGAATTGGACTGTAATAGAATCAGATCTTCTGAAACAAACTGAGGTTACTGTTTTAGCTGCATTCAATAGCTCTTTGTCTGCTTTGTCAATAAATATGCCCATGTTCCAATTTTGTGTGGATTTTATATCTTGAAGGTTCAAAAAATGAAGATAATGAAACGCTGGCATGGGAAGCTGTCATGAAAGAAAATTATCTAGTAAAAATCAATATCAAGGCTAATGACTCATCAGAAGAGTATGTTTTCTTTCTTTCTTTGTCTTTCCCATCTAATCAAGCTTCAGAGCCTATATTTTATTCTGAAACCCATACTGGAGACCTTCATGTTCTTAAAAGACTTCTTCAACTGATTCATATATATTGGCTTTCCATTTAAGAATGAACAGTTAGAAGAGTTCTGTTGCTAATAATACAAGCCAACTTGTAAAGATTCCAAAATATGGCTATAGAAGTTAACTGTCTCCAACATTTTAAAAATAGCATAGGTAATTAACCCCAAAGCCACCAACGCAATGATGAAAGTATATTTTAAGTAACAGCACTAGAACAAAACAAAACTAGATTTGAAAGGAGTAGCTTTAGTTTTTATTGTAAACTCTATCTCATTTATGTATAATGTAGGGCTTCAACCTGATTTAAGAAATTTTAATCAATTAATTATACAAGGCTATTAACTGATTAAATTTACAAATAGGTAAAACAAGAAGCATGGGTACTTTGTTTTTTAGATAACACTGTTGTTGTTGTTGTTTAGTCGTTTAGTCGTGTCCGACTCTTCGTGACCCCATGGACCAGAGCACGCCAGGCACTCCTGTCTTCCACTGCCTCCCGCAGTTTGGTCAGGCTCATGTTTGGAGCTTCGAGAACACTGTCCACTGATAACACTGGTCAACAACAAATTTGTTGTCTGCGTTTTTTCAGTTGATTTAGGACGAATCTGATGCGCTGAATCCAAAAATCACATTGGTTTTGCTCAATCAGGTCAAGTTTTTGAGCTATGGCCACATGTCATTTTTTTACGTTTTTGTTCACATGTACGCTTGTGTGGAGCATTTTAGAAGCAGTTGGTGGGGGTAAAATGCCACGTCGAATAATTGTTTTGATTGGAAATGATTATTTTAATGACAAGAAGCATTCAGGTCCAATAGTTCTGGGTGATTATGTCGAAAAGGGATCAGTTTGAAGTCATAAAACCTCGAAATCTTCCATAAATTGGTGTGGCAAAGCATAAAGTTATTTTGGTATTAAACTTGGTGACCAGGATAAAGCTTGGGTGCCACACATGGTGTGCAAGGCATGCACCGAGACTCTACGTGGGTGGACCAATGGCAAGAGGAGTCTGAACTTTGGAATTCCCATGGTTTGGAGGGAGCTGACAAACCATGTCACTTACTGCTACTTCTGCGCTGTTGATGTGACTGGGATCGACAGAAAGAACCAGAGCAGCCTCAAGTATCCTGATCTTCAATCAGCATGTCGTCCTGTAGCTCATTGTGATGAAATTCCAGTGCCTATCTTCGGAGAACTTCCTGACATTAGTGACGAAGATGCCTCCAGTGTTGAAGGATATGAAGAAGAAGAAGTGGTTCTTGAAGATCATGCTCCAGATCCATTTTCCCAAAAGGAGTTGAATGATCTAGTTCGCAACCTCAGCTTGTCAAAGGACTCTGCCGAACTGTTGGCATCCAGACTGAAGGAAAAAAAACCTCCTCTCTGACAGTGCTCGCATCAGCTTCTTCCGCAGCAGGCATCAAGAGTACCTCCGTTTTTTCTCGGAAGAGAAGGACTTGGTGTACTGTGCAAATATTGCGCAGCTTCTGCTCAAGCTTGGAGTGCCACAGTACGAATCCAAAGATTGGAGACTGTTCATTGACAGCAGCAAGCAATCACTGAAATGTGTTCTGCTACACAACGGCAACCAGTTTGCCTCTATACCCCTGGCTCACTCGAGTACACTGAAGGAGAACTATGAAGCGGTGAAGTATGTGCTGGAGAAAATTAGTTATGAGTGGTTTATTTGTGTTGACCTGAAGATGGTGAACTTTTTGTTGGGACAACAGTCTGGCTTCACCAAGTACCCATGTTTTCTGTTCATGTGGGATAGTAGGGACCGTGCTCAGCATTACACGAAGAAGGACTGGCCTGTGCGGGAGGAATTGGTGCCTTGCAGAGAAAGGAACATCATCAACGACCCACTGGTGGACAGAGACAGAATACTCTTCCCACCGCTGCACATCAAGCTCGGCTTAATCAAGCAGTTCACCAAGGCTCTGGACAAGGATGGTGACTGCTTCACTTACTTGTGCCAGGCTTTTCCAGGATTGTCCATGGAGAAGTTGAAAGCTGGCATCTTTTTTAAAAAATGTTTTTATTCATTTTACAATACAAAACTGTAAAAACACATACCAAAATTTATCACAAATACATTCTTTTGGACTTCCCCCAGCCCTTCTGTAAATTCTCCAATTTTATTCTTTCTTATGCATTTCCTAATTTAATATTGCCTTTTGATAACCTTCCCCTCCTTATTCCCGTTTTTACAATATTTCACATATTTTCACAGAGCTTCTTGCAAACCCACAAACGTTATTTGTTCATCGCATGTACTTTTCAAATAATCTATAAATTTACTCCATTCTTCGGTGAATCTATGGTCCCGTAGATTTCAGATCTTTCCTGTTAATTTATCAAGTTCTGCATAGTCCATTAACTTCATTCTCCATTCTTCCATCGTCGGTAATTCTTCTTGTTTCAATTTTTGAGCCAGTAGTATCCTTGCTGCTGTTACTGCATATAGAAAAAGTTTACAATCTTTTCTATTTATTTCATTTTTCCTAGCAAAAATGCCTCTGGTTTCTTAACAAATGTATATTTAAACATTTTCTTCAATTCATTATATATCATTTCCCAGAAGCCTTTTACCTTTTTACATTCCCACCACATATGATAGAATGTTCCTTCTTTTTCTTTACATTTCCAACATTTGTTACTGTGATGGCCTGGGATTCCGATTCAGAGGATGAACCAGAGGAATCCCAGCCTGCACAGGAGTCCCCGCCTCCAGGGCCGGCTGAACTGGGGCAAGGCCTAGATGCTGAAGAGCCTGCACCTGTGGCAGAGCACCAGGAGCTGGCCCCAGGTGAAACCCTTCAGGCCCCAGAGGGGCTTGAGGACTCAGTGGCTACAGGTGAGCCTCCTCCAGGGCCCAGTAACCCTTCGGCCTCTCCTGATCTGCAGAGGCTTAGGGCAGAGAGGCGAAGGGAACTGGTTGCTCCCAGGAGGAGTGCTCGCCTTAAGGCCAGAGGAGGCGGGGCTCCTGGGGGCCGGGACCGCCCCTGGCCTTAGAAGAGGATAAAAGCCCAGTCAGCCCGGTCCCAGGTTGCGGGAGCAACGTCGTTGTTGGCTTTGGACCTTCCTGTGTTCTTGATCCCTGCTTGGCCTCCTGTTCCTGACCATCTGGTGCTCCTGTTCCCTGCTCGGCCTCCTGTTCCTGACCATCCGGTGTTCCTGTACCCTGCTCGGCCTCCTGTTCCAGCGTTCCTGTTCCCCGCCCGGCTCTCCGCCTTGGACCTCGCCCCTCTTCGTGTGGACTCAGACTACGCTCAAGGTACCTTTCCCCCGGGTCCAGCACAGTTTGCTCCCGCCACACCCGCACTCCCCCTTCGTTGGGGTGCGTTCGGGAAGAGCCAGAGGCCATGGCTGACCAGGTGGCTGCGCTGGTGGCTTTGGCCCAGAAGAACCAGGCCTTGACTCACACCGTGCAGCAGCTCAGCGACGCGGTTACGGCACTTCAGCAGCGCTTGGAAGCCCTACCGGCTCCTGGGGCCGACGCCCCGGCTCCTGGCAAGTACCCAGTGGCTTTGCCCGAGAAATTTGATGGAGCCCCGGCCAGCTTTCCCATGTTCCTCGCCCAAGCCAAGCTGTATATTCAGGGGCGAGCCCGGAACTTCCCTGACGACCGCACCAAGGTGCACTTTTTGATTAGTTTGTTAAAGGACCAGGCGGCCAAGTGGGCGTTGCCGCTACTCAGGCAAGACTCCCCCTTGCTGGCAGACTATACGGGGTTTTGCAATCTTTTGGAGGCCGCGTTCGGCAACCCCCAGAAAGGGAGTCAAGCCAACCGGGCGATTCGGCAGTTGAAACAGGGCGAGTCCACGGTGGCCGCATATACCACGGAGTTTCGGCTGTTGGCACAGGACTTGACCTGGAACGACTCGGCATTGCGGGAGCAGTATCTCGAAGGGCTTTCGGACGAGATACTGGACCAGCTGGCCACAATGGAACGCCCCACCACGCTAGACACTCTCATTCAACGGAGTCTACAGATAGACGACCGGCTGGAGGATCGTCGCCAGGCCCGGGGCCGACGACACCTCCAGTTCTCGGCACCAGTTTCTTCCGGCAGCCCCATGGTCACAACTGAGTTATCGGAGGAGCCTATGCAGCTCGGGGCAGTGCGGCCACGCCTTTCCCCCGCAGAGAAGGTGCGGCGTCGGGAGGGGAATCTATGTCTCTACTGTGGCGGAAGTGGACACTACGCTCGGTCCTGCCCTGAGAAACGCCAGCCGCAGGGAAACCGCCAACCCCCAGTAGCTGATGGCCCTAGCTACCGGGGGTCCCAAACAGCGCAGAATGGGCCCGCACCAATGGACTTACAACATCTTATGGTTCCGGTACGTTTATACCCTCCAGGTGGGCCCTGGATTCTTTTTTTTTTTTTTTTTATAAATATTTATTAAGGTTTTTTAAAATATAAATGCACACATCAAACAATCTTACTTTTATAACAACAAATTCTTCACTTCTTTGGACTCCCTCACGTCCCCCTCTCCCATTTACATCATTAAAAAAAAAGAATTTTTCCAAACAAATTATCAACTTGTTTACAATCTCATGTCCACACATTCCAATATAATTTAACACTTTTTCCAATAAAATTTTTATATTTTCTTTAGTCTCACTTATCATCAAATTTAAATCTAGTTTAGTGGTGGCCAGTTTTTTATAATCTAGCATCCTTCTTAACATTCAAACAAATTACAATGTTTTTGTAGATACATCTTGAATTTCTCCCAGTCTTCCTCCATCTTTTCTTCTCCCAGGTCTCGGATTCTGCCAGTCATCTCGGCCAGTTGCATATAGTCCATCAGCTGCATCTGCCACTCTTCCAGTGTGGGTAAATCTTGAGTTTTCCAATTTTTTGCGATGAGAATCCTTGCTGCCGTTGTTGCATACATGAAAAATGTTCGATCCTTCTTTAACACCTTCTGGCCGACAATACCCAGAAGGAAGGCCTCTGGTTTCTTAGTGAAGGTATACTTAAATACCTTTTTCAGCTCATTGTATATCATTTCCCAGAAGGCCTTCACCTTAGGGCATGTCCACCAGAGGTGGAAGAATGTTCCTTCATTTTCTTTACATTTCCAACATTTATTGTCAGACGAATGGTATATTTTGGCAAGTTTAACTGGGGTCATGTACCATCTGTATATCATTTTCATAACATTTTCCTTCAGAGCATTACATGCAGTGAAGTTCAACCCAGTGGTCCACAACCTTTCCCAGTCCTCAAACATAATGTTATGCCCAATATCCTGTGCCCATTTTATCATAGCCGATTTAACCATTTCGTCTTGTGTGTTCCATTTTAGCAGCAAGTTATACATTCTAGATAGTACCTTGGTTTTGGGTTCTAACAATTCTGTTTCTAACTTCGATTTCTCCACCTGGAACCCTAACTTTTTATCATTTTTAAAAACTTCTTTAATCTGAGCATAATGTAACCAGTCTCGCACCTTATCCTTCATTTTCTCCAAACTCTGCAATTTCCAATTGTCACCATCTTTTTCTAATAATTCCCAATATTTTGGCCATTTGGCCTCCATATTGGGTCTTTTTAGGGCCTTAGCCTCCAGAGGTGAGAGCCACCTTGGAGTTTTGTTTTCCAATAAGTCTTTATATTTCGTCCAGACATTGAACAGTGCTTTCCTGACAATATGGTTCTTATAGGCCTTATTGATCTTAACTTTGTCATACCATAAGTATGCATGCCAACCAAAAGCATTGTTAAAACCTTCCAAGTCCAGCACGTCAGTGTCTTCGAGAAGTAGCCAATCTTTTAGCCAACAGAAAGCTGCGGCTTCATAGTACAACTTTAAGTCTGGCAGGGCAAAGCCACCTCTTTCTTTCGCATCTGTTAATATCTTAAACTTAATTCTGGGCTTTTTGCCCTGCCAGACAAATTTAGATATAT
Organism: Podarcis erhardii; assembly: GCF_964252035.2. NCBI lineage: Eukaryota > Metazoa > Chordata > Lepidosauria > Squamata > Lacertidae > Podarcis > Podarcis erhardii. Next base: position 133,220,260 of record NC_138497.1, on the reverse strand, counting down.
CTTTCTGCCACTTCCGGAAGCACTCCGTTTTGTCCACAATCTGTAATGTTTGAAACAAAAACAACATTTTTGGCAATACATTCATCTTAATAGCAGCAATTCGGCCTAACAAAGAAAGCTTCAATTTTGTCCAACTATCCAAGTCTCTCTTAATTTCAGACCAACATTTTTCATAATTGTCCTTAAATAGACTCAGGTTTTTTGCTGTTATGTTTACCCCTAGGTATTTTACTTTTTTAACCATAGTTAGTTCTGTTTCTCTCTGAAACCTTTCCGACTCTGTATCTGTCAAATTTTTCCCCAACACTTTAGTTTTCTGTTTATTTAATTTAAATCCTGCCACCCGACCAAAATCCTGTATCAGTTGTAATACTCTTTTCGTACTAGATTCTGGCTCCTGCAGAGTCAAAACTAGGTCATCTGCAAAAGCTTTCAATTTGTATTGTTTCGCTCCGACCTGAATCCCTTCCACCAACCGGTCCCCTCTGATCAAGTTCAAGAGCACCTCCAGAACCGAAATGAATAACAAAGGGGAAATCGGGCAGCCTTGTCGTGTTCCTTTTTCAATTTTGAACTCTTCTGTAACCACATTGTTAACTATCAGTTTGGCCTTTTGTTCTGAATATATTGCGTCAATCCCATTCTCAAACCCCCGTCCCACTCCCATTTCATTCAAATTTCCCTTCATAAATTTCCAAGAAATATTGTCAAAGGCCTTCTCCGCATCTATGAAAATTAACACTGCTTTTGTATTTATGTCTGTTTGCAAAAGTTCCAAAACGTCAATAATGTTCCTAGTATTTGCAAACATATGTCTACCTGGGAGAAAGCCTGCCTGGTCTTTATGAATTACTTCATTAAGCACTCTTTTGAATCTACTTGCCAAAATGTCTGCAAATATTTTGTAATCCACATTCAAAAGGGAGATGGGACGATAGTTTTTGAGTTGTGTCTTTTCAGCTTCAGATTTTGGTATCAATGTGATAAAGGCTTCCTTCCACGATTCCGGCGCCTTCTTCCCTTCCATAATTTCATTACAGACCTCCATCATTGGTTGGGTCAGATAGTCTTTTAATGTCTTGTAATACTTGGAGGTCAAACCGTCTGGCCCTGGAGATTTGCCCAGTTGCATGTTCTGGATAGCTTGTTCAATCTCTTGTTGTGTTATTTTGTTGTTCAGGATTAATCTGTTTTTTTGTGACAACTTTGTTAATCCATTTCTTTCCAGAAATTGTTTAATCTCAACCTCATCTTGCGGCCCTTGAGTGTATAATTTTTTAAAGTATCTCTGGAAGCACTTTCTAATTTCCATGGGGTTCTGGATATTTCTTCCTTCAATTTCTAGGTTTGTAACTGTATTTAATTTCTGTCTCTTCTTCAACTGCCAAGCTAGCAGTTTTCCACATTTATTTGCCGATTCAAAAGTTTTTTGTTTCATTAATTTAATCTTCCATTCTATTTCTTGGTTTATCAATTTAGAATATTGGGCTTGATATAGTTTAATTTCTCTCAGAATCGGCTGTGACTTCGGGTTTGATCTTAATTTCTTCTCCAATTCTTTAATTTTCTGCAAAATCTTATCTTTCCTTTCATTTTGTGTTCTTTTCTTTACAGTGTTCTGTTGTATCAAGAACCCCCTCATCACAGCTTTGCTTGCGTCCCAGATAGTTCTTTTTTCCACCGTAGTGTTCATATTTATTTCAAAATAATCCTTCAAGGTTTTTTGGGCCTTCTTGAGAATCTCCTGATCTCTAAACAAGCTATCATTCATCTTCCATCTAAAGGAGCCGGTTGGCAATAGTGTCATATCCATCTTCAGCGCATTATGGTCGGAGCAGGTCTTTGGGCAGATTTCCACTTTTCTGACCTTGGGTGCCAGACCTCTAGATATCCATATTTGGTCGATTCTTGTCCAAGTCAGTTGGGCTTCAGAGAAGAATGTTCCCTCTCTTCCCAGGGGGTTCTTAGTTCTCCAAATATCAATCCAGTCCATATTGTCAGCCATTTCAAAAAAGGTCTTTGGTAGTCTGCCGTCTTTTGTAACGTTTTGATTTTGTGACTTATCCATGTTTGTCGATACGACCCCATTCATATCTCCCATCATAATGATGTTGTTGTAGTCCAGATAGTCCAGGTGGGCCCTGGATTCTTACCCATGCTTTGGTGGATTCAGGAGCAACCCGTTCTTATATGGACGCTGCTTTTGCTGCCCATCATCAGGTGCCACTTCGGAACAAGCCAGAACCGGTCCAGGTGGAAGCAATTGACGGACGGCTTCTACGTTCAGGAGCCGTTACTCAGGAGACCCAGCCCCTGGTCCTGTGTCTCCAGCAGCACCGGGAGTTGCGAACTTTGGACATTGCCTCTATGCCCCGGTTCCCCCTCGTGCTCGGGATGGACTGGCTGGAAGCTCACAACGTTCAGATTGACTGGGTCAAACGGACTGTGCACTTCCCAGACCCATGTTCCCATGCTCAATCCGAGACGCTGGCGGCCGCGCCCACGGAGGAGGCAGCACCCACGCTCCCAGCCGTGTACCAGGACTACCAGGACGTGTTCGAGGAACGGGGGGCAGACCAGCTGCCGCCGCATCGGCCTTTTGACTGCGGCATAGACCTCCAGCCCGGAGCGCCCTTACCAGTGAGTCGCTTATATTCTCTAACAGAGCCAGAGCGCGAGGCTTTGCAGGACTTCTTGCGCAAGAACCTGGAGCGTGGGTTCATTAGGCCTTCCACCTCGCCTACCGCGGCACCAGTGCTCTTTGTTAAGAAGAAATGTGGGGAACTTCGCCCTTGCCATGATTACCGAGCCCTGAACAAAATTACCATCCCAGACCGGTACCCCTTGCCCCTTATCTCGGAGTTGCTGGAGCGGGTGCAAGGGGCACAGGTGTTCACCAAGCTGGACCTCCGGGGGGCCTACAACTTGATTCGGATCCGAGCCGGGGATGAGTGGAAGACAGCATTTGGGACCCGGTACGGGCAGTTCGAATACTTGGTTATGCCTTTCGGTTTGTGCAACGCGCCTGCTGTGTTCCAACGCTACATCAACCACGTGTTCCAGGACTTGTTAGACAAGTACGTGGTGGTGTACTTGGATGACATACTGGTTTACTCCCGTGACCCGGCTCGCCATGAGGGACATGTCCGGACCGTGCTGCAGCGCTTGCGTGAGCACCGTTTGTACGCAAAGCTCAGCAAGTGCGAGTTCCATCAGCGGACTGTGGACTTCCTTGGACACCGGCTCTCTCCAGATGGGGTGCAGATGGACCCTGGGAAGGTGGCAGCGGTTCGAGAATGGGCGGCACCCCGGAACCGCAAGGACCTACAGCGTTTCCTGGGGTTCGCCAACTACTACCGGACCTTCATCGCAGATTATGCTCATCGCACCACCCCGTTGACCCGGCTACTGCGCCCAAAGACGCCGTTTTCCTGGGACAAGGAGGCAGAGGAGGCGTTTCAGGGGTTGAAGGCCTGTTTCCAGAGGGCGCCAATCTTACAACATCCTGACCCCTCTCGACCCTTTGTGGTGGAGACCGACGCCTCCAGTACGGCTCTCGGTGCCGTCTTGTCTCAACAGAATGGACCTGAAGCGCCACTCTTACCCTGTGCCTTCTATTCCCGCCAGCTCCTACCAGCGGAGCGTAACTATACTGTGTGGGAGCGGGAACTACTGGCCATCAAGGTGGCCTTTGAGGTCTGGCGCCACCATCTTGAGGGGGCACGACATCCGGTGGAGGTGAGAACCGACCACCGGAACCTGGAGTACCTCCAGACCACCCGCAAGCTGAACCAAAGACAGATCCGGTGGGCGTTGTTCTTTTCCCGGTTCCAGTTCCGGATCCGCTACATCCCTAGCTCTCAGAACCAGAAGGCGGATGCCCTGTCCCGGAAACCTGAAGACAACTCAGACACGGTACAGCAAGCAGAACCCACCACGATCCTACCTCCAGCTGCATTCCTGGCCACCCAGGAGGCGGAGCCACTGCAGGCTCGGGTGCGGAAACAGCAGCGGGTCGACGCTTGGGCCCAGGAACGACTCCAGGAGCTGGCTGAAGGGTCCAGCCCACAGTATCCGGGGCTGGTCCTGCATCAGGGCCTTCTGCTGCACCACGGTCGTCTATACATCCCGCCAGGGCCACTGCGGCTGGAGGTTCTCCGGATGGCCCATGATGCCCCAGCAGCGGGGCACTTTGGACGGTATCGGACCACCCATCTGGTCAGTCGTGAGTTTTGGTGGCCCCGCCTGAAGGCTGACGTGGCTCGATACGTTGCTGGTTGTGATGTCTGCCGGCGCGCCAAGGGCCCTACCGGGCGACCCCCCGGCCTACTTCAGCCATTGCCAGTTCCACCGCGCCCTTGGCACACGGTTTCGTTGGACTTTGTAGTGGACTTACCCCCGTCTCGTGGTTGTACCTGCCTCCTAGTTTTCTCCGACCATTTCACCAAGATGGTGCACTGCGCCCCCTGCCCATCTGTACCCACAGCCAAGGAAACCGCTCAGCTGTACCTTCAGCATGTCTTCCGCCTGCATGGCCTACCTGAGCGCGTGGTGTCCGACCGGGGCGTTCAGTTCACATCCCGGTTCTGGCGAGCATTACACCAGACCCTCGGGACAGAGGTCTGCCTCTCGTCAGCCTACCACCCACAGACCGATGGCCAGACGGAACGGGCGAACGCGGTGCTGGAGCAGTACCTCCGGTGTTACTGCAGCTACCAGCAGGATGACTGGGTCGACCACCTGGCATTGGCGGAGTTCGCCTACAACAACGCGGTGAATGCGTCCACCCAGCAGACCCCGTTCCAGGCCAGTTACGGTTATCATCCACGGCTGTTTCCAGATGTGCTGCCGGCATCCGCGGTCCCGGCGGTGACGGAGTGGCTTCAAGAGCTCCAGTCCCAGCAACAGCTTTTGGTGGAGCAACTGCACCAGGCCAAGGAAGCGTACAAAGCCCAGGCCGACCGCCACCGCCAGGTGGGGCCGGAACTTCGTGTCGGTGACCTGGTTTGGCTCTCCACTCGCCACCTCCACCCTTCTCGACCTTCGCGGAAGTTGGACGCCCGATTCACCGGCCCGTTCCCTATCGTGGACCAAGTCTCTCCTGTGGCATTCCGTCTCCGGTTACCCGCAACCCTGAAGGTTCACCCGGTCTTCCACAGGTCCCTTCTGAGTCCAGTGGCCCCACCCGACGAGTTCCACCCGAACCGTCCCCGACCGCAGCCAGTGTTGGTTCAGGGAGAGCCTGAGTACGAGGTGGAACGCATCCTGGACTCCCGATACCGCAGGGGAAAGCTGCAGTATCTCATTGACTGGAAGGGGTACGGACCGGAGGACCGTTCCTGGGAACCAGCGGCCAACGTCCACGCACCTGCCTGCCTCCGAGAGTTCCATGCGACGTACCCCGGCAAGCCGGGTCCGGACCCTCGGTTGAGGGGGGGGCCTGGGAGGGGGGATGGTGTGATGGCCTGGGATTCCGATTCAGAGGATGAACCAGAGGAATCCCAGCCTGCACAGGAGTCCCCGCCTCCAGGGCCGGCTGAACTGGGGCAAGGCCTAGATGCTGAAGAGCCTGCACCTGTGGCAGAGCACCAGGAGCTGGCCCCAGGTGAAACCCTTCAGGCCCCAGAGGGGCTTGAGGACTCAGTGGCTACAGGTGAGCCTCCTCCAGGGCCCAGTAACCCTTCGGCCTCTCCTGATCTGCAGAGGCTTAGGGCAGAGAGGCGAAGGGAACTGGTTGCTCCCAGGAGGAGTGCTCGCCTTAAGGCCAGAGGAGGCGGGGCTCCTGGGGGCCGGGACTGCCCCTGGCCTTAGAAGAGGATAAAAGCCCAGTCAGCCCGGTCCCAGGTTGCGGGAGCAACGTCGTTGTTGGCTTTGGACCTTCCTGTGTTCTTGATCCCTGCTTGGCCTCCTGTTCCTGACCATCCGGTGCTCCTGTTCCCTGCTCGGCCTCCTGTTCCTGACCATCCGGTGTTCCTGTACCCTGCTCGGCCTCCTGTTCCAGCGTTCCTGTTCCCCGCCCGGCTCTCCGCCTCGGACCTCGCCCCTCTTCGTGTGGACTCAGACTACGCTCAAGGTACCTTTCCCCCGGGTCCAGCACAGTTACACACTTTATACATTCTTGCTAACTTTACTGGAGTAATATACCATCTATATACCATTTTCATAACATTTTCTTTTATCACAGTACAGGCCGTAAATTTTAACCTTTCATTCCATAATTTTGTCCATTCACTTAATTGTATATTATATCCAAAGTCTCTAGCCCAATGAATGATAACCGACTTTATTTCTTCATCCTTAGTATACCATTCTACCAGTAATTTATACATCTTTGAAAAATTTTTAAAATCATTATTCAATATCTCTATTTGAAATTTCAATTCTTTTTCAACATAACTTTTCTCTTTCACCTCTTTTTTAAACATTTCATTAACTTGATAATAATGCAGCCAATCATTAAAATGTTCTTTAACCTCCTCATAAGGTTTCATTTTCCATTTACCTCCTTCTTTAACAATTAAATTCCCATATGTTATCCACCTCCCTTTCATATTGATCTTCTTTACACTCATTACCTCTAATGGAGACACCCAGTGTGGTATTCTTGGTTCTAATAGGTTTTTATACCTATCCCAAACTTCTATAAGCGATCTTCAGAAGATGTGGTTTTCAAACCCTTTGTGAATTTTTTTCTAATCATACCATAAATATGTGTGCCAACCAAATCTATTATCAAATCCTTCCAAATCTAACAGCTCTCCATGAAAGCTGGCATCTTTGACGGTCCTCAGATCCGTCAGCTCATCTGAGATCCAGAGTTCGGAAAGTCAATGAACGAAGTGGAACTGGAAGCGTGGAAGGCATTTGTTCTGGTAGTGAAGAACTTTCTTGGCAACAATAAGGCCAGAAACTACGCAGAACTTGTCAACAACATGCTGACTGCTTTCAGAAACCTGGGCTGCAACATGAGCGTCAAGATGCACTACCTATTTTCACATATGGACCGGTTTCCTGAGAACCTGGGTTCAATGAGTGGCGAGCAGGGGGAGAGATTCCATCAGGACATGAAAGAGAAGGAGAGCAGGTATCAGGGTCGCTGGGACGCAGTCATGATGGCTGACTACTGTTGGACTCTGAAGAGAGACCTCCCTGCCGCTGAGCATTTCAGGAGTTCTAAGAAACAGAAGTTCAAGCCCTGAAGTTTGAAAAATGGTGAAGCAACATGCAATTTACGTGTACTTACCTTTATCAGTGCCCACCATTCAGTTTACAGTAATCGATGTTTCTATCAGGTAATCAATATATGTTGTTGGAAAAACATTTTTTTCCTCTTAAAAACATATTTAGGATGATATGTGTTGACAAAAATCAGCTGATAATGCCACAAAAATGTAATCGATTTTGTCACAAGATCTGGTTTTTTTCAAATCAACATAGCATAAAAACCTGACCTGATGGAGAGAAACGGATGTCATTTCCTGATTCAGCAGTGCAAAAATACCTTAAATCAATTGTAGAAATCTAGACAACATTCAAAAAGTTGCTGTGGCAGGCAGCATCTTAGAAGAAGCATCCTTGGCGTGCAGAGAGGGAGTAAGGACTCTCCTAAGGATTACATTAGGGACGCGGGTGGCACTGTGGTCTAAACCACTGAGCTTAGGGCTTGCAGATCAGAAGGTTGGTGGTTCGAATCCCTGCGACGGGGTGAGTTCCCGTTGCTCGGTCCCTGCTCCTGCCAACCTAGCACCTAGCTGTTCGAAAGCATGTCAAGTGCAAGTAGATAAATAGGTACCACTCCGGCGGGAAGGTAAACGGCATTTCCGTGCGCTGCTCTGGTTCACCAGAAGCGGCTTAGTCATGCTGGCCACATGACCTGTATGCTGGCTCCCTCGGCCAATAAAGCGAGATGAGTGCCGCAACCCCAGAGTCGTCTGCGACTGGACCTAAAGGTTAGGGGTCCCTTTACCTTTAAGGATTACATTATAGGTTACATGGCTACATTCATAGGACCCAACTCCTAGGGGCTTTGGGCACCCAGTAAAATATTTGAGGGGGCTGCTCCCCAGTTGATGGGCCTTGCTAGTCAAATGGTGTGCATGCACCACATCATGTTATTGATTATGCGGGGCGGGGCTTACCTGTCCCCACCCCACTAGTATTTTATTGAGGTTGGCACCCCTGGCTAGATTTGTGTCTCTAGTTAAGACATCCATAAATCAAAGCTTCATTCCTGATTGTTATGTTTCCTTTCACAGAATGGCCCAGCGATTTAGACAACTGGATATGAAGGTACATTATTATTATTATTAATAATAATAGTATGGGGGAAAATTATTGTTTTGTTTATATGTTGTTGAAAACTACTGTATTTATGCAAATCTAATGCACTATCAAATCTAATGCACACCTCAATTTTCAGAACCTTGAAACCAAAAAAGTATTTGCTGGTGAATGTAAATGCAGTATCAAATCTAATGCACACCCTAATTTCCCCAATGTAATTTGGCCAAAAAAGGTGCACATTACATTTCAGTAAATATGGTAATAAAAAAAAATAACAGTAATGGCAGTAATACGCAGCCTTCCAGTATAAACCCATGAAGATCTCAAATGAATTGGGTATTGGGTATTTACAAATGATTTAGAATTTTTTGTGGCTGAGTCAAGAATTAAAGTATGTCCTTAGAAGAAAAGCACAGATAGAAATTCCTTGTTACATTATAGATCTAATCATCCCAAACATCTCCGTAATAACCTTCCCTTAGGTCGGTTTCTAAAACTAAAACGCAATTCATCGGACCCAAAAGACTTTAAAGTCCATTCTAATTTGCTTTCTGCATCCTTATTACAACGAGGTTATCCGAACTCTGTAATAACAACTGCCATTCAAAAAACACAATTAAGAGAGAGATTGACCCTTCTTGCATCTGGTTCACATGTAAAGACTAGATCTTCACGTATTTATGCTTCCCTAGAACAGTGTTTCCCAACCTTGTGCCTCCAGCTGTTTTTGGACTACAACTCCCATCATCCCTAGCTAGCAAGACCAGTGGTCAGGGATGATGGGAATTGTAGTTCAAAAACAGCTGGAGGCACAAGGTTGGGAAACACTGCCCTAGAATACAACCATATGACTTTTGAAATTGAGAAAATAATTAGACACCATTGGCATATTCTTAAGGACATTCGTTGAACTTTATGAGCTACTTCTGTTGAAATCAACAATTCAATACAATGAATAATATATATTATTTTTTCAAACGTACAGCTGGTTACGTCTTGTGCGTTTACTGAATGTTTCACAAAACCAGAGGTTTGTTGTTGTTTTCTAAAAATCACTGCAACCCCCACCCTCCCTGCCCACATGACCTGGGTTGCTGTGCGTAAGAGAAACCTGGTGGACAAGCAGTGGCAAGGACAGGCCCATCTGCTTCATCCAACCAAGTCTCTGTCACACATGCCAGGTCAAGTCCTCCATCCACAATCAAGTCGTGGATGACAGCCGTCTCGTGAATCATTGACCTGGCATTGCACAGCAGCACCTTCAGGTCATGTGGGTCTCCCTTGGTGATTCCAGTATCCATCCGGTCACGACCAGACCCGGAGGCAGGAATAGTCTTCAAACAACGTCTAAACCTGCCTCCTCGGTAATGACATGGTCTGGTCTTAGCATAACTCCTCCTCCTATCAGTGATCATTGAGATCGGGCATCCCAGTGGATCCCCCCCACTGTGGAACCTGCCCCAGCCATTCTGTTGTCAGGGGCCCACGCCCTGGCAGCCCTTTAAGAACCAAATACAAACTATATAAAACAATAGAAACTAATTTAAAACAACAACAACAACAATTCAGTTATATTAAAAATTAAACTAACCCCAGCCTCAAGTAAACATTAATCATCCCCCCCCCCAACAGAGCAAAAACCAAACGATAAACCAAAATTGAAAACACAATAAATTAAAACTATTTAAAGTCATTTAAAAGCAGTCACTGGACTAGGGCAGGGTGGGCCTGGGTCTCGCCACATAAGCCGGGTGGAAAGGGCCTTTCGGGGAGTGGCCTTCAGCACTCACAGCCCTGCTGCTGGTGTCACAACAAAGGGTTGTGTCAACCATATTCCTTTGTTGAATGAACACCCACCATAGTATGCTTGTTGTAAGGATTAATAAGATAATATAAGTGAAGCAATTTGAACAGTTTATATGTGCTGCTTAAATAACAAGTGTTATTGTTATTAATTATTGTAAACTGCCCTGCAATCCTCAGGTCAAGGGTGATTACGAAATTTGGGAAATAACAACAACAACAACAACAACAACAATAATAATCCAACATTTTAAGCGTTATGGTGGCCCTGCTCTTAAAAAGCGATGTATCTGTGGGGGTGGCAGTTGTGGGAAGAAATGGCAGGTCTTGTAATTTGTCTTCCACTAAAGAAATAGGAGCAAGTCAGAACAGCGTCATTCCTCACTTGAATTCGGAGGACAACTGCAAAATTGTAAGCTTCATGTTGGTGCACTCAGATTGCATGACCAGGTATTTTATGGTGTATGCCTGCAAACTAGAAAGTATTAGCTGAGTTACTGGAATCTGCTACTTAGTGGGTTAGTTTAAGGCTGAGCTTATAGACAGTTCTATGCAGTCTCTTCTACTAGTCAGGAGGCAAATCCTGTGGTTGAATTGTAACAATGATTGCTATTACCTTATAATTCCATGCGCTTGTTACCCTCTCATGAGATGCTTTTTGTTTGTTTGTTTTTAATTTGAAGCTGAATGATCTGAAAGGTCTTCTGAAAGATTTTGCAAACAAACTCAGATGAAAGCTTCCTGGATTGAAGAAGAAACTTCTCCCAGCAGCACAAGCTTGCGCAGAAGTGGAACATTACTGAATAAGCAACAGCTTAAGTACTAAATCTGGTACAAAAGGGAAGAAAGAGACTTCATTATATTCCATCAAGAAAATTAACTCTTCAATGCAATCATTAGTTGTTATATGTAACTTACAGTACTAAAGCTTCCTGAGCCTAGGTGTTGATTATAGACAAATATTTGTCTAAGCTTAAGCTTGCAGAAATTATCACACCATCCCCTGATTTCTTCTGAACAATTACTGGAGTCCAGAGCAGCTACAGATGACCCACCACCCCTGCAGTTAGATAATTGTGTAACTAAGGGCACATTCAAGCTTGAGGTCTTTCCGACTTCCTGTAATCCTAACACTCTTTGAACTTTTGTCTGTGGCAAGATACATCATTTGGAATGATACTGCTCACTACTGAGTAACCATAATTCACCTACTACTTGTTTCTAGGGGTGCTGAGCTAAACTTCAAGGTCTGAGGAGGAACTTTCAGGGAAGCCAGAGCTCCAAAATTAAGTTTACAAGTACAGTGGTACCTCGGGTTAAGTACTTACAGTAATTCGTTCCAGAGGTCTGTACTTAACCTGAAACTGTTCTTAACCTGAAGCACCACTTTAGCTAATGGGGCCTCCCGCTGCTGCCGCGCCGCCAGAGCATGATTTCTGTTCTCATCCTGAAGCAAAGTTCTTAACCCGAGGTACTATTTCTGGGTTAGCAGAGTCTGTAACCTGAAGCGTATGTAACCTGAAGCGTATGTAACCCGAGGTACCACTGTAGTGATGTGATGTCGCTCAGTTTTGAAACTGTTGGTTTAGAAACAGCTAGTTAAGAAATGGCTGGATTTCCTACATCAGGTTATTTGTAAGGATCACCGCAGTTGATTCTGTCTCTCATTTTCCCTAGCTAGTAGAACACACTCTGCACGAGCTCAGGGGTGGGGACCCTCAGTCCCAGGGGCCCAAGGCAGCCCTCTTGGCCTCTATCTGGCCCTTGGGACTCTCCCCAGGCCACAGCCCCTCTCCACCCTAGCTAGGCACCTCCTTGAAGTGTTTTTGCCTCCGTTGATCTCTTCCTTTCCTGGATGGAGGAGAAGAGGTGTGTGTGAGAGAGGTTGTCTAGAAGCTAATCTAGCCTTTGTTTCTGGTCCTGCCCAAGACTAGCATGTTGCTCCTGGGAGGAGAATGGGATTCTTGGTCACCCACTCCTGCTGATAAATGTATTTCAAGGTGCATTCCGCTTAGTGGGCAGATTGTAAAAAATGAGAGTTAAATGATATGTAAAATGCTACTTTTTCATGGGAAAAGGTCCATAGCTCTCCAGGGCCACCCTTCCCACTTAAACAAACTTCTTGGGACCTTGTGAACAACACCAAACAGCTGCTTTCATTCATTCCCTTGTGTCACTTCCCACTTGACACAGTCACCCTGGTTGCATTTCAAAGCAAGTTACTGGAATGTTGCTTTTCCCTGGAAACAAGGGGATTGTTACAAATTGGTGTCCCCTGTTGTTCACCTCTGATTTGGTTTCTCATGCTTTATGTTGACATACATCATATTCTGGGATTTCTGATGCCAGTCACCAAATGTTCTGCACATCTTGTCCTTTGTTCTGATCGCCTTGTAGGATGTGCTAACATACAAATGTGGGCTGCCACTTCCACACAAATCTCTATATCACAGCTTCCTTGCCTTTGTATACTTCTGAACCATGTGAATAAGACCATGACCACCCTTCCTCACAAGGCCGTCGGGCTTCTGAAACATAGAGGACAACTAGCAGGACTCTTCTGGAAGATCTCAGTGATTCTGCTAAGGTGGTCCAAGTTATGCTGGAGCCAAGTTGTTCAGGACATTGTATGTTAATATAAAAAGCTTGAATCTGACCTGGTAGCATATGGGCAGCCAGCGCAGATTGTTTAGCAGAGGTGTTACATGTTGTCTGCCATCTGCCCCCATCAACAAGCTACCCACTGCATTCTGCATTAGCTGGAGTTTCCAGAGCCAAGGGCAGCCCCACATAAAACCACAGCGGTAGTCAAGATTTCTGGCACTGAGGTTACAATACTTGTCTTATATAGCTAGTACTAGACAAGAAAAACTGGGGAAACCAATTTAAAAATTGCAGTGTGTGCAGAAGAAGTTGGACAACAAAATAAACTGTTTAGTTTTCTTATGCTTGTCTCTATAGAAGATGTATCTGAGCTGCACATAATCATGCTTTGATGTAGTCTGTCTGTGAAAGTGGTATAATCACCATGTTTAGTAGGTCAGAATGGATTTTTAAAAATCTTAAATTAACAGCTGCTTTCTGTCATCATTTGCCTAACTGGTAAGTGTACTTTTGGCAATAAAGAGTTAATTCCCTGCCTGTTAGCACCATGGCACTTTATTACAAGTTCCTGCTAAGTCATTGTAAACCTGTGGCAGAGGCAAGTTTTTTCAGCCCAGGAGCTCACCAAGCATTCTCATATGAGTATTATTAAAAGGTATATAGAGGATGGCTAATGGGACACCTGAATTTATTATTGGTTGGAATATAGGTGGCTTGAACCATTAACCTACTAACACATTTTTAATAAATAAAATAAAACAAAACATTGCATTTTAGAAAAAGTTAGAATTGGTACTGAAAAAGCAATACTGTATTATGTTTCACATGGGGAGGGTAATATGTGTGTGTGTGTAGGATTTATCTGTACCTAATCTATGTTTAGGGATGCAGGTGGCGCTGTGGGTTAAACCACAGAGCCTAGGACTTGCTGATCAGAAGGTGGGCGGTTCGAATCCCCACAACGGGGTGAGCTCCCATTGCTCGGTCCCTGCTCCTGCCAACCTAGCAGTTTGAAAGCACGTCAAAGTGCAAGTAGATAAATAGGTACCGCTCTGGCGGGAAGGTAAGCGACGTTTCCGTGCACTGCTCTGGTTCGCCAGAAGCAGCTTAGTCATGCTGGCCACATGACCCGGAAGCTGTACGCTGGCTCCCTCGGCCAATAAACGAGATGAGCACCGCAACCCCAGAGTCAGCCATGACTGGACCTAATGGTCAGGGGTCCCTTTACCTTTACCTTAATCTATGTTTATGTTAGGTTATTGCCTGTATGCATTTTTGCCTTTCAGGATAAAACTAATGAACTAGCCACTAGGTGGCGGAATTGGCAAGAGAGATTTCAGAATGCTCATTGCGCTTGGAACAACATAATGGGAACAATCCTGATTTATGGTGGTGTTCATAATAGAAACAGAAAGAAGTGTCCCTCTTTTAAAAGTGAAACACACACACACACACACACACACACACACACACACACACACAGCATTTTCCTAGCTTCCATGACATTAGAGAAAAGCAGGATGGTTCAGAAGCTTGAGAAAATCAAATGTAAAGAAACTTGGGTTGGAAATATAACTCAATGTTATTATTTACTTATTTATTTATTTCATAAAATTTACACACTGCTTGATTGTAAAGAAAACCCTTAAAGTAATTTACAAAAAGATAAAACAATAAAATCAAGAAAAATTGCAATACTTTAAAATATACAACAAGTTAAAATATAAAAACAGATTAAAATTCACCTCAGCATTTCTCAGAGTACAATGAAGGCACCCGCTGGGTATCAATAGGCAGAGAGTTCCAAAGTGTAGATGCTGCTACACAAAATGATTGAGTTCTTACAGATGTGGTGGGGGTATTATGTGGCACTTGTTTTTTGTTTAACCCGTCCGTTTTATTGAGGAGAAAAAAATAATATCTGAAGAGAGGATTGCTCGCTTTTCCGTCTTGGATGCAGCTCATGTTTTGCAGACTCACAGAAGTGCTAGATTTTGGGATGTTTGGGAAGATGTTGGTCTTGGGTCGGGAAGGCCAATAAATATGTGTTGGTGGCCTTTTCTAAGCAGTTGGGTCTTGCTGGAGGGGACACGCCCTTTGGCACGCAGGATGACTTTTCTGTCTTAGCACAAGATCCTTGCATGAGAAACAAGAGCTGGAATCCAGAGTGTCGTCGTCCCCAGCTCAAAAAATGCAGGCTAGCACAAGCATCTCTTGGACAATGTCTTGGGCAACATCAGGCAATGTCTTCTGTTAGCTCTTAAAGAGCAGTTCATAGAACAGCAATACTGCCAGCACTTTCCCCACAAGTACAGGGTGAAGCAATTTTTGTGGCACCAAGTGTTGGGGGGGCTGCATGGTGGCATGTGGGGCTTTTTTCAGCTGGTACTCACCAGAACTCAGTTCTGGCACCTCTCGGGTGGGCTTCATTGCCATTATAAGGGAACAAGAGAGGCATTCTTGGAGAGTTCCAGCACCTCTTTTTATAGAGAATAGCGTGGCGCTGTGGATTAAACCACAGAGCCTAGGACTTGCCGATCAGAAGGTTGGTGGTTTGAATCCCTGTGATGGGGGGAAGCTCTCGTTGTTCGGTCCCTGCTCCTGCCAACCTAGCAGTTCGAAAGCACATCAATTGTTAGGAAGTAGATTGTATCTGGTTCCCTTCCTTTGGCTATGCCTAATAAATTGGGAAGGGATGCGGGTGGTGCTGTGGGTTAAACCACTGAGCCTAGGGCTTGCCGATCAGAAGGTCGGCAGTTCGAATCCCCGCGACAGGGTGAGCTCTCGTTGTTCGGTCCCTGCTCCTGCCAACCTAGCAGTTCGAAAGCACATCAAAGTGCAAGTAGATAAATAGGTACCGCTCCAGCAGGAAGGTAAACGGCATTTCCATGCGCTGCTCTGGTTCGCCAGGAGCGGCTTAGTCATGCTGGCCACATGACCCGGAAGCTGTACGCTGGCTCCCTCGGCCAATAAAGCGAGATGAGCGCCGCAACCCCAGAGTCATCCGCGACTGGACCTAATGGCCAGGGGTCCCTTTACCTTTACCTAGCACTGGTGGTATGTGTGCATGTACACACACACACACACACACACACACACACACATGCTCCCTCCCCCTCTGATATCCACTTTAACCTCCCTCTTCACTTCTGATAGACGTTAAAGACATACATAAACACACAGTGAACTTTCTCTTTCCCTTCCTCAGCATTTCTGATGCAATAAGATCTGCCTACTTGGCTACATGGTGCATGCTAGAGAAGAAGGTGAAGGTGCTTCCGGTGTGGAAAAGATCCATGTCTCTGTGCAGTTATTGGCATCAGAAATGCTGGGGAGGAACTAAAAGCCTCCCGCAAGCTCTTAAAAATAATACTGCTCCCCAGTTAGCTAGAAAAGGAGCTGAACTGTGCTGCAAACTGCTTTACTTGCATCTAGAAAACTTACTTTAATTGCTAGAACATAGTTCACAAAACATCAGTGATGGTGGATCTATCCAAAGCAGCAGAGTCCAGGCGAGAATGGACAGCAGACCTCCAAACAAGACTCAAGGAGGATCAACCCTAAAATCTACAGTAGTTTAACACCTTTATTAGCACCAACTAAAGTGCCCACAAAGTTAAGATTGCCAATTTCAAACACCGGGACAGAAAAGTTGTTGAGCTTTCTAATTCTGCCCAAAATTGTTGAGCTTTTTGGTTAAAAAAAAAAACTTTTAAAAGAAGTTTTTGAGGTATTTTTAAGGAAAATTGTATGGCAAGCCTACACAAAGTAGCAAGCAAGCTATTGACATTTTCAAAATCCAGAGTCACCTGCCTAAAGTGAGAGAGCTGGTGGGTTTGGGATGCTGTTCTGAATGGTGTGTCAAACACCTTTTTGTGGTGACACACATTGGCTCAGATTATGCCATGATCTATCCATTTAGCCTCCTGCTGAATTTGGCTGGCCACTCCTGTTACTGACCTTGATCTTCTGCCTTTTAATACCAAACAGCTAAGAAAGATGATACCTAACAAATGAAAAATCTGTGGGAAAACCAACCTCATATAACCAACATGCTTAAGTCTATTTAATAAATAATAAAGCAGCAGGGATATTTTTCTCAAAAAATTAAGCAGCAGGCCAGACATCAGATGATGTTCTCCCTCTGTCTCTTCAAAAGTTCCCTGAAGGAGGATTGTCTTGCTGCATACCAAAACCATATGCCCCAAAATGGGGGTGGGGGGGGGGAAATGTGGTTTAGTATTATGGGTTAACTTGTTACTAGCTGAGTCAAGCATGCTTTGATTTCCTTAAAGGTAAAGGTACCCCTGCCCGTACGGGCCAGTCTTGACAGACTCTAGGGTTGTGCGCCCATCTCACTCAAGAGGCTGAGGGCCAGCGCTGTCCGCAGACACTTGCGGGTCACGTGGCCAGCGTGACATCGCTGCTCTGGCGAGCCAGAGCTGCACACGGAAACGCCGTTTACCTTCCCGCTGGTAGGCGGTCCCTATTTATCTACTTGCACCCGGAGGTGCTTTCGAACTGCTAGGTTGGCAGGCGCTGGGACCGAACGACGGGAGCGCACCCCGACGCAGGGATTCGAACCGCCGACCTTTCGATCGGCAAGCCCTAGGCGCTGAGGCTTTTACCCACAGCGCCACCCGCGTCCCGCAGTCACCAAAATCCAGCGGTGCCAACTTGAATAAAATATGGGAGGGACTAGCTAAGCCCCACCCCACATAATCAATCACAAGATATGGTGCACACACAGCATTTGAATGGCAATGCCCATCAATTTTGGGGAGGCCTGGGCCCCTCAGATATTTTATGGGGGGCAGCAAAGGGACTTTGGCCCCTGGGAGCTGGCTGTAGTAAACATCTTGGTGACATTGTGGCCTGACTCACGTGTCACATTAAAATAAATTCTGGTTTAAAGTGAATGAGTGGGCTTCTCCATTGCTCCTGGTGCCGCAGTGTGAATGAAGCAATGGAACTTGAACTTAAGATTCGTTTCTTGCCAAACAAACCATGTTTAGTAACCAAGGTTTGTTCTTGGCTTTGGAAAGAAACAAACCAGGAGCCAAAGTTTGCGCTATGCAGCAGGTCAGAGGAGCACCATGGAGGCATTTTTTCAGGACCCCTCAGCATACAATTCATTTACACAGCTTGTTTTAAACTGTGGCTGAACATGTCACACAAGCTGGGCCAATGAGTTCTGAAAATTAAGTGAAATCAGCGGATTATCATTTTGGGATAATCAATTAAGTAGCCAACACCACAGATTGTCAGCTGTCTCCAATAAAATAAAATGTATTTGTTAGGAAGCAGATTGTATCTGGTTCCCTTCCTTTGGCTATGCCTAATAAATTGGGAAGGGATGCGGGTGGTGCTGTGGGTTAAACCACTGAGCCTAGGGCTTGCCGATCAGAAGGTCGGCAGTTTGAATCCCCGTGACGGGGTGAGCTCTCGTTGCTCGGTCCCTGCTCCTGCCAACCTAGCAGTTCGAAAGCATGTCAAAGTGCAAGTAGATAAATAGGTACCGCTCCAGCAGGAAGGTAAACGGCGTTTCCGTGCACTGCTCTGGTTCGCCAGAAGCGGCTTAGTCATGCTGGCCACATGACCTGTATGCCGGCTCCCTCAGCCAGTAAAGCGAGATGAGCGCCGCAACCCCAGAGTCATCCGTGACTGGACCTAATAATTTAGCTTTACCTAATAAATCGGGAAAGAGAAACCAGCCACTGCTCTTTCCACATCAGATTTCTGCAGATACAAACTTGTTTCCTTGCAGATAAAAATTGGGATAAGTTGGGATAAGACTCTTAACTAATGTCTGATTGTTCATCTTTAAAAGCAATAAAATATACATTATGACACAGGTTTGTTAAATATTCACTCCTTTAAAAAACACACAAACAAACTCATTAATGCAGTTCAGGAAATACAGTACAGTGGTACCTCAGGTTACATATGCTTCAGGTTACAGACTCCGCTAACCCAGAAATAGTACCTTGGATTAAGAACTTGGTTCAGGATGAGAACAGAAATCGTGCTCCGGCGGCTCAGCAGCAGCAGGAGGCCCTATTAGCTAAAGTGGTACCTCAGGTTAAGAACAGTTTCAGGTTAAGAATGGACCTCCAGAACGAATTAAGTACTTAACCCGAGGTACCACTGTACCACGATCAAGCCTCTGATTACCCCCTGCCCCCAATTTTCTCCCTAGCTCCTGTCCTTAAGTTAACACGGGTGCATTTTTTTTAAAAAAAACTATTGTCATGTTCTACCACATAATGGGGCTGCCACTGAGGACTCTTTGGAAGCTATTTGATTCCAGATCCCATGCAAAGGCCACCCCTAGTAGTCCTCTGGTGTTGGTAGACAGAGAGACCATACTGACATCCAACTGTGGGGCGTGAGGTGGAGAGGTTAGGCTGTGTGCCTGAGCTCTTCTAATTCTTGGATCCAGCAAGGGTTAAAATCGAATGGAGGAGTCAATTAACCAGGCCAGCTTCTTGGTGAGTTATTGGTGGTATCAAAGGAAGAGGCTCTGTACCAGGGGGCAAGTTGGTGCCCCCTCCCTTACCTCACTGATGGTGACAACAGGGGCAGAGTTGTTCGTGCATGAACTGGGCTAGAAGCTTGAAGCAGGCAGAAGCCCAGAGAGACAAAGTCATGCTAGATTTCTGGTTGAATCAAAGGATGACTATGGGCACAGCAAGACCTCCTGGAGTGTTAATGCTGTGAGTCCCTCCGCAGGTTGTAGGATATAAATAAACCATATATCATAAAGACACCACAGTCTCTGCTGTCATTCTGAGGAAACCAAACCCTAAGTGCCTGGAACCCCTGGAATCAAGCCTGAAGAAGAGTTCTGGTCAGTGTGAAAGTATCCTTTCCTTGCTTCCTGTCTTTGAATTGGTCATGATAAATATATTACTGATAAATATATTAGCAATAAACTCTTGGTTTTGTTATTTATAATGGAACAAGATGGCCAGCTCAGTTTCTGTCTGTCTCAGGACAGCAATTTAGCCATCCAGGAGAGAAGCCCTAGAACTGGTGGAAGTGGCCTTCTACCATCTAATGGTGGGACTTCGTCTATGTGGGAAGCAACAGGCACACTAACCACTGTGCAACACTACCAAACCAGTGTGCTGCCTATTAACTAGAGGCTGAGGAAACCCAACCAGATGGGTGGGGTAATAATAATAATAATAATAATAATAATAATAATAATAATAATATATTAGTTTAGTTTAGTAAAATCAGTTTCCACCTTTGCTAAGGTGTATTCTTTTTTCTGCCCTCTGCTAGAGACAAATGCCCATAACTGCTGGTCTTTGCATTTTCAGAGAGAGCAGCCATTGTTACTCTTTCCCACAAGCCTTTAGAGAGACCAGGGATCCCCCCCCACCCGATGTATTGCCAAGCCAACCCGAACCAGTAGGCAGAATGGGCCTAATCCAAAGCCAATTCTCCCCTCACTTAGCACAAAAGAGTCTGGGGCCAAGGGACACCTGTTTCCCACTCCCACAGCATTTCTGAGTGCTGCTCTTGCCTCACTCTGTTCTCTAGTGGGTAGCAGGTTTGTATGTTTGGGGAAGCATTAGCCAGTACTATTCTGTGGGCTGAGTTAGTTGGTGTTGGTAGAGAGATGCTCAATAGAGAAAGAAATGCTCCCTTTTGAGTTTGTGGCAGTGGCAGAAGGTTTTCAAAAATCCAAAGGTTGGTATATCTGGTTTTGGGGATGCAAAAACATTGTTTCCTGAATTCATTGTATCTGTACATTCGAGGAACTCCTCTTTAGAGACAATGCTTCAAGGAGGTATAGTGAGGTCTGCATTTGACTTCTTCCTTTATGAGGTGAAGCAGAAAGAGATGTAATTAAGAAGCAGTACAAAAATGCAGTTAGTCAAGATTTAGATGATGGAGGGTTGTCTGAAGAAGAATGCAGTACAAGGTTTTAAATCTAGGGAATTTTGAGTATGCCCAGGCATGTCTGGGGAATCTTATCTGTTTGGAAGCACAAGCTCTTAAAAGTCCATGAAAAAGCGCGACATACATGAGAATTCTTTTGCATCAGGGACATTTTCAGGTGTGAGGATACAGAGGAGAAGATTCAGCCTTGCAAGCTTCTCCCTCTGATGCTAATACAGCCCAAGCAGTCATATAAGCACGTGAGCCATTGTAGATTGCCTGCTCTGCTTCTTGCTTCCTCAGTAATTTTTCAATTATTTTAATCTGTCACAAGGCTGCAGGCTGACTTTGCATAAGAGCAGTTGTGGGGGTTAATGCTAAATCCGACTGCAGCTGTGGCAGACTGCATGCAAAGCTCAGAGCAGATGGGCTCCTGCTGCTGAAGGAAGTCTCAACCACCAGAGAAACTTGTTGATACTTGTGACTTAGCAGCTTCCCCCCCCCAAAAAAAACCCCCTCAATGACTCATACTTTCTGGAAAGAAGGAAAACTCATGTTCTTAATGCCTCACTAACATTCACAGTGCTCTTCAAAAGGAAGACCACAGAACTAATCACAACATTCAGCTGATCCTAATATTCAGTATGCCACTTTCATTTTGTCTTATACTGAGAGCTATGGCTGTTATCAGTAAGCTTCATAAAATATAATAATCCAAACATGGAAATGTTCGCTCATTTAGAAGAATTTGTTAAAGAAAATACAGATCATTTCATAACTCTAGTGAAGAAATATGGGAAGCTGAATCATCTGGAACTGTTTCTCATGAATCACATGATTTATTTCTCAAATGCATAGCTGCTTTAGTTTCTTGATCCAACAGCTGTACACATTAACAATAAAGAGTTCATTGCATCACAGAAACTTTAGCATAATGTTTGTAGGCTTTCTTGGATTGTGGCAATCTCATGGTACTTTGAAACAAAACAAATTCCTTCCAGTAGCACCTTAAAGACCAACTAAGTCAGTTCTTGGTATGAGCTTTCGTGTGCATGCACACTTCTTCAGATACATGGTACTTTGGTAAGGGTATGAATTGTGTTGGTTAAGAGATCTTTATAAAGTCTTCCTTTGTTCTTCTTTCTGAACAAAGAGCCAGTACCTCTTTGACCTGACTTCTGTTGTCTCCTTTTGCATCCCTTGAGTACCTGACTCAGTGACCACAGCCTATGTGATCTTTGAGGCGTACATGGTGATATGTTACCTCTGCAAAAGGCAGTGAGTTGTAGTGGTTGGAACTACTGTCTCTGCCCTTCAGCCTCATCCCCAGTCCCTCCACAACAATAAAGGGGACTAGGACTGTCCCAGGACTGGAGAAGCAGCAACTGTCAGAGCAAGAACTCCTTCTGTATTCATTTTGTTCAACCCCACATTGGAATTTGTACCATTCAGCTTTCACATTTTGGTTAGAAGCTGTTGCCAGTTTTCAGAGACAGATTCTCCCTTTCCACATTTTTAGCTGAAATATTGTACCTTGAGGCTATCAAGGTACAGCAAAACAACAGCATCCATCCCCAGTCTTTCAGCATTCATGGACATAACAAGCGGGGTATAGAAAGCAGCAGTGGACACAGAACTTTAAGAATCTGTGCCAAGAAACACGACACAAAAGGAAGTCTGCATGAGCCCTGAATTGGAGCAGACATCAATCGCGTCATCCAATTTAGCACTAAAGAGCTGTTTTGCTTGGGGGAAGCAGAAAACTACTCAGACCCATGCTTGGAAAGGACAGCAGGGCCAGCTTGAGACATTTTGGCATCTGAGGTGGACCCCAAAATGGTACACACACCCTCCGCCAGGGAAGATCTACATCAGGAGCAAGGGGGAGAGAGATTGACCAGTCTTTACAAAAGTGCATATCCATAGGTGCTGGCTCCCTATGGAGCCCCATGAAGGGGCTGGGCACCCACAAATTTTGGTGCCAGGGCCATTCATGCTACATAGCACCCAGAGCCCCAGGCACCCATGGTCGCAGGGCCAAGCTGGCATTCCTGTCGTATCTTAGTTAAAAGTGTGCATATTAATGAAAATAGCATTAAAACATCTTCCAGGCCATCAGATGAAAGATAATATAAGGAACAAAACTGATGTCATAGAGCACCTGGAGGTAAGAAATGAAAAACAAGCAGCCTTGATGTTTATTGATGCTGAAAAGGCATTTGATAATATTTCTTGGTTATTAATGTATAAGGCTTAAGAAGAGATGAATTTGGGTTTAGAAGAGGAATAGATGCAATTTACTCAGAGCAACAAGCAAGATTAATTGTGAATAACATTATTACTGAGAAATGCAAAATTCTAAAAGGGACAAGACAAGGGTGCCCCTTGTCACCATTCTTGTTTATCTTAGTATTAGAGATTCTGGTGAGAAATATAAGAGCAGAAGAAACCACCAGAGGAATAAAAGAAGGAAATAAAGCATATAAACTGAAAGCATTCGCGGATGTCCTTGTGATAACAGTTGAAGACTCTATAAACTCATTACCAAAAGTAATAGGAAAAATACAGGAATTTGAACAAGTATCAGGTTTTAAATTGAATAAAAGAATAAGCTTTTACTGAAGAATGTTTCAGAGCAAGATAAAAAAGAGATACAGCAGAAAACAGAGATAATCATATATAAAAAGTTAAATATTTGGGAATATGGTTGGCAGACAAGAATATTAATATATTTAAAGATAATTATGAAAAATTGTGAAAATAAAAAAAAAGGAATTTAGAAATCTGGGGAAGGATGAGTTTGTCATTATTAGGTAGAATTTCTGTGATTAAGATGAACGTATTGCCAAAAATGTTGTTTTTATTTCAGAATATTCCAGTGTAACAAATGTTAACATTGTTTTTGATTTGAGCCAAGCCAGGTCCATTGGTGACCAAAGGCTAGAAATTAATTTATTATTCTGTTAATAATACAGTGAAGTCTATTTTTCATGGATTAACTGCACCTAATTCATTTTGAAGGCTTTGTATGCCTTTGACAAATCTACCTTGACTTTCTGTTTTGACATGCCAATCTATCAAGTGACTGCTGGGAGAGGCTAGTACTTGCTGTCAAAGCAGGTAAAAAAGACGTCTTCTGTCTGGTGAAAACTAACTTCAGTGATTCCAGATTCCTTTCAGCTGACCAGGAGGGCCCTGTCCTGGGGAACTTATTTTGGGCCCCCTAAAAACTGATCTGCAGAGGTATACTGGTAGCTCCTTTCCCCATGCATAATTTTTGTAAATTTCTATCATGGCTTATTATTATTAGAATAACTTCAACCATGACCCTTTCTAAAACAAAGAAGCATCACTCTGGTTAAAGGAACCAAAATTTGGATGCCTATGATACAAACACAGTCTTCCCCCTTCCTTTCCTCCCTCTATGAACCCCCGAAATGTGCTCTGGAGGGTCTCCCAATCCTCTGGAGCACGTTTTGAAGGTGCTGGAGGGGGACAAAGTGGTTCTGGGGGGTTGGCATGCTTACAGACTCCCTTCTGCCTGGTTGTGAGGAGGTTTGTGCAAAAAGCATGTAGAAGCTGGGAGTAGGGCCGGTGCCCCATTAAGTCGCGGGCAAGGCTGAGGTGCACATTCCTGTCTCCCTAGGGACTATCACCTTCCCATGTCGAGGTGGAATGGCTGAAGGTGGCTTGCATATGCCCTGAGGGCAGTGCATGGCTGGACGCATCACGATGCAAGTCTGAGAGAGACAACAAGTGCGAAACTGATACCACAATTCCAATTCTAGCTCTTCCAATTCTAGCTCTAACCATGCTGAGACATAGATTCACTAAGGGCCAAGTCCCTTCAATGTGTGCGTGTGAAATGAAAACATCAGAATCTCTACATCATGTAATGTTTATCTGCCCTTTGTACAGTTCAGTCCGTGCTAGTATACTAAACTCCATAATCCAGTCTACGGCTGACAAACCAGTAGACCTACAGCTTGCCTGGGTTCTTCAAGATGTGGATCCTTATATTACCCTACAGGTTGCTAAATTCCTAACAGCCGTCCTCTCGTACAAGAGACGGAATGGAATGTTAGCTGATTATTGATAGCTATAAGAATTTTCTATAATGACTTCAGATATCGATTTTAGTGTAGTGCCTAAAATTTTTAATCCTAATCTTAATCCTAACCTTAAACTTTTCTTAGGAATGGCTAATATCTGTCCTTATGAGTTGTGAACTGTGTTATACTACTTGTGGTTTGTACGAGTCTGCTGTTTGATTTGTTTTGTTGTGTTGTGTTGTGGTTTATGATGGGCGTAAAGCCGAATAAACAAACTAGCTAGTTCTACCAAAAAAAAGAAAGATGATGCCTGTTTGTTTTACTTTCACAAGAGAGCACTTTGCTCAGCTGGCCCTTTCAATCAGAGTATGAGGAAAGTGGGCGGCAGCTTTCAGGCATGCAGATCCTCTCCAACATGGAATAAATGACCCATTAAATTGGAGCATATTGAAAAGGGAGTAAAGTGAAATCCTGCAACTTCTTTGGAAGCGATTTATCATCTCCATTTTGTCAGACAACTGACGAAAGAGAATGGAGGCCGGCATTAATGATTTAACATGCATCCTACTAGTCCTTTATGCCTCACAGAGGAAACTTTAACTGAACTGTGCTGATATACAGCTGGGATATTGGGTGAAGAGTGCCTTTATAGTTATTTTGGTAAACAAATTTAAAATCTACCAATTTAATGTGATTGTATGTGGACGTGTGTGTGTGTGTGTGTGTTTGTTTGTGTGTGCAAGATATCAAATGTGCAGATGGAAAAATAGACAGAATGTTCCATCTGTATAGCAAAGGACCAGCTCAAGACCTCTGGAATGTAAATTGGTTCCTATTAGCATGAATCTGTGTTGAAATGTATTGCAAATTCAAGATAGCATCAGTAAGGGCCATGAAATGCTGACCTGTGATCCACCATCCATTTTGTGTTTGATAGTGCACTGTAAGGATGGCATAACATTGTAGCCAAGATATCACATCAAAGCAAGGAAAAATCAGGGCATCCTGAAACTCGTTACATGTAAGGTTGCATTCAGTGCTGTGTGAGTGGGACTCCCTTATGCAGTGGGACTTCCCCCTTCCATTCCTCCTTCTACACACACCCAAAATATGCTCTGGAGCAGCCATGTCATCTATGGGGGACCCAGGGGGACTGAGGCCTCCCCACATTTTCAATGAGGGGACTGGGCCCCCCTCAATATTCCACAGTCGGGCGGGCCCCATTGAGCCCTCCCACAGCTGTAACAGGATCCGTTGGGTCCTCCTGTGGCTGTGGCAAGGCCTCCTCCAAGGGCACGACAGGCCCCATCGAACCTCCTCACACTGTGTGATGTCATGTACGCACCGGGGGCCCCAATGTTGGGTGGAACCTGGCACACCTGCTGTGAAGGGTCTCCCAATCCTCAGGGACAAATTCTGAGGGTGCTGGAGGGGGGCTTCGGAGATAACAAGAGGAAGGGGAAGATTCAATGCACATGTGGATGTGTGTTATGAAAGTGGAACAGCAGTGTTAGATACTGCCCATACCTAATAATAATAATAATAATAATAATAATAATAATAATTTATTATTTATATCCCGCCCATCTGGCTGGGTTTCCCCAACCACTCTGGGCGGCTTCCAACAAAATATTAAAATACATAAAATATAGTGCATCAAACATTAAAAGCTTCCCTAAACAGGGTTGCCTTCAGATGCCTTCTAAAAGTCTGGTAGTTGACATCTGATGGGAGGGCATTCCACAGGGCTGGCGCCGCTACCAAGAAGGCCCTTTGCCTGGTTCCCTGTAACTTGCAGCGAGGGGGTTGAGACGCTCCTTCAGGTCTACTGGGCCGAGGCCATTTAGGGCTTTAAAGGTCAACACCAACACTTTGAATTGTGCCCAGAAACATACTGGGAGCCAATGTAGGTCTTTCAAGACCGGTGTTATGGGGTCTTGGCGGCCGCCCCCAGTCACCAGTCTAGCTGCCGCATTCTGGATTAGTTGTAGTTTCTAGGTCACCTTCAAAGGCAGCCCCACATAGTTAGCATGATCACAGGAAGACTCTCCTGCCATACGGCTCCCCATAAACCCTTGTGGCCAGTTCCTAAGATCATCTGAGGAGGCTCTGCACGCTATACAACAGTTGGTGCACCTCTTTAAGCAGAATCCCCTGGATTGCAAAGCTTTTTATCCCATGAGCAGGACTCACCCATTTGCCTTCTTCCTTGGTTAACTCAACAGCCCATTCTTAGAGGATTACCTTACCAGAAACCTAGGCTGGCTATTCCATTGAATCTGTGCTGGATCCATGAATTCGAAGAGGGCCCAGGGCAATACAGCCTACCCCTCCCAAACCCATAGAACAACCATCTCTATAGTTAATCACAGTGTTATTAACATACCATCCAACATTTCTCTGAGGAAAATATGGACATCTTATTCCACCACCACCATTTTATTATTTATATCCCACCCATCTGACTGGGGTCCCCTAGGCACTCTAGTTGACTTCCATTATATATAACGAAACGAAACGAAACGAAACGAAACGAAACGAAACGAAACGAAACGAAACAAAACAAAACAAAACAAAACAAAACAAAACAAAACATTAGACAACATTAGAAAATTTCCCTATGCAGGGCTGCCTTCTGATGTCTTTTAAAGGTTGTACAGTTATTTGTCTCCTAGACTCGGGGGTCACATTACTACATACCTTCTGATGAAAATCGGGACATCTAAAGGAAAAGCAGGACATTCCTTCCAGGATCAAATCAGAAACCAGGACAGCTTTTGTAAATGTGGCTATATGGTATGAGCCTGAAACTCTTTCCAGCCATATATATGGTATTCTGCTGAAAGTTGTAAAATAGGCCTTTAGTTTTGCTTGGGATGTGATTCAAACTGATGAAGCAGAAACAGAATCCTATAGCCATTCCATTAAAGGTCCCTGAGCGAGACATTTACTTAAATGCTGCAACAAATGGAGAGCTGAAGGAAAGGTTGAATATAGCTCAGGTGAATTCTGTTGCCCCTGCAACCTTCTGGACTAGGGTTCCACTTAAATCAAATGCCAACATGCACACAAAGCTTCTGAATACATTCCTCTATCAAACTTCATGTATTTGCTGTTTAAAAAACATATATTCTGCCCTTCCGCAAGTACAGTGGTACCTTGGGTTACAAACACTTCAGGTTATAAACTCCGCTAACCCGGAAGTAGTACCTCAGGTTGAAAACTTTGCTTCAGGATGAGAACAGAAATTTCACGGTGGCGGCAGCGGGAGGCCCCATTAGCTAAAGTGGTACCTCAGGTTAAGAACAGTTTCAGGTTAAGAACAGACCTCTGGAATGAATTAAGTTCTTAACCTGAGGTACCACTGTAATAGAATTAAGTCAGCTTACAAAGAGAAACATACAATATCTAAAGCATATAACAACCAGCACTCCTAAAGCAGATATTTATTTATTATACTAAATTAGTATATTGCTTGACTGTAATAATTTTTGTGAGCAGTTTACAAAAAATGAAAAAATATCAATAAAAATAGGCATTTAACAACATTCCCAAAAGCATTAAAGACAACAGTGAACAAAAAGATTTAAACATATGCCAACATACAATTTATGTCTAAACGAAAATGTTTTAAGCAGACATTGAAAAAGTACAGTGGTGCCTCTGCTGAAATGTGATGCCCTGGGGTCTGCCACAGGCCTCAGCCGCATGACCCCAGTAAGCACGAGTCAAGGGGGGGCAGGGAGGGGCAGCTGTCCCCTAAATCAATAAAAATACATACTGAGGTTCTCCCCCCCCCCCAACAAAAATCCCATCTATGCCATGCCAGTAAGCAAGGCTTCAGGGAAAAAGGGGAACTTTCCTGTTTTTTCTCAGGCCGTGAGACAGGATGGACTACTAGTGAAATCCATTCATTCTGAGGGACTTTCCACAATGAGAAGTAGCAGCAGAGAGCTTCAGTTACTTTCCTTTAACCAAGGCAGGGGGAAGGGGAAAAACTTTGCTGACATTTCAAGAAGCAGTGGAGCTGCGGTCAGGACCCTAGCAATCTAGTGACGCTTTCCTAGAGAATGACCAAATGGGAACAATGCACTGGGACCCCATTGGAGGGAGTGGGAGAAGGTTGACCCCACTGACCAGTAATTTTGACACCTCCTACTACAAAGGTAAGGGATGTGGGTAGCGCTGTGGGTTAAACCACAGAGCCTAGGACTTGCCGATCAGAAGGTCGGCGGTTCAAATCCCCGCGACGGGGTGAGCTCCTATTGCTCGGTCCCTGCTCCTGCCAACCTAGCAGTTCGAAAGCACATCAAAGTGCAAGTAGATAAATAGGTACCACTCCGGCGGGAAGGTAAACGGCGTTTCCGTGCTTCTCTGGTTCACCAGATGCGGCTTAGTCATGCTGGCCACATGTACGCCGGCTCCCTCGGCCAATAAAGCGAGATGAGCGCTGCAACCCCAGAGTCGGTCACAACTGGACCCAATGGTCAGGGGTCCCTTTACCTTTACCTTACTGCAAAGGTAAGCTTCCACCCCCCCCACCCCCAATATGAATAGATTTCAGCCTCCTACTGCACAATTGGCTGGAAATTTCCCACACTTTCTGTGGGGCCCAAATAGCCCTGCAAAAGTGTATGTGTGGGTTTCATGCATTTTAAATCAGCAGTCCCACTGCAGATGGATAGGACCATTGGTGATAGCCTAACAGGGTTTGTGAGCAGGTACAAATACTTGTAGGAGAAAACAGTCTAAATAGTTGCAAGCAAATGTTTCAACAAGGATCAAACCACAGATTACTGCAGCCTACCCCAGCCTGGTGCCCTCATAATGCTGTTAGACTGCCAGAGATGACAGAATAAGTTGTAGTCTAAAGATCTGGGGGGCACCAGGTTGGGGAAATCTGGCCACGCAAAGGGGTGCTGTTGCTGCTGCAAAAATCTGTTAACGGCACTGTTAGTCTTTTCTTGTGCAAAACCCACCTCCTCTGCACCAGTTCTTACGATGATTTTCTCTCAGCAGAGTGACTGCATGGTAAATCTGTTAAAATATTAATGCAATAGTCTGAACTCCTCTCCTGAAATACACAGCACAGCGAGGTCACTTGTCTGTGGATCACTGAATCAATATGTTGCTAAATTACTCTGCAAATGGAATCACTGGCTGCTTATAGAAGACGTGCAGCAGAGCGCATATGAGACTAGGAGTGAAACCTAGGTGCTTTTTAAAGTGCGTCATGCAATTTGTTGTCAGCTGGTTGCTCTTTTGCTGGAAGAAGGTTCAGCATAGCAAGAGGCTCTCCAGATCTCTATGCCCCAACTACCATACCGACGGACTCCTCGACTGACTGTTTTTCCTTCCATGGGTCGGGCATGGGGTCCATCTGAGAATGAACAAAGTTCAGCTGAACATAAGCTCTCCCTCCCTCTCTCCCTCTGCACAGCATGCAGGGTAAAGAAAGAGCACACCCACCGAGCATTCCTGCCCCACCTCCAATATCCATGCTCAGACAACAGGGAACCTCTGGGAACCTCTAAGTTAGATTACTGCAACGCGTATACATAGTATTGCCTCTGAAGACAGTTCAGAAACTTCAGCTAGTGCAGAATCTGGCAGCCAGGCTGCTCACCGCAGCAAGACAGTTTGAGCATATTACATACACCAATCCTGGCATGACTGCACTGTCTGCCAATTAGTTTCCAGCCTCAATTCCTGAGCCTTAAACAGCTCAGAACTGCAATATCTCAAGGACCTTCTCTCCCCATATAAACCAACTTGGACTCTAAAGCCCTTCTTTGTGTGTCTCCTCTGTGAGAGGTCCAGAGGGTGGCCATATTTTCATGGGCTTTTTTGCCGTGGCTCCCCATCCCCTGGAAGAGTCCTCTGGTAACTTCCTTACACATCTTTAGGCGCCAAGCATAAATGTTCCACTTCAACAAGGCCTTTGGCTGATTAATAGTCCTTTTATCTGTAGGGAGGTTATTGGTTTGGTTTGGTTTGGTTTGGTTTGTTCTTGCTCTTGTTTTAGTTATGTATTTTGTGGTTTTATTCTGTATTTTATATTGTGAACCACCCTGAGATCTCCAGGTGAAGGGTGGTATACAAATTTAATTAACAACAACAACAACAGATATTGACTAATTTGGCTTAGAGGGTGCACTTGTTCTGGAAACTCTAGAATTCCTAGGTTTGAGATACTGGGTGATGTGTGCCACCCTATAAGACACGTTCTCTCAAGGATTACATCCCTGGCGGCTGATTGACAGAAAGAAGAAGGAACCAGCATCAAGGGCTTTGGCATTCCAGTGTAATGGGAAGCAGGACAGCTGGTAGAATTTGCTGGACAAGGAATACGCTGGATCAGTGGATTGGGCCCTTGGTGCCCAGAGCATTTAGAACAGGGGTAGGAACCCTGTGGCTCACCAGATGTTGTTAGACCAACTATTCATCTTCAGAGGAGAACGATTTATACCAAAGAAATGTTGGAAGAATTTTTGTAATATTAATTCCACTGATTACATTATGCAGAGAGCAAATGTAAGTGAAATTTATAAATACTGTACTAGACAAGGGGTCACAGATGGGGGGGGGTGAGCCTTGAATGTTACAAGTATGCACTGGGCCCAGAGGTTTGAACACCGGACACATGCAAGCTAAATATTTTTTTGAAGAAGTAAGGTCTGTACTGAGAATTACCTTTAAAATTAACTATGCATACTGTGCATCCTCACAAAATATCTTTTTTAGAATTCACTAAGATGTGGAGGCTCTTGTAATTAGATACAGATAGTGGCTGACAAGAAGGGTGGGTGGGTGGGTGGGTGGGGGAGACTTCTACATTTCTTTGTTCCCGAAGTCAATTATTCTTCCAAATCCTTTTGAGCTGAAAGAGAATAATATCACAAAGTTAAAACTTGACAACATTTCCAGTGGCGTATTCTGTGCGGCCATTGTAAGTGCTTCTGTGAACAGGGGGATGCTGTGATTACAAGTGACACAGAGCTCCCAGAGGTACATTTGACTTTCATATACTGAGGCCATTGCAGAAGATTACCAAAGTCTGTCAGGACAAGTAATTCCAAGCGACTGTGGGAAAGGAGATAGTGTGTGTGTGTGTGTGTGTGTGTGTGTGTGTGTGTTTGTGTGATGTATAAATTGAAGGAAGGACAGGAATGGCTTGGACACGGCTCCAGACCTACAATATGGCCAAAACTAATTGGCAACAGAGAAATGAGGCTTCTAGGTTCTCTGTAATTCAAAGTCAGGGCCCCTACCATTATGTAGAGTGAGGCATCTGCCTCAGTAAATATATGCTTGGGGAAACAGCGGTAGCTCCCTGACTGCAAACCAGCCCTGCTGCCTCAGATGTGTATCACTTTCACAGAGACATCCTTTGCTAAGCTAATGAAATCCTTTCACTCAACTCTGTGCAGTCCTGATCAGCCTTTGCCACATTTGCATCTCTCCTACATTTTGATAAATTTGCTGGGAGCAGAACTAAAATAAGAAATAATAAGAATTACAGAAGGGCTCTCCAAAGCCACTTATATGGTCTACAGGTGATCCTCTGCCACATAACTGCCAAAAGGAAATGCAATGGTCAGCAGCATCTTGGGGTTCTTTCCCCACTAGCTCAGAGCATCAGTCTCTGGGCTCACCTCATGCTTACTGTGGGTGTCCCAAAACATTAGGCAGATGGAAGAGATTGACAGAGGCTGGAGTGTCTATTAGATCTCTTTGCTCTTACACACTTTCTTAAACCATCTAGAACCAGCAGCTGTCAAGAGGCAGGATATTGCGATGTAGATAACCTAGTACTGTAAGGTTTTTCTTCCGTCCTTAAATTATAAAGGGATGTAATGGGAAATAACATCACTTACCGTATTTTTTGCTCTATAAGACTCACTTTTTCCCTCCTAAAAAGTAAGGGGAAATGTGTGTGCGTCTTATGGAGTGAATGCAGGCTGCGCAGCTATCACAGAAGCCAGAACAGCAAGAGGGCTCGCTGCTTTCACTGCGCAGCGATCCCTCTTGCTGTTCTGGCTTCTGAGATGCAGAATATTTTTTTTCTTGTTTTCCTCCTCCAAAAACTAGGTGCGTCTTGTGGTCTGGTGCATCTTATAGAGCGAAAAATACGGTATAAACAACCACAATAGGATAGACTCACAAACAACCACTAAAGGAATTCTGCCTCAGAGGAGGGAAAAACTTTTCTAGGGTATGTCTGTATTAGCAACCCTTTGTATATTAGCAACCCTAATGTTTGGCATCATCACTCGCTTCTTCCTGTAGTGATAACGGGCTGTCCCTTGACATTTTGAAGCAATAATTCAAATCTTCACACAAATAGATACTTTGCTTCTTAGAGACTATTTAGAAAAGAAAATCTGAAATATTTGTGGGAAATAAAACATGGCCCGGGGTGTGCCAAGTGAGAGGGAAGGAAGAGAGAAAATTGTCTCTATTGATGGAAAGATGGGTCTGTGTTTTATCAGATTCAGAACACACATGCAAAAGTTGTTGAGCTTTTTCCCTTTTGGGGGGCAGGAGATCACTGGGGGGCCAGAGATCTACCAGGATCTACAGGAACACCCCACAATCTACCAGTAGATCACGATCTACCTGTTGGACATGCCTGGGCTACAGGATTTGGTGAAAGTCCCACCGCTCCAGTGGGAAGCAAGGTATGCCCCACCATGAAATATATGTCATGAGAACCCCCCAGGCATGCCAGCAGTACCCTCTGCTGGTAGAACCATCCCCCCAGCAAAGATACATAATCAGAAAGGCCACCCCAAGATGCAGTACTTCTTGGCAGACACCAGGGATGGCAGGGAAATTTGTTCTCCTTCATACCTGGCATTTTTCTGAAATTTGCAATACAGTTGTCCAAGCAAAGATGTAGTACAAAAATATGTATATTAGTAAAAAGTGCATTTAAAAATGTATCTTTTGATGCAAATAGCATACAAAAATACATTCTATTAAGGGGAAATTTCTTCTAGCCATTAGCAAACTTCAGTGTCACACAGTTTGAGAACCAGAATCACTTTTCAAGTACGAGTGAGAAATGTTCCTGGCACTTAAACCCATCTTTTTCTCACAAGCTCTCCTGTGGGATTTTTATTTATTTATTCTGACACATCAATATTTTGCTCTGAATTTCATGTGGGATCTTTCCCTTCTAAAGAAGTTTACACTGTACAGTGGTTTCCATTAGTACTTGGTGCTTCCCCTCTCTCCTTATCCAGGAGCTGGAATTAGAAGAGACAGACATTCTGTCCAAAGAGAATTTGCTCTAAGAAATGTGAAGAGTCCAAGCCAATTACAGTAATGAGATGAGGAGGGTGGGGTGGACACTAGACCAGAAGAGAGGTAATTTGACTGACCGTCACTATCGGTGGGTTTGAAGGCAGGCAGAGGCGTTAGAAGAAAGTGTGTTGCTTGGCTCAGAGCTTTGCTTCCATGAAAGCTTTAGCATTACTTTGTCTCAACAAAAATAAATGTGACCCCACTGTCTGAGACAATGTACTATACCTAATAGTGTTCAGGCTGTTTTTGTTGTTGTTGTTGTTTTTTTTCATGTCCTATTTCCCTACTTGTGTTTTGAAATGCTGAAGGGGCTGCAAGTATCGTTCTGGTGGGTTGTGGTGACTTGTCATTCACAGCCATGTTGCGCCCGCTCTAAGGCACATCCCTCCCAAAAGAGCCGTCGCCATTTTCTTCTCACTTGTGTTTGTTTGAAAGAGACAGGAAGAAAGAGTCAAGGGCATATAAAGTGAAATATGAAAATAGAGAAAGAGGGGGGAAAGGCAGATAACAGTTAAAAATTAAAAATGGGCCTGAAGTTTCCAGCTAGGGCTTATGGGGGATCCTGAATCTTTAAAAACTGAAAACTGGAAGGCAGGAATAGTAAAGTCTAAATCCACCAGGGAGCAAAAATTCAGGTGCTTGTGGAAAGAGCAGATTTTTTAAAGGGACTGTTTCTCTTGTGTTCGGAAGCCAGGGAATCAGAAAGGTGTGATGTTCACGAAGGATCCCTACAGCCTGATCTGCAATAGGCTGGAGCCAAACATTGTGGAATGCTCTCCCCAGAGACACCTTCATTACATATTGTTACAAAAGGCGTGTGCCACCCCCACTCTCTGAAAGATTCCTGGGGGTTCCAGGCACTCGTCCAGGGTCTGTGATCCTTTGGAGCATTGAGACATGGCAGAGACTGTAACAGCTTTAACAAATGTGGCTTATTTACCTATTTACACCTTCAGGCTGCCTGGAGGGAGTCCACATCTTACAGCGTGGTCATTTCAAGAGGGACTTGTCCCCCACAGCAGTGCAGCCAGCCTACAGCCAACCTGCCCAAAATGGATCCCAGTCTTTTCCTCTCCCTTCTTCTTCCCATAATGCCTTGCTCCAAAAACTCCCTTTTCCTGTCACCTCAAACACACAGTTCCCCTGGCAACCTTCCAAACCCCCAGTCTCTGTTCACACCTCAGGGCAAGGAGAAAGGACCGCTCTCTTGCCTTGTCAGTGGCCCTGTATTGTTTCTTAATGGCCCTAGCTTGGTCAGGTCGTTTTGCATAGGCTAGCTCAGGAATTCTTCTGCAGCTTGTATTTTCCCTTCACATCCCAAATACTCAAAATCCTACCATTTATTAATTTTTAGGATTTAGTGCACCCCTTCAAATCTATAACAATATCTTTTAAGTGCCAAGTGAAAGCATTCTTCTTCACCCAGGCCTTTGGTTGATTAAACAATCTATGCCCTTTTAAATATATCAAGGGGGTATTGTTTTGTTTGTTATTGTGTTATGTATTTTTGTGTTTGTATATTGTGATTCTAAAATGAAGGGTGGTATATAAATTTATATGATGGTGGTGGTGGTGATGATGATGATGGCCCCCCAAACAGGAAAAATTGAGTGGAAAGATTGCTTTCTTTAGCTCGCACTAGCAGGTGAATGTTAATGTACAGGGAGAAGGGATAAGCATTAAGAAATTGAATCAGGACTGTATTTTGTACTCTGAGATTAATGAGATCAGAGAGCTGATTCTAAAGGTAAAGGGTAAACGGACCCCTGACCATTAGGTCCAGTTGTGGCCGACTCTGGGGTTGCGGCGTTCATCTTGCTTTATTGGCCGAGGGAGCTGGCGTACAGCTTCCGGGTCATGTGGCCAGCAGGACTAAGCCGCTTCTGGCGAACCAGAGCAGCGCACAGAAATGCCATTTACCTTCCCGCCGGAGCAGTACCTATTTATCTACTTGCACTTTGAGGTGCTTTCGAACTGCTAGGTTGGCAGGAGCAGGGACCGAGCAACAGGAACTCACCCCGTTGCGGGAATTCGAACCGCCAACCGTCTGATCAGCAAGTCCTAGACTCTGTGGTTTAACCCACAGCGCCACCTGTGTCTGGAGCTGATTCTACCTCTCCCTAAAATTCTCGAGGGTGGGAAAGAATTCAGAAAAAAATTCTTCCCTCTTTATTTTATCCTCCAAGGTCCCAATGGAGAAAATGTAAAATACATGGAGGAGCCCATTGTGGCCAGGCTCTAGGAGCTCTTGCAAGCTGAAGCTACATTCTGGGTTCTTCTGGGAAGAAGGTTAGAGCATAAAGGTAACAATAAAAAAACAATACATACAGCCTGTCAACCATGATATCTCACTGGAGACTGCAGTTCTACATGTAGAATAACCATGGAGCCATGATGCTTCCTGATGCTCCCATTTGCTGTGCACCCAGCTTGTGATTGCCTCATAGCCTCAGTGGTGCACCTTTAATGTGCATGGCCCAGGCAGCAGCTTCATGCTCTCTAAGGCAAGTGTGCAAGTTCCCAGTTACAAGTATGAGAAGCTCCTTCTCCCCAGAGGTACATTTGCTTTGGGAAGTTTGGCCAAGGTGGCTTATTCTGTTCCTCTCTGGAATGTAGTAATGGGTCAGTGCTTCCAGTCTCCCAAATAAGTGCTGCCTGGGTCCAATTCTTCTGTGAGGCATTTAATTTTTCCCTCAGTAGGAATCTGCAGACTATCACAAGACCATGAGATTATCTAAGTAGAAAAATACAAAAGGTATGCATCAAGCCGAGGTGCCAGCTTGCAAGGGCGATGGGGAGAGGGCAATGTTGCACACATGACGTCAGGAGGAGCTGGGGTGGAGCTACTGGCAGGACGTATTTTTGACCCTCTTTCCCCTCCACAGCAGCAGGAGGAGAAGGAGCCAGCCACTGCAGCCGTTCCACGCTTGGCTCCACGCTTCGCCTCTGTGCCTTTTGGACATTAGGGGCAGTAGCCCTCACCCCCAAAATATTTGGGGGGGGGGACAAAAGAGCTGGGTCCCATGGAGCTGGTATTCCTGAAGCCACAAAACAAACACAACTTACTGTTACAAATGTCCCTAAGCCCTTGTGTTAGTTGCATATCCTTCATCCACACACAAAATATAAGGCAACTCACAATAGGCACATGAGAGACACCTTACATTCTGCCTTTTAGCTTTTGACATCTTCAACTATCTGAAGGGCTGTCACGTGGAAGATAGAATATGCTTGTTTTCTCCTGCTCTGGAGGGTAGGACCTTAACCAACAGATGAGAGTTACAAGAAAGGAGATTCAGACTAAAGATCAGGAAGAACTTTCTTAAACAGAGGTTGGATGGCCATCTTGGATGGATGCTTGAGTTGCACTGCAGGGAGGTGGACTAGATGAGCCTCTAGGAACCTTGATGGGATTTATTCTTGCTTAATTGTGTTGATTCCCAATCCTCCTAGCTCACTCCTTGGAAGCACCACTTCTTCCAAAGCCTAGAATGAAAATGAGACTCTGCGGTTCCCTGCATAGCAGATTGCAGCACATTTGCTGTTTCTGAAGTAGAATCATAGAATCATAGAATCATAGAGTTGGAAGAGACCACAAGGGCCATCGAGTCCAACCCCCTGCCAAGCAGGAAACACCTTCAGAGCACTCCTGACATATGGTTGTCAAGCCTCTGCTTAAAGACCTCCAAAGAAGGAGACTCCACCACACTCCTTGGCAGCAAATTCCACTGTCGAACAGCTCTTACTGTCAGGAAGTTCTTCCTAATGTTTAGGTGGAATCTTTTTTCTTGTAGTTTGGAACCATTGCTCCATGTCCGCTTCTCTGGAGCAGCAGAAAACAACCTTTCTCCCTTTCTCCTCTATGTGACATCCTTTTATATATTTGAACATGGCTATCATATCACCCCTTAACCTCCTCTTCTCAGGCTAAACATGACCAGCTCCCTTAGCCGTTCCTCATAAGGCATCGTTTCCAGGCCTTTGACCATTTTGGTTGCCCTCCTCTGCACACGTTCCAGTTTGTCAGTGTCCTTCTTGCCAGGTGGGAAGGGGTGATTCATGGCTATGCATGCTTTTTTCTGAGGCAGTAGTTCACATGTGTCATATCTCCTTAAAATGTACTGTGAGAAGCATCTTAAGCCATAAGTGACACTTCAAAGAGTTCTGTGGCCAAACAGTACAGGAATATTTGAAGCTGACATACAGACACTCTCAGACCATTGGGCAAGGGTGATTCCAGACTGTTGCTATTTTCAGGTGGAATTCAAACACCTACTGGGAAATTCAGGTTATGCATTTTAAATCACTTTGGTGCTCTTGCGCAACAAACCTGCCTGCCCCAAGCCCAGTCTGCAAAAACCCTTATACTTTTAGCAATTAGGAAGGGTAAAATGCATTGGAAAGTGTTGGATGATGATTGCTTGATGCAATGCTGCATAACTTGCCCACCTTAATAGTTTCTGACTGATGATGTACAAGAAACATTAAGAAACCATTGATCAAAGCAAGGACTCAATTCAATATTAACCCCATGTCTCTCCCTTCTTAACATAAAATCTTTATCTTGATAATGTTGTTCATGGACAGCTACTGGAGCTGTAGAGCTGCAAGCCTTGTCAATAACCTTGACCAAGGCTGAAGCAATAGAATATATCTGATAGATGAAGAGAAGCAATGTTGTGGTTGCTTAGCAACTCCTCAATCCTCTTTTCTCAGAGTGAGGGGTGAAGAAGACCGTGAGAGCCGCACAGGAGAGAGTAGGAAAGGGGAAGAAAGAGAAAGGAAGCCATACCTGCTAGGAAGGGGGTGTTGCGCCAAGCCTTAGAAACATGGGTCTCTTGGGTTTTATGCAGAGGCAATTCTCAGGCCTCAGAAACATGGAATCGTGTGGATTTCATAAGTCTGTAAGATTCATCCTAGCATATTATTTATGAACTATTCTGCTACTCAGAGTAGCTTTATCGACCTCTGTTGTCCATAACCTGAGCCGGAGCAGTGTACAGTGGTACCTCTGGATGCGAACGGGATCCATTCCGGAGCCCCGTTCACATCCTGAAGCGAGCGCAACCCGCGTCTGTGCTTGCGCGGGTCGCGATTCGCCGCTTCCGTGCATGCGCGTGACGTCATTTTGAGCGTCTGTGCATGCGCGAGTGGCAAAACCCAGAAGGAGTGAAACCTGAAAACGCTCAACCTGAAGCATATTTAACCCGAGGTATGACTGTATGTGAAATAAAAATAAAAGTTCATGATTGAATACCTACACTGTACATAATTGGGTTCTGCAGGACTATGATTGCCTTATTTCATGGCTGCCTGTGTGTGTGCATATCTAAAAGATTGCAGAATTGTGAGAGGTAGCAGTCCCACCACCCCAGCCAATTTAAAAGAGGCAGTGGTTAGCCTGCTCCTGAATAAATCTCACTTGCAGCCAAAAAAATGTTAATAATGGCAGGCTGGTTGCAAACATCCCCTTACTGGGCAGCGAAGTGTTTGGGCAGGTGGTCACCAGACAGTGCCATTCTCTCTTGAGTGATACTCTTAATATCTTGCCCTGGCCCAGCTGGGCTCTGAGCTACCAGGGCAGCCAGCTACTGTTGTGGTACTTCTTAGTGGCAGAGTCAAGTTCAAGTGAGGCAGAGTAATGGCATAGTCAGGGCACTGGCAGAAGGGGCAATGTTGCTTTAGCAAGGTGCAAAAAGCTTCTGAAGGCTGGCTAGTTCTCCTGCTTCTGCCACCCCTCTGAGGTGATGTCTGTACTGTCGTCTTATTCCATACCTCCCTCCCCACACACCATGCTGCCCCTCCTCTGACTGTTGCCGCCCCACCCACTGCCACTTTACTCTATCTCGTCTTCTGCCATTGTGGCAGCGGCAACTTGGCCTTGGCCACCTAAGCCTTCTCACAGCCGCCTCTGCCTCACTGCGGCCGCCAGAAGTGCTGCGCCTGCTTCTGGGAGTATGGTGCTGGTGGTAGCAGCAAAGGCCATTGTGGAAGGCCACCACAGAAGGCCACCACAGAAATGGAGGTCAGGTGGTAGAAGTGGAGCACCTGGGATTTCAAACATAAGTCAGGATGGCTTCTGTAAATCCAGGATGTCCCAGTCAAAGCAGGACTGTTGAGTGGTATGTTATTCTATAGTGCCATGAATGAATGTAAACCTTGGTAGCTGAATATGAGGGGTCTAACAAAGCCAGGGAGGGACGCGGGTGGCGCTGTGGTCTAAACCACAGAGCCTAGGGCTTGCCGATCAGAAGGTCGGCTGTTCAAATCCCTGCGACGGGGTGAGCTCCCATTACTCGGTCCCTGCTCCTGCCAACCTAGCAGTTCGAAAGGACGTCAAAGTGCAAGTAGATAAATAGGTACTGCTCCGGCGGGAAGGTAAATGGCGTTTCTGTGCGCTGCTCTGGTTCGCCAGAAGCGGCTTAGTCATGCTGGCCACATGACCCGGAAGCTGTACGCCGGCTCCCTCGGCCAGTAAAGCGAGATGAGCGCCGCAACCCCAGAGTCGGCCACGACTGGACGCTTTACCTTTAACAAAGCCAGGTCTGAAACCACTTGGGAGGGGAGACCCCACATCTAGATTTTCCACCAAGCTTGAGGGCAGATCAATTAAAAATAATAATTAATTCAGATTACATTTGTTGACTGCCCAGAGAATGTGGCTGAAATGGATAGAAATGTAACAAGCAAACAAAAACCAAGCAAACAACACCTGAGTCACTAGTCCTCATGCCACAATGCATCTTTAAGGCACCACAAGAATTCTTTCTGTTGCTTTCTGTTCATTACAATGCACATCTCTGTTCTCACACAGCTCCATATAGAATACTCTATCCCACAAAGCAGGCATCAGAATTAAAAGGATATAAAAGGAGGGGAAGTATTACTATGATTTCATATGAGCAAAATCCAACCCTAAAATTTATTGTGGTGATAAACTAGAGTTAAAGCTGTGGTTCTCAGTCTTGGTTGTGAATAAATACAGGGATTTGGCTTACACCACTGCTGAGCTAGCTCTATTTTAAAGAAGAAGAGAGAATTACATTTTTAGAAACAGCTGAAATTGCTTGTTCCTGAACCAGAGGCTGATTCTTTAGGCCTGATCATCTAAACTTGGCCGTGTTTCC
Organism: Podarcis erhardii; assembly: GCF_964252035.2. Classification (NCBI taxonomy): domain Eukaryota; kingdom Metazoa; phylum Chordata; class Lepidosauria; order Squamata; family Lacertidae; genus Podarcis; species Podarcis erhardii. Next base: position 133,179,189 of record NC_138497.1, on the reverse strand, counting down.
TGAACACCACTTAGCAATATTGGTGCCAATTGCTGAGATGTTGTCATTGTCATTTCTTAGTCCCATGTTTCTTTCCAAGAAGAAGCCCAAAGTTAAAGATTGCCTGTATTTGTTTTGCCTTTATTATTGATTACCTGGATCAGCAACCCAGAGGAAGGTTGCTCTTAAGTCTTTAAATCTGCAACTGTATACTCACTTGTACAGAGAAATCAATGGGACTTACTTCTGAGTAGACATTTATAGGCTCATACTGTTTGCCCCCTGATCCAGCAGAGTTACAGATGCACAGCCTGAATGACCTCAATCATGTGCTAAATGAAGGCAGCTGATTCTCAGTGGTTAATCTGGCAACACTAGACTGCAGATAAACTCAGACCCTGATAAGGTAGTTACCAGAGCAAAAGAAAGCATATTGTTGTATAAAACAGAAGTGTTCCAGAGTCTCACAATAACTATTCACAAAACTGTGGTGCTCACATAAGTGACCTCATTTGCTTTTAATAATTGACTAATTCAGTTAGTCTGTGAACAAATAACATTTTATTCAACAATCAATGTAGGCTGAGTACTTGTTATTTCTATGTAGTCCACCCACAGTCTAGAGCTATTGCATATATTTTTTTGTCCCTGACAAGTGCTTATTGAGAAACTGGTTTCATTTTGAAAATAAAGGCTCATTGCTGGCTGAATCTGCATCACCCACATGGGGTGTCCATTTGAAAATAGATGCAGGTGGTCCCAGCAATGGAGTGTGTGCAGTGGAATAGGAAGGGGGTGCAGTGGGTGTGGGTCACCCCGGGCGTCATCCCTGAAGGGGGTGACAAAACGGCTATGGGCTATGTGACGCAGTGGCTTGGGCACCTGCAGGCTCCATGCTGCCCCAAACGACAGCATGGGGTTTGAATCCACCCACCGCCTCTCCCTTAGCCAACCTGCAGCTGAGGGGGGGGGAGGGGCAGTGGTAAGGCTCGATGCAGCAAGCCCTGCAGGGTGGCTTGCCCCGCCCCTGGTGCACGCAACACTCCAGGTGTCTGAGCTACACCGCTGCATGTGGGAGGGGGGGGACCAGCTACAGATTGCAAACAACAGGAGCAAAGCATAGCAAACAGATCTGTAACCAACTCCCCCTCTAAGAAGGCTTCAGCTGGGCAATTTGGAATGGGCAGCAAGCAGAGGGGTGCTGTGGGTGCCATGGTTCTGGGCCCAATTTTGAGAGGGGGCACAAACAGGTGCCCCACAGCAGGCTCCTTCATTGGAGCCTGACTCTGCACCAGAAGGAGCTGCGTCTCAGCTGCTGCGCTTGTGCCTGGCACAGCTCCGTGGAGTCTGGGTCAGGCCTGACCTGAGGAAGGAGCGCAGGGGAGTGGGCAGCAGCGCTGCTGCCAGCCCTCCACGGCCGCTGCAGCAGCTCTACTACCAAGTCACTTTTGACCCGGCAGCAGAAAGCAGGAGAGTTGGCAGCAATGCTGTTGCCTTGGCTGCGAGGCACCACCTGCCAGGCTGCAGCAGATCCGTTGCCAAGTCAGACCAGAGCAGGAGAAGAGTGGGTAGCAGCTTCTCCGCCCCTCTCCTAACCCTGAACTGTGACCCGCGGAGGGCGTCCTCTGCGCCCCGCCTCCTTGGGGGTGTGCCCCGCGTGCCCACCCTGGGCAGCAAGGGCATATGTGCCATGCTGAGTGTGTGTCCACACTTGTCCTATGACTTTGTATCCTATACCGAGCTTACAAGCGCTCCTTCCTCCATTCACCTGGGGTTGTGATGGTAAGAAAAGGCCGGGGTAATCTATTCAAGAGAAGGGTTTTCAAGGGCATATCAGGTAACTACACCCACGATCATAGATGGCAGGATCTGCAATCAAACTGCTGGAGAACAGTGTTTCTCTAAGATTTGTGCTTGCCTACTCCCCATTTGGGACGCAGATGGCGCTGTGAGTAAAAGCCTCAGTGCCTAGGACTTGCCGATCGAAAGGTCGGCGGTTCGAATGCCCGCGGCGGGGTGCGCTCCCGTTGCTCGGTCCCAGCGCCTGCCAACCTAGCAGTTCAAAAGCACCCCCGGGTGCAAGTAGATAAATAGGGACCGCTTACTGGCGGGAAGGTAAACGGCGTATCCGTGTGCTGCGCTGGCTCGCCAGATGCAGCTTTGTCACGCTGGCCACATGACCCGGAAGTGTCTTCGGACGGCGCTGGCCCCCGGCCTCTTAAGTGAGATGGGCGTACAACCCTAGAGTCGGACACGACTGGCCCGTACGGGCAGGGGTACCTTTACCTTTTTACTCCCCATTTTAAGCAAACTGCGGGAGGCAGTGGAAGACAGGAGTGCCTGGTGTGCTCTGGTCCATGGGTGCATGGGCCCATGGGTCACGAAGAGTCGGACATGACTAAAAGACTATACAACAGCACTTCCCATTTTAAATTTGATTAAATTAGCCTTTTGTCTGCCCCATTGTATCAGGAAACATTCTGTTCTTAAGGTACCAGGAGCGGCCTTACTCCTTATCTTGTTTACCACATACCAGAGTGTATGCATAATAAGAAGAGGCCCCCTCTTCTTCACGTGCTGCAAGGTGATACTTAGAAAGAGTCTTTGTTCTGCCTCTAATACATATGCAATTAGAGTTGCCCATATAAGGATCTCATTAGTAGAATGTGTAATTCTAGGATTGGACAGAAGCTTATGCATATTCATGCCTTAAGAATTGTATATCAGAGAGCGCCCGCTCTGTAAGCACGGCTCAGAATTTGAAACTGATTCCTCTGGGTCAACTTTACTGGCCAATAAAGACAATAAACCCTTTTCTTCTCCTCAGCGTGCATGGGTTTTCATTTCAGCCTGTTAATTTGCAACACTTTGGACATGCAACTTTATGTTTTTTGCCCAGCATAACATGTTCAAATATTAATATCATCTGTGGGGTGAAATACATGCTGAAAACCTCTTTGTGAATGTGACTGGAGAAGTCATAAGAGCAGACAGGTATGTGCGCCAGTGAATTTTAACTGCTCAGGTGTTGAATCATTTCATTGTGTTTTTTACACATGGGTGTCCAGCACACACCCAGCCAAGGAGGAAAAACCTCCAAGAGTTAATTATTTATTGACAAAAGAATGCACTTACAGCAGCTCCTAAGTGGCACCAAATACACACATACATCTGGCAACTACGCAGCTGGCATTAACTTTTCCAGGTTCGTGCCTGGTGGAGCAGTTGAAGCAATAGTAGGACCATTACCCTACCCTCCACCCCTGGGATTATGGACCCTTGTCTGACGGGGTGCACACATGTAGCATGAGATTTCTCCTGCATGGAAGTCGTTGCTATGCTTCCCTCTTCAAGCTCCTCCCAGTTCTAGGAGACAGTGGGGCCTGCCCCTCACCTGAACAGCCTCTCCCTCTGCTTCTGACATCTCCTGCACCTGCACCTCTGTCTCTGACTGAAGTTCTCTGGCTAGTTCATCATTGCCACCACCCATTTAAGAAGCACCACCCATGCAGAATGAGGTAAAGCCCAAAGTGTTGTGTCTATGCCAGATCCATTTCATGATCCAGACCAGGATTCTAGAATGCTCTAGAGCGGCCAGTGATAAATTGGTCCACACCAGGACCTCCAGTAGGTAGACAAGGGGAAAAGGATTTATGGAAGGAAGAACACCAGTATGCATGTGGATGCAATTCTGAAATAAACACCTCCATGTAATAAGCACATTCAGCATACAGGTTCCTATTTCTTATAGTCCCCACACCCACCTCCAACAGTCATGTCACGAGTTAAAATTCAATGTCTCCTATTACTATTTGTACATGGAAAATACAGTTCCCATAATTCCTCTGGGGAGGAGACCACTGCGTATATGGCAGCTGATCAGTGCTCAGACTGAGCTTCAGACAAGTGTTCAGAAGGCAAAAACAACCCCACCCTTGGCTAGTTTAAAGCTGCAGAATGGTTTGAAATTGTGGAATGCTCCAAACTTAGTAGCAAAAGAGATGGCATTATTCTCTGATTTTTGGATCAAAAAGATACGTGATCCTAGCTTTTATTTATATCACTACACAGTTACAGAACAAAATTAAAGGGAATGCATAGAAAACTTTTCTGCCCTGGTGGCCACTGATGATCTATAACAGGCTTCATCACACTTGGCCCTCCAGATTTTTTGGCCTACAACTCCCATGATCCCTAGCTAGGAGGACCAGTGGTCAGGGATGATAGAAATTGTAGTCTCAAAACATCTGGATGGCTGAGTTTGAGGAAGCCTGGTCTATATCTGCATATAAAAACCTGTATCAGAAAGGCAATATCATTAGTGTTTGCTGAGAATGGGGAGCACATATTTTGTTCCTGTGGGCAAAAAAGAAACAAGAGCAAAATAAAAGGGCAACGGGGAAAATAAACCAATTTGACAAAATATATGCCTGAGCTTAGTATCTGATGACAGTTGCCAATGAGATGAGTTTCCATGAAATGGGCGGTTTGTGGTTTCTCCTTCTCTGGCTTAAAATTATGATGGCCGTGGGGAATGAGCAAAAGTACACATTTGCAAAACAGTACTTGCTTGTTCATACAGTGCTGTAACTTCAATGGGAGAAAGGGAGGTTGGCAGGGATAAATGTTGAGTTAAAGAAACTTGAAATTCAAGCCTCCAATTACAGATGCCCCAAAGGTTTGGTCTCCTAAGCAATTCTGGCTTTTGTAATGGCATTTGTTTCTAAGTGTGCAATGTGGATGCGAGGCCACGTGGATCTGAGCAATGCAATGCTTATGGTGAGTGATTTCCCTGGTGATCCTGTGTATGATTCAGGTGATAGGAAGATGAAGCTGGCATTCCATGCAGTCTAGCTGCTGTTGCCCTAAAACGGTTAGCAGGACTTCTGCATTCTGAGGTGGTAATTCTCCTTCCTTCTGTAGTAGTAACCTGAGAACCAGCAAAAGATTAAGGAATCCTCTCCCAAAGCTATTAACACTGGGGGAGTGAGGGTGTAATTTTTAGATCTCTGCCAAGCATGAAACTAAACGATTATCTAATATTCACACTATGCAACCAGTTCTGGAAATGTGCTCTTATTCTTTGGCATGGCAGATTGGTAGCTTCATATGGCTATATCCTGAAACATTCTCTAATCATTTTAGACCAGGGAATGGAAAGCAGAATGGAAAGCAGAGATCTGGTTCAGGAGGTTGGTTTGAGTGATTCACTACAGGCATTATCCATATACTCCAAGATGCTTTATTCTTTCATACAACAATATTAGCTCAGCTATTATGGGCAGTTGAATGTTTCTAGGTCATTATCTCCTGTTGCTTCTTTATGTTAATCCACTATCCTCTTTCTGTTTGGAATACCTCCTTGATGAAAACAATGTACATTCAGTTGAAAGCCTGCCCTTTACAATGACCCTTTCTGCTTTAAGTAAATATTGCTGGAGTGATAGTCTGTTTCAGCATCCTTTGCTCTTGACAGTGCCTTGGAAAGGTAATCCATTAATGGGAACGCAGAAGATTGTGAGCTGCCTTCTTGTCAGTATGGGTAGATGACATTCCTAAAATATTTAACCAGCCTGACCTCTCATCTATCTTCACCAGGCCATTAAGTGCCAAAAGTAAGAGGCCAATTTGATGCTGGTTTCTTTTGCAATGTTGTGTATTGTTAGTTGCTTAACTGCACAAAGCTGATGTTTAAGTCAACTGCCACTGTCTTTGTAAATATGTTCATTTACTGAAAGCTCAGTCCTCTGTGTGTGTAATTACTGTAGTTTCATATTTACTCTGGTCATTCTGCTGCCTTTACACCTTTTGCATATGATAAAAGAACTTGGCATGAATTTTGTTGGTTTTCTTTTTGAGTGTGTAATCGAGTACAGTGGTACCTCGGGCTAATAACTTAATTCGTTCTGGAGGTCTGTTCTTAACCTGAAACTGTTCTTAACCTGAGGTACCACTTTAGCTAATGGGGCCTCCCGCTGCCACTGCGCTGCCGGAGCACGATTTCTGTTCTCATCCTGAAGCAAAGTTCTTAACCCAAGGTACTATTTCTGGGTTAGCAGAGTCTGTAACCTGAAGGGTCTGTAACCTGAAGCATCTGTAACCTGAGGTGCCACTGTATCTACAAGCCTCTCACTTGGGTGTAACCCACCCCCCATTGCACTAAGCCATGGGTAGGCAAACTAAGGCCCAGGGGCCGGATCCAGCCCAATCGCCTTCTAAATCCAGCCCACGGACAGTCTGCAAATCAGGGTGTTTTTACTTGAGTAGAATGTGTCCTTTTATTTAAATGCATCTCTGGGTTATTTGTGGGGCATAGGAATTTGTTCATATATTTTTCAAAATATAGTCCGCCCCCCCCCAAAGTCTGTGGGACAGTGGACCAGCCCCCTGCTGACCCCTGCACTAAGCCATTGCTTACAATACTCTATTCCATGCTCAGTGCAGAATAGAGATGGAACTGTCATCAATTATGCTGAAGGAGCAGGTACTAAAGTCTTCTCAACCTCATTTCACAGAATAGGGTAGTCCGTATTACTGCAGAGTAGTGGTGGTCAATTATTGTCTCAGCCAGAAGTTAAAATAACTTTCCTGCCAGATTCTCTTGGGATGAGTGGGGATATAGCAGACTCTCTCTAGGGCGTGGGAAGGGATAAAGAATACAGCAAAACTTTGATTTGTTATTTTGCTTCTGAATAGTTTCAGAATTGTTTGTGAAAATTACCATTTGAATTGGTTTGCTTGTTTGGGTATCTGTAAATTTGCAGTGCTCAGCAATGTAAGCTTTTGAAGTAATCAATAATTCAAAACCCCAGTAAAATATAAAATTAAAAGCTACAACATAGTGAACAAGAACAGAACGTAAATGTGAACAGATAAAACATTAACATCACAAGATCATATCCTGAAGGTGATTCACATGAAACACTTACACATATAAAATGCAAAAACAACAGGGCTGATGGTCACTGAGAGTCAACACTCCCGTTTCAGGTGTGCATGCTAGAAGGCAGCTCATGTGAAACTCAAGAGAAAAGCCAAAGCATTGTGTGAAATGGTCCACAATGGATGCAGGGTAGACTTGCCTTGAGCCCTTGCTACTCTGCTGATTCTAACAACAGGCCAGAAATCTCCATTAACACAAAACCACCTGAAAATAGTGTTGCCATGCCAATAGATGTTTCCATGCCAAGGGATAATTTATGCTGCTTTTCATAAATTATAATGCATTATTATTATTATTATTATTATTATTATTATTATTTCATATTCTGCCCTTTCTCCTAATAGAGCCCAACGCATACTATTAAATATGCAAATAAAACATATTTAGAACATATGAACACCGTAAAAAAATATAAAAATGAGACCCAATGAAATGTTAAAAGCATGGATAACCAAATCATGTGTCTGAATAAGTCTCATGGGACAGAAAATTTTGTTTCTAAAAAAAAGTACAGTAACGGTGCCTACCTAATGCCAATAAGCAGAGTGTTGCGCAGTATAGGTGCTGCCACACTAAAGGAATGGCTCCTTACAAATGCAGAATGGACGTTGCATGACACATGTACAAGGGAACATTCTGCAGATCAAAGTGATCAAATCAGCACAGATGGTGTAACATAACTTCTTAAACATGTTAGCAGCTTAACGCTGGTGAGCCATCAGTCTCATTTAATATCAGCTACAAATATGTACAAAATGTCTTCATGGCCAAAGCTACTCTTTGACCTCTAGAGGGGGAAAAGATTACACAATAGATCAACTACCAAGAGATCAGTTGGTGGCTCTCAGTTATGTAGCTGTAAAGAAGTTAGTACTCTAAGTAGCAGAAAACGACTCAGCAAGCTATCTATAGTGTGATAGGATTAGTGGGTGATGCTGGTAGGTCCCAATGAAATATATGGTTTTATATCTGAAAGATAAGATTTTGTGGTAGAAAGGACTGCTAAACTGATCAAAGCAGTCTCTGTGCTAAGGCAATGGGCTTGGCTAAGTCTATTGGGCATACATTTACATGACTAAAGAGTTGATCAAGTACTAATGTGTTGCCATGACAATGACTGGCTGCTGACACTCTTCAAGGAAGTGGTAAGTTTCTCCCTTGCTCCACCTGACAAGATGCAACACCATCATAGGGGCAGGAGAGCAATATTCCAAGAGCTCATTTTTGTCTAGTCTGGTCTAAAACTGGAAGCTGGAAACTTCCAGTTTTGCTCCCTGTGCTGAATCTAAAGCTATGGCATTGGGGGCCCTTGCAGAAACCTAATGGGGAGACAAGATCTGTTGGCATGTTAAGGCCATGAGTCCTTCCATTTTATGGTGTGTGTGTGTGTGCGTGCACACGTGCGTGCACAGAAACGAAACCATATACAGGCAATTACCCACTTCCCAAGATCTACTTGACCTTGGCTATGCACATGCACGGTGCCAGGAACCCAGAAGTGGAACCCGGAAGTGGGGAGCACCCTGAAGAGTCATCGTGGCTCTGGAGAGGGTTTCCTTGTAAGCCAGGAGGACTCCCCACTTACGTAAGGGTGCTCCCCACTTAGATTTCACTTATGTGCAAGGGCCCGGAATGTCACCCCCGCACAAGTATACACCACAGTCTCCAGTGACCTTCATTGCAGTAAGTCTCTTGCAGCTCTTGTGACTGGGTTACATGTCCACTAGTACAAAACCATTAGGACTTGGCTATGGAATTTAGTCACACCAGATATGCCTGGAGCTTTGCCCATGCCCCATGGCAAGGAGCTCTAGAGATGTTAAATGAATAGAACTTTGTAATCAAGCCCTGTGGCTGGAGGTGTGCAATGCAATTCATTCTGATGAAAAGTCAGGAGTAAAAACCCGATTGCCAGTCAACGTCAGTTCTTATCTTTCTGAGGCCGCATGATAAAGGGAGACTTTTATTAGTTGTTTCTCTGTAGCTAAACCTGATTATGCTTTGTTTCTCTACTGTAGGACACATGACTATAAAAGACTGAAAAAGGTACATCTGATGCCATGTCAGCTGAAATTCACTACCGATAATGAGGAAATCTTAATCTTTTTCTCTTTTCCTCAGAAAGTGTCTATACAAAGGAAGCTTAATCCATAGACAATACAAGCAAGTATTTCTGTTTCGAAAAGATGCCTTAATTTGCTTATATTTAACAGAGGGTGGGGTGGGAATCTCCTTCATGGATCACTGCCTTGTCATAGCAAAGGGGCTTGACTATCTCAGAAAAATCAAAATTGGAAACAGAACTGTTAGAACCCAAAACTAAGATATTATCAAGAATGTATAACTTGCTGTTGAAATGGAATACTCAGGATGAAACGGTTAAATCTGCTATGATTAAATGGGCACAAGATGTGGGATATAACATAATGTTAGCTGACTGGGAACAGTTGTGGACCACAGGTATGAAATTCACGGCATGTAATGCCTTAAGAGAGAATATTATGAAAATGATATACAGGTGGTACATGACGCCAGTCAAGCTTGCAAAAATCTACCATTTGCCTGATAATAAATGTTGGAAATGTAAAGACAATGAAGGTACATTCTTTCACCTTTGGTAGACGTGCCCAAGGATTAAGGTTTTCTGGGAGATGATATATAATGAAATGAAAAAGGTACTTAAATATACCTTTCGGAAGAAACCAGAGGCCTTTCTCCTGGGCATGGTCGGCCAATTGGTGTTAAAGAAGGATAGAACTTTCTTCATGTACGCTACAACAGCAGCAAGAATACTAATTGCAAAATATTGGAAGACACAAGATCTACCCACCCTGGAAGAATGGCAGATGAAAGTAATGGACTATATGGAACTGGCGGAAATGACTGGCAGAATCCGAGACCAGGGAGAAGAGTTGGTGGAAGAAGATTGGAAGAAATTTAAAGATTATTTACAGAAACATTGTAAAATTAATGAATGTTAATATGATGTCGGAATGAAACGAAGCGGTTTTAGTAATAAGGTTAAAAAGGAATATGTAAGAAATGGATTGATAATAGACGAAAATATAATGTTATAATATGTTAAGATAAAGATAAGATAAGATAAAGAGCTAAGATAAAATAAAGAGGCAAAGGATTTGCTGAATTAACTATTCGAACAGGAAAACAAAAAAGGGAGGTGTGAGGGAGTCACGGAAACAAGTAAATGAATTGTAAGACATAGAAAGAGGGATTTATTTTTAACTGTTTTTATTTTTTCTGTATTCTGCATTTTTTGTATTGTACTGTTTTGTCTTGTTTAATTCTTTTTCTTTTCTTTTGTAATCTTTAAATTGTTAATAAATATTATTTTAAAAAAATAATAAAAAAAGAATAACTCAGAGAAGCTATGAGCTATGCCATGCAGGGCCACGCAAGATGGACAGGTCATAGTGGAGAGTTTTGACTAAACGTGATCCACCTGGAGCAGGAACCGGCAAGCCACTCCAGTATCCCTGCCAAGAAAACTCCATGGACAAAAACAACAGGCATATAAAAGTTATGACGCTGGAAGATGAGCCCCTCAGGTCGGAAGGCGTCCAACATGCTACTGAGGAAGAGCGGAGGACATGTACAAGTAGATTCAGAGCTGATGAAGCGGCTGGGCCAAAGCTGAAAGGACGCTCAGTTGCAGATATGCCTGGAAGCGAAAGGAAAGTCCAATGCTGTAAAGAAAAATATTGCATAGGAACCTGGAATGTAAGAGCCATGAACCTTGGTAAGCTGGATGTGGTAAAAAATGAGATAGAAAGAATAAATATTGACATCCTGGGCATCAGTGAACTAAAATGGACAGGAATAGGTGAATTCAGTTCGGATGTTCATCATATCTACTACTGTGGGCAAGAATCCCATAAAAGAAATGGAGTGGCCCTCATAGTCAACAAAAGAATGGCAAAAGCTGTACTGGAATGCAATCTCAAAAATGACAGAATGATCTCAATGCGAATCCAAGGCAGACCTTTTAACATCACATTAATCCAAGTTTATGCACCAGCTACCGGTGTTGAAGAAACTGAAATTGACCAATTCTATGAAGACTTACATCACCTTCTAGAACTGACACCAAAGAAGGATGTTATAGGGGATTGGAATGCTAAAGTAGGGAGTCAAGAGATAAAAGGAACAACTGGCAGGTTTGGCCTTGGAGTTCAAAATGAAGCAAGGCAAAGGCTAATAGAGTTCTGTCAAGAGAACAAGCTGGTCATCACAAACACTCTTTTCCAACAACACAAGAGACGACTCTACACATGGACATCACCAGATGGGCAGCATCAAAATCAGATTGATTATATTCTCTGCAGCCAAAGATGGAGAAGCTCTATACACTCAGCAAAAACAAGACCTGGAGCTGACTGTGGCTCAGATCATCAGCTTCTTATAGCAAAACTCAAGCTTAAACTGAAGAAAGTAGGAAAAACCACTAGGCCAGTAAGACACAGTCTAAACCAAATCCGTTATGAATACACAGTGGAAGTGAGGAACAGGTTTAAGGATTTAGATTTGGTGGACAGAGTGCCTGAAGAACTATGGATGGAGGCTTGTAACATTATACAGGAGACAGCAATGAAAACCATCCCAATGAAAAGAAAATGCAAGAAAGCAAAGTGGCTGTCCAATGAGGCCTTACAAATAGCGGGGGAGAGAAGGCAAGCAAAATGTGAGAGAGATAGTGAAAGATACAGGAAATTGAATGCAGATTTCCAAAAAATAGCAAGGAGAGACAAGAGGGCCTTCTTAAACGAGCAATGCAAAGAAATAGAGGAAAACAACCAGAGATCTGTTCAAGAAAATTAGAGATATGAAAGGAACATTTCATACAAAGATTAACATAATAAAGGACAAAAGTAGTAAGGACCTAACAGAAGCAGAAAACATCAAGAAGAGGTGGTAAGAATAAACAGAGGAATTATACGAGAAAGATATGGATGTCTCGTACACCCCAGGTAGTGTGGTTGCTGACCTTGAGCCAGACATCCTGGAGAGTGAAGTCAAATGGGCCTTAGGAAGCACTGCTAATAAGAAGGCCAGTGGAAGTGATGGTATTCCAGCTGAACTATTTAAAATTTTAAAAGATGATGCTGTTAAGGTGCTACACTCAATATGCCAGCAAGTTTGGAAAACTCAGCACTAGCCAGAGGATTGGAGAAGATCAGTCTACATCCCAATCCCAAAGAAGGGCAGTGCCAAAGAATGCTTCAATCACCTCACAATTGCACTCATCTCACACGCTAGCGAGGTTATGCTTAGTATTCTACAAGGCAGGCTTAAGCAGTATGTGGACCAAGAACTCCTAGAAGTGCAAGCTGGATTTCGAAGGGGCAGAAGAAACAGAGACCAAATTGCAAACATGCACTGGATTATGGGGAAAGCTAGAGAATTCCAGAAAAACATCTACTTCTGCTTCATTGACTACGCAAAAGCATTTGACTGTGTCAACCACAGCAAACTATGGCAAGTTCTTAAAGAAATGGGAGTGCTTGATCACCTTATCTGTCTCCTAAGAAATCTCTATGTGGGACAAGAAGCTAAAGTTAGAACTGGATATGGAACAACTGGTTGGTTCAAAATTGGGAAAGGAGTACGATAAGGCTGTATATTGTCTTCCTGCTTATTTAACTTATATGCAGAATTCATCATGCGAAAGGCTGGGCTGGATGAATCCCAAGCAGGAATTAAGATCGCTGGAAGAAATATCAACAACCTCAGATATACAGATGATACAACCTTGATGGCAGAAAGTGAGGAGGAATTAAAGAACCTCTTAATGAGGGTGTAACAGCAGAGTGCAAAATATGGTCTGAAGCTCAACATCAAAAAAACGAAGATCATGGCCACTGGTCCCATCAGCTCCTGGCAAACAGAAGGGGAATAAATGGAGGCAGTGAGAGATTTTACTTTCTTGGGTTCCCTGATCACTGCAGATGGTGACAGGCTGAGTGCTCACTGGAAGGACAGATCCTGAAGCTGAGGCTCCAATACTTTGGCCACTTCATGAGAAGAGAAGACTCCCTGGAAAAGACTCTGATGTTGGGAAAGATTGGGGGCACAAGGAGAAGGGGACAACAGAGGACAGTGTTCTCAAAGCTACCATCATGAGTTTGCCCAAACTGTGGGAGGCAGTGGAAGACAGGAGTGCCTGGTGTGCTCTGGTCCATGGGGTCACGAAGAGTCAGACACGACTAAACGACTAAACAACAACCACCACCACAACAGGAAAAATACAACTGTAATCAAAGTATTCTTTCAACTGCTTCTGATACTGGTGTTACCAAGATGGTTTTAGGATGAAAAATAAGGAATTACTACCACCTTTCACCATTAAAACAATTATAATAAAATACATGAATACCCCCCCAGGGGTGTGTCTGGGTAGGGATAGAAAAATATTTGTGTATTCCATTTTTTGTATAGTTGCTAAAGGCAGAGCTGCTTGGCCATAAATGAGGCAGTAAATCTACTCCATCCACCACTTCAGAAGGATTTTCCTCCCTATGAATGGCTAAGTAAGTGATATTCCAGTGACTGCCAGAGTGCCAGGAGGAGCAAAGAAGACATGTTTCAAAACAGAACTTCTCTCTTCTCCACAGATGTAATCTGCCCACAAACCAACACATTCTCTTTGCAGAAGCCAAAATGTAGAGGCCTAGGACTGGATTACAGCAAAGGTTTCTAAAATATGTAGCAAATAATTTACAGAGAGTACTGCAAAACGTAGCCCAATTAATGTTTTAATGCTGGCTGATAGAGAGAAAAAAAAGAGTATTGAAAGCTAAAAGCATTCTGTGGTGTGAGGACCAGACCAGGAGCTGATGGCTTCGTTTAGCCCTGGAACTGAAAGGGAGGATAGCTCTGCAGGCAATGGAATGAAATCAGGCAGTGACAGTGCAGGGGTCATGCGAGACACCACCCAAAGCAAGCAGGACTAGGAGCCTGTTGCTGGTCCCTTTAAGCTCCAAATTCGTCTAATTGTAGCTGCTGAAAGCAACAGTAGCAACAGCAGCAGCAGCTGTTTCACAACAGTAAGCCCTGAGCAAAATGCCTGAGCCTGAGCTGTTCAGTTATGCTGATGAAAGTTGCAATTGTATTTTTAGCATTGATATCTAATGGTAAGCGAGAGACGAGGGGGCTGGAAAATGACAAATAATTTAACACCATCATCACTGGCAGCTGGTCGAATGCAAAGCATAATGATAGACTGCAGACAGAGCATGGAACAATTTGACACGAGGTGTCTATGGTCCGTCTTCCCTTTCAGTGTTCAGTACTTCAAGGACAGTACAGTAGACTTGAAACAAAGAAATAGTGAAAAGCAATGGGAGAAGATTATTGAAGGAATGAATTTTTATCATTGAGAAGGTATGAAGGAATTCCATGGAATGGACCCTTTGAGTGCATTCCCAAAATTACTCCAGCTCCATTACCTCATAATTGTCTCTGGTACAGGTCAGAATCAACATACCTAAACATCTCATGTGGGATGTGATCCATGAGAGGCAGTCAAGTACAGCATTCCTTGAAATGCTAGAGAAGACATGCGAGGGAATGTTTGGTCCAGCCAGTCAAAACTTCCTGTTCCTTCTGGCTGGAGCATCCTTCTTTTTGCATGTGATAGAAGGTGGGAGTGACCTAACCTGACCAGCTTTTAGCTAGGACTGCTCTACTAGCTCTCAGCTAGTTGAAGCACTGGGATTATTCCCCCATACGGGGTAGATCCACATGTACATATTTGTAACTAAGTCTGCCTTCAGGAATCCAACTGTGAACTGATGTAAGTAAACTTCTTTTATTGACTTTGAATAAGATTGCAGCGTCTTTAGTCTTTTAAGAGGGATTCAAGGGAACTTACCAGGAACGTACAATTCAATCTGAAGACAGACTGAATTGTATAATAGTGAGAGGCTCATACGAGCCTGCAACCAGCTATCTGCTGTGCATGTGAAAAGGGGGATGTAACTCTGCTAAGTAAAGAAGCTTGCTATTGCAAGTTAGTAAGGATATTAATAAACAATCTATCCTCTCCTGCCATCCTGAACATTCCCACATTTCTAACATAGAGAGAAAAGAGTTGGTAATAACACACACAGTCCCCGATCCTTAAATGAAATAAATAAAATGGCCTGTACATATGTTACCAGCATGGAGCAGCTCCTTCCTCATTGGATCCCATACTACACTAGCAGCATTTGGATGAAGTAGTAACATGGGACAAGTGGAGAAAGTGGAGAAAGAGGCCACCCAAAACAAAGAACTTGGGACTGTGATCTGAGTGAAAGCTAGAGTTGCAACCAGGCAAGTTGGAGGATAGGATTACACAACCTGAAACTTGCATCTGTAGCAGCAATAGATGGCAGGGTCCATGGGGATGTGCTCAGTGGTAGAGTATGTGCTTTGCATGCAGAATGCCCCGGGTTCACTGCCCAGTTAAAAGGATCAGCTTAGCAGGGTGATGTGAC
This sequence comes from Podarcis erhardii, assembly GCF_964252035.2. Classification (NCBI taxonomy): domain Eukaryota; kingdom Metazoa; phylum Chordata; class Lepidosauria; order Squamata; family Lacertidae; genus Podarcis; species Podarcis erhardii. The sequence continues at coordinate 133,163,772 of NC_138497.1, read as the reverse complement.
AAACTCTCTGCCTGAGACCCTGGAGAGCTGCTGCCAGAGCAGATTGACGAAGTGGTCTGGTGTCAGGCAGCAGGCAGTTTCCAGTGCTGCCATGGACAAAAATAGCAGCTGAGAGACAAAGGATGCACATCATCAACTGTTCCAGAGAATTTTTCATTCTCATGTATATTATATCAGTTTGGGGGAAAAGATTGGTTAATGAAGAAATTACACATCTTTGTACTTACGAGTGTTTGTTGAATTAATTGGCTGATGAAAACTGAATGAAACAGTAGTTGCTATCCAGAAACACTGTTCAGCAGAGTTCAGAGTTGGACATCAGAATTGGACATTTGCTGGTTATACAAAGCTTTACAAGCTTGATCTCTGCCCGGTAAAGTCTGGCACCGGGACTTATTCAAGGACTTTCAGAGACTTCAGTTTGATAGTTTTGATATTTTCCATTATTTCATAAAGTTTTCTATGCTGCAATTGTTTCTGGCCATCGTGTTGCTTTCGATATTGCTGGTTAATAAGCCAGCCAACCACTTTGCTTGTTGTGCTTGTTGAGAGGCTTGGCTACAGCGCATCAAAGGGCAAAACGCAAAAAGGGTGTTGTGGCTGAAATACCCCTTTCATTTACAACTCCTTATATCTTTTCTTCAGATCTTTTATTCCAGAGCAGAAGACAAAAGCCAAACTGGCTTTGTGGTAAGACCAGGGATCATCAAGGTTTATCTTGCCTGGGCCGAATCGGTCCCGCGGAGATCCCTCTGTGGGCCGGATCACGCCTGCCCACGATTTTCGGCATCTGCACAGATGCAATTTCTGGCGCCGCAGAAGTGAGTCCCTGTGATACACTGCGCTGGTTTAGTGCAGCGCGAGAGTGGACAGCTTGGTTTGGGGGCGGCTCGGGGGCTGGTCAAACGACCTCCGTGGGCCACTTCCAGCCCATGGGCCTTAGGGTGGTGACCTCTGGGTAAGGCCTTGGCTTAACACCAGCTTGCCCCACTTTTTAATCAATGGCATTTTAAGACTAATTGCCAGCTAGGCAGTGTGCTTCAATGTGCACTGCTCCATCCCCCCAAGGAGCAGGATGAAGAGAGAAATCACATGTGACAAATGTTAGTCCCTTTGCTTAATGCAGCGCTACAGAGCTGCTCAGCCTGAGGCATGTGAACTCCCCATGGGCTCCTGGATGGGTTTCAAGGAGAGTCATGACAACTTTCCTGCCTTTCCCCCTTTTAACTCCATTTGTCACCCTTTCACTTAAAAGGGAGCATTCCACTACATAGACTCAAAAGTAAATGTTACAAGGAAGTTACTGCTATTTTGGTCTCCACTCAGAATGAAAGAAACCAAGCAGGTAAGACAACTTCTGCTGGATAGGCATGCAGAAAGGGCATGCAAACATTTGAGTTAACTCTCTTGTGTTAATCTGAACAGAAATAGATAGAAGAGGATCCACACTGCCTACCAGAAAGTGCTAGTGATCAAATACGAATCTAAATTTTCTCTGGCCTGTGAATTTCATGGCCACAAAATCCATGGCTGGTGAAAGCACTTTTGGCAAAGTTGCGCTCTTGTCAAGGCCCAGAGTCCCAGACCAGTTTACAATGCAACTAAACTGAAAAAGCTGCTGTCTCTGAAGCACAGTGGTTTCTGAGCCATGCTCTTACTTTGGGTGGAAGTCACACATGGAGAGAAGTAACACTGTCAGTTTCCCAAGACAAATGCACAGCATGCTGATGATTCCTAGTAACAGAAGTTGTGCACTGTTTAGGAAAACACCACCCTCCCCACCTATCTCTGGGGTCACTGGCATGTTGCACTCGGAGTAGATGGCAGCGCTAAGTCTGGAGAGGCATAATGAAAGCACCTCTATTTGGATCTCTGTTCTTCTCTAAATATTTCGGAAATGGGAAGAAGATGGTGGATGCCAAAGCATCACCAATCATGGGCACCCCACCCCCAGCCCTGCCGTGCCGTGCCTTTCAAAGCTGCACTTAGCAAGGCTTAGAGGTGTAAGGGGAAAACAGGCAGATCCTTACATTCCTTTGTGGCTCTGTTTTCTGTGATGGAAATTCCACTTTGACAGGCAGCTATTTAATGATAAGCAACTTAGCCACACTTCACATCCAGAGGCAGAAACAAGCTGAGGGTTGAGAAAAAACCTTTCTGTCATCAGCTATCTCAGCCCCAAGCTAAGTAATTCCCTTCAGTTTCTGTTTCTTGGTTGTTCTCAGGTAAACTATTGATCACAACCAGGTCAGAGAGCAAGCATTCCAGGCCAGAGCCTGTAACTCATATTCCTTCAATAACTTTGGCTGATATCTTTAAAAAAGCTCAACAACTGCGTGTGATGGCCTGGGACTCGGGCTCAGACTTGGAACCAGAGGCGTCTCAGTCCGCACCGGATCCTCTGCGTCAGGCAGCATCTGAACCTAGTCTGGGTCCTGATTCTGAAGAGCCCCAGTCTGCACAGTTTCCCCTGCAACAAGCACCAGCTGGGCCGGGTCAGGGGCCTGAGCCTGCCCTGGCTCCAGATGCGGGGATTACATCACTGCCTTCAGCTGGGCAATCACTTACAGCTGCTCCAGTACCAGTTGGGTCAGGAGAGGCTGAGGCGGCCTCTGGGTCTAGTAACCCACTGACATCTCCCGAGCTGCAGAGACTCAAGTCTGAGAGAAGGAGAGACCTGAGTACTCGTAGGAGGAGTGCTTGCCTTTGGGCAAGACAGGGAGGTGAGTCACAGGGGGATCAGGACCGGCCCTTACCCCGACAGAGATAAAAGGCTGCCGGACCCCGCCCTAGGTTGCAAGAGCAACATTGCTGTTTGCTAGAACCTGCCTGTGACCCTGTGCCTGACCTAGCCTGATTTCCTGCCTTGACCCTGTCAGACTGACTCTTCGTGGACCCCTTGGATTCGGGACCAGACTTGGACCGTGTTGCTTGGGTTACACCCGGGCCCAGCACACTGCGCCTGCAGGGGTTGATATGCTGCTGCCCGGGAGGGATGTGGTGGCTTGGGCAGTGCGCCCCTGCCCAAAAAAGCAATGCGGGGGTGGTGCACGCACACCTCCTCCCCCTCAACCGCCCTTCAATTGGGGGGCACCTGGGAGGGATGCAGTCACTCTGGTGCCACGCCCCACTCCATCGAGTGGTGAGCACACAGCCGCCCCGGGTGCCCGCGAGGCTCCCTACAGTGCTGCAATGAGGTAAGCATGAGGAAACGACCATAGTTTAGTGGTAGAGCACCTGGTTTGCATGCAGAAGGTCTCAGGATCCATCTCCAGGTAGCAGTAGCATAGCTAGGCAGGGGTGCAGTGTGGGGGCTGCACTGGGCAGCCGGGTGCAGGGCACCACGGGGGTCTGTCTGGCGGCACGGTGGCTACTGGCTGTCAGGGGCTGGGCTTCTGGGTGGCACAGGAGCTTGAGGGTGGCACGGCATTTGCCAGACATTTAGGGTGCTGCAGGGGGACCCCATTAGGGATGCGGGTGGCGCTGTGGGATAAACCACAGAGCCTAGGACTTGCTGATCAGAAGGTCAGTGGTTTGAATCCCCGCGACGGGGTGAGCTCCCGTTGCTCAGTCCCTGCTCCTGCCAACCTAGCAGTTCGAAAGCACGTCAAAGTGCAAGTAGATAAATAGGTACCACTCCAGCAGGAAGGTAAACGATGTTTCTGTGCGCTGCTCTGGTTCGCCAGAAGCGGCTTAGTCATGTTGGGCACATGACCCGGAAGCTGTACGCCGGCTCCCTCGGCCAATAAAGCGAGATGACGCCACAACCCCAGAGTCGCTCACGACTGGACCTGATGGTCAGGGGTCCCTTTACCTTTACCTAGGGTATCACATTACCAAATCACATTGGTTTTGCTCAATCAGGTCAAGTTTTTGAGCTATGGCCACATGTCATTTTTTAACGTTTTTGTTCACATGTACGCTTGTGTGGAGCATTTTAGAAGAAGTTGGTGTCGCGAAATTCCTCGCGGCGCTTTCAGCAGAAACGCTCAGAGTCCCAGGTTTTTCCCAGTGCAGTCTTTTTAATGTGAGCTATATACAGGTATTTACAAAAACAGTCCATACAGAGTACCTGCTCCTTAAGGCAAACAAATACTCTCCACACAGCATCACCACACCACAGCACAACCACCACACACTATTGAGCAGGCTTTCCTTTTTAAAACAGGTGATAGCCAATCACATTAATCACACTCCTGCTGAGTCACTGTGACCCAGGACTTCACAGAGTTGCATCAGCCTGTTGAAGCCTGCAGACTTATTCAGTATCCTGCGATTCCCAACAGTTGGTGGGGGTAAAATGCCATGTCAAATAATTGTTTTGATTGGAAATGATTTTTTTAATTACAAGAAGTATTCAGGTCCGATAGTTCTGGGTAATTATGTCGAAAAGGGATCAGTTTGAAGTCATAAAACCTCGAAATCTTCCATAAATTGGTGCGGCACAGCATAAAGTTGCTTACCATGCTTATTTTGGTATTAAACTTGGTGACCAGGTGTAATGGTTCTAGGGGTTGCTCGTGCGTAAGCCAGTGCAAACACCTGGCTGGGTTGCCTGAGTGAACCTTTTCTGTCCGGACAGCCACTCACCCGTGGCTGCCTCAATCGCTGGCAGAATCCGTCAATGGGCGTTTCTTAAACTTCTTCCAGCAAAGAAGCTCTTTGACGCCTAGTCTCCTCCTACTCTCTCTGCACGAAAGCCTTCTGCGCAAGGAGGGCGTAGGCAGCGGAGGACCCCTACTCTCCCCGCTGGTCCCCAGCAAGGAGTCATGCGACCGCCTCGCCACTTCCCCCATCTGCCCCCCTTCTCCACTGGTGCTACGCTGATTCTCTTCCCCAGAAGATGGGCTGCCTCTCCCAATCCCAGGACGCTCTCTGGAATCTCTCTGGATTTTGCTCTCTCCCTCCGGCATTGATGGCAGTTCCCTGACACCAGGATAAAGCTTGGGCGCCACACATGGAGTACAAGGCATGCACTGAAACTCTACGTGGGTGGACCAATGGCAAGAGGAGTCTGAACTTTGGAATTCCCATGGTTTGGAGGGAGCTGACAAACCATGTCACTGACTGCTACTTCTGTGCTGTTGATGTGACTGGGATCGACAGAAAGAACCGGAGCACCCTCAAGTATCCTGATCTTCAATCAGCACGTCATCCTGTAGCTCATTGTGATGAAATTCCAGTGCCTATCTTCGGAGAACTTCCTGACATTAGTGACAAAGATGCCTCTAGTGTTGAAGGACATGAAGAAGAAGAAGTGGTTCTTGAAGATGATGCTCCACATCCATTTCCCCAAAAGGAGTTGAATGATCTAGTTCACGACCTCAGCTTGTCAAAGGACTCTGCCAAACTGTTGGCATCCAGATTGAAGGGAAAATAACCTCCTCTCTGACAGTGCTCGCATCAGCTTCTTCCACAACAGGCATCAAGAGTACCTCCGTTTTTTCTCGGAAGAGAAGGACTTGGTGTACTGTGCAGATTTTGCAAAGCTTCTGCTCAAGCTTGGAGTGCCACAGTATGAACCCAAAGATTGGAGACTGTTCATTGACAGCAGCAAGCGATCACTGAAATGTGTTCTGCTACACAACGGCAACCAGTTTGCCTCTATACCCCTGGCTCACTCGACTACACTGAAGGAGAACTATGAAGCGGTGAAGTATGTGCTGGATAAAATTGGTTATGATCAGCATAAGTGGTTTATTTGTGTTGACATGAAGATGGTGAACTTTTTGTTGGGACAACAGTCTGGCTTCACCAAGTACCCATGTTTTCTGTTCATGTGGGATAGTAGGGACCGTGCTCAGCATTACATGAAGAAGGACTGGCCTGTGCGGGAGGAATTGATGCCTTGCAAAGAAAGGAACGTCATCAACGACCCTCTGGTGGACAGAGACAGAATACTATTCCCACCGCTGCACATCAAGCTCGGCTTAATCAAGCAGTTCACCAAGGCTCTGGACAAGGATGGTGACTGCTTCACTTACTTGTGCCAGGCTTTTCCAGGATTGACCATGGAGAAGTTGAAAGCTGGCATCTTTGACGGTCCTCAGATCCGTCAGCTCATCAGAGATCCAGAGTTCAGAAAGTCAATGAACGAAGTGGAACTGGAAGCGTGGAAGGCATTTGTTCTGGTAGTGAAGAACTTTCTTGGCAACAATAAGGCCAGAAACTACGCAGAACTTGTCAACAACATGCTGACTGCTTTCAGAAACCTGGGCTGCAACATGAGTGTCAAGATGCACTACCTATTTTCACATATGGACCGGTTTCCTGAGAACCTAGGTTCAATGAGTGACGAGCAGGGGGAGAGATTCCATCAGGACATGAGAGAGATGGAGACCAGGTATCAGGGTCGCTGGGACGCAGTCATGATGGCTGACTACTGTTGGACTCTGAAGAGAGACCTCCCTGCCGCTGAGCATTCCAGGAGTTCCAAGAAACAGAAGTTCAAGCCCTGAAGTTTGAAAAATGGTGAAGCAACATGCAATTTATGTGTACTTACCTTTATCAGTGCCCACCATTCAGTTTACAGTAATCGATGTTTCTATCAGGTAATCAATATATGTTGTTGGAAAAACATTTTTTTCTCTTAAAAACATATTTAGGATGATATGTGTTGACAAAAATCAGCTGATAATGCCACAAAAATGTAATCGATTTTGTCACAAGATCTGATTTTTTTTCCAAATCAACATAGCACAAAAACCTGACCTGATGGAGAGAAACGGATGTCATTTCCTGATTCAGCAGTGCATAAATACCCTAAAGCAGTTGTAGAAATCTAGACAACATTCAAAAAGTAAAAAAATTGTTGCCCAGTGTTATACTAGAAGATACACATCCTGGTTTCAAGAAGACCGTAAGTGTTGGGGTGGGGATGTAGATAAAAGGCCACCTGATTCCTTCTTAAGTAACAACTTGTTGGTAGATTACTTCCTTTCAGGCTCTAACACCCTTCTGGTTCCTTCTCCAAGTTAGTTCAGGTCAGGATCAGTATGAGCTAGTAGGTGCTTTTGCCTCCATCTTGGACACATGTAAAAATGATTCTGTTTGTCATGAGTTTGCTTAGCTTTCTAATTGATTCTGCACACCACTGAACATATTTACTGAACTTCAACAGCAAGTAACACTAATTCATCACTATGAGTTCAGGCTAGCCACCCTTAAAGCATGTGTTGTTGGATTATGAATTCTGGTTTGTTGAGGCAAGGCAAAGCACAATCCCAGGTTTCGATCTATTCCATTTTCTAAGGTTAGCACTTCTAAGGCAGGCACTTTCTAAGGAGGGTTCAGTAATTTGTTGTGCAGATGTACAGGGGCAGGCAGCAAAATTGTGTTTGTGTGAAATTGCTTTGAGCATGTAACACCAATTCTGGCACAACTGCACTGGCTCCCAATTAGTTTCCGGGCCCAATTCAAAGTGCTGGTGTTGACCTATAAAGCTTTACCCAGCTCAGGGTCTCAGTACCTTAAGGATTGCCTCTCCCTATACAAACTGACCCAGACCCTTCACTTGTCCTCTGATGCCCTTCTCTATGTCCCCCGCCCCGCAAAGAAGTTTGGAGGGTGACAACAAGAGAATGGACCTTTGCTGTGGTGGCTCCCTGATTGTGGAATGCTTTCATCAGAGAAGTTTGCCTGGCACCATCATTACATGTCTTTAGGCGCCAAAGCATTCCTCTTTACCCAGGCCAATGCTATTAAATAACCAATGGCCTGTAAAAGCATGGGAGAAAGGACTGTTATTATGATGACTATATTATTATTAGGCTGTTTGTCGATATGTGTCAGGGATCAGGCTGGGGAGAACCAGGATCCTGGGGCTCCACAGCAGCAGGAGAGTAGTATCGACCTGGAACAACGGTTTGCTGAGGGGCACAGTTCGGAGGAAGGGAGCTGGGCAGAACTGGGAGGCGAACAACCAGAAGAAGCAGAACGGGAGGAGAGAGAGTTAACCGAATCTCCCTCACTGGAAGGCATACAGCCTCTTAGTCCCAGGGCTAGGAGACTGGATAAGGTAACTTCGCAGAACGGTTATTGGTTGAGAGATCGGGTAAATAAGAGACAGGAAGACGGAAGTGGGAGGAACTTAACTGGGAGCACCTGCACTGTGAGAATGGTTGTTTGTTCTTTTGCTGCATTCATTAAACATTTCGACTGCTTTATCTTGCATTGCTTATCTATGGTCAAAGTGAGAAGGAAGCCCGACAGTATGCTTTTTATTATGTTTTTATCGTTGATGTTCTGCAATGTATTTTTAATGTTGTACACTTCCCTGGGATATTTTGATAAAGGGTGATATATAAATTGAAATAATGATGATTGTGATGATTTTGGCAGGATTTTGGCAGGATGATAGTGAACCATAAGGCTCAGGGTCCCTGGGCTCCCAGGGTGGCTAGGGTGGCAAGGACCATCAATATATTTCAGGAATGATTCATGTTCTTATGTAGCTGCATTATTTTATTCTTTCTGGATTTCCCATTATAAAGTAGTTGTTCTATGTTATAAACAAACACTGCTAGGGGTTGTTTCTTTTTGTTTTCCAAAGCATTTCATATCAATAAAAAATTCAGTATTGCGCAAGGACATTTTTGTTCTCAAAGTGTGGGCCAGAGAAAAAAGTCTGAGAACCACTCAATAAACTGAAGATCCTCAACAAAGGATGCTGAGAAAAGACTTCTGCAAGAGAAGCTCCAATCTCAGTTTTTAAAAAGAGAGCAAACCTTATTTCATCGAGATAACAATAGCTGCTTGACTGACCTTTTTATATGGATCAGAAATAGATACCCTTGCTTCAGCCACTGGTACTTAAAGGACTTTGAGCCTGACTACTTTATTTTTAGGTACTGCACAACTCTCACCTTTAGCCAGGTGCTTGAAGGTGAAGAAGAAACACTCCCTCCCTTTTAAAATTTGACTTTCCTTTTAAAAAGTGGGCAGAAGCTACACAGTGGATAGGGCACAGTCTACCTCCTTCACTGTTAAAGTGGAGAATGGGGTCAACCATGTTCCCTTCCCTACCTCACTTATCTATGCCTCTCCCCAGACTACCTCACTGGGCCAGGCTGTGTTGTGGGGAGAAGTGCATGCAGGGAGAGAGTGCAGGGAGCCAAGGCAGGGCAAGGAGAACGTTCTGCATCTTTTCCTGGGCAGACATGTAAGGTCACACTGTAAGATAAGCAGAGGGGAGGTTTGATGAGAGAGAATGGTCTAAGGGTGCCTAGTGACTTCATGACAGAGATAACATTTAAAGCAGAATTTTCCTTATGTATAACTTACAATGTCTACTCAGAAGTAAGACCTATTAAATTCAATGAGACTTACTCCGAGGTAAATTGAGTTAGGATTGCAGCCTCCGCCTCTCAGAAATTATACTACCTACATCTGATTGCATAGCAGTTTGAACAAAGAGCACCAAATACCGAGCCCTTTCCTGACTATATATTAAGTTGGGGAGTACAGGCTGTTTGGGAAGGGGTAGGAACTCTGGTAGGGGACACATTGTGCTCCTTCTGGGGTGGTTTGTCCACCTTTGGTCCCCACTCTCCTCTCACCAGTGGCTCCTAGAAGCTGTGTCAGGGACTTCCTCTGTATGCGAAGACAGGCTCTGGCAGATTGAGTGGACCAGATCAACAGAGGGTCCAACAGTTAAGAAGGCAGTTTCTGCATGTGCTGTAGAGCAGGCATAGGCAAACTCAGCCCTCCAGATGTTTTGGGACTACAGTTCCCATCATCCCTGAACACTGGTCCTGTTAGCTAGGGCTGATGGGAGTTGTAGTCCCAAAACAACTGGAGGGCCGAGTTTGCCTATGTCTGCTATAGAGGGAAGTGAGGGGCAGATGGGGCTCATCAACCTGGGAAGGCTTCCCATCTAGGAGGAGGAAAACTCTGGTCCTAAACCTCTGCTGCCTTGTGGGACATCTTTGGAAGAAGAAAAGGCTAAGGTGCAAACCCTACACAAATCTGGAGCAGAGTCCCTATGGCAGTTGGATGGTGCCTTGTACCCTCCTTCCAGCAATTCCAGCCCAGCTGGTGCCAGACTTATTGCTCTGCTTTCCTTTGGACCACATCAGTGAAACCAAAGAGAGGGTCTTGTCATCTGGGCAGCGCAGGATCTCCATACACATTGCCCAGGTTTCTGCCTCAGGAAGGTTGCTTTGGTGCTGCTAACACAGCAGTTTGACTTCACCCCGGAGGTGCACTCAATTGTCTCTCAAGACAGACGGATGCCAAAAAAATTATTAAGTTATTTATTTGCTTTAATTTGTAACCCTCTCCTACTGCAAGTTCTCAGTAAAGCAAAAAATGCAGAATGCACACAGTCTTATCTGTAGCTATCAGAAGCCACTGAAAAATATATGCATCTTCCAGGATTTGTAATATGCAGCAGATAATTCCACTTCAGAAAGCAGCTTCCTACATTCAGGGGTGGAGGAAAGAGGGTGCGGTCTGCCCCAGGTGTCACCACTGAGGGGGGTGACAAAATGCTGGGCGGCACTCACTGCGGGGCCTGCAGTGCGACTGAGCCACGCGTCTCTCCTGGGAGAGACGCGGTGGTTTGGGCATGCGCAGGCTCTGCACTGCCCAAACGGTCCACCCTCTGCCTCCCCTGTAGCGTTCCCAAAGCAAGGAAGGATTGGACTCTGATTAATAAAATACACACGAGGCTTGACCAGCAAGACACTGGGAGGAGTGCGTAGTATGATCCCTCTCTACCCCTTGGCCCAGGTCGTTTTATTCACAAAAGAACTTTTTACACAGTGTTCGTGAGAACCAATGAGATTTCCTCTGAGCATTTCAAAACAAAGTCAGATCAGAAGAAATTCTTTAACTACAAAGACTACTCTGAGCATGCATACATATCTGAGAGTAAATAAAACGGGACTAGAGGAATGCATTCAGCAAACCCGAAGGACATAAACAAGCAGTAAAGGAAGGAAGGATGGGTAGTATTTACCATCTCTTTGTGAACTCTCTTCCTGAACTCTCTTCCTGGCCCTAAAATCTATCTAAAGATTAACAAACTACATCAAAGTAACCTATTAACTTTATGGCCTAGAATGCCTGGTGCAGCAACCGGCAACTGGTCTGTGCCCTAGAATGCTTATACGGGCAGTAGAGAAAAATGGCAGAGATGCAGAGGCTTATGGGATTTGATCAGAAATGATTGTCAATTAATCAAACCCAGTCAATGCAATGCTTTCATCGCAGGCACAATGGCTAGATGCATATTTTATAATTCCTCATACAGTGGTACTTCGCAAGACGAATGCCTCGTAAGACGAAAAACTCGCAAGACGAAAGAGTTTCTCGTTTTTTGAGTTGCTTCGCAAGACGAATTTCCCTATGGGCTTGCTTCACAAGATGAAAACGTCTTGCAAGTTTGTTTCCTTTTTCTTAAAACCGTTAATACCCAGGGTGCATTCAGGGGGTGCAGTTGCGACTTGACTTCAAGGAGCAACTCATAGCACGCAGTGTGGTAGCCTTTTTTGAGGTTTTTGAAGACTTTGGTGATTTTTGAAGCTTTTCCAAAATCCATGCTTTGCAAGACGAAAAACTCGCAAGACGAAAAACTCGCAGAACGAATTAATTTCGTCTTGCAAGGTACCACTGTATTAATCCCATCTGATCACTACACTCCCCCACCCAGCTGTAGGGTGGCTGAGTGGGAGGAGGCAGGCAGACTCTGGAGGTCCCATGGTGCACCCCACCCTCACCCCACCATGGGCAGCTCGGCCTGCCCCAGGCGCCTGAACAGCTTCCTCCACCGCTGACTACATTCTGGTCTGTTATGCCTATTCCTCTCTAGGATTGTGCTCCAGGAACCACCATCCTGTGGGGCTGTTGATTGGACAATAGCTCGTTTTCTTGTAGTCATGATCACGTGAGCAGTGTTTCTCTGTATCTTCTGCACAGTCCTTAGCCCTCAGCTTTAGCAAAGCTTCCCCCCTTTAAACCAAAGTATGTCCACCTATCCATCAATTTTGCCTTGTACAAGTGCAGCTACCCTTCTGTCCCACTCATAATAATTTCTGAAGGTTTCCCCCTTCCCTCTTTATTTATATAACGAAGAAAGGTAGTTATGTGCATAGGAGAACATACAGGTACCTGTATGTACACTTAGCTCTGATATTTTTACAATCTGTCAGCCAGACCCAATAAGAAAGGCAGAAGGAACAAAACCCAGAAACATGTGAAACATTGAATGGGAACATCTGGAGGCAAAATGGGAAACAAAAGCAAAAATCCAAGGAGTGCAATTCAGGCTCCCTGCCTACACCCCCACACCCCCAATTACAGTTCACTGAAGTGCTCACTTGCAGATGCTCAGCAATGTCTGCCTGCAATGTCCATGCCCTCCAACATTTCTCTGATGAAAATAGGGACATCCTAAGGAAAAGCAGGACATTCCAGGATCTAAGCAGAAACTGGGACGCCTTCTGTAAATCTGGGACTGTCCCTGGAAAATAGAGGTACCTCAGCTTAATTGTGACTTCTGTTTTCAAATCAGGTGGAAACTGGTTTGGAGGAAAGCACATCAGACAGGAGTATTTCTCATGAAGCAACAGAATACTGATGGATTGTGGGTAATGTCTTATAGTAGGAGCGACACTGGAGCCAGATCAAACAGTAATGTGTACACAGCCCTAGAGGCTTGAAGTTTATTGAGGGTTCCCACTGTTCCCCACATCAACCAAATTACTCAGCTCTTTGGCTTCTAGAATCTTATGAGAGGATTTTAAGAATAGGGAGGAAGTATTTGGATAAGGGCCGTGGGTGGTGCTGTGGTCTAAACTACTGAGCCTAGGGCTTGCCGATTGGAAGGTCGGCGGTTCGAATCCCCACAACGGGGTGAACTCCCATTGTTTGGTCCCAGCTCCTGCCAACCTAGCAGTTTGAAAGCACACCAGTGCAAGCAGATAAACAGGTACTGCTCCGGCAGGAAGGTAAATGGCGTTTCCGTGTGCTGCTCTAGTTTTGCCAGAAGCGGCTTAGTCATGCTGGCCACATGACCTGGAAAAACTGTCTGCGGACAAACATCGGCTCCCTCAGCCAGTAAAGTAAGATGAGTGCCGCAACCCGAGTCATTCGCAACTGGACTTAACTGTCAGGGGTCCTTTACCTTTACCTTTAATGATTTGGATAAGGAAACGATCAACCAGCAAGGAAGAGTAAAATGAAACTTTATAACTGTCATGCATTCAGGGCCAGCCCAAGACATTTTGGCACCTGAGGCAAATGACAAAATGGTGCCCCCTCCCCACCGAGGAAGAAGGGATGAGTGAAGATCTACATCAGGAACAGGGTGGGGGATCAAATCAACCTTACCTGATGGTTGAAATGGGAATCAAAGGCCACTCCAGAGCAGAAAGGGGCCCACTCTGAATTACGCCTCATGCCCATGAGACCCCAGAGGGCAGCCCCTGCCATTTCCTCCCTACCCACAAGTGCCTCCTATTTGCAGAGAGGCCCCTGTGGAGGAGACCTTTTTGAGGGGGGCTGCCAAGGAGGCAGCAGCTCCTCCCTCCAAGGAGCACATGCAGTCCAAGGTGGTCGCCTCATCTTGCCTCATGGGTCGCCTCATCTTCACCCATTTCTTTTTCCATGTCAGCAAAATCTACACATTACTCTGGCAATGCATTACTTTTGCGTCATAAAAGGGACCTCAAACCATCCTGTCAGAAACACTCATCTGGACATTCTGCTATGGAACGGTTAGTTTCTTAAGCAAACAAAGCTAATCTCGGCTCTGACGTACTAGCAAACAAGATTTTTGAGATTAAGAGAATGCCTCCAGAGAGTTTACCCCTCCTTTTTAAAAATGCCCTTTCTGGTTACTGGGACATGCAGCTGAGCTTCCCATGAGCAGATGCCACTAGAGAATGAAAACAAAACCACCTCTGAGGTTAAAGGCCTGACCTCTTAAACTTGTAGATAACAAGAGCAATGTTCTGAGGAAAAGCCATGCCTGTAAGAAACAAGGGGGATATGGCAGGAGCTTTGCTCATGGCAGGCTCAGAACAAGGAGGGGAGCAGCTTCCTAAATATGAATAACAATAATAATTTTATTTATACCCCTCCAATCTGGCTGGGTTTCCTCAGCCACTCTGGGTGGCTTCCAGCATATATAAAAACCTCCTAGAATCGACCAAATATGGATTTCTAGCAATCTGGCATCAAGGGTTAAAAAAACAGAAATTTGCCCAAAAACCTGCTCCGACCATAATGCAGTAAAGATGGAAATGAGACTGACAACAGCTGGAACATTTAGATGGAGAATGAATGACACCCTTTTTGGAGATGAAGCAATTTGCAAAAAGGCCCAAAAGACACTTAAAGATTACTTCGAGATAAATCTGAGATCAGATGTCGAAAAAAGAGTAATTTGGGACGCAAGCAAAGCCGTGATGCGTGGTTTCCTAATACAACAGAATTCTATAAAGAGGAAAAAACAGAATGAGAGGAAAGAGAAAATTTGGAACCTAATAAAAGAAGGGAGAAGAAACTTAGATCTAAACCTAAGTCTCATGAGATTTTAAGAGAAATAAAGTTTCACCAAACACAATATATGGAACTGATGAATCAGGAAATAGAATGGAAAATAAAACAAATGAGGCAAAAGACCTTCGAGTCAGCAGATAAATGTGGGAAGCTACTGTCATGGCAATTGAAAAAGAGACAAAAGTTGAATACGGTGACATCACTAGAAGTAGATGGGAAGTTTATTAATAAACCAAATGAGATAAGCAACTGTTTTCAAAGTTTTTTCAAGAAACTGTACAAACAAGGGCCAAAGAATGAACAAGAGATAGAAGAATTTATTGAAAAATACGGCCTGCCAAAAATTTCGGAAAAAAACAGAAGGAGCTTGAATGAGAAAATTACAGATCAAGAAATAGAGGGTGCCATTCAGGATATGCAACTAGGAAAATCACCAGGACCAGATGGGCTGACCGCGAGATACTACAAAGCATTGAATGAATGGTTAATACAACCATTGAAAGAAGTTTGTAACCAAATCTTGGAGGGGAAAAAGGCTCCCGAATCGTGGAAAGAAGCATTCATCTCACTTATACCGAAGTCAGAACTTGAAAAACATCAAGTTAGGAACTACCGCCCTATATCACTTTTGAATGTGGATTACAAAATTTTTGCAGACATTTTAGCAAAAAGATTTAAAAAAGTTTTGTTAGAGGAGATTCATAAGGACCAAACAGGCTTTCTACCAGGCAGACAAATGTCAGATAATGTGAGGAACATTATAGACATTTTGGAACTCTTGGAAACTGACATAAATAGAAAAGCTGTGTTGATTTTTGTGGATGCAGAGAAAGCCTTTGACAACATTTGCTGGAGTTTTATGAAGAGGAATCTTCAAGGGATGGGGGTAGGCCAAAATTCTGAAAACGGTATAGGTGCAATATATTCTGAGCAAAAGGCTAAACTAATTGTAAATGGTATGGTCATGGACGAGATCCCAATTGAGAAAGGGACACGACAGGGATGCCCAATATCCCCCCTATTGTTTATATCGGTACTGGAGGTCTTGCTGAATATGATTAGAAGGGACCAGCTGGTTAAAGGAATGCAGGTCGGAACTAAACCTTATAAGTTAAGAGCATTTGCAGATGACCTAGTTTTGACATTGCAACAGCCAGAAGCCAGTAAAAAAGAGTTCTGGAATTAATTGAAATATTTGGTCAAGTAGCAGGTTTTAAATTAAATAAACATAAGACAAAGGTGTTGGAAAAATATCTAACGATGGGGGGGAAAGATAGTTTCCAAAGGGAAACCGGTTTGGAAATTGCAAAAAGAGTGAAATATCTGGGGGTGAATTTAACATCTAAGAATGTGAACCTATTTAAAGATAATTATGAGAAATGTTGGTTGAAAGTGAAGAAAGATCTTGATATATGGTCCAGGCTGAGACTTTCCTTGTTAGGCCGAATTGCTGTTATCAAGATGAATGTATTGCCGAGATTGTTATTTTTGTTCCAGACATTGCAAATTTTAGATAAGATGGACTGTTTCAAGAAGTGGCAGAAAGATATATCTAAATTTGTCTGGCAGGGCAAAAAGCCCAGAATAAAATTTAAGATTTTGACTGATGCAAAGGATAGAGGGGGTTTCGCCCTGCCGGACTTAAGACTTTATTATGAAGCAGCAGCTTTTTGCTGGCTGAAACAATGGCTACTTCTTGAGAATACAGATATCTTGGATCTGGAAGGCTACGACAATAACTTTGGTTGGCATGCATACTTATGGTACGACAAGGTAAAGGTTCATAGAAACTTTAAAAACCATATTGTCAGGAAAGCACTGTATAATGTATGGAATCGATATAAAGATTTGTTGGAGAGTAAAACCCCCAGGTGGTTGTCACCAATGGAAGCTAAGGCGGTAAAAAGACTGAACATGGATTCAGACTGGCCAAAATATTGTGAAATTATAGAATATGATGGTGAAAAGTTGAAACTACAGAGTTTTGAGAAATTAAAACCTAAAGTCCGAGACTGGTTACATTATTACCAGATTAATGAGACCTTTAAGCAGGACAGGAAACTAGGATTCCAGAAGGAGAGGTCAAAGCTAGAAACAGAATTGTTAGAACCCAATACTAAGAATTTGTCTAGAATGTATAATCTGCTGCTAAAATGGAACACACAGGATGAAACGGTCAAATCAGCTATGATTAAGTGGGCACAAGACATTGGCCATGATATTATGTTTGCTGACTGGGAGCAGTTATGGACCACAGGTATTAAATTCACGGCATGTAGTGCCTTAAAAGAGAATATAATGAAAATGATCTATAGGTGGTACATGACCCCAGTCAAGCTTGCAAAGATATATCATTTGCCCAATAACAACTGTTGGAAGTGTAATGAATGCGAAGGAACTTTTTATCATCTTTGGTGGACCTGCCCGAAGATTAAGGCCTACTGGGAAATGATCTATAATGAAATTAAGAAAATCCTTAAGTGGACATTTGCAAAGAAACCGGAGGCTTTTCTCTTGGGCATGGTAGGCCAAATGATTCCAAAGAAAGATAGAACATTTTTTATGTACGCAACAACAGCAGCAAGAATTCTTTTGGCAAAGTATTGGAAGACTAAAGAACTACCTACTCTGGAAGAATGGCAGACCACGGTGACTGAATTTATGGGACTGGCAGAGATGACCGGCAGAATTCGTGACCAGAGGAGAGAGACAGTGGAAGAGGACTGGAAAAAATTTAAAATTTATCTTAAAAATTGTTGTAAAATTTCGGAATGTTAAGATGTCAAGGGATTTGATATAAAGAATTACAGCTGTAAAAATTTAAGCTTAAGAAAATTTTAAAGAGAATTAAATATAAAAATGGCTGAAGGATTGCTAAAAAAATTTAAAACAAGGATGCAGTGAAGGGGAGGTATGGGGAAGTCGTGTTATGTTTGTTTGTATTTTGTTTATGTTGTAAAATTAATAAAAATTATTTAAAAAAAAAAAAACCTCCTGATACAGGGCTGCCTTCAGATGTCTTCTAAAAGTTATGTACAAAACAAAACAAATTCCTTCCAGTAGCACCTTAAAGACCAACTAAGTCAGTTCTTGGTATGAGCTTTCGTGTGCATGCACACTTCTTCAGATACACACAAAAGTTATGTAGTTTTTTAATAATGTTGCAATGGTGGGGGGAAGGAAGGCTTTCCTGAACCAATCCCACAAAAGATCACTGGCCTCATGGACGCCACAAACATAGGCCAGACTTTGCCAACTTGGTGCTGTAATAAACAAAAATCTGCCCTTATTCCTGTATGGGGAACACAAGAGCCCTTATAGAGTCCTTTGTAGGTTCTCCATCGGTCAGAGAAAATAACAGAGGCCAACCAGAGAATATTGAGAAGCAAAGCAGCTAGTAAGCCTGATCTTTATTGAACTGTTGCAACAGGGTGCCCGGAGGACCCCAAACAAAGGTGTGGCTGCCCTTATATAGACATTTTAAATTCCCTGCCCTGGAGCTCAAGACCACCCCTCCATACATACATCACAGAAGGGGTGTAACCCAAGACCACCCACCACAAACATCATACCTACATCACAGAAAAGGCAGTCCACAACAGAAATTTGAGTGCTGTTGTTTTTCCTGTCTGGCAGGTTTTCTGATACTGCCTTATCTGATTGCCTTTCCTGGTAGTCTGCCCATTCCTTTCAAATGGTGATTACGATTACCCACTTCCTGGGACAATGGGAAAGTTCCCTCACCCCCTCCCTCCTTGCAGAGAAACTGTTTGGTCAGTTTGGGAGTCAAAATGGTTTCAGGAAGGTCTTCCTGTGCTGCTCCAGACATTGGTACATTTATGAACATTTATTTTATATAAATTTATTTTATATAAATATAAATTTATTTTATATAAATTTTATATAAATTTTATATCCTTTTTTTTATTTATTTCAGTGCCCTCCAGATGTTTTAGACTAAAGTTGCCACCAGCCCCAGCTGGCATACATCATTAGGCTGAGGGAGGGGGCTGCATCAGGCAGCTGGTTCTGCTTGTCATGAAAGGGCAGCAAATAATCAATTTATTTCATTATTATTGCATTTTTACTGCGAGATCGGGGGAGAGTCTATGATTTTCTACCTCAGTTTTGAAAAAAGCTTGACGTGTTTCTATGTACCTTGAGTTGGGGGGAAAGAGGTACTATTTGCTGCTTTGTCTCAGGGGGTAAAATACCCTGAACCTAAATTGCCTGTGTGAGAGCCAGTGTGGTGGAGTGGTTAAGAGCGGTGGACTCGTAATCTGGTGAACCGGGTTCGTGTCTCCGCTCCTCCACATGCAGCTGCTGGGGGACCTTGGGCCAGTCACACTTCTCTGAAGTCTCTCAGCCCCACTCACCTCACAGTGTGTTTGTTGTGGAGGAGGAAGGGAAAGGAGAATGTTAGCCGCTTTGAGACTCCTTTGGGTAGTGATAAAGCGGGATATCAAATCCAAACTCCTCCTCCTCCTCCTCCTCCTCCTCCTCTTCTTCTTCTTCTTCTTCTGCCAATCAGATGTTAATGTATAAAGTTATTGAGGCATCTAATCATAAGCCTGCATTTTTATCAAAGCTTCTATATATTTCAATCAAGGCTTGTATTTAAAAATGAGCTTAAAAAAAGGATTTTCAAATGTTTCATGCCAGGCAAAAGACCAGCTGCCTAAAAGAACCTTGGCAAGATGTTTTTCCTCCTAAGACAAGAAGGGCCCCATTGATTTATAGTAGAAAAACAATTCTCAAAGTCATAAAAAGGGAGAATTACATATGCTGCCCCAAGGCTGAGAAAACACCATTAGGAATGGGGAAGATAATACCAATGTGCCTCCCAGTAAAATGAGCCAGATCTTCTTTCTAAGGTTAAAAGGCCAGGAGCAATGGGGAGAAACATTTAGCTGGAAAGAGAACATTTTTGGGGGAAGTCTTTTTCTAAAGCTGTTTCTTAAACTAAGAGAGTTAAAAAAGGTTAAAATGTGTTAAATGTTGGAAAGGCAACTGGCTTGGCAGAAGAAGCAGCTTCTTCCTATTTTATTTTGAGGCTGGAGAGGAGGGGGAAAGGGGGAGGTGCAAACTGAAGAGGCTTCTTTTAAAAGCTGTGTTTTATTGAGTTCCTTCCTTTTCGCTTTGAGAAGCTTTATTCTTTTAAGAGGCTACCTATGATAAATGTATGAAATATATTAGCTTAAATATATTGGCTTAAATGTAATTATGCAAAGGATTTAAGGAATGCTAGATTCTTATTTCTTATGGTTGTAAGAGTTGTATTTATCCTGAAATTAAGTCAGCCACCAGCCCCCCACCCTGCCGGACAGAGGACGCCATCCGGGCAGTCTTGATATATGGTTGTCAGGCATTTTGTTTAGAAACATTAAATGAAGGAAATCTTTCAATGTTGATGTGAAACTCAAGATCCTTGACATCTGTTGAACATAAAAATGTAAGATTAAACATTTGTTTTAGAAGGCAATAGGGCAAGAAGGGCAAGAGGTGAGCTGGTAATTAAGATTCCATGTAAGATATATTATTACTTATATGTCATATATATAGCTCTTTGTCTCCCTTATAAGGGCAAGGAAATGGGTGTATCTTTTGTGGGTGTATCTTTTGTGATTGGCTCTAGCAAACAGCCAATAGGAATTTCAACCAGGCTGATTGGACAGAGGCAGCCACAGGAGGAGCAAAGGGGGCTGGATTAAGGGAATATAAGTGCTGGCCAGAATGGCAGGAGGCCAGGCCAGAGCTTGGTAACCACGTACCACTGAGCCTCTTATTTATTTGTCTGACAAATAAATTACTATTTTAATTTCTCTATTGCTGCGTTGAATATTTCATTCCAGCTAAGCGTTAACCACAAGCAGGGTGCTACATTTTATGGTGCCCTGTGACTCGGATAAGTGGTCTGCTGGAACGCAGCCCCTTCGCCCTACTGGGCAGGGTACAAGAGAGAGGACAACTGCTTACCCAAAGCGCGCACTGGTAATTTTTTCCAGGGGGAACGCAGAAGACTCGTCTGTCTGATACCCTGCTCACTGGCGGCGACGGACCGGGGGAAACAGGGAACCAACCAAGGGTAAGTGCACAAAGGGATTTTTGGCCCTCCAATTAATTGGGAGGAAGAGAAGTCTTGATCAAACTTCTGCGTCTCAGTAAGGGGAAACTGAGTACGCTAGGTGGTTGGGTACATCAGATGGTGATCTGGTGTAGGGAAAGGGAAGGATTGGGAGGTAGAGTGTGGTGAAGTATCCAGCGCATTGTATGTGTGAGAAAGTACAGAGCAATCTGTAGCTGACCTGAGTGTGGAGTGGGCAGTACTTCGGTTCCTAGTAAGGCCGACTTCACTAGGCAAGGAAACCCACGAAGCGCGTCTGTGAGTGACTGAGTGGATACTTCACAGGGCCATACAATGGGAGTTGGGGGTTCAAAGGGGGAAAATACACCTCTTGAGTGTATGTTAAATAATTTTAAGAAAGCCTTCTCAGGGGCATATGGAGTCAAAATGACGCCAGAGCGCTTGAGAACGTTATGTGAACTAGAATGGCCAAAACAAATTACTGGATGGCCATCCCAGGGAACCTTTGATATAAATTTAGTAAGCAAACTTTGGACTGATATCGCCAAAGAAACTGGAGGGTGCCCAGAACAATTTCCATATATAGATTCCTGGCTGAGCACATTAAATAAAAATCCTCCATGGATAAGGGAATGCAAAGTCAAACGATGCAAATTATTGGCTGTAAAAGCCGAAGCTAGGAAAGGAATCTTGCCAAATAAACTCAAACCCATTTTTGAGGGGCCAGAGGAAGAGGTGCTTCCACCTCCACCCTATGCTCCACATCGAAGGGAGCTTAATCCAAACACTCCACCAGTTGTAACCCCAAGGCAAGAAACTGGAATGAATAATGGGAGTGGAGTCACAGAGCTTGATTCCTTGATAGATTATGATAAATATCTTCAGGAGGCATTGGAGTTCTATAATAAAGCCCAAGCAGAAGTGGTTATTCCACCTGTGACTCCTAATAGACCTCCATCTACAGTCTCCTTTAGTGGAACAACTGATTGCCCACCCCAAACCCCTGTACATCCAAGTCCCAGAGAAATGTTACAGAAGTTACAGGGAGACCTTGCTCGGTCAGCAAGCAATACAGCCAGGCGTATAAAGCTGCTAAAAGAACGCCTTGCGACAGATACCATCCCCTATGATTTGAGGCCCCTAGAGCAAAGTGAAGAGAAAGATCACGTAGTAGCCCCTCTTAGAAGAGTATTTGATGCACTTGAGGAGCCTGCGCTGGTTAATGGGCAACCCGGACCACGGCCACCTCGAACTTCGACCCTGCAATATATTCCATTCACAACTACAGATCTGATGAATTGGAAAACACACACCCCATCTTTTGCAGAAAAACCTCAGGCTATGATGGACTTGGTGACTTCAATAGTAAATACTCATAGTCCTACTTGGACAGATTGCCGCCAGCTCCTGAATACTCTGTTCACCACTGAGGAAAGGAGAGACATAATTGAAAAGGCACAGATATATTTGCGTGAGCAGGCCAGAGGGGGAAATATTTATAATATTGACCGTCATCTCCAAGATAACTTTCCCTTGGAAGATCCTAATTGGGATCCAAACAATGCAATTCACCTGGCCAGACTTACCACCTACCGCCAGACACTTGTGCAAGGTATCCGCAGGGCATGCCAGAAGCCCACTAATATGTCTAAAGTCTCAGAAGGGTAGATGTGTTACCCATAACACTGTTTCGTGTTCGGTGTGCACCCACAAAAAGACTTAAGTTGTCACCTTTTGAGCTCCTGTATGGGAGACCGCCCTCCTTTGTTCAGGATATTCCAGCTGACCTTAAACAAATAGGAGACCATGTGACACAGGAACAAGTGCAATCTCTCTCCCGTGTTTTTGTTTCTCTTAACAGGTGGGCCCTCGAGCGCACGCCGTGCAGCATTGCCGAGCCGATTCATCAGTTCCAGGCTGGCGATAGCGTATGGGTGAAAGAGTGGAAACGCGATCCACTTGCACCTAAGTGGCGTGGACCTTACACCGTCTTGCTCTCTACTCCAACAGCGGTGAAGGTAGCTGAGGTGACCCCCTGGATTCATCACTCTCGTTTGAAGAAGTCTGAAGGCAGTTGGACGTGCAAAGGTGACCCCTCTAATCCTTTAAAACTAACTCTCTCCAAAAACCCCTGTATCTAGCCCTACCGGGAACGGGCTAGGTCACGGGCAACATTTGACGACCGGCCTGCTGCAGCCACAACCTGGAAGCTGGCTGACCTGCGCACGCCTGAAGCTTGAGGAGCGTCTGAACCAGCGACTGTGAACGGAAAGATTCTCTAATACAATTGATTGACTGCCCCCCTTGTGGAACAATTATCAGAGATATTACTCATTGGGGATCCTCGGGATATATGTTTTGGTCTTGGTGGTTCCCCATTTCTGTCACTGGGGGAATTATATTGGGGCTAATAATTATTTGCTATCACAATAAGGTAATCTTTTGTGGAAGGAATGCATATACTAGACATCAACATGATTTTATTATTAATCCTGATCCCTTGGGAAGGGGAAGGGTCCTTGAATCTGACCAAATTGGCTAAATATGGATTCAGCCATGACCACAATATGTGGGTAGGTTTAGCTGAAATGGTAGCTAATGTTGCAAATAGGACCAATTGCCTTGTTTGCTCTCTTGGGCCAGATGATTCAGAGGGAGGTATGCCGTTATTACCGATACCATTAGATGCTATTGGTATGGTAAGCGAAATGCCACACCAAACTGAAATACAGAATTTCCCCGGATGGAACTCAACTAAACCATTACGAGTTATACCTGTACAAGGGGAATTCTGTGTACATAAATCATCAGATGCAGCTGATTCTCCCATGATAGGCTCTTCTCATTGTCACTATACTTGGGATTATAAGAAGAATAGTCATACCTGGGCACACGGTACTACCTATCGAACTCGGAATGCCTTGCCCTGTGCACCTCCTTTTATTCATGCATGGAAAGTGGTGTGGAACATAACTGTGACAGAAGAAGGCAATCTAACATACTGCACTGTGAACTCTCTACCCCTTTTGGTATTTCGCCTTCTGTATTCCCCGTACCAAAAACCTCAGACCCGATGGTTGTGGTGGATATGTGGAGAATGGGCATACAAGAAACTCCCTTCCAAATGGAGTGGGACTTGTTTCTTGGGTTGGGTATTACCACCAATGTGGATTATGCCCACTAGTTCGGCCAGGCGAACACGAAGGAATGCTGATATTTCTCATATAGCAGGAGGAAGTACCCAAAGTTGGAGCGGTACTGATGATTGGCCGCCAGAGCGCATTATAGCCTATTATGATCCTGCCTCCTGGAATCCTGGTGAGCTCATACAAGGGGCACGGGATCCTATTTATAATCTAAACAGAATAATTCGATTGCAAGCAGTAGTGGAACTTGTAACCAATGCAACGGCCCAGAGTTTGAGACTTATTGCACAACAGTTGGATGAAAGTAGAGCCGCCATTTTGCAGCTGAAAATGGGAATGGATTATGTACTTGCCAGGCAGGGAGGCCTATGTGGAGTCTTGAACTTGACAGGGAATGCCTGTTGCTTTAACATTTCTGATAATGGTGAGGCAATCCGTGTGTTGGCCACAAAGATGGAGAATATAGCACATGTCCCAGTACAAACATGGGAAGGATGGGATATGGGATGGCTCACCAATTGGTTACCTAATGTCACAGGACTCAAAGGGATACTATTGTCTTGCTTGTTTTTCTTGACAGTAGTAGTATTGGTTTTATGTATGATGCCATGTATCATTTCATGTTTTAGAAGTACAATTAGCAAGATGGTTTCAAATGAAACTCTACCTCATATCATGGCCCTATACAGAGCTTTACCTCAGGAATATGATGAAGGTCAAGCTATCAAGGACACTTGGGATGAAGGTCCTTGAGCTTGAAAGGGGGGAATGAGGCATCTAATCATAAGCCTGCATTTTTATCAAAGCTTCTATATATTTCAATCAAGGCTTGTATTTAAAAATGAGCTTAAAAAAAGGATTTTCAAATGTTTCATGCCAGGCAAAAGACCAGCTGCCTAAAAGAACCTTGGCAAGATGTTTTTCCTCCTAAGAAAAGAAGGGCCCCATTGATTTATAGTAGAAAAACAATTCTCAAAGTCATAAAAAGGGAGAATTACATATGCTGCCCCAAGGCTGAGAAAACACCATTAGGAATGGGGAAGATAATACCAATGTGCCTCCCAGTAAAATGAGCCAGATCTTCTTTCTAAGGTTAAAAGGCCAGGAGCAATGGGGAGAAACATTTAGCTGGAAAGAGAACATTTTTGGGGGAAGTCTTTTTCTAAAGCTGTTTCTTAAACTAAGAGAGTTAAAAAAGGTTAAAATGTGTTAAATGTTGGAAAGGCAACTGGCTTGGCAGAAGAAGCAGCTTCTTCCTATTTTATTTTGAGGCTGGAGAGGAGGGGGAAAGGGGGAGGTGCAAACTGAAGAGGCTTCTTTTAAAAGCTGTGTTTTATTGAGTTCCTTCCTTTTCGCTTTGAGAAGCTTTATTCTTTTAAGAGGCTACCTATGATAAATGTATGAAATATATTAGCTTAAATATATTGGCTTAAATGTAATTATGCAAAGGATTTAAGGAATGCTAGATTCTTATTTCTTATGGTTGTAAGAGTTGTATTTATCCTGAAATTAAGTCAGCCACCAGCCCCCCACCCTGCCGGACAGAGGACGCCATCCGGGCAGTCTTGATATATGGTTGTCAGGCATTTTGTTTAGAAACATTAAATGAAGGAAATCTTTCAATGTTGATGTGAAACTCAAGATCCTTGACATCTGTTGAACATAAAAATGTAAGATTAAACATTTGTTTTAGAAGGCAATAGGGCAAGAAGGGCAAGAGGTGAGCTGGTAATTAAGATTCCATGTAAGATATATTATTACTTATATGTCATATATATAGCTCTTTGTCTCCCTTATAAGGGCAAGGAAATGGGTGTATCTTTTGTGGGTGTATCTTTTGTGATTGGCTCTAGCAAACAGCCAATAGGAATTTCA
The DNA here is from genome assembly GCF_964252035.2 of Podarcis erhardii. Lineage (NCBI taxonomy): Eukaryota > Metazoa > Chordata > Lepidosauria > Squamata > Lacertidae > Podarcis > Podarcis erhardii. The sequence goes on along the minus strand of NC_138497.1, from coordinate 133,138,161 downwards.
ACCAGGCTGATTGGACAGAGGCAGCCACAGGAGGAGCAAAGGGGGCTGGATTAAGGGAATATAAGTGCTGGCCAGAATGGCAGGAGGCCAGGCCAGAGCTTGGTAACCACGTACCACTGAGCCTCTTATTTATTTGTCTGACAAATAAATTACTATTTTAATTTCTCTATTGCTGCGTTGAATATTTCATTCCAGCTAAGCGTTAACCACAAGCAGGGTGCTACATTATGGCTCTAATTTCAACCCACAGCCTTGCCTCCTGTCTTCTTCATCACAGGTGTGGAGGGCCAGTCTTCACAGATGTCAGAGAAAACTTTGTGTCTTTCTAGAATAGCCACAGGAACTGATGACCTTGCGAGTTTTATGCTTCTGAAGAATATTCTACAATGACTCTTAATTTGGTGTTTTTCAAATATTTGCCATTCAGAACTTTATTCATTCTAACATTGGAAATGCTGCTGGAAATATTGTAATGGTGCTAGGAAAATTAGTTTGTTCTGGGAAGCTAAGAAACAACATTTAATAGCAGTTTTCCACATAAAAACCTAACGGGACCACTAAGTTGAGAAGTAATTTTCAGGCCCTCCAAGTGTCCCTATTTTCCAGGGACATCCCTGATTTAGAAAGTTGCTCAGTTTCTGATTTGATCCCAGAATGTCCAACTTTTCCTTAGGATGTCACAATTTTCATTGCAGAAATGTTTGGGGCTTTGGAGTTTTATATATGTTGGAAGCTGCCCAGAGTGTGTGTAAGATGTGTACAATGTGTAAGATGTGTGTGTAAGATGTGTGTGTAAGATGTGTACAAGCTGCCCAGAGTGTGTGTAAGATGTGTACAATAGTACAATTAACATTATTGAATGGGACGTCCCTATTTTCATCAGAGGAATTTTGGAGGGTATAAAATTCCCTTTTAAGGATATTTTTCACAAGGTATTCTGTACTCACATGCACATGTTGTATTGTGAATTAAGGCAGGGCATTTGTTATGAACATGGAGATCCACTTTGAATTACTCACTGTGACAAGTAGTTGTGTCTAGGATTGCTTGTGTCTCAGCTGCTACATTACACTATACTATGCAAAACACAGAGCACAGAGAAAACCTGTAGGTAGACTCTAAAATAGTGCAGCAGAAGTCAACAAGGAAGTGCAAAGAAGGGAGAAGAGCCGCCCCTCCCAAACCCTCAGTCAAACCCAACTGAGCAATTAGACTCTGTGGGTTAAACCACAGAGCCTAGGACTTGCCGATCAGAAGGTCGGCGGTTCAAATCCCCGCGACGGGGTGAGCTCCCGTTGCTCAGTCCCTGCTCCTGCCCACCTAGCAGTTCAAAAGCACGTCAGAGTGCAAGTAGATAAATAGGTACCACTCCGGTGGGAAGGTAAACGGCGTTTCCGTGCGCTGCTCTGGTTCGCCAGAAGCGGCTTCGTCATGCTGGCCACATGACCCGGAAGCTGTACGCCGGCTCCCTCAGCCAATAAAGTGAGATGAGCATCGCAACCCCAGAGTGGGTCACAACTGGACCTAATGGGCAGGGACCCCTTTACCTTTAGGCCTTGACTTTAAGAACAGCAGAAGCAGCAGGGAAGGAAGAAGAGGAGTTCAGGGATTACCATAATTTTCCCTCCTCTAAGTTGTGTGTCTTTCTTTATCAATTCCTTTTACATGGGTTGGTATGTATTGTGGTATTTTATGCATTGTGACTTGTAGTTATTTTTATTGATTATTGTTTAGTAATTGATTATTGATTATTGTTTAGTAATTAGTTATTGTAGTTGTTAAGAGTGAATTTATGTTTAATTATTATTTGATGTTTTGAGAATTAATTTTATTGTGTACTATTATATTCTAATAGATGATTGAATATTACTATGATATAAGTAGTTCCGTTTTAAACTTATGTTTTATTATGAGCTTTTGTGTTGGATCAGATTATTAAAAGGTTGTATGTACTTTGCTATATATTTTGTTGCTGTAAACCACCTTGTGTAAAGTAATATAGAAAGGGGGTATACAAATTAAAAGTGAAATGAAATTAAATGAATGAAACTTAATCCCACTTCGCTCCCCCTGCCTGTGAACTGGGCTTTACTTGAGGGACAAAGCCACAAGAGTAATTGGTGATTCACTCAGCAATGTACATTCAGCCTTGGTCAAATGGATAACTGCCCACGATTTCATAACTGCAGTGTATTACTAATGCAATAAATTAGATGAATGAAATTCCAGACTTTTGCTGCGTGAGCTTGGGGTGGCTGGAGACTTTCTGCTTCTATTGCCCAGTTTTGTTTAAAATAAAGAATCAAATGTCAGCTGGCTAAAATAATGGTGGTATTCCCAAGCCAATAAAATCCTCTGCAGTTGGCTTGGTTGTCAAATCACATTTTAAGGTAAGAGTACTTGCCTTAAGAATAAACTGATTTTTCTAGAAAGCCTCAAATGAAGCTGATGAAAACTTTTCCCAGAAAAAATAGCCCTCACATTCAGGTGGAGGCAACTATAACCTCATGTGAGAGATGAGGGCCACTCCTACCCATGCGTGTGCACATGTCTGAGGTGGAGCAGCCTGGAAAATGGATGTTGACCTTCCCTGCATGTTGATAACCCCTCAATGCAAAGTTGTGACACAGCATGCGTGGCTGGTGGCTGGGGTGGGCGCACGCATGGGGTGTGTGCACCCAGGAGGCGGGCCCACACTGCCCCCCTGCCTGCTCACTGTCCTTGGCAGGCGCAATAGACATACACCTAAAGGGTGCATTCATGCTGCCCTGCCAGCCCCACGAGGCTTTGCAGGGCTGCATGAGGATGCAACAGGCATGTGTCTTGGACAGGGGAGGCACATGCCTATTGCATCTTCCTCATGCAGCCCTGCAGCATCGCAAAGCATCACGGGGCTGGCAGGCCAGTGTGAGTGCACTTCTTGGGTGTGTGCCTGTTGTGCTCGCCGAGGGCAGAGGTGCAGTGGCATAGGGCTGGCAGGGTGCCCAGGAGCAAAGTTCACCTCCCCAATGCACCTGAGACCACCACCCCTCTGGCCCTCCCCCTGTGACACCTCTGATGCAAAGACAGCACTTGGCCAGTGTTTTCTACTGAGTTGAATAGGATCCAAAAGGCAGCAGTCTGATTGGTCCTAAAACAATAGGATTCAGAATGCAGCAGTCTGATTGGTCCTAGAACAATAGGATTCAGAATGCAGCAGTCTGATTGGTCCACAGGAGCCACCCAATTCAGCTCCAGGTGGAAGGGAATCCGCAACCTGATTGGCCTACAGGATAATCCCGGAATTAGCCAATCATGTGGGGCCCATTGTGTAAATAATGTATATAAAGCAGACATTCCATTGCTCCTCCTCACCGCTATGAGCTGAATAAAGAGCATGAAATCCACTCTCGACTCTGAGTATATTTCAGCCTGAATGCCTGAAAAGAGCTTGAGCAACTGCATGGCACTTAAAGAGGCATCCGCCATGAATTGTACAAAAGTGGTATCACTTTCTTGGGGCATCCTTGTCAGGCATTGCTAAATCAAAAGGAGTTGGAGGCACTGAGCTGCTTTCAAGCTAGACCACAACGAAGATCCCTGCATGATGAGGGCTCCCAATCCTGGAGAAGCTTCTGTGTTCTGGCCCCACAGGAAAGGTCAGAGGTGGAGGGAGCAGGGCTGATGATATATATGGCCTTGCAACTCCTGCATACTTGTAGGTGAGTAAGACATGACTGCACATTTGTAACCACCAGTGCTGGATTAAACCCTGTGGAGGCCCTTAGGCAGTCAAGGTCTTGGGAGCCCCCTGGCAAATTATCTTCTAATATGTTTTTGTAATTTTCTTTCAAGATCAAATAAATACTATTTTGATCCATTGCTGTGGGGCCCATAGGCCGGTGCCTACTCTGCCTATCTGGTAATCTAGCACTGATGAGCCTAGTGGCACTGCTGCTTCTCAGCAAGGGGAGAAGAAGAAGAAGAGTTTGGATTTGATATCCCGCTTTATCAGTACCCGAAGGAGTCTCAAAGCGGCTAACAATCGCCTTTCCCTTCCTCCCCTGAAATATACTCAGAGTCGAGAGTGGATTTCATGCTCTTTATTCAGCTCATAGTGGTGAGGAGAAATGAAAGTTCACTAGTGGTTTGTAGGACCTTCCCAAATTTCCTGTTTTTGTACTGAGCCCCCACAGAATGGTACATCACATGGAATGCTGCTGCCAGCTCTATGCCAGTGGTGATTCAGGGCAGCTAATGGCTTTCTCCATTTACCTTTGCTGGCTTACGAGTGTTCAAACTTCCTTTGAGTCCAACTTCCAACCTTCCCCTTCCTTTGCCACTTGGTAAGGAAGGAAACCTCCATTACCTTCAAGAAAATGTTGGTGGCAGAAATGACTACACGTTGAGTTGAGGTGAAGGCTCAGTAGCTGAGCAACTGGTTTGCAGGCAGAAGTCCAGGTTCAGCCCACACCGTTTCCAAGCGTGGCTGGAAATGTCCTCTGTAGGAAAGCCAGTCAGTGTAGACAAACTCTGGAAAGTTGCTACCAGTCAGTGTATATAATCCTGGACCAGATGAACCAATGGTCTGACTCTGTATGAAGGCAGCTTGCTATGTTCCAATGTACCAAACCACTGCTGTGTAATAAGTTAAAGGTAAAGGGACCCCTAGAAGGGACGCGGGTGGCGCTGTGGGTAAAACCACAGTGCCTAGGACTTGCCGATCGTATGGTCGGTGGTTCGAATCCCTGCGGTGGGGTGAGCTCCTGTCTTTCGGTCCCAGCTCCTGCCCACCTAGCAGTTCGAAAGCACCCTTAAAGTGCAAGTAGATAAATAGGTACCGCTTTATAGCAGGAAGGTAAACGGCATTCCATGTGCTGCGCTGGTGCTGGCTCGCCATAGCAGTGATGTCACACTGGCCACGTGACCCGGAAGTGTCTGCGGATGGTGCTGGCTCCTGGCCTCTAGAGTGAGATGAGCGCACAACCCTAGAGTCTGTCAAGACTGGCCCGTACGGGCAGGGGTACCTTTACCTTTAAAGGGACCCCTGACCATTAGGTCCAGTCGTGGCCAACTAGGGTTGCGATGCTCATCTCGCTTTACTGGCCGAGGGAGCCGGCATACAGCTTCCGGGTCATGTGGCCAGCATGACTAAGCCACTTCTGGCAAACCAGAGCAGCGCACGGAAACGCCGTTTACCTTCCCGCTGGAGCAGTACCTATTTATCTACTTGCACTTTGACGCGCTTTTGAACTGCTAGGTTGGCAGGAGCAGGGACCGAGCAACGGGAGATCTCCCTGTCACGGGGATTCGAACTGCCAACCTTCTGATCAGCAAGCCCTAGACTCTGTGGTTTAACCCACAGCGCCACCCACGTCCTGTGTAATAAGTTATTGTTGCCTATTTTCTTATAGGGATAGGCTGTCATTGGTTTTAAGAGCACCTTACACAGGGGAGCAAATTTAAGGAACCAACCTCCTGTTACAATATTGCCACTGTAATGGGAAATGAGTGGGTGAATAGAGTTCATTCTGCTATGTCTTTAACCAAGCTAGAAATCACAAGTGATTTTTCTTCTTCTTCTACAGTAATGCTTTGTCATTAGGGACCTTCTGTTCATAAAATAAATGGAACATGTGCCTTTTGAGAAGCTCTGCTTGAACACGCCAGTGTTGTTTCCAGAGTTTAGGGGCTTTGCCCAGTTAAATGCCATCTCAATAAATAAATCCTCCAGGAAAAACAGCAACAACTCCTTTGGTCCCCACAGCTAATGATTATTTCAGTAGCTGGCAGCATCTGGTGTGAAATACTGTCTGTTTCTGACCACTACTTCAAAAAATTATGTGCAGCACCCTGAATGATTTGCTTAAATCCTGCCCGAGGTTTGCATTAATTATGCATGCTATGAAGCTCTCACATAATCCTTCCAAGGCAGAAATACTTTTTTTTAGATTAGTCTTCTCATGTATGGTGTTAAAATTAGCTGGCCAGCTCATCCCACTCAAATCTAGCAAGTTTTAGAAAAATTAAAATGTGACCTTAATAGCATAGTTCTTTATGAGAAATTTTAGTAGCTGAGGAAAGAGTGTTCATTTGCCACCTAAAACTGGAATGACTTTCATGGCTGGCACAAACCAGCTTAAATTGGAATAAAAACTTGTAAAGCTCACAGAATATCCTTTAAACATCACACATTCCCTGCTGGCCTTTGCACATTTCAAAATTACAAAGATAGGCATGTTTGCTCGTTTTTGGACAATGTAACTTCAGAAGCTAACCCAGACATAATGTGTCCGAGGAAACTAATGGTGAACAGATAATTAAATTTTGGGTTCCTGAACCAAACTCTGATGCAGGGACATCTTGAGCGACAAGAGTCTTTCATACGTGTCCACGGATCTTTGTACCTTTGGCTGATGGTGTCTCAAACAGAATTCTCCATAAAGGGAAGAATTCTAACCCCCATAAAGGGCTGCATTCTTTCTTATGCTCTTCTGTCCAAAGACATACTCCTCAACTGTAATGCCCTAAGCAAGCCAACACAGAGCCACTGCTTGCTTGCATACATGTGAGTTTTCTTTTTTTGGTGAGAAGTGATATAGGCACAGGAGCAGAATGCTGAAAAGAGGGGAGAGAATTTGTGTAAGGTGTAACAATACCACTCCTTGAAGAGCAGAACCATAGGCTAATGCTGGCTGCCCATTCTCAGACACAAGAAAGAGTCGGCTACTTCAGACCTAGTCAGGCCAGTGGTCTATCTAGCCCAAACTAATGGCTTCAAGTTACAAGAAATGAGATTCTGACTAAACATCAGGAAGAACTTTCTGACAGCAAGAGCTGTTTTGACAGTGTTTCCCTCGGAAGGTTGATAACTCTCCTTCTTTGGGGGGTTTTAAGCAGAGGTTGGGTGTCCATCTGTCATGGATGCTTGAGCTGAGATTCCTGCATCGCAGGAGGGACTAGATGACCCTTAGGATCCCTTCCAACTATACAAGTCTATGATTCCTTGACTCTCCAGGGTTACAAAGAGGAGTCTTTCTCAGTTCTACCTGGACATGTCAGTGATTTAACCACAGATCTTTGCATGCAGTGTGCTCTTCTACAGACCTTTTCCCAGAATATATCTTACCATATCCCTATATAACTATGGTTGCTAGAAACTTACCTTGGCAAATAAATGAGGGAAATGTAGGTTGTGCATTGCAGAAACAGCTAACACAGATGTATGTTTCCAGTAGGGTAGCTGTGTTCATCTGTTGCAGTGAAACAAGCAAAGGGTTTTGGCACTTTAAGGGCAAGCACAGAACAAGTTGTTTGTGGTCTACTGCCCATTTCATGGGATGCATGTGAATGACGTTGATCACCGCTGACACAGGCAAAAAGGGTTAAATCTTCTCTGTGGCTGAGGAAAATTGGAGGCCTTTTGCCAAATCTGCTCATAGGTCAGAGGCAATGCTAGCTGAAGAAAGCAATGAGATGTGGGCCAGAAGCAAACCTTTCAAGGCTGTTGGGGAAATTTCTGCTCTGGTGTTGGAATCTATTCTAATACTTGGTTTTACGGTGTGGTAAGTGGCATACGTCAAACTAAATGTGGGAAACAGTTATTTAAGAATAACATAGGTAAAGGGTAAAGGGACCCCTGACCATTAGGTCCAGTCGTGGCTGACTCTGGGGTTGCAGCACTCATCCTGCTTTATTGGCCGAGGGAGCCGACGTTTGTCTGCACACAGTTTTTCCGGGTCATGTGGCCAGCATGACTAAGCCGCTTCTGGCGAACCAAAGCAGCGCACAGAAACGCCATTTACCTTCCCGCCAGAGCGGTACCTATTTATCTACTTGCACTTTGACGCGCTTTCGAACTGCTAGGTTGGCAGGAGCAGGGACCGAGCAACGGGAGCTCACCCCGTTGATTTGAACCGCTGACCTTCTGATCGGCAAGTCCTAGGCTCTGTGGTTTAACCCACAGCGCCACCCGCGTCCCTCAAGAATAAGATACTTTTCCTTTAAAAAAATACAAAGCATTTTATTCTTGTTTTAGAGGGTAAAGTGTCATTGGTGAAAATAAAGGCATGCCTTCAAAGTATTAAAATCAAGAGGGCTGTTGAGGAGGGCCCCCTTCACACCCCACAAAGACGCCTCTTTGCCTAAGAGGCAGGATGATGGAAGGAGGGGCCTCTATAACATCACTGGCGGAGGAAGAGGAGTACGGGGGCAGCGCACCACCCCTGGCAGCGCGATCCCCAGGGTGCTATCGTGGCTGCCCCCCCACCCGTGCTGGGCACCCCACCCCCACAGGCTGAGCACCACGCCCCCAGGACACGCGCCAGCCCCACCCTGCCTGCTTTCTGCGCCCCTCCCGATCCAGAGCATGAAGCTCCACCTCTGTATACCATGTCCCCATAATTGAGAAAGCTATTTTTTAACAGATTATGAAGAAAAAGTCAAAAGAAAGGGAACAGGGAGACTGAGAAGGCTGAGCCTCAAGCTCTTATGCTGGAGGATGTCCTCTTCCCCTGAGACAAATGGCACTGCAGTATGTTCCCTCTTCCTCTCCATGTTGCAAGGATTTTTGCCTTCCATCAGCTGCAGCCTTCATCTTGCTTTCCTGCCTGGGGTGGGGGGAAATTCTGGTAACCATTTCATTTCCTGATAACCATGGCAGTGGTTTTCAACTTTTTTGAGTCCACAGCTCCCTTGACCAACCACAATCGTTGTGAGGCTCCCTTGTGGGAGCCACTTACACTGGGGCTCTGTTACAGGACGCGTGTTAGTGGGGATTTCCCAGTTCCACCCTGCCCCTTTGGGACACCATTTGGGGTGTGAATGTAAGTGGGAATGTATATGTCAACCTAAGCAATGCCACTGCTCTGCAGGGACAAGCTGATGTGCTCCACATGCCAGCCCCAGCCTGCCTTTCCAAAATTAGTGTGCACATTGCGGGGAGGTGGGGATGGAGAGGGAAAAACAAGATTAAGATCAGAAGCAGAAATATATTGTTATTGCAGGGAAGGAAAGTGAGAGACACACAGTACGGGGGACACACGCCTTGCAACATTCTCCCTGTCCCCATAAAGCTAGGTGACTGTTAAGGAGGAGAGGGGTTGCCTGAAGGGAGAGGTAGAGAAGAAGAGGAGGGAGGAATGTTGGACATAGAAGACACTCCTCACTTTCAGATTTATTTTTAAATACCTCCTTATAGAGCACACACACACATCCAGGCACACATACCACCAAGCTACTTTGCTATTTTCTTGCATTTCTCAAGCCCTCAGTGTAAAACTAAGGAACTGTTAGTTCCTGAAGCTGGGGAGGATTTTTGTTTGTGTGTGTGTGGTGGGGGAGATTTTAAGAATTTAAATAGTCATGCAAAAGCGTTCCCCATACTGTTTTAGTTCAGGAAGATAATGGGCTGCAAGTTAAAGCTGCCGGCTTTTCCTGAATGTTCCTCACAGAGAAAGAGAGATAGATAATGCAGGAAGATATGGACTGCAAGTTAATGAAAGGATGCTCCCCCTCTTCCAGGGCTCCTTTGAATGTTCCTCAAGTCACCCCAGGGTACAACGGCACACTGGTTGAAAATCAATGCTCTCCTCCTGCCTCTCTAATCACTGTTAAGTCAGGGAGTGGTAGCGTACCTGGGGCAGCAGTTGGGGGATCCACAGGGTTTCATCCCAGACAGGTGGCTCATTGGACACTGCTTGGCCCATTGAAACAGCACACTCTCAGGCGCTTAGGGAGGGAGCTGGGTTGTGGGACCAGGACTCCCTGCCCTAATGGCATATAATACCCCATTCTCTTACAAGAGGAACACAAACGACCACCTTCATGTTACCAGTGTTTTGCAAGAAAGCCAGGATTTGTGATGCTCAACCACTGGTAGGAAAATGTTAGGGTCATGTTTTCTATACCACCACAATTACCTGTCAGTAAGTACCTCAAGTGACTAATTGTCACCTGACATGGCTCTAATTTTGCTGTACTCTGGAAAAAGCAGCCATATAATTTACTCTGGATCTTATTTAATCAGATTCCCCCGGGAAGAATGGCAGATGAAGTTGATGGACTATATGGAACTGGCGGAAATGACTGGCAGAATCCGAGACCAAGGTGAAGAGTTGGTGGAAGAAGATTGGAAAAAATTCAAAGTTTATTTACAGAAATACTGTAAAATTAAGAAGCTTTAGAAAAAAGGTGGAATAAAATTATATGGCTTTGGCAGAAATGTTAGAAGGAACTAGGTATAGATAGATTGTTAATGCATTAAAAGGGGAAAAAACTAGGTTACAATATGTTAAAATTAACTATAAGACAGAAAATAGATGAAGATGGAAAGGACTTGCTGAAATAGTTAATTGAAGTGGAATACAAAAAGGGAGGCGTTGAGGAAGTAAATGAAACAAGTGTATGAAAGTTAAGATCGAAAATATTGGAAGTGTTTTTAATTGTTTTTGTTTTGTTTGGTTAATTTAATGTTTTATGTAGTGTTTTTGTTTTTGTTTCTGTTTTTCTATGTTTAACTTTTCTTTTTTCTTTTTGTAATTTCCAAAATCTTAATAAATATTATTTTTTTAAAAAAATATTTAATCAGATTCCTTGGACATTTTTTGCAGATGCTAAAAGGCTGAGTTTTGTGGACACATTTTGTAATTACCTTCTAAAATAAATTGACTTGCACAGTTATAGGTTTTTTTTAATATTTGCAAAGGAAGGAACTACAAAGGAAGCAGGCACATCAACATTTCTCCCCTTGTCAGTGTGGTGTAGTGGTTAAGAGCAGTAGTCTCGTAATCCTGGGGAACCGGGTTCACGTCTCTGCTCCTCCACATGCAGCTGCTGGGTGACCTTGGGCCAGTCACACTTCTCTGAAGTCTCTCAGCCTCACTCACCTCACAGAGTGTTTGTTGTGGGGGAAGAAGGGGGAAAGGAGATTGTTAGCCACTTAGAGTAGTGATAAAGCGGGATATCAAATCCAAACTCTTTTTCCTTGACATTTGAAGATTACCTGGGTATGTTACAGTTTTTAAGCAAGACAAAAGCTTATTGGGTTAGATGGAGTCCTTTGCTTTTAGCACATTGAGAACTTTTGCTTGCCACTCTCATCCATGCCTTGTGACTGGAGATTCTATGCTCTGCCTTTTCTTGTCTCAAGGTGTTGCTTGCCATCGTTCCCCAGCCCTCTGTTATCCTGGATGAATTTTCCAACTCTGAAACGTGTTAAGTCTTTTGGAAAAGAACAACAACCCAGCAAATAGTCTTTAGCCCCTTAAATAACACCAGTTTTGGGGCAGCATTAGCCCTGAGTGGGGTGCAGCCAGGGAGAGATGTCTGTTTCTAGTCTATGCCACTTTCACATGTTTTTACACTTAGGTAATTCATTTCCATTGATCTGCAATTTCCCCAGAAGTAGGCATCACTTAACTCAAGGCAGCATACTTCTGACGAAACATGCATTGGGCAATAAAGTCTTAACACAATACTCTTCATGTTAATGACTCACTTTTAAACTTCTCTCATTTCCTCTCAGCAGTGGTCAATGCTGCTGATTTAGTTTTACTCAGTCTTCTGAGTAGGTGACTTGGCCCTTCAATCTTTTATTCCTTTCTTATATTCTTTCCTTCTTCAGTCACTGAATTTTTTAAAATGTATTTCTCTTTCTTCTTGTATCTGTGTCTGCCTGGTTGGTTGGTTGGTTGGTTGGTTGGTTATAAGATGCTTTGGATTGCCTGGGCAAGAAATAGTTACCACCACCACTAACAATAATAACAATAACAATAATAGCAAAAAATGGTTTCTGCCAAATGGGCTCACATAGAAGGAGGGATCCATTCTGATTGTGAGGGACACATTTTCTGACTTCCAGTCAGAGGAATGAAGCATCGTGTCTTCTGTTAGTCCATTCACCCACCTCCATGGAATACTTGCCTGTTTGCCTAAAGCAAGGCTGGTTTTATTTAACAGAAACATTGCTGAAAGGTTCCCATTCTCATATTTTATCACCTTGCAATATTCCTAATTACTATTCCCCCCCCCCTTTGAGTCTTTTGCTTGCAACAGGTCAAAGTAATAGAAATACAAGTAACAGCTTCTCCCTTAAGACCCACTTACCTGGGATTAAGTTTCACTGACGTCAATGGGACTTACTTCTGAGTAGACATAATATATAGCAGGCATAGGGCCAATTTAGACCCACCAGGAGTTTGAGCAAAGGAACTCCTGAGCAAAGCTGATCCATACCAAAACCCAGGAGTTTCCTGAGGGAAGCCAGCCATTTGCAGTAGGATTAGTAGTCAGTGCCCACCAGCTAATTGACTGGTTACCAGCACCTTTTGATCTTCTGTAGTCCAGCTTGCATTCAAGTCAGACTGCAGAGAAAGGAAGGAGAGAAGAGAGAGTGCTCTTGGAACACCTCCGAAACTCATCGTTTCCTTTGGCTTTGGGTCCCTTGATGTTATGGTGACAAGCAGGTGACTGACAACAGTGGCCTTGGAAGGGTGGAGGAGATGAGGTGACCTTCCAGCCCAATTCTACTCCCCACCCCTAATGCACTAGAAGTCTGTTATATCTTACTGCACCCACAAATGTGGTCAACTTCATATTCCCCTCATATACACTGTACTGATAAACTTAACTATGGCGTAGATAATTCAGGACTCATTTCACTTGTCCACCAGACTTTAAAGCTTAAAGCTCCTTGTGACTTCCCTGAGTCAAGGGTTTCCTGCTATTTCCTCTTTTAATTCTGTTTAATGAGGCTCTCTGTAATCTTCCTAACACCTTTGTCCATCAGGCATCTATTTGTCTCTGTTGTCAGTTCAATCTGTTTGGGAGTTTGATTTGGACTTCAGTGGCATTAATAAGGAACAGGCAAAGGAAAACAATGCAGTATGAGAGCGGTTTTTCTTGTATCTTCTCACAAATTATTAACATTCTTTACAAGCCTCTTCTTGTCTTGGATGAGCAGATTATGTGCTGTAGAAACGGCAGTGTGTTGCCTACATCCTTCCAGAATGAACATAACACTCAGTCAAAAGGAGATGGTTACAGCAGGATTTATTTAGAGTGGTGTTTTTGGTTCTGATGATCCAAATGAGCAGAAATCCTTGGTACAACAAGGAAAAATGACAGAGAATAAAGAAGAGGATCAAATCAGCATTGCCCACCCATGTTTTCTGGGTTGTACCTAGGTAAAGGTAAAGGGACCCCTGACCATTAGGTCCAGTTGCGGATGACTCGGGTTGGGCGCTCATCTCGCTCTATTGGCCGAGGGAGCTGGCATACAGCTTCCGGGTCATGTGGCCAGCATGACTAAGCAGCTTCTGGTGAACCAGAGCACCGCACGGAAACGCCATTTACCTTCCCGCCAGAGTGGTACCTATTTATCTACTTGCCCTGCGTGCTTTTGAACTGCTAGGTTGGCAGGAGCAGGGACCGAGCAACAGGAGCTCATTCCGTCGCAGGGATTCAAACCACTGACCTTCTGATCAGCAAGCCCTAGGCTCTGTGGTTTAACCCACAGCGCCACCCGTGTCCCGCTTGGGTTGTACCTAACAGACACGTTAATGTAATTGGACAAAGTGGCCTTAGCATAAATTCACGTCAGCACAGTAGCTCAAAAGGGAATACAGTGGTGCCCCGCAAGACGAACGCCTCGCAAGACGGAAAACCTGCTAGACGAAAGGGTTTTCTGTTTTGGAGGCGCTTCGCAAAACGAATTTCCCTATGGGCTTGCTTCGCAAGACAAAATGACTTGCGAGTTCCTGCGGGTTTTTTCCCCTCCCCCCCTTTTCCTAAGCCACTAAGCCGCTTATCAGCTGATCCGCTAAAAGCCGCTAAACCGCTAATAGCGCTAATCCGCTAAGATGTCAATGGGCTTGCTTCGCAAGACGAAAAAACCGCTATACGAAGAGCCTCACAGAACGGATTAATTTCGTCTTGCGAGGCACCACTGTAATCCAAAGTACACCCTATAACCCAGAGACAAACGCAGCCTTAAGCCTATTCTTGCCCTATGCTTATTCATCTAGGTACCCCTCAATGGGCCTGTTATCCCATAGATGATGATGTACACTTTGCATTTCCCCAACCTGCACAACCCTTGCTTCCAAGCTCATTGTACTGCTTCAAGGAAACCCAGGACATAGCCAGAGATATTCCAATATACCCTCCATTCACTGTGGAGAACCTAGTGATAGTTACTCACCTCCTTGATCCTGTTCCAACCTGCTTGTCCCATCTCCATAATCCCACTTTTACCTGGCCACCCTGAGACGGCCCCAACTACTACTTCATCTGCTTCCTCCGAAACTAGAAGGCTTAATTCTGTTCTTCCACTGTAAAGGTAAAGGTAAAGGACCAGTCAAAGGCAACTATGGGGTTGTGGCACTCATCTTACTTTTCAGGCAAAGGGAGTTGGTGTTTGTCCTCAGACAGCTTTCAGGGTCATGTGGCCAGCAGGACTAAACCGCTTCTGACGCAACAGGGCACCATGACAGAAGCCAGAGGGCACGGAAACACCGTTTACCTTCCCTCCACTGCAGTACCTATTTATCTACTTGCACTGGCGTGCTTTTGAACTGATAGGTTGGCAGGAGCTAGGACAGAGTAATGGGACCTCACCCTGTGGGGATTCGAACCACCGACCTTCTGATTGGCAAGCCCAAGAGGTCAGTGGTTTAGACCACAATGCCACCCACTGTAAAGCTACATGTAGAAATACAGTGAAATGTCCATGTCTTGGGGCCTACTGCATTTTTGGGAATGTGCATACAATCTAACATGTTACATTCACACTAGTGGGAGTAAAATATCACCAAGTTTACACATCAGTCACTACGTTCATAAAACATGTTCACTCTTAAAATAGATTAGTTTTTTATGTCCTACCTTAGCAGTAAGAAATTTCACTTTGCTCTTTCATTCTTAGAACTCTAGAGACAATGGGCCTAGGGGAAACCTTCTTCAAAACCAAAACACTAAATTAATCGTAACAATGAAATATCAGAGAGCTGTAGAATAACACTGGGGAACAAATCTTATAAGTTAAAAGCTTTCACAGATGACCTAATAATAACTACAGAAAATCCACAAGAAAGCATACAAAATTTTTTGGAGAGAATTGTATCTGTTTCCCTTCCTTTGGCTATACCTAATAAATTGGGAAGGGATGCAGGTGGCGCTGTGGTCTAAACCACTGAGCCTAGGGCTTGCGATCAGAAGGTCAGCAGTTCAAATCCCCGCGACGGGGTGAGCTACTGTTGTTCAGTCCCAGCTCCTGCCCACCTAGCAGTTCAAAAGCACGTCAAGTGCAAGTAGATAAATAGGTACCACTCCAGTGGGAAGGTAAACGGTGTTTCCATACGCTGCTCTGGTTCGCCAGAAGCGGCTTAGTCATGCTGGCCACATGACCTGGAAGCTGTACGCCAGCTCCCTCGGCCTATAAAGTGATATGAGCGCCGCAACCACAGAGTCGTCCACAACTGGACTTAACTGTCAGGGGTACCTTTACCTTTACCTTTACTAATAGACATTAAGGAAAGAGGGGGCTTTGCACTACCAGATTTGAAACTTTATTATGAAGCATCCTGCCTATGTTGGACAAAAGAGTTGATAACAATGCAGAACACAAACTTACTGGATTTGGAGGGATGGGACAACATTTGGGTGGCTTATTTGGGATACGAAAAAGTTAAAGTAAACAGGAGTTTTTTGAACTACATAATGAGGAAATCATTATACACATTGTGGGATAAATAGAAAAAATTATTAGCATGAAAAGCACCTTGGTGGGTATCCCCCCAGAGGCTACTTCAGTAAAGAGGAAAAATATGGGGAAATATTGGGCAACCTATAGAGAAATATTGGAAGAAGAAGAAAACCAATTGAAGTTAAGTTTGAAGAAGTCAGACATTATTTGGTTGCAGTATCACCAAATAAATGAAATATTTAAATTAGATAAAAGAAGAAGGTTTGAGATGGAAACATCAAGGCTGGAAAAAGATCTAATACAAAACAAAAGGAAATTGCTATTGAAAAGGTATAGACTCCTGCTAGATTGGGAGGTAAAGGAGGAAGAGGTTAAAGAAGGAATGATTAAATGGTCAAAGGACTTCGGTTATAGCATTCAGATGCATGGGAAAAATTGTGGACTAAAGATCTCAAGTTTGCACATTAAAGGAAAATTTCGTGAAAATGTATTACAGGTGGTATATGACCCCCAGCAAATTGGCAAAAATGTACAAAACAAATTCAAACTTATGCTGGAGGTGCAAGCAGGTGGAGGACACAGTTTCATATGTAGTGGGGTTGCACAAAAATTAAAAGCTTTGGGGATATCATTTATGAAGAAATAATTATAAAGAATTATGAAGAAGTAAAGGTGATAAAGGATGCCGTAAAAAGGGGGGAGAAAGGGGGGAAGACCCACATTGAGGTAGACGGAAGTCACCTTTAAAAAGACTAACTAATCTAGATTTAAGATCATGAAGACATATAGTGTTGAAACTTTTTCATTAAGTATGGGTGTTTGTTCATGATTTTTTTTATGTATTTTGTGTATCTTGTGTTGCTTTGAAGATGAATGGAATACTTGTAAAATCTAATGAAATCAATAAAAAGCATTACACACACACACACACACACACACACACACACAAAAAGAAATTTCACTTTGCAAATCTTGTTTCCCCCCAGCAGCCTTACAAAGGCATTTTAGGGTGCTGTGTTTTTTTACTTTTTTGAGGTGATGGTGGGGAATAACCTGTATTGCAGCCTCCTTAACCCAATAAAGATCTTCTTAATCTGAAATCCACACCACCATTTGCAGAGATGACAATGTTTCAGATGTTTCAGGAGAAAGGTGGTTGGTTTTCTTGTGCTTCCTGACCTTAGGAAGCTACCATACTTCCTCTGGCACACTTGAACCTGTCCTAATAAACGTTCTTTCACTGGAACTGAGCAAGCCTTCTTTCCTATTGTGCTGCGTAACTGCCAGATGAAATGATGACAGTAAGAATTAATAAACAGTTTCACTTCCCTAAATTCATTGTTGTATTTACTGAGTTGCCTTGGACGGGCAAACAATTATCGGGAACAAATAATAAAAAAGACATTTCAGTCGAAAGCAGCCTAAACACATTCATTCCATGCAACCCTCAGGATTACAAAAAGAGACTTTATAGCAAAGGGGAGGGGTAGGATAGATATGTAGCTGCCAAAAATTAATGTTGTGAGGTGTTGCTAACTTTATTTAGCATTGGAAATGGAGCACTCCCTAGACAAGACATGGGACCAAGGGCGCTGTCTGCTGGAACAGGTCGTGCCAAAATGGTGTGCACAAGGCAAGATTAAAGGTGATTCGGCCCCTTGGTGTAGCTTGCAAAACAGGGTCCCCATTTCCCCAAAATGAAGTCATGAAATAAGGCACCAGAAAATAAGTGTTGTGGTATCTTAAAGACTAACAAACTTACTATGACATAAACTTCTGTAGTCTACAAAAAATACTCTGAGCATGTGGAGTTTTACAGCTCCCAGCAAAACACAAACAAAAAACATCTTGCCAACTTTGATCAAGAACAATAAACTCTGAGCATCTCACACACCCTGCCAAGTGTCACTATTTTCCAGGAACAGATCCAGATTTACAGAAGCCGTCCCATTTTCTGATTTGATCCCGGAATGTCCCACTTTTCCTAAAGATGTCCCTATTTTCACCTGAGAAATGTTGGAGGGTATGGAGTTATGTGACCCCCACAAGGAGATAAGTAACTATACAACCTTTAGAGGACATCTGAAGGCAGCCCTGGAGAGGGAAGTTGTTTCATGTTTAATAATATTTTAATATATGATGGAAGCCGCTCAGAGTGGCTAGGGCAATCGAGTCAGATGGGCAGGATATAAATAATAAAAATATTATTATAGTTGTTGTTGTTGTGGTTGTTGAATGGAATGTCCCTATTTTCAACAGAGAAATGTTGGGTGTAAGCTTCTCATTTAAAACCACCTTAACTCATCATTGTTGTTGTTGACTTTCTTGGACCAGTCACCAACTCTCTGTCTGACAAGGCTGTTGTGAAGATACAGGAGTCATAAAGTAAAGGTAAAGGGACCCCTGACAGTTAAGTCCAGTCGCGAACGACTCTGGGGTTGTGGCGCTCATCTCGCTTTACTGGCTGAGGAAGCCGACATTTGTCTGCAGACAGTTTTTCCGGGTCATGTGGCCAGCATGACTAAGCTGCTTCTGGGGAAACCAGAGCAGCGCACGGAAACGCCGTTTACCTTCCCGCCGGAGTGGTACCTATTTATCTACTTGCACTTTGACATGCTTTTGAACTGCTAGGTTGGCAGGAGCAGGGACCGAGCAACGGGAGCTCACCCTGTCATGAGGATTTGAACCACCAACCTTCTGATTGGCAAGCCCTGGGCTCAGTGGTTTAGACCACAGCGCCACATGCGTCCCATAGGAGTTATAAAATGCACTGCAAAAAGGGGCTTAGTGCTTGTATCAATGATAGGCGTTTAACTAGAGTGCTGTTTTTTGGCCTTATAAAGGGCAATGTTTACTTTTTTATTTAAAAAATGAAGCTCAAGCCCTCTTTTTTGCAGTGCATTTTATGACTGCATATATGACTATAATCTATAATCTACTGTGCAGAGTACTGGAGGAGCCATGCAGAATCCACTTCTTTCTAAATGTTGCAGCACTTTCTGTGAGTGCAGAATTGGCAGCCTTTTGAAATCAGTTTTTTCTCAGAATTGTCTGCAGCATATTTGGTGACCTGCATAATGCATTACAATCAACTTAGTTTTTCTCCCATTTTGTTTAAGCATACATGCCTATATGCAGTGCAACAGAATAAGCCACAGAAAGCTGTGGTGCCATTAAAGCCTGTGAGAGCTTGGATTTTAAAAAACCTTCCAGGTCTCCAGCATACCTCAGATCCATAGCATGTCCTAAAGGAAGGAATTTTTGTTTTAGTTTGTGCCACTCCTTGCTCCTGCCTGCCTGCTTATGAGCTGGCAAATTCCTTGTTCCCATAGGGCACCTAGAAGCTCATTGCTTAAGACTGAAGAGGCAACCTGCCAAAAATGCTATCAGCCACAGAACATGATCAAACCTGTCATCATGACTATTTATTATCATGAAGGTAGGTATGAATCAGACCAGATTTTGTGAACTGCCTTTGAGTGATCCTTGGCAGAACTGCACTGAAATAAATCAGCCACAAATTTGGGACATTGCATTTTCATTAGTCAACAAGGCAGTGGGGGGAAATAAAATGATCACAGAAGCTATAATGCACTATCAAACCACATTCCCCATATAAAACTGGGGCAGTTTCTCGGCAGGGACGCTCATACCCTCCCTAGAGAAATACACCAGGGGAGTTTTGTTGGGCCATTTTCTCATGCAGAATTTTGCAGGTGTCCAGCTGAGCCACTTAAAAATCCCCATTTTAGTGTATTCTGCTGCATCTATTGTTTATTTCCTTTGGTAATCTTTCTCGGCTGTTTGGTAATTTCTGTTTTGTTTTAAGGATAATTTATTTTTAGCAGTGATTAGTTATTTCAGTTCAACAGGCAATGTATAACCTCCCAAATAAATAAAATCATAATAACACAGCATTTCTATGGCATTTTCAAATGTTCTAAAGGATTCAAATACATTATCTTCTTGTACTTTTTCCAACAACCTGGCAAGGTAGGCCAGTATTACTATTGCCATGTTACAAATGGGAGGCCCAACTGAGCAGGAACACACGAAATCTCATACCAATAACAAACTTAGTTGGTCTTTAAGGTGGAAGAATTTTTTTTCTTCCAATTTTCCTCATGTTACTTCTCCTCTAGCCCTTATTTATCTTATTTATAGATCCCCTCCTTTTCCTGAAATGGTTCTTGCTTGAAATCAAGGATGCATCTAAAGGAGATCTAACTAATGTCGTTCTCTAAAGTGGTTCTTTAATTTCTCACATGAGCTCCATTCCTGTATTCTGTATTCTGAAAGGCTCATCAGTGAGCCAGGCAATGAACAAAGAGTAACTGTTCCATGTGTTTGTCCATCCAATTGATAATTAACCACTGTTGACCTTAATCATTGGCATTGTCTTCTATTACTGTATACTGAAAGGGACTTATCTGCCTCCCAGATGGCAGGTTTACAAGTCTTTTGAGGATAAGATCTGAATCAGAATGTGGATCCTGGAAACTGAGGGGTGCTACCTAGCCTGGCAAAACCTGGTGGCACACAATTATGGGATGGGACAGCTTCTGGCAGGCCAGAAGAGCCCAACTGTCTGGTCACAGCATGATGAAAATAGCAAAAGGTCTCAAGAAGCCAAGCAAAAAATAGCCTGCCCCTTTGATTCTGGTCCCCGGACTCTGCCCACTGGAGACCCTGAGGTGGGGAAAACTAAAACCTGAAACTTCTTGTCGCATTGCATTGGCTACCTCTGCCCAAAGCTAAGAAGCAACCAAAACCAAATTTCCTGTGGCAAAGTGATTATAATAAATGCAGTTGTAATTGCCTGAATTTTTACTATTTCTACATGATGTCTTTATCTAAAGACCTAATACAATTTGGTGAATGAAACAAATCATTCTATGTGGGATAATTGAGCAATGAAGGTTTCCCCCTCAGTCTAGTGTATCTTGGTATTAGCTGGATGATCCATTTAAACAGGATGCTTTCTTGAGAACAAAATCCCATTTAAATGCAAAAGGGATTTAGCTTAGTAAGAAAGCAAAGATAAGAAGGGCATTACGTTTGCTCAGGATATCTCTCATTGAAAGCATAAAAGGAAATCCAAGTCAGACAGTACACAGAATAGGGAAGAGTTTAGTCCTTTTCAATGCAATGAAGAAAGCGACTAGACAAAAGTCACATTCCCAAATCATGTGACACTTTTAAAGGCTTGACTATAGCATTTTGGGCCGCTTTGCACTTCCTTTCTGTTCCCCATTATAACACACACTCACCAAACAGTGGTGCAGTTTTCATGCTTTCCTCCACACCTACAGAACTTGGGTATTTCATCCCTTTGAAGGGTGTGCGCGCTTTTTTTAAAAGAATGCTTTCTAGAAGCAAAGCTTTATTGATCTTACTGTCGTGTGAAATCATTACAAAGTTCTGTACATTGAAGCCTAAATAAATAAGATAAATTAAGTGACTAAACAACACATGAAAGGGTCAAATGACTTTCAGGCATGACCATTTACTTGAATGAAACCAGGTGTGAAACCATTCTTATGAAAATGCCAAACTTTATCTTTCATAATTAAATAAGGCTAGGATTTTAGAGACTGTAGTCAAACCTTGGTTCCCAAACACCTCTTTTGGAACATTTCGGCTCCAGAACACAGAAAACTCAGAAGTAAGTGTTCTGGTTTTCAAACTTTTTCGGAAGCTGCGCCTCAGTTGTCAAAAATTTCGGAAGCCAAACGAGCTTCCGGAACAGATTGCATTTGACAACCGAGGTTTGACTGTACAGTGGTACCTCAGGTTACAGACGCTTCAAGGTTACAGACTCTGCTAACCCAGAAATAGTACCTCGGGTTAATAACTTAGCTTCAGAATGAGAACAGAAATCGTGCAGCGGCAGCGGGAGGCCCCATTAGCTAAAGTGGTGCTTCAGGTTAAGAACAGTTTCAGGTTAAGAACGGACATCCGGAACGAATTAAGTTCTTAACCCGAGGTACCACTGTATTGAACTTTTTGTTTATGCTACATAGATGTTCTGATAAAAAAAAATCAGTCTTAATGGGTTAAGGACTACTGAATTTAGTAAGTTTTATTAGGAAACAAAATGTCCAAAAGTAAATTAAGGAAACTGTATAAAATTGGAAACTTATTAATTTTATTTTAAATATTTCTGTAACGTCACATATTTGTTTTGATTATTTAAATTGAAAATAGAGCATTGCCCTTCCTGTTCAGTAAGCCAGTGAGTATTGTTTGTAGCAGATGCTCATTTGCTTATGTTAGAAATTCAAATGCTTCTTACATTATTTCACCTTTATTGATATGTGTTTAAGGTTTTAAAATAGTGTTTTAATCTGGTCTTTGTGACTCTTTGTTTTCAGATAGAAAACATTCACTCTTTGTTAGTTCCTTGCATCTGAGACTGAGCTTTGCATTAATTTATCAGACTGAAACCTCTTGCTAGGTCTATATGCTCCATCTCAAGTTGTAGTCAACTCAATTCTAAACAGTAATGAGATTGTGACGTCTGATCATCCTGTTACTATCAGTTAATCAGCAGAATGTCTTAAAACAGCATTATTTTAATTAGCAAATTGCACGATAGTATGGGATTTCTTATGATCAATCTCCATTTGTGTGATTTATCATAAGTTTCTTCTTTAAGAAAAATAACATCAGAGCTCCATTGCATATTTGCATATTGCATATTTGAAATATTTTGCATATTGCATATTTGAAATATTTTGCATATTGCATATTTGAAATATTTTGTTGCCTAACAGTACAGAGAAAATTAACTAAACAAGAATTAAAGTGAAGGCTGCTTTACACATTGTAAAATGTATGGACAGTATCGAACTGAGCCCACCAGCGCAAATATTTATGCTTGTGCAACAGAACTGCCCCGCTTCTCTCTGAATGTGCACCCTGCATCCTTGTCCAAATCTGCTTCAGAGGATTGAGGAAAATCCCAGAGCAGATTGGGAAAGGAGTGTGGGAGGAGGCAAGGGAGGAAATCGCTCAGGTGTAAAACCTTGCACCAATGGACTGAGTTAGATACTGCCCAGTATCTGTGTAAGAATCAACATGCAACCTGTGATAACTGCACATGTATGTTCCATTGCGTATAGACATGAGCGGGCGAGCAAAGGTGAGGCAGAGGTTTCCTGGCTCATGTAAAGCATCCGTGTTGCAGAAACCTGTTTGTGCCCTCAAAGAATGTATGGCCTTCTTGCAGATTGTACACTGCTTCCTGTCTAGAAATCCTGTAACCTCTGAAGTGCACAACCTTTTATCAGAAGAACTGCCTGAAGGTTCTACAGATTATTTTAGTATATGCAAGCAGCTCCAATGGAGTGCCTTCCATGTTTCCAGAACTCCTAGGGGGATTCCTTACCTTTCCTAATGAGGATTACTTTTCTCCCCCGCCCCATTGAATAATTTCACATCTGTATCATAAAAACAGAGATAGCATGCCCGGAAAGAGATAACATGAAATGAAAATATAACATTGGTCAGAGAAGTTTTTTGCTAGAATACTTTAATTGGTGCATGGTGAAGAAAACATCTGAAATGTGACTAGCATCTTGTAACATCTGTTAAAATTCTGCCAACATTATTTGAAGAGGACAAAATAACTGGGAGTGGGAAGAATTTGTTCTCAAAGGAGGGTCAAATATAAAGCTTTAATGGCAAGGTGTTTTTGCTGTCTTAGTTCTTCAGGCCTTTGCCTTTGATCAGGCAATTTACTGACGAAGATGCCTGTCAGGACTGTTTTTGGCTAGAGCAAAGACTGTGCTGGCTATTCATAACAAGAAAACAACTGGCAGTAAAAAGCAGTCTGCATGCTAGGGGCACCAACTGGGCATTCAAACTCCCATTTACCGGTCTCAGTTAAGGAAGTAAGTGCCTGACAGTGCAATCCTACATTCGTCTACTCAGAAATGAGTCCCTCAACGCTTAGTAGGACTTACTCCCAGGAAAAGGTCTATAGGATTTCTGCCTAAGAGGTGCATATGCTTCCACCAGGCCAGGAATATGTTTAAATGCTTTGCTTCAAACACAATATAGGTGCCTTATGGGTCACAGAAAATGTGTAAGATCTTTCAGGCTTCTTGTTTTCACCAAACAGAAGTGTTTAAATGTTTATGGGTGTTATCCATGCACATCCTTTCCATTCTGCTGGTTGAAGAACTCTGTATAACTCGCAAGTCTGCATACTCCTGTGCCAACTGAAGTTGGTCCAACAGAGAGATTGGCATATCTAATACTTTGTATTGCTGAACTGGGGTGATAAAGGCCTAAGCACCAGTCACTTAGCACCTGTGGAACTTGGTCTGCAGGAGCAGATTATGTGATAACTTAGCTTTTAGCGATTGTTTCTAAGGCTTGTAAGAAACATTTTGTGCCAATGACAAAAGAATCCATACTCACTGGCTTCATGGCACAGTGGAGTTTGATCTGAGCAGTATTTTCTAATTCCTAAACAGTGTTTACAAAATTACAGCATTTGGCTTTTAATATTGTTTCAAAATAAATATATTCTCTCTGTGTCTCTCTCAGTTATGAGGTAACAAATGTGCTTGAGAGAGCTGTGAGTGGAAGAAGATAAAAACAATTTAAAAAAACAACCACCACAGTTCTATGGTGTTCTAAAACAATGGGACCAGCCCGCTCTGTAGATCAATGAACAAGTTTCTATGCATGTAACTAGAATTCTCGAGGCATGTAAGTAATACTTGACTGCAGAGGTTACCAGCTAACCTCTTATCTAACAGGGCTCCTGTACCCTAAACAGTTGCACAATAGGCAAACATTCAGCAGGTAAAACTTTTTCTAACATGAAATTACAACAGTGGGAACAAACCCAGTAACTTGGCTTTCTGAATATTTACCTAATATGCAGCTGTAAAAAGGTTCAGAAGCCCTGCAAGAAAAAAAGTTGGCAATTCCTACATGGATTCCTACAAAGACGTTTCAAGTAAGCTTGTTGTGAAAGGGGAAAATCATTTATTAGATCCCCTTTCTCCTCTTCCTTTGGCAATTTAGGCTTCTTCTGTTGCTGTTTCTGGAAGGGACATTTTAAAGCAGAAAACAGATAATCATAGCTCCAGAAGTTAGGTAAGCTAAAATCAGTGAACCACAGGTGTAACTCTCTCATGTGGCATGTCAGCTTTCCTTTTTACAGGCTTTTTAATACACAAAGGGGCTTGTCGCTCAAAGCCTTTATAATAACCATTCTAGGAAAGATGATCAAACTCCCTTCCCAACTTCTCATGAATCTCTTTTCCTGATAGTCTTACTGAATCATCGCTGGCTGTGCAACCTGATCCTAGGCATGTTCACTCAGAAGTCCATGCTCAATGGTCCTTGCTCCCAAGTAAGTGTGCATACCTGAGTCTATGCATGTTTGCTCAGATGTAAATACCACTAAACTAAATGAACTTGCTCTGAGGTTAAGTACAGTGGTACCTCTAGTTACGGACTCAATCTGTTTGCACCCAGAAAAGTCTGCAACTAGAGTGCTGCTTCTGCACATGCGCGAGGTGCACAGAGCGCTTCTGTGCATGTGCATGCGGCGAAACCTGGAAGTATACACTTCTGAGTTTGCCGCATTCGTATCCTGAAAAAATGCAGCCGGAAACTGACGTAACAAGAGGTACAACTGTATGACTAGACTTGCAGCCTTACAGTGCAATCCTATACATGCCTATTTAGACGTGAGTCCCATGGAATTCCAAGGGTCTGCAATCCTAGATACCTTGGAGAAAACCCCATTTATTTCATGGGTCTTACTTCCGTACAGACACATATAGGATGGCACTGTTAGTTTTGCAGGATGAGAACCCATGTAAACAATACCAATTTCTCCTGGACTGCAGAAATCCATAGGAATCCTACAATGGGGGAGTATTCTTGCCATTTTCTTTATGCTTAGCAGCACAACTAACCATGGATTGAAAAAGAAAAAACAGGCAGGATTCATCTAACCTGTCTCTTGTTTGGGAGCCCTGCACAGGTTCTCACACTAGAGGAATTGGGATTTCCCCCTCCCCTCTCCCTGTAAATCCACTCTGGAGGATTGAGAGAACCCCCTCAGAACAGTGAAGGGAGGGTCCAGCAAACTCAAATGCTTTCACTGATGGAACTCAGAATTCCACCCATGGAGGGGAATTGTCAGGGCAGTTCTCTCGCTTACACAAAATATTTGTTCTCTTCAGAATATCCACTTGGTACTGATTCCTTCTTTGTACTTCATCAGCTTAGTCAAAGTGTCTTTGGGCCTCCTCCCACAACCCATTGCTTCTCATTGCTGCAGTGAGCTGGGCCTCTGGTTCATGAAAATCACCAGAATGATGCACTAATAGATTGAAAGGCCAGTCAGAGTATTTAAGTCTGATTGGATTTAGTGAAGAAGGGGTGGGGTGTCTGCAGTCAAATGTTACAGTAAGAAAGTATGATTGAGAAAATGTTTTCCTGGTTATTGCTACAGTGTATAGACTGGTTATGAAAAGATAATAAAATCTGTTAGCATAATGCTTAGAACACAGCAGCAGGCAGCAGCCGCAGGTCACCAAGGATCCAGGCAGCTCAAGATTTTACAATTCAAGTGCATCAACACACAATCAACATACAGAATTCTCTTTTAACACAGCAGTACATGGGTGTTGCGTTCTGAACGAAGCCTAAAGGGCTGTCCTCCTTGCCCCCCACCCCGCCCCCCCGCCCCGCTTTCAGGCACTGCTGCACACCCTCACACCCAACTGAAATGGCAGGGACACTTTTCTGGGAACACACGTCAATCCAGGAAGTAGCACCGCATCATGTGGACTGTGGTAATAAGAACCGGACACAATGCCAGACCATAAATACCTTGGAGATGTCTATCTTAAGACTGAAAACAGTTTCCACAAAGGCTGGCTTCAATGAGCCATTGAAGCAATATACACTGAAGATGTACTTTTTTCATCTGCATCAGTTTTTTCCCTCCCGACCACAGCATCTTTCCCCTATCAAGCAATATTTCTTAAGTCTAGTTCTTCATGCACACATCACCTTGGGCTTCTACTGAGATCCTGAGATGGCAGCACAAACTTTAATCCAGATGAAACAGGGTCCTGCCCTGCCCTAATCCAGCCTTCTGGCTTTCATCTCCCGAAGTCCTTTCTCCCATTACATAGATCCATATCTAGTTAAAAAGACACCTTCCAGAGGAATTTCCACAAGGGGATGCCTTGTGTAGGTTAGTCCACAGGGACGGAAGCAGCTGGTAAAACCATGTGGTCCTCGCCTGTATTCTAGTCCTGCTAGAATGGGAAAACTCAGGCGAGGCTCCCTCCTCTGCCTGGGGCTCATGGCGGCTTCGCAGCGGGAGGGGGAAGCGGACATGCGCAGATCTGACCTGCATCCCAACACGAAAACGATACCCTGCCTCTTAACGGGGAAGCAACGGAAGGGGTCTGGGGCAGCATGGAGAGGTGGATGGGCCCAGGCATTCATCCGGTGCTCCGTAAGGGACGTGTCACCGCAGCTTCCTTCCGGGCTCTCTGGTCTACCGTTGCTTTTTCTTCTGCTTGAGGGACTTTCTGCGCTTGAGGATCATCTCGTAGAGTTTGTCCATGCCCTCGGTGAGCCCCTCGCCGATGATGGCGCAGGCGGGCTGGACGTGGTAGGTGGTGGCCGGGGTCAGCTCGTGCAGAGCCAGCTGCTTCTCGATCTCCGCCACCGGCAGCGACTTGGGCAGGTCCTGCTTGTTGGCGATCACCAGCAAGGGGGTGCCTTGGTTCTCGGCGAACTTGGTGACTTTGTGCAGCTCCGTCTTGGCTTCCTCCAGCCGGTCCACGTCCACCGAGTCCACCACGTAGATGATGCCGTCGGTGCAGCGGCTGTAGGACTTCCAGAGCGGGCGCAGCTTCTCCTGGCCGCCCACGTCCCAGAAGTGGCAGCTGATGCCCTTGGCCGAGCCGTTGCTCAGCTTGATCTTCTCCGTGTTGAAGCCGATGGTGGGCACCGTGTTGACGAACTCGTTGAATTTGAGCCGGTACAGCACCGTGGTTTTGCCCGCCGAGTCCAAGCCCAGCATGACGATGTGCAGCGACTGGAAGGCGGAGATGTTGGAGGAGATGTTCCCCATGGCGCCGCGGAGGGACCCAGCGCCGGATCGCCGAGGAAAGATCTGGCGCCCTGAGGATCTGGCGGGGAGGCGAGCCTGGCCTCGCTCCGGCGGCGCCTTCTCACCCCGAGCGGCGGCCGCCGGCGGCGCTCATGACTCCGCAGCCCTGCCGAGCGCCGAACAAAGGCGGCTCGCCGGCGAGACCTTCCACCCGCGAGGAAGGCGGGGAGACTGGCGGCTCAGCTGCGCCTCCCGGCCCATTCATTCATTTTTCAGGCGGGAAGCAGCGGCGGCGGCGGCGGCGCCCTCCTCCTCCTCTTCCTTCCTCCGGGGTTCTGCCCCCCTTCCCCGCTCCGCTTCCCCGACCAGGCGCCCGGGAGGAAGCCCCGACCGCGCGCGCTCCCAGCGGCTCCTTGCCAGCCTCCAGCCCCGCAACTGCAGTTCAATCCATCCAAGCCCTCCTCCCTCCCTGCCTCCGTAGCGCGCAGTCCCACGCCCAGCCGGAGAGCGGCGAAGGGAGGGGCTGCACAAGGGCAGGCAGGCAGCGCGCGCGCCCCCGCGACGGCCTCCCAACCCCGCGCTCGTCGCTCCCCGGCTTCCTCTTCCCTCGGGCTCCCCGCCCACCAATCTCCCGCCCCCCCCCCTCGCCTCGCCGAATGGGCCTTTCTCCTTCCCTTCCCCAGCCGAGGAGAAGGTGGCCGGCCGGCCTCTGGGCTGTACCACTTTCCGGCGGGAGGTGAGCGCTTCCCGAACGGAGCCGCCGTCGCATCCGAAGTAGATGGAACAAAACCCTGTGACTAAGGAGGAAGAGTGGATATTGATACGAGGGAGAACTGGTTATAGATAGGTAGCCGTGTTGGTCTGCCATAGTCAAAAAAATAAAATAAAAAAAAATAAATAAAAAAATTAAAAAATTTGGAAGGAATTTGGAAAAAAATACTGGAAGGAATTTTTTTATTTTGTTTTGACAAGGGAGAACTGTTAGCATCACAAGGGGACTCAAGGCCGCTTACAACTAAAATCGAAGCGGCTGAAAACAGACAGAAAGAATGGCAGTAACCGAAACACAGTTAAACATTAGTGGAATTAAAATACATACACATCAAAGAACACATAAAATCATTACAATAAAAACTGCAAGGCGGTCACTTCCCAAAAGAAAGTCCTCAGCTGCCCGTTGAAGGAGAACAAGGAGGAAGCCCGTCTAGCCTCTCTAGAGAGGAAGGTCCAAAGTGGTGCGACCAGGAGAAGGGCCTCCCCAAAAGATCTCCAAGCCCAGGCAGGTTTGCATGAGAGAATGCAGTCTCTCAATAGGCTCCTTCTTCCTGATAGCTAGTTAAATATGTCCACAAATTTCGTGTGAGCCTCCAGAGAAACATTAAATCATCAGAAGTGGTTATGGGGCAGGCACAGCGTAGCTACTTCAGGGAGATATTTTTCTTTTTGGGGGTATACAGTGGTATCTGGTTGTGAACGGGATCCGTTCCAGAGGCTCGTTCGCAACATGAATAGAAAACAACCCACAGCAGAGCACATGCACATGTCCGGGTTGCGATTCGCCGCTTCTGCGCATGACGTCATTTTGCGTGCATGCGTGAGTGGCAAAACCTGGAAGTAACCCTTTCTGGTACTTCCAGGTCGCTGCGGGACGCAACCTGAAAAAACGTATCATGAAGCAAACGTAACATGAGGTATGACTGTACTTCTATCCCATCCATAAGAATCCCTGAAACAACTTGCATAATATTATTAAAGTACAGTTATATTTAGACTGGGATGCCGGTGGCACTGTGGTCTAAAACCACAGAGTCTAGGACTTGCCGATCAGAAAGTCGGCGGTTCGAATCCCCGCGATGGGGTGAGCTCCTATTGCTCGGTCCCTGTTCCTGCCAACCTAGCAGTTCAAAAGCACGTCAAAGTCAAGTAGATAAATAGGTACCACTCCGGCGGGAAGGTAAATGTCGTTTCCGTGTGCTGATCTGGTTCACCACATGACCCGGAAGCTATACGCCGGCTCCTTTGGCCTGTAAAGCGAGATGAACTCTGCAACCCCAGAGTCGTCCTTGACTGGACCTAACAGGGGTCCCTTTACCTTATATTTAGACTGCTTCTATCATTTTGGCCAGAGGTGGGAAAACTCAGGCCTGGGGGTGAGGTAGGGACAAACAAGGTTATCCAGCCTTGCTTTCTGGCACTCCACCTCCCCTGGCACCAGCCCTACGTCATCCTCTCCTTGGGTGCTTTTGCCTAGCCAGAGTATGATGTAGGAGGCAGGCATAGTTGCTGTGCCACACTACTGTCTTGAGTGCAAGGTATCACTGTCTCTCAGCCTCACCTACCTCTTGGGGTTGTTGTGAAGATAAAACAGGCAGGAGCAGAACCATCAAAGTCCCTCCAAGCTCCTTGTATCAAGGTGTGTGTGTGTGTGTGGAGATAATAATTTGTTATCTTGCTCAGTGGGACATACGTGGGCAGTTATTCGTCCCTTTTCATCTTCTGGTGGAGGCATGGAGTGCTGCTGCAGACCTGATGAAAATCCTCCTTGTGAAGCATTTGCTTGGGCCAGTCCATGACATTTTGGCCCTTGAGGCAAACCACAAATGGTGCTGCTCTCCCCCCCCACCCCACCCCGGCTTAGGAAGAAGGCGTGCATGAAGGGAACAAGGGAGGGAGGAGACCAGCAGTGAGTCCTATTCACCAAGAGGCTGCTGTACAGGCAGCATCGGGGGGGGGGGCTGCTAAGGGGACAGCAGATCCAGTCTCCAAGGAGCGTGCTGCAGCACTCTGTCACTGTCACTGCAGCAGCAGCAGCAGTGAGCAATTCCTTGGAGCCCAGACAGAGGTAAGCTCTGCCCCATATAATTGATCACATGACATGGTACCCCCCCCCATTTGAATGGCATTGCCCATCAACATGTGGTGCGGTCCCCTCAAATATTTTACTAGGAAGCCCAAAGGGACATTGAGCCCTAGGAGTTGGCTTCTATGAGCCTGGATGTGCTGCCCCTATGGATCCTGCCACCTGAGGCGGTTGCCTTGCCTTGTGGGTGGGCTGGCCCTGCCCACCCCTTGCTTGGATTAAAGATCTGGCTCCAAGTCTCTAAACAAGGCAAAAGAGCACAGTGCAGTGCTGAAAGGCCGTTCACCACTACTCACGAGCTGTCGGTCGCAAATACCATTCCCTGATGAGCCCTTTAGCCAGGCAACCATGGCTCTGCCCTGCAGCAGTTCCAGCGATTGCAGCAGGTGGGAAATGTGTTGCTATGGCTGTGGGAATTGGTGGGTTGGCCATGCTGCTGTTGGGTCATCAAGTTCATAAACTGTGTTTGTTGGGCAGTTGCATGTCCAAAGAAGGTTTGGTCTGAGGGCATGGAGGAAAGAAATGCCCTTTAGAAGTCAATTTGTTCACAAAAATGAGAGAGGTGGAGAGAGCAAATGTAGCAACTGCTTGCTTGGGGGGTGATATTTGCTTCAGAACAGACAAGGACAGGTTCCTGCCAGACTTCTTCCATCATTCAGTCTGCCACACCTGTCATCCCATCTCCTGCTGCTTCCCAGTGTGGGAAGGCAGGGACCTTGAGGATAACCTTCAGGGGCCACTATACCAACAGTATATTTTCTCTCATACATAACTGATACACAACACGCAACCATTCATTCTCTATTTCATAGAGATGCAGAGAGAAACTCTTGCTCTTACAGGGTAAAGGATTGTGTTTTGAATTTACCAAACAGCAACTTATTTGTAAGGCTCAGTTGGTTTATCCAGAGGGTTGCATTGCAAAGAAAGACTGGATATTTCCCCATATTTCTAAAGCCAGTTTGGAGTCAAGTTTCAGGTTCCATATTAAAATATATAGGTGAGCTTCAAGGAAACAAACAGTACAAAGGTTAATGGTTAGCAGATCCTTCAAATACTTCAGACTGACTAGGACATTCTTGAACAAGGAATGTACACACCCCATACTGACTAACCATCAAAACAGTTCAGAAGTTCAGGAAAACATTATCTTGCCAAATGCAAGGTGGTTCTTTTAAAATGAGATTCAGAAGTAATACAAAAAACAAGTGAATGAGAAGATTAAAGATTTTATTCTAAACAGCAAGCAATCTATACATGCCAAGCAAGCGCCTCAGTCTGCCACTTGGAAGCCCTCAAGAAGTGGTGAAGTGACTCCCCAGGTAGCCTCAGTTTGCACAGCCCCATGGCTGGATCAGTCGGTGCACGAGCTTCTCATAAACCATGCCCAAAATTATCTGATTTATAGATAGCCAGCCTGTTAGCTTGTGTGGCTTGCCTGACTGGCTACGTACAGATTACAATTTATCTTCCAGATGGATTGCCCATACACAGTTCTGTATCAGTAGCAATTTCTATATTCAGGGATTTTCCAGAAAATGTCTCGGTTGCACAACCATCACAACACCATCTGTAAGCCGAGACGAAAGGCTCCTGGAAGTCAAAGAACCTTTTGTAACAAACAGCTGTCCTTTTGTCTTAAAGCAAACTTTGCTAACAACACGCAAGAGACCTTGGTTGCTAGAGCATTTAGTGCCACTGAGGGATTGCTCTTTTTGGCCTTTGAATGGAAGCAGGCTTACCTGTGCACATCCAGGCATCCGGCTGGCCACTGCGAGACCAGTATGTTGGTGGGCCACTGTCCTGATTAGAGAGGCAATTCTTTTGTTCTTAATTGTCACATCCAGAATAGATTACTGAAATAAACTTTAAATAGGCCTGCCTTTCACGATTATTTGATGCAGTCAGCTGATGCAAAATTAGGCAGCTGACTTCCTTTAGGGACTAGGTGGTCAGAACATTTTATGCTTATAATGTACTAGTTGTGCAGGTTGTCAGTGCCCTTCCAGCTCAATTCAAAGTGCTGGTTCTTGTTAAATAGTGGGTAGACATAGCAGACGACGCAGCAATTTCTCCAAAGCAGCTCTTTATTTGTAAGCTGGAACAGAACTGAACAGCAAACAGCTCAGCCGGCCTGCTTTTATAGGCAGCCGGCTGTCAACATTGTAGCAACAACAACCCAGGGTTTCCCGCCTAAAGTAACTGACGTGGACCTGAGTGAAAACTACATACACGATATTCCTTTTAGCCAGGGTGATAACTTCAATACATAACAGTTCTGATCTTCAAAGCCCTGGGCAGTTTGGGACCAGGTTAGTGGAGACCACCTATACCCATACCAAACTGTCGGTACCTTGAGACCTTGCCTAAATGCCCACCCAAAAAGGCATGCGCAATTGAGCCGTTTCTGCAGTGACTTTCTTCTGAGATTAGGCAGGCCTCATCATCGTCAATGTTTACTAGATCCTTGAAAACTGTTTTCCTCTTGAGGACCTTTGAGAGTTAATGTACATTGTTGTTCAATGCTGGGCCTTGGTATTTAAATTGATTTACAGTTGGCTGTTGGCTTTATTTTTAGGATAGTCATGGAATGAATATTTTACATATTGTAATAATGTTGTGATTTTAAGTATTGTAAGCTGCTTTGAGGAGAAACTTTCTCGAAAGGTGGGGTATTAATTTATGGTTTAATTGTATTGAGCTGCATGTAACCTGTCTTGGGAGTCAAGACTGCATGGCAAAGGGTATAAATGCCTCTAAATAAATTCATAGGGAGAATCCATAAGGGGATCGTTTTGTCAGGGAAGCATTTTCCTTTGCCAGATGGAATAATCCCCCTCTCCTTTGCTTGCTGTGCTGTTCCAGGGGGCTCTCCTGACACACACACACCCCGAGCCAGTTGTGGAGGAGAGGGCAGAAAGCCTCATTGCTCATGCAGACATCCTTCTGCTGACAGGACTTGAATCCTGCCCATTTAAAGGTCACACACAACCACTCCAAGCAGCAAACAAGCAGCCTTGTAGATATACACCTTTCAGCAAAAAGTACAGTAGCCTTTAAAATCCTCAAAAGGATTTTGCTTGTCCATATTACACAGGCTGGTGCATCATTTGTGCTTTATTACTCCACAGCAACACAAATTACTTCTGCAAAAACACAGCCAGACAGAGTGGAACAATCTGTGGGCTTCCTGTAAAAACCAAGTGACCAGATAAAGGAACTACTGTGGAAGGAACCCAAGAGTAGTTGGGGGGGGGGGAGGTTGGAGGAGCTCCCGGTAGGTGATGACATCTCACAGATGTATGTATAGCTGCAGGGTTAAGACCACAGATTCCTCCCACTTCCCTACTGCCACCTTGTCCTGCCCTCTCCCCACATAATGAGTGTGGTGATGCTACCAGCAGAAGGACACCACTGTTTCCCCCCTTCATCGCAGCCATGTTGGCAAGAGTTATAGACCAAAGCACATGGAGGGCACCAAGTCAGTGGAGGCCTATCTAGATATTGGTTGAGGAGTTTTAACTGGCCTGGGACTTCTTATCTTCCTTTCAACCAGTGCTTTTTTTCTAAAAAAATGTTTAGGGGTACTCCCATTTTCCCGCTCATATTGAAATACTGTCCCTCAATGATTCACAAAATGTTTAGGGGTATGCGTACCCCTGCATCCTCCCCCCAGAAAAAAAGCACTGCTTTCAACTCATTTCACTCTGCTTAAGCTGTGCATAAACAAACCTGAGAGATTTTGGCAACGGAGCTGTTATTTTAGGAGAACAACATGCACCATAAGAAATCCTGTGAGGGTTATGGGCAAAAAGAACTATTATCTTGCTCCACTGTGTTTCATGAGCCATAGAATGTCACCCACTGGGCTGCTAGTTGTCATTACTGCAAAGTGGTGAAATGTTCTACCCTGAATTCAGCTATATTATAGAAGAGTGATTGAAAGGGACATAGTTTACACTCCACTGCTGCAAGAGCAAATGTAAGACATCTTCTCAAAATAGTGTGGCGTGTGCAGAGCTTCCCATCAAAAGCCTCTAAGGTGTAACAGGATCTACTGGTGAGTCAACAAAGAATATGTATGGCATTGTACTATTATGCCCAGTGGATAACTATGGGCTGCTATATATGTGAAGGCTCAAGTCTAAGGCACCTCAAGAACATGAGCAGGCCATTACGTCCTGGGATTTTGGGACCCCAAGAAGGAGTGTTGCCCATTTGACTCACCCTTGTAGTCCTAGAACACAGCAAACTAAAGTTCAGCATTACTGTCAGGTTTCAAACAGTTGGTGGTGGTGGTTGTTAGTGTAAGATAAGCAACCTTCAAAATCCTGGATTTCTGGGATGGTATCTGGGATGGCAACCAAAATGGTCAAAGGCCTGGAAACGATGCCTTATGAGGAACGGCTAAGGGAGCTGGGCATGTTTAGCCTGGAGAAGAGGAGGTTAAGGGGTGATGTGATAGCCATGTTCAAATATATAAAAGGATGTCACATAGAGGAGGGAGAAAGGTTGTTTTCTGCTGCTCCAGAGAAGCGGACACGGAGCAATGGTTCCAAACTACAAGAAAGAAGATTCCACCTAAACATTAGGAAGAACTTCCTGACAGTAAGAGCTGTTTGACAGTGGAATTTGCTGCCAAGGAGTGTGGTGGAGTCTCCTTCTTTGGAGGTCTTTAAGCAGAGGCTTGACAACCATATGTCAGGAGTGCTCTGATGGTGTTTCCTGCTTGGCGGGGGGTTGGACTCGATGGCCCTTGTGGTCTCTTCCAACTCTATGTTTCTATGATTCTATGATTCTATGTATTGCTTGCCTTTCAGCTACTTTGTGCCAAAGATCTAGAATAAGCCTTTCCTCCACCCCACCCTCCTGGCAGCTTCTCAACAACTGTCCCCAGCTGTATCAGAAATGCACCCCATAATAAGACTCATATACAGTGGTACCTCGTGTTAAGAACTTAATTCGTTCTGGAGGTCCATTCTTAACCTGAAACTGTTCTTAACCTGAAGCACCACTTTAGCTAATGGGGCTTCCTGCTGCCGCCGTGCCGCCGGAGCACAATTTCTGTTCTCATCCTGAAGCAAAGTTCTTAACCCAAGGTAATATTTCTGGGTTAGCAGAGTCTGTAACCTGAAGCGTATGTAACCCGAGGTACCACTGTATGGCTGAATGTAGGGTCCAATTTAAAAGAAGACCAGAGCTTAAAACCAATTTGCTCCTCTGTGTAGGAACTGGAATTAAAAGTATTGCTAGTTTAAAGAGCATTGTGTGCGATGACCCTGTACATATGTCAATCCTTGTATGCCCACGCAGTGTGCTTACTTTGGGAAGCCAGAGCCAATATAGCATCCTAATGCCCATTTATAAACATGTGTAGGATCACACACGCCCTCCGCTCCAGGCATGGAAGGATAAATATTCAACATCTATTATGTAATGTTTTGGTTTGTTGTTGTTGTTTTTTGTT
This sequence comes from Podarcis erhardii, assembly GCF_964252035.2. NCBI lineage: Eukaryota > Metazoa > Chordata > Lepidosauria > Squamata > Lacertidae > Podarcis > Podarcis erhardii. The sequence continues at coordinate 133,102,046 of NC_138497.1, read as the reverse complement.
TTTTGTTTTTTTGAATAATATTTATTGAATTTTCAACAAGAAAAGAGTTACAAAAATAGTAAAAGAAAAGAGTACAGAAAATACAAAAAATACAAAAACCAGAAAAATAAAAATAGTAAAGAAAAGTAAAAACAGTTAAAAGTAAATCCCTCTTTCTATTTTCTTACCACTCATTTACTTATTTTCATGACTTCCTCACACCTCCCTTTTTTGTATTCCATTTAATAATTAGTTCAGCAAATCCATACCCTCTTTGTTTACCCTTAATTTCTTATCTTCACATATTATAACTTCGAATTTTCATCTAATATCAATCCATTTTTACATATTCCTTTTATCTTATTGCTAAAACCACTTCATTTCATTCCAGCATCATTAACATTCAATAATTTTGCAATGTTTCTGTAAATAGTCTTTAAATTTCTTCCAGTCTTCTTCCACCAACTCTTCTCCCTGGTCTCGGACCCGATTTCTGCGGGGCTTATTCCCTCAGATTTAGAGGGAATCCGCCATTGCCGATGGCGCCGCCTCCAGAAGTCCTATTATGTAATGTTTTGAAGACCTTCATGCCCTTGCAGATTGGAAGATGGAAGTTGTATTTCCTAAGAAGTAGATAGAGGCCATCTGGGCTTTGGTGGGCAAAAGGTAGTTCCCAGAGCACTCCTAAACCGCCTGCTTGTTCTTTCAGAAGGAATGGGACCTCATCTGGACAAGACAAAATCCCAAGTTATCAGATCTGGGAACCACTTGTAGCAGACCCACCCTTATAACTGCCCCTAATTAAGTATAGCAGACCCACCACACTATATGCCAATTAAACAAATTTCTGCAATTTACCACAGGCTAACCTGTGGGGGTCTTGTGTGAGGGAAACTTAGATTCAAGGGATCTCAGTCAGGAGTGGTTCAAACAAGAAAAGTTTTATTTACAAAAAAGACGGTGTAACAAAGTTGGGTCAAGAGATGTGTTCTTTCAGGTAGAAGTGAAGTTATTACTTAAACTAAGTAGAAAAATGTCACAGGCATCGTATATGTAGTATATGTGTTTTAGTTACTCAGAAATCAGTTGTGACACTTCAGTTCCTGTTACTTCTCTTTGGGTCCTTTTGCTTCGTTATGGCAGGTTAACACAGCAAAGCTTCCTTCACAATTAACTCATTTCTTTCATGGGCAAGGGCCACTTTCTGTCAGTTAGCTGCTCTCTTAGCAATCCCACTCCTGAGGTATTTGAATTAGTATAACAGACCCAAGGGATCCCCTCACCCCTCTTAACTGGTTTTCCTAGAAGAACTCTTTTAAAGCCATCCAAGTTGGTGAGGATTGCTGCAAATTCCATAGTTCAACTATGTACTTGTGTAAAGTACTTTATTTATTTATTTATTTATTTAACTAACTAACTAACTAACTAACTAACTAACTAACTAACTAACTCAGTAGTTGCTTGGTAAGCCATTTTCAGCCATTTTCAGCTACTAGGGCTCTTTTCCATCGTGTGTGCGATTCTGCCTGTGCACATGCGAGTCTTTCAGTGCACAGGGCTGGTTCATTGCACACCTGGAGTAGAGCCTTAATTCCTGGAATGAGAATGTATGAGCGTTAAGCATATGAACAAGTGAACACGAAAAGTCACTGAAATAGAAGGAATCTCAAGGTTCCTAAGATCCTATTACAGTGGTACCTCGCAATGCCTCGTAAGACGAAAAACTCGCAAAACGAAAGAGTTTTTCGTTTTTTGAGTTGCTTCGCAAGACGGATTTCCCTATGGGCTTGCTTCGCAAGACGAAAACGTCTTGCAAGTTTGTTTCCTTTGTCTTGCAAGTTTATTTCCTTTTTCTTAAAACCGTGCATTCACTTCGAGGAGCAACTCATCGCACGCGGTGTGGTAGCCTTTTTTGAGGTTTTTGAAGACTTTGGTATTTTTGGAGCTTTTCCAAAGTCCGTGCTTCGCAAGACGAAAAAACTCACGGAACAAATTAATTTCGTCTTGCGAGGCACCACTGTATGTGTCATGTATTACTTTTTGCATTCATAAATGGATTTGGGATTAGCACAAAATCCAGGCAGATAAAATCAGTTACCTATGGCAAGCACATGCCTGCACTATGACTTTTGCCAACAAGATAAATGCAAATACCAGTTTGGTAATCAATGTGTGTATGCGTGTGTGATACTTAGGAATAGGTTTCTGAGTAGCTTCCACTGAAGGACAGTGTACACTTTTGTCTGATGGTTGGGGAAAGCGTGTGTGCGTGCATGTGTGTGTGTGTGTGTGTGTAAGCCCCTTACTAATATTTATACGTATACACTGCATTTGTTTTGGATTTTGTGACTGGAAATTTTAAAATTATTGTAAGGTGCCTTGAAGATGCAGGGAGGTGGAGTAAATCTGTTTTAAATAAACTTAAAGGTACTATCAATGTTACATGAAGCTTTGCCTTGCCTTTCAAAAGCAGCATAGCTAACTTTGCTTTTTATATTGTCAGAGTCTTATACACGGCTTTCACAACTCTTTGCCCAACTGAAAACAAACTGAAAATACAGTGCTAATATGCCATAAAGGTAAAGGTACCCCTGCCCGTACGGGCCAGTCTTGACAGACTCTAGGGTTGTGCGCTCATCTCACTCTAGAGGCCGGGAGCCAGCGCTGTCCGCAGACACTTCCGGGTCACGTGGCCAGCGTGACAAGCTGCATCTGGCGAGCCAGCGCAGCACACGGAACGCCGTTTACCTTCCCGCTGGTAAGCGGTCCCTATTTATCTACTTGCACCCGGGGTGCTTTTGAACTGCTAGGTTGGCAGGCGCTGGGACCGAGCGACGGGAGCGCACCCTGCCACGGGGATTCAAACCGCCGACCTTTCAATCGCCAAGTCCTAGGCGCTGAGGCTTTTACCCACAGCGCCACCCGTGTCCCTATGCCATGGGAATATGCCATGGGAAGCATCAAAGGTGCTTTTAAAAAGAGCATTTCTCCTCCCAGTTAGAAGATGCCAAACTTTCCACTAGTCAACTACGGTACAGTATATACATTTACAAAGTGAAAGCATTTGGCAGGTGGAGGCTGTGCCAATATCTGTGTAACACCAGAGCGCCCTCTGCTGAGCCTCCGGTGTAAGCAGCAGGAGTTCCCATTTTTCCAAAGAACATGTCTTAATTCCCTCCCCATTATGTAAAATGTCAAATAGGAAGCACAAAGGGAAGGGTGATAGAATCCCCCCCCCCATCATCATCATGTTGCTGAAGAGCAAACATTGCCCTACAATCAAATTAGAATGGATTAGCATTTTTATAGTGTTGAAACACCTGCTGCTAGATAATTGAGGAGCCCACAGCGTGTTAAGAAACATTGTGTATATCTTTCCCCCCCAGTTTCAGGAACTCTTGTTTCAGAAACTATTCAGATTAGTAAAACAATTCCTTGAATCACCCCAAATAGCTGTGCAATCTGCAATGGATAAATGGTTAAAATGCTGCACCTTTTAAAATGGTGGAAATATTGTATCTTTTCCACCAGTGAAACTGCAATACAGAACCAAACAAAGAATAACAATAAAATCATAAAGCTGGGAGAAAACTTTGAATTCACAAGGCCTGAAAGCAAGATGAATGTTGCACCCCATAGTCTCCTTTTACTGGACTTAATCGTCTGCGATCCTTTAGCTTTTTTACCTTTATTATGGCAGAAATACACCAAGTAAATGATGTAGGAATTAAAATCAGATGTGTGGATTTTCACAAATAAGTAAAATGTATTAAAAATTCAGGAATTTATTCAGAAATACCTCTAGTTCAGTCAGGCAGCACCCAAAGCATATTTTTCATTTATGCATTGCTGTAGGCGATGCTAGATATCATATCAACTATTTGTAATGTTTTTTTTCTATAAAATATGCTTGCTTGTGGGGTGACCTAGTAAAAGATTGGAAGCCAAAGCAGGCAAATAAAGACATGGTAAAAACAACTCAGGAAATGTCACTCATCTGTAAGTGATTAATACTTTACTGGATAATAAACACAGAAATAACCTTCCGGCTTAGCTGCAGCATGAAAGTCAGGGATAACACTTTGAGCTACAGATTTATGGGGACACATAATTCTTTTCTGAAGTTGGATATTTCTGCTGCTTGACGGCTATGCAGAGAAGGTTGAATTGCACATTAGCATTTAAATGTGTGTGTACAAGCACACACACGCGCGCGCGCACACACACACACGTTTGCCCACATAGATCCAGCAGACATTGCTTCCTCATTCCATAGAGAATGCTGCCATAGTAACAGCATGTTGACATCTCCCTCTATCCCCCCAAATTAGTCTGGTACTCTCAAGTACGTTATTTTCCTAGTGAAATGCAAAATTACAGCAAATGTGCATGCAACAGATGCAGATGAGATTGGCTGTGGCTGGAATAGCTTTATAGTGTCTGCTCTTTGTGATTGCAAATTACATTTAATAGTGATGCTTAATCTGCATTCAATTAACACTGTTCCTTATAGGAAATAAGCATTTGGAAAGTGCGGTTTTCTAACACAGGCAATATTTCGAGTGGCATTTACTTTAGGATGCAAAATTGCTTTGTTGAGGCCCCTTTGCCTGCTCCCATTGTTGTTGTTTAGTCGTGTCCGACTCTTCATGACCCCATGGACCAGAGCACGCCAGGCACTCCTATCTTCCACTGCCTCCTGCAGTTTGGTCAGACTCATGTTTGTAGCTTCGAGAACACTGTCCAACCATCTCGTCCTCTGTCGTCCCCTTCTCCTTGTGCCCTCCATCTTTCCCAACATCAAGGTCTTTTCCAGGGAGTCTTCTCTTCTCATGAGGTGGCCAAAGTATTGGAGCCTCAGCTTCAGGATCTGTCCTTCCAGTGAGCACTCAGGGCTGATTTCCTTAAGAATGGAGAGGTTTGATCTTCTTGCAGTCCATGGGACTCTCAAGAGTCTCCTCCAGCACCATAATTCAAAAGCATCAATTCTTCGGCGATCAGCCTTCTTTATGGTCCAGCTCTCACTTCCATACATCACTACTGGGAAAACCATAGCTTTAACTATACGGACCTTTGTTGGCAAGGTGATGTCTCTGCTCTTTAAGCTGCTGTCTAGGTTTGTCATTGCTTTTCTCCCAAGAAGCAGGCGTCTTTTAATTTCGTGGCTGCTGTCGCCACCTAAAGTGATCATGGAGCCCAAGGAAGTAAAATCTCTCACTGCCTCCATTTCTTCCCCTTCTATTTGCCAGGAGGTGATGGGACCAGTGGCCATGATCTTCGTTTTTTTGATGTTGAGCTTCAGACCATATTTTGCGCTGTCCTCTTTCACCCTCATTAAGAGGTTCTTTAATTCCTCCTCACTTTCTGCCATCAAGGTTGTGTCATCTGCATACCTGAGGTTGTTGATATTTCTTCCAGCAATCTTAATTCCAGTTTGGGATTCATCCAGCCCAGCCTTTCACATGATGAATTCTGCATATAAGTTAAATAAGCAGGGAGACAATATACAGCCTTGTCGTACTCCTTTGCCAATTTTGAACCTATCAGTTGTTCCATATCCAGTTCTAACTATAACTTCTTGTCCCACATAGAGATTTCTTAGGAGACAGATGAGGTGATCAGGCAATCCAATTTCTTTAAGAACTTGCTGTGGTCAACACAGTCAAAGGCCTTTGCATAGTCAATGAAGCAGAAGTAGATGTTTTTCTAGAACTCTCTAGCTTTCTCCATAATTCAGCGCATGTTTGCAATTTGGTCTCTGGTTCCTCTGCCCCTTCAAAATCCAGCTTGCACTTCTGGGAGTTCTTAGTCCACATACTGCTTAAACCTGCCATCTAGAATTTTAAGCATAACCTTGCTAGCGTGTGAAATGAGCACAATTGTGCAGTAGTTGGAGCATTCTTTGGCACTGCTCTTCTTTGGGATTGGGATGTAGACTGATCTTGTCTCTTGACAGAACTCTATTAGCCTTTGCCCTACTTCGTTTTGAACTCAGGCCAAACTTGCCAGTTGTTCCTTTTGTCTCTTGACTTCCTACTTTAGCATTCCAATCCCCTATAATGAGAAGAACAGTCTTCTTTAGTGTTCTAGAAGGTGTTGTAAGTCTTCATAGAATTGGTCAATTTCAGTTTCTTCAGCACCGGAAGTTGGTGCATAAACTTGGATTACTGTGATGTTAAAAGGTCTGCCTTGGATTCGTATCAAGATCATTCTGTCATTTTTGAGGTTGCTTCCCAGTACAGCTTTTGCCACTCTTTTGTTGACTATGAGGGCCACTCCATTTCTTTTATGGGATTCTTGCCCACAGTAATAGATATGATGATCATCCGAAATGAATTTGTCCGTTCCTGTCCATTTTAGTTCACTGATGCCCAGTATATCAATATCCCATACTATTTATTTATTTACCTATTTCCCAGAATAATTCTCATTTTAAAAAACATTAAAATCAGAGACCACCAGGGTTTAGTCAATGCTAATTCAGTTTCAATGCCAGCGTAGATATGAAGTACTAAAAAGAAAAAGGAATCTCTGGGGACGTGCAAAGTATTTACCTTATACCATTGAAGGATCACAATCAATTCCCTGCCCATCCCTACCTTGGGCATAAAGATGGTGATGGTGATGATGATGATTTTATATGCCACCCATCAGACTGGGTTGCCCCCACAGAATATTGAAACACAAAAACTCTCAAATATTAGAAAATCTCCCTTTACAGGGCACATTAATGAAGCTCATCTTCGGATATCTCCTAAAAGTCAGATAGATGTTTATTTCCTTGACATCTAATGTGAGGGCGCGACTACCCAGAAGGCTCCATGACTTTCAATGCAAGAACATCTGATTTTAGAGATGGTTTCATCTGCCTTTAGGTCTTTTGTTTCCTACCTGATAAGGTTGAGTGTAGAGTTGCCTGTTGTTTTTCCTCAGTCAGACAATGTATCAATACATTGCCCAAGACTGGTTTGAGGGCCAGACCATGATAGCTGTTTCACCTGGCCGTATATAGGGAGTGAAACCGCCACTGCTCCTGTGTTCCTCTGCCACCAGCACACAGAATGCCAAAGTGAAACTGCCATCACACTCTGGCCATCATACAAAAGAGGGAGGAACAAGCTACATTGGCTGGGGCCAATGTAGCTTGTTCCTCCCTTGCTTGCCCATGTGGGTTAAACTTCTCAATTGAGGAGCACAGGTCCTAGGCTACTTTAACCTTCTCCATGGGAGGTGTGACTGCCCACCCCTCAGTGGAGAAGTGATGGGAGGGAGAAGCAAGCTGTCTTGTCCCTGACACCACAAGATGGCAGGGTGAAACTGCCTCAGCTCTAAGCCAAGGCTGTTTCACCTCTGTGCCTTGTGGGAATGAGGCAGTTCGTTCCTCCCTTTCAACATCCCAATGTATTTCCAGATCATGATGTTTAGCTGGTGATACGTCGCAATATTGAAAACTTAACATTGCCCACCCCCCTAGTGTCTCCTCCGTTTCCTTGCTAACTTACAATGTCCTGTGAACCTTGAACCTGCTTCAAGCCATGAAGGCATTTGGGTGCTTTAATTTGAGATTTGTGGAACTAGGTTTTGTGTCCAGATGAGTAACTGAAGACCCAAGATTTTGGATTTGCCAAGAAGAAATTGCACCTGGTCTCCGTCCCGGATGGTGAACTTGTTGGACCCTTGGCCTGATCCAGTAGGCCTCTTCTTAAGCTTTTTTTAGTTTCAATAAACATGAAGAGGAGGCATTGCAGGGCTTACCTCACACTTCTAAATAATTAACTCAAGGTGGATTCATTACATAACAGTAACCATGGCTATAGCAATAATTATTCTCAGTTCAGAGTATTCATAACTATGTACAGTGGTACCTCGGGCTACATACGCTTCAGGTTACATACGCTACAGGTTACAGACTCCGCTAACCCAGAAATAGTGCTTCAGGTTAAGAACTTTGCTTCAGGATAAGAACAGAAATAGGGCTCCAGCGGCGCAGCGGCAGCAGGAGGCCCCATTAGCTAAAATGGTGCTTCAGGTTAAGAACAGTTTCAGGTTAAGAACAAACCTCTGGAACGAATTAAGTACTTAACCCGAGGTACCACTGTATATATTTTGTGGTTTTGTGTAATACCTTTTTCTACTCTTATTGTTTTAGATGGTGGATGGAGGACAAGAGAATAAGAGAACAAGGCTAGTGGCAGGATCTTAACCAGGATCATCTCCATCTACAGCTGAGCCTTTCAACATTCCTCTATGCTAGTTTAGCTCTTTTTATCTCTAATTGCCCTCCTCCCATTCCTGTGGATGGTAGTTTCTAATCTAGGCAAATGATTGTGTTTAGGAACCACCAAGAAGGTGGTTAGTTGTGGATAAATTGATGTGTGTATACAATGCTTGAAACGAGCTCGATCATTGGATCTGCTTTCCCACAGGCTGAAAAGCACAAGGGCTTTTAATTATTTTCTTTGGAATCCATTTGCTGTGGGAATGAGTCTGCATGTACATATATCCTTTACATTAATCAATTCATTCATACAGGTCATAAAACACTCTGTGGGTATTTCTCTAATGCTGTTGACCTCTGCCTCCATTAATAGGAATATTGTTAAAGGCACTTTAGATATGCCAGCTTGTTAGGCTTTTGAAATTCTCAGTACCATTGCTCAGTCTGACACTGACTCCAAATACCTTGCAATTGCTTGTAGCGATGTTTTTCCTGCATTGCTATGGCAACATCAAAGGCTTCAGAAGGGACAGGCAGATTTCATAGCACAAAGGGGATTTTGCACTTTGGAGAGTCATGTCGTGAAGTACTCTTTAACTGAAGAATGAGCAAAGCATGTTTCTAGACAGGGGTTTCCTGCCTTGGACATTCCGTAATTTGTGACAATTGCCTTTGTCGTCTTAGACTGGCCTTATTGCGTACCTTTCTGAGTGGGGCTACTCTAGATGAAAACCAGGAGCCTTGGGCTAGTGGAGTATGCAACTGCCCTTTCCTTTCTGGTTTGCTGCCAGTCTCTTCCCTCTGTGCACTACAGCAGATTGGGTTTAATGCAGGAAGCTCTCTCCTTGTTCCTTTGGACATCTCATTTGATTATCTATGATCCAAAGCGGACCTCAGAGGGGCAGATGCATTTGCCCACGGGGGCTGGATTCAGAGATGCACTAGTGCAATAATAAAGTAATTTTAGCAGTGACACTGCTCTATGAACTGTTGTGAACTCAGAGCTAGGAGAGGATATTCTGTGATTGTGCTTTGCACAAACAGTAACAAAATTCTGGATTTCAGTTCTTGGTTTCCCCTCTTCTCACTTAAGGATCTTGTTCTAACTGGAGAAAGTCTTTCTGAATGAGGAAGAAGCTTCCACTTACAGAAGGGCACCTCTGAATGCATCTTACATTTAAGCGCATGTAAGGCTTTGGTTTGACCAAACTGCGGGAGGCAGTGGAAGACAGGAGTCTGACCAAACTGCGGGAGGCAGTGGAAGACAGGAGTGCCTGGCGTGCTCTGGTCCATGGGGTCATGAAGAGTCGGACACGACTAAACGACTAAACAACAAGGCTTTGGTTGGGATGCAGATGGCGCTGTGGGTTAAACCACAGAGCCTAGGACTTGCTGAACAGAAGGTCAGTGGTTCAAATCCCCGCGACGGGGTCAGCTCCCATTGTTCGGTCCCTGCTCCTGCCCACCTAGCAGTTTGAAAGCACATCAAAGTGCAAGTAGATAAATAGGTACCGCTCCGGTGGGAAGGTAAATGGCGTTTCCGTGCGCTGCTCTGGTTTGCCAGAAGCGGCTTAGTCATGCTGGCCACATAACCCGGAAGCTGTACACCAGCTCCCTCGGCCAATAAAGCGAGATGAGTGCCGCAACCCCAGAGTCGGTCAGGTTGAAGCTGTGTCTAAGTCAGAGACAAAGGCACAACAGAGAGTTGCTAACCAAGGTAATGCAGATGCACTCATTCCTTGGAAGTCACACAACCAGAGAGGTACATTGGTGAAACCAATGGCGGGTAGTTCCAAGGGTGGAACTGAAACAACAGGGGAATGTTATATGTATAACAACTGTTTGTTTTCTTCTCTGGATCATGCTTTGCTCGCAGCACGCATTGATTCTTTTGGGGGAGGATGTCACCAAAAAGGAGCAATGCAGCAGCGAGCAGCAGCTTCGTCAGCTGCAGGTGGCTGGAAAGCCAGACAGGATGTTGATGTTTGTGACTGTTGCCGTGGGAAGAAAGGGGCAGTCCATTCACCGTACTGAGCACCGGATGTTAGCTCAGTGTGTCATCTGACCTGTACTGGAAGTACATGGGTGGAGTTATATTCTCTCTGCTGTTGTAAAGAGAGTACAGACATGTTTTCTCTGTACTGCTGCAAAAGACAGAAATAAAAGCATGTAAATACATTTCTGTCTGTCTCTTTCCCCTCCCTGGGGATAGCAGGGAGGAGAGTGAAGGAGAGTGAAGGAGTGGTGTGTTCCTCTCACGTCTGGGAAGGATCGCCGATTACAGACCTCGCCTGTTTTCCTGCCGGGAGTCGCAGGGGGGAGGTCAGTGAGGAATTCAGCCGGTGCCTGGAGAGTGGCACATTCCTCTGCCTAGGCTCGGATTCCAACAGTCACGACTGGACCTAATGGTCAGGGGTCCCTTTACCTTTACCTAAGGCTTTGGTGCTCAATTATGGTTTCTCAGAGTTTCTTTTCTTCCTCAGTCTTAAGTGCATTTCTCTACATTTCTACATCAGTCTGTGATTATTTTTTTTTTAAAAATGTCTTCTTGAAAATTCAACAGCGTTTCAGTGAAGATTCATCCTCATATACACAGATTTGTGTGCAATTTTGCTGGATATACAGATTTTTGCAAAGCAGCTTTCTCTAACATGATGTCTTCTTGTATGTTACTTCCACTAATACATGCATTATTGTAGTACACTTTACCCTTGTTTTTGCACTTTGTACGCATTAATTAGCTGGAGAACAGCACTGCAAAATTCAGATAAGTGTCTATTTAGGAAGGCTGTGTTTTAGTTTGCATGTTGTTTCAGAGAGCAATTTGATTCAGGCAGACCTGAATCAAATTTCTCCCTATCCCATCTTACTTTCACCTTACGCAGCCGTGGAACTGGTGCCAGGGCCTTTGCCTTTGCTTCTGGACACTGTTGAAATTATAGGGGAAGCAGTGATGACCCAATCCTTTTTTTTTAATAATTCCCCTAATTTGGGGGGGATGACGAGTCAGAGGGTGATGTCTGTGAGTTTTTCTAAGTCCTACCTCCCCCCACTAATGCTTAGAGTCTACCAGCTCCACCTGGTACGCAGGCTAAGACCCTACCTGCCCGTGGACTGTCTCGCCAGAGTGGTGCATGCCCTAGTTATCTCCCACTTGGACTACTGCAACGCGCTCTACGTGAGGCTACCTTTGAAGGTGACCCGGAAACTGCAATTAATCCAGAATGCGGCAGCTAGACTGGTGACTGGGAGTGGCTGCCGGGACCACATAACACTGGTTCTGAGAGATCTGCATTGGCTCCCAGTACGTTTCCGAGCATGATTCAAAGTGTTGGTGCTGACCTTTAAAGCCCTAAACAGCCTCGGTCCTGTATACCTGAAGGAGCGTCTCCACCCCCATCGTTCAGCCCGGACACTGAGATCCAGCGCCAAGGGCCTTCTGGCGGTTCCCTCATTGCGAGAAGTGAGGCTACAGGGAACCAGACAGAGGGCCTTCTCAGTAGTGGCACCCGCCCTGTGGAATGCCCTCCCATCAGATGTCAAAGAGATAAACAACTACCTGACATTCAGAAGACATCTTAAGGCAGCCCTGTTCAGGGAAGTTTTTAATATGTAACACTGTGTTGTTTTTAACACTTGATTGGGAGCCGCCCAGAGTGGCTGGGGAAACTCAGCCAGATGGGCGGGGTATAAATAATAAATTATTATTATTATTATTATTATTGGAAGCCGCCCAGAGTGGCTGGGGAAACCCAGCCAGATGGGCGGGGTATAAATAATAAAAAATTATTATTATTATTATTATTATTATTATTATTATTATTATTATTATTATATTTTGGAAAGTCCAGCCTGCTTTAGCTCATCAAATTGTCAGTCTGGATTTCTTTTAGGAGAGGGAACCTATTTGTTGTTGTTGTTTGATGTTAGGTTTTAGTGAGTTGGGACTGAGTTTCTTGCTAGAACTTCAGTCCTATATATACAAATTCCCTTTAAAATTGTGTTTTGCTTACCTGAATCCAGAGGATCACAGAAGGGAAGCTAAAAACAGTACACAAATAAAGGATTTTGAAGTGACACTTTGTCCTCACTAGTAGTATTGAAATTCATGTTTGAACAATGCAGATCAGCCATGCAAATTTCTGAACAGATGGTAGATCTTCACCCCTCACGTCAGGCCAGGAGAGAGCAATGCTTTCTACTCACTCAAAAACTAAAATTGCTGTACCAAACAGTAAAGGTCTGTTGTAGCAATTAAGCATAAATGACCTGTTTCCAGTGGCGTAGCGTGGGTTGTCAGCACCCAGGGCAAGGCAAGTAATTTGCGCCCCCTAACCCATGGATTTGCCCTAACCCCAGATGTTGCGCCCAGTGCGCCCGGCCCCCCCTGCACCCCCCACGCTACGCCACTGCCTGTTTCCACCCTCAATTTCAGTATTGAAATAATAAGATATGAATAATCATTGCCCACTATTGTACTGTGGTGGGAAAACACCCCATGATATCTTACTCATTTATCCTGTGGAAATAGACACTGGAGAATGATCAGCTTGTTACAAAGTGGGGAAAACCCTGGTGCAGTTTGCGGAAGATCCAGAAGATGGCAGTAAAGATTCCAGCAGCAACATAGCTTAGAATAACTGCCCCTCCCAGCAACACTAATGTCTCAAAACAAATGCAACTGATCTGTAGAAAACACCTGAAAAAAGAGACAATGCACGTACTTTTGTAAACTAAGAAAATCTTTAATAAAAATTATTTTTAAAATAAAAATAAATGTTTTTTCCTCTCTCCATGCACTTCCCAAGCAGTGATACTTTTTCTAGAAAAAGAGGGGCCAGAACTCACCATGACTGTCTCTCTTGTTCTCTTATAATGGCAATGGCACCCACCTGAGAGGGGCTGGAACTCAGTTCCAGCAAGTTCTGGTTGGAAAAAAAGTCCTGCTCTCAAGTGTTAGCAGACAGCTGTGTTGTATACTGGGGACAATTTACATCCTAACTGTGGTGGCCACAGCAAACCCTACACTTGGGCAACTTCAAAAGTTTGTCCTGGTGTTCTGCTTTCACTTCTACACAGATGCTTCTACAGTGGTACCTCGGGTTAAGTATTTAATTCGTTCAGGAGGCCCGTTCTTAACCTGAAACTGTTCTTAACCTGAAGCACCACTTTAGCTAATGGGGCCTCCTGCTGCCGCCGTGCTGCCAGAGCATGATTTCTGTTCTCATCCTGAAGCAAATTTCTTAACCCAAGGTATTATTTCTGGGTTAGTGGAGTCTATAACCTGAAGCGTATGGAACCCGAGGTACCACTGTATTTCCTGGGTTAACCCCAGAAGGGATGGTGACTTCCGCATTCCACCATGGTTCCCTCACACCCTTGGTGGTAAAAGCGAGGAGAGGGCATGGAATCATAGATTAAAAGTTTATCGAGGACTGGAAAAAGTTGGTGGACTATTGGGAAGGTATAAGTGATAGAGAAATAACGTTAGTGGCATTTAAAGAAGCTCTGTAAAAGTTAAAGAAATATTGCAAAAAAGAAAAATAGGTTTCAAATGGTTTTCGAAAGGCAATAGTGTTTTAAGAACTGTGTACTTAAAAATTAAATTTGGATGATTGTCAGAGAGGCTGAGGGAAGTCCAAAATTGGAAAATCTGTTAAAGTTGAAAATGTGATGTGTTATGTATTCTTTTTGTAGAAATTAATAAAAATTATATTTAAAAAAAAGAATCATAGATTCCAAGAATTGTAAAGTTTAAAGGGACCCTGAGGGTCATCTAGTCCAACCCCCTGCAATGCAGGAATCTTAAGTAGATCATACATGACAGATGGCCATCCAACATCTGCTTAAAAACCTCCACAACCTTCTGAGACTGCCCCACTGTCATACAGCTTTTCCCAGCTGTCCCTGACATGGGGAGCTAATAAAAACTAATGAGTTCATATCAAAGCTCTCTTTCTTCATCTCAGGATGTCAAAAACCAAGTTGCCCACAGAGCTGATTGTAGCAAACAAGGGGGTGTGTTTCTGTTCATGCCCTGTTGCCCAAGACACAAGCACTGTCTGTGGCAGACACAAATAATATTCCTAAGGTGATGTGACAATTAGGTCACGAGAGAGGCCAGCTTCTCCTTTCTTCCCTGATGTTTCACTGTACAAGGCAGAGAGGAAAACTAGACAGGAGAAGAGCAATTATATTTGTTTAATCATGTACATTACAAATTACATTTGTGACTTGGCTGTGGGTGGGTGTCTAATGTTAACATCAAAAGGTGAAAGGGAACTGATTCCTCTCAAACACTCCTCTCAAACTTTCCCCCAACCCATCCCCAACAGAAAGTGGGCTGGGAGACAGATATTTTATTTGCATCAGCCACCAGCCTGATGTTTATGCATAAAGAGCAAACGTTAAAAACACACAACTCACATAGATATATTTTCTTGCCATGTTGAGCTTTAAAGATAAACAATTAGATAAATGCTGTAGCACTTTCTATGGAGAGTGGGATGGTAAGGCAAGGGAGGAGCAAGTCTTCAGTTCCCCTCACTTGTACATATTTTATGCTGAAATATTAAATCCTCACCCTGCCCCTGATTTATATGTAAAAGGAGCAAAGTCATTAACAAACATGGCTGCCTGCCATGCCAACTGTGGTCCATTTTCTCCTTTGTTAAAAGTACCTTTTCTGCAACTTCTTTTAAGACGTCACCACTTCATACTATGTTGAGAGCAGGCCTGGCCCATCCCTGAGGCAAGGCAAGGCAGCCACCTCAGGCGACAGGATCCCCACGGGCAGCAGATCCAGCCTCCAAGGAATGCATCACCACTGCTGCCTTAGTGCTGGCGAGAGCGGTGGCTCCTTGGAGGCCAGATCTGCCACTTCCTCGGCAGCCCTCCTCATGCCACTTCTACAGTGGCCTCTTGGCAAATATAATAATAATAATAATAATACAGTGGTGCCCCGCAAGGCGAATGCCTCGCAAGACGGAAAACCCGCTAGACGAAAGGGTTTTCCGTTTTGGAGGTGCTTCGCAAAACGAATTTCCCTATGGGGTTGCTTTGCAAGACGAAAATGTATTGCGAGTTCCTGCGGGTATTTTTTCCTCCCCCCCCCTTTTTCTAAGCCGCTAAGCCGCTTATCAGCTGATCCGCTAAGCCGCTAAGCCACTAAGCCGCTTATCAGCTGATCCGCTAAGCCGCTAAGCCACTAAGCCGCTAATCAGCTGATCCGCTAAGCCGCTTATCAGCTGATCCACTAAGCTGCTAATGGGCTTGCTTCGCAAGACGAAAAAACCGCAAGACGAAGAGACTCGCGGAACGGATTCTTTTCGTCTTGCGAGGCACCACTGTAATAATTTATTATATGTACCCCGCCCATCTGGCTGGGTTTCCCCAGCCACTCTGGGCGGCTTCCATAGAAACCAAAAATACACTAAAATATCACAGATTAAAAACTTCCCTGAACAGGGCTTCCTTAAGATGTCTTCTGAATGTCAGGTAGTTATTTATCACTTTGACATCTGATGGGAGGGCGTTCCACAGGGCAGGCGCCACTACCGAAAGGGCCCTCTGCCTGGTTCCCTGTAGCTTTGCTTCTCGCAGTGAGGGAACTGCCAGAAGGCCCTCGGTGCTGGACCTCAGCGTACGGGCAGAACGATGGGGGTGGAGACGCTCCTTCAGGTATAGGAGGTTGCTGCTTGTCTTCTTCAATCCTTGGGGAGGAATGGCAGAGGCTGCTTTTGGCGTTTCCTGGGTTCTGCACGCACCCAGCCTGATTCAGAGCAAGCCCCTTTCTGACCTGTGACTGTCTTTGATTCCCATTTCAACTGTCGAGTAAGGTGAATAAATACTCCCCCTGCCAATAGAGATCTTTACTCACCCCTTATTCCCTGGACAGGGGCATTTTATGCTTCACCTCAGGTTCCAAAATGTCTTGGGTCAGCTCTGGTTGAGAGTTGTTAAGGGTAAGTAAAGGTAAAGGGACCCCTGACCATTAGGTCCAGTCATGGCCGACTCTGGGGTTGCGGCGCTCATCTCACTTTATTGGCTGAGGGAGCTGGCATACAGCTTCCGGGTTGTGACCAGCATGACTAAGCCACTTCTGGCGAACCAGAGCAGCACATGGAAATGCTGTTTACCTTCCTGCCAGAGCGGAACCTGTTTATCTACTGACGTGCTTTCAAACTGCTAGGTTGACAGGAGCAGGGACCGAGCAATGGGAGCTCACCCCATCACAGGGATTTGAACTGCCAACCTTCTGATCAGCAAGTCCTAGGCTCTGTGGTTTAACCCACAGCACCACCTGTATCCCTGTTAAGGGTATGTTACTCCAATAACTCCCTGCTCGCGGGTTCTTCTCTGGAAGCCAAAATGTATGTTTATGTTTAAAGTTCCTTTGCAAGCCCTTCTGAGGCTAGTGGAGTATGCTGAAACCAGCCAGCATCTACAGCTCCTGGCAGACCCAGTTCCAGTCCAACAGAAGAGAACTGCACTACTGAAGGAATTTTTTTTTTTTTAATGCACTACTGAAGGAATGAACCCAAGGTGTAGGCAGCATGTTTGCAAACCGACTGCTCTGTGCAACAGCAGGCACTTTCAGCAAGGAAAGCTGGCCACTGGCTTCTCTGTGAGCTGCCAAGTTTTTAAGAATCCCAAACCCACACAGAAGGAAGTGAGTAACAAAAGAATGGTGCTAACAATGGAAACACAGCAACCCTCTAGAGCTAATGCAGTGCACATTGGGTCAAAACAGTCAATTCAATCAAAACAGTCAACACCTATTAGTAGAATTAAGAACCTTTTCAAAGCTTACAATAAGTTATCATGTTTTACTAGACTTAGGGCCACCTATATTCTAGAATGGAAAGGGAGGATGGTGCTTAAACTGAATTGTTTGAAATACTTGGATTTTTCCACACAGCATAAAACAAGGAGAAAAACGAGTAACATCTAGGAGGGTGAAACAGACTGGTGTCAGAGGGAAAAGCAGTTGTACAGAAAAATCCCACCTTCTGACTACCAGAGCCACGGCTCGTGGCTGCCTTTGGCTTCTAAGCTTTGGGGAAACTTTATCCAAAATATAAAGCACCTAATCCACCTGTGTCTTTACCACCTCTTTGGTGCTTATAGCTGATCCTCCAGATTTTGGCAAGCTTGTGTATTTCATTTTACCGCTGTTGCAAAGTTGTGGAGCACTAAATGAGGATGCCCTCCTGCTTGCAGCTGCTGTACTAATTCACTGCCTTGGATCGTATGTACCTTCTACCTAACTGAAAATGAGAGACTGTGAAAGAGCATAGCACAGTGCCATTATGAATAGTAGCCTCTTATAGTCTTACTCTCCAATTGTCTTCCAGGACGCAATCCAGCAATCCCATTTTTGTTTTTCTCATTCTGAAACCTTTGGTATCATCAACGCTAACTCCAGATCACTTATGAATAAGTTAAAAAGCCCTGATCGCAGTCCAGATCCTTCAGGGACTCCACTTCATACATTGTGAATATTATGTTTTCCTATTCTCTTTCACTCATGAGAAAATAAAATTACAGTTTATTGCTGTTTGTGTGTGTGTGTGATGAAATCAGCTTCACACTGTTGATTTATTATATTGGGGCAGCTTCCCATTAAGCAGTTAGTTCTTTAACAGGGGGACCTGAGTACCTCCTAGATTTACAAATGCCTTTTCATCTCAAATACAAATGTTACTATGCTATAAAAAGCAAAAGAGGTCCATTTTGAATCCAGTTGTAGCTTTCTCATTCGATTTCGATGTGCTTTAAAAATGTTCTCTGCTTCACTTGTGAAAATACTTCTGTGATGCTTCTTGGGAACCCTGAGGCCAGCAACCTGCCAAATGTGATTCCAGTTTCAATTTTAACAAGTTGTTGTGCGCAGGAGAAATTCATCACTGTGTTTAATCAGGACTGTCTCAGCTGTCAGGATTTGATGAGAATTCTCACTTGCTGTCTCCAACCTCGTGGTTCCTCCCTTTGGAATGCTAGGAGCTGTAAAGACAGCCAGGACCTTTGGAATGAAGGAAACATAACAGGATTTTTTTAAAAACCTAATTATTATCAGTGGGTAAGTCACCTTGTCTTTTCATCAGGCAAGGGAAATATATTCAAAAGAATTCCTCTAAGTCTGTTTAAAAGAAGATATTCATTCTAACTAATGTGTTGAAATTTTTATGATGGTATGGGGAATATTTTATCTCACTGCCCCACTGGCCCTAAGCTATATCTCCAGGATACTTACCAAGGATGGCCCATCCTGTTTCACTGCCTGAAGCAAAATGGGAAGCTGCTTCCCCCTGCCCCCGCATCAAAGCCTTGCTTTCCAGGGCTGTGTGGTGGCAGTGGTGATGGTTTCCGGGGAGATCTCACAAGATCTTGAGAGCTCTGTGAGATCTTGCCAGGAGCTCTGTCTGCACAACCCTGCAGTGGCGTAGCGTGGGTTGTCAGCACCCGGGGCAAGGCAAGTAATTTGCGCCCCCTAACCCTGGATTTGCGCCCCCTAACCCTATCCCTAACCCTAACCCCCAGATGTTGCGCCCGGTGCAGCCGGCCCCCCCCTGCACCCCCCACGCTACGCCACTGCAACCCTGGCTGGGGTGGCCAGGGTGCCTGTGGAGGCAGGATGCCATAGGGTTAGGGTTAGGGTTGGGTCAGGGTTAGCATTAGGTTTGGGTTAGCATTAGGGTTAGTCTAGGGTTAGGGATAGCCTTGTGGTTCCCTAAGGGGTAGGGGTAGGGCTGAAGATACATTTAAAGCTAGGGCTAGGGCTGCAGCAATCACTTGAGGTAGACCCCACCATGGGAGCAGGGACGGGACGGGAGAGTGCTAGAGTCCTGCCTGCTCAAGCTGCATAGGATCAGTTCCAATCCATTACCTCCGAGGATGTGGACAGGCTGCTTAGATGAGTGAAACCGAACACCTGTCTCCTTGATAAATGTGAGCTGGGAAGGGCTGGGTGATGGGCTCTGCGGGGTGGTGAATGCTTTCCTCTGTGAGGGAGCCTTCCCAGACCCACTGAAAGAGGCAGTTATTAAACTGCTTCTTAAAAAAACATACAGTGGTACTTCAGGTTATGAACTTAATTCGTTCTGGAAGTCCATTCTTAACCCAAAGCATTCTTAACCCAAGGGGTGCATTCCTTACATAGGCCTCCAGTGGCCCCAGAAGTGGATTGTGTTTGAATCCAGGGCAAAATTCACAACCCAGAAACCTACTTCCAGGTTTGTGGAGTTCGTAACCCGAAGCATTCATAAGCAGGACTGTTCGTAACCTGAGGCACCACTGTATTTGTACCCGGCCAATATGGCCAACTACCGCCCAGTCTCAAATCTTGGGCAAAGTGTTTGAATGGGTGATTGCTGAACAACGTGTCTGTGTGTCTTATTATAATCCTATGCGGGTGGCGGGTCCTCGACTCACAAAGCACCAGCTGGAGAGCGAGTGAGCGCGGAGCTCAGCCCTCTGGCGGCGGCGAATGAGGGAGCCGCCTCCAGCCCAGAGCAGCAGGGCTTGTAGCTGCGGTCGGTGCCCGCAAGGGTGGCCCCCTGAGCGGCTGCTTCACCCGCCTGCCTCCTTCCCACAGCAGGGCGGGTGCAGGCAAATCGGATGGCAGGCGCTAATGAATGTTAGAAAAAAGGTGGAATGAAGTTATATGGCTTTGGCAGAAATGTTAGAAGGAACTAGGTACAGATAGATTGTTAATGCATTAAAAGGGAAAAGAGATGCTGAAATAGTTAATTGAAGTGGAATACAAAAAGGGAGGCATTGAGGAGGTCAATGAAACAAGTGTATGAAAGTTAAGATTGAAAATATTGGAGGTGTTTTTAATTGTTTTTGTTTTGAAAATTAATGTTTTGTGTAGAGTTTTTGTTTTTATTTTTGTATGTTTAACTTTTCTTTTTTCTTTTTGTAATTTCCAAAATTTTAATAAATATTATTTTTTAAAAAAAAAATCGGATGGCAGGCGCTTTGGGCTCCCTGGCTGGATAGAAGCCTGGATAGCTCAGTTGGTTAGACCATGGTGCTGATAATGCCAAGGTTGCAGGTTCAATCCCTGTATGGACCAGCTGCATATTCCTGCATTGCAGGGGGTTGGACTATATGATCCTCAGGGTCCCTTCCAACTCTACAGTGCTATGCAGATACAGAAGCTGCCCGCCTGCGTTGCCGCGCCAGCCCCGCTCTCAGAAGGAGGCGAGCGGGCGAAGCAGCTGCTCAGAGGGCCATCCTTGCTGGCTCCAACCGTGGCCGAGCTCCGGCCTGGGAGCCGCTTCCGAGGCTGCAGATCCGTGGAGCGGGCCCTTGTGCCATTCGTGGCGCAGGCAGCAAGCTACTCCCAGTCGATGGGTCCGTCCTTTCTGCCGGGATCCCCTCTCCCTGCAGTTTCCTCCTCACCACCCCCCATACTGCTTTTATCCGAATGCAATCCGGAGTCGCTCCGAATCGGGGCCGCCTTCCCCTCCCCAGGGCGGACTTGGCGCGCGCAGAAGTCCCGGTTTCTACTTTCACCCGCTTCTTAGCCGGAGTAGAGTTTGTGTTGGGGGATTGGTGGTGGCGTTTTTCTGGAGGGAGGGTGTTTGCGTAAAGCGTGCTGAAGGTACCGGGAGATGCATGCCTCGCCTGCAAAAACCCGCCCATCTGGCGGTCTCCTCCCCAGCGGCGGGGAAATGGGGGTGCGGAGGGAGCTGATCGCCCCCGGCACCACTATTCCGGTAGGGTGCCATCACAGTGCCCCCCCCATGTGCACTGCACACCTACCCCCTGCATCCAGGCGCCGCGCCCCCACAGGTGGCGCATCACGGCCCCAGAACATGCGCCACATCCGTGTGGGTGGCGCACCACACCCTCACGGGCAGCGTCCCATGCCCCGGGATGCGCGCTATGCCCCTTGGCAGGCGTGCCAGCCACGCCCTCCCTGCTCCGCCCCCCGGTAGCAGAGCATGCAGCTTCGCCACTGCTCCTCCCCTCCACCGCTGCCTTCCTCCTTTTTCCCTCCCGGCCAAGAAACTGCAAGGAGGGAGGGGAAAACTTATTGGAATCCCAGTCCAGCCTTTGTTGTGCTTTGCTTTGTGTTTTCCGCTTTCCTGGGGCCAGACAAGACAAGATGCTTCATCGTGGTGTAGTGGTTAAGAACGGTGGACTCGAAATCTAGTGACCCGGGTTCACGTCTCCGCTCCTCCACATGCAGCTGCTGGGTGACCTTGAGCTAGTCACACTTCTCTGAAGTGTCTCAGCCCCACTCACCTCACAGAGTGTTTGTTGTGGGGGAGGAAGGGAAAGGAGATTGTTGGCCACTTTGAGACTTCTTAAGGCAGGCATGGCCAAACTTGACCCTCCAGATGTTTTGGGACTACGACTCCCATCATCCCCAGCTAACGGGAGCAGTGGTCAGGGATGATGGGAATTGTAGTCCCGAAACATCTGCAGGGCCAAGTTTGGCCATGCCTGCTAGGGGAGTGAAAGGCGGGATATCAAGTTCAAACTCTTCTTCTTCCTCCTCCTCCTTCTAAGGCAGAGAAGAAACAGCCGGAAGGAGACACTATTGTGGTAGATGAGATACATTTTTGTATCTGATGTTATGATGTTTCACACAGAAATGAAAACTAGAGACAGATAAATGATATTCTCTCCCTCTCTCTCTCTCTCTCTCTCTCTCACCCACCATGTATTTTGCTACATAAAGGAACTGCTTTGTGGTAAAGACAGTTTTGAAATCTAGCATTGTAGCCACTGAAACCCACAGCACAATTTTGAATTAATTGAGTAGAGATGGTGGCTGTGGAATGAACAGAGCATCAGACATAGAGAGACTGCTGTGTGTGTGATGGCTATAAAAACATATGCAGGTAAGCCAACGTGTAACATTGTCTCTAAACTCTTCTTGTAACCTCTCAGATTTGGGAAGTTTTGACAATCCATGCGTGAGATGTCACTTTATTTTTCTGATAACAAACTTTATGATCGTATCAACCTTTCAGACACCATCTTGATGGTTAATACTCCAAGAGACTTACTGTTTGTATGTTTAGACACTCTTCTGTTTGACCTTCTAATTCTGTGAAGTTTTGAGGTTGCGTTGAGTACAGTCTCAGGATCCACAGTCCTTCCCAAGGGATAACTCCATATCTTGCATCATAGAACCATCCATGCATCCTGACTGCACCTTATTTTTCCAGCAGCAGGATAGTATCCTGGGATTACAATCAGGTTGCCTGACATGATTCATCTGCTGGGTTTGAAAAAAAATTACAGTGACTTTTGTCTCTTTCTCCTTTATTGAAGCATTTTCCCTTTAGTGTTTCAGGGAAGATGCATATCAGATGTGATGACACCAGTGGGAGACTCTTGAGAAGTTTCTCAGGTGAAGAGACTAAATCTAGTTGATATTTTTTCTAAATCTTGTCCTCCAGCACCAAAGTAATGTATTCTCCTCACACTGACCATTATAAATTCCATTTCCCACCAGTTCTTTTTTAATCAAAGCAGAACTTGGTGAATTGCAAATATGAAGAGAAGAAACATTAAATGTAGAAAGGCCACCTTGCTCATACGTAATTTTTTCCAAAGTGATAGTTTGAAAATTACAAAGATAAATACTGTGCTAAATAGGGTTATAAAGGTGTGCTTTATCTTTGCAGAACATTTTTCTGCTTTTCAAACTACTCTGTTTTAAAAGGGGAGGGTAAGACATGGTTTCTGCATCCTTCTTCCATTGCAGCGCTGTGAGAAGGAAGAGCAGTGAAGCTTCAGCAAGTCTTGGAAATTTGGGTGAATATATATATTTGGATTCTGCACCAGTGTTTCTTAGACTTTATAAGCTCTCTCTCTCACTCTCACAGTCTCCTAAGTGTATACCTTTTGTGACTGCCAATAGTTTGGTGAGTGAATCCACTCTTGTCAAACCATCTTCACTCCGATTGGAGTCTTAAGCCGTTGCCAATTTGTCTCCAACCAAGTTGTTCAAAAGCCTTCTCTTTTACTGGAGGTGGTTCTACATGGGTGAGGTCAGTGTGGAGAGTACAGGATTGGAGCCTGCCACTTCCCAGGGCACATCCTGTAGGGTTCCAGCCTCGTACATATAACTCTAGCATGTTTGAATCTAAGTAGTGTATGAAGGGGGTTAAGCCATAGAGTAAAGCTGTCCTACCAGGCTTAGCCTATGTCATCACTCCCCACCTTGCCCAAGCTGCTGCAGGTTGTGGCAGATGTTCTTCTGGAGACACCTAGTTTGGTTGTCCTAGGGGATTTTAACATCCATGCCAACACAACCTTACAAGGGGCCGCTCGGGACTTCGTGGAAAGCATGGCCTCCATGGGACTGTCCCTGAATAAGTTTGGCCCAACTCATAGCTGTGGACATGCCTTAGACCTGGTGTTCACTTCTACACATGTGGGTGATCTGACACTAAGTAAAAGCGAAACGAAAGAAGTGCCATGGTCAGATCACTTCCTGGTGCAACTGGACTTCTCCGCGACCCATCCCCTCTGCAGGGAGGTGGGACCAATTTGGATGTTCTGCCCCCTTAATGGATCCAAATGGTTTCCAGAGAGCGGTAGGGGATGTTTTATCCCATGTTGATGGCCTTTCAGCTGATTCCCTGGTGGCCCACTGGAATGCGGAGATAACCAGGGCTATTGACTGTCTGGCTCCAAAGCGCCCTCTCCGAATGCATGGAGCCCGCACAGCCCCATGGTTTACTCCAGAGCTGAGGGCGATGAAACAATCGCTGAGACAGCTAGAGCGCTGGTGGTGGAAAACACATTCTGAATTGGACCAGACACCAGTTAGAGCCAGACACCAGTTAGAGTTGAGGACTCACCACCTGCTTGAGGATAAGAAAGACACAAGGACACAGTATATTAGGTTAATGGGCTAAAAAAGGTCACAACTTTATTGATTACAGCATGTGAGTGGTATTGGCTTAGACATTGGATAAAACAAGAGAGCGTGACTCCACCCCCTCAGGAAGGGGTGAGTCTATCAAGGGTTAACCACCAATAGGAGGAGCCTGTTGATGCAAATACAACTGTAAGATCCCCCTGAGGGAGCTGTAAAGGTAAGGGTCAGGATTAGGGGTTAGCGGTTGGGATTAGGGTTAGGAGTTAGAGATTAGGGGCCAAGATCAATGGTCAAGGGATTTGGGGTTAGGCAAGGGGTTTGGGGGTAAGGGTTAGGGGTTAGGGTCAGGGGTCAAGGGATTTGGGGTTAGGCTTAGGCATTAGTGGTTAGGGTTAGGTGTTATGGTTAGGGGTAGGGTTAGGGTTAGGGTTAGGTTACGATTAAGGGATAGCGGGGTTAGGATTAGAGGGTTAGGGCTAGGGTTAGAGGTTAGGGTTAGGGGGTTAGGATTTGGGGTGGGTTAGGGTTCAAGGATTAGGGCTAGGGATTAGGGTTAGGTTTAGGGTTCAGGATTAGGGTTTAGGGTTAGAGTTAACAATAAAAAAGCAAACAAACCAATGGCACCAACAATACTACTGAGAGGGGCAGAAAGAAAAAAGATTGCACCGGAGACAAGAGCCAGGACCCACCCCTCCCAAAAAAGAAGCCCTGTGCAGGGACCTTTGTTATGTTTGATGTTTTATTAGGCTTTTAGATTTGTTGGAACTTGGAAGCTGCCCATAGGGGTGGGGCAACCCAGCCAGATGGGCAGGGTACAAATAATAAAATTAAATTTAAATATTAGTGCATTTTTTCCTCCACCATTCTCCTTCCCTTGAGGGGCCCCAGTCCATCCAGCACGAGCAGCTCTGCAATCCAGATCCTGTCCTGAGAAGCCCAAATTTATTTATTTATTTAAATTTATTTCATTTTCAAATTTTCAAACAATCATCAAGAAAACCCCCCATTTATTAGCTGGGACATGCTTGGGGAGCCCATGGAGCCAGGACCCACGTTAGACAGCCTTTGCAGCTGCAGGCTCCCTTGGGGCGCAAGAGGAGACATGAGGACATCACATCGGATGCTTCAGCCAGGATCACAGATAAACTGCCTCTGACACTGGAAGGTCCATCAAGCAGTAGCTGAGACCTGCCCAAAGATCTCTGCCAAATGAGGACAAAGGAAGCTACGGACAAGAACCCCCTTTTCCCGAAGGGAGGCAGGGGGAGTGCGTTGGACTCTGGACAGGTGACGTGGTCAGTGGCCCAGGCGAGGACCACCAAAAAGGGCACAGGTGACTCCCCTGTTTGGGGAACTTCTGCTCCATGACAGATAACCACCTTTTAAAAAAAAAGAAAGAAAAGAAATATCATCTCAGATGTGGATTTAAAGGGCTGTGCTGGCTTTTCTTGCTGTCTGAGTCCCTGGGCAAAGAAACATGCCTGACACCTATAGTTTCTGCACCCCGCCTTGGGCAAAAGACGCCTGCCTTGTAGCAGGTAGAACTAGATGACCCTCGTGACCCATCCCAACCATTCTATCATTCTTTTTCCTGGTTTTTCTAGCAACATCCTCACCAGGTCCTTTTCTGGAGATGAGATGCGGAAAGAATGGAAACTCTTTCACTGAGGCAGTTCCTGCGCTACTGACTCTCCAGCTTTGGGACTGTCAAAAGAAAACAGCCAACATGAACCGGTTTGAGTCGGGCTGCCACATTCCTTTCCGCAAGGGGGACTCAGGTTGCTTCTGTCGTCTGTGTGCTCAAGGTGTGCTCTGGGAGGGGCCTGTGAGCCAACAGTGACCTCATGGGGGAAGGAGGGGCAGGAGCAGCTGGTCAGGCGTCCCAAGGGTGTGGCTGGCTGAAAATCAGCCAGGCAGCCACTTTGGGGTCTCCCACAGGGCGGCAAGTGCCAGCGAGGAGGAACAAGCCCAGCGCCAGGTGAGTGTCTGGACACCTGCCTCTAGAACCCACCTGGGCTGCCCTTCTGAGTGCAGGGATGCAAGGTAGGTCTGCCGGGGAAAACGGCACTGGCTCAGCACCCTGCAGGGACTCCCTGGATCTGAGGCAGTTCCTGGAAGGAGACTTAGCAGGGGAAACCCTCTCCTGAAATCTTCATCTTGTTCCGTGTGTGTAAAGGCTGTCAGAATTTCTGTGTGATTTTATTTTCGGGAGGGTTTCTTATTTTATTGTATGGCTTCTTTATCTGATGGACATTTTTCCAGAAAAAGACTGCTCAGAGGCATTTTTCAGTATGTTTTTAAAATGACAACAATCTTAAAAAACACAGGTATAATGGAGCAGAGTGGCTGGAGAAACCCAGACAGATGGGTGGGGTAGAAATAATAAATTATTATTATTATAGTATTATTATAATAATAAGGTAAAGGTAAAGGGACCCCTGACCATTAGGTCCAGTCGTGACCAACTCTGGGGTTGCGGCGCTCATCTCGCTTTATTGGCCGAGGGAGCCGGCGTACAGCTTCCGGGTCATGTGGCCAACATGACTAAGCCGCTTCTGGCAAACCAGAGCAGCGCATGGAAACGCCGTTTACCTTCCCGCTGGAGTACCTATTTTTCTACTTGCACTTTGACGTGCTTTTGAACTGCTAGGTTGGCAGGAGCAGGGACCGAGCAACGGGAGCTCACCCCGTCACGGGGATTCGAACTGCCAACCTTCTGATCAGCAAGTCCTAGGCTCTGTGGTTTAAACTGCAACAAACCGATTCATGGTTTACATGCAGCTGCATTTGAAATGACAACAGCAACTTCTAGCTCAGCTGGTGGAACATTAGACACAACCTCATGGGCAAAAGATCCCTGCATTGCAGAGGGTTGGACAAGATGACCCTCATGGTCTTTTCCAACTCTACAACTCTAAAAACATCAACACCTGAACCCCAGTTTGGTCAATACTGCAGGCGGGCTGTCACTGAAGCCAAAGTTTCCTCCCAGCTGATTATGGGCTCCTGCTCAGAATAGAGCCCACCCTCTGGTATGTAAGATTTGCATCTTACAAATAAGAAATAGGCACAGAAGGCAAGTTAATAATAATAATAATAATAATAATAATAATAATAATAATAATAATAATATATAATTTATACCCCGCCCATCTGGCTGGGCCTCCCCAGCCACTCTGGGCGGCTTACATAAAAACCAAAAATACAGTAAAATATCACACGTTAAAAACTTCCCTGAACAGGGCTGCCTTACGATGTCTTCTGAATGTCAGGTAGTTGTTTATCGCTTTGACATCTGCTGGAAGGGCGTTCCACAGGGCAGGCGCCACTACCGAGAAGGCCCTCTGCCTGGTTCCCTGTAGCTTTGCTTCTTGCAATGAGGGAACCGCCAGAAGGCCCTCGGCGCTGGACCTCAGTGTCCGGGCAGAACAATGGGGGTGGAGACGCTCCTTCAGGTATACTGGGCCGAGGCTGTTTAGGGCTTTAAAGGTCAGCACCAACACTTTGAATTGTGCTCGGAAACATACTGGGAGCCAATGTAGGTCTTTCAAGACCGGTGTTATATGGTCTCAGCGGCCGCTCCCAGTCACCAGTCTAGCTGCCGCATTCTGGATTAGTTGTAGTTTCTGAGTCACCTTCAAAGGTAGCCCCACGTAGAGTGCATTGCAGTAGTCCAAGCGGGAGATAACCAGAGCATGCACCACTCTGGCGAGACAGTCCGCAGGCAGATAGGGTCTCAGCCTACGTACCAGTTGGAGCTGGTAAACAGCTGCCCTGGACACAGATTTGACCTGTGCTTCCATGGACAGCTGTGAGTCCAAAATGACTCCCAGGCTGCGCACCTGATAGGAGTGATTAACCCTGATTTTTTATATATCCTGATTTCCTCTCCCCCAAGCCCCAAATTTCAACTGGTGCAGTTTTCAGTCTCTTATCTCCCAGCCTTTCAGCATTGGGGGGATTTTAATTCTCCCTAATTCTGTAGGCTCCCCCACATTTCTGGGGCTTCACCAAGGATCACACCCCACAAATGTCCTGACCCCACAAGCAGCCTATCCCTTGACTGATACATGCCAGGGACTCAGCTGTCTTGTCAGCAGCCACATTGATATTTGACTGTTTAGATTAGCACTTCAGGCAGTTGTCCAAACTGGGTTGCCACATTTTTCCCCCTGGCCCTGCTCCTGTGCCTTGTATAGCTACCCCACCCCTTAACAGGTATAGGAAGCCTCTGAATCTCAGGGTTATGGGTTCAAGTTCCATGCTGAACAAGATTCCTGCATTGCAGGCTACACTTCTATGATGCCTGGCACAGAGGAAATCTGATGCTGTAAGTGGCGCTGTGGGTTAAACCACAGAGCCTAGGACTTGCTGATCAGAAGGTCGGCGGTTTGAATCCCCGCAACGGGGTGAGCTCCCGTTGCTCGGTCCCTGCTCCTGCCAACCTAGCAGTTCGAAAGCACGAAAGTACAAGTACAAGTAGATAAATAGGTAGAAAGTACAAGTAGATAAATAGGTACCGCTCCAGCAGGAAGGTAAACGACGTTTCCATGCACTGCTCTGGTTCGCCAGAAGCGGCTTAGTCATGCTGGCCACATGACCTGGAAGCTGTACACCGGCTCCCTCGGCCAGTAAAGCGAGATGAGCGCCACAACCCCAGAGTCGGTCACAACTGGACCTAATGGTCAGGAGTCCCTTTACCTTACCTTAAAGCCTTCACCTCTGGGGTGTGTGGTTAGGGTTAACTCTTTCCCCATTCCCACCCTCCCTTGGACTCACTGTCCCTAAACTGCATAGCAAGCACTTTAGACAATCTACACAATCTTAATAATCCCCTTGCCTCGCAACTTGGAGCAGAAAGCCTCCTGTCCATAGCTGTCAACCTTTCCTTTTTTTGCGGGAAATTCCCTTATTCCAGCGCCGTTTCCTGCTGCTTCCCACTGCCATCCAGGATTGTTAGATATTCCGTAGACTGTCCCCAGGACAGGTGAGGCTGCTGATCCCTCATTTTCGAGGCTGCTAATCCCTTATTTTCAAATCTGAAAGTTGACAGCTATGCTCCTGTCCCCTGGCAAGGGCACTGCTTGTATGCAGGGAGGAAAGCACTCCCAGTTGAACTTTGGCCTGGCTGTGTTGGTGCGCATGAGCAAGCCAGGGAAAAACAGGCGGCTGCTCCCTCCCAGCCTTCCTCCCCCTTCTCTTGGACTCTCTGCCACATTCATTGTCACTCTTCTTCCAAGGGGGAGCGGCAGCCAGACAACTGGTTGAAAGCAGGGAGAGAGATGGCAAAATATTGGTTTTGGCCACCTGCCCAACTCCTAAGAAAAGCTCTACAGAGTTGTCTGAGTTTAGGAGGAAATACTGCCCTTCCTGGTCAGAGAGAGGACCTGTTTTCCCCGCTGCCTTCAGTCCTAGAATCATAGAATTGGAGAGCTGGAAGGGACCTCAGGGGTCATCTAGTCTAACCCTCTGCAAGGCAGGAATCCCCACACCAAACATTCAGGACAGATGGCCATCCAAGCTCGGCTTCAAAACCTGCAAGAAAGCATTTCAGTGAAAGGACTGGAAGTGGATTGGTGACCCTTCCCTTTGAAGGCCTTCATATGCCAACTTCCCCGTTTCCTTTCTTGAGTGCAGGGACTGTATTTTCCATGGAAGCAGCACTCTCTTTTTTGCACCACTTTTAATGGTTCTGTGAGACACGGAGAAAAAGGACAAGCAGGAAATTCCAGTGTCAAATAAAAAACTGGGGTGGCTTTTGTAGTTCTGGAATTGTACCCCGGGAAAGCAGGAGACATTGAGGGTCTGAGAGTTACATTGTCAGGCCATCGACAGAAGAGCTCCTATTGTATTAGCTGCAGTTATGTGTGGGGGTTTGGGGTATGTGTGAAAGCACTTATCCCCGTGTCTTTATAATGTCTGTAACAGTGATCTATAATTTCTTAAATATAAATGAATAAGACCACTGATGATTTTTCAACCATTTCTCCCCGCGCTCTTTCTTCTATAGAGCTGGGGTGATCTGCTGCTGGCCTGAAAGGATTGAACATCCGGCTGCAAACTTCTCGCTCTGCGGCTCCCAGGAGCTTCCTGCTGGATTCCCATGGATCGCAGGCTGACCGTCGAAAACCCCTATGCCAGCGTGAGCCTCCCTCGTGCCCAGCTGCCAGGCAGCTTCCTGAAGTATTACCTGGGCGAGGGCTGCACCCCAGACACGGTTCTCTCGGACCCCAGCAGCTGCTGCACTTACTCGGTGCAGGAGAAGGAGAGGGAGGCCGCTCCGCAGGGGGGACCACCCAATGCCCCCTGGGGCATGGAGAGGATCTCGACGCAGGAATCGTGGGCCCAGCCATACAACCCCTATGCCAGCCTCAAGATGCCCCACCAGGGCTCTCCACAACCCTTCCACTGGAAGAGCCAGCAGGAGGGCTGCTGCTGCTCCTGTTTCAGAAAATGCTGCCCCTGCTGCTGCTGCAGGAAATGCCCCTGCGTCATCTCCTAACTCTGCCGGCGTTCACGGGGGGGGGGGGTTGCTCCCAGTCTGCTCTCCCAGTGTCTCTCTGCAGGCGCACCTAAGGGCGCAGAGTGGGGCAGGAGCTCTCCCTCGACCCCTTTTTCTTCTGTGCCTCTGAACTCTGATCAGGTGGATGGGAGGCAG
Organism: Podarcis erhardii; assembly: GCF_964252035.2. NCBI lineage: Eukaryota > Metazoa > Chordata > Lepidosauria > Squamata > Lacertidae > Podarcis > Podarcis erhardii. The sequence goes on along the minus strand of NC_138497.1, from coordinate 133,071,338 downwards.
GGAGGCAGGGAGTTGCTGGCTACTTGGGTGCCAGAATTGAGGGCCTTGGGGCCAGGATTGGGCCCTCTTGTGCTTTGTAAGAGCGCCCATCACCTGAGTCCTTTGGAGGCAGAGGTTGCCAAACCCCAAACCTGTGGAAAGACTAGTCTGGGGCAACAGGTCGCCAGGGTTCCCTTTCATTAGGGGCCAAATCAGCTGCTTTGAGGGGGACTCTGCCTCCCCTTCCGCCTCCCTCTCCAGCACAGACTCGTTTTTTCCACATTCCCATGAGCTTTCTGCTCTGTTCTTCCCTTATCTGAAGTGAAGGGAGCTGCTGTGGTTGCCTTTCTGGGCATGACGTGACAGAACATTCCTAGGACTCACACACCAAAGATCGCCTTGTGGGCCAAAGCAGCCATGCCCTTGAGCCTCCACTGGCAGCGCCACTCAGCTCCCCATATTTGGGGCACGGTCCCTCTCTTCCTCCTTCTCTGCCACTGCAAAGGCTTCCTAGTGTCACTTGAAAGTAGGGTGGCGGTCTGCGGGAACTGGCTGCTTGGTGGAGGGCAGGGGGCCGCACACCAACTGCCTGGTGGGAAATATATTCTGTTGCCAAGGAAAAGAACCCCAAAGGATGCTGACCGTTGCCTGGATGCTGTGCTCTTAACGGTTCATAATAAAGAAACAGAAGACAAAGGAAAATATATCCACTATTCTTCTTTTTAACTCTTGCACACTGAATGCACCCTTGAGGAGGCGGGTTGGGGGTGGGCTGTTCTTCATGTCTTTTATAATTGAAAAAGCATGCCTGTTTCTGTGGAAGTGGCTTGGAAGTGGCACTTGAATTCCTGGAAGTGGGAGCTGCCCGGTTTAGCTACTGGCTTGAGCAGGGTCAAGCAAGAATTGCCTTCCATGGGATGGAGTTGGGGGGTGGTGCTTGTGAAGTTCACAAAGGGCCCTCTCTTTCCACCTGGTTGGAAGCTGGTCAGGTTGCCCTGGAAACAGGGCTGTCCACAACCCTCCCCACAAAATAGCCCTGCTGGAGGGCTTCCTGTGTGATTTCCCCTAACCTCCCTGTACTGAAAGGATGGTTCTCCCTGGACCAGGGTGGGGTGGGGTGGGGACAGCCAGTCTTGGCCATGCTTACTCCCCCCCCCCCCCCCGGGTTCCCTAGTTCTCTGGGGAGTTGTGATCCTGAGGGCACCAACTTGTGGAAACCGAAAGCCATTGTGATGGGGGGGTACCTAAGGCAGTCCTACCATCCACTTTCTGGGTGCATTGGAGGCCAGTTTCCACAAACTAGGTGCCAGTGGCTGCAGATGCCTCTGAGCCCTTTGTGTGCATAAGCCACAGCGGAGACTCTTCCGTGGCATCAGCTGTCTTTGTAGCACCCTGCTTGTGGTTAACGCTTAGCTGGAATGAAATATTCAACGCAGCAATAGAGAAATTAAAATAATAATTTATTTGTCAGACAAATAAATGATAGGCACAGTGGTATATGGTTACCAAAGCTCTGCCTGCCCTCCAGCCCTGATGGCCAGCACTTATATTTCCTCAACTCAGCCCCCTTGCTCCTCCTTTGGCTGCCTCTGTCCAAACAGCCTGGTTGAAATTCCTATTGGCTGTTTGCTAGAACCAATCATAAAAGATACACCCATTTCCTATTACCTTTTATGGGAGACAAAGAGCTATATTTTCTTCTATCCATAAATGGCAGACAAGTAGCCATATATCTTACATTTGCCTCGACAAGGCACCTTAATTACCAGATCACCTTTTGGCCCTGTTGCCCCTGCATTCCAAAACAAATGGCTAAAACAGATGGCTCATGGTATTAATTTCTGTTAAACAATAAATCTTACTATTTACCAACTCTTAATTAGTGTTTTTGCAGCTTGATTGTATTCTGTAATATGTAGGGTCAGTGTAACCTTTGCTCCCAGCCTGTATTTCCCTTTTACAACTTTGAGAAACTTGTCTCCTGTTACTGCTATAAATCAGGAGGGCCCTGTTCAGGAGGATAAACAACTGCCAAAGTACTTAGCCAGCTGCTTTTCTGCCTGGCATGAAACATACAAACATTTGCAAATATATCTTTAAGCTCATTTTAAAATACAGGCCTTGATCAGATGCCTCATCTTGAGTTCAGGTTTCACTACAAGGCTCACCAGCGTTATAAACCCAGAGACACATCTGGAGGATTGGAAGAGCCTCACATCCTCCCCAGAGTTGCCCCAGAACCTGGAATCTCCAGCCAGATCCGTTTGGAATACTTCTCACAGCAGTTTGATATGAACAAAGCAGCCAGAAAAAGGTTTTGTTTCTTTGTTTACAGCATTTGGTGACTCCCAAAAGGCTCCCCAAGTAGCTCACATACGAAACAAGATGGAAACACCCACTCCCATTCAGACGTGTTGGCAGCAGCAGCCTGACATGCAGCCCAAGACTGGGCACTGAGGATCCTGGGTCCTCCTGGATCCACTGGGTTCCTGCCATGGAGAGTCTTCCCTCTGCAGCAGCTGCGAAAGAGAAGGATAGGGAAGAAGGAGCCGACTTGGCCATTCGGCCATTTCAGGCACCCCTGCGATGCTGCCCTGACTCAGCAAATTTGTTGTTGTTTAGTCGCGTCCGACTCTTCATCCCCTGGCAATTCCTCCAGGGCCCATTTGCTCCACCCCCATTGTTCTGAGGTCCAGCGCCGAGGGCCTTCTGGTTCAGGGCCCTTATTGAGAGAAGCAAAGCTATGGGGAACCAGGCAGAGGGCCTTCTCGGTAGTGGTGCCCGCCCTGTGGAAGGTCCTCCCATCAGATGTCAAAGAGATAAACAACTACCTAACATTTAGAAGACATCTGAAGGCAGCCGTGTTCAGGGAAGTTTTTAATGTGTGATATTTTAATGTATTTTTCATCTTTGTTGGAAGCCACCCAGAGTGGCTGGGGAAACCCAGCCAGATGGGTGGGGTACAAATTATTAATTATTAATGCTTAATTGGGCACAAACATGAATCCTGCACTAGCTGAGACATTTGTTTTATTTTTCTGCCAAATCCTGTGTTGAAATAATATGGAACACACAGAGGAGGCGGTGGGGCTAAGAGCAAATGAGCTACTTAATGGTGTGCAAGAAAACTATGCTCCGGATGAAGATGCAAACTGTAAATCCTGAGATGGTCCACAAGGTGGCAGGAGAGCACCGTGGAGATAGCTAGCTAGCTAGAAACAAACTTTATGCACATCAGCCGATGGCCATAGCAACAATAAAACATTACAATATACACAGAAAAAGGAAATTTAGTATAAAAGCACAGTTTAGGGTCCTGAATCAACAATCAATTTGCACTATCGAACCCCAAGAATGGATGCAGTACTATCACTCACTTTACCAAGATCAGGATCATAGCTGTCAACGTTTCTCTTTTTTTAAGGGAAATTCCTTTATTCCAAATAGGATTCCTCGCAAGAAAAGGGAAAAGTTGACAGCTATGATCAGGATGCTCAGCCTAATCACCCAACAGTATCCCCAGAAAATTTACCAGCTTGGCCCCCAGCATCTATAACTGAGGTCAAAAACCTCATTACGCAGCTAAAAAACAATAAAGCGCCGGGCATTGATCATTTGCCCCTGGAACTTTTGAAGTTCAATACAGTATTGACTGGTGAGCACTCCTACTTGCAGCAATATTCTCTCATATTGATTCATCTGGCCTACTCCCTGACATCTGGGCCACTGCGGTAATCATCCCAATATTCAAAAAGGGCCCTACATCGGATCTGACTAGCTGTAGACCTATCAGTCTCTTACCTATTATTAGCAAACTAAACACAAAGCATCTCCATAACAAACTAACCAACTGGATTGATGCCGAGGCTATCCTCGCTGAGGAGCAAGCAGGATTCAGGCAAGGCAGATCTACTATAGAGCACCGTGGAGATTCTTAGACTTGCCCTGATCAAGCGAAGAAGAGCTGCGTGAAGAATTAGGCTTTCTACAAGTGCATCTCTTGGCTGAATCGAAATATGCACTCCAAACAGGGCACTGCATGAAATTCTCAATCCTACTGGATTGGAATTGGGCCCACAGTCTGCAGTGCATGGTGGGATATGAAGACATAGTCGTAGGAATGGGATCCCCAGTGCCATTACGGAGCACGGATGGAGATATTCCTTCTTCCATCCTGTGATGTGAATGGGGCAGACATTCCCGATAAAAGCAAACCAGCCCATTCACACTCGGGAAGTTTGTGGCGGGTTCTGGAACTGCAGCATCTCCTTGTGAATGAGTTGGATGAATTTTTATTTTGCTATCATCTCACACTTTGCCCTGGGGAACTTGGGCCTCCTAAACTTCTTCATTAGTTTTCTATTACTAATGCATCTGCACGTATTATTTGCATACATCACTGTACACTACCTTCATATTTTACACGAAATAACAGTATGCAGGGATTTTTATAAATAGATAGGGTGAGCTGTCAGGACAACAGATAACAAATAAATGAATAAATGAGGAGATCTATGATCTGCTGTGCTGCAATGGAGCCTTTTTCATTATTATGCAAACTGCTGCTCATGAAACACAAACTGTTTAAGAGCAACACAGCATGCAATGGAACACGCGGTGCTAAGAAATCTCACTACAAGGTAGAAAACCTAATGACTGGATATGACAAAGACCCACAGTTATGGATTTATTGGAAAAGGCTGCAAAGCTAAAATGAACATAGGCAGGACATGGGGCCAGAGACGACTTAGCAGTGTTAATACGGAGACCGTGAAATCTTAATGGATGCAGGAGGCAAACAACAAAAAATGCCGGAGAGAACTTGAAGAGGCCTCTATCCAAAGATGGACGTGAGATGCTATAGAAGAATGAGAAACTGCAGACATGGTTCTAAAGTCCTCGTTAACCCACATGCTAGATTCCAATTAGTCCCCACATGCTGGACATTTATGCAGAACAACAGCAGCTCTGCACATAAAGGCACAGCTAACATAATGCGTAATTTAGTCCTGAATTGCGATTCTTCTCTGCCTTATCTCTGCCAATGCCATCGACTCCTCAGGAATGCATCATTCCTCCCTGGCCGCAATAGCAGGAAGCAAGAGGTTGGAGAGTACTGGGGAGAGATGAGGAAAGGAGTGTGAAAATTAATCAGTGCAATTGGAGTGTAAATCCGTAGCGTGTGCCTCTGCCACCAGGACTGCAGACAACTGCTGCAAGCACTTGGTTAGCAGCCTCTGCCTTAAACTTTGTGCATTCCAGCACATCTGGCTAATAAAAGGGCAGGTAAAACTGGGAAGCTTGAAGGGAGTAGCTCCAAAGAACCCTTGTCAGACTATAAACGACTTGCCTCCAGCTAGGCTTCTCTGGTTCTCCGTTCAACAGTGGGGCCTGAAATATGTTAGGTTCTTTCCTCCTGGGACTTTCCCAACACGGTCAGTCTGAGTACAAACAATTCAAGAGCTGCCATTGTCTTGAATCCACTAATAAGGTTATTTCAACTCAAATTTCCATAGTCCCCGCTGATGTTTCAGTAGCTATCACAGACCCGAAGCCTTTCTCACAAATGTGTATGGCCACCAGGCAGCAGAGGTTTAGGTTCAGAGTTTTTCTTTTCTTGGATGGGCTACTTTCCCATTTGTCCCTCATTTACATAATGTGTAGAAACCGCCTACTTGACCATTGGGCCCACTCTTAGTCTTGCCTGCTGAATGCACCAGAGCTTGTCTTCGTAAGCAGGGGAAAACCCTTACTCACCGAAGGTGTGTGATATAAAATGGTTCTTGGTTAATTAGATGCCATCTATAAGCAGAACGAATAAATCGCTGTGTTTAACAAGAACGTAATTACAGCAAGAGAAACAACACTTTATGATGTGAAAGTAGCAATTATTTTAGGCAGCTCTTTAGGAGCTGTAATTTACTTTTGGTAGTTGCACGACAGCATGCTGTTTCATCTGCCACATTTGTTGGTTGATTGTTATTCAGCATTTTTTCACTTGAAAAATGGTTTTGTAGTATGTTGAGAAGCCTTGGATATATTGCTTTTTAAATCTTCTTTAGTGACAGAGAATGCACAAATAGATATTATTTATATTCAATAGCATTGTAGTTGGCATTACTTTCAAGTGAGTGTTTTGAAGCCATCTCAAAGAAAACTTTCCCCTCCAATAGAAACTTCTGCTGCTCACAGGTGGGTGGAAAACTAATCCCACCAGGTTTCAGTTACATAGCAAAACAGCTAGTAATGCTAAATAAAGTGACTTAAATAAATATAGCTAAATAATTGTGACATTTTGTGAGGCTGCTGTACTTTTTCTGTGAAAGCATTTTTTGGATTAAGCAGCAACAGAACATTTGAACAAAGCTATCCTCTATAGATTTGCCCAAAGCTGGCAGAATGCTGACAAGTGTTTTTGTGTAATTGGGAAGCAAACAAATAGATTTCTAGAGGAGAATTGTTTAATAAAACCAATGTAGGCAATTACCCAAGACTTCACTGGAGGCAGTGCTGACAGCTGCAAAGTACATCTATTGGCTCATCAATTACTAGCAGCCAAAAGGTAGGGTTACTGTCTGGGATAAGACAGGCTGATGCACACTAATGATTAGTTCACTATGCCATTACACGTGGCTTATCTCCTGAACTTTGTTTGCTGATATCCATCAGTTTAGCAAGCCATCAGAAGTACAGAAAAGTAGGAGGAACCTAAGAAGCATAATACATTTTTTCTTGCCTGCTGTTGGAAGAAACCTCCAATTTTACCACCTGCTAGCCATTTCTGTTGTTTACAATCAAATCCTTTGGTTCACCATCAAATCCCTAGATAGACTCCTGATGTATCCTTCAGTGTCCAACATTTATTAAAGGAAAACAGGCACATTTCTGTATGAAAGAAAAGGTGCTCATGGTAAAGCCACAAGGAAATACTTGAAAAAGTCAGTGCTTGACATACTCCACTATTTTGGAGAAATCATGTTCTACTGCCCACTGTATTGTACAAGTTTGCCCGTGCATGAAGACTGCGCCTGCTTCTTCCCCTATGTGCCAGTGGACCCACCTTCAAAGGTGAACCAACAGCTCACTGCCTTTTCTTTCGTATCCAACACGATCTTGTCCTAAATGGAAAACCCTTGAGATTTCTCACCCAGCCACTCTGGTTACTGTTGCCTGCCCTTCCATCGCCTTCCCACCTTTCCCTTGTTTCCTGTTGTCTCTGGATAATAGCAGAACGAGTGTCTCTACTAGGCAGAGATGGGCCTAGGCTGACTTACACTCTTGGCAAGAAGCTGTACTGGTCCCCCCAAAGCCAAGAGAGACCATGGAACAGAAACTCCAAAACGGCTTGCTGCCTTCCCTTCTGCCTCCTTCCTCCTTCCCTTCCTTTTCCCCCTCCTGCAATTCATCCTGCTCTGTCTTCCTTCTGAGCCCCACTGGGCCCTCCACACACACTTCAAATACTGCTGCGGGCCGACTAGGGAGGGAGCCACAGAGGGCTGCTGTGATGGCCCTTGCCAACCACCAGATTCCTCTGCAGAGGCACCCAGAGGAGCTGGCATACCTTGCCAGGCCTTCTAGAGCAGTAGCAGAGCTTCCTGGGTAGTGTGCAGGTGAGCTCCTAGCCGCTAGGAGCCAGAGTGGAGAAGCATGCTTTTTGCAACCCCCTGGGCCTACGCCCCCCCCCCCATAGTAGGGGCCAGATAACTCCCCTCACATATTGAAAGCAAGCTTGGAAGGGGAGGTTTGAGTTGTAGCAACTAGCTCTGCTCCCGATACACCCCCTGGATGCGTGTTCAGTGTCAGGGTGAAACAGTCCTATGCCCATGTGAACACTTCAATCACACGAGAGGAAATCCACCACATCAGCTTCATATGGAGGAGGCAGGGATATTGGTACACATTGGTACACAACCCCTGAAATATACTCAGAGTCGCAAAGTGATTTCATGCTCTTTATTCAGCTCATAGTGGTGAGGAGGAATGAATGAAAGTCCCCTCAAAGTATCGGCTTTATATACATTATTTACACAATGGGCTGCACATGATTGGCTAATTCTGGAATTCTACTGTAAGCCAATCAGGTTGTGGATTCACTTTTCCCTGGAGCATGATTGGGTGGTTCCTGCCAACCAATCATACTGCTGCATTGTTCTAGGACCAATCAGACTGCTGCATTCTGAATCCTATTGTTCTAGGACCAATCAGACTGCTGCAATTTGGATCCTATTGTTCTAGGACCAATCAGACTGCTGCAGTTTGGATCCTATTCAACTCAGTACATAACAACCCCCTTTACCCAGACACCAAAATGGCTGGGAGGGGGTACAGCTAGCCAGCAAAACCCCTTCACCCTTGCTTTCTGAACTCCTCTACAGTGAAGAGAAATGATTTCTTAAACTCCCTGAAGCAAATGTGCTCTTCCCTACCAAAGGGCAGTCAAATGTCATGTAATCTTAATGCTCATCATCTAACCCATGGATAGGCTAACTAAGGCCCGGGAGCTGGATCCAGCCCAATCGCCTTCTAAATCCGGCCCACGGACGGTCAGGAAATCAGCATGTTTTTACATGAGTAGAATGTGTGTTTTTATTTAAAATGCATCTCTGGGTTATTTGTGGAGCATAGGAATTCGTTCATTCCCCCCCCCCCCATATAATCCGGCCGCCTACAAGGTCTGAGGGACAGTGAAATAGCCCCCTGCTGAAAAAGTTTGCTGACCCCCTGATCTAACCACTACCATGAATTCATTGGGATTGAAGTCTCCCCCCGCCCCTGTATTTGCATTGGAGGCTATTTCAGGGTGTCTTCTAAGATTCCAAAGTAACTTTGCAGAGGTGCCTAAGTGAGGCAAGGTAGCAAAGTGCTCATGCGTGTGTGGAAGGCTCTGCACCAGATTTTTGGGATCCCAGTTGGCTTGCCATAAAACACCTGGTTGCACAAATTGTGCCCCCCCCCTCCATTCTGGCTTGGAATGGCTAGGAACCTGCCTGCTGATTGAATCCCATAATGATCTTTGATGAGACCTTTGAGAAATACACATGTACATTTCACAAAGAATGAGCCTGTTGTATACATGAGACTTTCTATTCCCCTTTCCTATTATAGCGTAAATTTTCTTATTTAGCAAAAAGATTGGAGTTGAATAATGCTGTTAGGCTCCTGCTGTTTTCTTGCTCTTATTCTTTTCTTTTTCAAGTTTTTAGCAAACAACACTTTGGTGACACATAATACGTAACAACTCTTCAAAGCAGAATATCTTTTCACTCTGGTTCATTAACGGAATGTATCTCTGGAAATCTCTCTTTGTGTGCGTATTGAGGGCAAATATTCAACAAGATCAAGAACATTTATTTTGTTGTTTTAGAAAAAAATATGAAGCTGTTTAATTAAGTAAAGCTGCAGAAATCGGTGAGATGATAGCAGTCAAAGCCAGGACAATATTATCCATGTTTTACCTCCCTAATCTGAAATGCCTTTAGCCTTTGACTAACCTCCTGAGGATTTGTGCCAACATCTGCAAGTGCATCATGGAAACACCCAGGCCATCAAGAGCTTTATGTATGACAAACTCACTTCATGCTGGCCTTGCTAGGGGAGGAATTCATTCTGTCAGAGAAAGCATTTCATTCTCCAAGCACTCCTGTCCCCTGTTAAGTGTGAAATGTGTCTTTATCCAGTAGGAAAATAACACACACAAAACAGTTCCAGATAGGATTAGGTGGCAAAGTTATCCATATTGGAAGAACACCAAATCTCTTCAGACTTTCTCACGTATTCACCATATAAGACTGCCCATTAACCAAGGTTGTCAGCTGGTCTCTTCTGAATATAGACCAGAACATTCTAAAGAAATACACAAATGCTCAGGCTATGCACACCCCAAGAGGAACCTAGCAAAGATTCTACAACAATGCAGAAAGCAAGCTGAAAAAGCAGAGCGATAAAAGATGATGAAATAGTCAGAGCACAGCTTTTGAGGAAAGTCTAGAGGCCATTGGGCAGCTGAGCACACAGAACAAGCAAAGAGTTCTTAATGAGAACTGCTGAAAGAAGAAGAAGAAGCAAGGTTGCAGAAGAGGTTCTATAATGGCCAAGCAACTTGCTTTAAAAACAGTCGCAGGAAATATTGACCTTTATTGAACAATTTGCTATTGGGAGTAAAGTGTGAAGATACACAATTATGATTTCTTTTCTTGGAAGGGGAGTCTTGCAAGACAGTTACAGATATATATTATTTAACAGATTTCCTTTATAAGCAAGTGCTCGGATACTTTTTATTGGCATATTTTGCTGGTAACTTGTAAATGTTGGGAGAGGGGATTAAAGATTTGCAGCAAAGGAGATGTGAGGATGCTTCCAAACTGTTGTGTTTTGATCATATACTGGAAAATTCAGGTCACACAGTAACTGATTGGGAAGTGTTGCACAACAAACCCAAAAGACTGGATTTTCTGATGGAAGGAAAGTGAGAGGAAAATTCATTGGAAAATGTGGATAGAGTTCCACTGAACTTTGCATTGTTTACTGGTTTGCAACGGCTCTTAAGTGTTTCAGACGGGAATCTTTCCCTCAGTATCAATGGCTGTCAGACCTTCTGGAAGCCACATTGTCTGACATTGAATGTAACCAAATAACTTTATGACCTGGGGGAGAGACATCGCACAGTCTTTTATAATTCATGAAAAGCTTTAATAAAAATTATTTCAAAAAAGAAAGATGAAGATAAAACGCATATTGTTTTTCATTGCTGAATCTCTTTGGCCATGTTTCTTTCCATAGCACTAGTCTCTGTCCTAGGAATACCTTTTAAAATGCAGTTCTCATAACGTCAGCCAGCGTAGAAACACAGTGCAATAATGAGACTTTGAACCCAAGGGATGCTTTTATAAACATGGTATTCAATCATGATATTGGAAAGTCACAAACATGCTGCAATTTCTTATTCTGCAAGTGACTTGTGTGGACCAAACTGATGTGCTGCTATGAAAGATAGTGAAAATTGCCAGGATTCTATTTATCAGCTCTCTACTTTGTGCATTACCAAACTAGGATTGTAAATTGTACACTGCATAAAAATTGAATGCAGGTGATTCCCCCCACCCCACCCCCATATAACAAAACATTTCCAGAAGAGGCTCTGAAAGGGCTGCCCAGGGCCGGCCCATGCACAAGGGAAGTTGAGGCAGCCTCCTCAGGAGCAGGGTCCACCAGGACAGCGGATTCCACTGTCAATCTTTCTTCTCTGCTTGTTCCTGTTGTAAATCTTCCCTGTCCCCTTCTTCTCTGGTGGGGAAGAGGGCAACATTTGGGAGTCCATCTCGGGTGCCAAAATGTCTTGGGCCAGCCCTGGGGCTGCCCATGCAAAATATTTAAACATACCTTCCAAGATTTTTAAAATGATGGAGGGAACTTAGACTCCATTCAGAAGCCCCTCCCGGATCCCCAAAGGTCCTCCTCCCCACCTGCTGTCACCAGCACTGTTCGCCTTCAAGGGTGCCTAACGACGGCAACCACTTTGTTGTGCACATTGCCTTCAATGATTTTTTCTCTCTCTTTAGCTAAGAATAGGCGAGTCATGTGAACCTTACCATGGTAAGAATCATTTTACTCTGCCCATTCCCAAGCTGACCCTGACCAGCCTGATCCTAAGGGATGGCTCAGTCAGTACAGCATGAGATTCTTGATCTCAGGGTTGTGGGTTTGAGCCCCACAATGAGTGAAAGATTCCTGCATTGCATGGGGTTGGACTAGAGGACCCTCGTGGTCCCTTCCCAGTCTACAATTCTATGATTCTATGACCACAATAAAGAGAAGCATTTAGGAAAGGGGTGGGACACACTAGAATACCTTACAGGACTTGACTTTACTGATGTTAAGTGTCTGTGCTACTGTGTCCCTCTTAATTCTTTTCAAAGGTCTCCTCCATCCTTCTGTTTGTCTCATGATTTATAGGCACAGGTCCAAGTGCTTTTCTTTCGTCCTGCCACTTTCCCTGGGAAAACCCACTGTTTACTGCAGAATTTGAACAAATGTCAATCAGGTTTTCTGCAGGTTGACCTTTGTTCTAATACAGAAGTAAACAAGGAACTTTCCCAGGGAAAGCGGTGCTACAAAAGAAAAACCTCTCAGATTTGTGCCTAGAAATCACGGGACAAAGAGAAGCGTGGCTGAGGCCAAAGACCCAGCCTGTGCACACATTGCCAACTTAAAATGCTAGGTTTTCATTGTGTGTCTAATGGCGTTCGCACCTTGTTGAGTACGTTCATAAGGCTGGATGCATTTCCAAGTTGCTTTCTGTCTGTCCACAGAAAAGGGGTGCAAATCTCTTCCTATGGCTTACATTTTCAAATAAAATTGAAGGTGGTTTGAGGGGAAATGCATAAAAATACAGCTTCTCCCAAGAAACTACAGAATATATGTGAATTCTAGTGAACGTCTGTGTACACAATTTCTCAAGCCAGCAAAGGAAGCGCAATGCATGTATAATAAACGAGAATCTGTATACAGCCTCAAAAATGACATGTGGAATATGGGCTGTGCCACATAAATCAGTCTGGTTTGTCAGGAAGATAAGAAATATAATAGGAATTTACCACCCTTAAAACAACAGTGATGTGGCACACTGATAATTCAGTTATTAAGAGTTGCTGCCTTTTCTTATATGGAAAGGGATTCAAAATTATGATTGAAAAAGCTTCACCTGTTGATTATAGCCTGCTGTATAGTTCTAAAGAACAATATTTAGCTTGATAAGTCTACATTTGATGAAGAAACACATAAACTGCTTTAGGAAAACCAAATAATTTTACTTTTACCTTCTGAAAATGTCAAGTAATGCTAAATAATACTAATAAATACCAATACAGTCGACTTCCAGAATGTTCGGAGCCCAAAGTGCAGCTTCTGATTGGCTGCAGGAAGGTCCTGCAGCCAATCAGAAGCCCTGTTGGATGTTCAGCTTCCAAAAAAAGTTCCCTAACCGGAACAGTAACTTCCGGGTTTGCGGCATTTAAAGCCAAAACGTTCGAGAACTAAGCTGTCCGAAAACCAAGGTACGATTGTAAATACAAGTTGAACTTGAACCCAGATGTCCACACATTCATCTCCCTGCTGCTGCTTTCAATTTTTTTTCATTCACTTGTTTTATTCTGTTTTTCAAAAGAATCCAGTCAAATTCAGTATTCTGGAAAACTCAAAGCTGCAGAGCAAATGACAGTATTATGGCATTCCCTGTGGGCGTCTTTCACAGGGCTCTGCTATGGGCTGATAGATATTGCTGTGCTCAATATTCTCATAAGAAACCAAACAGCAGGAAGCTTGGAAGGATAATGGTATCCCTGTGCCTCAGGGTGGTGTTCTCAGGATTCTTTCACTTATCTGAAAGTAATACTAACTTAATTTAATGTAACTTAATTCCGAGCAAACAGTAAAACAAATCTTCACAAGCATAACCAGAATTGCTGGAGCTGAATGAATTGTTGCCAACCAAAAATGTGTCTATTTCGTTCTTTTTTTAATGAACCATTTATTTTTTTGAGGGGGAGGGAGAATACCTTGAACAGTAAAAAAAGAAAGGGGGGGGGGAATAGCAGCATATTAGCATGGGAATAGCAAGTCTTCCCCAACTATCTGTTTTATTTCTGCAGTTTTCTTCTTGGTTCTTTATGTTGTAATACTGTGTTATGATCTGTATTATGTTTTATACTCTTTTTCTATATAATAATTGGGTATTATCTGAATGTAAATCTTGCCCTGTCTCTCTCTCTCTCCGTGTGTGTGTGTGTGTGTGTAAAGGCACATTTGCATTGATGAACCATGGCAAAACCCAAAGAATGGACATGAGCTCTGGCTGACTACTACTGTCCTGAGCATGTCCCTATGTTCTAAGCAGGGGCAGATTTAGGGATGTGTCAGCACTGCGCATGCACTAAGCGCTGGGCTTTGGAAGAAGAAGAAGAAGAAGAAGAGTTTGGATTTGATACCCCACCTTTCACTCCCCTTCAGGAGTCTCAAAGTGGCTAACATTCTCCTTTCCCTTCCTCCCCCACAACAAACACTCTGTGAGGTGAGTGGGGCTGAGAGACTTCAGAGAAGTGTGACTGGCCCAAGGTCACCCAGCAGCTGCATGTGGAGGAGCGGAGACTCGAACCCGGTTCCCCAGATTACAAGACTACCGCTCTTAACCACTACACCACACTGGCTCCTTGGGAAGGAGGCATGAAGCTCTGAGAGGGTCCTAGAGTCATCCCACCTCTTTCCCAAAGGCTAGTCAGCACTTTTTATATATATAAAGTTTTTATTAGGAATTTCAACATAACATTTTATCAAAAGACATATCATCCTTAATTCCCCCTCCCATTTTTTCCCTCCTCCCTCCCCAAATACCCCCCCCCCCAGACTTCCCTCAGCTCCTCTCTCTGGTTTTTCAATACATGTAATTCTCTGCATATTATAAAATTATAAAGATCCTTAATTTATCTATCTATATGTTATTAATAATAAATTTGTGTATGTTTATTCAAAACCTGCCAAGGAGTCCAATTCCTTTTGTTGTTTCTTTAAGTACTTTGTAAAAGGTTTCCATTCTTTTTTTAAAGTCACAGTTGTCCTTGTCACACAGTTTATGCCAATTCCATATAGTCCATCAGTTTCTCTTGCCTCGGTTCTTTATTTGGGACTTCTTCATTCTTCCATCCTTGTGCTATTGGGACTCTTGCCGCCATTGTTGCATACATGAAAATGTTGTTAAATTTAGACTTCCGGGTTGGTGCCTCCGGTAATGGCTGAATTCCTCTGATCGGGAGGAATTTGCCCCGTGGGAATTTGGGTCTGGCCGTCACGGCGAAGGGGGAGACCCGCAAAAAATCACAGGTGGGAGAAGCCTGTGAGCGTGGAATTCGGCGGGCACTTTTTGCGCCTCCCCTACTCGCGGGGAAACCCAGTTTTGGGGGTCTGGAGCGACGTGGGGTGAGTGGCGCAGTGCTTCGAATCGTCTGCTTTTTCCACGGAGCAAAGCCACATAGCTGTTGCCGGAGAGCGCTGACTTTTTCCTGTGGACAATTTGATTTTAAAGTAATTACCCGTGAGTAGAGCTGAAGCGGGAGAATCGGATTTCTAAAAGTTTAATTTGGTATTGTAACGGGAGGTTCAATACAGGAAGTCCGCCTTCCCCTTTTGTAAACAGACTGAAGCATTGAGGCTGCAAGCTGAAGCCTTGGAAAGCCTATTGTAAAGGACTAAATTTCCATCGGTAAAGAACATTAAACCCCCCCTTGGAGGCAGGAGAAGAGGGGGGGGGAGTTGTGAACTGAATATGCCTGCGGGAGAGAGCGAAGAGAGTTAAAATACCGCCGCTCAGACCCTGGAAACGGGCTGCTAGCAGGACTGACTTCTTTGGAAGGCTCACTGACAGCGATTAGAACGCTTGTTGACAGCTAGCTAATAAGAGAAATACATTGTTTCTACTGTCTCCGTCTGCTTTTAAAAAGGAGTAAAAGTAACTGAAAATTTTAACTAACTTCATTGTTTGAGCTGTGTTTAAAAGAGGACATTATTGACTAATAGAAACTGTTTCCCCCTAGAGGAAGCTTTTGAAACTGTTACAAGAGCTGGGCTGGGGAATTTCCAGCTGCAAGATAAAAAGCTGTGAGACTCTGGGACTGACCTTAAATAGGTTAAGTGTTATGGCAAATGGAAAGGAAAAAGCGGACTAGTCAATTCCTGAAAAAACATTAAGGTCTGGGAAGACTTGGCAGCAATCTAGGAGAGCCTCAATATCAGCCCCCCCCCCCCGCTTCTTCCACTATTGCTTTTGTAACAGTATATTCAAAATCAAGAGGAATGTCGACAGAAGAGGCCTTAGCGGTTGCATTAAGTAAGATAAGTGATTCACTGGAACAGCTTAACAAGAAAATAGATGTGATAAATGCGAAAGTGGACGCTGCAACTATTAAAATTGACTTAAATACAGAAAGTATAAATAATCTGGGACAAAAGGTGAATATAAATGCAGAAACAATTCAGAAATTGATACAGGAATCTACTTTGATACGGACAGCAGAGGAAGCTAGGGAGAAAGCCGTTGCTGCTGAATGTAAAGTAACACAACTGGTGAGAGAGAGAGTCCCAGCCTTACAGAGGCAACTTGATGACCATAAGTCGACGCTTGCTATGATTGAATTTAAAGAAAAACCAATGAATTTGAGGATCAGAGCCCTACCTGAATTGAAGAAGGAAAGTTTGATAGACTTCTTCACACAGGAATTTGCTGATTTTTGGGACTTGGATGTGGGTCAAGAAGAGTTTAAAACTGTGAGGGCCTTCAGATTTGGAAGAGGAGGGAAAAAAGAGAAGAAAAGAATAAGAGACTGTTGGCACTACCAGAAGAACCTAGAAGTACAACAGCCAAGAGTGGAAATTTGTAAAGACGTCCCAAAATACCTTTTGGATCTTAGGTCTAACTACAGAGATTTGGTTGCCCTGCTGAGAAGGAATAAAATCATCTTTAGGTGGGAGTTTCCCCGAGGTTTATTCTTCAGCTTTAAAGGAAGGAAAATAAAAATAAGATCAGTAGAAGACAAAGTAAAGTTTTTGTATAAAAACGAAGAAGATCTGCAGAAGGGACTTGGAAAAGAGCTAAGAGCATCGGACAGAAGATCACCAGGTTGAGACTGAGGCATCCGCTAGAAAAACAATTTACTTTCTATTCAGATGTAAATCAAGCGATGTCCCGAATTGACCAGATTTGGGTTTCTGGTGAACTAACTACAAGAATATTGAAGATTGAGATTCAACCCAAAGTATTATCAGACCACAACGCGGTTAAAGCCATTTTAAAAGGGAATGAAGAAAGATCTTTCAGGTGGAGACTAAACGAAAACCTTTTGGATGATCAAAAAATTGTGGATAGGGCTAAGAAATGTTTGACGGACTATTTTGTGAATAACTCTAACAAAGGAACGAAAACGAGTACGGTTTGGGACGCCAGCAAAGCTGTAATGAGGGGATTTTTTATTCAACAAAATTCAATCAAAAATAGAATGAGAGAAAAAGGGAAGAATGAAATCTTAAAACAAATAATGGAAAATGAAAAGAAACTGACTATAAGACCAAATGACGAGAGGGCTAAACAGAGTATAAAAATGCTTCAGACACAATTTGCAATGATAATCAATAAAGAAGTGGAATGGAACATAAAAATGATGAAGCAAAAGAATTTTGAATTCGCAAATAAATCTGGAAAATGGCTTGCGTGGCAAATTAAAAAAAGGAAGGAGCAAAGTACGATTAACAAAATCAAAATAGAAGAACAAGAGATAGAGAATCCGAAGGGAATAAGGAAAGGATTTGTGGATTTTTACAAAGATTTATATAAAAGAAAAGAGAAACTTAATATCAAGACAATAGAAAAATATTTGAAGAAGAAAAAGGTGCAAAAAATATCAGAAAGTAATAAAAACAAATTGAATGAACCAATAGGATTGGAAGAGATTTTAAGGGCAATAAAGGATCTAAAAAGTGGAAAGGCACCAGGACCGGATGGATTCAGTGCAAGATATTACAAAGAAATGAAACACATCCTACTTGTACCGCTGAAAGAAGTAATGAATAAGATATTGGAAAAAGGAGAAATACCTGAAACATGGAAAGAAGCATATATAACGTTAATTCCCAAACAAGATTCAGATCTAATGCAAGTCAAAAACTATAGGCCAATCTCATTATTGAATAATGATTATAAAATGTTCGCAAATATTTTAGCAAACAGATTGAAAAAGGTATTAAATGAAATGATACATAAGGACCAAGCAGGATTCCTTCCTGGCAGACAAATGAAAGACAATATAAGAAATATAATTAACATAATTGAATATTTGTGTAGCGGGAAGGAAAAACAAGCTATGCTAATTTTTGTGGACGCCGAGAAGGCCTTTGATAATATCTTTTGGGAATTTATGTTAAAGAATTTAGAACATATGGATGTGGGCCAATCTTTTTTGAGTGGTATACAGGCGATATATTCAGAACAGAGAGCAAAATTAATTATAAACAATGTCATAACAGAAAATATTGCCATCATGAAGGGTACAAGACAAGGATGTCCATTGTCACCGCTGTTATTCATATCGGTTCTGGAGGTTTTTCTAAGAACAATAAGAAACAACGAAAAGATAAAAGGTGTAACAGTAGGTGGTAATCAATATAAGGTTAAGGCCTTTGCTGATGACTTAGTCATAACTATAGAAGATCCCATACAGAGTGTTCAAGAGGTGTTAGAAGAAATTGAGTACTTTGGTCAGGTGTCAGGTTTTAAATTAAATAGGAATAAAACCAAGATAATGGCTAAAAATTTAGATCAAGAAGTGATAGAAGAAATACAGCAACAAACAGAAATGAAAGTGGTTAAAAAAGTAAAATATTTAGGGATCACGTTAACTCCCAGGAATATTGACCTATTTCAAAACAACTATGTACCTACTTGGAATAAAATCAAATGTGATTTAGATGTATGGACAAGGATGAGACTATCGTTATGGGGAAGAATCGCAACGATAAAAATGAGCGTGCTACCGAAAATGTTGTTTTTGTTTCAAACAATACCAATAATCAAAGGTGTGAAAATATTTAAAGAATGGCAAAGGACAGTGTCAAGATATATCTGGCAGGGCAAAAAGCCCAGAATTAAATTTAAGATATTGACAGATGTAAAAGAAAGAGGAGGCTTTGCCCTGCCAGACTTAAAGTTATATTATGAAGCTTCTTGTCTTTGCTGGTTAAAAGAATGGATAAAATTAGAGAACACAGAACTGTTGGACTTAGAAGGATATGACAATAGATTTGGGTGGCATGCGTATTTATGGTGTGATAAGAACAGAGTGCACAAAGGTTTTGGAAATCATATTTTTAGAGGAACGTTAATTGAAGTGTGGAATAGGTACAAAAATTTATTAGAGCCTAAAACTCCAATGTGGCTATCGCCATTGGAAATAATGAGTACGAAAGGGGTCAATATGACAGGGAATTGGGCCACATATGAAAACTTGATAACCAAAGAAGGAGATAAGTGGAATCTGAAACCATATGAAGAGGTTAAAGAAAAGGTGAATGTTTGGTTGCAATATTTCCAATTGAATGCAATGTTTAAAAAAGATATGCGAGAAAAGGGTTTCTTAGGGAAAAAATCGAGGTTTTAGCAAGAAATCTTGAATAGTGATGTAAAAACACTGTCAAAAATGTATAAATTATTACTTGAATGGCACACAAAAGATGAAGAAGTAAAAACGGTTATGATTCAATGGGCCAAAGATTTTGGTTATAATATACAATTAGAAGAGTGGATTAAACTTTGGAAAGAGGGAACGAAATTCACCGCATGTACTACGATAAAGGAAAATGTCATGAAAATGATATACAGATGGTATATAACTCCTGTGAAACTTGGAAAGATGTTTAAAGTTAGTAATAAATGTTGGAAGTGTCAAGAGAAAGAAGGGACATTTTATCACATGTGGTGGGAATGTAAGAAAGTGAAATGCTTTTGGGAAATGATTTATAATGAGATGAAAAAAATGTTGAGATATACTTTTGTAAAGAAACCAGAAGCATTTTTACTTGGTATGGTAGGGAATGATGTTGGAAAGAAAGATGTGAAGTTATTTAGATATGCAGTAACAGCAGCCAGAATTTTGTTGGCCCAAAGGTGGAAACAGGAAGAAATGCCAACGAGGGAAGAATGGAGAATGAAATTGATGGAGTACGCAGAAATGGACAAATTAACTGGGAAAATTCGAAACCAACGCGATCAGAGATTCACTGAGGACTGGAACAAATTTACAGAGTATATGAAAACTGTGTGTGATCAGGAAATAACGCTTGTTGGATTTCAAGAAGCTCTGTGAAAAAATAAATTGGAATGTCGCTTAAAAGAGAAGATAAAATAGGGATTGTCAAAGTGCAACATAAATGTATGAAATGTGAGAAGTTGTGATAAATATGAAAATTGTCAGATAGGCTGATGGAAGTCAAAAAGAATGTATAAGTTAAATTGGATGTTTAATTATAAATGGATTGGTTATTGGAAATTTGAATAAAAATTAATTAAAAAAAAAGAAGATCACCAGGTTGATGGACTATATGGAATTGGCGGAAATGACTGGCAGAATCCGTGACCAGGGAGAAGAGTCGGTGGAAGAAGATTGGAAAAAAGTTTAAAGACTATAGAAATATTGTAAAATTAATGAATGTTAGAAAAATGTTGGAATGAAGTTATATGGCTTTAGTAGAAATGTTATAAGGAATTAGGTATAAATAGATTATTAGAGTATTAAAGGAAAAATAAGGTTAGAATATGTTAAGATAATTATAGGACAGAAAATAGAGGAAGATGGAAAGGAATTGCTGAAACAATTAATAGAAGTGGAATACAAAAAGGGAGGTGTGAGGAGGTCGTTGAAACAAGTGAATGAAAGATAAGATACTGAAATTGTATGATGTGTGTTAAACTGTTTTTGTTTTGTTTAGTTTAGTTTATTGCGTTAGTGTTGTGTAATCTTTTTATATTGTATTGTATTGTATTTTTTTCTTTTTTCTTTCCTTTTTTGTAGTGTTTAAAAGTAATAAATATTATTTAAAAAAGAAAATGTTGTTAAATTTCCTTGGCTGGTCTTTTCCTACAATCCCTAACAGAAATGCTTCAGGTTTTTTAGCAAATGTTACTTGGAACATTTTCTTCAACTCATTAGATATCATTTCCCAGAATTTTTAAATTTTGCTACATTCCCACCACATATGGTAAAAGGTCCCTTCTTTTTTCTTACATTTCCAATACATGTTTGAACCAGTATTATACATTCTTCCTATCTGTACTGGTGTTACGTACGCCTAGTCAGCACTTTTCCACCTTTGGGGAGGAGGTGGGAGGGCTCTAACACCCTGTCAGAGAGCCCTCGCACCTCCTTCTCAAAGCCTAGTGCCTCTTTACCCACCTTTGGGAAAGCAGCATGGGGCTGGGGGGGGGGCACACCAAATTTTGGCCTTTCCCAGGGGCATCCTAGTACCTACATGTTGTCCGCTGGTGAGGGTCTCCCCTTCGCACCTTACAGTATTCACCAAAAGACACTGGTGTCCCATTGGACAGCCCTCCTAATAATAAATACTGGATAATAAGGCCTTACCATTTCCCATTTATCCACTTAAAATGTCCGACATCGTATTCTTTTCTCATTTACTTAAAGGTAAAGGTACCCCTGACCGTTAGGTCCAGTCGCGGACGACTCTGAGGTTGCGGCGCTCATCTCGCTCTATAGGCCAAGGGAGCCGGCGTTTGTCCGCAGACAGCTTCCGGGTCATGTGGCCAGCATGACTAAGCCACTTCTGGAGAACCAGAGCAGTGCACGGAAACACTGTTTACCTTCCCACCGGAGCGGTACCTATTTATCTACTTGCACTTTGACACGCTTTCGAACTGCTAAGTTGGCAGGAGCAGGGACCAAGCAACGGGAGCTCACCCCGTTGTGGGAATTCAAACCGCCAACCTTCTGATCAGCAAGTCCTAGGCTCTGTGGTTTAACCCACAGCACCACCCGTGTCCCACATGTATCTGACAGACAGCTAAAACAAAGGTCTACTGAAATAATGCCCCGTCCACTTTGTGAATATAACAGATTGTGCACAATAATGTACTGAAATAAGAATTACTTTAAAAATAGTATTTTAAATGTCACAAATGTACAGGAAAGAGATCATGCACAGTAGTCTGGTTGGGAGACACAATGTCATTTACTCTTAACACAACACAGCATAAGTGACAGATGGCTGTTTGGGAAATTACAGAGATTGGCAGTTTTTCTTTGAGCAAGGAAAGCTGGGCAGGAGCAGGGACCGAGCAGCGGGAGCTCACCCCGTCGTGGGGATTCGAATCGCCGACCTTCTGATCAGCAAGCCCTAGGCTCTGTGGTTTAGACCACAGCATGCAAATAATCTCTCTATACAAAGTCTCTGTTATTCACTGACTCACCATTTTCCCTCAGTGTACCACCAAAGTCAACGAGTCGTACAAAATTACTTGAAAATGCTTTTGCTGCCCAAAAGACTTGACATTTCATATTTTGCCTGAAGCAGGTCATTCAGAAACACCACTTTACTAAATTGCACATAGAGGTGAGGTGGAAAAAGGGAAACAGGCTAGCATGCATTATGCTGGAATATTCAACAGTGTGGCATAAATACCACCACCACCTTGCTTTGGAGCTCTTTTAAAATGGCTTTTTACTCAGAGTTCTGGGTATGGTTGTTATGTACTGAAGTTCTCACCCTGGGCCAGCAGGGGGATACTGTAGATAGTTTTCACTCAGGTCTGCATATGCAAATAAGGAATTGAAAGTGACGTTCAGTGATTGGATAGTTACAGAAAGTTGTTACTGTTGCTTTGTAGTTGAGCTCTATATAAGCAGGTTGGCTGAACCCTTCAGTTCAGTTCTGTTCTGGCCTGTGAATAAACAAGAGCTGTTTGAAGAATTGCTGTGTCGTCTGATATGTTCACCCACAACTTAACCATGGTCTTCACTGATGAAAAGGTGCCATTAATTCGTTCTTCCTGCCACTTGTGAGTGTCTGATGTAAGAGAGCATCAAGCTCACTATGGGTTCTACCACACTTCCACTTGTTCCATGCCTAGAAAGAATGGGAGCCAAGAAGTTTTCCACTTGTCTCACATTTTCTAGGCATGGGTCTGAGCAGGTTTGTCTTTGTCCCACTGCTTTCCCCCTGGAAAACCTGTGTCAGAGGCTTAGTGCTGTCCAGCTGGCCATAGATAAGACTCCGGGCTCCCAGCCAGTTCCAAACAATTGATTTATTTGACAAAGTTCAAACGTACATCTCCAGCGTTTCCATTAACCTCCTTCCCCTTGTGCGCAGACTGACTGTCAGACGACAAGCTCCTGATAATCTCTTTAGGCTCTCTATAACTGCTGGTTTCTGTCCTTTCATCTTTTCCCATTTGCCATTCCCTGACAACCTGCTCTTTAGTGTTAAATCAGAGCAAACAGCAATCCATGCAAAAACTGATTGCCATTTGTTCTGATTCAGTGCTAAACCATGGGTTTTCCTGGGGGCGGGGGGGGGGGGAATGATGGGACCAACAGAAGTGTAGCTGCATGGTCAACTAGCAAGTGTACCTTCTAGTGGTGCCCCTAACACCCTACTTGGCCATGTAAAATTCTGTCCTTCTGTATCTGTGCCTTTTTTGTGTAAAAAACAACAATCCATCCTTTTTTATTTCTGTAAGCCATATTTTGGATCATAAAGACAGGAAAATATGGTATACAAACAATTCACATTTTCTTAGTAAACAAAAAAAATCCTTGCTAACATTTATGGTTCTTAGCCTACCAGGGGCAGCCCATTCAATTTTGCCACCTGAGGCCAAATGGGAATGTGCCACTTTCTGCCCCTACCCATGCCGGGGTGCCCAACCCACCACTTCCACCACCGCCAGAACACCCCCTTCTCCTTCTGGTGGCAGGAGAAGTGGTGGGGTAGCTGGAATGCCTCCTCAGGCACTTTCACCACCTGAGGCAGCTGCTTCACCCCACCTAATGTGTGGGCCACCTCTGTTCCCTACCCCACCTCAGAAGTTGTTGCAGGACAACAATAATAAATGCTACCTTGAACTGTATAGAGGAAGGCTAAGAAATAAATTTCCTAAATTTCCCTGATTGCATATAGGAGCCTACCAAATGAACTGCGAAGAAATGAAGTTTTCTGTTCTTTTCAGAAACAAAATGTGACTTTTCTATTACTGTATGTTCTTCTTTCTTTTGCAGTGGTGATTATTTTAAGAAGAAAGATGTTGCCAGAAATGCATGACAGGTATGGCAGGAAGATTAAGGGATAATCAAACATTTAAACATTTCAGAGTAGCATGGGGTTGCCATATTTCAAAAAGTTAAAATCTGGAAAGTTGTTGAGCTTTTTTTTTTAGTTTTGTCCAAAAGTTGTTGGAATCTTTCAGCTATTTTTAAGGATATTCGTCAAAATCTACAATTCTGATAGGGGTTGTCATTTTATTAATTTCTGATGTATGGCAACCATAGCATAGCATAGCATAACAATTCAACCGGGAACAATATCCACACCTCTCTTTGAGAGCAATGGCTATTCTTCTACAGTTCTCCACGACATATTGTAGTGAACAGGGATTTTCAACTCTGGCAGATACGGAAGATCAGAAGAGAGAAAGGCTTCTTTGTGCTGATGAGGAGATGAGAGTTTGCTTGTCTCATATTAGACCTAATATAAATGAGATTTATATCCTAGACAGCATCCTAAAAAGCAGAGACATCACCTTGCCAACAAAGATCCGTATAGTTAAAGCTATGGTTTTCCCAGTAGTGATGTATGGAAGTGAGAGCTGGATCATAAAGAAGGCTGATCACCAAAGAATTGATGCTTTTGAATTATGGTGCTGGAGGAGACTCTTGAGAGTCCCATGGACTGCAAGAAGATCAAACCTCTCCATTCTTAAGGAAATCAGCCCTGAGTGCTCACTAGAAGGACAGATCCTGAAGCTGAGGCTCCAATACTTTGGCCACCTCATGAGAAGAGAAGACTCCCTGGAAAAAACCCTGATGTTGGGAAAGATGGAGGGCACATGGAGAAGGGGACGACAGAGGACGAGATGGTTGGACAGTGTTCTCGAAGCTACCAGCATGAGTTTGACCAAACTGCGGGAGGCAGTGGAAGAGAGGAGTGCCTGGTGTGCTCTGGTCCAGGGGGTCATGAAGAGTTGGACAAGACTAAACGACTCAACAACAAATGAAATTACCTGGCAAAAGCAAGCTCATGCCTCTCATAGAGTTTGTATACATACTTAAGGTACATATGTAACAGGCTCGTTTATAATTGTATTTTGGGAATGATTCATGTTATTATGTAGCAGAATTGTTTTATACTTTCTGGATGTCCCAAGATCATATTATAAAGTAGTTGTGTTCTGTGTTGTAAATCAAGCATTGCTAGGGCTTGTTTCTTTTGGTTTTCCAATGTATTTCTTATCAATAAAAAAACTCAGTGTGGCTCAAGCAAATTTTTATTCTGGAAGAGCGGTCCAGAGGGAAAAGTTTGAGAACTACTGATCTAATCACTTGTATGTGATTTCAAATCCAGCCTGTCCATTAAAGAACATGTACAAAGAGAGATAACACAAATTCCCCTTGACCTCCAGAATACTATTGATCAGAAAAGGGGAAAAGAAGAGTGAAGTGCAGTCTTCTACTGGTTCCGTTTGACCATTAGGTTTTTTTACATAATAGTGGAAAATCAGGGATTAATTGACAGAAAATGAAAGAGAGGAAACTCTTTTGAAATAAATAATGCCTGGCAATATAGCAAAGGGAAGAAGACTGTGGGAGTACAAATTCAAAGCAATCTGCAGTGTCTATAACAGTAGTATTTTTGGCATGGTACATTTTTAAAAGTATGTTTTTAAAAGTTCGCCTGTTCCATCACTACCACCTCCTAATTTACCCTATAAATCTCAGCATCATCTCAAACGTGCTTTTTCTTTAGAAAGGCTTTGTCTTCTGGGCCTTGCGAGGCCATTACGTTGTTGGCTCAGCCTTTGTGGCTAATGTTTATCTCCCAGGAAACAACATCTCAGCACACACACACACCCTCCAGCCCTGCTCCACACATCCCTTTGAGCATTTTTTGACCACTGGAATACCTTCCTGAGCTATGATAATGCCTCTTGCTTGCCTGAATGTAAGGAAGTCGATGTGGGAGATGAGTGTGTTGAAACATCTTGATTTCACGTAACTGGAAAGTCGTATACTGTGTGGGGGAATCCCTTGGGATTGGGATTTTTAAAAAACACTGTACGTGCCTCTTTCTAGTTTCATGCTCACAATTATGATAGAGAGGTGTTTCCCCTCCTCCCTCTTGAAAAAAATACCAGAATTTGAGGGCACCCAATGAAGTAGGTCCAGGACTGAGAAAAGGAAGCTCTTTTTCACACAAAATCTTACTGACTTATGGAATTCCTGAGTACAAGCTGTGGAGATATTGTGATAGGAATTTTATGGTCTTAGATATATGGTAATGTTCATAACCGCACGTACATAGATCAGCACAGGAAGACCGACCTGAAGCCATTTTGATTCCTAAACTGAGCAAATGTTTTCTCTGCAAGGTCAAAGTGGAAAAGCCTCCCCATTGTCTTTTCCTTCACAAATCCTGTCTTAAGGGTATGTCTGTGTTTGAATAGAGTGTGAGCCTGTGACCTGGCCCAGGAACTAAGTATTTATCATTACAAAGGACTTGCCAGGCTCCCCAGGCAATCCAATCAAGTAACCTGCCAGACAGGAGATAAACAACAACAAATTTATGTTTTAGACAGCCTTTTCTGTGATGTAGGTGTGATGTATCTGAGGGGTGGTCTTAGGTTACACCCCTTCTGTGATGTATGTATGATGTTTCTGGGGGTGGTCTGGATCTACAGGGTGGCAATTTCAAAAGTCTTTATAAGGCCTTGCGTGCCATTTTTCGGGGTTCCTCCTCCTCTCCTGCGGGTGAGAGGAACACCCTGTTGCAACAGATCAATAAAGATCAAGCTACTAGCTGCTTTGCTTCTCAATATTCTCTGGTTGGCCTCTGTTATTCACTCCTACCAATAGGGAACCTATGTACTCTATATGGGCCCTTGGATACCCCATAAGGTGGTAGCCAGTGGTAGCCAATACCTTAGATGGGGTTATTATTGTTTTTTTATGACCAGACAAATTCATGAAGGAAAAAACCATCAATGACTATTAAGTCACAATAACTAAACAGAACCTTCATTATTAGAGGCTAACTTGGGATCAGGTGAAGGGAGTTGTCACCTCCACACACCCCTTGTGAGCACTCACAAAGGTAGGTGCCCATCATTAGAAGCAGAGTACTCAGCTAGGTAAATTGGTTTAACTCAACAGTACAATTCTTATGCTCCTACGTTCTGGTTATGCATCAGTTTTAGAAACTGGGTGATTTATTATTTTGATAGTTCCATTAGTGCACATGACATTTTATAGAGCCAAAGAGGGCAGACCCCTGCCCCCAGGAGCTTACAATCTAAAATTTGACACAGGGGAGGCAGAGGTTCTGAACAAACACTTGCACATAAATTCATGTCCCTTCTGGAAGCACACAGAAACACCTTTGCATTGCTGCTGGTGTTGTAAGGCTTGGGATATGTTAAGAAAAGGAAGGGTCCCACCAATTGCAGCGTTTTGACTTTGTATGTATGGCTTTTATGTGAGTTTGCACTACTGCAGTTTGCCCCGAGGCTCTGGCGTGGAGTGAGGTGTGCATTTAAGCAAAAGTAAATAAATAATCAAAATAATATTTCAGGCTGAATTTGCACAATGTGTTCATCATAGTGCATTAATCACTTGACAACCTGAGTCAAAAGCATCATGACTATCCATTCAGCATTAATACAAAGAATATATTTTAAAGATGAGCTTTCCTTGCTCAAAGAAAAACTGCCAATCTCTGTAATTCCCCAAACAGCCACCTGTCACTTATGCTATGTTGTGTTAAGAGTAAATGACATTTTGTCTCCCAACCAGACTACTGTGCGTGATCTCTTTCCTGTACATTTGTGACATTTAAAATACTATTTTTAAAGTAATTCTTATTTCAGTACATTATTGGGCATAATCTGTTATATTCACAAAGTGGGCGGGGCATTATTTCAGTAGACCTTTGTTTTAGCTGTCTGTCAGATACATGTATGTCAGGGGTTCAGAAGGAGAGACACAGGAGGGGGAGCAAATGGAGAGTGAGGAGGAGGAGTCCGAGGGGGGCGCAGGCAGTGACAGTGGAAAGAGTTATTCCACAAGCCTCTCCAGCGAATCGGAGGACTCACAGAAGGGAGCGCCAATGGCCAGAGCGAGGGGGGTTCCAGGGGGGAAGCCCCAGGAGGAAGGGGCCAGCGGGGAGTCCCTGAGCAGCAGTTGGAAATCAGGACCAGCTTCCCCACCAGAGCGCAGTGGGGAGGGGGAGTCCCAGGAATCGGAACCAGTGCTCTCACCACCAGCGGGAGGAGAGGAGTCAGGTTTGGTCACGCCCACATCAGGAAGCGGGGAAACGGTCAGGAGGAAGGTTACCGGCTGGGCGCGCGCGCCAAGTTCAAATGTACAGGCGAGCGGCACAGCAGGGAGCCCGGGTAGGGAGCCAGGTCCTAAAGCCCGCCGGAAGGAAGGGGAAGACCAAGGGGGGTCAGCGTCAGAGGAGTCCAGGAAGGAGGAAACCCCAGAGGGCAGAAGGACCCAGCGAAGGAAAGAACAGCGTAGGAGGTGGAGCCGGGCGAGGATCTTAAACTGGTGTGGGAGGAGCAGTGAGTCAGAGGGGACTTAGCCGGTCTAGCGTCGAGACGTGGGTCTGCGCGCCCAGAGCTTTGAAATGGAAACTAAACTTCAATAAAGACTTTTGTATATTATATCCACCGGGCGTTGGTCCTCTGTGAGCTGGGATCTAGAGGCAGACCTGACAATGTATTATGAAACATGTTACAGAAAAGAAAAGAAAGCATCTTCCAATAACAGTGTTTTGTTTATTTTTATGCCTTTTAAAAGGTTTTTAAAAGTTGCATATATTTTACATTCTTCTGCTGCTCCCTGTAACATTGCAGAAGAAAGCAGGTACCAGGGACTGATGTCCGAGAGCCCAGAAGGAGAAACATCAGTAGCGTCTGGGCATTTGCTACCCGTGTTCCCATTTGCTGTTCTATTGTATAAAGAATGTGTGTATCTTTTGGCATGGGCAGTCCATCATCTTCTAGCTTGGCGGTGTTTGTCCTGCGTGAGATGCAACGGGAAACGACAGGCTGCTTCTTGCTGTAAGTCTAAATCCTTCTTAATAAAGACAATAGAACTGATCATTCTGGCATTTTCGGCATCCTCCTTTAGAATTCCTGTGTTCCACAATTCTCAGGAGCCGTCCTCTGGCGCTGCAATGTGTAACACACACAGACGCAATGTCTTCAGGCAAAACCATGCTCTCAATTGCATCTGGGAAAATGAGCTTGGCTTGCATTACAAACGGCTAATGGCTCATCGGACTCAACCATAAATGGCCAAAACAGATTCAAGTTTTCATAACAGTATCTCAGGGGAAGTCTTCGGGGGCAACGAATAATGAATATTTTTGTTTCCTTGAATTCTCTGAAGCAGTTTTACTCAGGAACACTGAGACATTTCTTCTCAGCTAGTTGAATCTTAATTAGCAATCCATGTTCATTCTCTAAAGCATGATTGGAAAACTGTAAAGCTGACGGCACATTTGTAAGATATCCCATTAATAATACCTGCAGCTCATATACCTATTGTTCAATCCTCTCTGTTGAGAGATGGATATAATTCATAGAAGCTGTATACTTCTGGTTGCTTGGAAATAGCTTGGTGGGGATTAAGCAGTCTGTGAGTGGAGTTTAATTCTGCTACTGTTTATTGCAAATAGCCCCTGATTTTGCATTAAGCCGACTTGACAGGTCGATTTAGTTGCAATGTGCAGCTCAGTATGCTTTCTAAGTACATCTTGAGTTTTAATATGCTCTCAAGTGGAACAATCTCCTTTGTCTCAGCGAGCATGCAATATCTGGCGAGTTCTCCTCCAGAACTAATACAAACTTATTTTAAAGTCTGAAATCTGCCAACTCCTTAGGTGGTCTCTCCATCTCCCCTGGGAGCCTTGGTGTTGGTGGTGGAGCACTTCCTCTTCCTGTCAGTTCCACACTGCGCCAAGGCACCCATCCCAATGCTTCTCTGCTTTATTTATTTTTTTTAAATGATATTTATTCAAATTTTCAAAAATACAAAAGCATTTAAAAACATCAACAGAGTAGAAAAACAAAAAGAAAAAGAAAAAAGGCAGAAAAAAGAAACAAGAGAAAAAGTATATAAATTCAAAATTACTTCATTTCATTATCTTGTGTCTTAGACCTCCTCATACCTCCCTTTTTGTATTCCAATTTAATCATTATTTCAGCAAATTCTTCCCATACTTGTCAAAAATAGTTTATCTTAACAATCTATCTCAATTTAAGAATATTATCTTTAACTTTATCTTTACCTTCCAAACCATAAACTTTAAAGTTTAGAATTTAAATTTATATTTATACTTAATGCCTTCAAGTCTTTCTGCTAAAGCCAATTATTTCCTTTCCGGCACAATCTATTATTTCGTTCCAATGCTTCTCTGCTTTAAAGCTTACTCTCTTTTGCATCATGTTGCTCCCGCTACCTCTCTGACACTAGCTTTCACTTTGCTCCTTGATAATATCACGCTGACTGTTATGTACTGAAGTTCTCACCCTGGGCCAGCAGGGGGTTACTGTAGATAGTTATGCAAATGAAGGATCAAAAGTGATGTTCAGTGATTGGATAGTTTTTATGCAAATGAAGGATCGAAAGTGACGTTCAATGATTGGATAGTTTTAGAAAGTTGCTACAGTAACGTTGTACTGGAGCTCTATATAAGCAGGCTGACTGAGCCCTTCAGTTCAGTTCTGTTCTGGCCTCGGAATAAACAAGAGCTGTTTGAAGAATCGCTGTGTCGTCTGATATGTTCACCCACAATTTAACACTGACAATAATACCAGCCCTGTGTCTTCTTCTCTTCCCTTTTTAAGCCCCTTCTTTGAACTCCAACTCTTCCTGTCCTAGAAAATGAGACATCGCTCATTGGGTGTGATGGATTTAAATTCCTTAGTCACATCATTGTAATTAACAGACAAAGCCAATTCTGGTTCAATACAGTATAAAAACCATGAATGAGTCAAGGCACTGTGGGGACATTTTACTTGTCCTAATTTTGAGAAGTCTCTTTCACCCAAACAGCTTGTAACTGCACAGCACTGAACAGATTTGTAAAAGGCATGAAACAGGAGAGATTGATTTGATTCCTTTAGCCAACCGAGCCATTCTTGGAGGTGTTTGGAGTGCTACCTTTAAGAGCAGATCTGTCACAACTCTGAAGCAATCTGACTTCAGCTTCCAACTCATCCAAGGAATTGAAAATTTGTTGGCAGTGATTCTCATATCATCCCAGCCAGTGTCTAAGCTCAACAGTTTCCCCATTGGTGTAACAATTGTACTAGCCCCTGTTCAAATTGTGGGCCAATGTCGGTAATCATTGAGTCTTGGAATGGGTAAAATGAAATAATTCTCTCCTTGACCTCTTTTGTATCAAAGCAATTCAAACACATCTTCAATACGATCCAATTTTTCTCTCTTCTTAACTGGGGGAATCGGTATGTGTCAGAGCTGCCCTAGGTCCCAGCTCACAAAGGACCAACGCCAGTTCTTGTTATATACAAAAGTCTTTATTGAAGTTCAGTTTCCATTTAAAAGCCGCGGCGCGCAGCTCTACGTCTTGAACTCTAGACCGCTGAAGCTCCGTCTGAATCTCCTCCCCCCAGGCACCAGTTTAAGACTCTAGCCCTGCTCCACCTCTTCCTCTGCTCTTTCCTCCTCTGGGTCCGCCTGTCCGCTGGGGTCTTGTCCTTTCTGGACTCTTCTGACGCTGACTCCCCTGAGTCTTCCCCCTGCCTCCGGCGGGCTTTAGGACCTGGTTCCCAATCCGGGCTTTCTGCTGTGCCTGTACATTTGAACTTGGCGCCCGCGCCCAGCCGGCAACCTTCCTCCTGACCGTTACACTGCTCCTGTCACTGCTTCCCCCTTCGGGGGGGCTAGCTGGGCCTGACCTCCCCTCCGTTCCCTCACTCTCCAACAGAGGCGTGGTCAGCCCTGACTCATCTTCTCTCCCCGCTGGAGGAGACGCCGGCCCTGATGCATGGGACCCTTCCCCCCCACTACGCTCTGGTGGGGGAGCTGGCCCTGATCTCTCGCTGCTGCTTTGGGAGTCCCCGCTGGCCCCTTGCTTCTGGTGCGTCCCCCCTGGGACCCCCCTTGCCCTGGCCATCGGCGCCCCCTTCTGGGAATCTTCTGATTCGCTGGAGAAGCTCATGGAATCTCTCGGGCCACTGTCATATTCCCCTACGCTGCCCTCCGATTCTTCCCCTTCGCTCTCCCTTTCCTCTCTCCCCTGTGCCTCTGCTCCTGAGCCCCTGACAGTATGTCATTCTCCACTCACATTTTCATACTGTCAATCGAAACCAGATTAAAAAGTATTCTGGCTCACTTCTCATCTCAGCCAAAGAGTTATCCGAGCTAGAGATCTGGACCTTGAAGAGCTTTACTCATTTTTACCAACATCTGGTGAAGTGCAACAAATGGCAATTTGGGTTTTCCACGCATTGCTGTTTGTGCCAATTCAGCTTTAAAGAGCAGGTTTTTGTGGGGAAAGCTCCAGAGTCATGAAATCTGAGCACTTGAAAACAGCTTTAAAATGTAGACCTTGCCGGAAAAGCACAGAAGAAAGGTAATCGTGGATATGCCCTAAAAGAGTGTCTTAAAACAGAAAGCCACTTTCTTTTTGAGATCCTTCGGGTGATGCTCAAACCAAGAACTGGACAATCACACACCCCTGGGGGCTCTGGTGGCATTGCAAGTGTCTATGGGAGCCATAGCTCCATTTCCCAGTTTGAAGGACAGAGAGAGGAAGGGATCAGTGCCTGTCAGACTAAAAAGATTGCAACCAAGTCCTTCCATTGCTCCCTCCGGTGCTCTCCCCCTGCCTAAAAACCACAATTGTGACCCCTCATTTCTCAATGGAGGTGTGCTTGGAGGACCAAGCAGAGCACCACCCCCACCCCAGCATTTTCCCCACTGAGGAATGAGAGCGTGCTCCCTACCCATGTCCTGGGCCAAGGAGGCATCAGCAGGTACGAGGCCATGCCACCAAGTCCTTCCCCTTTGCGAATATTATGTAAAATAATACAAATTGTGAAAAGATGGGTTGATGCTAGCTTTTCTGGGGAATCAAATCCCATGGTCCACTTCACCTCAATCACAGCGACACCTCTATTTCTGTCACCAATATTCCCAGGTGTAAATGCAGAACAGCTGGGAAGCAGTTGTCACTAGGCCTTAAACCAGGCATCTCCAAACTTGGCCCGCCAGATGTTTTGGGACCACAACTCCCATCATCCCTAGCTAACAGGACCAGTGGTCACGGATGATGGGAATTGTAGTCCCAAAACATCTGGAGGGCCGAGTTTGGGGATGGCTGTCTTAAACAGTGGACCAGAACAACAAAGGCCAAAGAGCTGCTTTTTCCAGGCAGAAACCTCATAGTAATAATTTCCAGCTCCAAATGAAGACCTTTCTTTTTTATTTCCATATAGAAAACTGTATAGTTATGATTTCAGCCCCTACTGAGACAAGTGTGGAGTGACACCAATCACAAGAGCTTGAAATGGCCATTAATAGAGCACATTTAATAGATCTTATTATCCAACATCAACTGACAAACTATATAAAAAGCTGAGAGATCCATTTTGTATAACCAGCCAGCATATATTTACAGTATTAAAACATCTTACCCAGTTTAAATAAGTTTTGCTTTCAGAAAGAATCAGGGGCGAGGAACTGCATAAGGCCCAGAAAACAATCTTGAAAATACATCTTGATTCAGATTTAACTAGATTAATAGGATCTGGGACAATTGGCAAAAAAGTAGAATCAATTCAATTTTGGCTCAAAACTATCAGTGAATTTGGCTCAAAACTATCATTTCACCCTTTAGTATCTTTTCGTAGTAGCTTTTCTAAAAAAAAACTAGTTCAGTCAGTCAACCAGTTACAAATCCACTTAACAGCTACCTCATTCAACCCACATTTTACCAGCTTCCTCACAAAAATATCATGAGGGGCTTTGTCAAAAGCCTTACAGTGGTCAAGATACACTATGTCCATAGCATTCCTCTCATCTGTCAAGCTTGTAACTCCATCAATAGAAGGAAATGAGATTTGTCAGTTAGACTTGAGGTGGGGGCAATAGCTGGAAAAGATCCTAGTAGATGACTTTTGCTCAGATTGTTCATTAAAGGGTTTCTCTGGAGATAAACCTTGCCACCATGAAGTAACTTTGGGAGAAGAAGACAGCAGGACAGAGATTTGGGGCCCACCAAGCATATCATGGTAGGTTGGAAGGAGAGGTGTGAATACCAGGTGTGTGAGGGGAAAATAATCTTCAAATCAGAACCAAGCTGTTTTTCTTACTTTGTTTGGAAAATAGCTTGGTTTTCTGAACTAGTGTTATTATCACCATGTTACAGATGTTCAGCCTGAGGCTGAGAGATAGTAGCTTGCCCAAGGCCACTGAATTTGTGGGCTGAAGTAGAATTTGAACTGGGTGGGATGTTTTCAATTGCACTATGGTCCTGTGCAATTGTCAGAAGCAGATTGTGTAAAGAGGTAGCACTGTGTGCTTGAATACAACCTTAAGCCTTTTATGTGGAAATGTATATATTTTTATTGGTTTTCAATAGTAGATAATAATAAAGCAGGAGAACAAAACACAAGTGCACCCCTCGCCACGCAGGTCTCGCCAGCAGCCGTAGAAACCAGTCTCGCCTTGTGTTTTATTCTTCACAGGACTGTGTGGAGGAAAAAACTTCCATGGTCAAAATTCAATGAGTTTGCATTGACAAAGCATCCAGATTTGTGTTGAAACTGCCTATAAAGTATTATGTAGACTCCTGTTTCTTCCATACATGAAACAAAAGGCCAGTGTATGGCATTAAAAGCATCTGTTTTTTCTTTTTCCTCCCGACACTGGTAACCTTATACATTATTTTCCACCCCCTAAATCCCTTTTCCAAACATTTTAATACTATCAATCTACGTTAAGCCTAAATCCTGCAGATTCCTCCATGTATGGATTGCAGATAGCCTTTTTGCTACAAGTGATATTATCCATAGGTGTACTTTGCCTTTATGTCATCTTTTGCCCACTCAAAGAGTGACAGTAGGGACAACTGAGGAGTAAAATCAATTTGTTCCTGTATGATTTCCAAATTTTGGGTTTGTATTCCCCCATGGGCATAAAAAAGGGGGGCAGGGAGAAGCTGCCCCCCCTCAAATCAGTAAGAATCAATAAAAATCTTAGGTAGGGACCCCTGACCATTAGGTCCAGTCGTGACCGACTCTGGGGTTGCAGCACTCATCTCGCTTTTATTGGCCGAGGGAGCTGGCGTGCAGCTTCCGGCTCATGCTGCCAGCATGACTAAGCCGCTTCTGGTGAACCAGAGCAGCTCACGGAAACACTGTTTACCTTCCCACCGGAGCGGTACCTATTTATCTACTTGCACTTTTTGGCGTGTTTTCGAACTGCTCAATTGGCAGGAGCTGGGACCGAACAATGGGAGCTCACCTCATTGCGGGGATTCGAACTGCCGACCTTCTGATCGGCAAGCCCAGGAGGCTCAGTGGTTTAGACCACAGCACCACCCGCATACTGCCCCCAAATCCTGGCTATGCCCATGTATTCCCCCCCCCCCCAAATATATATGTAGCAGTGGGCAACCTCAGCAAAAATGCTACTTTCCCTCTGCAGTTGATGCATCTTTAACATATTGATGCTATTCCAGAAGTCATGTGGAACAACTGGACCAGTGTTCTATACTATCTGGGGAAAATCTTGATCAAATTCTCCCTAATGTATGCAGGGAATGACTTTCCTGGTTTGGCCAGCCATATGTTTTCAATCTTGTTCACATATTTTGTGTCCTAAGTGCACCCCCATACCTTTTTCATACTCCCAAATGCACCATGTATTGTGGAAACAAGTTTATATTAATTGTGGATATTAACCGTTCAAATTATATTAGGGACCTGCACGCCTGCATTTTGAGCCCACCGATAAATGACAGAGTTGGTGAATTTGTGGGCAACCCAGGTCCTTAATTTCCATGCCTGCTGTCAGTTGTTCAGCACAACCTTCGGTTTAATTTAACTTAGAGTAAAGATAGGGGAAGCAAAATGGACAATAGTGTTGTTGTTGAATAATGTTATTTTTCCTGAAGTAAAAGGTTCTCCCTTTCTACAGAAGTACTGCATTCAACTCCTCAAAAACCTGTTCTTTGTGAGGCTTATTATAGCCTGTGGCCAGATCAACAACTCACTTTGTGACTGTGAGACACAATAACAACATGGAACACACTTATAAGAGACGCAGGTGCTTTCCAGAGAACTTTAAATCCTTTGTAGACCACAGAGACCCGGGAGATGAAAAGCGAGGTGGGGGGTTGAATTGCAGAGCCAGATCACAATGGGCATGCAGCTGAGTGAGGCTACTGAAAATATCCACTGGGACCGGATTTGTGGCAAATTTTGTTTTCCATATATATTTTACTACAGGAATTAACCAGCGGGTTATTGATTTTTTTTAAAAAAAAATAATATTTATTGAAGTTTCGAAAAGTTTACAAAAATATAAAAGAGAAAAAGAAAAGAGGAACAAAAAATACAGAATATACACAAAAAGAGATAAAAATAATATAAAAACAATTTTAAAAAAACAACACGTCATCCTTTCCATATCTTAACTTTCCTTTACTTGTTTCCCTGACCTCCTCACACCTCTCTTTTTTGTATTCTAGTTCAATTAGTAGTTTCAGCAAATCCTTTCCATTTTTTCTTTTATCTTGATAATTCATCTAAATATATTATAACTTTGCATTTCTGCCTAATAACACTCAATTTTCAATTAAATAATTTATCTTAAAAAACCTAACCTATTAATTAAGTCAGCAAATCCTTCCATCTTTCACTACTATATTCTGTCATTCAGTTTGCCTTAATTTATTTTAACCTTATCTTACCATAAAATACCTTAAAACTTAAGACTTAATACTTATTTGTACATAACTCCATATTATTTCTACTAAAGCCAAATAGTTTCCTTCCAACGTTTTTCCTAATATTCATTAATTTTACAGTAATTTCCAAAATAAAACTTTAAAAATTTTCTTCCAATCGTGTGGAATAGGTACAAAAATCTATTAGAGCCTAAAACTCCAATGTGGCTATCGCCATTGGAAATAATGAGTACGAAAAAAGTCAATATGACAGGGAATTGGGCCACGTATGAAAATTTGATAATTAAAGAAGGAGATAAGTGGAATCTGAAACCATATGAAGAGGTTAAAGAAAAGGTGAATGTTTGGTTGCAATATTTCCAATTGAATGCAATGTTTAAAAAAGAGATGCGAGAAAAAGGTTTCTTAGGGAAAAAATTGAGGTTTCATCAAGAAATCTTGAATAGTGATGTAAAAATATTGTCAAAAATGTATAAATTATTACTTGAATGGCACACAAAAGATGAAGAAGTAAAAACGGTTATGATTCAATGGGCCAAAGATTTTGGTTACAATATACAATTAGAGGAGTGGATTAAACTTTGGAAAGAGGGAATGAAATTCACCGCATGTACTACGATAAAAGAAAATGTTATGAAAATGATATACAGATGGTATATAACTCCTGTGAAACTTGGAAAGATGTTTAAAGTTAGTAATAAATGCTGGAAGTGTCAAGAGAAAGAAGGGACATTTTATCACATGTGGTGGGAATGTAAGAAAGTGAAATGCTTTTGGGAAATGATTTATAATGAGATGGAAAAAATGTTGAGATATACTTTTGTAAAGAAACCAGAAGCATTTTTACTTGGTATAGTAGGGAATGATGTTGAAAAGAAAGATGTGAAGTTATTTAGATATGCAGTAACAGCAGCCAGAATTTTGTTGGCCCAAAGGTGGAAACAGGAAGAAATGCCAACGAGGGAAGAATGGAGAATGAAACTGATGGAGTATGCAGAAATGGACAAATTAACTGGGAAAATTCAAAACCAACGCGATCAGAGATTCACGGAGGACTGGAACAAATTTACAGAGTATATGAAAACTGTGTGTGATCAGGAAATAACGCTTGTTGGATTTCAAGAAGCTCTGTGAAAAAATAAATTGGAATGTCGCTTAAAAGAGAAGATAAAATAGGGATTGTCAAAGTGCAACCTAAATGTATGAAATGTGAGAAGTTGTGATAAATATGAAAATTGTCAGATAGGCTGATGGAAGTCAAAAAGAATGTATAAGTTAAATTGGATGTTTAATTATAAATGGATTGGTTATTGGAAATTTGAATAAAAATTAATTTCCAAAAAAAAAAAAAAAAATTCTTCCAATCTTCATCCAGCGTCTCTTTTTCCTGGTCTAGGGTTATGTCAGTCCTTATTGTCCTTTTCTTCTGGTCCATCAACCTGGTAATCTTATGTCCGAGGCTCTTAAGTCTCTTCCATGTCCCTTCTGCAGATCTTCTTCTTGTTTATACTTGCACTTTACCTTCTCTTTTGTTGATCTCTTTCTTAGTTTCTTTCCTTTCTCATTGAAGAGTAGATCTCGGGGATGTTCCAACTCGAAAATGTCTCCATCTTTCCTCAATAAATCAGCACATTCCTCATAGTTCCATTCCCCACAGTCAACAGCGTAGTCCAGAGGGTATTTAAAGACATACTTCAAGGACCCTTCAAACTTAAGGGCCCCCACAACTCCAGATCTCCCCTGGCCCGCTCCAGGTTTAACCTTCAACAACAACGGCTTATGCTCCTGTGGGGCCTCAGGCTTCTCCATTTGTATTGCTTGAAGTTCAACAACAACTTCCTCCCCTGTCTTCTGCATTTGCACTTGCTCCATCAAATCAGGTTCTTGAGTTGGCTCCTGAGTAATTCCTGTATAAATATTCACTGTTTGTCCAAAATTTTTAACTGCAACAGTCATCAAATCCATCTTCTCATGCAACTGTTCTAACAGGGCGCTCGTCTTGCAAAGAGCAAGCACCAAAGTTTCTTCTAGACACATTTTTGTTCAAGGTCACAGTCTGTTCCCAGGATCCTAATCACCACAGCTGGAAAAACCCCAGATCGACTCCAGCAACAATTTAACAAACTCCCTCTAGAGGAGGCAATTTCTATTTGTATCCATCTTAAAAGCAAATCCAACAAAAGAAAGTTACTTTCACTTTTCGAATTTTTAGTTCCTTTTAAATGCAAAGGGCAACATTGAAGATAATTTGTATCTCTTCTTTAGCTGTCTGTCAAAAGATGTTTCTTTCACGGTCAATGAACTTCACCAAAAGTTTCTGTCTCTGACACCCCGTTCCCAGGTTTGAGACGGTGGAAATTTATCTTTCTTTACTCTCTCTCCTGCAGGTATAAACAGTCAAATTTCCCCTCTTTACTCCTGCCTCAAAGAGGGGTTTGGATGGTTAAAACAGGAGGAATTTTAGATCCTTATGAACAGCTTTTCAGAACTTAGCTTGCACGATTTTTGCTTCGGATTATTTACAAAAACGGAAGGCGGACTTCCTGTTTAGAGCCTTCCCGCTTGAGTGCCAAATTAAAATTTTTCTTAGCCCAATTTTCCGTTCTACTCACAGGTACTTGTTTTAGAGTCCAATTGTCCACAGGAAAAAGTCAGTGCTCTCCGGCAACAGCTGTGCGGCTTCACTCCGTAAAAATAGCGGTCGATTCAAGACACCGCGCCACTCACCCCCACGTCGCTTCAGCCCCCCCAAAAAGGGGTTTCCTTGCATGTAGGGGGGCGCTCCTGGTGTCAGCCAAATCCCACGTTCCCAGGCTTCCTCCGCCTGGGATTTTAAGGGTTTCTCCGCCTTCGCCGCTGCGGCAAGACCCAATTTTCGCGCAGCGGGTTCCTCTGGATCAGAGGAATTCCGCCATTGCCGATGGCGCTAACCTGGAAGTCCACCAGCAGGTTATTGATTTTAAAGGGCATAAGGGTTTAGTACAGTGGTTCTCAAACCTTTTTCTCTGGGCCACACTTTCAGAATAAACAATTTCTTGCACCAAATTGATAAATACATTGAAAAACAAAAAGAAACAACTCCTAGCAGTGCTTGCAAGGAGGTGAGGACCCAGAACAAAGGCTTTGGAAATTACCCAACCACTTAGCATCATATAAGCATCACAGAAAGAGGCAGTCTACAAAAGAGATTGAGTGTGGCTTGTCTCCTTTTTGAAAAAATACCTGATAATGCTCGCTGACTGCGTTACCTGGCCAATCAATATCCTAGTCTCTGAAATGACTATCACAGACCTCCCCTAGTCATACACAAAATATGCCACTGTCCCCTACCTCATTGTCCTGGCCTACCTGGCAGCCAGACAGTGCGCCAAGACCAAGTCCAAAATCCGAGTGTTGATCAGCATATGCAAAGTCCACAGTCCGAGATCCAAAGTTGAAAGGCCAAAGGTCAGGAGATGAGGTTCAGGCAGTCCAAGTCCAAAATCAGGATGCAGTCCAGTGTCAGGTCCAAAGTACAAATCTGTGGAGGTCCAGGAGCATCCAAGACAAGGTCCCTCAACATGGGCAGGTGAGCAGACACAGCACCTCAGCTCTGCTGATAGAGTGCAGCATCTGGGCTTGATGAGGCAAGAGACCCACACCTGTGCTCAGCCTCCTCCAGCTGAGGAATGCCTGCTTCCCCACCTGGCCAGGTAGTGAACTGGGCTGCAGGCCCTGGCCTGCCTATGCTCCCTGGAGTGCCCCGTCTGCTGTTCCCTCAGGACTCCCCCCATGTTCATGGAGATGGGGGCCCCTCTGGGCCAGGCTTCCTGTGCCCTGGCCCCCGTTCCCTCATCATCCTTTGTCACCCCATGAGTACTACCTAACGCACAGCGTAAATTAATAACGCAGAGTCCTCTTCAGTAAAAGACTAAAAGCTTTACTGAGTTAAAACATGTTTGCAAATAAACAGGATAGTGAACAGAAGATTTAAACTAGCTTCAGAGCATACACAGAGTACAGGTTTCACTGAGCACAGGCGCCATTCCTAAGTTAGGCTTCACACACACACACACACAAACACACACTGACACCACCCTATGTGGCTCCACACTGTCTGACTTCACACAGAGTCTGCCTGCAATGAGATACAAATACTTATAAGAGAACGAGTCATCCTCTAGATGAGTCACAGTGATTCAGCACACGAATGATTGTGCAGCTTTACAGCATTTCTCAACATTTCTAGACAGCTTTACTGCGTCCTTTACTGCTTTACGGGCCACTGGGAGGTTAGGCTGGCCTCGACCAGAGCCAGGGCTTTTTCGACCGTGGCCCCTGTTAAGTACTGAAGTTCTCACCCTGGGCCAGCAGGGGGATACTGTAGATAGTTTTCACACAGGTCCACATATGCAAATAAGGGATTGAAAGTGACGTTCAGTGACTGGATAGTTACAGAAAGTTGTTACAGTTGCGTGGTACTGGAGCTCTATATAAGCAGGCTGGCTGAACCCTTCAGTTCAGTTCTGTTCTGGCCTGTGAATAAACAAGAGCTGTTTGAAGAATTGCTGTGTCGTCTGATATGTTCACCCACAACTTAACAGCCCCGATCTGGTGGAATGCTCTGTCACATGAGACTAGGGCCCTGCGGGACTTGACATCTTTCCGCAGGGCCTGCAAGACAGAGCTGTTCCACCTGGCCTCTGGCTAAGGCACAGTCTGACTCCCTCTCTCCTTCTGTAATCCTCATAGAACTCTAGCCCAATGGTTGCCATTAATTTGATTCTGAATTGATTTTAGAATGTATTTTAATTAATTGACTGTGTCATTTTATGTACACTGTGCTATTTTTAATTGTTGTTAGCCGTTCTGAGCCCGGCTTTGGCCGGGGAGGGCGGGATATAAATAAAATTTTGTTATTATTGTTATTATTCTGCTCTCAAATACCTTTGGCACATGACACTACCTGCAGCAACCCCTCCTTCCCATCCCCAGCTTGCCCCTGTGTGTCCCTGTCGCCTGGCTATGCCCCTCGCTGGGATCCTCTTCCTCCTCTTCCTCCTCCTCGTAGTCTTGCCAGTTCATGACACTCATCTAAATCTCCGCTTTATGTACTCAGGGATACAGAGCTGGGTCCAGTCTGAACACTTGTGAGGCCGTTGATTGATACTTCTGCTTTGTCACAAACACCATGTTCTTTTGCTATAAACTCTGGTGTCTGATTGTCCCATGGCATTAGGGTTGCCATGTTTCAAACAGTGAAAATCCAGACAGAAAAGTCCGGGCTGCCATTGTCGCAGGAAACCTCCCCCCAATCATTTGTACAAACTGAATGATTGTACAAACTGAATGATTGTACAAACTCCACACACACACACACACTCAACACGACATACGTTACGCTTCTGTTATAAATTCATAGAAAATCAACCATACATCGGATCTGCACTGTTCCACTTTTATTTTACTCCATGAAGGAAGGACTACAAAAAGGGGAAGGTTTGATACAGGGCAGCCATAATCCCTTGAGCATACCAGCACATACACAGCAGCCCTGCCCAGTTGCTATGCCAGCCCTGATGGTCCTAGACAGAAGACCATCAAGGTCACAAAGGACTTGCATATGGGAGTGGATTCAACACGGACTGGAACAAAGGACAATGATCAGATCTTCGCTCTGGGGGCAGGAAACTGCCAACTCCCCTTTGTCCTCTGGAAATGACTCATGGGGAGGGGGAAGGGAGGAACCAGTCAGATGACAAGATACTCAGGTTACCTCCACAACACCTCCCTCAACCCCTTCTTTTTGTGATGTGTCAATGATGTAGTCATGATGTAGTTGTGATGTAGTTCTAGGGGTGTAGTTTGGGGGATTAGTAACTAATAAAATTTGGGGTCTTCTTTTGTTCTGGGCTTCCATTTTGTTTCACCTGGTGGCAGGTGGGAGTCCTGCCGCGACAGTCTTCAATAAAGACCAAGCCTACTGGCTGCTGTTTTGCTCTGGTATTCCTGGCTGGTGTCCTTGTTGTTTTTTTTGTCTAAGGGATCCCTCGAATTTCTCTGTTAACACCATACATCCGGAATTTTCCACACATTTGTCCGATTTCTGCTCAGACGATGCTGACGAATGTGGTATTCCAGATATGTCTGAGAAATTCCGGACGTATGGCAAACCCTACATGGCATGCCATGGCATGACTCTTCGCTAAAGACTCAGACATGTGTTCCTTGTATACATATTCCTAGTATACAAACATTTGGGGAAGGGCATGCAGTGATCCTGAGATGAAGGGTGGTATAGAAATTTAAATGAATAAATGCAGTAACAAGTGAATTCAAGCAGATTCACTTTCACTGCTTCATTTCCAATCAGTGCTAAAATCCCTTAACTTTTCATACCACAGATGTTCTAGCTGCCTCATTGCTCATTTTACCCTCCGCCCAGCTATCTTAAACTCTTTTCCCTCTCATCCTCCAAGTGTCATCCTTGATAATAAGAAGGAAAAAGTCTGCTATCAGAACATAGCTTTGCTGTCACACCAAGTTAGAGCAAATATTTTGAGTGTCCCTGTGGCTTCATTGGCTGTGGGTAGGGTGTTGAAAATAACAGCAGCAGCAGCAATTTTTTATTTTGTAATAGTAAAGGAAAATATTGCTCAGAAACAACATGGGAAAAGATAACAATCCGTAAGAGGTAGTTTTCACAGACGACAGCAGCAAACAGATAAGGAACGGAGAGGATGCAACAGGGAGGCAACACTTAATCAAAGTGAGCTCAAACCGAGTGCAATTCCACAGGCATGACAAGACTTTTCTGGACTAATACAGTCTCAACTTCAGAGTTGCTGCCGGGTTTGAAAGGATTCTGGATCGGGAGCCTATCAAGGCCTCCTCCTCCCCTCCTCTTACCTTAGAAGAGAGTTGCTGACCTTCTTAGGCTCATAGCCACATTTTGATTTTCTGGCTAATGCTGTGGCTGCTGCCCCCTCTGGTCACTTCTCTCCCCACAGAAAGAGCAGACGCTTCATTTTCCCCAAGAGATCTGGGGGGAAACACATAGAACGGGCGGAGGAAATGGGGGTGGGAGCCTAATTCTCAAGGGAAAAACAAATAGTCACCTTCTCCACCGAGAGGGCAGTAGAACTCAGAGGCTTCGCAGGCGCCAGGGCAAGCGCCATGCAGGCAGCCCCTTGCTGAGATGTGCAAAAGGTGGCAGAGGGCTTTCCCCCTCTTTTTTAAACTTTAAAAAGGAGAGCTTGCTGCTCCCTCTGTACTCCCCCCACCCACACTTCAGAGCAAAGTGCTGCTCCAGGGGTACTCTGGGAAGCATAGCAAGAGGGAGGCAGCGTGCCAGAGCCACAACATGGCATTCTAGTTACAGATAGGTAGCCGTGTTGGTCTGCCATAGTCAA
This sequence comes from Podarcis erhardii, assembly GCF_964252035.2. Classification (NCBI taxonomy): domain Eukaryota; kingdom Metazoa; phylum Chordata; class Lepidosauria; order Squamata; family Lacertidae; genus Podarcis; species Podarcis erhardii. The sequence continues at coordinate 133,027,206 of NC_138497.1, read as the reverse complement.
AACAAAATAAAAAAATTCCTTCCAGTAGCACCTTAAAGACCAACTGAGTTAGTTCTAGGTATGAGCTTTCGTGTGCATGCACACTTCTTCAGATACACTGAAACAGAAGTCACTTCTGACTTGGTGTATCTGAAGAAGTGTGCATGCACACGAAAGCTCATACCAAGAACTAACTTAGTTGGTCTTTAAGGTGCTACTGGAAGGAATTTTTTTATTTTGTTTGAACATGGCATTCTGTTATCTACTGAGTTGAATAGGAGCCAAAATGCAGCAGTCAGATTGGTCCTAGAACAATAGGATTCATAATGCAGCAGTCTGATTGGCCCTTCAACAATAGGATCCAGAATGCAGCAGTCTGATTGGTCCACAGGAGCCACCCAATCCAGCTCCAGGTGGAAGTGAGCCCGCAACCTGATTGGCCTACAGGTGAATCCCGGAATTAGCCAATCACGTGGGGCCCATTGTGTAAATAATGTATATAAAGCAGACATTCTGGGGGAACTTCCATTCCTCCTCACCACTATGAGTTCAATAAAGAGCATGAAATATACTCTCAACTCAGAGTATATTTCACATTCTATGGAGCCACTTTGCCCTGAAGCTTTGCTAGAAAGTACAGGCAAAAGGGAAGGAGCCTGAGCAGTGCGAGACCCTTCTAAAACTTTTGAAAAGAAAGAACCCTTGTCCCCCCTCCCCCAGTACATCTATGGTTAATTAGAAGCCCCATCTCTCCCCTCCAAAAGGGCTGAGCCTCTTCAGGGCTTGAGGGCTCCCTGGGTAGTACAAGGCCTCTGTCTCATACACCTCAACTGCCCCGATTCTCCCATGACGGTCCTGGAATTGGTAAAGCCATCACAGCTTCTGACTCGAAATCAAGACATCCCAATTTCAAGACTTTGTCCCTGCCTCTCTGTCCAAACATGGTGACCCGCTCCAAACTTGGTGGCATGGCCTGATGACGCCATTCGCCAGAGCATCACCGGAAGCAGAGAGACAGGGAGGGGGACATGGTTTGGAAGGGGCCATGGTGCAAACTCATTAACTGCTGCTTTTGAGGCCAGGAAAGTGCCGGCGCAGCCTGCCTCTTACTTCACCAAATGTTTTTTGAGTCAGACGCAGCCGTGAGTCTCTCATGACATCTGATTTGGTCTTTTGTGTGGTTCTAACTTGACTTTTCAAAGCTCAGTACTTAACTCAATAAAGGAATGCTCTGGCCATTGTTAAAGGGTGATGCAGAAATACCTATGGCAACTTTGCAAGAGAAGCATGTTGTCATCTCATAGAGCAGAGGATCTATTTGGCTTTCATAGGTGTCCTCAGGTCAGGAACAGCATGTTCCAGTTCTATCACCTTGTCAGCCCTGTCACTCAGTCCTGATGGTCAGTAACAATGGTTTTACTCTGTTCCTGATTATTTCCACGTCTTTTAAAAAAATGGACATGCTGTCAGCAGCTCCAAAGGAATCATAGAATCATAGAGTTGGAAGAGACCACAAGGGCCATCGAGTCCAACCCCCTGCCAAGCAGGAAACACCATCAAAGCACTCCTGACATATGGTTGTCAAGCCTCTGCTTAAAGACCTCCAAAGAAGGAGACTCCACCACACTCCTTGGCAGCAAATTCCACTGTCGAACAGCTCTTACTGTCAGGAAGTTCTTCCTAATGTTTAGGTGGCATCTTCTTTCTTGTAGTTTGGATCCATTGCTCCGTGTCCGCTTCTCTGGAGCAGCAGAAAACAACCTTTCTCCCTGGTTTGAGCACAGAGGTTTTAACAAAGAGATTTAGCAAAAGAATTAATTTTGACAAAGAACAGGAGCTTGCTGTTTCACTTGCAAATGTATTTGTACTTACCATAAGTGAAATCTTCTTAATGATTCTGAATCATACATCTCACATAGGTATGATTCAGAAGGGGAAAGGGTATCCAGCCTTTGTAGCCGGGTGCTCAAGACAATTTTGTAGTATTAGTTCTATTTGAGAGTAAAACCAACTTTCCACAGAGGAAGCTGCTTTTGTTTATTTATCTATCTATCGCATCCACACACCTCAAGGGAATGTACAAAATGTAATAAAAAACAGCTAAACAGGATGAAGCATTCTAAGGGAAGTTTTTAATGTGTGAAATTTTAATGTATTTTTAATCTTTTTGGAAGCCACCCAAAGTGGCTGGGGTACAAATAATAATAAATAATAACAATAATAATTATATAGAAAGATAGCAATAACTGGGAAAACTCATAGAGTTGGAAGGGGCCATGAGAGTCATCTAGTCCAACCCCATGCAATACTGGAATCTTTTGCCCAGCAAGGGACGCAAATTCCAGAAATATGAATTAAGTTTTGAAAGCAAATGGCAAACTATAATTAGTTTCGTGGATGTGTCTGTTCTTCCCCTGAGCAATGGGATCAAGGATTTGATTAGCCATTCCCATCCCTACTTTTGTTCTATGTTTGTAGGGAATTTTGTTGCTTATCCCAGATTTTTTTGCCTCCTGACACAAATGCATTGAGTTTGTTTTGCCATCTCTTTAACTGAAGAGGAGGGATGGGAATAGGCAAAACTTGGGGGAGGGGGAGAGTAAGAACTTAGGTAACACAGACATTCTGACCACGCCAATCACCAAAGCCAGCTAAGGCTGAGGTGTTCTTGTTGAATGCCTTTATACAGTCCCCTATAGTTTCTAAGTCCCAGTTGCCTTGTGCCTGCGATGAGATTAATAGCTAAGTACTTAAATCTTCCATGCACTGTGGCAAATGGAGAGGAAACTAGTCACAAGTCTCTTCTAGTGTCGTCTAAATTGATAGGAAGGAGCATGTTGATTTGCAATCCTGCTACAACTGTGATACGTTTCTGTCATTGTGACTCAAGGGCTGCTGTTGGATTTTGCAAAAATAAGAGGGTGTCATCTGCAAACATATTCACTTTGATTACCTCGTTCTGTACGTTGACCCCATCTATAGAAGTGTCTGCATAGTTGGATGACTAGTTGTTCTATGACCAACGCAAACAACAATGGCAACAGAGGGCAGCTCTTTTAAGAGACCTATAGCTTGAGCATCAAAGCCATTGATTGAAATGATTGCCTTTGATTTGGAGTATAGTTGCTTAATGAGGTGCAAGAACTTAGATCCAAATTTAAATTTATTTAGCAGGTGTGTCAAAAACAATGAATCAATATTATAAAAAGCCTTATAGTCATCAAGAGAGAGCAATTAACCAGCTCTTTTCTTTCCATTCAACTCATGTACAGTGGCGTAGCGTGGGTTGTCAGCACCCGGGGCAAGGCAAGTAATTTGCGCCCCCTAACCTGTGGATTTGCGCCCCCTAACCCGTGGATTTGCGTCCCCTAACCTGTGGATTTGCCCTAACCCCAGATGTTGCGCCCGGTGCGGCCGGCCCCCCCTGCACCCCCCACGCTACGCCACTGCTCATGTATAATGTTAATCAGTAGGTTACACCCTGAACTTGATTGCACAGGTTTTGCCTACACAATTTCAGCTAAGATCACTTCTTGAGAGTCATGCATGAAGGCAGCAATCATGGTGATGAGATCTGAACCAAGGGCTTTACACCTCAGTGTCATTACAGTTCAATCGGCTGTGTCTCACCTCCTCTGTCCACTAGGTGCAAGAAATTAAAGGCTGTGCAACAAAGGAGTCCCAAACTTGATAGGTAACAGCTGATTCTTTGGTAATGTTCTTGCACTATCTCTTATGCAAGAAGTATAACACCAAGTGACTTTAACTTGGTGCTATGCTGGATACAGGGTGGCACTGTGGGTTAAACCACAGAGCCTAGAACTTGCCGATCAGAAGGTCGGCAGTTCGAATCCCTGCGACGGGGTGAGCTCCCGTTGCTCGGTCCCTGCTCCTGCCAACCTAGCAGTTCGAAAGAACGTCAAAGTGCAAGTAGATAAATAGGTACCGCTCCGGTGGGAAGGTAAACGGCGTTTCCGTGTGCTGCTCTGGTTTGCCAGAAGCGGCTTAGTCATGCTGGCCACATGACCCGGAAGCTGTACGCCGGCTCCCTCGACCAATAAAGCAAGATGAGCTCTGCAACCCCAGAGTCGGTCATGGCTGGGCCTAATGGTCAGGGGTCTCTTTACCTTTACCTTTATGCTGGATACAACCCAATATCTTTCCCTCAAATGATTTTTTTTTAAAAGCAAAGCAGACAGAACTTAAAAACAAAACAAAACAAAATTTAATAGATCTTGTGCACCACTTCACAATATTTACACAGTTAAATAGGTTTATCAACTTCAGTATAGCTGCTAACATCAATTAACATTAATTCTCGTGTATTTGAGTAGGCAAATACCTGCTGAAAACACAGGCGGCACCAATTCATAAACCCACACACATATTAACAAATCAATAAGCAAACAAAGCTTAGTCAGACAATAGGAAGCAAACATTTTTCCTGGATTATGTCTAGTGTTGCCACAATGAAGCATTTTGAGTTTGGGTGGACCCTTGGCAACAGACTGGAGATGTGGCAGCCAGGGGAAAGGGTCTTAGCGTCTTCCCTGTACTTTTTCCTGAAGTGAACCAACCATATATTTGGGAACCCAGCTAGGAAAAAAGCTACCAGGTGAGAGAGATGAAAGGGAGAAATTGGTTGTTGTTGTTTAGTCGTGTCCGACTCTTCGTGACCCCATGGACCAGAGCACGCCAGGCACTCCTGTCTTCCACTGCTTCCCACAGTTTGGTCAAACTCATGCTGGTAGCTTCGAGAACACTGCCCTACCATCTCGTCCTCTGTCGTCCCCTTCTCCTTGTGCCCTCCATCTTTCCCAACATCAGGGTCTTTTCCAGGGAGTCTTCTCTTCTCATGAGGTGGCCAAAGTATTGGAACCTCAGCTTCAGGATCTGTCCTTCCAGTGAGCACTCAGTGCTGATTTCCTTCAGAATGGATAGGTTTGATCTTCTTGCAGTCCATGGGACTCTCAAGAGTCTCCTCCAGTACCATAATTCAAAAGCATCAATTCTTCAGCAATCAGTCTTCTTTATGGTCCAGCTCTCACTTCCATACATCACTACTGGGAAACCCATAGCTTTAACTATACGGACCTTTGTTGGCAAGGTGATGTCTCTGCTTTTTAAGACGCTGTCTAGGTTTGTCATTGCTGAAAGGGAGAAATAGCAGGAGGCAATTGGGTTAAGCACTCCCTGTCTTGACCGCTGCCTTTCTTCTCCAAATCACAACCTTCACTCTTCTCAAGTGTTTGATGGAACCACAGGTTCCAAGACCTGGGCCTGCTGCCAAAGGTCTAGTTTCATGCTCAAGCACATGCCTCCCCCACAGAAATCAATTAGACATAAAATTACTAAAATCTGGGCAGCTCATTTCCACTAACGTTCTACAAAAACAGCCCTAACAATGTGAGTCCAAGCTTGTATTTCCCTATCATTTACGTTCTGCTTTTTCAACAATGTTGTTTTCCCTCCAGTTGCTGTTGTCTTATGTGTATTTTATCTGATGAACTGTGGTCTTTTACACTTTTCTTTTGCCTCTTTTTTCCAAGCTGATGCTTTCACATTTTTTAAATTTTAAATAACATTTTAAAAATGAGCCGAGGGGGAGAGATAATGTATTTTCAAGTTTCTCCACTGCAGATCAAAGTCGAATCCTCATCATACTTTTCCAAGAAAGCTTTGTACTTTGTTCTTAGTATGAGGACTGTAGCTCAGTGGAAAAAGCAAACGTCCTGCATGGATAAAGCTCCTTACTCAAGTCCTGACATCTCCAAATAGGCCTGGGACAAACTCCTGTCTGAAACCCTGGAAAGGTGATGCTAGATGAATCAACCGTCAGGCTTGCTATAAGGTTGGTTTCTGTGTTCTGATTGGCTATTCTGGGCTGTAGTTCTAGGCTGAAGCACCTGCTCTGAAGGCAAGGGGTCCCAGGAAAGGACAAGTGGTGGATAAGACAAGAAAAACGTTGAACTGTGGCAGCTGTGGAAAATTCCAGGCACGTTCCACCATATGTAGCGGGCATGCAAAATAACAAAAGCAATCTGGGAAATGATATATAATGAGTTGAAAAAAATGTTTAAAATAACCTTTGTGGGAAAACCAGAAGCTTTTCTATTGGGCGTTTTTGGTGCTGAAAAACCAAAGGAGCAAAAAAAGACTATTTAAGTATGTGATGACAGCAGTGTGGATACTTTTGGCTCGGAGATGGAAAGAAGACAAAAGTCCCGTCCAGAGATGAATGGCTGGTAAAAATGATGGATTACACCGAAATGGGAAAAATGACCGGGAAGATCAGAAATCAAGAAGACAGAAATTTTAATAAGGAATGGGGGAAAAAATTAAAAGTTACCTTGGAAAACACTTGTCAGGGGCTCAGGAGCTGAGGCACAGGGAAGATGGGAGATGGAGAGCGAGGGGGAGGAATCCGAAGGGAGCGTAGGAGGGGACAGTGGTCCGAGGGATTCCATGAGCCTCTCCAGCGAATCGGAAGATTCACAGAAGGGAGCGCCAGTGGCCAGGGGCAGGGGGGTCCCAAGGGGAACACCCCAGGAGCAAGGGGGCAGCAGGGACTCCCAGAGCAGTAGTTGGAAATCAGGACCAGCTTCCCCACCAGAGCAGAGTGGTGGGGAAGAGTCCCAGGCATCGGGGCCAGTGCTTTCCCCACCAGGGAGAGGAGACGAGGCAGAGCCTACCACGCCTCCCTCGGAGAGTCGGACAACGGAAGGGAGGTCAGATCCGGCCAGTGTCACGGAAGAGGGAAGCAGTGATAGAAGTAGTGTAACGGTTAGGAGAAAGGTCACTGGGTTGGCGCGAGAAGCAAGTTCAAATGTACAGGAGCGCGGGACAGCAGAGAGTGAGGATTGGGAACCGGGTCCTAAAGCACGCCGGAGGCAGGGGGAGGAGCTAAGCGACTCAGCGTCGGAAGAGTCCAGAAAGGGCAATGCCCCAGAGGGCAGGAGGACCCAGAGGAGAAGAGAGCAGCGCAGGAGGTGGAGCAGGGCTAGGATCTTAAACTGGTGTGGAAGGGGCGGAGACTCAGACGGGACTTCGCCGATCTAGAATCTAGACGTAGGGCTGCACGCTCTGGCTTTGAAATGGAAATTAAACTTCAATAAAGACTTTTGTACATAACATCAGCCTGGCGTTGGTCCTCTGTGAGCTGGGACCTAGAGGCAGCTCTGACAACACTGTAAGCAACTAAAAACTTTGGCAGGACTATAACAATACTTGTAATGTAACAAGAACTATGGGGGAATGGGGAATTTTAAGAAAATGGAGAATCTTATAAGATGCAGTTGAAAAAGGAATGTCAATGGGACCCACGGAGGGGCAGAGGAAAGTCCAATGAATCAGGGAATCCTTTATGATTATGATTTGAACACAAATGTAAACTGCAAAAATCAATTAAAAAAATTGTAAAAAAGAAAGAAAGGAAAAGGCAAATTCCTCAATGTGGTTGAATAATGGGAGATGCAGAGGCCAAATGGTTTTTTCCCCCTTCCACACAGCACATAAGCTATGGCATTCACCATGAAAAGTTAACAGTGCATAAGGCTATCGACAGCTGCTAGCCATGAAGGCTGTGTATTACCTCCCAGACTGCAGGCAGTGGTCTCCAAATACCAGTTGCTCGGCAACAAAATGGAGAAAGTGCTGCTTGCAGACTCCAATAGGCACCTGGTCAGCCACTAGAAGAACAGGAGAATTTGGGCCTTTGGACAGATCCAGCAGGACTCTCATTATGCTCTTATTTAAGATACAGCTATGGCTCTCCAAAGCCCTAATGGTTTTGGATCAGGTTATTTGAAAGGCCAGCTTCCCTCTCATCAATTTGCCTGTGCTTTCAGATTAGCACCAGAGGCCATTCACACATGTCCATGACTGAGATTTATCTGGCTTTCATGAGAGACGGGGGCTTTTTGTTTGTAGCCCCATAATGGCGGAAGTCTTTTCTGGGTGTGACACGTGTGATCGCCTCCTCCCTTCTTTTGGGCTGGAAGTGAGTTCTAAAGACCGACCTATTCTGAATCGCCTTTCCCTAGAAACATGCTGGGATTGAAATGGTAGCATTTAAGTACAGTGGTGCCTCACAAGACGAAAATAATCCGTTCCGCGAGTCTCTTCGTCTAGCGGTTTTTTCGTCTTGCGAAGCATCCCTATTAGCGGCTTAGCAGCTTAGCGCTATTAGCGGCTTAGCAGCTATTAGCGGCTTAGCAGCTTAGAAAAAGGGGAAAAAGGGGGGGAAACTCGCAAGACGTTTTCGTCTTGCGAAGCAAGCCCATAGGGAAATTCGTCTTGCGAAGCACCTTGAAAAACGGAAAACCCTTTCGTCTAGCGGGTTTTTCGTCTTGCGAGGCATTCGTCTTGCAGGGCACCACTGTAGATTTAATGATATTATGCTGGTCTGATATTGTAATTTGTAAAGCTGTGGTCATCTTTCATGCTTACTATATGTTATTGTTTTAATGGTGGTTGATATGTTGTTTGTATTTTTGACTTGTGTATTGTATTTTCCTTTTCATGGAATCTGCCATGTGAGGCCAAGTGCCCTAAAAGGCAGCCTACAATTATCACAAATAAACAAACATTTGAGGGGGTGGGGAGATCAACCAGATTCATAACCATGAGAGGAAATGCACATGGGGGAACGTTATGGTCGCACACATCTTTGACTCAGTGGTGACATTTATTACATCTTGGAAGGGATGTGAACATGAGTTTGGCTTTGCTGCAACATATCTGATAGGCAAGGACTTCTGGCCTCATTAGTGGGGATAGGTATGATGCCTGTGATTTTGTATTATTTGGACTTCATATATAGGTTTGCGTGTGTGAATGGTGTGTGAAGCTTCCATTAATCAAAATAATTCTCTTCTGCCTAAACTCCACTGAATTTCGACTTCACTGGTGCCCTTGATGTTTTTAAGGCAGGGAAAACCTCCTGCTAACACAGGGACATCATGCAGTGCAGAAATGCTTGTGAGGCTCCTGGGTCATCAAGAGCTCAGTAGAAGATGTGCTTTGCATGCAGAAAACCCCATGCTCTCTATGGTGAGGAAGCCCTGGTTGCAGCTTTGAGAGAAACTTCGGCCTGAGACAGTGAAGAGCCCGTCGATGACAGTGGGCTACACAGATCTGGGTCAGCACATGACATGAGCTGTGTCTGAGGAAGCTTTTGATGAAGATGAGCCAAGATGGTGGGCTCTGATGCAGAGCTTAGTTACTTGAGTAGGAGAAGATGGGCCTGCCCATTATTATTTTTAATTCCCGGCCTCTCTTTCATGCCTCTCTGGCTTGCTAAAGTGCTGCCTCTACTTCAGCCCTGCTCTCTGTCACCTCCTCATTAAGGGAGCCTGCGCAATGGCCCTGAAGCATAAAGGGCTCCTTGAGAGAAAAAGCATCCAGCTTTTTCTCCTCCTCCTCTTTCTCTTTTTCAGCCTCTTCATGAGTCCACCGGTGCACACAGTCCTGTTCAGAGTTGCTCCTAACATACCCGGGCAAAGTTATCTGGGTGTCGTTCTGCCAGGTGACGTTTTTTCCAGCCCTGGTGGAAATCACTACCATACGGGAACTGGCCGCCATCTGAGACTGGCTGCTGGTGCTGTGCATCATGTTCGTGTGGACAGAGCCGTAGCGATAGCTCCCACAAGGAGCCGCCCTCTCCCAGTCCACAGCCAGGTTCCACCTAGCCCAGGTCTTCTTGATCTCAGCCTGCACCTAGAGGGGAAGGAAATGGCCAGATCAAAACGCAAAGGAAGAGTGTTAGGCCAATGTCATTGTTGTCGTCTTCTTCTTCTTTAAAAAATAATTTTGAATATAGGAACAAACATACAGCTCACCATAACAACTGCAACTACGTCCAGTTGCATTAGTAATAATAAACTGAAACATTCATTCAGTTAATATTTGCTTGGAGTGCCAAATTAAACTACTCTTCAGCAGAATCATTAAGGGGCAAGTGGAAGCTGTGGTGAGTGGGTAGGAGAGCACAATGATATATGTTTTGGAGGTATATACAGTATATTTTAAAAACTATGCAACAGAAGGACAGAGAGCCTCACCAGACACAGAAGCTCTGCTGAAACAACAAGAGCTGGTTATTTATTTATTTAGCTCTTATTTCTAACACCATGAGGTCTAGAAACATTTTTAAAAATAGAGAGATCTTATCTACATCAAATATTAGTTCCAGTCACTGCACAAAACAATGACCTAAAAAGATGAAATTTAATTATTGCGCTGCGCTTTGTGAGAACTATTTGAGAGAGAAAAGGTTATTCAGGTGTTTATATGTCATGGTCATTACTCAAATCTCTCTGTCTCTCCTTCTTTCCCACCCTTAGCAAACCTGAAGAATAATGCCCAGAGGCCAGTAAGTTAATTAAACCAACTACAGTGGTGCCCCGCAAGACGAATGCCTCGCAAGATGGAAAACCTGCTAGACGAAAGGGTTTTCCAGTTTGGAGGTGCTTCGCAAAACGAATTTCCTATGGGCTTGCTTCGCAAGACGAAAATGTCTTGCGAGTTCCTGCGGGTTTTTTTTCCTCCCCCCCCCCATTTTTCTAAGCCGCTAAGCCACTTATCTGCTTATCCGCTAAGCCGCTAAAAGCCGCTAATAGCGCTAATAGCGCTAATCCGCTAAGCCGTCAATGGGCTTGCTTCGCAAGACGAAAAAACCGCTAGACGAAGAGACTCGCGGAACGGATTAATTTCGTCTTGCGAGGCACCACTGTAATGAGGTGCAACAAGAGTGGTAAATTACAAATGAGGTCCTATCACTCATTTCTAATGGAAACAAGCTTTCTCTCCTGCCTCCACCTTGTGTTGGGATATGGCTGGAGAGAGTCCTTACTGGTTTTTAACAAACTGCACTTTCTTAGACAGAACCCAAGAGTGCCATGCTCTAGAAGTAAAACCAATGCAATCTCATTGGAAGCATTTTGTAAGAAGTGAAATCGAAATTATAAATAGAAGCTGGGATCCAAAGCAACACGCACAGTCTTTCTCTCATGCTTTACAGGTCATTTCAATCACACACACATAATTATGTGTTTCTTTATACCTAAACATCTGCTTTATTAAAAATGTGTGTGTGTGTGTGGCTTGGAACAGGTAGCAACTTCTTAAAATCTCGTTCACTGTCCCAAATGCACCTGCTGACTAGGCCATGGCCACCCCATTTCACAGGTAGGAAGGCCACCTGTCCCAATTCATCCAGTGACTTACCTCTCCATTACAGTAGCAATAGAGGATGGAAACAAAGAAACCCTGCAGGAGAACAAAGAACAATTAAAGAATATCAGTCATTTCACCATCTCCACTTTGAAGCAAGAATTTCACATGGATGCAGCTGAACTGAAATTTGTGAACGAGGGGCTAAATGCCCTCTGGGTGGACAATGAAAGTCATTTTAGTGATTTGTAAGAAAGGGAACAGGAAGGAGCCACAAAACTATTGGCCATTTAGCTGGTTAGACTTCTCCAAACTATATGCACAGTATTTCCTTCAACAGTTAACTGACTGGATGCAAAATGGCAACGTTATTCATGTAGAACAAGCGGGCTTCAAAGGACTGATCAATGTTTCACTCTGAACCATATTGTAAGGAAATACACAAAGAAGAAGAAACTTTATGCAGCTCCCATTGATCTTTCTGCTGCATTCAATTCTATTTATCGAAATAGATTGTGGGAGAAATTTCAAATTGCCAACGCTGACTGTAGATTTCTGCTATTGATTCAAGAACTATACAGGAACACAGGAAATACAAACAAGTCATCTCTTCTATTATATTGTAACTTTAAAAAAACTTGATGCTTATTGTTGTAATAATCTCAAGTGATCTGCTTTGTGAGTTTCACCTGAGGCTGCATTTGGACCGCGCATTTAAAACGCATGGGGCAGGAGTCAATTGCAGGGCAGCTGTTTATCAGCTCCATCTGGTACGCAGGCTGAGACCCTACCTGCTCGCCGACTGTCTCGCCAGAGTGGTGCCTGCTCTAGTTATCTCCCGCTTGGACTACTGCAATGCGGTCTGTGTGGGGCTACCTTTGAAGGTGACCCAGAAACTACAACTAATCCAGAATGCGGCAGCTGGACTGGTGACTGGGAGCGGCCACCAAGACCACATAACACTGGTCTTAAAAGAACTACACTGGCTCCCAGTACGTTTCCGAGCACAATTCAAAGTGTTGGTGATGACCTTTAAAGCCCTAAATGGCCTCGGTCCAGTATACCTGAAGGAGCGGCTCCACCTCCATTGTTCTACCCGGACACTGAGGTCCAGCACCAAGGGCCTTCTGGCGGTTCCCTCGCTGCGAGAGGCCAAGTTACAGGGAACCAGGCAGAGGGCCTTCTCGGTAGTGGCGCCCGCCCTGTGGAACACCCTCCCATCAAATGTCAAAGAGAAAAGTAACTACCAAACTTTTAGAAGACATCTGAAGGCAGCCGTGTTTAGGAAAGCTTTTAATGTTTAATAGGTTATTGTATTTTAGTGTTTTATTGGAAGCCGCCCAGAGTAGCTGGGGAAACCCAGCCAGATGGGCGCAGTATAAATAATAAATTGTTGTTGTTGTTGTTGTTGTTGTTGTTGTTGTTGTTATCCCATCAGCGGAAGCCCTAGTCAAGGACTTCTGCTTTCCCACCTCTCCTCCCTCTGTGCCTCCAGAAATGGGCTGGGGGGTGGGGAGGTTGGGGGAGCAATTCCTAGCATCCTTAGCATACCGCAGTTCCCAGGATTCTTTGAGTCATGCCATGCACATCAAATGTATTATGATGTGTGTGCCGCATGAAAAGAGGTATGCAAGAGCCTTAAATAAACAAAAACTTAAGCAATGCATTGATCTTACTCTATTTCTACATGGTGTTGCCACTCCAACACCAGAAACCAAAAGAATCCCAGACTGATGGGAAAAGGAAGCAGGTTTTATAAGAGACAAACAGAATCAGAGGGGTAGATCTTCACAGGGCCTTCCGGTGGCAATCCACAAAGAAAACAAGAAAACAACGGAAGAGTTTTGCAGCACCTACTTTGAAGGACTACGCATCTTTGCTGCAAATGCACACATACAGCTGCAGCTGAATTTGGATGATCAAAGGCTGGCCCTTTCAGCACTTTACAAAACAAAAAACAAAAAAACCAGATACACAGGAAACAAACACAGGGTTTATATAATAGCTTTAAACATGTGTCACTTTAGCAGAGAGCCGAAGAGAAGGAAGAAAGAAGATGCAATGTTTGGATTCATATTCATTTTGTCTTCTTCTTCTGCATTTGTTAAAATTTTAAGGTGCATTTACAGCAGAAGTGCTGACCCAGTGGCCTTTCAGAGGTTGTTGGACTCCTATTTGAATCTGCCCCAGCCAACATGGCCAATGGGTGAGGGTGACAGGAGTTGAAGCCCAGCAACCTCTGGAGCTAACCCCCCCCCCCAAAAAAAAATCAGTGAAAACTGGTTGCATGAGTTTGCAGCAGAACCCTGCTCTGCACAGCACTGATTGGCTGGTGCCTAAATATTCCTCCAGTTCCTGCAGCAGTTTTGCGCAACATTATTACAACGGGGAGCACTTTTTCTTTTTTAAAATCATTTTATTGTTTTATAATTGGGAAAAATCAATAAAATGTCGATTAAAAACCCCCAAAACAACAGGTAGCACTTCTTGTTTTAGAATGGTGGCAAATGAGCGATTTATGGGAAACTTTAAAACATTTCTGAAGGAAGCCACCAAGCCAGCCTAAACTGGGAAGGGCTGATGATGGGGCAGGCATGGAGAGAGAAAGAGAGACCAGTCACTAAATCAGCGCTGGAATCATTGGTATTTACACCTGCCTTCTGCATAGTAAAAGATACTGAGCTCACCCTGCAAGGAGAGAGGGGAAGAACACAGCAAATGCAAACTCTTAAAGTTAACCTAGGCACAAGATTAATTGCATGGATGCAATTAAAATGCATCTTTCTTTAAAGGTAAAGATGCAGACGTAAATAGCAGCTGCAGGCAAGGAGGCCTTAAGCAGGTGTGGGACTGTGGGAGTGGGAAAGGCTAACACCGTCTTGGCAGAAATCTTTCTGCAAGCTGCTATTTGCATCAGAAGGGAAATAGCTATTTCCAAATGCAAATAGCAGATTTGGGGGGGGTGCAATTTTTACTAGGACCACAGCAAGAAAGAGAGGTGGTGCTCCCTCTCCACAGTCCCAGTCTTGTTCAGCCCCTCCTGCAGTTGCTATTTAGGTTTAAAGAAGCACAAACGTCCCAATTAAGTTTGGCACTCTCCCAAAATGGTTCCAGTTCTCCAGCCCTCGGAGGTACAAGAGGTCCCCTTGCATGTTCCAGAGTCTTGGACAAATACCTTCTCGCCACATTCAGCTGCCCGTGAAGGATCTACTGCCTCCCAGACACAACCTCCTCTCCAGTTAGCATAAGTGAACAGTTACGGCTTATAAGCACCAACATCAGCACACCTGGAACGAGTTGAAGAAGAGTTCGCAGTGCATCCGGATCTCCCAGCCCAGCCCAGTGAACGTGTGAGGCAGGCATACGAAGACAAAGTAATGCACACCAAAGACAAGGACCAGGATCAAGGTGGATTTGGCTAGTTTTCTAGAAGAGTGAAGAGAAGTTGTTGCCGTTATCACCATCAGTCATTCCAACAAAGTGCTAGATGCTGCACAGAAAAGTCTCATAGCCTACAATCCCTGAGGCTGCCTAAATCTCCTTGAGCACAATAGGATATAATCAGCCTAACTCTCAGCAGAATTGCAGACATGCAATCTTATTCAGTAGGAGTTGCCCAAGGACCATAGGACCTGAAATTTCATTGCCTGTGAAAACTGGAGGATTTCTTGGTGCCCTTGGGCTTCTTTTTCGTTCCTTGTGTTTCTGTCTGGCTTATATTTACAGCCAGACGGGACAATGTCACAGGCATGAGAATTCATTACGCACAACCGACAAGAGCCCCTTAGACGTTCCCTGTCCCTAGAACCAATTCTTCTATCTGCTCTGGAGATCAGAGGCCTAAGTACTGGGCGCCTGTAGATCCTATCAGCAACAATGGCTCTCACTATCCTTGGAAGCTCAAAGCCCTGATGATCTACAGCGATCATCTTTCCTTCCTGCTGCCTGTGCGCAGGGAAGGCTGAGAGAAACTCACTGGTTCTTGACAGAGCACGTCCACAAAGAGCAAGGCTTTTTTTTCACCAGAACTCAGTTCCAGCACCTCTCAGGTGGGTGCCATTGCCTTTATAAGAAAACAAGGGAGATGTTCGTGCTGAGCTCCTGCACCTCTTTCTAGAAAAATTGCACTGATATACATTCATCTCTCTTTTGTGTTGCAGAAACAAAGCTGATTTCTCCCTGCCTCCTTCTGCTTCCCTTTCTGCTTCTCAACAATCATCTTTAGTATGAAGAAGAGGTCTGAAATAACTCAGTACATTCCCAGAGACACCAACAGCTTATTACAGCGCAGTACAGAAAAACTACATTCTGCTTGGCTCTCCCTTCCAAATAAGAACTAATATGACTGCAGATGAAGCTGTCTCTGCAGTTATTGTAGGCTCTCTCAATTAGTATGGCTACTTCAATGAGAAAACAGAAGGATACACTTTGAGTTGTTGCTCACGAGAACTTGCACAGTGGTGAAGAGGGAGGTTTGAAGGGGGAGGGGTCCCAGAGACACAAAGTCCATTTGCTAACTTGAATCGCAATCTCCCAGGGTGCATTTTAAAGAGATCAATGCCAAATTAGGAGTCCAAGTATGGGTTAGCTTCATTCTTGTTCCCCCCTTTCTTTTCTTCCATTGATATTCCACCTTCCCTCCAATAAACAAAGCAGCATACCTGATACTTCCTCCCTCTTTTACTCTCACAGCAATCCTGTGAGGGAGGTTTGGCTGATAGACGGTTTGAGGCCACCCCAGTGAGCCTCATGGCTGAGTGAAGATTTGAACCCGAGTCTTCCCACTTCTAGTCAGGCACATGGTAACTATACCATACTGGTTCAGTTAAGGCTGGATTTCTATGTGAGCATCCTGGCATCCTGAATAAGGCCACCATCTTATAATAAACTTCGGCCTTTAAGTCTTACCAGCCATTGTAGGCAGCCATCTTTGAAAATACCAACCAACCAAGAATGCCCCCATGATATAGAACAAGGCAGCGTCATTCCCATGGGGCCATTCTCAATTACAGACACTGCAGGGCTGCCTTTTTGTTGCAGTTCAGCCACCACCTGAACCTCTGGCAAATCCCGTTTTCATCAGTTAAAAGAAAGGCTCGCCACCTCTAAAAGTGACAGGTATCTATAGAAGCTATTCCCTCCCTCTCCAAGAAAGGTCAGAGCTGAATACTTCAGCCCAGAATAACACTCACATTAAGGAGTTTATGCTCAGGGAGGGTTGAGATGCTTAAGATGAGTGGAGAAGTATTCTATTTTTAAAATGCTTCTAGCAGATTTTTAAACAGCTCTCCTTTTTCAGCCTTCTTGAAATCTTCCTCACATCAGAAGTAAACAGCTGACAAATATTGATTATATTCCTAATTCATCCTTGAAAATCTTCATATAAATATATATGCATCTGATTTAAAATTATGAAAAGTGATGCTTGAGAGCCATTCTTAGAGCTGGATGACTCTGGGAATGATGAAATCAATTAGCATATAAGTTACATTAATATATACATTGAAGAAGTGAATTATTCATATGGGGAGTTCGCAAAACTAGTATTTTCTCTGGGGATGTTTTCAGCATAAGAAATATGTTATAGCCCTTGATGTATTCAGAAATAGTATTACATTCTGACAGTTCCTCAGCTCTCTGGGGGCAACTAGAAAACAAAGACACTACTTAATTTAGTAGAGGCTTACCTATATTGCTTCCTTACGTCGTAGCCAACAGCATTTGTCTCCCAAATTTTTGTCGCCAGAGCCCGTACAGTATTGAGGAACAGAATAAAGTTTAGCTGTAAACAGTTTACAGGTGTGTGTTATTATTCCCACTATCCCTTTAGAGATATCAACTGCTTGCCTCTATAACAGCAGGGGCAGACTTTGGTCTTTCAAGTTTCAGCGGTGCCCTGTGCAAGGTCAAAATTTGCCCCCCCCCCATGCCTTCTATTTTACACCTGCACTAAGTCATAGTTGTGGTGCCCTGCAGCGCACCTCCCTCCAACAGCTTGGCGCCCAGTGTGAGGAACTGACTGTGCTGCCCTAAATCTGCCTCTGATAACTGGAAGGTTTTGAGGGCATCTGGAATTTAGGACCAGGACGTGATTCTCCATTCGTTTCCATTTCTGTTGAGATGATTACATCATTAAGCCAATCCAGGCTGACAAGCCCAGGCTCCAAACTGCCCAAGTCCCCAACATTACTGCACTTAACCTTCCCCAGTTTCTTCGCAGTCCACCCCACTTCCCTTGACTTGGCATCATGCCCATGGGCTAATGTGTGAACTGGAAAACTGGAATGAGCAGCACAGAAACTCAATAAAGCACTGAGTGAGAATACGCCTCTCCAACAGTTAGGGACGCTCCCTGGGTGGCATCCATTAATAATCCAGGATCATAGCTGTCAACTTACAGATTTGAAAATAAGGGACCAGCAGCCTCGAAAATAAGGGATCAGCAGCCAAAATAAGGGATTTTAGTCAAACAGCTCCTTTCCTTTCCCCCATAACAGTCAATCAAAGGAGCCTCCAAAACAAATCCAAAAGCCCCCCCTCCCACGAGATCACCGTCCGCCATTGTACTCAACCAGCTCCTTTTCTTTTCCTCCACCATGTGCCCCCGCTCCAGACAGACCTTTTCCCCGGCAAGGGTGAGTGGGCCGTCGATGACGTATCCATCCGATTCTGAGCACAGGTACGTTCAACTTCTGAGCCCCTCCGAGCCAAAGGCAGAAAGCCCAACCAGCAGCCAAATGAAGCCTCAAGCGGTGGTTTCCACAGCACAGCAACCCGGCAAAGGGGATGCAGCAAGGAAAACCACCGTCACCTCTCCGCTGGGAAGCGTTGAGCAAAGGCAAGTCCCCACGCAATGTGGCCATTTGATCGGCACAAGGCATGCTGGGATAAGGCATGCTGGGATAAGGGACTGTCCCGCCAAATAAGGGATGGTTGACAGCTATGTCTAGGATGCAAGTCCAGATTGTAGCCTAAAAGCAAATGGCAGGTCAGGGCCAACATAATCCAAGCTACAAATATCCTGCAATCAGATAGTAATAGACCTGCAGCTCAGTCCTGCCAAAACAGACCACAGAGTGCCTCAAGCAAGCGGCCATTCAGGCTGGCCCAGCCTGTTTCCATTGCCCTTGTTAGTATTGCTATTGACCATAGCAGGGCAGAGATCAGCAGATGAAGCTTTTGCTGGCCATGGCGGTGTAGTGAACCAGGAGAAATCTCTTCCTGTTTTCCCCACCGCCACCCGTGTAACTTCTAGAGCAATGACTTAAATAAACCTTTCTCAAGTTCCCTTTAGGAAACAACACCAAAAAGGAAGAAAAGTAAGGATTTCAATGAGTCTTCCCTCATCAGGACCCTGGGATGGTGGGATGTCATCCCCCCCCCACTGAACCCTCTTAGTCAGTAAATATCATAGGAAGATGCAGAAATTGCTTGGCTCCCTATCTCTTCTTTGTACTGGTTGTTTACATCACTCCTGAACTACTTCCATCAATTACGGATAGACAGAGGCTATTTTCAATGTTCACTAAAAATAAATACATATGGATAATCCTACCGCAATCGCTACTAAAACTGGAGCTTGGTAAATCCATTTTATGTCTCCAGCACTGAGTTCCCAGCACCTGCGAAATCAAGAACATTTCTACATCAATCAACAGAGCAAGAATAAGTGGTCAAACAGTATATTCTTTCCATAGTTGTGTAAGGCTCTATTAATTATGGAGGATGCACAGAATAAGCATTTCAGGCTTTTTTAAAAAATTGGCTTTAAGGTTTTAAGGTTCTTCACTGTTAAGAAACAAATGCAGATTTTGGGGAGAAGTAACAAATGAGTATCACGCAGGGTGGAAATTGCTACTCTTATTACAATTCAAGGCAACCCATTCAAGAGCTAAAGATTATGAAGATGAGGCCCAGTTCTTGGAAACAGCAAAATGATGGTGTAAATGGCCCCCCACTCTGACTATGCTACTTCAGGATAGAAGGGGGGGGGGACATAAATGAACCACTTGAATTATAAAGCAATAAAGCCCAGGAACATGCTGCTCACACCACCTTTTTCGTGAGAACTAGGCTTAATCATAGTCTTCTGAGCCTAAATACCACATTCAATTTATTGTGTTGGGTTTTTTGTTTTATTTTTATATTTCAAACATTTATGTCCTGCCTTTCAATGACTGGTCAGCATTCCCAGGACAGCTCATTAGATAGTTTGTTTCTTTGTTTTGTAATACATAAAAGAGACAAACAAAACAGCAGCTTAAAATAATTTCAAAGGTTGGCAGAATAATTTCAAAGGTTGTCAGTGTTTACAAGCCTTTAAAATGAGGTATTTGCCTTGTCCTGAAGTTATAGCAAAGAAGGCAGCAGGCCTAGAAGCAAGGTTCAGGAGTTTGGCAACCAAGAAGCAGATACAAATATCACAAGCTTGTAGAGCAAAACCCAAGGTGGAAAAGATTTCCGGGCTGGTCCTTCCTTCACAAAGATGTCCCCAAATAAACTGAGGCCTGCTCCCTGCAAGGGATCTCGTCCAAAAGCAAGCTTTTACTTCCAATTTAATTTTTCCTGGGATCATGTCTTCAAAGCAGTACCCTAGCAAAAAGAAACACCCCCATTTCTCAGCTACGAGACTGCTTTGAAGATCTGCCCCTAGGACAGAAATGGGGAGCCTGAAACCCTAGATGTTATCAGACTACAATTCCCACAATCCCTGGCCACTGGACATGCTGTTTGGGGAAGATGGGAGGTGGAGTCCAATATCTGAATGGCTACTGTTATGTACTGAAGTTCTCATCCTGGGCCAGCAGGGGGATACTGTAGATAGTTATGCAAATGAAGGATCGAAGAGTTTTCAGTCAGGTCCACATATGCAAATAAGGGATTGAAAGTGACGTTCAGTGATTGGATAGTTACAGAAAATGGTTACTGTTGCGTTCTAGTGGAGCTCTATATAAGCAGGCTGGCTGAACCCTTCAGTTCAGTTCTGTTCTGGCCTGTGAATAAACAAGAGCTGTTCGAAGAATTGCTGTGTCGTCTGATATGTTCACCCACAACTTAACAGCTACAGGCTCCCCATTCCAGATTTTCAGTATAGCACAGGAGCGCAGAACATACAATAGGGTCTCATATTGACAGGAAACGAATCCCTGACTCAAAAAGTCATTTCTGTTCAAATGTGAAAAATGCTAAAAGAAAGTTCTCTTTTAAAATCATTTGCTGCAAAACCCCTGGGTGACTTCCAGCCATTGTGGCAAATTTGACTGTCATATACAGAGGGGCAGCATCGGTTGGCTGGCCCAGGGATCCCACTGGATCACTTCCCCATTGAAATGCTGGCATTCTCCAAGTGCTTAGTGGAGCAGAGAAGAGGCATTTTTGCAGCTGAAAACAGAACTTTTGTTTTAACCCAATCCTGTAGCACCTGTAGCAAAAGGCTGAACAAATAGAACTGGGCTTTTTTTAGGGATGGTGTGGGTGTTTGAGAGTGCATGTGCTCAGAAAGGAGAGCCTCCTGCTTACTGAATCATTAAAATAGCCCAATCAAAGATGGGCAAGCCTCTTTGAGAACATTCTTACTCACACCCACCTCCAGTGTTTGCAAATGGAGATCACAAGGCTAGAAAGCGCTTACAGCTCCAGGCTGCAAATGGCAGCCAGCTCCACACATTAAGGTCCAATAATGGCATACTAGAACCAGCCCTGTAAAATCAAATACAGAGGCAAAAGACTGAAACCTGCTCTCTTGCCAAGCTCTGGCAATCGCCTTAGCAAATTAAAGTTTTCACCTGTGGTTGAAACTGCCCGAGGAAGGAGCAAATTTAATGATCTGGAGGTGGGTGTTCCAAAGGGTAGGTGCCACAGCAGAGAAGGCCCTGACGACCTTCTCTAAAGACTAACCACAAATAAATGGAGAAGAAGCTTTATGAGATATGGAAGATGTTGGCTGGTTAGGGCTTTAAAGCTAAGTGTGTGGAGTCCCGCAGGGCGCAATTCTCTCCCCGATGCTTTTTAACATCTTTATGCGCCCCCTTGCCCAGATTATCCGGAGCTTTGGGCTGGGCTGTCACCAATATGCTGATGACACTCAGCTCTATCTGCTGATGGATGGCCACACCAACTTGGCCCCGAACACACTGACCAGATGCTTGGAAGCTGTAGCTGGATGGTTTCGTTGGAGCTGATTGAAACTAAATCCTTCAAAGACAGAGGTCCTATGGCTAGGTCAGGATGGCATGGGGATGAGGGACCAACTCCCTTCTCTTGCGGGGGCCCAATTAGTGCTATTGCCTTCCGTTAAGAGTTTGGGTGTAATCCTTGACGCCTCCCTTTCCATGGAGGCGCAAGTTACAGCAACAGCCAAGGCGACATTTTTCCACCTTCGCCGCATCAAGCAGTTGGTCCCTTACCTTTCCCGCCCCGACCTGGCCACAGTGATCCATGCGACGGTCATCTCCAGGCTTGACTACTGTAATTCGCTCTACACGGGGCTGCCCTTGAAGCTGTCCCAGAAATTCCAGCGGGTACAGAATGCTGCAGCGAGGCTCCTCACGGGGTCTCTGCCATGGGAGCATATTCACCCAGTGCTTTTCAAGCTACACTGGCTCCCGGTGGAGTACAGGGTCATATTTAAGGTGCTGCTTTTGACCTTTAAAGCCCTTCACGGCCTAGGACCCTCGTACCTACGGGACCGCCTCTCCTGGTATGCCCCACGGAGAGCCTCAAGGTCCATAAATAACAACACCCTAGAGGTCCTGGGCCCTAAGGAAGTCAGCTTAGCCTCAACCAGAGCCAGGGCCTTTTCAACTCTGGCTCCCACCTGGTGGAACGCTCTGTCTCATGAGACCAGGGCTCTGCAGGATCTGATTTCTTTCCGCAGGGCCTGTAAGACAGAGTTGTTCCGCCTGGCCTTTGGCTTGGAGCCAGTTTGATTCCCTCCCTCCCTCTCTTTCTTTTTTCTTTTCCTTCTCCTCCTGCGATGAGGCTACATTTTAATATTTTAATGTTCCATTATTTTAATGTTGTATTTTATTTTTGTTTTTAAGTTGTAATCATTCATCTTGTTTTTATTATTGCTTGTAAGCCACTCTGAGCCCAGCCTTGGCTGGGGAGGGCAAAAAACATATTATTATTATTTATTATTATTATTTTATAATAACAAAAAAATATTATTATTATTACAGTGGTGCCCCGCAAGACGAATGCCTCGCAAGACGAAAAACCCGCTAGACGAAAGGGTTTTCCGTTTTTCGAGGCGCTTCGCAAGACGAATTTCCCTATGGGCTTGCTTCGCAAGACGAAAACGTCTTGCGAGTCTTGCGAGTTTTTTCCCTCCCCCCCCCCCTTTTCTAAGCCGCTAAGCCGCTTAGCCGCTAAGCCACTAATAGCCGCTAAGCCGCTAATAGCGCTAATCCGCTAAGCCGCTAATAGGGATGCTTCGCAAGACGAAAAAACCGCTAGAGGAAGAGACTCGCGGAACGGATTATTTTCGACTTGCGAGGCACCACTGTATTACTTTCTATGGGAAAGCACGCCTTGGTTTTGGAATGGACTTCCAGAACAGATTAAGTTTGAGAACCAAGGTACCACTGTAGTTTCTTTTACGTATACCAGCTGTGCCCTAGAAGAACAACTCATGTGTGATCGTGCCCTTCTCTTTCACAGAAGGAGAGAGAACAAATACAGCAGGCCTGCAACGCGCCTGCACTGAGTGTATTTTGTGCCCGCTGGCTTGTGGTAGCTGAAAATTTCAGAGCTATTTAAAAGCCTGAAACATTTCTTTTTAAGCAAACAGCATTTAGTTTAAACCTCAACAGGTGAAAGAGACTAAAGATTTATATGATCTGGAGAATCCATGGAAACCTCGCCAAAGAGCAGTTTTCCCGAGGGGGAAAGCAGCCAGGGAAGAGGAAGTTTGGATAAGCCCCCAGTCGAGGCAACTGAAGCCAAGAGCATTCAGAAAGCACCGCTGCTCAAAGATCTGTCTGAGGGGTTGGAAAGAAACCAGTCTGCAATAAGTGAAATATATCTCACTGCTCCAAATGAGATAAACATGTATAGATATTGTTGTGACCTTTAAATAGAGTGTTCCAGATGCAAAAGAGGAGGGCTTTTGCAACCTTAACAGAAGAGGGAATTTCAGCCTCTGTGTCTTGAAAGGCAAGCCAAGCCTGCCTGAAGTTCACTCTGACACAACCGTGAAAGGTGAAGGAGCCCCTTCCCCTTTCAATGTTCAGAACAGAACAGGGGAAGAACTAAATTTAAAAAACTGGGCTACAGTTTTCAAAAATCCAGATTGAATTTTTTTTTAGTAAAATTACTATAAATTTGTTTTATAGTGCCATTGTTCTCCGTAGCTACCTGCAGTTCAGTTTTTGAAGGGATCAGAATTAACAAAAAAGTTATAGCAATTACGTAGTTGTCAGCAGTTTGAAAGCACGTCAAAGTGCAAGTAGATAAATAGGTACCACTCCAGCGGGAAGGTAAATGGCGTTTCCGTGCGCTGCTCTGGTTCGCCAGAAGTGGCTTAGTCATGCTGGCCACATGACCCGGAAGCTGTCTGCCTGCTCCCTCAGCCAATAAAGCAAGATGAGTGCCGCAACCCCAGAGTTGTCCGCGACTGGACCTAATGGTCAGGGGTCCCTTTACCCTTTGCCAAATGATTCCAGGGTAGTTCACACTGATACATGAGCCAACATCAAATATGGACAGTTTACAATAGAACATATATGTAATAATAATAATTTTGACATTTATATGCCACTTATCTTGTCAGTGGGTTGCCCAAACCACTCTCGTAAACCGCTTCGATAGTTTTTTTCTCTCACACACACTCTTTTACAATCAAGCAGTGAATAAATTGAACGAAATAAATAACATTACAAAATACTTGCCTGTTTAAAACTTTTATAAATGGAGGCAATGTGGGAGGCCTGGTCTCAACAGGGACCTTGAGCACATTTTCCATTAACCATCTCAGACGGGTGCATTGCAGATATATTTTCTTCAAACCGCTACCTTCTGTTCTGTGTCAGTGTATACTCAAAATATATGCAGAACTTGAATGGCAGAGTGCCAGTCATCCATCGATTAAAAAAGAGGAAAGCTCAAGTAAACTCTCTTGACAGTGTTCCCTTACCTTGCATCTGCCACGGTTGCTCGGACCACTCCCCAGGCCACTACGAAAACAGCCGGAAACCCTACAAATATGAAAAATTCATTGCCAACTGTTAGAACAGATTTCCCTTGAGAAACAAAAGAATAATTTATAATGCCTTTCTGCTCACTCAGAGGATATTAACTGAAGCGTTTAGAAAGAGCAGGCACAAAAAACCCAGACAGTGCCCTTTTCCCATGAACAAAGCAGAATGTCTGAAAGGTCACTATCTACAGCAAACAAAAAAACCTTCAATTTGTGCTGATGACAAAATGCAGCTAGCCTGAAGCTCACCTGCTTCCCATCCCATCTCCTCTTCCACTAAGTTCACATTTCAATTAGCAGTAACCAGTTTATATCATCATGCAAACCCTAAACTATGGTCAGTTTTAACTAGGGTTTATTTAAAGAAGCCAGCTTCCTGACACCTGCTCTAGTGCAGATGAATGATTCGGATTAAAGTACACTACTTTATACTATCTGAATTAGATCTATAAAATCAGTTTTGGCCTTATACAACCCACTTAAGATATTTTGGGTATTCTGATCAATGCACTTTGGAGTAACAAAAAATTCTGGATTACGTGATGCTAAGAATTAATGAACTGTGAGAGGGCTATTGAGGTTTCATACAGAGGTTTTTTCTTGGGGGGGAGCCTATGTTTTATTTACAAAACATAAAAATACATGAAAAGTGTTATGTACTGAAGTTCTCACCCTGGGCCAGCAGGGGGATACTGTAGATAGTTATGCAAATGAAGGATCGAAAAGTGACGTTCAGTGATTGGATAGTTTTGTATCCAAATGAAGGATCGAAAAGTGATGTTCAGTGATTGGATAGTTTTAGAAAATGGCAACAGTTGCATTGTTCTGGAGCTCTATATAAGCAGGCTGACTGAGCTCCTCAGCCTAGTTCTGTTCTGGCATCTGAATAAAGAAGAGCTGTTTAAAGAATCGCTGTGTCGTCTGACATGTTCACCCACAACTTAACAAAAAGTGTTTCTATCAAACAGATTGTAAAAAAATATATAAAAATCCAAGAAATATGGCAATAAAACCCCATGCATATCAGATTCAAAAATGCTATAAAATTATTACTTTAAGAGTTATAATGCTATCAAAAAAGGAGAAGGCATGTGACCTAACATGATCATCTTCATCATCATCATGTTTATTGCAGTGCTTGAAGAACTCACCTTTTTAGGTAACTCTAAACTTAAGGGATATAACCATGTCCTACTTTGAAACAAACCCCCTTGTACTTCCCTTTCCACTTTTTGAGCACTTGGTTGAAAGAACCTGCAACGTGGTCCATTTCTGAATAATGCTGTTTTGCATGGCATCTCCTCTCTGAACAGAGAACATATGTGCCTGCGCATCATTATAGCTATTGTATATGACCACTCTGGCACTGAAGGAGGAAGAGGTTTTTCCCCAGTAATGAGCAATTGTCACCTTAGTGCCTACTAAATAAATTTATCGCTTCTTCCAAATCAGTGTCACTTAGCACTTGATGATTTAATAACACACCTACTGAATTCAGAGCAATTTCATAACCTGTAATTTGATGAATATACCACAGAACGGTTTTCCAATATTATTTTATCTTCAAACATTCCCAAAATAAATGTGAGTTTGTCCAAAGCTTATTTATTTTGGGACGCACACACCCCAGCAATTATTTTCTACATATTTTGGCTGTTGTTGGCATCTGTAAGATTGTTATTATATTAGGATTTTATTATTATATAATTCCATTACCTAATATTGAAACTCCCCCAACATAATAACCAGAACTCCTTCAAATTAAACTCTACCAATGAGATTTTGTGACCACATGAAATATACCTAAATGAGTTCTGGTGGAATTTATTTCAATAGGGCATATTTCCTAGTAAGGTATTTATAACCAGCCTAGAATAATATAATAACAGTGTTTATTTTAAAAGAAGATCTTCTGCTGACATTAAATTGACTTAAAAGAGAGCTTGAGAGTAAAAAAGCTACCATCTTTTAGCTCTTGAATCAGAACTTTGTGGCTTTAATAGCTCCTAGCTTGAGGGGGAAATGCGTTTAAAATTTGTCTTTAATGAAAATCTGCCTCCAGGCAAATTGAAATTAATCTATTGTTTCTGGTCGAACAGGAACTTGCAGGTTATGTTAGTGCTTCAGAATCTCTAAAAAAGTATCAAGCAGAGGCAATACTCAGAAGCAAGGAATGTGATGATCAAATAAACCTCTATCCTGCTAGATTCAAACACTATTTTGATTCAGTCTGATTCAGTGTAAGCCAGTTTCACATTATTATGTGTACCTCACCTCCCCAAACAGTGAAAGAACCAGGCGAATTTGGCATTTTGCTTTCAAAGGAATTAAAACTTACAGTTAGTCACGGTCCCTGCTTCACATCATTTTTTGAAACTCCTAGCCTTGCATCTTGACAAAATATAGCAGCATTAGTTCTGATGGGAGCTTGTTAACGTAAATCACTCGGGGTCTAAGTTGTGCACAGAAACTTCCCTCACATCCAGCCTGCACACAGCAGCACTAACACAGCAGAGACAGGGAGTGGGTTGCCTCCTGCCTGAAGTGTCTCATTAGCTAGACAGCTCTTCAAGCACAAGCGAGAACTGCGACATGCGCGGAGGCATGGATAGAAGAGCGAACAAGGCAGACGGAGGCCAAACAATCCTTTATGAGACACGGATGCTGCTAGCAAACTACAGACCAACAGACTCCTCGTTTTCACTTGATGGTGGTAAAGCTGTGTCTGGACTGAACCATTTCAGGCAGCACCCGAGGTCTCACATGACGGAATGGTCCTGAACTAAACGTAAGGAAGAAAAGGTCCAGGGTTCTCCTAGACATGGCAGGCTTCTCTAGGTGCTTTTCTGCGAGGCAGCATACCAACCTGTGAGCCTCTTGTCTTCAGTGGCAAGTCCACAAAAGGGATTTTACACCACAATGAGAGACCAGAGGGTTGTGGCAGCAGAGGTGGGCTTGAATCCTAAGACAGTTAACTCAAGGAAGTTCACGGAGGGAAGAGTTCTCTCCCCTGCAGACACTTGTGTTCCTAAAGCCTTTCTGCAAGGCTGTGGGCCGTCCTGGACAGGAGATGAGGAAGAGGGAGTTGCTGGACGATGGGTGATTTGTCACAAATCAGATTTGGATCCTGATATACGTCTGATGATTTTTTGGGTTGAATTTTTTTAAAAAAGATTTGGGCAGTGCCATTATAGCGAAAATGACAAATTATATACGACTCTGAGATGGCAAGGTGGTGCAAAAGATCAAAGATTTCTCACTAAAGTTTGTGTTACGTTGGAACAATAAATATTGTTAACGTTTTGCTCCAATTCACTGTTTTTTAAGGACAATGAGTATCTGATTAGAAGTTTTAGCATTTGGGAGACATTCTTTTGTGAAATATTCATGAAATAAATTTGTATCTAGGCTAAGGCTGCAATCCTAATTACATGGAAGTAAATCCTATTGCAGTGAGAGATTTTACCTTCTTGGGCTCCATGATCACTGCAGATGGTGACAGCAGTCACGAAATTAAAAGACGCCTGCTTCTTGGGAGAAAAGTAATGACAAACCTAGACAGCATCCTAAAAAGCAGAGACATCACTTTGCCAACAAAGGTCCATATAGTTAAAGCTATGGTTTTCCCAGTAGTGATGTATGGAAGTGAGAGCTGGACCATAAAGAAGGCTGATCACCAAAGAATTGATGCTTTTGAATTATGGTGCTGGAGGAGACTCTTGAGAGTCCCATGGACTGCAAGAAGATCAAACCTATCCATTCTGAAGGAAATCAGCCCTGAGTGCTCACTGGAAGGACAGATCCTGAAGCTAAGGCTCCAGTACTTTGGCCACCTCATGAGAAGAGAAGACTCCCTGGAAAAGACCCTGATGTTGGGAAAGATGGAGGGCACAAGGAGAAGGGGACGACAGAGGACGAGATGGTGGGGCAGTGTTCTCAAAGCTACCAGCATGAGTTTGCCCAAACTGCGGGAGGCAGTGGAAGACAGGAGTGCCTGGCCTGCTCTGGTCCATGGGGTCACGAAGAGTCAGACACGACTAAACGACTAAACAACAACAACAACAATCCTACTGAACTTCTGAGTAAGCATGCATACAATTGCACTGCATGTTCGTTCCACTTAAGTCCTGTTGAAATCATCGTGACTTAAGTCATAGCACCATCAGTCCTGCACGTCTTGTAAATCTGCTCTGGAGGGTTGAGGGAACTCCCCCAGAACAAATTTAGGGCATGTGCAGGGAGAGGAGAGTGTTAGAATATTCCGTTCCACCTTAAGAGGAACAGGCATGACTGTTGTGTGTTACATGCCTGTTTACACTCCAGCACAGCACAGCTTGCTGGGAACTTCCGTTTGTGTGTATAGCTTTTGCTTTTGCCCTTTTGCTTGGACACGAAGGAGAGCAGACATGTTTTTCCTTTGTCCTGATGCTGAATAAAATGCCTGTAAATACACTTTACACAGCCTCTCTCTGCCCTTCCGTTGCGAAGAGTTCTTATCTCTGCTGGCTTGCGTGCCCAGCTTCTGATGGCTTGTGAAGCTCGGGTCGCAGTTACATGCTGATGCAAAGACTGGAGTTCGCCCGGCTGCCGGCCAGTGGGCTGGAGCCAGATGGGGGCCTGCCAATTGCCCCCGTTCCCTTGGACACATCCCAACAGAGAGGTGGGGAGTTCCAGTGCACAGCTAGAACTCCTTAGAATCATAGAATCGTAGAGATGGCTATCCTCGCACTAGCAAAACTGTTAAGCTGGGTATCACCCATACCAATTTTACTAGGACCTACGTGAAACTTATTTTGGCTGCAATCCTTGCACGCTTACCTGGGAACAAGTTCTGCAGAACACAGTGGGGCTTCTTCTTCAGTAAGCATCCTCAGCATTGCACTGTCAGTTTGGACCTAACTCACAAAACTGAAAAATACGTAAACCACCCCCTTCTCATTTTGTGGTTTGCAAAAAGAATTTAAAATAAAAAATAGAAAAGCATTGCCCAAGAGATAATGTTAGAATGGACAGAACTGCGGGAGGCAGTGGAAGACAGGAGTGCCTGGCATGCTCTGGTCCATGGGGTCACGAAGAGTCAGACATGACTAAACGACTTAACAACAACAACAACAACCATCTAGCTTTAAATGGAAAGACAATGCTTCAATGAGAGACAAATGTACCTTACCCCAGCCTGTTAAGATGAAGCCCCATAGGTACTGGGTATCCGAAAAGAAAGCCACAAATATTAAGCTGTGCAGATAGAGGCCTTCAACCAAGATCCAGTAGTAGTTGGTCGTCAAGAAGTAAATAAACATCACCACAGTAATCTTGCACCAGACCTGTCAATCAATTCAAAATAAAGCAGCACAGTTGTGGTGGTCAGGGAAGCAGTTAAATGTAATAGTATACTTGCATATTTATCGTTGTCTTCCAGTTTCAGTGGCCTTATTAATTTGGCATCAAGGCCAAGGCTATGACTCATGTTAACTAACGTTGTTCAGTAAGTTTTACTGTCCTTTGTCATCCTCACACAAAGAATTGTTTCAATTCTGTATTAAATTGTGAGTCATGTGTAATGGTTGTGAAAATAACGGGAGTCTGTTATGTGCTTTAAAAACCCACACAATTATTGCCAGCTACTTAAAAACAGCCTCTTCCACCAGATTGACACTTTTGCAGCCGTTGTGCTGCCCACCAGCACCACGATCGGTGTTTGTGCAGTGACACAAAAGCTGTGAATTGAAGCCTCACATACCCAGACAGACCCATCAGGAAGCTGCAGCTCGTTAAGGGCTTCTGTTCATGCCGTATGTGTCTTTATACACACAGCATATTGGTGGTGGTGAGCAGAAAGGGCTGGGCCAATAGTCAGGCTGCTTCCTAGACACTCCCTGTGGACATTTGCTCATGTGGAAGACCTTTGAGGGACCACCCTGAATGCTCTCAATGGATCAGAACTTCTCTCTCTATTCTATCACCAATACTGCTGCTCACTCCGGTATTCAAGGAAAGAGCCATAGCTCAGAGGTAAAGCATCCACTTTAGATGCAGAAGATCTCAGATCCAATCTCCGGCATTAGGGATGGGAGAGACCCTCACCTGGAGTCCTGGAGAACCACTGCCAGCCATTGCAGACAAACATGGCACTAGGTGGGCCACTTGTCCAACTTCCTAGTTCCTAGTCTGCAATTCTGTGCTCCAATCAGCTAAAGTAGACCCCTCACAGTCTAGTATCAGAATCAGCCTTTCTTGTCTCCTAGTGCCAACATAAAATAAATGATTTACCTAGCAGGGAGATACCGCAGTCACAAAGATGGCTTTCCCAGGGTGAGGCTCATCCATTGCACTACAGGTGTGCTGATCTCTGCAATTTACTCAAATGCGGTAAACTCAGCTCCATAATTTGTGGTAGGCCTTTAAAACTGGGTGGTGGTTTTTGTTTGTTATTATGGTACGTGTTTTTGTGTTTTTATACAGTGGTACCTCGGGTTAAGTACTTAATTCGTTCAGGATGTCAGTTCTTAGCCTGAAACTGTTCTTAATCTGCAGCACCACTTTAGCTAATGGGGCCTCCCTCTGCCACCGTGCCACCGCCGCACGATTTATGTTCTCATCCTGAAGCAAAGTTCTTTTTTTTTTTTAAGCATATATTAATTTTCCAATAAAAACATCCGATTAACATATCAAATCAAATCCAATAAAAATAAAAAAATAAAATAAAAAAGGTCCAATTGTCTTCCAAATCGTAATAATTTTGTTTTGACTTCCCACGGTCTGGATTCCCACGGTCTGAAGCAAAGTTCTTAACCTGAGGTAATATTTCTGGGTTAGCGGAGTCTGTAACCTGAAGTGTCTGTAACCCGAGGTACCACTGTATTGTAAAACACAATATACACAGTGTTGCCCTGTGATCTTTGGGTGAAATTTAATTAAGGATAATAATAGTGGTAGTAGTAGGAAGTGGTATTGACTGGTCACACTGAAAACTATACAATTATCCCAAAGATATTTTTTCACAGTTCTGCTGAAGCTGGGAAGCAACACTGCAAATAAATTGGCTCAAATGACAGTATTCTTTACTGAACTGTATTCTTTTCAGTATTATTTACTGAATTTCTATCCCAGGATCTCAAAGGAACCTAGGATCCAAGTGTGGAATGTATTTATATATATTTACTTTTTCAGCATGTACTGGCTGACTCCTGTGGAGAAGGGGTGACTTGGGCCCATTCTGAACCAGCTGAAATGCAACTTTTTCAGGAGTCCAGCACTGAGGTTTGAGCAACTAGGAAGGCTCAGGGACCATCACTGAAATCAGTAGATTTGGATGCCCGGGAAATATTAATGGCTTCCTGCTACCAGCCATAAGGGGCGAGACTCAACGAAGGTGTTGCATGCATATGATGAGTTTCACTCATGTAACAGAATGAGGTCCCCCTGGGTGCCCTAAATCTGCTTTGGAGAGTTGGGGGAATCCCCAGAACAGGTTTAGAGGGTCCACAGGGGAAGGAGAGGGGAAAGGTCCCACTGGGCATGCTCCACTAAGCACTACACTGAATTTCACTCACAGTCCCTGCCTGCTGGGTCACTTTGGCGTCAGTGTTCTCAGATGCGGATTGGGCGCGAGAGAATATTGAACAGTGATTCTGTTAGGTAATGATGAATGAACTTTAGCAAGAGGAGGGGAGAAGTACTTACGTACTGGGACTTGTCCAGGGCTGGAGCCGCTATGATATTTTGCAGGTCACCCACGAGCAGCGAGTCAAGCTCTTTGACTCCGATATGAGCATGAACTACTCTGTCTTTTATAAATATGCTGGTACCTCTGAGCATGAAAGAGACAAACAGATGCAGGTGTATATAATTCCGGGTGCAGTGAAGTCTCCTGTGTGCAAGGGGGGAAAACCTAATTAAAGGGAGCATAAGAACTCAAGAAGAGCCCTGCTGGATCAGACCCAGTCCTGCACTCTTGAAAAGCTCTTGAATTTACCACGTCAGAAAAGGAAACCTCCTGTTGTTCCAAGAGCATCACTGGCGGCAGATATCAGGTGGGCATGTTGCCTGAACAGCAGGTTACAATGGTCTACCAATTGCGCAGGTAAGCATTCTAAAACGTGACAGCGATAGGATGGTTTCAGTTGTAATATAAGCGCAGGCCCTTAAGGAGGAGTCGCTGCATGTTAAACAAAGCTCCAATGTATTATGTTCCCTTCAAATGTCATAACAAAGAGAGAGGCAAACTAAACATTGCATGCAAATGAGTGAAAAGGGGTTCAAACAGTTAAAAAAAATGAGAAAGAACTTGGGAGGCTAACATTTTCAGCAGAGAAGTAGCTGTGTGTGGGAACTACTTAATCCTTTCCCCACCAGTTGTTTTTCTGCTCAAAATTAAGTCCTCCAGCATCTTTCCCCCACTGGGATTCTAGATGTGTATCTGCCATCATAAATATAGATGCAGCCAGCAGGGAAAAAAATTAATCATTTTTCTCCATGCCCTTTCTTGGCTCAAATCTCAACCTGCTGGGGCAGCTTTTTAATGTAATACATATATAAAGTCCTGGGCTTTGTTACTCACAATTGTGTACAATGTTCAGTTTCCCCAGTGATATTGACTGGATTCAGGTGTTCAGCCCATGACAGCCACTCCATTTTATACTGCAATTAAATTTATCCACTTGCCATTGTGAGGGAAAGAATGTGAGTGGCAAGGGAGGGGTAGTCATCGTAGAAATTGCAGACATTATGTCATCTTAGGACTGGCTAAAAGGTTTAAGAGAGGATGGACAGATTCTAGAGGTGTGATATACTCGCCTGAAATAGCCCATGATGAAGATCGCCACAGCCAGAGAGCAGAAGGAGATGGAGTACCCAACGGTGTACATGACATAGAGGCGTTCAAAGAATTCCCTCTGGAGGAAACAGAAGATGTTCCAGGATTTATTTTCTCCTTCAGCGCACAATTAAGAAGTTCTAAGATATGTCCTTTAAGAGAATCCAGTCTGGAGCTCAGCTGTTGTCATTTACAGAGCAACACAATCCTATTCTGCATGGAGGTAAAGCCAGGATTGTACCTGCAACCCCATTGTGTTACCCATTCTGGGAAGGTATACTCCAATCCGTACGGCTGTTGTATGATGCTAAACAATTTCTATGCATTGTTTTGGGGTGATCAACATTTCTTCTGAGTGCCCTTTCCCTCATGGTGGTGTTGGGGATTTGCATGTCCTGGAGAACGACTGAAAGGTGATGTTTCTCAAGTCATGGTAGTTTCTGGCACAGTTTACAATATTTAATTGTTATCAAGATGTATGCACCCTCTTCTTATAGTGCAATCTAATTGCAAGAATTAAGACTAAAATAGACTGAGCTCTTTCTACCCTCTAATTTATGGATTACAGGGACCCCTGACCGTTAGATCCAGTCACGGATGACTCTGGGGTTGCAGCGCTCATTTCGCTTTACTGGCCGAGGGAGCCGATGTTTGTCCGCAAACAGTTTTCCCGGGTCATGTGGCCAGCATGACTAAGCCACTTCTGGCGAACCAGAGCAGCGCACGGAAACGCCGTTTACCTTCCCGCTGGAGCGGTACCTATTTATCTACTTGCACTTTGATGTGCTTTCGAACTGCTAGGTTGGCAGAAGCTGGGACCGAGCAACAGGAGCTCACCCCGTCGCGGGGATTCGAACCGCCGACCTTCTGATTGGCAAGGTCTAGACTCTGTGGTTTAACCCACAGTGCCACCCACGTCCCTTAAAATTATGGATTAATTAGTAATAAAAGCCAGTTAGGTTCCCCAACACTCTCAGCACTATAACACCCTCAAGCACCCACAGCTTTTCAACTCTGCTCCTTTGCTGGTGAAAGAGCATGTACCTTTCCTGGGCTGTTTTCTGCTTGCAGGAAGTCAAAGCATTCTGAATAATTAGACCATGTCCGGTTCAAACTTTGCACAGAGACCCACGTTCCATTTGAGCTACAGTGTCGGAAAGCCATGCCTGCAAGAGAGAAGAGGCGCTCCCATGAGAAGGTTCTCTCCAGCTAGGTTTTGTGTAAGATAAAATCCAACGTGAAACGTGTTGCTGGTACCTTTGTGATTGAAGTCATATATATAAGGAGGGCACGGGACAGCTAATGTTTTCCCCACAGACCCCCTGGGCCAGCAGACCAGACCATCCCATTCTGGGAAGCAGTTGCCTTCTGTAGGGGGAAAGCAGAAATAAGCTGTAAATGAAGAACACGAGAAAAAGCAGGAAAGAGCACAGTGTGTGATTCTCTGTGGGGTTTTTTTAATGCTTTCAAAATTACTTCCCTCCAAATGAGGCAAGAACAGAGCATTTTCTGCCTAAACGGAAGCTAAAAATATTCTCCAATTTGTGTCAGAATCAATGTGAGCATTCAAGCAGCTCAGATTTACAAAGAAACAACTTTTCATATTGCATGCAGTTACAACAGCACATATCTTTGGGTCATCTTATTTTGTTCTATGACAATTTAACAACTGGTCCCTGGATCCTGCAATTATCATCTGAGGCAGCAACACAAGAATGGGCCTTTTCTGTGGTGGCTCCCCACTAGTCTCTCCAGGGAGGCTTGTCTGGCACCTTCATTGCATATTTTTCAGCACCAGGCGAAAGCACTTTGGCTAATTAAACAATCTATGGCCTTTTAAACTGGGGGAGTTGTTGTTGTGTGTTTCTATGTTATGTATTTTTGTGTTTTTATATTGTAAACCTCCTTGTGATCCTTGGATGAAGGATGGTAAAGAAATTCAAATAACTAACAAACAAACAAATCAGTCAGAGTGAACACAAATTCCAAGAATGGTCTCAAATGCTTCTAGGTTGATACTGCCCCCATAAAATTGCTATTTCCCCTGGAATTAAGTAAGTTGATATACATTTTCAGTGGACTGAACCAACACCGTTGCCTCAGGATAGTGAACAGAGACCTGGAACAGATTGACTGCCATTATGCATTTTGTTCAGCGAAGAGAAATATAAAACAGTTTCAAGATATAGATAAGAAAAAAATATATATTCTGCAGACTCTCTCTCTCTCTCTCTTCATGCTTCCCTCTGTTTCTTCTGCCAAACATTTTCCCCCAATTGATTCTCACTCTTTCCATTCCTTCCAATTGTTAAGCTGACGCTCCTTCCTTCTATTCCTCTAGTTTCTCCTCATCAAGTCTTTGCCCAGTTGTTAAACAATGCTGTTTGCTCTTCTGTCCCTGTCTCCCAGCCCACCTTTCTCTGAACACCTTCCTCCTCCTCCTCCTTCTGTTATCATTATTTCTTGCACTCTAATGGTAGTTGAAGCTATAATGGTATTTTCCCAACCAACTTTAAATCTGCTTTAGAGTTTCTTCCTTTTAGGGAGGGGAAAAGCTCTTAAAGCTTGTTTTGGCTAACTATCGTCTTCCATTTCCTTTATTTTAATTTGAAAATGTAGTTTTATCTTGGTGTTTGGAATTTATTATTATTTCACGGTGCAGTGTGTGTCTACACAGAACTACACTCTGATTGGGGTTCACTCCCAGTTTGCATAGGAATGTAGTCTTACTCTCAGGTCCTATTTATGTATGCGATGACAGCGGCAAGAATGTTATATGCCCAGGGATGGAAGGAGAAAGAACCACATCGAAAGAAGAATGGATATTGAAACTGATGAACTATGCCGAAATGGCGAAATTGACTGGGAAGATTAGACACCATAAATTTAGAAATGAATGGATTAACTTTAGAGAATATATGAAGGAGCATTGTAAACATTTAAAAACGTTTGCAGGATTGGATTAGCACTTGTAATGTAATCTGATAAAGGGTATTGAAAAAGGAGATTTAATAGATTGGATAAAAGTATTTAGTCACAGAAAAGAGAAGAGACAGTTATTGAAAACCGGGGAGAGGAGTGGGGGGAAGTCCGGGGGTCGGAAGAAACCCTATAAAGATATTGAATTTGTTATGGATTAATGCAAATACAGTGGTACCTCGGGTTGCAGATGCTTCAGGTTACAGACTCCGCTAACCCAGAAATAGTGCTTCAGGTTAAGAACTTTGCTTCAGGATAAGAACAGAAATCGGGTTCTAGCGGTGCGGCGGCAGCAGGAGGCCCCATTAGCTAAAGTGGTGCTTCAGGTTAAGAACAGTTTCAGGTTAAGAACGGACCTCCGGAACGAATTAAGTACTTAACCCGAGGTACCACTGTAATACTGTATGCTAAAATTTTCTAAAATAATATAAAAATAAAATAAAAAGGAATGTCGTCTTACTCTCTTTTGATCTTCATTGGACTGAAGGTGATTTGGGGGGAAGCACCCCAAACTGCAGTTTTTGTCAAGAAACGATAGGCATGTTGTGGCTAACATGGTGTGTATGAGGCTTTGGAAACTAGCAGTGGGAGCACATTGAATGCAGAGTAAGCAAGAATGTGAACAAGACCTTAGAAATGCTGTCTGGAACGGGACGGGAAAAGAAAACAAGTTATTTAGAAACGCCACCTCCTTCTTCCTGTAGCAGAGACGTGATATTTAGTTCGCATTGAAGTTTGGCCTCCAGGAGACGATAAATCTGGTCCTCCATTGTAACGGTGTCATCGAAATCATCCTGTCAAACACAAACCCAGGCAGAAATAAGGTTGGTGAAGAAGGATCTTCTTTTAGGAGAGAAAAGAAGGTAAACAGCCAAAGCTTTCATATTTCATCGTGGCTGCACTTTCATTCTGAAGTATTTGACACATTTTAAAGTACAGTGGTGCCCCGCAAGACGAATGCCTCGCAAGACGGAAAACTCGCTAGACGAAAGAGTTTTCCGTTTTGGAGGTGCTTCGCAAAACGAATTTCCTATGGGCTTGCTTCGCAAGATGAAAATGTCTTGCGAGTTCCTGCGTTGTTTTTTTCCCTCCCCCCCCCTTTTTCTAAGCCGGTAAGCCGCTTATCCGATAAGCCGCTAAAAGCCGCTAAACCACTAATAGCGCTAATCCGCTAAGCCGTCAATGGGCTTGCTTCGCAAGACGAAAAAACCGCTAGACGAAGAGACTCGCGGAACGGATTCTTTTCGTCTTGCGAGGCACCACTGTAATAAATACCCAGAGCTTTGGCCATGGTTAAGACACCAGGACTTTACATAACCTGATCTGCCTTTGATTGTGTCACCTCAGGTTTCCTAGTAACAGTTCCCAAATTCATGAAGAGGCAGACATTTCAGCTTGTTCCAGCAGAGCCAGTTACTTAAGAATCTGCTTCATGTGCTTTCTGTTCTGCAACATCAAAGCAGTGCCAGATCTACACATTTTGCTACAGTGGGCAAAGGCCTGCAGTGACTACTCCCTCTCTTACACGTCTGTGTGCCCCTACACTGCCCCCCTAATCTGCCACTTGGGACACAGCGAGGCCGGGGGGGGGGGTGTCTTGTCATCTGGGCAGCCCAGGACCTCCATACACATTGCCCAGATTTGTGCCCTGGGGAGGTCACTTTGATTTGACTTCCCGCCACCCATGCCCGCTCACCGTGGACCTCAGCTGCTCTGCCGCCTTCGCCAGGGAGGGGGTGGGGATCCCCGTGAAAGCCAGCGCCTGCATGGGGGCACCTAGTTGTGCCCCTCAGAATTTGGTATCCAGGGCCATGACCCCCCCCAGCCCCCTGCTAAGCTACTGCTCAACAAATGTTACTATTGCTAAATGGGAAGAAGCAGAAGGATTCTTATTGGAAAAAAAGACTTATTGTTTTGGATAATGAACAGAGATGCCTGCCTGACCCTCCACTTACTGCAATAAATGAGGACAGCAAGGTGGATCTGAGCTTTCTGAAGCAGTGGGGAGAAGACCCTTCACTTTGAAGAAACCTGGTAGTGGTAGATTATTATTGCAGTTTATTTTGAGCTAATCCTAGTAGAAGAAGAAGAGTTTGGATTTGATATCCCGCTTTATCACTACCCGAAGGAGTATGGACAGCTTAGCCTTTGGAGACTTTCACAGGCAATATACCATTATCAATCTCATTATGGAAAGGGCAGCTTTCTTCTGACAGCAAGCAGAAAACACAACACCTTCCTCCCAAACTGCCCGTGAGATCATGTTTTCACATCATCCCCCCCGCCCCCCGGCTTTCTATTCTAGATTTAGGCTTCATCCTCATTGGGGATGGATGAGTCAGCCGACTGCCAGATTGTGATTATTCAAAGGTTTGGGCAACTGTTTCCCTTCCTGAATTTACAGGTCATGAATTTACAGGCCCACAAACTCTGCAGGGGCCCTCTTAATATAAACAATGCTTCTAAAATATTTGTTGGAGAAAGTCTCTTAATGGAGTCAGGCTTCCTGGTTTCTTAAGTCCCAGGGAAAACGAACTGCTTGACCTCCTGCTTGCCAGCCTGGAGCTGCTAGTTGGAAAGCACAATTAGCACTGCAGATCTGCCCAAGCCAACAGAGCTGTCCTCTGACTCCAACACTGGCAAAAATCAATACTGTATTAAGCAAAGGCTGCCAAGGCATATGTTAAATACTTGCAGACAGCAAGATAAGGCAGAGGAGGAAAAACGGCCCAGAACAGACTCATGTTCCTATGAAATTCTCTTGATTTATAGTACCTGTCACAAAGCAATTTAAATAATGCCAGAGAGATAGAGAGATATTTACATGCATAGGGGTTGTGAGTTCAGCCACAGTCACTGCAGGGCCTCTGCTAATAAAATATCAAGGGGTGGGGAGCTGACTGGAGTGTTTGGGTGTTGTTAGCTGCATACAAAAAATGTAGCCTTTGTCTAATGTGAATTACTGTATTTTTTGCTCTATAAGAATCACTTTTTCCCTCCTAAAAAGTAAGGGGGAATGTGTGTGCGTCTTATGGAGTGAATGCAGGCTGCGCAGCTATCCCAGAAGCCAGAACAGCAAGAGGGATTGCTGCTTTCACTGCGCAGCGATCCCTCTTGCTGTTCTGAATTCTGAGATTCAGAATATTTTTTTTCTTGTTTTCCTCCTCCAAAAACTGGGTGTGTCTTGTGGTCTGATGCGTCTTATAGAGCGAAAAATACAGTAATCTAAAATAACTACCTTGGTTTCACGCTCCATCACTAACCTAGATTAGAACTCTCCATTCCCCTCAAGCATCAACTCACTAATGGGGAAGAAGCACCCATTTACAGTGGTACCTCGGGTTAAATACGCTTCAGGTTACATACTCCACCAACCCAGAAATATTACCTTGGGTTAAGAACATTGCTTCAGGATGAGAACAGAAATCGCGCAGCAGCGGTGCAGCAGCAGCGGGAGGCCCCATTAGCTAAAGTGGTGCTTCAGGTTAAGAACAGTTTCAGGTTAAGAACAGACCTCCAGAACGGATGAAGTATGTAAACAGAGGTACCACTGTATCAGCTAAGTGATCCTGAGTAAGCACAATAAGAGTAAAACACCTTTTACTTCTGGAATGTGCAACCGGTGAGTTTTACTGCATTCATGCAACTTGGAAGAAGATAACCACCAGGAAGACTACAGAGTGGCCTCTCATGATGATAAATCAGTGGCACCTCCCAGCTTGTGTGATACAGTTATGCTAACTCAGCCACCCAGTTCCCTTAAAGAGAGGCACCCCCCCCTCACCTGGGCGACCAGGAGCCCCTCTTTGTCTAGACCCCTCATGTATCACTCTGGCCTGCTTCTAATGGGATCAGCATACTAGGAGGTGGAGAAGGGAGGACTGCAGTATGCTGGACCCCCCCCAATGGGGTTGAGCTAGATGACCCTCGTGGTCCCTTCCGACTCTACAATTCTGTGGTTCTACGAGGTGAGGAGGGGGCTCCATTTAGACTCCTTTCTTTAGGCATTTAGACTCTAGATATATACTGCTTCAAATGGATGTTTCTAAGGGCTCATCGAAACTTCCTGGACCCTCGCCAGTAGCAAAACACACAAGACGCCTGGCTAATTTCTAACACTGCAGATCAGTGGCCTGTGATGCACCTTGGGGCCTCAAATTTCAGCAGCGCCCTGTGTGAAGCCAAAATTTTGTGCCCCTCCCTGCCTCTCCTGGTATGCCCCACAGATGAACTTACAGTCTTCAAATAAAAACATCCTGAAGGTCCCAGGCCACAGAGAGGTTAGGCTGGCCTCAACTAGAGCCAGGGCTTTTTTGGCCGCGGCTCCAACCTGGTGGAACGCTCTGTCACAAGAGACTAGGGCCCTGCGGGACTTGACATCTTTCCGCAGGGCCTGCAAGACAGAGCTGTTCCACCAGGCCTTTGGTCAGGGCGCAGCCTGACTCCCTCCTCTGGCAATCTTTACAGAACTTAAGCTTATGGTTGCCATCAATTTGATTTTAATTAATTTTTATAATGAAATGTTTTTAGAATGTTGCACTGTTTTATTGTTGTTAGCTGCCCTGAGCCTGGCTTCGGCTGGGGAGGGTGGGATATAAATAAAATTTATTATTATTATATTATATTATTCCATTCTACATAATAGTTGCAGCATCCCAGAGGCTTCACACCCAGTGCGACCTAACCGGTCACACTCCCCTAAAGCGGCCTCTGCTGTGGCCTTCCTGACATTGTTCCCACCAGTCCCAGCCAGCAGCATCAATAGCTAAGGGTGACAGAAATTCAAGTCAAGCAACATCTGGAGGGACACAAGTTCCCCATGGCTGCATTAAATGCAACTCTGGGTCTCTCTCCCCCCTCGGCAAATTTCAGTAAGGCTCCTATGGGGGGGTAGCAATTCATGCTGGTAACTGGGCAGGACCCCTAAGTGTCAAATGGGGCATGAGATTTATCCTTCACACACTTGGAACAGCCCTTGGATGGGGCAGGGGAGACTTTCACTGGCAACCATGAATATTCCTGCGTTTGTAGGTTACAAGCTGTTTTCTTAACACGCTTATTAAAAGATGCCTGCCCCACATTCACTTTTTCAGGTATCATAATTTCGAGCAGTGCCTTCAAAACACATCAAAATTTGTTTCATGTGAGTAGTCCACACAGTGGCGTAGCGTGGGGGGTGCAGGGGGGCCGGCCGCACCGGGTGCAACATCTGGGGGTTAGGGTTAGGGGGCGCAAATCCACGGGTTAGGGGGCGCAAATCCATGGGTTAGGGGGCGCAAATTACTTGCCTTGCCCCGGGTGCTGACAACCCACGCTACACCACTGAATCCACAACATCCAGGCTCCTACAGGAGTCTGAGATGGAGACATCTTGCCTTCAATCTGGCCTCAAAGCCAACAATCCAATTCAGTGTCAGACAAACTACAGGTGGGACAGAAAGGGCCAAATTCTAATCCAGCCTCGGTACAGTATAGAGCTGCTTACATGAACAGCAGCCAAGAATATCTTAAATCTTGCATGGTTCTTTAAATGCTTTTTAAAGGAAAAGAAGATCTCACCTTGAGTGCACATGCAATCCTCTAGAAAAGACTGATTTACACTTAATGGTTTTTTTAAAAAAACAGATGGCAAAGTATAGCATAGAATACCAGCCAGCATTCCAGCAAAACAGCAAGTCAAGCTCCCTTTCCGACAGAACCCGGAGCTGAATCACTCTTGGCTCAGAAGAAGAGGAGGACTGACAGTAGCAACCGAGAACATCTGACCAAAACGGGACAAGCCACCGATGCAACAGAAATGAGGATTCCCAGGGAATCTCGCTCAAACTAGCAGAATCCTATTTACCAACAGCATCAGTTTACAAATTTTGCTGCCTGAAAGGTGTTTTTCGGTCCCCCATTGCTTGGCTGAAAATCCGTGTAATGAAAACTAACATAGCTGTGAGCGCCTCCTGGAGGCGTTTCAAATAACCCACAATCTTTCAACCAGAATACTGATTTGGAAGGATTCCGAGACCCGTTTAAGGATTCAACCGCACAGCAAAACATCGAGAGATGTATTTTCTATGAAACTAATGCTAGGGGGTCTAAGCAAGTTCCTATCGCGTTTTCTTATAGCCCCATCCTTGGACGGGATCGAATCCTGCGCTGTTCCAATGCAAAGGTTGGCTTTGCGCGTGGCTCAACTTGAGGATTCGCTTGCCGCGAATGCCCGACCCCGCTGGAAGTTGCAAACGCTCAATTCGGCAAAGCTCGCTTGGATCTGGAAGGTGGAACTACCCAAACCGTCGGTTCCCTCTCTTCCCACCCGCAGCCGGGCAAGACTGAGCAAGTAATGGAGGAAAGTGCGCAAAGTTGGGAAACCCAGACCTTTGGCTAATGAAGCTTTTAAGCGGTGTGTCGGGTGCGGGGGGTTGTTTTTGTTTGGTGTGTCTTTTTGTGCTTTTATATTGTGAACCGCCCTGTGATCCTCGTGTGGCGGGAGGTGTGGGAAGTTAATAAATAGTAATAGCTGTAATAATGATAATAATATTACCTGTGCCGGTGCAGCCATAGCCAGAAAGCAGCCGCTCACCGCCAGGAGTCCCCAGGAGCCTGGCATCCTGCGCGCCACCGGAGAGCAAAGTTGGAGACGCTTCCGGGCTCCGAGGAAAAGTCACGTCGAATAAAAGGAAAGCGCCGAGGAAACCTGATGGCTAAGATGGAGAACCCCAGAGGCAAGTTGCTAGTCCCTCCCAAGGCCGATCCCACGAGTAGGTCTGGGCTTCTTCTGCAGGGAAGAATCGGCGCAGCAAAGAAACGAGACCCTCCGGCTGCGGCTGCGGCGACTTCGGGTCCTTCCAGTCTTTCTCCTCCAGTCGAAAGAAAATGCTGCTGCTGCTGCTGCCCAAAGCCTAGCCAAGGGAGACGCACAGGTGCGTTCAAGATGCTGCCCCCAGAGGCGCGCAAGTGCGCTGAGCGCCAGCAACGCGCGTCCGGCAAGCAGGAGGCGGCTGCGGATGCGCGCGTCGCCTCTCCGGCTTTCTCCTTTCCTAGACGGGAGGCGGGAAATCCGGGTTTAGGATTCCCCCGCGGCGGGTTTTCCTTTGCTAGCAATTAGCCAGCCTCCCGGGATAAGAAAGGCGACCCTGTCCGGGATCGGTAAAGCCCTGGCCGAGGAGTGCCGAGTAAACGTAGAAGTCAAGGGATACGACCTAAGAGGATGGTAGGGATAAAATGGGCAGCGCGCACCATGGAGAGGCGCGTAAAGACGCAGGCTCCCCTGCAAGGAGCCCGCTGGATATCGGGCAAGGCTGCCTCTCCACCATCCCTTTGGGGGGGTACTATGGGGTCGTGGGTCTCTGCGAAGGCGGGCAAAGCTGGAGTGGAGGGTGGGCGGCACAGGAGCAAAACAAGTGCAAAATGACTCCGCACTGGGGCAGGGGAAAACCAGAGCTCTGTGTGTGTGTGTGTGTGTGTGTGTGTGTGTGAGAGAGAGAGAGAGAGAGAGAGAGAGAGAGAGAGAGAGAGAGGGAGATTTTGTTTTATGGCAGTGCCGGATTTACCTATAAGCTAAACAAGCTGTAGCTTAGGGCCCCACTCTCCTGGGGGGCCCCC
This sequence comes from Podarcis erhardii, assembly GCF_964252035.2. Classification (NCBI taxonomy): domain Eukaryota; kingdom Metazoa; phylum Chordata; class Lepidosauria; order Squamata; family Lacertidae; genus Podarcis; species Podarcis erhardii. Next base: position 132,983,467 of record NC_138497.1, on the reverse strand, counting down.
AAAAAAATAAAGGGGGGAAAACTGGATGTACATTTCCAAAATATAAGATAAAATAAATATTACTTTGATAAAATACATATTTTGTTATGTGCAAATGGCTTTAGATACCTATCAGGTCCATAAATTACCATATAGCATATATTCAACACAAAAAACAGCGACAATTTGTTGTTGACAGCTGGACATATGAAGGTCCCATTACCTTCAGTTGCTTAGGGCCTCATCAAACCTAAATCTGGCCCTGGTTATGGGGTCAGAAGTGGTTAACTGACCAGGAAAGAGATCTTGGAGGCTTCCTAGATGGCTCAGTTTAAACATGTGGCACCTGTGAAAAGGGTAAATTACATATTAATGTAATTTACAGCCAACTTGCTTCTCCAGCATTCATCCTGATGGGCTTGCACAGAGCTTACGTGGTGGTTAGCCTAGGTCCAGTCCTTGCTTAACTGGTTCATATGACACTGAGCATTCAGCCGGATTTGGTTGTGAGGTGTTTACACTTCTTCCTGCTACCCATCACATGCTTTTCAATGCATTTCTTCATTACCTTCCAAACCACAAAAAGTTCAGGAATTTTATTTTTTTATGTTGGGCTTTCAGCACTAGGTCGATAGAACGCTTTGATCCACTTCAAAAGTGCAAACCTTGCCGTATACGCTTGAATCCCTCTTGCAAAATAGTTTACAATCTGGAGTCACCCTAGGAACGGTATTGCCGCACCTCCTGAAGGTATGGCAGAGTTTTAACAGGTGCATAGAATGGCAACCAAAATGGAACAAGTCTTAGTTTGGTGGCATACAAAAGATGAACAAGTTAAATCTGTAATGAAACACTGGGTGAGAGAGATCTGTGGCATAATATTCAATTTTCAGATTGGGAAAAGTTATGGAAAACTGACTTAAAATTCATGGCTTGTTATACACTGAAAGAAAATTATATGGGAATGATGTACCAGTGGTATTTGACCCCTAGCAAAAAGGGACGCGGGTGGCGCTGTGGTCTAAACCACTGAGCCTTGGGCTTGCCAATCAAAAGGTTGGCAGTTCGAATCCCCGCAATGGGGTGAACTCCCTTTGCTCAGTCCCAGGTCCTACCAACTTAGCAGTTCAAAAGCATGCCAAAAAGTGCAAGTAGATTAATAGGTACCGCTCCGGCAGGAAGGTAAACAGCGTTTCCGCACACTGCTCTGGTGTCGGTGTTCTGTTGCACCAGAAGCGGCTTTGTCATGTTGGCCACATGACCCGGAAAAACTGTCTGTGGAGTGGACAAACACCGGCTCTCTGGGCCTGTAAAGCGAGATGAGCGCTGCAACCCCAGAGTCGTTCGCGATTGGACTTAACTGTAAGGGGTCCCTTTTAAGCTACCAAAAATGTATAAGAGAAGTACAAATACTTGCTGGAAATATAAAGAGAAAGGAGGTGCCCGGGAGGACTCCCCTGAGTGAGTTCCTGAGGGCCCTGCTCCTGCCACTTACCATCTGGCCTGGGGCGGGGCCTGAAGACTCACAAGGACTGCTTGCTGATTGCTGCCGCTGCCCAGGAGGACTCCCCTGAGTGAGTGCCTGAGGGCCCTGCTCCTTCCTGCCACTTACCATCTGGCCCAGGGCGGGGCCTGAAGCCTCACAAGGACTGCTTGCTGCTTGCCGCCTGCTGCCCGGGAGGACTCCCCTGAGTGAGGGCCTGAGGGCCCTGCCACTTACCATCTGGCCTGGGGCGGGGCCTGAAGCCTCACAAGGACTGCTTGCCGCCTGCTGCCCGGGAGGACTCCCCTGAGTGAGTGCCTGAGGGCCCTGCTCCTGCCACTTACCATCTGGCCTGGGGCGGGGCCTGAAGCCTCACAAGGACTGCTTGCCGCCTGCTGCCCGGGAGGACTCCCCTGAGTGAGGGCCTGAGGGCCCTGCTCCTGCCACTTACCATCTGGCCTGGGGCGGGGCCTGAAGCCTCACAAGGACTGCTTCCTGCTTGCCGCCTGCTGCCCGGGAGGACTCCCCTGAGTGAGGGCCTGAGGGCCCTGCTCCTGCCACTTACCATCTGGCCTGGGGCGGGGCCTGAAGCCTCATAAGGACTGCGTGCTGCTTGCTGCCTGCTGCCCAGGAGGACTCCCCTGAGTGAGTGCCTGAGGGCCCTGCTCCTTCCTGCCACTTACCATCTGGCCCAGGGCGGGGCCTGAAGCCTCACAAGGACTGCTTGCTGCCTGCTGCCTGCTGCCCGGGAGGACTCCCCTGAGTGAGTGCCTGAGGGCCCTGCTCCTGCCACTTACCATCTGGCCTGGGGCGGGGCCTGAAGCCTCATAAGGACTGTGCGCTGCTTGCTGCCTGCTGCCCAGGAGGACTCCCCTGAGTGCCTGAGGGCCCTGCTCCTGCCACTTACCATCTGGCCTGGGGCGGGGCCTGAAGCCTCACAAGGACTGCGTGCTGCTTGCTGCCTGCTGCCCAGGAGGACTCTCCTGTGTGAGTGTCTGGGGGCCCTGCTCCTTCCTGCCACTTACCACCTGGCCCGGGGCGGGGCCTGACGAGCCTCACTAGGACAGTTGCTGTTACTGCCGGAGGGGCACAGAGTGTTTTTAAAATGTTTTTGAAAATTTCTTTTGGATTTTTTGTATGTGGGGGGTGGGGTGGGATGGATGTTTGGTTGGGCTTGGGGAATTTTTTTGATTTTGATGTTTTTTGTAATTTTTACAGTTTTTTGTTTGTATTGTTCTATTGGTTTGGTTTGTTTGTTTGTTTATTTAAGGTGTTATTTTATTCTTAAGGGGAGGGGTCAGGGCTGCCGGGGAGTGGGCCCCAGCCCACAAAATGGCTGGGGCATGTTCCATGGCGGGGGGGGGATGCACTGGGACAACCGATCTCAGTGATCACGGGTAGGAGGAGGAGTTACGCTAAGACCAGACCATGTCATTACAGAGGGGCAGGTTTAGTCGTTGTCTGAGGACTATCCCTGCCTCCGGGTCTGGTCCTGACCAGACGGATACTAGAATCAGCAAGGGATACCCACATGACCTGAAGGTGCTGCTGTGCAATGCCAGGTCAATGATTCATAAGACCACTGCCATCCATGACTTGATCATAGTTGGAGGACTTGACCTGGCATGTGTAACAGAGACTTGGTTGGATGAAGCAGATGGGCCTGTCCTTGCCGCTGCTTGTCCACCAGGTTTCTCTTACGCACAGCAACCCAGGTCATGTGGGCGGGGAGGGGAAGTCATTAGTTTGCACCAGGCGTCCTATTGGGAAGACCCAGTTTTCCGAGTGCATGTTCTGGAAGTTGGGCAATAGGGGCAGTACAGGATTCCTTTTGGTGTACCGACCTCCCCGCTGCACCAAGGATTCCCTGCCCGAGCTGCTTCAGGTCATTGTGGATGTTCTCCTGGAGACACCTAGCTTGGTCGTCCTAGGGGATTTTAACATCCATGCCGACACGACCTTACAAGGGGCCGCTCGGGACTTCGTGGAAAGCATGGCCTCCATGGGGCTGTCCCTGAATAAGTCTGGCCCAACTCATAGCCGCGGACATGCCTTAGACTTGGTGTTTACCTCTACGGATGTTGGTGATCTGACACTAACTAAAAGTGAAACAAAAGAAGTGCCATGGTCAGATCACTTCCTGGTGCAACTGGACTTCTCTGCGACCCATCCCCTCTGCAGGGAGGTGGGACCAATTCGGATGGTCCGCCCCCGCCACTTAATGGATCCAAATGGTTTGCAGAGAGTGGTAGGGGATGCTTTATCCCATGTTGATGGCCTTTCAGCTGATTCCCTGGTGGCCCGCTGGAACGTGGAGTTAACCAGGGCTATTGACTGTTTGGCTCCGAAGCGCCCTCTCCGATTGCATGGAGCCCGGACAGCCCCGTGGTTTTCCACAGATCCGAGGGCAATGAAACAATCGTTGAGACGGCTAGAGCGCTGGTGGCGGATAACTCATTCCGAATCTGACCGGACACAGGTTAGAGCTCAACATCGAGCCTACCAAGTGGCGATAGTGACGGCGAAGAAGAATTTCTTCACCGCCTCTATTGCATCTGCAGAAAACAGCAGCAGGAGACTTTTTCAGGTGGTTCACCATTTAGCGGAACCACCTGCTACATTGGGGCCCAGTACGGGCCACATGTTCTCCTGCAATGATTTTGCAAAGTTTTTTGCAGATAAAATCGCTCAGATTCGGGAAGAAGTAGACTCCACCGTGGGAGCAGGGCCGGGGCGGGAGAGTGCTAGAGTCCTGTCTAGTCAAGTTGTGTGGGATCAATTCCAATCTGTTACCTCCGAGGATGTGGACAGGCTGCTTGGACGAGTGAAACCAACCACCTGTCTCCTGGATCCTTGCCCATCCTGGCTTATAAAAGCTAGCCGGGAAGGACTGGGCGATGGGCTTCGTGCGGTGGTGAATGCTTCCCTCCGTGAGGGAGCCTTCCCAGATCCGCTGAAAGAAGCGGTTATTAAACCGCTTCTTAAAAAACCATCTTTAGATGCGGCCACGATGGCCAACTATCGCCCAGTCTCAAATCTTCCATTCTTGGGCAAGGTGATTGAGCGAGTGGTTGCTGAACAACTCCAGGCACGCCTGGAAGAAGCGGACCATTTGGATCCCTTCCAGTTGGGATTCAGGCCTCATCATGGGACTGAAACTGCCTTGGTCGCACTGGTTGATGATCTCTGGCGGGCTAGGGACAAAGGTGAGAGCTGTTTCCTAGTTCTGCTGGATCTCTCAGCGGCGTTTGATACCATCGACCATAACATCCTTCTGGACTGTCTTGAGGGGCTGGGAGCTGGGGCCACTATCATACAGTGGTTCCGCTCCTTCCTCCTGGGCCGTGTTCAGAAAGTGGTGGGGGGGGATGAGTGTTCAGACCCCTGGGCTCTCACTTGTGGGGTGCCTCAGGGTTCTGTCCTCTTCCCCATGCTTTTCAACATTTACATGCAGCCGCTGGGAGAGATCATCAGGAGGTTTGGGCTGGGTGTTCATCAGTATGCGGATGATACCCAGCTCTACCTCTCTTTCAAATCAGAACCAGTGAAGGCGGTGAAGGTCCTGTGTGAGTGTCTGGAGGCGGTTGGAGGATGGATGACGGCTAACAGATTGAGGTTGAATCCTGACAAGACAGAAGTACTGTTTTGGGGGGACAGGAGGCGGGCAGGTGTGGAGGATTCCCTGGTCCTGAATGGGGTAACTGTGCCCCTGAAGGACCAGGTGTGCAGCCTGGGAGTCATTTTGGACTCACAGCTGTCCATGAAGGCACAGGTCAAATCTGTGTCCAGGGCAGCTGTTTACCAGCTCCATCTGGTACGTAGGCTGAGACCCTATCTGCCTGTGGACTGTCTCGCCAGAGTGGTGCATGCTCTGGTTATCTCCTGCTTGGACTACTGCAATGCACTCTACGTGGGACTACCTTTGAAGGTGACTCGGAAACTACAACTAATCCAGAATACGGCAGCCAGACTGGTGACTGGGGGCGGCCGCCGAGACCATATAACACCGGTCTTGAAAGACCTACATTGGCTCCCAGTACGTTTCCGAGCACAATTCAAAGTGTTGGTGCTGACCTTTAAAGCCCTAAACGGCCTCGGTCCAGTATACCTGAAGGAGCGTCTCCACCCCCGTTCTGCCCAGACGCTGAGGTCCAGCGCCAAGGGCCTTTTGGTGGTTCCCTCATTGCGAGAAGCAAAGCTACAGGGAACCAGGCAGAGGGCCTTCTCGGTAGTGGCGCCCGCCCTGTGGAACACCCTTCCAGCAGATGTCAAAGCGATAAACAACTACCTGACATTCAGAAGACATCTTAAGGCAGCCCTGTTCAGGGAAGTTTTTAACGTGTGATATTTTACTGTATATTTTGGGTTTCTATGGAAGCCGCCCAGAGTGGCTGGGGAGGCCCAGCCAGATGGGCGGGGTATAAATAAATTATTATTATTATTATTATTATTATTATTATTATTATTATTATTATATCATATGTGGTGGTCATGTAAGGTAATAAAAGCATTCTGGGAAATGAACTGACAATAATGTTTAAAACAACACCAGAAGGTTTATTATTAGGATTTATAGGTACCGATATACCAAAGGAACAGAAAAGACTTATGTACGTGTCAACAGCCGCATGGATGCTATTAGCCCAAAGATGGAAAGAAGACAAAGTCCCTGTCAGAGAGGAATGGCAAATTAAGCTGTTGGGAGCCCGCCAAAATGGCAAAACTCAGGAAACCAAGACAACAAAAACTTTAAGAATGGGAAAAATTTAAAATTGACCTACGAGACCACTGCAAGCACATAAAAGCATTAGCAGGATTTTAATAACACTTGTAACGTAACCAACACTGTGGTTAATATGAAGAGATACAATACATGGATTGTGAAATAATATGCAGATGAAGATGTTGACACTTGGACTCATGGAGGGAAGGACCAGGAAGTTGGGGGATTCAGAGAAATCTCAATATAAGGTTATATATTTGGTATTGTTATAAATTTTTGTTTGTAAAAAAATAATAAAAATATTTCCAAAAAAAGAGAGAACTTCTTAGTTTGGGGGAAAAGCAGGGAAGGGCATCATAAAGTCTTAAATTATGTATGGTCTGGAAAAAGGAGAGCTGATAAGTTTTTCTCCCTCATAATATCCCCTGGAGTATTCCAATAAAGATGAATTTTTGGGAGATTCAGGACAGGAAGTGCAGTACATCTCCACACAACACACTTAAGATGAAATTTGTGACCACAAAGATGTAGCGATGGCTGCCATATTACTTCAAAAGGAGATTAGACAAATCCATGGAGAATAAGACTCTCAATGGCTTCTAGGCATGATGGTTATCACAGAGGGAGACCATGGGCCCCTGAATACCTGCTGCCAGGAAGTACAAGCAGGGAGAGTGATATTGCCTAGCTCCCAATTTCCTAGAGGCATCTTGTGGGCCACAGTGGGAAACAAGAATGCCAGGCTAGATAAGCCTTTCACCTGATCCTGCAAGGCTCTTTATCTTCTCCTACCTCAAGGTAAAATTATATCCCTGCTTCAACTGCAAGCCAACCTCTTACGATGGAAAGATCATTATAGAGTCACCTAATTAGTGGCATACATTCCAACAGAAGGTTGACTCCTTATTAATGCAAAAGATGAATGTTTAATGCAAAAGTCTCTGCAAACTTCAAAGGTGTCTGTGACTTGAATTTCCAGAGGGGGGTCATGCAAAGTTTCCTAGGCTCTGATTTTGACTTTGGAGTGAAAATGGTATATGAGATCAAGCGACATCAGAGGCTTTAGAATACATATATCTGCACATTTTGCTACCGGAAACCTTCCTAATTCAAGTGAAAATAAAGGTCACCCTCAAGCATATTGCTAGGGACGCGGGTGGCGCTGTGAGTTAAACCACAGAGCCTAGGACTTGCCTATCAGAAGGTCAGCGTTCGAATCCCCATTGCTCCCGTTGCTTGGTCCCTGCTCCTGCCCACTTAGCAGTTCAAAAGCACATCAAAGTGCAAGTAGATAAATAGGTACCACTCCAGCGGGAAGGTAAATGGCGTTTCCGTGCGCTGCTGTGGTTCGCCAGAAGCGGCTTAGTCATGCTGGCCACATGACCCGGATGCTGTACGCCGGCTCCCTCGGCCAGTAAAGCAAGATGAGTGCCGCAACCCCAGAGTCGATCACGACTGGACCTAATTGTCCAACATCTGGAGAGTCAAAGGTTCCCCACAATTGTTTCAAAATCCACATTTAGGAACCCTAGAGCAGTTGTCTGTAAAGAAAACTCCCACTGGCTTTTTGTTCCCAATGTTGATGCTATACACACACACACACACACACACACACACACACACACGATTTTTCATTACAGTCACTAAGACTTAAGATACGTTAAGGGCAGAATGGAAAAGTTGAGATTTTGTAATATACAGTGGTACCTCCGGCTATGAACGGGATCCGTTCCAGATGCCCAACCGTATCCTGAAATCTTTGCTTGTTCTGTGCATGCATGCATGCGGTGCTGTAGAGCGCTTCCGTGCATGCGCGCAGAGCACTTTTGCGCATGGGGCAAACCCACTTCTGCGCATTTGCAACCCAAACGTCCACTGTAATGGTTAGGGTTTTTAGTGCACACCAAAGAAAAGTAAATTAGAAAGAATCTGCTTATATATTCAATATGCTAGTTTGCAGACATGTGAATGGCTCCAAGTATCAAACGTCCAGCATCAAAGTACAGCTTTTTTCTGGAAATCATGGCTCAGAACTACCTGGCACTTCGACATTTGCACATTGGTGAAGAGCATGCAGCTATGGCAACATCGAATGTCAAGTCCTAAAGCTCAGTGGTGGCTTCTGTCCAGAAGATGAGGTGGTGGCATAAACAATCCATACAGATGCATGAACATTTACATTTAAAAAAATGCATATAGACATTTCCAAAATATGTTTACACATTTGAACACAGAAATGAAAGAAAACAGTATAAAATATAATGGTTGACGTAGTGCCTTTGCACACATCTGCAGTGGAGTTCTTCAAACATCCCTTGCTTTGTTCACCGGAGTCCATCTTAAGGCAGAGAGTGAATTGTTAGTAGGTTCAAGAGCGTTTGGTATGGCAAATACATCGTTGGGACGTTCCATCGACTGTGGGCATCCTTCAGCAAAAGTTTGATGAGCAAATAAAAGAGCTCAGACAGATGAAATGGTGAATTTTGAAAGTGGACCAGAGAAGGATGAAATGGGAAGTGGAATTAAAGAGGACACAGAGACTTCGGAGAAAAATTGGGACAAAGGATTGCCAGAACAAGAGCATGAAATGGCAGCGCTGGTGGCAACAGATTGTGAAATTCAAATGTCCTTTGCTTTTGTCATAGATACTAGAGAAAAATAGATTTGATGTCTGTATACTAGTGCCTAACATAGGATTCACCCACCTGGTGGCCTCTCCAGATGTTTTGGAATACAATTACCACCAGACTGGAGAAGGTTGGCTTAATGCATCATTTCATTAGTTAAAATTAACTTTGTGTCAGGAAAGCCCTTAAGGCTAGATTCTTAGAAAGATTTTGACGTGTGGTTTTATTACAGCTGCCATCATTGTCTGCTTCATAGAGGCTGTCAAGCGGAAATACATTTTGATGTTTTAAAGCATTCTGTAAATACTTTTCTCAGAAGTAACTGACTCATATTTTAATATGTCTGTACGGTATCAGTCAGCACCCACACAAATTACAAGTGTACATTTTTTAAAATGAATATCATCTTCTGGTTATTGCAGTGGCACCTCCGGTTGTGAACAGGATCCATTCCAAAGTCCGGCCGCATCCCGAGGAATTTGCAACCAGAGGACCGCTTCTGCGCATGCGCATGGTGTGGTTTAGCACTTCTGCGCATCCGCGCACGGTGAAACCCGGAAAAATACTTGGCATCCTGAAGTTTATGTATCTAGAGGGATATGTAAGCGGAGGTACAACTGTACAAGCAACTCAGGTTCTTGCGGACTATATGGAATTGGCTGAGATGACTGGCAGAATCCGGGACCAAGGAGAAGAGTCGGTGGAAGAAGATTGGAAAAAAATTAAAGTATATCTGCAAAAATATTGTAAAATTAAGGACTGTTAGAAAGATGTTGGAAAAAGAAAATTAGGTGGTTTTGGTAGAAATGATATAAAGGATTAAGTAAAAATGTGTTGATGAAATTGATGAAAGAAAGGACGTTAATTATAAATATATTAAATTAAATTATTTAAATGGAAATAAGGTTGGAAGGATTTGCTGAAAAAACGATTTGAACTAGAATACAAAATTGGGAGGTATGAGGAGGTCAAGGAAATAAGTAAAGGAAGAAAGTTATGTAAAGGTTTAATCTGTTCTTTTTCTTTTTTAAGTGAATGTATTTTTATTTTTTCTCTGTTGTATTTTTTTTTTTTTTGCATTTTGTATTTTTTTTTCTTTTTTCTTTTTGTAACTCTTAAATTCTGAATAAATATTATATATATATAAAAAAAAGCAACTCAGGTTCTTGCACCCCAGGAGTTAAGCCAAACCCCATCTGTCCGAAGTAGATTGTCACACGGAGACAGTAATGAAATAAAAGCAGAAAGGTACAGTAGGTACTCTTTATTTCCTGTCTATGTACAATTTAGTAAATGAAAGAGCCAACATAATTAGTTTAGCATGACAATATCATAAAAATACATCCATAACCAACGTAGGGTACAAATATATACATTATGATACATTAAATAAGTGCTTTCAATATAGTTTACAGCTAGTGTGCGGTATTTAAAGAGATTGATTCTACTCCTTCCCCATTTTGTGGCATCTTAACACAAATGCAACATTCCCCCTGGGCCTCAACTGTTCATACACAGTACAATGCCATTTCCTGCACATTCCAGAGAAGCATGGCCTGCCATTTACAGACAATAACAGACAATAACATAAAAAGGCCAAAAAACCTCAAACAAAATCAAATGACCCATTCTTATTTTCCCCAACAAAACAACAGTTAACAGAACACGTCTGCTCAGTAAGTTGTAGACAGTTATTTACTGTTACGGAGTCATATGTGGGATCCACATGGCAAGATTAAAACGAACCTATTGCACCGTCCAAAACTTGAACACTGTACAACATAAATGCTTCTAGAAAATACTGCTGTGCTAGCACCTGATTTTTACCCCCCCCCCCAAAAAAAAAACAGGCCAGGAATTTCATAATAACCCGTCAAGTTTCAGGTGCTTGGCACTAAAGGTTTCAGGCCTGTTCCCGTTGGGACAGGTAGGCTGTCCTTCAAAACCTCCTTGCGGCAATAGAAGTTAAATGCGTAACAGGAAATATTTAACAACACTCTACATATAGGAAATGCGGATGGTCAGTACTGGGGAACGTGAAATGGAAAGGCCAGTTTAGAAAAGAAAAGCTAAGCTAACCTAGCCAAACTCCGCTGCTTTGTATTTAGTATGTTCCTATGATGATGCAAAACCCCAGCCCACCACTTCTTAGCAAAAGTTACAAAAAGAGGCCGTCAAGTTTCAGCTGCTTGTCTATCCTCAGCCAGCAATGATTGTGCTAGTGACCAACCTTCGTCCTAGAGAGATATTCATTACAGACTCTGTGTGCAAGTGTCTGCTTATTTGTACAACAGAGTGAACAATGCTATAGGTCAGGGATCACGTTTTCAATGCTGTATGCTAAAAAACAAACCAAAGTACACTGGGAAGAAAAGATGAGCTGGACCTCTTGCCTTGGCGTGTTACGTTTCTCCCTACAGGGCTTTGTTTTTTTAACATGGACACGCTGTGAAGTTAGACTGCCACCAGCTCATCTTCAGTCTGAGGTGATACTATTTCAGGATTCCACCATCACTTTCTGTTGTGTGTGCAGACCAGGCCTCTGAATCAATCTCTCTCACACTATGCATTTTAACAAATCCATTGAATGCTCCCAAGTCTTGCCCACAAAAGCTCTATCCGAAGGCAGCATCCGAACAACCAGCAGTATGTTACTTGTCAGGATAAGACCACGGAAATGCTCCAGGAACCCTGCTCTTCTCTCTCAGTTGCCCTAGTTGTAACCAGCACACATTTTTAGACATGGGAAGAGCTGGTGAAAATACTTTTCATTGGTGAAGTCAATGCGATTGGTGAAGTCAATGCATGCCATATCCCTGCCTTTGCAATCAAAGGAAGCTTGCCTTCCTCTTCCTGCCCTCAAAGGACTTGCCATCTGATTCTTCAGCACAACCACTAAGCTAATAGCAACGCACACCTGACTTGGTCAGCATTAAGCAGAGGTCTGCTTCTTAGGCTGGAACGAGACATCATTTGGCCACATTTCTGCTCTATTCACATGTGAAGTAGAACCTTCTCTACATGAAATGGAGCATGCAGAGGGTGGGAGATGACAAAGCCAGGCCTTTCCAACTCAACTCAACTTGCAGCCCTCCAACAGTTCAAATAGTTTTCTACCAGCCCAGCTCTTAGAGCAAAGGCATACCACAGCCATCCTGAGCTTCTCATACGAACAGGATCAAAATATGAATGAAATAAACTGTCCTGCAACACGCAGCCCGGCCCATAACAGATATAGTTGTAGCATATAAACCTGCCAGTTACCAAAACTATTTTGGAAGCAGCTCCCCCCTCCCAGGAAGGTGACTTTGTTCTTGAAAACTCAAGCAGCAAGTCAACCCCGACTTTAACATTTATTCTGGCTTGGTGTTAATACTGCTAATTAAACTAGAGACTCGGATGGATGACAGCATCTTTCTTAATTAAGGAATGTTTTCAAAGCACTCAAAGCTGAAGGTCAGTAGAGAAATAGGGAATGTAAAAGCGGCCGAAGCTCAGCTACAATTCTCATTTATTGAAACTGGTTATCAGGTTTCATATATAAGGTCTTACAACTGCAGACTTGAACAAAGCAAAATAATACAATGGCTGGAAATCAAATTAAGAGTTGGACTGTTCCTCCAAGGTGTACACTGGGGGGAAAAGAAAACCCACACAATTCCCCAATCTGATGCCCTCCAAAGTTTTGGAGTACAACCCCCTGAATATTGGCCATGCCAGCTGGGTTCTGATGGGTGCTGGTAGTGCAGAACATCTGGGGCAGACTAGTTTGGGGAAGGCTGTAACAGGCCAGCATACACCCCAGATATGACAGCTCTGTGCTTTCATTGTCAACCTAAGCCAGAACTAAACTCCTAACTGATGTACAGAGGTCAACGTTCTCACCCTATACGCCTGCCTGGCTTAATGGATGTGCTTTTAAGATGGCTTCTTGGCTTTCAACAGAGAACTCTGCCCACTTTACATGATACAGGGGGTCACATATATTGAGGGGGGGCGGGTTTACAGGGAGGTAGCGCAGCAGTGCTGCTTATTATGGCCATAGACTTTTCACTCATAATGGTTTGTAGCCAAAGGGTTGGGAAACCCGGAGGATGCTGGGACAACAACTCCCAATGTGGCTGAGCACTGGCCATGCCAGCTGGAGCGGATGGGGTCAAAGGGGAACAATATCTGGAGGGCCAAAATCCTCTCCATCCTTGGTTTGGGGAATCCTGCTGCAGGGAGAAGAGGGACTATAAAGGTAAACTAATCTCAGCCATTGCGTACAATCTGTGCTCAAACCAATATTCCAGACAACTATTAAGGTTCGGGGACAATGTCCGCCGTGCCTCCTTAACTACAACACACCCTTATTTTTACTGGCCATTATTATGTAAAAAATAAAGTAAATGCTTCCTATTTACAAAAAAAAACTAATCGTAAGTGCTTATTCTCAGGTAGTAAAAACACCCCAATCTCCACATACCTACAGCTGACTCACACCATCTAAGTTCAGCTGTTTGTTCAGAGCACCTAGTGTCAAAGGAATGATTGTTTAATCAGCCAGGTCTGTTTACACAACCTGTGTGTGTCCAGTAGAGAGACCCATTATGTTCTACAAAATGGTGCTGAAATGAAAAACCAAACCAAACCAGGGAGAAGGACACTACAGGCTTGATTCTTTAAGGCAGCCATTTAAAGGGGGGAGGGGGAGTACTAACGAAAAACAACAAAGTGCAACTCATGGATGGGGGAGAAGGTCTTTTCAATACACAAATGCAGTAGCTAGTCAAGGACCTTCTTCTGGAGAAAATTTGTTTCGCTAGTGTATTTCATTTGAAAAGAGGGCAGCTCTATTTACCGCTGTACACTAAAATCCAAGCTGCCATTACTGAAGTTGCCCTTCAGTAAAATATTTGACTGCCTGGAAGTTTGACACCATTAAAAGAAAAGCAAGGCTTCAGATGATGGGAGTGGAATGCTGGTAAAATCCTCTAATACTGCTCATGGAAACCTGCAAAACAACATCAGTGCATAACAGAGAGAACGCTTAACAGAAAATCAAACCTTATGACAGCATTTGTAAGAGATGTACAGAACTCCTCATGATTGCGATGCTTTTAAAAGAGACTGTAATATTCTCACTGCAACAAGCTGCAACAGTCTGATTTGGGGACAACATGCCCAATGTTATTTCCTATTAAGACACTTTATTCTGTGGTGCAAGAGCCTTCCGTGTAAGACGTCATCACGAACTCCAGTGGGATTTACCGTAATCTGTGGAAGGCTCATCCTGGCCGATCTATTTGATGGGATCGCCTGTGTCTTTCCAAAGATAAGAGTCCCGCTCAGATTCTGAAGACTCTCCTCCAGCCTCTTCCGTTAACATTCCAGCACCTAAAGTGCAGACTTGCTTCTTTTGATACGCCAGTTTCTGCAGGCAGTGGCTGAAGATCTTTTAGCTGCTACTGAAGACACTGAGTTGGGGGCTGGATGTGTGAAAGGACAGCCTTCGCTCGAGTTCTTTACTAATTAATCAGAAGGCGGCGTCCCATCCCATCCCCCGAGGAGGTGCCTTACCTTAGCAGTTCAGGCCCAGCCCTGTCCAGTGATCTGGCACCATCAAAAAATACTTGTCCATTGCTTCACAAAACCTCGTCCGGTACAGTTCTGGAGATACTACCGTTGGCATCTTACCTAATTTACGCAGAGAAAAAAACTGTCTTAGAAATTAACTTTAGGAATAACTAATCTGTCGTATACGTCACAAGTTACGGGTTGCATCCCAGTGGAGAATTGCAGAAGATTCTTCCCCCTCCCCCCACCACCTAAATCTGTTCTGGGTTTTCCCTCAGGAGCTGATGAGGGGATGGAGAGAGGGGAAATCGTATTGCGCTAGTGCAAAATGTTCAGTACCGCCCAGTCTTGAGATTCTCTTTGACAAGGGGCCTGCAAAACGCAAGACCTCATGTTACAAGGACTGTAAAATCCACATCGGCAGGGCAAAAATCCCAGAGGATTATTCCCTCTCTGCTCCCCACCCCATTTAGAGAATGTATAAGCACATATTTTGTGGTAAACCTGACAACTGGAACCATATTTATTCTTAGGCTGCAGGCAACAGCCATGCCTAAGAAATATCTTCTGCGCTTTACATAATTGCCATCTCTATCAAACAGAGCTAAGTATCAAACCATTTTTAGCAGCATGACATTTCGAAGCACTGTGCTTCTGCTCAAAGGTTATGATGTCACATTGACGGGACGGGACTTCCAAGGAAGTATTTAGGACCAGCCAAGGAAAGAATTCTAATAAGCAAATTTATTCCTCCACCCCAACCCCACCAGGAAAGGAGATCTACGGTATCCTCCAAACTGTTTTGATTAATGCTCCCAAGTCAACATTTGAAGTAACGGACCTGGATGAGCGTTCAAATTATTTGTGGAGGGGGAGGTATGGGGACCCTTAATCGAACCCTCAACTCCCATATTCCAACTTTCCTTCTATTTCATTCATATGACCTCTCTGGAGCCCACATCTTTTTTTCTCCTTTTTTTTGGGGGGGGGGGGAGGGAGAGAGAAAGGACAAAGAATAATGGGTCTGGGCCTCTTGCTCCCCCTCCTTAGTAATCTGGTGAAAAGGCATGGACCCCTGATTTCAAAACAACTACACCAAAGTAGTTTTGAACACCAAAGCTGGTAGTAGTGGAAGAACTAGGAATCTTTATTTTTAATGGAAAAATAAAAATAAATTCAGGCCCTTAAATGTTACCCTTAAGAATGTATTACTTAAAAGGGTTATTCAGCATTTGGCACTTTTTATATACACACACACACACACACACACACACACATGCACACGGTTGCATATTTATACTTACAGGAGAACTGGAATAAGAGGCGAAGGGGAACAAATCACAGTGTATGTATTGATAGCTAAGAATTAAGACTCACCTTGTCCTCCTAAAATGCCTGTTGACTTAACTACCATCTCAAGCTTTTTGTCCCAAGTAAATGTGCGAATGTAATCTGTAACAAAAAGATAAGGAGCATGGGTGAGCTACAGAAGTTTTGATGCCCCACAGAATCGGTACCATTAACAGTCTTTACCCTTTCACAGTTCCTTCTGTCTATATGGCACCATCTCCCCGCACCTTCTGCAATGCTATTCACCCATATCGTTTTCAAGCTCATCGCCTTGATGCACCGAGGGAATGTGGCGTATTCCTGGGAATCCCAGGAACGCAGTTTACCCCTCACAGCACTACGCTACAGTTCCCAGCACCGTGACCACAGTTCCCAGGATTCTTTCGAGGAAGTGGTCCAGTTTAATCGTGTGCTGTGCATGGGATCTGAGTCTGCTGTGTGGAGCAGCTCCCATGTCTAGGCAGCCCCAAGCGGACTCCGTGTGGTACCTAAATGATGGGAAGATCTTCTCGCATGGGTAGCCACCCCACGGGTTTTTGGGGTCGAAAGGTTACGTACCAATAATCCCAACCACAAGTTCGTCGGAGGTATCATCCCGGCCCACAAGAAGAGAGTAATCAATGATGAGATGGCTGGAAAGGAAATGGGAATCACTGTGGATGGAAGCCTTGAGCACAGCCTTGGAGTGAGAACGGATGTACAAGGGGTTGTCCCGCACAAGCTTCAAGAGGTTTTCATCCAACAGAACAACATCGCAGCTCTCTTTCCCTGTGTCTGTCTTCACATTCCTGTTCCGTAAGGAACCTTTCAGGTCAAAAACCTAGCAGCAGAAGAGACAGCAGGTTATGGTAAACCACGGTTTATCCTGCGAGGTGCCTCCTGTTTTGCTCCTCCCCCACTGTGAGCAGGAGAATCAAACCATGGTACTTGGCTCAGTGGTGGGTCTCAACAGAAAAGTGCCTTGTCTCGCTCCAAACCAGGCTTAGTAAGCCAAGAACAAATCTTGGCTGCAATGAAGGAGCAAAACAGGCAGCAATCTCTGTGTTCACAGTAAACTAGAAACTGTCATTTACTGTGACAGGGGAGTTTGAAATGACTTCCCTCAGAATAATGTCTGAAACTCCCATTGTTCTAGGCGCATTTTGTGACAGGAGATTTCATCAGCGCAAGCCGTTTCTGAGCTCTGGGCGCAGTGCTGTGCCTAAGATTTCAGATTAAAACTGCGGAGTGGAATGAAAGGAGGACCTTCTTCTGCCTCCCCACTTCCAGTTATTCTCTGAAGACTGGAGAAGAGACCCTCTTCAGAATATTAGGGGGGTGGGCCAGGGAAGGGGAAGACCATGCTAAAATTGAACATAATATTTTAGCTGCAGTTCTCATTTTCAGCTTTGTGTTCTTATTATTAAAAAAATGCACCTAGACATTCCGTTGTTGCGCCCATAACCTAGGTTTAAGGTGCCATTTAGCTTTCATGTCTCAGTTTATAGCACTGCCTCAGAATGGCAGCACTCCTAGTGCAACAGCAGTTGGTTAACTTAATAAGGGTAGTCCCCCAACTCCTCACTACCTTAATCAAGGGGGGGGGAAATAGAAAGGTTTGTTACACATAACTATTTTATTGAGAAATTCATTTTAAAAATTAATATCTATTAGTAGGTCTACTGCTATTATCAGTATTATGGCAAGTCTCTAAACTAGCACCTCAAACTGCTTTCCCTCAGTATCAGAGTGGGTGAAGTTAGAGTGGGCAGTGCCCTGTTGGCATCAATTTGCCTTGAGAGACAATGGAGTGTGCCTTTGGGGGTGAAATTAAACCTCTGGAGAATCCCAGCAGCTGCACGCCATGGTCAAACCTCTGCACAGCTGCAGATGCATGAACATGGGACTTAAAAAGTAACACCAGCAGCCTCTGGTCTTCCAGCCACAAAACGAAAAAAGAGCAGAGAAATATAACCATTTCTCATGGTAATTCCAAGCCTGGCATCCACTAAGTATTTTGGGTGGCTGCTATCCCCTCTGCTGACAGAAAGCATCTGACAGAAGACTACATGGAACTGGTGGAAATGACTGGCAGAATCTGAGACCAGGGAGAAGAGTCGGTGGAAGAAGATTGGAAGAAATTTAAAGTTTATTTACAGAAACATTGTAAAATTAAGGAATGTTAGAAGGAGGCTGGAATGAAGTTATGTGGCTTTAGCAGAAATATTATAAAGGACTAAGTAAAAATAGACTGTTAATGAATGAAAGGAGGAAAGGTAAAGTTACATTATATTAAGATAAATTATAGGATAAAAATTGGGAAGGATGGAAAGGATTTGCTGAAATAGCTAACCGAACTAGAATACAAAAAAGGGAGGTGCGAGGAGGTCAAGGAAACAAGCAAATGAAAGATAGGTTATGGGAAGGTTCGTTGTGGTTTTTTTTTCATTTTTTTCTCTTTTTTAATTGTTTCTATTTTTCTATTTTTTACAAGTTTGTGTTTAACTTGGTGTGTTTTCTTTTTCTTTTTGTAACCTTTAAAACTTTAATAAATATTATTTTAAAAAGAAAGAAAGAAAGCATCTGACAGAAGAGCAGGGAGATTCCTCCCGTCAGGAATTCAAGCCACTGCTATTTTAATTTCATAAAAAATATAAAATGTGTGTGTGTGTGTGTGTGTGTGTGTGTGTGTGTAGAGAGAGAGAGAGCGGGAATATGCTGGCTGCCACATACTGAAGTTTAAGGAAATCAGAACAGCCATTTGGAAGAAAATGCAGAATCCTAGGTACTACTAGCAACCAATTTGTATTGTTTCGCTGTCCTCAGGGTCAGAAGTAGCTTTCAGATTAAGAGCAGAGAACTGCTTGCGAGGGGCGGGGAGAGATATATTTTCCCCTGGGACTATGAAGCTGTGTCCGCTTTCATGAAACAAGGACTTATTTCATGTACGCACATGTGCATGTTGGAGGTCACAATGCTGTGAGGAGGTATGGCTGGCCCTCAAAGCCAAGTGACTGGTGTAAAACCTTTGGAGGAGGAAAATGGACAAAGTCCAATGGAAATAAAGCAGGCAAGTGCAGAACAGCTCCATGTGTAACCAACTGCTGCTAGCAGCTTTGCCGCCTCTCCTAATGCAAGAGTTTCCAATGCAGGGGCAAGCTTGCCACTTTGCCAGTGAGCCTTTTCTCACCTGAGCCATCTTTCTGCCATAGAAGAGGTTTTCCATGACCAACAGGTCAAGCTTCTTCTCCGTGTTGTTCTGAGAGTTCTTGTAACCAATCCGGTAAACCCCAAGAATCTTGGCCAAAGCCGTTGGCTTCTGAGATAGAGGAGACAGTTGATTTGCCGAGTGAAAAGTTGTTCCTGTTTCAGCTCACAAATGAAATGCACCTAAATATGTACAGCACGGGGTAGGGATATGGGCAAGGAAGGATCTGCAGGAAGTGAATGTGGCCAGTTTCTCTAGATTTGTCCTCCATGATCTCCGACAGCCATGGCAAACAGTTAGGAATGATGGGAGCTGTAGTCTAACAACAACCAAAGCCAGGCAGCAAGTATCAAGATTAAAGCCAAGGGAGAACACTTCGTGCCTCTTACCTTTTGCTGAACTGCGTTAGTGATGTACATGAAATAGTGTGGGGCGAAGTCTAGAAAGGACTGGACTTCAAGGCGAGGCATCTGCTTCAAGATAAATCGGTCATCTAGGGGAGAATGTGCATTGATGCATGATGTACTTTTAAAACAAACAAATGTCACTATGCAAAATTGTCTGGCCCTTTCACAAATCACCATCTAAAGCCCAGTTCCGTGTGAAAACTATAGTTTCAGTTTTAGGTAGTTAGGATGTTAGCAGAGAGCTGGCTCAGAATGTACTGACCTTGCACAATTCTTTTTTTAAAAAAACATATTTTTTATTAAATTTTCTGTTTTACAATTCAAAATCTTCACTTAAACAACCTTAAAATATCAATCACTTCCCTTCTTCTCTTTCTGTGGTCCATTTTGCATAACACAAATCCCTGCATACTTTATATAAACTAGACCATTCAGTATTCCATTATTACATCCATCAAAACTTATTTACACTGTTGAATTATCTTAATGCTGCCCACGTTTTCAAAAGTACACAATTTCCCTCCTTATATTAAAATTAATATTTTTCAATCTTCTTTAAACATATGTTTTTCTTGTTCTCTTATTTTATGGGTTAGGTCCGCAAGCTGCTCTTATTTCATCAGTTTAAGTTGCCAATTTGTTTTGGTTGGAACCTCGCTCATTTTCTATTTTGGGGCTAACAAAAAACAGGCCGTAGTAGCGGCATAAATAAATAACATTTTTCGACATCTGGGAATTTCCATCTGAATTATCCCCAACAGAAAGGACTCTGGTGGTTGTTTTTTTGGAAAAGTGCTTTTAAACATTTTTTTCAATCATTATCAATTATTTCCCAATACTCTTTTACCCTTTTACAGGTCCGCCACGTATGAAAGAACGTTCCCTCAACCTCATTACACCTTGCACGATTCATCCACGTGGAATAAAAGACAAGAGTAAGCACTTATGCAAAGGGACAAGCGAGAGGCCAGTCACTTACCTTCAGTCACATAAAAAGCAGCTCCAGATTTGCCTCCCCGTGCCTGCCAGGGCAGAGAGTGAGAGAGGGAACGGATAAAATCTTCTTCGCTGCTCCCAAGTATCACTTCACGCATTTTGTGGAACTCTCCCGCGTAGTAAATCCGGCAGTAGAACTTGGCATTGGCATCAGAGAATTCTGTGGAAAAACACGGAGGCAGAGAAGCCATGGAAGATCCATTTCCTAGAAGAGATGCTCAGCCATATTTAAGGTCTCCTCTTTTCAAAATCCTTACATTCCTCCACCCTAACCTTGCCTACTCCAGTTGGTGGCAGATTCTCCTACACGTCTGAGCCCCACAGGAACCCTCCGCTGGACGACCTTGTGTCCCTCTGGACCAGAATCTGCCACTTGTGCAGCTGGATCTTTGGTTCAGTCACTATATTCTACCACAATCTTCAGGTCTACATAGTTTATATGACAATGACATGCTGCAACATATTTTCAGGAGCATCACAAACATAGAACTGTAGAGACTGCAGCAAAAGCATTTCATTGAGGCTGCATTGTCGTGGCTGGAGTTTATTCAATTATTTGGCATGCTAAGCAACACAAATATCTACCGTATTTTTCGCTCTATAGGACGCAATTTTTCCCCTCCAAAAATTGAGGGGAAATGTGTGTGTGTCCTATGGAGCGAATGCAGGCTCCTTGGCTTCAGCGATAGCAACGCCAATCCTCCGAAGCGCAGAGGGAGCGCTCCCTCCGCGCTCCGGAAGTTTTGCGTTGCTTTCGCTGAAGCCTGGAGAGTGAGAGGCATCGGTGCGCACCGACCCCTCTCGCTCTCCAGGCTTCAGGGATAGCCGCGTGCAGCCCCTCCGGCAGGGAGAGGCTGCACGTGGCTATGGCTTTTTTAGTCCCATGCAACTTCTCCCTGCCGGAGGGGTTGCGTGGGGCTATGTCACAAGCCAAGGCAGCCAGCAGAATGGATCCCGTTGGCTGCTTTGGCTTCTTTAGCCCCACGCAACCCCTCTGGCAGGGAGAAGCTGCACGGGGCTATGGCTTCTTTAGCCCTGCGCAGCTTCTCCCGGGAGGGAGAGGTTGCGTGGGGCTAATTGGCTTGTGCCGTAGCCGCGCGCAACCCCTCCAGCAGGGAGAGGTTGCGCGCATCCTGTACGCTGCTCTTTGGGGCTGGAGGGGAAATAAGATTATTTTTCTTGATTTCCCCCCCTAAAAACTGGGTGCGCCCTATGGAGTGAAAAATACGGTAAGTGTAAAAGCTTGCTCTGAGTCTTCGTGATAAGGCAGCAAAAATATCTACATACACCAGTACAAATCTTTGCAGATCTCTATTCAGATAGCCCAATGCAGTGAGATGTGTGCATCTTAAAAGCCAATAAAAGCTTAGACTTCTTGGGTCACAGAATCATCTTATCAGGTGCCATATGGAAAGCCAGGCTGGCAAGTCACATCTTTCACTTGGATAGTGAGCAGTTCTGGCTGACTCAAGAATGCGATGGCAAGTCCTGAGCAAAGTCTGTTACCAGTTTACAATACACCTCAGTCTCCTGATTCTGAGAGGCCACTGGGAATAAACAGCACTGGTGCGTAAGAAAGGGATGCCTTACAGAGCTATGCTTAATTTGCAAGTGGCAAAAATAATCAACTTCTTATCCAAGCAGGCCACATCCACACCATAAATTTAAAGCACTATGATGCCATTTTAAACAGTCATGGCTTCCCCCCCAAGAATTCTGGGAGCTGTAGAGCAGTGTTTCCCAACCGGTGTTCCGCGGCACACTAGTGTGCCGCGAGACGTTGCCTGGTGTGCCGTGGGAGGGCACACTCATTGAAATTAGAATTAGACTTTTGCCCCCCGCCCGCCTTCAGAAGAGGTCCAGGACCTCTTTGCTCCCCCCTGCCTGCCTTCCCGGGAGAGCGGAGAAACGCAGCGTGTTTCTCCGCTGTCCCGGACAGCTTTTGAAGGCAGGCAGAGGGGAGCAAAGACTTTCGCCCCCCGCCCGCCTTCAGAAGAGGTCCAGGGCCTCTTCTGAAGGCGGGCGGGGGGCAAAGGTCTTTGCTCCCCCGTGCCTGCCTTCCCGGGAGAGCGGAAAGTCTTTGCTCCCCCCCTTCAAAAGCCGTCCGGGACAGAGGAGAAACGTGCTGCGTTTCTACGCTCTCCCGGGAAGGCAGGCAGGGGGAGCAAAGACTTTTGCCCCCCGCCAGCCTTCAGAAGAGGTCCTGGACCTCTTCTGAAGGCGGGCGGGGGGCGAAAGTCTTTGCTCCCCCCGCCTGCCTTCAAAAGCCGTCCGGGACAGAGGAGAAACGTGCTGCGTTTCTACGCTCTCCCGGGAAGGCAGGCAGGGGGAGCAAAGACTTTTGCCCCCCGCCAGCCTTCAGAAGAGGTCCTGGACCTCTTCTGAAGGCGGGCGGGGGGCGAAAGTCTTTGCTCCCCCCGCCTGCCTTCAAAAGCCGTCCAGGACAGCGGAGAAACACGCTGCTTTTCTCCGCTCTCCCGGGAAGGCAGGCAGGGGGGGAGCAAGGACTTTTGCCCCCCGCCCGCCTTCAGAAGAGGTCCTGGACCTCTTCTGAATGCGGGCGGGGGGCGAAAGTCTTTGCTCCCCTCTGCCTGCCTTCAAAAGCTGTCCGGGACAGCGGAGAAACACGCTGCGTTTCTCCGCTCTCCCGGGAAGGCAGGCAGGGGGGAGCAAAGACTTTCACCCCCCGCCTGCCTTCAGAAGAGGTCCTGGACCTCTTCTGAAGGCGGGCGGGGGAACAAAAGTCTTTGCTCCCCCCGCCTGCCTTCAAAAGCCGTCCAGGATAGCGGGAAGCGCTTCCCTGCTATCCCGGACTGCTTTTAAAATGCTGGCGGTGGGGAGCAAAGCCTTTCGGCCCCCGCTGGCCTTCCTGGACCTCTTCTGAAGGCCGGAGGGGGGGGGGGAGGCTTTGCTCCCCACCACCAGCATTTAAAAGAGGTCCCTGGAGATTTCCCTATAGGCTTTCTTCTTGCGAAGCAAGCCCATAGGGAAATTCATCTTGCGAAGTGCCTCAAAAAACGGAAAACCCTTTCGTCTTGCGGGTTTTCAGTCTTGCGAGGCATTCGTCTTGCGGGGCACCACTGTATATATAGTCAATATAGGCACAGAGTTAATTTTTAAAACATTTTCTAATGGTGGTGTGCCTCGAGATTTTTTTCATGAAACAAGTGTGCCTTTGCCCAAAAAAGGTTGGGAAACACTGCTGTAGAGTTGTTGTTAGATTTCTATTCTGCCCACAGAGCTACAATTCCCAGTGTTTCCTGCATAGAGGGGTTCATTGTTAAACTGCATTCGGAACTGTAGCTCTAAGAGGGCAACAGCAGTCTCCTAATAACTCTCAGCACCAGGACGGGCTCACTCAGGGGGCAAGGTGAGGCGACTGCCTCAGACTGCAGGATCCCCAGGGGCAGCAGATACAGCGGCCTTGTGGGCAACAGGAGGCACTGCTGACCTCCTCTCACCCTTGCTCCTGGTGTAGATCTTCACTCACCCCTTCTTCCCCGGCTGGGGTATGTGTGCCATTTCAAGGTTAGCCTCAGGTGCCAAAATGTATTGGACCAGCCCTCTTAGCACTCTTAACAAACTACATTCCCCAGGATCCTTTGCAGGAAGGCATGACTATTTAAAGCGGTACCACAGTACTTTAAATACATGGTGTGAATGTGGTCGTGATGTACTTTGACACACCCCTGCCCCCTTTCAGATATTTGTGGAACTCGGTTCCATGAAATACATTCAAGATTAGAGAGTGAATCTGTAATTCTGATCAACAAGGGACTTGTCAGAGGAAACGACGCATCTGCCTCTGCCTCTGCACTCCCCGCTTTCAATTCTGGCTCCAAAACAGATTCCTACTTACGGAGTTCAACATGTGGATTTCCCAACTGTTTCTTTTGTGCATCCCCTCCATCTGCTTCATCTAAAAGAGCAAACAGAAAATGGGACCAGGGATGCAACCTTTCAGTTGTTCTTGCAGGTCAACAGAGGCCCTATTATTCTCCAGCAAAAAGACACACTGACCATTTCCCAAACCTAAAACTGAATACTGTTGCTAGATGCAGCAAAATTCAAAATGGGAAAAGAAAATGTGAAAAGGTATCAAGGAATGAAAGTCAGTGGGATTGTCGCTACAACATACCCTGCCATACACCGTTAATTAATTCAACAAATTATTCAAGAGATGCAGCACATTTCAGGGTTCAGGGGTGTCAACCTTGTATTTTGTTTTACTTTTAAAGTTGATTCCCTCCCCATCTCGAGAAAAGGGAACTATAATGTCATTTGCAGAAGATGAAGGATCCGTTTAAGGAAGTGCAAACAAGAAGAAGACTTAAAACCTTGTACCTTGCGCCTCGGCACTTTGGTTCTCTCCCCCTTCTTTGCCTGTCTGCCCAACCTGATAGTAGGCACTGTCTGCTCCCCGCAAGGTCTCCTTTTTCTGAGAAGAGAGGTCGGGGCTCTTCCCTCCTGTACCACGGAAGAAGGACAGAACTCCATATGGCTTCTTTGCTATAACCAAAGTAAGGACAAAACATTTGGTGCAGCCCACTCCTCATTCATTCCGTCACAAAGCCAAATGAGGCCGCCCTAAGCCCACCCAAGACTTCCAGCATATCTAGGTTGTTGCAAAGGGCTCTTTGCAGAATTGTTGGGGGAAGTGTTTTGCTCTTAAAGGCATTGTGGGCCTTAGGAAAATTGTGTGTGTGTGTTGTTACCCACCAGAGACATGAGATGAGATGTAATCATCTGTAGCTGAGTAAGCCAAGGAAGTGGCTTTTTCACAATGCAGGTGTGAAAAACACATTGCAAATACCAGTCCAAATACCTAAAAGACTGAACTAGATTTAGCGGAACTAAGTAACAGGTGGGTAGATTTGGGCTGAATGCTAGGGGAAATTTCATGATGGCAAGAAGATCGTTTGAAGAGGTCACCTGCTACCTGTGGTTCAAGTTAAGTAGAACTTGTGTTTAAAAACCATTTTTAAAAGCCTATTGCCAATCACTCCCCAGCATCACCAGTTAATCTATATGACCAGTGACATGTGGCAAACTCTTTAAATCTATATGACCAGTGACATGTGGCAAACTCTTTAAATTCTTACGCTGCTCTGCCTCAGTTGTTTGGCTTGACTGCCCCATATTCATCTCAGGTAGTCGAACTGGACTGCTGTTCTTGGCTCTGCTTTCAGCCAGACTAGAGGGGGCAGAAAAAAAGCATTTTGGGTCACTATGTTTTTACAATACAGCTGATGTAAATACAACCACATTGTCATGGCTCGTAAGAAGGAACAGTCTTCACCAGCAGCTTCCAGGGTCCAAGGTCACGGCAAAAGTTCCTTCAGAGCATATAAAGGGCCCTTCTGAATGAGACCAAGGTCTCATCAAACCCCACATTCTCCTGCCCCACCGCCCCCCCACCTTCATAACAGCAGCCAGCTGGGTGCTTCTGCAAAGCTCACAAGGAGAGCACAAAAGCAAAAACGTTCCCTTTGTTTGCTCTCTTGGCAAGGGGCATTCAGGAGTAGGCTGGCTCTGGAACTGGAGGTTCAGCTAAGAAATGGCTGTTGATAGGCAGATATGCTTCAATGATTTAATCTCAAGCTTCATGCGGAGGGAACCCTGAAGAGCCAGAGACCAGGCACCAAAACCATACTGAACTGATGGAAAGAACATTGGGTTTAGCAATGCCAAACTCATGTCCTTGGAGGCTGTGTCGTTTGCCCCTAGGATGCGTCAAGGAAAGAGTTAAAAATGGGTGTGATGTGATTGGCCAGTGAAAATGTAAGGGGGGAGTAAAAGATAGAGGGGAGGTTTTGAAAAAGTCAGTTGAGGTTTGGGAGTTGGGAGTTGAGGCTTGGGTGTTGGAGAAGGAAGAGGGTGGAATACGCAGTGGGTTGGTTGAGTTGTATTGTGAGGGAGTGAGAGGAATTGTTAGGGAGTTAGATACAGTGGTGCCCCGCAAGACGAATGCCTCGCAAGACGGAAAAGCCGCTAGACGAAAGGGTTTTCCGTTTTGGAGGCGCTTCGCTAAACGAATTTCCCTATGGGCTTGCTTCGCAAGACGAAAATGTCTTGCGAGTTCCTGCGGGTTTTTTCCCCTTTTTTCCCCCTTTTCCTAAGCCATTAAGCCGCTTATCAGCTGATCCGCTAAAAGCCGCTAAACCGCTAATAGCGCTAATCCGCTAAGCTGTCAATGGGCTTGCTTCGCAAGACGAAAAAACCGCTATACGAAGAGCCTCACGGAACGGATTAATTTCGTCTTGCGAGGCACCACTGTAGATAGTTGGGAATAATTCAGTTTGAGGTTGTAGGAACTAAGATTTAAGAAACTGACAAGAGAAAAAATAAACCAAAACCATACGCTTATTCCTGCACTTAAAAATAAACTTGATTATTTGTTTATGTTAACAACTGTCTGGACTCTGTGTGTCCCCGTGAGAAGCGGGGTGGTGGCAGCGAAGAAAGCAACCGCAGTGGTGGCACAGGGTCAATAGACCGTGAAACGTCCGGGGGCCCTGTGTGAGCCAGAGACCAGGGACCAAAACCATACTGAACTGATAGAGAGAACATTGGGTTTAGCAATGCCAAACTCATGTCCTTGGAGGCACTTCATCTGCTGTGATAAGATGTAGTTTATCTCCCGCTTGGACTACTGCCATGCGCTCTACGTGGGGCTACCTTTGAAGGTGACCCAGAAACTACAATTAATCCAGAATGCAGCAGCTAGACTGGTGGCTCGGGGTGGCCACCAAGACCATATAACACCGGTCCTGAAAGACCTACATTGGCTCCCAGTACGTTTCCAAGCACAATTCAAAGTCTTTATGCTCACCTTCAAAGCCCTATACCTGAAGGAGCGTCTCCACTCCCATCGTTCAGCCTGGACACTGAGGTCCAGCTCTTCCCTCCCTGTGAGAAGTGAGGTTACAGGGAAGCAGGCAGAGGGCCTTCTCGGTAGTGGCGCCCACCCTGTGGAACGCCCTCCTACCAGATGTCAAGGAAATAAACAACTATCTGACTTTTAGAAGACATCCAAAGGCAGCTCTGTTTAGGGAAGTTTTTAATGTTTGATCTTTTATCATATTTTTAATATTCTGTTGAAAGCTGCCCAGAGTGGCTGGGGAAACCCAGCCAGATGGGTGGGGTATAAATAATAAATTATTATTATTATAGAAAAAAATGTGGCTGTGAAGAAAACCTGGTCACAATGAAGCTCAGCCTGCTGACCATATAACACTGAACAAAAAGTGAAGTTTGTAGTAAATCTGAACAGTGTCAGGGAACTTCCGCACTACTTCACTGCTCTGCAAGTGGATAGATAGCAGACTGTCTCACCTGTTAGTCTGGAGTCCCTCTTCAGGATTGCTCTTCAGAGACACTTTGGACAATTCATCTAAGGCATTTCTGTATTCCTTACAGCTGAAGAGTAAAGCAAATACAGTGTGTTATACCAACTGTCCAACGCAGCTCAAAGTGTGACAGGCAAAGACAAGATGACTTAGGTTTGCCTCCTGAGCTAGAAGCACACTTGTGTCTGGGCTGTGGCATTTCAGATTGCAGGTGAGGGCTCACGAGGTGCAACACCCCATTATAGAGCCTCCATATAAAAAATGGGCATGTCAGAGAGAAGGTTTAATGAGACTGTTTCTTGGCATGCTAGTTTTCAATGGGGGGGGGGAGTTTATTAGGGGTGGGGGAGAAGGTACGTAAGAACATTCAACCATGTGAGCCTCATTCAACCTGAAGTGATAAGGACCCAGATACTAGGGAGGCAAAAGCCTATGGAAAGAAGCAAACAGAATTTTTAACTGCTTAATTAAGACACAATTAAGAGCTTCTGCTAGTGCTGTGTCTCTGGAGGCCCTAACTGCATATAAAAGGTAAAGATAAATGGACACCTGACCGTTAGGTCCAGTCGCGGATGACTCTGGGGTTGCAGCACTCATCTCACTTTATTGGCCGAGGGAGCTGGCGTACAGCTTCTGGGTCATGTGGCCAGCATGACTAAGCCGCTTCTGGTGAAACAGAGCAGCGCACGGAAACGCCGCTTACCTTCCTGCTGGAGTGGTACCTATTTATCTACTTGCACTTTGACGTGCTTTCGAACTACTAGGTTGGCAGAAGCAGGGACCGAGCTACGGGAGCTCACCCCATCACAGGGATTCGAACCGCCGACCTTCTGATTGGCAAGCCCTAGCCTCTGTGGGGTAAAAGTGTTACTGGTTTTACTTTTAGCCTGCCTCATCGAAAAACGTTCATGCTTTTTTACACATGCACACCTGTCAAATGAACATCAGAAAGCCCACTCTTCAAAGCATGCTAAAGTCACTTGACATAAAGCCAGCCATCAAAAGGTCACTGGGTGTTTATGAAAAATGCTCAGGCTTGGCTAATTGTCAAAGGAAAGAGTTCCATTAGCCTCACCTGCTAATGTACCTAATATACAAGTCTCTAAAATATTATGAATCTTAGCAATATTCCTCATTGCACATGAAATGATACAGAGGACGTGGAGGTAAGAAGAAAAAGGCGATGTAAAGCAGAACACAACAAACCAACATACCTGAGAGCAAAGGCTATGATGGAGCTTGGTTCCTTTTCACAGACGGCAATAGGGACACGTTCGTGCTCATACATTAAGTAATGCTTGTCAGGTTCACTGCATTGA
This sequence comes from Podarcis erhardii, assembly GCF_964252035.2. Taxonomy (NCBI): domain Eukaryota; kingdom Metazoa; phylum Chordata; class Lepidosauria; order Squamata; family Lacertidae; genus Podarcis; species Podarcis erhardii. The sequence goes on along the minus strand of NC_138497.1, from coordinate 132,954,488 downwards.
GAGCACAACAGATTACGCTATAATATATTATACGTTCAAAAACAAGCAATTCTACATTAACAGATCTGCCAGCCAAAAAGATAGCCGATAAATAAACTTTTCTTTGTTCAGGCTGTAGCAACATAACTAGAGCAGAGCTGAATTGTCAAACTGTAATGGTTTGCTACATATATATATTTCTATTCATGTTACAGAGGGATGTGTGTTTTGATTACAGTCATACCTCGGGATGAATACGCATCAGCTTAAATATTTTCGGGTTGCGCTCCGCGGTGACCCGGAAGTAATGGAGCGCATTACTTCTGGGTTTCTCTGCTTGCACAGACGCTCAAAATGACGTCACGCGCATGCGCAGAAGCGTCAAAACACGACCCGTGCACATGCAGTCGCGTCTTATGTTCGTTTCAGGATGCAAACAGGGCTCTGGAATGGATCCCGTTCGCATCCACTGTACTGTTTTTATACTGATTGTGTTTCGTGGGTGTTGTTAACTACCCTTGCAACTGACCCAGAAGAGTGTGCTGTGTTTTGCAGAGGAAGGCTGCAGAAAATATGCAAGCAGTGCAGCTTTTCAACCCTTCTTAAACTAGCCAGAAGGACCATCGGATTGCACTAAAGGCCTTTCAAACCTGAGATCCTTTGCCAACCTGCTGTATTTTTAGTTTGTTTTCCACCTCGTGACATTTTTGTATGAAAGTGTGGTGTGTGTGTGTGTGTGTGTGTGTGTGTGTGTGTGTGTGTGTGTAAGTAATAAAGGAGACCTTTATAGCAGAAGACCTTTTAGTGGCTGTTAGTAGGGGCCACTAGGCAGCCATCCCTGCGCTAAGCTTGGCCTAAGAGCATTCAGTTGGCTACCTCTGACTATTACTCCATAGGAATGTTTATGAACATCATTTCACACACCCCACAATCAAATGTATAAAGATAAGCAGCCCTGCAAGCAACCACATGCAACACAGTCAAGACAGCAAAATTCGGCTACCTGGAAAAATACATGGTGCACTTGCTCCTAAGTAGTGTTGATTGTACTTACAAAGGGGATGGGATGGGACTGTAGCTATTTCCAGGTAACAAATTAGCTAGGATAGCTTTCATGGTGGACTTTTCTTTCACCTGGCTGTCCGTGGACCCCAACAAATGCCCATCAAAGACATCTGGAAGAATAATAAACCATACGTCTCTCAATATTGTTAAAACACCAGTTCCAAGATTTGCTTATTCTGGGGACGTTCAGAAGTCACCTGTTATCTCTATTGTATTGATTGGTTCAGCTATTAAATTATTATCCAGTAAAGCCACTGTTTCTAGCAAGACGACTGCAAAGAGATCACTATGATTTTAATATACCTCACAGTGCCAAAAATCAATCTCGGGGCTTTTGATAGTCTTGTGCTTGGGTCAACGTGAACAAAATGTACATGTCTAAAAAAACTCTGCAGTTCTGAAAAAAGAAGGCATAAGCCTACAAAACCTGAATGCTGAAAATGGAAAAACTCTCAGTGATGCTGAAATGCAACTCCCTCCTCAACACCCCATTTTTGCTCACACAGTACACGTAGAAAGGGCATGTGCTAAAGGAAGAAATGGCAAACCTGCCATGAAGATAATTCATTGAATAAACGGTGGAAGAGGACTGGAAGAAGTTTAAGAACTATCTGCAGAAACACTGTAAAGTGTACGAATGCTAAAATGATGTTGGATATGAAATAATATGGCATCAGTGGTACAGTGTTAAAAAATATGTAAAAAATGTAATAGAAAAAGGGTGGAAAAATAAGGTTATATTATGTCAAAGTAAACAATATGTTAAAGGTGTTTAATTATAAGGAGGAAAGATTGGAGACATAATAGAAGTGATTACAATAACCAGAAATGAGTTTTGAAGAAGGGTAAGGATTTGCTGTATCTGATTGGACAAAGAGGAATACAAAAAAGGGAGGCGTGAGGAGGTCAGGAAAGAAAGTTTTGTAAACATGAGTCTGAAAACTGGAGTTTTTGTTTTTAACTTTTTCTTTTCTTTTTACTTTTTTATGTGGTGTACTGTTTTTTGCTGTTTTGTGTTGTTTTGATGTTTCCTTTGTTTTTGGGAAAATAAATAAATATATTATAAAAAAAGAGAAGATAATTCATTGAATAAACGCATTTTTGGTTACGTGGTTCAGCCGGCGGGAGGGGACGGGGAAGAAGAACAAAGGCACTTCTGAGTATGGTACCTTCCGAGCCGCTAGCGATGTCTGCTTCTGATTGTGCGTTGGCAAAAGAGGTTCCTCCTGTCAGCTGGTCCGACACGACTTCCGGAGGGGTAGGGAGCTGGAGAAGGGAAGAGCTTGTGGAGCTTTGGCTCGACAAGGTTGTCAAGAAACGGTCCTCTGCAAAATGGGGGCGGGGGGGGGGGAGAACCATACACCCAGTTAATTACTTAAAAGCTGACCCAACATACAAGCAGTATATTTCTGAAGGCATTCCCTATTTGCCTCTTGCGAATTATTTAGAATAGGTTAGAAAAAGGAAATAAGCATCCCTCCCATTTTTATCACTTGCATTACCCTTCATCTGCAAGAGGAAGCAGCCAATTCTTCCTATTATCTATCTATCTTTCTATCTATCTCTATCTATCTTTCTATCCTTAAAATTCCATATAGCTAAACTTGTAGAAAAATGAATGTTGCAGTAAAAGGCGAAAGATTTATACGATCTGAAGAGAAAACAGACTTTAAATAAAGAGGACTTTAAAAAATAAAAAATAAAAGGTAACAGCCAGGGTCAGGAGAGAGAAATAAGATCATAGGGATATCAGTAAGAGCATTTTCTTAGCCTGAGAGAACCAAGATGCGGAAACTAAAAGAAAATGAGCTGAGATTTAGGCTTGGGTCTTCTGATGCCAGCTCATTTACGCCTGACTACGCATGACAGAACAGTCCAATTACACTGAAACAACCTTGCCATCTAAGATCTGGGGACTGAATTATTTTAAAAACAGAGATCTTGGTGATGTTGCACTGAGAGTAAAATGGGCATTTTCTTCAGCTCACTGCCAGGCCTGCACAACTTGAGGCCAAGATGATTGCAGCTCACTATAGCCGCAAACAGCAGCCTGCCAGGTATTCAGCAGCCCCCCTCCCCCCACTTTTCCTGCCAACCCGGGACTGCAGTGGTCTAAGTCGGTCACAAGTTGTGTGGGCATAGCTTAAACAGAGACACTGTTTAATTCTAGGCAGTGTTCAAATTATGGGGCAAGGGAGGGGAGTCTGTCATTAAATCAACAAGCACTGCATGGCAGTGACACGCAGCTAATAATTAGCCCTTTGAACTCTTTACCAGTGAAATCTCTGCACCAGCCAGACACTCACAGGAGAAGTCTCACTTTATTCTTGGCTGGCATTTTCAGGAATTTTTTACTTGCTTTGTGAGAATATGAAAGGTGTGACAGTGTACTGCAATGGCAACAAATCAGTGTGATATTGCGGGGACGCTAAGCATTCCAAAAAGTGAATTTAAGTAAGCATAAAGGTACTGTGCAAAAGGACATTTCCATTTCCACATGAGACATTTCCTTTTCCTCATCTAACCCAAGGAATATTTATTAATAAAGTAAGGTAAAGGGACCCCGACCCTGCTTTATTTGCCGAGGGAGCCGGCGTACAGCTTCTGGGATGCAAGCTTACTGAGGGGCATTCAGAGGCAGCCTAACAAGTAAATGAAAAGCTGAGGTTTCTTAGAGAAGGCAAACGTACCTTTCTCGCCATTTTGTAGTGCTGGAGAAACATTGCGAGGAGAGGCATCCATTGAGCTGATCTGTGGAATAAAAAGTAATCTGCATTTGCCTGTTCTCCTTTGGACTCATTGGAGGCAATACGGATACCAAAACTTACACTGATATTGCTACACAAAAGTTACCTAACCAAAAAAAAGTTACTCTATTCTTTTTACTGTGGAAACTGGAGTGGGCTTCAGGGCTGCACACCTATGCACACTTATTTGGAAGCAAGCAAGAACATAAAAACACAAGGAAAGCCCTACAAGATCAGACGAAAGATCAGTCAACTCCACACATCAGTCTAGTGATGTATGGAAGTGAGAGCTGGACCATAAAGAAGGCTGATCACCAAAAAATTGATGCTTTTGAATTATGGTGCTGGAGGAGACTCTTGAGAGTCCCATGGACTGCAAGAAGATCAAACCTCTCCATTCTGAAGGAAATCAGCCCTGAGTGCTCACTGGAAGGACAGATCCTGAAGCTGAGGCTCCAAGACTTTGGCCACCTCATGAGAAGAGAAGACTTCCTGGAAAAGACCCTGATGTTGGGAAGGATGGAGGGCACAAGGAGAAGGGGACGACAGAGGACAAGATGGTTGGACAGTGTTCTCGAAGCCACAAACATGAGTCTGACCAAACTGCGGGAGGCAGTGGAAGACAGGAGTGCCTGGCATGCTCTGGTCCATGGGGGTCACGAAGAGTCGGACACGACTAAACGACTAAACAACAACTTTGAGCGAAAAATATGGTAACTTCTAGCATGTGCAATGTTTTAGGAGCTGTGCTGGAAAAGCTCAGCCCGTGTCACATGTCCCCTCCAGAGACACTTCGGAAGCTCGGGAGGAGACACAAGCGACACTTGTTCATTCTGCGCATGCAAACCAGTCTCCCCCGGGAAATATGTGCTGCTCCTGTATGGAGCTGTGCCTCAGCAGGCCTAGAACGTGAGTGGGGAGCCTGAATCCTGGTGACCAAATCCAAGCCTTGAGACTCTCCTCAGGCCACACCATCTCCTTAGCCTGCCCTGGGCTCTCTCCTGGCTGGAGCGTGTCCTTCAACTGCGCAAACGCCTCTTGCTTGGCCTGGACAGATGGAGAGATGTGTGGGTGTCTGTTTGCAGAAACCTGTGACTTTTCCATGGCTGGAATGCCTCCTACTGTACACAGGTGAGAACGGCACCTGTTCCTCTCTCCATTGTTTGCCCCTAGCTTTATGCACATCTGCCAGGTGGCCTCTCTAAGGTTACTCATGAAAGGGGGGCACTTGGAGCTGGAAAATGTTCCCCACCCCTGGCCTAAGAAGAATGGCAGTTTCAAATTCATTACTATGAAGAACAGAAACCAGTACCTTGCTGTCTTCACCTTGCCTCAGTCTCCCAGGGCTAGGTGGCACTGAGGGGCGTTTCCGCCCTTTCTCTTGCTGGAAGAGATCTTGTAACCTACAATAATAATAATAATAATTTATTATTTATATCACACCCATCTGGCTGGGTTTCCCCAGCCACTCTGGGCAGCTTTCAACAGAATATTAAAAATATGATAAAAGACCAAACATTAAAAAACTTCCCTAAACAGGGCTGCCTTCAGATGTCTTCTAAAAGTCAGATAGTTGTTTATTTCCTTGACATCTGGTAGGGGGGCATTCCACAGGGCGGTTGCCACCACCGAGAAGGCCCTCTGCCTGCTTCCCTGTAACCTCACTTCTCGCAGTGAGGAATCCACCTGAAGGCCCTGGGCGCTGGACCTCAGTGTTTGGGTTTAACAATGGGGATGAGACGCTCCTTCAGGTATACTGGGCCGAGGCCATTGAGGGCTTTCAAGGTCAGCACCAACACTTTGAATTGTGCTTAGAAACATACTGGGAACCAATGTAGGTCTTTCAGGACCGGTGTTATATGGTCTCAGCAGCCACTCCCAGTCACCAGTCTAGCTGCCACATTCTGGATTAATTGCAGTTTCCGGGTTACCTTCAAAAGTAGCCCCACACTACCTTAATGTTTACAACAGGATAAACATTAAAAATGTTTTGATTCAAACATATATTTCAGTGGTTGTGTGGCTTAACTGTGAGTAGGATGTCTGTATGTTTACAGTAATGCTATCCCTCTCAAATTCACACTAGGGTCTACTTGAAAGACAGCCTGCAACTGACAAATTGAAAGGGAAAAAAACCCCTACTTTGTAGAGAAAGTCTATCTATGCCACAGTACAGTGGTGCCTCGCAAGACGAAAAGAATCCGTTCCGCGATTCTCTTCGTCTAGCGGTTTTTTCGTCTTGCGAAGAAAGCCCATTGACGGATTAACGGTTTAGCGGCTTTTAGCGGCTTAGAAAAAGGGGGGGGAAGGGGGGAACCCGCAGGAACTCGCAAGACATTTTCGTCTTGCAAAGCAAGCCCATAGGAAATTCGTTTTGCGAAGCACCTCCAAAACGGAAAACTCTTTCGTCTAGCGAGTTTTCCGTCTTGCAAGGCATTCGTCTTGCGGGGCACCACTGTACTGAAATTACACACCAGCCAAGGCTATCCAATGGAGGGGGGGAATTGCAGGGGGCTGTGTCATGGCTGGTGATCGCAGGAGCACCAGAAATTTAATAGCTGCCATTCACTCACCTGTTATTCCAAGCTTGCAGCATCTCACAGAGGCTCTGTTTTTTGGCTATTAGAGATTCAGAAACCGACTGCAGCTGCTGAGGAGTGTCAAGGGACGAAGAAAGCATCCTAGCTTGGATTTTCTCTATCCAGTTGCGAAACTCGACTTCCTCCATCTGTCCAAGGACAGGGATACAAACATTGCAATGGCTCTTCTCGGGCAAAGACCTACCCATGACCTGTCTGCAATGTCTCTTCCTAGCAAGCTATCAAACACAGATCAAACTTCCAAGAAAGGGATGCTTATTTCTGCTGAGGACTAATACTGAGTCCTCAAAACCCATCTTTTTTTAAAAAAAAACAAACAAAAAAACAGCAGGGAAAGATTTACCGTAGCCAAGTACTTCAGCTACAACTCTGCCCCTCCCACTACTCTTTTTATTCATGATTTTCTATTTTATACATTTCAATAATTTTACAATCATTTTAACATTTTGAAACTCAACTTCCTTCCCCCTCTTTCTGCGGTTCCTTAAATTTATTTTTTATATTTTCTGCATATTCCAAATTAATTTAACTTAATTATTCATTCATCTGCTTTAAATGTATACGCTTATAAAACTGCAGGTTATTACAATAATCCTGCCAGGGTTCCTATCTGTTTACAATTTATTTGTAAATATTCAATAAACCATTTCCATTCTTTTATAAAAAGTTTGTTATCTTAATTTCTAATTTTTCCTGTAAGTTTTGCCATTTCTGCATATTCCATAAGTTTTTGTATCCATTCATCTTTCATCGAGACTTCTTCTTTCCATTTTTGGGCAAATAACATTCTTCTGCCGTAGTGGCATACATGAATAAATTTCTATAGTTTGGATAGTTCTGTCCCTATAATTCCCAAAAGGAAAGCTTCTGGGTTCTTTTACAGATGTTGTTTTAAACATCTTTTTCAATTAATTATATATCATTTCCCAATACTCTTTATTGAGAGAGAACTCAAGAACAATGCCCAAAGTGCTCTCAGCTCCCCCAGAAGTTGTTAGACTACAACTCCCATCATCCCTAGCTAGCAGGACTAGTGGGCAGGGATGATGGGAGTTGTAGTCCAACCACATCTGGGGGACCCAAGGTTGAGAAGGGCTGGCTGAGAGTGTAGAACTGCTGTCCTCCACACGCCATTCTCTTCAGCCTCATGTAAACTGCACTCTGGCTCTGCTGGCTGTGATGCAAGAATCGGAAGCCTGCTACATTTAGCAAACCTGTAACACTGCATATAATTAGCGTGCTTTTCTCCACAGAATACATCAAAAATATGTTACCTCCTTTTGGGCAAAAAGATCCTCCATCTTCTCCTCTCTTGATTTGCTAAAAGTATCTGTTTTCAGAGAGGTGAGGCGCTCATCCACGGCAATATATACCTGAGACACCCTAAAACAATGAGGCCAAAGTTTGGAACGGAAATGCACACCTTTCAGGTTTTGCCACAATACACCCACTCCTACATGTCCCCGTTGAGAATTTAATCTTCAATACTATGGGATGTGATTATACACCTGTTGAGCCTGAGCTACTCTAGGCAGCTTCACACATGGCATATACGATACTTTGAGATAGCACAAAATCATGGGTATCCTCACAGAAATGTAATTACATGGTAAAACACACATGATAGCACATCTGTGCAGCTCATGGCTTTGATTTTTTTGAGGTGAGATGCTTCACTGCCCTGCAAAACTTTTTTGCAGAACTATGCAAAATGTTAAAACAAAACAAAATGCTTGATTTCCTTTGCATTACATAAATGTAATCAGAACTTGGATTTTGTCCAAGTGCAAAATTTCAGCTTTTTAAAATATAGTGTATGCACAGCCCTGAATACATCATAGCTGTTGTCTAAAGGAACTATAAGGCATGTCAAAGCAAAGACTCCACCTATCAGATGTAAACATTCTTGCATTGGGGTAGAAGGCTCTCAAAGTTTAGATTTTACAACTATCACAACAAAGAGGTACACTTCTGAGATGCAAATGTGGATCTTGAATTAGGGGAAGGGCCAAGCACCATTCTTATCGCTTATCACATCTCCCCACCAAGTCAGTCCATCTCACTGCCTCTTTGCTGAGAAGTGGCTGGAAGAAGGAACTTAAGGGGGATGTAAAGTTCTACCCGACTGCAATATGTCAACACGTTGTAATTACTTTTCATAATCAAACCCTGAATCTGTTTAGGGTCAGCTGTGCCCACAAGAATATCCCTGAACAGCTCAGAACATCCTGGAACACAAATCATAACTGCCACATCAGGAACAAACCACTGCGTTTCATTTGGAGTAAAAGAAACTGCAATCCCTGGTTCAGGCATAATGCTAATAAAAGGACCGCAGTTTGTTGCTCCAACCTGCTCTAAGGGAAAGAGGAAAGCAGGTGGCGTCTCATGGCAAACCATGAACTATCATTTATTGCAACATGAGAACACAACCAATCCAATGCAAGGCAATAGCAATTAAAGAGCCATAATGGAAATGCCATTATCAGGTTAGACATACACTAATCTGGAGGGGGAAGGGGAGAGAACAGATGCAGATACTTACTTTTGAGAAAAATCCTTAAGGTCTTGAAGCATGGCAACCTTATGCGGAACCTGACGTTTGATGTAGATCTTGGGATTTGGAACGCACACTTCTAGCAACCGTATAGGAGAATAACTAGGAAGAGAACATAACGCATCTTCAAACTGGGCCACATTGTTAACGCAGGCGTCGTTTCGTATGGTGCCTGAAATTCAGGACCCCTAAATTTTAACAAACTGACTTGTGAATTGCCCATTAAGACCGAATCAGAAACGATGGTTTGAGGAGGACTTTAAAACACCAGTTTCTGCGAACGGTGGTCATGCCTCCTGCTCAAATACGGGAAAATAGAGAGGCTGGGATATGTTGAGTTGTTGGGTGCTAATATTTTATTCAGAACAAATAAACAAGAATAATTTGGGGGGGTGTAGCTTAGAAACCATGTTCTTTGTGTACCAGATTAAAAACAAGAGCGGGGTTTAAAAAAATCACGCTTGAATGTTTATGTTATAATAATAATAATAATAATAATAATAATAATAATAATAATTTATTATTTGTAGCCCGCCGATCTGGCTGGGTTTCCCCAGCAACTCTGGGGCGGCTCCCAACCGAATATTAAAAACACAATACAGTGGTGCCTCGCAAGACGAAATTAATCCGTTCCGTGAGGCTCTTCGTATAGCGGTTTTTTCGTCTTGCGAAGCAAGCCCATTGACAGCTTAGCGGATTAGCGCTATTAGCGGTTTAGCGGCTTTTAGCGGATCAGCTGATAAGCGGCTTAGGGCTTAGGAAAAGGGGGGGGGGAAGGGAAAAAACCCCGCAGGAACTCGCAAGACATTTTCGTCTTGCGAAGCAAGCCCATAGGGAAATTCGTTTTGCGAAGCGCCTCCAAAACGGAAAACCCTTTCGTCTAGCGGGTTTTCTGTCTTGCGAGGCGTTCGTCTTGCGGGGCACCACTGTACAGCATGTTGAGCAGAGCAATCCTATATGGAGCTGAGGAGGAAGGGAGAAATGGATCCACTGCCTGAGATCAAGCCCTGCCAAGGCAGAAGGCTGGTGGGTGTCTCTTCCTTCCTCTGTGCTAGGCCAACTCTAGGTTGGCATAGCTGAGGGGCCTGAGCACTGGTCTTCTTGGGGTATCTAAAGCTATCAGCACTCCACACCCAAAACGCCCTGTTTCAGGGTCATGTGCTACTGCAAACAGTAGCTTTTTGACCGCCTGGGCAGAGTCAGGGTCTCTGCCACAGTGAAGCCCCATCCAACAGCCCTCATCTCCATCAGTGGACACTGGCAGAGGCACCTACATGCCACTCTGACCGCCCTCCCCACCCCCCACCCCAACACCATCGCTGCAGTAGATAGGTTACAACTCTTCTTAGCATGAAAACAAAAGATGAAAGTAAAAATTACCTACATCAAAAGATCACCGAAATTTAGAATTATAAAAATTGTGATGATGTTTTGCTGACCAACTAAGATTATGGCTTGTGGGCTTTATGATTTGGTATTCCACACATCCTAACAAAACTAATTGTGTTTGATTGTTTTCTTTCAGTTGTTCTGACTATGTTTAACCCTTATTTGCTTTACTGGCTAATTCTACTAAAAATAAAAGTTATTATTATATTTAAAGGATGACATGTTACTCCATATATTTATTGTATTTTTGATTACAGAGGTTTATACATATATGTATTTCTTAAAATAAAAAGTAAATAAAATAAAATCAGGCCACTTATCTCCTGAATTTGCAGAGGGAGGTAATTGTCGGAAATCAAGCCCATATCAGGAGAAACTGGCAACTCTCCCAGGCACCCGGCTTGATCTCCTGTTGACCTCCCTGGCTGCATTCCCCAGCAAGATCCAGGCTAGGTCGCAATAGGCGATCCTTCTCAGCGTGAGAAGAACACACCCCCTCTTTCCTGCCCCGCCTGGCAGGGGAAAGAGATAGACAGAAACGTATTTACATGCCTTTATTTCTGTCTTTGCAGCATTACAAAAAACATGACTGCTCTCTTCAAGCTCCAGCAGTCTAGTGGCAAACACTTCCTGCACTTCCCGGACAGGAATAAACGGAAGAGCTCATATTACACTCTGAGCTAATTCCGGTGCTTCGCAGTGTGAATTGACTGTCCTTCTGTTTCCCACGGACAGTCCCAACATTCCCATTATGTTTTGCTTTCAAGCTAGCAGTTTGCAGCTGCATTGCTTCTATATCGTAACAGTAATAAACCTTTGGAAGGAAAGCCTTCTTACCTGAAAGAGGCCACCATCTGATTGTAAGAGAAGTACTGGTGGTAGTCATGATGAATGGAGTGGCCACAGGGCTCCGCGTTGGCCCTTCGGGTGTATTGGTGCCCGTAAAAGCGCAGCTCAAGGTATTTGGCAAAGGACATGGACCAGGAGTCATTGGAAAGCGGAACTACTGGTGTTACCTGGAAAGAGTTAGTGGTTTTATCTGAGCACTTTGGCGACACACAGAAAAATCCATCCAAGCCACATCTATGACTTAACATGAGCTTCAGCAGTTCTTGGGTGTGACTTAGAATCTACAACACGCCTGTGCATAGCTTTGATTTATGTAGGAAGGAGTCAGCAAAACAACAAGGCCAGCACACCTCTAGATAACAGTGTCACTGGGACAGAGGTAGCAAATGAAACTGCTGACTTGGAAGTCTGGCTGCAAAAAACACAACTCTCAAAAAGCACAAATAGTCCATATTGTGGCACACTCTCTCACAGCATGAAAGCACTGCTGCTGCAGTCTGTTCACATCGATTTATTATGCTGCTGCTAGGAGGTCTCCATTTGAAATCTCACTTCTGCACATAAACATATAGGACGGGGCTTAGGCAAGCTGCTATCGCCCAGCCTCAGTCACCCACCTGTATTATGGGTATACTGTTCCTTGGCACACACCACTTTAAGAACTATGAAGTACAGCAGAAGATTAGAGTATGTAAAAAGCGTAGCATAAATGCAAAGTATCGTATTCAGGCCTACTAAGTTAATTTTAAGTTCAAATGCAGTATTTTTATACGGTGTAACAGAAATGATTTCACGTGGAAATGCAAAGTCTCTCTAACAAATGCTAACAGCCAGAAGCAGTTTAGTCATGCTGGCCACATGACCTGGAAAAGCTGTCTGTGGAAAAACACTGGCTCCCTCGGCCTGAAGCGAGATGAGCACAACCCCATAGTCGCCTTTGACTGGTCTTAACCATCCAGGGGTCCTTTACCTTTTTTACCTTTACCATTACTCTACTTAGAAAGCAGCTCTTTTTAAGAAGGGTGATCTTCACACATCACGAGTGGATAAGAATGCTGCCCCAGCAGTTCATGAATTATCAGCTCTTAAATTCCATCTTTGAGGGTCTTCTTCCCCTGCTCCCACAACAAAGGTCTGTCAAGAAGTCTTATGGGCTGCAAAGCCAGTTCCAAAAGCAGTATTTCCTTGCCCCACTGGCGTGAATTCTGCTTCATATTGTTTAGTATCCCACTGCGCGACACTAACCAGGTTCCCTCTTAAAGCCTGGATTTGCAGACCCACCCCAAACTCTGGTTTAAAAAGGTAAAGAGACCCCTAACCATTAGGTCCAGTCGTGGCCGACTCTGGGGTTGCGGCGCTCATCTCGCTTTATTGGCCGAGGGAGCCGGCGTACAGCTTCCAGGTCATGTGGCCAGCATGACTAAGCCGCTTCTGGCGAAGCAGAGCAGCGCACGGAAACGCTGTTTACCTTCCCACCTATTTATCTACTTGCACTTTGACGTGCTTTTGAACTGCTAGGTTGGCAGGAGCAGGGACCAAGCAACAGGAGCTCACCCCATCGCGGGGATTCGAACCGCCAACCTTCTGATCGGCAAGTCCTAGGCTCTGTGGTTTAACCCACAGCGCCACCTGCGTCCCTGGTTAGAACTGTGCAAATTTGAACACTAAGCTAGGGGAAAGGAATAAATTGGGGGTTTTCCTGAGAAGGGCAGTCTCTTCATAACAGAGTCCTGTAGGTAGTCACTATTATCTTGATAGTAAAACAATACAAACGGTATTTGGTACGATTAAACAAAGTTTTTGACAAGAGACTGAAGGGTACAAGGCTTAAATTTGCCTTGAATCACAATAAAGACATCTTAATTAAGGACATGCAACCTTGCCCTTCACAGATTACTTTGAATTAAAGGTAGGAACTTAGAATAAAGGTGGCCTTTGTGTAATTTTTGTGTGTTCAGCTTGGACCCCACCTCCATGTTTTTGGCCCCTGCCTGCACCTTTGCTAAGCAAGCATCCACACTCAAAGTCCACTTTGTGATACAAAAGCTTGTGATAACTGACTCACCCAAACAAAACAAAACCACCACCGCAGAACGGAGATCTCTCATTACCTGCTTGCACATCCTACACCAGGAGTAGGTTAGAATCGTGTGCTGATAGCCCGGCACTGGGGAGTCCAGTTCCTTCAGTATGATCTGGACGCAGCCTTGCCCATGGACAAAGCGACGGATGTGGTGCACCATTGGAGTATCACAGAACATGCTTGGGCACTGGTAGGAAGGCCTGGGAAGAACAAAGGGCAAAAATGGGAAGCAAACATCTTTCACTTGGCAATCCTCTTCAGTCCGTTGCAGGGGCAGGAAATGGAGGGACCCCTAAGAGTTGCTGGACTACAACTGCTCAACTGCTTTGACACAGAGATTTGTGAGGAGTCAGATCTCTGAGTGTGACAGCAGCTGTGCTTTGTGAACTCCCTGCTTATTGACGTAAAGCTGGCAAGATAGCTATATTGTTTTGGACAACAGCTGAAAGCTTTATTTTACCAAGCCTACATTAATTTCTGGGGTTTCCTTCAGCTTTGCTGATTTTATCTGTGTTTGATTGATACTTATTATTCTTGACTGCTCAGAGATACTTTTTCCTGATTTAAGTGGCATATCTATGCTTTGCTGAATAAATAAAAATAAACCACCGGCCATGCTGGCAGCACCTGGTGGAAGCTGGGAGTCCAAAACATCTGGAGGGCCACCAGAGAGCTCTGAAGGGTCAGCTGCTTCCTTCTTTTATTTTATGCTGTGTCTCTTTGTATGATGAAAACGACCCATGCACTTCCTTACAGTGGCGCGTTGGCTGTGTCTGTACAGTGTGAGAAAACCTTGCCTCAGGAGGCCTGCTTGTGTCTTCTCCACATTATGGCAACCTTCTTCTTGCTTACTGTCTCCATCCTTCTCCAAGCACTGAAGAACACCTCAACTTTCTCCTGTTCAACCGCTATGGTTCCATGTTTATATTCAGGAACAGGTGGTACTTAAGAAGGACCACTTTGAGGGGTTGTTTTTATAAACTCAAACAGTGTATAAATTTTATGCAATAAATGAAAACTAGGAAAGTTGGAATTTCTTACCTGAAGCAATACCTTTCTAGAAACACACCCAGAGTGAGGTCATTCTTTCCATAGAACTCCATAACCACCATCCTAAAGTGACCGAGAAAAGAACAATGATTCTTTGGGTGGTTTGAGAATGGTTGTAGAATACATTCCTATAATGCTCAGGAGGGAGGCCTATACTTTTTCTGACCACAAGATAAATCGAAGTGTGGTTCCAGAGACAGGCACAGGCAAAGACACAGCTTGAACTTACTCCCCATTAATTATCAGAATTAAAATATGTCACAATTTAGCATCTGCAAAGCTGCTGAGCCATTTCCATACATCCTTCATCCACGCCCACTATATGGGGATAATATCATGAAACATGAGCTGTTACATTGGTGTGGAAGCAATGTGGCTATCCCGTTCTTTCTTACAATGAGGAAGAAAGCATGGAGGATGCAGCATTTGGAAAGAAATGTGAAAGGCACAGGTAATAAATGCACTGCATTTGGAAATAGCTATACAGTGGTGCCTCGCAAGACGAAAATAATTCGTTCCGCAGCTTAGAAAAAGGGGGAAGAAACTGAAAAAACTCGCAAGACTCGCAAGACGTTTTTATCTTGTGAAGCAAGCCCATAGGCTTGTGTGCCGCGAGACGTTGCCTGGTGTGCCGTGGGAGGGAGGCGGGCGAGTCGGGCGGCGAGAGGCGGGGCGGCGGCGGCGAGCACACGCGGGGCGGGGAGCGAGCTCCCTCCCACATCCCATCGCCCCGTGCTCCGCGCTGTTGTAGGCCAGTCCTGCGCACCCGGGGGACCTCCCCCCGAGCGCGCAAGGCTTGCGGGCGTCAGCTGGCAGCGCGGAGCACGGGGCGCCCTTCGGAGGACGCCCCGTGCTCCACGCAGGTGTCCGCAAGCCTTGCGCACCCGGGGGATCTCCCCCCGGGAGCGCAAGGCTTGCGGGCGTCAGCTGGCAGCGCGGAGCACGGGGCGCCCTTCGGAGGACGCCCCGTGCTCCGCGCTGGTGTCGGCCAGCCTTGCGCACCCGGGGGATCTCCCCCCGGGAGCGCAAGGCTTGCGGGCAGCAGCCTGCAGCGCGGAGCACGGGGCGCCCTCCAGAGGACGCCCCGTGCTCCACGCAGGTGTCCGCAAGCCTTGCGCACCCGGGGGATCTCCCCCCGGGAGCGCAAGGCTTGCGGGCAGCAGCCTGCAGCGCGGAGCACGGGGCGCCCTCCAGAGGACGCCCCGTGCTCCACGCAGGTGTCCGCAAGCCTTGCGCACCCGGGGGATCTCCCCCCGGGAGCGCAAGGCTTGCGGGCGTCAGCTGGCAGCGCGGAGCACGGGGCGCCCTTCGGAGGCCACCCCGTGCTCCGCGCTGGTGTTGGCAAGTCTTGCGCACCGGGGGATCTCCCCCCGGGAGCGCAAGGCTTGCGGGCAGCAGCCTGCAGCGTGGAGCACGGGGCGCCCTCCAGAGGACGCCCCGTGCTCCGCGCTGGTGTTGGCCAGCCTTGTGCACCCGGGGGATCTCCCCCCGGGAGCGCAAGGCTTGCGGGCGTCAGCTGGCAGCGCGGAGCACGGGGCGCCCTTCGGAGGACGCCCCGTGCTCCACGCAGGTGTCCGCAAGCCTTGCGCACCCGGGGGATCTCCCCCCGGGAGCGCAAGGCTTGCGGGCGTCAGCTGGCAGCGCGGAGCACGGGGCGCCCTTCGGAGGACGCCCCGTGCTCCGCGCTGGTGTCGGCCAGCCTTGCGCACCCGGGGGATCTCCCCCCGGGAGCGCAAGGCTTGCGGGCGTCAGCTGGCAGCGCGGAGCACGGGGCGCCCTTCGGAGGACGCCCCGTGCTCCGCGCTGGTGTCGGCCAGCCTTGCGCACCCGGGGGATCTCCCCCCAGGAGCGCAAGGCTTGCGGGCGGCAGCTGGCAGCGCGGAGCACGGGGCGCCCTTCGGAGGACGCCCCGTGCTCCGCGCTCGTGTTGGCAAGCCTTGCGCACCCGGGGGGCGCATGGGGCGCCCTGAAACAGAGGGTTCCCCATGCTGCGGACTGTAGCCTGCCGCCGGACGCGCGGGGCGCCCTGAAGCAGAGCGCCCCTCGCGCCAGGCAGACATGGGCCAGCCCCACAAGCTCGGGGGACAGCGGGGAGGCGCAGCACCGCCATCCCACTGTTCCCCGACCTGGTTTTTTGGGGGGGAAATAAAGGGAAAAAAAATTTCCTTTATTTCCCCCCTCAAAAAAGTAGGTGCGTCCTATGGGACGGAGCGTCCTATGGGACGAAAAATAAGGTACTTACTATTTCATAATAAAGTAATTATAAAATACTTTCTTTGTGTTTATTTGATTCCTATTAAAGAGAGTTACTTTATATATAGTCAATATAGGCACAGAGTTAATTTTTTAAACATTTTCTAATGGTGGTGTGCCTCGAGATTTTTTTCATGAAACAAGTGTGCCTTTGCCCAAAAAAGGTTGGGAAACACTGGTCTAGCGGGTTTTTCGTCTTGCGAGGCATTCGTCTTGCGGGGCACCACTGTACTGGATCTTCCAGCTGCAATGGCAGAGATGCAATATTGAACTTCCACCAGCAGAGGGTGAAGTCTTGCAGCAGCAGCAAGCGGACTCAAAGGTAGCACAAGCTGTAAGCAGCCAAAGCACAAAAACATGCAATTGTGTTTTCACTGGCTTTCAGGACTAAGGTCTTAGGTGGCGGAACCCCAAGAGGTGTTGCCTCAGGTCGCCCCTGGTCAGGACCCACTGCCTGGTTGCTACCTGGTCAACAATGCCACCAAAAAAATATAAGGTGAAAAATTAAGACAGGAGTTCCCTACTGCATGCTTGAGTTAAAGGGGAGTCCAGGATGGGAGGCCAGAGAAGACTACTGATCTGGGTGATACAAGGTAAAGGGAGCCCTGACAGTTAAGTCCAGTCGCAAATGACTCTGGAGTTGCGGAGCTCATCTCGCTTTACTGGCCGAGAGAGCTGACATTTGTCCACAGACAGTTTTTCCGGGTCATGTGGCCAGCATGACTAAGCAACTTCTGTCGAAACCAGAGCAGCGCACGGAAACGCCGTTTACCTTCCCGCCGGAGTGGTACCTATTTATCTACTTGCACTTTGACGTGCTTTCAAACTGCTAGGTTGGCAGGAGCAGGGACCGAGCAACGGGAGCTCACCCCGTCCCGGGGATTCGAACTGCCGACCTTCCGATTGGCAAGTCCAAGCAGCACAGGGGTTTAAACCACAGCGCCACCCGCGTCCCTGGGTGATACAAAAGTATGCCCTAATCTTAGAATTGGCTTGATTTTAGAAAACCAATTATATCTCCAAGTAACATTGAAAGGGTTGCCTGTACACTTTTGCTTTGCATTTGAGCCTTTAGGGACTTTTAGGTCTTCGGCAGATTTTTTTTAAGGGTGCCACCCATCTGGTTCCTGACTATACTCTTAAAGCAGTGAGTGAGGAATGCATGTTTTACTTCCCAGACTGGGAAATAGGAGTGGAAGGAGTGGCTCAAATCCCCTACACAGGGCGATCTTCCTCACTGCCTGTCCTTCGACATCCTCACTAACTGAGAGTGCTCTGGGAAGAGATGGAGGAGAGTTGGAGGTCTTCCAGGTCTTTGTGTAAGTCCCCATATCCAATAAAATTACCTGTCTGTGCTCCCTTACAGCCCCCCCCCGCCCCCGCCCCTGGTAATGCACCAGTTACCCACTGCACAGCTCCTACCTTGACTTTACACAGAAAAGGGAAAACTAACTGATAGTTAGGAAACATTTAAATTAGGTCAGAGGAAAGCAAAAGCAAACCAATGTCGCACCATGGGCTAACGCAGGCACTTGGAGCATTGCTGGACTGCGCTGAAGAGCTGCTGAACAAGACGCAGAGCCTCTGATGGTTTGCAGGGCTAAGACAGTCCACCTGGCAAGACACATCCCAGGAGAAAGAATTAACACACTTTAGAAACTGAGATATGAAAGCTTGGAGCTAAGTGGCACCTTAAACCGAGGTTATGGGCGCAACAACGGAATGTCTAGGCGTTCTTTTTTATAAGAAGAATACAAAGCTGAAAATGAATGAACTGCAGCTAAAATATTACATTCATTTTTCACATGGTCTTCCCCTTCCCTGGCCCACCCCCCTAATATTCTGAAGAGGGTCTCTTCTCCAGTCTTCAGAGAGTAGCTGGAAGTGGGGAGACAGAAGAAGGTCCTCCTTTCCTTCCAATCTGCAGTTTTAATCTGAAATCTTAGGCACAGTGCTGAGCTCAGAGCTCATAAACTGTTCGCGCTAATGAAATTCCCTGTCGCAAAATGCGCCTAGAACAGTGGGAATTTCTAACACTGAACACACCACTTCCACTTGTGCAATAGTATCGTTCAGGAAGTAACAAATGGCCTTAACTCCAATACAATTCAAACCAGATTTTTTTTTTGGGGGGGGGGTATTTTAACTTAATATGTACAATTGCCCAAGGTTATATATTCTATTGACAGGTTTTATGAAAACAGGGAAGAGGTTTTGGAAATTATCACTTTGATAGATTAGTCAAACATAAATCTGAAGCGTAAATTTATTTTTCACTTGCATATGATTAATCTGCCCCACCATCAGCTTCCCTGCTTTTCAATTTATTTTTATAGCAGTTAGGAACATAGGAAGATGCCTTCTATCAAGGCAGACCACTGAGTCTCTTTATCTGCACTGACCGTAAACAGTTCTCCAGGGTTTCAGACAAGGAATCTTTCCCAACCCTGCCTGGAGATATTGTGAAATGAATCTGGTGTGGAAACAGGGTCTTCACCCACAGATGTTGTGTGCACAGAGTTGTGTGTGAAAATTCTGTGCAACTTGGGGAGTGGGGGGCAAGGCGGTTTCAAGACATTTAAGAAATGCAGCTGGAGTTTGAGCATCTCTCTCTAAAATCAAACTCTGCTTTCTTTTAAGATTTGTGATGAAGGGGGCAGGCCATCCCTCTAAAACCCTAGACCAAAACAATAACAACCCCACTGTATTGTAAGTGCTCACTTTATGAGACCATAAGGATTCGTTCTGAATGAACCCTCTGTCGTCGTCATCACTCCTGAGTCCAAATTTCATGCCGGATGCCTCTCTAGAAGACTGAGCAAATGGGTCCGAGTCCTTTTGCACAATCCTTCCTCCTCTGGCCCGGAAGTCGGCCAGCATTCTGGCCAGGCTATGGCTGCTGTTCAGATGCTCAGCGATCCGGGTGCTGACAAGCTGGTGGGAAGGTAATATCTGGACAGGCTTAGCTGGGACGCTTCCATTCATGCCTTGCAAGCCAGAGAGGTCCCTTAACAGCTGCTTCTTCCTTCTGCTGTCCATCTCCTTGTACTCCTTGCTGAGCCGAGGAGACACATAGACCTGCTCCAAGAAATACTCCCTCGTAGGGCAGCGCATGCCTTTCTCCGTCAGCAGAAAGGGCTCGCGGAACTTGATCACCGGGGAGGCGCAGAGGATAATGTCCTTCAGCTCTTGCTTAAAAGCCAAAGAGAAGGTTTTGAGCCGGTCTTCTGAAGACGTCACTTCCTCTGCAACATACAATCCAGTGTCATCCTGCAGAGGGTCCCGAAATTCCCTGATCTGACTTTTGGGCTCCTGGAAGTCGTCCATGTGCCGCCTCAGACTCTCCAGAGGCTCACTGTCCAAAATCCCCAAGTGTTGCTCAGTCAGCTCCAGGGGTAACAATGTCTCTGGCACCAACACTGGCGTTACAAAAGGGGCTCGATATGCAGAATTCATTAAGAAGTGCAAGTGCTGTTTCTGGGGGGCAACTGCTTGTAGATCGCCCATCTCCTGGCCGTCCTCTTCTGTCAAAGTCCTTTGTTCCAGGGAGCCCATCTCATCTGAGGACACCAATTCTGAGATAACGGGCAGCTTGTCGGGGGCCCCGTCTGCATCTTTTCCTGCTGTGCTGCTTTCTCTGTTCAAAGTATCCTGCTGTCCGTTGTCTTCCTCCTGCCCTTCAGGCAGACAGTGGAAGGAGCCATGTCTGGCCAACATTGGAGGCATTGCAAACTCATCCATAAGGAAGGAGATCTCCAGCTGGGAATGATAAGCCACACAGATCATGAAAATAAGGATCTCCTTCACTCGAGCCAGCTCGTAATCCCCCGCGCCGCGCAGCTTGATGGTGCAGCCCAGGTGCTGGGGGCAGCCTTCGAAAAACATCAGTGTTTTCGTTTGCTCTGGGGGGAAAAAGGAAGATAAAGTTGTGCTCGTTTCTCTCTTTTTGTTAAAACTGGGCGGGCTCTTTAAGTGGTCAGCTGGTATATATATCCCAGAGTTACAAATGGCTTTAGATCTTTTTCAGAATGTAGGCTGGGCTTCCCCCACATTCCCTACTGCTTGCAGTCATGTGTCAAACCCTACAGATCCCTGCGGCCACTTCCATAAAGTAATAAATTAAAATTGTTCATGCACTTCGAGCCAAATGCAAAACTAGCAGAGCTTTCATTCATTCCTTTATTAAAATATTTATATTCATTAAATATATTCTATTCATTAAAAAAAATCCGCATAGTTTACAACACCTCTGCATAAAGCCATACAATAAAAACCCATTAAAAAGCCAGGAGATTATGGATGTAAAGGAATATTCCCTTAAGAGATGAGCGAAGAATCGTTTTACTGAGGAAGGAAGTGCTAGAAATCTGCCTTGATCAAAACCTTTAGAAAAGCAGGAGTTTGGTGACAACTGAAACAAAACTAACATAAAATTATTAAACCAACTGACAAATAAAAGAATAAAATGAAAGAAACCCATGATTTTAAACCTTGCCCCTGCTGTGAACTCACGACAGCCTGAGGTAAAGCCACTCTCTCTGCAGACCTACCAAAGGGTTGGGTAAGAATTACAAAATCCAAAACACTTTGGACACTCAAAAGCACTACATAAATGCTACATATTATCATTACAGTGGTACCTCGCAAGACGAATGCATCGTAAGACGAAAAACTCGCAAAACGAAAGGGTTTTTCGTTTTTTGAGTTGCTTCGCAAGACGGATTTCCCTATGGGCTTGCTTCGCAAGACGAAAACGTCTTGCAAGTTTGTTTCCTTTTTCTTAAAACCGTGCATTCACTTCGAGGAGCAACTCATAGCACGCGGTGTGGTAGCCTTTTTTGAGGTTTTTGAAGACTTTGGTGATTTTTGAAGCTTTTCCAAAGTCCGTGCTTCGCAAGACGAAAAAATCGCAAGACGAAAAAACTCGCGGAACGAATTAATTTCGTCTTGTATTATTAGTGGTGCCAGCTCTATAGAATTTACTTTGTTATCACATTAATCGTGACGCTGTATTTCAAAGAAGCCCAACTCTGTTAAAAAGGAGGCGCAGCCGGCTCTGTTTGCAGACAAACAAGGTTAGGACTTGGATCACTCACCATTAGGCAACTGAAACACTTGGATGTAAAATTTGTGGCAGGTTCCCAGGTGTGGTTTGGTCAGCAACTGATCCATTGACATTAGCACATCTCCTTGAGTCATCCGGCTTACTCTGTCTAAGACGTGCTACAAAACATGGATAAGAAAAATGCTATGCACTTACTTAACTTAATCCAGGAGAGAGAGACAGAATAGGCTATGGCATAAGACTGCAACCAAAAGCAAGTTATCAACGAAATCTAAATGGTTTTACGTAAATTAAGAATCCGAGATTTGCCCACAGGCAACAGAACCCGTGTGCATGATTAGATCATTTCTACATTTTCTGGAAATTAATCTGCTGTGCTTTTTTTGCAGCATTTGTGACTGAGAATGAGAGAGGTGACAATGAGGTAAGATACTGGTTAACTGAAGGAATGGCAAGGGAATGCTGTGCAGTCCATAAACTGTACCCCAATCTCTTGTTTATGTCTTCCTTCGAGGTCTGATCTCTGACAAAAAACAATCCACACCTTATGAAACTCTATAGACCATTAAGAAAAAAAAAAGGAATATTTGTAGATACAGAGCCAAACAGAAAGAACAGGTGACAGAGAAGCCTTGTCCCTCAGCAGATCTACCTCATGGCATTTGATCCTATTCAGGGCAAAGTTCCACTATCAGCATTTGTTAAATTATACTGATGTGGAAATACTCCCAAGGCTTTTTAAATTTTACATTATTTATTGAAAAATAAAAAGTAGAACATCAGAAGTGTACTGAATAAGACACAAAAAAGGAGAAGAAACAGGAAATAGTTACCCATGTAGAAAACAAAACGGGGGAGAAAAGGTATTGTGTACATCACCAAAAAAAAAGGAGGGAAAACCTGTTACTGAACCACGATTTCATTTAGAATTCTAGCACTTACCGGCTTAACGTTAATGACCAAAGTGATGCCATGTTCCAGCAGCATGTCTTGGGCAATACGGGACACAGTTTTTTCAACCAGGACGAGAGTCGGCCTGACATCCACTATCCTCTGAACATAGTTCTTCAGGAACTCCCTTTCCTATCATGGCAGAAGCAAGTATTGCAATCGTCAGATACCAGGCCCTACATGAGGACTAAAAGCATGTCTAAGGCTGCAAACTTAAAACATGCTTACTCAAGAGTAATCCGCCCCCCCCTTAAAACTAAACTGACAGTTCAAGTAAACACTAACCTAATTCAGTGCACTTTATGCACTAATTTAGTGCAATTTATGCACTAAAACAGAGCATTGGATTACTAACTGACTAATAAAACAGGGAGACACAATGCTCATGAATTTCAGCAATTCTAAAATTAGTACTTTGGTATGCAGAATGGTGCTGCAACTGGTGTTCTTAATTTTTTTGAAAAAAATATTTTTTTTAAGAAGCACTAAAACACCTTGGTTACAATATTCGCAGATTAAATGTTTTCCATAGTCAGAGTTGCTCAGAGCAGATGTACGGTTCCAATATCCTTGGAGATGAGAAACATCCTGTGGTCTGCGTAGTCTTCACGCCCTGCCCAGTTTCTGGAGTTAACCATGACACAATATTATGACACGCTCTTATGTCAATGCTAGTTTTACCTAGAACTGAAAAACCCAACTTCAAATTCTGGCTTCAAGCTGTATCAAGAGCGGCTCATGTCTGCACTAGACCAGCATTGTTTTCCCAGCAAAGCTGGTGTTCGGATGATTTACCATTGGAGCTGGGGAAGAAATAGCAAGGCTGCAATCTTAAGCATACTTACAAGATAGCATGCCCCCGGTATATAAAATTCACACACCGCTTAATTGTAAAGGACCTCAAAGCCGTTTACAAAAAGATAAAATAATGACATCAATAAAAATTAACAACCATGCCTTAAAACATATGAAAGTTAAAATACTAAAACAGATTAAAATTACTTTTTAAATTCTCAGTAAACAAGTACAGGACTGTGTCATATGTGTGCATACCAAGATCCTGATATGGCTCTTGCATACGGGTATCGTTAAAAACCTCTCTCATTTGCTAGGTAAGCTTTCACAATGTAAGGTGTAAAAAAAAAGGTAAAAGACCCCTGGACAGTTAAGTCCAGTCAAAGGCCACTATGGGGTTGCAGCACTCATCTCACTTTCAGGACGAACAAGCTGGTGTTTGTCCACAGACCGTTTTCTGGGTCATGTGGTCAGCATGACTAAACCGCTTCTGGCACAATGGGACACCGTGATGGAGGCCAGAGCACACGGAAACACTGTTTACCTTCCCGCCGCAGCAGTACTTATTTATCTACTTGCACTGGCGTGCTTGAGAACTGCTAGGTTGGCAGGAGCTGGGACTGAGCAATGGGAGCTCACCCCGTCGTGGGGATTCAAACCGCTGACCTTCCAAACAGCAAACCCAAGAGGCTCAGTGGTTCAGACCAGAGCGCCAACTGGCGTCCCTCTTTCACAATGTAGAAGACTATTAAAAGCATGTCATAATGAACTGAGCAAAGCACCAGTCCGTTTTCAAATCGGCCACAATTGGCTAGTTCTGAATAACTGCAGGGAATATGTGGTTTGCCATAGTCTCCGTGCTTTGCTGACTTGAAGCACGGAGACTATGGCAAACCACATATTCCCTGCAATTATTCAGAACTAGCCAATTGCAGTCACGAATAAACCAACTCATTAGACTTTGATAGGATGGTAAAAGAGGATAAAAAAAGCAAACTATTCCAACCTGAAGGACAATGGGATCTATGCAGGTAAACTTTGTTTCTTCTCGGTAGAGATATTCGATGGAGCACTTCAGCATAAGAATTTTGGGGTTTTTGATACAGGAGTTCATCTAGAAAGAGAAAAGGTTGTTAAATGAATCCCTTCACTATTTCGTGCTGAAAGACAGAGCGATACCTTCCCTTAGAAGGTGCAATGAGAAGAGTCAACAACTCAGTGGCAAAGCGAAAAGGCAACATTTCTAGGCTGCCAAGGCAAAAAGTGGAGGGGACCCAATAAAAATCAGGATAGGGGCCAGTCTGCTAGTTAGAATGTGAATCCAAACCCAATATGTTTTTGCTCAAATGAGCCACAATCAGCCAAGTGGGAGACCCTCTTGGGACCTTATGACATCAGTTAATCCTTGTGAGGGATTCTGCTTTCCTTAATCCTGTCTGAATCTGAACCTACATTCAACCTATTTTCTATGTTTTTAGCTGCTCTTATTTTATCTGTAAGCCGCCTTCAGGCCCTGGCAGGGAAAAGGGCAGGACATAAACAAACAAACAACTTCGTAGTAACAGTAAGTGGGGTAGGGAAGATTAAGAGCAAAAACTGTTACAAAACTAGTCCATTAGGTATTATATCGAACATTAGACGTTCCAAGTCATCCATGCTACCATATTGTATAAACTGACATAGCTGCACCATACCTTTTTATGTGCTATGTTCTTGGTGCAAACAAAGCCATTCACCACAACCGAGTCAAATTTTTTCCCACCTGGAATCTGTCAAAACAGTAAGAATTTTATTATC
Source organism: Podarcis erhardii (assembly GCF_964252035.2). Lineage (NCBI taxonomy): Eukaryota > Metazoa > Chordata > Lepidosauria > Squamata > Lacertidae > Podarcis > Podarcis erhardii. The sequence goes on along the minus strand of NC_138497.1, from coordinate 132,929,308 downwards.
CACGGATCTCCTAATTTTCCCAGTTTGTGTTAAAAAGCAAGACTCTTTAAAAAAAAAAGGATTTTCTTTTCCCTCCTAACATCAATAAGCTAACTAGAAATAGCCCAGATAAATGTAGCTTCCATTATTTCTTGCATGAGGCTCAAATGGGTAATTCAGGCATCCAGTTTATTGTGAGAACAAAATACGTAAATTAGGTTGATTTGTAGCACACAATTCAAATTATTTGTTCCAGGAAAGTACTACTTTTTTTAGGAATATGGCATTTCCCCAGTACTCACAACTGCAATATATTGTCAACCAGGAACATCTAGCTAAGGAGGCCACTGGAATTTGAAATGTTGCGTGATGTGAAATCATGCAAACAAATATTGGGTATTTAATATAAAAGATTTTCAAAAAAGCCGGCTGAGAGGGACTGAAGGGGACTTGAGAGCCTCGGACGTTAGGGCACCGGGTTAAAAAGATAGACTCATGGACCTAGGTTTGGGGTGAAAACTGGGGATGGAAAAGGAGGGTTTGGGAGCCCGAAGGGGACCTGATTTTCACCATGCAGTGTAAAAATTCTTTTTTCTTTTTTTTTTATCTTATTCTTTAGTAATAAAATGGGGAATTCGTGGACGGGAACCAGGGACAACCTTAGGAAAAATATTTTTATTTTTATTCTCTATTCTTTCTGCTCTTCTATCCTGTTTATATATGAACAAGATATATAGTTTAAGTGTCTTTGATTAGATTAAAGCAAATACAATATTGAAATAATGGTTAAAACAAGTGATGATATTAAGGTTAAAACTTGCTGAACAAATATGGGAAATGGAATACAAGAAGGGGAGGCGTGGGGAAGTCCAGAAAAGAAGTTACTGAAAATGGGATTTAAAAGGTGGAATTTTTATCTTTTCTTTCTTTTTTCTCCTTTCTTTTTCTTTTCTTTCCTTTCTTTTCTTTAATTTCTCGTTATGTATGCACCTTTGTTATTTGTATTTTTCAAAAATGATAATAAATATTATTAAAAAAAAAAAAAACAAATATTTAAAAATAGCTCTCCCCTGCTGTTAAGCACAGGAGTACAAAAAAATGCCAAATTGATGACAGGTCCTCACCATTAAAAAACACACCTTTCTATTACAAAAGTAGGTTGCCTTTTATGGACATGAATTTTAGCTACATATCACTTTCATTCCTGGACTAATCAAATCTTATTTTATCATTTATCTTTATTACGGATAGTCTAAAAATGTTCATGCTAAGTAAATGTTTGGCATAGTGACCTGTTTTAGTTCAAGATTATGCCTAGGAAATGGTAGAGGAAAAGGGAGTGGGAAAATCTAAATTCAAAACGAGGTCAGAACTAAGAGATGACTGAATACCAGTCAATGTAATTAAACATGGGACACTTGGTGGGAGCTGGAAATAAGCTGCAAATAATGGCCACTTACAATAATGTTAAACAGAAGCAATGGGAGCTGAATGCTAGAGTTTTCAAAAATGATCAAGGGTTAGTTCAGGTGTGAATGATTGGCGAGTTGCCTCCCAAACATTTACCCACTAAGCCAACAAGTTGCTGACATAGCCCTGCGCTCATACAACCAGGCAGACCCCAAGAAAGGGAGGTTTATCAAGCGACTGGCTTGGAGGGTGGCAAGTTCTCTGGCAGGCTTGGGCTAGTGTTGAGATATGGAGGTGCCATCATTCTGAAAGCCAGCACAAGCCTTGAGCAGCCACCGCCCTTCTCGCTGATCCCCCGTTTCCCCCACTTGAACTCACTTTTTTGATATGGACAAACTGACGGATGTCCATGTCATCGTCCCTGTTCTTGACGTCGGGTCGGACCGTCTGAACCACCTGGCAGACCACAGGCACAATCATATCCCTCCAGGAAAGAGACAAGGACTCGTTGTAGAGCAACTGCTGAAGTAGCGCCATCATGTGGTTGTGATTAGCTGAGCTGCAGAGAGAGATTTGAAAACATGGTTAAAGTTCAGGAGATGGCAGAGGGAGGGAATATCTTTTTTTTTTTTTAATGATATTTATTGAGATTTCAAATAAAAACATATAAACACAAACAACAATAAAAAACATACACAAACCAACAAAACAAAAACAAGTATAAATTCAAACCTTCTTTTCTATACCTAATTTCTCCGACCTCCTCACACCTCCCCCTTCTGTATTCTAATCTCATTTATCTTGTCAGCAAATCCATTCCCATATTTCCCATAGCTTTTACCAATTCTATTCTTTTTCCTTAAACAACGCCCCTGTAAACCACTGATTTTTAAACCCATATCTTTCTAGCCTTCATTAATTTTGTAATGTTTATTAAGATAGTCTTTAAACTTCTTCCAATCTTCTTCCACTGTCTCTTTGTCCTGCTCTCGGATTCTGCCTGTCATCTCTGCCAGTCCCATGTAGTCTGTCATCTTCATCTGCCATTCTTCCAGGGTGGGTAGATCTGGTGTCTTCCAATACTTTGCGATGAGAGTCCTTGCTGCTGTAGTAGCATACATGAAAAAAGTTCTATCCTTCTTTAACACCACATGGCTAACCATACCCAGGAGAAAGGCCTCTGGTTTCTTCAGGAAGGTATATTTAAATACCTTTTTCATTTCATTATATATCATTTCCCAGAAAGCCTTAATCCTTGGGCATGTCCACCAGAGGTGAAAGAATGTACCTTCACTTTCTTTACATTTCCAGCATTTGTTATCTGATAAGTGGTAAATTTTTGCAAGCTTGACTGGGGTCATGTACCACCTATAGATCATTTTCATAATATTCTCTCTCAAGGCATTACATGCCGTGAATTTCATACCGGTGGTCCACAACCTTTCCCAGTCAGCAAACATAATGTTATGACCAATATCTTGGGAATATCCTCTGGAGCCATATAGACCTGTTTGCCTGACAGTGAACTATGCCTGTGAAGTAGTTAGAGCAAGCCCCTGTAAATCCCCAAAATAATCACTCCAGGCTCCCAAAGCAAAGAGGAGGGCAGATTCACAAATTTAGGGGCTCCATTCTGGATTTGTGTAGGGTTTAGCCTTTCCTTCTCCAGAAGATATCCCACAAGGCAGCAGAGGTTTAAGGTGGGAGTTTTCCTTCTCCTAAACAGACTACCTTCCCAGGCTGAGGAGCCTCACATGCCTCTCACGTCCCTCCCTGCTTTCTTGACTGTTGGTCTCATTTGCTCAATCTGCCAGAGCCCGTCTTCGCAGGCAAGGGAAGGGAACCCAACTTACAGCAGCCTCTCCATGGCTTGTTTTTCCCCATTCTCCTCCCTCAGAAGGTCCAGGCTGCTGTTGTGCCAGCCCAAGGGTGTGAAAAACAGCTCTTTGGATTTTTCTTCAACTCTCCGATTGAACAGTGACTCTAAAAAACACAAGTGGTGGGTGGGAGGGAAGTGGTAAGATTACACTTTAATCCATATACAGTCGTACCTCTGCTTACGTATCCTTCCGGTTACGTAAACTTCAGAATACGTAAGCGGCAAACCTGGAAGTATATTTACATGGTTTTGCTGTGTGCGCATGTGCAGAAGCACTCTACTGCCGTGCATGCATGCACAAAAGCGGTCTCTCCGGTTGCAGAAACCTCGGAATCCGGCTGAACCTCCAGAATGGATCCTATCTGCAACCGGAGGTACCACACTACAGTACAGTGGTACCTCGGGATGCGAACAGGATCCATTCCGGAGTCCCGTTTGAATCCCGAAGCGAACATAACCCGAGTCCGCGCATCTGCGCGTGCGCAGGTCACGTTTTGGCGCTTCTGCGCATGTGCGTGACGTCATTTTGATGGTCTGCGCATGCACGCACGGCAAAACCCAGAAGTAATGCACTCCATTACTGCCGGGTCGCCACGGAGCGCAACCCAAAAATGCCTAACCCGAAGCGTATTCATCCCAAGGTATGAATATATGTGTTTTTTTAATTGATTTAACTTCAATAAAGCATTTTTTTAAAAAAAGAGAGAACTGTAAGTCTTATTCTAATTGGTGAGTTTGAAAATCACAGGGTATCAGACCATGGCTTAATAGCCTGTTTTGTTTCAGTTGACTATTGTCAGAGCAAGCTATATATGGCTGGAACGGTAATTAGTTCTAAAATTGAAGCTTTCCATCCCTTTCACTTCCACGAGGAGGAGCAAAGAATACATGTGCCCAATGCTTGCTTAGGCTGATTCCCATAATGCTAAATCATACCACTTAAAGCAGGCACCCCCAAACTCGGCCCTCCAGATGTTTTGGGACTACAATTCCCATCATCTCTGACCACTGGTCTTGTTAGCTAGGGATGATGGGAGTTGTAGTCTCAAAACATCTGGAGGGCCGAGTTTGGGGGTGCCCGATTTAAAGGGTTGCTACCCTAAAACTATTCTGCAGGACAACTTTTTAAGCTGCAGTCAAGCAAGTTTCTTAAAAGCCTACGGCACTTGCTTCTTTGCTCGGCTAGCATCTGACGAAACCCGGAAATAGATATTGACGTAAGTTGCATGACACAAGGGGGAGGAATGTATCTCAAGCGCAAGTCATCTGTTCAAGCAAGTGTTAGGTAGCTTCTTTTCTGTGTTTAGAGAGAGAAGCTTAAAACAGAACGATCACTCGAACTGGAAAAACAGACCCCAACCCCCAGAAGCATCCTGTTTCATCATATTCACAGACACATGCAGAGACTTGTACAGATTTCATCAAGCTTTGGGGCAAGATCATTTGACGTGTTCAAAACCCTTCAGCAAAAGGAGAGAGAGAGAAAGATGTTTACTCAACATCCAAACCCATGTCGAAGGGGGAACATTCTTCCGGCATTCAACTCACCTTTGATAAAAGCGTCGCTTATTGAGATCATCTGCTGCCCTCCGTTGTCGGCAATCAGGTACTCTGAAAGGAGAAAGAAATATGAAGATGGCAGGAACACAGAGCTATAATCATATGGCTTACACACCCACTCCACAAGAGAAAGAGAGGCGTGACTCATGCTGTATTTTTAGTCACTGTTGTAGTAACAACTCCAAAAGGTTCAAGTGAAGGGAATCTTCGCTTTCTTTCCTTGTTTTGATGACGTGTCAAACAAGGCATTAAAGCAGTTCTGGAACCAGATTGACATGGAAGAGCCCATTTGCCAATTTACACATGTTCCACGGCTTCATGGTCTTTTGACGTGGAGGCCAAGCAAGGATACAGATGCTATCACTATTATTATTATCCACCCCTCACCAACAGGTCCTAGGGTGGGTTACTACAATGTAAAATTCAGAATTAAAACCATACAAAGAACAGTGGCAAGAATAGCGTAGGCCCTGAAAGCACACATGTCAGTCATCAAAGGCCAGGATAAACAGGTGTGTCTTCAGCACTGCCCAAAAGCTGTATAGTAAAGAAGCCAGGTGCATAATATTAATTCTTCCCAACCACAATAATTTCATATGCAGGCCCGTATTAATTATATTTTCATGTTCACTGCCTATCTCATCCATTCACCTTCAGACCAGCTTAGAAGGAATGGAGAAGTTAGACCATTGAGGTTCCTCATCCTCTGGTCTTATTCCTCCTATACTTTTGGTCAAGTCTGCCAGCACCGCAGCAGGAGTCAAGAAAGCAGGTTCTGGATCAAACCTATTGCAAACTCCTGTAGCACTTTCAAGAGGAACTTTTATCTGTGTTTTGTGCTTTCCTAAAATATCTACAGTTCTTGCTACAGGAAGAAAAATGGCAATCGCCAGTGACAAAGCATCTGGGTAAGCTTTCACTCAACATTTTGCACACATTTCTGATTCCTTGTGCAAGTTGAGAGACAAAAAAAGAAATCACAGTAAGGGACGCCACAGGCTAATTTATCACTGTCTTGCGGTAAAACGTTGCTTCCAGGTGCCCTGTACCATTTTAGCATCGTTCTGGTTTTCCCACATAATCTGAAACAGCAGCTATGCCAACGTTAACAATGAACTTAGAACTGAATTTCCTAGATGTTTTGCATAATGCATAAATACTACAGATTTTTACAGTTTGTTTTCCTGATGAACACAGAACTTTCCGGGTGCATTCAATATACATGACAAGCATGCAATAATATGGGGGGGGGGGGATTACAGTATGTCAATTCACAAACCAGAAAAAGAACTTCTATTACTAAAGCTATTTTATGAAATTAGTTTCACCACACAGCAACTAATAAAGAATTTTAGTAAGCAGGTGTTTATTGCATAATGTTATTAGGCATGGAGGAGTTCAGCCACATGCTGAATTACAGTATCTCAAAGTTACTCTTGTTAACTTCCCTCTTTACCTGTGAGCAAGAGTGGGCACAGGCAAATTTACCTCCTCTTATACATATTATTTTACAGAAGCAAAGCCCCTGAGGTTCCACTGTGGTTTTTGTCACGAACTGATGACAAAGAAACGAGGAAGATGAAAAGGTCATCTTAAGATCAATACCACTAGCAGAGTTTTAGTGCTTGGGGCAGGGGAAAAGAATCAAAGATTTATTATAATTTTTACTAAGAGGCCTTATTTTCAGACTTTTATTTTAACAAAAAAGCTGAAGGGATATCAATATTGCTACATGTAAAACTGCTATATAAAGCAGCCCAGAACCCAAGCCTGCCACATTGAACACCAGTACTTGAATACAGCAGAATTCTGGTCTTTCCAACTAGACTGAGCTCTAGATGGTACCAGCCAGTTCTATTTTTCTAGAAAAAGACGTGCCAGACCTCACCATGAACGCCTCCCTTGTTCTCTTATAATGGCAATGGTGCCCACCTGAGAGGTGCCGGAACTGAGTTCCGGCAATAAAACCAAACCAGCCCTGGGACCAGACCTGCCTTACATTTGCATCCAGCACAAATGACTGAGAAACAGAAGATGTCCTTCAAAACATCCTTGCTCTCTGCGGCCAAAAGATGGCCTGTCAAAAAAGCTGTGTGAAAACGCGTTGTCTACAGTGGTTCAAAAGCAGAGTGGCCTAATGCGAGAGGAAGGAGGAGTAGAAAATAAGACCAGTGCGGGGACAGGAGGAGCTGGTGTTTGGGCACAAGGGTGCCTGGGCCCTGTTTTTCATCACGTGTGACTCCGAGTGGCAACTACCGCATACCTTTTTGGTCGGCAGGGTGAGGGGGCACGTGGGGGTACTTGGAATGCTTCTTGATATGGAAGTTCACGTTGTCCAGCTCCACGTTCAGGCTGATGGAAGCAGCTGAGTCGCTGTCCATGGCAGACTGGAAGCTGCTGACTGAGGTGCGCTTGCTAGGACTGGCAGAATCTTTTAGGTTTGAGGAGAGGGGAGATACAGGAAGGAGAAGGGGGGTTCAAATAATAGGTATTCACGGGGGATCAAGGAAAGGAGAGAAATGATCTCAATTAAACCGTGTGCAATGTTGGAGAGAGAGAGAGAGAGAGAGACAGTAATTTCATCCACTTGCATATTGGCGTTTCTCATGATTTTGGATGGTTTTTTGAGGCCATTTGCTCCTTTTTTTAAAGCAGGGCTTGCTGTTAGGAGCAAGATGCCCAAACAGCTGCAGACCTTATGCCAATTTGGAATCTGGGGGTGTGTTTAAATCTAGCCAAACACACAGAAGATACTGTATCTCCGTAAAAGAAATAGATAAAAGCGTTTATTTCTACAACAGCAGCAGGCAGCAGCAGGGCAGAGCTTTTACTTGCTATTAAGACAGATATCCTCGGAAAACAGACACAAACACTCACTGGTCAAGTTGTCATCTCCGTCTTCTGCAATCTGTTCTGTGTCGCTGTCGTCAAACTTGATGTCTTTGAACCAGGATGGCTCAGAATGGCCCTCCACCGAGTTGACCGAATCACTGTCTGGAGAAGGAGTTTCAGAAAATTCTGTGCTCTGCGGGAGAAACACACATTTCTCTCACTCTATTTGCTAGCATCCTTGGATTAAGTACAATTCCTTCATTAGAATATACAAATTAATACAAAACTTTGTTCTTACTATTAGCTTTGGAAGGTACTGGATTAGGTTATACCAGGTGAGCCAAAATAAATGTGAACAATTAAGCGTAAGTGTAACTTTCAAAATAATGTTAACTGACCGCAAAGCACAAAAGTGGGGAACCTGTGGCTCTTCAGATGTTGCTGGACTCTCAACTTCCATCAGCCACCATGATCAATGGCCAGGGCTGCTGCTGCTGAATTTATATTCCACTTACATGCAAAAATGGATTCTAAGCAGTTTACAACTATAATATCCATCATAAAACAATACATAGGTAGAAACGGTTCCCCCCCCCCTCCCAAGGCAATCGGGACAACCTGCTCATGCAAATATGCATTAACCACTCCCTGGACCCTGTGAGGAGAACCTGAGCTTACAGGGGTAAACAGCTCAGAGTGTGCGTCATGCCTACTGTGGGGCGAAGAGACTCTGCATCACTTCCAAGAGTCTCAGTCCTTTGTTCTACAGTGGTGCCCCGCAAGACGAATGCCTCGCAAGACGAAAAACTTGCTAGACGAAAGGGTTTTCCGTTTTTCGAGGCGCTTCGCAAGACGAATTTCCCTATGGGCTGGCTTGCGAGTTTTTTCCCTTTTTTCAAGCCGCTAAGCCGCGAATAGCTGCTAAGCCGCTAATAGCGCTAATCCGCTAATCCGCTAATGGCCGTGCTTCGCAAGATGAAAAAACCGCTAGATGAAGAGACTCGCGGAACGAATTATTTTCGTCTTGCGCGGCACCACTGTATTCTGCTTTCGTTTTCATACGGAGCAGACATGCTTGTACAATGTTCCGTACTCTGCTAGATAATGGATAGTTTCAGCTGTAAATAAACTGCTTTTAGTTTTTAGTACCTCTGTGTGAGACTCTGTTTATGCACACTGAAGCACAGGAGACAGAGGCTGATTTCTCTGAACGCTGCCGGACTCTGCTTTTGCTCAGAGCTTTGGAATGCAGGCTGCGAAGCAAAGACTTGGCGCAGCTATGGAAGCGGGCTGGACGCCAGACTTATCTGGGCAATAAATCACCTTCAGAGACCCACCCGGTCAGCCCCCAGGATGGGCCAACGATACAATGGACAGACAAAAGCACCTTGTTCACCTCCTCAGGTCTCTATCACTAAAACTTACCCCGCAGAACTGGACATCTCACCAGAGACTCTATTAGTATCAATATCAGTATGGAGACAAATGATATTGTCTTCAGTGAACTTATTGTAGCAGGCCTTTGATGGTACCAATGGCCCATTAAGTGGGGCTTTTTCACCACTTGAAAGTTACCTGGGGACACAGTGATGGGAGTTGGAGAAGTCTAGCAACATCTGGAGAGCCACAGTTTCCATTTTTCTGCAAGCGGCAATTCCATTTTCTCTATATTTGACTGTGTTTGCGCATGTTAATGTTGCAAAAGAAAAAAAGAGAGTTCTAGAAATACGATAAAGAGCAGGAACTGCATGGGATTGTGAGGGGGGGCAGAGGTAGATGTAAGCTTACTCTGAAGGGATAAATCTAAAAGTCTGTAAAACTTGAGTGTGCATAGATATATATTTAAGTCACATGAATTTCGTATAAATATGTAGCACAAATATGTTGAGAAAATATAAGATAATTGGAATCTATACATATAATAATCAGGAAACCATGAACAATGACAATTCATTTTTATTGGGGATATTAGACACAGATATAGCCAGAGATAATAAGAAAATATTCCTTTATGTTACAGTGGCTGAGAGAACACTAATTGCCAAAAATTGGAAAAAAGAAACAATACTAACAAAAAAAAAGAGTGGCAAGATAATTTTTTTGGTTATATTGAATTGGCTAGGTTAACAGAAGCCATTAGGGGTCAGCCCAAACAAAAATTTCAAAAAGAATTGGGAAACTATAGAGAATACCTTAAAAAGCAGTGCCCTCAAATTAATACTTGGACTTGTTTCGATTAACTTCTGCAAAATAAATTATGGTATAAAAGTTAAAAACAGAAAGAAAATGGGGTAATAATGAACTAAGAAGGAGACAGTTTACCAAAAATAAAAAGAGAACTGTGTTGAGGATGAAGGAAGTCAACTGGAAGAAAAGAATTGAAATATTTTATATATATAGTTGACTATTGGATCTGTGTAAGTTTCTACGCGTTATTATGTTTTATTTGTATTTTGTTTTTTGATTATGTATTATTATTTTTATGTTTTGTTTTATGAGTGTGTGTATGTGTTGTAAAATAAACATAATAAAAATTGAAAGAAAAAAAGAACAATGACAATTCAGTGTCGAATATGCAAAAAAGAAAAGCTAGTCATGGACTAGTGATAAATAAGGAACTGTTAATATTTTGGACAATAAAAGCAAACTAAAGAGCTATGTAGCCATTGAAATTGCAAGACTTTAATTTAAGTAAATATTTCTGGCAGTTCAGGAGTAAAACATGTTTCAAATCCACTTGAAGAAACCTAGTTATAATAGGGTTGCCTTCCATAGGAAAGGCTTCTCATCTATTTTTCTCCAAAAACGAAGATGGATAACTGTTTGTTGTAGAACACTGTGGCCCATCAGAAGACTAAAGCAAAGAAAGTATTTCTGCATTGGATAATTTTGTCTCATCTTGTTTATTTTCCAGTACTGGAAATTCTCTCCTGTCAATCTGAATGGAGAGCAAATCTCTGTATCCACCCAATAAATCATTTAGGCTATTGAAATGTGCATGAAAGACATATATATTTAGGTGTATAAACGACCATGTTCATGCTAGAAGGCACTAAATATGGCATCCAAATTATCCCATAATCTTGAAAACTATATGCAGCCCCTTTAGATACTTCTTCGTGGGGCACCAGGAAAGCATGTCGGGGTTTCCAACTACAACAGCTGTGGATAGCTTCCTGAAGCCTGGAGAGCGAGAGGGGTCGGTGCGCACCGACCCCTCTCGCTCTCCAGGCTTCAGCGAAAGCCTGCACTCGCCCCATAGGAAGCACACACGTTTCCCCTTCATTTTTGGAGGGGAAAAAGTGTGTCCTATAGGGCGAAAAATACGGTACACACTTTTCTACAGGCTTTAGAGCCCCACTGGCGATTTCTCATTCCCTTCACACCCATATTATTCATAAGAAACTTCATAGGAGACTAGCAAGGCGGGCTTCCTTCTATACCTAAACAGTAGCTAGCAGCTCCTCAAATCCTGGGAACACAGCCAAGGCGTTGTGCTGAAATGCAGCCTTTGCCCCAAGGTTACTACTCTCTGCCCATGGAGGAAAGATACGCATTTACTACTTGAGCAATTTTCTAGCTGACCAAACAAAAAGTGACATCAATCTGTTCCATCTACAATGCCAGCTCTGACCTTTCCACAGATTAACTCTACAAATGCAGTTCTAAAGTGAGGTCTATGACTTCCAGGAATTGCACTTGAACCATGTTTCAACGCGAAGGCAGAACAAAAAAACTGAAATTATGTGTGTATATAATTCAGGTTCAGCACTCCTGAAACACTTTAAATGATTCAAATGGCTTTATTCCTTCCCAGGTGGGTCTGTCAAGCATACGCTTTCTTAACACTGCCATAAATAAGTAGGGCTATAGGAACTTTGCACTAAGGATTTCTTTTTAAAAAAAAACTGCACCAAGGTAAGTTCAAGTCTGCAACAAACAAAGGCAGAATTCGCTTCGTATTTGCATTCGTTGGTGATGCAAATTAAGCAAGTTTTACATAATTTCTCTCCATTTTGCATAGTTGTTTGGAAACAAGGACTACTTCGTTTAATGGGCATGTGTACAGGATTGTAGCTTCAGTCAATTTCTGGTACACACAGAGTGCAACGAGGAGGTGTAAAGGCCTATCTATTGACATAAGACCCCTTATTCAGCAACCATTCCAGCTTCCAAGATTTCGCCCAGAATTATTCACACATTTGCAACCAAAGGAGCTCTCTGGCAACCGAAGCAGCTAAACACCTTCTCTTTTAGATAAGAGTTAAGCCACTATCACACAGGTCTTTTTTATGTATAGTTTACTAAGGTTTTCACAGCATTACAATAAAAGGGGTCCCTTATTTTCCCCACCCCATTTCCCCACCTCCTCTAAAAAAAGTTCATTTTCATTCCAGCACTTTCATTTCTAATATATAAATGACAGTGGGCTTTTTTTGGCACTTGCACAACCACCGGTTACTAGATTTCACCCTGAGTCAAACTGATTTGATTCTACACCTGCAACTAAGGCAGATCAGCTGGCATACTGTAAATAGGTTTACACACTACACTAAGAGAAAACAAGGGTTGGCATGAATGAGCAAATGGAGCTTCTCCCAGGGCTGAGCCACTCTTTGGCTTAGCATCACACCCAGCCAAGGTCTGTGGACTGTCTTGCTCCAGAAAAACCAGAATCTGTAACCAAGGTTTGTTCTTGGTTTGCTGTTTGTGGTTTGTCTGGAGCGAGACAAACCATGAGCCTCGGTTCAGATGTAATGCAAGCCAAACCATGGCTCAGCCCTGGATAGCAGCCCTGGGAGCAGGACAACCAGGGAAGAGGCCCAGTGGCCGCAATCTTCACTCCAGCAGTCCTGGAGTGTTTGCTTGCTCCCATTAAGCTGTGATCTGGCTTATAAGGCATTACATGTGAACTGGCTCTTGCCCTCAAGCTGCTGCTACAGAGATTAGAAAAAGAAGCAGTCTGGTGCTCTGGGAAAGCAAAGACAGCATCTTCCACCGTGCCTCACTGAGTACTGCAGTATATGCACATCCTAGACCAGGCACCCCCAAACTCGGCCCTCCAGATGTTTTGGGACTACAATTCCCATCATCCCTGACCAGTGGTCCTGTTAGCTAGGCATGATGAGAGTTGTACAGTCATACCTTGGGTTGAATGCGCTTTGGGTTGAGTGCGTTTGAGTTGCGCTCCGCAGCAACCTGGAAGTAACGGAGCGCGTTACTTCTAGGTTTCACCACTTGCGGATGCACAGAAGCTCAAAATGATGTCAACGTGCATGTGCAGAAGCAGCGAAAAGTGATGTGTGCATGCACAGACGTGCCGTTGCTAGTTATGTTTGCTTCTAGATGTGAACGGGGCTCCGGAACGGATCCCGTTCGTATCCAGAGGTTCCACTGTAGTCCCAAAAGATCTGCAGGGCCAAGTTTGGGAATGCCTGTCCTAGACCCAAGGCAAATCCCATGTCACTCCACATCGCCCCACATTGCCCTTGCCAAATCTCATGACAGCAATGTGAACCAGGGATGACTAAAGCACCAGAAATGCCTCAACTCCAGTCTTCGAGCAGCACTTACATCCAGCCAAATGAAAGTCTTGGCTGTGGCTTTGGAGTGCAACTTGAGAAAGTAGCAGCTAAACGAATCAGCATATATTTCCCCACAACAGCATTGCATTACAGGCACTTCATTTTTTAAAAAAAGATTGCAGAAAAATCCAATAGTGGGTGAATTCTCCCCCCCCCCAGCCCATTGATTGCGTTGTATTATCTTCTCCAGGACATGGGGTGAGTGGGGCTGCCCACCAAGCAATGACTCATTTTGATTTATGTTTCCCTTGCAGATGCCCCACTAGCCCGGAGTACTGGCACAATGCGTCAGAGCAAGCCAGAAGTTCCTAGATATAAACAGTGATTCTCATTGCGTACCTGCCCAATTACTATCATGTCTCACTTTTTGGTACATTCATAAATTATGCTACTTTGTCAGAAAGCTACCAGGGTCTTTGCTGTAACCTCTACACCTCACCCCCATAGTGAAGAAGCCACTACTGTCAAAACATTTGGGCCATTAGCAAATACCTAAATTGCTCAGCCTCTTCCTTGAATTTGCATTACGAGTGTCTTTAAGGCTGTCGCAAAGCGCTTAATGAGAAAGCTTTTGAGGGGCAATCTAATACAAAACACCTTTTTCTGAGACATATCTGTGCTTGATACGTCTCATTTCTAAAAGTCACTTTTTTTTGTTAAAAACTTCCCCTTCATCCCGTTTCCTCCCGATCCACCAACTTCTCTTCTCCAGTTACCTGGAAGATGCCTACCTTTCTTTTCACGGAAGGTTTCGCAGCCTTCTTGCTACATTTCTTGACCTTAAGTGAATTAGTTTACATTAGTGACTTATCAGAGTTGCTTTTGCACACCTTTTCAAACAAGCAAATGCACGGCCTGAATACACAGCCTTGGGGAAATTGCCATGGCCCTTTAGGATTTTCTTTATATCTGGGTGAACAAAAAGTCAAAAACCACTATACAGCAGCAGAAAGCAATTCGTTCAGCAGCCCAATTCACGTGTGAAATCACCACACACACAAAATCCATACCTGCAGTGGTCTGTAGAGCGCATACTCATCTCTGAAAATCTGGTCGTGGTGGCTGACACAATCCAGCCAGCGCCCGTCTACCAGAGCCTGACCAATTGCAATAGCTTGAGCTCTGGAAAAAAGGATAGGTTTCGAATCTCAAATGAGTTACCAAAAACATTTATAAGCCCAAAGTGAAAGCTTCACAAATATGGAATTGCAGTCTTTATTGTTTGCAAAAGACACTATTTAGCGGGAAGAAATTCCACTGAAAATCCTCGCTGTTACTATTTTACATGGTTGTTTATTTGTATATATTTTAAAAAATTTTACATGGATGTTTTATGAGGCAATTCATTTTATTAGGCATTTATTGCAATGCCTAATATTTTTCTTTTTTTGAATTCATTTTTATTGATTTTACAAATACAAAATACAGATAAGGAAAAAGTAAAACAAACATACATGTCTATATAAAGAGATTTTCCAAATCTCAGGAGTTCCCCTCATCCCCTCCACAGGGTCTCATTTCAAACATCTACAACTACATATTCATCCATACTCCAATTCTCATATCACACCATATTATCCATAGTGATTTTTATGCTACAACTGAATGAAAATCCTGCTCTTGTTTCCATCTGCTTACAGTGGTCTCCTAAGTAGCTTATAATTTTCTCCCATTTTTTTGTAAAGTTTTTATCCTCTTGGTTTCTGAGTTTTCCAGTCAGTTTTCCCGTCTTGGCATTGTCCATCAGCTTGATTTGCAATTCCTAATAAAGGTTTGGCCAAGTAAGTAATCAAATCTAAAAAGCATAGCTCCAAGCAGTTTCCCACTTGACCGGCACTTTCTAGGCCCTGGTCCGAGTGGTTTTGCCTTTGCCGTGACACTTTCCCTGGGACAGGCCACTCCTGGGCCCTAAATCAGGACAAACAGAAATCCACTCAATGGCCGTTTGTTCCAATTCAGTGCAAACGATCAAGGAAATGACAGGGCAAGTGGAGGTATGGAGAAGCCTTCAGCCAGGCGTCCATAATCTGGTTTTCTCCAGATGGTTAGGATAGCAACTCCTATCTGGGACTGATGAAAGCAAAGTTTATAAATTGTTTTGGATGGGTTTTCCCAGATAAATAGCATATACCATATTTTTCGTTCCATAAGACACACTTTTTTTCTTCCTAAAAAGTAAGGGGAAATGTCTGCGCGTCTTATGGAGTGAATGTGTGGTCCCTGGAGCCAAATTGCCCAGGGGCAAAAAGCAGATCATGCTCTTTTTTTTCTTTTTGAAAGAGGGAAGGGGGTGTTGAAACAAAGCTGCTGATCGCAAGCGATCACAAGCGAGATAAGGGACGCTAGCAATAAAGGAAGCGGCCTGGGAGCGGGGAGGTAAAGACAGCAAACTTGCAAGGAGAGGAGACAGGAAGACTAAATCAATGAGGAGAGAAATTAGAAGAAAAGGAGGAGTAAAAAACTGCTCCAGCTAAGGAAAAGACACTAAGGCAAACAAGAGGGAAGGGAGTGTTCAAAGGAAGCAGCTGATCGGTGGGATCGGGAGAGAGATAAGGAATGCAATAAAGGAGGCTGCCTGGGAGAGGGGAGGTAAAAGCTGATGAATCCTCAGGATTTTTACATTGGGTCACCCCAAATTCACCATCAGATCACATAGCATGTCCATGGCTACAGCCTGCACCAAAAAATGACGCACCCACTGTTGCGTGGGGCCACAATGCCACAAAAATGTGGTTAAAAAGCACGGATCCACATGGATCCTCAGGATTTTTGCATTGGGCTACCCCAAACTCACGATCAAATCACATGTCTGTAGCCACAGAATGAACCATAAAAATCATACATCCACTGTTTCCTTCAGAATATTTTTTTTCTTGTTTTCCTCCTCTAAAAACTAGGTGTGTCTTATGGAGCGAAAAATACGGTACATGTTTAAAATAAAATAAAATAAAATAAAATAAAATAAAATAAAATAAAATAAAATAAAATAAAATAAAATAAAATAAAATAAAATAAAATAAAATAAAATAAAATAAAATAAAATAAAATAAAATAAAATAAAATAAAATAAAATAAAATAAAATAAAATAAAATAAAATAAAATAAAATAAAATAAAATAAAATAAAATAAAATAAAATAAAATAAAATAAAAATGGTCCACATAGCATGCTTCATAAATGGTCAACGTTGGAAGGATCTTCATTGGAGAGGAACATATTTTCTCTTTAGAACACTCTGTGTGTTCTGCTGTTTGGAAGCAGCACAATATTAACACAAATATGTATGTGCAGGCTATGATACATTAGCAATATTGGAATATTTTTAAATCACAGAATTGTGGAGGTGGAAGGGACCCTGAGGGTCACCTGGTCCACACCCTATCAGGACAAGATTCTTATTTTAAAAGCTGATTATTTTTTCAACTGCAGCATACTTAGGTCATAGCGAAATGGACAGAAGGAAGGAAGGAAGGAAGGAAGGAAGGAAGGAAGGAAGGAAGGAAAGTTTGAGGACCGCACACATTTTAATTGAATGCAGACTGCAAGGGGTTATAATAATTAGGAATAAATGTTTAAAACATATTGGGACTCAGCAGAAAAAGCAAAATAAAAATTTGAGGAATGGCGCTTATATTACATTCACAGAAGGAGAACCACCGATTTAGAACAAGCCCCAAAACAACTACCTTACGATAACAGAGTAGCATTTTCTACCCAGCAAAATTACCTTGGATTAGAAATGGGATGAGGGTGGGTGGGTTGAGGGTTTATGCTTTATAATACCGTTTGCAATTCATAATTTGGTTGCAATCTAATAACTAAATACAGAGAACACATTCCCTTCATGGAAATAACTAGTTCATAATAGCCCAGTAATCCCCTGAGCCATGGGACAGTCATGAACTCAGGGTTGCCCAGTACCTGGTGGTGACGTGGCCGTTCCTCATGAGCCAGTTGACCAGCTCCTTCCCCACGATGCAGTTGGGATGCGTCCGCAGCCAATAGCGATGATCCTGGAACTCCATGCCACTGTTGTGATGGCATATTTTCTTCCACAGGTCCTTTAGCTGGACTGAGTCCTGGGAGGCAAGAGTGATGACACTTTTAGATAGCATCTGTTTGGTGGGCTTAAGTGTTCCCGCCGTCTTGGGAACTGCTGTTTACATCTGTTGCAAGTGATTTGCACCGTCCCCCCGTCCCCCCCGCGATGCACCAAAGGCAGTGTTCTGTTATACACATTCGTGAAAAGGCAGGGCTATGTACCGTATTTTTCACTCTATAGGACACACTTTTTCCCCTCCAAAAATTAAGAGGAAATGTGTGTGCGTCCTATGGAGCGAATGCAGGCTCCTTGGCTTCAGAGATCGCAACGCGAAGCATCCGAAGCGCAAAGGGAGCGCTCCCTCCGCGCTCCGGAGGCTACGCATTGCTTTCGCTGAAGCCAAGGAGCCTGCTGAAGCCAAGGAGCTTCAGGGATAGCCGCCTGAAGCCTTCAGAGCGCAGCGCGAGTTCCCGCTGCGCTCCGCAGGCTTTGGGTTCCTTTTGCTGAAGCCGGGAGAGCAAAACTCTCCTGGCTTCAGCAGAGAGGGAGAGCTGCGCAGCGCCCCTTCAGCGAAGCAGGAGGAGAAATGGAAGGGGCTCAGTTTCTCCTGCTGCTTCGCTGAAGGGATGCTGAGCAGAGAGGGGGAGAATTTTTTTTCTTGTTCTCCCCCTCTAAAACAAGGTGCGTCCTATAGAGCAAAAAATACGGTATACACATCGTACATGAGAACGTATCTGCATCAGGAGAAAACTTGGCCAGTATCTTATTGTTACCTTTTTTTATTCTGACTGCAAGCGCTTGCGGAAGGGGGAGAAAGATTAAAAATGTCAAACTTCCCTTCCTCACCAGCAGACATGTGTGCCCGTCTGTTGATTCTGTCTTCAGGTAGAGCAATAAGCGAAGCTCTGCTGAACATTTTGTGCTCTTCACACTTAGAACAGCTAACTAGAGATTGCTTGGCTCTCCCTTACATCAGGCAGGCCTTTGAAGCAGCAGTGAATACCACAATGTATTACAAATCATAATTAGGGATAATTCAGACATGCACACTCAATTATATACAAATTATTACCATTACTATTATTAAATTTCTGTTCCACCCTTCCTTCCAAAGGAGTCCAGGGTGGCAACATCAAACAAGCACCTGCCTGTCTGAGACGTCATCTCAAACAAAATACTTTTCAACAGAAGTAGTTGAGATATTTAGCTGAAAGTCATATGGGAGAGGACCTCTTACTTAAGCGCAATATGCATGCTTGCATATACATTAGTCCTACGATACTGAAGCAACAGTATCCTAGAAAAAGATAGTGTAGTGCAGTGGTTAGAGACCTGGAGGTCAGGGTTCAAATCCCCGCTCGGCCACGAAGCTCATTGGGTGGCCTTGAGCCAATCACAGCCTCTCAGCCTCACAACGTAGTTGTGAGGATTAACTGAGCAGCAGGAGAACCATGTACACCACCTTGGGAGAAAAAGGTGGGATATAAATGCATTAAATTAAATATGTAAATAGTCTTAAACGGCATAGAAAGTCAGAAAATGTAATGGAAGCACACACACACAGAGAGACAAACAAAATAAAGTGCTAGCATTTTCTCTTGCAAAGCTGGTTCAAACAACCACCGCAGTTGCATTCTCAGACCTAACGACACAAGGATTTAGCAATTCCTTAAAGGTTTTAAATATATATATATATAAAGTTGCTAAACTTTCCATGGTGAAGCTGAAAACTCTTACATCTCTTCAAAAACTAGGTAGTGGTATAAAAGTACCTTTTCAAACATACATACATATAGGATTATAATGAAGATAAAATGGGATAGCCCATGAGGGTGGGTTGCAAATAGCATTACAACAGTTCATAAACTGCAGCCAGAGAACAGCACAAGGTGACTACACCTAAGAAACAGGGATCCCCAAAGCAGAAAGACACTACAGATTTCTGCAAGAAGAATGAAATATTTTTTAAAAAAACTGCTTGGCTTGTACCAGGAGAATTTTGCGCTCGTCCTCGTTGGCCTCCTTGGCGTATGTGCGGTTAGCTTGTGGGCTGACAGATGTCTCATAGGAAGGGACCATGGGCGATCCAGAGCGGTCCAGGGACAGGTTAGTAACGCTGGCTGATCTGGCAGGAGAAAGAAAACAATGCCTTTTAAGCTCACTCCAGCTCTTTAAAATTAAAGTTTAACAGAGCAGGTCCAAGATTTTACAACATTAGGTAAGGTAAGGAAACTCCCAAGCAATGCCCATTTCTCTTTCTCTCTCTCAAAGTCAATGTAGTGTTTTGAAAATCAGCAACTGGAAATAAGCTTTTGGGTTCTCAGTGCAAAACTATTAAGCTGATTTGTCCCAAGTGAAATTCTTCTCCCTTCCGCAAATAGTAAGGAGGAACCTCCTTGATATACTAATCCCCTCCCCTGTCTCCTAACTCTAATATGGGGGAAATTAAGTTCAGTCTACTTAATAATAATTCAGAGAACCAACTTCCATTTTAGGGCAACCTTCGACGGGAAGACTTTGGGAGCAAATTGGAGCCCCAGACTAGATGACCCTCAGAGTCCCTTCCAACTCTACAACCCCCTGATTCTGTGTGAAGACACCTCTTATAAATGCCTCTGGCAAGACTGCTTCCTTGCCGTAAGTCTGGCAATGGAAAGTAAAACACCAGGCCTTGACTATTTCAAGAGTAAAGGAGTTTGAGAGACACTGATCTTCCAGCTGACCTAAGTATCTAAGGTACCGTGTTTTTCACTCCATAAGACGCACCTAGTTTTTAGAGGAGGAAAACAAGAAAAAAAATATTCTGAACGAAACAGTAGATGTATCATTTTTGTGGTTCATGCTGTGGCCACAGACATGTGATCTGATGGTGCATTTGGGGTAGCCCAATGCAAAAATCCTGAGGATCCGTGTGGATCCGTGCTTTGTAACCACTTTTTTGCGCCATTGCGGCCCCACGCAACAGTGGGTGGGTGATTTTTTTGGTGCAGGCTATAGCCATGGACATGCTATGTGATCTGATGGTGAATTTGGGGTGACCCAATGTAAAAATCCTGAGGATCCATGGGCTTTTACCTCCCCCCTCCCAGGCAGCCTCGCTAGCTTCCCTTATCTCTCTCCCGATCCCACCAATCAGCTGCTTCCTTTGAACACTCCCTTCCCTCTTGTTTGCCTTAGTGTCTTTTCCTTAGCTGGAGCAGTTTTTTGCTCTTCTTTTAATTTCTCTCCTTATTGCTTTAGTCTTCCTGTCTCCTCTCCTTGCAAGTTTGCTGTCATTACCTCCGCCCTCCCAGGCGGCCTCCTTTATCTCTAGCGTCCCTTATCTCTCTCCCCACAAACGATCAGCAGCTTTGTTTCAACACCCACTTCCCTCTTTCAAAAAAATATATATATATATGATCTGCTTTTTGCCCCTGGGCAATTTGGCTCCAGGGACCACGCATTCACTCCATAAGACGCACAGACATTTCCCCTTACTTTTTAGGAAGAAAAAGTGCATCTTATGGAACAAAAAATATGGTATATGCTAGTTATCTGGGAAAACCCATCCAAAACAATTTATAAACTTTGCTTTCATCAGTCCCAGATAGGAGTTGCTATCCTAACCATCTGGAGAGAACCAGATTATGGAAGCCTGACTGAGGGCTTCGCATCTTATGGAGTGAAAAATATGGTAATCTGTACATCTTCTACTGTGGAGAGAAGAAACGAGCCCTGGAAGTTAACCTCCCCAAAATCCTGAGGACATATGACGTATATGGCCAAAGATCAAGATTTGTGAGAAAGGTCAAAGCAACACATACAATTGCCCACCCACCCCAAATACTGGGTCACTAGCAAGGCTAAGGTTTGGACCAGCAAGAACGCCCTTGGTCCACAAAAATGCGCCACTATCAACCTTTGGGAACAGCCCACTAAATGCCCCAACCACCCACAGAAAGGTCCAGCATTTGGGAAGTTATTCCACTTGTCCAACATCTCTGATGTCATTTCACTCAGCACGAGACCTGAACTATAGACTTCATGCTGTGTTTGCGGTTCTATTGCCATCTATCGAGGACAACACAGTGATGTCAAGCAAATATCGTCGTAATGTCGCTCCATAACCAGAGGACACGATCATCTTTCGACGGAAAGTCAATGTCATTTTAAGACTTCGTCCGCAGAAATAAACTTTGCACGGGTTCCGCAATGTGTCATTTCCACAGATGCAGCTTCATAATAATAATAATTTATTATTTATACCCCACCCATCTGGCTGGGCCTCCCCAGCCACTCTGGGCGGCTTCCATAGAACGCAAAAATACAGTAAAATATCACACGTTAAAAACTTCCCTGAACAGGGCTGCCTTAAGATGTCTTCTGAATGTCAGGTAGTTGTTTATCGCTTTGACATCTGCTGGAAGGGCTTTCCACAGGGCGGGCGCCACTACCGAGAAGGCCCTCTGCCTGGTTCCCAGTAGCTTTGCCTCTCGCAATGAGGGAACCGCCAGAAGGCCCTCGGCACTGGACCTCAGCATCTGGGCAGAACAGGGGTGGAGACGCTCCTTCAGGTATACTGGACCGAGGCCGTTTAGGGCTTTAAAGGTCAGCACCAACACTTTGAATTGTGCTCGGAAACGTACTGGGAGCCAATGTAGGTCTTTCAAGACCGGTGTTATGTGGTCTCGGCGGCCGCCCCCAGTCACCAGTCTAGCTGCCGCATTCTGGATTAGTTGTAGTTTCCGAGTCACCTTCAAAGGTAGCCCCACGTAGAGTGCATTGCAGTAGTCCAAGCAAGAGATAACCAGAGCATGCACCACTCTGGTGAGACAGTCCGCAGGCAGATAGGGTCTCAGCCTACGTACCAGATGGAGATGGTAAACAGCTGCCCTGGACACAGATTTGACCTGTGCCTCCATGGGCAGCTGTGAGTCCAAAATGACTCCCAGGCTGCACACCTGGTCCTATACACATAAGCATGAGAGTGGGTGGGCTCACCTGTTCCGAGCAGGAGACTTCCCTGCTTCCTCCTGAACTGATCCAAGACGTGTCGATAAAGTGGAGGAGGAAGAGTCTGGGTGAATCAAGCTGCAAGTAAATGACACCGTTTTTAAGCAGCAATTAGCACCAAATTACTGCAATTAAAGCAAGCCATCGTTATTACGCTACAACTCAGTGAGTTCTCCCAGGACTTAAAAAGCAGCGGATTTATATTCTTTACAATTGTTCTTTGAAAGGAGAAATGTTTTCAAGTGCTTCCTTAAAAGCTACAGCAAGCAACAAGTTCTCAAATGCTGTGGAAGATTGCAATTCTGCAAGGGAGAGGCGGAACTAAGGATAAGAAAAACAAAGATTTAAAAGTACAGTCATACCTCGGCTCCTGAACACCTTGGGAGTTGAACGTTCCGGCTCCTGAAAGATCCAAACCCCTGATCAAAACATCTGACGGGGCTTCTGATTGGCTGCAGGAGCTTTCTGCAGCCAATCAGAAGCCACGCTTTGGAAGTTGAACGTTTCGCAAGTCGAACGGACTTCCAAAACAGATTCAATTTGACTTCCAAGGTACAACTATAACAAGATTCTTCTCTATGCATCACTGTTCCCCACTCCACATTATAATATCATTAGAATTTTGCAGTCGGGAATATGAGGTTTTAAAGTCTTTTTACAAATTTGAGTCTGAAAAGAATAGGGCAGGTTACATGTCCCAGTAATCCAGGGCTGTGAAATATTAAATCTGTTTGGTTGGCCACCCGGAATTGCTCTCAATTATTTCTGCAAGCTGAGTTTCTTTTGGTTAGGGATGTGGAAGGAGGTGCCACCTACATCAAAATGCCTTTCAGGAGAACAGAAGTTGTTTACAGTGCCAATGCTGCTAAGGAAAAGCAGTCTGTACATGCTCAGAGACATTCCTCTATAGTGAGAGTTCAGTTCCAGGAGTATGCTGGCTGGGGAATGCATACACCAATCTCTCAATGTTTCAACACTACTGAAAATAATTGTTTTCAACTCACAGACAGCAGAGGGTGCTGTATTCAAATTTAGAAAGTGAAAAAGAAACAAGGCAGGATTTATCCCTCACACCACAGGTCAGATGTTTTACTATAGTTTATCACTGATGAGCAACTTCAGTGTTTGCCTACAGATGTTGCTGGAGAGTTCTCTTAGTTGCAGCAGTTAATGTTAACATATTGCAACCCGATCCATCACAAGGAAGCCACAAAACCATGTCTCAACTGAACACCTTTACAGAATTCCGGCCTCATTAAAGCTGCCGGATTGCTAAAAGGACTCGGACCGAGAAGAGCAGTCTAAATTCACTTTGAGATTTACAAAATATGCAACTCTTCCTTTCAGATTCAAGCTAGGATAGTCCGGGCGCTCAAAGCCTGTCCAATCATGCAACTTTTTTCATCAACATCCATCAGACTTATTGAAAGATCCCCAAGCAGCTTACATTTAAAAACATATACAGTGGTACCCCGCAAGACGAATGCCTCGCAAGACGAAAAACTCGCTAGACGAAAGAGTTTTCCGTTTTTTGAGGTGCTTCGCAGGACGAATTTCCCTATGGGCTTGCTTCGCAAGACAAAACGTCTTGCGAGTTCTTGCGAGTTTGTTTCCTTTTTCTTAAAGCCGCTAAGCCGTTAATAGCCGCTAAGCCGCTAATAGCCGTGCTTCGCAAGACGAAAAAAACGCAAGACGAAGAGACTCGCGGAACGGATTAATTTCGTCTTGCGAGGCACCACTGTACGTAAATACACCTTAGGGTTTTTTCAAAAAATCATAAAAACTGATAACTGATAGAACCTTGAGGGGGTAGAAACTCTCTCCTGTGCCAATGAAACCACCAGATTGTGCTTATTTCCATCGTGGCAGATCCAGGAGCAGAGGGCCTGACCCAAAGGTCCCCTTTGCAACAGTTCTCCCCACCCCCTTGCTCACATGGGATGAGGAACCATAGAACTGTAGAGTTGGAAGAGACCACGAGAGTCATCTAGTCCAACCCTTGCGTTACAGGAATACTTTTGCCCAACTGAACTCAAACCCATAACCCGGAGATCATGCTCTGCCAACTGAGCTATGCATGTGGAAGCCAAACACACAACACCATAAGCTGCTTTAAGAAACAACTGAGCCAACAAGCCTGCGGCGGGAATGACATTTCCTTCCTTGCCCCACATACCCAGGGAGAAAAATGGGCGGGGGGCGGGGGGCGGGGGACTCCCTCCTACTTGGGTCTGCTGCTTGACTGCAGCATGCATGTGGACCCAGAAGCAGACAGGGTTTTATTAAATTGTTGTAGTAGTAACCAAGCTGAAGATATGTGTAAATGAATTAATGGCATGTTCTCTGCCCACTTCCACCTGTCCCCTTCCGATGTTGTTTCCTTGTGTCTATCATAAGATTGGAAGCCCTTTGGGGTCGGAAGAGGAAAGTATCTCAGTGGCACCTTGCAGACTACAGTAATACCTCGGGTTGAATGTGCTTCGGGTTGAGCGAGTTCGAGTTGCGCTCAGCAGCAACCCGGAAGTAACGGAGCGTGTTAATTCCGGGTTTCGCCACATGCGCAGATGCTCAAAATGATGTCACGCGCATGCGCAGAAGCGGCAAAACACGACCAGCGCAAACGCGCCGTCGCGGCTTACGTTGCGTTCAGGATGCAAACGGGGCTCCGGAACGGATCCCGTTCGCATCCCAAGGTACCACTGTAATGGTTTTATTGTGGCATCTGGTTTTGCAGACATTTGATGAAGTGAAGAAAAAGAATAAGAGGAGTTTGGATTTGATATCCCGCTTTATCACTACCTGAAGGAGTCTCAAAGCAGCTAACAATCTCCTCTCCCTTCCTCCCCCACAACAAACACTCTGTGAGGTGAGTGGGGCTGAGAGACTTCAGAGAAGTGTGACTGGCCCAAGGTCACCCAGCAGCTGCGTGTGGAGGAGCGGAGACGCAAACCCGGTTCACCAGATTACGAGTCCACCGCTCCTAACCACTACACACACCACAATTAATGTTTAAGTGAGAGACTGCATCTGCTGGGAGAGACAGACAAAATAGAAGGCTTTAACAACCTAACTGCCCCAGTTGTGTATCTTTTGCAGAACTCTTATTCTCTCTCACACACAAAGTTATTCAGATACACAAACAAGGCTCTGCTCTGTCTTGCTAATGTTAAGGTTCCAGGAACAAAAATTATGGCGAGAAGACAATATGGCAAAGTCAGTTAAGCCATTCCGCTATTGACGGAAGCCATGGCTTATCAAAACCTGATGTGCAAAATCAACACAATACCATAGCAACAGCCAGTGTGATTGGACCACTGCATTCAAGCAGAATACTGCAGACAAATTGTGTGGCTGGATGGACAAAAGATATTCCAAACACTTAAACCTAAGTGGATTCCCCGCCAAACCAGATATATTGATACCTTTGCCAGGTAAGGTCTTCTTCGAGGAATATGTTGCGGCTGGCTTTCCTGCTGCCAACCGGAGTCCGCGGTTCCCCAGGATCCAGTACCGACACACAGTTGGCAGAGTCAGACAGAGCATTCAAGTCTTCCCCGATGGAGTTACTCTCTGCGGAGTGAGCGTAGCTTAAGGCTATCTTACGGCAGTAAGTGCAAGCTCGGAGGTCACCTGTCGATAAACAAGAAAGATTGAACAGCCTTGAACAGCAGGGAAACTAAGGATCCGAAAGAAAGTCTACTTTCTGAGATTGTTTTTCTTGCCAGGCTTTTCTACGATTTGAGAAGCTGTGAGTTGAAAGGAGCTCCCTCCTCCGGGAAGAATTCACTGTACGTGAGGCTTCTTGCGCGAGCAGCCACTGCTTCCAAAAAGCACTCCCCCCCCCCCCGCCTCCCCATCAGGTGATCGGGAAGGAAGAAAAGCAGTTTCTTTGGCGAAGCGCTTCAGACATTGCCTCCTCGCTCCCGTTTCAGCCTCAAAGGCTCTAACAGAAAAGGGGGGCGTGTGCTGTCTGAAAGCCTTTTACAAACAGCAAAAGAGCTTTCAAGCAGCATTGCCCTTTGAAGTCCCAACAACTGGGACTTCAAAGCACACCATCACCTGACACCATCATGACATCACGCCCCACCCACCTGTCAAGTTTGGCCTGCCAGGAAGTGGGGTGATAACAATATAGCCCACCAGCCAGAAAAATTACTGGCAGGCTGTGTGTTAAACCACAGAGCCTAGGACTTGCCGATCGGAAGGTCGGTGGTTCGAATCCCCGCAACGGGGTGAGCTCCCGTTGCTCGGTCCCTGCTCCTGCCAACCTAGCAGTTCGAAAGCACCTCAAAGTGCAAGTAGATAAATAGGTACCGCTCCGGCGGGAAGGTAAACGGCATTTCCGTGCGCTGCTCTGGTTTGCCAGAAGCGGCTTAGTCATGCTGGCCACATGACCCGGAAGCTGTACGCCGGCTCCCTTGGCCAATAAAACGAGATGAGCGCTGCAACCCCAGAGTTATCTGCGACTGGACCTAATGGTCAGGGGTCCCTTCACCTCACTGATTCCTGTGCACAATACATAACTAAAGCAGGACAAATTCCTTCCTTGATCTTAAGGAGCAGTGATTTCAACTACAGAAGCTCATTGACCTGGCTTTCCCACAGCTGTTGCCACAGATTCTTCAGTTTGGGCATAAAAATGGGGAGCAAAGCCTCCTGGTGGGACTTCTTCATGCTTAAAAGCAAGATGGGCTGCCATCCTGGTGCAGTAACCCCAGAAACATCACAAGAAGCTATAGTGTGATTTTTTGAAAGAAAGGGAAGGCAGATCACAAAGGAATAATGTGTGTATGAGGAAGTCTTCCTTCGCCTTATGCCACTGCACTGCTCAAGGTGCCATCCCTCATGCTGTGAAGTCAACTGCATCCCCACCAAAATAACTGCATAATGTACATTTATGAATGCAAGGGAGCAAATTCTTTCAGAGGCAGGTATAAAGCAGGGAAAGACCTGCAAACACAACTAACAGGAGCCCATCATAGCACACTTCCCATGTGGAAAGGCTCCATGCTCAGCCCTTAAACAAAGGCAACTTTCTCCCCTCCCCTAAAAAGGCTGAGACTTTGAACGCTTCATGCCTTACCTGTGTAACCCATGAATTTCCCAGGGATTTCCTGGTTGCAGCAGCGGCTGCAGAAAATCTGCCCGCACAGCCGGCAGTGGTGCCTGCGGCGAAAGGTGGTGAATTTCTCACTGCAATCATAGCACTCCTTGCACTGGCTGTCTGGCATCCAGTATTGCTTCAGATCACTGTCCTGGGGAGGGAATTAAGTATTTAGCCTGGTCACAACACAAGGCAACAGATTTATGTAGGATATTTCAATCTCCGAAGCTAAAACAATACCATGGGAAGTCACAAGGCCATGATGAGATTACATTTTCTCAGTAACTGGCTAATTAGATTTCCCAGGGCAAGTCCTTCTTAGACACATTGCCCGATAGCACAGTCTCTAGATTACCAAGTAAAAGTTTAAGTCCAGTAGACAATGGCCCAGCCGTTCAACAAGTTCTGATCATACTCAGGCAATTCCTCCAGAGCATCCTAGCAGAAATATGTAATGTTAAAGGCATTAAGCAGGGGACTCCTCCCTCCATTCAACCGAACCTTTAAAAGGCAGCCTTCTTCTTTAATATGCAGGCATGGTTTATTCAAGCCAAAATAATTTTCCAGGTGTTATTATTAAAGCTATACAATTTGATCCAGTAAAGGATTCCTACCATCTCAGGAAGACAAATTTTGCCTGTAAGCCAAGGGTGAGGATGCCCAGGGGCTTCAATCACTTGGTGACATCGGCTGATGGGGGGGGGGGAAGGGTTCAATCTGGCTGGTGAAGCAGAGAGCAGGACTAAGACCTCCATTCATCAGCTGATGAACAGAGAGTTTACTCCTGCTGGGTGGTGCTTCACCAGAGCATTTCCAGTGCAGGATACACTGGCAAAGCACACCCTCCCCCCCCCCAAGGGTTGACTCTGACAGGTGAGCAAGAACACCCACCGGCCAACTGACGTCAGATGATGGACAGGTGAGTGGCATCGCCCACCTGTCCAAGTTGGTGGAAAGATAATATATATGGACCACTAGGCCAAAAGGGTTTCTCAACCTTGTTTTAACCCCAATTTTATAAGAATCACATCTCATTAGGCTGAAAGCCTTAAATAAAAGCTCATTTTCATCTATATTAGTTTCATCCGGAAGTTGCTGAAATTAGTGAGGCTTAATCTTGCCTTAAGGGCTTGTGGGAACTTCTTGCAGCAGCGGGTAGTGCTGTTTCGATCTCTGTATTTACTCGAAGAACAAGACAGTCTTTGGTAAACACCAAACACGATGTGTGTTTCATAGCAGCTCCATCATATTAACACCTCTCCCTCCTCCTCAAGCGTTACCTGGCTTTTTCCTTCCATGATTTCCTTTAGACGTTTTAGAACAGTACTGAGGCTTCGAAGCTGAACAGCCGTTCGAGGATCATGACCGCCAAGGGAAGGTTCTTTTCTTCGATTGTCTGAGGACAAGAGAAATTAGTTACCATTTGAGATAGATGTTCTCTTTGTGTTGCCTATCAATGGACATCTCTTTAGAATGCAGAAGATATAACTTCAACTCTCTTAAACAGACACTGATGCAAACTTTTTACAGTAAATACTGACCAACTGGAGGAGCTTTTGCAGAGCCGAGTTGCTTCCTTGCATGAGAAACGGGCATTTTGCAATGATCCGAAAGGTATAAAATTTGGCATCCATCAAAACATGTTTCCTACATGGAAGTTCTAATAGTGCAGAATCTGAACCCACTTACTCAGAAGAAAGCCTGACTTACTTTAACAAAAAAGTAATTCCAAGAAAGCATAAGTTAGGAAAACAGCCCTCAGATTCAGCCATGAACCATTATTCTGTTAACGGTATGGCTGGCTTCCATGAGACCAGCAGGGATTTTTAAAAAGAAGTTCAGAAATATAGGTAGAGCTTCTCGGTTTATTTTGAGGATAAGTAACTTGAAAGAAACATATAAAAAACTTGCCTGTATTACATTCCTCAACATACACACCTTGAGGAATTAAAAACCAAATCTATGTATATGAATAAGCTTCCCTTTGTCACTTTCACTGCAACATTCATATTGAGGTATTTAGCAAAAAGTCCTCCTTACAGTATAATAGCATACACCACAAACGGAATACAGTACTATGAGTTTTGACCGTATTGTGTTTTTATCAACATTTGGAAATTTGTCCAAAAACAGATTTATAAAGCACACATCTTAACAAATTTACTGGATAATTTTTCAGTGGTTCACTACAACCCTCTGCTTCGGCTGCATGGTAATCCATAAAAATCACAGGAATTCACTGTTAGAAGTATTCATCAGGAGCTGCGAACAGTTACATGACCAAAGTACTAACTTGCATTCATTTTAGTAAGTCGAGCTTATTTTACATGCCCCTTTTCTATGTTTACTGAACTCAAAAGTAGCTTCACATACAACAATTTCATTCATACGAAACCCAACAGGTCAACGTTTGTGGATAAAACGCACGAAAACTACTCACCCACACCTTAAAAAGCGAAAGGTTTATACGATCTGAAGAGAAACCCACACTTTAGAAAGCTGCAATCCATTGCAAAGCAACATTTGCTAACTATAGAATAAAAGGGTGTGTACACTTTAGCAAAGTTTCTTAATACGAAGTTTCCCATTCTAACACGCTGGAAACAGTACGCGCCCCAGATTTGCTAACTGTGCTCCTTTCATGGCATTCCTTTTTAAACAGGTGCTTTGTAAAACCTTTTTAAAATAATAATAACATCAAGTTTCTCACCAAGCGCATCGCTCTCCATTGGACATGCATTTTAATTGGCGCTCCCTGGATGAAGAGAAACAAACATGGCTCCTTTTGTACGTACTGCTTTATATATCACTGATGTCAGCAGGAATGCTGGCAGCTCAGACCAGAAGCAATCAAGTTAACTGTTGCTGTGCAACAGCCAACCTCCCAGTTTCGGAGGGACGAGGAAACAGCTTGCCTTTGTAAGAACAGGACCTCTGAAACACTTTGCGGCTACGGGTCGTTTTCTAGCAAGTATCTAACTGCCTGGCAACACAATTCATTTTCTAAGGAAATTTGAGGCAAGGGGTTGTGGTATGGGATGGAGATGAGATGTTCTGCAATTGACCTTGACCATTTCTACCAGGTACTAAAATTTCTTAAAGTTATCTGCACCCTTTTCATGTTTCATAACGAATGGTACCTAACATCATCTTAGGTCCACTTCAAGCAACTCCCCACATGCATAATAATAATAATAATAATAATAATAATAATAATAATTTTTTATTTATACCCCGCCATTCCCGGTTCAGAAAACCGGGCTCAGGGCGGCTAACAACAAATTTAAAACACTTAATCGTAGAAGCAGCATAAAATACAGTATAAAAACATGAATAACAATAAAATTCAAAGTTCATCAATTAATTTGGCGTTAATCCTAATAAGCATTAGTCACCAGGGATAGCTGGCTGAATTATTCCTACTTGGGCCAGCAAGGAGGCCAGGGGAGAATTAGCTGTGGGGTCTCAGAGCAGGTAATCTTCATAAAAGGGGAGGGGGAGGGAAGAGAAGAGAAATAAAAGATCAGGCTGAATTCAAATTAAAGGCCAGGCGGAATAGCTCTGTCTTACAGGCCCGATGGAAGGTGGTTAAATCCTGAAGGGCCCTAGTCTCATGGGACAGAGCATTCCACCAGGTCGGAGCCATCACTGAAAAGGCCCTGGCCCTGGTGGAGGATAGTTTGACTTCCTTAGGGCCCGGGACCTCTAAACTATGGTTCTTCATGGACCTTAAGGTCCTCTGCGGGGTATACCAGGAGAGGCGGTCCCGTAAGTACGAGGGCCCTAAGCCACCATGTCTGCTTATTTAGTATCTACCTTGCCTACCTACACAGGCCATTTTTTATTCCCAGGGTGATCTGCAGAACTGGCTAAGAACAAGTGCAATATAAATGTCATCAAAATATAGTTAAAAGACCACCAACGTCACAATAGCAGCATTAAGCAGGGAGCAGTATTATATCTAAAGCACTTGGTCTTTGCCTGGCACTGTGGTACATGCCAGGACATGGGTGGCGCTGTAGTTAAAACCACTGAGCCTCTTGGGCTTCCCAATCGGAAGGTCGGCGGTTCGAATCCCTGCGACGGGGTGAACTCCCGTTGGCTCTGTCCCAGCACCTGCCAACCTAGCAGTTTGAAAGCCCGCAAGTGCAAGTAGATAAACAGGTACCGCTCTTGCGGGAAGGTAAACGGCATTTCTGTGCGCTGCTCTGCTTAGTCATGCTGGTCACATGACCCGGAAAAACTGTCTGCGGACAAACGCCAGCTTCTTCGGCCTGTAAAGCGAGATGAACGACACAACCCCAGTGTTGTCTGCGACTGGACTTAACTGTCAGTGGTCCTTTACCTTTTTTATGGTACATGCCAGGTGAACATCTCTGTAGAGAGCGTTCCACGACTGGGGTGTTATGGCACCAGCAGTGTGGTCCTCTAGGTCTGTCGACCACCTGCCTAACCTAATACAGTGCGGGAACCTGCAAGAGATTGCCCACTTAATATGCTAATCTGTGAGTTGGTGTATATGGAAATATGCAGTGCAACTGTTATGCATTAAGGTTTTTCCATATGTAGAAAACACAAGTGTGCATTTTGGTACACACATGTAGCAGTGGCTCTTTAACACATACACACAAAAGATTGTACAAATGGAGTTGTCCTTTACTGACATGATGTAGCAGCTCAAAATCTTTGCCTCATCTTTTACGCATGCTTTAATGAGTTTTCCCCAACCTGTTGCCCTTCAATTCTCATTACCCCTGATTATTTAGTTCATTTACAGGTTGGGAGTCCAAAACACCAGGAGGCTGAGGGAGACCACATACTCCAGATTTTTGTTCCTTTCCTTCTTGCTTGCATCCTCTGTATACAGAGTACCCCAAAAACATATATAAAAATGCTGAACTATAATAAGCAAGCCTACAAACATGATGGTGCTGGAGGAGACTCTTGAGAGTCCCATGGACTGCAAGAAGATCAAACCTATCCATTCTTAAGGAAATCAGCCCTGAGTGCTCACTGGAAGGACAGATCGTGAAGCTGAGGCTCCAATACTTTGGCCACCTCATGAGAAGAGAAGACTCCCTGGAAAAGACCATGATGTTGGGAAAGATGGAGGGCACAAGGAGAAGGGGATGACAGAGGATGAGATGGTTTGACAGTGTTGTTGAAGCTACCAACATGAGTTTGACCAAACTGTGGGAGCCAGTGGAAGACAGGAGTGCCTGGCATGCTCTGGTCCATGGGGTCACAAAGAGTCAGACACTACTAAACGACTAAACAACAACAACAAACATGATTGTGGAGGCACTTTTATAAAACAGATTGGTTTTTTTTAAAAAAAACACAATTAAGTGATGTTTAATTTTTTATGAAATAAATAAGAAAAAATAGGCCTCTCTCTCTCTCTCTCTCACACACACACACACACACACACACACACAACACAGATAAAAATCTGCTAATCATTAAATGAATTATGAGGAACTAGAACTCCTACCATTTTGTCTAATTTAATTAAAATCACTTGGCCATCCATGATAAACGCTTAAGTACCAGTATCAAATTTCTGTAGCTTCCCCATTCTGATTTTCCGTTTTCACAGAATACTTGTGCATGTGTAGTAATCCTGTTGATATTTAAAATGCTAACTCTGCAATTATACTTGGCGTTGAGGAGAATGAAAGCTGGGGGGTGGGGAGACCAGCTCAAATACACTGTTGCACTTACGCAATTTTTCCATTATGAACTCATAGAGCATGAAGGAATGCGCACTGTGCCCAAAACCAACAGTGCAGAGGCGCCAAGCCTCAAGCCTTGTTGCAATCTCTTACAAATCTGCTAAAATCAAGCATATGCATGAAAGGGTCCGTTCTGCCCCACCTCCCTACCCAACCATACAAAAAGCTTTAGTGTTAAGTAGCACAGGAATCATAACTCCTGCGTTAAGAGTTTGGGTGTAATCTTCGATACCTCTCTCTCTATGGAGGCGCAGATTACAGCTATAACAAAGGCAGCATTTTTTCATCTCCGCCAAGCTAAGCAGTTGGCTCCTTACCTCTCTCGCCCTGACCTAGCCACTGTGATCCATGCGATGGTCACCTCCAGACTGGATTATTGTAACTCGCTCTACGTGGGGCTACCCTTGAGACTGACCCAGAAACTCCAGCGGGTGCAGAATGCCGCGGCGAGACTCCTTACGGGGTCTTCGCTGCAAGATCACATTCATCCGGTGCTATACCAGCTGCACTGGCTCCCGGTGGAGTACAGGATCAGGTTTAAGGTGCTGGTTTAAACCTTTAAAGCCCTATACGGCCTAGGACCCTCGTACCTACGGGACCGCCTCTCCTGGTATGTCCCACAGAGGAACTTACGGTCTGCAAATAAAAACATCTTGAAGATCCCAGGCCACAGAGAGGTTAGGCTGGCCTCAACTAGAGCCAGGGCCTTTTCGGCCGTGGCTCCAATCTGGTGGAACGCTCTGTCACAAGAGACTAGGGCCCTGCGGGACTTGACATCTTTCCGCAGGGCCTGCAAGACAGAGCTGTTCCACCAGGCCTTTGGTCAGGGCGCAGCCTGACCCCCCTCCTCTGGCAATCTGCACAGAATTTTGCTTATTGGTTGCCATCAATTTGATTTTAATTAATTTTTATAATGAAATGTTTTTAGAATCATTGAATTATTTTGATTGTTGTTAGCCGCCCTGAGCCCAGCTTCGGCTGGGGAGGGCGGGATATAAATAAAATTTATTACTTATTATTATTATTTATTATTTGAACATTTCAAATCCCACCTGGGCATATCATCTACAGCTGTAGCTCATGTACAACTTTTGGGCGTACGAAAAATGAACTTAATCTTTCTCCTGAAGCCAGGCCAGGATGTCTACATGTCCCTAGCCTTTCTGGTAAATGTCCAGGAAGACCCTGGTGCTGATGTGATTGTGGCATGTTGCAACCTATTCACCTGTTGGTACATGAGGACATCCACCTGGGAGGGAAACCCCTATCTACCTAGGCTGGCTACCTGCCTGCCGCAGGTAAACAGCATTTCTGTGGCTTTTCCTAAAGCTTGTTCTGAAGCAGCCAACCTTTGTCAGGCAGACACAGGCCATCAGAAGAACTTCAGGCCAATTCCTTGGGGACAATCACCCCCACGTTTCCCAGATTTGGACCACAGCCTGTTTCTGCACATCAAGGATAGCCATCCCTAAAAGGTAAAGGTAAAGGTACCCCTGCCCATACGGGCCAGTCGTGTCTGACTCTGGGGTTGCGTGCTCATCTCGCTCAAGAGGCCGTGAGCCGGCGCCGTCCGAAGACACTTCCAGGTCACGTGGCCAGCGTGACGAAGCTGCTCTGGCGATCCAGCACCAGCGCAGCACACGGAAACACAGTTTACCTTCCCGCTATAAAGCGGTACCTATTTATCTACTTGCACTTAGGGGTGCTAGGTGGGCAGGAGCTGGGACCGAACGATGGGAGCTCACCGCGCTGCGGGGATTCGAACCGCCGACCATGCGATCAGCAAGTCCTAGGCACTGAGGTTTTACCCACAGCGCCACCCGCGTCCCTAGCCAACCCTAGTGCATTCCAAATATTTTCACACTACAACTCCCATCAGCACAAGCCAGAATTACTGTTTCCAAGCCCTGTTATAACTTCTCCTGTAGTTCTCTGGGCTAACCAGTAAAATTCTGTAATTAGCTAAAACTTGTGCCTTTATTGGATGGGTGGGTACAGCTGGCGAGGGAAGGGTATGCAAGGAATGGCGTCTGGGATGAATTCTCAGGAAACTGAATGCTGACTTCAATTGGGCCCAGATGCATTGGAGGCACTAGGGCTTGTAGGGGCAGAGATATCTGCGGAAAGGAGTGCATTTTACACCTCTTACAGCTAGGGAGATGGGTGATGATAACCAGGTTAGGGATTCTGCCTGGAAGCAGAAATACGGTAAGAGTCATATGGGTTTGCTGGGTAAACTGATAGGAAGAGGCGACAAAATCCATTTAGGCTTGGGCTGGAGGCTGGGAGGCAGTGAGGGCTGAAGACAGGCAAGCGGGGGGGATTTGTCTCAGAGATTTGAGAATCTAACAGAGAGCTTTCACAACTCCCTTCGCCTTTGGGGGATACTAGAAAAAAAAACACACCATGAAATTGCCGGCAGAGTCTTGCAGCGAGAGATTCTTTGCTCAGGAAGTTTGGGATTAAGGGGTTAAGAAACAAAGCCAGCAAGTCTCTACCCACCAGATCTAGAAATACGGAGGAGGAGGGAAGCTTTAGGACTGTGCTTGGCTTGGGCTTGCTGGGAACAGATGAAGAGTTCAGAGGAGGAGATCACTGATGTTCCCCCGCCCCATGTCTGCAGCCAACCAATAGCATGAGAACTGGTGACATGAGGTGGCCGTGCCAGTCTTCAAGTGCCACACAGGCATTTGGGTAGCAGTCCAAGTATTCACAGAGAAGGGGGTGGGAAGAGACAAACCAACCAGCATCAAGTGAAGCAAACCACAGATGAGCAAAGAAGTTGCAAGCTGCATCCTGGTTTACTCAACAAATCATGACCTGTAGTTAAGCTTGAATGCAGCTACTCTGCCTCTAGGCTCTTATTACAGCCAAGCATTGCACTGAAAAGTTCTGCTTCCCATCACCTAGTTTGGACGGGGGGGGGGGGGGACCACTGTTCCTGGACTGTACTAGGATGCAGGTTGGGGCTTGCACGACTGGATGGCTCCATTTAAAACAAATCTCTGCACGCTAAAATCCCTGAGCTTTGAGTATGCCAGAGAGGGCTAGCCTTCTGCTGCCACAACATGTCAGTTTTCAGTGACCAACGAATACTTCTTGGATGGAGGAGCATCCAGTCCTGTGGGCCTCCGTCTGTACTCTGAAATGGCAGAGCCTGGAAGCAGATCTCCCCCCGTGTACTGAGCTTTTACAAAACTGCCTTTATGCTATAGCGCAAACCCATCTGGCTTCCACTCTGTGGAACTTCTCATTTATTTTGCACACCCCAATCCTCCTGAAGAAATTGAGCAGAGTTCTCAAGAGTTGTTCAGAGACAGATCAGGGGAATCCTACCTGAAGTATTAACAACACTGGTGCTTCAAACGCAGCAAGAGACAGACTTATTTCAAATTGTAGGGTGCCAAATCCTCGTCTCCCTGTCCCTGCATTTCACCAATGTACAGTGGTGCCCCGCAAGACGAACGCCTCACAAGACGGAAAACCCGCTAGACGAAAGGGTTTTCTGTTTTGGAGGCGCTTCGCAAAACGAATTTCCCTATGGGCTTGCTTCGCAAGACGAAATGTCTTGCGAGTTCCTGCGGGTTTTCCCCCCTCCCCCCTTTTCCTAAGCCGCTAAGCCGCTTATCAGCTGATCCGCTTATAAGCCGCTTATCAGCTGATCCGCTTATAAGCCGCTTATCAGCTGATCCGAAGAGCCTCACGGAACGGATTAATTTCGTCTTGCGAGGCACCACTGTATTCACTCCTGGCAAAAGAGGTCCCTCCACAAAACACACACACACACACACACACACACACACACACACTTCAACTTTCTTGTTCATGTGTATGGGAGAGAAAAGCTTGCTTGCTGCTCTGACCTTAAAATCACTGCAAGGTGGGTGATTGGTGCATATATTATATTATTATTTTGAAAAAATCACAGCAACTTTGCATCAGCTTCTGAGCCAGCTTCTCCCATTCCCAGCTTCTTGGAATGCTTGCCTGCAAGATCATCTCCAGGGGTTTTCCCAAGAAGACCAGCACTGAAGGTCTCCAGAGAGTGTTTTATTAAAGAAGTGAAGAGGTTATGTAAGGTCAATGATTTTAGAGGAAGAACAATAGGCAAAACCTCTCATGACCATCCACACACAATTCCGCCCCCAAAGGTCACATATTATTTACTTTCGCTGATCCCTCACATGGATGGATTTTTTAAAAGCCAGCAAAAATATCGGCATGACACTAATAAGGCTGGGAAACCTATGGCTGGGGGTGAGGAATCCATTTTAACCAGATTTATACACAGAACTTGACTGTCCAAACCTGACTGAGCTCTGCTTGCATTAGACTTCCCCTTGTATTGAGCGCCTGCTTGTGTCTAAGCCACTCGTGTGTCATCAGGGTTTTTTAAAAGCCCAACTAATTATATGAAAATTATATGCAAAATACACCCACTCCGTATTATAGATATAAGAGAGTCAAGCCACACACTGTGCTATTCTCGCAGTGCAGTTTTATATTAATACATTTGTTTTTTATACAGTTATATGCACTATTGAACATTATCTGTCCATGTGCTGTTTACTTTAGAAATCCTGGAGTGTAAAAAGGTAAAGGTAAATGGACCGCTGACCATTAGGTCCAGTCGTGACCAACTCTGGGGTTGCAGCGCTCTTCTCGCTTTATT
Source organism: Podarcis erhardii (assembly GCF_964252035.2). Lineage (NCBI taxonomy): Eukaryota > Metazoa > Chordata > Lepidosauria > Squamata > Lacertidae > Podarcis > Podarcis erhardii. The sequence continues at coordinate 132,891,518 of NC_138497.1, read as the reverse complement.
GGCCGAGGGAGCCGGCATACAGCTTCTAGGTCATTTGGCCAGCAGGACTAAGCCGCTTCTGGCGAACCAGAGCAGTGCATGGAAACGCCGTTTACCTTCCTGCCGAAGCAGTACCTATTTATCTACTTTAACTTTGACATGCTTTTGAACTGCTAGGTTGGCAGGAGCAGGGACCGAGCAATAGGAGCTCACCCCGACTTAGGGATTCGAACCGCTGACCTTTTGATCAGCAAGTCCTAGGCTCTGTGGTTTAACCCACAGCGCCACCTGCGTCCCCTGGAGTGTACATGTGTATAATTTATGTGAACAGTAACACAGCAATCACTCATGTTTTTAGTGAAACAGGGGGACAAGGGGACAACTTCCACCTCATAGAGATTAAGGATTGAGACAGCAATTAAGGGGGGGGGGGAGGAGAACTGCATGGATAAGCTTGACATCAAGATTTCTAGAAAACTCCACCACTATCTGTGGCCTATCCGTTACGTGTTCTCTGGTCTCCAATTGTATGGGACTTTGTACACCAATATGTGCAACATGAATGTTATCTAGAGGCTAACTGGCAGCCGGTGCAATTTTCTCAGCGGTGACCTACTATGACAGTGACAGTCTGCCCCAGGGAGCAGTTGAGATGCTGCATTTTCTACTAGCTGCACCTTCCAGGTCAGCCGCAAGGACAGCATTGCAATCCATTCTGGGGGGTGCCAGCAAATAGAGAACAGTGGTCTGATGCAGAAACAGTCCCAGCTGTCTTGCCAACCAAAGCTGGCAAAAGGCACTCCTAGCCAATGGGGTCACCTGGCCCTCTAGCAACACAGATGGATGCAGGAGTGCCCCCAGAATCTTGGCCCTTGCTGCCCCTTTGAGAATAAGGATCAAGTGCAATAGTGTAAAGCACTTCTTGTGCTCCTTGCACTTGAACATCTAAAGTCTGCCAAAGTAGCTGTAGCCTATGCAAATGCATCTTGTATTAAAGCGAAGTCTCAGAAGGCTTAAAATAACTTCCTCCTCATTGCTTTCTCTGTTCTGGAATCAGAGAAACCTGGTCTATGTATGCAGAATGATCTTCTTCATTATTTCCTACTGGGGTTAAGCAATTTTTATCCAAGACAGGCTAATGTTGATCTCTGTAAACGCTATTGGAGACAAGGAAAAGAAACCAGCGTATCCAATAGACATGAGTGCCCCCTGGAGGCCATCTGTCACAAGAGAAGCACACCCTGATTTGCTCTTCAGTATTTTTCAGCTTCAGTTACAAGTCTAGGCCTGATGATCTGAAATGCTGGAAAAGCTAACAACTCCAGCTTTCTGTGCCTAAGTTAAACAAAAACTAACGGCCTGATATTTTTTGTACTGAGTTTAACTGGCTTCCCGTTGCTACTAGGATCAGGAAAGCAGGATTTAACCCTGTCCCACATCAACCATTTCCCCCAATGTAAATGCTCTCCAAAGGGATATTTGCTTTGCAGGAGGGGAGAGGTGCTTGCACCCCTCTTTCCAGAGCAACTTATTGCCCGGGGGGGGGGGCATTCTATAACAGGAAATGGTGTAAGGCCAGGGTTAAATGGCCCCATGCTATTGCCCCAAACAAGTGAGCAGTCCCACGTGCTACCCTACTCTTGTTGGACCATCTGATTCAACAGAAGTCAGAGCGTTAATCACAAACCTCTCAGTGTAACATGTAGTTTTGGCTCAGCTCTCAAGTCTCTCCCTGAAAACAAAGCCCATGGTGGAAATCCGGATTCCTAACAGAACAGAGGGCATTTCATTTCAAATACAGTGGTGCCTCGCAAGACGAAATTAATCCGTTCTGCGAGTCTCTTCGTCTAGCGGTTTTTTCGTCTTGCGAAGCACCCCTATTAGCGGCTTAGCGCTATTAGCAGCTTAGCGACTATTAAAGGCTTAGCGGCTTAGCAGCTAAGTGGCTATTAGCGGCTTAGAAAAGGGGGGGGAGGGGAAAAACTCGCAAGACGTTTTCGTCTTGCGAAGCAAGCCCATAGGGAAATTCGTCTTGCGAAGCACCTCAAAAGACGGAAAACTCTTTCATCTAGCGAGTTTTTCGTCTTGCGAGGCATTCGTCTTGCGGGGCACCACTGTAACTGTTTGGACTTCTAGACTTAGGCACAGCTGAAATCTAATCTACTTAGGTCACGGCCCTGTTATGCAAACTTGGAATGCCAGCTGAATCTTGTACACCAGGGTTTTGTTCACATCTACTGGAGGCAGCAACAAGGAATGGGGAATCTGCATGCCCACATCAGGGCTTCAGGACTGCGCATAGGAGCCAGCGATTTATGTATCATTTGCTAACACTTTTAAGTGTTCATGGCCCCAGACTCAAATTGCACCACCCCCCACTCTGCAGATCATTGGAAGTTATTGTTTTTAAAAACCATGTTTTCACTGCTTCGAAACATAATAAGGTGGAAAAATGCAGGTCTTCATGTGTTCTTCTGGCTTTACACCAATAATGGAAAAGAGGTCTGGAAAGTAGGACTTTTCAGTGGGCACAAAGGTAAGCAAGTCACCATGGACAGACATTCATCCATCTACTCTCACATACGTGCTTCCCTCCTGTTTTCCACATTCCCAACGAAAAGGATGGCATTAGAAATCCCATGTAGGGTAACAAAATAAAGCAGCAGGAAACACATGCAGGTTTTCCTTCTTGCTTAGATGAATTAAACAAAAAGCAAAAAAACCCCAAACACACACACACAGAAAAACTGAGTTTTCACATTGCCAAATCTAGGAGTGTGTAGTTTTTTTAAAGCAAGAACAGTGTTAGAAGATTGCTTGGAAGCATCTCTTGAGCTGAATGGGGCTTGGAAAATGCCAAAGCCCTATAAAGCACAGACCACCTCTTTTCAAACTCTGATCTCTTACCTAAAGACGCTGAAGATCTTCTCTGCAGCTCCCCAGAGGGCTGGGTTTTTTTGTAAGGTACAGGTGACGACCTTAGCGACCGCGACCTCAAAGTATGTTGTGGACTTGACCAGCTTGCATTCAGTGTCTGTTGATCACCCTGTCCTGTCTCTGCTCTCTCCACGGAGGAAGCAAGACGACCATCGTCTAGAAAGAGGAAGTGTTAGTCTAATCAATGTTGAGATATGTGAACTGGAAAACTACCTTTTTATATTATTCTCAAATAAATCAGACACTAGCGTTTGTTCACACATAAGCCATGACTTATGAACCTGGGAAAGATCGTCCCACCTAGTGAATAGGTGTGTGTACAAAATATACGCAAAGCAGAAATGTCGTTATTTTACAGCCTCTTCTCTAGTATACCAGTGTTTACCAGATTTCTCATAAATCTCTCTAGAACCACAGTTCCCACACTGAGTCATAGTGAAAGACTTAGATCTAAAGAAATAACTCTTTGGCAGCCCAATCATCTGCATTCCCCACCTCCCGAAATAAGTCCCACTGGGCTTACCTCTTTAAAAACTTATCATAGGACAGCAGCCTGTTATCTATTGACAGCACAAACAGTGCTTAGGCTGCCAGCGCTCACCTACAACTCTTATTAGCAAAAGAGAGAAGAAAATCAGGACCAAACCTTATTTATGGTTCTTCAAAGGCAGTTCCAAGGAAACAGTCCCCTCACTCTGCTCCCAACAATTACCACCGTCCATCACTTTAAGGAACAGGGGAAAGGAATCATGGAACTACAAACTGCATCTAGCAAGAGCAGTAGGTCTGCACCCTGCCTCTCATAACTGATAGTACCAAGCCCCAGTTTCAGAGCTAAACCTCCAGAGGGTGCAAAGACACATCAGACCTTCCAGCAGGAAGTTCCAGGCCAATGGCATTCTAGGTAGCTTATAGCTATAAATTCAGGTGTTGGGGGACCGCAACCCACAAGTTACGAAGCAATGAGGAACTAGTTCTTGGCTTCAGTACCTCCCAGTTCCTTTGGTCTGGGAGGCCCTCCTTCTTTGGCCACTTGTTTCTCGTGCCTACAAGAATTACCATCACAACCTGGAAGCTTACTGTTGACTGGGGCTGGTCATACTTGGAAGAAAAAGCACAACATATGACTCACTTTATTAAACAAAAAATTAGGACAGTGAGAATTCCTTTTGCGTTGTCAGGCGAGACCAGGTCTCTTAACCAAAGGAGATGTTCATCTGCTGCCTTCCCAAACCATGATTCTTTTCATCCACCAATACTCTCAAAAAGGATGAGCTACTTCACCTACTTCTTCAAGTTACTCCACTTTTAATCTTATTTTGGGTTCCATTGAACCTCCTTATTCCAGTCTAGAAATAGAAAAAGCTTTTCTCTTTAAAACAGCACTGGCTGAACGAAATAACCAACACAGTTTAGAAATCAGGGGAATGAGGAAAGAGGTGACAAGGAGAAGCTCTAGCTAAAGTTAAACAGAGATTCCAGCTCCACAGTCAATCACTGGGGGGTCCGACGTCTGAGGAGGCAAAAAAAGGCAGTGGGGAGTACCTTTGGGTGAAAATCCCCCAAAGTTAAACAAATTGTGGGTGCAACATACACTTGATTATAGAATACTTCATGAGTGAACCTCAACTTGAATCTGAAAAGGTCCAGGCTACACATGGGTGTTGTTTTTTTAAACAAAAGACACAGCTGATGAGTTTTCCTAGATCAGCCAGAGTCATAAGAGTTATGTCTTCTGCCTGAGGACTTAAAGCAAGACACAGGGGCACCCCTGACTGTCAGGTCTTACTTTAGTGACATGCTCATTTCTCTCCTGAAAGAGGACACATGTGAGCCTCTTCATAAATACAGTAGAACAGACACTTGTTCGACTCAAGGAAAGATATGCTGACTGACTGGTACCCATTAACTCACAATGGATGATTAACGACACAGTTACAGGCATTGTTTGTATTAGATATGGCACTGGGACTGGAGATCAACTAGGCAATTACAACCTCGTGCCTGGGATCAATGTCATCTGCCACCATAGGGGCTCTTGATGGTCTACCACAATGACACAGCCATTGCTCAGAGCAAACATAGTCTTGGGGCATGCTCAGAGTTCCAGCGCTCAGTAACATGGGGACCTATATTTGTGCACCCAGATCTGCACGTGCAAGCCAGACACTGGATACGATTATCCACTTTGGCAAACAAGTCACCCACTTTGGCTTGAATGCTTGGAGGTAGAGGGCAGGGGCAGTGGGAACAAGATCAATCCATCCTAGAACACACTCATTTCACAAAATGGGCATCTGCACAAGGCTGGTTACAACAACCATGTGCGGTCCATGAGACATTGCACTAAAGTGACTGCATTGCACTTAATACTAGGGTTGTGTGTGCAAGCCTCAAGCTCTTGGGCTCTCCCTCCTCCTCTGGTGCTGCTGTGAAGAGACTGGAAGCTTTCACTCAATTTTTGTCTAACCACAGTTTCGCGTTACATGCTAACCAGGAACTATGGTTAGTGTGAAGTTGGCTTGTTTCAATAAACCAGTTAGTTTAGTGTTACATGTTAATGAGCCCAATGGCATGTGGTTTTTGCATGCTTTGAGTAGGCTGCTCCCACTTTTGGCAGCAAGTCTTCACTCATAACTATTAATCAATCAACCAACGTACAGTCATGAAAGGAAGTTAGTACTTACCTCTACTGAAACGAAAGAGATTCACGAAAGAACTATAGGCAGATTTAAATGGCGGTTCATCCTGGTCAGGAGTCAAAGGTTTGAAGTGCGTAAGGTGAGACGGGCTGCCAGGAGAGTAGGGCAGGTCGTTCAGAGTGTCCAACGTCGGAGATGCTTTGTCATCTGTGGCCATTTCATGGATCCTAAGAAAATTGAAGGTGCACATGAAACATAAGCCACTGCATGTTACCGTCCTGCTGCTTAAGAATTCTGCTTTTCACAGTTTATTCTGATGACTTTTATATTATTTAAAGTGTCCCCTGGTGTGGTAACACTGAAGGGTGGGATATAAATTCCAAAGAAGATCCAGTTTAGGAGGAGGAACAGGTAGTCAGCTTAGAACAGGCATCAAATATGATGCGGTCGGAAGTGAATTCAGAAATAGGGAAGAAATTGGAACAGAGTAGCTAAACAATTATTCACTTTTGAAAAAGCACATTCATGACTTTAGAGGAAGTACTAAAACCAGATGATTCAGAAGAAAAGTAAGACTCTGTCTCATAGCAATAAGGAAGTGAAGTTTGTCCATTATTTGAACAACATAGTAAAACTGTCCAGAGAAACCAGTTTATGTTTCAAGTTGGGCGCAAATTAGACACAGTGGCAGTAGGCCTGATCCTGATTAATTCAGACCATAGTGCCCAGTTGCTGACAAAAGAGAACTGTAGCTTAAATTAGCAAGGATTGATCTATCAATAGTCTCCTGTTACAGGAACGGCCAGCCAGATCCAGAACTCCCCTTCACTCTGTGCACCACTGTCAGAAAGGTGAGGCTGCACACCTGTCTATCACTTGATATCATGTGATGCCATGCAACTCACCTTTAAACCTGAGGCTTGCAAATGAAGACTCAGGAGTGCATTGCAAGTGCACTCTCAGTTCTTTCCCTTCCTCCTTCACAGCTCCATCGTGACTTCAAGCCGCAGTTGCAAAGGAAGATTCTTCCTAGAAGACAGAAAAGGGCACCAAATTCCAAAAGCACTGAATTCTACCGGGGGCTATAAGGGAAGAATACAGAGCATATCTCAGGGTGTGCTCCCAAGTCTTCCTGTTTGGTTTACCTGGTCCATGCCCAACATTGTATTGGGGATTGACAGGTTGGTGGTGCCACGGTGTCAGGGGATTGACAGGTTTGTGGTGCCATGGACCAAATGGGGAGACTTGGCGGGCACTATCAGTTATGCAGGCTGCTCACCGCTGTTTTAGAGCAAAGGAGGCATGCAGAAGAAAACACCCCCCAGGTCCTCTCTTTCAATGTTTTTCACACATGTGAGTTCCTTTGGGTACAAAAACTCAGCTGAAGGAAAAAGCACCTGGGGGAAACTGTGAGGAGTTAAGGCATAACTTGGGAAGGGTTCAGCTCCCCACATGCACATACATACATCTTTTGCTCCAAAAAAAGGTCTCCCCCCCTCCACTTTGGACATGATGTGAGTTCTTTTCCTTAACTATGCCTCAAATGGTGGAATTATTTATTATAGAAGTTTAGTTGCTTATGGTGAAATAGTTATGAGCTACCTTTCTGGGTACTCTTTCAACATGGCATTTTAAAAGTGCTGATACAATTATCAATAATACAGAAGACAAACACTACTGCAATCCCTCCACAATTAATTAATTAATTATCCAGTATAATAAACAGCTAAAAACCAAGCAAGCATCTCAGCCAAGAATGCCGCTTGTATGCGTAGGCCCATCTGACACAGGCAGGTCTTCAAAGCCTCCTGAAAGTACCCACATACTTTGCAGTGGCCAGAAGCACCAAGAGATATGTGGACGTTCCTCCTGGAACTCTTGAATAAGCTACTTGAGAGGTGGGCTATGAGGGCTTCCCCTGAAAGGCAGCATGTATATACCTCAAATAAATCTAAATAATCCTCTTAAGAGAGCCTATATAAATCCCTCTAAAGTTCAGATACACACATAAAAGGGAAGTTCTGCAAGCTACAAGATGGTAAAGTTTCAAGCTCTCTTTAGACAACGATAAGGGGTCACCTCCTCTAACACCTGCCCCAGCCCCAAGAAAAACCCAGCACACAAGTTGTCTGTGAAGTTGTGCTGCTCCTTTGTGTGCTCAGGAACAGAGGATGGAACAGAGGCACAAGTCCTCACTCAGTTTCCTCCCCCTGCCTTCCTCTATCTTCAGGAATTGGGGGAGTTGAGCAGGATCAGTTCCTCATCCCTTCAAGTGCCCTCACCGCCAAGCGGTCAGGCTGTGTAACAGCTCACAGGATAGCAGCCCTTGCAGCATTCTGTCAGCTGCTGACACTCACAGAAAAGGGAAGGGGGAAGGAAAAGAGAAGCAGGGAGAAGCAGGGTCAGGCACAAGGAAGTCGGAAGAAGATGTGAGTGCATAGAAGAGCACACAAGTGCAGGTTGGGGGAAGACAGGTGGGGCAGCTGCAATAAATTCCTCATTTGTTTTCCTATTCAACTGAATATTCCTATACAATTGCAGATTCATATTGGGAACAGCTACGGCTTAACTCACCATCAGGCTTAGCTGACAAGACAGCCATCCGCAAAACAAAACAAAAAACCTAAATGTGGAGCAACCACCAACACATTTTACATCACAATTTCCATAGTTACTGTTATAAGCAGGTTGTTTTCCCCGATAGAGGATGACAGGGCAAACTGGATCACTTAGTCAGAAGTGACTTCTGCATTAGTAAACTGCAGATGAACCAGAGTCCTACCAAACTCGTGCAAACTCTAGAACTGTTTTGTGCTGTGTGATCTCTTCCCAAAACACCAGTATAGCTTCCTTTCACCATAATTCTAGAGCAGGCCCAGAACAATTTCATCAAGCGAGGCAGCGTAGGACTGCTAGTGCAAGGTCGGAAATTCATAGGTCAGGAAAACATAGCTAAGTGTAAAAAGGTAAAGGTAAAGGGACCCCTGACCGTTAATTCCAGTCGCAGATGACTCTGGGATTGCGGCGCTCATCTCGTTTTATTGGCCAAGGGAGCCAGCGTTTGTCCGCAGACAGCTTCCGGGTCATGTGGCCATTTCTAGCGAACCAGAGCAGCGCACAGAAATGCCGTTTACCTTCCCGCCGGAGCGGTACCTATTTATCTACTTGCACTTTGATGTGCTTTCGAACTGCTAGGTTGGCAGGAGCAGGGACCGAGCAACAGGAGCTCACCCCGTCGGGGGGTTCGAACCACCAACCTTCTGATCGGCAACCCCTAGGCTCAGTGGTTTAGAACACAGCACCACCCATGCCCAATAGTTAAGTGTAGAACGGGAATATTCTGTCCTGCCCAAAAGACTCTAAGGAAAAGAAACAGAACAAAGCTATCCATGCAAAACTGGGGTCAGTTTTGGCCATTTAAGATGCACACAGCTGCAGCCCCAAAACATAGCTTTGCAATAAGTTTTACAACAGGTTATGAATAGAAGAGCTTAACTCGTGGGCCAGCATTATGCTCAACATCTCTCAGCCCTGCTCCAAATCACTGCCTGCTGTCATGGGAATGGGAAGGAAACTACACAATGTAATGATTTCAGGACAAGTGAGATCTTGGAGGGGCCAGAAACTCCATTTTTCTTATATTGTGAAGTTACATCCTTAAGAAGGTATCAGTCTGACCCCACTCACTGGGAATAATCATTCGAATGCCACTTCTTAAAAGTCAGCTCAATAAAACCTGGCAATTATTATTAATTACTTGCCCTTCACCCTTAAGGTACCAGGGAAGGTTACACAACAATTAAAACACAATATTAATAACGGCTTAAAACAACTTACAATCACAGAAATAAAATTGGTCTTAAAAATATACATCCCAAGCATCAAAAGCCAAAGTATTAAACACTAGCCCATATTTTTATACACACTAATTGAGTCCTACATTTAAGAACTACCCTCCTCTGACAACCCTCTTGCTTGCCACATGAAGTTACTTGTACCAGTAACCAACTGTTTAGAAATCTGCCTTAACAAGAATAGGTTGACATTTAAACTCCAGGAAAAGAAAGGTGTAGGTTGACATTTGACTATTGGGGGGGGGGGGGGAATGCCAACTACGACTATTTCAGAAAGTAGAAAATGGCATTCTTATCTGTGATCTCTGCCACTGGTGCTTTGTTATGCTGTTATGCAGATGTGGCAATTTCAGCAAATGCAGGTCATCATAAAGAAGTTATATGACAATTAAGTAAATTGCAGAGAGACCCTGGTTAAAAGTTAAGTGTTAATCTCTCATTACTCTCAACAATAGCTTATCAAAGCTGAAAGGATTAATGAGATTTATGGTTGCTCTGGTCAATAGTTCAAAATGCAAGCTTCAAGCATTCAATTAAACTGCAGTAACTGCTTTACCAGGAATGAAAGAGTATGTGCGCTGCTCAAGCAAGGGGAGAAGGGGATTCCATTTTTGACTGGATTTTAATTTAATTCTTAGTTTAATTCAAGGCCACTTCAAGATAGCAATCAATATCTATTAGATGCTTAGATTATTAGATGCTTAGAGCTATTCAACATACTTAATTTGAGATAGCTGACATCTGTCTCTAGAAACCGAAAGGTACGCTATACTGTACCTCCCAATAAATTCCCACATGTTGCTAATCATTGCTGGCATGTTAGGCTTTAACACAGAAGTAAACACTCATCAAAAAATAAAGATGTAACACAGAACAATTCCTAGCAAATTTAAGGACATTCACTGGATAAATCCTGCTGATCCAAATGGAAGGGGATTTCCAACACATATACCAAAGTAATGTTCTCTCTCACACACAAACACAAGAGGGTGATAATTAATATTTCATCACACTCTCAGCAACCTTAAAAATAAAGATTCCATTCATCGTTAGTCCAAGCAATTGATGCTGTCCAATATAGTCATGAGAATTTATTTTTTTTACAAGCTCAACAAAGCAAATATTGTAGCAGGTTTTGATTCAAGCAACAGCCATTTCCTCCTTTCCTGCTACAGTTTGTCCTACTAGTGGGTCACTTGGATATATTTCTTCAAAGGAGAAAAACCACATGCATATTTTACACTTCTCTACACAAACTATTCCAGGCTTGCATCTTAAGACCAGCTACTCTCTTGAAGACAGGTTCCAACAATTATTCTACCTTTGGGGCTCTTTTTGTGACAGTACTCAATAGTACAAAGTACCAACACCTCTTTCTCTTACTGCCCAGGCATTTTCTGCTGGCACCCATGGCACCTATATCAATATATGAGTAGCAACACCTCTTTTTCTTTCCTTTTTAACCAAAGCAAGGGTTTTCTTGAAATTGCTGCCCTACTTTCAGCTTTAAAGGGTGGAGTTCTCATACTGGCCACCCCAAGTTTTATAACAGAGTGCCCCCTTGCCATGGAAAGCACTACAAAATGTGCTGTAGTCATTGTGGTCAAGTTAATGAGTGTTGGGTCCGGACTCAGATCCTCTCCCAATCATCCATCAACCTACGAGGTGATCTTGTACAAGTCATCTCTCAACATCAGTTCCCCACCCATAAATTATATATACCAGAGGTACAAGATAGTCATTCACACAGCACTTTCTGTATAAAAAGCGTGACAAAAGTGTGTTCCTGCACCTTTAATAGTTGTGCGGAAGGGGGAATGCCAGGTGCAGCTCATTACAAGGGGGAAGGATCCCACACCATAACCAAACATTCCCGGTACTACTCAAAAGGTTATCACAGCCCTCTCTTCCTTTACACCTGTTCACCTTAACGCAGGAGTGTTGGGCAGCCCCCTGCCTTCTTCATTTTCACGAGGCAGCAAGGTACATCACTACCACACACACTGCAACTTCCCCCTCCAAAGGACCCAAACAGAGATGCCAGGATTCGAACACCACGTCCTACACACCCGAGTTGCGTATGTAGGCTGCATAAAACAAGTAAAAACAAGCCGTTGGGTTCATTTGTTTCCTTTCTTAGCCTTAGTTTGGTGCTCTATCAAACCCTTCCCCACCCCATTGTGAAAATCAAAATGTTCCCCCCTCCCAAAAAAAAAAAAAGAAGAAGTATTCACACATACAAAATAAGCCACCTGCATACTTTAAAAGCGAACAAACCCCAGTTTAGAAAACGGTGGACAAGTGAGGTTTCTTTGCTTCCTTGACTCCAGGCAGGAGGGCAAACTGGCAGCCTCACCTTGGCTCAGCCACGAAACGCCCTCCAGACCCCCCTGCCGGGAATATGAAGGATATTAATACTATTAATTAAAAAAAATTTTTTATTCAAGTTTCCAATTTAATACAAACATTAATTAAAAACAAAACAAAACAAATATAATTCCCATCACTTATTTCCATTACCTTATATCCCGGACCTCCTCTCACCTCCCCCTTTTGTATTCCAGTTCAGATCTTATTTCAGCAAATTCTTATTGTAACTTAATATAAATTATTTTAGCTCATTACTCAACCTTTGCATTACAGCTGGTAACCGCTTAATTTCAGCCCAACATCATTCTAACATTCATTAATTTTGCAATATTTCTGTAAATACTCTTTAAATTTCCCCCAGTCCTACTATTAATACTCATTAATGCTATTTAATGAGGCTGGCGGCGGGGAGCATCTTACCTGCCCTTGCCGCTCTCTCCTTCCCTGTCTCCCAGCCAGGCAGCCCCTGCCGCCTGCCGCCTGCCGCCTGCCGCCTGCCTCCCTTAGCAGGCTGCGCTTCCCACTCGGGAGGCGACACCAACAACAACAACAATAACAATCACAGCGACAGAGGGAACGCGGGACGCCCGGCAAAGGCAGCACCTGACTCGACTGGGACGCGCTTCCGCCTTTGCGCCAACTTCCGGTCTCCACTCCTGGGCCGGCCACGGGCAAGAGGAGGAGGAGCTGCCGTCGGCGCAGGCAACGCAATCGACACCCGAGAAACGGAGCCAGGAGGAGGAGGAGGAGGAGGAGGAGCCGGCGCCGCCGCAGGCAACGCAATCGACGCAAAATCCGGCGAGCGGCGGAGGCGAGAGCAAACGAGCCCCGCGATCGTCGTCGTCCACGCAGGCCGTCGGTTCGAGTGCAGTTGCTTCGATGGACAGAGCATAGCTGTCAACGTTTGCCTTTTCTAAAGGGAAATTCCCTTATTCCGAATAGGATTCCTTGCAAGAAAAGGGAAAAGTTGACAGCTATGGGACAGAGTTCTCCAGCGGCAGAGGGGGTCATAGGTGGGAAGGGACCCCGTGGGTGACCAGGTGCCCCATGATATTCTTGTAAAGAAGCTGGTAAAATGCGGTCTTGACTATGCTACCACTCAGTGGATTTGTAACTGGCTGACTGACCGAACCCAAAGGGTGCTCATCAATGGTTCCTCTTCATCCTGGAGAAGAGTGACTAGTGGGGTGCCACAGGGTTCTGTCTTGGGCCCGGTCTTATTCAACATCTTTATCAACGACTTGGATGATGGACTCAAGGGCATCCTGATCCAATTTGCAGATGACACCAAACTGGGAGAGGTGGCTAACACCCCAGAGGACAGGATCACACTTCAAAACGACCATGACAGATTAGAGAACTGGGCCAAAACAAACAAGATGAATTTTAACAGGGAGAAATGTAAAGTATTGCACTTGGGCAAAAAAAAAAAATGAGAGGCACAAATACAAGATGGGTGACACCTGGCTTGAGAGCAGTACATGTGAAAAGGATCTAGGAGTCTTGGTTGACCACAAACTTGACATGAGCCAACAGTGTGACGCGGCAGCTAAAAAAGCCAATGCAATTCTGGGCTGCATCAATAGGAGTATAGCATCTAGATCAAGGGAAGTAATAGTGCCACTGTATTCTGCTCTGGTCAGACCTCACCTGGAGTACTGTGTCCAGTTCTGGGCACCACAGTTCAAGGACACTGACAAACTGGAACGTGTCCAGAGGAAGGCAACCAAAATGGTCAAAGGCCTGGAAACGATGCCTTATGAGGAACGGCTAAGGGAGCTGGGCATGTTTAGCCTGGAGAAGAGGAGGTTAAGGGGTGATATGATAGCCATGTTCAAATATATAAAAGGATGTCACATAGAGGAGGCAGAAAGGTTGTTTTCTGCTGCTCCAGAGAAGCGGACACGGAGCAATGGTTCCAAACTACAAGAAAGAAGATTCCACCTAAACATTAGGAAGCACTTCCTGACAGTAAGAGCTGTTCGACAGTGGAATTTGCTGCCAAGGAGTGTGGTGGAGTCTCCTTCTTTGGAGGTCTTTAAGCAGAGGCTTGACAACCATATGTCAGGAGTGCTCTGATGGTGTTTCCTGCTTGGCAGGGGGTTGGACTCGATGGCCCTTGTGGTCTCTTCCAACTCTATGATTCTATGGGTCATCCAGTCCAGCCCCTTGCAACACAGCAGAGATCTCGACACTTGGTTTCCCCCATCCCATTTCGCACTCCTGTCTCAGCGACTAACAGACTGAGGTTGAATCCTGACAAGACAGAAGTACTGTTTTGGGGGGACAGGAGGCGGGCGGGTGTGGGGGGCTCCCTGGTCCTGAATGGGGTAACTGTGCCCCTGAAGGACCAGGTGCACAGCCTGGGAGTCATTTTGGACTCACAGCTGTCCATGGAGGCGCAGGTCAATTCTGTGTCCAGAACATCTGTCCTCCAGCTCCATCTGGTTCACAGGTTGAGACCCTATCTGCCTGCGGACTGTCTCGCCAGAGTGGTGCATGCTCTGGTTATCTCCCGCTTAGACTACTGCAATGCGCTCTACGTGGGGCTACCTTTGAAGGTGACTCGGAAACTACAACTAATCCAGAATGCGGCAGCTAGACTGGTGACTGGGAGCGACCACAGAGACCATATAACACCGGTCTTGAAAGACCTACACTGGCTCCCAGTACGTTTCTGAGCACAATTCAAAGTGTTGGTGCTGACCTTTAAATCCCTAAACGTCCTTGGTCCAGTATATCTGAAGGAGCATCTCCACCCCCATCATTCTGTCTGGACACTGAGGTCCAGCGCCGAGGGCCTTCTGGCGGTTCCCTCGCTGCGAAAAGCCAAGTTACAGGGAACCAGGCAGAGGGCCTTCTCGGTAGTGGCGCCCGCCCTGTGGAACGCCCTCCCACCAGATGTCAAAGAGAAAAATAACTACCAAACTTTTAGAAGACATCTGAAGGCAACCCTGTTTAGGGAAGCTTTTAATGTTTAATTGGTTACTGCATTTTAGTGTTTTGTTGGAAGCCGCCTAGAGTGGCTGGGGAAACCCAGCCAGATGGGTGGGGTATAAATTATTATTATTATTATTATTATTATTATTATTATTATGTCTACACCCACTTGGTCATGGCCACGGGTCAGAAGATGGCAGGATCCCCAAGGACGTGAAGTATGGGGGAGCACCAGGCCCGTTGGCAGACCCAACTGCGTTATGAGGATTTCTGCAAACATGTGAAGGCTGGGAACGCCTTGCCGATGACCGCAGTGCCTGGAGACAGAGTGTCAGGTGGTGCATCCATAGCAGTGACCGGAGGAGGAATGACCACAGAGGGAAGAAACGCCCTGTTGCATCTGCAGCAGCACAACCAGATGCCTTCATCTGCCCCGGCTGCAACAAAACATGTCTCTCCTGTATCGGTCTCTACAGCCCCAGCAGGTGCTACAACCTTCCAGCAGTTTGACTTCACCCCTAAAGGGGCACTCCTTCATTGTATCCAGAGATAGACAAATTTCAGCAACATTTGGAGGATGATAGAAAGCTCACCCGTACACACAAAAATGCCCAGTGCTGGGGGTTGGGGTGGGGAGGAGAGGATAATCATATGCCAGGTTAGGACTTTTTGCTTTGACCAAACCAGGAAGGATTATACTGTGGGTGTGGGGAACGATTTCATCCATCTGAAGTCGGAAACGGCATGCCTCAGATTTCAGTGAGATCTGGATCAGAACTGGGAGTTAACCAAGCTGATGCAAATTTCAGTCACTTAAAAAAAAAAACAACTCTCTCTACATAAATATATACGAGACATCCTAAGTAGAGTTGCCACATTATACTCACAAGTATTCTGACCACTTGAATTGTGTGCCCCTGAACATGTGCAAAGTTTCTTTTCCTCTATTAATGGGGTGGTTCCTCATTCTCAATGTATGTAAATTATGAATATTGTTAATTTGAGACAGAAAAGCAGAAAAGAGCCGTGTGTGCGTCAATGTACATATTGAGCAACATGCCATTGTGGTCTGATTTTGAATGCCACAAGCTCAGAAGCAACTCTCAGAATTACTTGTGTAATTTTTTGACCTACCCAACTCCCCACAGTGGGACACTGACTGTTTGCCCAGTGACAGCACGTTCGGCTTGCAGCTGAGACATCAAATAACGTCAGTGGACGGCCTTGGATAAGACATTTATTTCGCCTTCAGCTCTCTACCCCATAAAATCATTGCCCAAGCTGTGATGAAATAGAAGTACCTCCTTCAGTTTTTGACAGGTAAAAAACAGTGGTACATGATAATCTTCTCAAATATATAAAAAGCTAGTTTTGCATACATCCTTTACACTCCAACCACCAGTTTAGTGTGACCATCAGAGAAGCATCTTGATTTTCATATACTAGAGTTGCCATGAATTCTTCCATGCAAGGAAGGAACTGTAACCATGCTTGTCTCAAGGTGTGGCCTGAAATATCTCGGCTTTCTTGGATTTTCGGAGAAAACAGCAACATCTCTGGCTGTGACAGGCCAGGGCTTGGGCGTTCTTGTTTTTCATTGCCTTGAAAGCCTTTGCCCCCTTCCTACCAGCCAGGTGCCATTCTCTGCCCACATCTAGGCACTGCCCCTTAGATCTGAGGATCCTCACATTCAGATTGTTCCCAACTTGGGGAAACACTGCGCAGTGCCACCGCGCAGCCTGGTGCCCAGGATCAGATTGGCGGTTGCGCTGCGCGCCTGGGCGCTCAGAGATGCGTTTTATTTTGCAAAATATCCAAGCCCTCCTCTTTCCAGATCCCCAGCAGCTAGAGGTTCTCTTTCCTGGGGATCGTCAACGTCCTCCTTTCCCCTGCTCTGCATTTTTGCTTCCTTGCCCTCCCCACTGGCAGATCGCCCCCGAGGCCGCCCTTCCCTTTCTCTGGGCGCGCTTCCTTGCGAGCTGCGTGGGAAGCGCGCATTGGCGAGGCGGGATCCTCCCTTCTCCTCTCAATAGGGGAATGCGGCGGCACAGGCGGGACTAAGGCGACGGAGGGCCGCCGAGGGAGGAGGCGTGGCCCCAGCAGCCCTTCTTTTAAAATCAGCCACGGGCATCAGCTTGCAAGCGCCCTGGGAAACGGCAGCAGCGAGCAGTGGTTGCGGAGGGGACGCCGGCGCAGAGCTCAGCGGGGAAATCTGCACTGACTTCGCCTCCAAGACCTTCAGTGACTTGCATCTGAGCCGAGAGAGAGGTGAGTTTGCTGGATCCCAACTTCTTTTGTCTGCGGGTCTTCTCTCTCTCTCTCTCTTCATTGGCATGCACTACGGGGTGGGTCTTCATTTTCTCTTGCAAACCACCCTGCAACTAAAACTAGACAGACAGAAATGCCACACGCGCGTCTTCCTTGTTGTTATGACCGCTTCCCCGCATCTTTATTTTTTATCTCTTTGTCCGCGCTTCACTGCCAAACCCACCTCTGTAAATCGGAGACATCAAAATGAGAGGGAAGGCCGTTGACACCCCCTTGTTACGAAGCTGGGCTTGCATCTGATCGGTTGGGGATCGTTTTATGTAGATCGGTTCCTTTATAGCACGCTGCAGTAACGTGCACAGTGTCTTGTCCCTGCAGATGTATGGCTAAAGGATCGGCTCCCCCACCTCTTTTGAGTTCAGTCCAGGTTTTCTGCATAGGGTGGTGCCCTGCATGGTGTTAGTATGGCAGCAGAAGAACCACTGGGTGGTTCATTATTCCAGATTAATTGACCCCAATGGCACAACTTTAGATTGCGTGCCTGTGTTCCCATCAAGTCAATGAAATTTCAATTCAAAATCCTTTATTAGGCATAGCACACCACACATTGACAAACAACATATACAAACTGTATAAAATACGGGTACAGCAAACACAATTTATCCTAGTCCTATTCTTAACTCCCAGAAATTAATCAATGTACATGAATAATATAATACAATTTAATATGAATTAAAAATACAACACAGCAACGTCACCTACCATTAGAAACCACTAAGTCTCTTTATCATGGCCCATAAGTCAATGAAATCCTGGTACAGTACTAATCTATTAGACAGCTAAATTACACAATCTGAACACGGAGGATCCTAGTTCTATGTTAGCATTTCAGCAGCCTTCTATCTGAACTGTGCCCTTGACAGAGTTGATGTTCCAAACAGTCTGCTTGACTATAATGTGTTTAAGATCTTGCCAAGGCACCCAGGCGCCTCTTCCAATTGAAAATGCTTAGCAATGCAATGTTTGTTTCTTCTTCTTTTTACATAATCGGTTATATTTATCTGCGATACCTTATCTGTATCTTAAGCCAGTTTTGCACAATCTCCACTTTCAAACTGCTCTTCCACTTAAAGGAAGTGTAGCACAGAAAGTAGGGTGCGTACCGTTTTGAAATGGGGATTAGATTTGCTTATTACTTTTTTTTATATTTGTTGGAAGCTACCCGAGGGGGTGGGCAACCCAGTCACATGGGTGGGGTACAAATAATAATAGCATTTCTGCTGTATGATTTTTGCAGTGCTGCGCAATGCACTGCAAATGCATTCTTTTACAATTTAAATGTTTCATTCCAGTTTTCATAATCGTATGTAATCTGTCTGCTATAGTGAGTAAAACAAAAACAAAAAGTAAGTAGAAATTGAAAACGCCACATGGCAAACAGTGTAAGACTGCAAGCATTATTTATATTTATATCCTGCCTTTCCTCCAGTTAACTCAGTGACAATCACTCCAGTGAGCTTCATGACAGAGCAGGGATTTGGGGTCTCAAATTTCAGTGGCTGCCTGTGCAATGCCAAAATTCAGCACCTGCCTCTCGCTTTCCAGTCTACATCATAGTTGTGGTACCCTCAAGGCTCTGTGCAGCTGAGCTGGTCATGCTCCCCTAAATCCACCTCTGATTTCCAGCTGGGCCTCCGAATATCAATCCCAAGACATAAACCTGTTTCATTCCAGATGTTGTTGGACTACAGCTCCCATCATCCCTGGCTATTGCTCTTCCTGACTGTGGCTGATGGGTGTTGAGGTTCAACAATATCTGGAGACCCCCAGGTTCCTTACCCCTAATCTTTGCACTATGCTGGATTTGTTGTTTAGTTGTGTCCGACTCTTTGTGACCCCCTGGACCAGAGCACGCCAGGCACTCCTGTCTTCCACTGCCTCCCGCAGTTTGGTCAAACTCATGTTGATAGCTTTGAGAACACTGTCCAGCCACCTCGCCCTCTGTCGTCCCCTTCTTGTGCTGGATAGGTAAAGGTAAAGGGACCCCTGACCATTAGGTCCAGTCGTGACCGACTCTGGGGTTGTGGTGCTCATCCCGCTTTATTGGCTGAGGGAGCCGGCGTACAGCTTCCGGGTCATGTGGCCAGCATGACTAAGCTGCTTCTGGTGAACCAGAGCAGCTCACGGAAACACCGTTTACCTTCCCGCCAGAGCAGTACCTGTTTATCTACTTGCACTGGAGTGCTTTCAAACTGTTAGGTTGGCAGGAGCAGGGACCGAGCAACGGGAGCTCACCCCGTCACGGGGATTCGAACCGCCGACCTTCTGTTCGGCAAGTCCTAGGCTCTGTGGTTTAACCCACAGCGCCACCCGCGTCCCTTCAGTGCTGGATAGAATATGTTTATTTCTGAACTCGAGACTTCTTTCCAAATGTGTTCCTTGCACCCAGGTATTAGTTGGGCCCAGTATTATTTTATAGTAAGACTCACCTACTGAGGTCATGTTCATACAGATGTTTAATCTGCAATCCGAAAGACCTCCCTTTAAATGATGAGTACTGGTGTCAATACTTCCCTTAAAGCCCTCCTTTTTCCATTGCTGCGCACGCACACATTCCAGGGTGTGTGAACAATCTGGGAGAAAGGTATGCTATTCCTAAACTAGCAAAATGCTTGGAATTATGGTGCCTGAGGAGGTATGTTGCTGGGATTCCTGGCTAGGCAGAATTGTAGTATTATTGGCTGTCTTGTCAGTATGTTTTTTTAATTATGTTTTTATCATTGATGTTCTGTAATGTGGGATCTTCTGAAAAAGCGCAGTAAATAAATAGATGATGATGATGATGGACAGTGTTGATGATGATGGTAGTAATAATAATAATAATAATAATAGTACACTTTTTGTGCAGAGGTCACATGCTTGCAGCAGTCTCCACCTGTATCAGCCTGCCCCACACATTAAGATCTTTTCCCAATGCCCCACACTAACTATCGCTTCTATCAGAGGTGAAGTTTGCCATAAGGGTCTGGCTCACACATAATGCTAAACCTGGGGTGGGGGAACTCTGGTCCTGGGGGGCAAAGGTGGCCCTCTAAGCCTATGTATCTGGCCCTTGGACTCTTCCCAGGCCACACCTGCTTTGCACCCACCTTGGGGGTGCTTTTGCCTGGCTAGAATATATCCTCGAATTCTGTTAATGCTTCTTGCTTACTCGCGTGGAGTGTAGAGAGGGACGTGCGATTGTGAAGGATTTAGCCTACCGTACAAAGGTAAGAGTCAAATTTGTTGCCCTCCCAGCCCCATTGGGTTTCCTACTATAATGGCAGCGGTTTACTCGGCAGTAATCAGTCACTGTGATCAGCGGTTTAGCTGTGCTGTATAATGAATTGTTGCATAACTCTGTGTGTGCACACAGCCAGTCACCTGTGATGATGAAAGTAATTCCATGAAACATTGTGAAATGTAATTGTGAATGAATAATCTTGGTCGTATAAGCAGGAAACTTCTCCAGGGAAGTTTTCCTGGCGCCTTCATTATACACCGTTAGGCACCAGAAAAAAAATGTTCCTTTTTAACCAGGCCCTTTTAAAATGTGGTTGTTGGGGGGGGGT
This sequence comes from Podarcis erhardii, assembly GCF_964252035.2. NCBI lineage: Eukaryota > Metazoa > Chordata > Lepidosauria > Squamata > Lacertidae > Podarcis > Podarcis erhardii. Next base: position 132,870,917 of record NC_138497.1, on the reverse strand, counting down.
GTTATTGGGTTGTGGTTTTTATTTTTATTTTGTAGTTTTATATTTTGATTTTATTCTGTGAACCGCCCTGAAACCTCTGGTTATAGGGTGGTATATAAATTCAATTAATAATAATAACAATAAAGAACACTTGCATGCACATTGAGTGAATGATTACTTATAAAAATGTGCAGAGTACAGCCTAAAGCTCTGTTTTTATATTATTTATATTTTATTTCATAAAATTTGTACACTGCTTGATTGTAAAACAAAATCCTCAAGGGGTTTACAAAACATAAAACAGTAAAATCACAAATTTTTTTTACAAACCTACTATAAAACATACTAAAGTTAAAATGCTAAACAGATTAAAATTACCTCAGCTTTCTAAGCATCTGGGTAAAGGTAAAGGGACCCCTGAGCATTAGGTCCAGTCGTGGCCAACTCTGGGGTTGCGGCGCTCATCTCGCTTTACTGGCCGAGGGAGCCGGCGTACAGCTTCCGGGTCATGTGGCCAGCATGACTAAGCCGCTTCTGGCGAACCAGAGCAGTGCATGGAAACGCCGTTTACCTTCCCACCAGAGCGGTACCTATTTATCTACTTGCACTTTGAGGTGCTTTCGAACTGCTAGGTTGGCAGGAGCAGGGACTGAGCAAAGGGAGCTCACCCCGTCATGGGGATTCAAACCGCCAACCTTCTGATCGGCAAGTCCTAGGCTCTGTGGTTTAACCCACAGCGCCACCCGTGTCCCAAGCATCTGGGTAAGCTTGCCTAAACAGGAATATTTTTAGCAGGCTCCAGAAAGGGTACAGTGAAGGTGCCTGCTTGATCTCAAGAGGCAGGGCGTTCCAAAGTTCAGGTGCTGCCACACTAAACAACTGAGGTCTTACAAATCCGGAATGGGTATCATGTGACACCTGTAATGGCGCCAATTCCGCCGATCAAAGCGTTTGAGTGGGCACATGTAGAGCAAGGCAGTTTTGTAGGTAAAGGTAATTTTTTGCATTAAACAAAAGCATAGGATAAATAGAAAATATTTTAAAGCAAAAATGGCTCTTTCATAACCGGCAAATACCCGTGGGGATTATAAGTAAGCCATGGATTGTTTTAGAACAGTGCTTTTGTTGACAGGGATCAAGGGTCAAGTGGGAGCTGCAATTTTTCCTCCTATTTACCGTACTTGAATGCCTGGCTCTCTCGCTTTCAGAAAAGTAACTTCCTCTTACCAATCAAAGGTGTGCAGGGGAAGAAGAAGAAAAATCTGTGCTTTGCCATTGCAGTCTCCCAAGCAACATACAATTTTGCAAAGAGATCACATTCGGCCAGTTCGTTTCAGCAGGCCTCTTAACTCGCAGGGGTCATTCGCTTGCATGAAGAGATCCTGTTTGTGCTCCCGTGTCACACATGGCAACTTCTGCGATCTAAAAGGCATATCTTGGAGCTTTAGGCTGCGTGTACAAGCATCAAAGCGGCCAAGATCTGTGAGCGCTCATATAAGGCACCTTTCAAATCCTAGGCACTATATGATTATTTAAACCGAAACGTTTCAAGCCACTGTGACTTAGATGGCATGGCTTTGAAGGAAGCTTGCCAAAACCTGCCGTGGCCCGTCCTCAATTCCAGGAGACACGGAACTGGAAACCCCATAGAATATGCAGACTTTGTGCTCTAGTCTAGTGTGTACCTTTACCAGAGAGGACATTTCCTGTGCCTTCATCCCATGCAATTCTAGGAATGTCTGAAGGACAGGAGCCATGTAACCTTGGCATTCCAAAGCAACGCAGCCAATGTGAAACAACTATACTGGTCTAGAAACATCTAGATTTCCCTCCGCCTGTTGTGGCTGAACTGGTCTGGCCTTGAATACTCCTCTCTGCTTTCTCCTGGCTTGCTACTGTCCATTCCCCCTTGGTGCAAGAGGGGGGGAAAGATGGGTGCTATTTTGGTTGCAGACAGCGGAAATGTCCAATTTGATATTCTCCGGAGTGGTTTATGCACACAGGAGAATCTGGGCTTGTGGCAGATACGTGGTCCTTCTGCTTAGCCATGCTCAGAGATAGTCCAGCTATTGCAGCTTATGTAGAGCCAATGGAAAAATAAACTCCATTCTATGCTCCAAGAAACTACAATTTTATTTTTTAAAAAATCAGAATGGAGCATGAATGTCGTGGGTGTGCATAACTTACCTTTCTTGCCCCCAAAATCTGAATTGCACTGGGATCATTCCAGACGTGAACATCCCCTTCGTAATGTCTCTGTTGCCAACTAGCAGCCCAATTTGATCAACGGATGTCACCATAATCTGTATTTAGTGTTTTTGTTTTTCCCCTCCCCATTAGCTCACAATGTCTAAAAAAATCCATGGCGGATCTGTTGTGGAGATGCAAGGAGACGAAATGACCCGTGTGATCTGGGATCTGATTAAGGAAAAGCTGATCTTTCCCTACGTGGATCTAGATCTCCACAGGTAACTGGATTTCCACAGGTTCTCTGTATTGTGGGGAAATTTCCAGTTTATACGTGTGTGTTTGTCGACTGTTTATCTCTTGTATTTGGGAGAGTCTTGCTTGATATTTTCTTTCTCTCTTGGGGACTATGTTACTTTTGCTGACCCCAAGATTAATATCCACTTTGAAATGGTGTGCCTTGATTCTAAATAATTGTCTAATAGAGGCAAATTCTGTTAAGTACTTCGTGACTGTGTGTTCACACTTAATGCTGGTTCTCAAATGGGTACCCTTTGCCAGATAGGCGGGATATAAATAATAAAATTATTATTACAGTGGTACCTCGGTTTACGAACTTAATCCGTTCCAGAAGTCCATTCCTAAACTGAAACCGTTCTTAAACTGAGGTGCGCTTTCCCTAATGAGGCCTCCCGCCGCCGGTGCCCTTCCACCGTTCAGATTCCGTTCTTAGACCGAGGTAAAGTTTGCAAACCAGGACACTACTTCCAGTTTTGTGGAGTTTGTAAACCGAATAGTTCGTAAACAGGGCTGTTCTTAAACCGAGGTGCCACTGTATTAAAAGAGTGGGGGATTTTGGCTTGTAAGTTCTTGTAAGTGCAAACTCGCTTAGAACTAGAGGTTACATGCTTCTGTTGGCCAAACTTCTCTTTAAAACAAAAACCTCGGGGTCCAGGGAAGCTTGAACTGCTCAGAAAATAGGAACCTGACAAGTGTTCCTTGCTCTGTCCTCTGGTCACACAGCCCAGGATTTTTTCATGCACCTACCAGTTTAATAGTTTTCATGCTGGGCCCATGTCTCTGTGAATTAACTAGGCAAACTGAGTTGCCACTTATTGAATTTCCCCCTCTATAAGATGCACTTTTCCCCTCCTAAAAAGTAAGGGGAAATGTGTATGCATCTTATGGAGCGAATGCAGGCTGCGCAGCTATCGCTGAAGCCAGAACAGCAAGAGGGATTGCTGTGCAGTGATCCTTCTTGCTGTTCTGGCTTCTGGGATAGCCGCGTGAAGCCTCTTCAGGGCAGCGGGGGCGTTCCTCCCACTGTGCTGAAGAGGCTTTGCATTGCTTTCTTCAACAACATTTGATTCAGAATATTGTTTTTCTTGTTTTCCTCCTCTAAAAACTAGGTGCGTCTTATGGTCGGGTGTGCCTTATAGAGCAAACAATACGGTACTTTTCTTTTCTTGCATTGCTCCTGTGCCAGTTGGCACAAAAGCCTGCCACAAGTGGCAGCAGTGTGAGAGGTTTGCAGTTCTTTTCCACGAACGTCTCTGTGCTAAGGAAAGACCCATGTTTTGGTGTTCTGTCTCTCTCCTGGAGCTTATTAAGGGCATAGGGATTCTGCAGTGGAGTCTGGGGAGAGTAGCATCACAATAGGCAGCTTCAGGTTTCTGTTTGGTCTGCTCAGTGAACTAATCCATCCCAACCCCACAGCAGCACTTTCACCCATTTTCCTGCTTCTGAAGAGCTCTGCTGGCTACCAATGTTATGGCTCTTCAGAAGAACCCCACCCCCGCTGTCACCACCTGGGCATCACCTGCTAGCGACAAAACTGTAGCCACAATGACTTATCCCCACTTTCTTCAGCCTTCAAACCACGTGAGCCTGCGGTGGGCATTTACAGTGTTGAGAAAATAAGTCAACCTGCTATTGCACACATTGTTGTTGGAATCAAACCGCTGCCTTACCAGCACCAAGTGACATCCCTTTGGCACAGTCTTGGGCAGTGTGCGTGGAGGTCCTGGGCTTCCCAGATGACAAGACCCCCCCTCAGCCTCTCCGATGTGGTCCAAGGAAAGCAGAGCAATACGTTTAGCACCAGCTTGGCTGCAGGAGTTGCCGGAAGGAGGCACACAAAGTGCCCTCCAATCATCTTAGGGACTCCGTTCCTGTTTTGTGTAGGGTTTACCTTTTCTTCTCCCAAAGATCTCCTAAGGCAGCAGAGGTTTAGGATCAAGAGTTTTCCTTCTCCTCGATGGGCTACATTCCCAGGCTGATGAGCCCCATCTGCTCCTCACTTCCCTCTGCAGCAGGCATACCCAGCCTTCGGCCCTCCAGATGTTTTGTACTACAATTCCCATCATCCCTGACCACTGGTCCTGTTAGCTAGGGATCATGGGAGTTGTAGGCCAAAACATCTGGAGGTCTGTAGGTTGGGGGTGCCTGCTCTACAGCATGTGCGGAAACTGCCTTCCTGACCATTGGACCCACTCTTGCTCTCGTCTGCGCAATCCTCTGGAGCCAGTCTTTGCATGCAGGACAAGTCCCTAACTCACTAAAGGCTTGAGACCCATCAGCTCCCCTAAGTCAAAGCCGTTCCCGGGGTGTGGCTGCTGTCACATGGTGACAGCTTCTAGGAGCCACAGTGCAGAACTGAGTGCAGGTTGGGGGCCAAAGGTGGACAAACTACCCCAGAAGGAGCACCATGTGTCCCCCACCAGAGGTACTACCCCTCCCCTAACACCACACACTGTCAGAGTACCATTAGCAAGAGTACCGTGGAGAAAAGTACAGCAAAATCTTTTCAGTGCATCCACCGGTTGTAGATTAAACCGTTGAGTCGTTAACCTTTCCCCTACTTCTCTTGCACTTTGCTTTTTGTTCCGGATACCTGCCTAACCAGATGTACTGCTTTGCTCGTGCTGACAATGCCAAAGCAGAATGGGTATCTGATAGCATGGCTGTACAATCCCACACATCTGAGTCCAGACACATTTTCATTCATTTGTTTTTATTGGAAGGAGAGCATCAACATTGCTGTCCAAGCGGCTTTTGCTCATTCCTCCAAGTGTTAACTTCATGAAATTATCCACTTGTATATGAAGTAGCTCCTTCTTTCATGGGGACTCCAGCTCCCATCAGCCTCAGCAAGCAATTGCAGGGACGATGGGAGTTGTGGCTCAGCAACATCTGGAGGGCCAACGGTTCCTCACACCTGCAGAAGATGGTCATTTTACTCTGTTTGTGCCATTTCCTATCTCTTCTCTTCTTTTTGAGCATGTTTTCCACCCTGAACTATGATGCACATGTTTAGTAAGGCCTTGGGTGGGTCTGTAAGGCACTTAACAAATGACTGTGTTTTGGGGACTTGCTTGCAGCTATGATCTGGGCATAGAGAACCGCGATGCAACCGATGACAAGGTCACCGTGGAAGCTGCAGAAGCTATCAAGAAATACAATGTCGGAATCAAGTGCGCTACTATCACTCCGGATGAGAACAGGGTAGAGGAATTCAAGCTGAAGCAGATGTGGAAATCTCCAAATGGAACGATCCGAAACATTCTTGGGGGCACAGTCTTCAGGGAAGCCATTATCTGTAAAAACATCCCCCGACTAGTATCTGGCTGGATAAAGCCCATCATCATTGGCCGTCACGCTTTTGGAGACCAAGTGAGTCCTTCACGCAGCATTTGGCATTTATGGCTTTATGTTGAGCGCACCCTCTCAAACATCAGAGATTTTGTATGGTTAGGGAATGCATGCAGAAGAGAGCAAAATGCAGCTGCAGGGCCATCGATGAATCGTCACAAAGCTTGTCTCTTACAGATTTTTTAACTGAACTGCAATTCTTGTTAATGATTAAAATAGATTGAGCTGTGTTGAAATCTCTGCAAGCTACAGCTGTGGCTGTTTGCCTTGGTCTGGAAATCATTTAAAGGAAGTACTATTTCCCCCTTCTTTCTTCCCTGCAAAGGGAGAATAATAGAAATCAGACATGACACTTACATGGTATATAATTCTGGTAGGGAGGGGGTACTGGCCAGTTGCATGTTGCTCATCCCTTACCTAAGCGGCCATTTTGTTTGTTCTTCTGCAGTACAGAGCCACAGACTTTGTCGTTCCTGGCCCTGGAAAGGTAGAGATGACCTACACACCGAAGAATGGAGGCAAACCCATAACTTATTTGGTCCATAACTTTGAAAGTAAGTGTTGGAGTATATAAAGGATATTTGAATGTGGAGAATTGGGGAGGCATGTTAAGTAGAGTTAGGCTTGTAGGCTGAATAATGGATTGAGCCAGACCTTCAACCAGGGATCCACAACTGGGGAACCATGGACCAAAACTAGCCCCAGTTGCCCTCCATCCCAAGTTGCCAATGTGGGAACAGAACGCAGAGGAACTAGTAACTATGGTGATATTCAACTAAGTCCTCCTTGCTAGACCCACATAACTTAGTCATGTTCATTAACTACAGTGGGTCCACTCTGAGTAACATTTAGTTGAATCACACCCTATATAACTATAGGCTGGCGATCTTAGTAGTGAGCCAGGGTCTCCCAACAATTCCCCTACTCATTGTGGTCTTTCCATAATATTAGATCATGGAGCACATGAAGTATGAAAAACAACAACAGCATTTCTGTTCTGTACATGCTGTTCTGTCACCTGTCACCATTGTTCCTGTTACATACAGGCCTGTTCTTTTCTGCCAGAGGCAAGGGCACAGCCCAGGAACCCAAAGTTGCTTTGGTGTTGCTCAAACAGTTGTGAAACTGGCGTCGGTGGTTGCAAAACCAACTTGTGATTTACGTGTGTTTCAATGTCTTGCTTCATTCTGCGCAAGGCAGTAATGTAATTTGGGGTAATTCCAGCTTTGATGTGTATAGATAGGATGAAAGGACTACAAGGGGAAGCAGTGACGTAGCGTGGGGGGTGCAGGGGGGGCCGGGCGCAACATCTGGGGGTTAGGGTTAGGGGTAGGGTTAGGGGGCGCAAATTACTTGCCTTGCCCCGGGTGCTGACAACCCACGCTACGCCACTGAGGGGAAGGATTGATTCTAGCAATTGCAGGCGCAGAGTTCTTGAAATGTATGTTTGCTGAAGGATGGGAACTGCTGCACCTGGATTCCCCAGGAGTCTTGAGAGATTGAATTGGAATAATGTTGCAGAAGGGATGCAACACACCCATTTCCATCTTGGTTCCATGCACATGTTGGAACCAAGAAACTCCTAAGAGTCTAAGAAGGAAGAGGCCGAAAGGAAGGGAATCTGCACAGGAAAGGAGAGAGCCTGCAGAATGTAGACTTGGCCCAAGTCACTTACCGCCCTCTCATGATGGTTCCATAAATCACTTGGACAATATCTGCAGAGCACTCTGAATACTCAAAGTGCTTTGCAAATACATACTATCCATAAGCATTAAATGGGCGTTTTGGTGATTCCTGTCTGAAGGCACTGGAGAGGTTTGTGCTCGCGTGTCCCACAAAGTTACGATCAGGTTCTTTACTACTCTTAAAGGGGGAAAGGAATGCTGCTTCTGCCTTCTTAACCCCTTTAGTGGAACTTGGGAAAGTTGCTAGGAGGCTGTGTTTGCATGGAGAAGCAGTTGATTCCCCAGCCTTCTGTATAAATGAGAGGCTCCATTGCTTTAAGCTGTGTACTAGACCTGTATGTTTAGTATATGGTTGTGTTCATTGATGTAGAGGTGTAATGATGTAATGAATGCTGCATTGAACTGCACATATATGCCACGCATCAGGCCGTACAAAAATAATTGGTGGCTGCAGTACAGTCCTTAAACATTCTGAGAATGTTCCCTGTACGCTTTCTCTCCATTGAGCCATGGCCATGAATGAACAGTTGTAGGCCGTGTGCCAGCTCGCAGACTGTGACAAGCGGAGACTGGGTGGAATCCGTTCAGACACACTGAGGTTTTTGTCCTTCATCCCCGCCCAGCGTAACTTCATACTTTGCAGCTCCTCAGTGGTACTCCAGGCATTAAAAAAAAAGAGAGAGAGAGAGCCTGGGAAATTGCAAAACAATCCTTACAATAACCCTGTAAGGTATGTCAGTATTATTTCGGTATGTCAGATTGGGGTGTAATAGAATAGCGACTTGTCTAAGACCATCCAGAGCTGAGATTTGAACGAAGGCAGCCTTGCTCAAAACCCTCCTTAACCATTAATTACTGTTGCATCAACGCGTGTTCTAAGCCCCACAGAATCATTCCAAGGAGGTCAATTGTCGTGTCACAGAGTAATGTTCAATTATCAGTCATTACTTTAGTCGTCTTGCGTTAAAATGTTCAGGTACGGAATTATCACCAGAAGGCATCCCAGTTTCTGAAAAGACTGATTTAGAGTCCTGTTTTAATTTTTGTAATTTTAATGAGAAAAAGGAGTAAAGATAAAAAACACACTTAAGCAAGTTGAAAATTCATAATATTTATAAAAAATATTTTTATACTCTCCATTTTAAAAGATGTCAGAGTGATTTGCTGTTTTCTTAAAATGAAAGTATATAAAAATATTGAGGGGGCTGCTGTCAGAGAGAGGAGTGGTACACACTATAAAAATACCGTGCTGCTCAAAAGCAGATGTTTTTGTTTTACCTGACTCCTTTTTTTTACTTTCCTCTTTCTCTCTTCTGTGGTATAGACTGTGGAGGTGTGGCTCTGGGAATGTTCAACCTTGACCAGTCCATTGCGGACTTTGCCCACAGTTCTTTCCAGATGGCGCTGTCTAAAGCTTGGCCTCTGTACCTGAGCACCAAAAACACCATTTTGAAGCGATATGATGGGCGTTTTAAGGACATCTTTCAGGAGATCTATGAGAAGTAATCAATATTTTTTTATATATTTATCTTGCAGGTGTATCTTTGTTTAAAGAACTGTCTTATTAGTCACGGTAGCTGATCTCTGAGTCTTTGGTCAAAAAGGTCTACCTCAAAATTTCACATTTTTTATCTTATTTCTTAATGCCACTGGAAGCTGAACCAGTTAGTCATTCATTTTGCAAAACCTCTTTCTGTTAACTCCTACAGAAACATGAGGTGGAGGAAAGCTATGAACCTGAGTGAATGAAGAACTGATTTTCATATTTCATATGAAAATAAAAATCCGACAAGAGAGACGCTGGAGGCCCAGACATAAAATTCAGTCCCCTAAGGTTCATTGGCTGCCTTCCATCCTAGCCCAGGATCCCAAGGACAACCTCATTTTTCCAGGCTGAAACACAGGCAGAGGACTCTAGATCTGCCACTTCTGGACAGGATCTGCCTGGGCAGAGCTCTCTCTCTCTCTGTACTGTGGTCCTTGGCTCTTTGCCACTGCACTGACCACACTGGAAGGAAATGGTAGTCCACAACTTTGCTGCTGATTACTCTGTAGAAGAGGATGAGGGGTTGAGGAGCTACAGAATCCTAGTTGCAGGGGTCCTTGCTGACCATTTAGTTCAGTCCCCTGCAGGAAGTTCAGGTAGCATCCCCAGCTTTAAGCAAAGACCACCAGCAAAGGTCAGCCCACCAACTCCCACCAGCCCCAGAAAGCACGGCCAGTGGCCAAGGATCATGGAAGCTTGTAGTTCATCTGGAGGAGCAAAGGTTCCCCACACCATCTTTTAAGTACTTGGATCCATTATTGGACTGCCCTTACCTTCATGCAGCTTCTCATATTCTCATATTCTGACTAAAATCTGCCCTCATGTAACGCAAGCCAGAAATATCGTAAGGTACATTAGCATGGAAACTCAGGCAGGTTTCCTCCCCTTCTCCACCACATTCCCACATCCTTTATGCAAGGTGTAAGCTGCTTTCCCTTCTTCTCATGGGTTGTATATACCGGACCTGCAATTTTCACCTGTGATTCTACTTTCCTTTTCCTTCCAGGGAGTACAAGTCACAGTTTGAGGCCAAAAAGATATGGTATGAGCATCGGCTGATTGATGACATGGTGGCCCAAGCGCTAAAATCTGAGGGAGGATTTATCTGGGCCTGCAAGAACTATGATGGGGATGTGCAGTCTGACTCGATTGCCCAAGGTATGATCCACCCCTCTCTTGTAGCACTTCTACAGGACGCCATTTTGATAGCTTGAGATTACGGTAAATTCTTTATCTTTGGCAAAACGTGGGTTGGCTGTGTGAGGAGTGACTTAATGATTTTTGGAACATAAGAATAGCCCTGTTACAGCAGGCCAAGGGGCGTCCTGGCTCAGCATTTTGTCTCCAACAGTGGACAGTTAGATGCTTCTGAAAAACCTACAAAGACTGCAGGCAGTGTGGTGTAGTGGTTAAGAGTGGTAGTCTCGTAATCTGGGGAACTGGGTTCGAGTCTCCACTGCTCCACATGCAGCTGCTGGGTGACCTTGGGCCAGTCACACTTCTGTGAAGTCTCTCAGCTCTACTCACCTCACAGAGTGTTTGTTGTGGGGGAGGAAGAGAAAGGAGAATGTTAGCCGCTTTGAGACTCCTGAAGGGGAGTGAAAGGCGGGCTATCAAATCCAAACTACTCCTCCTCTTCTTCTTCCTGGTGGCAAAATGTGCAAGCTTTCCCATGGTGCAGGATTTGTCACAGAAGGGGAAAGCAACTAAATTCCCTGCGGTATACAAAACAAGGTTGTTCCCTTGTACAGATGATGGTACCCACTCAGCTATGTAACAATTCCAACAAATCTTTCTACATCAAACATGAATGTGTACAATGGATCGGCCAGCAGGGAGTTACAAATAATTGTACATCATGTTGATATAAGGAACACCTATTTCCGGTAAAAATTCCTGTATCAGCAATACATGGCTTCCAAGAATGGCAAGGGGCCACCAGAAAGGAGACATGTTCTCTGCCTTTCATCAGTGGCTCAAAGGAAGTTTTGTGGTTTCTTTGCACTGGTAGCAGCCATAACGTTTTATGGCTATGTTGCTCTTACCCAGATATTGTATGTGGGCTGTAACAGCAAGGAAAACTTATGCTGCTTTCTTGAGTACTGGGAAGCAAAACTGGTCTTGCCACACTTACGTGCTTGGGAGGCAGGAAACTTTCTGAAGGAATGGAGATGATAGGGCTGAGAGGAAGAGTTAGCAGCAAATTCTAATTGTCAAGGAGCTAGCCGTGCTTGAAAGACAAGTGGTGGGTGTTTGCAATTAGCCTTAAGGTGAATTGTCATAAAATTACTATGTAGCCTAATGGCAGACGCGATGCTGTTGGCCCTGACAATTGTCCCACATGGCTCAGCAATTTACAGAACTCCTAAGGGCAGTGGCTTCTGCATAGCATTTGATCACATGCCTTTAGGCCACCACGATCCTGTAATCAGAATTTTATTGCCTTCTTCAATTTCACCAGTGGAAAACACTTTGTGAATTCCAGGCAAATTCAAGTCAAGTCCAGCTAAGCATATACTTAACTCCCTTTCCTTAATTGTTGTCTTGTTATTTCCTCACATTTCTCCTTCATTTCTGACAGAATTGGAAACCTCTTGCATATTTTGTTCCAAATTACCAGATTGAAAATTATCTTCTGTATGTATGAAGGCTGTTGAGACATACCAGGTTGATTTATATGCCCCGCCTGGTATGCCATGGAGGAATATGCAAAAAATTGAAGTTCTCAGTTTATTCTCGTGCCCAGGTTATGGCTCCTTAGGGTTGATGACTAGTGTCCTGATATGCCCAGATGGCAAAACGGTTGAAGCTGAAGCTGCTCACGGCACAGTCACCCGTCATTATCGCTTGTACCAGAAAGGTCAAGAAACCTCTACTAACCCGATCGGTAAGTTTGCTACCAGCTGTCTCGGCCATACCTAGAAAATGTGCGTGAAGCGTGTTTTGCCACGGCTTATTCCCAAGAATAAAAGTCTCGTTTAGTTCTTGCGCTTATTCTGTTAAGCTGTATCTATTGGCATGGAATATTATGCCTGTAGGAACAGCAGGTTCTGTCTCCTGCAGCACCATTTCAGGGTCCCTTCACTGCAAGGATTACTGCTAGTGCAAACGAAGTCCCCCCCCCCTCTCCTCCCACCTGTGCCCCCCCAATCTGTTTTGAATCAATTTCTCCAAGCCTCCAGAGCAGATTTCAGAGAGGGCGTGGAGGCAGGGCGTGCAGTTATCCTTGCACGGGTAGGACAAGTTAGTAAAATGCTACCCTGTCTACAATATGAAATCTAGTGCTGCTGTTTCACTTGCAGAATGGCTTTTGATCCAGTGGAGGTATCTTCTTGTGCTGACGTAGAGAACCCCCAACAGCCTGGGACAAATTTGGGGGGTGAGGTTCAAAAAAGGGACGGGCAAGAATCACCTCCCCTTGTTTCACCCTAGCAGACACCTCTATTGAGAGTCATTCTGCAGGTGGAACAGCAGATGATAGGAGGGAATGGATTCTGCAGACATGTCAGATAGCAAAATAATCGTGTGGGGTGCGTGCTGTGTAGCTTGCACAGCGCAGATGAAAATATTGCTGTGTAGTGTGTGGAATTCAACATGAATAAAGGCGGAAACCCAAACCGTTTCCAGGATTCACGTAGTCTGTCATTCCGCATTTATAATACAGTAATGGTTCCATAGTGTCTCAGGAAACGCGTGTGCCAGGTGAGAGGTGCAAGAAGAAATGTGTAGCAGGAAAGCATTTAACCTCTACTTGGATGTCTTTGTCGTCATTCTCTTAATGGGAAAACACTGCGAAGCAGAAATTGGAAATCTTGACACCATTTGAGGAACGAGATTCCCATATGGGGAGATGCAGATGGGTCGCGGGGCCATTATAGCTGTGTCAGGAGGCTACTTGCTAAGAGACTCCAGAGGAAAACACTTCACAGGGGAAGTTTTGATAATTCAGTTCAAGGAGTGCAATCGCCAGTTGAAAACAAAATTAGATTGTTAGGTGCTCAAGGTGCAGGAGGGAGTAATGTGGTAATAGAGATGGTCATAATTTCAGAAGTGGAACCGTTGGCTCAATTCATATTTCTCTCCCCCCCCCCCCTCTCTCCTTTTGACCTTTCTCAGCATCCATCTTTGCCTGGACTAGAGGTCTTGCTCACAGAGCAAAGTTGGATAACAACACAGACCTTAAGAACTTTTCTTCTGCCTTGGAGGATGTTTGCATAGAGACCATTGAAGCTGGCTTTATGACAAAAGATCTGGCTGCTTGTATCAAAGGGTTACCCAAGTGAGTAAACTCAGCCCATTAGGAAAAGGAATTTTGTTACTACATAATGGTAGAATTTGTACAGTTAAAAAACACTAAACTGCTTGTTTGGTGTTCATTGCAGCATAGACCTGAATTCCATCCCAAAGACAGGCAATTACAAGAACTGAAAGCAGAACTACTTAGGTCTCCAGTAAAATATGACTGCAGTGTTTTAAGCCATTCTTTGCCAGGGTCGTAGCAGCTAATCCTTCTTCTGCCAAATTGTGAAAGCTCTTATTCTGTATTTCATGCTAAAGTCGCCACACAGGCCCAAGGTTAGGGAACATGCATCCAAAATACGTTCTCATGTCTATAAATGTAGGTTTTTGAGAAAGGAATGACCCCCCCCCCCACACACACATTTTTTCTTCTTAACCAAAGGAAAGGAAGCCTTGAGATACTAGATTGATGGGTGGAAAGGAGTGGATCAAGATTCACCCCACCCAAGAATGAGAAAAAATCAGATGGCATAAAACAGTCAGAACATTTCTTGCGTGTGTATAGAACAGCCAAAGTTTGTGCCATGCTGCTCCTGACTGACACAAACCCGCAAAACTAGATAATGTTTAAGATGAATTTTAAATCTCATACTACCATAACACTTACGGTTTTCTTTCTTCATCTCAGTGTGACGCGCTCTGACTACTTGAACACATTTGACTTCATGGATAAACTTGCTGAAAACCTAAAGGCAAAGCTCTCTTCCCAGCCAAGACTTTAAGGAGCAGGCCTCAAGAATCGCTCCGGAAAGGTCGCCTGCCACATGAATGAATCGCACTGTTGTGTAGTATAGCACTTGGGGGGGGGGGAATATGTCTACATTGTCAGATTTTGTTTTTTGTAAAAAGGCACACAGGGCAGGCTAGATAACTGCCTCTGTGAATTAAGCTGTTAGCCTTCTTGCCAACCAAAACCCACAGTGACAGACCTTACTGGGGGTGGAGATGAGCTCTACAGTGAATGGTTTAAATAATGAAATAGGTTTTGTTTTCTAGCTAGCTGTTGGGCCCTTACTGGAGTACGTAAAGCACTGCAAGATTTAAAAACCTAGTGAAACTGGACAAAGGCTGCAATCCTAACCTCAGTTGCCTGAGAGTAAGCCCCAATGAGTGCAGTAGGCTTTGCTTCTGAACAGACATGGTTAGAAGTGTACTGTAAAGCCTCACATTGGCAGGATTGTAAGAGGATTCTACTAATGTTAGAGTTGTAAGTATTTGCCACAGTTCAATAGGGCAAAGACTTAGACAAATGCAGTCCTTTTCTTACGTATCGTACCCAAGTTGAAGTGCAGGAATGATTTACTCCTGTGTTTAGGCCAGGTGTATTTTATTTCCTTTCAGATAGGTTAATGGTGCAGTTTCTCAGACTATTTTCAACCATTTGAACATTCTCTTTTATTCTCATTAAACATTGTCCCATCCATGGCTCCTATTCTTTTTATGGGGGATATTTGGCATAAATAAACTACTAATATCCATCCCTATGTGTCATCTTGTTTATGAATTGTAAGGAGACAACTGGTAAACTGTAGTTCAATTTACAAAATAATCTTTGCACTTGGAACAGGTGTAGGATAGCTGGGTAACTTGCAGATCTAGTGCACGGCCCAAGCAGCATTTAAATGGGGTCATGTCTTCCCTGGAACTCAGCTTTCGACACTTCCATGCAAGCTAATAGTCATATACTGTTTGGAATAAGATGATCTACAACTCAGTAAAACGTTAAACGTTCTACATTCCTGGAGTTCTGACAGGCTTTCAAACATCCAATTGAACGTCAGGTGGAAATGTTTTATTTCTGAAACGCAAATACCAGAACAAAAAAGACTAGGTAAGGGGGAATACTGGAGACCCCAAAGTTTTTTTTAAACAGTGACAAACTTGTTTCCTACTAAAAACTGAATTCACAAAAGGGTCGATTTCCTCTTTTTAGGTTGCCTTGGACTTTCCAGATCCTCTGATCAACTTCTTTCTTTTAGTGTTGTACACAGGGGACCCGGGGTAGATAGAAAATGTAAATGGGTCACCGCTCCTCAGTTTGCTGCAGCAGAGAAGAGAGAGAAGCAATATAATTTGTTGTACAGACTGTTTTTGATTTTTATATTCTGGGAAACAGCACCCCCAGCAAGACAGTCAAGGTTTCAGGCCACAGACAGCACAGGATTCCCATGATCTCTATTTCAACTCCCTCTCTTATAAAAGGGCACTCGGCATCAAACAGAATACTAACGTGTTAATCTTGGGCAGCGCATAGCGAACTTCTTTTGTCTGTCTTCTTGGCCGTGTTGGAGGTGATTCCAGAGGTACAGAATTGGTTGAATCTTGCAGGACCTTGTGCTCTGTGAAAAGTCAGGAATTGATCACTGCTTAAGCTACACTGAGACTCCTTGTTAAACCTATTAAAAATAAATAAACTCAAAGGTAAAGGACTCCTGACTGTTAAGTTCAGTCACCGACAACTCTGGGGTTGCGGCGCTTATCTCACTTTACAGGCCGAGGGAGCCGGCGTTTGTCTGCAGTTTTTCCAGGTCATGTGGCCAGCATGACTAAGCCGCTTCTGGTGCAACAGAATACTGAAACCAGAGCAGCGCATGGAAACGCCGTTTACCTTCCCGTCGGAGCGGTACCTATTTATCTACTTTCAATTTGACATGCTTTCAAACTGCTGGGTTGGCAGGAGCTGGGACAGAGCAACAGGAGCTCACCCCGTCGCAGGAATTCGAACCGCTGACCTTCTGATCAGCAAGCCCAAGAGGCTCAGTAGTTTAGACCACAGCACCACCTGCGTTTCTAAACTCTGAATATCCAGAGTCAATTGAGAATTCAATGTTAGGCCTGATTGGCTACCAAATTGGGTTTTATGTCAAAAGCAGTAGTTTAAATTCCACATGGTTCCCAGCAGCAAGTGGTTACTAATGTTCTCCTGCTCCCAAAGGTGCAGGTTTATTTCCCAGACAAGGTATCATTCAGAGATTCACACATGCAACTTGTGCAAAACATCTCTGGATTTCAGGGCACCTCTTTAACATAAATATTACTTCCTGTACTTCTCTTCTTCCACTAAAGCAGAAGCACAGCAGCAAAGGAAGTTCCTTTGTGGACATGCCCTTAATACCTAATAATAATAATTCACGCAAGGTTAAGAGGCAGGAGATAGGACTTCCTGTTTCCGGCGGTGGAAAATGGCTGATCCCACACAATCGGACCTCAGCCGTTCCGATAATTCAGGGCTGATATGGGGGTAATTAGCCCTGGCAGCCTCCCCAGGGCAGGGGAGGACTGTCTCAACGACCCACGGTCTGCCCCAGATTGCTGATGTGGCAGACGGGAGGGCAATGGGTCGCGGAGCTAGGGACGGCTGACACTCCTGCGACGCCACCCCATAGCCAAACGCATCTGTTTGGGAAAATATAAAGATTTGGAAAAACAGACACACTCTGAATTGAAGAAGCTGGAAAAAACCTGCAGTATGTACAGTCTCTGGTGCAAAAGATCGAACTTCAAAGAGATCCTCATCATGACGTTTGGAATGTGGAGGGGCTTGGTATGTAAAAAAACATTATTTTATCCTTAACATCAACAATCCGTAATGCATGCCAAGCCTCATTAAGAACTTAAATTGCTCTTCAAAAAGTGAGTTCAGATGGACTTTCATATATAATTGGGATCTACTCGCAGCCACTTCTCTTCTAAGACCAGAAATGTCTGTTAAAGACGAAAACAAAGGTCAAAATGGCTTCTACCACCACGTCGTTATTTAATATCTGAAATACTTCCCTGATTAAGAGAAACAGGAGCTAACGGATGGTTGGTTATAAAGACTGGAAACAATATTACATATTGTATATTACATATACAACTGTTTGCAAAAAGATGTTTTTTTGATTACAAGCGAGAGAGGGGGCTAAATGGATGTCTGGCAGCCCCCCTCTAGGGCCCGGAGGGGGGACTGGGAGGATTCCAAAATTGCTAACTGTCTGATATATGGCTACATTGCAAACAGTCTGTTTAAGATAAATCAACAAGGAGGTTACAGAAGGAAATTTCTCTCTGTTTCTTTGATAACACCTGGACGGGAAAGATTAACGATCTGGGAGCTGCCAAAATAACAACTCTCAAAGAGCTGGACAGAACTTTGAAATTGGATGCAATTAAATGAAGTGGTGCGATGAAAAAACAGCTGAAGGAGTACAATATACGGACAAATCTGCACTCCATAGGGGGAAAAAAGTATCAGTTTTCTGACATGAATGAGGATCGTAGAACCTGAGTCAAAATGTGGAAGGGAAAAATCGGACATGGAATTATGAATAACATTGAGGATGATGAGAGGCAGGACTATGTTGTTGAATTCGCTTCGAAATTCAGACCGTGGGAAGTCAAAACAAAATTATTACAATTTGGAAGACAATTGGACCTTTTTTATTTTAGTTTTTTATTTTTATTGGATTTGATATGTTAATTGGATGTTTTTATTGGAAAATTAATAAACACTTAAAAAAAAAAAGAGGCAGGAGATAAAACCAGCACGCTATCCTTTGCTCGCATCTTTGATTCTTGGCTTTGGGCAATTTATGGATATTGTAAGGGAGCACAAAGCAGCTATTGTGTTTCTTAGCTGGAATCCCATCCCCCTCCAATCACGGTGAAGAAAACAAAAAACCATCTGTTTCTTCACTTTTTGCATTGGCAAACGTCTAAGCACGTGTATGGGGCAAACTTCCATCCAACCATAGGCCTTTTGCTTTCCTGAGCTTTCTCACAGTGAGCTGCCACTATACTGCAGTCTAGCTTTCATTTTAGGTGCAGAGCAATAAAAGCTCTGGGCTGATTGGGAGAGAAAACCAGATCTGCAGGTTAGCTTAAATCAAGCAAACCCAATAGGAGTGCACAGATTTGCACACAGAAAGAGGCGAATGCTGAGATTTAGATGGAGGGCTTCACGCCCCTCACCTATTGAACCTCCTATTGAACATCAACAGCCCCTTTTCATCACTCACCTTTTCCTTGTGCTGTGTTTTGCAAGGTTTCAGGAATTGCATGTGCTGTCTTTTTCTCACATCTGCCAGAAGCCACTTGCTTTGAATCATTTTTTAAAGCTGTTGAGACTTTGGGCAGAGACGAGTTTCTCTCTGGGCTCACTTGATCTTGAAGTGCATAATGTGACAGAACAGAACTACAAGAATGCGGTAAGGTGGTCTTAGAAAGGCCAACTGTAGAAGACTCAGGAGTTTTGGGACATACAGCCACAGAATCAGCCTGAGGCGAAGCCTTAGGAAGATCCCTATGGAAAGAATCTTGCTGAGTCCTGGAACCTGAACCTCGAAATGCGGAATGCACATCCCCTAGAGAGAAAACAGGGGTTGCATCTTCTTGACTTGTTGATTGAGAAGTGAAACTCAAATTCTTCCTCTTCCTTTTATTGGCTCTTTGAGCACTCAGACCCGGGTCTGTTCCCCCATGTTCTTTCCCTGCATTATCCTTGCCCGCTTTAACTGTTTTGTGATTGTGCCCTTTCTTAGCCTTGGTTTCTTGTGGCTGCACATCAACATTAAAGCTCTGTAGCTCCATCTCACTGATCTCCTGTTGTAAACAAATTTCCTGGGTCATCTTCTTGGGTTTTTTATGCTTCACATTCAGATCCAGTGTTGCTTCTTCACCAGGAATCTGTTTTTGGAAACCAACCAACTGTTTTGTACCAAGTGCATGCAGTGGTGCCTTGTTGCTTAACAAACTAAACTCCGGACTTTGGAACACAATTCCTCGATCCTCTAAGTTTTCCGAGGCTGCATTTCCTTCATGTGCAAGGGGAGCAGAATTGTTCTGATAATCTAAAGCACCTAGCTCTAACACAGAGGTCCTTCTACAAGTCCTGGTTTTATCAGAACACTGGGAAGTATGTTTCACATTGCAGGCATGGCTCTTTTTATCTTGTGGTTTATTGCTTAATGAGATAGTATCTGGATTTTGGAACTGACTTTCTGAATTCTTCATTTTTTCCAAGAATGTTCTTTTTTCAATTTCCTGAGTCAAAGTGTTGCAGTCATCTCCCTGCTTTGGAATAGTCTGGTGCACTACATATGTCAATCTGCAACCTCTGCCTTTATCACGGTGCTGGGTGCTATCCGCCGCCTCCTGACCACAGCTGTTCAGTGGTGGTCTTTCTTCCAGAGAATCAACTTGACTTGACTCTTCAGTGTGACGTGCAGGCTCTGGAATTGTCATCGCACTACTGTTCGATTCAGAGGTTTTGTATGGTACTACCACAAAAGTATTCCTTATTCCACTGTTATAATTAACCAAATGTCCTTTCGACTGCCTGACAGCAGAAGAGCTCCTGTGCACATTCCCCATGCTCACTTTTTTCACAGCTGTGGTTTCATTGGCTTTGATCGTCTCATAGCTTTTATTATTGGTGTCTGGTGCCAAAAGCTCACCAACCTGACCGACGTCAAAATACTCTTTAACAACCTGCTCCGATTCCTTTGTCCACTGAAGCATCTCTGAGGACTTCTTTTGAGAATCGCCTCCAGATGCAGCTGATGAGCTTGTTCTGCGTTTCTTCCTCTGAGTCACGTGACCACCTGATAACAACACGCTACCAATGAGTGGTCTCGTAGTCACCTCACAGTGCTGCAGAGGTGAACTGTTATTCAGGACGGACAGCAAGCCGCTCCTAGGACATTGTTGTGTTCTCAGAAGGTTTCCTACAATGACAAATAGCTGAATTTAGTAGGTGAACACATACTTGCTTTTTTTAAAAAAAGAATCCATGAACATTCCATTAAGCTTGTGCATTAAGAAAGCAAGAAAAGTAGTTCTCAGTCTAACCAAAGGTCCATCTCATTTCTAACAGAGACCAGACAGATGCTTCCAGGAAGCCCAATAATAGGGCTTTAAAGCAACAACCCTCCCCCCAACCCCACTTCACATTGTGTGCCACGCCCCACAATTAATATTCAGACATTATACTAAACAATGGCAATGTTTAGTATGCAAATGAGCCAGGCCACTTCCTGGACTCATGCATTTTTCATTTCCCTCGCACAACCAAGGAGTTCAGAAGAAATTGTTTCCATTTTCAGTCAATTGTGGCTTCCCATGTTGTCTGAACCGGGAATTGTAGTTAGTGGTGAATCTAGTTAGCTTCAACAAGCCAGCTTTCTAACCCACATAAGTGTGCATAAAATTGTTTCCGTGTGTGTGTGTGTGTGTGTGTGTGTGTGTTGACGTCTATGCCCATTCTGTAATTACAAAAGCTTTTTGGTGGCAACCATCAAATGGCACTTATATTGGGCACGAAGTCTTGGCTGTTCTTTAAAGCACACGTCAAACAGCAAGGCATTCTTTTATACGATTCTAGACCTAACTCCAAAAGCCCACTGCAAGCAATCTGATCAAACGTCAGGCAAAACAAGCTGTGGCTCCCATTGCATGAAGGGGGAGTCAGAAGAAGGAAGGTGGCAGCAGAAAGAGAAAAGGGGGGAAGCAGCCCTGCCTACTTTCTACTCTGTCCCCACTCAGATCTTCTGCCAGCTGACATGTAATTCCCTCGTGGGAACACAGCCCTCATCAGAAAAAAAAAGTTTGCCTGCTTAGGAAAAATGGCATTTGGTACTGAAGACATGCCTTAAAAGCTATGCCTTTTAAGGTTGCCTATATTGAGTGTAACACTCACAGTCTGATGCAATAGGTGGGGTTCCATCCAGACCTCCACGATATAGTCTTGGCCAAATCTGCTTGCCATTCCTTATCCACAGCCCACAACTGACTTTAACTTAAGGACCATCACTTGGGACTAAACAAACCCTAAAGACAAGGTTATAGAGATTTGGCTCTTATTTCTTCCCTCAAATGCTCACAGAACTGTAAAAGAATAATTAAGCATGATGCACACTGAACCTATTTCCCAGTACAGTGGTGCCCCGCAAGACGAACGCCTCGCAAGACGGAAAACCCGCTCGACGAAAGATTTTTCCGTTTTGGAGGTGCTTCGCAAAACAAATTTCCTATGGGCTTGCTTCGCAAGACGAAAATGTCTTGCGGGTTTTTTTTTCCTCCCCCCCCCCCTTTTTCTAAGCCGCTTATCCGATAAGCCTAAAAGCCGCTAAAAGCCACTAAACAGCTAATAGCGCTAATCCGCTAAGCCGTCAATGGGCTTGCTTCGCAAGACGAAAAAACCGCTAGACGAAGAGACTCGCGGAACGGATTCTTTTCGTCTTGCGAGGCACCACTGTACTGAAAAGGAACAGAATTGTGCATTCCTGACTGGTATACTCCCAGCACCAAACAGCACAGTAAAGAAATACACAAGCAGATTCCCATCTTACACTGCAAAGTACAGAATACAGGCAGTTCCAGTGTCAGGTTGAGCCAGGAGTAACTGGAAATAGTCCTCAAATTATTCTGTACCACATCTGTAGTTAGAAGGAAGAGACAACCTCTGCGCCACATAAGCTCAGGCAATGAATAAAATGTGAAGCCTGATCTTATACATGGTTATTCAGAAGTAAATCCCACTGGGTAGGCTTACTCCCAAGACCACAGATGTGGCCGTCCCAAGCATATGGCTTTCCAGTTAACATGTGTCTCTCACTCATACAGAGGGTGCTATGTTTAATTTATGGAAGTATTTATATCCCGCCCACTCACATAATATATCAAGGAGGTGCACAAAATAAAAATCGTAAAACAATGTAGAATCATCACAAGAATGAGTGGCTCGCCTAAAAAGAAATTCAACAAATAGATTTGTCAGCATATAAAAAGGTTTTCAAGAGAGGTTTGAAGGTTATTGGGGTTGCCTGCCAGATATCTGCCGCATACAGCCAAAGTAAAAGTAATTATATGATAAAAGCTCTGTTATACAGAGTACTGTGTCCAGTTCTGGGCACCACAGTTCAAGGAGGACACTGACAAACTGGAATGTGTCCAGAGGAGGGCAACCAAAATGGTCAAAGGCCTGGAAACGATGCCTTATGAGGAACGGCTAAGGGAGCTGGGCATGTTTAGCCTGGAGAAGAGGAGGTTAAGGGGTGATATGATAGCCATGTTCAAATATATAAAAGGATGTCACATAGAGGAGGGAGAAAGGTTGTTTTCTGCTGCTCCAGAGAAGCGGACACGGAGCAATGGATCCAAACTACAAGAAAGAAGATTCCACCTAAACATTAGGAGGAACTTCCTGACAGTAAGAGCTGTTCGACAGTGGAATTTGCTGCCAAGGAGTGTGGTGGAGTCTCCTTCTTTGGAGGTCTTTAAGCAGAGGCTTGACAACCATATGTCAGGAGTGCTCTGATGGTGTTTCCTGCTTGGCAGGGGGTTGGACTCGATGGCCCTTGTGGTCTCTTCCAACTCTATGATTCTATGATTATACCACCAAAAGGCGTGTCCCGATCAGGTGCCAGTGCAGTGCCATCCTCTTCATCCTGAGGTCTGCTCAGCTTGATTGCTATTTGCAAGTGGCTGTTCATATATTGGTGCAGTTCGTGAATAGATTTGTTCTGCATATAAGCAAAAGGGTTAACATTTTTAAACCGATTGAGTTTAAATAAAAAACAAGCAAACCAGGCCTAATAAGCATTGGAAAGCTAAGGTTAAAGACTCTTTACAGTATTTTCAAAGAAGCAATTAGAATAATGTTCTTGTTTTCATTATGCATTCTGTGTTTTCATTTTGAATTTTAATGCTGTGAACTGCCCTGAGATCTTTGGAAGAGGGGCCGTATACAAATTAACATAAATAACATTCCTAATAATTTCCCCATGGGTTCTTTTATAGTTTTAAATATGATTTTATCTCTGTGTTGTAAAGTATGTATAATCTATTAATTAATCCATGAATCTTAATCCATAAATTAGTAACAAGAGCTTCCAAAATTTAACAAAATTTGTTTCTCTACAGCTGCCTCTCTTGTTTCTTATGACTTTGGTTCTCATGGACATTATCAAGCATTTGTAGGATATGCCATGTCAATGTGTAGGATATGCCATGTCAATATCCCCTTGACCAAGGTTCCCTAATCCAGTCTTCTGTGACTCAAGACACCCAATTCCTCGTTACACCCTTCCAAAATGCCAATGGGTGGGTGTGTGTGCGCACGCGCGCATGCCAAACTGGGTCTTTGACCCGGGTAAAATAAAGCCTAGTTTCACCCCTGGTTTAAGCACCATTGAAGAAAAGGTTCCAGTTACCACAGAGACAAATAACATGGCTGCAAATACGGTACCACAGAGAAGAGCTTTCGGCGCAGTGAGGCATTTTCAAAGTGACACGACTCCACTTCTTTTTGCAGTAGCATCTTTTCAGCAATTAGTCTTTGACTAGCTCCCTTTGCACCATTGAGAGCTAAAGCCAACGCTTTGTTGTTCTGTTTTAAGGAGAACTTAATTATAGAGGAGTTATCTGTATTTTTCAAAAGAGGGAGAGAAAATGGGTGGTTTTTGTCAGCTTTACTGGTCAACCATTTCCAAAATTTTGCCTTATCAAGACAAGAACAGAAGTCGGCAGCCAAAATTGGTAGGTAAGCTCCAGTCAACACAGGAAACCTGTGCACCCCACCACAGACTTATGCTGTATATTATGAAGCAAATTCTTACTGGTCTCCCCCTGGGCAATCAGCAGTGGCTTGGCAAGGTTGAACAAACACAGTTTCAATTACTATGATTATGCTGCTGTTTAGAGTCATAAGACCTGTGCCATAAATCATACATCTTTTTCAAAGAACACAAAAATGCCAAAGAACTGTCAAATGCCACTTCACTGGGACTGAAAACACAGCTAAGGCCAGTGATGATACTTATAAATCACTTCCTGCGCCATTTTTCTTGAGTGGTCAAATCTTCCCCAATCCTGCTAACAGCTGGGTTATCATCTTCTCTCCTCCTCCCTCCATTTACAGAAACCTAGTGTTTCTCCACATTGCAGGGATATGCAGCAGCATCAAGGCTGGCATTCCCTGAACCAGACTCATGCAAATACACAGCACTCCATCTGTATAACCAACTCAAGCTGCACCATCTGTGGTTTTGCTGTGCGGAACAGGTGGGGGGAAATAGGCCCTATAAGGCTTTTGTTCTGATAATGCCCTATATTGGCTGTGCTTGTGGTTGAAGATTAAACCTTTCCAGCATGTAAGCTCAGCTCTGTGATGGGGAAATCGCCCCATAGCCCAGCCATGTGATGGATTTAAACCTCTCGCCTCAGCCCATTGCTGACAGGGATGAGTGTGCGCCTGTGTTTGTGTGAGAAAGAGAAAGAGAGAGAGAGAGGGAGAGAGGGAGAGGGAGAGAGAGACAACCTGCTGGAGGTTTTTTCAGCAGGAGTTGGATTGCCATCTATCATGGATGCTTTAGCTGAGATTCCTGCATTGCAGGGGGTTGGACTAGATGACTCTCTACAATTCTATGATTCTGTGTGTAAGTGCAGTATGTATGCATGAGTTTGATGACCACTTTAGTCACATTCACTTAGGCTGTAAAAGGTCAGCAACTCTTGTCTTATAACTCACCCCAACAGAATAGTCCAGGTCTCCAGTGAAGCGCCAGAGCTCAAGCATAACAAATTATTTTTAAATACTGCCACTTACTTATTGTTTTTGTTTTGATCTTTGATGCAAGAGAAGCATTCAGCTTTGCCGTCTTCAATGCACCATTTTTCTTTTCCTTCATCCGTTCCCTGACTTCACTTGTGAAGGAAATGGATGTTTCTTCAAGTGCCTGAAGTGACATTTTTCAGGCAGTCCTGCCAGTTGTTCAGAAAAAAGAAAAGTCTGCCATTATCATCCTTTATATTTGCAAATACTCTACCATCATTATATTGCTTTTATGTTTGCACTGACTTGTAATTCAGGCCCCTTTGGAGTCTGAAGGGACTTCCTCGGTGCTACCACATTGTTGCATTGCATAGACCAGACTGAAGTGTAGAGAAATCAAGCAATTTGTTCATGCATTTGCAAACCAATGCTGAGACAGAATGCTTGTGCAGCCCAGTGTATATGCTTACTGTGAAACAAGTTGCAATACGATACGATAATCTTTATTGTCATTGTCCCATACAGAACACCGAAATTGGGGGGGGGGGACTACATAAGACATTCAAAACCAACAAGTCTGCTATCCCAGCTATCCCAGCCTGGTTAGCCCCCTAAAAACTCTGATACCCCATTTTAAAAATACAATACACTCCTATAGAGACTCCTTACACTGCGTTAAAAACCAAAATCGCATTTGGATAGAAACTGTTTCTCAGGCGGCTAGTCCTAGTCTTTATAACCCTGTACCTTCTTCCAGAAGGCAGAAGCTGAAAGAGATCATTTCCGGGGTGCGCACTATCCTGTGCCATCTCTGCCGCTTTCTTATGGCACTTGGCAGCATAGATTTGATCCAAGGTGGGAAGAGTGCACCCAATTATTCTCTCCGCAGTCTTTACAACCCTGGACACCATTGTTTTTTCCCTGACCGTGCAGCTCCCAAACCACATATCTTTATGTGACAGCTAAAAACGTTTCCCTTCAACCAGGCATTCGGCTTTTGAAATGTGTTTGTGCAAGGGGGGGGGGTGTTTACTGGCTCGTTTCTGTTTTATGTGTTTTGTATCCTCATCCTGTATTTTTCTGTCGTGAACTGCCCTTCGGGGTCTTCGGGTGAAGGTTGCCCCATACGTTTAATAATAAGTGCATTTTTAAAACAGATACAGATAGGTAGCCGTGTTGGTCTGCCATAGTCAAAACAAAACAAATTCAAAAGTGTGAAGAAGTGTGCATGCACACGAAAGCTCATACCAAGAACTGACTTAGTTGGTCTTTAAGGTGCTACTGGAAGGAATTTGTTTTGTTTTAAAACAGAATTAAGCAAAAGAAACGTGGCTGAGGAAGCAAAGGACTTAAGGCTAAGGTGTTGTACATGCAGATATATACATCCCCCCCCCCGCCCCCGAATCATAACCATTAAATTACAAGGAAAACATACTTACCACTTTCATTCAAAAAATGAAATTCCCCTCCCTCAGGCAACCCAGTTCAATCCTCCAAGCGGCTTCCGCCTCCTCCGAAAAGCGGGACTGTAGTTAGTACTTCATTTTGAAAGAAAACAACAATAGCAACAAAGATTTGCTCGGGTTCCCGTACCCCTTAAGGCCCTGGATAAAGAAAGTCCGCCCTCGCTCGCTCTTTCTTTCTCCCGTCCTTTCCTCTAATCCCTCTGCCACATTCTATAATAAGCAAAAACCGCGTTTGGGTTTGGACTTTATCACGTGATCCGCTCCAAGCGACGGGATTGGCCCTTCCGTCAGCCGCTGCGTTGACTCCGCCCCTTTCACCTTCCACGAACTACAGCGCCCAGAATCCCTTGAGGAGGGGCTGAGGCGTTTCCTGTCCTGAATTTTAAAAGGAACAAAATAAATAAAAAAGTGTTGTTGTTGTTGTTGTTGTTGTTGTTGTTGTTTGTGCGCTCTTAAGAGCCGCTCTGTTCCTCCGGCAGTCCTTAGGCCTGCTTGCCTCCTCCCGCATGTGAGGGAAGGGCGAGGCCTAACTCCCTCGAGGTGAGCGGGCCGCGTCGCCATGGAAACCCGCGCAGCTTCTGCCCAGAGATGAGGCCCGGCCTGCCCGTGAGGCGGCAGCATTGACCTCAAAGTAGACCTTTACTTTCTTCCCTTGTTCCTGGTCTTCGCTCGCCCCCTTTTCTCTGACGAGGACCAAGAGAATGCCATTTTGTGGTTTACCTCAGGTGCCAAAATGTCTTGGTGCAAACCAGTGCTTTTCTTCTTTAAAAAAATGTTTGAGATACTCTCATTTTACCTCAGGTGCCAAAATGTCTTGGTCCAAACCAGTGCTTTTTTTCTAAAAAAAAATGTTTGAGGTACTCTCATTTTCCTACTCATGTTGAAATACTGCCCCTCAATGAGGCCAAACTTAGATTCACAAAATGTTTAAGGGTAACCCCTGCGTCCCCCGGAAGGAAAAAAGCACTGGGCCAAACCCAGCAGAGATACTGGTGGCTTCAGGGCTGGGCGGCCTAGTAGTTCAGATCGACAAAAGGTGCGCCAAGATCCCTGGCAGGAAAACGTGGGGTGCTCCCCCGTGCAAATTGTCCCACGTTTACTTTTAATAGCACTGCCGGCTTCTGCAGCAGCTCATGTTCTAAAGGCGCAATCCCAGGCACCTTTGATCAAATCCCACTTTTTGATGGAGAGAGTTCATGAAAAAAAGAAAGGGGGAGATGAAGGAAAGTTTTGTTTCTGCACATCACCCTAGAATGTTCAGTTCACCGTGAGTTCATGAAAACATTGCATTCTGACTTGTTCTTAGTCTGACCTGTTCTTAGTGCTTGGTTGACCACATCTACGGATGAATGCCATATATTAATCAACGAGTAATTGTTTAAGTCTTGCTGTATCAATCACTACAGCGGTGCCTCGCAAGACGAAAAGAATCCGTTCCGTGAGTCTCTTCGTCCAGCGGTTTTTTCGTCTTGCGAAGCAAGCCCATTGACGGCTTAGCGCTATTAGCGGCTTTTAGCGGATAAGCGGCTTAGCGGCTTAGAAAAAGGGGGGGAGGGAAAAAACCCCGCAGGAACTCGCAAGCCATTTTCGTCTTGCGAAGCAAGCCCATAGGAAATTCGTTTTGCGGAGCACCTCCAAAACGGAAAACCCTTTCGTCTAGCGGGTTTTCCGTCTTGCGAGGCGTTCGTCTTGCGGGGCACCACTGTAGTTATAGTTTAATAAGGAGGTTTCCATGCCTGTCTAGTTCTGTGTTCCCTTTCCCATCCTTTAATCTATTGATGATTAATGTCTATATGTAACCTTTGCTTTGTACTTGTGTTAACCAATCAGCAACAAGCACATATGTGGCAATGCTGTAATATTCAATAAAAGAGACTCCCTGAGACATGCTCGGGAGATGCCTCCCATATGACACCCACCACTCGTCTGTCGTTTATTTCAACCCAACAGAGAGTGCAGCTTTAGTCAGTTTGTAGCAGCTGCCACACATTTCATCAAGTTTTTGCACCTGCATTCATACACACAAAAATCACAATTGGTCTTCATTGTCAGGGGTGCGTGCAGGAGCCAGGCCCTGTGACCATTCGGACTCTGCAGGACTGGGGGCTTCCTAAGTTTGAAAGGCAAGGTGCGGCCCCACAGGTGAGGCCGATTGGTAACTCACAGCACCTGGTGGCAAGAGCTCGGAAGGGATATAAGATCAGCATTTCCCTTAGGCTCTTTGCCACAGCAACACACTTCCTGATCTTTGACCCTCAGCTTCTTTACTTTCTGTTTCTTTATCCTCTTGGCTTTCTGACTCCAGGCTTCTGGACCCCTGTTCCTGCTCCCACCCTGCCATCTTGCCCCCGGATCTGACATCTCCTGCCAGGACTTCGATCGCCCGTGAACTGGACCATGACATTCATATTCTGTGTAATACTGTTAGGAGTTTGGGCAGCAGCGGTAGGCTTGTATGCGAGGGCCCCTTCTAATTCCTGGATCCAGCAAGTGATAAAAGTGGTAAAACAAGGATTCGAGTTCTTGAAATAAGACAGGCTAGCTTCCTGGTGAGGTAGTGGCCTGAATATGGGTCATTAAGGTAATAAAGGAAGTTGCTCTGTACCAGAGTGGAGAATTGAGTTGTGTGAGCTACAAGCTGGGAGTAAAGCAGTGGGCTGGGAAGCCAGAAAGACAGAATGCCTGATTTCTGCTTGAATCCAAGGCTGTGGCTATGGGAGAAGCAAGACCTTTTTGGGGTGTTAATGGTGTGAAACACTCCATCATGGGCTCAGGTTGTATAAAGGTAAAGGCAGTGGCGTAGCGTGGGGGGTGCCAGGGGTGCCAGCCGCACCGGGCGCAACATCTGGGGGGGCACGAGTCCAGAGGGAAGGGACAAGTTCCTCCGCCGGGCTCCCCACCCCCACCGCCACCGCCAGCCTTGCGCTCTAGCGCGCGCGCGCCCGCCGCCGCGGCTGCGCTCCACTCACTGCTCGCAGGAGGAGCAGCCGCTGCAGCAGCGCCGCCGCCGCCACCAATGCCTGGCCGGGCACGGGCAGCCTCCGCACCCCGCCGCCGCCGCCATCCCCTCGGCCCAGCCACAGGCGGCAGCTGCTTCTGCCGACTGGGAGGGAGGAGAGCTCCGAGGGGCCTCGCCGCGCCCTGCGCTCCCCAAAACCCTCTGAGAGGAAGCCGGCGGGCGGGCGAAGGTCCCCCGGCGGGCGAGGGTCTCCCGCTGGCTCCGGCTCTCAGCGCAAGTCTCAGCCACGGGGGGGGGGGGTCGGGCGAGGACGGAGCGCGGCTGGAAGCCCCCGGACCAGGCCGGGGGGAGGAGAGGCGCTCGCCAAGCCCGGATCTGGAGCGCCTCGGAGCGCGGGCTCCACCTACAGCCCAAGGAGAGGAGGGGGCGGGGAGGCGCCCGAGGGGAGGGGGCTTCGGCTGCCTCGGCCCGCGGGGGCTCAGCAAATAATAAATTTAATAAATTCCTGCTGAGCCTTAAGGGGGGGTCCTTGGCTCCTTCGCTCGCCCCCAGCCCCAGTGGCGTAGCGTGGGGGGGTGCAGGGGGGCCGGCCGCAACATCTGGGGGGGCGCGCTCACACTCGAGTGCTAAAATCCAGGGGTTAGGGGGCGCAAATTACTTGCCTTGCCCCGGGTGCTGACAACCCACGCTACGCCACTGGGTAAAGGTACCCCTGCCCGTACGGGCCAGTCTTGCCAGACTCTAGGGTTGTGCGCTCATCTATAGGCCAGGAGCCAGTGCTGTCCGCAGACACTTCCGGGTCACGTGGCCAGCGTGACAAGCTGCAGCTGGCAAGCCAGCGCAGCACACGGAACGCCATTTACCTTCCCGCTGGTAAGCGGTCCCTATTTATCTACTTGCACCCGGAGGCGCTTTCGAACTGCTAGGTTGGCAGGCGCTGGGACCAAACAACGGGAGCGCACCCCGCCGTGGGGATTCGAACCGCCGACCATGCGATCGGCAAGTCCTATATATGTGTGTAATAAGCCGTATATCATAAAGACACCACAGTCTCCACTGTCCCTCATTCTGAGAAAAAACAAACCCTGGGTAAACCCCTGGAACCCCTGGAATCTTGCACCACTCAGAGATTGGGGTGTCATGCAACAAATACTGTTGAGTTGAACGCTGCATTAAATTAAACACACTTAACATCCATTTGATTTTAGTGGCCTTAGGTGTGCTTCAATCCACACAGGATTAGACTTCAAGTGTCCCTAGGAACATGTCAGTTCTTTGTTTTCTTGACCCCTTGCTTCCTTTTGATGCAAGTGATTGTTGACGCAAACTGTTACATCCAATAAGGTCCATGGCAGAAGAGGGACCAGTTCTCATTTATCAACCAGCTATCAGTGTTTCAGATAAAACATTTAGCTTTGAAATCCAATGCCTTGGCATGTAAAAGGATCTCTTGCACTCTGGCCCAGCAGCTCAGCCCAACGGGGAGCTGCTTGCTAGTACTGTATTCTTTTTCTTAAAAATTCAGTTCAGCAATATTGTGTTTCTAAGCAACAGACAAGTGGTTCATTCTCTTGCTTTCCCTGAGCAAGGCTTTCATTTCTGTTAAGACTCAGCAGGACTAGCAAGAAGAGAATAACATCATCTGAACAGAAGGCTTTTCTAATGATACCAAGTCAACGAAATCGGGAACCTGAATCTTTTTAATAACCATTGCGAGAGAAGAGGTAATGGCTTATTTTTCATCCATTTATGTAGAAGTACCACACTGTATCATCTTTAAGATGCTATTTAAGATGTTGCATTCTTTTCACAGCTGACAGTCAATTCATTTATCTCACTGCTAAATGGACAGAAGGTAGCATGCAATTTTGCTTTCATTAGAACAGAATGTGTAGACCTTACCATACCAATTTAGGCTCTTAGAAAAGAAATTAGGATCTCTAAGAAGAAACAATAAAAATAACTCAACAGTTGCTCACAAAATAATTATCTTTCTTTCACACATCAGATATGTTTAAAATACGATTTACAAGTATGTTACACATTCATGGTTCAGTTATGGGAATCTGTGGGTGGGTTTTTGTTGTTAATAGAATTCATTGATATCAGTATTTACAGTGAAATATCACCACCGGAATATATTACCTCTATGTTTTCTGTGGTTTCTTATCCTTATACATGTGCATGTATAGTAAGGAAATGTACCATACAGTACCATACAGTGGTACCTCAGGTTACATACGCTTCAGGTTACATACGCTTCAGGTTACATACTCCGCTAACCCAGAAATAGTGCTTCAGGTTAAGAACTTTGCTTCAGGATGAGAACAGAAATCGGGCTCCGGCGGCGCAGCAGCAGCAGGAGGGCCCATTAGCTAAAGTGATGCTTCAGGTTAAGAACAGTTTCAGGTTAAGTACGGACCTCCAGAAAGAATTAAGCACTTAACCCGAGGTACCACTGTACAGTGGAAGATTTTCATGTTATTGGATCCTGGAGGAAGGTGTGTACAGGGAATAGTGGGTTGCCAAGGTAGAATTACATGTGCAAATTCTTGGTGCGTTCTATAGCATGCAGCTGTTAACTTTGTAAAGAATGCTGCAGCTGCTGCTACACCTGATTAACATTATGGGCAATGCCAGGAGGAAGATAAAAGGCAAAGAGACCCCTGACCATTAGGTCCAGTCATGGACGACTCTGCAGTGGCGTAGCGTGGGGGGTGCAGGGGGGGCCGGCCGCACCGGGCGCAACATCTGGGGTTAGGGCAAATCCACGGGTTAGGGGGCGCAAATTACTTGCCTTGCCCCGGGTGCTGACAACCCACGCTACGCCACTGCGACTCTGGGGTTGCAGCGCTCATCTCACTTTATTGGTTGAGGGAGCCAGCGTACAGCTTCCAGGTCATGTGGCCAGCATGACTAAGCTACTTCTGGCAAACCAGAGCAGCGCACGGAAATGCCGTTTACCTTTCCACCGGAGCGGTACCTATTTATCTACTTGCACTTTGATATGCTTTCAAACTGCTAAGTGGGCAGGAGCTGGGACCGAGCAATGGGAGTTCACCCCGTTGCGGGGATTCGAACTGCCCACCTTCTGATCGGCAAGTCCTAGGCTCTGTGGTTTAACCCACAGCACCACCCGCGTCCCATAGGAGGAGGATAGGGGCTCCTATTAGTAGCCTCTAATCAGGGAAGCTGGCAGGTCTGCCTACAGTTGGCTGTGTATCTTGAAATTGCTAACAGCAGCAAAACTTGTAATACATGCCCTGAGAAGCTTGCAATCTCATGACCTTCTAGTTTTCCTTTATTGACTTACCTATCCTTAATGGCTTATGCTCATTCATTGTACATAGTCAAAACAAAATAAAAAAAATTCCTTCCAGTAGCACCTTAAAGACCAACTAAGTTAGTTCTAGGTATGAGCTTTCGTGTGCATGCACAATCTGAAGAAGTGTGCATGCACACGAAAGCTCATACCTAGAACTAACTTAGTTGGTCTTTAAGGTGCTACTGGAAGGAATTTTTTTTATTTTGTTTTGACTATGGCAGACCAACACGGCTACCCATCTGTCATTGTACATAGTTCTTACCTAACTGGACCTTTGCAACTGGCACGTGGAGAAAGAACACACAAATTAATGGAGAGAAAACGTTTGAAACAAGAGATTGAAAAACTCTTGTAAGTACCACCTTCTATTTTTTTTATATACTGTACTTTAAAGTAGATTTACATCTAATAGCTGCATTTTATACCCAGTGTGCATAGCACCTCACACTTTCCTCTCCCACCCCAGCGCACACAGATAAATAATAATGCACTGAGTGGCTGAGCATTGGTCCTAATTCAAAATTATTCTTTTCCTGGAAGGGGAGATTATGTTGGTGTCAGACTTCGGGAAAATGAATTTGACCCACAAGGAAAGAGGAAGACTACCTTTCTAGATGACTTGGTAAGCAACTACTTTACATTCTTGCTGGCTTTTAGCCAAAACCCTTTGGGGGAAGGCTGCAGATCAGTAGTACAGCATCTGTTTTGCATGCAGATGATCGCAGGTTAAATCCCTGACATCTCTAGGTAGGACTGGGAGTGCTCCCTGCCTGGCAGTATGGAGGGGCAATGTAGACAGTCATTCGGTGTAGACAATCCTGAGCTAGAAATTGACTGACTCAGTATAAGGCAATAAGGAGAATCCCGGTGATGCATAATAACTATGATATTTTATTCTCTTGTTAATTATGCTGTTTTAAATGTGCATTTTATATTTGACTTCACTTAGCAATGTTTTTTATTTATTTTTTGAAATGTTTAAGATTTTTTTTGTTAACTTTGTGTTAAATATGTATTCTGTAGTTGTCCTCCTTTGTAATGTTTTATTTTGAAATCTTTAAGATAACATTTTAGTTTTAGTTTTCTGTTAATTATGTTGCTTTGACTGTATACTTTATATTTAACTTCCTTCAGATTGTTTTATTGATGTTTTAATATTCTGTAAACACCTTTGAGATTTTTCTTAAAAATATAAAGCGGTATAGAAATGAAATAAACAACAACAACAACAACAAATCTAATGTCTTTATCAATCAGACAAACTTTATTTCCCCACTAAGGAATGATGTATAATTTCCTTGCATGTGGAGGAGGACCCTTTGGCTCATTGTGTCAGCTCTTTGCTGCTGGCAAACATGCTCATTGGATACAGCCACCAGTAGAAGTGGCCCTTTAATTGTAGCATGCCAAAAAGTGGCATCTCCCATTCCGAAGTGAGTCAGGAGTACAGGAAACAAATACTTTCATGGTGCACGGCAGCTTTGGCTGCATGCACACTTTACTCTTAAAACATATTTGAAACACATTCTTTCGAAACACATCCTAGGGGGAGCAGGCCAGCAGTGGCAGCCATGGAGAGACAACAGGACAAACACTGGCTCATCTTCCTCTCTGAGCTCAGCAGCAGCAGCACTGGCTGGGGAAATCAGGACATTTCAGGACCAAATCAGAAGCTGGGATGGCTTTCATAATTTGGGGGCTGTCCCTGGAAAATCGGGACACTTTCAGCTTTTGCACAAATGCACTGAATCAATGCAGCAACCAGTGCTGCCTATTGTGAATTCTATTTGCAGGATAGGCTGTGTAACGTAACCAAAGATAACACAGACCCTGTGAGTCAACAGCACACATGTTTGAGCTGTGCTAAGTTCTCTTTTCAAGGGTAGGTGGTCAAAGCAATCCAAAAGTAGACCAAACCAATCCAAACCCTGTGGGTCAGCATCACACATGTAACACATTTGAGTTGCACTAAGCTGTTGTGCAAAGAAACCATGTAGTTTGACATCACACACAAACTTTTTTTTCCCCGCTTCTAGGCTCACTATGACCTGGCCATAAATGTTGCTTTACCTTGGCTCAATGATTCAGAAGCCCAAATGCCTTGGGGAAAAGAAAAAAGGCAAGTGTAAGGTCCCACTGTTGTAGTGATGCTATTAATATGCACAGGAAAGCTGGAGCCAGGGTTTTTTTCAGCTGGAACTTGCCAGAACCCAGTTCCGGCATCTCTCAGGTGGGCAACATTGCTATTATAAGAGAAAAGAGAGGCGTTCATGGTGAGTTCTGGCACCTCTTTTTCTAGAAAAATAGCACTGGCTGGAGCTGTATGTTTAATCCACTACCCATTTAAAAACTTACATTTATGGGGCCCTCCAGATGGTCTTTTTATTGCAAATTCATGCTGATAGTGCTCATGATGCTATCAGAGTGGTCACACGCAATTCCACTCTCAGTACAGTGGTACCTCGCAAGACGAATGCCTTGAAAGACGAAAAACTCACAAAATGAAAGTTTTTCGTTTTTTGAGTTGCTTCGCAAGACGGATTTCCCTATGGGCTTGCTTCGCAAGACGAAAACGTCTTGCAAGTTTGTTTCCTTTGTCTTGCAAGTTTGTTTCCTTTTTCTTAAAACTGCATTCACTTCGAGGAGCAACTCATAGCACGCGGTGTGGTAGCCTTTTTTGAGGTTTTTGAAGACTTTGGTGATTTTTGAAGCTTTTCCAAAGTCCGTGCTTCGCAAGACGAAAAAATCGCAAGGCGAAAAAACTCGCGGAATGAATTAATTTCGTCTTGCGAGGCACCACTGTACTCTTTGCATCTGCAAAAGCTTTGGAGTAGTCACACTGCTTCGCTTCCAATCAGTGCATATCCCGTTACTTTCTGCTGAAATCTTGTAACTTTTTATTCCTCTCACACTCCGCTTTTGTTGCGCTATAGCCCCTCCAAACAGCAATAATGTGGTGGCAATGAGGAAGCATTACAGAACAAACCAAAGCAGGATAAATTCAGCACCAATGCATTATTACTGTATCAAAAATATGTTGCAAAATGCACCCACAATAAAACACCAATCTGGAGGAACCCTAACTCTATTGATCTGAATGGAGACATGCCCACAAATGTTGATAATACAGATTAATTTGAGTTTGTGTTAACCTATAAGGGTTATCTTATTTATCCTCACATTATCCTTGGTACATGAAGCTGGCCTGTATTTTGTTGATTCACATACCTACAGGACTCTGAACTTGTGCATCACATAGTTTGCCACATATTCCTTACGGGATCGGGAGGCCAAAGGGAGAAAAGACTTTTTAAAGGGATTGCCCCGTATTCCACAGTCCTCTAGATCTAGAAAACAGAATGAACAGTCCTTATTCCAGAGCTCCAAACAGAAACATTATAGCTTGATGGTTCCAAAACACTATGGAGCATAAATCACAATTCAACAGTCACACTTTTTTAAAGTCTTAAATGGGATCCCAGGTAGAACAATCCAAAACTCCTTTGGATCCATTGGATCCCAAGTCAGCCCTGCTGCTGTCAGGTGACAGGATTGGGTGTGATTGTTGCAACAGCTCCAGGCTGGCCCAGCAATCTGCCTGTCCTCCACATTCTGCCCTGATCATCGTTAAGGCCCACCAGGCAGTGGCTGAGGTTAGCACTGCCCCCTGAACCTAGGAAAGATTTGGGCTTTGATACCCTCCTCTTCAATTTCATCATGCAGGTGTGAAAACCACAGTACATATCACTTATAAATTGTTAGATAAATTTACCTGTTACTTTTTTCTTGATTTCATCTGGACAGGAAGCTACCATTTCATCGACGATATGTTTATCCCAACCGAATTGAAAGAGAAGCTATGATTTTATCCTCTTATGCCGGGATGCTAATGGTATAATCCTTTGTTTAAATACTGATTGTTTTAATAGAAATGGTTGTGTGTAAGACTCCCAAGGAGGAAAAAGATCTTATCAATGAATTAAAATTTCTTTTATATGTATTTTTCTTGCAGGCAAGTTACTGTTTTTTATTAAATTGAGGGTTGCAAAATTTGCCCTCTATTTCGGCACTTTGCCTTTCTCTATTTTCTTTTTTTTTTTACTCTTACTGGAGTAGAGCAAAACAAAACATTGGCTTTCAATCAGTGCCCTTACTCTGCCTGAGGTGGGCAGTGGGACTGGAGAAAGGACGAGTTTTCCATCCATCTGCTTCTCCTGCCTCACAAATTTGCTGGGCCCTTAGTTAGTTTTAGATAAAAAGCAGAAAGATATTTAAAACAAAAACTGGCCTGTACCACTGTTTCTACAGAACAGCATTCCTGTTGAAGATGTCATTGGGATTTATACCACTGGAGCCTGTGCAACACAGTGGCAGAGTTCTGCAAAAGTAAGTTACATGCACATTATTAATCTGTTACCAGTTTTAGGCGGTGTGACAAACAGGCTTCCTTTCCTTCTGGGGGCATTAATCTACTCATACTGACCTTCCCAACCTGCATTATAAATTTAATCCCATGTTTATCCCATGCTTCTATTAAGGAGTTCAGGAATCAGTGCAGTCAAATGCAATTACCTATAGTATGGCTGTTTTTCAGTTAATTTCAATTCAGTCCCCAGCACCTCTAGCTTAAACAAGGAAAGGAAGGATCAGGTTTGTACTACAACTCCCATCACCACCAGCCAGCATGGCTAATGATCGGGGTGATGGGGGTTGTAAACAACAAAATGTGGAGGACTACAGGTTTATCATCCCTGCCCTAAAGAGTCATTGGCATCCAGTAGTGGGCACAATGAACAATTATAATCTTGATGATATAAGGCAGCGTCTTTTATTCCTGTGGGTGTTGCTACGCACACTGCTTAAATCAGGCATGTCCAAAGTCTGTTTTGGGGACCTAATCTGGCCCACTGGTTGGTTTCTTCTGGCCCCTGTGGCAGTTTATTTTCTGGGGTAAAATCCCCCCCCCCCAAAGCTCAACTTTGGTCGGCCCTCATGCATGTTCATTTCGTCAAATCTGGCCCTCTTTGAAAAAAGTTTGGACACCCCTGGCTTAAATGATACACACACACATATAAAAATCATTAACATTTAATATAACTTCAACAAGTACAGTTAAAAATAAAACTGATAATATTGCATTGTTTCAAATATCGAAGTGGTGTGAAGCATGTATGTGTAAGTGAAATCATAATATCATTCTTTATTAATTTGGGGCCAATTACCTGAAATCTTACAGGCTATTAGGGTTCCACACTGGCCATGTTGGGCTTTCCGGTTAGTTTTAATTAGTTAGTTTATATCTTTCTGTGCTCCTGGGGGACATGAAGAAACCCACAAAGTGTCTGTGTAAGACTAGTATACAAGCATATATAAAAGCTTTCTATATTTGTGTAATTAATCTTCTGGGAATGTTTTGTGTGTTTCTCTCTTCTGCATAATATGATATATTCCCCAGGCTAAAATGCAGAAAAGGGGAAAAGCAATGAAAAGAATTTTTTCTTTTCTTTTTCTTTACAAAAAGCTTGATACCAGCTGACACTATATGGATAAGAAAATTATATCAGTGAGTGTTCTGTAGAGAAGTACTTGTCCTCTGGCTCAGCTTTACTGAAAGTCACTGAGAAAATAAGGCGCCCTTCTTGCCTTTGTAAATCTATAAAATCTTGCCAGACTGCAATTGTATTTCCAACCCAGCCCTCTAAATTTTTAAAATTCATAACACTTAGGAGCCTTACATGTGATGCTGAATTACACACACACACATGAAAGGTGTCTAGATCATATGTTGGATTACAGCTCCCATCATCTCTGGGCATGCTGACTGTGGCTGATAGGAAGTCCCAACACCTGAAGGGCCGCAGGTTCCCCATCCCTGGTCTAGATACTTCCCATATTATCTGCAAGACTGCAACAGAGGCCAAATAAGCAGCTCAGCCCTCTTGTATAATACAGGAGAATGCATGTTCCATTCTTTTGGTTGGATTTTTCAGTATTGGACTCTTTGCAATCATTTCTTTTCACAATTTGATCCATGTAAGCCTGTGTTGTACTGAGATTATTAGTCCAACTATCCTATTGCCATCTACTCCCAGCTGGCAACAGCTGTCCAAGGTCCCAGGCAGAATAATCGTTTGCAGCCTGACTACTTAAGATCCTTTAAGTAGAGATGATGGGAATTAAACCTAAGCATTCAGAGCATGTGTACTGACTTTTTTAAAAGAAAAAAATAGTAGTCTAATCTCTGCAGCTCTGGGTTGCTATTACAGCTACTCTTTTCCCCCCTATGGACATGGTTTTGACATCAGTGTGTATATGTCTTGATGTATTGGGCAGGTAACCCTACAACCATTCAGTACACCTTCAGTATTATCACCCTTTTTATTCACCTGAAACACTTCCCAACTACATTTTAAAATATATTAAAATATCTGCACAATAGACTGGCCGGCTAAACCAGGTGAGGGTAGCCAATGGGTCTCAAACGCTCAGTAAGTTAAGGACTTCCCCTGCATGTGAAGACAGGCTTTGGCAGACTGGGAAGACGACACCAAAGATGGGTCCAGGGGTCCAGAAGGCCTGTCAAGCTGGAAAGGTAGCCCATCTAGGAGATGGGAAACTCTGATCCTAAACCTCTGCCGCCTTGTGGTATATCTTCAGGAGAAGAAAGGGCTAAGGGGTAAACCCTACACAAACCTGGAGTCCCTAAGGGGGTGGCACCTTGTACCACTCCTTCCAGCAATTCCTGCCACCAAGCTGGTGCCAAATGTATTGCTCTGCTTTCCTTTGGACCCCATCAGTGAGGCCAAGTGGGGGGGTCTTGTTGTCTGGCCAGCCCAGAACCTCCGTCTACACTGCCCAGGCTTGCTCCCTAGGGAGGTCACTTCATTTTGACTTCACCCCCAGAGGTGCGCTCCATTGTCTCTCGAGACGAATGACAACAAGAAGTGCTTAAATAAGTGTTACAACACTAATTTTCAAAATGAAATTTAAACCCCCTGTTATGTTTCTTGACATTATTTTAGTAATGTGCACAATCCGCCTGCCCCACCCCCCCACCTATAACTTTTTAAAAAGTTTCCTACCAGTCTTAAAGTGGAAGAGCAATGAGTGGATCGCTCTCGGCGCTGTCCATTGGGAGCAGCCATAGGATGCCATCTAGTGTGCAAATAATGTTTCTGTGCTAAGCTATAGGCTGCAGGAAAATAACATTGGCTACATTTCAGCAGATCCCATAGTCTATATGTCCTGGTGTTAGGTGTCTTGTTAATTGAATCCTAACAAGATTCCATTGTTAAGTGCCTAAAGAAAATAATAGAAGAGCAATGCAGGAGCAAAAATCAATCCTGATGAGATATTGCAAAGAGGAAAGTCAGAAATGGTGAACTAGAATGATAAATAATTAGTGCTTATTACCGTAATTGCAATAACCTACTGGTGTTCTGATACCAAACATTTTCACTCTGGTTTCTCCCAATAATCTCAGCATGTAAATGATGGCCTATAATACTGTAGTCACATATTTGCTGCCACAAGTTATGGGGTGAAAGTAAGTGACTTTGTTTAACCTGCAGGGCCACCGAATTCATCCTTGTAATCTCTCGCTGCATCCTTTTGCCATGTTGACAGCCCCCCAAGCTGCAGAACATGCAAGGAAACAGAGTAAGTGGATATTACCTTCTCTCACAAAATTGCGTACTGGTTGTTATGGAGTTTTTTTTGGGGGGAGGAGTTCTGAAGACTTGTTACTTCAGTTTTGCCAACAAGCAAATCTCTCTTATCTATCAGTCATTCTCTGCTACAATTGGGAGATAACTAAAAATAGCCAGTTTTTTTTTTTTTTTTTGAGATGTAGCTATTTTCCCCAAGTGGGACTGATGATGAGATAACTAGACCAATTGAACTGATAGGATAAACTGCAACAATGTGGACATGACATTGTAATAGTGGCTCATTATTGCTGATTTGTATGAGTTTGGGTTTCTGCCCAAACATTTTTAGCTCATTAGACATTACTCAGCCATGATACATTTCCTCCCAGACCTTCATGCCAACCCCAATGATGTTGCAGGTGGGGGCTGTTGCTAACGTCATGGTACGTGGTGGGAGTGCACTGGATACAAAGTGCAGGCATACACAGCCTTTCCATTTACGAAGTCTGAGCCCTTTCAAACAGCCCGTGGTACTTTGCCCACAGCTTCTGCTGAAGGCTCCTTTAGCTCAAAGTCAATTCTTCATTTTGGTATGTGCTACATGAATTGCATGCTTTGGACTTCCAGCAGACAGATATCACTATAGTCACATGCTTAGGGCTGTTTCTGTGTCAAATGGGCACAATTTGTTGCCAAACAGGAGACAGCTGTAACATGCATGAGTCTCACTTCCCTTCCCAGCTCACAGCTGGTGGGTGTTACAAGGACTTCCCTTCCTCATCCCACCTGGATGGACACCATGGAGCTGTCAAACAAGAACCTGGACCTCTGTCTGCAGGGGGAACAGTTCTTCTTAGTTCTGCCCACCTTGGAATTCTTGGAGATTATCAAAGGACAGCCTTGGGTGGTAGTGGAATTAGACAGGGAATACCCAGGATTGGGTATGCAGTTTCAGCAAAACATTTCATCCACATTCACTGTTGATCTCAGGGATGTTTCAGGAACATGTCAGCCAATTTCAAGTTAAATGACAAAGGGGGTGAGGGAATGACAATCTATTCTTTTCTCTTTTTCAAGGTGTCAAGTTCCACAGGACAGAAGCAAACAGAAATGCCACCAGCAACTCAAGAAAAACAATGGACACAATTTAGAAACAACCAGAACTTTTAGTTTCAAGAAAGGAAGATCATGAGAAAGTAGATTTTTCAAATAAATCAAATGAGACTAGACCCTACTAACAACAGAGCTTCTGGTTTCAGGCAGCCTGGTCCTATCCATGTTTACTCTTAAGTTCATGGGCTTTCAGATAGGATTGCAGCCTTAAGTTGCTGTTGGAAGTTACAGCTGTGCTGTCCCAGAACCTTATATCTAACAGGCTTCACTGTTGCTTTAGGAATTCCTACAGGTGTTTATCTCCCACCTCTATTTAGATATTTTAGGCACATCTCACTTACACTCTGCCTCCTCTTGGAATTTCACCATTGTGGCAGAAACCTCTCTCCAGTCGATAAAAGCAGGGGAGTGTCATAAATAAAAACAATAATTTATCCAATGTAGCCATTTGATTGCAGATGTCCATGACCCTGAAAAGTTGTCCCAGTGCTTCTAATCCCAGTCACGGTAGTTTAGTTAGCCTTCTCTGTTCTACTCATATTTAAACCTTAGAAGTCTCATTTCTGTAAACACAACATACACATGTTGCTTTTCCCTATTGGCTACCAGTTTCATATGTTAGAAAAAAGGGAACTTCAAGCACTAGGAGCCAGGGAGTTTCCAACATTGCTTTAACAACAGTTGTAGCAGTTTACAGTTTTGTTTTCTTTCCACAACTCCAGTGCTTTTTTCTGGCGGTACTCAAATGTATGCCACAAATAAAAATAAATTTGATTATCTCATTCATGTTGTTTTGTTCCAAACTACTCAAATCTATTTCTGGATGGCTAGACTAACAACCCCCCTCTTGAACTATGCAAGATTCACATTTGCTGTGAATTTGAGAGACACAAATTAGATTAAGGTTGATACTCTAGCAGCTCAATCAATCCCATCTGAAGCCTCCAGCCAAGTAAGATCTAGAAAGGAGGCCCTGTTCCACCATTCAAACCAGACCGTTTAATCTCGATGTTCATTCTGGACTCTTGTGATACTCTGCAGTTTCCATTATGATCACTAGAGGCCACTGAAACACTTGCTTATAAGGGAGAACCGGTCTGACTGGGGAAGTGAAAGTGCCTCCTTTGTCAGGCAGTTCATATATTTTGAACTGGACAGTGCAGATTTCATTAGATTTGCGTATACTAAATTGCTCTTTCAAATTCTTGATTGTGCCCACAAATCCGCCCACAAGACA
The DNA here is from genome assembly GCF_964252035.2 of Podarcis erhardii. NCBI lineage: Eukaryota > Metazoa > Chordata > Lepidosauria > Squamata > Lacertidae > Podarcis > Podarcis erhardii. The sequence continues at coordinate 132,828,288 of NC_138497.1, read as the reverse complement.
ATGGATTGAATCCAGATATTGTGGCCAGTGCTTTGAGACCTGAACCATTCAGAATACCAGCCCCTCAGGTGCCAACTTGGTTTGAAAATTAACTTTTACTGACTTCAGCTCATAAGGAATTGTTGCGCCTATTAGCCTGGATTGTCATTGGCCCTCGGCTACAGCTCATAGTTTGTTTGGACCAAGGCAGACCATGAGCCTGGCTTCACACATAACGCGAAGCCAAACCATGGCTTAACTCCAAGAAGCACCACAGCAACTGGTTTGGTGAGGAGCAAATCATCTGTGATTTTTCACCACATGGTTTTGACTCAGCGCTATGTGAGAATCAGGCCACTCACTCACAGTTAAATAGAAAGTCTAATGAAAAAAGTTAAAATTGTGACTGTGTTTCCCTTTCATTACAAATAAGAAGCAGTGATTGCTTTTTTAACAATTAATACATAGGAAACAGGAATCTGCCTTATACTGAGTCAAACACTTGGCCAACCTAGGTCTCGATTGTCTACATTGACTGGCAGAAGCTGCCCATGGTTTCCAACAAGAGTTTCCCAGCTGTACCTGGAAATGCCAGAAGCTGAACCTGGGAGCTTCTAGATGCATCTCTGAGCTACAGCCCTTCCCTAGCCCACTGCTGCTGTTTTACTTATGAATCAGCAATGCTTCTGAATACCAGCTGTTGGAAACCACAGGAGGGGAGAGCGCTCTTGTGCTCGAATCCTGCTTTGCTGGTTTCCCGCAGGCATCTGGTTGACCAGTGAGAGAACAGGATACTGGGCTCTGCTTAGTTTAGTATGGGGGAAAAGACATCCAAAGCCCCACATATTTTTGAAAATTGAGAGCTCGTGCACACTCGTCCTAGACAGCAGAAGTCCAATAAGTTTTCCACTTGCCCCACGCTTACTAGGCATGGGTCTGAACAATTTTGCCTTTCCCCTGGAAACCTGCTCTTTAGTGCTAAATCAGAACAAATGGCAACCTGCAGAAAACCTGATTGCCATTTGTTCCAATTCAGTACTAAGCCATGGGTTTACTTGGGGGAAAGCAGTGGGGCGAACAGAAGTGTGGATAAGCCCCCATTGTTGCCTTCCCATCACTATGGTGCAGCTCTAGAACCTGTGCTCAGTTTACAGGGCTCAGCCTTCAAGCATGTGCCGTCATTGCAGTGAATGCAGTAACTTGGAGCATCTTAACTGACAAAGTAAGTGTCACACTGCGGTCAGCTCCACATTTCACCTCTGTGCTTTTTGGACATGGATGGGGCCGGACCCCACCCCCCAAAATATTTGAGGGGCTCAAAGGGGCTCTGCTCCCAGGAGCTGGTGTCCCTGATGTGCTTAGACTGTGTCTTTCCACTAAGTTATAGGGCAGCCACTAATCATGTATATTTGGCCTTTGGAAGTAGACCTTCCAGAAAAAGAGGGCATGATGTCTACACAAGTTTGTTCCTAGTACGTCTTGTTTTAGAAATTAAGCACCGCCTACTTTACCACAGTGCTTTCCACCTAAAACTGTAGGCTAACCAGCTACTGATAATTGTTTGAATTTAGATTAATTTTTGTTTTACATGTTTCTATTTCCTGCCCTGAGGCCTTCGGATTACAAATGCTTATAATCAAATGTAAATAAATAATAGTTAAAACAAGAGCATAAAAAGTAGCCTCAGTTTACAGGCTTTAACTCCTGTAGAAGGTCCTTAATAGGACTTCTATGCAGAGTTCCTGTATGTCCTCTGTATTCATGGAGATGTTCACTGTAATGACTGTAAAACAGAGTTGCTTTCCAAGCAAAGAGGGAGAGGCCAGATTTTCTAGAAAACCATCTTACTTTGAAGATGAGATCTATTTACAGAACCAATTTGTTTCCATGTATTACTTTAGAGGGTTTTAAGCAGGCAACCTAAATCCCCACAGCATCACAAGTAGTTGGGGGGGTGGGGTGGGGGGTATGGAGAGAAAGGGAGGGAGGGAGGGAGACGCAGGCTTGGGACAAGACACATCACCATGGAGATAGATAAGAGCAAATGGTTGTACCATCAAACGGAAGGAAGAAAGCCAGGAGAAGACACAAATAAAAGGAGAAATCTCATTAAACCCAACACTAATTTTGTAATCAGAGGAATAAAGGTCCCTTGAAAGCCTCCAGCCCGAAGATACGGCACAACAAAGAAGCACAAAAGGTTTCTAGCAGCCAGGTGTGGAGTGCATTTGGACATGCAGCGCTCTGCTTTTCGTCTGCTTTCTTCCCAGATTGTCCAGCATAGTGCTGGGGTGGCAGTCATCTCTCTAATCATGATGTTCGGCAGCAGGAAACAGCATGAATTGCCTTTCCTTATTATGCTACATTGCTTAAAGAAAACTGACATGCATGGGTTTCTGAGGGAAAGCTCTATGGAAGTAATTTTTATCTGCAAATCCATGAGGAAATCTGAATGTGGGAGGACTCTATCTATCTATCTATCTATCTATCTATCTATCTATCTATCTAATGCCTCCCCCACCCCCCGCACAGGAGACATTGAATACAGTGGTACCTCGGGTTACAAATACCTCTGGTTACAAACACCGGGTTACAGACTCAGCTAACCCGGAAGTAGTACCTCGGGTTAAGAACTTTGCCCCAGGATGAGAACAGAAATCGCGCAGTGGCAGTGGGAGACCCCATTAGCTAAAGTGGTGCCTCAGGTTAAGAACGGTTTCAGGTTAAGAACGCACCTCCGGAACAAATTAAGTTCGTAACCAAAGGTACCACTGTAATTATCTTTTCACCCCTTGTGCCCCATTAACATATCTCTACATTTTTGCAAGTTCAACTGTAGTGATGTAGTGAGAGAGCATGAGCTTTGCCTGCTGATGGTTCTAGGCAGGGCACTACAATTTTTGCCAACCCCACCCACTTCTCCCAGCGTGGGAGAGAATCAGTTTGCATGCTGCATCTTGAAGGTGCGAGTGTGGCAACCAAAATGGTCAGACCCTGTCCCTGGGCTCAGGTGCCCAACTTCTCCAGGTAGTGCTGGGAAATCTGAAATCCTCAGAGCTGCTGGCAGCATAGACAAGACAGGCGAAGGGCCAATGGTCGCACCATCAGATTGATAAGGCAGCTTCCCATCTTCTTCCTAACTTGGACATACTTGGGTGATCAGGGGACCTGAAATGCCAGGGAACAGAGGCATGGCTGGTAGGGGATGGGCCCAAGGTGCATGAACTGACAGAATGGTCCTGAGTCCTTGGGAATAAAAAGTAAAGGACCCCTAGACTGTTAAGTCCAGTCAAAGGCGACTATGGGGTTGCAGCACTCATCTCGCTTTCAGGCCGAGGGAGCCAGCGTTTGTCCACAGACAGCTTTCCAGGTCAAGTGGGCAGCATAACTAAGCTGCTTCTGGAGCAATGGAACACCTTGATGTAAACTAGAGTGCACGGAAACTCCATTTACCTTCCCACCACAGTGGTACCTATTTATCTACTCACACTGGCGTGTTTTCGAACTGCTAGCTTGGCAGGAGCAGCGACAGAGCAACAGAAGCTCACCCTGTCGCACAAATTCAAACCACCGACCTTTTGATCGGCAAGCCCAAGAGACTCAGTGGTTTAGACCTCTAGAACAAGCCTAGCCGGAGTTGAAGGCCGCAATGCTTTGGGTTGTCACAGATGAATCTTTGTCTGGGGCACAGTACCAATCCAAAGGAAAGTAAAAATAGTACAGTAGTACTGTCTCTCAATGGGGATATTGAAAGGCAGGGACCTGTATACTGTAGAATCTGACCCTGACAATTGCCAGTAGTACTAGCCACATCAGTGTAACCATGGGCAGTGCTTAAATTATTACCACTGGACATTTTACTATTGGACATTTCAACTTGGAAGTGAAGGAGTATGCCAGAAAATGTCAAATCACTATAATTTAAAATGTGGAAACTTGGAAAGTATAGATATGGCAAGGCAGAAGGAAACAAGATGTACTCTAAAACCAGACTCTGTATGAACTGAAGTGACCATTATGTTGTGTGGAGTTTGGTAACATGTCACTATGACTCTCCCATAGTTCTTCTGGGCTATGGACCAGCAGAGGGTTTCTGCAAGGATGCTGCCAGCACAATTTTACAACCAATAAAACTGCAGCCACTGCCTGATGACTTACTAGTGTCAGGGTCTGAAAAACCAAAGAACCTGAAAGCCACATGAAGAAGGAAATAACTTATTTTCCTTGCTTGGCTTAACTATTTCCTAGTTCTACTAGGTCTTTGAGCCACCAGATTCTGCCTCGAATGCTACCTGTTCAGAAAGCAGGAAATAAGTATAATATGGCATCTTAAAGAGTAAAACATTTATTGTGGCATCAGCTTATGTGGGCTACATTCTGCTTCACCAGATGCTTGAGTTACGGTATCTTGAGTTGCAGCGGGGGCGGGGAGGGAGGATTGTAATAAATGAAGTCAGAAATAAATCAAATGCTCCCCCAAAAGTACCGATGGAGATAATTACATTCACAAAAGTCAGTCATGTTAATAACACAAATATTCTGGCACTGGTAAACCAACTGGCACAGATAATGTGATAAAAATCCATTGTGCCAATTCAATTCACAAGGGATGGCACTGAAATCCAAAGTTGGCAGCCATGTCCACACACCAGCGGCGAAGTTGTCCTCTAGAAGAACCAGACCTTAAATCTTAACCATAACACCAGCTTTTCTCCTTCAGCCTAGAGATGGTGCTTTGGCTGAATAACTCTTACGACTGCATGCTGAGGCATGCTGCATTCAAAGGAAAAATAGCTGCGTGTAAGTAGCCAAACAATGTCAATGAACTAAAGAACATCAATAATTTGTCAAGGCTGCTGCATGTCATGTATCTAGACAAAAGCTGAGAAAGTACAGAGACAAAGATGGCAAGCACATGTTTACTAAACTAAATAACTCTTGCAAAGCTTAATGGCCTTTTCCTATCCAATATTTCATTCATTCATCCATTCACAATAGCTTGCAAACAAACACATTGCTGATTTGCTAAATGGCATTCCTTGGCACTGTTTCCTTTTGCTGGGTTTCAGTGAATAAAAGCAACGGGGGAGGGTAATCCACCCTGTTTTGTGTAACGTTTAATGAACTTCTGCCACAATCCTTATAGATTCCTAGGCAGAATTCAGCAAAGTCTGTGGAAGGCATTCTTTTGATTTGTGTCTTTTGGATAAGTCCTTTTTTTCCTTCTTGCTGGTAGTTCCTAAATTCCAGTGATAAGTGTGTTTTGAGGCACACACAAAAATACTTATTATTTAAGGAACAAACATTCTTGTGACACTCAAAATATTAAGCCAATATTAAGCTTTCGAAAACGATCAGAAGTACCTAGGACATTATTGGAGAGTATCAGTTTTCTTGGGAGGGGAGAGTATTATAAACGCTTGGTGTTTGGGGTATTTACTTTGATATCATTGTGTGGTGGTTTTGATATTTATTTACAAAAAGTGGAATTTAATGTATGGCTAAGTACAGGGCTGGCCCAACCATGAGACAAGGTGAGGTTACTGCCTCAGGTGTCACACTCCCTGAGGCAGCAGATTCTGATGTTGATCTTTCTTCTCCTCTTGTTCCTGATGGAGATCTTTCCTCACCCCTTATTCCCTGGGGAGGGCACCATTTTGGGGTCCGCCTCAGGCGTCAAAATGTCTTGGGCCGGCCTCGGCTAAGTGGGGTATGTGCACAGGGAATTAAGTCCACTTGTGCAACTGTTCAGAATTGGCCAACTGTTTTCATCCATCTTCCCCAAGTAGGTGGGGAATTTTGCACCCAGGACCATGCCCCCTCACACACCCCATGCTACGTCACTGGTGCCTTGTTCTGTTTTGTGTACTGTCCTCCCCCCTTTTTGTTTGTTTGTTTGTTTTGCTTTTATTAAACTCTCTGGACCTATGAGATGGATGCAGCTGCCATCCAGATGGGCAATGCTGTGACATTCAGCTCATTTGAGAAACCCAGCCATGTAGGGCAGGCACCCAAGGCCCAATTTAGCAGAATGAGCAGGAGGGCACCCCAACACCGCAGGGTTGGTTTAGTGACCACATACGGAAGTAAGTGAAGTTAATGCACCTGAACTTCTAAAGAGGTACCTCCCACAAAAGACCATTAAGTCCAGCACCTAAAATTATTCTCCTAACTGCACCACTGAGAGCGGAGACCATTTTCCTTGCAGCTGTCTGTCTGCCCTCACCCAAGGGATCAGAGCAGCAAATCTGATGACAGCTCCATCGATCCTTGTTTGACTTGGGCAGCTCACATTAAGCTGCTTTCTCCCGTTAACTGTGCTATATGTTGAGATTCCCTCATGCAAGTGATGTAGGGGAAAACCTGCTCCTTTTCCCTTGTGGGGTATCCAAGAGCCCGTATAGAGTCCTTAAGTGGGTTCCCTATCTGTAGCAGAAAATAACAGAGGCCAACCAGAGAATACTGAGAAGCAAAGCAGCTTGTAAGCCTGATCTTTATCAAACTGTTGCAACAGGGTCCTCACTCACCACATGCAGGAGAGAGGAGGCGAGGAGAGGAGAGAAACGCCTAAACGTGAAGGGGTGCAAGAGATATTCCGATGGCACTGAAGACGTGCGTCTCGAAAGCATTTGGGTTCACACAAAGTTTTCCTGAAGGTCATTATTCAGTATGGTAACTTATGGCTTTGCTGTCAGTTTCCATAAAGCCACTTCTTGTAACAAGGAGGCGGTGGGGTGGGGTGAGGTGGGGTGGGGGAGAAAAGAAAAAGGGCTTTGTTTGGAGCCATTAGGGGGCCCCTCCCCCACCAACCCTATTAGTGAGCTTTATTAAAGCCATGCAGACAAAGAGCAGGGATGCCCTCCTTAATGGAGAGCCTCCGATAATTACTCGGCTCTGCCGCTTCTTCTGGGGCCTGAATGGCCTTTGAATAATGTTTCTCTTGCTGTGGCTGCAGACAGTGTCCTAGCAGACTGCTCTAAACGGTGCCAATCCCATTAGCAGAAGAAAAGCGGCCCCCTTTCTAGGGACGTGGATGTTTGTTTGTGGTGGTAGCAGCAGCCTTGCAGTGGGAATGAACTATGCCCACTGCCTGATCGCTTCTGCGAGGCGAAGGAGCCGTGCCAGGAAAAGCTTGTTCAAAAACAATCCCCCTCTTTAAAAAGACCTGAGCTAAGTGGCTTGGGAAAGAAGGAGCTGGCTGGCAGAAGGGCTCGCGGATGGGAACATCTCTCATAAAAGGAGAAGTAAAACATAGCTTATTGAATGTTAAAGAAAAGGTAATTGCTACAGTGTTGAATTCCAGTGGGCAGCTTTTCCTCTGCCTCCAAGGGTCAGCTCTGATGTTACATCCCTCCCCCCCGCCCCATGGACGGCTGTGAAGAAATTGCTTGTGAAAAATGTAAGCGTAAAGCAAAACGGATGCATGCAGGAAATAAATGTTATTGTAATCCGAGGCAGGGAAGAGCAGAACGCCTACTGGCTCCAAGTATACCCTGAGGGTACAGGCCGGTATTTTAATTTTAATTTTAATAATAACTCATAGATCTTTCATGCAAAAACTGAAGCATGCTTCCCATTCCAAGGCAGAATTTTAATGGTGCCGGAACTCACCATTAACTTCTCCCTCATTCTGCTAGAATGGTAATGGCGCCCACTTGAGAGGTGCTGAGAGTTCCATCAAGTTCCAGGTAAAGAAAGCCCTGGTCTATACTAATTTTACTTATAAAACACAAAACACTGAACAAAAGAATTTAGTTCAATTTTAAATGTTGTCACAAACTTTGATTAATTGTTGGTCTGTCTGCCCCACTGGCTCCATCCCCTAACCTGGCAGGACTGCTCTGAAAGATTCTTTTCAAGGTTGCAATCCTATAACCCTTTAGGTAAAGGTAAAGGGTAAAGGGACCCCTGACCATTAGGTCCAGTCGTGACCGACTCTGGGGTTGCGGCGCTCATCTCGCTTTAGTGGCCGAGGGAGCCGGCGTACAGCTTCTGGGTCATGTGGCCAGCATGACTGAGCCACTTCTGGCGAACCAGAGCAGCGCACGGAAATGCCGTTTACCTTCCCACCAGAGTGGTACCTATTTATCTACTTGCACTTTGACGTGCTTTCAAACTGCTAGGTTGGCAGGAGCTGGGACCGAGCAACGGGAGCTCACCCCATCCCGGGGATTCGAACCACCGACCTTCTGATCGGCAAGTCCTAGGCCCTGTGGTTTAACCCACAGCGCCATCCGCGTTGTGAATAAACCCCGTTGAACTTGATGGCACTTGCTTCTGAGCAGGCAGGCATAGTATTGTGCTGGCAATTAAATACATAATAGCATCCTTTATTAACTGAACAACACATTTACAAAAAATGCTTTTAGTATGAGTGCTTATAAAACCACAGATAGAGGGCATCAAAAAACAGGACAGGAGCTCCTCCCATTCATATATATGCCATCTTCAAATATTTAAAGGGCTGTCACGTGAATGATGGAGCATACTTGTTTTCTCCTGCTTTGGAGGGAAGGACCAGAACCAAAGGAGATTCTGACTAAACATCAGAAAGAGCTCTGTAACAGTAGGAGCTGTTCCATCCTTGGGAGATTGTGGACTCTCCTTCCTTGGAGGTTTTTAAGTATAGCTTGGATGGCCATCATGGATTCTTTCATTTAGATTCCTGCATTGCAGGGGGTTGGGCTAGATAACTACACTAGCCCTGGTGAACATCTCAAAATCCCAGAAAAGCCAATTGTGTGTGTGATGTGGGAGGAACAGAATAAAAGAACCAATGGGCTTTTTCTTTTGAAAAGTACCCACAATGTTGAGATTTATTCTCATAACACTAGGGCCTCTGGCTGTTACCTGCCATCACACTCTGATGTTGTTGTTATTAGTGTTGGTTTTTTAAAAATAAATTTTTATTATTTTCCTTATACATACTTTTACAATACATTACAATAAATCACTTAAATACTTTTAGCTCTGCTGAGCCTGCGACTTCCCTCCAACTCTTCAGCGAGTATCCCTTATTTTCTTGTATTGCGCATTCTATTTTTTTAACTCTTATATCTGTCATACATTGTAAGAGCTATTTCAGTCCTGCCAGTGTTCTTAAATTTTTACAATTATTCATTATAGTGTTATTATTATTACCAGCCATACAAGTTGTTTATGCCTGTTCCATACCCTCCAACATTTCTCCGACAAAAATAGGGACATCCTATTCCATAATAAACAAAGGTCCGTATAGTTAAAGCCATGGTTTTCCCAGTATTGATGTATGGAAGTGAGAGCTGGACCATAAAGAAGGCTGATCGCCGAAGAATTGATGCTTTTGAATTCTGGTGCTGGAGGAGACTCTTGAGAGTCCCATGGACTGCAAGAAGATCAAACGCAGCCATTCTTAAGGAAATCAGCCCTGAGTGCTCACTGGAAGGACAGATCCTGAAGCTGAGGCTCCAATACTTTGGCCACCTCATGAGAAGAGAAGACTCCCTGGAAAAGACCCTGATGTTGGGAAGGATGGAGAGCACAAGGAGAAGGGGACGACAGAGGACGAGATGGTTGGACAGCGTTCTCAAAGCTACCAGCATGAGTTTGACCAATCTGCGGGAGGCAGTGGAAGACAGGAGTGCCTGGCGTGCTCTGGTCCAGGGGGTCACAAAGAGTCGGACATGACTAAACGACTAAACAACAACAACATTCCATAATAATAATAATAATAATAACAATAATATTTATACCCCACCAAACCCCATCTGACTGGGTTGCCCCAGCCACTCTGGGCGGCTTCCAACATATATAAAAACATAATAAAACATCAAACATTACAAAAACTTCCCTTCAGATGTCTTCTAAAAGTTGTATGGTTACTTCTGTTTGCTTGGGGGTCACATAACTCCATACCCTCTAACATTTCTCCAATAAAGATAGGGCTGTCCTAAGGAAAAGTGGGACATTCTGGGATGAAATCAGAAACCAGGATGGCTTCTGTAAATCCGGGTCTGTCCCTGGAAAATAGGGACATATGGGGGGCAGGGGGGGCAGTGGCCCCCCTCTAAATCAACTAAATCAATAAAAAATACTTAAATAACTGAGGTTCTGTCCTCCCTAACAAAAATCCTGGCTACGCCCATGTTGGAGGGTCTGCATTGTTTATTATTATTATTATTATTATTATTATTGTTGTTTTGTTTTGTTTTGTTTTGTTTTGTTGTTGTTATACTATTACTACTACTACTACTATTATTAGGTTGTTGTTTTTGTTTTTATTATGTATTTTGTGATTTTGTATCTTGATTGTATTTTGTGAACTGCCCTGAGGACCCCCCCCCCCGGATATAGGGCGGTCTAATAATAATAATAATAATAATAATAATAATAATAATAATAATAATAATAATAATAATAATAATAATATCGTCGTCATTATCTTTATACTGGGCGGGGCTGAGGAGTGCGGAACAGGCTGCCTGCCGGAACCTTCTTGCCGGTTCCGGTTTCCCTGACTGCTGCGGGGAAGCGTTTGAGGCGAGCACCGGGGCCAGGGCAGCTTGTAAACAGAGAGAGCCGAGGCGGCGGCGGCGGCGGCGGCTGAGGCTGAGGGCGGTTGCCGGTGTGTGTGGCCGCCGGTGGCGGAGGGAGCGAGGAGGACGGGGAGAGAAGGCAAGGGAAACCGGCGGCAAGAAATGCGGGACCCCCGGGCGGCGCGTGTGCGGCTGCTGCGGTGTCCGGGTCGAGGCTGCCTGTGGCTTGAGCCCCTTCGCCTTTGAGTCCCTGGAGGCTCCGCAGATGGGAGTGGAGAGGCCGGCTCAGCCCCTGACCATCCCGAAGGTCCAGCCTGGGCCTTTCTGGCGCCTTCCTTCTTGTGCCAGGTGCCCTCTTGGCTCTGCAGGCTCTGCAGCCTGGCACTTTTAGGAGGCGCGCATCCTTATAAAATCAAGCAGCTTGGGGGTTTGTTGTTGTTGTTGTTGTTGTTGTTGTTGTTGTGCATTTCTTGTGCCTGGATCTGTATTCATCCTCTGTCCCCTCCCCCCACCCCCAGCTCCTTAAATTATGCAATATTAGGTCATCCCATGGATGCAGTTATAGCTTTCACCAAAGAAGCCACGCAGTAAACTGCAGGACAAGCACAAAGCTGTGCAGTCGGCTTAAGCGTTTTATGTAAACTGTGTTTTGTCGTTGTTGCTGCATCTAATATATATTCGTTCTCTTCTCTATGTAGTGTTTAACCTGCCCTGCTTCCAAGGTAGTGTGTAAGAGCCTCCTCTCCCCCTCTCCCCATCCCACTTGTATCATTGCAACAACCCTATGGAATAAATTGAATTCCTTTAAACTGAATGATGGCAGGTGCCTTGAAATCACTCAGTGAACTTTGTGGTGCAGTGCAGATTTGAGGCCAGGTCTCCCTGTTTCAGGCAAGACTCTACCAGAATAGCTCTCTAGCACATTACATGTGCACCACATATGTGGTGCCCTCTGAAGGCATGCAAATAGTTGAATCAGAGTTAAAAGCATATTAATGTTCTCTTTGATTATTGTTTTTAAGCATTATGGAAAATAGTTTACTATTTGTGTTCTGAGTGTACCATGTTACCCAGGCTTCCTTGAGAACGCACATATTTTTACTCCAGAATGCAAAGTGTGAAAAAAGGAGGTTATAGTTGTCGTTTTGGGGCAAGACGGTTTGAAAGTCTTATTTTTTCAAATAATGGACTGGCTGTGATTATCTGTTAAACATTTGGCTAGTTCAGATGGCAACCTTGAACTAGGTTAAGAACTTTGAGAACTGAAAGAAGAAAAGTCACTTTATCCAGGGACTGTCTACATATATATTGGCCTGTTCCTACAGGATGTTGTATTAGTGTGTGAAAATAGTCAAGATCCAATGATCCCCAGATATGCCCTCCAAATGATGTCAGGCATCTTCACTTGGTAGCAAGTGGCCAATAAGCAGGTGCAAAATGTGTCTGGTGCCTGGCTAATTTTGAATGTGTTTTTGTATATGTGTGTGTGTGTGTACAGACACACAGAGATGTACACACACATATATGCATATACATAAACACACACCCATACATATATCTAATTGATGTTAATAAGACTTGTTACTCACAAGCAAATGTGATTAGGATTAGCATTTGTTCTGTTTTAAATCCAGTATAGGCTGCAGTCTTAACTGCAAGTGACTTCCATTGAACTTGCTGGTTCTTAAGAGGATATGTATAGGATTGCATTGTTAGTTACTTGAATCCCAGTAGTTTTCACTGCCACAGATTCTTTCACAATAACCATAAACTATATAATACACCATTCTCAGAATGACTGAATATCAAGTATATAAACTGTAGCAAAACTCCATCCTTGTGGACTGATACTGACTAGAGAGGAAGTGAGCCAGTTTGATCAACTTGCCAATAAAAAGCCAACTTTTCTACTATGGAGATGTTAGGAGATATTTTATAGGAAACAGTACATTCACCTGTCATTTAATAGTGCTCTTTAAGGTAGCCAGGGATAGAACTCCCTCCAAGATTGGGTTGGAGCAGAGGAAAATAAGGCAGGTAGGCGTGCTTATAAAAATGTTGTGGGCTAGTAACTGTTGTAAACTTTTTTACAAGGCTGTACTATAGTATGTCAGTACTTTGTTCAGAGTATCCCCCTTCCAGTCTAGGATGCAGGCCATGGAATAATCCAGATGAATGTGAAGGATTCAACAGTTGCAAATTGGATTCAGTAGAGAGACGAGGAGGAGTCTATTTATCTTCTCTTTTTCTGGGCTGCACATGGCTATTCTGCAGAAAGAGAGAAGAATAAGACCATTTAAATGTTACATATTCGTCTTTAAAACTGCCCTGAAAATGGCGGTTGGAATAATCCTCCTGGGTTTTGATGCTGGCAAATATTTGAAATATTTTCCTACTTTGGTTATGATATTCTCAATAGCATAATTTCCTTTTAGTTAGGGTCTAAGTTCTGTTGAATACACAGAGACTTCCTTTTGCTTAAATTATGGACAGGCATGCCCCTAGCATCCAAAAGACAGTGCTGCAGCATCTTTTGAAATTACCTGATTTATTCATTTTTGCTGCCACAAATTCTCTCATGTGAAGCAATATAACAGACTCCACATTTCTCTTCCTTCCTGGTTCAGTTACAGGAACTGGAAGTATAGAAAAAGGGAGTATGGTTATAAACAGCCATCTCATCATCAGCCTCCCTGCTTAATGACCTCATCTCTAGCAATGTCTGTATGACTTGCTTTTGTTTGTGCTGAGCATAGATGATGCTTCAGAGTTGCCTCCATGGCAAAAAGAAAATGCAAACATATGCATGGCTTTGTTCTGTTAGTAGGAGAATTCCAAGGTCAATGTATTTTTGTACTAACTGAGTATTCAATCTGTCTGAGAGTGAAACAGGGTCTGTTTATCCAGAACTGAAACATGTAGCCTGTTAGAGAAAACACTGATGACTAAGTACAGTGGTACCTCGGGTTACATACGCTTCAGGTTACAGACGCTTCAGGTTATAGACTCCGCTAACCCAGAAATAGTGACTCAGGTTAAGAACTTTGCTTCAGGATGAGAACAGAAATCGTTCTCCGGCAGCGCGGCGGCAGCAGGAGGCCCCATTAGCTAAAGTGGTGCTTCAGGTTAAGAACAGTTTCAGGTTAAGAATGGACCTCCAGAATGAATTAAGTACCGTATTTTTCGCTCCATAACACGGACGTAGTTTTTAGAGGAGGAAAATCCGTAGGCATGCCACCCGTAGGCATTCCCTCCATAACACGCACAGACATTTCCTTTTTTTTAAAATAATATTTATTAAGTTTTTACAAAAAGAAGTTTAAAAAACAGAAACACACAAACAGACAAAAAGACAAAAACCAAAATTTAAAAAGAAAAAATTAAAAATCACTCTTTCAAATATCGTACCACTCATTAACTTATTTTCATTACTTCCTCACACCTCCCTTTTTTGTATTCCATTTACAAATTTGTTCAGCAAATTCATACCCTCTTATTTTACCCTTAATTATTTTTCCTCACATATTGTAACTTCTAATCATATTGCTAGAACCACTTCGTTTCATTCCAACATCATTCACATTCAAAAATTTTACAATGTTTCTGTAAATAAAATTTAAATTTCTTCCAATCTTCTTCCACCGACTCTTCTCCCTGGTCTCGGATTCTGCCAGTCATTTCCGCCATCTCCATATACTCCATTACTTGCATCTGCCAGTCTTCCACAGTGGGTACATCTTGTGTCTTCCAATGCTTTGCTATGAGGATTCTTGCTGCTGCTGTTGCATACATAAAGAAAGTTCTATCCTTCTTTAACACCAATTGGCCGACTATGCCCAGGAGAAAGGCCTCTGGTTTCTTAGGGAAGGTGTACTTAAGTACCTTTTTTAGTTCATTATGTATCATCTCCCAGAAAGCCTTAATCCTTGGGCACGTCCACCAGAGGTGAAAGAATGTACCTTCAGTTTCTTTACATTTCCAACATTTATTGTCGGGCAAATGATAGATTTTTGCAAGCTTGACTGAGGTCATGTACCACCTATACATCATTTTCATAATATTCTCTCTTAAGGCATTACATGCCGTAAATTTAATCCCGGTGGTCCACAACTTCTCCCAGTCAGCAAACATAATGTTATATCCTATATCTTGTGCCCATTTTATCATAGCAGATTTTACCGTTTCTTCCTCTGTATTCCATTTCAACAGCAAATTATACATTCTTGACAATATCTTAGCATTGGGTTCTAACAATTCTGTCTCTAACTTTGATTTTTCCACCTGGAAGCCCACTTTTTTATCTTGGTTATAAGCCTCTCTTATTTGAAAATAATGTAGCCAGTCTCGCACCTTATCTTTGAGCTTCTCATAACTCTGCAATTTCAATTTATCACCTTCCTCTTCCAAAATTTCCCAATACTTTGGCCATTTAGTCTCCATGTTAAGTTTTTTCAAAGCTTTCGCTTCCATAGGTGAGAGCCACCTTGGGGTTTTACTTTCCAAAAAATCTTTATATCTCGACCATACATTGAACAATGCTTTCCTGACAATATGGTTTTTTAAAGCCTTATGTACTTTAACCTTGCCATACCACAAATATGCATGCCATCCAAATGCATTATCATAACCTTCAAGATCTAAGATGTCTGTGTTTTCAAGAAGTAGCCATTCCTTCAACCAGCAAAAGGCTGCTGATTCATAATAAAGTTTCAAGTCTGGCAGGGCAAATCCCCCTCTATCTTTAGTATCCGTAAGTATCTTAAATTTTATTCTGGGCTTTCTGCCCTGCCAGACAAATCTGGAAATATCTCTTTGCCACCTCTTAAAACAATCCATCTTATCAATAATTTGCAACATTTGAAACAAAAACAGCATTCTCGGCAATACATTCATCTTAATAACAGCAATTCCCCTTACTTTCTAGGAGGAAAAAAGTAAGTGTTATGGTGCCAAAAATACGGTACTTAACCCAAGATACCACTGTATAAACCTTCCGCATGCTACAAGGGACAGTGGAGATGAGTTTTTTCTTCATCCATCTCAAATTCTGAGTTCCCTTTTCTTGGGCCAGGAACTGGGCTGTTGAGTGCTCTCCTTGATTTCTACTACTCACCGGATGGGTGGGGTTCATTCTGTTCTGGAAAGAGTTGCACTCCCCCTAAAGAGGCAGGTGCATAATTTAGCGGGACTTCTGGATCCGCTTCTGTTATCGGAGGCACAAATTGCTTTGGTGCCATGAACCTTCTGCTGGGAACCCAGCTGTGACCCTCTCTGGATGAGGATAAGCTAGCTTCAGTTGTCTATGCACTGATAATGTCTGGGCTAGATGACCATGTGGGGCTGCTTTTGAAGAGAATTTGGAGACTATAGCTAGTGCAGAATTCAGCAGCCAGATTGTTGAGTGAGCCCTGAAGGTATGTTCATATTACACTGATTCTGGCACAATTGCACTGACTGCCGATAAGTTTCTGGGCTCAATTCAAAGTGCTGATTTTGACATAACAGGCAGTGACCAATTTATGCACATCCGATTGACGTGTGACTGTGCATGCGTGCATCACAGCAACCTAGAAGTGGCTAAAAATAGGGCATAACAGGCTTATGCGTGCTCCTCTGATGCACGCAAGGGACAGGAACGTAACCCTGGTACGTTCAAGATGACAAAGTTTTTAATATAGAGTTGAAATCATTTTTGAAATACTTAAAAATATTGCGAACAGATTAAGACATTAGCAGGATTAATTACAAAAATGTGCAGTGATATAAAACAAATATTGACTATATGTGATAAATAATAAATAGGTTTAATTTGGAAATGCAGTAAAATAATTATAAACATCAGGAGCTGCTAAAAGAGGTGGAGGAGAGTCAAAATATGATATATGTAATAAAGGGCACAACAAGCTGCCAGTCTGGGCACATTCTATGGCTAGATCCAGCTAGATGATGAAATATTTCTGAATGTATGATGTTGATAATGTTGTGATAGCAGTGGGTTGTATTCAGCAGATCGCCAGGTAGTGCTTTGCATGAGTGAAATGCTTCTGCTTGTGCAGTGGGACTTTCTTCCCTCTCTTCCCCCCCCCCATGTGCCCCCTAAATCTGTTTTGGGGTTTCCTCCAACCCTCTGGAGCAACTTTGGGGACAGCAGGGGGGATGTGTCTGGGGAAGGGACAGGGGGAAGTCCCGTCATTCAAGCAGAATTAGCTGCACTTGTGTGTTTATTTAGTTCAAAGTTTCTCAAACTTGGGTCTTCAGCTGTTTTTGGACTACAGTTCCCATCATCCCTGACCACGACTGGTCCTGCTAGCTAAGGATGATGGGAGTCCAAAAGCAGCTGGAGACCCAAGTTTGGAAAACTCTGATTTAGTTGAATGCCTCCTTATTCTTACCACAACCTTTCAGATATACTGTGATTTCATTCAACCCTAGTGAAGTTTCTTGCTTTGTGGGGACCCCTGCTACTGAGAGTTAAATCAGAAGTGTTTTGGGGGGGTGTGTGAGGGAGGTTTCTTAGAAGCCAGCAGCAGCAGTTGTGCTAAATAGTGTATTCAAAAAAGACAAGAGTTTCCAGGAAGTTCTCTGACTGCTTCTCAGTGTTGCTGTGTTGATAGGAAGATTCGGTACCTTGAGCCTTGGGTATAAATGCTTCCTCTGGGTGACGACATGCAAAATGCTTGGGAAAGGTCGCTGCATGACATGATTTCCCTAGTGAGTCAGTGTGTTGCTTTGCATTCACCCTCTGAACTGAGCCACTTCTTCTTTTCTTTGTCACCTGCTCCTGAGTGGTTTCAGACTGGAAGTCAGACTGACAGTAACACAGAGG
This sequence comes from Podarcis erhardii, assembly GCF_964252035.2. Lineage (NCBI taxonomy): Eukaryota > Metazoa > Chordata > Lepidosauria > Squamata > Lacertidae > Podarcis > Podarcis erhardii. The sequence goes on along the minus strand of NC_138497.1, from coordinate 132,810,969 downwards.
GTAAGCCCTGCTTACCAGTAGCTGCTCTAACAGAGCTTTAGAGAAGTGCTCCTGTATATGGCAAACAGTTCTGTTTCTTTTTTCATTTTCTGCATTTAAAGTCATGCATGTGAGAGAGACTGAAATTGCTTAAATTGCTGCTGTATTATGAATTATTGTTGCTAGATCTATTGCCATGGAGAGTGATGGATAATCTTTAGCTGACTAACACACCCCATTGATAGATTTTCTCAGGCTCCTTTAATCTTGGATCATTTCTCACTGGTTTAATTCAGAATGGGTTTGTTGTCTCCATAGTGCTAAGATTACTCTGGTTTTCCCAGCATATAGGTATGTTGCAGATGAAGCCGTGCTGAATTCAGACCGGCTTTTAGATGTGTGCAATTCAATTCTATGTAAAAAAATATACAGAGAGCTGAGTTGACCTATAAGAAAAATGCCAAATATTAGGGCACTACTTTAATTAGGCCAACCAAAATTGCACAGTATTTTATGACATTTTGATTGGCCCAATAAAGGCATTGCCCTAATATGTATTTAGACAGGTTTGCTAGTTCAAGGGAATGGAAACTAGAGGGGAAACTGTTAGGCTGAATAAAGTAAAATTTCCCATAACGTCTGAAGCCTCCACTCAGTCCTACAACAGAAACTGCCAACGCATTTTTTCAGCATGTCTTTCAGGCACTGAGGAATAGGAATTTGCTTTTGAAAAGCAGGCCTTTCTCTTCTTTAGGATTCTCACTGAACCCCGCAGAATGGATGGGTAAACAGTTAAAGCACTGAGGGTCAGATAGACTGCTGCTGCGGCTGCATACAGTGGTACCTCGGGTTAAGTACTTAATTCGTTCCAGAGGTTTGTTCTTAACCTGAAACTGTTCTTAACCTGAAGCACCACTTTAGCTAATGGGGCCTCCTGCTGCTGCCACGCGATTTCTGTTCTCATCCTGAAGCCAAGTTCTTAACCCGAGGTACTATTTCTGGGTTAGCAGAGTCTGTAACCTGAAGCGTATGTAACCCAAGGTACCACTGTACTCTCTTTCTGCCCTGCAGCACTTCAAGCTTCAGGCAGTCTCTGGGTCTGAATCTGGTAGCCCTTTTTCTGAACTGCTGAAACCGAAGTTGGCAACAAGAATCCAGGGGCTCCTGTGATCAGCTACCTAAACCAGGTGTGGGGAACCTTAGGGCTGCCAGATGTTGCTGCACTATAACCCCCATCAGCCCCAGCAAGCATGACCAATGGCCAGGGATGATGGGAGTTGTAGTTCAGCAGCATATGGCAGATCTAAGGTTCCCCACACCTAGTTTAATCTGCCCATGCCAGTTTCCAGACTTCTCTTGTGTCCTTAATAGTGAACTCTACTAGACTGAGAAGCAGAACCCAGGATAGAGCCATGGACGTAGCAGGCTTGGTGCCAAGGGACAAAATAAAAAGGTTGCAGCCTCCTCCTTAGTTCAGAGAGGGAGAAAACTACCATTTGCCAAGACAGTGATATCACTCAGGTGTGGGGGTGTTTACTTCACACACACACACACTCCAGCGTTATCCGCAAGTGCATGTCTTTATTTTCACTGTCATCAGCAAACAGTGGCCACTTTCCAGTGTTAGAAATCAGCCAGGTGCCAGGCGCGTTTTGTGACTGGCATGGATCAAATTGTGACCAGGTGGAGATATCTGGATGCGAGGCTGGCGACTGACATCTCCACCTGGCTGGCCCCTCCAGCTTTCTTAAGCAGGTAAGCAAAAGAGGTTATTTATTGTGTCAGTTTTCCACATTTTTCTCCAAGGAGTACATGGTTCACCCCTCTCTTTAGTCAGTCCCTGCAATGACCCTGTGAGGTAGGTGAGGAGGCTGTGACTGACTCCAAGTGAGCTTCATGACTGCGTAGGGATTTGAACCCTGATTTCCCATGTTCTGGTCCAACACTCTAACCACTACACCCCACTGGCTTCCTAGAGTCCTTCTGCTATGGGCCAGCTCTGTAAATTAAGTAGGAAAATAAATACAGTGGTACCTTGGGTTAAGAACTTACTGTATTTTTTGCCCTATAGGACGCACTTTTCCCCCTCCAAAAATGAAGGGGAAATGTGTGTGCGTCCTATGGGACGAATGCAGGCTTTCGCTGAAGCCTGGAGAGCGAAAGGCATTGGTGTGAACCAGCCCCTCTCGCTCTCCAGGCTTCGCGGACCTCTCCGCAAGCAGCAGGAGCGCTTCCGGTGCTTGCGGAGAGTTGCCTGCATGCCGAAGCCTGCGCGCGCTGAGCTCAGCGCGTCCAGGCTTCACGGACCTCTCCGCAAGCAGCGGGAGCCAGCGCTGGGCTCTCACGGCTTGCAGAGAGCTGCCTCTTTGGGGACTGGGGTTGGGGGAAGCTCGGGCCTCCCTCGCCCCAGCCCCGCGCCTGGGGGGAAATAATTTTTCCCCCTTTATTTCCCCCCCAAAAAACTAGGTGCGCCTTATGGGACGGTGCGTCCTATAGGGCGAAAAATACGGTAATTCGTTCTGGAGGTCCATTCTTAACCTGAAACTGTTCTTAACCTGAGGTACCACTTTAGCTAATGGGACCTCCTCCTGCTGCTGCCGCCATGCGATTTCTGTTCTTATCCTGAAGCAAAGTTCTTAACCCGAGGTACTATTGCTGGGTTAGCGGAGTCTGTAACCTGAAGCGTCTGTAACCCAAGGGACCACTGTAGGGGGAAAGCAAACTATATTTCCCTTGAAGCTTAACTTAGTTTTATCCTGGGTTGTTTCATTTGATGTTTAAATGTGTTGTAAACTGCTTTGAGATTTTTTTCTTTAAAACATAAAGTGGTATAGAAATGAAATAAACAACAACAACAAACACGGCCGGGGGGTGGGGAGGGGACACCTAGTCATACCGTTGTAGCAACTGTAATCTAGATTTAAGGTGCCATTTGGTGATTAGCTCATATTACTTGCTCTACGTGGGGCTGCCCTTGAGACTGACCCAGAAACTCCAGCGGGTGCAGAATGCCGCGGCGAGACTCCTTACGGGGTCTTCGCTGCGAGATCACATTCATCCGGTGCTATACCAGCTGCACTGGCTCCCGGTGGAGTACAGGATCAGGTTTAAGGTGCTGGTTTTAACCTTTAAAGCCCTATACAGCCTAGGACCCTTGTACCTACAGGACCGCCTCTCCTGGTATGTCCCAAGGAGGACCTTACGGTCTTCAAATAAAAACATCTTGAGGGTCCGAGGCCACAGAGAGGTTAGGCTGGCCTCAACTAGAGCCAGGGCTTTTTCGGCTGTGGCTCCAATCTGGTGGAACGCCCTGTCACAAGAGACTAGGGCCCTGCAGGACTTGACATCTTTCCGCAGGGCCTGCAAGACAGAGCTGTTCCACCAGGCCTTTGGTCAGGGCGCAGCCTGACCCCCCCTCCTCTGGCAATCTTTACAAAACTTTAGTTTATGGTTGCCATCAATTTGGATTTTAATTAACTTTTATAATGTTTTTATAATGTTGCACTGTTTTGGTGTTGTTAGCCGCCCTGAGCCCGGCTTCGGCTGGGGAGGGCGGGATATAAATAAAATTTATTATTATTATTATTATTATTATTATTATTATTATTATTATATTTGAGTTTCTAAACATGCCTCTCTCTCTTACGGGGAAGAGAACAGTGCTGCATTTCTGTGGTGGTTGGGAGGACACACTATTGTGGTGAGGGCAGAACCAGCGGTGACACTGGGTGGCCTTCCGCTGACAGAGCTCTCACAAGGGGATAGAGTATATTTCTGGCCCAGAGCACACAAAGATGTATTGCATTTCCCCAGAGCAGTATACAGGCTCACACTCTGCCTGTCATTATGTCGGACATTTTGTCAGTAATAATAACAAAGATGATAGGTTTCTTTCTTTCTTTTTCTTGGTCCGCCTTATCCTTTATTTGAAAACCGAGTTGCCAACACTTCTGGGAATCTCCTTTGATTGTGGAAATCTCGCTGCATCGTGGTTTCTCCACTATTGTACAATGATGCTGAGTCATGTCTTCCCATCACAGGGCTTGCGATTTGCAACTGATAAATATTTTGGCAGTAAAATCGTTTTGGATGTACCCAAGTGATGCAGCAGAAAATGCTTACAATGCCAGTCTAAGAAAAAGTGATCTCCAAGGCTGCATTTTACCTGGTGGATCTCCACGGGGCTTGATTGTGAGTAGACCTGTATAAGATTGCCATGTAAAAGTAGCAGCCGATCAAAGCATTTTAGTCAGTTAACCTTGCACAGAGTATACTAAATTGTTCAATGTCTAGGCAGTTTAATTGCTAGCTTAAATTATGAAAATAAATCACAGTATTTATGGACTGGTGGGTGTTAATTTGTGGCTATTTAAGTGACTAGATGTGTTTTGGTCTGAAGAACACAAGAGTTGTTTAACTAGAAAATGGGGTCAATTGCTTTGACTGAATCAAGAGATGTAAACAAATTGTTTGTCACAGTGCCATTGGCACTGAAACCCTTTTCACAGGCAGCCACTCAAGTTAAAGAATAACAAACAGGGTATATACCTGCCCAGGAAATGTTCTGCAACGTATATTAATTAACAGTGCTGAGTGATAAATATGTATGTACTTGGACTTTGCCACAAAGGGCTTCTTAGGTCAAGAAAACACAATCAGGTGCAAGTGTATCTTAGACAAAAGAAGTGTGATGAGTTGTAAAGAAAAAATATCTGTGAGGGCTATTAAGATAGAGACATCTCTGAAGTGTGTGTTCTTGGGACCAAAAAGCCTAAGGAGGAAAATAGGGTTGTTGCCCCACTGATTCTTCTCCTCTGCCCAGAGCTTCAGAAACCAAGTGTCTGTGTGAATGTTGGCTACCCCTTGAGCTCTCTACCTTGTCGCCTCGCGTCTTCCCCCTCAGCCTCCTAACCTCCTTTCCCTTTGCACCACTTTTTCTTCAGCCTGAGGGAACTTGAAGCACTTGAACCAGGGACTTGCAATCTTCCTTTAGTTAGTCTAGTGAAGTTATGGCCCATACTCAGAGAACCCTATAACATTTGAGTGTTGATAGGTGTTTTGCAGATAAGACATGCAGAACAGCATCTCTCTGCTGGTGTTCCACTCACCCTGTCTCTGGTGAGAGAGCAACTTCACTAACATGGTTTTGTAACATGTTTTACAGGAAAATCCAGATTCTGCGGACTTCTACTGCACAGCCAATACCCTCCCATCCTATCTTACCATTTAGACTGGTAAGTCAGAGGGCAAGTTATTCTTCAGTAGCACGTTTACAAAGGGAAGTCAAGCCAAACATCTGAAGGCCAATGCCAGTTGCAACCCTAATCATTTAGCTCCCACCACCTCCTTGTTCAAGCAGTGTCAGAATCTTTCCAGAGGCACCTTCCTCTTCTGTGCCTGGAATTTTTATGTTGTTTTTTGACAAAATTCCCCCAAAGTTTCTGGTCTGACTGCCAATAAAATGGAGGCATTGGAGGTCGATGACATCAGTCCGGCCTTGGAAGTGACGGAAGATTTCTTTAGCACCTTTGATGCTAAACGAGAGAATGTGCAGCCACCAGAGGTTTATGGGGTCCAGGAAGTTCCTGAGCTGGTTGGCCACGAGGTGTTTAATAGGCTTGCAGCCTGCGGAGACCTGAGGAACATCACTTTGGGGAAAACCAACCTCGTTTGGGAGCACTGCAAAAACGGACTCTTGGAAACCAAAGTGCAGACTGCAATTCCTGCCAAAGAACAGTTTGGAGTACAAAGGGGAATGGTTCCAGACAACCTCTCTTGGGTGGAACGGGGGGAGGCCTCGGCTTTTAACATCTGCCAGAGGAGGCGGGGTCGGCCCCGTTCTGTGAACGATATTATAGTGCAGAGTGAGGAAACGGCCACTTTCAAGCCAGGCCACAACCGGTCACGCTCAGACGTCAGCCACATAGACTGGGGTGTCATCTTAGCTGATGCTTCTTCACAGCATCCGTCTAATCAAGACAATCGATGTCCTAAACTTTCATTTGCACCAACTGGATTCGAAAAGGGAGAGGACATTCAAGGGAACTCTGGTGAGTGCTTGATACTTTGCTACACCTGGCTTCCTTCTTCTTCTTCTTTTGGTGCCTGTCTCTCTGCGAAGGCAGAAAGTGACAGGTTTGGTGAGGCAACACAATCCCAGGTTGGACTTGGAGCTGTGAACCTCGAAATTCAGTTCCCAATTCCCACCATGGGTTGCAAAGATTGTCTCAAGCAAGTTGCCCATTTCTCAACCTTAAAAGCAGAGGAACTCAACTTGAGTTACGGTTGTAAATATAAATATTTCTGTGACACATTTGGCAGTAGAAGACTTTGATTCTGCAGCTTGTCTAAATTATGCTACCCAGCTCACTACAGTATCTGGAAGTAAGGGAGAGAATCTGGAAGATGCTCTGTTCGCTGATTCTTTCTTTCTATGAGGAGAAAGGTAGTGACTTTGCATCCCAGGATGGTCAGCCCATGCAGTCCTGACACTATGGCTAATTTTTAGCACTTTAATTTATCAAATTATTTATATTTGGCCGAAAGAGCATCACAGTGTAAGGAAAACACTGTAAATGCAATGACCTAAAATAATAAAAATTAACAAAGGTGAAAGCATTAGCAATTATAAAAAGGCCAGGATTTGGGGGGTGGGGTGGGTTAGTACAAAGACTACTAAAAGAAGAAATCATATTACAGTGGGCCTGCAACTTTTGCTCATTTTACATATGTGACCGCAACCTTATGTGTGTGTGTGGGGGGGGGAGTGTTAAATAAATAAATGGAGAGAAGGGAAAACTCATGTTACCCACTCCCCATGTATTTATTTCCCCCTGTCCTGTGCACCCAGTGGGTTTTCCTTGCTTACCAGGATCTGGAAGATTGCAAGAGGTCTCTGGAATGCTCCCAGAGGTGCTCCGCTTACCAGGCCTTGGGGAAGCCTCTGGGAGTGTGGGGGGGGCGTTCCAGGGGTTCCTGATATTGTGTGATTTTGCCTTTGCACATAGAATCATAGAATAGAATCATAGAATCATAGAGTTGGAAGAGACCACAAGGGCCATCGAGTCCAACCCCCTGCCAAGCAGGAAACACCATCAGAGCACTCCTGACATATGGTTGTCAAGCCTCTGCTTAAAGACCTCCAAAGAAGGAGACTCCACCACACTCCTTGGCAGCAAATTCCACTGTCAAACAGTTCTTCCTAATGTTTAGGTGGAATCTCTTTCTTGTAGTTTGGAACCATTGCTCCGTGTCCGCTTCTCTGGAGCAGCAGAAAACAACCTTTCTCCCTCCTCTATATGACATCCTTTTATATATTTGAACATGGCTATCATATCACCCCTTAACCTCCTCTTCTCCAGGCTAAACATGCCCAGCTCCCTTAGCCGTTCCTCATAAGGCATCGTTTCCAGGCCTTTGACCATTTTGGTTGCCCTCCTCTGGACACGTTCCAGTTTGTCAGTGTCCTTCTTGAACTGTGGTGCCCAGAACTGGACACAGTACTCCAGGTGAGGTCTGACCAGAGCAGAATACAGTGGCACTATTACTTCCCTTGATCTAGATGCTATACTCCTATTGATGCAGCCCAGAATTGCATTGGCTTTTTTAGCTGCCGCGTCACACTGTTGGCTCATGTCACGTTTGTGGTCAACCAAGACTCCTAGATCCTTTTCACATGTGCCCCTAGAACCGAACCCTCGCCTAAGTGGCGGGGAATCTGTATATTTTGTAACATGGGAAGGACCACTAGGAAAGGGCGACTTAGAAAATATGTTTGTTGGTTTTTAAACCAGTTTAAAAATCCAAAGATTAGGTTGGATATGATGAGCACCTTTGAAGGGAGAGAGTTCCATAGAACTGAATACTCCAGGGGTAGCCTGACCAAGTCAGACGATTCATGGAAGACAGGCCTGTCAATGGAGATTAGGCATAAGAGCTAAATGGAACATCTGCATTACAAGGCAGTCTGCCACTGGGGATAGGAAGCCATTGAGGAAGCACGGATGCCCCTCCATGCCATGTTCAAGCTTCATCAAGGCATCTGTTCAGCCTTACCTTGAAGCACTCACCTGATAGCCATGGGCAACAAGGGACTGCATGCCAACATGGTACTCTCCATCCATCCTTGGCACCCAAGATAGAAACCAAGCAGGCTGCCTGAGGGGGGAAAGTCCTTTCCTCTCTGCCCAGCAGGGATGGGGCAGTTGTGCAGGGGGCCGGAGCTCTCAGTTCCCACAGCTGCCAGTCCTAGACAGGCTAGCTGCATTTCTATCCTTCTTTTGCAGGTATCTTTTGTGGGCTTCCTTACAAGGCTGTACTAGGTGGATTTGGGGGCTGATTCCATCAGACAGCTATTCTATTATGTGCAGACTAGACCACCAATACAAGATTATTTATCCGTGATAAACATCCCAGGTTTTGCTCATGCCACTTTCAAATTTTTCTTCTTCTAGTATCTGGGGAGACTATTTGAGCACAAAAGGAGAGAAATGTTGGCCTCTGTGAACAACCGTTTTTGAAACACAGCGTATGCAAAAAAGATTGTAATGAGACCTAATACAGCAAGAAAAGGGATATAATCTGTAGATAAGAGGAATCTTATAAGGCTCTCAGCAGGTTGTTTTCTTCGCTGTTTTCTTCTTTTGGTCCTTATTTCTCAAGAAATTACTTTTTTTTTTTAAAAAAAAGGAAGGCACCCCAGATGTAGGCTATTTGGTGTGATTATCTCCTATTTTCTATGATGGGCTCTGATTCGCTCTGCCTTGATTTAATTTCCTTGTTTGGGGAAAGAGTGAAGAGAAACGCTGCTTCCATTTTAGAGGGTGGACAGAAAGCACTCAGCGGAAAGGTATTATGCAGCTTTTGTACACCAGGTAGGTGAGGTGGCAGGAGGGAACCAGAGTGAGAGATTTTTTTTGGGGGGGGGAGCAGCTGTGATTCCACCTGTCTATGTCAGGAGCCAGGAGCCACTTCTCAAAGCAGAAGGGTCTGCTGCATTTGAATTTTAATCAAGCCGGCCACTGTCATTGTCCCAGTTTAAGTGGGAGCGGATGAAGCCAGTTCACAGGAGCTGGAGAGAAAAAGCTGGCAGAGAGACTGTCTGGCTGTGAAAGATGGGGAGGAGAGACAGCTCCTCTCTCTCTCTCTCTCTCTCTCTCTCAACAAAAGACAAGCAAGTCTCTGTGGTAGCTAAAGGCAGGAGGGAGGGGAAACAGTGGTGAGTGTGGCACAAAACCTGTGAGAAGCTTGGAAGAGTCATCTGTGCTTGATGGAAACAAGAACAACGGGCTGAAGTTTCACTTTGGGTCTGCGGTAGCTGCGCTGTTCCCCTTATTGGATGATTAACAGAAAGGGAAGGTAACTGTGGAATATATAGGCATGATCGACACTACAAAGGGATCTGTGTGGCTTTCAAAGAAATTAATGGCTTTTGAGTTAGTGCAGAAATCCCAACGAATGTTAGGACCAGAGAAGGAAGGCAAATCACATTGGTTTCTTCCGTATACTCTTGCCTCATCAACACCTTTTTTTTAAAAGGCCTTTTCTTTTTCCAATTTAGATTGAATTTAATTACTCCCCACCCCCATCGCCCCGGCAGTTTATGCGAAATAAAGCTCTTTTTTGGAAGCTGCGTTTTGGATGTTATGCACACGCGTTACGGCAGGCGTGAAGATGCGTTGCTACTACACAAGCACCAAATCCGATGCATTCTCAGCCTGGGAGGGAGACATACACATATCCAGGAAATGCAAAAGTCACAGGCACTCCCCCCCCCCCAGCACCCCTGGAAGTTCTGCCATTCCCCACCAATCGGAAACTATCAATGGCAACACCCAAATGTGGAGGGAGCCGATGAACTCGCAATGGTGGCAATGCATCTCAAAAAACTCTGCATCACTGCACACTCAACGTGCAAGGGAGTGCCATAGCAACCCCCCCCCCTTTGTCTGAATTTCAACATCACAATATATCACCCACTAAATATCATGATATACTGATATACAGTGGTGCCTCGCAAGACGAAAAGAATCCGTTCCGCGATTCTCTTCGTCTAGCGGTTTTTTCGTCTTGCGAAGCAAGCCCATTGATGGCTTAGCGGATTAGCGCTATTAGCGGCTTAGCGGCTTTTAGCGGCTTAGCGGATAAGCAGATAAGCGGCTTAGCGGCTTAGAAAAAGGGGGGGGAAAGTCGGAAAAACTCGCAAGACGTTTTCGTCTTGCGAAGCAAGCCCATAGGAAATTCGTTTTGCGAAGCACCTCCAAAACGGAAAACCCTTTCGTCTAGCGGGTTTTTCGTCTTGTGGGGCACCACTGTATCAAAGTGTCTGAAATAAGGATGCAACAATGTAGAGGCAATCGGGGAAATGTCCTGGCAACTGCTACAACTTAGGGTTCTAATACTGATGCATTTTTACTTATCTTTAACATATTGTTACATCTGTTATTTTATAATACAACAGGGGCAGCAGGAATCAAAAGAGAAGCGACAACCGGCTTCATAGTTTTTCCCACATCACAATTTTTTACATAGCCCCCCCAATCACGATTCACAATACAATGGTACCTCAGCTTACAGACGCTTCAGGTTACAGACGCTTCAGGTTACAGACTCCGCTAACCCAGAAATAGTACCTCAGGTTAAGAACTTTGCTTCAGGATGAGAACAGAATTTGTGGGGCAGCGGCACAGTGGCAGCAGGAGGCCCCATTAGCTAAAGTGGTACCTCAGGTTAAGAACAGTTTCAGGTTAAGAACGGACCTCCGGAACGAATTAAGTTCTTAACCTGAGGTACCACTGTATATCACCATGTTGAATATTACGAAACCGTTACCATGATGTGGGCTTCCAACCAATTTTGGGCAATGTATAGGTACAATACCTAGCCCACCAGTGGCATAGCCAGCCCTGCAGACCCCCAGGCATCCCGATAGGCAGGGATCAAATTCCTTTGCACTCTTTAAACCACTGTTTTGAAGCACAACCCACAAATGAGAAGGAAGGAGAGCGCAGTGGGAGCACATAGTCCCTGAACATGGGTGCATAGTAGGCATTTGTGAGAGAGAAGAGGGAGTAATGCCACCGGGAGGGATTCACTTCATCCTGTGATGTCAGGTATGTGCAGGAGATGCAAGTTATGCAGAACTAAAATGGAACTTCTGTTAGGACTGGGCGATACATCATCCAAAACCAGTTTGAAGTCCATATTGTGATACCGGTTTCATAACTTTTGACCTGGCAATATATTGCAAATCATTATGTGTGTGCATGTGCTATGCAAAAATCACAATGTGGGGAAAACCAGCCAATACCTCTACATAGTTCCATCCTTATTTCATACATTGTGATATATCATTATATTGCAATGTTTAGCTGGTGATATATTGCAGTATTGAAAACCAGATATCGCTCAGCCCGACCTACTCACAATGTAACCAAAGAAATTTCAGTTATTGTTTCTTCAGAGTTTCTCACCTTTATCACCTGCTATGTCACCTTAAGGTTGAAATCCTGTAACTGGAAGTAATGGACTCTGTTCTTCTTGCATCTGAGTTGAGTTGTAAATCTGTCATACTCTTTGCTGTTAGATTCACTTAATTTCCTGCTTTCGTTGCATTCATTTTGAGGAGTAGTTCTTAGTATAATGAAGCCCATTGAAAGGCACCCGTGTGTCATGTAGATCAGTGTTTCCCAACCTTGGGCCTCCAGCTGTTTTTGAACTACAATTCCCATCATCCCTGACCACTGGTCTTGCTAGCTAGGGATGATGGGAGTTGTAGTCCAAAAACAGCTGAAGGCCCAAGGTTGGGAAACACTGATGTAGATGGCTGCCAATAATGTTCAGATTCTTGAAATCAACTCCTGAGTTTTTACGGCTCAGTAAAAAGGAATAATTAATTGGAATTGTTAGTCTCTCTTGTTACGAGTCGATTGTCCTAGTCCAGTTAAGTGCTTTGACTCCCCAGTGGGCAGTAACTGACAAAGCTACAAGCCAAGTTCCTCCACTTGCCGTTTTCAGTCACCCTATTTTCATGAATGTACATCTGATTAAATCACTTGAATCATCATAACTCTGACCCGAATGTAGTGGAGCCATTTCACAAGTTTGGGGTGCTGGTGTGGGTCCTTTCCCCAACAAAATGCAACAGACATCTTTGTTGCCATCAGAAGACTCTAAATCTGATTTTTTTACAATAGTTTCCACGTAGCCAAAGGAAACATTTCATTGATACCTCAAACCCTATTGTTTGTTCATTGTATTTGAAAACTAACTTCCAGAGTGATTTGATCAGGGCTTGCAAATCCTTTTAGGCCAATGGACCCATCTGCAAACTTGAAAAACTGTTGTGCAGACGACAATTACTCATTTATTAGATTTCTTAGTTGCCCTTCAGCGTAAGTTCCCAGGATGGGTTATCATAATAAAGAATCATATAGCTAGAGTTAGAAGAGACATAAAGGATCATCTTCTCCAACCCCCTCCAATGCAGGGATTGCAGCTAAAGAACCCCTGGCAGGTGGGTTGCCAACCTTGTTGGACCAGTGGGCATATTCAGTTCTTGCTGTTGCTGTCTGATAACACTGGGGGAAATCTCCCTTCTCTCTTCTTCTTGTCATCTTAATTTTGCATGGGGAGGTTTGCTGGCAGTGCCATTGGCCCAACCAGAAGACTAGAGCATGGTAAGTGGGCATGGCAGGAGAGTGAGAAGGCCCTGGCACTTAGTCCCACCGTTTTGAGAAACTGCAATAGGGAAAGAAGTTTAAAATATTTGTAAGGTAAAGGTAAAGGGGCCCCTGACTATTAGGTCCCGTCGTGGCCAACTCTGGGGTTGCGGCGCTCATCTTGCTTTATTGGCCGAGGGAGCAGGCGTACAGCTTCCGGGTCATGTGACCGGCATGACTAAGCCGCCTCTGGCGAACCAGAGCAGCGCACGGAAACGCCGTTTACCTTCCCGCCGGAGCAGTACCTATTTATCTACTTGCACTTTGACGTGTTTTCGAACTGCTAGTTTGGCAGGAGCAGGGACCAAGCAACGGGAGCTCACCCTGTCGCGGGGATTCGAACCACCGACCTTCTGATCGGCAAGTCCTAGGCTCTGTGGTTTAACCCACAGCGCCACCCACGTCCCTTAAAATATTTGTAGTTAACATTTATTTCAACTCTCTTCTAGAACACAAGCCGACGTTCTCAAATATCCTGAAGAAAGGATACTTGGAAATTAAGAACAACCATGACAGCTATTGGCAGACATGCTGCGCAGAACTCACTCCATACAAACTGTACCTGTATTGGCTTGACAACAGTGGGAACCAGAACCTTCCTACTGTCTACCTGCTTTTGCATTTCCAAAGCATCAATGTGGAAACGAATGTGGTTGATGCAGTGCTGTTCAATAACTCACGCCTGCAGCTTAAGGCAGAGTCTGCATGGGAGGCCTTGGACTGGGGGCAGAAGCTTTGGGAAGCTGTTCATTCCTCAGTGCCCTCTTTCATGAGGCCCCAGGGAGATCTGGGGCGCTCGCAGAAATTAGACAACGATGAGAGCAGCATCATCCAAAATCGTGGTTTACAGACGGAACCTACCCAATTTTTCCAGTCTGCATCGTTGACCCAAAACATCAAGGACTACCAAAACATTCTCAAATCAGGGACTCTTTACAGACTGACGCTCCAGAATAACTGGAAAGCATTCCATTTTGTACTCAGCCGGTCTCTCCTCATGGCGTTTCAGACCGGTGGGCTTGACGAAGACCCTCTGTTGAGCTACAACATTGACGTGTGCCTGTCTGTCCAGACTGATATTCTGGATGATTGTGACTCTTGCTTTCAGGTTATCTTTCCTCAAGATGTTCTTCGTCTGCGGGCAGAAACCCGTCAAAGAGCTCAGGAATGGATGGAGGCCTTGAAGTCTGCCGCCAATGCAACCAGGAGCTTGGGTCAGAATCTGCAAGTGACGCTCAGAAACAAAACCCAAGGCCTGTCGTGCGGAAAAGAGCATAGGAAGATCAAACGCCAGTCGGTAACCACCAGCTTTCTGAGCATCCTGACCACCTTGTCGTTGGAAAGAGGACTGACTGCCCAGAGTTTCAAGTGTGCAGGTAAGCAAATAAATGTCGGACGTTTTGTACTTGTTCTGCCTGCCTTTACTACTTGACATGCCTTTTCAAGGTATAAGGGCTTTCTGCTGAGTTTTGCACAGCTTCCTATTGCAGTTCTATGACTTGGGCGATCTTTCTGTGTATCACTAGCTGTGCTGGCATGGTTCATGAATGCATGGGCTTGTGATGAGCTGCCAGGGCTTACAAGTCTTCTGGCACCTGGTCCTTTAAGTAGGTCCTGATTTGCACCAGCAGGAATCCAAGTGGAGACTTGGGGAACAGGCTGGGCAACCTGGCTGCCTAAATAAGGTGCCTCCATAGAGACACCTTATCTCTCCAACAGAGAAGCATGGGCCATGCTTCTCCGTTGGAGGCCATCATCACATTGTGTTTTCATTTTGTATTTTTATGTTGCGAACCGCCCTGTGATCTTCGGATGAAGGGCAGTATTCAGATTTAATAAATAATAAAAATTTAAGCCCCACTGGGCACAGCCTATGCTTATTTGTGTCTCCCCTGCCCCTGAACCCCCGTGGCAGAGAAAGGTTTTGGAAGGGATCTTGTGGTAGTAACACACCTGATTGCTGATGCCCAGGAATGCAGCAATTAGTCTTTCCAGCAGGGGGCAGTGTCAGTAAATTGTCTTTATATTTTAGGTCAGCCAACCTTGTTTTGAAAGTTAGTTTTTTTTTAAAATCCTTTTATTGCCATCATTCTGTTCCTGCATGTTAAGGAGAGATTTAGCTATTTGGCATTAGTAAGTTTATGGTCAAAGCCCGGAAAAGCAGCTATATTTCACGGATCTTAATTAAAATGTGGTGTTTGGAAAGTATTTGGCTGGCAAAATGGGGGTTTCCTCTTTCTGGCAGGCTGAATTTCTTATTTAGTCACATATACAGATCCTCTAGAAGTGAGAGACTGGTATGCTTGTTCTGTAAATAATAATCATTATTCTTTTAAAAATGGAACATTTAGCTTTAAAATAAACCAGCCATTTCCTCTCCCCCTGCCTTCCTCAGTTTAGCAACATCTGGACACTTAGACTACAACTCCCATCCCATATTGACTGATGGGAGTTGTAGTCCCAGACATTTGAAGGGCGGAAGTGGGTGGAAGATCAGCTGCCTTTGCTCCCATCTGGGAGAGCAGAAGGAGTTCAGGCAAATTCCTAGTGGAGCTTTCCCTAAGTTGAAAGCAGGAGCACATTTATTTATTATTAAACTGGTATACTGCACTTCATCCAAAGATCACGGGGCGGTTCACAACATAAAAGATACAAAATGAGAACACAAAATAAATAATAAAACCAAGAACAAAAACAAACCCGATAGCCCTGCTCCCACAAACACTGTTAAAAAGCCATAGTATGTTAAAGAGAAACGTTCAAGCCTGGCGATTAAAGATGCGCAATGAAGGTGCCAAGTGAGGCTCCTTGGGGACAGCATTCTACGAACTGGGAGCCACTGCAGAAAAGGCCCTTTCTCATGTCGCCACCCGCCAGACCTCTTGCGGAGGAGGCACACGAAGAAAGGCGTCAGATGATGATTGCAGGGTCTGGGTCGGTTCATATGGGGAGCGATGGTCCTTGAGGTATTGGATACACAGTGGTGCCTCGCAAGACGAAATTAATCCGTTCCGTTAGGCTCTTTGTATAGCGGTTTTTTCGTCTTGCGAAGCAAGCCCATTGACAGCTTAGCGCTATTAGCGGTTTAGCGGCTTTTAGCGATCGGCTGTTAAGCGGCTTAGCGGCTTAGGAAAAGGGGGGAAAAGGGGAAAAAACCCGCAGGAACTCGCAAGACATTTCGTCTTGCGAAGCAAGCCCATAGGGAAATTCGTTTTGCGAAACGCCTCCAAAACGGAAAACCCTTTCGTCTAGCGGGTTTTCCGTCTTGCGAGGCGTTTGTCTTGCGGGGCACCACTGTACACAGATAGAGCCAGTGAAGGCAAGGCAAAATGTTAGCAAATATTGAAGCCGGACACTGCCGGTTGCATCTATGCACACAGCCCAGGTTGCTCACTAGTGTTTCAGCATCTCTCTTGCAGCCCCTTCTCTCTCCAGTCTTAGCTTTAAGATCTTTCCAGCAAGGAAACACTTTGGAGGGGGCAGGTGTGTGTAAGGTCCTGGTGTTTTGCCATCCAGGTCGCAGCAGAAGGTTGTAGAGAAGCCTTGTACCCTTCTTCACCCGGGGCATGGGCACATTCTGAACAGAAACTCTCCAGGGACCTCTGCATGTGCATTTGTGACCTGAGATCTTGTGAGTAGCTCAAGGCGATCCAGTAGGTTTTGTCGTTGAGCAGGCTTTTTAACCTGGGCCTTGTATGCTCAAAACCTAGTTTTTTGTACGCAGCATTGCACTGGCAATTTATGCTAGTAGTTTCCAGCTGTGCATTGGCTGAAAGGTGCACTTTACTGTTTTTACTGAGCCATTCTGGCAGGATCCGTGCCTCAGAAAAAAACTACCAGCTGGAGAACCCTATAGAGGTTCATGCACTGTTAAAGTTAGCTGTGATTTCCTAGCTCACACCAACATTTCTCCCCAGGAAAGGTGAACTTGGGTATGGATTGAAGTGTGCGCATGCAATCTTGTAGCTCATTCTAGATGGATCACATAATCCCATGAAAAGAGCCCTGGGGTTCCCGAAGGGAAGAACAAAAAGATGCATTGTTATTATTCATTTATTTTAATTTAACGACATAATAAATGCGTTAAAGCTAACGAGTGGAAAGGCCGTGCTGTAGAAACTGGGCTGAACCGGGCTTGTCTGCTGAAAGTCCTTGTTGAAGGTAGCCATTTGTCTTTTCCCACTTGGAAAGATGTCCGCTGTCTTAACTTTGCGGGGTGGCTGTTTAACTGAATAGGAATACTGCTGGTAATTGCATCTTGTAGGCCCCAGGCCCACCCTTCCCTTCTCTCCACCCCCCTACCCTCATCCAATTCCCCCACAGCTGCAAAAGAGGGGCAAGCTTTGTGGAGGTGGAGGAAAAAAAGTTTTGCTGCGAATTCTTCAGCCATTTAGTGCAAATTCCTGTAATTACCATCATTGTGTCCTGTCTGAATGGCACATAATACAGCAGAAGCCTTTCCTAATTGAGACCTTACAGGAGGTACAAATCCCTCCTTTGTTCAGCCTGACAAATTAGTGCCAGAAAGTGGCAGGGTCCGAGTGGGAATCAAAGAGGAGCTGCACAAAGATGAGACTTAAGGCTACAGTAATAACCCTCTCTTGTTCTTCAGGGGAGGAAAAAAGTAATGGAAAAATTAGGCTTTTTCTTTCTTTGGGGTTTTTTGTTTTGCTGTAAATTCCCTTGACATGACAGCACCTTAGGGCTGCTTTATTTATTTAGTAAAAGTGATTAAATAGTAATATGACCCATTGTCTCTCCAACTGCCCCCCAGCCGACTAAGTCCTACTGCCTTGACTAATTGATTGACAATGAACCTCTGATAGAGGAGTTTGTTGGAAAGATTTGCTGGGGAGAAGGTTCTCCGCCCCCCATCCTTCCCCCATTTCTTTCTTTGTTTTTTCTTGTGTCAGGGATTTTGGGGGGGGATGGTTGGGGGGGCAGAGTTGGTTTTGTTTGAATTGCACTCTACATCCCCCCCTTTTCCTATCCTCCTTGTTAAAAGCTTTTGCAGCAAAAGCTTCCAGACAAACAGCTGACACTCAGAAGTGGGTAAGGAAGAATGTAGCTTTAGACAAGTTTATCTTGGGCGCCAGCTAGCATTTTTCCAACCACGGATAGAAGCCAGGGCAGCCATATCAGGCCTGGGGATGTGGCAGAAGGAGAAGAGGAAGGGGGGAAATGGATTCTCAGTGTATCAGGGTCAGGAGGGCAGATTAAAGAAACAAAAACGGAGGGGAAAAGTTTTTCCTTCAGGAACGGATGCCTTCACTCGGCCTGGGAAGAGAAAAGGTTTTACTCTGTCCATTTGCATTTAGCTCTTTCCACCAGAATAAGTGTCTGATTCTGTTTTGCTGTGAAGTCCTTTTCAGCACCTAGGATCTTCTCTGCATCAGTGGTCAGATCCAGAAACAAACTGTCCATGGTGCTATGCCAAACGGCCAAAGAATTTCATCACCTCCAGTGTTTCAAAGGGACCATCAAGGCATCTTTCCCAGTTGTTGACTGTAATCCTGTCTTTCATGAATTAGTTTATCTTAAAGCCCTTTTTTATTAATTCAGCAATGTTGTTTTGGGGGGTTGCTTTTGTGTTTTGGTTTGTTTTGGCGGCAGGGTATCCTTTGAATACGAAGTAAAAAAAATTTCCCTTGCCTATGCTATGCATTAAACTAAGGAATGTAGTCAAATTGTTCAGGAGATACTGAAGCCATTTGAAACGATTGCTGGACTAGAATAATGCTAGTAATTATACCATGCTTAGGATGTGCACCGTGCTCCTAATCTCCTTTATTCAGAAGGAAGTCCACAGGGGTAGCCTCCTATTAAACTTGCAGTAAGATTGCCGCCTAATAGTGCGATCCTGTGCATGCCCTATTGAGTTTACTGGGACCAGCTTCCAGGTAACGGTGCAGAGGATTGCAGCCTAAGCCTTGCAATAGGAAATGGGTATATATGCTTAGCTCAGGCAGGGGTCCCATTATAGTTTGTGCTGTATAAACATATTAAGGAAGCTTGTTCCCACCCTGTTTTGTTTATGGCAACCTCATCCTATGGACCCAATTGTTATACAGTTCATTTACTATTTTTACATGGCTTTTCTTATTGCTCAAGTGTTAGGATGCTAAATGCCTCTGTCGGCATCCTGTAAACTTCCGATTCCCATGCACACATTGCAATAGCAAAGACTTAAGGGGGAAGTCAAGCAGCTGTAAGAGAAAAGCGAATAATTCCAGGGTAGGGAGAATGAGGGCAAATGTCTGCTACAAACCCAGATATGGCGCTTGGAATCATAATCATGATTTATATACAGTGGTGCCCCGCAAGACGAACGCCTCGCAAGACGGAAAACCCGCTAGACGAAAGGGTTTTCTGTTTTGGAGGCGCTTCGCAAAACGAATTTCCCTATGGGCTTGCTTCGCAAGACGAAAATGTCTTGCAAGTTCCTGCGGGGTTTTTCCCCTCCCCCCCCTTCTTTCCCTAAGCCCTAAGCTGCTTATCAACTGATCCGCTGATTAGCCGCTTATCAGCTGATCTGCTAAAAGCCGCTAAACCGCTAATAGCGCTAATCCGCTAAGCTGTCAATGGGCTTGCTTCGCAAGACGAAAAAACCGCTATACGAAGAGCCTCACGGAACGGATTAATTTCGTCTTGCGAGGCACCACTGTAATGTGTTAGAGATTTCAAACAACTTCATATATGTTATTTAAGTATGGTAAACTTCATTGTGTGTGACTGTTCATGGCTGACATGAGGACTGAACCAGGGGTTTCGCTGCCTTATTATTTCATTTGTATCCCACCTTTTCTCCAAGATGGCATTGGTGGTTCTCCCCCGCCCAACAACCCCATGAGATAAGTTAAAATGAGAGGCTGTGAGTGGCCAACATCACCAAATGAGCTTTGCAGCTGCGTTTTAAGTTTTGGTCTCTTTGATCCTAGTCTAGGGGTAGGAAGCCACTTTCATCTGATGGGCTAGATCAGAAAGCAGTCAACCCTCTGCATGCCGCATTTAACAAAGTCACTCACATGAAGGAAGGCTGGTCAGAAATTGCCTTATGGGCCCATGAGCCAGAGATACCCTGTCATTGTCCTGGTCTTGACTGGCACTCTTGGCCACTATGTTTCACCAGACCTCAAAATAAAGTGAGATTGTTTGCATGTGTTCAGTTCATATGCATGAAGGTGTGTGGGTTTTTTTGCCTTCAGAATGCTCTGGTGCAGTGCCATTTTCCACGCTCGACCAGTCATGCCATCATTCTTGCATATTAGCCACATTTGAAAATCTTCCGATAGGTCTGGAATTGTGTATAATGCATGCACATGTAGCCCACAAACATGCTGCCACAATTTTACTTTAGCATTGTTATTATCACAGTATGTTTCCTGCAATGTGCAAATTTGCGGCTGATGGAAGCAGTGGTTCAGCGCTCAGGGGCTTTTGGTCACGGTGAGGTCCTATCTGATGAAAGATTACAAAGAAAAAGAAAAACGGAATGTTCCTCATCCTTGAACATAAAACCCTTCTGGATCAGATCTTTTGTGCACCCATGTTTGTTTGTGGTGGTGGCCAACCAGAATCTTCCAAGGAGCCCACAAGCAGGGTGCATGAAATCAGCATGTCTTTCCTACTTGCCTCTCCCTCCCCTTGGAGGGTATTCAGCGAAATCGGAGTTGTCATTTAGCTAGATGAGCTAGTAGCAACCAAGTAAGAGAATGAAAGTTTACTGCCCCCCCTTCTCCCCCAACCTTATATTGACCACAACATTAATGTCTCACATTGAATATAACTTATCTGTAGAAAGGACTTGGCGATCTGAAAACAGAAACGATGTATGTACTTTTGTAAAACCCTCCCCCCCCAAAAAAAAATCTTTAATTAAAAAAATTAATTAAAGAATGCCCTTCCATGAATTTGGCTAATCCCTTTTCAGAGCCTTCTAAATTGGTGCCATTAGCAGATTCCATATGTTAATGATACTGTGTGTGAGAAAAGCTCTTTTCGCTGCCCTGAATCCGCTGCAGAACCGTTTCAAGCAAGGGGTGTATAATTTTTATGAAATAA
This sequence comes from Podarcis erhardii, assembly GCF_964252035.2. Taxonomy (NCBI): domain Eukaryota; kingdom Metazoa; phylum Chordata; class Lepidosauria; order Squamata; family Lacertidae; genus Podarcis; species Podarcis erhardii. The sequence goes on along the minus strand of NC_138497.1, from coordinate 132,790,210 downwards.
ATAAATAGAGGAGAAAAACCCTTCCCTGCTTTGAATCCAGGCAAAACCCTTTCCCCCACATTTCAGACAAGGGTGTGAGAAATGCATTGCTTGGGGAATGGCTGGCTCCCCATTCCCATCCTTATTCCTCACCTCGCCAAAGAGCAGGTCCACTCAGCTCTTGAAACATGCTAATCCCCAGTCCTTGCATCATCTTTATTGCTTCTAACAGTGGGGGGGGGGGGGGAGTGAGACGTGTTTGCAGGTGTGCAATGTGTCGCATTGTTGTACTTGGCGGTTTTGTGATGCGGAGATTGGGAAATCCAAGCAATAAAAAGTCAGTCAGTTTCAAGGGTGAAGGTTTCTCCTGCAGCATATTCACCTTTGCGAGATAACCAGTGTAGTATTTCACTCAGGTTTTATTGGCTTAGATTTTGAGGTTTGCAAACATACCAAAGGGCAGGATTTTAAAATTTTTATTTAAAAATGGTTTGCCTCGTTAAAGGCTGATGCAACTTGGCCAGCAATAAGAGAGACCTCTGGAGACCTTCTGTTATTTATTTTTATTGCTACATATTCCACCTCTCCTTCCACTGCCCGTGATATGAGGGGGAGGCTGGGGAAAGGAGAATGGGATTGGGAAAAGGCAGAACCTTTCTGTGTGAAACACCGCAGGCCTGTCTGTACCAGGGCATTGTACAAGCTATTTATTAGCATTCAGATTCTTGCTGCCGTGGTCCATTATGTGCACTGTCAGCTGTGTTGTGTCTGGTGTGGTGGGCCAGGATGCACAGGCAAAGAAGGTCTGTTGAATTTTTCAAGCGCTTGAAAGCTTTCCTACCCAGTTGCTAGGTAAAGGTAAAGGGAACCCTGACCATTAGGTCCAGTCGTGACCGACTCTGGGGTTGCACGCTCATCTCGCTCTATAGGCCGAGGGAGCCGGCGTTTGTCCGCAGACAGCTTCCGGGTCAATTGGCCAGCATGATTAAGCTGCTTCTGGCAAACCAGAGCAGCACACGGAAACACCATTTACCTTCCCGCCAGAGTGGTACCTATTTATCTACTTGCACTTTGACGTGCTTTCGAACTGCTAGGTTGGCAGGAGCAGGGACCGAGCAACAGGAGCTCACCCCGTCACGGGGATTTGAACCTCCGACCTTCTGATTGGCAAGTCCTAAGCTCTGTGGTTTAACCCACAGCGCCACCTACGTCCCTGCCCAGTTGCTAGACTTCTGCAATTGTGCCAAATGAACATGCACAAAGCGCAGAATTGTTCACAGCATAAGTGAAGCCCTCTACCTCTCTCGTCTGCCAGGCAGTGAGGGTGGACTGCAGACCATCTCATTCTCCCCTTCCAGAGCAGGACCACAACTGTAATTACCGAGAAATGAACAGGAGAGGTAACTCGTGCTTTCTACGATGGCCTTCCTGAGCAGTACACACAGAAAAACCCGCAAATACTGTCTGTTGACATAAACTGGTCACCAGAGCCTTGTGCAAAGGTCTTCAGGCTGCCAACAATTTATGTTGCGAAGCCTGCAGAGAAGATGACCTGGCAAGATGGCACATAGGGTCATGGACAGACTGCTTGCATATGTGTGTTGCAACAGATTCTTATCTGAGAGCACATTGTTCTTGCCTCCCCCCCCCCTTAGGGCTGCCACCTGATTAAAGAAACCATAGCCAACGGATCCTAAAGATCTGAATTTGTTTGCACTTTTGAATCAGTTGAAGTTTGAAAAGCCAAGCGTGAGGAATATGGAATATATTTTTTAACCCAGGCTCCCGGAGCAGCTCACAAAGCTCAGTGTATTAAAGACAGTCTCTTTCCCCAGGCATGCAATTCTCAAAGACAATGACGCACAAGGAATTCTGAAGAGCAAATATTTTCTCTGGTTTTCGGTAGTGCCTGCTGTGACATGCGTGCAGGTGTCATCCTAGAAGAGGTTTCCTCCTCCTCCTCCTCCTCCTCCTCCTCCTCCTCCTCCTCCTCCTCGCGCACGTGGCAGAATGCTTCCTCAAAGGTGATACCAGCTGACCATGGATTTTCTAGGCAAAGTTATCTTCCTTGGAAGCCTTCCTCTGGGTTCCCCAGCCCCCTGAGGTGTGGTGCATGGCAACCAGGGAGAGGGCCCTTCTTTCTCCTCAAGTTTGCCTGGTGCCTATTTTATCTTTTCAGGCTTTCAGCACCATTCTCCTTTTCCTCCTGCCCGTTCTATCGGCTGTTGTTGTTGCTGTTGTAGTAGTAATAAAAGGTAAAGGGACCCCTGACCATTAGGTCCAGTTGTGACCGACTCTGAGGTTGCGGCACTCATCTCGCTTTACTGGCCGAGGGAGCCGGTGTACAGCTTCTGGGTCATATGGCCAACATGACTAAGCCGCTTCTGGCAAACCAGAGCAGTGCATGGAAACGCTGTTTACCTTCCCGCCAGAGTGGTACCTATTTATCTACTTGCACTTTGATGTGCTTTTGAACTGCTAGGTTGGCAGGAGCAGGGACTGAGCAATGGGAGCTCACCCCGTCGCGGGGATTCGAACCACCGACCTTCTGATCAGCAAGTCCTAGACTCTGTGGTGTAACCCATGGCGCCACCCGCGTCCTAAAACATACAACACCATGTACAAAGGAATCATAGAACTGGAGAGTTGGAAGACCCTGAAAAGGAGGAGTTGGGAGCAAAACAGAATCTTGCTCTTGAGACCAAAAAGGTTCCCCACCCCTGTCTTATTAATCAATAACCAATATTATGTTGTACATCTGATGCCTTGAAAATTCCTGTATGGATTTGAACAGAGTGCTGCTGCTTGCTGATTCAACAGAGGTGCCCTTGCAAGTTAAAATAGGCCACTTGCATCCCTAAAAATCCTGTACTGAGGGTGGAAAGGGATACCCAATGGCATTTCATTCCAGTAAATGTAATGGTGTTAATAAGAAAAGGGGGGGGGGTGGAAGTCTAAGAAAGGAATGGCATTGTAAGCCTTAGAATCCAGACTCTATGCAACAGAGGTACTCAACCTTGTGCTGTATCACTGCTCCCGCCTCTTCCTTTCCCTTCTTTATTTTTTGCAAATAGCTTAATTGGTGTCTGCCACTGAGATACATTTGTCACCGTGCATCACTTTGAACCTCCTAACATCAAAGGAATCGACTGCTTTCATAACTTGATTTGAAGGGGTTGTAGAAATAACGGTCCTTGTAAAATAAAACATGCGACAGGCACAAGGCGAGGGATGTTGAACAGTTTCAACACAGTTGGGGCAGGGAGAACACTGCAACCTCAGCGGTCGGTCGTTTCTAATGGGACAGGAAGATGCTGTACTGTTATTTGCCGCTCTCTCTCTTCCTTAAGTTTGTCGTTTTGCAATTCACTCGGCTACACAGGGCTGTTTGTGTGCATTCTGCTGTGTGACCCAGGTCAAAAATGTGTTGTCAAGGAAATGGAAGGCAAGTACAAATCAAGTGGAAAGCGAATGGCTTTGCTGCGTGAAAACAGGTTTAGCAGCAATCGCTTCCTTGGGAGAGGTCATAGAGCAAAGAGGAGGAATAGAGACTTCTAGAGGAAGGGCTGCCTTCTTCACGATTGCATATGTGTAGAGGGCTGACCGGTACCTGGCAGAGAACTTTGACTTGGATGATGAACTCAAGGGCATCCTGATCCAATTTGCAGATGACACCAAACTGGGAGGGGTGGCTAACACCCCAGAGGACAGGATCACACTTCAAAACGACCTTGACAGATTAGAGAACTGGGCCAAAACAAACAAGAAGAATTTTAACAGGGAGAAATGTAAAGTATTGCACTTGGGCAAAAAAAAATGAGAGGCACAAATACAAGATGGGTGACACCTGGCTTGAGAGCAGTACATGTGAAAAGGATCTAGGAGTCTTGGTTGACCACAAACTTGACATGAGCCAACAGTGTGACGCGGCAGCTAAAAAAGCCAATGCAATTCTGGGCTGCATCAATAGGAGTATAGCATCTAGATCAAGGGAAGTAATAGTGCCACTGTATTCTGCTGTGGTCAGACCTCACCTGGAGTACTGTGTCCAGTTCTGGGCACCACAGTTCAAGAAGGACACTGACAAACTGGAACGTGTCCAGAGGAGGGCAACCAAAATGGTCAAAGGCCTGGAAACGATGCCTTACGGGGAACGGCTAAGGGAGCTGGGCATGTTTAGCCTGGAGAAGAGGAGGTTAAGGGGTGATATGATAGCCATGTTCAAATATATAAAAGGATGTCACAAAGAGGAGGGAGAAAGGTTGTTTTCTGCTGCTCCAGAGAAGCGGACACGGAGCAATGGTTCCAAACTACAAGAAAGAAGATTCCACCTAAACATTAGGAAGAACTTCCTGACAGTAAGAGCTGTTCGACAGTGGAATTTGCTGCCAAGGAGTGTGGTGGAGTCTCCTTCTTTGGAGGTCTTTAAGCAGAGGCTTGACAACCATAGGTCAGGAGTGCTCTGATGGTGTTTCCTGCTTGGCAGGGGGTTGGACTCGATGGCCCTTGTGGTCTCTTCCAACTCTATGATTCTATTCTATGATTCTATGACTTCTGGGATTTCCAGCTTTTTATTTTAAGATTTATGTTTCTAGCCCTCGTGGTTTCTAGTTGAAATGTCTGAAAAATGTTCAGGCAATTTCTGTGAATGAAGCTTTTATGGCTGTTTGGCTTCCTGTTGTCAACTTTTCCCAGTCAGGTTCCTCACAGAATATTCTTCCCCTTGCTATATACTCTGCAGCCACGTTGATGGTTACTCCAAAGTTTAAAAAAATATGGAAGAAACAAGAAGCGGGCTCAGAATCAAGCATTCAATTTCACGTCATCGCTGAATCTGAGATCAGAGTTTGAATTTATCAAAACAATTGAATCTCCAGGATGTACCATTTGGACACTTTTCTTGGTTCAAAAGAGTAAACTTTGGCGAGGCACACCCTGAAGCAGAAGTTGATAGGCTTGAATAGATGCTAAATTGAACCAATTAACTCCTCCCACACTATATACAGTGGTGCCTCGCAAGACGAAATTAATCCGTTCCGTGAGGCTCTTCGTATAGCGGTTTTTTCGTCTTGCGAAGCAAGCCCATTGACAGCTTAGCGGATTAGCGCTATTAGCGGTTTCGCGGCTTTTAGCGGATCAGCTGATAAGCGGCTTAGGGCTTAGGAAAGGGGGGGGGGGAAAGAGGAAAAACCCTGCAGGAACTCGCAAGACATTTTCGTCTTGCGAAGCAAGCCCATAGGGAAATTCGTTTTGCGAAGTGCCTCCAAAACGGAAAACCCTTTCATCTAGCGGGTTTTCCGTCTTGTGAGGCGTTCGTCTTGCGGGGCACCACTGTATTAGGAACATTGGAAGCTGCCATTTACTGAGCGAGACCACTGATTGATCTTGACTCGGTATTGTCTACATGGACCAGAAACAACCCTTCGGCGTTTCAGATAAGCCCCACCTGGAGAGGCCCAGAATTTAATCTGGGACCTTCTGCATGGGCTGTATGAGCGAGCTATGTACATTCTCCTTCCTCTATTGGGCATATTCACCTGGACTTTACAGATAAGCAAAATCTGTGCATCCTGACATTCACGGCAGATCGTTCAGGGCTTCCATGAAACCTTCTTTTGTGGACACGTGTAATCAGTGCCTGAGCCAAAAAATCTCCTCTCTGCTAACAATCCCCTTTCCCTCACCCCCAAATCTGTGTGACTTGCTGTCAGCTTGAGCATTCTAAGAGCACGTCGTTTCAAAGCAAGCCCAATGTTCTTAGAATCATAGAATTGTAAGAAGGGTGCTTTTGAGAAGCTCAAAAGTGATGGACCGGGCTTCTTCACACACCCTAGCCCATTCCACAAAGCAAGCAAATGGTGTTACCACGGTCATCAGGAAGAACAGCCAATACAGTACAGTGGTACCTCGGGTTAAGTACTTAATTCGTCCCAGAGGTCCGTTCTTAACCCGAAACTTTTCTTAACTTGAAGCACCACTTTAGCTAATGGGGCCTCCTGCTGCTGCTGCACCGCCGCTGTGCGATTTCTGTTCTTATCCTGAAGCAAAGTTCTTAACCTGAAGCACTATTTGTGGGCTAGTGGAGTCTGTAACCTGAAGCATATGTAACCTGAAGCGTATGTAACCCGAGGTACCACTATCTCTTTAGGAGACCCACTTTGGCTCTGGGCTTCCAGTTGCTAAGCTGTTCAGTGGTACCTCGGGTTACATATGCTTCAGGTTACAGATTCCACTAACTCAGAAATAGTACCTCGGGTTAAGAACTTTGCTTCAGGATGAGAACAGAAATGGCGCGGTGGCAGCACGGCAGCAGCGGGAGGCCCCCTTAGCTAAAGTGGTGCTTCAGGTTAAGAACAGTTTCAGATTAAGAATGGACCTCCGGAACGAATTAAGTATGTAACCAGAGGTACCACTGTAATATGAAACTGGGCTTGTACATGGATTCCTGAAACTATTTCATAGCATATGAGGACATGTTAGAGATTTGTGTGGTTCAGAATCTTATACAGTCATACCTTGGAAGTCGAACGGAGTCTGTTCCAGAAGTCCGTTCGACTTCCAAAATGTTCAAAAAACAAAGCGCAGCTTCCTATTGGCTGCTGGTTTGTGACATTCGGGAGCCAAAACGTTCAGGGAACTACGCTGTTTGCCTTCCAAGGTACGACTGTATTTTGTAATAGGATAGCATGGAATGTCACACAAGCAGTTATCAAAAACGCCTCATTCTCTCATTCTGGTAATATTTATTTAGAGCTGTAACTGTTCTGTTTTGAAAAGTAATTATATATTCTGTGTTCACTCTCTTACTAAAACGCAGCAGCGTGTAGTTATGGCGATTTCCTTCCAATACTGCTAAGAGTCCTGCATTTTTAAAAACTGTTTTTTTTTTCCTTCCCCCCCGTATTGACAGGTTGTCAGCGGTCCATAGGCCTCTCCAATGGCAAAGCCAAGGTGTGCAGTTACAGCGGGTGGTACTACTGCAGCATTTGTCATGTGGACGACAGCTTTCTAATTCCTGCTCGGCTGGTTCATAACTGGGACACTTCAAAATACAAGGTAGGACATGAAGGAATCCCTTCTCCTGCCCTTAGTGACGAATCCCCATATGAACAGTTGCACTGAGTGCGAAACCAGCGGGGGAAGCCATCGTCCTCATCTCCAAGAAAGCCCCCGGAATCCACACAACCTCGTGACATAGCATGTTCCCATCAGGCACTCTGTCCCCCGTGAGGACGGAACAGTGGTGAGGGTGCAGCCTCGTCACCACTTGACAAAGCTTTCTTTTTCTGTAGAAATGAGTTGGGGGAAGAGAGGGAATAATAAATGAATGAATGAATAAATGAATGAATGAATAAATTTATACCCTGCCCATCTGTCTGGGTTTCCCCAGCCATTCTAGGCGGCTTCTAACAAAACACTAAAATACAATAACCTATCAAACATTAAAAGCTTCCCTAAACAGGGCTGCCTTCAGATGTCTTCTAAAAGTTTGGTAGTTATTTTTCTCTTTGACATTTGGTGGGAGGGTGTTCCACAGGGTGGGTGCCACTACCGAGAAGGCCCTCTGCCTGGTTCCCTGTAACTTGGTTTCTCGCAGCGAGGGAACCGCCAGAAGGCCCTCGGTGCTGGACCTCAGTGTCCGGGATAGGTATACTAAACCGAGTCCGTTTAGGGCTTTAAAGGGAAAACGCTCAGACACCTTGTCTTAAACATAAACCCCCCTCCGTCTGAACATTTTGAGATTTTTCTGCCTTCCCCACAATGCTTGTGTGGTGGAGGGAGTCTTGGCGGAACTTCTTTGGCCCAGCCCAAGTAAGGTCACACCCTTCCCCTGTGCTTTGACTGACACTTAAAGTCACCACAAGTTCAAGACAGCTTGCTCAGATACTGTTATATCTGGAGGAATTCTGTGGGGACCTTGAGCTGAGATCCATTGGGTATCACAGCCAAAGCAGGGTTTGATGTCAACTTGCTATCTGAGATGGGCAGCACTGACCAGCTTTGACAGACAGAAGGTTGTTTTTTAATTCTGGCTTTCCACCCTTCTCACTTGTGCACAAGACGTTTCCTATTAAGCCTCACATGGTGAGATTTCAGTCCTCTTTACATGCTTCCCAACTGCAAATGTCTGTGCCTCTGCAAATTATTTTGGAAACTTTGGCGCTGCTTAATCTCCAGAGCAAAGAATGAGTCAAATGGAGCCATTGAGAGCTCTCACCTCCTGTTCTTATTGCTGCTCCCGGGTAAAAATGTGAACCTGTTATTTTTCTCTGCAACAATTCTGCGTAGGGGAATCAATGTATGCGCCATAGCATGAGCCTTATTTGGTAATGTTGATACAACTAGGCATGTGTTTTCATTTGCTCACTCGGAACTCACTGTTCATGTGTAATATCAACTGTGTTTTACGTGTCATCCTGTTCCCTGCCCACACGCCTGCTTCGTGTACCGAGGTCTAAATCTAGCAAAGCACTAGAGGCAGTGATTCAGCATTGTGCTGGGTCAGGAATATGAAGCACTCAACCACAGCAGGATTTAGAATGAGGATGAGCTTGCACTGACCAGCTTCAGGGCAACTGGAGGGTGTATTTTCGCACTGTTTTGCTGTCTTAACTGGATGCCATGGGGGAAATCTTAGAAAAAGTGTAATGCTACGATCCGTCATGGATGCAACCTGGGATCAGAGGAGGAAAGCACAGAGGTCAAGGCAATAGTTGTTGTTGTTGTTTAGTCGTTTAGTTGTGTCCGACTCTTCGTGACCCCATGGATCAGAGCACGCCAGGCACTCCTGTCTTCCACTGCCTCCCGCAGTTTAGTCAAACTCATGCTGGTAGCTTCGAGAACTAATTATTAATTATTATTATTATCATTATTATCATTATTATTATTATTATTATTATTATTTGGTACTAGCCTGCCTATCTAGACATAACAACTGTCTTTGATAAATAGATCAATTGTGAGTATGCTGCATGTATAGATGAAATTATTAATCACTTCTTATGAACACTGGTACTATTGCCAGTACATAAAGAAGGCTGATCGCCGAAGAATTGATGCTTTTGAATTATGGTGCTGGAGGAGACTCTTGAGAGTCCCATGGACTGCAAGAAGATCAAACGTATCCATTCTTAAGGAAATCAGCCCTGAGTGCTCACTGGAAGGACAGATCCTGAAGCTGAGGCTCCAATACTTTCGCCACCTCATGAGAAGAGAAGACTCCCTGGAAAAGACCCTGATGTTGAGAAAGATGGAGGGCACAAGGAGAAGGGGACGACAGAGGACGAGATGGTTGGACAGTGTTCTCGAAGCTTCCAGCATGAGTTTGACCAAACTGCGGGAGGCAGTGGAAGACAGGAGTGCCTGGCTCACTGGAAGGACAGATCCTGAAGCTGAGACTCCAATACTTTGGCCACCTCATGAGAAGAGAAGACTCCCTGGAAAGATGTTGGGAAAGATGGAGGGCACAAGGAGAAGGGGACGACAGAGGACGAGATGGTTGGATAGTGATCTATTTATCAAAGACAGTTGTTATGTCTAGATAGGCAGGCTAGTACCAAATAATAATAATAATAATAATAATAATAATAATAATAATAATAATAATATTTTTTACCCCGCCCATCTGGCTGGGTTTCCCCAGTCACTCTGGGCGGCTTCCAACAAAATATTAAAAATATAATAAAACATCAGACATTAAAAACTTTCCTAAACAGGACTGCCTTCAGGTGTCTTCTAAAGTCAGATAGTTGTTTATTTCCTTGACATCTCTTGGGAGGGCGTTCCAAAGGGTGGGCACCACTACTGAGAAGGCCCTCTGACTGGTTCCCTGTAACTTCACTTCTTGCAGGGAGGGAACTGCCAGAAGGCCCTCAGAGCTGGACCTCAGTGTCCAGGCTGAACGATGGGAGTGGAGACGCTCCTTCAGGTATACTGGGCCAAGGCCATTAAGGGCTTTAAAAGTCAGCACCGACACTTTGAATGTTGAATGGAGCAATTGTAGCTTTGTTCCTTGGGTGCTGCAGAGGTCTTCATCCAAAATTGGTTCTGTCCCGAAAGTTCTTATACTTGCTCAGTCTCTTGCTAACTGACATAGACTGTTTTATTATTATTGCAAGGGCTACATGACAAAAGGTCATATTCTCTGACCACATCAGGGTGCCTGTGAGCAAAAGAGCACAACTGTCTTGAAATGTGACATTTCTTCTTCCAAGGAATGTAGTTAAAAAACCAAGTCTTGTTTATAGCCATCAGTAACCTGTCGCCCCTACCCCTTTTGACAACCTTGCAGAGCTCACATCCCATTCATTCCATATATCCTTCCCAATTATAATGTAACTAATTACATTAAAAATAACAATATTATAAAGGCAAAATCTTTGGACTCATTTTGCAAAATAATATCTGTCTTACCCTGGTGCACGTGACATTTTGTTCTTACTGAGTACATTTAATATGGAGAAAAGACACAGAAAAATCCTTGCTGAGTCTTTATCTGATGAGACAAATTCTTGGATTATGGAACTGGAGTTCAGACCTGCGCATGTTATGACCACCAGGTCAAACTCAGTCTACCATGCTGGTACTATGCCTACCAGAAACTTGATAAAATCCTGTTTTTGCTATCTGCCCTGGGACACGAGATGGGATTATCAAGCACTTCGCAGGCAAAAATATCTGACTAGTGGTAGGCTGTGTTTCATCTAGCTGTTCACAGCTTGATTGAAATACAGTTAAGTACTTAATTCGCTCCGGAGGTCTGTTCTTAACCTGAAACTGTTCTTAACCTGAAGCACCACTTTAGCTAATGGGGCCTCCCGCTGCTGCTATGCGACTTCTGTTCTCATCCTGAAGCAAAGTTCTTAACCTGAAGCACTATTTCTGGGTTAGCGGAGTCTGTAACCTGAAGCATATGTAACCTGAAGCGTATGTAACCCGAGGTACCACTGTAGAGTCTTCCCCTGTTGCTTTGTACAACCAAGATCGACACCACGCAACTACCTTTGTGGCTGTTTGCTTCAGTTCAACCTGCAACAACTTGATTGATCACTGAGGAAGCATCACCAGGTTTTTCAAACTAGAAGTGCTTTGTGGAGCTCTTAGTAGGTCTTGGACTTCGTTTCCCTTGTGAGATGGTGATTTGTTTCATAAGGAAGCTTTGGTGATAAATATGGCTGAATAGAAATCATTTTGAGCTCTTTGTAACCGTTTATTCCCCCTTTTCCTCCAAGGATCTCAGTGTGATATGCTTGCTTGCTTCTCCCCATTTCATTCTCCCAACAAGCCTTAGAATTAGGCGAGAGGGAGAGGGAGTCACCAGTTAAGCTTTGTGGCTAAGTTGAGATTTGAACCTGGAGCTCTCCAATCTAAGACCGAAACTCTCACCGCTACAGTGGCTCTAACGTGAGCTGGAAGAAGGTGGCAATACAGTCGTACCTTGGAAGTCGACTGGAATCTGTTTGACTTCCAAAACGTTTGAAAACCAAATTGCGGCTTCTGATTGGCTGCAGGAAGCTCCTGCAGCCAATCAGAAGCTGTGGGAGCCCCGTGGGACGTTTGTCTTCCAAAAGAATGTTCGCAAACTGCAACAATCACTTCCGGGTTTGCAGCGTTCGGGAACCAAAACGTCCAAGTTCCAGGGCGTTCGGGATCCAAGGTATGGCTGTATATAGATGTACAAACATGTATACAAAAGTTCCTCATCATAACTGACAGCTGCTATCTTGCCTTGTTTTGTGACCGGGTTTATTAATAATGTTGCATATATCTATATCTATATCTATATCTATATCTATATCTATATCTATATCTATATCTATATCTATATCTATATCTATATCTATAGATAGATATAGATATAATTATGCAATTGCATTTCAAGTATTTTATCCCATTAAGATTAACAAATTTAATTCCTTATCCAAATACAAAAGACTACTTTATTCCATTTTAACACAGATGACTCTTGTATAGCAAGGCAAATTAGCTTTGTGGTCTTAAAATTTGTCCTTTCATCAGGAAAAGAATGGATAGAGCCAAAGTTTATTTATCAGAATATAAGTGTGTAGGTAGGGAGTATCTTGTTTTGATTTCATGTAAGCCACTCTGGGAGCCTTTTTGGCTGAAGAGGGCTACAAGTTCTCAAAATAGATAGATAGATAGATAGATAGATAGATAGATAGATAGATAGAAAGATAGATGATAGACATAGCACGTGGGTGGCGCTGTGGGTTAAACCAGTGTTTTTCAACCACTGTTCCGCGGCAAACTAGTGTGCCGCGAGATGTTGCCTGGTGTGCCGTGAGAAAAATTGAAAAATTTGAAAGATTTTTTTTTTTTTTTAAGTCAAATTTTCGCCCACTAGGTGGGTGCCGGACTAGCAGGGGGGCCGATTGGCGCTCCTCAGGGGGACACCCTCCACTTTTCTGATGTCCGGGCTGTGATTGGTCCAGACTCCAGCCTGGACCTATCACAGTAGGACATCATCTTCCGACTTCCTTCCCGCCCGAGCACAGTGTGCGCAGCAGCGGAGAGAAGAAGACGTCGCGACTCGAGTCACCAGGAGGACCGGAGCAGGAGGAGACGGACGGAGACCAGGACTCGGCGGGAGTCGGCACTGCAGAGAGACCGCATCTGGATCCAGACCAGGCCGCAGGTGCAGCGTGAGGTGAGGAGGTCATCTGGAACCAGTCAGTCACGGTCGGATCTGGATTTGGAGGAAACATGAGCAGAAGAGCGCTGACTGATGGATCTGGATGGAGACATGCGCAGAAGAGTGCTGAGTGTGACGGACAGCGGCTATCTGGAGGAGACAAGCGCAGTAAGTACTGAGTGACAGTTTTGAAAAGGAAAGAACTGGACTCTGAACAAAATTTGGAGCCAGATGAGAGCCCAAGTATGAGTGGGGATCAAAAGAAAGCAAAGATGGTTAGCTCAAGCAAATTCTCTGGCACAAGGCAATATAGTGAAAGCTATATTTCATTTGGATTTACTTTCACTGGAGATGCAAACAAACCAACTCCACTGTGCGTGGTGTGTGGTGAAAAGCTAGCTAACAGTGCTATGGTCCCAAGCAAACTTGAACGCCATCGCCAAACGAAACACCCTTTGCTTCAAAACAAGAATGCGGACTATTTTGTTCGCCTGCGTGAAAACATGGAGAAACAGGCAACTTTCATGAGAAAAACCACAAAAGTAAATGAAAGAGCTCTTAAAACTAGCTATCAAGTTGCTGAACTTATAGCCAAGTCAAAAAAGTCGCACACTGTGGCAGAGACATTAATACTTCCCGCCTGCAAAGCCATTGTAGAGGAGATGCTCGGACCTGAAGCAGCTAAGGAAATATCCAAAGTCCCTCTCTCAGACAACACAATTTCCAGACGTATTAATGACATGTCTGCAGACATCGAAAGTGTGGTTTTGAAAAAGATCCGTATCAGTGAGAAATTTGCATTGCAACTTGACGAGTCTACTGATATCAGTGGACATGCTCAACTCTTGGCCAAGGTGCGTTTTGTTGATGGTGATGCAATTAGAGAAAATTTCTTTTTTTGCAAGGCATTGCCAGAAAAAACAACAGGAGGAGAAATTTTTCGGGTCACATCAGAATACCTTGAACAAGGAAGACTTAAGTGGGAAAACTGCACAAGTGTCTGCACCGATGGAGCTGCAGCCATGGTTGGGCACACCAAAGGCTTTGTAAGCAGAGTGAAAGAAAGAAATCCAGATGTGATTGTTACGCATTGTTTTTTACACCGTGAGGCCCTCGTAGCCAAGACTTTACCAGCAGACCTAGTTCATGTGTTGGATGATGTTGTGCGCATGGTAAACTTTGTAAAGTCATGACCCGTGAAAAGTCGCATATTTGCAGCTTTGTGTGAGGAGATGGGAGCGAAGCATAAAACCTTGCTGTTTCATACGGAGGTCTGGTGGCTGTCGCGTGGCAAGGTCTTGGTTCGTGTGTATGAGCTGCGGGAGGAACTTAAAGTGTTTCTGACAAATGAGAGGTCAGATTACGCAAAGCTGCTTGCAAGTGATGAGTGGTGTGCAAGGCCGGCATACCTGGCAGATATATTTCATCATCCGAATGAACTGAACACACAAATGCAAGGCCGAAATAAAAACCTGTTTACAAGTACAGATAAAATAAATGGATTCCGTTCAAAGGTGCAACTCTGGCATCAACACGTGGAAAGTGGCAATCTTGAAATGTTCACACTCACCAAGCAATGGCAAGGTGTTCACACTGCTGCACTGTGTGAGATAATAGTTAAACATTTAAAAACTCTCGAGGAGAAGTTGTCATTTTATTTCTCTTCAGTCTCCACTGAATGCCTTGACTGGGTTAGGGACCCTTATAGCTCAGCATCAGTTGGTGGAAAGGACATGACTTTACAGGAGCAGGAGGAACTAACTGAACTGAGACAAAATCGTGGTTTCAAGCTAAGATTTGCTGATCTACCTTTGGACAGTTTTTGGTTGGATACTGCCAAGGAGTTCCCCCTTCTGGCAAACAAAGCTATTTTGACATTGCTCCCATTTTCCACTACAAATCTGTGTGAGATGAGCTTTTCAAGCATGATTGCTATAAAAACTAAATACAGAGAGAGACTGAGAGCTGTTGACGAAGAGCTACGTGTGTGTCTTTCTTCGATTCCAGCCAGAATATCAGCTTTGTGTTCAGCCAAACAGGCCCAGGTTGCGCACTGAATAAAGTATTTTATAATTTTTCATATTTCTGTTTACTTACTATTTCATAATAAAGTAATTAAAAAATACTTTCTTTGTGTTTATTTGATTCCTATTCAAGAGAATTACTTTATATATAGTCAATATAGGCACAGAGTTAATTTTTTTAACATTTTCTAATGGTGGTGTGCCTCGTGATTTTTTTCATGAAACAAGTGTGCCTTTGCCCAAAAAAGGTTGAAAAACACTGGGTTAAAACACAGAGCCTAGGGCTTGCTGATCAGAAGGTCAGTGGTTCGAATCCCCGTGACGGGGTGAGCTCCCATTGCTTGGTCCCTGCTTCTGCCAACCTAGCAGTTCGAAAGCACGTCAAAGTGTAAGTAGATAAATAGGTACCGCTCCGGCAGGAAGGTAAATGGCGTTTCCATGCGCTGCTCTGGTTTGCCAGAAGCAGCTTAGTCATGCTGGCCTCATGACCCGGAAGCTGTACGCCGGCTCCCTTGGCCAATAAAGCGAGAAGAGCACCGCAACCCCAGAGTCGTCGGTGACTGGACCTAATGGTCAGGGGTCCCTTTACCTTTACCTTACCTTCTACGATCGCCCGTCAATCTGTGCCATTGTGGCTGGTCTTGCTGCCTTCTTGGGCCTCGGCTTGGCTTACAAAGACCTCACAATTTTTCTCCTGGTTGCTGTGAGGACGTCTGCGTCTGAGACCAGGAGACCACTTCAGACTTTTCGATTGAGAAGTGGTATGAACACATTTGGCACCGTGCTCTATTGAGGGGAAAACTAAGCCATAGCATTAGGCTGGCTGTGGTCCAAGCTGAGCGAGAAGCGTTAGAAGCCATCTGTTTTCTCTTTATCACGTTCATTAATACAGCAGCAGAGGATCTTTGTCCACCTGGATCTCATGCCAGCTTTGGGAGAGACTTGTTGCGCTAAAGTACATCGGCTATTGGGTCAGTGATGCTGACCCAAATGTAATGTTCCCACCAAATGTAAACATTGGAGACCTGAGTGTGCTTGTTAATGAATGTTACGTTGCATGTTTTTTGTACATGCAGAATCAATAAAATTGCCAGAAAAGGTAATATACAAAACCTGAACACAGTTACAACGTAAATACTCTGCATAGAACATAAAAATTCACTTTCAGGCAGTAGTTCACATAATCTTTTTCCAGTGTAATAATCATAATACTCACTGAATAGCACATCTCATTAATTTATAAAATCATTTATAGAACAGCATATTTATGTTAGATTTAAAAGATTTAAATCATCGTCATAATTTATTTTTATTATTTATACCCCGCCCATCTGGCTGGGTTTCCCCAGCCACTCTGGGCAGCCTCCAACAAAATATTATTGTCACAATGGCATAAATACTATATCGCAAGTGGACTGTGCAGGTTTCACAAAATCATTTGTATCTTCCTTTTGCTAACCTGCTCATTTAACCGGAGATAATAAGTCCCAAGCCTTTACCCTCTCTCTGTTACTTGCCTCTTTTTAACATTTCCAAAATCTAACAAATGTTGTTGGCTGCACCTGTTGTATACAGAACTGGCATTTGAATATTGCAAGATACAAAATGCAGCAAGCAAAGCTTCAGTTCTGGTTTTAATTTTACACATTTCATTTATAATATCTGTAATACTATATTTTCCAAAATTTTCTTGTTCTTTCACATAGCTGCAATATGTGGATAAAAGCTCCTTTGTTTTTAAAGCAATACCAAATTTATATTCTGTATGTTTATATGTGTGTGTGTGCTTTTCATTTCATGGTGTACAGCACCATTGGTAGACCATTATATAACAACATACAAGTGTTTTGTGTCTTTATTAATCTTCAAATTATTGCTTCCAATTTTTAGTATTATTTTTGTAAGAGATCAGTGCAAATCAACAATGTCTGCAAAGGTTCCCTTCTCTCTCTCTCCCTCCCTCCCTCGAAGGATTCTGTAATTTTGAGATTTGTGATGTTGTCTTTGCAAATTTATTGTGTCTGATGGGGCTGCCAGTTGACAATTTTCTTTCTTGTTTATTTTTAAAAATAATAGTAGCAGCTGACAAATAGATGGGGTATTTATGGCAGCTTATTGATCCTAGCCATCTGGAGAACCATAACATTACATTTCTTTTATGGCCCCACCTGTATTTCAGAATGTGCAACTGAGCCATTGAAGTCATATGTCAGCTTTTTGCCAGTACTTTATGATTAAATTATTATTCAACATGTTTATAGCTGGGCTCGGTTCTTGCTATTAATCAGGGGTTTTTGCCCAAAGGAATACAGTTTCCTCAGGGCACATGTAGGCAGCATTTTGGCCTTTTCATAGATTTGTACAATAACATGGAAAAGGAACTGCATGTCGAGCACTTTGAGCAGTCAGGAAAAGAGCTGTGTTAAGAGTCCCCACTTTACTTAAGTACTGATTTTTAAAACAGAATAATAAAATTGAAATATGGGTTGTTCTCATGTTCCATCTTTGGAGACATGGGTTGTGTGAATAATGCTACTAGGGGGATTTTCATGTCGCCTCATGTTCCTTGCATGATTTTTCATGCTACCCCAATGCTGGACCCTTAGACACAACTGGCCAGAATGAGCCAGGTGATTCTCCCTGACCCCTGTAGAAGCTTTCAGGCCAAATTTACTTGCTGGTCTGAGAATTTAGGAGACAATGCCCTGACTGTATATAGAATTGACTTTGCTTGGTATTCCTTGTCCTTTGCTGTCCCTGAAGCTGCTGTCCCTGAAAACTAACAGTTCTTCAGTTCTCTGCATCTAGTTTCCATCCTCACTCCTCTGCCCTGCCAAAAGAATGATACAGAAATGAACAATGAGAGAGAGTCTCTCATGGTCATGTTGTTGTTTAGTCGTTTAGTCGTGTCCGACTCTTCGTGACCCCCTGGACCAGAGCACGCCAGGCACTTCTGTCTTCCGCTGCCTCCCGCAGTTTGGTCAAACTCATGCTGGTAGCTTTGAGAACACTGTCCAACCATCTCGTCCTCTGTCGTCCCCTTCTCCTTGTGCCCTCCATCTTTCTCAACATCAGGGTCTTTTCCAGGGAGTCTTCTCTTCTCATGAGGTGGCCTAAGTATTGGAGCCTCAGCTTCATGATCTGTCCTTCCAGTGAGCACTCAGGGCTGATTTCCTTAAGAATGGAGAGGTTTGATCTTCTTGCAGTCCATGGGACTCTCAAGAGTCCCCTCCAGCACCATAATTCAAAAGCATCAATTCTTTGGCGATCAACCTTCTTTATGGTCCAGCTCTCACTTCCATACATCACTACTGGGAAATACTTTGGTATTTCATGGTCATACTTTGCCCCTAAAAATGTGTTGGGAAAGCTTGTTTTCATTCTTAGGATTATTATATTTCATTAATTTGAGCACTGTTCATTTCAGTACTTTGTAGCAATTATCGGATGGATTTTTCCCTGAAACTCAAAAGTGTTGCAGTTAATTTTTTTAAATTATATCATAAAGCCGAAAAGGTCCGGAAGATCACTTTAATCTATTCAATTTCGTGTCTTCAGAGAGGAGCTTCAGTTTTGTACCCCATAGCCACATGCTGCATAAAATCCACCGTATCTAGATGACCAAGTGTGGACCAAGCAGAGAACAAAGAGGGGAAACCTGAGCACTTCAAATAATAATTCAGTAAAAACAGAGGCATGTTCTGTTTTCCCTTTTAAACCAACACTGTTACTTTCTGGCTTATGGTCCTATGCATAGTCGCTGTTTTGAATGGAATTTCTGTGAAAGCAACTGTGTGCAGGAAGATTAGCGTATATTATGAGGTTTTGTTTTGTTTGTTACTTTGTTCAAACTACTGAGAAAAAATGGGCTCGTTTTGCTGTTTAATTGTAGCAGCTGACAAATGAGTGTTTCAGTGCAGCTTGTTGAACATCTGGAAAGCCATGCTCTTTTAATTCATTTTACAGTCCCACCTGTGTCTTAAAATGTACAGCTGTGTAATTATGAGTAAGCACCAAGTGTTTAGTGGAGTTGGTAATTTTGGATGACTTTGGAACAGTCTTTTTTTGGGTGCACAAAAGACTTATATAACATCTAAACCAGAGCTTTCCAAATTGTGTGTTGCGACACGTTAGTGTGCCGACTGCAGCATATAGGTGTGTCACATGAATGCTCCCTGCATTCCTCCCAGGCCTGGAAAGGGGTTAGTTTCACCTGCAGTTTGCTAGTAAAACTGAATTACCGTGTCATGAAATGATGCATATCTAAAATGCGTGTCACCGACATGAAAAGTTTGGAAAGCTCTGATCTAAACACTTGAGTATCCCTTTTCTGGGGCTTCCCCTTTTATTTCTTTGTTACTCTTACATCTTCCCTTTTTGCTCTACTGGAGAGCCAATACAGTGTACATACGCTTCAGGTTACATACGCTTCAGGTTACAGACTCCGCTAACCCAGAAATAGTGCTTCAGGTTAAGAACTTTGCTTCAGGATAAGAACAGAAATCATGCTCTGGCGGTGCGGCGGCAGCAGGAGGCCCCATTAGCTAAAGTGGTGCTTCAGGTTAAGCACAGTTTCAGGCTAAGAACGGACCTCCGGAACGAATTAAGTACTTAACCTGAGGTACCACTGTATGATTCAAAATAAAGTTGTTCAATAGATCCAGACAGCTTCCAGGGGGCTTGCGGGGTGAAAGTCATCCTGCTTTTACTGTGAACACTGCAATTATGGCTTTCCAGGGCCCAGCAAAATTGTTGGTTTTGGAGAATTGAATTCAATTTCCAACTTGGTCCTGAAATTCATTGTATAACTTCAGCGGGCTATGGCCTTTGGCCTGGTTTGGATGTACCAACACTTTCCACGTATCTGATCAGGCATGGTTATGCGTACCAGACTGGTTCCACTGGTTCCAGATTGGGAGGTTGGGCATTTAAATCCTAAATCCAGCAGAGACCCACTAGACTACCGCAGCTCCCCTTTCCACTTTACACAAAGTGTCTGATTTGCTTTTCCCATCTTTTCCATGTTAGAAGATCCTGTTGAGACCCCCAAAACCCCAGAGCCAGCACTGCAGGTATTGTGTCCTAGTGACAATTCACATAAGCACAGTGCTCCATTATTGTTGTTTCAAGCCTGACACACATACAAGTTGCTGCCAAGTAGTGCTTTCTGTTGGTTGTATTACTACTTCCGCACAACTGTACCTTGCTCTATGAAGATCCATTGAATGTCTTAA
Source organism: Podarcis erhardii (assembly GCF_964252035.2). Lineage (NCBI taxonomy): Eukaryota > Metazoa > Chordata > Lepidosauria > Squamata > Lacertidae > Podarcis > Podarcis erhardii. The sequence continues at coordinate 132,770,321 of NC_138497.1, read as the reverse complement.
TCAGGTGAACGGCCTTTCAGTACTTCATCCTATTAAATAACAGTCGCCTTTCTTGCAGGATTGTGATGAGTTTGAAGTAAAATAAGGAAAGGTATCTGAGCTGACATTGGGGAGTGGGCAGGTTGGTAATAAAAGTCATAGTCTTCCTCAGTTGTCTGGTTAGTTTCAAGGATGGAATGCCTCAAAACCTACAGGAGCCTCTTATTTTGCATTCACATAGAAACATTTATGGTCAGATACTAGTATCAGAGGACGGACACGAGCTGAATTAAAACAGCTCTCCAGCCCAAATGCCTTTCTAGTGCAAGAACAGTATATAGTTCTGGTAATGAGAGAGCTTTGATCAAGCATATACTGTATTTTATCCAGGCTTTGCCAGTGAGGTTAGATTAGGTTTTGTAGAATCTGCTATTCATATGCACACTTAAAAGTCTCTCTCTCTCTCTCTCTCTCTCTGTGTGTGTGTGTGTGTGTGTGTGTGTTCGTGTTCAGTATGTTCTGTAGAAGCTTCCAGTAATTGAATCTAGGTTAGCTGAATATCTGAATTCAGTTGTTTCCACCCCCGTAGCCTCTGTCTCTTCATGACGGTATATTGAATAGCATTTCAAGCATCCAACTAGCCTCCCAAGTGCTATCCAAGCACTCAGTAATACAGATGCATAAAGATGTCCCTTGAGCCATTTGGGTAAATTAGGTTGTATTACAACCTCAGAACACTTTAGCGTAACTAGTATAACACCGCTGAGGAGATAGTATCGATTGCCTGTGAGCATTTAGAGGTTTTATTAGAGGCTGAGCTAAGCTTAATGGATTTCCCCACCCCCACCCCTTTTCTAGGTATCAAAGCAAGCCAAAGAATTCCTGGAATATGTCTATGAAGAGCCCCTGATTGACATCCAGCAGGAAAACCCGATGCTGTATAGACATGTTGAGCCACTGACAACGGTGGTCCGTCTGAGACAGCAGCTGAAATCCCTCCGAGCCTATTTGTTCAGCTGCAGAGCAGCAGTGGCCGAAGACCTGCGAAGGAGGTAGGAAGAAGGGGTATCAGGCAAGCTTCCTCGGGGCTCCCTTCCCCTGTTTGTCTGTCTCTCACTTCCTCTTCTTGGTTCCCATGACCTAGCAATTAAAGTGCTATCCGTTGTGTCTTCCTACTCGTTGTAACTGGATACTTCCAATGCAACTGGATGGTCCACGGCCTTAAAATATCTCTGATTCACCAGTGCTTCTCTTAAGGATATTGGGAAGAGAGTGGCTCTGCAGACTGACAGCCTTACAGCAGGAATGGTTTTCTGTGCAGCAGATGTAAACTTAGCAGTCATTGCATGCCAATTAGAGAGCAATAGAATATGCAGGCTTTGGAACAAGTTACATACATACAAGGCATATGGAACTGACTCGCTGTGTCAGATCATTAATCCACCTAGTCTCACATGGTATATTCTGACCTTGCTGTAATTCTCCAAGATCGCCGTCTTTCCCTGCCCTGCCACATGAGATCCTTTGCAACTCTAGATGCCTGGGATTGAGGCTGGCAATGCTTCATGCAGACCATGTGCTGTGACACTGAGCTGCACCAAAACGCCACACTTTGAGCACATGAACATGGCTGCTATTTTGGCTAGTGCTGCTACTGCTGGAAGAGTTCCCACTCAGCTGGGGTTTGTGCATTGGCAGAGGCATTTCAGTGATGCGTCTGAAATATAATTGCCACTGGGCGATCCAGCAATAGCTCTTAGCATCCCAGGGGAACTGCATCTAAAGCCCTGTGGTTTGGAGTCACCTACTGCCCGGCTTTTCCTCCCCCATCCATCACTGAGGTCGGTGCCTCAGGCAGAGCAAGGAACAGGGTAAGGATGGTGCCCTCCTTCTCCTCTCCCTCTGAACTGAACACAGCTTACAAGGCCTAAGAAGGAGGGAAGGGAAGTTCAGACTTGTACCCCCGCAACAAACCCTAAAAACTATGTTTCTTTTGTCTCGTGGAGTTCACGGGAAATAATTAAGAGCCAAGGAAGCCAAAAACTGGAACGGTACCTTGGTTCTGTCTCTTGGTCACACTGTGGTGTGCCGGAATGTGGGGTGTGTGTGTGTGTGTGTGTGTGTGACCAGAACACAATAATGTGGATTTGCTTTCATATAAATAGATGATTCCCTGCTATCCTCCCTAAATTGTGCCCTGTTGCAGGGGAGGGGAAGAAAGACAATTGACACCTGCTTGTTTTGCCAAGTAATGAAAGGGAAGTGATCTTTGCCATTCAGGAGATAACCTGTGTCAGTGCCTTGGTTCAAAATGTCAAGAACAGCTAAGGGAAGTCGTCAGTGTCAGGAAGGTGGGAGATGCTGGTAACCACATTCCTTTTTCAAGTGTTTGTTGCGGGGACTGAACGAAGCTTTTTCTTTCTTTTAAATAAAAGATCTGCAACTCTGTAAGGAGGGTGCATGTAATGCTTTACAAATTATTGCCTTGCCCTTACACACGCATCCACAAGCGACATTATCTTCTGCTTTTTCCCTATCCTTCATTTGTAATACTGGTAATAGTGCCTCCTTCAATTAGTATGAAGGCAGGATGGCTTATGGAGGGTGCAGTTCAGAAAAAGGTGCCGGAGAAAGAAATTACTGCTTTTGATTAACACCAAAGGGGGGGGGAAATAAAAGAATGTTCTGATTAAAATAAAGAGGCAGGGAGGGCTGAACCAAGTCAATGAAGAGAGTCGGAGAAAAGAGATCAAAGGAAACAAAGAGAGAAAAGCAACAGGGCCTGGAGACATGGGGCAGAGAGGGGAAGGTGAGGATGCTGGCTGCGGATGAAGAGCCAGAGCTGATGGGAAAAGGTGATGGAAAAGGGGCCAGGAGAAGCTGTGAAGAGGCATTCAGGAGAGCACGGGAACAAAAGCAAACCTGATAAAATAAGAACCGCTGGGAGCTACAAAGTGCCCAAACAAAGGAGGATTAGAGGCGGAGGAAGAAGCAGTCGCGTGGACATAGTGCTGGAGGCAGGGAGGGTGAAGTTGGGATGTGGTTTTCGGGGGCTTCCAAGAACTGAAAATATCAAATTGTTATCAACGTTGGGGGAAAGTAGCATTGCAGCAGAGCCTGTTGGGGTAAGACGTGGTAGGCACATGGAATGATGCTGCCAATAAAATCAGCGGGAAGAAAAAATTGTTTTAAAAGGTTTCAAATGGGCTAAATTAAAAGGTGTTTGAGTAACAGGACATAGCTTAATTTTATCTTGTGGTCAGGTCAGCTTGGTTTAACCTTGGACTATAAAACCATATTGGTAGCTACAATTCTCTGAACACAGTCTGTCATGCCCTCAAACCTCACAACAACTCTCATCATGAGGATAAATCCTTTTCCCTTTCTCCATCTTTTTGTTCATGGTGTGAGCCTCACTCTCTCTGTGTGTGTGTGTGTGTGTTTTAACCTCATTATTTTGTGTGTGTGTGCAAGATTTTATCACACTTCCTAGTTTCTTGTTCTGCGAACAAAAACCTTGCCAGTGATTATCCACTATGTTATTTCCTATTTTGTAGCCCTTATTTGTAACACAATCACCATTTCTACAGAACGTGAGGCAATCCAGGAGTTTGTTTTTTCATGGTTAAATTATTACCCACCCCGTTCCCACTTATTCTTCGTTTCAGTTATGTGAAAAACCAGCAGCTCTGAGAACACCATCTTGAAGTCCTGTCAGTATGGTATAAACAAGCTGAAACAAAACTGTTAATAGGGGCGTCCAGAGAGAACTAAGAGCGGACTGATTAATCACGATGGCACCCTGTTGCTTTTACAGCATGGATAGCATTTCTTCTGAGGGAAAAAGAAGAGTCTGCTCCTGTTTTTCTTCTGTTTTTCATTACTATCCATGCTTGTGTGTTAAAATGCACAAGGGTATTTCTAATAACAACAACAACAACAACAACAACAACAATAATAATTGTTGATTTGATTTGTATACCACCCTTCATCCAAAGATCCCAGGGCAGTTCACAACAGAAAATGTGGGGAAATGGCTGCCAAATCTGTGCACTGGAGTTGCAGTTTATTTCCGAAGCAACTATAACCTAACATGTAGGACAACGAAAAGTCTTGATTTCTCTGTGTTCCCTTTGAACAAAGTAGTATTTACCGTAATTTATCAGATCACTTTTCTTGATGATTCCCAGGTGCTTGTTGCATCGGCTATTTAAATAAAGGCTAAGATTATTACAGAAACAGAAGTGCTTTGCAAAAAAAAAAAAGTGAATAGCTTGAGTTTGAGTGTGTCCTGCTGCATTGTCACAGTCAGTAACACCTGACCCTAGAGAGGCCATGGCGCTTGTCAGCTCTGATGGAATGGTGGTTTCTTGCTTAGCTTTATCCAGTACAATAGAGCTATCTAGAAGCATTGTGCCATTTCTGGGGGCCCTTTGGCCCTCGGTGGGCCTTTTCTCTCAATAGTTCCTCCAGGAAAAGTGGCACAACATTGCGGTGGCCTCGGTAGGAGCAAAGTGGAAGTATTAGCTAGCAGTAACAGCAGAGAGCTATGTGATTGTCCTTCATGTCATGGCAACTTGGAACTACCACCAAAAGTGGTCTCTCTCGTAGTAGCTCCAAAAGAGTTCATATTTAAGATTCCCTTTTAATTTCCTACTTGATAATGCAATCACAGATGGTTTTTCAAAACGTTTTCATTTCGCTTTTATAGCAAAAGTTGTAATAAACGGAAAAACAACCACCCATCAACCAAGATTTGTGTTATTGACCAATGGTTAAGAGGGAGATAGATGGTGAAAGATGGAAGATTACAACACAATTAATACCACAAATCAAGTATGAGTATCTGGTCAAAATAAGGAACTTGAGGCTGAAGTGGTATTTGCTTTTAATATAGTAAGAGTAAGAATATATTTATACCCTGCCCGCCTGGCTGGGTTTCCCCAGCCACTCTGGGCAGCTCCCAACAGAATCACAATAAACACAATAAAACATCATACATTGAAAACTTCCCTAAACAGCAGGGTTTTTTGGGTTTTTGTAATTTTATTTTAGCTATTGTGATTTATGTGGAATATGTTCAGTTTAATTGTGTATTTTTAAAATGTTTTAATTGTTTGTGACTACTTTTGCTATGTAGAATGCTGAAAGCCACCTGTGGCATGGTTTGCACTGTGGAAAAGCGGATACAGATAAAATTATGTATGTATGTAATTGATTTGCTATGGTGAGTTGGTTTCTCAGTCAGAGCGATTTGCCAGGTCCTCCCAAACGAAAGAAGATTCTACCTAAACATTAGGAAGAACTTCCTGACAGTAAGAGCTGTTTGACAGTGGAATTTGCTGCCAAGGAGTGTGGTGGAGTCTCCTTCTTTGGAGGTCTTTAAGCAGAGGCTTGACAACCATATGTCAGGAGTGCTCTGATGGTGTTTCCTGCTTGGCAGGGGGTTGGACTCGATGGCCCTTGTGGTCTCTTCCAACTCTATGATTCTATGATTCTATCCTTGGCCTTCAAGTCTCTCCATCTCACCCACAGGACTTTTTCCACACAACAACATTCCACTCACAAGTATGTCCTGCCCTGCATGCATGTACAAACATGTTACATGGATTGGTAATAACATCATAGGTGAATTTATTTTATGGTACACAAGCACCATATATAGGCAAGTTGACTGGCTTTCCTAAAAGGACCACTTAGAATCTGGGATTTCACAAACTTGCAGGTCTGTCCATGTTGAAAATTTGCATAAGGTATTTTCAAGTTCATACTCTCCACAGGAGCAGCTCCTGGAAATCTGTTGCCCCAAATTTACAAAACTGCAGATTTTGAAAGAATAGGTGACATTAAAATCATGGGACTCTAGAAATGCTGTATTTGTTGCAGGACTGACGTAACGCAGCTTTCCAAAAACCAGCTTTAAATGGCATGTAGAATTTCTTATAAGATTGCTAAAATTGCTGCATGACAAAGGAGATAATGGCATTGATCATATTTTAGAAGAGATATTAGAAAACACTGGGTATTAGAAAATGACAAATGCCCCTTTTCTTTCATAAGAGATTGCCTTTTTAAAAAATCCCACTGAGATTCAAAATTGTTTTCACTTGCAGAAGCATTGCTTGAAAAATTGGCTCTACCTGTGTCCAGCATATATTTATCACTTTAGGAAAAGCTTGCAGCAATCTTTTAAAGTGCACCTGCAGAAACAGCAACTGCCTCTGTGGCAAAGTAGATGAAAGGTTAGCCTTTTAAATACTTCCTGCTCAGTACTTCATTTTTCAGATATACAGAAACAAGATCACTAAAAGATGTTTCTGAACAACCAATTATATTCTGAATTGCAAATATTCAAAATGTAAAACAATACTGCAGTTTAAAAAAAATAAATGATGGAGCCAACTCAGAACAAAATAAACTAGCTCAGTATAAATCTTATTAGCCAAGTCTGCATAGGTTTCTACTTCACCTTCACTTAACTTATTGCTCCGAGGGCCTTCTGGCGATTTCATCACTGCAAAAAGTGGGGTTCCAGGTTCCTTCTTGGTAATGGTGTGTGCCTTCCCATCAGATATCAAACAGATAAACAAGTGTATGACTTTAAGGAGACATCTGAAGGCAGCCGGACGTAGGGAAGTTTTTTAATGTTGTTTTATTGTGTTTTTATATTTTTTTGGAAGCTGCCCAGAGTGGCTGGGGCAAGCCATTCAGATGGGTGGCATATAAATATGATGGTGATGATGATTAAGCAGTTCTGTGTTATAACTACTTTGCTTTCTGGATTCACTTTGTTGACACTGACATTTCATTTTTGTGCGGACCTCTTCTTTAGATTATTTGCTTTTTTTGCCAAAATGTTTAATACAATAATCTTTTTTTAAAAGCAAGAACAAGTAAGCTACACAGAAGAGGTGGGGAAGGGGCTCCCAGCAGCCTTTTGGTCATCTTAGGATGCAATTCACCGGCACAGCCTGGTGCTTCTTTTTCACTCTAAAGTTGTTTGTCTGGCAAGAGGGTGGAGGAAGCAGCTGGGCAGCTCTGTTTTAGTTGTCCAGCATTGAAACAAAATCAGTTTGCACTGCTGCAGGACAATCGAGTCTATAGGACTGAACAGTCAGACAGATTTTTTAAAGGATCTGGGCTTAAATTTACTCTCGACATAAACTTCTAAAAGTGGGTAGATCAAGAGCAGCACTATTTGTTCTGAAAGAGAATGGCACTTGATCAAACTGTCTTTTGCATACAGTAGTACAGTCGTACCTTGGTTCTCGAACGCCTTGGTACTCATACACTTTCGCTCCCGTACACCGAAAACCTAGAAGTAAGTGTTCCAGTTTTCGAACATTTTTTGGAAGCCAAATGTCCGACACGGCTTCCACTTGAGTGCGAGAAGCTCCTGCAGCCAATCGGAAGCCACGCCTTAGTTTTCAAATAGTTTCGGGAGTCAAACGGACTTCTGGAACAGATAATATTTGAGAACCAAGGTATTCGAATCCTTTTCTTATATATCCTCATAAGAACAGTTCCTTGATTTATGCCCACCTGCCTCGATTTCATTGAGCTGCAGACTGTGAACTTCAGAATTTACTCTGCGCTTATCACTTTTGTACTTTGGCTTTTTGCATAGGTCTTAGGCAGGTCTGTTTGCAGTTGTTTTAGCCTAGCTGTCAGAGTGCTTAATTCAGTGCAGAAAAATTACCCTGAGTTGATGACAAATCATCTCTTAAATGCCTTCGGACAGTGTTTATTCTTACCAAAGGGACATAGCTACAAACCCTGCAACTTCGCCCTAAATGCAGAAAACAAAGCCTTATCTTGGGTTCTGTTTACAGTCAAAAAGTCACAGATAACCTTTTGTTTGTGCAGATACATCCCTGATAAGGCTGAGAGCCAAGGATGGATGAAATGTCTGGTTCAATCTTGCACAATTGTTATGCTTCAAACTAATTGCCAGTGAAAAAGAAATGGAAACGCACAAGAAACTGCCCACGGTGCCCGAGTTCCTCACTTAGATGTAATGTCTCCAATCCCTCCCTGAACCAACAGGAAAAAGCCTACATTTCTATTTCTGTCACTTCTTAAGTTGTTCACCCAAAAGAAGCTTCACCTTTTCTTCCTTCTTTTTTTAAAAAAAAGAAATTCCCACCATTCCATCTTAAAAGTAAGGTTCAGGTTGCTTCCAGACGCAAGCCACCTTCTTTTCCCGTTTTGGTGGCTTGCAGAACTACAGTGCCCATTCCATGCAATCATGAAGCTTTTATTTATTTCTTTTTGTTTGATTGAACTATTTTCTGTCCACACCAGTGGACAGATTGCGATGGGATGTATCTGGAATTCAGAGTGCATATCCCCATCACCAAACCTCCTTCTGAGAAGGGAAAAGCTCTCTGTGTGTTTAAGGGTTGTGTGGTTGTAGGTTTGGGCACACACCCCTTTCCAACAGCTGTAATGTGGTCTTCAGGTTCTCCACACCTGCCCTAAGTAAACAATCCAACATCCTTAACCCTGAAGTCTTGGAATGATGGAAACAGCTTTGGCTTGCACCATTTTAATTGTTGTTCTTAATGTACTGGTGTTGCTTTCCATTGTTGTTGCTGAGAATATTGCATCCCACTGACGTTTCACCTTTAGGCTGCAGTTATATACACACTGTGAGTAAGTCATATTGAACTCAGTGGGGCTTATGTCTGAGTAAAGGATTGCCGTGCCCATCTGCACCTTTTTATTATTGTTATGTATTTATTGAATTTATATCCTGCCTTTCCTCCCAAAGGAACCCAGAGGCACAACCTCTGCTGGCTCCCTGCTGCGGTGGTTTTTGTTTCAGTCCTCTTTTACATTTCTCAAAGCGTTTCAAAAAATCTGTGCCAAAGTTGCAGCAAAGGAGGAGCATTTGTTTAAACATGCTAGTTCTTCTTCTAAACCAAACTATTTTGCAATGCAGTTTTTTCCCCCAAGATCTAAACTGATTTCTCAATGTGAATAAATGACAATGTTTGTTGGTGCTTCTTCAAAGAAAATATTGCGCTGAACTAGATGTCCTGGCTGAATTGACCTCCATCTGACTGCAGATGTTCATAAGGTTGCCTTTAAAGCACTCAGACCCTGGATGCAACTGGTTCCATCCATTAGGCACATGATCTTAGTGCCACTGAGTGCCTTATGCTCTCTTTGATTTCGATGAGGAGAGCTTCTTAATGCACTTGGAGTGCTGTCATCAGAAGTAGGCTTTGGCTATTCTGCTGCTTCCTTCCATTGCAAATGAACAAGACCTGTTTCTGCAGTAATAGGAGTTTTGTTTAAAATAAAAAATCAACAAAATTGGGCAGACCTTATTTTTAAGGCTTCTTCCCTCTCCCAGTTTCCATGGCAATGGGAATAAGTGCGCTTTTCTTACAGTTTCTCACTTACTGGTCATGTGCTTTGTTGCTTCCAATATGTGTTTGTTGTGTTTCACCCTTGATAGAGTGCTTTCTTATGGAACCAAAAAGGTGCGATATCTTTTGACGTCTCTGCCAATGTCACTTTGAGAAGCTGCTTTCATAGCATATTTGCCCCAAACATCTGTGTGTGTGTGTGTGTGTGTGTGTGTGTGTGTGTGTGTGTTGGTTATATTTGAACGATATTTCCAACTCTCCTTTCCTGGATATGATTGATAGATTTAGACATAACTACTTTTGAATACCGGTCTGGAATGTTTTTCTTCATCAAGAAGTACATTGTACTTATTTTTGCAGTGGTAAAAACCTAGGTTGAACTTCTATGTATGAGTGGCTGGGGAAACCCAGCCAGATGGGCGGGGTATAATTAATAAATTATTATTATTATTATTATTATTGTAGCAGTTTACAATCATAAAGTGAATCATATGTCCCTAACAAAATTTAATATTTGTCATTTTAATGTTATTAATGTTGTTAGAGAACCATGTCTTGTCAAGAAATTGTTCAGAGAAAAAGGAGCCAAACCAACAGACATGTGGCACAGTGCTATTTTTCTAGAAAAAGAGGTGCCCAAACTCACCATGAATGCCCCCCCCCCCGCATTCTCTTATGATGGCAATGGTGCCCAGCTGAGAGGTGCTGGAACTGAGTTCCGGCTGGGAAAGAAAGCCCTGTATGTGGGCATATACAAAACTACAGTCCTGTTAAGATGCCACTGTTACTTCTCAATTTAAAATGAGGTCATTTGGTTTTTAGTTTAAAGCTGTGTGGAATTTTGTGAATGGGTAAAAATCTTTAATATCCAGCACTAAAAAAACAACAACAACCAGTCTCCAGGATGGTTCAGATTTTGTGCCAGTCTTTCTCCACACTTTGGGATAAAATGGAAATGACAGGGTTCTAGGAAGATGCAGCTGGAACCACCTGTAGAGGCATGTTTTTCCTCTTCAGTCTTCATCCTGTGGCCTGTGATCATGCCGTGTGCCAGCCAGTTTTAAAGAAGACCTTCCTTTGTGAGAAGGAAATGGTAGGCCTGAGGGAAATGCTATGGTCAGTGAAAGTAATGCAGATTCTCTAAATGCTGTTTTAAAAAATTGGGGTGATGGTGGAAGGGTGTGTTTTTCTCGTGGAGGTTGAAGAATTCAGTGTTTTAATATCGTCTTACAAGAAGTTTCTGTATGAGATTTTGTACTCTGAAAATTATACAAATACTCACTTTTTATTCTTGTTTTTCTCCAAGGATTTTCCCTAGAGAGTATCTTCTTCAGCAGATCCACCTGTACTCCTTGGCAGATCTACAGCAGGTAATTGAATTTAGTTTGTCCAGAAGCTGGGCCTTATACATACTGTGAATACAGATTTTGTCAAGCTATGTCTTGGTAAGCCTTTCCAGACCAAGAAGCCTTCCTAAATGGTAACTCAGAGAAATGCCTTAAACATAGATTGCTTAAGAGCCAGTGTGGTGTAGTGGTTAAGAGCGGTGGACTCGTAATCTGGTGAACTGGGTTCGCTTCCCCGCTCCTCCACATGCAGCTGCTGGGTGACCTTGGGCCAGTCACACTTGGGCCAGAGACACATTGAAGTCTCTCAGCCTCACCTCACAGAGTGTTTGTTGTGGGGGAAGAAGGGAAAGGAGATTGTTAGCCGCTTTGAGACTCCTTAGGGTAGTGATAAAGCGGGATATCAAATCCAAACTCTTCTCTTCTTATCTATAACCAGTATATCAGTGATGATGATTTATTGCCATTAATGCAGTTAATTGCAGATGAGCTGATACCTTTTATGTCCTTAACCGGAATAAAGCCTACATGGATGTAAAGATACAGGGCAAAGGAGCTCGTACATTTTGTTAGAAGCTCATGAATGAGAGCCGATATAAGTGGTTAAGGGGTTATCTGTGAGCCAAGAAGACCCCAGTTTAAATCTGACTTAATCTATGAATTCCATAAATGACCTTAAATGGGCCATGATTCTGTCAGGCTCAGAACACCACCTGTAAATTAGAGATTTAAAATACTAGTCTAGCTTACATTGCCGTTGTAAAGATTTCTGAGACCATGTGTGTGAACTGATTTTGAATGTTCCAAAAGCATTACATAAAATGCTGAATAATCATTGAATGCTGTTGAGTGCCTGTATCGCGGAAGTGACTTGTCTGCTGGCGGAGTTGTGAGATAGGAACAAGCAAACCGGTTCAAGGGAAGAGCCAGAGAGCAGAGGTCTCCGTGAAGCTTTTTGTAAGTGCCTTGTTCTTCAGATAATCAAACTGCAGAAGAGCAAGTGGCCTTGGGGTGCCAGTCTTCCCAGTTGCCAGTTTCGTAATCAATGCCTTGCAAGCTGTTGTTGTTGTTTAGTCGTGCCCGACTCTTCGTGACCCCCTGGACCAGAGAACGCCAGGCACTCCTGTCTTCCACTGCCTCCCACAGTTTAGTCAAACTCATGCTGGAAGCTTCGAGAACACTATCCAACTATCTCGTCCTCTGTCGTCCCCTTCTCCTTGTACCCTCCATCTTTCCCAACATCAGGGTCTTTTCCAGGGAGTCTTCTCTTCTCATGAGGTGGCCCAAGTATTGGAGCCTCAGCTTCAGTATCTGTCCTTCCAGTGAGCACTCAGGGCTGATTTCCTTCAGAATGGATACGTTTGATCTTCTTGCAGTCCATGGGACTCTCAAGAGTCTCCTCCAGCACCATAATTCAAAAGCATCAATTCTTCGGCGATCAGCCTTCTTTATGGTCCAGCTCTCACTTCCATACATCACTACTGGGAAAACCATGGCTTGCAAGCTGCTTAGCGCCAAGTATTGATAGTGGACTTTCAAGAAGCGATCAGTAGCTTATCAAACTTTCCTTGGGAGGGATGGGGAGTTGTCATTAAGGGGGCGGAGGCTTGCAAGAGTCATACTGCACGCATTTATTTAGCTGCTACTCTGACAGATTTCTTTGTCCTGATACATTATTTCCTTCCCTTTCTGCACCCCAAACCTTTCATCATGTAATTCAATTACAGTTGTGGCTCGGGTGCGTTAAATTGGATTCTGCTTTTAATCTGGCTGGATCCTTATTATCAGCCTAGAAAGTCTCTCTCTCACTCTCTCCTTCCCTCTCCACAATTTCCTTTCTTCTTAAGCGAGAAAACAGGCCATGCCATTTCAGTCAAAATGGTGAAATGATAAGGTTGGAAGAAGATCAGGACCCTTTAGCATAGCTGTCAACTTTTCCCTTTTCTTGCGAGGAATCCTATTCGGAATAAGGAAATTTCCCTTAAATAAGGGAAACATTGACAGCTATGCCCTTTAGGTGCTCTTAGTGATGCCTTAGCCAGATCCATATTCAGGAAGTGTGACATTCTTGATTTGTCTAATATCCATGGGACCCAAATCAGTGAACATGTGGTTCCCAGGAAGTCTCACATCCAGGCACTGATCAGCCCTAGACCTGCTTAAGGTAAAGGAACTCCTGACCATTAGGTCCAGTCGCGGACGACTCTGGGGTTGCGGCGCTCATCTCGCTTTATTGGCCGAGGGAGCGTACAGCTTCCGGGTCATGTGTCCAGCATGACTAAGCCACTTCTAGCGAACCAGAGCAGCGCACGGAAACACCATTTACCTTCCCATCGGAGCGATACCTGTTTATCTACTTGCACTTTGACGTGCTTTTGAACTGCTAGGTTGACAAGAGCAGGGACCGAGCAACGGGAGCTCACCCCGTCACGGGGATCAGACCTGCTTACCTTGAGCAAAATGCCTCATGTTCCTTGAAACCATATCCCTGGAAGAAAATCAGTTTGAATGGATTCTATTAGAAAAGAAGTGTTTCTAGGCACTGCGGTCATCTGCAAGGGATTCTCACGTGGCAGGGTTAACGTTGCCAGCCTTTATGTCATGTTTGCAGACACCTGTATAACTCAGAGTTGGTCTGCCAACAGGCCTGATGCCTGATGCTAGCGCTCCATAATGCACATAAATTTAGGTTGCAGTCCTAAACCCGCTTACCTTGAAGAAAGCCCCATTGAACTCAGTGCGACCAGCTTCTGAGTAGGCTTGTCCTGCTAATAAATGATAAACTGTGTTTACTTAGGAGTAAGTCACATTGAGTTGAATTGGGCTTACTCCCAGGTAATAGTAACACTGCTTTCCATGCATTTGCACATGGTGAACCTTGTTGAACAAATGTTGTATTAGCTGTATGCCACACATTGGTTCCGTTTTAACACCAAGAAAACTAGCTTTTCCTTGTAGGAGTGGAATTGTGTGAATGTGATATGCAAGGTGGCTTTAAAAGCTTCTGAATGGACAGGTGTTTTGCCCCAGGTGGTGGTTGTTGCAGTGTAATTATAGGACAATCAAAGACAAATCCACTCCATAATAGCCTTTAATGCTCCTGTGCTCCATGAACAGAATAGTGTAGCACAAAAGGGAAGGTGTGAAGCAGGAGGAACATAATTCTGGTAAAGTTGTCAAACTACTATAAAGGTAAAGGTAAAGGTACCCCTGCCCGTACGGGCCAGTCTTGACAGACTCTAGGGTTGTGTGCTCATCTCACTCTATAGGCCGGGAGCCAGCGCTGTCCGCAGACACTTCCGGGTCACGTGGCCAGCGTGACAAGCTGCATCTGGCGAGCCAGCGCAGCACACGGAACGCCGCTTACCTTCTGCTATTTATTCTTTTCATGATTTGGAAAGCACCGTGGGTGCAAATAAGAATGGCTCAGCGGGTCTGATCTTTAACCAAAGAAACGGTGGTTAGTCACACATAGGATTTAATAAAAATAAATAAATGAAATAAAACAATTTCTCTTATCATGTGCTGAGCACAACAGCTGGTCCAGCTACACAATCCCACTAAATGCTTCTTTATTTTCCTACGTAGGCCTACAATACGATGTGGGCACAGCTGCTGCCTCTGCAGCAGAAGTAGCCAACATTATGACTTCCAGGTGATATTGGATTCTTAACTCCCATCAGCCCTGACCAGCCTAGCCAATGGCTAGGGATGTTGGGAACTGTAGTTCAGCAGCTTCTGCACGGCGCTGCATTGGCTATCTCTGCTCTACAGGCTCCAGGTGTCTTCCCTCTGGCCTAGCAGCACCACCTTGCAGAGTGGAAACGAGCAGTAGGCAGCAGTCAAGGAAGCGAGCCCGGGTGCTACTGAACCCCGCTTTCTTTTCATCCAAGGCCTCTGCTAAGGGTGCGGCTCCCTCCAGCCAGATAGGAGGAAAGCGCTGCCACGAGGTGGGCCAGTCCTTAATTGGCATTTGGTGTCGCTTTAATCCTTTTAAGACCGCAAACTAAATATTGTGAGAAGGCAACAAGCCCAGAAAAGCAATCTTGCGTAATCAGGTCTTTGCTCTAATGCACAATTGTGAGAGGCCTGGCAGTTTGCGTAATATTTTAAGCTACGGTTGGTTTAGCCCATAGGAGTGAGCTAGGTGCCATACATTCCTTATCTCGTTTTATTCTTGCAACACTTCTTTTGTGCAGTAAGTGAGGGTGCTATATAGTCACTTGCTCCAACCAGTGTTGTGGTTCAGGTGGAAAACTGAAGGTGAACTTCCCATATCCAGGCCCAACATTTTATCTGTCTGTCTGTCTATCTATCTATCTATCTATCTATCTATCTATCTATCTATCACCATCATCATTGTTAATTAAATTTGCATGCTGCCCTTCATCTACAGAACCCCAGGCAGTTTACAAAGTAAAATCACAACATGAACATCACAAAATACATAGTAAAAATAAGACCAACAACAAACCAATAATCCCCCCTCCCACAACACAATTAAAAGGGCATAGGATGTCGATCAAGAGGGAACGTTTTTGCCTGGCACCTAGAAGAGGTATAATGAAGGCACCAGCCAAACCTCCCTGGGGAGAGCACCCCACAAGTGGAGAGCCCCACAAGTGTTGTCACCCTCCAGACCTCCCGTGGAGGAGGCACACAAAGAAGAGCCTCAAAGGATGATCTCAGGGTCCAGGTAGGTTCATATGAAGAGAGGCGGTCCTTGAGGTATTGCGGTCCTGAGCCATTTAAGGCTTTATAAGTCAAAACCAGCACAGAATTGGGCCTGGAGACTAATGGGTCGCCAGTGCAGTCAGGCCAGCATCAGTGTAATATGCTCAGGCCATCTCGCCTTAGGGAGCAACCGTGCCAGCCAATTCTGCATTAGCAGAAGTTTCCTAACTGTCTTCAAAGCCAATCTACATATAGCGCGTTGCAGTTATATGACGTGTTGCAGAAGGATACTGTGGTTATCCAAAACCGCTGAGAGGTCAAGGAGAACAGGGACAACATACCCTCTGTTTCTCTCCCTATACAGGTCATACAAAGCGACCCAAGCAGTTTCTGTGCCAAAACCAGGCCTAAACCCCAATTGAAATGGATCTAGAAAATTACATCACCATGCTGTAAAAGTGGTGGATGAAGAAATAGCTTGAAACATTGGTGGTGTTTTTAAAACTAAACCTTTGCGTCTCAATGTTTTCACTCTTGACACTGCCCGCAGATGGAGGAGAGTTCTCTATGGTCTTCGGCTGTGCATTGCACACTGTCCAGTCCTTCTGTTTCCTCTTTGCTAAATTCTATAAACACCACACTATTCTGTCACCTACAACCGCTATTTCCAGTTCCAGTCTGGAAAAAGTGTGGTCTGCTGCCATAATCCATGCTTCTCCTTTTTCCTAGACTTAGCAAAACGCCAGTGCTGTGGGTTCCTAACTTGGTGCATTACTTAGGAAGCAAATCACACATGTTTTCAAATCTGAAAGCCCCAGAATGTCAAAAGAAGTTTACAAGCCAACCAGTATTTCCAGGAGAGCCCTTTCTTAGTAAAAGCTAACTTAACGGAAATAATTCAGATTGTGAACGGACGGTTGAAATTACAGCCTCTGTGTTGACTTACAAAGAATCTTATCGTCAATATGATGATAATGATTAACATGCTGATTTACAAGGGTGGGGTCACAAGATATTTGCAGACTCTGCACTGTCTTCCCAGTGGCAACAGCACCTTGGTATGTAGGCTCTGTCGCCTCTTTAGCTTCAATTATTAACCCTAACCTGCAACCTCACAAAACACAATGCTCCCTCGTTAAAATTAAAGAGGGTAAATGGAGGCTTAACCTCTCTTTGTTGATCTCCACTTGCTTTTTCCTGGAGATGCCCAGCTCAAGGTTAGCTGCCTTGAAGTATTGGTGAGCTAGCAAATCAGGCTCAGTAAAATGATCAAACATTGTGAAACTTTATATTTTACCTACTAATATTCTTCTACTCTTCTTTTTCTTCTTTTTTGCTTGTGCATTTCTCATTAAATGGCAGGCCTTGAACAGACCTTTTAGGGGCATTTTCTTTTTAAGGTTCCATAATTTTAAACATCATCATAACCATTTTATTTGTATGCCGCCTTTCCATAGTTAAAACGATGCTCAAGGCGGCTTACAACATGACAAGATTTACATAATTACCAATGTAACAAAAGTCATAAGCAATAAATGAAACACATCAAAAAGTACACAACCAAATAGAAAACTATTTCCACATAAATCATAAAATCTAAAACTAGGAATACAGCTTTAATATCAATTACAATTTAAAATGACAAAGATAAAAAAAAAGCAATTTAAAAAATAAAAATGGAGCCCTCTCTGCCCAGATGGAAGGAGGCAGGCAAGGCCCTTCAGGTGATATCATGAGGGACAGCCAGCCTAGCACTCAAAACATTAGTTCAGTGGACAGGGTGATGTGGATTAAACTCTCAGCTCTGCCATGACATTCCTTGGGTAGTTTTGAGCTACCACCATATCTCTTGACTTTGCCTCCCCCTAACTCAGAGAAGAGTTGTCAAATGCAGGCCAGTTCAAACACGATGGAATCAATGTGTAAAGTTCACAGAAAGTGCTTCTCTGTGGTGTTGACTCCACCTAAGATATGAAAGCTGCTCTCCACATGGATTGTCCCATGAGAGAGAGAAAGAGGGAAGGAGACGTCTTCCCTCCACAGAGAGTACTGCTCTTCGGAACTGCACACATTCCTGGTGGCCTGCTGGTGCTGGCCTGGAGACTTTCCCATGCTGCTGAGTTCCTTTCACACAACATGGTCCAACATGGAGACACTTCCCTGCTATAAAACTTTAGTTGGCCGTGTTTAACAATGGTAAGCATTTAGCATACTCTGAACATATTGTTGAGGCCGGTCATGATGAACAAAGCCAGTGGCTTAGTAAGTTAGTTTGGGGTGCATTTCTGCCCAGTTATTTGGGGGAGTGGGTGGGAAGCCTCATTGGCATAGAACAGTAACAATGGACAGTGTTGCCACCACATTCAGAAAATATAGGCACAATATTTGCTTGCTGAGTCAATGTTTCCCTACCCCTCCCCTGCGAAGTTCTCACCATGTGTTGATTTAGCTCTCTAGTTGTACTTTGACTATGTTAGGCGTATGCCTAATACATTGTGAAGATACGGAGATAACATTCTTTGTATAGTACAGCTTTCAATGAGACTTCCTTAAGGCCTTTTCTATAGAAGCTATTTGTACTCATTTCCCCAGTGCGTTATTTTTGTAAACAGCAACTTTGGCTGTTAAGCGTTCCCTCTTCTCTGCAGGCATTAAATAAATGGAACAGCAAACCACAGCACACCATGGTGATTGGTAGGCAAGGAAATCCCATACTGTACTGAAAAGGGTACTGAATTGTGCAAAACACCTTTGTTAAACATTACTAACGCATTCTTACAATGTAAAACATGCATTACATTGCAAGATAATATAAAACATACATTCAAGACTGTATTGCAGGTTATTATATATATTCATAATAATAAAACTATTTAGCAGTGCAATCCTAAGGATGCTTGCGCACAAGGAAGCCCCGCTACAGCGTACAATCATTAACTCAAAGCTCTGCTAATGCGGTTGTATTTCAGGTTTTTTGTTTTATATATTTCTATCACTCCCTGCTATGCAAAACTTCCAGGAAGTAATAAACCGCATGCTTGCCATTCCCCAAACACACATAGGTAAAATGATCAACCGTACAACTCTCATCATCAACAGACTTGCTTTAAAAACAAACCAAAAAAAACTCAAAGCTCTCTGTTGCTAGATATAGTCTGACTACCTAGTCTGCCTTACAAATCGAAGAAGGTCACATCCGTCTTTCAGACTCTCAAAACAAAAAATCACAAAGTCAAAAAGCCTCCAAATCAGGCACCCCCAACCTGCAGCCCTCCAGATGTTTTGGCCCACAACTCCCATGATCCCTAGCTAACAGGAGGGATGATGGGAATTGTAGTCCAAAACATCTGGAGGGCCGAAGGTTGGGGGTGCCTGCTCCGAATCCTGTCTTCCTGAATTCTAGAAAACACCTGTTAAACACATAAATGCAGCTGAACCACATCAGCATGACTGTTTTGAATGTTCAGAGCATGTTCCAGCTTTGCAGTGCGTTATCCTGTCCACATCTGCAACTATGTAAGTCATGGCGCAGTCTTTCTCAACTCAATGGTTTGCAACTGGATGGCACTGCATTTCTTTTTAGGTACCAGCAGGTAGCCTCTGACTAGAGACAATTGGCTGCAAGGGTACAAGTGCTGTCTGCAAAAAATTCTGCTCTGGCCAGAATTTTCATAAATTGCTTGTCAGCCGGCCTCTGCCTCCCAGCCAGTAGCATGCAGCCTTACCCACCAAGTTCCTCAAGATGCCTCACGGGAAGTGATTCATAAATGAATAGATAAATAATATCTCTTGTTGTTGTTGTTGTTTAGTCGTTTAGTTGTGTCTGACTCTTCGTGACCCCATGGACCAGAGCATGCCAGGCACTCCTATCTTCCACTGCCTTCTGCAGTTTGGACAAACTCATGCTGGTAGCTTCGAGAACAGTATCCAACCATCTCGTCCTCTGTCGTCCCCTTCTCCTCTTTCCCAACATCAGGGTCTTTTCCAGCGAGTCTTCTCTTTTCATGAGGTGGCCAAAGTATTGGAGCCTCAGCTTCAGGATCTGTCCTTCCAGTGAGCACTCAGGGCTGATTTCCCTAAGAATGGATACGTTTGATCTTCTTGCAGTCCATGGGACTCTCAAGAGTCTCCTCCAGCACCAGAATTCAAAAGCATCCATTCTTCGGTGATCAGCCTTCTTGATGGTCCAGCTCTCACTTCCATACATCACTACTGGGAAAACCATAGCTTTAACTATACGGACCTTTCTTGGCAAGGTGATGTCACTCCTTTTTAAGATGCTGTCTTAATATCTCTTACCCCTCCCCCTTTTCTACCCCTATCATGGACACACACTTGTCTTTGCTGACAAACATCCTTTCCAAACTAATCCAGATCCTGCAAAACCTCCAGTACTTGTTTCTTAGTAAAGCATGGAGATCGTGCACTTCTGTGTATATCAATTTGCGTGTTATTATTTTAAGAACTTATTATTGCAGCCTATTGGCTATACAGTAAGGCTGAGACTGAATTAATTAATGCTGGATATATTACTGATCCTGGTGCATCATTCGCGTTTCCTCCGATCCAGCCTGCATTTCTTTGTTTACATTAATCTGCAAGTGTATATGCTCTATCACTAACGTATCTGCTGCTCCTTGCGTTTCCTCATATTTGTTGGACATCATTTCCCCTTAACCAGTTTTGACTTTTGACTCTTATAACCAAAATTAATTAAGGAAGAGATTTTTTAAAAGTTGCTTATAGTACTGACTTTGACCGTCTGTTATAATAGAGCAGTATCAGAGCCCTGGCCTTGAACCGCACCTTCCCGTAGTGACCTTTGTGAATTGTTTAAGGTCCAGAGTGAGGCCATCATTCTATAGCAGGACACAATAAAAGCATCACCTTTCCGTGCAGTACAAACAGATGTCGAGTCTGCATGGCTAGCAATAACATTTCAGCTTCCTGCTGCCACAGATGTTCTTACAAGAACGAGGGCTTTTCAGCATTTCCATCCCGTGGCAGCGACCCAAGCCATCCCATGAACTTCCTTTCCTGCCTACATTTTTCCATTTAGTGTATGTGCTGCAGTTTAGGCCTTCAGAAATGCGTTTAGAATAAGAAATACATTTAGCATAAGTGAGGTGAGCATTCTTACGGAATCTGCATTTACTTGTTTTGCTTTAAGATTTGAGTCTTGCGGCGCCTTAAAGACGAACAGTTTTATTACCATGTTAAGTTTTTGTGGACTACAGTACACAATATTACAGAATACACACAGACACACAAGGTTCGGGAGGAGATTGAAGATAGTGAGGGCAGAGGTAAATGGAACACAATAAATACAGACACGGTGATAATTACGTAATTACCAGTAATCATCACTAAAACAGTTGTTTTGGCATTGGTAATTGGATACTCAACATTTTGAGTAAACAGAAAGCAAAAAGACTGCTAGTACCGAGTCACATGGTGGGGGGAACTGGCACATTTAAGCGAACATTCAAATGTGGATTTTCACATACTAGGGCCATTGCATGCCTCTTAAATTATATATATATATATATATATATATATATATATATATATATATATATGTGTGTGTGTGTGTGTGTGTGTGTGTGTGAGAGAGAGAGAGAGAGAGAGAGAGAGAGAGAGAGAGAGAGAGAATCTTCTCACACCATAGTTCTGTGTGAAATCAGGCCCTCACCCTTCTCTTCCATTGTTATCAGTTGAGTAAAACAATAGAAGAAAAACACTAGTAAAATAAAAACAGACAAGCATTGTAAGTAAATGAATTAAACAATCTAACTTTACCCATCTCCAAACAGGTGTAAAATTACCTTTTAATGTTCTGTTACCTTGTTGCCATAGGTGGGTTTTATTTGGCATTCTTCAGCCTGAATTGCATGATTCACCCCATTCTGCAGCAAGCCCTTCACTGTTTAATCAACTCTGAATTGTGTTTTAGTTTGGTAATGAGACACACGAATAATGTCCAGTCATTTCTGTTGCTGATTCTTAGTGATGGAATCTCTTTTCTGTTGCTTTACAGGTTATTGAAGGGAAGCTGGCCCCTTTCCTTGGGAAGGTAATCAAATTTGCCACTTCCCATGTGTACAACTGCAGCCTTTGTAGCCAAAAGGGATTCATTTGCGAGATCTGTAACAACGGCGAGATCCTGTACCCCTTTGAGGACATTTCTACAAGCAGGTAAAGGACGGTGATTTCATGTGTTGCTTTGCATGTGTGTACATTTACTATGGTACAGTAATGACGAGAGGGCTGATGCAAACATGAGCAAGAGTTCAGCTTACCTCCTTTCTATGTGGAAACCTTTTATGAAGGCCAAACGAGACACAACATTAAATGCATCTTCATACCAATGGAGGAATTTCCTCTCAGTGCAAATGGCAGCTTCAAAGGAGTGGTTTCATATGGACTACAGTAAGTTGAACTGCAGTGTTAAACTCCCTCTCACCATCACCACCAGTAATCACCCACCGCAGCTGCTACTTGCATTTGTAGCCAGTACAAGTGGAAAGTGTGCACATTCATGGGGTATGTACCATCATGCTTTGGTCTGCTTCACCACATGTACATGCACCAGGGAACCGGAGTTCAGCTCCACTCCTGTGGTGTGTAAATGCAAAGGACTAGACACGTGTAGCTATAGCAAGCACAACAGTGTACATAACACACAAAGGGGCCTTAAGGGGACTTGTGAACAATGGTCACAATCTGACCATTAAAATTCCTTAAGACATTTATTTCTAAGCAGTCCAGATTGTAAATGCAAGTCTGATATTTTAGAGGCCCTAGGCAAGGTAAAGTTAATGGGACCTGCCTATCCCGAGCCGACAAGTTTCAAGAATATTTAGCTTTTCTGGGGGTCAGTATCCAGACTGTCTCTTCCCTTCTCATGGCCCCTTGTACGTATGGGAAGCCTGAGGATAGGAGAAAAGGAGACACTTGTCTTTCATCAGCCTGTAAGTAGTTGTGCATTGGCAACTGAGCGCAACACCTTGCTGCATATTTGACTCGGGGATTGTTAGATAAAGGAACTGACCAGGCTGCATGTTGGGGCTGATTCATACATGCATGCTTATCCCTTAATCTGACTGCATATCATGCCTGTGTCATTCAGGCACAGATAAAACATCTATGTCACCCCAGTTGAGTTTTTCAATGGAGTGTCCAGGAGTGAGTCATAAATAACGTAAGTTTTGTATATTCATGATGTTGATCCTCCCTTGGGCATTGTTGGCAGTTTGTGAGATGGCCAGGATTATTTTGTTAGCATAATTTGTTGAGAGTTGTTTTTCTTCCCAGCTGGGAGAAGAGGTCCGTGCCAGTGCAGCCCAAGGCCACCTTTCACTGAGATTTTTGACTGGCACCTCTTTTACTGCTAATATATGCCCCATCTTTCCCTGGTTTTGTTTCAGTACCTTGTTTTTAGTATGAGGTCCAAGCCCTGAACGTATATTAAATGAGGTATGCAGCACAACTGTGCAAACACTGATTAAGAAAGGAAAGGGAACACTTGCAAAACAGTAATTTCTGGGACGGAAAGTTGTGAATGAAAAAGCATTAAGGAGAACTAAGATCATGGCTATATAAGGCAAAGATATCTGCAAGGGGCTCGTGAGGATAATGAAAGTGGCAAAATACTTGCTGTAAGAAGGTTTCCCAGTGCAATGCATGTAGTTTCTCTGCAGAATGATTTGATTACTGAGTGCTTGCTGGGCATTAAAATCACAGGTTAAATGCCTTAGAATTCTGAAATCTTAAATGCCCTGAGAGAATTTGCAGTACATCTCAGGTCAGTGATATCTGGGTGTAATGACTTCTGTTGGTGCTTATTACACTGGCAGCCAGTAATATATATGTGTACATGTTCAATACAAAAACAGATTTAATTGCACTGATATAAGCACATCATTTTCAAAATAATATTTAGTATTGCTGTACCAGTGAAGTCGTGGTTCAGTAACAAAAGTGAATTAGGTTGATCAGTTAATTTTTATTTTGGCAATGAGTTTGAACGTTATCTGTCTGCATATTGGATAATGTTCTTTTGTTGGGGCACTGTGTTGATAGAAAGCAGGTTGCCCATTAACAGATGTAATAGCCTATTTCTTTTTAAAATAGGATTCATTCGTAAGATTGCCACATAGGCAATGCTTTGAATTTAGGTTTGCCCCAGTCATTGCAGATTCTATGTTTTAAAGTATAACCCTCTTTGTCCATTATATTTTTTGGGGGGGGGGTGTTTCAGCTTGGTATGAGTCAGGGGCTCGTGTGCTCCTGCCTCCCCCCAAAGAAAAACCTCACAAATATTTCAATATATTGAGATTTCTGTTGGTAGGGTTGCATTCCCTTATTTAGGTAATCGTTGCCTGAAATGTTTGCCCCTTTTAACTGGGGTTCAGGTGTTCTGTTCTAGTTCTTATATTACTCTGTGCCTTAGGATGTGCATAGCCCTCTGTACCCTGAGCCCCTGCTAGGATGGCAGAGTTATGAACAAGTTGGACCCTGGCGCCTGATTCCGCATTTCCACTTTTCAGTAGGCAAAGAATACCATACAGTGATATTCCCCTTGCTGGTAGTTCTCCTGAAAGGTTTATACCTTCGTATCAGCAAACACAAGCCCTGGCGTTGATTTTCAGAGGAGTGGCCTTGTTAGTCCATTGCAGCAAAAAACAATGCCTAGCCTTTGAATTGGAGTTGGTGCCCAAAATGAATTGAGAAGGTTGAGTCCCTTCAACCAAACATTAAACGGTAGGTTTTGTTTTAGCTAAGGAGTTTTAATTAGAGTGTTTCTTTTTTTTTCAGTAAGAAGGACAGGGTAATTTAATCTGGCATGTTCAGCAAGTTTCACTAACACCCCCTCCCACAACCGTCTAAGAGGGATATGTAACATTTACAGTTTTGTAGATCCACAAATTAGTTTTCTAAAGCTTTGCCCTTAAATGAAGATGAAAATAAATATTAACACATGTGCATTGTGATGAACTTACTGTTGTCCTAATGTCTTTGTTTTTGCTCCTTCACTTGCATGTGTTCAGCTCCACTAAATCTAAACAAAATGAATGCTTCTTGTGTTTTAAATGAGTGCAAAGCTGGACTTTTAATAAATCTTGAGCCTCGGTTAGGGTGGTATAAAAAAACCCCAACAATAAATTGCCTTAATAAGAAGCTGTTTGTACTGTGTGAAAGAGTTCCCCTGCATTCACGGCATTCTTGAATGACTAGGAATTGAAGTGTGTTTGCACCTTGCTTTGCATATATTTTCCCTTTGCCTTTTTGCCTTGACCTTTCTGCTTGACAAAGAAGAAAGCAAAGCGATGAGTCTCAGGTGCCCTTGCCAAGACCTGCCAGAGGGTCAGCGCTGGATCACGACCATCCTGATATAATGGCATCCTCACAGGGGCTGATGGAGAGAACAAATTCTGGTAGAGAAGTAGTTTTTCTGTGGGTCCATTTCCAGAAGTGATTTCTCAAGGCCTGTCTCTTATGGAGACAGATAAATCTCAGGGCAGAAGGACACACACACACACACACACACACACACACACTTTTAAAGAGCTGGAATTTCCATTTGCATGGAGGCTGTTTGCTCAGCATTCATTTTTTGTCAATCCTTGAGCAAACAGAGCAAATACCTGGATAATGCACTCATCTGGCTTTGAATGCACATATATTACATACCCTTTTCTTGCTAATCGGTGTGACACATTCCTTTGTTGGCTAAATGGTTCCAAAACAAACACAATCATTTCAGTTAATTAGCAGGGTTTTGTGGGCTGTGCCTGGCAAGCTCCTTACATCCTGTCCGACAATACACAACTTCCAAGTCTGCTGTCTTAGCACTGTTGTAGAATCCTCAAATAATTCTCTCTCTCTCTTTTTTTCCCCCTTGCTTGGTTTTACATTGCTTAGTTAAAGTATTCCCCTTCCTTGGATTTCCTGGGTTCTTGGAATGAAAACTAAAAACAGAAGAATAGTAAAGTGCAAGTGGAAATGTTGTAATAGTTGGGTCTTCTGATTTTTTCCTGTCAGCTCCAGCAATTAGTTTTTAAGTAGACATGGAAATGTACTTAAGCCTGCTGGAAACAGTGTTCTCAGGAAAGCTTTACTTTTCAAGGGGCAGAGTGTCAGGTGGTAGTTACTCACTGGGGTGGTGGAATAGCACTGCACATACTTGAAGATACTGTATTGTGAATTTTTCGCAGCTTTCGGATACAAGCTCTTGTCACTGAGATCTCCTTCACCTTTTACTGCAAGGACTCAAAAAATGAGTTCTTCCTTGCAAAGTAAAATGCTGGTAAATGTTTAGTATGGTGAAATTCCAGGTTCTGCTACCTGTCAGCGCAGTGAAACATTTTGTTGTTGGGTCATTGTTGATCTGGTTTCTCAGATCAACTTCATTGATAGGGGTCTTAAACTGGTATTCCACACAGACAACCAAGACCCAGTTCCTTTCTTCCTCTACCACCAATGCAGCCCATCTGCTGAAGGAATTGCTTGCTTTACCTAGAGGTGTCCTCTGTTGTTGTTGTTGTTTAGTCGTGTCCGACTCTTCGTGACCCCATGGACCAGAGCACGCCAGGCACTCCTGTCTTCCACTGCCTCCCACAGTTTGGTCAGACTCATGCTGGTAGCTTTGAGAACACTGTCCAACCATCTCGTCCTCTGTCGTCCCCTTCTCCTTGTGCCCTCCATCTTTCCCAACATCAGGGTCTTTTCCAGGGAGTCTTCTCTTCTCATGAGGTGGCCAAAGTATTGGAGCCTTAACTTCAGGATCTGTCCTTCCAGTGAGCACTCAGGGCTCATTTCCTTCAGAATGGATAGGTTTGATCTTCTTGCAGTCCATGGGACTCTCAAGAGTCTCCTCCAGCACCATAATTCAAAAGCAACAATTCTTTGGCGATCAGCCTTCTTTATGGTCCAGCTCTCACTTCCATACATCACTACTGGGAAAAACATAGCTTTTATCATATGGACCTAGAAAGCATTAAAAGACCCACTGGCTGGTGCATCACCCAGTCAGGTGGAATCAGTGCAGTTCCACTTGGCCTTGTAAAGCCTTTACCCCAGGATATCCTCTTCGGCCCACCCTAAACAACCTGACTCCCATTGAGAAGAACCTGCCAGGCTGAATTCTACTCTTCACCTTCCTTCACAGAACCCTCTGACTCTGGAACCTGACCATTTGCTTTTCTAGATGACACTGGCTACCTCTGTCCCATCTGCCTGCTAGCAGCCATTCTGAGAACTTTTGCCCACTGTAGATCATGCCACTTGCCTTTGACCCCCCACCGGCTGAGAACTTTCTCGCTCCTGACCCGGGCTATCACTTGTCGGATCTTAGCAAACCTTGACACATGGACCTAACCTAAGGACAACTGCGAGCATGCAGGGTCGCTGTGCATAGCTGCCTACCACTTTTGAGCCTATATACACGTGTACTGTCTATGTGTCCATAAACTCTGCACAAGCGTTAAGCCCCACATGCTGTTGCATGCAATGGGTCATAGGAAAACTAATTTTTCAGCTACAGATAGGTAGCCGTGTTGGTCTGCCATGGTCAAAACAAAATAAAAAAATTCCTTCCAGTAGCACCTTAAAGACCAACTGAGTTAGTTCTAGGTATGAGCTTTCGTGTGCATGCACACTTCTTCATTTTTCAGCATTACTTTTTTTAAAAAACCAGCAACACAAGAACAACGCTTCTGTACAATTCTGTACAATTAATTTTTCAGCATTACTTTTTTTAAAAAACCAGCAACACAAGAACAACGCTTCTGTACAATCATGACTCCAGCCTCTGCAGAAAATGAAATAACTTGCTCAAGCATCTCACTGACTACCATACTAATGAATCATCTTTAAAAAAGAAAAAGAAAAAACAAAATGTGTTTTTGTGTTATATGTTTCAGGGCATGCAAACAAGTATAATCTTCTGCACTTCAGAGCTGAAATTATCTTGTGGCTTCTAGGAAAGAATGCTAGAAGGGAGGAAGTTGGTTAAGGATGGGGCTGGCTGGGACACAAGTTTAAGGAGAAATATGTGCCTCCGCTATCAGTTTCCAGCACCTCCACCCACCATTTCACCCACCCCAAATCTCCCATGTTAAGAATGGATGCCCTACAGGAGCATACGCCTGATCATTTAAAATGCAAAAACCTTCACGGAGATTCAGAGGTGTTTCAGGCACTGGCGCTATGTGCATAATCTAGGCAGTGAGCCATACGATTGCACTCCTACAGCAGCTGTGACCATAGGAAGCCAAACATGAAAAGTGGACTTTCCCCCTCTGGGACTGCTGCAGGCAAAACGGAAGACATGAATGAGTCCACAGTTGCTTGTTTTTAAGGTCTCATCTTTTTGTCATCTTCAAAGCAACAAATGTCTTCTCCACAATGTCATTGTATTTGTGCTCAAAGGGATCTGAGAAAAGGAGAATAAAGGCTTAGTAATAATGAGACTGTTTTGTAAATAAGTGCCATAAAAGGAACACCCTCTTTCCCAACACAGGTGCTTCTCATTGCCCTCAGATGTTAGAGAAGTGGCTGACGCAGCATCGAGCTGTGGCCTTGGCCAGATAAGAAGCAGGTGTTTGATCGCTTGATTGAAATGCTGAACGGTCTTGCAGCCACAGCCAGGAGATACACCTTTGTAATTTTCCATGGAAGTTAGAGTAGGTTGCAGCTGGGAAAGATTTCAGCTTTTAAGTTTTGCAGGTTCATCTCAGCTTCGTGATTCCTTCTCTCCTTAAGCCGTATAGTGAATTGTGCAACACAAAATCAACAGAGTGCTTAAGTGCCATATTTTGTTTTCACTTGTCAGTCCCTTGGGGAGACTGCAGTTGACTTCACGCATTCCGTTTGTGTATCAGGTCCTCTACCACATGT
Source organism: Podarcis erhardii (assembly GCF_964252035.2). NCBI lineage: Eukaryota > Metazoa > Chordata > Lepidosauria > Squamata > Lacertidae > Podarcis > Podarcis erhardii. The sequence continues at coordinate 132,742,045 of NC_138497.1, read as the reverse complement.
GCAGGTGGTCCTAACTGGGCTGGCAGGGCTAGCCAGGACTCACTCTGGTCCACCCCAGTACCGGCAGCTCCTCCTCATTCATCTCACCATCACCCACAACTTGGGCCCAATCTGGCAGTGGGGAGGAAGATAGTAGCTTCAGTCTCTTCTGCCTTACCCAATAAGATGGCATGAGTGGCTGCGGGGGGGGGGGGGGGGGCTTCTCTACCATTGGGAGCAGGTAAGTCATGTAAATGGCATCACCACCAACAGCAACAACAACAACATTTCCTGCTGCCACTGGGTCTGAAGAAGGAGCAAGCAGAAGTGGCAAGGAAGAAGGAGCTGTCCATGTTTGCAAGAAGAGCAGAAAGTAGAGCCATTTCCATTGTCCAGCAGCAATTTGCATGTGTCAGGAGAATCTGGTTTATGGTGGGCCCTTGCTGGGGCATGGACCTGGGCAGATACCCAGTGATGCCAACCCATGGTGCTCGGCCTGACATCAACGATGTTTTAAATGTTACGTGTCACTGTGTCAAATATTCACCTGCAAATGCATATAAGAGCCTTGGTTGACTGCAGCTAACTGATGAGTGTACATTTGGTGGCAAACCACTTTTGGAATGTGTGAAATAATCCTAATAGGAAAGAGAAATCGGACTCATGAAATGCTGATTGGCAGTGGGTATTCAGGAACACACATTAAAATCCTGTAGAAATGGGGAAATGTGTGGAACTTTTCACCAGAAATTGTTCAGAGGTGTTCTTGGCTTTTCTACACAACCACAACACTGAAAACCACCTCCTTCTCCTGAAAATAAAGTTATGGTAATTAGGTGCTTGTGGGAGTTGCTGCTGTCTGTTGCACCAGTTTCACTGCAAGGCGGATTCATGGACCCTCTGGCCAATTTGTTGATTTGGATTTCTTCTGTTCATTGTCTCAGCAATTAAGATGTCTGAGCAATTGAAGTGTTACTTCCCAGTCAGAATAGCTCCTGGCAAACAAAGCACGGCAGATCCAATGGATTTTCACAATGCACTTGACTCAAATTTTCAACCTAGGTTATCACCGTTGCCATATATTACTGGAATAGAATTGGGCAAACCAGCAAAAACAAAAAAAAGGTTTGAATTGGCCTTGTGGAACTTCCAGCCCACAAAAGTCACCTTTGGGGATAGACCAGAACACTACCTGCTTTTTATTAGGAACCTCACGTTTCCCTCCATCTTCCTGATCTTAGGAAACTTCTGGGTCACATGAGAACCTGAAAACTGCATGGGAAAGTTGCTGTTTGAGTGCAGTCGGAAGGAAGCAGTCGCGTTCTCTCCAATCTCTCTGTCACTGTTCTCTCTACCATCAGCTCACCCTTAACACTTTGTCCCACAACCCGTACCTGAAAATCTGTACTAGGTAACAAGTGTTTAGCCTCTAAGAAAGATTTTCAAAAAGCTTAATCCAAATTATTGTGTAACATAGAAGATGGTGATAACTTAGTATAGACCCTATTAGTAAAAATACTAATGAAAAGCCTGGCCAGATAGTAAAGTCTTGGTCTTGCATGTTTGTTTGCTGTTATTTACTGCTGGTTGTGCAGCCAAAATTTTATGCTGATGTTACTGGAGGTTACTTTTGGCAATTTTAATGAATTGTGCCTGCTTTGTGTAAATGTGTTTTTATTATAATGCATTTTTACTTTGGTCTATGATCTTAAATAGGATTTAAGTCATGGAGAGACCTTTTTGTGTAACAAGCAAGTAACAAGTTCTGCTAATGATGATAATTGATCTGGGACCCAAAGCTCAGCAGCGGAGGCACCAGGCAGGTAGCCCTAGGAAGAGCTACTTGGGACCCCACCAGAGAGAGGTGCCTCTCTCCTCAGTAGCCATCCTTCTAACTTGTGTTGCCAGAGTTATCCAGAGAAAGACTTCTAATGACCACAGACTTAAAGAGGGCAAGTTAATGAGGAGCTGCTTTAAAATTAGGGGATTCAATTTGGTAATGGAATTCAGCCATGTACTGAGCTGAACTGTGGTGTTGAAAGACAGACCCATCTACAGCAGAGAGCAAAGGTTTGATCTGAATTTTAGCAGGGCATGGGTCACAGTGACCAGGTTGTCTTTGTCCAGGAAGGATTCTCTGTTTGCAGTTTTCTGTTTCTGCATGCAGCAGCTATCATAGGAAATATGAGTTTACCTACAAAAGCTTATGTGGCAATGATTCAGTTACCATAATTTTCGCTCTATAGGATGCACTTTTTCCCCTCCAAAAATTAAGAGGAAATGTGTGTGCGTCCTATGGAGCGAATGCAGGCTCCTTGCCTTCAGCGATAGCAACGCAAAGCCTCCGAAGCGCAGAGGGAGCGCTCCCCCTGCGCTCCTGAGGCTTCGCATTGCTTTCCCTGAAGCCTGGAGAGCAAGAGGGGTCAGTGCGCACCGACCCCTCTCGCTCTCCAGGCTTCAGGGATAGCCACCTGAAACCTTTGGAGTGCAGCATAAGTTCCCGCTGCGTTCCGGAGGCTTCGGGTTCCTTTCGCTGAAGCCAGGAGACCAAGACTCTCCTGGCTTCAGCAGAGAGGGAGAGCTGCGCAGCACCCCTTCAGCCAAGCAGGAGGAGAAATGGAAGGGGCTCCGTTTCTCCTGTTGCTTCGCTGAAGGGGCGCTGAGCAGAGAGGGGGAGATTTTTTTTTTCTTGTTCTCCCCCTCTAAAACAAGGTGCGTCCTATGGTTGGGTGCGTCCTATAGAGCGAAAAATACGGTAGTCCCTAATGAAGGCCACAATTGTATGCATGTTGGGAACCAAATCCCATTAAGCAATAGGAGTTGTTTCTGAGCAAGTAATCTATGAATGGGATCAGGGTGCTATGCACTAATGCAGCTACTGTTCTGGAAAGACTGGGTATATTAAGGGTTAATTTGGTAGTGAGAAAACAACCATTGGACCTGTAGTGTGGGATAACTGGTTAAAATGAAGAAGCTGATTTATAGAAGGCTTTGGGAGCTAGAAGCGTAAGTGCTGGTGGGATTTTAAGCAAAGCCCATGAAGAGTGTCATTAATGCCTGCTTTTCCCTGTCCTCCCACTTGTAATCATCTGTTCCCTTTTATCAAGGAACAAGTTGATTATTGATCATACAGAAGTTTTGGGTGGTGGGTTGGTTTTTTTGTGTTTTGCAACTTTTTCAAATGGTTTGAATGATGTATTTGCTCTTAATTTTGAAATCATCAATCTTCTCTTGTCCCTCCCCGCCCCCTGATTTAATGCATCTGGGTAGCAACGGCAGGTGTGTTTCACTCTTCCATAATCCTGCAGGCGTCCATTTCGACAGAAATTCCTGATAAGCGTTTACATTCTCCAGTTGACTGAGAAGAGTGATCAAAAGAAGGAAAAGGGAGAGGCCATGAATGAATGCAAAATGACACTCTCATCAATCATTGGTCTCCAGCGTTTCCCAAGGAATTGTAAATCACTAACGAAAGGGGAATTAGCTTGATAAAGTCAGCATTAGTGTCAGATGTGGATGATTTAAAATTTCTAAAGGCACAACTGTTTTCTTTGGCTGTCATCTTGGCTCCCACTTGGGTTGCCGGCATGTGCTCCAATCCAGTAAAGAATGGATAACATGCTTAAGTAATTAAGCTTGTAAAATCTTCCAGAGATTTTGAGATTAAAGCAAATACTAACAGCTGCAACCCTGCATCCGGTCAGGCTGCTTAAATCCCAGTGACTTCATTAACTGCACATAGCATTGTGCCCTAACTGCCTCGCTAAACCACTGCCATAGTATAACTCAATGTTCCGACACTATAAGACAGCTTCTCACTGGGACTCAACGATGTCTGAGAATCCTGTGAGTGTTTCTCGGTGTGGCTGGCTTTCAGAGGTCAGAATACAGCCAGCACAGGAAGAGTCTTAGCACAGAACTTCTTTCCTCTGCATAGTAGGGTGGGGAAGAGAAGCTAGGAACCTACATATTAATATACAAATAACTGATTTTGTTCTCACAGATGTGACAGCTGTGGTGCCGTCTTCCATTCAGAGTGCAAGGTGAAGTCGGTGCCATGCCCCAGGTGTGTGCGAAGGGAGCTTCAGATGAAGCAGAAGTCTTTCTGGAGAAGACTCAACATGGATGAAAGCCTGGAAGAGGCCTGCAACATGTTTGAACTGTCCTATCAGAACACTTGACTCAAAGGAGGAAGCTGGCAACCTGCAGAGATCCCTTTCCTACTGTAGAATGAATGCTTACAAGGCAACGTTCCACTGCCAGGCAGAATCCTTTCCTGCAGAAAGATTGGCTAATATTCACCTTTTTGGTTATTGAATAGCAAGGGTCAATGTTGCTAAGAAGATTGAAGGCAGAACGCATTCATGAAGTCTAGGTCAACCAGGTGGTCTAAAGCCAAATGTAGTTTACTTGAAATATTTCCTATTCTCTTTGCATTTATTGTTAGAAATAGAAATATCGTGTGCATTATTTATTATTATGTTTCCAAGTGAACTATTTTGCAGAAGTAGCAAAGGTGGCACTGGAACTTAAGGGCCCCAGAGTACTTTGCACAGGGGGCCTATGAGATGTATTTGTGGGGTCTTTTCCAGCTTAGAAGGATGTTTTAGTAAACCGTCCTTAAGACTACATTCCTCTCCCACCTCTCAGAAAGTAAACTCAATTATAGATCCACATCTAGATGACTAGAATAGCAATCCTTGTACGCTATATGAACCAAGTGCTAAATGCTGTTTAGTTCCTGCGTTACTGTTCTTGACTACTGGAACAGCAGCTCATGGTTGTAGAACATGCACAGCTTTACATCTGCACAACATTCCAATCTCCTACTAAGTCAGCAATGCAAATCCCTGTGATTTTTCTCACATGTAGCACGATTAAACACCAAAATGCATCTCTTTTGATGTTAAACAATGTACACACTGCTTTGCTGCTGCTTTGGAAGTTGACCAATTTTTTAAAGCACCTTTCTCCACCTTCGTACACCTTGAAATGGTGAGCTGAGGGTTTCGCAGGGCCGGGGTCTGCTTCATCTCTCTCTCTCTCTGCTGCTCTATCCTTTTGGCTGCACTTGATATGGGGACTCGGAATAGCAGCCTGAGCAATTGCTGGGGACAAATGCTTCAGCGCAGTGAGGAGGAGGAGGCACATCTTGGAACACCTTGGCTGAGAAATTGGGACTTGTGCAGTTTCTGTTTCTGCATAAGGAAGTGCATGTACAGAACATGGCACATGTTCTGCAGATTGTCAGGTGTGCATCCACACTCACTGTGCACACAGCACTGCATACTGTGAATAGCGATGCACTTTCCATGTGTCTTATGATAGAGATTGGAACGTGCTTCCTTGTCTTTTGCCTGAGGGTTTAGTACACGACTTTTACCCATGGGATCCTAGTAGTACATAACATTTTGCCCACTTATTCATCTCTCTTTGGAGTGAGGCCCATTAATCCTCCCTGTTCTGTGTATCTGGTACTTAAAGATATGTCAAATGAAGTTTGCAAATGCTGCATTTATTTTGCCCTTATCCAGACCAGTCTTGTGCACCAAGATTCACCTACTGGTATCTTGAGTAAGCTTTCCCAGCCAGATCAATGGAGAATTCCAGCCTTCATTCATATTGAGTCTCTACATTGAAGGCAGAGAGTCATAAAAAGGTAGCAGAATTTACTGGCACTCATAAATGTTTCCTCTGAGCCTGATTTTGTTTCTTTGTTTTTAGCCACTTTGAGGCTATGTTCAGAGGTTTATGGTTTATCTTTTGAGCAACATGCTTAGGAGAATCTCAGGCTCATGTGCTTCCTACTCAAGGAAGAGATTGGACGCTGTTGCTTCCCCTTTTGGGTATCTGCAGTTTGGCCTTTGTTGGTTTGAACGATGGTTTAGTGAAACAAGCCAACTTCACATCTTGGTTGATGCTGCCGACCTCTTTCAGTAAACCAGTTAAGCTTAACCATAGTTTAAGGTTTGGGCGTAAACACTAAACTGAGATTAATCAAAGATAGAGCCTGAGGCTTCCCTGGGCTTGTTCCTGTAGCGAACCGCAGTAAACCTTAGGTTATTATTAGGTCCAAATGCTCACAGTCTCTGAGATCTTTTATTATTCAGTGCAGTTAGTTTCTCCATATTTCCTGTTCTTCCTCCAGTGCATATATATTGATGCAAATGTGGTTACTAATTTGTAGGAAGTGCATTGTTCTGTGAAAATGATGCATAGCTGTATTTATACCTACCTGTTAATGCATCCTTCCCTGTGGTACTCTCCGGGTATTTTAGACTACAGGTCCCATCAGGCTCAGTGGTCAGGTGTTTTGGGAGTTCTAGTCTGAAACATCTGGAGAGTACTAGGTTAATCCAGTATCTTACAGATTACATATTTAAGGCAACAAATATATTTAAAATGGAGGATGCTGAGTAAGCCAAATCTTAACGTGCCTTTTAAACAGGAAATTAAAAACTTCTGTCTGAAACGGGAATTTTATAAACGAGAGGTGTGGGAAGTCTGGTTACATAAGAAATAGCAGGGATGGGGATATAGAGTGTTTCTGTAGCGAAAAGCTTTAGAGAAAAGAATGGCAGGATCTTAGAGCTGCTGTCCACATTACTTTTCTGGAAGTCACTCCTGCATCTGCGTATGTGCACATGTACAAACTTGTTATCCTGTGAAACTTGCTCCAGGACACACCTGTAAAATGGTGTCCATTAGTAATGTTTTTACTCATTTATTTCAGAGCTCTGCAAATGTATTCAGATACAGGTATGCTACGTGAGAATGTCCCCTGCTTGAAATATGTAACCTGAGAATCTACCGTAACATGAGAATGGGGGGGGGGGGGGCAACACCTGAAAACAATATAATGTTGAAAGGAAAGGAAGGAAATAGCAGCCATTTGTAGAAGGAAATCGCACACACCAGGTAGATTCTTGACCATGGCACCATCAACAGCTCCAAAGGCTCTAACCTAACATTGAATTGCCGACTGTTGATGCCACTTGGAAAGACTAACCGAAGTGAATAGGCATGCGTCACATTTCACACTGCCTATGGCTTGTTACTGATAGTAGTGGGTCTTGTCCTTGGTGGACTTTTATGCTGGAGGTGTCCTGTCCACATGGCAGAGAGCAGAACTTTGTTTCTTGTGTTTGCAGCACAATATTATGGGATGCCTCTTCTTTCCCTTGGAAGCTGGGAGCTGAGCAGCAGTCGCCACTGTCAGGTGGGTTGCAATGGCAGAATAGAATAGGGCAGCGAGGGATGCTTGAGCACTTAATATAAAAAGGTGCAACACAAATCTGCTGCTCCCAAATTCCCGCTTTGTCAGCAGGAACTTTCAGATTCTGTAGCCATGTGTTTCCCAAGCCATAGACAGTTGCTCTTCTTTCTGAGTCTCTGCATGAGAACGAGAAAGTGCCAAGTCGTGTTGAGTTTATTGAGTTTCAGTGTTGAGCCCCATTGACTTCCATGCTACGAGGGAAAGGAGTTATTTCAAATTCCAGGTTTCCTTAAAATACATTCTAACAGCCTTTAGGAAACATCTCTTCCTACTTTTTATGTAAACTTTTTATTTATTTTCTTTTTCTTTTTTTTCTTTTTTTTTACTTAGAGTAGCTGTGAGCCAGTTTGAGACATGGGCAAATTATTGGCTCACAGAAAAGAGGGTAATTTTGAAGCCAGTGTCAACCCCTATGAATAACAAGTCAACATCTTTGGTAGCTTGAGCACAATGTTGAATCCTGCCCAGGGTATTTGAAATTAGTTGGTTACTCAAAAGAAGGGCATTAGATTGCATGGGCAGATGCAGGATATCATGGATTTACAAAATATGTGTTTTTAAAAAGAATCAGGTGACGAACCCTGAATATGACCATTTCTGTATGGATTTAATTATCAGTGTATTTCATTATTATCTGAGTCAATTGAATTGCAGTAAATATCAAGAAACCTTTAAAGGTGTGCTGGTAACACTGATAATTGAAATAGCAATTTCTAAAATTGTTGCGATATACAAAAAAAGTCATTATCTAAAGCAGGAGGGAACAACCCGTGGCCCTCAGACATCCATGATTTAGGGTGATGTAGTCCGGTAACATTTGTACGGTTCCTCCCCTCACTATCTAAAGCAGGGGTAAGCAACATTCATGTCATGTCTTGATTAACACTTATAAATGGTAACCAAATGTTAAAAAAAGAAATCAATTGAATTGTCTCCCTTTTCCTGTCCTGCAAGTTGCTATGTACTTGCCCCTCTGATGAATGCTCCAAATTCATCCAGCTTTTTGCTGATATGAAGCTGTTAATCAGTTTATAGTTAGCTCAACAGCCTTTTCACTAACACAATTCCCACCCTACTGTATAACACATTGGGTAGGTTGTTTTTTTTTTTTTTTTTTGAAATTCAGTCCGTGAATTTCTCTGTGTCTTAGAATAATGAAGCTGCTTTTACTCTAGAGGCATTGCATTTATAGATTGTTAGTAATATTTAACTTTATTTGATCTTAGTATGTTTGTGAATTAGCCAGTTAAATGGGTTGTTGGCTAATCCAGCCCAAATAACTAAATAATTTGTTCTTCTAGCAGCCAACGATTAACTGAATAGTCAATAAAAGCAGAGGATCAGCAAATGGAATGGATGTATCTAATTAACTTAACCTCACATTCTATAATAATTCATTGGTTGGTCAGATTGGCAGTCCAAATCTTCTCATAAAAGTGATTTCATTTGCTTTGGAAGAAATAAACTGCTCTAAAATAGTGCCCTGTTAAAACAACCCAGTTCTGGTATGAGGAGAAGCTGTACTGAAATGTACTTTTGTAGTGTTTCAGGGATCTAAGTCCATCCCCTGCTTCTAACCTTTACTTAACATTCAGCCATTTTACCTACAAACCTGGAAAATGCAAACCTTTTCCTCCCCAGTTTGAGTGAGGGAAATACAACATAGCATTATTTTATAGCTGGTAATCAAAACCAGACAATTGCTTGTTTATTTCTGGAGACGGTTTGCTATTTTTAATTTTACTTTGTTGTAAGTGTGTTAAACATGTTTTGTTTTGTTTTTGAAAACTGCAATGGAGCCAACACCTTTGTCGATTACATGTATTGTTTTGTATTGTTATGTTTTAAATTATTTGCTATCACGTCAGTGTGCTTAATTTATGAATAATACATGTTATATTATTAGTTCCACTCAAATGAGTTAGATTATGTATTGATAATGTATCTGGGTTTGATCTGTTACACTGCATTCCTAACCTCCTCTAGTGTGAGGCAGATCCCTTGAGTTCAAAGGCACTTGTTCCCAGGTAAACCTAAGTGGTCCATAACACATTGCTGAGGGCGACTGACCCCTACTGTACAAAAGGCAACACTCAATAAACAGTTCAATATAAAATGGGTATCTTCACAATAGTCTTTATTGAAACCATTTAAAGTCCAAGGTGCTTCTTAAACAGCGAGCATAAAGTTTACTTCTCTGAAGTCCCGTTGACTTTAATGAGCGAGATTATAACGCCTGCTTAGCTTTCCCAATGGGGAAACCCCAGTGGGGTTTCAACGTGCTTTTACTTTGGGCTGGATCATGCATACCATCATGGAGAGGGTGGTGCCATTTTGACTTATCCTCAGGCTACAAAATGTCTTGGGCTGCCTCTGCTCCTCTTGTCAGTTCAGCTAATTGCAACCAATTGCTGGACTCATTTTTGCTTTGCCTCCTGTGGCCATTCCCCCGTGTGGCATGAATACAGTGGTGCCCCACAAGACGAATGCCTCGCAAGACGGAAAACTCACTAGACAAAAGAGTTTTCCGTTTTGGAGGTGCTTCGCAAAACGAATTTCCTATGGGTTTGCTTCGCAAGACGAAAATGTCTTGCGAGTTCCTGCGGGTTTTTTCCCCTTCCCCCCCCCCTTTTTCTAAGCCGCTTATCCGATAAGCCGCTAAAAGCCGCTAAACCGCTAATAGTGCTAATCCGCTAACCCATCATTGGGCTTGCTTCACAAGACGAAAAAACCGCTAGACGAAGAGAATCGCGGAACGGATTCTTTTTGTCTTGCGAGGCACCATTGTAAATGCATTGTCGACAATCTAGAAATTCAGCAGATTGTGATACAAATACATTGGCCTCGCCCATCAGGCAGAGAAGAAGCAGATGCAGAGAACTTGCTTTTCATTCCCCTCTACCAGAAAAAAAACACACACCAAAACTTGGTCTCACAACTGCCAGTTGCCTGGGGTTTGGAGACCAGGATGCAACTACACTCTGACTCCATCCAATAGCTAATGGAGGCTGCACACAGCAAGAACATCCATTGTCAAGAGAAGCAGAAGCTACTCTAATGCTTTCCCCCATCCTTTTTCACTGTTAAGATGACAGGTAGCTTATACCTGAAGGAGCGTTTCCACCCCCATCGTTCTGCCTGGACACTCAGGTGCAGGTCCAGGTCCAAGGGCCTTCTGGCGGTTTCCTCACTGTGAGAAGCTACAGGGAACCAGGCAGAGGGCCTTCTCGGTAGTGGTGCCCGCCCTGTGGAACACCCTCCCACCAGAGATACAAAAGGAAATAAAAAACTATCTGACTTTTAGAAGACATCTGAAAGCAGCCCTGTTTAGGGAAGTTTTGAATGTTTGGTGTTTTATCGTGTTTTTAATATTCTGTTGGGAGCCGCCCTGAGTGGCTGTGGAAACCAAGCCAGATGGGCAGGGTGTAAATAAAAAAATATTATTAATATACTAAGGAAGACCATCAGTCCTTCATGTCTACAATGAATTGTAGCAGATCTCCAGATGCTATGGTGTCTGTAGGCAAGTGTTATCTTTTTTCATTGCTGCACAATGCTTAGACTCTCTATCAGTCTTTATTAATAACAAGCATTGGGTTTTCCTTTTCTTGGCATCTAGCTGATCCACCAATTGACCGTGGAAGAGGTGGATTTATAGGCTTCTTAATGTCAGGTTTCACTTTGGGAAGGATTAGCAGGAGACCTGGTGAACGGCGGCGAAGAGGGGCAGCTGACATTGAAATGGTTGTTTTTGCAGTTTGTTCATAGGCAACCCAAGTTGGTACTCAGTACAGTTAAAAATTCCTGCCACCTGATGAGTGTTGATTGAGCCTACTGTGAAAGGAAGTCCTGGTTTTGTTCTGGTTCCTAATAAAAATCCCATTACAGTTGGCATTAAACGAATCCATTGTTTGCAGCAGCTGAGGTTTTTTCAGAGGCTTAAAGGATTTGCCAAATGCCCAGTTTTGCACTGACTGGTCTGGGAGGGAGGAATGCACCTCTTCCTGCAAAGCCACAGTGCCACAGATGTGAGTTCTTGCCATGGATTATTCCACTGGCATCTAACCTGTCTCTCCCAAGCCTTTTCACGGGGGAAGGTTTTCCATGGAAGTACAACTTACAGATGCTGTGCATTCAAACTGTGCGGGCAAAACCCATTGCAAGAAACAAGAACCATGGCTCAAGGAATCTCTCCAATGCAAGCCTGAACACATGGGCAGAGCTGCATATTGTTGCTCTCCATTCCCAGTGCTGCTGTAACTGAGAGGTGACTATTCTGGTACCCTCCCAGATCTGGGAGCTGCCATACCACAATATCTAGAGAGGACCAGGGTAAGACATCCTTTTGCTTTAACTAAGTGGACAAAATTAAGGCACAAAGCAGAGCAGTGTGTGCAGCCAGAAAGTACAGAAATGGGGGGCTTGTTGTTCTCCATAACATGGAGAAGAGGAAACGGCCTGCCACTGTCGAGAAAAGATCAGACTTGCCCTCCAGAATGGCACGGATTGGTTGTCTCTGCACAACCTCTTGAGTGTGAGTGGACCAGAAAAACCCTGAACCACACGATCATTGAAATCTGCGGCAACCTTGCTTCAGATCCGATGACTGTATGTAGCAAATAATGACTGCAAGGGTAAAGCCAGGGCCCTGGCCTTATGGAACTTCCTCCTTCAGAGAGGCCTCCCAAAATGCTGATTTTGCATGTTTTTGAAAAAAACACATTTTAAAGTTACTGTTTAGACAGGTGGTTCAAGAATAGCTGTATATTTTAGAGCCTAGCTGTTTACAAGGAAGGCGAAAAGACTTGCAATTTTTAAAATAATGTTAAGACACCTGCCCCTTGCCACGCAAGGGGAAAGATAGCGTATTAAAAATAATTCAATATTTCACACGCTGTACCTTAGCCAGCATTGAGAGAATACTTCTCAACAAGGAAACAAGCCTCTCTGAAAAGCAACCTGTTCATAGAAGAACAACAAAAAAGCCATGTGCGATACTCATGGGATGAGTACTCTTCGCTTGCAGTACCTGGGCCTTTGTTGCAACTCTTTGCTTCTCGTCTTCATAACAAGAATTAGGCTTGGAGAAACATTTTTGAGCAGGCGTAACTGATTTGTCAGAACTTCTCCATACATGTAATTAACTTGCAGCACTCATTGCATGTAGCGATAGCCTCCAGTGACTTACAAAAAAGTTGAGATGAATTCATCTAAGACAGGTGAACCCATCCAGTTACTTGCATTTCCCGCTGGGTGGGTTCTGCCCAGCAAGGAGTCCTGGCAAAAGTTGCTGCTGCTGCTGTACTGTGTCTTACTGTGGCTCCTCCCTTCCCCCATAGCTGCTCAGTCCTCCACTCCACCTGGCCAAAGAGGCACCCCAGACACCTCTGCAGCTAAACATCTCTGTTCAACAACACATTGCCTCTGGTTCCCAATAATGGAACAAACAACAGAGCAAAGCAGTAGCTTCATGTCCTCCTTGGGAGCTGCCCGAAGAGAACTGATAGGCTGCCATTCCCGGCAATTCTATCCCTGGAGATTGTATTATCTTGAGTTATTATTTTTTGGCAGAAAGCACACGCTTTTCAGAAGTCACTTCCTGGTTTACATGCCACTGAAAACTAAAACTATTTGCGTTCGGCTCTAGAACACCTACTATGATTTCCAGTTCATGGATCTGTTGGGAGGCAAAGTAGCAAGTGGAACTGATTTGAAACATATATGCTTGTGGACATGTAGATGCTTATGTAATTTGAAGAAGTTGTTTGCATCCCCAAAAAATATACTAAAAGTGGGGGGGGGGAGGGACAACCGTTTGTTTTGCTGAATAGAATATGGTCAATTTTGCATGAATCATGTTGCTAAAAAAGAAAAAGATTCATGCAGAAGAACGAAATCTCAAAGCCAAACTAGACACCTCATGAAGATGAATGCAACATTCCTTGAGTCAGAGAAAGCCACTTGCAGTGGGGAACATGGGACAGGAGAAGGGGGAGGGGCACGAATCCCTTTCCCCACCTACCATTGTCACATTTCAAATTGCTTGCCACACAGCTGCCCTGAATTCATGCTTTCCCAGAACCGGAATTTATAGTCTATTTATATACCACATTTTCTAGAAGTAAATCTGGGCTCAAAGTGGTTCTCGCAGAAATTGGTGTCTAAAGACAGTAATACAATAACAATATGTAATAAAACGTCACAACAAGATAATACTAAAATAGTAACAATCAACATTTAACCGTTAATTCAGGATACATGAACATTTACCGTGTGAGCATACAGCTTACCAACAGGTCAGGTTAAAATAGCCACCAAGCCCTTCTGAAGGCTCCTAGGACCTGAAGAGGGCACAAGGCAAATGGGAAAAAGCATTTAAGGAAGGACAAGGTGTTAGAAAGCATCATAGTACAAGGACCAAAATTTTACGCAGGTGTATGGCAAAAAGATGTGGGTGGCGCTGTGGGTTAAACCACAGAGCCTAGGACTTGCCGATCAGAAGGTTGGCGGTTCGAATCCCCTGACGGGGTGAGCTCCTGTTGCTCGGTCCGTGCTCCTGCCCACCTAGCAGTTCGAAAGCACCTCAAAGTGCAAGTAGAGAAATAGGTACCACTCCGGCGGGAAGGTAAACAGTGTTTCCGTCCGCTGCTCTGGTTCGCCAGAAGCGGCTTAGTCATGCTGGCCACATGACCCAGAAGCTGTCTGCGGACAAACACTGGCTCCCTTGGCCAACCCCCAGAGTCGGTCACGACTGGACCTAATGGTCAGGGGTCCCTTTACCTGTGTGGTTCACAGCAGTTTTTTCACTGCTGGGTGACAGAAATAATAAGGCAACATTGCCTACATTGCTGTTTTTATGTATATTTCCAGCTTTACATCAAAACTTTTTTTATGTGGCACTTACCAGATGTGTCTTCAGATTAGGTCAGAGCACATACCGTATCTCTGTAATTTCCCAACTACAGACACGTCTGGCATAATTTGTGTGATCTGGTGATTACAGATTCTGCTGCGGCTGCTATGGGATCCAAGGACAAAGGGCAACCTGGGAACTGGTCTTGTAAAGGTGGGAACTGGGCAAAGTTTTCAATCAGTCCTGATACTTGGTGAAAATATGTTTCCCTGTACCAGATCATTATTTGCATACACAGAACATTCAATGCTTTGCTCCCTGCAACTCTTGAATGAGGCCAGAGTCTCGGTAGATTAGATGTTCATAAAATATAATTATCTGGGTTATTTCCATTAACTTTCTCTACCACGGAGAGTAGGGTGGGATCTTGTGCGGGTAATACTATGCACCCCCTTTGCCTCTTGAATCCCCATTGTGGAATATTTGGAATAGGACGACCTCTTATTGCTAGCATGCCTTAAAAAGTCAGCGCAGTAGAATTTCCAAGTGTTCCTATGATACAGCCTTCAACAACCTGGTACCCTCCATATGTTTTTGACTATGACTAAAGAGCCCAACACATCTGGAAGGCCTCAAGCATGCAGTGGCTGGTGTATTACAAAGCTTAATCAGTTTGCGATGTACTTTTCAACAACATGTTGTGAATAGGTCTCCTTTTTTTAAAAAAAAAGTAAATGCCACCAAGTTTTTGATACTTAAAGTCTTCGGAGAGGGCCCTAGAGCTCAGTGAAAGATCATGTGTTTGGCATGCATAATATCTCAAGTTCGTTTCCAAGCACTGGTAGCAAGAGAAGCCCTGTCAGTCAAAGAAGGAGCGAGTGTTGGGTTAAATCTAGCTGTGGCTCAAGGCAGCATCGACAATAAGGAATAAGCAGATATCAGCCACGACCTTGCTCCTGTCATGCACAACAAGCCACACATAACAAGAAATGGAATCCAGCAAATTCACAATATGGGTATGAATGCATATTCACTGCCCATCCAGAACTGTGTCCTCATAAGCCTTTGGGGTTCCAAAGCTGGCAGAGTTGAGTGATATGTTTTGCTAAGAGGCATAAAAAGAAGTGTAACGACAACATGGGGTGTTAATTGTACTCTTAAGCAGACACTTGCATCTTTCTAATTAAAGCCACCAGGTGTGTTTTGCTGTCACTGTTCTCTTTTTCGGGGGGGGGGGAGAGGGAAGATGTGGTTTTATGGTGCGAGAGCGCAAAAATCCACTTGAATTGCGCAACCAGAGCTCGCTGGTGCGCTATTGAATCTGACCCACAATATCACAACCGGCTGGAAGCACCTCAAGTGAATGGAATGGGAATTGTTTCTCTGTGAGATACTGATCTTAAGGTGCGGAAACATTTACAGGTTACTTCTTCCCCAAACACGTTCCTGTAGGGAAAACAGACCTGTGCCAAAAGGTTCGTGTGGGAATCATTCGCGAAGCATTCGCTCCTTTTACACCTGCATGCGCTGCTACCTTCTCCTCAAGTTTTGCTGGCAGAATAACGCCCCCATGCAGAAAAGAGAGAATGTCGATTTATGTGTCGTTACCACCACCCCTTGCTTCACATTACCCCCCTACCAAAATGATTTAATTCTTTTTCTGACCCAAACAAAATAACCTCATGTCTTGCAAAGTGTTGCTCTCCCTCCAGCCCATACCTTTCTCTGCCTCTCTCTCCCCTTCCTTCCTTCCTTCCTTTCTTTATTTTATCTTATTTTTTATTATTTAGTGGGCTTGCTGATTAGAAAAGAACCAAGCCCCCCCCTTACAATCCCTTCCTCCCCCAACAGCACGATTGTCACTGCCAATTAGTACATTGTTAGGGCGCATAATGGCGCTGTAGCTGGGGGAACGGGACGCTTTTGTGCGTCTCCAGTCGGCCGTGGGGGCAGTCAAGATTCATTTAGGGCCTTACACAACATGGACAAAAAAAGAGAGGAAAAGTAAAGAAGGTGGGGGGGGGCGGAAAGAGGCATCTGAAGAAAATGGGGGCGAAGGAGGGGAGGGAAGAATGAGGGGAGGGGGGACAACTAATATGGGAAAAGACGTGGGGGAGAAGTCTGCTATTCAAGGGGTAGGCCAGCCCCATGAAAGGCCCAAGAGGTAGCATCTCATTGAAGGCTCCCCATTGGAACACAAAAGGGAACTAGAGCTTAATAGTAATTAGTGGACTAACTGTGCAAAGAACATTGTGCCTCTTTAGCAGATTGTTCCAACTTTTCCTCCTCTCTCTGCTCTGCGAGAAAAGGGCGGCCTGCAGAGAGGAGAGTGAAAAGAAGTGAAACGGGGGCTTGGAGGCAGCAGCCAGTGGCACTCCATTCCCGGGGCCCATTTGGCCGCGACCTATTCAGACCTACTTTTTTGACAGGTAAATTGGATTTTATTCTCTCCGAAACCTTGGGGCCAATTACGCAAGTGGAGATTTGGGCATGGTTGTGACATCCGGGGGTCCAATTTTGGGGAGTCAATGTTTTTCTTGTTTTAGGGAATCTTTAAAAGGTCCCCATCTCTCCCCCCACAATTATTATTATTATTATTATTATTATTATTATTATTATTATTATTATTACAGCAGTCAATGTGTCAGCACGTTTTGCAAGGCTACATTGGCGACTCAGTGTTCGGCCAAAACTTCAGGACACTTTTAGGGCTCCTTGATTTAAGGGGTGGGGGGAGTTGAGCAGCACGAGCGCAGCTCTCACCCGCTAAAGTCGGTGGGGCTCCACACAGTGCTTTGCTTCAGCTCGCCCTAAAATGCTTCTTTCTCTCTGTCCATCCCCAGAGAGGGAGGCTCTGGGGTGAGATTTGAAATGATGGCAGCCGCTGCCAGCCTTGATCTTGGATTAATGATGAACTTGCCTCTCTCTGCCAGTGGCCAGTGCAGAGCTCCTTTCAGGTGGCAGCAGGTGGGCCTCGCTCCACCTGAAGCAAAGTGTTTGCCTTGGCTCACGGCAGGGCCAACCCTGCCCCCTTGGGGTAGCCATGTGCCTCCTCCCATTCTTGATAAGCCCAAGATAAGATTATCATTGCAACCGTGTCTTTGCAGAAGAAGCAGCCTGCCAGGTGATGGCACTTTGGAGGTTGGATTGCTTAGGGCAGAGAGATTTCGTTGTTTCTTCCCCATCAGCCCGCCTTGTCAAAAGTAAAGCTGAAGGCCAGTAGGAACTTTACATTATATAATAATCGTTGTCATTTAGTGAAAATACAAACAGGCATTAGTCTTGATCATCCAGAAGAAGAGAAGAAGAGTTTGGATTTGATATCCCGCTTTATCACTACCCTAAGGAGTCTCAAAGTGGCTAACAATCTCCTTTCCCTTCCTCCCCCACAACAAACACTCTGTGAGGTGAGTGGGGCTGAGAGACTTCAGAAAAGTGCGACCAGCCCAAGGCCACCCAGCAGCTGCATGTGGAGGAGCAGGAAATCGAACCCAGTTCCCCAGATTACGAGTCTACTGCTCTTAACCACTACACCACACTGGCTCTCCAGAAAAGTGTAAAGCATGCTTTTACTCAGAGGAAACCCATTTGCATGAATGGACTTAGCTTAGCCATGTTCATTCATATCAATGGAACTACTCTCAGTTAAACGTAGTTGGCTACTCCTAGTAGTTTTTTTATGCTTCCCACTTCCCTGAGTGGTAGGAAGTTCTAGGGCAGCCTATGTCCCTTGCAAAGAAAGTTTACTGGGAACATGGATGCTTATTTGTAATATTTTTATTTACAATAATGCAAATTGAATAGATGAAGTACCCTCACTGTGAGAAGTGAAGTTAAGAGGGAACCAGGCAGAGGGCCTTCTCAGCAGTGGCTCCCTCCTTACAGAGATAAAGAACCACACAACTTTTAGAAGACATCTGAAGGCAGCCCTGTATCGGGAAGGTTTTCATGTTTGGCATTTTATTATGTTTTTATATGTGCTGGAAGCTGCTCAGAGTGGCTCAGGAGACCCAGCCAGGTGGGCAGGGTATAAATAATAACATTATTATTATTAATTAGGCAAACACCCAGGGTTAGGGTTTCGGCCACACCAGCTCCTCCATAAGTAAACAACACACAGGCAGCCAATGCCCAAAATTCAGGACTCCTGTCTTCTTCATTGACTACCTTCCAACTCCTAAAACAGGCCAGATCCAGTCTCCTTCCCCCTTGCAAGGCCAAGTTAGACAGATGGGCAGGGCCTCACACGTGTTAGTCACCTGACACCCCAATAGTGTCAGGTGACCCGTTTTTGCACAGGCAACCAGCTGATCATGAGAACTCGCAAAATGTCATCCACAGAACTTTGCAAGTCCCAGCAATCAGCTGACAGTCAAAGCACCTTGCGCAGGGCTTGGCAGGTGATGAGGTCTGCAGGTCTCCTTCGGTCCAGCTGTGCTTTTGCCTGACATCATATATGACCTCAGATGTAGGGCTTGGTGGGTGTGGGCTGGTCAAAATGGCCTCGCAAGCCAACTGGGAAGGCCTGGAGGACCTAACTAGACTTGCCTGCCCAGGCAAGCCACAAGCCACGAAAAGGCATCAGCGCTAGTCTCCAGTCCAGTGCCTATGAAGAGTGCCTTAAGCAGCTATCTGTACAAGGAATCAAGGCAAAAAAAAAGTCTGCTTATGATTTGATAGGTATAACACAGTGCGTTATACATATGATTAAATCATACTCCGAGGAGGCCCATTGAAGATAGCTAACTTAAAGCTATCTATTTCAACAGGTCTACTTGGAGTATCTCTTGGTTGGATGCAGCCTAATAGAATTAAGCCGTCTAGCCACAATCCTAAAAGGTATCTGTGCTAACAGAACTCTTGAATATCAGCTTATTTTAAGTAAATAATGCATGCTCCCTTTTTTAAAAAATGTTTTAAAGTACACAATAGCTTCTAACACAAAGGGCCCTAATTGATTTGAAGGACCCATTTATATACTGTTGAATAAATGAGAGGGAAGGGAGAAAGTTATTTCGCATGCGCTTGCATAATTCACAGACTCATAGTCCATAATAGATAGATATTTACACAACAAATACTAAATGACTTTCCTTGACCTAAAATCATTCATCATGGCTGTTTCTCAAACGGGACGTCACTTTACTGTTTTAGAAAAGCGATGCTTAACCAAACACGCTTGTGCTCACATGTACAGCCCTGACATTTTGCAATAAGTCACATCTGACAGTCCAAAAGTATAGAAGGGGAGATTCAGACTGCAAAGACTGAAGGCAGAAAACAAAGAGCTTGCTTACCGTCTACAAAACACCACAGTAGTTTGTGAGTAAATCAGTGACTGCAGTTCAGGTGGAGAACCTCTTCCAGTCTGAGGACCACATTTCTTTTTGGAAAGTTTTCCAGGAGCCAGGTGCCTTGGGGGGGGGGAGTGGGGTGAGGCAACAAACGTGAACTTTGAACACTAGCCTAGTTTGCACACACATTCACACACCCCTCTCGACCCTCCATCCCGGGGAGTGAGAAGCGCTATTGGAGTTCAGGAACACTTCCCTCCAAGCAAAGATACTCAAGGGGGGTGCAGAGCACCGGCCCTCCAAGTATAAAGTTACCAGATTTTATCCAATGAATCCGGGGACACTTCAATTAATTAATCAATTAATTACTACACGTTCGGGACGTTGATGCTGCAGCGATGGCGGTGGCAGAGAGGTGACCACTGCCTTGACCTCAACCGCCACGTTTCCCCTTCCTCCGAGGCTTCTGTCTCCTTTCTCCATGAGCCTGGGCAGCCCCTGAGTTGTTGGTTCTTTGGTGGTGGTGGGGGGGGGGAAGCGGTGTGCGGTGGGTCAGGCATGGAAGGCAGAGAAGGAGGGCCGAGAGCGGCGACGAGGCTCAGGCAGCGCAATGCCTCCCTTCCCATAGGAGCAGCCCCAATCCCATTCCTACTTGCGTGCAAGCAGGAGGGGGCGGGGATCCCTCAGCTGGGAAGGGAGGTTTCCCGTTGCCTAACTGAGAGATCCCTGCCCCCTCCTGCTTGCACGCAAGCTCTGATAGGCAGCGTGAAGCCTCCCTTCACAGCTTAGTTGCTGGGGTCAGGGAAGGTGGAGGCAGCCTGGAAGCTGCATCTTAGAGCCCCTGCACCACCAACTCATGGGGACTTCTGAGCAGCTCCTGAAGCCAGCCAGAGCCAACTGCTCTGGGCTGCTGAAACTGCCGCTGCTGCATTTCCCAGGGACATTAGATGAAATCCGGGGACATTCCGGGGATGGAATTTGTCCAGGGACTTACTCGCAAATCCGGGGACTGTCCCTGGGAAACGGGGACGTCTGGTAACCCTATCCAAGTGTCCCTATTTTCCTGGGATATCCCTGATTTAGAGAAGCCGTCCTGGTTTCTGATTTGATCCCGGAATATCCCGCTTTCCCTTAGGACGACCCTATTTTCATTGGATAAATGTTGGAGGATATGGATTTATCCGACCCCCGAGCCATCTGAAGGCAATCCTGTATAGGGAAGTTAAAAATAAAATAAAAAGTTTAATTATGTTTTATTATGTTTTTTATATATGTTGGCTGCGAGGGCAAGCCAGTAAGATACAGTGGTGCCCCGCAAGACGAATGCCTCGCAAGACAGAAAACCCGCTAGACGAAAGGGTTTTCCGTTTTGGAGGCGCTTCGCAAAACGAATTTCCCTATGGGCTTGCTTCGCAAGACAAAATGTCTTGCGAGTTCCTGCAGGTTCCCCCCTTCCCCCCCTTTTCCTAAGCCGCTAAGCCGCTTATCAGCTGATCCGCTAAAAGCCGCTAAACCGCTAATAGCGCGAATCCGCTAAGCTGTCAATGGGCTTGCTTCGCAAGACGAAAAAACCGCTATACGAAGAGCCTCACGGAACGGATTAATTTCGTCTTGCGAGGCACCACTGTATGTGGGGTATAAATAGTAAAATTATCCTTATGGGATGGGACGTCCCTATTTTCATCAGAGAAATGTTGGAGGGTATGAAAGCTGGGGTGGTGAGGGTAATGAAGGGACCCCAGGGTCATTTAGTCCAAGCCCTTGCATTGCAAGAATCTCAACACGAAGTCCCCCCTCCAATCTGAAACCATCCTGGCAGTGGCAGACCTACATTTTGGGGACCCTGATGCTTGAACTGTTATGGGGACACCTTCACAAAGAGCAACAAAGCCTGGGTAACCATGGTTATCTTCTTCAGTGGTGTTGTTCCATGGCAGATGTCCACTAATTATTTTTTTTAAAAAAAAACCAAACTACAACATCTCAGATTTTGATTAAAATTGCTGTGCTGGATTATCTCATATTACATGAAGCACGATTTTTTTCTGTTTTTTTAAGCAACATATTCATGTTCAGTTTCATCATATGGAAATGTGAATCGTCCTGGAAAATGCAGATATAAACTCAGTTCATTTGCTAGTGGAACGTGTTTACTGGAGGAAGCATTTTTGCTCCTTTCTCCAAGTTATTTGATGAATTGCTGAATAAAGGTGCAGTAGTGTGCCGATCAGAAGGTCAGCGGTTCAAATCCCTGCAACGGGCTGAGCTCCCGTTGCTCGGTCCCTGCTCCTGCCAACCTAGCAGTTCGAAAGCACGTGAAAGTGCAAGTAGATAAATAGGTACCGCTCCAGTGGGAAGGTAAACGGTGTTTCCGTGTGCTGCTCTGGTTCGCTGGCCGGAAGCTGTACGCCGGCTCCCTCGGCCAGTAAAGCCGAAATGAGCACCGCAACCCCAGAGTCGGCCACGACTGGACCTAATGGTCAGGGGTCCTTTAGTGTGTGTGCTTGCTTTAGATATAGCAACAGTTTGGGGCATCAATTAGGCTCTGCACTTACTTTCTGGTCCCTGCAAAGGCTGTTGCTATGGAAGGGGTGGGTGGGTTAAATCAGTTTAAGATAATGTACTAAGAAAGATTGCTCACTGGAAGGACAGGTCCTGAAGCTGAGGCTCCAATACTTTGGCCACCTCATGAGAAGAGAAGACTCCCTGGAAAAGACTCTGATGCTGGGAAAGATGGAGGGCACAAGGAGAAGGGGACGACAGAGGGCGAGATGGTTGGACAGTGTTCTCGAAGCTACCAGCATGATTTTGACCAAACTGCAGGAGGCAGTGGAAGACAGAAGTGCCTGGCATGCTCTGGTCCATGGGGTCATGAAGAGTCGGACACGACTAAACGACTAAACAACAACAACTAAGAAAGATTATTAGGTCTGATTCACACATGCAGGCAGATGGATGCGTACCTCTTCCTGGCGCAACCTGACGGGTGGCTAAAATTTCGGGTGGCAATTTTCCAGGAAAAA
The DNA here is from genome assembly GCF_964252035.2 of Podarcis erhardii. Taxonomy (NCBI): domain Eukaryota; kingdom Metazoa; phylum Chordata; class Lepidosauria; order Squamata; family Lacertidae; genus Podarcis; species Podarcis erhardii. The sequence goes on along the minus strand of NC_138497.1, from coordinate 132,719,620 downwards.
GGGAAAGACATCACCTGGAAAAAAACTGGACAAAATTTGCAATTGCTCATTTAAATGTATAGATGCCAGCTTAGAAATATATTCAATACCATACACCTGTGCACAGGTGACCTGCTTGCTGTGGTTAAGTCTTTGCATTCCCTTCTTAGGGGTCTTTATCTTTAAGATGGACTTAGACCAGGCAGCCCTTCCCTCAGAGGACTCCCTCAAATGGAGGACCATCCTCTGTCTGTCCTCTGACGGCTCTCCAAAGAGATGACGATGCTGAAATAAAGCAAGAGACCTTATTCACATCTCAAGCTGTTCATGTGAAGAACAGCTACCACACACTCTAGCAATGTCCATCCTTTTTATCAGTATTTTAAGGACAGCTCTTTCTTGAAGCGCAGCACAGTGACTAAGTATGTTGAACTTGTACTCCCTGTTTCTCCTTTCCTTTTTCAGCTTTTCGTTTTACCTATCTGGCTTTCTTTTGGCATCATTTTTTTTTTTTTACGTTGCCTTGAGACATTTTTTTGAATAATTAATTGCAAATTCAATTAATAATCAAAACCATACTAATAAAAACCAGAACGTTTCTGGCTATTTATTTTTTGCCGTTCCCATGAGCTTACCAGGTGGCCTTAAGAAAGCCACAATCTCTAAGCCTCGGTTCTTTGTCTCCAGCAGGGGAGCGATGACACCGTTCTCCCTTACACAGGCATTGTAAGGATTACAGAAACAATATTTGTGTAGTGCTTGGACGTGCAGGGAGCAGTGTACAAATACTTCGTTTTATTGTTTATGGTGGCAGGAGAACACCGATGGAAACACAGAGGGCGCTCAGAGGACCATGCAGCTGACGTTGTGCTCCAAACAGCAATGCCAGACAGCTATTTGAGGGTGTAGGTGCTGTTGATGGAACAATTCTAGCCCGAACTCCCTAGTGTGACAGTGTAAGAATCTGCATCATCACAATTCCTTCTAATTTCAGATTTGGGTAATCTAGTGCCTATCAATTTGGAAGTGGAAATAGTCCCATCACAAAATAAGGTTGTGGTTTCTGCGTACTTAGGGTGCACAGAAGAACCTTACTAACTTTGTAATGAAAAACACATTTTTTTGGGGGGGACCTCAAATAAATGGTCCCAGAAGGGCTTGTGCTTAGTGACTTCAAGGACCTATGGAATGTTAAAGTCAGTTGAGACATGGAATGTTGAGGGCGTCTTTCTTTTCCCCCAAGGAAAATGGAAGCAGAGAATTGGCTTACTTGAGGCTCAGGCAGCTTATAGTATCCTGACAGAGGTGGGGATTAGGGGTGGGTGGGCAGATGTCTTTAAAAAGCCCCTCCTTGAAGCACACATGGATGTTTCAAGTGACAGCAAAGGGAAGGGGAAAGGGCTTGATTCTAGGCACAGCCAGAGTCAATGCTGCTGATTCACTGGGTCAAAAAACATATGAGAATAAAAATCTGGTTCACACCCACCCACCCCAACCATGCTACTATGTTTGGCTATGAAATACAAATCAGGCAGCCAAAAATGCAAGGAAATTAAGCAAAGGGAACTGTAGTACTTGGATGAAGAACAGTATATAAATTTAATAAATGATAATTTAATAGATAAAAGAAGCAAAAGCCACTCATCTGTTTTGTGTATTAAATGTGAACATGCAAGATAAATTGACTTCAATAAAGCTTCAAATGGAATTTGTTTATTTATGAAATGTTTGCAATTGCATGGCCCGTTAGAAAAACACACACCAAATAATCAAATTGATCATCCAATTGTTGATGCTTGCATAAAGCCTGGTGCTGCGCTTTGAAGGCCATATAATCAGCTGATTGTCTGGACTTCAAAATGCCCTGCACATCTCTTTTTTAAAAAAAAATTAAAATTGTTTTCAGTTATATATATTTCAATAGTTTTACAATCATTCTAACATTTAAAAACTTCTTCCTTCCTTCTCTTTCTGCATTTCCTTAAATTTGTTTTACATTTCCTGCATAGCCTAAATTAACTTATTATTTTATTCATCTACTTTAAATAGATACTCTTATGAAACTGCAGGTTATTACAATAATCCTGCCAATGTCCTTATCTGTTTACCATTTGTCTGTAGACATTCAATAAACCATTTCCATTCTTTTAGCCCTGCATATCTCTCTGCAAGCCCAGGATTTTGCAGAATGGACCAGTAAGTAGTGCCTGCAAACGTTTTGGTCCTGCAGCTGAGCATGGCTTGGCCAAAGAGACCTCATTAGTCCCACAGGTCAGAGATGCCACACTCTGGCTACAGCTAAGGAAAACCAGAGCCAAGAGTGCCAGCTTTCCCTCACTGCTTTCATAGAAGACCACCAGCTTCTATGAGTGACAGACAAATCACAGCCTTCCATATTCCATTACTCATGCTGCCACTGAAAGGCCTCAAAAATGGCATTAGTCAAGGTGGACATTTGAGGTACCAAATCCAGCTCTCCAAGTGTGCAGCAGGAAAACTCTCCAGTAGGATTGGTTTGGTGCTGAACTGTCATCGCGGTTTCGTGGAATGCCAAATTCGTTAGCCACTTTGAGCCAGCTGCCAACAGAAAGTCAAGGATAGAAGTCTGAAGGAGAAGCAAAGAAGAAAGTAAACAGTTTCCATCATATATGAAATATGCAAAATAGCTAAGAAAGTATTAGAAGTCACCCCAGAACTGGCCCTACTAAACATCTTCCAAGACAATAATGCCCACTCACAACACAAAGAGCTCATAACCCACCTACTCTCAGCACCCAGAAGCATCATAGCCAGACACTGGAGAGACCTGTCAGGAGTAAGCACGGACCAGGCATGGCCAAACTTGGCCCTCCAGCTGTTTTGGGACTACAACTCCCACCATCCCTAGCTAACAGAATCAGTGGTCAGGGATTATGGGAATTGTAGTCCCAAAACAGCTGGACAGCCAAGTTTGGCCACCACTGGCATAGACCAATGGTACCAAATAGTATGGGAAACAGCCTTATTAGAAAAACTAACCAATAAACTGAAGGAGCGTCTCCACCTCCATCGTTCTCTCACCTCCACTGAGGTCCAGCACCAAGGGCCTTCTGGCGGTTCCCTCGCTGCGAGAAGCCAAGTTACAGGGAACCAGGCAGAGGGCCTTCTTGGTAGTGGCATCCACCCTGTGGAATGCCCTCCCACCAGATGTCAAAGAGAAAAATAACTACCAAACTTTTAGAAGACATCTGAAGGCTTTTTATGTTCAGGGAAGCTTTTAATGTTTAATAGGTTATTGTATTTTAGTGTTTTATTGGAAGCCGCCCAGAGTGGCTAGGGAAATCCAGCCAGATGGGTGGGGTATGAATAATAAATAATATTAATTATTAATTATTATTATTATTATTATTATTATTATTATTATTATTATTATTAACTGACATGGGGATAAATAGAAGAAGACGTCTTCACCCCGGTTTGGTTCCCCTTTATCACATACACAGCCCAACAAGACAACGACAATCAATCAATCAAACCTTTATTGCATTAGCATACAGCCATAGCAGGATAAAACAAAAATGCTAGAGACAAGCAACCAAACAAAATTCAAAGCGATATTACTGGGGTTATGACATTTAAATTACTCTAAGACAATAATGTAAAGATTTAGTTGCCGGTGCCGGGAATCTAGAATGCGGATGTATATAAAGCATATAATGGCCCCAAAATAGGCTCGGCACATTAGGTTAAAAGGTAATAAAAGAATTAAAACAGGTTCAGGTCTAGGGCACACTACCCAGTCAGAGTAGCCCTGAGTTTCAAGGCCTGCACTATAAAGATTGCCACCCCACGTGTAACTTGGGGATTTGCATCCACAAGAAGCGATTTCAAACAGTCTTCCTTAGATGTGATGGTGGACGGGATCAAGAGGAGGAGCTTAGTTCTTATTAGCTCATAAATAGGGCAGTAGAAAAAGAAATGTATGAAGTCCTCAACTTCATTCATTGTGCATGGACATAGACGCTGAGTAATAGGGGTCTTAGAGTAAATCCCCTGCAGGAAGGCCGTGGGTATAGAATGGAAACGGGCCATGGTAAACGCTTTTCTCAAATTGGGCTCCGTCAGGTCTATCAAGTAGTTGGCAAGTGATCTTACCACTTTCACTTTAGGGAGCCACATGGAGAGGCGAGCTGTGGTGGACTGTGCCCGGTCCATGGCCTTGTCTCTTGTAAGAATCCAGGCAACGACAAGACAACGACAAGAACCCACCAACAGCATTCGAATCAAGCTGGCTAACCTGATTCAAAAACACCCACCCACCCCACTCACACACAAAAACAAATTTCACTACAGCCAACCAAAGACAACCAACCACACCCTGGGCCACCCCCAACCTCTCTCACCACCAAAGGAATGCAAGCGATTAGGAAAGAGAACCCACACAAGCGATACTGACACAAAAATCCCACACGTACACTAAGAAGAAGAATTGAAGCATTGCCACCAAATGCCACCCCATTCACCATTCCCCCTTTCCCCCTTTTCTTCCTAACATAACATTGTTTGTAACACTAATGTCTCACAACCAATGGAACTGATCTGCAGAAAACACAACTTGAAAAAAACAGACAATGCACGTAGAACTAAGAAATCTTATTTATATAAAAGGTGAAGGAACAGCAACTGCCACCCAGGCTCTACCTTAAGAAAATCTGCTTAAGATTATTGAATCATAGAATTGTAGAGTTGGGAAGGGACCCTGAGGGGCATCTAGTCCAACCCCTCTGCAATGCAGGAATTTCAACTAAGCAAGCATGATAGATTGCCAGCAAGAACACTCTCTACATCTGATAAAACAAAGTTCCTGTTAAGAAGTACTATTCACACCAAATACCCAAACAAACAAACAAAGTAAGCAGTTTCCATGTCACTGAAAACAGATTGTGGGTTTCAGCTAGGATAAGCCCTTGCTCATTTCGGCCCCGCCCAACAATGGCTGTGTCCTTGCCTTAGGGTGTGTGTGTGTAAAATATTAACTGTGGAAGGAGTTAAGAAATGTCACCACACACATTTTCCCTCATCCCCTTGTTCATTCCTTTGTCTTTCCTGAAGTGTGGCTTAGTTTTCTAAAATCTAAGGCAGGAGTACACAGAAGTTAGATCTGGATCAACTGGGAGATTTGCTGAAAATTCGCAAGGATTTCTGACTCCTGGCTGTTTAACAATCGTAGTGAGGATAATCTCCCTTTGACCCTCCCCTCATGAAGAATAGTACCGTCCGAGGATATAGAAGTGTTCTGCATTATGAATGAATGATCATTTGCCAAGGAGATTTCAAAGGGAGACTTCAGGGTGTATCAGGTGAATTAAAACTAGTACTGATGTTTGATTCTATTCATTTGGTCTAAATAGAGATAACAGTTTCTTGTCCCTCTTAGCATGCTAAGATGATTATGCTATCACCAGTTACTGCTATTGTAAAAGGCAGGGGTCACCTGTGGGTGCCTGCAAAGGCTTTCACAGGTGTCCCAGATATTGAGCTTTAATTATTTTATTTTTTTAAGTAAGTCTCAAACCCTCCTAGGAAGAGAATTGTGGGCAAAATGTGAAATTCAACTGTGTGTGAGGTGACCATTTTTCCTAGGACTGTTGTCATTAGACAACATAAGCGTTTGTGTGTGTGTGCGTGTGTGTGTGTGTAATCAACATTGTGTTATCTCCACAATCAGGACCAGTAGGACATACCTGACTTCTCATGGTAAGCATGGGGGTAGTTGTCTCTCTAATTTTATGTTATTCCCCACCCCATGGCAGCTATTTTTTGACTGGTGCCTCCAACCCTGTCTCAAAATTTGAAATGTGACCCCTGGCACTTATTTTTTCCCCAATTTTCTTTTTACTGATTTTCCAAAATTTTTAACAAACAAGCAAACATAAATAATAACTGAACTTGGTCCAACCTTAATAACATTGTTAAATGACTTCCTCAAATTCCCTTGACTGAATTTCATGATCTATCATTGTAACGGTTTTCCAAAATAAAATCTCACAAAATTTACTTCTTCCTCTTAACATATTTGTCTCTTTTCATCTTAACTTTAAACATATTGTTCTATAACTTCTCATATTTAAATCCTTAGCCTATCCATCTTTTTGCAAGTATTTCTATTTAATTTATCTTAGCATATTTGAGTAAATAGTCTTTGAAATTCTTCCATTCTTCCTGGTGCTGCTCCTCCTTCTGGTCACGGATTCTTCTGGTCAGGTTGGCTAGCTCCGAAAATTCCATCACCTTCATCTGCCATTCCTCCACTGTTGGTACTTCTGTGCCCTGGCGCTTATTTTGCATACATTTAACTCTAGTGAAACTGTGCTTTTTGCATGTCCTCGCCATTTTACTCACAACTCTTACATCATACATTAAAGCACTGTTGTACCACTTGAACAGTCATGGCTTCCTCAGAGCATTCTGGGAAATGAGGCGTGTTCTGGGGGCTGAGAGTTGCTTTGAGACCCCTCCTAGAGTGGTTTAACAATAAATCCTCCTTCCAAGGGGACTTTGGGAATTGTAGCTCTGTGAGAGGAATAGGGGTCTCCTACCAACTCTCATCTTGTATGGAAGTGAGAGCTGGACCATCAAGAAGGCTGATCGCCGAAGAATTGATGCTTTTGAATTATGGTGCTGGAGGAGACTCTTGAGAGTCCCATGGACTGCAAGAAGATCAAACCTCTCCATTCTGAAGGAAATCAGCCCTGAGTGCTCACTGGAAGGACAGATCCTGAAGCTGAGGCTCCAATACTTTGGCCACCTCATGAGAAGAGAAGACTCCCTGGAAAAGACCCTGATGTTGAGAAAGATTGAGGGCACAAGGAGAAGGGGACGACAGAGGACGAGATGGTTGGACAGTGTTCTTGAAGCTACAAACATGAGCCTGACCAAACTGCGGGAGGCAGTGGAAGACAGGAGTGCCTGGCATGCTCTGGTGCATGGGGTCACGAAGAGTTGGACATGACTAAACGACTAAACAACAACAACAACCAACTTTCAGCAGCTCCCAGGATTCCTTGAGAGGAAACCATGACAATCAGAGCAGTACAAATTCACACAAGATAGCTAACCGCACATGCACAAAGGTCTCTGAATACCAAGTGGGAATATAGCTGTTACCTTGGTGGTTTCTGGAAGGGTCTGGCAACAGGGTGCTGGAATAGTCATTGTGTGCAAATCCTCGCAGAGCTCTTCTTAAGTTCTTAGTTCAGGACACCAATTCCAGCTCATTTCTTCCTACCTGGATGTTGCCCCATGGCTCAAAATACTGAGAGTTTGCTGTCTGCACCTCCATTGACTCACCAGCTTTCTTCTCCCTGTAAAGTGAAAAAGATCACTAGTTGGGGTTGTGGTTTTTTTTAATGGCTGGGCTCTTGTGTCTTTTAACACCTGAGTCAAAAAGCAGAAATTTAACAGGAGGAGCCTTCTTTACAAATGCCTTCCTGTGCCAGAGAAAACTCCAGATGCTGTTTTGTTTTGCCCTTCTTGCAAGCTCTTAAAGGAACAGAAGACTTGTTTTCTTCTATTTTATTATTTTTTGGGAGGGTGTTGGAGAGATGGGGAGTTACAAGGTTTTGGTGAGGTGATCTCAGAAATAGCCAACGTTGCTCCAGCCAGACGTTGTTGGACTACAACTCCCATCATCCTGAGCATTGGCCTTGCTGAGCCTGATGGGAGTCAGCAGGGCACCATGCTGGGCTGCCCCTGCCATTAACAGAAGTGAAATGAAATGTTATCTCTTCTGAGCTGGAGGAACAATGTGGGCTGTTAAACAAACGCATGTTACTGCAAAGATAAATAAGTAGAGGAACACTCCTTCCTATTGGGCAACTGGACTGGAGTAGCCCGGCATGTATGAGCAAGCAAAAACAGAATCATTTCTATCTAGGGCAAGTGACAACTCAACTATTGGATAGCGGAAGTGGTGGGCAAGAGTGAAAGAGTTAAGTTTCTTGGAGCAGACTGGGAAGGACAAAGGCACATGTTGAAAGGTTAATAGGTTATACAGTACCTTAACCTTTCCACTTCACTAACTGATGTGTTCCTTCTCTCCCATTCAGCTTGCTTTAAGCCAGCCTCCCAGCATAATAGACAGCATGTTTATAAAAATCAGACTGATGTAACATTAAGCCTTTCTCAAGCTGTTTACACTCTGGAGGTGAATTAGGACTGGCACTTTGTTTTGCTTCATTTCGTGTGTGTTTTATTTTTTTAAAAAAACATGTTAGTAACGCGGTTCTATACAGATTATGGCAAGCAGGTCTGTCTTGGCAATTGTGTTTTTGCACCAGGGTGTTCCTGTGTGGGGTTTTTGTTAGGGATGTTTTTAAAAAATCTCTTTCGCAAACCGAGGAAGCCGGAGGATTCGGTGCTGAGCTGCTTTGCAGAAGGTGCATTGGAAAGTGGGCCAAAGAGCTCCATCTGTCCTAGAAGGAAGGCATGCAGATTGGTTCTGAGCTGCTTCTTCCTTCTTCTTCGGTGATCACTCTTAGCCAAGTAAGGCTGTCTTCCATAAACACGGTTCTAACAATGAGTCCGTAAGTGATTGTGGAGGCCAATTCTGGATCCACACGCCCTTCCACAGTGGGGACATGGGTTTCCAGACGGGAGTTGATCATGGTGAGGGTTTGCCAAGCGTGCCTTCCTCTTAGCACATTTCTCCCTTTCATCCTGAGTTTGAGCATCTTCAAAGCCCATGACACCTTTGGTAAAGGCTGTATTCCAATTGGAGTACTCGCAGGCCAGTGTTTCCCAGTTATCAGTGCTCATGCTACATTTTTTAAAGGTTTGCCTTGAGAGCAGCTTTAAACCTCTTTTGTTGTCCTCACCTGAATATCCTCCCCATACCTGTTAGGAACTTGTTGCGTTCCTGTGCAATCTCCAATCTTAAGTTGGGAATAGAGTACCGGTAGTTGCTTTGGAAGATGATAATCAGGCATCTGGACAACATGACCAGTCCAACAAAGTTGATATTGAAGAATGATATTTGCTTCTTCCAGTACACTGTCATTAGTTTGCCTGTCTTCCCAAGTGATGTGTAACATTTTTTGAATATTTGTGGTTCTGAGACCCTGGCTCAGCCATGCACTTGATGGGTGGCCTTCAGCAAGTCCGCCTCAGTTGTCCTTCTGTAAAATGGGAGTTACTGCATGGATTAAGATAAGGAAACGTCAACCTTACCAACCCCAAGTGTTGGGGCAACCTACAAATCAACAAGCCAGGCAGTGAGCAGGATCTGTCTGGGCATGATGCAGATATCTTTCTGGCAGTGAGTCTTAAACTGAGTGTGCGATGAGAGAACTCCTAGTGTGCTGTGAGAAATACATTAATTAAATAGTTAAAGTCGACTTGTGGGCTCAAGGTAGCCACCCACAGACGAGGCCGCAGGATTAATTGCATGGGTCTTACCACCTGTGAATCAGGTGGGGATAATTCTGTCATGTCTGTGTTCAGTCATCCCTGGTGTGTATGAGTTGCAAACTGGTACTTCACCTTCTCTTGAACAAGAAGGATATCTCCCAGAACAAGAATTACATGGAAATGTGAGCAACACAGCATTACTCAGAGTAGACCCACTGCAGTTAATAGACCTAGCTTGTCATGTTCACAGAGCAGACTCACTCAAATTGCAGTAAAACATAGTGGAATAGTACCCAATAGGTGTGGGTCTTCGGTGAGAAGGTGCCCCTTCCTCTTGCATATGCTAAAAGAAAACAAACAGCCTAACAGGAACATTAATGGATAAAAATAAGCACATATTGCCTCTAGCCTAATAGCTATTAACTTGTACAAATGAAGAGAGCATCAGTAGTGGTCGTCATGGCAGTAGTAAGGTCTAAATTCAGTTCAGATATGACCCAAACGTGGCCACGGGGTTAGAATCAGATCACTGTGGCCGTGGAAGAGCTCACATCTGATGTCTCTCTGGGGGGCCCTTACATTCATAGAATCATAGAATCATAGAGTTGGAAGAGACCACAAGGGCCATCGAGTCCAACCCCCTGCCAAGCAGGAAACACCATCAGAGCACTCCTGACATATGGTTGTCAAGCCTCTGCTTAAAGACCTCCAAAGAAGGAGACTCCACCACACTCCTTGGCAGCAAATTCCACTGTCGAACAGCTCTTACTGTCAGGAAGTTCTTCCTAATGTTTAGGTGGAATCTTCTTTCTTGTAGTTTGGAACCATTGCTCCGTGTCCGCTTCTCTGGAGCAGCAGAAAACAACCTTTCTCCCTCCTCTATGTGACATCCTTTTATATATTTGAACATGGCTATCATATCACCCCTTAACCTCCTCTTCTCCAGGCTAAACATGCCCAGCTCCCTTAGCCGTTCCTTATAAGGCATCGTTTCCAGGCCTTTGACCATTTTGGTTGCCCTCCTCTGGACATGTTCCAGTTTGTCAGTGTCCTTCTTGAACTGTGGTGCCCAGAACTGGACACAGTACTCCAGGTGAGGTCTGACCATTCCTCCCCCCCCCCACCTCTCAGCCCCACAATCCCACAGTGCAATGCTAGATAGATCATTCTTCTGTGGCTCTATGGGAAATTCAATGTGTGAACTAAAGCCAGCTGCCACCAAAACCAGGTTACGTCACTAACAGAGGAGGGGGGTCCAGAGGACTGCCCACCCCCCACAAAAAGAGCCCGGGAACCTATTAGATCCAGATTCAGAGAGTTGTCTCCCATGGTCGGAACCTCAGAAACAAGCTCGGAATCCAAATCTGGACCTACGTGTGTATGGTGAGCACAGAAAGATGTCAGATGATATGTAATGCCCCACAAAGCATGCCGGCTACAATCAGAGTATTATGGCAGCTGGAACCTTTGTAAATTAAATCTTGATTCCTCATCTGAATATCCTCCCCATACCTGTTAGAAACTTGCTGCGTTCCTGTGCAATCACGCCCGTGTTTATTCAGAAGCAGACCCCACACAGTGTCTGCCACCCTTTGTTTGACCTTGTCTCCTTGCTGGATGGTGGCCCAGCTCCAATGAGCAGGGCTGGAATGTTCTCCATCCTTACAGGTATTTAGCATTTCTCTTCTCTCATTAATGAGGCAATAAATATGGGGGGGGGGACCTGAGCAAAGCTCTATAGTGTATAGCATTAGATAACTGCCAAGCAGTTTCCATCCACTTCCTCCTATGTCTCCTATATTGCTTGCTATGAGTAAGAGGATGGCAAACTAAGATGCCAGTTGTTGGGATTCCCCCCCCCCCCGCCCCATTCATAGCCTCTTGTTTGCAGAGGAAATGACTCTCCTCTCCAGAAAGGAGGAGGAGGACCAGTGAAGATCAGTGTGTGTGGCGAACTAGAAGCCCTAGATTGTTTCTGTACATCTCAATGGACTCCACAGGTGATTCCATTTCCAAACAGCCCTTTAATTAGCAGCACTTAGCACCTACCCAAGGGGTGCTAAGTGCTGCAAGCTGAAGAGGATTATTAGCACCTCTTCATGGGGCTTGATTTCTCTGGACAATGCGAGGACAGCCCCCCACTGCTGCTAGGGGAAGCCACAGGAGGAAAATTGCCCTAGATCTGTGTTGCTGGCAATTGCCCCAGTTCGCCACCTAGAGAATATGAAGTTTCAATACTTCATCCTCCAATTATCCTAGCAGGTTCCTTCTACCACTTCCAAAATACAGGCTGAGGCCAGGTGTGTGCAAAGCCTTGAATACATTGCATGCGCTGAACTAACCGAAGGGCGGAAAAGGCTCCGTCAGTCTCATAAAGTGGCATATATCTGAAAGATGCTGCTTCTACCCCCACAAAATCACAAGGTTGGGGAAATCCCTCTCTGTTTATCCATCTTCCATTTCTTACTAAATTCTACTACTATTAGTTGCTTGCCACACACAAAAAAGTCTCAGAGTGACTTACAGAAACTGATAAGAGCATAAAGCATATACAAAAGAAGTCATTAGAATTTCTAATAGTTTGTGGATTGATGTTACCTCAATAACTCTTGCCTTGTTTTTCGAAATCAATGGGCAGGAGCTTCCCCAGACTGGGAGGCACTGTGGGAAAGCTCTTGCTCAGGGCTAATGCTCCTGCTATTCATGCAGGTCCCGGGTTCCAGGTGGCCTCTCTTGGCAGGGGCTGGGAGGCTGGGAGGGACTTCTGCCTGAAATCACAAAGCGCCTTTGCCTGTCAGTGTAGACATTGCTGAGTGACATGGATCAATTTGCCTGATTCAGTATAAGGAGCTTCCTGTGTTCCTTCCTTTTAAGTAAAAAAAATACAAACTGTATTTTGTATATATCTATCGCCCAAGGTACTTTCCACATTCCAAATGTGAAGTGACTACGTGTTGAAATCTACACCAGATGCATTCAAATACAATCTGAAGCGTATCCAGCCCATTGCTGTAAAAAAATAAAAACTTGCTCACCAAGGGCAAAATTAACTTAGGAATTTGGTGCTACAAGACAGGGTGGACTGAGCACAATTTATCTGTTAATCCACTTCCTCCATTCAGAATAGACTGGAGCAGTTCACACCTGCTTGTATTTGAATTTGCGTAAGAGGAGGAACTTCAGTCTTTTCTGTTTCTGCAAGCAGGCATCCCCTTTTCTGTTTGCCCTGCCTCATTTGTTGATTCTATTGTGCCCATGAGGTCCTGGCAGGGCACACACACACAGATACCTGTGCACACACATTTAGAAAGAAAACCCACACCCAAGAAGAGTGCAAAAGCTCCCAGTCAGGCAGCGGAAATTTTGCTTGTGTGGTTTTCTGGGTTTGTGCACACACAAAAAAGCCACTGTAAATTCACAGCACACACTTTTCAGATGGTTGGTATAGTTTGCTTGTGCAGTTTTCTGGTTTTGTGCACTTTGAAGGATGGTGCCTATGCTCTGCCTTCATGCTGCCAGATTCCATGTCAGCATCAAGGCCGTGCGCAGAGGCAGTTCCTGTTCTCCACTGGTGGGGGGATTATTATTATTATTTACTTAAATTCCTCTGCAAAGTGCTATGGGTGCCAGTAAACATCAAATACATAAATAGCAGCAACAACACAATTTGAAGGGAAAACAGTCAGAGCTTTGTGGCACGCTGGAAGACCAGCAAAAATTCTATGGCGGCAGTTCCCAAACTCCCCACCCTGATGGAGCACATGAAAATTACTAATGGTCTTGGCGGAGCACCTGATTATTTTTTTCCTTGCCTTTTGTAGCAATCCTAATGCAGTGTGCTAGATGCAGTTGGTTGTTAATCATATTGTTGTCGCTCCTTTTATTGCATTGCATTTATTGGTATTACTATTTGCAATTCGCTGGAAGTCCTCTGCGCTGGACCTGGAGGCTCCATTTAGCCACGTTGGCTAAGTGGGGGAGAAACTCATCCTTCCTAATTCTCCCTTACAGCCGGTGCGTCTTCTTCACATCTCGTGGCAGCAGCCAGTGCCCAAAGTTAGTGGCACTTTAAAGAGTAACCCCTTTTACTATGGGGGGAAGTCTCCGCGGGGTTGGCATTCAACGAAGTTCCAAGCTGAGTAGACCCAGGGAAGTCCACGGACCAAGAACTCTGTCATGGTCATTAATACTGACGGCTCTACTCCGGGGCAAACTTCGTGGTGCCTGCTGCCCTCCGTGGTGGGGTTTTTGCAACTCAAGGACCCCTGCCTGAAATCAAGCCTGGCGGGGACGGGGATTTGCCAAGGGAGCGAGCTGGGAGTTGCAGTTCAGGGGAGGGTCCGGGGAGAGGCTCCCTTCCGCGTCGGGGCTGCCGCGGCGCAGCCTTCTCGCTCTCCCTCCCCGCCCGGCCGGCCTCCGGCGCGGGTGGGCGGGCCCCGTCGGGGCGGGTGGGCGGTCTTGGCGCGCAGGCCCTCGAGCGCAGGTGGCTCGGGCTGGGCGCTGCATTCGCCGCCGGGGGCGCCTTTGGCGGGCTGCGCGCGTCCAGACTGCGAGCCGAGCCTGGGCGGCGTGGCGCTTGGTGCCGGAGCCTCGAGCCGGCCGGAAGGAGCCTCGAGCCGGCTGTCGGACGCGGCCGAAGCAGCCAGGGCGGCATGGCAGGCGGCGGCGGCGGCGGCGGCGGCTCCTCGGCGACTCCACGCGGCCAGCCCAGCGCGCCGGCCGAGCCCCGCAGGCGAACGCTGCCCGCCGGAGAGTGACGGTCCCCGGGCTTGCCTGGCTCGCGCGCGCTCGGCGCGGAGGGACTTTGGCACCGCGGCGCCCGTGGCCTCGCCGAAGCAACTTTTCTCCCTGGCCATCCCGTCGGGGGAGCCGTGAAGCCCAGCCAGCGCCTCCGCCTGCCCGGCGCGGAGTTGGCCAGCATGAGCCGGGAGAGAGCCGCCCCGGAGCCGCCTGGCCATGGAGTTTCGCCTCTTGGGTTGGTCGCGTCCCTCCGGGTTTTACCCGCCTTAAGGCGCCCGGCCGGCCGGGGAACAGAAGCGCCCAGGTGCGCCCGGCGCTGAAGGACTTGGGGGTGACTGGCTTGCGAGGGGGCGCCTCGTATCATGTGCGCCTTGGGCGACGCTGCTGCTGCTGCTGCTGCTGCTACGGGGACCCCCCGGCTCTCCTTCCCGGGACTCGGTCCGAAGAGCTAAACCCAGCGCGCTCCCCCCCCCTCCCCGGGAGGCAGCGCCGCCTTCCCCATGGCCGGCCTCCGCGACGCGTGGCTGAGCCTCTTGCTGCTGCTGCTGCTTCAGGCTCCCGCTCCGTCGGCGGGCGCCTCCAAGGCCATCGTGTGCCAGGAGATCACGGTGCCCATGTGCAAGGGCATCGGCTACAACCTGACCTACATGCCCAACCAGTTCAACCACGACACGCAGGACGAGGCCGGGCTGGAGGTGCACCAGTTCTGGCCCCTGGTGGAGATCCAGTGCTCTCCGGACCTCAAGTTCTTCCTGTGCAGCATGTACACGCCCATCTGCCTGCTGGACTATGCCAAGCCGCTGCCTCCGTGCCGCTCGGTCTGCGAGAGAGCCAAGGCGGGATGCTCTCCCCTGATGCGGCAGTACGGCTTCGCCTGGCCCGAGAGGATGAACTGCGACAAGCTGCCTGTCCTGGGCGACGCCGAGATGCTGTGCATGGATTACAACCGCACCGAGGCCGCCACCACCTTGCCACCCTTCCTCACCAAGCCCACCCGCCCCTCCAAAGGTGCCCACAGGAACCTGACCCCGCTGAACGGGGCCGGCTGCAAGCGGGTGTGCGAGTGCCGGGAGCCCCTGGTCTTCATCTCCGAGGAGTCCCACCCGCTCTACAACAAGATTGAGACAGGCCACGTCCGCAACTGTGCCGTCCCTTGCTTCCAGCCCTACTTCACCCAGGACGAGAAGACCTTTGCCACCTTTTGGATAGGCCTGTGGTCTGTCCTCTGCTTTATCTCCACCTTCACCACAGTGGCCACCTTCCTGATCGACATGGAGAGATTCAAGTACCCGGAGCGCCCCATCATCTTCTTGTCCGCCTGTTATCTCTTCGTCTCCATCGGCTACATCATCCGGCTGGTGGTGGGCCACGCCAGCGTGGCTTGCAATAAAGATTACAACCACATACACTACGAGACCACGGGCCCTGCCCTCTGCACAGTGGTCTTCCTCCTGATCTACTTCTTTGGCATGGCCAGCTCCATCTGGTGGGTCATCTTGTCCCTCACCTGGTTCTTGGCTGCCGGCATGAAGTGGGGCAACGAAGCCATCGCCAGCTACTCCCAGTATTTCCACATGGCTGCGTGGCTTGTCCCCAGTGTCAAGTCCATCGCAGTGCTGGCCCTGAGCTCGGTGGATGGCGACCCCGTGGCCGGCATCTGCTACGTGGGCAACCAGAACCTAGACAAGCTGCGGGGCTTCGTCCTGGCCCCGTTGGTGGTGTACCTGTTCACAGGGACCATGTTTCTGCTGGCCGGTTTTGTGTCCCTCTTCAGGATCCGGAGTGTGATTAAGCAAGGGGGCACCAAAACAGACAAGCTGGAGAAGCTGATGATCCGGATTGGCATCTTCACGGTGCTCTACACGGTCCCGGCCACCATAGTGGTGGCCTGCTACATTTATGAGCAGCACTACCGGGAAAGGTGGGAGACGGCGCAAAACTGCTCTTGCCCTGGGGAGAAGCCCAAGGTCAAGCCCGACTATGCTGTCTTTATGCTGAAGTACTTCATGTGCCTGGTGGTGGGAATCACCTCGGGGGTCTGGATTTGGTCGGGGAAGACCCTCGAGTCTTGGAGGCGCTTCACAAGCAGGTGCTGCCGGAGCGGGAAGCCTGGGAGCACCGGCATGTACAGCGAAGCGAGCGCAGCTCTGACGGCCAGGAGTGGCCTGCCCAACCCTGCTCCTTACCACAAACAAGTCCCACTGTCCCACGTCTGAAAAAAAGGGATGGGGAGCAAAAAAACCCCAAAGCACCTTACTTGGTTGTAGTTGGGAGCAGGTAAGCACAGTGTGACTTGAGCTTCCAACTGCAAAAAGGTTTTGAAATAACCCCTGGAGCTTTGTTTTTTAACCTGTCATTTGGTCTGTCTGTTGTGAAACACTTTGCTCCATATCCTGATGGAGACACAAAAGAGGGGTGTGTTCATGGGGGTGGGTGGGGGGTGGGCACATTGCTTTGCCCATATTGCAAGATTGCAGGGTTTACTAAGAGCATGCTACAGCCTTGGGAATGGAATGCATTTTGTCCTTCGTGGGGAAGCGTGGAAGGAGCAAGCTAAGATCGAACTCTTTATGTGGGGTATGTGTGAATTAGTTTCCAGGTATAATGAACAAAGCAGTCTTGGAGGATGCAGTTCTGAAGGGCAGGGGCTGCTTTAGCCTTCCTGCTGTTTTTCCGCTCAGTATGAGTCCCGTCTCCCCCCCCCCATCCCAATCAGTTTCCTCGCACCATTGGGAAAGTAGCTGAGGAGGAGCAAATGGCAGGAAAAGGAACATCCACTTCTGCATTCCTATTCCTATTCAGGATAGTGAAATCCTATACATGTTTACTTGGAAGCAAGTCCCATTGAGGTCGGGGTGTGTGTGCTTAAGAGCATAAGAACAGCACTGTTGAATCAGGCCAAAGGCACCTGCAGTCCAGCACCAGTTCTCACAGTGGCCAAGCAGACGCCCAGAGTGCAGCCAGAACAGCCCCAGCCCCGTGCGATTCCCAGCAACTAGTTTTCAGATACATCCTTTGAGGGCAGCTTACACTCCTTCCGAGTGTCTCCTGTATTCTGTGTCTCCCACACATTCTAGTTTGGTCCTTAGGACACTTACTATTTAATTGGTGAAATGATAATTTTAGAGTCCTTTCCACTAGGTTGGGGTGGGCAGCTGCAGTCAGGCAAATGTTAAGTTTCCTGGTAGCAGAACTTTCTCACGCTACGTTGTCTGTTTCAACAAAACGTGCTACTGAAGTTTTCGGATATAAAGGAGTATCAATTTGGAGGGAGGCTCTGCTTTCAAAATGGGCGAGTTGTGGAGCTGAGATTGAGCAGAGTCTGGTTTTAGGTTTATTTTTGGATGGCATAAGTCCACCATCATCAGTTTTTACGCATGCCTTTGCCAGGCAGCCTCATAAAGCCATTGGTGTGAGTATTAGTTTCTCTTCAGCATTCAAAATGAAAGTAGGAAGGGCTGCATGAATTCAGATGCAGACCAGAAGTCCTTGTTAAGCGCTGTACATGATTTCACAACATTTTGCAAATGAGGACTGTGCTTTTCTTAGTGTGTTTTCACTCTAAGTGCTTGGGGGCTGCAAACCTGTGCATGTTTACTCAGAACTAAGTCCCATTGAACTCAATGGGGCTTACTCCCAGGAAAGTAGAGGGTTTCAGCCCCATAGTCATTTTCAAAGATGTTAGTCTCTCTGTCTCTCCTATTCCAGTTCTACCTGCCCTGGTGGGGTGATAGATAACAGCAACAAGTTTTCTTAAGATTCATTTCACCGCAAATTCTCTTTTGACTTGAGGGACTGAAAAATCAGTTGACACAAGGTATGAAGAATTACTCAAGAGGTAAAGCTATAAAGAACCACAAAGAATCGATTTATGGCTTGGCACACTAGCAGTCTGATCCTCTGCAAGTTTGTTCAGCAGTATGTCTTCTTGAGTGTAAGGGGACTTACCTGAAAAGGTACTGGGCATGTTTTGGTTCCCTACTCTCTCTCTCTCTCTCCCCCCCCCCCATCTACTGAAACAATGGTTCTTGGATAACAGGTTTTTAACATATGGCTGCCCTGAGTGAGGCTGGGTATTTATTTGTAAGGTATTGTTAATGCTAATCCCCCTCTGCCCCCCTTTAGAAAGTAGAGCTGTGCCCCTAGCGCAATCCCCATAAGATTGAATGTGTTGTGTGTGTCCCCCCCCCCAACAACAGCCGCAACTGTAGGGAACGACAATCAACACCCCTCCCTCTTTGCAGAAGGGGCCACCTCCATTTCTAGCCTTTGAAGCAGTGGCAAAAGTCACCTTCTAAGGAAAGCTGTTCAGCTTTTAAACCTTAAATGCTGATACTTCTGTATTAACCTGAAACAATATTAGATATGGCAGTAGATCCCTAGTGCTGTGCGTGTGTGTTTGTTTCTGTCGAGGGAGCCAGACCTCTTTCAGTGAAAAGTGTTAGCACTTCAGTTCTATATGGAAAAAACTTCATTCTGGTAATAAGATTTTTTTGGGAGGGGGCAGGATATTGCATTTGGATCTGCTTTACAAGTTTCTTGTAAAGGTTGGTGAGTTTCTCCTGAACTCTGATTTACTCGACTGCTCAGTTTGTGAACGGGCAACCTCAGAATCCAAACCTCTTTGGCCTCCATACAAGGGTGGCATTCATACCACACATTTAAAGCAGATGGCTTTCCCCAACAACCCTGGGAACTGTAGCTTACACCCCAAAGAGCCACCATTTTCAGCACCCTTAGCAAACTACAATTCTCCGGATTCATTGGAGGCAGCCGTGTGCTTTTAAAGTGTGGTGTGGATATGACCACCTAGGTTTGTGTGGAAGCAAATCCACCGCCCACCCATTTAGCTAGGGCTTTGGCACTGATCCTGCCCATGCTAAAACCCTAACCCAGAAAAAAAGCCTTTTTCTAAGTGCTGGTTTCCATGTGCACAACTATCACTGGATAACTGCAGGATTATGTGTGACCTGGGCCTGTGAAGGATATCCATTATTACTGCTTAAAGTGGTAAAGTTTTCCACATCACTTCCCAAACCATTCCCCCGCCCCCATGGTTTTGGCTTTCCAATTTCAGTGGGGAAGTTAAGTATGTGCTTAACTCACTCTCTGTTCAAAAGCATCAGGACGTCAGGCTACAATCCTATATATATATGCGCACACTTACCGTGGAGTAACTGTTTGAACTCATTGAGCTTTTATGTCTTGAGTAGACGTAACATGGTTTAAAGAATTTAAGCGGGGCTGGCCCACACCTGTCAAAATAAAACAGCATCTTTTCTGTCCAGTTGCCAATGCATTTCTTTTACTAAGGTATCCATTGGCCGCCATGAGGTCACTTTGAACAAAAGCAACTCTTTCCAGGATCACTTGTTCCAGCCTCTGTTTCTTCATGCGCACCTGCCCAGCAGTGGCTGCAATTGGAACATTTCCCCAGTGCCTTCCCTTAGGAAGGTTTCTTCTCATCTCATTTACTGGATGGGGAAAAGTGTGAACAGGATCAGACTCTTTCATTAGCCCAGCGGCACAGGAAACAGCTATGCTGGTGGAGCTCCCTGCCTGCTGCCAAGATAATGTGGGGAGGAGGGTTGCAAGATGATGCCAGAGCTTCCTTCTCCCTCGGATGCTCAGCTCCCACATCTGCTGCGACTGCTGGGCGTTAGCCGGAGGGAGTGTGCAACCTGGGAAAAGGACACATCCAGTTCCTGGACCGGATGGCTGTGTGGTGTCAAATGTTAAGCATACACATGGATGCAGCAGGCAGAGGCAAGAGAGGAGGGGCTGGTGGAAACTTGGCCAGAGAGGCTTTGGCCTGGACAGGAACTAGCAACGCTCCCCTTTTCCTCTGGAGCCCATGGAAGGTAGAGGGAAACTGCAGGGGCAGAACGTTTTGAAGGAATTTGGCTGTACTTTTACAGGCAGTCAGTTTTTAAGTATTGGACAGAGTAGCTCCAGTTTGCAGACATCATCCATTGAGTTAAAGAGTTGCTCTTGTTTTTAAAAATTAACACTACTCAAATATTACAGGGTTCACTTAACTCTGCTTCTCTTGTCAGAGAACTGACAAGGATCTCGCATCTTAAAATAACCAGGATGCGGGTTGATGTAGACCATAACTTCCTCTGGAGGTGGGGGGAAGAGGAGGGGCTTTTTTTCCTTGAGAAGTTTAGTAACTCTTTTTTTAAAAGGGTTTCCATCCTATCCTTCCATAACTTAGAGCAAATAGCATTTTACCCTGTGAGGTCAGTTGAGTGACTTGTCCACAGCCTCCTGGTGAGCCTCATTGTGGTGGATGCAGTGAGAAGAGAGCAGCGATCAGGATCTAACCACTGCCCCTCTGGCTGTTTCTGCAGCATATGCACCTTCCTTGTGCTGTCTGTCAGTCTTATTTAGCACAGAGTTGGCTGGGTGTCATGGAGTAAAGAGGGAGACCCTACCTTGAAGGCAATGGTGGAATGACCTCCTTCCAGAATCTATGGACCTGCCTCTCCTAGTGTACTGCAGGAGGAAAAGGCTAGAGGGATGCTTGGCCTTCTTCTGAATTGGAAGCTGCCAATTGGCCACAATGGTGATGCAGAGGGGTCACTCTACCTCTATACCTCTGTGCTTGGCATTGGTCATTTTGGATGGCAGCCTCACTCAATTTAATGCCAATGTCCATCCTTGGTATGCTTTTCTAGGCTGCATTCTTCCTTTCCAAAGGACTTTGGTGGAAAATGCTCCAGCACAGTATCACTCCTTCAAAACAACCATGTTCATATTCATTATTACTGAGCAATTTTTCTTCCGGTTTTCTTTATGAGGAAATTATTAAAGTTGTGCCGCAGTGAGGTTTGTCGTCCCCCCCTTGCCCAGCTGCTTTAGGGAGCTTAAATGCTGTAACAGTGCAGACCAGTTGAAATGACTTGTTCACCTTGACAACATTAAACATTTAGCTCACAATCTAACATGGCATTAGGGCACACTTAAATCCATTGAAATTAATGGCCTTAAGTGGGAACTGTGTTGGGATTACTTTCTTCAATTTGTAGAACAATAAATATTTTGGTTAACCTGAGTTGCCTCCCCCACCCCAAGGAGAAGTATATCATGTAATATTTATTGCTAATGGCACAATGGAAAAGATGTTCTTTGAAATATTAGCTTAAACTGCCGTTAGCTCTGCTACCTTCATCAGAGAGACCAAGCCAACTGAGCAATGCATTTGAGCAAATTTATGGCTTGTTTCGTCTCCCCTGCCCCAAACTGGTTTCACTAGCTAGCCAAGCTGTGACTGAAGTAGAAAATACTGAATTTCATTTGCATTTGTCATATGCTAACAAGATTCATGATTTCTCCCTCCCACTATAATCTGTGCAGTAAGCAGGTTTCAATTGCCAATACTTATTTTAGCATTGTACCCAGGATTTGGTCCTCACTGCCGCTTCCTCTATACCAAACTCAGTGCAAAAATGAAAAGGGCATCCTTCCAGACTTTGCTGTGCATGTTTCCATTCATTACCTGCAGTTTCCCGGACCACTGCACTGATTTACTAAGTAGATCGGCAGTGGCTATGTAAACTGTCTTGCAGGGAGAAAGAGACCAGCTGTATATTTTTTACTTTCCTCACCAAACCATGCAAACATACAGATGCACAACATACAGATGCACATTTTTGTATGTATCGGTGACTGCTTTGAAAATCCTGATCTCACCTATTGTGTCTACTATTCTTATTTCCATCCAATGCTGTACCTAGTGGAATGGCGATACAGTACAGGGAAAATAAATCTGCTGGTTGCAACTTTGCTAGAAGGTACAGGCACCTTCTGGTTAAAGTTTGAAATAGCTCACCTTGCACAATTTGTGAAACACCCAGCCAAAACATGGCCTTGACAATCAGCCTGTTTGTCAGGCAGCTAAAGTAGGTTTATCAAAAGTCCTGGTAGGCTGCAATCAATAGCTGGGGAAGGGAGCTGGATGGAACATGGGCTGTTGAGAGGCCCAATTTTAACTTAAGTGGTTTCTGAAGTCACCCAACCTTACTGGTTTAATACGATGTTTGTAGCCTAATGCAATAACTTGATGAATCAAAAAGTTGTGCTTGCAGTAGTTTAGGAACATGACTGCTTATGGTAAGGAAACTAAAACGGTTGCCAGATGATAAAAGGAAGAGATTGAAAAGAAGCAGGGCATAATATATTGCATAACATTGCCTTTTGGAATGCAGAAAACATCAGTGTGCAAGTTGTCATTCGTTTTGACACTTACAGGGTTCTTTTTCATTGAGACATTGTGTACATCGGCATGTTCCAAGACAGAATTGCACCGTGTAGTTATAGTATGTAAATATTTGTATTAAAAGAATTAAGTTTGTATATATTATGAATCTCTAGTGAACTTTTGATACGGGTTGGAAGCAGGTTGTAAATTCTCACTGACAAAGAGGCAGCTTTGGATACAGATAAACAGGATGGAAGTCCGGGGCATTAAATGGCTGTACTTGATACTGGATTCATGCTTGGGTCAGGCTGCTTTTTTTCAGTTGTGCCTTGTGGAGGGATGAAGCTTTTACATACTACTTGCAATATGATTATGAAAATACCATGCCAAATGATGTTAAAAAAAATGAAAGGAAAAGACATCGTTGATTCTGTAAAAAGCTTTAAGAGGAAATAAACTAACTTCAAACTGCCACCTAAATAAATGCCTAAACATGATTATTGCAAGCATGGTTAGGGAATAATTCTATATGAAAAGTGTCTCTCTCGCTCTGTGTGTATGTGTGTCTGTAGTATGCAACCTAACCTTTTACAGGCCACTAGCTGTTGTACTCTGATATACAGGGCTGTTTTAAAGAAAACGCTGATGATGGGCTTGGTTTTTCAAAAGCTCTGTGCCAAACTTCCAGCTTTTGCATAGAAATTACACAGGGACAGATAGTGTAACAGAATCCCAAGCCACAGCAACTCGATAAGAAGTGGCTTTCGAAAAGTTCTCCATCCTGTTCATTCCAGGGCCAATATTTTAAGGATCTTTTTAAAGTATAACAAACTGCGGCATACATTTTATGCAAATAAAAAAAGAAACCCAAGAAAACAGAGTTGCAAGAAAACAAAGACAAACCATAGCTTTATTTTCCAGTTTGTGATTATGGTGAACTGAAAAAACAAAACAAAAATTACAGGAATGTATTCTCTGTCTGGGAAAAGAACCATTATATAAAACCATCAAGGAAGTTCTGCTAAGCGGTAACAGGCTTTTGGCTTGGAAGTGGAGAAAAGCCTAGAACCTTTTCCACAGAACATGGATGGGGTACCTTCCTCAGTGCATCATTTCTAGGAGGTTAATGCTTGCAATGCCAAAGAGTTAACCTAAAAGAGTTTTAAGCCAAACACAGCTTAATTAACAAATGACCACTTTATAAATAGACGTGACACTTTAAAGAAAAAGTTCATCCCCGCTCCTGCTAGCTAAAACTGATCCAAGATACCCCCTCGTTTATATGATTTTCTCAAATCAAGACTTCAGCAGCAGTTTGAGTCTGAAACTGCTATATATACATGAGCAGAGGAAAAGTTACCGAGACAGTGGAGAGACTGAATACCAGAGCCCCCAGCAGCTGAGTGATGGACTGCCACTGAGCCCACAGTCCTTTAATTTGTCATCACACAATGACTGGTTTATGCAACCAACTAGGCTTGCATATTGAATTCACGTACTGTAGCAGGCAGTCTTTACTGAATAGCAGCACAACTAAAAATGGCTCATGCCAGACAAACCACTCCAAATGCAGTGTGAAAATTAACAAGGCACTCCCGAGTTCTTTTCAGAGACAACCATAATTATATTTCCGAAACATGAAGTGTGACTAACCTCTATTCTAGGTGGATGCAAGGCAGTCTCTGCTGCTGCGTACAAGTACTGCTACTGTCACCATATATATGTATTCAAATGGTTTTGAATATACCATTGTATTCAGGCTTGTAAAGATGATTAATTTTGGTCTTACCACCCACATATTGCAGATGGGGCTTGAAGGTTTTGAGTTGCCTGGAGCCACTTAGTAAATTCACAGTGGGATTCAACTTGTGGAATCATAGTTCAGTAACTTCCAGGTCTGTCATTTTCTTTAAGAATAAAAAGTATTCTCTCTGAAATTCTAAAGGAGCAACTCCCCAAATTGTTTTGTATCCTGCTTTTTAGAAGGTTGTAAGCATCCTTTACGTCTTTACCAAGGGGCCAGTGGCAGTAGGGAGTTTGAAATTGCACGAGAATTCGAAATTCCAAAGGCAAGCCTTTTCCCCAACCAGTTGTATCCTGGGGTGTGATGTTCCATTTCAAGGAACCAAAGGCCACTAGAAAAAGGACAAAAGCAGAAAAATCTAATATGCCAACCATCTGCGCTGCTTGCTCACGTCCCAGAAAGGGAGAAACGAGAACTGTTGCCCATGTCCTTACCATTTATGCAGCTCCTAAAAGTACTGGAACTAGCTCAGTAGACTTGTTAGAGTAGGAAGGCAATGCCTTGAGATGGCCACATCGCAGATAACCATTTCCACTTCCCATCCAAGTAATAATGCCCATCTCCCCCCTCGCCTACGACACATTGTCTTTAATATGTCACCACAACGTACGTCTTTCATTCGTCCACAATGCCCTCAAGTCCAGTGAAGAGGCACAGAAACATTTATTTCATTTGCAGCGGCCCCTTGTTCTGCATTCTCAGACATCTTTTAACACACACAGGGGAAGACAGTTCCCTCTCGCCATAACACAGGTCAAGGGAAGATAAGAAACCCTGCGTGAGGCAGGATAAAAAGCACAGATATTCAAAAAGAAGGTAGCTTTGCTGTCACTCAGATTTTGGGCATGTATTTTCAGGATTGTGCCAATGGGCTGTGGCAGCTAAAGGGTCTTACACTGTATGTTTGGGGGAAACCAAGGCTCAAACGTCAGCTCCATTACAAAGCTGACTAGGTAAGGCTCAAGGAGCAGTGATTAGTTATTACCCACGAACCTAGTTTATCACCCAGGGCTGCTGTGAGACACAAACGGTGCTGTAAGCAAAGGTCTCTCCACTACAACACAGCACATGAGGCAAACTGGAAGTTTTCTTCCTTTGAAGGAAATCCCTCTTTTGGTCATAAATCTTTGGAAGAGCTCAGGAAGAGACTTAAAATACAAGGAAGGAAGGGGTTAGTATGCTCACTTATGATAATGCTCAGCACTTGCGCACACAGAGATAACTGTGTGTGAGAGAGATCCAGACATGTCTTACAGTTTTTTAGAAGGAAGATTGCTGCTGTTATTGCTGCAGCATTGCCCAGAGAGCTAGGCAAACACAGAACACTCCCCTCTCCTAAGCGTGTTTCAAGCTGCAAAGCTTGAAGCTATCCCCTTATCTATGTTAGGAAGCGGAGAAGAATCTGGAGCTGGGCTTTTCTTTCCTAGGAAGTAAAAAAGGCAGTTATGTACTAACCCAGGAACCTGGCTCCCTACCAGAAGCAACCTTGTGAATGCTGCAAGCATCTCATTTTTTAGCTGTCATAGATGGTGGTCCATCCAGCTTGCTCATTATGCCTTTATGCACATATATACAGAGACCTGCTGCATTCACCAGTTTAAGCCCACATTGAATTCTGCTGCTTGTTTGCTCCAGAAAACAAGTAGAGCTTTCAGAAACTAACATTACATGAAGATTCTATGAACAGGGGCACCAAACTCTCAAGTCTGGCAAATGCCCAGAAACGCCTGATACAAACTGAAGTCACTGCTTTTGATTTCTTGGGGGGGGGGGCAGGATTAGTGATTAACATCTAAAACACATCTAGTGTACCATCTTCCATTATCTTGGTGGCAAAACAATCTTCTTGCCAGCATCACTGCTGTCCCCCCCCCCCATTTCAGACATAGGAAGCAACGAATCAGAAGGATGCAGGGCAAGTGGAAAAGGTCAAGAATGAGAGGCTTGGGGCCCCCAAGTTCAAGATCTGTGCTCAAGCCCTGAATCTTGCCAGATGACCTTGAATCAGTCCCATACAGACCACCACAATACCCACGCTAAACGGCTCCTAGCTTCCTTGAGAAATGCAGTTCAAACACACGTATGCCCAAGTGCCTTAAGGTCATAGAAATACAGACCCATTAACCATCAAACAGATTCCTGTTGTTACTCAAGTGTCAGGTGGAGGCCGAGTCCAGCACATCAAGAAGAGATTTACCATTTTTCCTATAGTTTGTCTACAGCACCCAGGTGCCCTGCTAATGTCAGGAAAAAGCACCACTCACAATCAGATCCAAGCTTTTGCCACGTTTGGTCACTGGGCACCCCTCTCCCTAGAAGCAACCATACCAGTAAAAGGAGCAACAGTTTCATCACTTAAGAACAAAGCCTTTTAGCAGGTACTTGTTCACCTTTACTGGAACACTCACCTCCCTCCTTTCCCTTCCTTGACACCTACCTGCTTACTCAGCAACAAGCAGCAGCCCTTAACATTTATTCTGCTGTTCAAGTGCAGGTCCTTTTACCTGGCAAACCTATTTGAAGAGGTTTCAATATGTAATTGCCTTGGAGACAAAAACAAACGGTTATACACAAGAGGCAATATGGCAGCAGCAATCAAGTGAGCTGAACACTGACCAGTCCCTGAACTTCCTATTAAGCACATATGAATGAATGGGCAAGGTTGGGCTCCTCTTCAAAAACGTATCTTCACGTGGCAAAGTGAGCATACGAGAAACACTTTGCGCTGAAACTAGCACGTACATTGCTGGTTCGCCATTCGCTGTCAAGAGCTCTTTCCTGTATCAGAAGGATGTTATCACTGAATCAGCAACTCAAATGGAATTTCACTACAGCACTTTGAGAACATAGATGAATTTGGCAGGGTGTGAGATGTTCCGTTTACTGTACGGTTTCTACTTTCTGAATATACCTTTTCATTGTAAACTGTGCGACATCTCGCCCTCCTCTCCAAACAGTGGCAACCGTCTATTTGGTAAGTGAAAATGCACACGCTCCCCCTTGCAGCTGCATGCAGGGTGCTGTTTCAAAATGTTATGATAAATGCTAATGGAGTCTACCCTTTTCCTTCAAGCCCTACTTTCTCACTAAGCTTGTCCCTACTCACACCCACCTGTTTAACAAGCACTTTTTGAATAAAGTGCAATTCAAGCCTTGCTGGATGCCTACTGGACGTGAATACCTGGTGTGCTCCCAATGGAAAGAACATTTTTGCACTTATATTACTTGAAGCTGCACTATGATCAGCTTGAAGAGTTAATGGAAAGCTTGATTGTGTTCTGGTGGACAGAAATTAGTTTAATAATTTGTAGTTTTTTACTTAAAGGCAACATTAGACATCTTGGAATGGTATTTCCAGTTTACTTCACATTCCAGGAATGAATTTGGGAAGTTACTCCCAAGTAAGTACACACACAGTGGCAAAACTAGTAGACTCTCCGCTGAGAATATGCTTTTGACAAAACGATTTTTTCCCTTATTTTCCTCGTGCCTAGTAGCAAGGTGGGAGACAACATTAAAAAGTCACAATGCTCAGAGGCCTTTCTCCAAGTCCTCCTTACCTTCAGAGGAGAGGAGAGTGGTAGATGGCTATTGCATCATTTCAGTGGTGCTGTCTCCATGTATGGCATGCTCTCTGCATGACACCTCTGAGGTTGAGAAGTGTTTTTGATGCTAGAAAATATGGCTTTATTTGTCTGGACCATGAATGGGGAACTTATGGCCCTCTAGATATAGCTGGATTATAACTCCCATTATTGCTGCTAACTGGGAATGCTGGCTGGAGCTAAAGCCCATCATCATTTTGAAGAGCCAGATTCCACATCCTGATCTAGCCTTCTAGATCTTGTGAATGTTTATATCCAGCTGTTTTTATTGCTTTATGCAGAGGCTGTTGTGTCTCGTTGATTTGGTACTACTAATTTCATTGTTTGATTAGCGTAAACTGCTCTGGATTGAGTCTTCTGGACTGAAAAATCAGGCAGAAAACTTTTGTAGTAACATTGAGACATTGGATGCAATCTAGCAGGCACCACTAAAGACTATTTCAGTGCACCTTGGTTCAGGGCTCTTCTACATTTCCTCCCAAGGAACATTTTTATCCAAGAAACTTGGGACCGAGACATACAAAGCACACTAACTCCACCTGATCTTAATTAAAATAGAGTTTATTATTAGCTTCTCTTTTAATACAAACATGAGAAAGGAAAGCCACCTGAAGATGTAGCATTTGTTTCAAAACTGAATTGTGATTAATACCTGAAATCACAGACTCTGTAGAATGCCTGCCTAGAGCTGGTAGGTTAAAATACAGCATGAGACTTTGGCTCCGTCTGCACTTTGCATTTAAAACAGCTTCCCACCACTTTAAACAGTCATGGCATCCCCCGAAGAATGCTGAGAACTGTAGTTCTTAAGGTGCTGAATGTTGTTAGAAGACCCTTATTCTCTTCAAGGAGCTACAATTCCCAGAGGTCCCTGGAAAGAGGGATTGATTGCTAAACCACTCTGAGAATTGTAGCTCCGTAGAGAGAAAAGGGGTCTACTAATGAATCTCAGCACCCTTAACAAACCACACTTCCCAGAATTCTTTGGGGAAAATGATGGCAGTTTAAAGTGGCATGATACTGCTTTAAATGCAGATGGGGCCTAACAGTCCAAGTGCCACTGACAATTGAAGAAGCAAGTTGGGCTGGATATTAAGTAATAGCAAAAGGTACCAGATTGCAATAGGGACTGCTTTCACTGTATAAACTGTTTAGATCATCTGACTTGGAGTGGTGAAGGTTTGTAATCTAGGTTGCTTCCTACTTTTAGGAGCAGAAAACTTGATTCACCCCAAATACCCATTCTGGACAAGCAAAATTAATTTACACAAAAAGCCAATGTTTAGAAGTTCACTTCCAGAGCAAGGAACGTTATATACTGGGTTTTAAAAGGGAAAAAAGTGTTTTCAAAAGAGTAATGATATGAACTGAAGATCATCATACCTCCCTCATCAACACGTTCAGCACCTTCAAAATAGTTCTCCATTGTGAATTTAAAGCTTTTTGGCAGCACAGGACAAAAGCAAACCTTGCTCCATATCCATTGTTTGTAGTGGAAGAGTTTAGCAGAGCAGCCTTATTGTCTGTTCATCACCAAGTCAGTACATTTGTTCAGGCTAAGCTTTCAATGCAGCTCTATTCAGCGCTTCAGGCAAAAGAAAGTGTATTATGCAGACTGCGTCTCTCCCAGGGCTCAACTAGAAGTATAAGAACGTGAGAAGCACCATAGTTGACAAGAAATGGACCCTGACCAACTGGCTTTCAAATCAGTGAACACAGAAGACCATTTCTCTGCTCCTGCCCCCAAAGGTTTCCAGTCCCTTGACCATCTCAAGTGTCGGGTTTTGCATTTAAACAGTTAGCACAGCTTGCTGCTCAGCAGCTCCTTGGTCTTTTGACTGAACTCCAGTGTAGGAATCGAGAATCCTGCTAGTAAATGTGTGGTGAGGGGAGGGAGGGAAGAAACCTTCACTGGTCAATGCTGTAGCATTAGTCCCAGACTGGTTTTATACTGTGTTAGCATTTAACACTGCACTGAAAGGCAACCGCAGTCTGGTCCTGGATGACTGAGAGGGGGAAGAACATCGCGACTACTGTCGTGTTAATGTTCAAATTCTAAAATGTAAAACTAGTCATTATTAAAAACTCACATAGTTCACAGCTATAGGCCTACACAGTAAGCAAACATCTGTGGGGTTTTTTTTGGGGGGGGGGTGAGGGACAGTGAGGAGAAAAGGGGGGAAGACTCAAAAGTTTTTGAACCTCTTGATTTTTAATGGAGTGTGCCCATTTGAAAGAGGTTCCATCTCTCCCCCCCTCCGCCTGGAATCATGCTCCTCTGGCTCTGGGCTCCCTTGGCTTGCTGTGCTCACCCCGTCCGCTGGCTGGAAGACACCATCGCTGTTGACTTGTGAGCCTGGAGTGGAGGTGGTATCCCCGGCCGATAGGAATCCTGGCGCCACAAGATCGCAGCTTTCCATCTTGCTCAAGAGAGGATGGCGTTACTACGGCGGATCCCAACTAAGTTATCAGCACTGAATGATCGTCTCATAGCAGCTTTTGACAAATCTTTGTATTTGTCCTCACACAGCCTGGAGATAGCCTAGAAAACATGTTCAAGCCAGAAATATGAGCTCCGTAGGATGAGAACCAGGAATCTCAGGCAACCCATCTCAGCATTGTTTAATTGTATTACCTCTCACTTTACTGATTCAGAAGTAGCAGGGGGAAAAACCCAATCACAAACCTAGGATCCTATTGATCTGAATGCTTCTTCTGCAGGCTCCAGGCCAATTTACTAACTAGGTTTTTCAGTTCTCAAACGGAAACATTCTTTAAGCAGCAGCATCTAAAGGCATCCCACAACTGCCTGAAAATGGACACTTTAATTGCATTTGGTGAAGATTTCAGACACTCCTTTTCAGCAAATAACTTCACTGTCCCTTTAGAAGGCTGCACATTCAATATACTTCCAAGTAAAGCTTCATTTGCTTAGTATATTTGAACCAATACCCAGACTCCCTTTGAAACATTTGCTTAATCTGTATAGGTGATTTTTAGCACCCAAAGCAGCACTGTAGTTCAGTCTGTCTTGCCATATCTGAAGGGACAACTGCTTTTTCACAACTTCAGGAGAAGCAACAGGCATTCAGCTATGTTGGCAGGGACTATGTTCAACACCTTTCAGCTTCTTGTTTTGATAACATATATCCTGATATGAGAAGCCACACCACTCCATCAGAACTTCTATTTGACTTCCAAACTGGCTCACATAGTCCTGGATATGTGAATGGGGTCTCCTCTTTCCCTCCAACTGAAGATTATTCCGCACACTGTTTGCACAGAGAGCCCTCCAGGTAGGAGGAGTCAGATATGCCCCACATAAGCAAGGTGTCCTGAGCCTTAGCATAACCACTGCACCACATTCAATTTGTATGATTGCAGCTGAGAAAAAACACTTGGACTGCACACTCCAGTCCTTACAATTCATGCATGTCTTTCTAGGATGGAATTATATATTTTTTCTCACAATAAGTGAAACAACAGAGAGAGAGAGAGAGAGAGAGATGTATAGCAGCAGGAACAAGTATAAGGGAACACAGAAATTATTCCAACAGGTTGACCCTTTCTTCTTGGAGGTTCAAAGCCAAGTCACCTTTTGGAAGCAGATAACCAAAGTTCACTGAGACTGCAATCCTATATCCACTTACCAGGAAATAAGCCCAACAGAACGCAGTGGGATATACTTCAGACATGCATTGGACTGGACTGGGCACATGCACGTACGTACGTACGCGCACACACACGTTCATCATATGGACTGTGACATATGGAACCTGCAGGTGGGTGTGAGTTAATGTAATTCACGTGTCCTTTTCTTCCCTGAGTTAACAAAGTGAAGTAATCAAGAAGAGGCTCTGCCATGCTTTCTTCAGGTATCATTAGTGACACCTTAAAGACTGTATGTAAAAGGGACGTGGGTGGCACTGTGGGTTAAACCACAGAGCCTAGGACTTGCCAATCAGAAGGTCGGCAGTTCGAATCCCCGCGACGGGGTGAGCTCCCATTGCTCGGTCCCTGCTCCTGCCAACCTAGCAGTTTGAAAGCACGTCAAAGTGCAAGTAGATAAATAGGTACCACTCCAGCGGGAAGGTAAACGGCGTTTCCGTGCACTGCTCTGGTTCGCCAGAAGCAGCTTAGTCATGCTGGCCACGTGACCCGGAAGCTGTACGCCGGCTCCCTCGGCCAATAAAGCGAGATGAGCGCAGCAACCCCAGAGTCAGTCACCTAATGGTCAGGGGTCCCTTTTTTAAAGACTGAATGTTGTAATATACGATTATGAACAGAATATGTCGGTCAGCACACAGAGTCATAATTGTCTTAATCAACTCTGTCTGGTTTCTTGACATTTCCATTCTTTCTGACTCTTCTCCTAAGAAAGGATTACCTTTAAAAAGAAGGATTCCTGCAACTAAGAGGTTAAACCCTCCAACGAAACAAAACCAAAAAAGCTTAGCAAGCCACACTAATGTGATTAAGAAGGGACAGAAGCTGTTGTTACGTAAACCAAGTACCCAGCACACCAAGTCTCGGATCATTACCTCTAGTTTCTGTGCTCGCTCTTTACTAAGGGGCTCCAGCAGAAAGTTCAGGTTGTTGTCATCTGCTAAGGAGCGAAGGTCAAAGTAGTATTTGGCGTAAACACTGGCAGGAACATTGATATTGAACTGCAGTAGCTCCAAGAAGTGTCTTTCCATTTCATTCCTAGGGTAAAAGGAAAGGGGTTCACAGAAACAGACAAAATAAGCACCTTAATATTATTCAGTGTTGCAAGCAACATTCCCCCCCCCCAAAAAAATGAAAATGAATGTTGATTGCATCTGAAGCATTTTTATTTTTTTTAATGGGACAAAGTGAATGTGCTCATGTTAGATGCAATTTGAATTCTGGGACCTCCAGCTTGGGAGAAAAGGTTATGTTCTGTCATGCACTCACTTTGCTGACTTAGAAGCGCTGTCCTTTAGAGTTCCATTAGCACAGCTGTACACAATTCATACTCCATTCTCATTCTTACAAGACCCTGCGCTATAGTTATCAGATGAAAAGAATGATGTGTGCTGTTGATTAGCTCTGAAGAACTTGCAGACATTTTCACCAGGTTGATAACAGGAAGGGGGTTTGTTGAAGTAGAGGCGGACCAACAAAAGAAGTAGGCATATCACCACGGCAACAAATGGATCTCTGAAGAGCTGCTGCTGCTATTATCTAGGAGTAAAAAGCCTCTTGAGGCAACATGGATTCATCTCCAGCAATAAATAAATAAGCAAGCAAGCAGCATTAGGTAGGCGAAGGAGTTCTTTGCCCCGAGACTCCCGGGAGGATATATATCAGCACAAGACAGGAGGAGGAATTCTTTAAAGGCTGCCTTACATGCTATTTTACTGAAATCTATCCTATGGATTCAGGTACGGGGCAGCACCTCTTCAGAATGGTTAGAAGAGTACTTGCAAAAAATCAGAATCGGCAATGGGTCTCAAAAGTAATACTTGCTTCATATCCCAAACAGAATCTCACTATGAGCTGATACGTTGCAACCTCTCCATCGGTCCAAACGTCAAAAGGCATGGTTCTACTTTCAGTCGAATACAGATTTACAATGTGCGGTACGTTGCATTTATTTGAATGTGCCTATTTTTTTTGCCAATTCAAAAGCAGTAGAATTGTGTGCGTTTTCCACTATTATGCATTTACATTTAAAATACAGTAGAGTGTTAAGACCCTATTAGCACACTAAACTCATTTGCTCATCTCCTAATGAAATATAGAATAATCCCCTAGCCCAAATTAGCATAGCCACAAGGATGGGAAGAAATGTCTTCAAACCCGAACACATGAAATGTCAACATTAACAAGGGCTGATTTTCATGTGACCGACAAAATGTTTTAAAAAGCTATGCCCAAAGTGTTTGCTGCTGTGTAAGAAACCAGAATGAAGCACTGGGCTTTCTAGTACTTTCTAGTACTTTCTAGCGCAAGGCAAAGGTGTAGAAAGGAGAGGAGAGGCGAAACTTCAGGCCCAGAGGCACATCCCAGTGACAACAGTTGCTGCCTTATGACACTGCCGCCAGCCCAGACAGCCCATATTTATCACCATATCTAAACCAGTTTCAAGCAAATCTGGTTAAAACAAAAACAAAAAAACCCACCCCACCCCCATTAACTCAGAGCAAATCAAAAGCTGCCTATCGACCCCAGACAACAGAGCTTTCCCCATAAAAAACGGGAGCTGCATAACTCACAACTGCATGTCAAATTTTCAGTTTCTTGTTAACTCTTCCTCACTCACAAAGATTTGCAGGGTGGGGGGGAGATGAGAAGTATCGTTCTTTTTTATATTGGCATTTTAGTTGAAGAGACAGAAAACAAAGAGGAAGGTATCATCTAGATGGCAAGTCTCAATGAGAATAGGAGCTTTGTGTGCTCTGCTTCGAGCAGGATGGGCAGGAGGACCATTAAGCCCCCTGCCAGAATTAATTTCCTGCTCATATGGTCATAAAGCTTATAGAAATGTAAATCAGATAATGTTTGGATGATCAGCTGATCAGGGCTTCATTTGCCCCTTTTGTACAGAGCTTGCTAATACATTTTAATTGTGTAAAAATTACAATACTTTGCCGGATTAACAAGTCTATTAATAAGGGTTTAGAAGCTCGGAAAGGCAAAAAGGCCCCATGTGTTTGTGTTGCTTTATTTACTATCACATGTAGCCCAAGAATGAACAGCATGTCCCCTCTTTTATGCACACTGTAATCTACAGGATTAGCAGCTGCATGGCTAGAGGTTTTTCCCACTCTTATTAAGACACTCCATTAAAGCAGCTATTTATATGGCAAAAGGTTTCAACAAACAACATTTTCATTTTTCCTCATTTCAGATTTCTTGTTACAGAATCAGAAGTGCAGTGCAAGGAAAATTCTGATGCATTATTCTGTTGGCCAGCTTTATACATCTTTCCCCCCACTCTAAACTAAGAGGCAGATCTTTTAAGAAACCCAATTAACTCCCTCATCTGCCTATAACACTTCTCTTTTCCATTAAGCATCTTATCACAAATTAAAAGTCATGCTTCTCAATGCACGCTCTAGAAAAAGGGCAACTTGTTGCGGCTGGACAAGTCCTTCCTAGATGCTTGTCTCAAGGTTCAGAGTTAACATTTACAAGTACAAGGTAAAAAATAGTTTTTTGAAAAGCAAAAATACATTTCGCTTTGGGGGTCACCTCTGAATATTTTGCGTTCTGTTTTTACAAGTTTGAGAATTAATTTCAGACACAACACAATAACGCTAGACCATAGCTAAGTGAATATGGTGCTGTAGTCACAAAGGATGCAGAAGTTTCTACTTCCATTTTGAGATCAACAAAAAATTTGAACCTGGATTATTTTAAGAAGCCATAGTTAAGGTTGACCACAATTTGCCAAGGTTTGGACAACACAACAAGCTGTGCTTAATCTATAATGGAAGCAAAATTCAGCTGCTGCACTGGAGGAGCTGGGGGACAGAGCATGAGCATGAGGCTCTTTAAGACCCTAAGAGAAGCCTTGTGGATCAAGCCAATAGCCCATCTACTCTAACATTCTGTTCTCACAGATGCGTGTGGGAAACCTGCAAGCGGCATCTGAGCACATCAGGAGCCCGCTCTTCCAGGAATTTGTCTAATCCTCTTCTAAAGCCATACAGGCTGGTGGCCATCACTGCGGAAGTGGGTTTCACAGTTCTGCATGAAGAAGGACTTTTAAAAATTGGTTCTGTACCTTCCAACATTCAGTGCCACTGGATGTCCAAAAGATCTGGTGTTATGGGTGGGGAGGGGGGTAGGGGAACTTTCTCCATGCCACACATAATTTTATAAAGTTCTACCATGTCACCTATTACCAGGCCTCTCATAGAATCATAGAGTTGGAAGAGACCACATGGGCCATCGAGTCCAACCCCCTGCCAAGCGGGAAACACCATCAGAGTACTCCTGACATATGGTTGTCAAGCCTCTGCTTAAAGACCTTTAAAGAAGGAGACTCCACCACACTCCTTGGCAGCAAATTCCACTGTCGAACAGCTCTTACTGTCAGGAAGGTCTTCCTAATGTTTAGGTGGAATCTTCTTTCTTGTAGTTTGGAACCATTGCTCTGTGTCCGCTTCTCTGGAGCAGCAGAAAACAACCTTTCTCCCTCCTCTATGTGACATCCTTTTATATATTTGAACATGGCTATCATATCACCCCTTAACCTCCTCTTCTCCAGGCTAAACATGCCCAGCTCCCTTAGCCGTTCGTCATAAGGCAGCGTTTCCAGGCCTTTGACCATTTTGGTTGCCCTCCTCTGGACACATTCCAGTTTGTCAGTGTCCTTCTTGAACTGTGGTGCCCAGAACTGGACACAGTTCTCTCTAAACTAAAAAAAAATCTTAATCCACTGCAACCTTTCTTCACAGGGGAGTTGCTCCATCCCCTTGATCATTTTGGAGGCCCTCATTTCAACCTTTTCCAACTACACAATATCCTTTTTGATATGAGGTGAGAAGAACTGTACAAAGTATTCTAAATGAAGTCGCACCATAGATTTCTATAGTGGCATTATAATACCCTCAGCTTTATTTTCAATTCCTTTCCTAATGATCCCTAGCAGGGAATTTGCCTTTTTCATGGCTGCTGCAACATCTTCATTGAGCTATCTATTGTGAAGGTCTCATTCCTGGTCCATCATGGCCAGTTCTGTTTAACAAGCAAGGGTCACAGAAGCTATTGGAGGCAAGGAGGCTTCCATCAAAAAACTGAAGCCTTGTCCAAATGAAGGAAACAAAATGGAACACGAACCCCCCTCCCCCAAATGCAAGCAGACAGTAAGAAATTTTTAAAAAATAATTTGAGGAACACATGGCTGAAAACATTAAGACCAACAAGAAAAAATTCTTTAAATGTATCAGTAGCAGGAAACACTCTAGGGAGATGGTTGGACCCTTGGATGCCAAAGGAGGTCCAGACTATTAGCATCCAACCTAGCAACTTAAATTTAGCTTCCAGGATGTCATTTGCCCATGTCATTGGTGCCAACATGCACCATGAACACCGAATTCTCCCCAACACTATGTACCAATGGCTCATTCTGATAAACAAGACCACTGAAATCCCACACTGTTCAGCTTAAATTAGTGAATAGCAAGCAGAAGTTCTCACATTTTTTCCAAGACCAGAGCTCTATTAAAGTGAAAACCAAACAAGTTTGGATTTGTGTCTCCCTCCCCCCCTCCGCAAAAAGTGTTAAAGAACAAGCACCATATTACTAGGGCCGGGTCAAACTGCTCATTGCAACTTACAGGGTCTGATAAAAATTGTACTCACGAACTACTGTTACACAAAGAAAACCACAAGAAGTCACGTGCCCACCATTCAAAACCTGATTTGAAGGCATATTACATACTAAATATATCATGGAATAAAGGTGTGTTTTCAAACTATCTGGGCTAAGACACAGATGAGCAAATTTAACTAAAGCTTGCAACTTACATGTCTTCAACTGTAATATCCTTCAGTATTTGGCAGTAATCCACATTCCACACGGCCTGATCATCCCACACCTTAGAAGCTAGCAGAATAGCACCTAGAACTATTCTCTTCCAGTTACTTGGGCAAATGTCAATCTCTGCATAGGTTAAGAGCCTTTCCAAGTAAACCTGCAGATGAAGAAAACTGTTCTTAAGATTGTAATGACCCAAGAGTCCTCTTTGGGTGTTCTTTGCTCCCATATTGAGCAACATGGAAATGAGAAGTGGGGCTGCTTAGATTAGCCCTTTGCCCTCAACATTGTGCATGTCTCCTCTGATGTCCATGCACACAGCATTAACATCTGTAGCAAAGAGGTTTCCCAACTATGCTTGTACGTGAGAAGGCTTCCCCAGAATCTATAACAGTTCAGGGTTATATGTGTGAGGTTCCCCTTGCTACTGATGTTTGCACTGAGCACAAAGCCGTCAAAGCAAAAACACACAAAATCCAGGGCAGGGCTACTTGGCGTGATCTTGATCCTTGCTTCTGTGTTGTTCAACACGGGAGCAAAGGACATCAGAATAGGGCTAATAAGGCATGCACAGTAAATGTTTCAATCAAGTAAAATCTATGATGTAGTCAAACACCTGAAGGAGTAGTTTTAGTCTGATTTCCTGCAACGTCTCCCATCTACATCACCAGAAATGTTTTTGTTTTCAAGCAGACCAAACATAATGCACTCACTATGAAGGGTGGGCATTGTAAAGTGAAGATGAATAAAAAAAAGTTTTAAGAATTCGTATTTTTCTTAACCAAGACTAATCAAAACTACTCAACATCACTGCAAACTTCATTACCGAGATGCTCCCTATTCATGTGTGTTTGCACTCACTGTACATTCAAGATACACATCTACATATACGTTTTATTCACCAATTTAAAATGAACTCCATTAGCTAAAATACATTAGAATCAAGCAACCACACAGCACTGCCATATTTTCAGCTTCAAGATCATGTACAGAAGGGGGGGAAAGGTAACTCCCAACTGACTGAAAACTTTTGCTCCTTTCCATGGTGAAACAGTGCCAACTAGCGGCAGAAGTGCTTTTAAATGTTTAAGTGGCTGAATTTTTTAAGGGTTGCTTTCTTACACGACAGAATGCTTTCAGAAGAATTCCTAGAGTCTTACACACGCGTAGTGCTGTCAGGAATTGTTTCAATACAGAAAAGCACTGGAAGCAGAATATTCCATTTCTGGCAGTTCTAGTTTACTGAAAGATTCCTGAAGGTCGTGTGGAATTTTTCACCTGCAGGCCTTCACAGGAACCATTCCAAAAACACAGCAGAGGAGGCAAATCTTACACTGAAACAGGGCCTCAATTCCGAGTCATGACAGGCTCACTGGCTACAGGACAGCTACTTACCTGCACAAGTATTCCAAATTCAGAAGATGTAGTCCAATGCATTTACCCTCTATTTCTGCAGCACAAGAGAACTTAAGGGATGGGGCAATCAAGTAGCCTCACATGTGATTGGACTCCAATTCCCATTGGCATGCCGAATGGACAGTCAAAGTCCAACAAGAACCTGGAAGGCAACAGCCCCCCCCCCCCGCAATGGATTTGTCTAACAGTTATCAAACAGGCAGCTTAGGTGCAAGCTTATTGACACCGCTGCAATCAACCTAGTGCATTTCTTGTATCTAGTTCTGACTGCTGCAAGGTAAAAATGACAAGGAGTCATTACGTGAGACATACTTCATTCCATCTTGGATTCCTCCATTGCAGGGAGTTGGGTTCGAATGCCCTTTGGGTCCCTTCCTACTCTACAGTCCTATGACTCTTATGAATCTAACTCACAAAACCTGATTTAAAAAAAATTTAAATGCAAGATGGTGGTAACTGGGCTTACCACCAAGGCTTACCAGTGTCACTATTGCACATTCGGCCGTCAGCTGCGCTGCACTAAACAGGGTACGTACAAAGCGATAGATGTGCTTGTGATCAGGGTCATGTTTAAAGTAGTCATCTGGAACCTCTTCACGCTGAAACAGAACACAGTTCAGAAGTAATTTAAAAGTGAAGCTGAACACAGTGGGACTTATTTCTGGGCAAACATGCACAGGATCATGCTGTTAGTACTGTGAAAATATCCTGCATGAATAGGTCAGTGGGTTATATACAAAGGCTGGAATCCAAATGGCTGAGTGCTCACAGGAGTTCCTTAAAGGCCTTTTCCTACTGGAGCTCCCTAGCTGCTCTCAAAAATAGGGGACACAATCTAGAACTATATTCTATGGGGACTCAAGAAGCTACCACCAGAAGGGAGCAACTGACTCATGAGTGTGGGTAAATATTTTTCATAAATACCCCTCTTTGGATTCCAGCTCAAAGCTATAGAGGTCTAACACTGCTCTTCCAACAAAACAAAACCTGTATCAGCTGTCCTGCACCACAGCCAGAATGTAGAATGGAACCAGTTGGCCAGGGATTACACTCTGCAGCATCACTTTTTAAAGTATAAGAAGCAAATAGCAATCTAGTTTTGTATAGACTGAAATATTTCTTTGCACAGAAGCTAAGAAACAAGAAATCTCTCTTATTTTCCTGAAAATCTGGCTTTCCTTATAAAGCAAGCTGAAATAGACACCAGTTTCCTAGGTATCAGGGTTTATTCCTGTTCATATGGGATGCACTCAAGCAATTGAGTCAAACTAAGGTAATCAAATTTACCGTGAGTGGATGTGATTTCTCATCAAAAATATCCAGTGATCTATCAGAATCCCTGCAACACAGGAGAATGTATGTTACTGCTGTTAGTAAATTTTTTTGAAAGACAAGCATTTGCATTCCTTTAAGAAGCATTTTAATACATCATAGGATGAGGAGGACGACCCATGTAATTGGTAATATGGCAATACCCTGTTCTTTATCTCCTTTGCCCGCTCTCTCTCCTCCATGTTGTGCATTTCTAAATGCTAACTCAAAAATGCCATAAAACTATATACAGTCGTACCTTGGTTCTCAAACAGAATGCGTTCTGGGAGTCCATTCGACTTCCAGAACTGTTCGAAAACCAAGACACGGCTTTTGTTTGTCTGGGAGCCAATACGTATGAGTTCCAAGGCATTCGGCAACCACGGTATGACTGTAATAAACTTTTAACAGCAATTGTTGGAAATCTAAGAAACTGTCCTGGGAACCACAATATACTCCTTTTACGGAACAAAACTGGCAATGTCATCAAACAAAACAAGCAAGACATCTACACCCAACAAACAAACAGCCCTCAATCAATAACTTTTGTAGACTTGTTTTCAATGCCAAGATACTCAGCATGAGCCAAATTTGAAGTTTTTAGAAAGCACTTGCATTAAGGTGAGACAAGATGTCTGGGCAAATGAGTAATACCGTATTTTTTGCTTTATAAGACTCACTTTTTCCCTCCTAAAAAGTAAGGAGAAATGTGTGTGCGTCTTATGGAGCAAATGCAGGCTGCGCAGCTATCCCAGAAGCCAGAACAGCAAGAGGGTTCGCTGCTTTCGCTGCGCAACGATCCCTCTTGCTGTTCTGGCTTCTGGGATTCAGAATATTTTTTTTCTTGTTTTCCTCCTCCAAAAACCAGGTGCGTCTTATAGTCTGGTGCATCTTATAGAGCGAAAAATACGGTAGTAAGCATATGGTCAGAAGGGTGTGTGTTTGTGTGTGGATCCAGTGGCTGGATCTTGAATAGTATGAGTAGAACACAGCTCTCCTATCTCTCTCTCTCTCTTTTTAAATGATATTTATTAAAGTTTCCAATAAACACATATAAACACACACAACAATCAAAACATACATAAACCAACAAACGAAACAAAAACAAGTATAAATTCAAACCTTATTTTCTAAACCTAGTTTCACCGACCTCCTCACACCTCCCCCTTCTGTATTCTAATCTCATTTATCTCATCAGCAAATCCATTCCCATATTTCCCATAGTTTTTGATGATCCTATTCCTTTTCCTTAATCAACACCCCTGTTAACCACTAATTTTTAAACCCATATCTTTTTAGCCTTCATTAATTTTATAATGTTTATTTAAGTAGTCTTTGAACTTCTTCCAATCTTCTTCCACTGTCTCTTTGTCCTGGTCTCAGATCTCTCCTATCTCTTCCTTGCTATAGCCTCCTGTGCCCCCAGAAAAATCGGAGGACTCTCCTGAATGGGGTGGGATGTGGTACCAAGGGTTGGAGTGCAAAGGAGGACTAAGCAGAAATTGGGCAATGGACACCTTGCATAAGCAGACTTCCATTCGACAACTCTGGTTACAACCTGGGGTGCTAAAGAAACCATATGGAGCAAAGACACATCCCTCCTGCAAACACATTTTGAGCCCATAGCCACAAATTACAATATGCCTATATTGCAAGGGATGCAAAACCTCAAAGAAGCCCGTACAAAGCTTGTGTTATGACTGTTACTGTGGCTCCTGTCTTCAAAGAGACTCCCTTCATCCCCAAAGAGCTATATTTAACATTAATCTCCTGCAGTGAAGTAGCTCATCATCAGCCATAGAAAGTGGGGAGACAAGGAGCATGCATTTGCAACCCAGCCCTATCTATGAAGTCATTATGCACAGAAGGTGGCATAAAAATTAAGTTACTGAATGCAAAACCCGCATCTGTTGCACTTTGATTTTTGTTTCCAAGACCTTAATTTGGTAAGTTTGTGTGTGCATTTGTTTCTCTCTCTCAATTCCCCAGGGCTCTTTACAGCCACCAGCAATTTCTTAGGTATGAAAAATGTAGCTAATACCTGCCCATTTTAAAATCTTGCTATTTCATATTCACACAACAAATTTTTGATTCTTAACAGCATTGCCTCTCCAACATGAGAGCCCCAATTAATAAAACACACAAGGTACAGCTACTTCAGTAACCAATGGCTAAGCTGTAGTCATCATCACTGCAATGACTTGCAAAACAAGAGTTTTAAATGGTGCTCACCTGTTCTTTATGTGATAGTATATTGCTAATGTAACACTGTGAGGAGAGAGAAAAGTCATTTCACTGTTAGTGGTTCTGCAAGTTTAATTTTGATACAAGATTGCTGTTAGAGACAAAAACAGATTTTATGATAAAAACCACATTGGAAACTTTTGCATCTTCTTCTTTCCCTTTTTCAACTGAACCCATTTAAAGATATATGTGTTGAAATTCAACATGCTCTAATACAAGGTTGCCTGAACTAAGACTAAAAAAATCTTTATAATGCCAGGAACTGGATCGTCTAATGGAGCATCTGGATTAAATCTGTAATCTATTTAGTAAGAAAATGACCAACAAAATTAGCTTGTGTAGATGACTTGGCCAAGAGACCCCAAGTGGTACACAAATATCACTAGTGGGCGGACGACTATTGAATAACACTGAATATTAGGAGGGATACAGGGTACCACCACACTGATGATGTAGGCTAAAATCTACTGGCCATTTTTCTTTTTTTGCTGTAAGACAAGATAGGTGGGTTAGTGACTGTGCCTCCTCCTTTTCCAAGCAACTGGATGCTGCTCTCTCCAGGCAGACCTGTGGACACATCTTGATGCTGCCAGTGCAGAGATTGAGATGTTGTCCTCGCTGCATTCAGCTGGTGGGAGGTAGGGGAAGGTTCATTAGACAAAAGAGGCTGATGCTCTGACAGCTACAGAACACCATCGCCCATGGCTCCTTAGGCTTACCACACCACACAGCCCAGCTGAGGAATCAGAGGGGGAAGCTCTGACCTCCTACATCCACTGTGCAAGATCAACTCTTCGCTCGCTCCAGTCTGAAAGCCCTGAGAATATTTATGCTCATGGTGCACAGAGTCTATTACCGAGGTGGAGGAAACTGTGTCGGGGTGGTGGTGGCTCCACTTCTAAGAGGCCACACCTATAAATGGGCTAAATCCATTTGCATGGAATCATCCCTTAAGCAGCTTGCCCTGTATTTTAAGCAGCTCGCCCTACAATGCTGGAGAGTTTCAATAGTATACAGTCCTCTTTAATAAACCTCTTTTCCATTTATAGTGTGCCCCCCATTATACCTTTAAGCTATAGTATAATTTCATTATACGACAGGGATAAAAATAAGTCAATGAGCCAAACAACAGTATAGGAAATTAATTCTAAGGGGAAATAAATTTTCAAGGGGGAAAATGAAGGGTACTTCCAACAATCTTCCCTCATTGCTGCTATTCTGGCAACCCTGAGTCAAGGGACCCAATCTGAAATGATGCATGATGTTGTACTTAAAATCTCCACTACTTCTCAGCTTCAGCTGTGAATCCAACTTCCTCCTGCAGCTCTCTATGGCCTAAACACACTGTGTGACTTACATGGGCCAATCTATGGCAAATCTGGGCTTTGTGTTCCTAATTCCTAATTACTGTATTGTCTCAAGCACTCCAATATTTTATCAGCTAAACATTTTAAAGTTACAAGCTAATTTTATACCCAATTCTCTGAGAGGGCAAAAATAGAAACTGGAGTATGAGAGCTCTGGAGTCTACATAAGAGAAACAAGAAAGATGAAGATACAAAAAAAGTTTAACTATTAGGTAACTTTTCCCTCAATTAAAGAATTCTGGAATCAAGTACTATGGTTAAGGAATAATTTCATGCCACTAGATGGCAGGCCAACCCAAGAGGCTAGAATTTACTCTGTGTTTTATACAGAGCAAAGATTTCATAAAACTGCTGCATTTTACTTTGTGTACTTTGGGGGCAAAGAAAACTTTCCTGCTCAACTTATAAAAATCAGAATCAATCACTTTCACTAGATCTCGTTCGATAGAATACTGACTCCTCTGATCTCTCTGAACATGGTTCATCAGTATACCTTCTCCCTAAAGACTCAGTGGTACTTACCATTTTATTGTGCTCCTAAGATTAGGTTGGCTTACTGTGCTGTCATCAATAAATATTGTTGA
The DNA here is from genome assembly GCF_964252035.2 of Podarcis erhardii. Classification (NCBI taxonomy): domain Eukaryota; kingdom Metazoa; phylum Chordata; class Lepidosauria; order Squamata; family Lacertidae; genus Podarcis; species Podarcis erhardii. Next base: position 132,675,469 of record NC_138497.1, on the reverse strand, counting down.
ACATGAACTATACTTTTTTGTAAGCTGCCCTGGAGAAACCTGTAAGGAGGAGGGGAAAGCAGCAGTGTTCTTAAAAATGGTTTCCAATACAACTATTTATGGGTTTACAGTAAGCACCCATATCTAAACCTACATATTTAAGAATTAAGCATTAAAATTCTATTAAAGCAAAGATACATTAGAGAAAAATACTTGAATGGCATAGAAAATCTCTCTCTCTCTCTCTCTCTCTCACTCACTCACTCATACATACACACACACACACCAGCCGCCCATCGCAAGTCCTTCTCCAGGTCTGGACTCCCTTGTGGCTACTATTGTAAATAGCAGAGGAGAATACACAAGAAATGACATGTTTAAAGTTGAGGAGAAGAACATGTGCCAGCAGTGTGTCATAGAGAAGCTAAACGACGGTATTCTGGGTTACTTAGGCTACAGATGTTCCCCCATTAATTGTGTTTAGTTTTTGGGAAAAGAGCCTAGGGCTGCCATACAACCAGATTTTCCTGGATACATCCAGGCATTTTAGGGAAATTTTTTTTGCGGAATCAGGGAAAAAACAGCAACTAAAGCTCAACAACTCTGTCTGGATTTTCACTTTTGGGAATATGGCAACCCTAGGAGAGTGAGCATGAGCACATTACATTACACAACCATGTGCCATCAATATTATACTTCGACAGTTATAAGCTATGAACATCAAAAAGCTACTCATCCCACCAAACAATTCTAGGAAAGTGTGTGAAAGTTGGTAGCAGATATCTTAAGGCAGGGGTGAACTTTGTTTTGCAGAATATTTTGTTGTTACTGTACTAGAATCCCTGTGGGTTGTTTAAACAAACAAAGCACATCCTCAGGATCTTAACATTTAAAATATAACTAATCTGTCTTAAGTAATTCAGAAAAAATCCACTGTTGCTGAAGGTGCAATGTTTAGACTGAGGCCCACCCAGTCCTGTACTCTGCAGGAATTCCAGCAACTGGCTGTTAACAGGCTGTTCAACGGAAATTAAACATGAACTACCTTCTGCTTCAGAGTTTACTCCCATTCTACTTTGGCTGCAAAGTGTTTCTGAAACAGAAGGGAAACGGGAGCACAGAGCACTTGTTCTATCAAGTGTTGGCAGGCAAAAAAATATGGAAGTGACATGCTGAACGGATTAATCACCACTAATCCCATTAGTCACAGGTGACCCTCTCCTGCCGCTCCCACTGAAGCACACATTAATGCTCCTTCTCCATCACAGCATTAGCCATGTGGGAGACAAATTTCATGCTCACTTATTAAATATGCTTTTGCACTTGAAACAATTATATCACGTGAGTGCTTAGACTGAGATACTGTGCAGTCAACCAGCTAGGATTGTGTTCTACTGCGTTATGGAAAAAGGAAACTTGAGAATCATAGAATTGCAGAGTTGGAAATGCCCCCAAGGGTCATGTAGTCCAAACCCCTGCAATGCAGGAACTTAAATATGCAGTGAATGGTTTAAACGTTTGAAGTAAGCTGTTGGAATAGCAAGGAGTGAAACTCTTAAGCTCACTGCTGCCATTTCCTGCATGTAACTAGCTGGGCTTTTGCTTACACCTTTCCTCATTTACTAGATGTACTTACATGGTTGATGTGGTTGCTTTTCCTCTTCTCTCTCACTGAAAAGGGAGTGAACACTTTTATTAATGAATGCTTCAACTTCTAAATGCATTCTGTATTTTAGAATGCAATCTGTTTAATTGCTAGGAGTATACATTCAAACCCAACAAAAACCACCCAAGGTTTATCCGACAATAATTCAGTTTTCAGTTGAGCACAGTTTATCACTTCCAGGGTGTGTCAACTTAACTTTATGCTGCTTTCTGGGGAAACCTAACATTTACTCCCAATACAAGAAAGGTTTACACAGAGCTAGTGCCACTCAAAGCAACAGAACCTTCTGCTCTGCAAAGACTAGGGAGTTATTGCAGCAGTTCATCCTATGAGGGAAAATGCATTCAAGACTCTTGGTATTTCATCACTAGAGAGCACTGCTTTAAGCATTTACTTGCTAAGTTTGAGCTAATCCAACTGCACTGAAATTTTATACCATGAAGAACATGTGATTACAAAAATAAATGCTGTTACGAGCTGTGTTATCTAAAGCTACTGAGCTTCAAGCTACAAGGCACACACTCTGCCAGGATAAACCTAAGTAGATTTTTTTTTCAAGCACTGGTCACAAGACAGCCATCCTTAACCATTCCTAAATAAGAAATGCAATCATTCCTATTCATTCTAATGAGTGGCAAATGTTTCAAAAGAATGGATGAATTAAAAGCTTATTTTTAAATGCCTTGGAAAATGGCTATGAAGAAAGAGCAGCTTAAAATGTTGATGTAGAGTCAGTATTTTGACGGAAGTGGAAGGAGACAGCGGCATTTCTCAATCAAAATCCATCCGCTCTATCATATCCTCCTCTCCTTTGTTTTAAGAGAGCAAAAGAAAGCTTACCATCTGTTTGGGATTTGCTCAAGAAAATTGTGCTTGCTCTAGGATGGTCAGATGGATTTGACTCCAATGCTAAATCTGAAACAAAGAAACAGAAGGGATGCTATTCCTAGGTTTGGATTTATTTTGGGAAACACATCTATATTCCAAGAAAATTGAACTTACTCCTAGACATCCTACCTATCCCATACTTCCCAACAGTTACATAATTAGTATCTATATAGTACATTTTCATACATTCAAACACTAGAACCATATCTTAGAATAATAATAATAATAAAAAAGATTCATACAGTAGTTCATAATAATCAACAGGGTGCTACCACACTAATGTTGAGCATACTGAACTGGTATTTACCCATTTCAGTTGGATTTAAAGTCCGAGTCATCAGCCTGCTCTGAATAGATCAGGGGTGGGGAACTCTGGCCAATGGGCCAATCTGTGTCTGCCATTTCTCTAAACCACCTGCCCATCAGCTGATGTCACTGGTGACATCAACTAACAGACAGGATGTTCTTGGAAAGTCTGCTCCATGCCGACTGTTTCAACCTTTGAAGAAGATCAACATATTTTGGGGAGGGGGTATTAAAAAAAACCCAGCATGTAATTTTCATTGCTAGAACCAATGTCTGCTTTAGATACAGGCTCTGACAGAAACCGTTCTGTCACACAACGATGAAGAAGCAGGCACTTGCTTTGCAGCACTCTTTGAAAGCGCTCCCCCCACTTTAAAGAGCACCAGAGCAATCTTAAAGTGGGGGGCAAGAGACTGCTGGAAAGCATGAGCTATGCATTCTTTGCAGCCGTCTCCCCTGCACCTTTGAAGACTGCTGAAGCAATCTTTAAAAGAGATGGGAAAAGACTACTGCAAAGAGCATTGTGAAATCCCTTGCACAATCATGTGATACCATAGTGACACCATGTGCTAGACCATCAATACTGCCTCAGCTCTTCTGCATGAGCAGCCCTCATTACATATATAACACTGCCCATATATAATATTGCCCAGTGTTAGAAATTAGCCAGGTGCATTTTGTGACTGATGCAGGTACAATAGCCACCACGTGGAGATCTCTGGATACCAGTTAAAGCAAAATGTCACTTCCGATATATCTTCCTTGGAGACTGAATGTGTTAATAATAAATCCCATTGCTGAAAAAAAGAGCACCTAGACATTCTGTTGTGGCGAGTGCAACCTAGGTTTAAAGTGCCATTTGGCGATTAGATTATGTATTTGGATTTCTAATATTGCCATGCTAGATTGGCTGTTTCAAGGACATAGTGTGGACAAGCTAGACTAATGCTAGATGGCTTCCTAAAAGCATCCAGCTGTTCATCAGTAGTTTAGTTTTCCTCTCTACTCAGAGAAAGTAGCTTTAATTATGCCAAACCTTTAAAATTCTACAGGCAGTCCCCAAGAATTTCAAGAAGTTGGTTAAGAACACTTTCCAAGTATGAATGGGAAACACACATTAAAACACATTATTTCACACTTAGATCATTGAAGTTGGATTTACTTCTAAGAGACATGAGTCACCAGAAAGCTTGTAAATACTGAAACTGTTAAGAAATTCATATAAAGGATACTGAGTTGGGGAGAACCCAACCACAAGGCATTTTCGATGCTATGAAGTCATCTCAGGTCAGGATTACTTTTTAAGTCTTAACTTTAAAAAATAATGAATACACTATTGTAGCTTTTTAAAATATATAAGTACCTTTCCTATTCTACCTAGCTGCCTTTCCCCCAGCCCAGTTCACTAGAGGCAAAAACATACCACAAATGTGTAGCAGCTGTTTTATGTGTTATGGTGTGTGCCAGAGTGACTCTCGCACTTGGGTCTTCATTTCTGGCACGCTTGCAAAGATAGTTGGCCACAAAATGACCTATGCTATATAGACACAGGATTCACTTATACTTCAGCAGTAATTTTACGGACGGACATAAATACAAAGGAACCACATGTGCTGCAGATTAACAGAATACACTGCAGTTTACCAGAGGGGAATCTTCAGCAGCATGGCCCAAGTCTCTGCCAAGGAGGAACAGCTGCTCCAAGGGATTTAAATTGTAGACATACTGGTATGCCTTTGGACGGCTGACAGTGAAAGTTTATGCTGCAATGAGACAATTTCCTCTCTAAGGCACTGCAGTTTCTCTCTCTGACTTACTAACATGGCTATAATCATGAATCATAGAGTTGGAAGGGACCTAGAGGGTCATCTAGGCCAACCCCTTGCAATGCAGGATATCCTTGCATAATTCTGAGCTGAAGTCGGATAGCAAATGCATGAATGACATTGTTACATTTCTGTCCTAGCATTGTAGAGTTGCAACATTCCCCACACACCCTGTCATGTTTCCACACATGCAGCATGTTTGTTTGCCTATTTGCATATACAGTGGTGCCTCACAAGACGAAAAGAATCCGTTCCGCGAGTCTCTTCGTCTTGCGGTTTTTTCGTCTTGCGAAGCAAGCCCATTAGCGGCTTAGCGCTATTAGCGGCTTAGCGGATCAGCTGATAATCAGCTTAGCGGATCAGCTGATAAGCGGCTTAGCGGCTTAGAAAAAGGGGGGGGGAGGAAAAAACCCCGCAGGAACTCGCAAGACATTTTCGTCTTGTGAAGCAAGCCCATAGGAAATTCGTTTTGCGAAGCACCTCCAAAACGGAAAACCCTTTCGTCTAGCGGGTTTTCCGTCTTGCGAGGCATTCGTCTTGCGGGGCACCACTGTAGTGTTGGAACACAAACTGTGTGTCTGCCTTGGCCACTAATCATTGACCTGCTAATGTAACACGTTAACAAGCCAACAATCTGAAAATGACTGGACATGATTAGAGACACGTAAGTGCTAAACCTATGTCCTGCAACTTGTTTAAGTTGGGCCTCAGTGAATGGTAGAGAAAGGGAGGCATTGAAATATGCAACTGCACCATCTGAAGTGGTATGTTTCAGGAAAAGCTCCATCTCTTTATTGTTCTGTCTCTGAACTGACCACAAATGGTAGGTCCTTGAACATCAGTTTCCTGAATGTCTCATAACAAGCAAAGACCTATTACAATAGGGAACTAAAGTATTGCTTTCTCCATTCTGACTAACAATCTCATGCAGCACAAAAGCAAGCTATTACATCATATAATCATCTGCTTTGGATTGACTTAGATTTCCTCCCTGGCCATTCAGCAGGACACTGACGGATGACTCCATTGTCCATACAAAGTAAGGGCAAAAGCACTTATAAGTACCAGTAACGGTGAAATACTTTCAGACAGTTTGCTCATCTACATAGTCCTTCAGGGAACAGATGAAATGGCACTGCTGCCCTACACCTGAATTAAAAAGAGGTCAGGTGTAGAAACAGTCATTAAAATATTGCAAGCTCTACATCAAACCTCCCATCAGAATGGGGGTGAGGGTTAGGAAATTAATTTAAGTCACCAAAAGAGAGGAAACAATTATTGGTTTAAGTCAAGCTTTCCATTCACTCATTTGGTTAGTATACAATTACATCAGAGTAATTTTGATTTACAATGAAGTAGAAACTAAATCCCAAACCTCTACTGATACAGCCTGAATACCTCATGCACTTCACGATTTACAGGAACTTGGTTTTTTAAAAGTACTGTACAGAGAAACACAGATTTGCACATGAAAATACACAGAATTATTATTATGGGACTTAAAGGAAGATCAGTTTGTAGCACGTGTAAGCTCAGAAGGTGGACTGCACATATGTAGAAGTTAATTTCCATTTCGCTCCATGCAGACATGCAAGGACACTAACAACGTAATGATATTGACTCAGAAGTCCTACTGAATTTAATGGGGTTTCTTCCAGGTAAGTGGGTCCTCACTAACCATGAGCTGCAGCTAAAGTTTGTTGCACAGCCACCTATCTGGCTGTCATGACTGAATCAGGTATTGCCCGTACTTCATAGCTTAGAATACCACGTGAACCAGCTCAGATTATAAAGGTTCTACATAACAAATACTAATATTTTAAAGTTGGTCGGTTTTTAACAACTTTCCTGAGTTACTTTTCTTAGTTCCAATGCAGCATCTGCTGTCGTAAGCTGCTGCCAAATCTTATGACATTTTATAATAAAAAGTTTCTAAAAGGCTTGCCATAGGGTGCCAAACCCATTTATTTCACTGAATTTTGTTTTTAAGATGGATTTGAAATTTTTAATAATGTTGTTTCACTTCTGAAGATAGCTTGATTTGAAATAAAATCTGTAATGTAATAAAGCATGTTAAATTCTACAGTTCTTAAAGTCCAATTATGATGCACACTCACAAACACTTACAGAATCACTGTGAAAATAAATATTGCCTGGAAAAAATCTGACACCTTAATTACGATACAATGGAACACGTTTATTGTTGAAGAAATGATTGACATTTGTAACTATCAACTAAAAAGAAAGACATCCACTTTCTATCTAATGTGCAAGAACACTGGTCCAGTTTCTTCTGGAAAATTCTGAAGACCTAGACCACAATCTAATGTATTTAATTCTGTACTGGATTGTGGCTCTTGTCTTTAGGTGAGTGATGAACACAGTGAACACAGCCAGACAAAAATCCAGTAGCTTCACAATCACTTCCCTTGTTTTTAAAAGAGATACAATTGTGGAGTGTACAAAGAATGCATGCTGCATGACCAAAGGTTTCAGATTATGCTTCTAGGTAGTATAAAGGCTTTATTTAATTGAAGTGTTTTAACTGCCATAGCAACCAAGTAGTGGGTATGGCTGTTCAGGAAGTATGTTTTAGACAATGGGGAAATTGATTTAAATTAATCTTTACTTAAGCAAGTTAAAACCACAGATTTAAATCAAGCCACTGGATGTGTTCAAGCCCATTTTATAATCCTGTCCTAAGCACCCTAACTTTCTGGAAACTGGGGTAGAAGTTATGCAACAAAAGCCATTTACTTTCGATCTCACTGAAGAAGCATCCAAAATGTTTGGTTCATAGAGTCATAAGTATTCATGATTTGCCATAAAACAACACATGGCCTATTATGACATTTATAGTGCTTGACCCAAACATGCATGCCTTTCCCCACTGTTTTGCAACCAAAATTTAAGACAAGCCAATGATTTTTATCCATCCTCTGGAGTAATAGCTCCCAAATTCTAACGACATTATAGAACTTCAGCCACATATTTCCTAGCCCTAAGGAAGAAAGCAAAACCGAATGAAAAAAAGGTCCACTGAATCAAAAACCCAGCTGCGCTTTCCAAAAACATTTAGATCAGGGGTAGGCAACCTATGGACCGGATGCGGCCCAATTGCCTTCTCAATCCGGCCCGTGGATGGTCCAGGAATCAGCGTGTTTTTACATGAATAGAATGTGTCCTTTTATTTAAAATGCATCTCTGGGTTATTTGTGGGGTCTGCCTGGTGTTTTTACATGAGTAGAACGTGTGCTTTTATTTAAAATGGATCACTGGGTTATTTGCAGGGCATAGGAATTCATTCTTCTTCTTTTTTTCTTCTTCAAAATATAGTCCGGCCCACCACATGGTCTGAGGGACGGTGGACTGGCCCACAGCTGAAAAAGGTTGCTGACCCCTGATTTAGATGGCTAAAACTGTCTGAACTATTTTTCAGAATTGGTTGTAGACTTTAAAAGCCATCTTAAATGACTCGGATATAACTCAAAAGACCAGTTGCTTTTCCTATTCTATAATATCTAACTTTTACACAATATGCAAAACTAGCTGCCCTTTGCTTTGGACCAGCTTGAGCCCCATGACTTACAGGAAGACAGCAAAGTGAAATGGCAACCCAACCGAGATTAAATGCTTATACAGGCATACTGTATATCAGAGATATTGGGGGTTCGGTAGCAGACCACCATAATAAAGCAAGTATCACAATAAAGTGAGTCATACCATATTTTTTTTGTTTCCCAGTACATATAAAAGTTATATTTACACTATACTGTAGTAGTCTATTAAGCCAGGCCACCTTGGCTGCATGGGTGGGAGGGCAAAACCCCAGATCCAGCCCAAGCCAGCTCCACTCTCATAACCAGAAGAGGGGCAGTGGTGGTAGGGGGCTTCCTTCCCCTGGGAATGGTAAGGCTGCCTGCAGCTGCACCCGTGTCCTTATAAGGTAACAATATCCGCAACACGCAATGAAGTGAGCTATGCCTGTATATTGTAAGTTTAGTTGCCTATCATTCTCATGAACAAGGAAAGTGTACTGTATTCCCTGCCATTTCTGCTTTGTCTGTCTTTCCTTAGGTCTCTTACAGTTGGATTTTATGCATATTTCATCAGCAAGTCTCACTGGCTTCAGTAGGATTTACTTTAATGTGTGTAGGATTGTAGGAAGATCAGCTTCTTTAAATAATAGCCTCTGCCCAAATATTAATTAAAAACAAGCAACAAGACAAGACAAATAATCACAGTAAAAGAAGTGATAAACCACCGGCAGCAAGCCGTAAAACTAGCATTAAAACACAATAAAAGATCTAATGAATTTTGTATAAAAATATAAAGGAAAATATAAACCCTGGCATCATAAGGATGACTTGAGCACTTGCACAAGCAAGTCTCTCTGAGGAGGGCCAAAGGCGTACCTAGGGTCCCACCTGCTGTCACCAGGGGGCGGGGGAATCACTTTACAATAGCCACATTAGAAATAACATTTTGCACAGCCCAATTGCTACATGTTATGCATCCCGAGTACTTGAAGTGTCCGGACTGAGGAGGATGGAAAAAATGGCACACCTTTGTGCCGCAGTGTATTGCCACACAGTGTCGCCAAACACACATACATCATACGTTCCCTAGTCTTGAGAGGTGATTTTGTGCCCCTCGAGGACTGCACCCCCGGCAGGGGCTGGTGGTACTACTTTGAGGGCATTCCATAACCAGGGCACCAGTACCAAAAATATTCTCTCTCCAGTAGCCATCTGACACACCCCATGAAACAGCGGAACTCAGAGAAGGATAGCAGCCAGTGTAGGTGGGAAAACACCACAGTAATATGATCAGATTGCTGGGTCCCCGATACCCTGCTGCCTTGTTTAGGATCGGGTTGTTTCCAGATGTTTGATGTTGTTTCCAGAGGCAGCCTTGTGTATAATACAGTGTTCGAAACTCCCATTGTTCTAGGCACAATTTGCGACAGGGAAGTCCATTAGCGCGAACAAATTCTGAGCTCTGGGCACAGTACTGCATCTAAGATTTCAGATTAAAACTGCAGATTGGAAGGAAAGGAAAGGAGGACCTTCTCCTGCCTCCCCACTTCCAGTTATTCTCTGAAGACTGGAGAAGAGACCCTCTTCAGAATATTAAGGGGGTGGGCCGAGGAAGGACTAGACCATGTGAAAAATGAACGTAGTATTTTAGCTGCAGTTCATTCATTTTCAGCTTTGTATTCTTGGTGTTAAAAAACCATGCCTAGACATTCCATTGTTGCACCCATAACCTAGGTTTAAAGTACCATTTAGCTCCTAGCTTTCATATCTCAGTTTCTAACACTGGTATATCACCTTACTCCAAGCAGTAGGTTATAAGAAAGAACACAGGTAACTGTAGCAAGGTTATCTTTGTCCAGAGAGGGCTACAGTTGATATATCAACCAAAGCTGATAAAGGGCACTTCATGTCATTGAGACTACTTGCATCGACAGTGATAACACCAGACCTATGATCTACTGTGAATCCGATCCTTACAGTGGATGCAACACCATCCAGAACAAGTTAAAGTTATCCACCAGGCAGGTGAACCACCACGTAACAGAACCATCATCTTATCTGGATTTGGGCATTACTGTACCTAGGCACTGATGAAAGATGAAAAGGAGAGATAGAGCTGGGTGTCATCTGTGTCTACTGCCGATACCAGTGTTAAATTTGTGTGGATGACTTCTCTAAGCAATTTCATGTAGATATTAAACAGTATGGGAGATAATTTAAGAACCCTGTGGGACCCCATAACATACTTGCCAAGGAGCAGAGCAATAACCCCCTCAATGCCACCGGGGTCTCAACCATCCAAGCAGGAGTGGAGTTACCGCAATGCAATTCTTCCAACTCAAAATAGTCTAACCAGAAGGATGCCAATGTTGAAAGCTGCCTAGAGGTCCAAAGGAATCAACACAGTTACCGTATTTTTCGCTCTAGAAGACGCATCAGACCACAAGACGCACCTAGTTTTTGGAAGAGGAAAACAAGAAAAAAATTATTCTGAATCCCAGAAGCCAGAACAGCAAGAGGGATCGCTGCGCATCGAAAGAGTGGCTGGGGAGGCCCAGCCAGATGGGCGGGGTATAAATAATAAATTATTATTATTATTATTATTATTATTATTATTATATATTATCCCTCTTGCTGTTCTGGCTTCTGGGATAGCTGCGCAGCCTGCATTCGCTCCATAAGACGCACACACATTTCCGCTTACTTTTTAGGAGGGAAAAAGTGAGTCTTATAGAGCAAAAATACGGTATATTCCTCTTGCTCCTTACTACTACCACATATTTCATCCCACAGGACAACCCTTCCAAAACTGGGCCTAAAGCTGACATGTAATTTTATATTTTCGAGCTGGAACTGATAGTATTGCAGATCCTTTCCTCTGAGAGGTGCCTTGTGAGAAAGGCCTGGTGTTTGTTCACGTCTGCTCTGTTGCAAGAGCAAGCTGTAGCCTGTTTCACCCCTAGACTTGTCACAGCTACTCCAGAAGGAAAAGCTGCTCAGCACTAAGCATTAACCCTTCTGAATACTTTGAAGGTAACTGTGAAGTGTTAGGTTTGCTTCCTCTTTTTTTCACCCGTACTGTTTTGCAGAGTTGTACGCTTGCAAATTTTAACAAGGAACGCTTTCCCCTTTCTAACAATATTGTAGTTTAATTTTATCTACTCCCATTGTTTTTATTGCTCCTTTTTATTGCTCCTGCTTTTCTCTGCTGCTATTATTACTGCATTTAGAAGTTTCTGAGCCTGTAAGTTTTACTATCCAGGTATTTATGGAATTTTATGATACTAACCGTATATTATGATTCTCCTGATTATTGGTTTTTAATGTTATTATTTAGTGTGAAACTAAATTGACCTAAGTGGTGTTCATTGCCTCAAGCACCTTGGAAAACAGAGATAAAACTAAAATATTATCAATAAAAAATTACTGAAGCCCCCACTGCACTTTTTCTGAAACAGAACAAAGAAATTATTGTTTGTGCCATTATGACAGTCAAAAAACTCATACAGCAAGGCAACCACACAGATGGCTAGCCATCATTTGAAGAATTTGGCCACATTTATCATTCTTCACTTACTATATTTCCAACCAGTCAATCAAGAAGATTAACCAATAAGATTGTTCACAAATCAGAAAGCTGCTATAACTGAGTAAGACTGCTAAATATTTTCCCATGTCAAAGTACTCTTTGATAGGTACAACTAATTTTAGTATTATTCCTTTGGTTCAGGAAGCAAACATAACTTAAGGTTTTTTCCCAGGAAACCTGTATGGAACAAGAGCTGGGTGGGAGTGGGTTGCCGATGTCTGACTTTACTGCTGTAACTTAACTTCCTGTTGGTCTGGATATAGCTTGCCATTGTCCAGCTATATTATGTCATTTTTAAGTTAGCCTCCAGAATTCCATTGTTCCACCACCCTTTTCCTTCCTTCCAATAAACACACAGAAAATTCAGCGGTTAAGACACTCAAACTTGTCTTGCCACTTGCACTCTGAACGTAACTTTTGTATCACAATTCATAACTATATATTAGTTATTAGAAGCAGCATGTCTCGGTTTTAAAAAGGTATCAAGTGTCTCCATCAATAAATAAGTTCTGGGATTGGTATGCATTAATACAAATTTAAGATAGAATGTATTTGCTTACATTGCATATTTTGGTTCCAAACATCATTATAGGAAGATGCCATCACAACTGCAGTTCCAGTCCTGGATACAATGGTGCCTCGCAAGACGAAATTAATCCGTTCCGCGAGGCTCTTCGTCTAGCGGTTTTTTCGTCTTGCGAAGCAAGCCCATTGACAGCTTAGCAGATTAGCACTATTAGCGGTTTAGCGGCTTTTAGCGGATCAGCTGATAAGCGGCTTATCAGCGGATCAGCTGATAAGCGGCTTAGGGCTTAGGAAAGGGGGGGGGAACCCCGCAGGAACTCGCAAGACATTTTCGTCTTGCGAAGCAAGCCCATAGGGAAATTCGTTTTGCGAAGCACCTCCAAAACGGAAAACCCTTTCGTCTAGCGGGTTTTCCGTCTTGCGAGGCGTTCGTCTTGCGGGGCACCACTGTACAAAGGCAGTTTCTTGTTAAAGTAAATAAGTCATGTTCAAAGGAACTGTGAGGGAAGTAGGGGAGAAGGGTCAGATTTCTCCAAGCGTTGCCCAGATCCTCTAGTTGAGATCTGAATCCCTTCTTTCATACTGGAGTACAAACTACTTCAATCTAGTCCAAAGATGTTTTGCCAGATTAGTAAGATATACACAAATCTTAAAGTCTACCCCCCCCAATATTATACGCCAAGAAGTGGAAGTGTATACAGTATATAACTCCACAAAATGGCCAGATCACTCTGGAAAAGTGTTGTGCTTGTTCCCATTATTAATGGAGAGCTGTTGGTCATCTGGGGCCAAGTTATACTATATGGTTGTATAAAAATTATCCAACTGCTTTCAATGCATCACTTATTAGAAGAGCATGAGAGAAGTGTGAACACTAACTCTGAGGCTGGATCGCAGCTCTCTCTATAAGATAGATTTGGAAGAAAAAAGAACAGATGACCATAAACTGGACGTTTGAAAGACAAGCAGCAACACTATGAAGCCTGTGTGCAATGAGAGCTGCTGCCATTTAGCTTTTCTAAACAGCCCCAGTATTGGAAAAGGTACTGTTTCAACCTATCAGACGTAGCAAAAAATCTCCATGAAGACGACGAAAAACATGGCTGATACTAAGAAAGACATCAATAAAAGTTTTCAAAACACAGCTATCTACTACCAGTTTTGGAATTATAGGGGAGAAGGCCAGGGACCCTACATAATAAACCCAAAATGGTTTTAATGAAGTAAACAAACATCATATATTTTAAAAATAAATAAATAAGTGGGGGGTGGCACTCCTGTAATTGGGAACTGCTGCCAGAAGGAAACACAACAGGAACAAGGACTTCAAGACCAACCCACCACGTCATCTCTTCTTCTGCAGGCACTTTTATTATCAATCTTTTCCATTGTTCCATTTCAGCAACTACTGCCTATCTTTCTAAGGGAAACAGAAGGGTTATCCACACCCATATCCCCCCAAGTAGCAATGACTACTTTCCCATTAAATTCAGCAGTAAAGTATTCCACTTCTGAGCTGTTCTGCATTCCCACTTCTCACTTGGAATTAAGCTACTCCTTCTCAGCTTTGCATTTAGACTCCAAGTCTTCAGGTAGGCACAAACAGTGCTCCTATCTGTACATCTTGAACCTGGATTCATCCCTTGGTGACACTTAAGTGGAACAGAATGTTGGGAACTTGATGGTGCAAAAGCAAAATGAAGACCTAGAACTGCTGTCTCAATCCAGCCAAGAGCACATGAGATGACTGGATTACAAGCCTGATGAGAAGTTAGCCATTCTGGTTAATGGACGAATTGGAAATTAATAAACATAAATAATTTCTCTTTAAACTTCCCCACCTCTAAGGTTCAAAGTACAGGCGGAAACATTCACATCCTCCTTCAGTGATACACTACAAGCTAAAGGAGTGTTCATCACATTATTACTCTTCTGACATGCTGTTTAATCTTGTTTCCAGGCAGAGATTTCTCTGAATGCAAAACAGACCCATAAATCACACACAGGCAGCATCAGTTTCTGTGCTGATCACTGCCAGTCCAGGAGGCAGGCCAGGGACCAGCAAGGGCAGCATAGTCCAAAACTGGTGTAATGAACCATATTTTGGGTTTGAGCTTTGAGTGTAGGGGAAGGAAATCCACTGGGAGTATAGAATGTTAAAAGGGGAGGGGGAGGCTGAAAAGGGCATAGGATGATAATTGGGTGGCAGTGGGAACTTTGGTCAACTGACAGGAAAGGAGAGAGATTAGCCAGTTAGGAATAGGTTTGGGAGATTACTAGTTCCAATTACATTCACCCCAGATTTCAGTTTACTGTGAATTTGCTTTCATTGTTACTCAAATAAACATTGTGCTGTTAACCCTTTGTGACCAGTGTCAGAAACTCAGTTGTATATACTAGGTGCCAAATGGCTCCTTAATCCAAGGCTGCAGTTGCCAAAACGAAATGTCTTGTTGCCATTTTGGAGCAAGATGGGTCTAAAGCCTTATTTTCGAAAGGATGGACAGGCTGTGATTGATTATCAGTTAAACATCTCGCTAGTTCAGATGACAACCTTGAGCTAGGTTAAGATCTTTGAGAACTTAAAGAAGAAAAGTCACTTGATCCAGGAACAGTCCACACATATATTGGTCTATTCCTACCTCTTTTTCTTAATGGTGACACAGACCATTCATAATGTAGGAATATTCTTCACAACTGTGAGCAGGGCAGTGGGGTGGGGTAACTGAAGACAAGCTACAACAATTAACTACAACATTGTTCACTGCTCCTACTCAGGCCGCACAGAAAAAGCATTTTGGTTCCTGAAATTCATTCTGACTTTGCAGACAAAATATAGAAGTTAGTATTGTACAGGATGTGATGTGTGAAAACAATCCAGATCCAATGATCCCCTGGCATGTCAGGGACCATCCTGGCATCTTCACTTGGTTGCAAGTGACCAATAGTCAGGTGCAAAATGTGCTTTGCTAATTTCAAACACTGGGCGCAAGAACTATGCTATCACAGGCACGTGAAACACTTTGTGCCCTCTTCCTTGCAGGATGGGTTAATCTGGCTGCTAACCAGAAGGCTGGTGATTAGATTGACCCTGAGGTCCCTTCCAACTTAAATTTTGGGGGCCATCCTTAGGGCTGATGGGAGTTGTAGTCCCAACACATCTGGGGACCGGAGTTTGAGAAAGGATGTAGGGATCTCACCCAGCAGGGATCTGGAAATACAGTGGTACCTCGGGTTAAGTCCTTAATGCGTTCCGGAGGTCCGTTCTTAACCTGAAACTGTTCTTAACCTGAAGCACCACTTTAGCTAACGGGGCCTCCCACTGCTGCCGCTGTACCGCCGCTGCACAATTTCTGTTCTCATCCTGAAGCAAAGTTCTTAACCTGAAGCCCTATTTCTGGGTTAGCGGAGTCTGTAACCTGAAGCGTATGTAACCCGAGGTACCACTGTAACAGCCTTGCTGATCAAAGCTGGACCTACTTCCGAGTAAGGGTCATTCCGAAGGCTTGACGGAACGAAAGAGGCTTCACTTCCACGCCCCCCCCCCAAAAACTTCCTCAGCCCCCCACCCGGGGGGTCCTCGCCGCCGCCCCCCCCCGCCCCTCTCCCTCACTCACCATCCGGGAACTCGCGGTCGCTGATGTGCTGCAGGTGGGGGCCGCCGCCGCCGGGATCCGAGTCCCCCGACTCGGCCTCAGTGACCTCCCGGTAGTTGCCCGCCCTCCGCTCGAGCCCCACGGCCGCCGCCGCCGCCCCGCTCCCCCCGCCGCCGCCCCCTCCGGCGGACGCCGCCCTCAGCGCCGAGCCGCGGACCCGGCCGAGCTTGGGGCTGGCGCCGGGAGAGACGCAGCAGGTGACGGTGTTCCCCATGGCCGAGCGGGAGAGCAGCCGCCGCCGCCGCCGCCTGGGCTGGGCCCGAGCCCGGCTATAGAAGGCCTCGGCGACGGCAGCCGCAGCAGCAGCGTCGCCTCATTGTCACGCCGCCGCCGCCGCCTCGCTCGCCAACCAGCCGCTCCCGCCGCCCCCTCAGCAGCCGCAGCCGGAAGACCCGGGAAGAAGCCGCTTTCCCAACGGTCCCCGCGGCGGAGGGGGAGGAGGAGGAGGGAGCGGCGGCGGCGGCACCGCCTTTGCGCACGCGCCAGCCAACCGCCGGCCGCGCTCCACGCCCCCACGTGACAAACCCCACCGCCGACTCGCCCCGCCCGCGACGTAGCATCTGAAGGCTAAGCGGGGGGGGGGGGCGAGGAACCGGGCCACGTGATGGGGGCGGGGTCGGGAAGCGGATAGGCGCAGGGGCACATAAATCTATGCCCAGGCATAGGCACATATATGAACACACATCTAGATGCACATGCGCGCGCACACACACACACACACATATATAGGCACGCA